>NC_143253.1:79112500-81612500 GCF_984573655.1 Nuphar pumila
ATGCATGATTGAATCACTATGAAATTTTCTTGACAGCCTTAGAACATATATATGCGTGATTGAATCATAATGATTTTCTTTTTACAGCCTTAAAACACATATATGCATGATTAAATCACAATGATTTTTTTTGACAGCCTTAGAACACGTATATGGATGATTAAATGTCTATGAATTTTTTTTGACAACCTTAGAACACATATATGCATGATTGAATCACTCTATTTTTTTTTTACCACACTAGAACATATATTTGCTTGACAGATTCTATATGAATTTTTTTTGACAACGTTAGAACACATATATGCATGATTGAATCAATATGATTTTTGTTTGACAGCCTTATAACACATATATGCATGACTGAATGACTAAGAAATATTTTTGAAAGCCTTAGAACACATATATGCATGACTGAATCACTAGAATTTTTTTTTATGGCCTTAGAACACATATATGCATGTTTGAATCACAATAAATTTTTTTTTGACAACCTTAGCACACATATATGCAAGATTGAATCGCTATAATTTTTTTTGTTAACAGCCTTAGAACACATATATGCATGATTAAATCACTAGAAAATTGTTTTCACAATGTTAGAACACATATATCCATGATAGAGTCACTATGAAATTTTTTTAACGCTTTAGAACACACATATGCGTGATTGAATGACTATGATTTTTTTTTTAAATCCTTAGAACACATATATGCAAGATTGAGTAACTATAATTTTTTTTTATAGCATTAGAACACATATATCCATGTTTGAATCACCATAAATTTTTTTTTACAACCTTAGAATACATCTATGGAAGATTGAATCACTTTAAAAATTATTGGACAGCCTTAGAACACATATATACATGATTGAATCACTATGAATTTTTTTCGAGAACCTTAGAACACATATATGCATGATTGAATCACTCTGAATTTTTTTTGATAGCCGAAGAATACATGTATGCATGATTGAATCACTTTGATTGTTTTTTGACAACCTTAAAACACATATATGCATGATTGTATCACTATAAATTTTTTTTGACAGCATTAGAACAATCATAAGCATGATTGAATCACTACATTTTTTTTTTGACAACCTCAAAACACATATATGCATGATTGAATCACTATAATTTTTTTTTGACAGCCTTAGAACATGTATATGCAAGATTCAATCATTTTGATTTTTTTTTGGCATCCTAGGAACACATATATGCATGATAGAATCATTGTGATTTTTTTTATAGCCTTAGAACACATATATAAATGATTGCAATTTTTTGGATAGCCATATAACACATATATGCATGATTGAATCACCATAATTTTTTTTTTACAGTCGTAGAACACATATACGCAAAATTAAATCACTATAAATTTTTTTTGACAAACTTAGAACACATATATGCAAGATTGAATCACTATGAAATTTTTTTGAGAGCCTTAGAATACGTATATGCTAGATTGAAATTTTTTTGACAGCCTGAGAACACATATATGCATGACTGAATCACTATGAAATTTTCTTGACAGCCTTAGAACACATATATGCGTGATTGAATCATAATGATTTTTTTTTTACAGCCTTAAAACACATATATGCATGATTGAATCACAATGATTTTTTTTGACAGCCTTAGAACACGTATATGGATGATTAAATGACTATGAAATTTTTTTGACAACCTTAGAACACATATATGCATTATTGAATGGCTCTAATTTTTTTTTTACCACACTAGAACATATATTTGCTTGACTGATTCTCTATAAAAATTTTTTGACAGACTTACAACATATATATGCATGATTGAATCACTATAAAAAAATTTTGACAGCCTTTGAACACAAATATGCATGATTTAATCACTATAAAATCTTTTTGATGGCATTAGAACTTATGTACGCATGATTAAATCACTATAATTGTTTTTGACAACCTTATAACACATACATGAGTGATTGAATCACTATGATTTTTTTTTTACTGCTTTAGAATACATATATGCATGATTGAATCACTGTTAAATTTTTTGGACAGCCTTAGAACACATATATGCATGATTGAATCACTATGAATTTTTTTTGACAACCTAAGACATATATATGCATGACTGAATCATAATGATTTTTTTTTTACTTTCTTAGAACACATATATGCATGATTGAATTACTATGAAAATTTCTTAACAACCATAGAACACATATATGCTTGATTGAATCATTGTAAATATTTTTTCATAGCCTTAGAACACATATATGCTTAATTGAATCACTTTGAAATATTTATGACAACCTTAGAATACATATATGCAAGATTGAATCACTATGATTTTTTTTGACAACCTTAGAACACATTTATGGATGATTGAATCAGAGTGAAATTTTTTTGACACCCTTAGCACACATATATGAATGATTGAATCACTATGATTTTTTTTTATATTCATAGAACGCATATAAGCATGATTGAATCACTATGATTTTTTTTGACAACCTTAGATCACATATATGCAAGATTGAATCACTATAATTTTTTTTGACAGCCTTACTATAATATATGCTTGATTGAATCACTATGAATTTATTTTGACAATGTTAGAACACATATATGCATGATTGAGTCAATATGAAATTTTATTGACCGCCTTAGAACACATATATACATGATTGAATGTCTATGATTTTTTTTTGAAACCCTTAGTACACATATATGCATGATTGAATCACCAATTTTTTTTTGAGAACCTCAGAACATTTATATACAAGATTGAATGACTATGAAATTTTTTGGACAGCCTTAGAACACATATATGCATATGATTGAATCACTATGAAATTTTTTTGTCAACCTTAGAACACATATGCATGATTGAATCACCATGATTTTTTTTTTACAGCATTAGAACACATATATGCATGATTGAATCACAATACATTTTTTTTTGACAACCTTAGAAGACATATATGCATGATTGAATCACTATAAAAAAAATTTGACAACCTTAGAACACATGTATGCATGATTATTTCATTATGATTTTTTTTTACAGCATTAGAACAAATATAAGGGTGATTGAATCACTATAAATTTTTTTTGACAACCTGAGAACACATATATGCATGATTGAATCACTATACATTTTTTTTGACAGCCTCAGAATACATATACGCAAGATTGAATAATTGTGAAATTTTTTTGACAGCCTTAGAACATATATATACATGATTAACTCATTGTAAATTTTTTTTATAGCCTTAGAACACATATATAAATGATTGAATTTTTTTTGACAGCCTTAGAACAGGTATATGCATGATTGAATCACTATAATTTTTTTTTGACGACCTTAGAACACTCATATACAAGATTGAATCACCATGAAATTTTTTTTTACAGCGTTAGAACACATATTTGCATGATTGAATCACTATGTAATTTTTTTGATAATGTGAGAACACATATATGCATGATTGAGTCAATATGATTTTTTTTGATAGCCTTAGAACACAGATGTGCATGACTGAATGACTATGAATTTTATTTGAAACCCTTAGAACACATATATTCATGATTGAATCATTACAAATTTTTTTTTACAACATTAGAACATATATATCTAGGAAAGAATCACCATAATTTTTATCTGACAACCTTAAAACACATATATGAAAGATTATATCACTATGAATTTTTCTTGACAGCCTTAGAACAGATATATGCATGGTTGAATCACTATGATTTTTTTTTTGATAGCCTTAGAACACATATATCCAAGATTGTAACACTAAGAATTTTTTTTGATAGCACTAGAACAAATATAAGCATGATTGAATCACTAGAAATTTTTTTTGACATATACGCATGATTTAATGACTATGAATTTTTTTTTACTGCCTTAGAACACATATATGCAAGATTGAATCACTATGAATTTTTTTTGCTAGCCTCAAAATGCATATATGTAAGATTGAAATTTTATTGATAGCCTTAGAACACATATATGTATGATTGAATCACTATAAATTTTTTTGACAAACTTAGAACACATATATGCCTAATTGAATCATAATGAAATTTTTTTCACAGCCTTATAACACATATATGCGTGATTGAATCACAATGAAACTTTTTTGATAATGTTAGAACACATATATGCATGATTGAGTCATTATGAGTTTTTTTTGACAGCCTTAGAACACAGATATGCATGACTGAATGACTGAATTTTATTTGAAACCCTTAGAACACATATATTCACGATTGAATCATTACAAATTTTTTTGACAACATTGTAACATATATATTCATGAATGAATCACTATAATTTTTATTTGACAACCTTAAAACACATATATGAAAGATTATATCGCTGTGAATTTTTCTTGACAGCTTAGAACAAATATATAGATGGTTGAATCACTATGATTTTTTTTATAGCCTTAGAACACATATATGCAAGATTGTATCACTAATAAATTTTTTTGATAGCACTAGAACAAATATAAGCATGATTGAATCACTAGAATTTTTTTTTGACATATACGCATGATTTAATGACTATAATTTTTTTTTGACTGCCTTAGAACTCATATATGCAAGATTGAATCACTATGAATTTTTTTTGCCATCCTCAAAATGCATATATGTAAGATTGAAATTTTATTGATAGCCTTAGAACACATATGTGCATGATTGAATCACTATAAATTTTTTTTGACAAACTTAGAACACATATATGCCTGATTGAATCATAATGAAATTTTTTCACAGCCTTGGAACACATATATGCATGATTGAATCACAATGAAACTTTTTTGACAGCCTTAGAAAGCATAACTGTTTGATTGAATCACTACAAATTTTTTTTATAGTGTTAGAACACATATACGCATTATTGAATCACTATTTTTTTTTTTACCGCATTAGAACATGTATATGCATTATTCAATCACTATGAAACTTTTTTGGCAGCCTTAGAACACATATTTATGATTGAATCACTATGAAACTTTTTTGACAGCCTTAGAATGCATATGTGCTTGATTGAATAACTACAATTTTTTTTTTACACCATTAGAACACATATAACCATGATTAAATCATTATGATTTTTTTTTGACAGCCTTAGAACACATATATGCAAGATTGAGTCACTATGAATTTTTTTTACTGCCTTAGAACACACATATGCATGATTGAATCACTATGAATTTTTTTTGATAGTCTTAGAACATATACATGCATGATTGTATCACTATGAATTTTTTTTGACAACCTTAGACATATATATGCATGATTAAATAACTATAATTTTTTTTTACGGCCTTAGAATGCATATATGCATGATTAAATTACTATGACTTTTTTTAAACAACCATAGAATACCTATTTGATTGATTGAATATTATAACATTTTTTTGACATCCTTACAACACATATATGCAAGTTTGAATCACTATGAAATATTTTGGACAGCCTTTGAACACATATATGCAACATTGACTCACTTTAAATTTTTTTTGGACAGCCTTGAAACATATATGCATTATTGAATTACATAAATTTTTTTTTACAGCCTTAGAACAGATATCTACATGATTGAATCACTATAAAATTTTTTGACAGCCATAAAACACATATATGCAAGATTAAATGACTATAAATTTTTTTTGACAACCTTAGAACACATATATGCATTATTGAATCACTACAATTTTTTTTCCACATTACAACATATATATATGCATGATCCAATCACTCTGATTTTTTTTTTATAGCCTTAGAACACATATATGCATGGTTGAATCACTATAAAATTTGTTAGACAGCCTTAGAACACATATATGCATGATTGAATCACTATAATTTTTTTTTACAGCATTAGAACACATGTATGAATGATTGAATCAATATAATTTTTTTTTACAACCTTAGAACACATATTGGCAGGATTTAATCATTATGAAATTATTTTTTACAGCCTTACAACATATATATGAATGATTGAATCACTATAATGTTTTTTGATAGTTTTAGAACACATATATGCATGATTGAATCACTATTAAATATTTTTGACAACCTTAGAACACATATAAGCCTGATTGAATCCTTATAATTTTTTTTTACAGGATTAGAACACATATATGCATTACTGAATCACTAGTAACTATTTTTGACAGGCTTAGAACACATATAAGAAAATTGAATCACTATGAATTTTTTTTGACAGGCTTAGAACACATATATGTATGATTGAATCACTATAAACTTTTTTTGACAGCATTAAAACACATATATGTAAGATTGAATCACTATAAAATGTTTTTGCGGCCTTAGAACACATATATGCAAGATTGAATCACTATGGAATTTTTGTGATAGCCTTAGAACACATATATGAATGATTGAATCACTATGATTTTTTTTTATAACATTAGAACACATATACGCATAATTGAATGACTATAAATTTTATTTGACAACCTTAGAACACATATATGCATCATTGAATCACTATAATTTTTTTTTTGACAGCCTTAGAACACGTATATGCTTGATTGACTATAAATTTTTTTTGACAACCTTAGAAGAGATATATGAAAGATTGAATCATAATAAAAAAAAATTTACATTCCTTGAACATACATATGCATGATTGAATTTTTTTTGACAGCCTTAGAACACATATATGCATGATTGAATCACTATAATTTTTTTTTGACAACCTTAGGACACATATATGCATGATTGAATCAACATAATTTTTTTTTATAGCCTTAGAACACATATATGCGTGATTGAATCACTAGGAAATTTTTTTGTTTTGAGAGTTTTAAAACACATATACACATGAATGAATCACTAAGAAATTTTTTTCATAGACTTAGAACAAATATATGCATGATTAAATCACTATGAAATTTTTTTGACAAACTAAAAAGACATATATGCCTGATTTTATCATAAATAATTTTTTTTTGACAGACTCAGAACACATATATGCATGATAGAATCACAATAATTTTTTTTGACAGCCTTAGAACACATATATGCTTGATTAAATGACTAAGATTTTTTTTGACAACCTTAGAACACATATATGCATGATTAAATAACTAATTTTTTTTTACCGTATTAGAACTTATATATGCATGATTCAATCACTATGAAATTTTTTTGACAGCCTTAGAACACATGTATGCATGATTGAATCACTATGAGATTTTTTTGACAGCCTTAGAACACATATACACAAGATTAAATCACTACAAATTTTTTTTGACCGCATTAGAACACATATATGCCTGATTGAAACACTAAATTTTTTTTTCAACAACTTGAGAACACATGTCTGTAGGATTGAATCATTATTAAATTTTTTTGATCGCCTAAAAACATATATGAATGATTGAATCACTATGAAATTTTTTGACAGCCTTAGAACACATATATGAAGATTGAATCACTATGATTTTTTTTATAACATTAGAACACATATATTCATGATTGAATCACTATAAATTTTATTAGACAACCTTTGAACACATATATGCATTATTGAATCACTATAAAATGTTTTTGACAGCCTTAGAACACATATATGCATGATTGAGTCACTATTAAAATTTTTTGACAGCCTTTGAACACATATATGCGTGATTGAATCACTATAATTTTTTTTTGCCAGCCTTAGAACACTTACATGCAAGATAGACTGACTATAAAGATTTTTGACATCCTTAGAACATATATAAACATGATTAAATCACTACATTTTTTTTAGACAGCCTTAAAACACATATCTTCATGCTTGAATCACAATGAAGTTTTTTTGACAACGTTATAACACATCTATGCATGATTGAATCAGAATGAATTTTTTTTTACAGCCTTAGAACACATATATGCGTGATTGAGTCACTATGAATCTTTTTTTATAGCCTTAGAACACATATATGTAGGATCGAGTCACCATGAATTTTTTTTGACATCCTTTGAACACATATATGCAAGATTGAATCACCATGAATTTTTTTTGACAGCCTTACAACACATATATGTGTGATTGAGTCACTATGATTTTTTGTTGACAATGTTAGAACACATATATGCATGATTGAGTCACTATGAAAATTTTTGGACAGCCTTAGAACACACATATGCACAATTGAATGACTATGTGTTTTTTTTTAAAGCCTTAGAACACATATATGACGGATTGAATCACTACAATTTTTTTTTACAGCATTAAAACACATATATGCATGATTGAATCACCATGATTTTTTTTGACAACCTTAGAACACATACATGCAAAATTGAATCACTGTGAAATTTTCTGGACTGCATTAGAAGACATATATGCTGGATTGAATCACTCTGAATTTTTTTTGACAACCATAGAAAACATATATGCATGATTGAATCAGCATGAAGTTTTATTGACATCATTAGAACACATATATGCATTATTGAATCACTATAAGTTTTTTTTGACAACCTTAGAACACATATATGCCTGATTGAATCACTATAAATTTTTTATGATTGTCTAAGAACTCAAATTTGCATGATTGAATGACTATAAATTTTTTTTGACAACCTTAGAAAACATGTATGGATTATTGTGTCACTATGATTTTTTTTTGACAACATTAGAACAAATATATGCATGACCGAATAACTAGAATTTTCTTTTAACAACATCAGAACACATATATGCATGATTGGATCATTGTGAATTTTTTTTGACAGGCCTTAGAACACATAAATAATTGATTGAATCACTATGAATTTTTTTTGACAACCTTAAAACACATATATAAATGATTGAAATTTTTTGAATAGCCTTATAACACATATATGTCTGATTGAATCATTTTGAATTTTTTTTTTGACAACCTTAGAAGGCATATATGCATGATTGAATGACCATAAATTTTTTTTTGACAGCCTTAGAACACATATATGCAAGATTAAATAACTATGAAATTTTCTTGAGAGCCATATAATACTTATATGCATGATTAAATCACAATACATTTTTTTTGACAGCCTCAGAACACATATATGCATAATAGAAATTTTTTGGATTGCTTTATAACATATATATGCATGATTGAATCACTATGAAATTTTGTTGACAACCTTAGAACACATATCTATGATTGAATCATCATATATTTTTTTTGACAGGCTTAGAATACATATATGCATAATTGAATCAATATCAATTTTTTTGATAGCCCTAGAACACATATATGCAAGATTAAATCACTATGATTTTTTTTAGAGCCTTAGAATACATATATGCAGTATTGAATTTTTTTTGACAGCCTTAGAACACATATATGGATGATTGAATCACCATGAATTTTTTTTCACAACCTTATAACACGTATATGCGTGATTGAATCACTATGAAATGTTTTTTGGAGCCTTAGAACACATATATGCATGATTGAATAATTATGATTTTTTTTTGACAGCCTTAGAACACATCCATTCATGATTGAATCGCTATGAATTTTTTTGACAACCTTAGACACATATATGCATGATTAAATCACTATAATTTTTTTTTGATAGACTTAAAACACATATATGCTTGATTGAGTTACTATGATTTTGTTAACAACCACAAAATACATATGTGCTTGACTAAATCATTATGAATTTTGTTTGGACAACCTTAAAACACATATATGGAAGATTGAATCACTACAAAATATTTTTGACAGCCTTAGAACACATATATGCAACATAGAATCAGTATAATTTTTTTTTGACAGCCTTAGAACACATATATGCCTTATTGATTCACTACAATTTTTTTTTGACAGCATTAGAGCACATGTATGAATGATTGAATCACTATAAAATTTTTCGACAACCTTAGAACACATATATGCATGATTGAATAACTATGAATTTTTTTTGACAGCCTTAGACACATACATGCATGATTGAATCACTATAAATTTTTTTTATTAACCTCTGACAGATATATGCATGATTAAATAGCTATAAAAAAATTTTGATAGACTTAGAACACAAATATGCATGATTAAATTACTATTATTTTTTTTTAACAATGATTGAATACATATATGCATTATTGAATCATTATGAATTTTTTTTACAGCCTTAGAACACATATATGAAAGATTGAATAACTTTTAAATATTTTTGACAGCCTTAGAACACATATATGCAACAATGAGTCACTATAAATTTTTTTTGACAACCTTAGAACACATATATGCAAGATCGAATCACTATGAAATTTTGTTGACAGCCTTAGAAAACATATATGCATGATTGAATCACTGTAAATTTTTCTTGACAGCCTTAGAACACATATATGCATGATTGAATCACTATGAATTTTTTTTTATAATGTTAGAACACATATATGCATGATTGAGTCACTATGAAATTTTTTTGACAGCCTTAGAGCACACATATGCATGATTGAATGAATATGATTTTTTTTTGAAAGCCTTAGAACACATATATGCATGATTGATTCACATTTTTTTTAACATCATTAGAACACATATATGCATGATTGAATCACCATAAAATTTTTTTGACAATCGTAGAACACATATATGATCGATTAAACTGCTATAATTTTTTTTGGATAGCCTTAGAACACATATACACAAGATTGAATTACTTTGAATTTTTTTAACTACTATAGAA
The DNA here is from genome assembly GCF_984573655.1 of Nuphar pumila. Classification (NCBI taxonomy): domain Eukaryota; kingdom Viridiplantae; phylum Streptophyta; class Magnoliopsida; order Nymphaeales; family Nymphaeaceae; genus Nuphar; species Nuphar pumila. The sequence goes on from NC_143253.1 coordinate 79,123,224, forward strand.
TACATATATGCTTGATTGAATCATTATGAAATTTTTTTGACCACCTTAGAACACATATTTGAAAGATTGAATCACTAAGAAATATTTTTGACAGCCTTAGAACAAATTTATGCATGATTGAATCACAATAATTTTTTTTGACAGCCTTAGAACACATATATGCATGATTGAATCACTATGAATGTTTTTTGAAAGCCTTAGAACACACATATGCATGATTGAATGACTATGATTTTTTTTATGAAAGCCTTAGAACACATATATGCATGATTGAATCACTACAAATTTTTTTATGAAAGCCTTAGAACACATATATGCATGATTGAATCACCATAAAAAAAATTTGAAAACCTTAGAACTCATATATGCAAGATTGAATCATGATTGAATCATAATGAAATTTTTTTGACAACCTTAGAACACATATATGCATGACTGAATCACCATGATTTTTTTTTTATGGCATTAGAAAACATATATGCATGATTGAATCACTATAAATTTTTTTTGACAACCTTAGAACACATATATGCATGATTGAATCACTAGAAATTTTTTTTGACAACCTCAGAACACATATATGAATGATTGAATCACTATGATTTTTTTTTACGACCTTAGAACACATATATGCACGATTGTATCACTATGAACCTTTTTTACAACATTAGAACACATATCTACATGATTGAGTCACTAGAATTTTTTTTTGACAGACTCACCACACATATACGCAAGATTGAATCAATGTGACATTTTTTTGGCAGCTTAGAAAACATATATAAATGATTGAAATTTTTTGGCTTGCCTTATAACACTTATATGCATGATTGAATCACTCTGAATTTTTTTTAACAACCTTAGAACACATATATCTGCGATTGAAAGACCATAAATTTTTTTTATAGCCTTAGAACACATATATGCATGATTGAATCACTATTAATTTTTTTTGACAGCCTTAAAACACATATATGCAAGATTGAATCACTATGAATTTTTTTTTAGAGCTCAGAATGCATATATGCAAGATTATAATTTTTTTTATAGCCTTAGAACTTATATATGGGTTATTGAATCACTGTGATTTTTTTTTACAGCCATAGAACACATATATGCATGATTGAATCATAATGATTTTTTTTTACAGCCTTAGAACACATATTTACATGATTGAATCACTATGAATTTTTTTTGACAGCCTTAGAACACATATATTTATGATTGAAACACTATGAAATTTTTTTGACAGCCTTAGAACACATATATCCATGATTGAATCACTATGGAATTTTTTTGACAGCCTTAGAACACATATATGCAAGATTGAATCACTATGAATTTTTTTTGAGAGCCTTGGTATACATATAAGCAAGATTGAATTTTTTTTTACAGCCTTAGAATAAATATATGCATGATTGAATCGCTGTAAATTTTTTTTGACAGCCTTAGAACACATATATGTTGATTGAATCTCTAAAACATTTTTTTGACAGCATTAGAGCACATGTATGGATGATTGAATCACTATATTTTTTTTTGACAACCTCAGAACACATATATGCATGATTGAATAACTATGAATTTTTTTTTAGACCCTTAGAACAAATTTATGTTTATTAAGTAACTACAAAAAATTTTTGACAGCCTTAGAACACATACATGCATGATTGAATCACTACGAAATTTTGTTGACAACCTTAGATCGATATATGCATGATTAAATTGCTTTAAAATTTTTCTAACAGACTTAGAACACATATATGCATGATTAAATTACTATATTTTTTTTAACAACCATGTAATATATATATATGCTTGATTGAGTCATTATGAATTTTTTTTACAGCCTTAGAACACATATATGAAAGATTGAATCACTAAGAAATTTTTTTGACAGCCTTAGAACACATATATGAAAAAATGAATCACTATAATTTTTTTTTGACAACCTTAGAACACATATATGCAAGTTTGAATAACTATGAATTTTTGTTGACTGCCATAGAACACATATATGCATGATTGAGTCACTATGACTTTTTTTTGACAGCCTTAGAACACATATATGCATGATTGAATCACTATGATTTTTTTTTTACAACGTTAGAACACATATATGCATGATTGAATCACTATGATTTTTTTTTTACAACGTTAGAACACATATATGCATGATTGAATCACTATGAATTTTTTTTGACAGCCTTAGAGCACACATATGCATGATTGAATGACTATGTTTTTTTTTTTGAAAGCCTTAGAACACATATACGCATGATTGAATCACCATAAAACATTTTTGACAACTTTTGAACACATATATGCTTCATTAAATAGCTATAAATTTTTTTTACAGCATTAGAACACATATACGCATGATTGAATTACTTTGATTTTTTTTAACAGCCATAGATTACATATATGCTTGATTCATTCTTTATGATTTTTTTTTGACAACCTTACAACACATATATGAAAGATTGATTCACTAAAAAATATTTTTTACAACCTTATAACATATATATGCAACAATGAATCTCTATATAATTTTTTTGACAGCCTTAGAACATATATATGCATGATTGAATCACTATACATTTTTTTGACAACCTTAGAACACATATATGCAAGATTGAATCACTATGAATTTTTGTTGACAACCTTAGGATACATATATGCATGATTGAATCACTATGAGTGTTTTTTGGAAGTCATCAAACACACATATGCGTAATTGAATGATTATGAATTTTTTTTGAAAGCCTTAGAACACCTATATGCATGATGGAATCACCATAATTTTTTTTTGACAACCTTAGAACACATGTATGCAAGATTGAATGACTATGAAATTTATTGGATATCCTTAGAAAACATATACGAATGATTGAATCACAATGATTTTTTTTTGACAAACTTAGAACATACATATGCATGACTGAATCACCATGTATTTTTTTTTTACAGCATTAGAACGCATATATGCATGATTGAATCACCATAAATTTTTGACAGCCTAAGAACACATATGTGCATGATTGAATGACTATGATTTTTTTTGACATCCTTAGAACACATATATGCATGATTGTATCCCTATGAAATTTTTTTCACAAGATTAGAACAAATATATGCATGATTGAAACATTAGATTTTTTTTTGACAACCTCCGAACACATATATGCGAGATTTAATAACTATAATTTTTTTTGACACCCTCAGAACACATATATGCAAGATTGAATCAATGTGACATTTTTTTGACAACCTTAGAACATATATATAAATGATTAAAATTTTTTGGATAGCCTTATAAATGATATATGCATGATTGAATCACTATGATTTTTTTTTGGCAACCTTAGAACACATATATGCATGATCGAATCATAATGATTTTTTTTGACAACCTTAGAACAAATGTATGCATGATTGAATCACTATGATTTTTTTTTACAGCCGTAGAACACATATATGCAAGATTGAATCACTATGAAATTTTTTTGAGAGCCTTAGAATACATATATGAAATGTTGAATTTTTTTTAATAGCTTTAGAACACATATATGCATCATTGAATCATAATATTTTTTTTTTGACAAGCTTAGAACACATATATGCATGATTGAATCACCATGATTTTTTTTTGACAACCTTAGAAGACATATATGCATGATTGAGTCACCATGAATTTTTTTTACAGCATTATAACACATATATGTTATGACAATGAAGCCATACATGATACTTCAAGTACAAGGTTTTGATGATGAGCAAGTAGAATCAACTGCATTTCAGCTAAGGCTATGAAGAAATTGAAGAATTCAGTGAAGAATCCTTGAAGACTAGTGTGCAAATGTTTAATTCATTAAAAGTCTTAGATTCTTGTAAGAGCCTTACTTAGAGTGCATATTTAGGTTGCATTTCACCTTAAAAGTCTTTAGAAAAACTTTTCTAAAAGAAACTCTTTTGAAAATCTTTTTAGAAAACTCTTTTCTTAAATTTTCATATGTATTAGTCGACCAATAGACTTATCAGTCGACTAATCCTTTCGCGCCATATTTTCTAAAAAGTCATTCTTGTCAAATTAGTCGACCGAAGGTTTTATCAGTCGACTGGACAAAATGTCTGTTTTCTGGAAAATTAGCAGCAGTCGACTAATGGTTTTATCAGTCGACTAAACAGAACATGTGTTTTCTGAAAATTTAGTAGTAGTCGACTAATGCTTTTATCAGTCGACCGAACAAAATGTTTGTTTTTCAGAAGATTTTAGCAGCAGTCGACTGAAAGGTTTTTCAGTCTACTGATGATATTATCAGTCGACTAACTTTTCTTAAGTCGACTAAGTTTCAAAAGTTCAGATTTTCAAACGGCTCGATTAACAGATCAGTCGACCGACGATAACTGTCAGTCTACTAATAACTAACTATTAGTCAACTAATTGATGTTTCAGTCGACTAATTTTGCCGTTTTCCTGAAACTTCAAAAAGGCGTGTCTTTTCATTTTTCAAACGTTTTGATCGTTCAAAATGGACCGTTTTGATACCCTTTCATACTCTCAACGTATGGAATCTTTTAACTATAAATATGAGTGCATTTTACACTCAAAAACATCAATTCAATCGATTTGAATCTTGCTTTTCACTCCTATTCATTCAAGTATTTGTTTTCTCACTCACGTGATATTTTCACTTCAGTTTTTCACTCAAATCACTTTGAGAGATAGTGAATTCGTGAGTAGAGTGTTTCAACAACCTCAAAAGCCAATTGCATCTCATTTGCATTCAAAAGGAAGGCTCATAGGTTGTATTGTAAGTTCTTATTTCTTTTCTGTAAAAAGAAGGACTCCTTGGTGTAAAGGAGTTGTTTGCTTTCAGTTGGGTTGTTACTGAAAGTGGGACCGGTTATGGTCTGTGTGATCTTGTAGTTTACAAGGTTGATAGTGGAAAATCTCAAGCGAGTTTTGCTTGGGGACTGGATGTAGGTCGGGTTTGACCGAACCAAGATAAAATCTTGTGTTCTTTGTGTGTTTGCTTTGAGATTTGCAAAATCATTCAATATTCCGCAGAAAAGTTTTAAAAGCACTATTCACCCACCCTCTAGTGCTCGTTGCCTCGATCCTAGTGCACTTTCATTTGGTATCAATGCACAGGTTTGCTATTACTTTGATTTGACCATCATCTAGCATGGCAACTACAACATCTCAGCACAAAGAAGGAAGCTCCTCTGTTCGTTCTCCTCTCTTTGATGGAACAAACTATGGATACTGGAAAGTAAGAATGACAATATTCCTGCAATCCATAGATCTCGATATCTGGAGAGTTGTTTCAGAAAAGTACCAAACTCCATCAATTGATTTCAGCCGATGGACCGATGAAGAAAAGAAGACTGCTTCACTGAATGCCAAAGCCATGAATGCATTATATTGTGGCGTTGATAAGGTAGAGTTCAATCGCATCTCTCAATGCTCTACAGCTAATGAAATCTGACATACTCTTCTCGTAACACACGAAGGTACGTGAAAGGTAAAGGAATCTAAAATTGCTTCTTTAGTTCATAAATTTAAATTGTTCAAAATGAAGCAAAATGAATCTATATCGGACATGGTAACTAGAATGACCGATATAACTAACACTTTGAAATCCCTTGGAAAAGAATATTCACAAGTGGATTTAGTCAGAAAGATTCTAAGGTGTTTAACTCCTGAATGAGAGAGAAAAACCACAGCTATTGAAGAAGCAAATGATCTCAATACTCTCACTCTTGAAGACTTAGTTGGTAACCTAATGGCATATGAGGTCCAACTTCAAGACAGACAAGAAGAAGAGCCTAAAAAGAAGTCTCTTGCTTTTAAGGCTACTTCTGACTCAGAAGATTCTGAAGAAGATGAAGATGAAGATGAAGATATTGCCCTCATCACAAGGCAATTCAGAAGATTCATCAAAAAGGGAAAATTTCAAAGAAAGGCAAAGAAAGCAGATTCTTCCATTCCCAATGAAGTAAAGTGCTTTAACTGCAAAAAGGCAGGACATATCAAGAAAGATTGTCCTCTTCTCAAATTCAAGCCCAAGGATCAATTCAAGAAGAAAAAGGCATTTCAAGTCTGTTGGGATGATAGTGACTCCTCTTCCGATGAAGAATCAAATGAAGAAGTCGCCAACATGTGTTTTGTAGCACAAGAAGAATCGGTAAGTCAATTTGACTATGATGAGTTATTTGAAGCATTTAATGATTTGTATGCTAAATTTAAGAGTCTTAGTTCTAAAAATAAAGAGTTAAAAACTGAAAATTTAACTCTTGACTCTCAAAATAAAGTGTTACTTCAAGAAATAGAAGATCTCAAGAAGGAAAATTCTTGCCAGGCAATTGAGATAAAAGAAATTGGAGTTAGAACCAATCTCTTACAAAAAGAAATATTTAGTCTTAAAGAAAAGTCAAATGATCTTCTTTCTATAGTGACAAAATTTACAAATGGTCAAGAGAATCTAGAAAAACTTCTTGGTTCTCAAAGATGCTCGGTAAATAAAACCGGATTGGGATATAGCTTCTTTGATACTCAAAATAGACCAAACCTTGTGGTGAAAAATCAAAGACATTATTCTCAATCTTTTGTTCATAGAACTAAACTTTCTAGTTCTAATAGAAATGCATCTAGATATGATTGTTCTAGACATGTTTATTCTAAATCCTTTTATAGAAAGAATACTTATTATCAAAGGAAACCAAAATCCAAATGGATATGGGTTCCTAAGACTAACTCTCATGGACCCGAAAATAGAAAGGGGTCAAATGCTCTGTTTTCTGATTTTGTTATAGGTACACAACATAAGGAGCAAATGGATATTGGACAACGGCTGTTCCAAACATATGACTGGAAGGCCGGAGTTATTTTCCACCCTCCAAAATAAGGATGGAGGAACCGTCACCTTTGGTGACAATAACAAGAGAAAAGTGATAGGTATTGGTAATATTGGTAATCCAAAATTTCCCTTGATAGAAAATGTTCTTTTAGTGGATGGTTTAAAGCATAATTTAATATCTATTAGTCAATTATGTGATAAAGGTTTTCATGTTTCTTTTGAAAATGATTTATGCTTAATTTCTGATTTTCAATCTAAAAAGATCATTTGTAAAGGTAAAAGAAGAAACAATGTGTATGAACTATATCTAGATGAATTACCCTCTTTTAATGAAAAATGTCTTATTGTTTCAAATAAAATTCAATGGTTATGGCACAAGAGACTTGGACATGTTAATTTTAAAATTATTTCAAAATTTTCCAAGAATGATCTTGTAAGAGGCCTACCTAGAATACCATATAAAAAGGATCACTTATGTGATGCTTGTCAAAGGGGTAAACAAATCAAGAGTTCTTTTAAAGCAAAAGATATAGTTTCAACAAAACGTCCTCTTGAACTTTTACATTTAGATCTATTTGAACCATCTAGAATTCAAAGTTTGAATGGTAGCAAGTATGCTTTTGTTATAGTAGATGATTATTCTCGATTTACATGGGTGATTTTTCTAAAAAGCAAAAATGATGCTTTTTCAGAATTTTCTAAACTTTGTAGAAGAATTACAAATGAAAAATCTACATCTATTATTAAAATTCGTAGTGATCATGGTGGTGAATTTGAAAATGAATCTTTTCTAAAGTTTTGTGATTTACATGGTATATCTCACAACTTTGCTTTTCCTAGAGCGGCTCCACAAAATGGAGTTGTTGAAAGAAAGAATAGAACTTTGCAAGAATGTGCTACAACCATGCTTCAAGATAAAAATTTACCAAAATATTTTTGGGCTGAAGCAATTAATACAGCATGTTATGTCTTAAATCGTGTTCTTATTCGACCAATTTTACATAAAACATGTTTTGAATTGTATTATGATCGTATACCCAAGATCTCATATTTCAAAATTTTTGGTAGTAAATGTTTCTTGTTAAATACCAAAGATAATCTTGATAAGTTTGATTCAAAATCAGATGAATCAATATTTCTTGGATATTCTTCTAGAAGTAAAGCATGTCGTATTTTCAATAAAAGAACATCTTGTATTGAAGAATCTTTACATGTTGCATTTGATGAGAATTATGAGCAGGTTATTCCTCTAAGCGAAGAAGAAGAAGCAACACTTCAAGAAGAACCCTTGATAGAGATTACTTCTCAAGAAAATATTCCTCTTCAACCGGTTTGGAAAGAAGTTCCTAATCATCCACATGAACAAGTTATTGGTGAAATAAAGAGTGGTGTCCAAACTAGAAGGCAGTTAGAAAAATATATTGCAAATGTTGTTTTCATATCTAAATTAGAACCAAAGAATATCAATGAGGCATGTGATGATGAATTTTGGCTTTTAGCCATGTCTGAAGAACTTAACCAATTTACTAGGAATGATGTTTGGGATCTAGTTGATAGACCAAAGGATCATTCAGTAATTGAAACAAGATGGGTCTTCCGAAATAAGCTGGATGAAAATGGTGAAGTCATTCGTAACAAAGAAAGGCTTGTGGCACAAGGCTATAATCAAGAAGAAGGCATAGATTTTGATGAAACCTATGCACCAGTGGCTCAATTAGAGTCAATTCGTATGATGCTTGCTTTTGCTAGTTACATGAACTTCAAGTTATATCAAATTGATGTTAAGAGTGCTTTTTTAAATGGACACATCAATGAAGAAGTTTATGTAGAGCAACCTCCAGGCTTTGAAAATGAGAAATATCCAGAAAAGGTCTTCAAATTGAAAAGAGCTTTGTATGGACTCAAACAAGCACCAAGAGCGTGGTATGAAAGACTACGAAATTTTTTAGAACAATCTGGTTTTTCCATTGGTCGGGTAGACTCCACTTTATTTATTAAACATTTTAATTCAGATATTCTTATTGTGCAAATTTACGTTGATGACATAATATTTGGTTCTACTAATGATTCTCTTTGTAAAGAATTTGCTAAGGCTATGCAGGAAGAGTTTGAAATGAGCTTGATGGGCGAATTAAACTACTTCCTTGGACTTCAAATAAAGCAAACTGAAGAAAGAATCTTCATCAATCAGGGTAAGTATACAAAAGAACTTCTCAAGAGATTTGGGATGGACTCATCAAAATCAAGAAGGAATCCTATGAGTACAACTACTTCTCTTGATAAAGATGAAAATGGTAAAAGTGTAGATACTAAGCTCTACAGAGGTATGATCGGATCTCTATTATACTTAACTGCTAGTCGACCTGATATTATGTTTAGTGTTTGTATGTGTGCAAGATTTCAAGCTAATCCAAAGGAATCTCACTTAACTGCAGTAAAACAAATTCTTCGTTATTTGAAAGATACTTCAGATTTCGGTTTGTTTTACCCAAAATCATCTTCCTTTGATTTAGTTTCATATAGTGATGCAGATTTTGCAGGAAGTAAATCTGATCGCAAGAGTACTAGTGGAACTTGTCATTTCTTGGGAAATTCCTTAGTCTCTTGGTTTAGTAAAAAGCAAAATTCAGTATCACTCTCAACAACTGAAGCTGAATATATAGCGGCTAGTTTAGCATGTTCACAAGTACTTTGGATGAAACAGACCTTAAAAGATTTTGGTTTGAACTACTCCACAACAACTATTTATTGTGATAACACTAGCGCTATAAATCTTTCGAAAAATCCTATTCAGCACTCAAGAACTAAGCATATTGAAGTTAGACATCATTTTTTAAGAGATCATGTGTTAAAAGGAGATATTTCGTTAAATTTTATTTCCACTAAAGAACAACATGCTGATATCTTCACTAAACCTCTTAAAAATGAAGATTTTATGAGAATTAGGAGAGAGCTAGGTATTTGCTCGTTTTTGGATTTATAAAAATGCTGATTTTTTGAACAAAATCTCAAAATCGCACTATATTAGTCGACCGATAAAATTCTAGTCGACTGGTGTTTTTATATTTTGGAATGTATCGCATCATATTAGTCGACCGATATAGTTCTAGTCGACTGATGATTTTTTTTAGAATAAGTCGCACTTTTTTAGTCGACCGATAAAGTTTTAGTCGACTAAATTTTTTTTAAAAAACTTAAATGAAGGGACCCGACACCCCTTGGATTTGTTTTTTAAAAACCCGTTTTTTTTTAAAGAAGGCATCGTTTCATTCTCGCACCTTTTTGTTTTTTTTTTTAACGAAACCCTTAAACCGAAAACCCCTCTTTCTCCTTTGTCTCTCTCTCTCTCTTCTGAAAAACCCTGGGAGTACCGTTCGACTCCATCATCGCCGGGAGTTTCTTACCGTAACAGGGAGACGCCGGAATCTTCTGGCCGTGATCTTCAAACGCCGGAATCCTCTTGCAGCGACTGGCGCATCTTCAAAACACTCTGGAACTCTCTTGCCGTGACAGTGCATTACCAGAATCCCCTTTTGGCCGACCTCTCCTCACCGTCAGCCACCACATTGTCCTTCGTTTTTTATCGCCAGAAAGCTTTTTCCCTTTGTCGGACGTCATTTGGAAGCTGACATTTTGGTAACCATGCCTCGCACGAAGTCTATATCTGCAAAAGGTTTAGGTTCTCCTCCTCCTACACCTACTTCAAGACATGGTTTTTCACTAAGATTACTTTGTAACCCTCTTCTCTATGACACTTTTGGATCAATTTTTGCACTACCTATTTTACCAGGCCGAAATGTTCTATTTCACTTGTTTTCTTGTTACAAAATAAGAGAATTATTTCCTGGTATTTCACATCTTTTTGATGCTTGTGCAGATACACTTCACTATCCTTTTCTCATTCACTTGTTTTACACAAATTTACAAATGAACCATGAAACTGGAATTTTATCTTCTCTTGTTCGTGATGTTGAAATCGAGTTTGATTCGAAATTACTTGGAGAAATTCATGAAATTCCATCTTCAGACACTCTTTTCAACACTATTGAAATGAATGATGAAAGAGTTTTTGAACAAATTCTTCTTCTAGAAGCACCTCACTGCCCTCCTTTCAAAAATACTAATCTTCAAACTCGTGCACGCATTGCTGGATGAATCCTTGCCCACAATGTTTTACCCAAAACTGGTTCTTTTGATTATTATTCCACAGATCTATCTACGGCTCTTTATGTTTTATTTGGAAATATTTCTGTCAACTGGGACAATGTGTATTTTACAAACTTGTGGAAACAAAAACCATTTCTTCCTTATGGTTGTCTTTTAACCCGTATTTTTAGACATTTTAAAGTTCCTTTAACAAATAAAAAGTACATTGAGCAAAAAGAATGAAAATTAAATATTTGCCTCCCTTAAATGTTGATCAAACTGAACCATCTGATCCTAATGAACCATCTATTTCTGAACCTTCACCTTCTGCGACACCTTCATCTCATGCAAAAAGAAAGAAATTTTCGACAAATCAAGACCATGATGAAGTTATGTAGAGACTGGAAGCTTTGGAGCTACATCAACACACCTTTCGTGAAGATGTGACTCAACAACTTGCTTCAATTCAGAAGGATGTAACTGCCATTAAGGATTTGCTAAACTCTCTTTTCTGATCTTTGATCTTTGAAAAACATACTTTATGGGTTGTAATATTTTAAACTTATCTCTATTTCTGCTTATGCTATTTTTGCCCTTACTCTTTTTGATTCTGACAAAGGGGGAGAAAAAGATAAAGATAGCATTACTTTGAAATTGCAAGGAGATCTTGAGAAAAAGATGATAGCAATTACAAGAGATCTTGCATGAGAAATGCAAAATTGAGAGAAAAAGAAAGCTTTGAATGAATGTATTTCTAAATACATGAATACATGATGAATGGAAATGCAAACCAATCAATATGTGATATATGTGCTTTAAATGTGCTAACTTTTAATGTTTTGCAGCATATTGATAGGGGGAGTAAAATCTCCATCAATGTATCTAAATGCTTCATCTTTGATTAAGTTTGTCATCATAAAAAAGGGGGAGATTGTTACGACAATGAAGCCATACATGATACTTCAAGTACAAGGTTTTGATGATGAGCAAGTAGAATCAACTGCATTTCAGCTAAGGCTATGAAGAAATTGAAGAATTCAGTGAAGAATCCTTGAAGACTAGTGTGCAAATGTTTAATTCATTAAAAGTCTTAGATTCTTGTAAGAGCCTTACTTAGAGTGCATATTTAGGTTGCATTTCACCTTAAAAGTCTTTAGAAAAACTTTTCTAAAAGAAACTCTTTTGAAAATCTTTTTAGAAAACTCTTTTCTTAAATTTTCATATGTATTAGTCGACCAATAGACTTATCAGTCGACTAATCCTTTCGCGCCATATTTTCTAAAAAGTCATTCTTGTCAAATTAGTCGACCGAAGGTTTTATGAGTCGACTGGACAGAATGTCTGTTTTCTGGAAAATTAGCAGCAGTCGACTAATGGTTTTATCAGTTGACTGAACAGAACATGTGTTTTCTGAAAATTTAGCAGCAGTCGACTAATGCTTTTTATCAGTCGACCGAACAAAATGTTTGTTTTTCAGAAGTTTTTAGCAGCAGTCGACTAAAAGGTTTTTCAGTCTACTGATGATATTATCAGTCGACTAACTTTTCTTAAGTCGACTAAGTTTCAAAAGTTCAGATTTTCAAATGGCTCGATTAACAGATCAGTCGATCGACGATAACTGTCAGTCTACTAATAACTAACTATTAGTCGACTAACTGATGTTTCAGTCGACTAATTTTGCCGTTTTCCTGAAACTTCAAAAAGGCGTGTCTTTTCATTTTTCAAACGTTTTGATCGTTCAAAATAGAACGTTTTGACACCCTTTCATACTCTCAACGTATGGAATCTTTTAACTATAAATATGAGTGCACTTTACACTCAAAAACATCAATTCAATCGATTTGAATCTTGCTTTTCACTCCTATTCATTCAAGTATTTGTTTTCTCACTCACGTGATATTTTCACTTCAGTTTTTCACTCAAATCACTTTGAGAGATAGTGAATTCGTGAGTAGAGTGTTTCAACAACCTCAAAAGCCAATTGCATCTCATTTGCATTCAAAAGGAAGGCTCATAGGTTGTATTGTAAGTTCTTATTTCTTTTCTGTAAAAAGAACTCCTTGGTGTAAAGGAGTTGTTTGCTTTCAGTTTGGTTGTTACTGAAAGTGGGAGCGGTTATGGTCTGTGTGATCTTGTAGTTTACAGGGTTGATAGTGGAAAATCTCAAGCGGGTTTTGCTTGGGGACTGGATGTAGGTCGGGTTTGACCGAACCAGGATAAAATCTTATGTTCTTTGTGTGTTTGCTTTGAGATTTGCAAAATCATTCAATATTCCGCATAAAAGTTTTAAAAGCACTATTCACCCCCTCTAGTGCTCGTTGCCTCGATCCTAGTGCACTTTCAATATATGCATGATTAAATCACTATAAATATTTTTTGGCAACCTTAGAACACATATATGCAACAATGAATCACTATAAATTTATTTTGACAACCTAAGAACAAACATATAAATAATTGAATCACTATGAGTTTTTTTTGACAACCTTAGAACACATATATTCTTGATTGTATCACTATGATTTTTTTTTGACTGGATTATAACAAATATATGCATGATTGAATCAATAGAATTTTTTTTTGACAACCTCAGAACACCTATATGCAAGATTGAATTAGTATAAAAAGATTTTGACAACCTCAAAACATATATATGCAAGATTGAATCATTATGAATTTTTTTTGACAACCTTAAAATGCATATATACATTATTAAATCATTGTGAATTTTTTTTTTACAGCATTAGAACACATATATGCATGATAGAAATTTTTGGATTGCCTTATAACACATATATGCATAATTGAATCACCATAATTTTTTTTGACAACCTTAGAACACATATATGCATGATTGAATCACCATAAATTTTTTTTCACATTCTTAGAATACATATATGCATGATTTAAACACTATTAATTTTTTTTGACAGCCCTACAACACATATATGCAAGATTGAATCACTATGAAATTTTTTTAAGAGCCTTAAAATACATATATGCAAGATTGAAAATTTTTTGACAGCCGTAGAACACATATATGCATGATTTAATCACTATAATTTTTTTTGATAGCCTTAGAACACATATATGCATGATTGAATCACTATGAATTTTTTTGACAACATTAGAACACATGTATGAATCATAGAATCACTATAAAAAAATTTTGACAACCTTCAAACACAAATATGGATGATTGAATCACTATGATTTTTTTTATAGCCGTAGAACACATATATGCATGATTGAATCACTATGATTTTTTTTTACCTTATTAGAATACATACATGCATAATTGAATCACTATGATTTTTTTTTGACAACCTTAGACTCATAAAATGCTTAATTAAATAACTATAATTTTTTTTTTACAACCTCAGAACAAATATATGAGTTATTGAATTACTATGAATATTTTTTAACAACCATAGAATACATATATTCTTGATTGTATCATTGTGATTTTTTTTTCAGCCTTAGAACGTATATATGCAAGATTGAATCACTATGAAATAATTTTGACAACCTTAAAACACAAATATGCAACATTGAATCACTCTAAAAAACATTTGACGGCCTTAGAACACATATATACTAGACTGAATCAGTATAATTTTTTTCTTTTATATTTTTTTATAGCCTTAGAATATATATATGCATGATTGAAAATTTTTTTGACAGCCATAGAACACATATATGCATGATTAAATCACTTTGAAATTTTTTTGACAGCCTTAGAACACATATATGCATGATTAAATCACTATAATTTTTTTTTGACAGCCTTGAAACACAAATACGCAAGATTGAATGATAATGAATTTTTTTTAACAGCCTTAGAATACATATATGCATGATGGAATCACAATGATTTTTTTTTGACAGCCCGAGAACCCATACAAGCATGCTTAAATGACTATAAATTCTTTTTGACAAATTTAGAACACATATATGCATGATTAAATCACTATAAATTTTTTTTTACAGCATTAGAGCATATATACGAAAGATTGAATCACTATAAATTTTTTTTGACAGCCTTAGAACACATACATGCATGATTGAATCACTAGGAAATTTTTTTGACAACCTTAGAACACATATATGCATGATTGAATCACTATGAAATTTTTTTGACAACCTTAGAAGACATATATGCATGATTAAATGGCTATAAAACTTTTTTTACAACATTAGAACACATATATGCAACATTGAATCACTATAAATTTTTTTTGAGAACCTAAGAACACACATATAATTGATTGAATCATTGTGAATTTGTTTTTGACAGCCTTAGAACTCATATATGCTTGATAGAAAATTTTTGGATTGCCTTATAACACATAAATGCAATATTGAATCACTATGATTTTTTTTTGACAACCTTAAAACACATATACGCATGATTGAATCACCATAAAAAAAATTTGAGAGCCTTAGAAAACAGAAATGCAAGATTGAATTTTTTTTGACAGCCTTAGAACACATCAATGCAAGATTGAATCACTATTAAATTTTTTTGACAAACTTAGAACACATATATGCATGATTGAATAACCATAAATTTTTTTTGAGAGTCTTAAAATACATATACGAAAGATTGAAATTTTTTTGACTGCCTTAGAACACATATATGCATGATTGAATCACTATGCAATTTTTTTTGACAGCCTTAGAACACATATATGCATGATTGAATCACTATGAAATTTTTTTGACATCCTTAGAACACAAATATGCATGATTGAATCACTATGTAATTTTTTTGACAATGTTAGAACACATATATGCATGATTGAGTCAATATGATTTTTGTTTGACAGTCTTATAACACACATATGCGTGACTGAATGACTAAGAGATATTTTTGAAAGCCTTAGAACACATATACGCATGACTGCATCACTACAAATTTTTTTGATAGCCTTAGAACACATATATGCATGTTTGAATCATTATAAAAAAAATTTGACAACCTTAACACACATATATGCAAGATTAAATTGCTATGAATTTTTTCGTTGACAGCCTTAGAACACATATATGCATGATTGAATCACTAGGAAATTGTTTTGACAGTGTTAGAACACATATATCCATGATAGAGTCACTATGAAAATTTTTTAACGCTTTAGAACACACATATGCGTGATTGAATGACTATGAATTTTTTTTGAAAGCCTTAGAACACATATATGCATGATTGAATCACTATAAATTTTTTTTTATAGCATTAGAACACATATATCCATGATTGAATCACAATAATATTTTTTTGACAACCTTAGAATACATCTATGGAAGATTGAATCACTTTAAAAATTATTGGACACCCTTAGAACACATATATACATGATTGAGTCACTATGATTTTTTTTCGAGAACCATAGAACACATATATGCATGATTGAATCACTCTAAATTTTTTTTGATAGCCTAAGAATACATGTATGCATGATTGAATCACTATGATTGTTTTTTGACAACCTTAAAATACATATATGCATGATTGTATCACTATAAAAAAAATTTGACAGCATTAGAACAATCATAAGCATGATTGAATCACTATATTTTTTTTTTGACAACCTCAAAACACATATATGCATGATTGCATCACGATAAAACTTTTTTGACAGCCTCAGAACACGTATATGCAAGATTCAATCATTTTGAATTTTTTTTGGCAGCGTTAGAACACATATATGCATGATAGAATCACCGTGATTTTTTTTATAGCCTTAGAACACATATATAAATGATTGAAATTTTTTGGATAGCCTTATAACACATATATGCATGATTGAATCACCATAATTTTTTTTTGATAGTTGTAGAACACATATACGCAAAATTAAATCACTATAATTTTTTTTTGACAACCTTAGAACACATATATGGAAGATTGAATCACTATGAAATTTTTTTGAGAGCCTTAGAATACATATATGCTACATTGAAAGTTTTTTGACAGCCTAAGAACACATATATGCATGATTGAATCACTATGAAATTTTCTTGACAGCCTTAGAACACATATATGCGTGATTGAATCATAATGATTTTTTTTTTATAGCCTTAAAACACATATATGCATTATTAAATCACAATGATTTTTTTTTACAGCCTTAGAACATGTATATGGATGATTAAATGACTATGAATTTTTTTTGACAACCTTAGAACACATATATGCAAGATTGAATCACTCTATTTTTTTTTTACCACACTAGAACATATATTTGCTTGACTGATTCTATATGAATTTTTTTTGACAACGTTAGAACACGTATATGCATGATTGAGTCAATATGATTTTTGTTTGATAGCCTTATAACACACATATGCATGACTGAATGACTAAGAAATATTTTTGAAAGCCTTAGAACACATATATGCATGACTGAATCACTACAAATTTTTTTGATGGCCTTAGAACACATATATGCATGTTTGAATCACTATAAATTTTTTTTTGACAACCTTAGCACACATATATGCAAGATTGAATCGCTATGATTTTTTTTGTTGACAGCCTTAGAACACATATATGCATGATTGAATCACTAGAAAATTGTTTTCACAATGTTAGAACACATATATCCATGATAGAGTCACTATGAATTTTTTTTAATGCTTTAGAACACACATATGCGTGATTGAATGACTATGAATTTTTTTTGTAAGCCTTAGAACACATATATGCAAGATTGAATAACTATAATTTTTTTTATAGCATTAGAACACATATATCCATGTTTGAATCACCATAATTTTTTTTGACAACCTTAGAATACATCTATGGAAGATTGAATCACTTTAAAAATTATTGGACAGCCTTAGAACACATATATACATTATTGAATCACTATGAATTTTTTTCGAGAACCTTAGAACACATATATGCATGATTGAATCACTCTAAATTTTTTTTGATAGCCGAAGAATACATGTATGAATGATTGAATCACTTTGATTGTTTTTTGACAACCTTAAAACACATATATGCATGATTGTATCACTATAAATTTTTTTTGACAGCATTAGAACAATCATACGCATGATTGAATCACTACATTGTTTTTTTGACAACCTCAAAACACATATATGCATGATTGAATCACTATAATTTTTTTTTGACAGCCTCAGAACATGTATATGCAAGATTCAATCATTTTGAAATTTTTTTGGCAGCCTAGGAACATATATATGCATGATAGAATCATTGTGATTTTTTTTATAGCCTTAGAACACATATATAAATGATTGCAATTTTTTGGATAGCCATATAACACATATATGCATGATTGAATCACCATAATTTTTTTTTTACAGTCGTAGAACACATATACGCAAAATTAAATCACTATAATTTTTTTTTGACAAACTTAGAACACATATATGCAAGATTGAATCACTATGAAATTTTTTTGAGAGCCTTAGAATACGTATATGCTAGATTGAATTTTTTTTGACAGCCTGAGAACACATATATGCATGATTGAATCACTATGAAATTTTCTTGACAGCCGTAGAACACATATATGCGTGATTGAATCATAGTGAATTTTTTTTTACAGCCTTAAAACACACATATGCATGATTGAATCACAATGATTTTTTTTGACAGCCTTAGAACGCGTATATGGATGATTAAATGACTATGAATTTTTTTTGACAACCTTAGAACACATATATGCATGATTGAATCGCTCTAATTTTTTTTTTACCACACTAGAACATATATTTGCTTGATTGATTCTCTATGAAATTTTTTGACAGACTTTCAACATATATATGCATGATTGAATCACTATAAAAAAATTTTGACAGCCTTTGAACACAAATATGCATGATTTAATCACTATAAAATCTTTTTGATGGCATTAGAACTTATGTACGCGTGATTGAATCACTATAATTTTTTTTGACAACCTTATAACACATACATGAATGATTGAATCACTATGAATTGTTTTTTACTGCCTTAGAATACATATATGCATGATTGAATCACTGTTAAATTTTTTGGACAGCCTTAGACACATATATGCATGATTGAATCACTATGAATTTTTTTTGACAACCTAAGACATATATATGCATGACTGAATCATAATGATTTTTTTTTACTGCCTTAGAACACATATATGCATGTTTGAATTACTATGAAAATTTCTTAACAACCATAGAACACATATATGCTTGATTGAATCATTGTAAATATTTTTTCATAGCCTTAGAACACATATATGCTTGATTGAATCACTTTGAAATATTTATGACAGCCTTAGAATACATATATGCAAGATTGAATCACTATGATTTTTTTTGACAACCTTAGAACACATATATGGATGATTGAATCAGAGTGAAATTTTTTTGACACCCTTAGCACACATATATGAATGATTGAATCACTATGATTTTTTTTGATAGCCATAGAACGCATATAAGCATGATTGAATCACTATGATTTTTTTTGACAACCTTAGATCACATATATGCAAGATTGAATCACTATAATTTTTTTTAACAGCCTTACTATAATATATGCTTGATTGAATCACTATGAATTTATTTTGACAATGAACACATTATTCATGATTGAATCATTACAATTTTTTTTTTTACAACATTAGAACATATATATCCAGGAATGAATCACCATAATTTTTATTTGACAACCTTAAAACACATATATGAAAGATTATATCACTATGAATTTTTCTTGACAACCTTAGAACAGATATATGCATGGTTGAATCACTATGATTTTTTTTTTGATAGCCTTAGAACACACATATCCAAGATTGTAACACTAAGAAATTTTTTTGATAGCACTAGAACAAATATAAGCATGATTGAATCACTAGAATTTTTTTTGACATATACGCATGATTTAATGACTATGAATTTTTTTTTACTGCCTTAGAACACATATATGCAAGATTGAATCACTATGATTTTTTTTTGCTAGCCTCAAAATGCATATATGTAAGATTGAAATTTTATTGATAGCCTTAGAACACATATATGTATGATTGAATCACTATAAATTTTTTTTGACAAACTTAGAACACATATATGCCTAATTGAATCATAATGAAATTTTTTTCACAGCTTATAACACATATATGCGTGATTGAATCACAATGAAACTTTTTTTATAATGTTAGAACACATATATGCATGATTGAGTCATTATGATTTTTTTTTGACAGCCTTAGAACACAGATATGCAGGATTGAATGACTGAATTTTATTTGAAACCCTTAGAACACATATATTCACGATTGAATCATTACAATTTTTTTTGACAACATTGTAACATATATATTCATGAATGAATCACTATAATTTTTATTTGACAACCTTAAAACACATATATGAAAGATTATATCGCTGTGAATTTTTCTTGACAGCCTTAGAACAAATATATGGATGGTTGAATCACTATGATTTTTTTTTATAGCCTTAGAACACATATATGCGAGATTGTATCACTAATAAATTTTTTTGATAGCACAAGAACAAATATAAGCATGATTGAATCACTAGAATTTTTTTTTGACATATACGCATGATTTAATGACTATAATTTTTTTTTGACTGCCTTAGAACTCATATATGCAAGATTGAATCACTATGAATTTTTTTTGCCAGCCTAAAAATGCATATATGTAAGATTGAAATTTTATTGATAGCCTTAGAACACATATGTGCATGATTGAATCACTATAATTTTTTTTTGACAAACTTAGAACACATATATGCCTGATTGAATCATAATAAAATTTTTTCACAGCCTTAGAACACATATATGCATGATTGAATCACAATGAAACTTTTTTGATAGCCATAGAAAGCATAAATATTTGATTGAATCACTATAATTTTTTTTTACAGTGTTAGAACACATATACGCATTATTGAATCACTAATTTTTTTTTTTACTGCATTAGAACATGTATATGCATTATTCAATCACTATGAAACTTTTTTGACAGCCTTAGAACACACATTTATGATTGAATCACTATGAAACTTTTTTGACAGCCTTAGAATGCATATGTGCTTGATTGAATAACTACAAATTTGTTTTGACACCATTAGAACACATATAACCATGATTAAATCATTATGAATTTTTTTTGACAGCCTTAGAACACATATATGCAAGATTGAGTCACTATGAATTTTTTTTACTGCCTTAGAACACACATATGCATGATTGAATCACTATGAATTTTTTTTGATAGCCTTAGAACATATACATGCATGATTGTATCACTATGAATTTTTTTTGACAACCTTAGACATATATATGCATGATTAAATAACTATAATTTTTTTTTACCGCCTTAGAATGCATATATGCATGATTAAATTACTATGACTTTTTTTTAACAACCATAGAATACATATTTGATTGATTGAATATTATAACATTTTTTTGACATCCTTACAACACATATATGCAAGTTTGAATCACTATGAAATATTTTGGACAGCCTTAGAACACATATATGCAACATTGACTCACTTTAAAAATTTTTTCACAGCCTTATAATACATATATGCATGATTGAATCACTATAGTTTTTTTTTGACAACCTTAGAACACATATATGCATGATTGAATCACTATAAATTTTTTTGACAACCTTAGAACATTTATATGAAGGATTGAATCATTATTAAATTTTTTTGACAGCCTTAGAACACATATATGCATGATTGAATCCCTATGAATTTTTTTTGATAGACTTAGAACACATATATGCAAGATAGAATCACAATGAATGTTTTTGACAACCATAGAACACATATCTGCATGATTGAATCAGTATGCCTTTTTTTTATAGCCTTTGAACACATATATGCAAGATTGAATCACAATGAATACTTTTGACAGCCTTAGAACACATATATGAATGGTTGAATCACTATAAAAAAAATTTGACAGTCTTAGAACACATATATGCATGATTGAATCTCTATAAAATCTTTTTGACCACCTTAGAACACATTTATGCAGGATTAAATCATTATTATATTTTTTTGACAGCCTTAGAACACATATATGCATGATTGAATCCCTATAAATTTTTTTTAATAGACTTAGAACACATATATGCAAGATTTAATCACAATGAATGTTTTTGAGAACCTTAGAACACACATCTGCATGATTGAATCACTATGACTTTTTTTTATAGCGTTTGAACGCATATATGCATGGTTGAATCACTATAAAAAAAATTGACAGCCTTAGAACACATATATGCATGATTGAATCTCTATACAATTTTTCCAACAACCTTAGAACACATATATTCTTGATTGAATCACTATGAATTTTTTTTGACAGCCTTAAAACACATATATGCATGATTGAATCACTATAAAAAAAAATTGACAGCCTTAGAACACATATATTCATGATTGAATCACTACGAATTTTTTTTGACAGCCTTAGAACATATATATGCATGACTAAATCACTATGTAATTTTTTTAACAATGTTAGAATACATATATGCATGATTGAGTCACTATGAAATTTTTTTGAGAGCCTTAGAACACACATATGCATGATTGAATGCCGATGATTTTTTTTTGAAAGCCTTAGAACACATATATGCATGATTGAATCACTATAATTTTTTTTTAACAACCAAAGAACGCATATATGCATTGATTGAATCACTATGAATTTTTTTTGACAACCTTAGAACACATACTTGCATGATTGTCTCACAAGAAATTTTTTTTTACAACCTCATAACACATATATGAAAGATTGAATCACTACAAAAATTTTTTGACAGCCTTAGAACACATATATGCATGGTTGGATCACTATCAAATTTTTTTGACATCCATAGAACACATATTTAAATGACTGAAGCTTTTTGGATAGCCTTATAACATACATATGCAAGATTGAATCAATGTTAAGTTTTTTTGACAACCTTAGATCACATATATGCATGATTGAATCACCATAAAAAATTTTTGACAGCTTTAGAACACATATACACATGAGTGAATTACTTTGATTTATTTTTGACAGCCTTAGAACACATATATGCAAGATTGAATCACTATGGATTTTTTTTGAGAAACTTAGAATACATATATGCAAGATTGAATTTTATTTGTTAGCCTTAGAAGACAAATATTCACTATTGAATCACTTTGAATTTTTTTTTACAGCCTTAGAACACATATATGCATGATTGAATCACTATGATTTTTTTTTACAGCCGTAGAACACATATATGCATGATTGAATCATAATGATTTTTTTTTTATAGCCTTAGAACACATATATGCATGACTCAATCACAATGATTTTTTTGACAGCCTTAGAACACATATATGCATGATTCAAGGACTATGAAATTTTTTTGACAACCTTAGAACACATATATGTATGATTGGATCACTATAATTTTTTTTTACCGCATTAGAACATATTTATGCATGACTAAATCACTATGAAAATTTTTTGACAGCCTTAGCACACAAATCTGCATGATTAAATCAGTATAAATTTTTTGGACAGCCTTAGAAAACATATATGCTTGATTGATTCACTATGAAATTTTTTGGACAGCCTTAGAATACATACGTGCTTGATTGAATCACTTTGAAATTTTTTAGCCAACCTTGAAACAAATATATGCATGATTGAATCACTATGAATTTTTTTTGGCTGCATTAGAACACAAATATGCATGACTGAATCACTATAATTTTTTTTTTCACAACCTTAGAACACATATAAGCATGGTTGAATCACTATAAACTTTTTTGACAACCATACGACACATATCTTTATGTTTAAATCACTATGAAATTTTTTTGACAAACTTAGAACACATATATGTTTGATTTTATCACTATGAATATTTTTTTGCCAACTTTACATCAAATATATACGTGATTGAATCTCTAGGACTTTTTTTGACAACCTAAGAACACATATATGCATGATTGAATCACTACAAAGTTTTTTTGACAGCATTAGAACACATCATGATTGAACCATTATAATTTTTTTTTGACAACCTTAGAACACATATATGCATGATTGAATCACTACGAAATTTTTTTGACTCCCTTAGAACACATATATGCATGATTGAATCACTATGAAATTTTTTTGACAGCCATAGAACACCTATACACATGATTGAATAACTATGATTTTTTTTGACAACCTAAGACACATATATGCATAATTGAATTACTATGAATTTTTTGGACAGACTTAGAACACATATATGCAAGATTGAATCACAATGAATGTTTTTGAACCCATATCTGCATGATTGAACTCATAAATGCAGGATTGAGCGACTATAATTTTTTTTTACAACCTTAGAACACATATATGAAAGATTAAATCACTATGAAATTTTTTGGACAGCCTTAGAACACATAACTGCAAGGTTGAATCACTATGAACTTTTTTTGACAACCATAGAACACATATATGCATTATTGAATCACCATGAATTTTTTTTGACAGCATTAGAACACATATATGCATGATTGAATCACTATAAATTTTTTTTGATAGACTTAGAACATAGATATGCAAGTCTGAATCACAATGAATGTTTTTGACATCCTTAGAACACAAATTTGCATGATTGACTCACTATGACTTTTTTAATAGCGTTTGAACACATATATGCATGATTGAATCACTATAATTTTTTTTTACAACCTTGGAACACATATATGAATGATTGAATCACTATAAAAAAAAATTGATTGCCTTATAACACATATATGCATGATTAAATCCCTTCGAATTTTTTTTTATAGGCTGAGAACACTTATATAAATGATTGAATCGCTATGACTTTTTTTTATAGCGTTTAAACACATATATGCTTGATTGAATTACTATAATTTTTTTTTGACAACCTTAGAAAACATATATGAATGATTGATTCACTATAAAAATTTGTTGACCGCCTTAGAACACATATATGCATGATTGAATCTCTATGAATTTTTTTTGATAGCCTTAAAACACATATATGGATGATTGAATCGCTGTAAATTTTTTTTGATAGCCTTAGAACACATATACGCTAGATTGAGTCACTATGAATTTTTTTTTACAGTCTTAGAACACATATATGCATGATTGAAACACTATGTTATTTTTTTTAACAATGTTAGAACACATATACGCATGATTGAGTCACTATGAAATTTTTTTGACAGCCTTAGAACACACATATGCATGATTGAATGCTGATGAAATTTTTTTGAAAGCCTTAGAACACATATATGCCTGATTGAATCACTATAAATTTTTTTTTGAGGGCATTAGAACACATATATCCATGATTGAATGACCATAATGTTTTTTTGACAACCTTAGGACACATATATGAAAGATTAAATCACTATGAAATTTTTTGGAGAGCCTTAGAACACATATATGCATGGTTGAATCACTATAATTTTTTTTTGACAACCATAGAACACATATATGCATTATTAAATCACCATGAGTTTTTTTTGACAGCATTAGAACACATATATGCATGATTGAATCACTGTAATTTTTTTTATAACCTAAGAAAACATATTGGCTAGATTGAATCACTATGATTTTTTTTTTCAATACCTTAGAACACATATATGCATGATTGTAACACTATGAAATTTTTTTGACAACATTAGAACAAATATATGCCTGATTGAATCACAAGAATTGTTTTTTGACAACGTCAGAACACATATATGCGTGATTGAATCACTATAAGATTTTTTGACAGCCCTAGAACACATATGTGCAAGATTGAATCACTGAAAAAAATTTATGACATCCTTAGAACACATATATACATGATTGAATTACTATGAAATTTTTTTGACAGCCTTAGAACACATATTTGCGTGAATGAATCACTATGACTTTTTTTCTATAGCGTTTGAACACATATATGCATGATTGAATCAGTATAAATTTTTTTTGACAGCCTTAGAACAAAAATATGAATAATTGAATCACTATAAAAAAAAATTGACAGCCTTAGAACACATATATGCAAGATTGAATCTCTATGAAATTTTTTTTACAGCCTTAGAACACATATATGCAAGATTGAATCTCAATGATTTTTTTTTTACAGCCTTAAAACACACATATATATAATTGAATCACTAAGAAATTTTTTTGACAGCCTTAGAACACATATACGCATGATTGAATCACTATAAAACTTTTTTGACAGCCTTAGAGCACATATACGCATGATTGAATCACTATAAAAAAAATTTGACAGCCTTAGAACACATATATGCATCATTGATTCACTATGTAATTTTTTTTAAAATGTCAGAACACATATATGCATGATTGAGTCGCTATGAAAATTTTTTGACAGCTTTAGAACATACATATGCACGGTTGAATGCCGATAAATTTTTTTTGAAAGCCTTAGAACACATATATACATGATTGAATGACTACAAATTTTTGTTTACAACATTAGAACAACACATATATCCATGATTGAATCACCATAATTTTTTTGAGAACCTTAGGACACATATATGAAAGATTCAATCACTATGAAATTGTTTGTACAACCTTAGAACACATATATGCATTGTTGAATCACTATGATTTTTTTTTACAACCATAGAACACATATATGCATTATTAAATCACCATGAAATTTTTTTTACTGCATTAGAACACATATTGCATGATTGAATCACTATAAATTTTTTTTGACTACCTAAGAAAACATATATGCATGATTGAAACACTGTGAATTTTTCTTCACAACTTAAGAACACATATATGCATGCTTGTATCACTATAAATTTTTTTTTACAGCATTAGAAGAAGTATATGCATGATTTTATCACAAGAATCTTTTTATGACAACCTCAGAACACATATATGCGTGATTAAATCACTATAAGGATTTTTGACAGCCTCAAAACACGTATATGCAAGAATGAATCACTGAAATAAATTTTTGGTTGCCTTAGAACACATATATGCATGGTTGAATGACTATCAAATTTTTTTGACAGCCTTAGAACACATATAAATGATTGAAAAATTTTTGACAGCCTGAGAACACATATATGCATGATTGAATCACTATGAAATTTTCTTGACAGCCTTAGAACACATATATGCATGATTGAATCACCATAAAATCTTTTAGACAACTTTAGAACACATATACGAATGATTGAATTACTCTGATTTGTTTTGACAACCTTAGAACACATATATGCAAGATTGAATCACTGTGAATTTTTGTTTTGCAACTTAAAATACATATATGCAAGATTGAATTTTTTTTAACAACCTTAGAACACATATATGCATGATTGAATCGCTATGATTTTTTTTTTAGAGCCTTAGCACACATATATGCATGACTGAATCATAATGATTTTTTTTGACAGCCTTAGAACACATATATGCATGATTCAATGATTATAAATTTTGTTGACAACCTTAGAACACATATATGCATGATTGCATCACTATAATTTTTTTTATCGCATTAGAACATATATATGCATGATTGAATCACTATAAATTTTTTTTGACAACCTTGGAACACATACATGAATGATTGAATCACTATAAAAAAAAATTCACAGCCTTAGAACACATATATGCATGATTGAATCTCTATGAAATTTTTTTGACAGCTTTAGAACACATATATGCATGATTGAATCACTATGAATTTTTTTTGACACCCATAAAACACATATATGCATGATTGAATCATTATAAATTTTTTTGACAGCCTTAGAATACATATACGCATGATTGAATCACTATGAAATTTTTTTAAACTTGTTAGAACACATATATGCATGATTCAGTCACTATGAAATTTTTTTGACAGCCTTAGAACACACATATGCATGATTGAATGCCGCTGAATTTTTTTTGAATGCTTAGAACACATATATGCATGATTGAATCACTATAAATTATTTTTTCACAGCATTAGATCACATATATCCATGATTGAATCACCATAAATGTTTTTGACAACCTTGGAACACATATATGAAAGATTAGAACAATATGAATTTTTTTGGACAGCCTTAGAACACATAAATGCATGGTTGAATCACTATGATTTTTTTTTGACAACCATAGAACACATATATGCATTATTGAATCACCATGAAATTTTTTTGACAGGATTAGAACGCATATATGTATGATTGAATCACTATAATTTTTTTTTGTCAACCAAAGAAAACATATATGCATGATTGAATCATTATGAATTTTTTTTGAGAACCTTAGAACATATATATGCATGATTGTATCACAATGATTTTTTTTTACAGCATTAGAACAAATATCTGCATGATTGAATCACAAATTTTTTTTTTTGACAACCATAGAACACATATATGCACGATTTTATCACTATGAAATTTATTTGACAACATTAGAACAAATATATGCATGATTGAATCCCTAGGATTTTTTTTTGACAACCTTAGAACACATATATGCATGATTGAATCATTACTACTTTTTTTTTACAGCATTAGAACACATGTACGCATGACTGAATCGCTATAAAATTTTTTTGACAGCCTTAGAACACATATATGCATGATTGAATCTCTATGAAATTTTTCTGACAGCCTTAGAACACATATATGCATGATTGAATCACTATGAAATTTTTTTGACAGCCATAAAACACATATATGCATGATTGAATCACTATAATTTTTTTTTGACAGCCTTAGAACACATATAGGCATGATTTAATAAATATGAATTTTTTTTGACAATGTTAGAATACATATATGAATGATTGAATCACTATGTAATTTTTTTAACAATGTTAGAATACATATATGCATGATTGCGTCACTATGAAAGTTTTTTGACAGCGTTAGATCACATATATGCATGATTGAATGCCGATGAAATTTTTTTGAATGCCTTAGAACACATATATGGATGATTGAATCACTACAATTTTTTTTTATGACAGCATTAGATCAAATATATCCATGATTAAATCTCCATAATTTTTTTTGACAACCTTAGAACACATATATGAAAGATTAAATCACAATGAAATTTTTTGGACAACCTTAGAACACATAAATGCATGGTTGAATCACTATGAAATTTTTTTGACAACCATAGAACACGTATATGCATTATTGAGTCACCATGAATTTTTTTTTATAGCATTAGAACACATATATGCATGATTGAATCACTATGAATTTTTTTTAGAACCTTAGAACATATATATGCATGATTATATCATAATGAATTTTTTTTTACAGCATTAGAACAAATATATGCTTGATTGAATCACAAGAAATTTTTTTTGACAACCTTAGTACACATATATGCGTGATTGAATTACTATAAGAATTTTTAACAGCCGCAGAACACATATATGCAACATTAAATCACTGCAAAAAAATTTTGACAGCCTTATAATTGATATATGCATGGTTGAATCACTGTCAATTTTTTTTGACAGCCTTAGAACACATATAAATGACTGAATATTTTTTTTTAGCCTTATAATATATATGCATGATTGAATCAATCTGAATTTTTTTGACAACCTTAGAACAATATATGCATGATTGAATCACCATAATTTTTTTTTGAGAGCTTTAGAATATATATACACATGATTGAATTACTCTGTTTTTTTTTTGACAGCCTTAGAACACATATATGCAAGATTGAATCACTATGAATTTTTTTTTGAGAAACTTAGAATAAATATATGCAAGATTAAATTTTTTTTGATAGGCTTATAACACATAGATGCATGATTGAATGACTATGAAATTTTTTTAACAGCCTGAGAACAATTATATCCATGATTGAAAGACTATGTTTTTTTTTTTTGACGACCTTAGAACAAATATATGCATGATTGAATCATAATGATTTTTTTATAGCATTAGAACATATATGCATGACTGAATCACAAATATTTTTTTTGATAGCCTTCGAACACATATATGCATGATTGAATCACTATAAAATATTTTTGACATCCTTAGAACACATATATGCAGGATTGAATCACAAGGAATTTTTTTTACAGCCTTAGAACACATATATACATGATTCAATCACTATGAATTTTTTTGACAGCCTTAGAACACATATATGCATGATTGAATCAGTATAATTTTTTTTGACAGCCTTAGAACACATATATGCGAGATTGAAAATTGTTTAATAGCCATAGAACACATATAAGCATGATTGAATTTCAAGGAAATTTTTTTGACAAACTTATGACACATATATGCTTGATTGAATCACTTAGAATTTTTTTTTGACAACTTTAGAACACATACATGCAATAATGAATCACTATGAAAGTTTTTGAAGAGCCTTATAATACATATATGTAGATTGAATTTTTCTTGACAGCCTTAGAAAACATATACGCATGATTGAGACACTATGAAATTTTTTTGAGAGCCTTAGAACACATATATGCATTTTTTAATCACTATAAAAAATTTTTAACTGCCTTAGAACAGATATATGCATGATTGAATCACTATGAAACTTTTTTGACAACCTTAGAATGCATATGTGCATGATTGAATCACTACAAATTTTTTTTGACAGCATTAGAACACATATATCCTTGATTGAATCACTATGAGATTTTTTTGACAACATTATAACACATATATGCATGATTGAATTACACTAAATTTTTTTAGATAGCCTTAGAACAAATATATGCATGATTAAATGACTAGGATTTTTTTTTAACAACCTTACAACATATATATGCATGATTGAATGACTATAAATTTTTTTTTACCGTATTATAACATATATGTGCGTGAATCACTCTAAATTTGTTTGACAACATTAGAACACATATATTAATGATTGAATCAGCCTAATTTTTTTGGACAGCATTATAGCCCGTATATGAATGATTGAATCACTATCAAATTTGTTTGACATCCTTAGAACACATATATACATGATTGGTTCGCTATAGAATTTTTTTGACAGACTTAGAACACATATATGTATGTTTGAATCACTATGAAATTTTTTTGATAGCCCTAGAGGAAATATATGCATGATTGAATGACTATGAATTTTTTTTTATAACCTTAGAACATATATATGGATGATTGGATCACTATAGAAAGTTTTTGACAGCCTTAGAACACATATATGCATGATTGAATCACTATGAAATTTTTTTGACAACCCCAGAACACATATATGCCTGATTGAATCACTATAAATTTTTTGTTGACAGCATTAGAACACTTATATGCATGATTGAATCACTATAAATTCTTTTTGACAACCTTAGAACATATATATGAATGATTAAATCACTATAAATTTTTTTTGACAGCCTTAGAACGCATATATGCCTGATTGAATCACTAAGAAATTTTTTTGACAACCTTATGACACATATATGGATGATTGCATCATTATGAAAATTTTGTTACCAGCCTTAAAACACATACATGCAATATTGAGTCACTATGAACTTTTTTTTTAGAGCCTTAGAATACATACATGCATGATTGAATCACTATGATTTTTTTTTACCAACTTAGAACACATATATGCATGACTGAGTCATAATGAAATTTTTTAGACAGCCTTAGAACACATATATGCTTGATTGAGTCACAATAAAAATTCTTTGACTGCCTTAGAACACATATATGCATGATTAAATGATTATGATTTTTTTTTTATAACCTTAGAACACATATGCATTATTGATTGAATAGAAACTTTTTTTTACCACATTAGAACATATATATGCATGATTCAATCACTATGAAATTTTTTTGACATCCGTAGAACATAAATATGCATGATTGAATCACTATGTAATTTTTTTAACAGCGTTAGAACAAATATATGCATGATTGAATCCTTAGGATTTTTTTTAACAACTTTAGAACACATATATGCATGATTGAATCACTACAAAATTTTTTTGACAGCATTAGAACACATGTACGCATGATTGAACCATTATAAATTTTTTTTGATAATCGTAGAACACATATAGGCATGATTTAATAAATATGAAAATTTTTTGAGAGCCTTAGAACACATATATGCTTGATTGAATCACTATGTAATTTTTTTAACAATTTTAGAATACATATATGCATGATTAAGTCACTATGAAAGTTTTTTGACAGCGTTAGATCACATATATGCATGATTGAATGCCGATGATTTTTTTTTGAAAGCCTTAGAACACATATATGCATAATTGAATCACTACAAAAAAAACTTTTGACAGCATTAGATCACATATATCCATGATTAAATCACCATAAATTTTTTTGACAACCTTAGAACACATATATGAAAGATTAAATCACAATGAAATTTTTTGGACAGCCTTAGAACACATAAATGCATGGTTGAATCACTATGAATTTTTTTTGACAACCATAGAACACATATATGCATTATTGAATCACCATGAAACTTTTTTGATAGCATTAGAACACATATATGCATGATTGAATCACTATAAATTTTTTTTGTCAACCAAAGAAAACATTATGCATGATTGAATCACCATGAATTTTTTTTTAGAACCTTAGAACATATATATGCATGATTATATCATAATGATTTTTTTTTGACAGCATTAGAACAAATATATGCATTATTGAATCACAAGATTTTTTTTTTGATAACCTTAGTACACATATATGCGAGATTGAATCACTATAAGATTTTTTTATAGCCGTAGAACACGTATATGCAACATTAAATCACTGGAAAAAAATTTTGACAGCCTTAGAATAGATATATGCATGGTTGAATCACTGTCAAATTTTTTTGACAGCCTTAGAACACATATAAATGACTGATTTTTTTTTTTTTACCCTTATAATATGTATATATGCATGATTGAATCAATATGACTTGTTTTTGACAACCTTAGAACAGATATATGCATGATTGAATCACCATAATTTTTTTTGACAGCTTTAGAATACATATATGCATGATTGAATTACTCTGCTTTTTTTTTACAGCCTTAGAACACATATATGCAAGATTGAATCACTATGAATTTTTTTTTGAG
This sequence comes from Nuphar pumila, assembly GCF_984573655.1. Taxonomy (NCBI): domain Eukaryota; kingdom Viridiplantae; phylum Streptophyta; class Magnoliopsida; order Nymphaeales; family Nymphaeaceae; genus Nuphar; species Nuphar pumila. The sequence continues at coordinate 79,156,393 of NC_143253.1, forward strand.
AAACTTAGAATAAATATATGCAAGATTAAATTTTTTTTGATAGCCATATAACACATATATGCATGATTGAATGACTATGAAATTTTTTTGACAGCCTAAGAACACTTATATGCATGATTGAATGACTATGATTTTTTTTTACAGCCTTAGAACACATAAATATATGATTCAGTCACTATGAATTTTTTTTGACAGCCTTAGAACACATATATGCATGATTGAATCAGTATAATTTTTTTTTACAGCCTTAGAACACATATATGCCTTGGTCATTACGCACACTCACAAGCCATTTTTTTTTGTACCTGGATAAGCATCACACAGCCACACCATTGCACCTCTGCAATGTGCCATTTCTCAACAGACTTCAGGTATGAGATATAGGCACTTATGAGACTAAGCGTATACATGATTTGATGCCACAACTATCAATTGCAGACTTAGTTTACGAACTAAAATGATCATGACAGTAGAATGTATAATTTACAAGAGATTTGCATGGCTAATGATGAGCAGTAAATTGAGCGGGAGACAAAATGACAGGGATTACTTGACTTTGCAGCTTTACCATGGCATTCAGACCCTTTTAAACAACATCTCTATTATATACCTTCAGTCTCGGAGATACTTACGTTGACGCCCTTAGGAAGATCTGTGGATCCTTCGGCATCTTGTAACTTGATTTGCAGAATCATGAAGAGATCTCCTTATATCCATAAGGAGCTCAGATTCATGCTTCTTTGGAATGTTAAGCATACATGGTCTTTTAAACAGAACTTGGCTTTGTTGTCAAAGAAGTTAAGACACCTGCTAAATACACAAAACCACAGAATATACACAGATAAGTGGATTTTATTGAGTTAGATCATATAAGTGATCCCTGCTGTGGGCCAATCACATGTCAAGTTGGGGTGAAGGCAATAGATATGAAATACTTATGAAGGAAGTGTCAATATGAAGCTCTGTATCATAACTACATTCTAACGATATGGTGATTTCCATTATTTACAGATTTCATGGTAGGCCGATTGGATGGCTCAGCGAGTGAAGCTCCAACAACGAGATACATTCCACTTTGAATCTGATTAGGTTCTTGCAATCATTATTGGATTCAAACAATATAGACCCCTGCGCCGATACCATGGACAACCTGGACATACACATATAGTTGTTGGCTGATCTGAAGGAAGGTATTTGCCGAGATTCTTGAAGAGCAGATCCACAGCAGTAGTTGAAGCTACTGTCAACTATACTTTATATTGTTGCTCAGATGCAAGAAAACCACCTGCTGCTATTTCCTCACTTTTTTCTTCTTTTTCTTTTTTTGTTTTTAGTACACATGCAAATACCCTCAAATGTCATTAAATATCATCAAAGTTTAACATACGCCTTTGCAATCGTCAGTCCAGATTGCATAAAATATGAGCAATATACTGGGTCAGCATGTGCAGAGGGATTTGCAAAAAAAATGTTGAAACGAGAAAGAATATACTAAACTTAAGAGGCAGAAAGCATGAGTCTCTTTAGATAACATCACAACCCAGATCAAAAACTCAAATTATGATACAGAAGAAAATCATAGGTAATCCAATAGGACAATGGTTGAGCCTTATTAAACAAGGTAACCAAGGCATAATGGTGAACATTCTTCTCTGCGCTTGAAAGCAGAGTCTGTGACAACAAAAGAAAATGGTCAAATCTAACGTTTAAATCCCATCTTCATAATAAGAAACCGGAAATTGAATGTCGTGGTATTGGAATAAAGTGAAGGATCTAAGGCTATTGAATGTAAATAATCAAAATAAAACCAGAAATAAGACATAACAGAGGAGAGACTTAACGAACACAGGAAAAGGGCAAGATAACCAAAGCATGATCCAACACTCGTAAAAAAAAATAATAATAAATGAAATAAAACAGAAATCGTAAGAGAACAAAACTAGGATAAAGCTGGAATCAAGATTGAAGTTCTAAAATGAACGAAAATTCAAAGTAGATTAATACTGAAATCAGATCAAAACAGAAAATGGCGACATAAACGAGAGATTAGAATATCGGAATTGACCTATTCCTGTTAATATCACATAATGGTGGATGGATTTGTTATAAACAAAGCCATATTACCATCAGTGCTTCGATGGATTCGAACCAGAAAATTTAAAGGAAGTCATAAATAAAGAGGAAAATAGAAGGAAAATAAGAGGAAAAACCAGGAAAAGTAAACAACATTATTTAACATTGTTGTCGAAAAAGGGGAAAAAGAAGAAGAAAAAAAAAATGACCAGAGAGGTTTGCTTACTGTGCTCAGAAGGCAACCTTGAAGAAGAGGAAGAATGAATGGCCATGGAAATCGATCGATGGTGTTGCAATCATCCTGGCGCTCGACTGACCTTCTGTTGGCTGAAGAGGAAAAACACCAAAGGGAGAAAGGAGGGAGGTTCGATGAAGCTGGTTATTGCAAGATTCGTCAACTTCCTTTGATCAAACGGGAAAAATCAAAGGAATAGGAAGGAGGAGCTGGAAGAGAGTCTTCCTTCGTAGCTTAGGAGAGAGCTAGAAGAAAGGAGAGAAGAGAAGGTCGGGGAATGGGTGACGAAGCGATTCCTGGAGAAGAGAGGGGTGCGGTGGTGAAGAAGCGATCCCCAAGGGTTTCCTTCTTTGCCAATTTTAAAGAGGATGGAGAGGAATCCAATAGGAATTCCGTTGCAGATGGATGGAGGAGAGAGAGAGAGAGGTTGTTGCAGATCAATGGTCGAGAAAGGGGGCGGATGGTTGCGCGATGGGTGGTGGAGGAAGGCCCTGGGGGAGTTCGGTGGTGGAGATGAAGGAGATAGGGAGTGCTTCTGTAACCTTCTTTTTATGAAAAGTCAATTTTGAGGGTTTTCCTTTTTTCCAAAACAAGCCCTTCAATATTTATAAAATTTCCAACCAAGGCTCCTCTTAAAAAAAAAAATCAAAAGATAGATTTAAAAAAAAAAGATGATTTTTCAAAAAGTGGTCTCAAGAGTTTATTTTTTTTTTCGTATTTTCTTTGTGTTTTTTTTTATTTTTTTGTGTTTTTGAAATAAAACTCTAAAGAACTAAGAATTTTAAACTAATTTGGCAAAAATTTTAAAAAATATTTATAAAAGAAGGGGTTTTCTGAAAATTTGGGTTTGATTTCTTTAGAAAACGGGTTTGGACCCAAGTTTTAAGAAAATATTCGAGTTTTAAACCTCGAATCGAGGAATATAACATGATGGATCCAAACAAATACCGGATGGACTGTCTGAGCCTTTCGAAAGGTTATTTTGGTAATTTTGAGAATTTGGTTTAAAAATGGACAACGAAGCTCAGATTTGGATCTTTTATCTGGATCCGGATCCGAAATTGAGTTTGATATATAGAATGAGTTTAGTTTCAATAAAACTTTGAGAAACAAACTGGTATTTAGATTTACTGACTCAACTACTCAGAAGATGGGGTCAAAAGCCAAAAAGAGAATATTTACCATATTTTGAAAAATTTGGGGTGTTCACACCTTAGAACACATATATGGATTCAAGCATGCAGATATGTGTTCTAAGGCTGTCAAAAAAAATGTAGTGATTTAATCATGTATATATATGTTCTAAGGATGTCAAAAATCTTTATAGTCAGTCTATCTTGCATGTAAGTGTTCTAAGGCTGGCAAAAAAAAATTATAGTGATTCAATCACGCATATATGTGTTCAAAGGCTGTCAAAAAATTTTCATAGTGACTCAATCATGCATATATGTGTTCTAAGGCTGTCAAAAACATTTTATAGTGATTCAATGACGCATATATGTGTTCAAAGGTTGTCTAATAAAATTTATAGTGATTCAATCATGAATATATGTGTTCTAATGTTATAAAAAAAATCATAGTGATTCAATCATTCATATATGTCTTCTAAGGCTCTCAAAAAATTTCATAGTGATTCAATCTTCATATATGTTTTCTAAGGCTGTCAAAAATATTTTAGAGTGATTCAATCATTCATATATGTTTTTAGGCGATAAAAAAAATTTAATAATGATTCAATCCTGCAGACATGTGTTCTCAAGTTGTCGAAAAAAAAATTTAGTGTTTCAATCAGGCATATATGTGTTCTGATGCGGTCAAAAAAATTTTGTAGTGATTCAATCTTGTGTATATGTGTTCTAAGGCTGTCAAAAAAATCTCATAGTGATTTAATCATGCATACATGTGTTCTAAGGCTGTCAAAAAAAATTCATAGTGATTGAATCATGCATATATATGTTCTAATACGGTAAAAAAAAATTAGTTATTTAATCATGCATATATGTGTTCTAAGGTTGTCAAAAAAAATCTTAGTCATTTAATCAAGCATATATGTGTTCTAAGGCTGTCAAAAAAAAATTATTGTGATTCTATCATGCATATATGTGTTCTGAGGCTGTCAAAAAAATTTATTTATGATAAAATCAGGCATATATGTCTTTTTAGTTTGTCAAAAAAATTTCATAGTGATTTAATCATGCATATATTTGTTCTAAGTCTATCAAAAAAAATTCTTAGTGATTCATTCATGTGTATATGTGTTTTAAAACTCTCAAAAAAATTTCAATCTGGAATATATGTATTCTAAGGCTCTCAAAAAAATTTCCTAGTTATTCAATCACGCATATATGATTTCTAAGGCTATAAAAAAAAATTATGTTGATTCAATCATGCATATATGTGTCCTAAGGTTGTCAAAATAAATTTATAGTGATTCAGACATGCATATATGTGTTCTAAGGCTGTCAAAAAAAATTCAATCATGCATATCTATGTTCAAGGAATGTAAATTTTTTTTTATTATGATTTAATCTTTCATATATCTCTTCTAAGGTTGTCAAAAAAAATTTATAGTCAATCAAGCATATACGTGTTCTAAGGCTGTCAAAAAAAAAATTATAGTGATTCAATGATGCATATATGTGTTCTAAGGTTGTCAAATAAAATTTATAGTGATTCAATTATGCATATATGTGTTCTAATGTTATAAAAAAAAAATCATAGTGATTCAACCATTCATATATGTGTTCTAAGGCTATCACAAAAATTCCATAGTGATTCAATCTTGCATATATGTGTTCTAAGGCTGCAAAAACATTTTATAGTGATTCAATCTTACATATTTGTCTTCAGGCAATCAAAAAAATTTCATAATGATTCAATCTTGCAGACATGTGTTCTAATGCTGTGAAAAAAAAAATTGTAGTGATTCAATCATCATATATGTGTTCTAAGGTTGTCAAAAAAAAAATCATAGTGATTGAATCATGCATATATATGTTCTAATACAGTAAAAAAAAAATTAGTTAGTTAATCATGCATATATGTGTTCTAAGGCTTTCAAAAAAAATTCTTAGTGATTCATTCATGTATATATGTGTTTTAAGGCTCTCAAAAAAAATTCAATCAGGAATGTATCTATTCGTAGGCTCTCAAAAATATTTTCTAGTGATTCAGTCTTTCATATATGTGTTCTAGGGTTATAAAAAAAAATCATACTGACTCAATCATGCATATATGTGTTTTAAGCCTTTAAAAAAAAATTATGTTGATTCAATCATGCATACATGTTTCCTAAGGTTGTCAAAAAAAATTCATAGTGATTCAATCATGCATATCTCTATTCTAAGGCTGTCAAAAAAATTTCATTATGATTCAATCTTGCATATATCTGTTCTAAGGTTGTAAAAAAAAAATCATTGTCAAGCATGCATATGTGTTCTAAGGCTGTCAAAAAAAATCATTATGATTCAATCATGCATATATATGTTCAAAGGTGGTTAAAAAAAATCATAGTGATTCAATCATGCATATTTGTGTTCTAGGGCAGTAAAAAAATTTCATTATATTTCAGTCATGAATATGTGTTCTAAAGCTATGAAAAAACATTCATAGTGATTCAATCTTTCTTATATGTGTTCTAATGCTGCCAAAAATATTTTATTTGACAATCAGGCATATATGTGTTCTAAGGCTATAAAAAAATCATATTGATTCAATCCTATTGATATGTGTTCTAAGGTTATCAAAAAATTTTTATAGTGATTTAATCATGCATATATGCATTCTAATGCAGTAAAAAAAATCATAGTGATTCAATCATGCATATTTGTGTTCTAAGGGAGTCAAATTTTTTTTATAGTGATTCAATCTTGCTCATATGTGTTCTAAGTTTGTCAAAAATATTTCATAGTGATTCAATCATGCATATTTGTGTTCCAAGGGTGTAAAAAAAATCATATTGAGTTCTAAGCTTGTCAAAAAAAATTTATAGTGATTCAAAAATGCATATATGTGTTTTAATGCTGTCAAAAAAAGTTTATAGTGATTCAATCATATACATATATGTGTTCTAAGGCTGTCAAAAAAATTTATAGTGATTCAAAAATGCATATATGTGTTTTAATGCTGTCAAAAAAAGTTTATAGTGATTCAATCATACATATATGTGTTCTAAGGCTGTCAAATAAATTTCATAGTGATTCAATCTTTCTTATATGTGTTCTAAACCTGTCAAAAATAGTTACTAGTGATTCAATAATGCATATATGTGTTCTAATGCTGTAAAAAAAAATTATAAGCATTCAATCATGCTTATATGTGTTCTAAGGTTGTCAAAAATATTTTATAGTGATTCAATCATGCATATATGTGTTCTAAAACTATCAAAAAACATTATAGTGATTCAATCATTCATATATATGTTGTAAGGCTGTAAAAAATAATTTCATAATGATTAAATCCTGCCGATATGTGTTCTAAGGTTGTCAAAAAAAATTATATTGATTCAATCATTCATACATGTGTTCTAATGCTGTAAAAAAAAATTATAGTGATTCAATCATGCATATATGTGTTCTAAGGCGGTCTAACAAATTTTATAGTGATTCAACCATGCATATATGTGTTCTAAGGCTATCAAAAAAAAATCAGAGTGATTGGATCATGCATATATATATGTTGTAATGTGGAAAAAAAAATTGTAGTGATTCAATAATGCATATATGTGTTTTAAGGTTATCAAAAAAAAATTATAGTCATTTAATCTTGCATATATGTGTTCTATGGCTGTCAAAAATATTTATAGTGATTCAATCATGTATATATCTGTTCTAAGGCTGTAAAAAAAAATTAAAGTAATTCAATAATGCATATATGTTTTATAAGGTTGTCCAAAAAATTTCATAGTGATTCAATCATGTATATATTTGTTCTAAGGCTGTCAAAAAAATTTCATAGTGATTTAATAGTTCATATATGTGTTCTAAGGTTGTCAAAAAAATTCAGTGTTATTCAATCATGTATATATGTGTTTTAAGGTAATAAAAAATAATTTCATAATGATTCAATCTTGCATATATGTGTTCCGAGGTTGTCAAAAAAATTTATAGTGATTTAATCATGGATATATGTGTTCTAAGGTTGTCAAAAAGAATTTATAAGGATTCAATCATGCATATATTTATTCTAAGGCTGGCAAAAAAAAAAAAACAGTTAATAAATCATGCATATATGTGTTCTAAGGTTGTCAAAAAAATTTCATAGTGATTCAAACATGTAGATATGTGTTCTAAGGCTTCTAAAAAAAATTTATAGTGATTCAACCTTCCATATATGTGTTCTATGGTTGTTAAAAAAAATTATAGTGATTCAATTAGGCATATATTTGTTGTAATGCTGGCAAAAAAATTTCATAGTGCTTCAATCATGAACATATGGATACTAAGGTTGTCAAAAAAAAAATTATAGTGATTCAATCATTCATATATATGTTCCCAGGCTGTCAAAAAAAATTCATAGTGATTGAATCATGTATATATTTGTTCTAATACGGTCAAAAAACTTTTATAGTAATTTAATCATGCATATATATGTTCTAAGTTTATCAAAAAAAAATCATTGTAATTCAATCACGCATTTATGTGTTTTAAGGCTGTTAAACGAAATTAATTATGAATTAACCATGCATATATGTGTTCTAAGTTTGTCAAAAAAAAATTATAGTGATACAATCATGCATATATGTGTTCTAAGGGTGTCAAAAAAATTCCTTTTTGATTCAATCATGAATGTATGTGTTCTAAGGCTGTCAAAAAAAATTCATTCTTGCATATATGTATTCTAAGGTTATCAAAAAATATCATAGTGAATCAATCTTGCATATATGTGTTCTAAGGCTGACAAAAAAAATTCATAGTGATTCAATCATGCATCTATGTGTTCTAAGGCCGTCAAAAATTTTTTATGGTGATTCAGTCATGCATATATGTGTCCCATGGTTGTTAAAAAAAATTCATAGGGATTCAATCATGCATTTATGTGTTCTAAGGTTGTCAAAAAAAAATCATAGTGATACAACCATGCATATGTGTGTTCTAAGGATGTAAAAAAAAAATCACTATAATTCAATCATGCATATATGTGTACTAAGCATGTCAAAAAAAAATCATAGTGATTCAATCTTGCATATATGTGTTCTGAGATTGTCAAATATTTTTTATAGTGGTTCAATCATGTATATATGTGTTCCAAGGTTATCAAAAAAAATTCTTGTGATTCAATCTTGCATATATTTGTTCTAATGTTGTAAAAAAAATTCAGAGTGTTACAAATGTGCATATATGTGTTCTAAGGTTGTCAAAAACAATTAATGGTGATTCAATCATGGATATATGTGTTCTAAGACTATGAAAAAAAAAATTATGGCTACTTAATCATGCATATTTGTGTTCTAAGGCCTGTCAAAAATAGTTCATAGTGATTCAATAATGCATATATGTGTTCTAATGCTATAAAAAAAATTTATAAGGATTAAATCATGCTTATATGTGTTCTAAGGTTGTCAAAAATATTTTATAGTGATTCAATCATGCATATATGTGTTCTAAAACTATCAAAAAACATTATAGTGATTCAATCATTCATATATATGTTGTAAGGTTGTAAAAAATAATTTCATAATGATTAAATCCTGCCGATATGTGTTCTAAGGTTGTCAAAAAAAATTAAAGTGATTCAATCATTCATACAAGTCTTCTAATGCTGTCAAACAAATTTTAGTGATTGAATTATGCATATATATGTTCTAAGACTGTCTAACAAATTTCATAGTGATTCAACCATGCATATATGTATTCTAAGGCTATCAAAAAAAAAATAAGAGTGATTGGATCATGCATATTTATCTGTTGTAATGTGGTAAAAAAAAATTGTAGTGATTCAATAATGCATATATGTGTTCTAAGGTTGTCAAAAAAAAATTATAGTCAATTAATCTTGCATATATGTGATCTAAGGCTGACAAAAAATTTTTATTGTGATTCAATCATGCATATATGTGTTCTAAGGCTGTAAAAAAAAATCATTATGATTCAATCATGCATATATGTGTTCTAAGTTTGTCAAAAAAATTTGATAGTGATTCAATCATGCATATATGTGTTCTAAGGCTGTCAAAAAAATTTCAATCTTGATTATATTTATTCAAAGGCTCTCAAAAAAATTTTATAGTAATTCAATCTTGCATATATGTGTTCTATGGCTGTCAAAGAAATTTATAGTGATTCAATCATGTATATTTCTGTTCTAAGGCTGTCAAAAAAAATTTAGGTATTTCAATAATGCATATATGTTTCCTAAGGTTGTCCAAAAAATTTCATAGTGATTCAATCATGTATATATATGTTCTAAGACTGTCAAAAAAAAATCATAGTGATTTAATAATTCATATATGTGTTCTAAGGTTGTCAAAAAAAATCAGTGTTATTCAATCATGTATATATGTGTTTTAAGGTTATCAAAAATAATTTCATAGTGATTCAATCTTGTATATATGTGTTCCAAGGTTGTCAAAAAAAATTTATAGTGATTCAATCATGGATATATGTCTTCTAAGGTTGTCAAAAAGAATTTATAAGGATTCAATCATGCATATATTTATTCTAAGGCTGGCAAAAAAAATCACAGTGATAAAATCATGCATATATGTGTTCTAAGGTTGTCAAAAAAATTCATAGTGATTCAAACATGTAGATATGTGTTCTAAGGCGGCCAAAAAAAAATTATAGTGATTCAACCTTCCATATATGTGTTATATGGTCGTTAAAAAAAATTATAGTGATTCAATCAGGCGTATATTTGTTGTAATGCTGGCAAAAAAATTTCATAGTGCTTCAATCATGCACATATGTATACTAAGGTTGTCAAAAAAAATCTATTGTGATTAAATCATTCATATATATGTTCCAAGGCTGTCAAAAAAAATTCATAGTGATTGAATCATGTATATATTTGTTCTATTATGGTCAAAAAACTTTTATAGTGATTCAATCATGCATATATAAATTCTAAGGTTGTCAAAAAAAATTCATTGTAATTCAATCATGCATTTATGTGTTTTAAGGCTGTTAAACGGAATTAATTATGATTTAAGCATGCATATATGTTTTCTAAGTTTGTCAAAAAAAAATTATAGTGATACAATCATGCATATATGTGTTCTAAGGGTGTCAAAAAAATTCCTTTTTGATTCAATCATGAATGTATGTGTTCTAAGGCTGTCAAAAAAATTTCATTCTTGCATATATGTATTCTAAGGTTATCAAAAAAATATCATAGTGAATCAATCTTGCATATATGTGTTCTAAGGGTGACAAAAAAAATTCATAGCGATTCAATCATGCATCTATGTGTTCTAAGGCCGTCAAAATTTTTTTATGGTGATTCAGTCATGCATATATGTGTCCTATGATTGTTAAAAAAAAATCATAGGGATTCAATCATGCATTTATGTGTTCTAAGGCTGTCAAAAAAAATCATAGTGATACAACCATGCATATATACGTTCTAAGGATGTCAAAAAAAATTCACTATGATTCAATCATGCATATATGTGTACTAAGCATGTCAAAAAAAAATCATAGTGATTCAATCTTGCATATATGTGTTTTGAGATTGTCAAAAAAAAATTATAGTGGTTCAATCATGTATATATGTGTTCTAAGGTTATCAAAAAAAAATTCTCGTAATTCAATCTTGCATATATTTGTTCTAATGATGTCAAAAAAAATTTAGAGTGTTACAATTGTGCATATATGTGTTTTAAGGTTTTCGAAAACAATTCATGGTGATTCAATCATAGATATATGTGTTCAAAGACTGAAAAAAATTATTGTGACTCAATCATGCATATATGTGTTCTAATATCGTAAAAAAAATCATAGTGATTTAATCATGCATGTTTGTGTTTTAAGGCTGTCAAAAAAAATTCATAGTGATTCAATCATGCATATATGTGTTCTAAGGCTATCAAAAAAATTTCTTTCTAATTCAAGCATGCATATATGTGTTATAACATTATAAAAAAAAAATCATTATGATTAAAGAATGCATATATGTGTTCCAAGGCTGTCAAAAAAATTTCATAGTGATTTAATCATGCATATATTTGTTCTAAGGATGTCAAAAAGCTTTATAGTGATTCTATTGGGCATATATGTGTTCTAAGGTTGGCCAAAAATTTTTATAGTGAGTCAATCTCGCATATATGTGTTCTAAGGCTGTAAAAAAAAATTCATAGTGATTCAATCATGCATATATGCGTTGTAAGGCTGTCAAAAAAAAATTATAGTGATTCAATCATGCATATATGTGTTCTAAGGTTGTATAAAAATTTTAGAGTTATTCAATCAATCATATACATGTTCTAATGCTATAAAAAAAAATTCATAGTGATCTAATCATGCATGTATATATTTCAACATTGTCAAAAAAAAATCATAGTGATTCAATAAAGCATATATGAGTTCTAAGGCTGTCAAAAAAAAAATTCATAGTGATTCAATCTTGCATATATGTGTTCTAAGGTTGTCAAAAAAATTTAATAGTGATTCAATCATGCATATAAGTGTTCTAAAGTTGTTAAAAAAATTTCGTTGTGATTCAATCCTGCATATAAGTGTTCTAAGGTGGTTAAAAAAATGACATAGTAATTCAATCAAGCATATATGTGTTCTAAGGCTATCAAAAAAAATTTATAGTGATTTAATCATGCATATATGTGTCAAAGTTTGTTAATAAAATTTCATAGTGATTCAATCATGCATATATAAGTGATAGACTATCTATAATTTTTTTTATAGCATTAGAACACGTATATACCTGATTGAATGACTATAATTTTTTTTTAAAAACCTTAGAACACATATATGCATGATTTAATCACTATAATTTTTTTTTACAACCTTAGAACACACATATGCATGATTGAATCACTGTGATTTTTCTTTGACAACCTTAGAACACATATTTGCATTATTAAATCATTATGAATTTTTTTGTTCTACCTTAGAACATATATATGCATGATTGAATCACAATGAAATTTTTTTGACAGCCTTAGAACACATATATGCATGATTAAATCACTATAATTTTTTTTATAGCATTAGAACACATATATGCATCATTGAAGCACTATGAAATTTTTTTGACATCCTTAGGCACATATGCATGTTTAAATCACTAAAAACATTTTTTGACAGCTTCAAAACACATATATGCATGATTGAATTACTATGATTTTTTTTTTAAACTTAGAACACTTATATGCATGATTGATTCACTATGAAAATTTTTAAACCACCTTAGACCACATATATGCATGGTTGAATCACTACTAATTTTGTTTGACAACCTAGAACCCATATATGCAGGATTGAATCAATATCAATTTTTTTTTACAACCTTAAAACTCATATATGCATGATTGAATCACTATGAATTGTTTTTGACAATGTTAGAATAAATATATGAATGATTAAATAACTATGAATTTTTTTTGACAGCATTTGAATGCATATATGCATGATTGAATCACTATGATTTTTTTTTTACATACTTAGAACACATATATGTGTGATTGAATCACTATGAATTTTTTTTGCCAGCCTTAGAACTCATATATGAATGATAGAATCACTATAAAGCTTTTTGACAACCTTAGATTGCATATATGCATGATTAAATCACTATGATTTTTCTTTTATAGCCTTAGAACACATATATGCTTGATTGAATCACTACAATTTTTTTTTTACAGCATTAGAAGACATATATGCATGATTGAATCACTATAAATTGTTTTTGACAACCCTAGAACACATATATGCAAGATTGAATGACTATAAATTTTTTTTGACAATCTTAGAACACATATATGCATGATTGAGTCACGATGAATTTTTTTTGACAGCCTTAGAACACATATGCATAACTGAATCACTCTAAACATTTTTTGATTGCTTTAGAACACATATATGCATGATTGAATCAATATAATTTTTTTTCAGCATTAGCACACACATATGCGTGATTGAACAACTATAAGTTTTTTTGACAACCTTAGAACATGTATGTCCAAGATAGAATCACTATGATTTTTTTTTGGGCACCTTCGAACACATATATGCATGATTGAATCACTATGAATTTTTTTGAACAGCCTTAGAACACATATATGCATGATTGAATCACTATAAACAAATTTTGAAAACCTTAGAAAACATATATGAAAGAATGAATCTCTATGAATTTTTTTTTACAGTCATAGAACACGTATATACGTGATTGAATCACAGTGAAATTTTTTTGATAGCCTTAGAACACATCAGTGCATGATTGAATCACTATGAATTTTATTTGACATCCTTAGAACACATATTGCAGGATTGAAATTTTTTTCACAGCCTTAAAACACATTTATGCATGATTGAATCACTATTAAAAAAAATTTGACAACCTTAAAATACATATATTCATGATTGAATCACCATAAAAAAAATTTAACAGCATTAGAACATGTATATGCATGATTGAATCACTGTGAATTTTTTTTTACGGCCCTAGAATACATACATGCAAGATTGAATCACTTTGAATTTTTTTTGATATCCTTAGAATACATACATGCAAGATGAAAATTTTTTTGATAGCCTTAGAACATATTTATGCATGATTGAATCATTATGAAATTTTTTTGACTGCCTTAGAATGCATATATGTATGATTGAATCATAATGAATTTTTTTTTACAAACTTAGAACACATATATGCATGATTCAATCATAATGAAATTTTTTTGACAGCCTTAGAACACATATAAGGATGACTAAATGACTGTGAAATTTTTTTGACAACCTTAGAACATAGTTGTCCATGATTAAATTACTAGAATTTTTTTTTACTATATTACAACATAAATATGCGTGATTCAAAAACTACGAATTTTTTTGGACAGCCTTAGAACACATATATGCAAGATTGAATCACTATGAATTTTTCATCGCAAAATTTAACGACCAGCGAAGTAGCTGGGACATTTCATTTAGCGACCAGCAAAGTAGCTGGGACATTTCATTTAATGACCAGTGAAAACTGGGACCTTTCATTTAACGACCAGCGAAGTAGCTGGGACATTTTAATCATTTAACGACCAACGAAGTAGCTGGGACATTTCATTCATTTAACGACCAACGAAGTAGCTGGGACATTTCATTTAATCATTTAAAGACCAGCGAAGTAGCTGGGACATTTCATTTAATCATTTAACGACCAACAAAGTAGCTGGGGCATTTCATTTAATCATTTAACGACCAACGAAGTAGCTGGGACATTTCATTTAATCACCTGATTTAAGATTGAGACTTTTGAAAGACAACTAGTACGAGGACTGAGTTTTGTGACTGAACTTGATCTTTAGATTTTGAAAATTTAGCAAAATAGCTAGCGCGAATACTAGGTTTTCCAACTGAGAGTCGGGAAGGAGATCGGCCTATTTAAGATATTTAGAGATCGAATTAAGAAGAATGGCCGGGGTTTCAGGATTATCCCTTATCCTGAAGGAAAAATAGAATAAACATTTTGAAGAGAATTTAGAAAAAGAATGATTCAGGTTTATCCCTTAACATGAAGGGGAAATGGAATAGACATTTGATGAAAATTTAGGAAAAGAATGATTCAGGTTTATCCCTTAACCTGAAGGGGAAATGGAATAGACATTTGATGAAAATTTTAGGAAAAGAATGATTCAGGTTTATCCCTTAACCTGAAGGGGAAATAAAATAGACATTTGATGAAAATTTTAGGAAAAGAATGATTCAAGTTTATCCCTTAACCTGAAGGGGACATGGAAGATTTTGTGACGAGATAACTTGAAACTTGAATTTAGAAGGGATATGACAAGATTTAGAATTTATGATCTATGATTTTTAGAAAGACCAGGTATGCGGTCCAATTTTCAGGATTAAACCCTTATCTTGACGGGGAATATAGAAAGAATAAACTTTAAGAAGACAAAAGGATATAGAACTTTGAAAAAAATGTAGAACATTTGAGGAAATTGCTTTATTTTTGTAAAAAGAATTCTCACAGGTAGCATGGTTTCCCCTATGAGTGATCTTAGGATTATCCCTTATCCTGAATGGGAAAAAGAATAGAAATTAAGAAGGTGAAGAGAAATTGATATAAATTTAGAAAATCAATAAAGGTTGACAAAACTTGTATTTACAAAAGAATTCTCGTAGGTAGCATTATTGCTCCTACGAGGGGTTTCAGGATTTTCCCTTATCCTGAATGGGAAAAAGAATAGAATTTAAAGAGATTTAATGAAGGGAAATTGATATAAATCTAGAAAACCAACAAAGATTAACAAAACTTGTATTTACAAAAGAATCCTCATAGGTAGCGTTGTGGCTCCTACGAGGGGATTCAGGCTTATCCCTTATCCTGAATGGGAACACCTCGGACAACGAGGGTTAGGTTTATCCCTTAACCTGAAAGGGTAAACAAAGATTATTTAGAAAATACCTCATGGGAAAGAGGCATCAAGTTTATCCCTTAACCTGAAAGGGTACACCTCGGACAACAAGGGTCAGGTTTATCCCTTAACCTGAAAGGGGCACACCTCGGACAACGAGGGTTAGGTTTATCCCTTAACCTGAGGGGGAAACAAAGATTATTTAGAAAATACCTCATGGGAAAGAGGCATCAGGTTTATCCCTTAACCTGAAAGGGTAAAGGTTTGATAAAATTTTGAGGAAAATTTGATAAAACTTGATAAAATCGACATAAACTTGATAAAAATATGAATAAAAATGAACGTAACTGATAAAGATATCAAAATTAACTGAAGATTTATAAGTTTTGAGAAAAAGGAGTTTTTCTGATCCTGCCTGCATATGGGATCTTTGGAAGGAAAAATGTTTATTTAAAAGATAAATGAGAGATCATTTTGGGGGAAGAAAATCCACCATAAGAAGAATGATCAGTGCGAGATCTGATCCTTTAAATCGAACATGAGAGATCATCATGAGGGTTAATTTTTGAAGGCAATGGTTTGAAATCTAATTTTTGAAGAAGAAGATCAACAATAGATCTGATTTCTAAAATAACAGTGCAAAACTGATAATAAGATCAATACAAGGATTGATCTTTGAAGATAATGTTTTAAAATCAATCTTGGAAAATAAGACCAATACAAGGTTTTGAATATAATGATTTAAAATCAATGCAAGGATTGATTTTTGAATGATTCAAAACCCATTTTGAAAGATTAGATCAACACAAGGGTTGATCTTTGAATATAAAGGTCTGAAAATCCATTTCAGAAGATAAGACCAACACAACGGTTGATCTTTTGACTATAAAGGTTTGAAAATCCATTTCGGAAGATAAGACCAACACAATGGTTGATCTTTTGAATATAACATTTTGAAACCGATCTTTTGTAAGATAGGATCAACACGAGTTTTGAAATTTTAATGCAATGGTTCGAACACTTTTATTTTTTTTTGAAAATATGATCAACACAAGGGTTGATTTTTGACAAAGGTTAGACCAAAGAATATTTGAACTCTTTGGTCATAATGAAGACTTTTTGAAATTTCATGATTTTTGAAAAAGCCCTCATAGGTAATATCATTTCTTTCATGAATGATGTTAGGATTGTCTCGCATTCTGAAAAGAATAGGTATTTTAAATGCCCCAGTATGGCAAAGGGAAAAGAAGCATTGGATATAAAAGATAGAAAGGAAATTGACATTTCATTGATAAGCAAAAGTTCGATAATAACTGAATATTTACAAGAACTTAAAAAGGAAAAGACTCATAGAAGACTAGGCTGACTAGCCCCTACAAGACAACTGACAAAAAGAGACGAAAGCAAACAAAAAACTTTGGCTTTATTAATTCTTCGAGTGGTCCGGGAATGGTTCTGTCAGGACTGCTGGCTGCTTTTCTTCCTCGTCCTCTATCAGCTCACTTCTGTCAATTCAGTCTTGTATCATGTGCTTGAGGACAGAACAGTGCTCTGTATCATGCCCCATTGCCCTATGGTATTTGCAAAATTGGTCCTTGAATTTTTCCAACATTACGGGAGGGTCTGCGATTTTAGGGAGTTTGATCATCCCGTGCTTCAAAAGGTAATTCATAATCACTTCTAGACTCTCAGATAACGGAGTGAAGACTTGATCTTTTTCCCACTTGATGTACTTGGGCTTCTCTTGAAGATCACCCTTTTGCTGAAGGCCGATTGGAAGCGGTTTATTATTGTTTTTAAAGGATCCCTCCGTCTGCCCCTTGCCCTGATCTACTCTCGGACCGCTGCCACTGTTGTTTTTGTTTCCTTTGCTGTTGCTGCCAAGATTATTGCAAGAGGCATCAACTGAATGAGCGAACTGTGTTTTCTTCTTCTGGTCTTGGACATTCTTGACCAGAGGCGTGCCCTCGTAAAGCCCGCTTTCTATCCCTGCTTCGAGCCATTCAGCTCGCTCAATTAACTTGATGAGGGATTTCGTCGGGGAAGTGGCGATGAGGCTCCTTATGGGCTGAGAGACATTGTTGAGGATCACCTGCAATGCGTGCTCCTCTGGAATGGGTACCTTCATCTTATTGCAGGTGCTTCTCCACCTGTGAATGAAATCACCTGCTCTTTCATTCTCTCCTTGCTTCAGGTTGTAAAGATGATTTAATGTAGGTGAGGCTTGAGTGTTGAATAAGAAGCGCTCGATGAACAGATTTACTACCTTATCGAACTCTCGTAGTTCGATAGGATTGATGTGATCGGCATACCATCTGGCTGCTACACCTTCCAGACTGCGGGGAAAACAGATGAACATAGCCTTGTTATCTTTCCTAAAACGGCTGCACTCTGCATAAAATGTGGCCAAGTGAGCTTTAGGGTTGCCAGTCCCGTCAAATTTGAGAAACTTGCGGGGAAGATTCTCCAGGTTATCGTCCCCATCTAGACCATCATAAAAATCTTCGCCGGTGTAGGTCTGCTTGCCCTTACCCTTGGCTTGAATGTCCTTAATAGCTCGATTCATCTCCTTCATCTGCTTGCTCATCAGGTCCTCTGCTGGAGCCCCAGACTTGGGCTTGTTGACGGATTCGGGCTCTTCTGCAGCTATTTTTACAGACTGCCTTGGAGGATTCTGTTTGTAGACAATCTGCTCTTCCTCTTCTGACTCTTCCTCGACTGACTCTGATTCCTCAGAAGCAGTGTCTGGCTGCACTTTCTTTCTGATGATTCTGACTTGCTTCTTTACAGGCTTCTTCCTCAGCTTGCTTTTAGGAACTGTCTCTTTCAGCTTAGCCTCGGCTTGTTCCGACATCATCCTCGCCATCATCTTTTGGAACATATCATACATAGCGGGGTCGATGTCATCTTTCTTGTTCTGACCTTGTCCCTTGACTGATTTAGGAGAGCTCATCCCTTCTGCCTCACTGTCGCTGAGTTGAGGAACTGTTTCTTTTCCCGCTCTTGTCTGAACTATTTTTGAATATCAGTGCTCTCTGTAGAGGAAAGAGAAGGTTTTTAGACCAAAGAAACTTTTCGGAGAAGTTTTGACAAGAGGGAGGATTTAGGTTGAAATCTAAAAAAATTGTATCCCATTACTAGGGATTGAGTCGTCACAAATTTTGTGACAATTGCGCTGTTTACTCTACGAGGGAGAGTAACCAACTAAAAAAGAAAATATTATTTTGAAAAGGATATCTCTTGGCGGAAAGAGATTTTTATAAAAATATAAACAATAATATAAAAACAAAGAAAATAAAAGGAAAAATGGAATTTGAGAATAGATGATAAGGATTTAAAATTTGAAGAACTTGCAGGCAGGATCAAAAGAAATTTTGAAGAATTTTTTTTTAGAAGAAGAAGAAGAAGAGAAAGAAAAATACACCTGGGTTTTAAAAACAAAGGAGAAATTTTGAAAATATATACCCAGGTTTTTTGGAAAATATAAGGAAGATATAAAATATCACACAATCATAGATATACAAGCAAGGATGCGCAAACAACACTCCCTAAAGCTGACTCTATATGCAATATTTGAAATGGCTTGTAGGACCTTAATCCTAACTCTAAGATTTATATCATCTGATTCCAATCAAGGTACGCCGATATACTCAAGCCAAAGCTTGAAGTATGTGGCATATAAAGATATCTTCTTCGGTTCTAAGGTAAAGGCTTCCCAACATCCTTGAGCACCTACCGATATACCTCGGACTATGGCCCTTAGGTACGTGGTAGGGGGGGCGCGAGCCCAAATAAGTGGTCTAGTTGTGAGGCTCTCTCCCGAACTATGGTTCAGTGAGACAGCCCAGCAACGTGAAGACCGGGACAATATAAGTAGGGATGTTTTCAAAAACATGTTCAACATGCAATAAATCCAGAAGGCTTTAATGCAAGTCCTAAAGAGATAGAATTTAAATGAAAAAGGTGCATACACTTGCATACATTGTTTTGCATTCAATCCCTAAAATTGAGAAGAGTTGTATTTAAGACCTAAGTCTAATGTGAACATGGATATAATCTCCTCAATATAGTCCTACCAAACCATACTTAGATCCTATATGCAATGATGTCAGCTTAGGACAGAGTCTAGGCTCCTAAGGTTTGCATGAAAATGTAGTTGACATATGTTAGTAAAGACTTAGATTATATAAAAGCAAAGCAAAGGCATAGATTCAACCGGACGAAGACGAGTCCCATCACGGTCGCCAAAACTGTGATCATCGCAAAATTTTTCCTCTCTTGTGTATTTCTCTCTCTTCCTTTCTCTTTTCCTTTTCTAACCTCTATTTTCCTCCTTTTTGAAGGGAGAAGAATAAAATAAAGAAAAAGAAAGAGAGGAGAGAAAAGAAAGAAAGAAAGAAGAAGAATTCTTTTGCGCGGTCTCACTTGACCTTATTTAAAAGATATTTAGAATTTTAACTCGCCTCCGTTTTGAAAATATTTGCGGGAAAATGGGAAGACAGGATTCGCTCGTCGGTACGAGGTTTGATCGTTCCTGGCGCCTTTACCAGGGGTAATCGAACCAAGGATTGAATCTATGCCTTTTGCTTTGCCTAAATATAATCTAAGAACTTATCCTAACTCTAAATGCACAGAGAGGCATGCTTGTGCAATGCAAGGATGTATGCTCTTTCTAAAAGATGTTTTTGAAACTTTCCAAGTATTCGAAGATGAACTTGATAAGGGAGTGAAGAAATGATTGAATCTAACTTAGAACTTGAGATAGATCAGAGAAGTTCTAAGTCTTTGAAGTAATCAGAGTTGAAAGAATAAATCTTGATTTTGAGAAAGAATGATTTAAAGCTTTAAAATGAAAGGAAATGAAGTTTCAAAGTCAGAAATAAGTTTTGAATTTGAACTTGAATTTAGAAAAGGAAATGAATACTTGAGATGGAATTGAATTTAGATTTTGAAGTTTGAAATTAGAATGGACTGAGAAAATCAAATGGTATTTAAGAATAGAAATGGATTTAAGAGATTCAAATTAGATCCGAAAATGGAATTGAAATCTAGAATTGGAATTGGATTCCGGATCCTAAACAGAATGGGATCCGAGATTTGGAATCCAAGATGGACTTGGGTTCTGGATCCTAAAATGGAGTGGATCTGAAGTCTAAGATCCAAATGTAGAATTGGGTTCTGGATCCTAGAATGGATTTGGATCTGAAGTCTAAAATTCAAAGTAGAATTGAGTTCTGGATCCTAGAATGAATTTTGGATCTGTAATCTAAGATCCAAGGTGAAGTTGGATTCTGGATCCTAACATGGAGTGGATCTGAAGTCTGAGATCCAAATGAAGAATTGGATTCTAGATCCTAAAGTGGAATTGGATCTGAAGTCTGAGATCCAAGGTGAAATTTGGATTCTGGATCCTAGAATGGATTTTGGGTTTTTGAAACTCTAAAATGGGATTTTTGAGTATGGATCTGGGTTTTGAAAACCCAGATTGAATTTAAAACTTTAGAAAAGGCCAAGCTTTTGAGATTCAGGATCAATCTCAAACTTTAATCTTGAATTTGAAGATGAACTTGGGTTTGAATTTTGAAGATGAATCAGAAGTTTCAAAGTTAATTTGAACTTTGAAATTTCATTTAGGTTTTGAATTTTAGATATACGAATGGATTTTAAAGTCAGTTTGGACTTTGAATTTGAAGTTGGAATTTGAATTTTGGATATACAAATGGATTTCAAGGTCGAATTGGACTTTGAATTTTGAAGTTAGAATTTGGGATTAGGAGATGAACCAGAATTTCCAATTGAATTTAGAAAATGAATCTTGAATATACAAATGAATTTCAAAGTCAATTTAGGCCTTGAAGTTTGAATTTGGAAATTTAAAAAAATGAATCAAGAATTTCTAAGTTTGAATTGAATTTGGAAAAATGAATTTTAGAAGTTGAATCTTGAATATACAGATGAATTTCAAAGTTAAAATTGTACTTTGAATTTGAGATAGAATTTGGAATTTGAAATACAAGATGATTCTGAAGTTTCAAAGTCAAATGGGACCTTGAAATTGAATTCTTGAATCTTTTTGAGAAATTTGAATTTATGAATAGGTTTTTATATGAGAAATGAAGGAAAGAATCACTTGGATTTATGAAAAAGAATTTTTAAAAGTATGATGCAATTCTATCCTAAATGATGAATGAATTTAAATTTTTGGATTTTGAAAAGCTATTACATTCTTTAGATGAATTAAAATAAGATTGAAAATATAATACATCCTTGACTATGGTCATTGAATGTATTATATAATAATCTATATTTAAATTCAGGTGAAGAATGAAAACACATTTGGTGCTTTTATAGAATTTAAAATGAAATTAACCCTCAATATACCCTGACTATGACCATTGGTATATATTTTGAGTTAATTTTAAGTTAAATTCTAATAAAAGGAGAAAATATTTAAGGAAAATATGATGAATTTTGAAAACGGATCCAGTGTGGATCCAGTGTTATTTCGTAAAAGATAAAAATCCTATATCTTGTTTACATCCCGACTGTGGCCGTTGATATAAATCATCAACTTAGGATTAATTTACCTCTTACGAAATGGTGCACATTCATGTTGCCGTTTGTGAAAATTTTGAGAAATAAAGGTAAAAAGTATGAAAACAAGCTATTTATGATATATATAATGTTCATTCATTCTATCTAAAATAAGAAATGTAAATTCTCATTCAAGATCTAACTATTACATCATTTGAATTGAATATAAGAAATGCCAAGGCTTCAAAGAAGAAATCCTGCAAAACAAGAATTAGCCTAAACAAGAGATGATATATCACAAGAGATGTCATAATGGGAACTTGAGACAGCATGATATATATACTTAAATGACATACATATACATGTTATTTAGTGTAATACAATCATACCCATTGAATTGATATATAAGAGAAAGGTGATATCACGCATATACAGTAGGTGGTATTGTAAGGAAAATGCAAATGGCTATGATATATTGCATGATATGGGCTGTTTATGCCTAAGTGGGGCTATGAATGCCTCGAATGCATAAATGGTTAGGTGAAGCACTTATACAAATGCCACCATTAGAATAGGGATATGCTGTATGGAAGATGAGGTGGGTGTGGCTGCTGTACTGCTGCGAATATGAAAAGGATGAGACACAGCAGTGCATTGGCACTACTGTGAGTATGAAAAAGGCTACAACAGTGCCAATCACTGTTGTAGGTGTGGGATATATATATATTCTATTGATTACGTGTGGTGGAAATGTGTACAAGTGGTGGGATACAGGTAGATAAATGAGTGCATGGATGTGCTGTGCTCATGTAATGAACTACATGATGGAAAGGGGTGCAGTGATGAGGTGATGACAACACTTAACATGGCTGATGGGTATTGAACAATGGATAAGGGAAAACTACAGCTGGCGGGCTGGAGAAAATGAAAGTGCTGGAAGTATACTAGCTACAACAAGACTCAACTCAGTGATAGATGGCTATGTTGCAAAGTGGTGTGAGGTAATGGAGGATTTTGTGGTGAAGTATTCTGCAGAATAGGACTGTAGCACGTGACATTTAAGTGAGATTTTAGGTAGTATATACTATGAGGGAATTGGTGCTGATGCATGAGGGTATCGTGAGGTGGGTGCAAGAGAGGACCAGCAATGCCTTGGCATTGCTGTAGATATGCAGGAAGGTAGAATGAAGGGCACAACAAGCTGCTGCTGTAAGTAGTGCAGGTGGCAGCAATTATGATCGCAGATATGGTTGTGAAGGTGGGGTTATAAACGACAATGAAGGTGATATGCTGATGCCATTGAAGTCCAGTTGATGTTATAAGATATAACAATCAACATGTGAATCAGAGAAAAAGGTACGCAAGTGCAAGGTGTTGAGCTGAATATGCAAAGAGGCAAGAGTGTGGGTACTGTGGGATGTCAATAGAAGTGTAACAGAGGATAGTAGGTGGTAGGCAGCAAAGTGAAGAAATGAAGGTGCAAAGTGTGGCATTGAGAAAATGTGCAGCATGTAAATAGTGTTGTAGTTGAGAAGTGTACAAAGGGGCGTGCACAGGTGATAGTGGGATGCCAATTGAGAATGTGTAAATGTAACTAAAAGCGTGAGGAGCAAATGTTGTGATGTGAGGGTGCAGAGGAGTGATAGGACTAAACAAGTAGTGAAGGCTATGGCAATGAGTTTGTTGTGCCTGCGTAACAATACAGAAGTGTAGATGCAAATGTTGGTAAATAAGCATTGAAATACACAGATAAACTGATTTCTCAACTTGATATCGAACAATCTTCAATGATTCGAATACCCAAATCAATTTATTATAGTGCAAACACCTGATGAGTCACCTTCAGCAGCCAATTGATTCAAAATGAGCCAATTGCATATAAGCAAATCGATGAATTACCCTTGACAGCAACTGTAATTTACATTTCAATCAATGAATCACATACATAGGCAAAATGCCTTTAGTAGTTGTCTGTCTATTCTTGCCTTCACCCACCATAACTTGACATTCGGCATATAAGTGGCATAGGGAATAAGATCAAATATATTGGCAGTAAACACCAAGGGGTGACAGTATACTGTTTTTCATACCATCACCTGGTAACTCTTCATCTGCAGGGGCTATCATAGATGTTCTAGAATTTACACCCTTTGTATGAAGAACTCATGAAAATCTTCACAGATATGCTTAACATAACATTACCTGAAGGTTCTGATGTAATATATACATGTGACAGTGAGAGAACAAACTCTAAAGAAACAAAAACTGAGGCAATCTAACATATAATCAAGGGACCCTCATCTGCCACTGAACATGGAGTGAAAATACAAAGGGGAAATCAGTGTAAATATGTACACATTTTTTTTTTTTGTAAGCGCATAGAGGATCGATGTTGAGCCATCCCTCCCTGGCTTGATTTGCCCAAAACATGTAGGAGTCAAGTAAACACAAATGCTAGATCTATTCCAATTCAAGATTAAGAAAGACTAACAGGCCTCTTAGAAACGATAGAAAGCAAAAATGAAAGGATGCTGAGGGGATAGAACTGTCATGAAACACTGATGTTTGTATGAAGAATATGCTGAGCAACACGCAACAACATATTGTGATAATACCGCAGTATGATGAGGCCATCAATTGATGATTGCAGAATATAATGCAAATGATAAGAGGGAATACAATGGATGGGAAGAAGAATGTGTTAAATGAAACCCAATGTTATTTAACATCATATTAACATATAACAACCAAAGGTTGCAACAGGGTGATTCGTTGCCTTACAACTCATTGGTCGTGAATTGGAACAAAACTGCAGAGGAAACTTGCTATAAGGCTACAATTGGCAAGGCATACGATGAAGTTACAGGGAGGATGGAAACGATATGCCAGGCGAAACGACTTTCATCATAACTTTATCAGTGATCTACGCACTTTAACATACAATGTCTAAAAAAAAATGGTTGTAATGTGATATATAAAGGAAAACAAAGGGAAGATATAACACGCAGATGCAACATAGAAGGAGACGAATGCCAATAATACAACAACGAGTAAATCTATATACAGGATGGAAGCCAAACCAGAGTAATATATATATATATATATATATATATATATATATATATATATATATATATATATATATATATATATAAAATAAAAAAAATTCAAGATGCAGGGGATGGTATATTATAGGACCCTGTAATCGATCTGGTTTTAAACCCCACCTTCAGCCACAGGTATAGGTAGAACGGAGCGACTGACTCAAGTGGATATGATGATGACACTTTAGAAGTCAAAAATGCAGAAATCAAAATATAGAAATAATGCTCTAAATAGGAATATGACGAGAAAACATAAATGGTGAAGAAATGGTGATCAAAATTGATTGATGAAAGCCGAAGATCGGCAATGCTAGGCATCATACGATTCACTGGTATATGGGTATCCCATACCCCGATTCACCTCGTCTGAATGCCAGCAACAAGATGCGACCATGGGGATTCATAGAAAATTCGATTTTAAGAGAGAGAACAAGAAAATAGAGCTCTTAGAATAATCAAAAGCACTTCTCGATGCTAGAAATCAAACTGTAGAAGCCAACAGAAATGAACAGGGAAAGCAACAGGAAGATTGGGTTGAAGTTTAAATAAACCACAGAGAACTATTGAACGGGAGTGAGAAAGAAAAGAAAAAAAAAGGGGTAAATCACAGAGCGAATAGAGAAAATAATGATAATAAAAAGAAAAGAAAAGATGTAGGAATTATGAAATTCCATTTATTGTTGCAAGGGGTGAGTCAATCCTGCTATATGCAGATCGACTGCACCATTTTGCTTTGTAACAAATAAAAAATAATAATACAGAAAGATGAAGCTTAAAAGAATACAAAAGAAGGAAAAAGAAAAAAAAGAAAAATCTATGGAGAACCAAAGAGGTCGGATACTTACTTGTATTTCTGCAGGGATCTTGAAGGAGGTTGCTTCCTCTGTGTTTTACTGTGGGAATCCCCGACTGTTGAAGAAGAGGGGAAGGAGAACAATCGGGAAGAAGAAGGGGAAGAAGTGTCGAATATGGAGGGGTGAATCCAATCCTCGCTCCCTCTGCGTGATCCTCTTTTTAAGAGTCAAGAAGAGCCTTCAAGAGAGAGGATTTGTTGGAGATGGAGGGAGATCCAGCGGGAGAGGAGGCGATGGAGGGCGCACGGGAGGGTGGCCGTTGCCATTTTCTCCAATTTGCAAAGAGGGGGCTCCTTTTCAGAAATTTCCTAAAAAATGGTTTTTGTTTTTCAAAAAGAGGTTTCAAGAGAGGGTTTTATCAAAAAGTTTAAAAAGAGGGTAGATTACATAGTTTCTGAAATTTTTGGATTTTTGATTTTCTCATTTTTTTTGTTCTTTTCTTAAATATATATTTTTTTTTTACTTTTTGAAGACAAAATTTTAGAAACTAGGGATTTTTTACTACTTTTTTACAAAATTTCAAAAAATATTTACAAAAGCAGAACTTTTCTGAAAAGTCAGGTTTATTTTGGGGAAATTTCTTCAGAAGAATGGGTTTGGACCTAAGTTTTGAGAAAATGTTCGAGTTTTGATACTCGAATCAAGAAATACAATTTGATGGATCCAAACAGATGTCGGAGGGACTGTCCGAGCTATTTAAAAACTATTTTTGGTATTTTCTTAAAAATCGGACAATGAGACTCAATTTTGGATCTAGACAATGGTTCCAGATCTGAAATCAATTTAAACATATAAAATGAATTTAATTTTAATAAAGCTTTGAGAAATGGACTGGAATTTAGATTTTTAAAAATGACTCATTTGCTCAAAAAATGAATTTAGGGGCAAGAAGGGAATATTTAAAAGATTTTGAAAAAATGGGGGGTTCACAGACCTCGATGGGACATTTCTGAGAGAAATGTCTCGTGGGATGAAACTCTAGCATGATCCCTTTCTGGATGGATATACAGAGCATGGATTCCTCGAGGGGAAGAACCACGATGGGACTGGAGGAAAACACCTCGTTGAAATGAGACTGAAGTTTAACCCAAACCTGAAAAAGGACAATACCTCGAAATACGAGGTTCAGGCTTAACCCTTATCCTGAAAGGGACGATCATACAGAATCCTCGAACGAGGGAGCTGTGATGGGACAACAAATGTGTTGCAAAAGCGATATTCAGGTTTAACCCTTGACCTGAGTGTGGGGGGAATCACACGAAGTTCTCAAATGAAGAAACCGTGGAAGGACTAGAAAGGATATCTAGTCGAAAAATGAGACTCAGGTTTAACCCTAACCTGAACGGAAAGATACCTCGTGGAACGAGGCTCGGGCTTAACCCTTAACCTGAAAAGGGCAACCATACAGAATCCTTGGATAAAGAAACCATGATGGGACCTTCAGAATTTGGACAAACAAATCCAAAAGGGGTTTGCGAGAAGAGAAAAACAAAGGATTCCCTAAAGCTTTGGAAAAGGGATGATCTGGGGCGTCTCATTGTTGAGACTAAATCAGCTTTCTAAAAACAGATGACTTCTTGCAAAAGGTTTGGGCGATACCTCGAGGAGCAAGGAAACTGCGATGGGACCTCTAGACTTTGCACAACAAGTCCAAGAGGTGTTTGCAAAAGGATGAAAATGGGGGTCCCTAAAGCTTGAAAAGGGGTTGTTCTTGAGCGCCTCATTGCTGAGACTGAAAATAGCTTTTGATAGTAACAGACCTTTTGCAAAAGGTTCAGGTTTAACCCTTATCCTGAGCGGGAACTGTCCATGGTGGGACAGTGGGGAACACAGGGAAGTGTGTGAATCTAAGAGCGCTCAGATTAAACGGAAGGAAAGGACTTTCCAGTCCTAAGGAGGGATGACGTCAGGATACGCCAAAACGAACAGCAACTTCACACTTCATTTTGGGATAATGAGAAAGTATTGCCAATAAGATGCCAAAAATTGTAGTTGATTCAAAATGATTGAATTTGTGCATGAAAATATCACTTCTTTCTACCTAGAGTATTAGCTCCAATTGGGCTAACTCTGTAGAATCAAGAGTCAAATTCAAATTTGTTGTTGTTGAGCTTCTTTAAGGAAGATATCAATTTCCTTGATATGAAAAGAGAGGAAATATTCTTAGTTTTATAAAAGCAATTGAGTGAAAAGGCATTGATAAAAGAATGACACATAGATAAAGATGATTCCTGACAGTTTTGGGCAGTTTGATATCCTGGGCATTTCCCATGGTGATCTTTTTGCACTCTTTTGAATCAAGGAGCTTTCTTGGGCTTTTTACATCATCCTTCATTTTGGAGATGTCTTGACTTTTCTCTCTTTTTCGGAAAAGGGTACGTCACAAACTCCTTCATCTTGGAGATGTTCCGATCCTTCTTTTTCTCAGGCATTAGGCTTGATGGTATAGGTTCATTGGCAAAATCTCTAGATGATAGCAGAAATCAAATATCTTTTAAGGTTTGTCGGTAGGCTCATCGCACTCGCCTTCATCTCGACGGTGATCTGAACTTTCCCTTGAAGGATCTTTCACAAACTCCTTCATCTTAGAGATGATCCAAATCTTCTTTAGCCCCGGAGATCTAGCTCGCATAATTCGTCTTCATCTTGACGCCAATTGAGAGATTCCTTTTGCGGATATTTGATTTACAACTCAAATGACTCGGGAGATATAGATTGGGTAGGTTCTTTTTTACTGCCCAGGATATTTCCACTGTCTCACTGGCAAAGAATGGTCTTTAAGAATGTGCCATAGCTATGATCAATATCAATTCGCTCATGGCTTTTTAACATCATCGAATTTTCCTTTGCCGGTCATATCGAAGATTTTTCCTCATCCTCTTGGTTGACCAACATAAAGAGCTTGAATTCGTTTCTTATTTCGCAAAAGTCTTGCTCCTTTGGAAATAATATTAAAGGTAGTTTGAGGTAGTTCTTTATATGATGAAAATTTTGAGATCAACAATGACTTGATAACAAATTGGCAAAATATTCTTAAAATCTTTGATGAAAGAGATCGCTTGATATCAAATCGACACGTCCGTGACAAAATTCTCCTCTCTTTTTCCCCAAAAAGAGAGACTCTGGCTTAGCCCTTACCTGAATGGGAGGTTGAAAATACTCCTCTCTTATTTGAAAGAGGGGGTGTTTGCAAAACGGAACTTTCGAAGAGAAATTAAGTTTTCGTCAAAACTCCCAATCTCTAGGCTTCTCTTATGAAAAGGCGGCCAAAAAACAAAAGCTGAGAAAGTATCACAGAGGGATCGAGTCCATCACACTCTCCCTAGAAGAGGGTCCTCTGTGAAGGGGTTTGGCCAAAGATGAGAAAAATGGGGGCCATAAAAAGAAACACGCTTCCGTCGAAGCTCTCCCTAGAAAAATGATTCTTTTGTGTAAAGTTGGTTGTTGTTTTGCAAACTGTTCGCAAAGAAAACGAGTCCATTCAAACTCTCCCTGGAAAAGGGTTCTTGCGAACGAAAGACGATTGCATGCAAAAGGAACGAGCTCCCTCGAACTCTCCCTGAAGAGGGTCCTTCGCAAGAGAAAATGATTGATTTTTTTGATAAAATGATGACCCGAAGGTCGAAATTGAGAATTTAGAGCTTGAGTAATGATGATTGGTTAGTACAAAGACTGAACCATGGAGGGCTAACTGATCAGTCAGCCAAACAACTAGCATGAGCGCTAGGTGTACCAGCACAAGCACTGGTTTTTAAAGAAATGCCCCAGTACAAGCGCTGGATTTTCGAAAATGCACACCGGTACAAGCACTGGGTTTTCAAAATGCACACCAGCACGAGCACTGGGTTTTTCAAAAAGAGAATTGAAAAATGAGAACGACATTCGAAGATACTCGAGAATTAAGCGAGAATGATTGCCGGTGTTTCAGGATTATCTCTTAACCTAAAGGGGAAGTTCAAGGAGAACTCGGGTCAAAATACGAGTATTAGATCGACAAGGGAAATTCAAGAGAAAATAAGGATATACAAAAAGCGAAAGATCCAAGTCGGGACTCATTTTTTTCATACACAAGAAATGAGTGAGAATCGAGTTTGAAAACTCGAATTTTCAAAACAACGATTTCTCCAACACGAGCATTGGATTCAAAAGGAAGTTCAAGTTGGAACTTGAGACTTCAAAAATAAGAATATACAAAAAGGAAAATCCGAGTCGGAACCCGGTTTTTAAATATAAGAAAATGAATGAGAATTGAGTTTGAAAACTCGAATTCCTAAAAAAATGATTTGTCCAACACGAGCATTGGATTCAAAAGGAAGTTCAAGTCGAAACTTGAGACATCAAAAATAAGAATATACAAAAAGGAAAATCCGAGTCGGAACCCGGTTTTTAAATATAAGAAAATGAATAAGAATTGAGTTTGAGAACTCGAATTCTCAAAACAACGATTTGTCCAACACGAGCATTGGATTCAAAAGGAAGTTCAAGTCGGAACTTGAGACTTCAAAAATAAGAATATACAAAAAGGAAAATCCGAGTCGGAACTCGGTTTTTAAATATAAGAAAATGAATGAGAATTGAGTTTGATAACTCGAATTCTCAAAACAACGATTTGTCCAACACGAGCATTAAATTCAAAAGGAAGTTCAAGTCAGAACTTGAGACTTCAAAAATAAGAATATACAAAGGAAAATCCGAATCGGAACCCGGTTTTTAAATATAAGAAAATGAATGAGAATTGAGTTTGAAAACTCGAATTCTTGAAACAACGATTTGTCCAATACGAGCATTGGATTCAAAAGGAAGTTCAAGTCGGAACTTGAGACTTCAAAAATAAGAATATACAAAAAGGAAAATCTGAGTCGGAACCCAATTTTTAAATATAAGAAAATGAATGAGAATTGAGTTTGAGAACTCAAATTCTCAAAACAACGATTTGTCCAACACGAGCATTGAATTAAAAAGAAAGTTCAAGTCGGAACTTGAGACT
This sequence comes from Nuphar pumila, assembly GCF_984573655.1. Taxonomy (NCBI): domain Eukaryota; kingdom Viridiplantae; phylum Streptophyta; class Magnoliopsida; order Nymphaeales; family Nymphaeaceae; genus Nuphar; species Nuphar pumila. The sequence continues at coordinate 79,187,711 of NC_143253.1, forward strand.
TCAAAAATAAGAATATACAAAGGAAAATCCGAGTCAGAACTCAGCTTTTAAATATAAGAAAATGAATGAGAATTGAGTTTGAAAACTCGAATTCTCGAAAGAACGATTTGTCCAACACGAGCATTGAATTCAAAAGGAAGTTCAAGTCGGAACTTGAGACTTCAAAAAGAAGAATATACAAAGGAAAATCCGAGTCGGAACCCGGTTTTTAAATATAAGAAAATGAATGAGAATTGAGTTTGAAAACTCGAATTCTCGAAACAACGATTTGTCCAACACGAGCATTGGATTCAAAAGGAAGTTCAAGTCGAAACTTGAGACTTCAAAAATAAGAATATACAAAAAGGAAAATCCGAGTCGGAACCCGGTTTTTAAGAAAAAATATTCATAAGATGGAAAAATGAAATCCTGAGTCGGAACTCAGATGGGAAGGAAATAACTTTTATCCAAAGGTCGGCTTTTTAGAAGGATTGGCCAAACGCATGAATAGTTGCCGATGATGAAGAAGATGGGAGATTCATTCGAGATCCTTGACCCAAGGTGGCCTAAGATCCAAATTTGTTTATGATGGCTTCAGGATCTTCCCCTATCCTGAGGGAACATAGAACAAAAATTTGAGGTGAATTGAAGAATTTATGGGAAATAATTCAAGTTTATCCCTTAACCCGAAGAAAAATTCATAAAAATGGAGAAGAATTTAAAGAGATTTATTGAAAATTTATTTTGAAAAAGCATTCTCACGGGTAGCAGCGATGCTCCTATGAGGGCTATCGGGATTATCCCTTATCCTGAATGGGAACACCTCAGACAACGAGGGTCAGGTTTTTCCCTTAACCTAAAGGGAAAATATAAATAAAAGAATACCTCATGGGAAAAAGGCATCAGGTTTATCCCTTAACCTGAAGGGGTTTTTTAAGATAAAGGAATAAAACTTAATGAAATTTGATAAATTGATAAAATTGACAATAAATTGATAAAATTTCATTAGATAAAAAGAAAAATGAAATGAACGCAATTCAATGAAGATAATCAAGTTAACAAAGAGTTGGTAAGATTTTTAGAAAATGATTTGTCTGATCCTGCCTGCATATAATGAAGGAAGATGAGTATAGATTAAAATAAAATGCCCCAGTATCAGGGGGAAGGATGTGAGAACTTAACAGAAGATTATTGCTTTATTGAAAGACTTTTGAAGGATACAAATGGCTATGATGAACAATTCAAGTGTAAAATCTTTTCAAATGTAAAGCATTAATAGGATCTGGCAGCTCCACTCCATCTGCGTTGATCAAACAATAGGAATTGCGGGGCAGCGCCTCTTTAACCACATAAGGGCCTTCCCAATTGGGTGACCACTTTCCCTTCGGTCGATGCTTGAGATGAGTTATTGATCTGAGCACAAGATCATTGACTCGGAATCTTCTCTTAATAACTGATTTGGCGTAGTGTCGAGCTATCCTTTGACGATAGGCCTGAGCGTGTTCCTCTGCCTTGAGCCTTTTCTCATCTAGCAGATCAAGTTGTACCAACCTCTGCTGCTGATATTGATCCAGCGGAAGCTCGATGAGCGATGCAAACTTGAGTGCAGGCTTCTGAACGTGGAGAGGTAACACTACCTCAGTCTCATAAACGAGTTCTGAAGGAGTAGCATTGGTAGGAGTCTGAATGGTGGTTCGGTATGCCCAAAGTGCATCATGCATCTTCTCGTGCCAATCGCGGCCCGTTTCCACGATTCTTTCTAGAATGCGAATCAAAATTTTGTTAGTTGCCTTTGCCTGGCCATTTCCTTGAGGATAATAAGGAGCTGAGAAGTGGTGATGAATCCTAAACTTCGAGCAGAAAGTCTTCATCTTCTTATTCTTGAAGTGACTGCCATTGTCTAACACAATATCATGTGGGACACCGAAACGACAAAGAAGATTCTTATGGATAAACGAGACCACATGTCGGCCTTCTACCGTTCGCAGAGTTATGACTTCGACCCATTTGGTGAAGTATTCTATAGCCACGAGAAAATATCGGTGGCCATTAGAAGCCGAAGGAGTGATCGGACCAACTACGTCGAAGGCCCACATCGAAAAGGGCCAAGGAGAGACCACGAATTGCAAGTATGTGGCTGGCGCATGAATGGAAGGTGCGTGCATTTGACACTTGACGCACTTCCATACAAATTGATGGCAATCCTGCTGCACGGTTTTCCAGTAATACCCTGCCCGGATGATTTGCTTGACGAGTGTTTGGTAACCGACGTGACCACCACAAATTCCCTCGTGTGCCTCTTGGACAACTTCTAGGGCTTCATCCTTATCTAAGCATCTGGCGTACTCAGAACTGAATCCACGGCGATAAAGAGTATCGGCAATGATGAAATAACGGGCTAACATGCGTTGAACCGCGTGTTGCTCCTTTCTTGGCATTTCCACTGGAAAATTACCAGTTTCGATGAAGTTTTTGATGTCTTGGTACCAAGGCTTCTCTTTGTGAGTGGCTTGGTTCACTTGCTCAACTGGAATGTAGGCAGGTTGATCAAGTCTGCCGATCTCGAAGGAACGACAGGATTCACTGTCTTTAAAAGACAGAATAGAGCCTAAACAAGCTAGGCCATCGGCTATGTGATTGTACTCTCTCTTGACATGGTTGAGCTGAAACTCTTCAAAGTTGCCTATGAGAGCTAAGGCAATCTTTTGATAAGGGATTAACTTTGAATCCTTGACTTGCCATTCAGCATTAACTTGACTAACAACAAGTAATGAATCGTCGAAGGCGTGCACTCTCTTGACACCAACGTCATGCAAAATCTTGAGGCCTTGTATTAGAGCTTCATACTCGGCCATATTGTGAGTACATTGGAAGTCGAGCTTAAGGGAATAAGGGAGCATCTCCTTTTCAGGAGTGATTAGCAAAATCCCAATTCCTATACTAGATATGTTTCGGGCTCCATCAAAAAATAGAGTCCAAATTGGAGATTCCTGAACACTGCAAATGCGATCGTCTGGGAAATCATCTTCTGCTTTGATCTCTTCTGTCAACGGAAAATCTGCCAACTGATCTGCGATGGACTGACCTTTGACTGACTTCTGAGAAACATATTCCAAATCGTACTGCATCAGGAGGACTTGCCATTTTGCAATCCGTCCAGTAAGGAAAGGCTGCTCAAGGATGTACTTGAGAGGGTTAAGTCTTGACAGAATTTTGATCTCTGAGGCCATCAAATAATGTCTTAACTTCTGACACATCCATACTAAGGCTAGACATGTCTTCTCCATCTGAGAGTATCTCTTCTCATAATCGATGAAAGTCTTGCTGATATAGTAGATGGCATGCTCTATCCGGCTGTCTTCCTCGTACTGTGCAAGAAATCTGCCACAAGCATTATGGTTGACGGAAATATATAAAAGGAGTGGCTTTCCCAGTTCTGGTGGCTTTAGAACCAGTGGATTAAGGAGATACTGCTTGATGCGCTCAAATGAGAGCTGACATTCTGATCCCCACTCAAACTTCACTTCTTTTCTTAGCAAGTGATTGAAGGGCTCGCATCTCATGGCCAAATTGGAGATAAAACACTGAATTGACTGAATGCGACCTTGAAGGCTTCGCATCTCTTTAAGATTGGTAGGAGGCGGCATATCAATGATCGCCTTTGCTTTGGCAGGATCTACCTCTATGCCTTTCTTGCTGATCATGTAGCCAAGCAACTTGCTTGACTCCACTCCGAAGACGCATTTCTGTGGATTGAGTCTCAGTTTGTAGAGAATAAGTCTTTAAAAGACTTGGCCGAGAGCGTCGAGATGGTCCTCCCCTTCTTTAAACTTGACCAGGATGTCATCCACATAGGCATTCATGTTCTTGTGCATCTTGTCATGAAAGATAACTGTCATTGCTCTCTGATAGGTTGCCCCAACATTCTTGAGCCCAAACGGCATGACTGTATAGCAGAATGTACCCCAAGGCGTGGTAAAAGAAGTTTTGGATTGGTCACGAGCAGCCAATTTGATCTGATTATAGACTGAGTATCCATCCATAAAGGAAAACATGGCATGGCCTGCCATGCTATCGATCAGAAGATCGATATTGGGGAGTGGATAATCATCCTTTGGGGTGGCTTTGTTCAAATCTCTAAAATCAATACAGATCCGAACTTTGCCATTCTTTTTGGGAACTGCCACAATGTTCGCCAACCAGTCTGGATATTCGATAGTCCGGATGAATCCTGCTTTTAATAATTCTTCAAGTCCTTCTTTAACTTGCGGTGTCACTCGAGGATCCATTTTTCTGAGTTTCTGCTTGATTGGCTTGCAATCTGGCTTTAACACAAGGCGATGCTCGACTAACTTGGGTCTAAGCCTGGCATATCCTCATAAGTCCAAGCAAAGACTTCCTGATGCTGCTTGAGGAAGTAGATGAGCCTTTCCTTCTCATCCAAACTCAAGCTGGAACCAATTTTGAGGATTTTCGGGTCATCTTCTGAACAGATGTTGACATCCTATGTCGGGTCTTGAACCAATGGTGATGGTTCATCCTGCTTCTAAATACTGGCAAATTCTGGCAAATCTTGAATCGTCGAGTCGAATTCTGCCAACTCTTCGATCTGCTTTGTCATTCTGCTGACTTCTGCCCGTGTCTTTGCCTTGCAGATTTTGGCCGGTTTGGATTTATTTTGATGAAAGTTGGTATTGACGATGAGCTTCTTGAGTGATTTAGGAGCCATGATTCTGGCAATCTTGAAAGCGCAAAAGAAGGTTTTTTTTTAGAAAAGGTTTTGAAAAATAGCCTTTTGTACAGAAAAGAATGACAACCATGGAAAATGATGTAAGCAAAGAATCTGTGTACACCAAGATGAGAAATAGGAATCAAAATTTCATTGATTTAAGTAACTTTGATATTTACAGATGATTGAAGAAAAGAAAGAAAAAACTGAGGCGGATCTTTTGCCCTTTACAAGATGACTCAAAAGGGAAAGAAACACAGAAAACACTGGCATTGTCTTCTTTACTGGGCTCCTTTGACGAAGGTGGTCTTCCTGCCGGACGATTGACCCGTGAAACCCAAGCCTGTACCTTCGATATGCTGAGCGGGGACGATCGGTTCCAAAATGTCGTCTTCATTCCTGCCCAGGACCCTGAAGGGCTGATAACCATGCTTCATCAGAAGATCAAACCCTCTCTTAGTTCTCGAGAACTGAGGGAAAAGAGGGTGATCTTTGAGGGAAGTGCAATCAAGGCGTCCGCCCAACTTGAAGAAGCGAGGTCTCTGCCACTGGATTACTGCTGTCACATTTTCTATCAGCTGGACTTCTTTCAGCTTCAACATGTCCAAGCTTTCACTTAAATTGATTTCATTGACTTCTCGGATGCTCGGGATGTCGGTGGTGAAAGTAGGACAGGGAATCATCAGCTGCGAGAGTCGCTCTTCTGGATCCTCTCCTAGGACCGTAGTGATCATGCCTCCCTTCGACCACTTGATGCATTGGTGCAAGGTTGATGGAACAACATTGGTGTTGTGGATCCAAGTGCGTCCAAGCAGCAGGTTGTATGTGGGTGGCACATTGACCACGTGGAAGAGCACGGTGTGCACCGAATAATTGATGAAAATTTTGAGAAATACCTTCCCCTTTGCTGTCTGCCCATGGTTGTCAAAACCGTAGATCGTTATCGGATCTGGGGTATATTCCTCTTCTTTTAAACCCAATGCCTTAGCTGTCACATGGGGGACTATCATGCCCCTGGTCCGCACTACTATGTAAAGTGCGTTGTTGTGAAATGAATGAGGTTTTGGCAAATCCTCATCCGAAAATGTTATTGGTGCATTCGTCATGGCCTGATTGACGATCTGAGCCATATCCTGTGGCGTTGTGCTAGGCTTGACCTTGATCTTTCTGAGTAAGTCTTCTAACATTTGCTGGTGCTCAGGTGAAGCGTGGGTCAGATCCAGGATAGAAACGTTGGATAAAGCAGTAATCGGCTTCTGAACTGACCTTGAAGCCTCTTCTTTTTTCGAAGCTGCCTTGATAAAGCGCTTCGGGATCCTGGGAATTATTTTTGCAATTTCTGCCGTTGTTTTTTGTGGTTCCTTGGTTGTTTTCTTTTTGCTGGAAAATGCAGCAATATCCACCCTCTTGGCGGAAGACTGCGCTTGGCGGAGGACGAGGACTTGATGTTGATCCTGAATGTCCTGGCCGGAACATGGTTGAATGCTACCTTGCCGAGAAAATGTTTGTTCTGTGATGACCGAAGTTGAATGCTTGGGAAATGGTTTGGACTAGATTTCGGGTTGTTCTTCTTCATCCTCAATTAACAGGTTCTTGTCGATGCAATCCTGGATGATGTTCTTTAGGACAAAACAGTGCTCTGTGGCATGTCCCACAGTCCGGTGAAATTTGCAGAATTTATCCATCCATTTTCCCATAGTGATCGGAGGATCTGGCACTTTGGGAAGTTTAATCATTCCCTTTGACATCATATATTCCAAGATGTCTTCGCGGGACTGTTTCAGAGCTGTGAACTCTAGGTCATAACTCCAACCCTCGTGCTTTGGCTTTTCTAACTGTTTTGCTTCTGGCTGAGGTGCTGACTGAACCGGCTGTGGCTTGACAAACTTCCCCTTTTGAGCTGCAGAGTTTGTCCTTTCGGCCCTGGAGTGTCCTGAGTTCTTGTTACGATTTTTCTTGCCTTTTTTGTTGTTGGAGTTGCTGCTGCCCTGATTTGAAAATTCTGCAGAGTAGGCGACGTGCGCCTTCTTCTTCTGATCAGGATTCCCTCTGACAAAAGGATATCCTTCGTAAAGACCATTGTCCAGGCCAGTCTCGAGCCATTCGGCTCTCTCAATTAGTTTGATGAATGATTTGGCAGGCAACGTAGAAATGAGGTTACTCAAGGGCTGAGCAAAGTTGTTCAAAATGATCTGCAAGGCATGCTTTTCTGGAATGGGAACCTTCATTCTGTTACAGGTGCTTCTCCACCTGTGGATGAATTCGTTGGCTTTCTCATTCTCACTCTGTTTCAGATTATACAGATGATTGAGGGTTGGTGACGCTTCGACATTAAACATGAAGCGTTCAATGAACAAGTTAACAACTTTATCGAACTCTCGTAGTTCGATAGGATTAATGTGGTATGCATACCACCTGGCTGCTACCCCCTCTAGGCTGCGAGGAAAGCAAATGAACAACGCCCGGTTGTCTTTCCTGAAACGGCCGCATTCAGCATAGAAAGTGGCCAAATGAGCCTTAGGGTTGCTTGTGCTGTCGAATTTAAGGAACTTGCGAGGGAGGTTTTCCAGATTGTCATCCCCATCTAGGCCATGGTGAAAATCTTCACCCAGTAGGTCTGCTTGCCCTTGCTTTTGGCCTGAATATCCTTGATGGTCCGATTCATTTCTTTCATCTGCTCTTGCATTGGATCATTAGCCGGAATGGGCTTGTTTATTGATTCAGGCTCTGCAGCAGTTTTTACCAGCTGTGGCAGAGGATTCTGATGATAAACAAACTGCTCTTCCTCTTCTGATTCCTCTTCTACTGACTCTGTTTCTTCATAAGTGGTGTCGGGCTGGACTTTCGTCTTGATGATCCTGATTGGCCTTTTCACAGCCTTCTTCTTTGGCTTGCTTTTTGGAGCAACCTCCTTTTGACTGGCCTCATCTTGTTCTGACATCATTCTGGTCATCATCCTTTTGAACAGGTTGTACATAGAGGGGTCTATATCATAGGTCTGATTCTGATTCTGCCCCCTGACCGACTTAGGAGAGCTGACTGCCTCAACTTCGCTGTCGCTGTGCTGAGGGGCTCTTTCCTTTCCTGCTCTAGTTTGCACCATTTTGACAATGCCAGATGATTTCTGTAGAGGTAGAAGAATGGTTAGAGCCTGGAGGAATTTTTGAAAATGTGACCTTTTGAGAAAAAGACATGAAAGATGGAATTGATAGACGATTTAAACAAGTTATCCTATTACCAGGGATTGGGTCATTACAAATTTTGCAATAATTGTGTCACCATTTTGCGGCAACGAAAATGCGCCTTATAACCTAGGCGAGGTCGTCCATCATGATGAGAGATAGTCGAAGAAGAATGTAAGAGAGAAGTCTCATCACTGGGGATGAGGTTGTCCCGAGGATTGTAACCATATAAAACAAAAATAAAATTTGGCCATAAAAAGCGCTTTATCAGAATAAAAGTTTGCATTTTCATTGATGACAAAATTTAAATACAAAGAGAAGGTGGGCAGACAGTTTGCCACCATTCTCGATACTCTGATGATACATTAGGACCAGGAAATATAGACAAGGGAATGAAAGAGTCCCAAGTGTATTTGGTGACGTGGTATGCCCCGGACCACTAATCTGACCGTAGATCGAACTCTAGCATGCGGCCTATTGGGAACCGGGTGTTGACACGAATCTGTCATTGCAAAAACTGTCTGAGACACCTTTCTGGTTGATAGTCGACACAGAAGAAAGGGCCGAGCAATCTGTAACGCTTGTCACGAGCATAGGTGTATCGAGGAACGGTGTCTCTTCTGTCGAAGAAGTCCCAAACGATTTCCTCCTGATGCAGTTTCTCGATCAAATCTCGGCACTGAATGGCTGACTTTGGCTGCTTACTGCTGAATCTGAAAGAACTGGCATTTGACGGCACATGTCGTAGGAACCATGACTGCAAGGCATACGTGCATCCTTCAATCAAAATGGTTTCTCCGAGGGCGAAACGAGTTAAACCTCTATAGAGAAAGGCTAGAGCTGCCATGGACACCGAAAGCTGACGGGTCTACTTGCTTCCCCATCTTCGGAAAAGTTGGGCGACTCTGACATTGATGAAATTCTGACCATCCTGAAAGAACGCCAGTCCCACTATGCATAGGACCATGGTATGCTGAATTCTTTCTTTCGCTGCTCGAGACAAGGTATTGACTTCTTCATAGGCCCCATACTTGTGATAGAGTCCGAACAGATCGATGAACTGACTTCCGTTGATCTCCGTGAGAGGCCAAGATCTGCTCCCTGTAGCTCTGGCCAATGCTTCTCGAACATGTATTCCTTTGACATCGATCAAGAATTGTTGCTCGACCGGTTCGTCTGGCTGACCAGCTGGTTCTGGCAACCCCATGATGTCACTGAACTCATCCATTAGCAAAGTCATCTCTCCCCATGGAAACCAAAATGTGCAGGTACGCGGGTTCCACCGTTCTGCCGTAGCTTGAATCAGACTGCCGTTGATGATTCACTTGCCAACTGCCGATGCCATCTCCAATCCACAATCATCCAAGTGGTCTAAAAACATACGCGAGAAGGTGGCGAACCAGGAACAATACCACCGAGGGAAGAAGGAACGAGACTAGATAACCCGATGATCTGGGGTTCCATCCCTTATTTGGCAAAAGACATGATCCCTGAGAAAGATAGCATCGAGAGATTTGGATGCCATCGGAATGATACTGAGGCAAGAGAAAGAGAGAATTAGATAGACCGCAGGACTTACGAATAGACTTTTGATGAAAGTAGAGGACATACATGAATCCTGGAAATTTTTGAAAGATCAAGGGACTTAGAAAAAGACTTTCCAGGGTTTTTAAGAAAATTTTTGACATACAGAAGATAAAAGAATGTAGGTAAAGGGAAACTATGCAACTGGGTTTTTTTGAAAATAGAGGTAAATTTTGAATAGTATACCCAGGGTTTTAAAGAAGGTTTTGATATATACAGGAGCATACAAGAAGATATTATACAATCATAACTGCACAAACAAGGATGCGCACACAGCACTCCCTAAAGGCTGACTCTAAATGCCATATTTGAAATAACTTGTAGGACCTTAATCCTAACTCTATGGTTCAGATCATCTAATTCCAATCAAGGTATGACGATATACTCAAGCCGAAGCTCGAAGTACGTGGCATATAAGATATTTCTCCGATTCTAAGGTAAGGGCTTCCCAACATCCTTGAGCACCTACCGATATACCTCAGACTATGGCCCTTTTGTACGTGGTAGGGGGGCGCGAACCCAAATAAGTGGTCCAGTTGTGAGGCTCTCTCCTGAACTATGGTTCAGTGAGACAGCCCAGCAACGTGAAGACTGGGACAATATAGGTAAGGAAGTTTCAAAATATGCTCAACATGCAAGAAATCAGATGGCTCTAATGCAAGTCCTAAAGAGATAGATTAAAATAAAGAGAAGCATACACTTGCATACATTGTTTTGCATTCAATCCCTAAAAATTGAGGAGAGTTGTATTTCAGACCTAAGTCTAATGTGAGCATGGAATAATCTCCTTAATATGGTCCTACCAAACCATAAAATCCTATATATAATGATGTCAGCTTAGGATAGAGTCTAGGCTCCTAAAGTTTGCATGGAAATGAAGCTGACATTTGAAGAATAAAGACTTAGGTAATATCAAAGCAAGAAGAAAAAGACATAATTCGATCGGACGGAGACGAGTCCCATCACGGTCGCCAAAACTGTGATCATCGCAAAAATTTTCCTCTCTTGTGGTTTCTCTCTCTTCCTTCTCTTTTCCTTTTCTAACCTCTATTTTCCTCCTTTTTGAAGGGAGGAGAATAAAAGAAAGAAAAAGAGAAAGAGAAGAGAAAGAAAGAAAGAGAGAGGAAACTCTTTTGCGCGGTCTCACTTGACCTTAATTTGAAAATATTTAGAAATTTAACTCGCCTTCGTTTTGAAAATATTGTAGGAAAAATGGAGAGATGGGATTCGCTCGTCGGTATGAGGTTCGACCGTTCCTAGCGCCTTTACCAGGGGTAATCGAACCAAGGATCGAATCTATGCCTTTTGCTTTGCCTAAAATATAATCTAAGAATTTATTCTAACTCTAGATGCACAAAGAATCGTGCTTGTGCAATGCAAGGATGTATGCTCTTTTGAAAGATGTTTTGAAAATTCCCAAGTATTCTGAGATGAACTTGGTAAGGGAGTGAAGAAGTGATCTAACTTAGAACTTGTAATAGATCAGAGAAGTTCTAAGGCTTTGAAGTAAATCAGAGTTGGAAGAATAAATCTTGATTTTGAGAAGAAGGATTTGAAGGTTTGAAATAAAAGGAAATGAAGTTTCAGAGTCAGAAATGGACTTTGAATTTAATCATGGATTTAGGAGAAGAAGATGAAATTTTAGAGTGATATTGAATTCGAATCTTAGAATGGATCTGGGAAAATCAAATGGTATTTAAAAATAGAAACGGATTTAGGAAGTTCAGATGAGATCTGAAAATGGAATTGGGTTTGAAGTCTAGAATTGGGTTTTGGATCCTAAGATGGATTTGGATTTGAAATCTGAGGTCCAAAGTAGAATTGGGTTCTGGATCCTATAATGGACTTGGATCTGAAATCTAAGATCCAAAGTAGAATTGGATTCTGGATCCTAGAATGGACTTGGATCTGAAATCTGAGATCCAAAGTAGAATTGGGTTCTGGATCCTAGAATGGACTTGGATCTGAAATCTGAGATCCAAAGTAGAGTTGGATTCTGGATCCTAGAATGGATTTGGATCTGAATCTGAGATCCAAAGTAGAGTTGGATTCTGGATCCTAGAATGGATTTGGATTTGAATCTGAGATCCAAAGTAGGATTGGAATCTGGATCCTAGAATAAATTTGGATCTGAAGCCTGAGATCCAAAGTAGGATTGGGTTCTGGATCCTAGAATGGATTTGGATCTGAAGTCTGAGATCCAAAGTAGAATTGGGTTCTGGATCCTAAAATGGAATTTGGATTTTAAACCTGAGGTCCAAAGTAGAGATTAGTACTTGGAAATCTGGATCCAAGTTGAGATTAGGATCTAACTTTTGGATTTTTGGAATTTCAAAATTGATTTAAGGATGAATTTCAAAGTCAAATTGGACTTTGAACTTGATTTTGGAATTTATAAGATGATTCAAGTTGAATTTTAAACTTTGAATTTGATTTCAAAGTTTGGATTTTAAGAAATGAGATAGAATTGATGAATTGAAATAGGAATTTGAGGAAGAGATATTCACAATCACTTGGATTTTTAAAAGGAATTTTTGAAAATATGATGCAATTCTATCCTAGATGATGAAATGAATTTAAAGAATTTAACTTTGGAATTTGAAAAGCTATTTCATTCTTTAAATGAATTAAGAATGAGATTGAAGATATAATATATCCCTGACTATGGTCATTGGATATATTATATAATAACCACATTTAAATTCAAATGAAGAATAAAATACATTTTTGGTGCTTTTATAGAATTTAAAATGAAATTAATTCTCAATATACCCTGACTATGGCCATTGGTATATATATTGAATTAGTTTTAAATTAAATTCTGATAAAAGAGGAAAATATTTAAGAAAATATGATGAAATTTGAAAAGAATCCAGTGTAGATTCAATGTTATCTTATAAAAGATAAAAATACTAAGTCTTGTTTACATCCCGACTATGGCCGTTGATGTAAATCATCGACTTAGGATTAATTTACCTCTTACGAAGTGGTGCACGTGCCATTTGTGTTCCCATTTGTGAGAATTTGAAAAATAAAGGAAAAAAATGCATGAAAAACAAGCAATTCATAATGCTCATTCATTCTATCTAAAATAGGTTATGTAAATTCTCATTTAGATCTAGCTATTACAACACATGGAATCAAATTTACAGCCCCAAATGATGAATTTATCCACATATTTCCTGCAAGGCAACTGGATTAGCATAAAAATGAAAAAAATGGCATATACTATATGGATATCTTACAAAATGTTCATATGAAGGATGAAAAGGACAGAGGGAATGATGTATATGTTTATATATATATATATATATGCATGTATATGTTATATATATATATATATATATACAGGTATATATATGTATCTATATACATATGGATATACATGGCATGAGAAAGGAGATGAGTTAATGGGTTGCAAGTAGTGGAACTGGATGATAGTGGTAGTAAGCTACAGCCAATGAGGCAGTTGTTGTGGGAACGCAACAATACAGGTGGATATGATATTATTCTAAGGGAGCATATGATGACAGGATATAGTAGGAGTAGCAATGCCAAACATCGCCACAAATGGTGGCAGCTGCATGTTTATACAGGGACCAGGTTGGATGGGGCATTGAGATGGAGTGGTATATATATGCGGAATGGCATAATATGCAAGAATTGAAGTTGAAACAGGTGTTAATAGAGATGCTATACAATAACCATAATAAGCATACAAGTTATAAGTTATAACAGTGAATTGATCACCAAACCGATTCTTGAAACTACTTGCTCAAGCTGATGATACATAATATGACTAATTGACTTTTATCAGTACAGAGCACCTTCTGGATCAGGGTGATTTTGTTTAGTATTTCCAGGCATGATTTAGGCTGGCACTTGAAATCAGAAAACAACCGAACAGAGCAACTTGACATGCTTTAAACAAAGGACAGAGTTTTCTAACTGCATTTACTCTGACTTTTCCTTAGGACAATGATATGTACAGCAGGGATGGTCGACCAAAACATCGGTCCAGAAGCCTCAGTTGAACATGGAAGCAGCGGGAACAAGTGTGGCACATACATGGACATAAAAACAATAAACGAGCCGCAGCACAACTATGATAATAAAGCTATAAGCAAACTATAGTTTAAACTCTTACCTTGCCAATCAGGAATTTATCTTCCTTTCAAGACCCCCAATGGTAATTTCAAGTTGTAGGGGTTTACACAGATTACGTCGTTCGTTGACCACAATATTATATTCACTAGCTGAAAGAAACCAAATAGACATAGGTTAGCAGAATTCTGCAGAAAATAAAAGAAATAGATAAGACATCTGTATTATGAAACCATGCAAATAGGTCTTCTGTTAGAATGTTCCAGAAAATTTACTCCAGTCGGTGACATCATCAACTGTAGGTTTACTTGAATTACCTGCTAAAAGGCGACCAAAAGGAATACTGCCAAAGGTTTTATCTCCTGCATTTAACCTCAAATGAAAGAGGGAGGGCCTCAATTTTCGTGACCTATAGATCACTAATGGATCTACATGTAGCCCTTCAACCCTTTATGTCCACAAGTTTCGAATATGGTTGGTCCTTGGAAGCCACCTACTGTGAATGTCAAGCAAAGGGCGTCTTTCAAACCAGATTGCAGATCACTTCCCCTTTATCTTGGGCCAATAGTGGTTAGAGTTTTATCAGACTTTTTTAACAATTTAAATCTTAACATATGATCTCCATTGGAAAGGCATTCAGAAGTATATACGATAACAACAAACTCATCCTTATGTCTGGAAGTAGTTAGCACTGGTCCATTAACACAGAGAGCATATTTCTTCAGCAACTTCATCAACATTCACTCTTTTGAATTACCTCTTGGGTGAATGACATTCTCTCTGGAGCATGCCTTGGTCATTACACACACTCACAAGCCATTTTTTTTTTACCTGAATAAGCATCACACAGCCACACCATTGCACCTCTGCAGTGTGCCATTTCTCAACAGACTTCAGGTATGAGATATAGGCACTTATGAGACTAAGCGTATACATGATCTGATGCCACAACTATCAATTGCAGATTTAGTTTACGAACTAAAATGATCATGACAGTAGAATGTATAATTTAGAAGAGATTTGCATGGCTAATAATGAGCAGTAAATTGAACGGGAAACAAAATGACAGGGATTACTTGACTTTGCAGCTTTACCATGGCATTCAGACCCTTTTAAACAGCATCTCTATTATATACCTTCAGTCTCGGAGATACTTATGTTGACGCCCTTAGGAAGATCTGTGGATCCTTCAGCATCTTGTAACTTGATTTGCAGAATCATGAAGAGATCTCCTTATATCCATAAGGAGCTCAGATTCATGCTTCTTTGGAATGTTAAGCATACATGATCTTTTAAACAGAACTTGGCTTTGTTGTCAAAGAAGTTAAGACACCTGCTAAATACACAAAACCACAGAATATACACAGATAAGTGGATTTTATTGAGTTAGATCATATAAGTGATCCCTGCTGTGAGCCAATCACATGTCAAGTTGGGGTGAAGGCAATAGATATGAAATACTTATGAAGGAAGTGTCAATATGAAGCTCTGTATCATAACTACATTCTAACGATATGGTGATTTCCATTATTTACAGATTTCATGGTAGGCCGATTGGATGGCTCAGCGAGTGAAGCTCCAACAACGAGATACATTCCACTTTGAATCTGATTAGGTTCTTGCAATCATTATTGGATTCAAACAATATAGACCCCTGCGCCGATACCATGGACAACCTGGACATACACATATAGTTGCTGGCTGATCTGAAGGAAGGTATTTGCCGAGATTCTTGAAGAGCAGATCCACAGCAGTAGTTGAAGCTACTATCAACTATACTTTATATTGTTGCTCAGATGCAAGAAAACCACCTGCTGCTATTTCCTCACTTTTTTCTTCTTTTTCTTTTTTTGTTTTTAGTACACATGCAAATACCCTCAAATGTCATTAAATATCATCAAAGTTTAACATACGCCTTTGCAATCGTCAGTCCAGATTGCATAAAATATGAGCAATATACTGGGTCAGCATGTGCAGAGGGATTTGCAAAAAAAATGTTGAAACGAGAAAGAATATACTAAACTTAAGAGGCAGAAAGCATGAGTCTCTTTAGATAACATCACAACCCAGATCAAAAACTCAAATTATGATACAGAAGAAAATCATAGGTAATCCAATAGGACAATGGTTGAGCCTTATTAAACAAGGTAACCAAGGCATAATGGTGAACATTCTTCTCTGCTCTTGAAAGCAGAGTCTGTGACAACAAAAGAAAATGGTCAAATCTAACGTTTAAATCCCATCTTCATAATAAGAAACCGGAAATTGAATGTCGTGGTATTGGAATAAAGTGAAGGATCTAAGGCTATTGAATGTAAATAATCAAAATAAAACCAGAAATAAGACATAACAGAGGAGAGACTTAACGAACACAGGAAAAGGGCAAGATAACCAAAGCATGATCCAACACTCGTAAAATAAAAAATAAAAAATGAAATAAAACAGAAATCGTAAGAGAACAAAACTAGGATAAAGCTGGAATCAAGACTGAAGTTCTAAAATGAACGAAAATTCAAAGTAGATTAATACTGAAATCAGATCAAAACAGAAAATGGCGACATAAACGAGAGATTAGAATATCGGAATTGACCTATTCCTGTTAATATCACATAATGGTGGATGGATTTGTTATAAACAAAGCCATATTACCATCAGTGCTTCGATGGATTCGAACCAGAAAATTTAAAGGAAGTCATAAATAAAGAGGAAAATAGAAGGAAAATAAGAGGAAAAACCAGGAAAGGTAAACAGCATTATTAAACATTGTTGTCGAAAAAGGGGAAAAAGAAGAAAAAAAAATGACCAGAGAGGTTTGCTTACTGTGCTCAGAAAGCAACCTTGAAGAAGAGGAAGAATGAATGGCCATGGAAATCGATCAATGGTGTTGCAATCATCTTGGCGCTCGACTGACCTTCTGTTGGCTGAAGAGGAAAAACACCAGAGGGAGAAAGGAGGGAGGTTCGATGAAGCTGGTTATTGCAAGATTCGTCGGCTTCCTTCGATCAAACGGGAAAAATCAAAGGAATAGGAAGGAGGAGCTGGAAAAGAGTCTTCCTTCGTAGCTTAGGAGAGAGCCGGAAGAAAGGGGAGAAGAGAAGGCCGGGGAATGGCTGACGAAGCGATTCCTGCAGAAGAGAGGGATGCGGTGGTGAAGAAGCGATCCCCGAGGGTTTCCTTCTTTGCCAATTTTAAAGAGGATGGAGAGGAATCCAGAAGGGCTTCTGTTGCAGATGGATGGAGGAGAGAGAGAGATGTTGTTGCAGATCAATGGTCGAGAAAGGGGGCGGATGGTTGCACGATGGGTGGTGGAGGAAGGCCCTGGGGGAGTTCGGTGGTGGAGATGAAGGAGATAGGGAGTGCTTCTGTAACCTTCTTTTTATGAAAAGTCGATTTTTAGGGTTTTCCTTTTTTCCAAAACAAGCCCTTCAATATTTATAAAATTTCCAACCAAGGCTCCTCTTAAAAAGAAAAATCAAAAGATAGATTTTAAAAAAAAAAGATGATTTTTCAAAAAGTGGTCTCAAGAGTTTTTTTTTTTTTGTATTTTCTTTGTGTTTTTCTGATTTTTTTGTGTTTTTGAAATAAAACTCTAAAGAACTAAGAATTTTAAACTAATTTGGCAAAAATTTAAAAAAATATTTACAAAAGAGGGTTTTCTGAAAATTTGGGTTTGATTTCTTCAGAAAATGGGTTTGGACCCAAGTTTTGAGAAAATATTCGACTTTTAAACCTTGAATCGAGGAATATAACATGATGGATCCAAACGGATACTGGATGGACTGTCTGAGCCTTTCGAAAGGTTATTTTGGTAATTTTGAGAATTTGGTTTAAAAATGGACAACGAAGCTCAGATTTGGATCTTTTATCTGGATCCGGATCCGAAATTGAGTCTGATACATAGAATGAGTTTAGTTTCAATAAAACTTTGA
This sequence comes from Nuphar pumila, assembly GCF_984573655.1. Taxonomy (NCBI): domain Eukaryota; kingdom Viridiplantae; phylum Streptophyta; class Magnoliopsida; order Nymphaeales; family Nymphaeaceae; genus Nuphar; species Nuphar pumila. The sequence goes on from NC_143253.1 coordinate 79,205,218, forward strand.
GAAACAAACTGGTATTTAGATTTACTGACTCAACTACTTAGAAGATGGGGTCAAAAGCCAAAAAGAGAATATTTACCATATTTTGAAAAATTTGGGGTGTTCACACCTTAGAACACATATATGGACGATTGGATCACTATAGCAAATTTTTGACAGCCTTAGAATACATATATGCATGATTGAATAACTATGAAATTTTTTTGACAACCTCAGAACACATATATGCCTGATTGATTCACTATGAAATTTTTTGGACAACATTAGAACACATATATGCATGATTGAATCACTTTAATTTTTTTTTGACAACCTTAGAAAACATATATGGATGATTAAATCAATCTAAATTTTTTTTTACAGCCTTAGAACACATATATGCCTGATTGAATCACTATGAATTTTTTTGGACAACCTTATGACACATATATGCATGATTGAATCCTTATGAAAAAATTTTAACAGCCTTAAAACACATACATGCAATATTGGATCACTATGAATTTTTTATAAGAACCTTAGAATACATACATGCATGATTGAATCACTATGAATTTTTTTTGACAAACTTAGAACACATATATGCATGACTGAGTCATAATGAGATTTTTTAGACAGCCTTCGAACACATATATGCTTGACTGAGTCACAATGATATTTTTTTGACTGCCTTAGAACACATATATGCATGATTAAAAGACTATGAATTTTTTTTGACAACCTTAGAACACATATATGCATTATTGAATGACTTCAAATTTTATTTAACCACATTAGAACATATATATGCATGATTCAATCACTATGAATTTTTTTTACAGCCGCAGAACATAAATATATATGATTAAATCACTGTAAAACTTTTTTGACAGCCTTAGAACAAATATATGCATGATTGAATCACTATAAATATTTGTTGACAGCATTAGAACACATATATTAATTATTGAATCATTATAAATTTTTTTGGACAACCTTAAAACACATATCTGCAGGATTGAATCTTTATGAATTTTTTTTTGACAGCCTTAGAACACATATATGAATTATATACATGATTGAATCACTATGAAACTTTTTTGACAACCTTAGAACGCATATATGCATGATTGAATCACTATGAATTTTTTTGACAGCCTTAGAACACATATATACATGATTGAATCACTAAGCAACTTTTTTGACAGCCTTAGAACACATATATGCATGATTGAATGACTATCAAATTTTTTTGTTAGGCTTAGACCACATATATGCAAGATTGAATCACTATAAATTTTTTTTGCCAGCCTTAGAACATATATATGCATTATTCAATCACTATGATTTTTTTTTATAGCATTAGAACACATATATGCATGATTGAATCAGTATAACTTTTTTTTGACAACCTTAGAACGCATATATGAATGTTTTAATCACTATAAATGTTTTTTGACAGCCTTAGAACACGTATATGCATGATTGAAACTCTATGAAATTTTTTTGACAGCCTTAGAACACAAATATACTTGAGTGAATCACAATTTTTTTTTTTACAGCATTAAAACACATATATGCATAATTGAATAACTATAAAATTTTAGGACATCATTACAACAAATATATGTATGATCGAATCTTTTTGAAATTTGTTTGACTACCTTGGAACACATATATGCATGATTGAATCACTTTGAATTATTTTTGATAGCCTTAGAAAATATATATGTGTGATTGAATCACTATAAATTTTTTTTGACAACCCTAGAACATATATAAGAATGATTGAACCACTATGAAATTTTTTTGATGGCCTTAGAGTACGTATATATTCCAGATTGAATCATTATAATTTTTTTTTGACAACCTTAGAACACATATATGGATGATTGAATCACTATAATTTTTTTTTGACAGCCTTAGAACACGTATATGGCTGATTGAATCACTATGAATTTTTTTTGACAACCTTATGACCCATTAATGCATGATTGAAACACTATAAAATTTTTTGACAGGCTTAGAACACATATATGTATGATTAAATTACTTAAAAAATTTTTGACAGCCTTAGAACACATACATGCAATATTAAATCACTATGAAATTTTTTTGAGAGCCTTAAAATACATATATTTAAGATTAAAATTTTCTTGACTGCCTTAGAACACAAATATGCATGATTGAGTCACTATAAATTATTTTTGTCTGCCTTAGAACACATATATACATGATTGAATCACTATGATTTTTTTTTGACAAACTTAGAACACATATATGCATGATTAAATCATAATGATTTTTTTTTTTACAGCCTTAGAATACATATATGCATGATTGAATCACTATGAAACATGAATCATTTTTTACTGCCTTAGAACACATATATGCATGATTAAATCACTAGATTTTTTTTTTACTTCATTAGAATATATATATGCATGATTGATCCACTAGAAATTTTTTTTTGACAGCATTAGAAAATATATATGCTTTATTCAATCACTATGATTTTTTTTGGACAGCCAGAGCACACATATATGCATGATAAAATCACTATGAAACTTTTTTGACTGCCTTAGAACACAAAAAATCATGATTGAATCACTGTAAAATTTTGATGACAACATTAGAACATAGATATTAGTGATTGAATCGCTATAAATTTTTTTGGACAACCTAGGACACATATCTGCAGGATTGAATCATTTTGATTTTTTTTAACAGCCTTAGAACACATATATGCATAATTGAATCACCATTAAATTTCTTTGACAACCTTAGAATGCATATAGACATGATTGAATCCCTAAGATTTTTTTTTGACAGCCTTAGAACACATATATGCTTGATTGAATCACTAGGAATTTTTTTATAGCATTAGATCACATATATGCATGATTGAATCACTATAAATTTTTTTTGACAACCTTAGAACACATATATGAATGATTGAATCACTATAAATTTTTTTGACAGCCTTAGAACACATATATGCAAGATTGAATCTCTATGATTTTTTTTAACAGCCTTAGAAAACATATATGCATGATTGAATCACTATGAAATGTTTTTGACATCCTTAGACACATATATGCAGGAGTAAATCACTATATTTTTTTTTTATAGCCTTATCACACACATATGCATGATTGAATTACTATGAATTTTTTTTGACATCCATAGATCACATATATGCATGATTGAATTACTATGATTTTTTTTTTACATCCATACAACACATATGCTTGATTGAATCACTATGAAATTTTTTTGACAACCTTAGAACACAAATATGCTTGATTGAAACACTATGAAATTTTTTGGACAGCCGTAGAACACATATATGTATGATTGAATAAGTATAAATTTTTTTTGACAAACTTAGACACATATATGCATGATTGAATCACTATGAAACTTTTTTGACAGCCTTAGAACACATATTTGCATGATTGACTTACTATGATTTTTTTTTTACAACCTTACAACACATATCTACAGGATTCATTCACTATGAAATTTTTTTGACAGCTTTAGAACACATATATGCATGATTGAATCACTGTGAAATTCTTTTGACAATCTTGGAACACATGTACAAAAGATTGAATCACTTTGAAATTTTTTTGATAGCTTTAAAACACATATATGCATGATTGAATCACTATGAATTTTTTTTACAGCATTAGAACACATACATGCATGATTGAATCTCTTTGAAATTTCTTTGATAGACTTAGAACACATACATGCAAGATTGAATCAGTATGATTTTTTTTTGACAGCCTTATAACACATATATGCCTGATTGAATCAATATGAATTTTTTTTACCGCATTAGAACACATATATATGATTCAATCACTATAATTATTTTTTGACAACCATAGGACACATATGTGCAAGATTGAATCCCTATGAATTTTGTTGACAACCTTAGTACACATTTGCAAGATTGAATCAATATGAATTTTTTTGGACAGCTTTAGAACATAACTATGAATGATTGAGTCACTATAAATTTTTTTTGACAACCTTAGAACACATATATGCATGATGGAATCACTATGATTTTTTTTTAGAGCCTTAGAACATATATATGCATATGATTAAATCACTATGATTTTTTTTTGACATCCTTAGACACATATATGTATCACTAAATCACTATAGAGTTTTTTTGAGAGCCTTTGAACACATAAACAACTATATGCATGATTGAATCACAATGATTTTTTTTTTATAGCCTTAGAACACAAATACCCATTATTGAATTACTATGATTTTTTTTTAACAACCATAGAATATGTATATGCTCGATTGAATCATTATGAATTTGTTTTGACAGCCTTGGAACACATATATGAAAGATTGAATCACAATGAAATATTTTTGACAGCCATAGAACACATATATACAACATTGAATCACTACTAAAAAGTTTTGATAGCCTTAGAACACATATATGCATGATTGAATCACTATATTTTTTTTTGACGACCTTACAAAACATATATGGGCGATTAAATCACTATAAATTTCATTTGACAGCCTTATAACACATATATGCATGATCGAATCACTCTGAATTTTTTTTGACAGCCTTAGAAAAAATATATCCGTGATTGAATCCCTATGAATTTTTTTTGAAAATGTTAGAACACATATATGCATGATTGAGTCACTGATTTTTTTTTTATAGCCTTAGAACACTCATATGCATGACTGAATGACTAAGCAATTTTTTTGAAAGCCTGAGAACACATATACGTATGACTGAATCACAACAATTTTTTTTAACATCATTAGAACACATACATGCATGATTGAATCACAATAAATTTTTTTTGACAACCTTAGAACACATATATGCAAGATTGAATCACTATGAATTTTTTTTGACAACCGTAAAACACTAATATGCCTGATTGAGTCACTATCGATTTTTTTTACAGCCTTAGAACACATATATGCATGATTGAATCACTGTGAAATTTTTTTGACAACATTAAAACACATATATTTATGATTGAATCACTATAAAAATTTTTTGACAACCTTAGAATACATATATACAAGATTAAATCACTATGATAGTTTTTTGACAGCCTTAGGATACATATATGACAGATTGAATCAATATAAACTTTTTTGGACAGCCTTTGAACACATATATGAATGATTGAATCACTATGAAATTTTTTTGACAACATTTGAACACATATATACATGATTGAATCACTATGAAATTTTTTTGACAACCTGAGAACATATATATCCATGATTGAATCACTATGAAATATTTTGGACAACCTTAGAACATATATATGCATGATTGAATCACTCTAAAATTTGTTTGACAGACTTAGATCACATATATACATGATTGAATCACAAATTTTTTTTATAGCATTAGAACACATATATGCATGATTGAATCACTATAAATTTTTTTGACAACCTTAGAACGCATATATGCAAGATTGAATCCCTATGAAATTTGTTTGACTGCCTTAGAACACATATATGCATGATTGAATCAATATGATTTTTTTTTACCTCATTAGAACACATATATACATGATTCAATCACTATAAAAATTTTTTGACAACCATAGGACACATATATGCAATTTTGAATCACTATGAATTTTGTTGACAACCTTAGTACACTTTTCCAAGATTGAATCAATATGAAATTTTTTGGACAGCCTTAAAACACAACCACAAATGATTGAGTCACTATAAAAAAAATTTGACAACCTTAGAACACATATATGCATGATTGAATCACTATGATTTTTTTTTTAGAGCCTTAGAACATATATATGTATATGACTGAATCACTATGATTTTTTTTTTTTGACATCCTTAGCCACATATATGCATCATTAATTCACTTTAGAGTTTTTTTTTATAGCCTTAGAACACATAAACAGATATATGCAGGATTGAATCATAATGAATTTTTTTTTATAGCCTTGGAACAAAAATACGCATTATTGAATTACTATGATTTTTTTTTAACAACCATAGAATATATATATGCTCGATTGAATCATTATGAATTTTTTTTGACAGCCCTGGAACACATATAAGTAATATTGAATCACTATGAAATATTTTTGACAGCCATATAACACAAATATGCAACATTGAATGACTATAAAAAATTTTTGATAGCCTTAGAACACATATATGCACGATTGAATCTCTATAAAAAAGATTTGATAGCCTTAGAACACATATACGCATGATTGAGTCACTAGAAATTTTGTTTGACGACCTTAGAACACATATATGGGAGATTAAATCACTATGATTTTTGTTTACAGCATTAGAACACTTATATGCATGATTGAATCACTGTGAAATTTTTTTGACAACCTTAGAAAAAATATATCCATGATTGAATCCCTATGAATTTTTGTTGACAATGTTAGAACATATATATGCATGATTGAGTCACTAAATTTTTTTGACAGCCTTAGAACACACATATGCATGATTGAATGACTATGCAATTTTTTTGAAAGCCTGAGAACACATATACATATGACTGAATCACTACAATTTTTTTTTAACCTCATTAGAACACATATATGCATGATTGAATCAACATAAAAAAATTTGACAACCTTAGAACACATATATGCAAGGTTGAATCACTTTGAAATTTTTTGGACAGCCTTAGAACACATATACGCATGAATGAATCACAATGAAATTTTTTTTGACAGCCTTAGAACATAAACAAATATATGCATGATTGAATCATAATGATTTTTTTTTATAGCCTTAGAACACAAATACACATTATTGAATTACTATGATTTTTTTAACAACCATAGAATATATGTATGCTCGATTAAATCATTATGAATTTTTTTTGACAGCCTTGGAACACATATATATAAGATTGAATCACTATGAAATATTTTTGACAACCATAGAACACAAATATGCAACATTGAATGACTATAAAAAAATTTGGATAGCCTTAGAACACATGTATGCACGATTGAATCTCTATAAAAAAAAATTCATAGCCTTAGAACACATATATGCATGATTTAGTCACTATAAATTTTTTTGACGACTTTAGAACACATATATGGGAGATTAAATCACTATGAATTTTTTTTTACAGCGTTAGAACACATATATGCATGATTGAATCACTCTGAATTTTTTTTTACAGCCTTAGAAAAAATATATCCGTGATTGAATCCCTATGAATTTTTGTTGACAATGTTAGAACACATATATGCATCATTGAGTCACTGAATTTTTTTTTACAGCCTTAGAACACACATATGCATGATTGAATGACTATGCAATTTTTTTGAAAGCCTTAGAACATATATACGTATGACTGAATCACTACAAATTTTTTTTAACATCATTAGAACACATATGTGCATGATTGAATCACCATAAAATTTTGTTGACAACCTTAGAACACATATATGCAATATTGAATCACTATGAAATTTTTTTGACAAACTTAAAACACTAATATGCCTGATTGAGTCACTATGGAATTTTTTTGATAGCCTTCAAACACATATATGCATGATTGAATCACTAAGAAATTTTTTTGACAACATTAAAACACATATATTTATGATTGATTCACTATAAAAAAAATTTGACAACCTTAGAATACAAATATACAAGATTGAATCACTATGAAAATTTTTTGATAGCCTTAGGACACATATATGCCAGATTGAATCATTATAACTTTTTTTGGACAGCCTTTGAACACATATACAAATGATTCAATCACTATGAAATGTTTTTGACAACCTTAGAACACATATATGCATGATTGAATCACTATGATTTTTTTTTCAAAACCTGAGAACATCTATATCCATGATTGAATCATTATGAAATTTTTTGGACAACCTTAGAACATATATATGCATGATTGAATTACTCTAAAATTTGTTTGACTGACTTAGAACACATATATGCATGATTGAATCACAATTTTTTTTTACAGCGTTAGAACACATATATGCATGATTGAAATTTTTTTTGACAACCTTAGAACACATATATGCAAAATTGAATCCCGATGAAATTTTTTTGACAGCCTTAGAACATATATATGCATGATTGAATCACTATGATAATTTCTTGAGAGCCTTAGAACACATATATGCATGATTGAATCACTATGATTTTTTTTTTAGAACCTTAGAACACATACAGGCATGATTGAGTCACTATGATTTTTTTTTGACAACCCTAGAACACATATATGCATGATTGAATCAATATAATTTTTTTTTTACAGCATTAGAACACATATATACATGATTGAATCACTATAAAAATTTTTTGACAACCTTAGGACACATACATATAAGATTAATACACTATGAATTTTGTTGACAACCTTAGTACACATTTGCAAGATTGAATCAATATGAAATTTTTTGGACCGCCTTACAACACATCTATGAATGAATGAATCACTATAAAAAAAATTTGACAACCTTAGAACACATATATGCATGATTGAATCACTATGAATTTTTTTTAGAGCCTTAGAACATATATATGCATATGATTGAATCACTATGATTTTTTTTTGACATCCTTAGACACATATATGCATCATTAAATCACTATAAAGTTTTTTTGACAGCCTTAGAAAAAATAAACGGATATATGCATGATTGAATCATAATGAATCTTTTAGACAGCCTTAGAACACATATCTGCATGAGTGAATCACTGTGAAACTTTTTTGACAACATTAGAACACATATATGCATGATTGAATCAAATTGATTTTTTTTTACAGCATTAGAACACATATATACATGATTGAATCACTATCAAATTTTTTTGACAACGATAGGACACATATATGCAAGATTCAATCATTATGAATTTTTTTGACTGCCTTAGTAGACATTTGCAAGATTGAATCAATATGAATTTTTTTGGACAACCTTAGAACACATCTACGAATGATTGAATCACTATAAAAAAATTTTGCCAACCTTAGGACACATATATGCATGATTGAATTAGTATGATTTTTTTTTATTGCCTTAGAACATATATGTTCATGATTGAATCACTATAAATTTTTTTGGACAGCCTTAGAACACATATATGCATATGAGTGAATCACTATGATTTTTTTTAACAGCCTTAGATACATATATGTATCATTAAATCACTATAAAGTTTTTTTGACAGCCTTAGGACACATAAACACATATATGCATTATTGAATTACTATGAATTTTGTTTAACAACCATAGAATACATATATGCTCAATTGAATCATTATGATTTTTTTTGATAGCCTTAGAACACATATATGAAAGATTGAATCACTATGAAATATTTTTGTCAGCCTTACAACGCATATATTTAACATTGAGTCACTATAAAAAGATTTTGAGAGCCTTAAAACACATATATGCATGATTGAATCACTATAATTTTTTTTGACAATGTTAGAACACATATATGCATGATTGAGTCACTATAAAAAAATTTTGACAGTCTTAGAACATATATATGCAAGATTGAATCACTATGAAATTTTTTTGACAACCTTAGGACATATATATACAAGATTGAATCACTATGAAATTTTTTTGACAGTCGTAGGACACATATATGCAAGATTGAATCACTATAAATCTTTTTAGACAACCTTAGAACACATATATGCATGATTGAATCACTATACTTTTTTTTTGACAATGTCAGAACATATATATGCATGATAGAGTCACTAAGAATTTTTTTTGACAGCCTTTCCACATATATATGCATGATTGAATCACTTTGAAATTTTGTTCACAGCCTTAGAACACATATATGCACGATTGAATCTCTATGAATTCTTTTTACAGCATTAGAACACATATATGCATGATTGAATCACTACAATTTTTCTTGACAAACTTAGATTGCATATACACATGGTTCAATCACTGTGAATTTTTTTTGACAACCTTAGAACATATATATGCATGATTGACTCACTATGATTTTTTTTTTAAACTACATATATATGCATGATTGAATCACTATGAAATCGTTTTGACAGCCTTAGAACACATACATGGATGATTGAATCACTATGAAATTTTGTTACAGCATTAGAACACATATATGCATGATTGAATCAAATGAATTTTTTTTGACAACCTTAGAACATATATATGCATGATTGAATCACTATAAAAAAATTTTGACAACCATAAAACATATATATACATGATTGAATCACTATAAAATGTTTTTGATAGCCTTAGAACGCATATATGAATGATTGAATCACAAATTTTATTTTGACAGCATTAGAAAACATATATGCATGATTGAATGACTATAATTTTTTTTGACAACCCTAGAACACATATATACAATACTAAATCACTATTATTTTTTTTTTACAGCCTTAACACACTTATATGAATGATTGAATCACTATAAAATTTTTTTGACAGCCTTGGAATGCATATATGCATGATAAAGTCACTATGAATTTTCTTTGACAACATTAGGACACATATGTGCATGATTGAATCACTATAAAATTTTTTTGACAACCTTAGGACACATATATACAAGATTCAATCACTATGAAATTTTTTTGACAGCCTTAGGACACTTATACGCAAGTTTGAATCAATATGATTTTTTTTTACAGCCCTAGAAAACATTTATGCATGATTGAATCACTATGAAATATTTTTGACAGCATTAATATACATATATCCATGATTGAATAACTATAAATTTTTTTTTACTACATTAGGACACATATATGCAAGATTGAATAACTATGAAATTTTTTTGACTGCCTTAAAACCCTTATATGCGAGATTGAGTCACTATGGATTTTTTTTTGACAGCCATAGAACACACATATGCATGATTGAATCACTATAACATTTTTTTCACAACCTTAAAACACATATATGCATGATTGAGTCACTATGAAAATTTTTTGACAGCCTTAGTACATATATATGCATGATTGAATCACTATGATTTTTTTTTACAACCTTAGACATATATACATGATTAAATCACTATAAAGTTTTTTTGACAGCCTTAGAACACATATATACATGATTGAATAACTATGATTCTTTTTTAACAAACATAGAATACATATATGCTCGATTGAATCATTATGAATTTTTTTTGACAGCCATAGAACACATATATGCAAGATTAAATCACTATGAAATATTTTTGAGAGACTTAGAACACATATATGCAAGATTGAATCACTATAATTTTTTTTGACAGAGTTAGAACACATATATGCATGATTGAATCACTATGATTTTTTTTTGACAATGTTAGAACACATATATGCATGATTGAGTCACTATCATTTTTTTTTGACAGCCTCAGAACACACATATGCATGACTGAATGAGTATGATTTTTTTTTAAAGAGTTAGAACGCATATATTTAGGATTGAATCACTGCAAATTTTTTTTTACAGCATTAGTGCACATATATGCATGATTGAATCACAATATTTTTTTTTTTAACAATCTTAGAACACATATATGCGTGATTGAATCAATATGATTTTTTTTTATAGCCATAGAACACATCTATGCAAGATTTAATCACTATGAAAAAATTTTATAGTCTTAGAATATATATAAGCAAGATTGAAACTTTTTTTACAGCCTTAGAATACATATATGCATGATTAAATCACTAAGTTTTTTTTTTTACAGCCTTCAAACACATATATGCATGATTAAGTTACTATGAAATTTTTTTGACGGCCTTAGAACACATATATGCATGATTGAATCATAATGATTTTTTTTTACAGCCTTACAACACATATATGCATGATTAAATAAGGGAAAATGTTTTTGACATGCTTAGAACATATTTATGCAAGATTGAATCACTATAATTTTTTTTTACTGCATTAGAACATATATATGCAAGATGAATCGCTATGAAATTTTTTTGACAGTCTTAGAAAACATATATGCATGATTGAATCATTATGAAATTTTTTTGACCACCTTAGAAGATATATATGCATGATTGAATCACCATGAATTTTTTTTTATAGGATTATAACACATATATACATGATTGAATCACTATACAGCCTTAGAACACATATATGCATATTTTTTGACAACCTTAGAACACTTATATGGAAAATTGAATCACTATAATTTTTTTTTGACAATCTAATAACACACATATAAAAGATTAAATTACTATGTATTTTTTTTGACAACCTCAGAGCACATATATGCATAATTATATCACCATGAATTTTTTTTTACAGAATTAGAACAAATATATGCATGATTGAATCACTGACAACCTCAAAACATATATATGCATGATTGAATCACTGACAACCTCAAAACATATATATGCATGATTGAATCAATATAAAGAATTTTTGGCAGCCTCAGAACTTATATATGCAAGATTGAATCATCGTTAAATTTTTTTGGCAGCCTTAGAACACATATTTGCATCATTAAATCATTCTCATTTTTTTTTACAGCCTTAGAATACATATATGCATGATTTAATCACTGTGAATTTTTTTTTACAGCCTTACAACACATATATGCAAGATTGAATCACTAAAATTTTTTTGAGAGCCTTAGAATACATATATGCAAGATTGATTTTTTTTTTACTGCCTTAGAACACATATATGCATGATTAAGTCACTATGAAATTTTTTTGTTGGCCTTAGAACACATATATGCAAGATTGACTCACTATAAATTTTTTTTGATATCTTTAGAACACATGCATGAATGATAGAATCACTATAAAAATTTTTTGACAACAACAGAACACATATATGCATGATTGAATCACTATGATTTTTTTTTTAGCCTTATAACATATATATGCATGAATGAATCACTATGAAATTTTTTTGACCTCTTTAGAACACATACATGCATGATTGAATTACTATGAATTTTTTTTGACAGCCTTAGAACACATATATGCACGATTGAATCTCTATAAGTTTTTTTTGACAACCTAAGACACATATATGCATCTTTAAATCACTATAAATTTTTTTTGACAGCCTTAGAATACATATATGCATGATTGAATTACTATGATTTTTTTTTAACAACCATAGGACACATATATGCGTGATTGAATCATTGTGAAATTTTTTTGACAACCTTAGAACACATATATGCATGATTGAATCACTATAAAATATTTTTGACAGCCTTAGAACACATATATACAAGATTGAATCACTACGATTTTTTTTTAACAGCCTTAGAACACATATATGCATGATTGAATCATAGTGATTTTTTTTTATAGCCTTAGAACACATATATGCATGACTGAATCATAATGAATTCTTTTTTAGAGTCTTAGAACACATATTTGCATGACTGAATCACTATAAACTTTTTTTTGACAGCCTTATAACACATATATGCAAGATTGAATCACTCTGAAATATTTTGGACAGTTTTAGAACACATATATGCAAGATTGAATCACTATGAAATATTTTGGACAGCCTTTGAACACGTATATGCTTGACTGATTCACTATGAATTTTTTTGGACTGGTTTAGAATACATATGTGCATGATTAAATCACTTTGAAATTTGTTTGACTGCATTGGAACACATATATACACGATTGAATCATGATAAGTTTTTTTAGACAACCTAAGACACATATATGTATGATTAAATCACTATAAACTTTTTTTTACAGCCTTAGAACACATATATGCTTGATTGATTTACAATGATTTTTTTTTAACAACCATAGAACATATATATGCATGATTGAATAATTGTGAAATATATTTCACAGCCTTAAAACACATATATACATGATTGAATCACTGTGAAATATTTTTGACAGCCATAGAACACATATATGCATGATTTAATCACTATGAATTTTTTTTTAGAGCCTCAAAATACATATATGCATCATTGAATCACCATGAGATTCAAATTTTTTTGCAGCCTTGTCATGCGTATATGCAAGATTGAATCACTATGATTTTTTTTTTGACATACTTAGAACACATATATGCGTGATTGAATCATAACAAGTTTTTTTTGACAACCTTAGAACACATATATGCATGATTCAATCACTATGAAACTTTTTGGATAGTCTTAGAATGCATATATGCATGATTGAATCACTATAAAAATTTTTTTACTGCATTAGAACAAATATATGCATGATTGAATCACTAGAATTTTTTTTACCACATTAGAACATATATATGCATTAATCAATCACTATGAAACTTTTTTGACGGCCTTAGAACACATATATGCATGATTGAATCATTATAAAACTTTTTTGACAACATTACAAAACATATACGCATGATTAAATCACCATGAAACTTTTTTGACAGCCTTAGACCACATATATGCATGATTAAATCACTACAAATTTTTTTTGACAACATTAGAATACATATATGCATGATTGAATCACTATGAAATGTTTTTGACAGCCTTAAAACACATATATGCATGATTGAATCACTATAAAATTTTTTTGACAACTTTAGAGCACAAATATGCTTGATTGAATCACTGTGAATTTTTTTTGATAGACTTCGAACACATAGATGCTTGATTAAATGGCTATGAAATTTTTTTAACTAACTTGGATGACATATATACATGATTGAATCATAATGAATTTTTTTTATAGCATTAGAAAACATATATGCATGATTGAATCACAATGAGTTTTTTTTTAAAACCTTAGAACATATATATGCATGATTAAATGACTTTGACATTTTTTTGACAACCTTAGAACACATATATGCATGATTAAATGACTACAAAATTTTTTTTACCGCATTAGAACATACATGTGCTAGATTCAATAACTATAAAAATCTTTTGACAGCCTTACAACACATATATGCATGATTGAATCACTATGAAATTTTTTTGACATCCTTAGAACACATATGCAGGATTCAATCACTACAAAACTTTGTTGACAGTATTAGAACACATATATTAATGATTGAATCACTATAATTTTTTTTTGACAACCATAGAATACATATCTGCAGGATTGAATCATTATGAAAAAATTTTGACAGCCTTAGAACACATATATGCATGATTGAATCTCTATGATTTTTTTTGACAGCCTTAGAACACGTATATGCAAGATTAAATCTGTATGAATTTTTTTGACAGCCTTAGAACACATGTATGCATGACTAAATCACTATGATTTTTTTTTTATAATGTTAGAACACAAATATGCATGATTGAATCAGAATGATTTTCTTTTGACAAACATAGAATACATATATGTATGATTAAATCACTATGAATTTTTTTTGATAGCCTTAGAACGCATTTATGCAAGACACAGTGTCTATAAATTTTTTTTGACAGCCTTAGAACACATATAAGCATGAATGAATCACTATAAAAAAAATTTGAGAGCTTTAGAACACATATATGCTTGATTGAATCACTATGAAAGTTTTTTCACGGCCTTAGAACACATATATGCATGATAGAATCACTATGAAATTTTTTTTGACAACCTTAGAACACATATATGCATGATTGCATCACTATGAATTTTTTCGACTGCATTAGAACAAATATATGCAAGATTGAATCACTAGAATTTTTTTTTTGAATCACTTTAATTTTTTTTTACAACCTCAGAAGACATATATGCAAGATTGAATCACTATGAATTTTTGTTGACAACCTTATGAAACATATATGCATGATTGAATCACTAGGAAATTTTTTTGACAGCCTTAGTACACATATATGCATGATTAAATCACTTAGAATATTTTTTGACAGCCTTAGAACACATACATGCAATATTGAATACTATGAACTTTTTTTGAGGGCCTTAGAATACATATATATAAGATTGAAATTTTCTTTACAGCCTTAGAACACATATAAGCATGATTGAGTTACTATGAAATTTTTTTGACTGCCTTAGAACACATATTTGCTTGATTGAATTACTATGAAATTGTTTTGAGAGCCTTAGAATACATATATGTAAGATTGAGATTTTCTTGACAGCCTTAGAACACATATATGCATGATTGACTCACTATGAAATTTTTTTGACAGCCTTACAACACAAATGTGCTTGATTTAATCACTATGATTTTTTTTGACAAACTTAGAACACATATATGCATGATTGAATCACAATGAAATTTTTTTGACAACCTTAGAACACATATATGCATGATTGAAAGACTATACTTTTTTTTTTACTGCATTAGAACATACATGTGCTTGATTCAATCACTATAAATAATTTTTGACAGCTTTAGAACACATATATGCAGGATTGAATCACTACAAATTCTTTTTGACAACTTTAGAACACATATATGCAAGATTGAATCACTATGAAATTTTTTTGACAGCCTTAGAACACATATAAGCATGAATGAATCACTATAATTTTTTTTTGACAGCCTTAGAACGCGTAAATGCTTGATTGAATCACTATAAATTTTTTTTCACAGCCTTAGAACACATGTATGCATGATTGAATCACTATGATTTTTTTTTTCACAATGTTAGAACAAATAGATGCATGATTGAGTCACTAATAAATTTTTTTTTACAGCCTTAGAACTCATATATGCATGATTGAGTCACTATGAATATTTTTTGACACACTTAGAACACATATATGCATGATTGAATCACTGCAAATTTTTTTTGACAGCATTAGAACACATATATGCATGATTGAATCACTGCAATTTTTTTTTGACAACCTTAACACACATATAAGCTTGAATCTCTGTGATTTTTTTTTATAAACTTACAAACACATATATGCATTATTGAATCACTCTAAAGTTTTTTGGAAAACATTAGAACACATATATGCATTATTGAATCACTCTGAAATTTGTTTGACAACCTTATAACACATATATACATGATTGAATCACTATGAAATTTTTTTGATTGCTTTAGAAAACATATATGCATGATTGAATCACTATAAAAATTTTTTGAAAAACTTAGAACACATATATGGATGATTGAATCACTATAAAAAAAATTTGACAGCCTTAGAACACATATATGCGTGATTGGATCACTATGATTTTTTTTTTATAATCTTAGAACAAATATATGCATGATTGAATCACCATGAATTTTTTTTTACAACCTTAGAACACATATATGCATGATTGAATCACTATAATTTTTTTTTCACAACTTAAAACACATATATGCATGATTGAATCACTATAAAAAAAATTTCACAACCTTAAAACATGTATATGCCAGATTGAATCACTATGAAACTTTTTTGGAAATCTTAGAACACATATATGTCTGATTGCATCACCATGAAACTTTTTGAAAACCTTAGAACACATATATGTCTGATCGCATGACTATGAATTTTTTTGAATCAGTATACATTTTTTTTGACAAGCTCAAAAGACATATATTCAAGATTGAATCACTATGGATTTTTTGTTTAGAACCTAGAACACATATATCCATGATTGAATCACTATGAATTTTTTTTTAGAGCCTTAGAATACATATATGTAAGATTGAAATTTTCTTGACAGCCTTAAAACACGTGCGTGAGTAAGTCACTATGAAATTTTTTTGACACCCTTAGAACATATATGTGCTTGATTTAATCTTTATGAATTTTTTTTGAGAGCCTTAGAAAACATATATGTAAAATTGAAATTTTCTTGATAGCCACAGAACACATATATGTATGATTGACTCACTATGAAATTTTTTTGACTGCCTTAGAACACATATGTGTTTGACTGAATCACTATGATTTTTTTTTGGAAAACTTAGAACACATATATGCATGATTGAATCATAATGAAAGTTTTTTGATACCCTTATAACACATATATGTAGGATTGAATCACTAAAACTTTTTTGACAGGCTTAGAATGCATATATGCTTGATTGAATGACTACAAATTTTTTTTACAGCATTAGAACACATATATGCATGATTGAATCACTAGAATATTTTTTTTGACCGCATTAGAACATATATATACATTATTCAATCACTATAAAAATTTTTTGACAGCCTTATAAAACATATATGCATGATAGAATCACTATGAAACTTTTTTGACTGCCTTAATCATGTATATATGCATGATTGAATCACTATATTTTTTTTTATAGCATTAGAACATATATATGCATGGTCGAATCACTATGAAACTTTTTTGACAGCCTTAGAACATATATATGCAAGATTGAATCACTATGATTTTTTTTATAGTTTTATAACACATATATGCCTGATTGAACCACTATGAAATTTTTTTGACAGCCTTAGAATACATATATGCGTGATTGAATCACTATAAATGCTTTTTGACAACCTTAGAACACATATATGCTTGATTTAATCACTATGAAACTTTTTTTGACAGCCATATGACACATAAATGCATGAATGAATCGCTATGAAATTTTCTTGACCAACTTAGAACACATATATGCATGATTGAATCACTATGAATTTTTTTTGACAAACTTAGAACACATATATGCTTGATTGAATCATAATGAATTTTTTTTGACAGCCTTAGAACATATATATGCATGATTGAATGACTATAAATTTTTTTTTACCACATTAGAACAAATATATGCATTCTTGAATCACTATACAAATTTGTTGATTGCATTAGAACACATATATTAATGATTGAATTATCACAATTTTTTTTGGAGAACCTTAGAACACATATCTGCAGGATTGATTCATTATGAATTTTTTTTGACAGACTTAGAACACATATATACATGATCGAATCACTATGACTTCTTTTGACAGCATTAGAACACATACATGCATGATTGAATCACTATAATTTTTTTTTTGACAACCATAGAACACATATATGGATCATGGAATCACTACAAAAAAATTCTGATAGCCTTAGAACACATATATGCAAGATCGAATCATTATGAAACTTTTTTGACTGCCTTAGAATGCATATATGCATGATTTAATCACATCAATTTTTTTTTGACAGCATTAGAACACATATATGCATGATTGATTCACTAGAAATCTTTTTTGACTGCATTAAAACATACATATGCATTATTCAATAACTTTGAAATTTGTTTGAGAGCCTTAGAACACATATATGCATGATAGAATCACTACGAAACTTTTTTGACTGCCTTAGAAAGCATATGTGCATGATTGAATCACTATAATTTTTTTTTGAAAGCATTAGAACACATATATGCACGATTGAATCACTATGAACTTTTTTTTACTGCCTTAGAACACTTGAATCACTATTAAATTTTTTTGACACTATTAGAACACATATATGCATGATTGAATCACTATGATTTTTTTTAACGGCATTAGAACACATATATGAATGATTGAATCACTATAAAAAAAATTTGACAACCTTAGAATAGATATATGCATGATTGAATCACTATAAATTTTTTTGACAACCTTAGAGCACATATATGCTTGATTGAAGCACTATAAAAAAATTTTGACGGCCTTAGAACACATATGCATGGTTAAGTCACTCTGATATTTTTTTTACAATCTTAAAACACATATATGTGTGATTGAATCTCTATTAATTTTTTTTGACAGCCATAGAAGACGTATATGCATGATTGAGTCATAATGGATTTTTTTGACAAACTTAGAACACATATACGCAAGAATGACTGACTATAATTTGTTTGACCGCATTAGAACATATATACGCATGATTCAATCACTATGAATTTTTTTTAACAACCTTAGAACCCTTATATGCATGATTGAAGCACTATGAGATTTTTTTAACAGCCTTAGAACATATATAACATGATTGAATCACTACAAAATTTTGTTGACAGCTTTATAACACATATATTATTGATTGAATCACTATAAATTTTTTTGGACAACCTTAGAACACATATCTGCAGGATTGAACAATTATGAAACTTTTTTGACAGCCTTAAAACACATATTTGCACGACTGAATCATTATGAATTTTTTTTGACAGACTTAGAACAACTATATGCAAGATTGAATCACTATGATTTTTTTTTAGAGCCATAGAACACATATATGCATAACTGAATGACTATGATTTTTTTTATAGCATTAGAACACATATATATGTTACTGAATCACTATAAAAAAAATTTGACAACCTTAGAACACATATATGAATGATTGAATAACTATAAAAATTTGTTCACAGCCTTAAAACATTTATATTCATGCTTGAATCACTATTAAATTTTTTTGACAGCCTTAGAACATATATATGCATGATTGAATCACTATGAATTTTTTTTTGAGAACCTTAGACACATAACTGAATGATTAAATCAATATAATTATTTTTTGATAGCCTTATAACACATATAGGCATGATTAGATTACTATGATTTTTTTTTGACATCCATAGAACACATATATGTATGATTGAATTACTATGATTTTTTTTTTACAGTCTTAGAACACATATATGCATGATTGAGTCACTATACAAATTTTTTGACAACCTTAGAACAAAAATATGCTTGATTGAATCACTTTGAAAATTTTTTGACCACCTTAGAACACTTATATGCATGATTGAATCAGTAAGAAATTTTTCAACAACCTTAGACACATATATGCAAGATTGAATCACTATGAAATTTTTTTGATAGCCTTAGAACACATATATGCAAGATTGACTTACTATGATTTTTTTGGGACAACCTTAGAACACATGTCTTAAAGATTGATTGACTATCAAATTTTTTTTATAGCTTCAGAACACATATATGCATGATTGAATCACTATGAAATTCTTTTCATAGCCTTAGAACACATATATGAAAGATTAAATCACTATGAAATTATTTTGACAGCCTTAGAACACATATATGCATGATTGAATCACTATGAAATTTTTTTGAGTGCAATAGAACACATATATGCATGATTGAATCACTATAAATTTTTTTTGACAACCTTAGAACACATATATGCAAGATTGAATCACTATTAAATTTTTTAGACAGCCTTAGAACACATATATGCATGATTGAATCAGTATAAAAGGTTTTTGACACCTTAGGACATATATATGCATGACTGAATCAATATGATTTTTTTTTTACAACCATAGATGCGTATAAGCATGATTAAATCACTATGAAATTATTTGACAGTCTTAGAACACATATATGCTTGATTGAATTACTATGAAATTTTTTAAACAACCTTAGAACACATATATATGCATGATTGAATCACTATGAAATTTTTTTCACACCCTTAAAACACATATATGCACGATTGAATCACTATGATTTTTTTTTTTCAGCATTAGAACACATATATGCATGATTGAATCACTATGAAGTTTTTTTGACAGCCTTAGATCAGATATATGCATGATTGAATCACTATAATTTTTTATTGACAATCTTAGAACACATATATGCTTGATTGAACAACTATAAAATTTTTTTGATGGTCTTAGAACACATATATGCATGTTTGAATCACTCTGATTTTTTTTTTACAATCTTAAAACACATATTTGCAAGATTGAATCACTATGGTTTTTTTTTTATAGCCTTATAACACATATATGCATGATTGAGTCACAATGAATTTTTTTTTACAACCTTAGAACATATATATGGATGATTAAATGACTATGATTTTTTTTTGACAAACTTAGAACACATATACGCATGATTGAATGACTATAATTTTTTTTTACCGCATTAGAACATATATATGCATGATTCAATCACTATGAAATTTTTTTAGCAGCCTTAGAACACATATATGCATGATTGAATCACAATGAGATTTTTTTAACATCCTTAAAACATATATATGCATTATTGAATCACTATAAAATTTTGTTGACAACATTATAACACATATATTATTGATTGGATTAATATAATTTTTTTTGGACAACCTTAGAACACATATTTGTAGGATTGAATCATTATGGAATTTTTTTGACAGCCTTAGAACACATTTCTACAGGATTGAATCATTTTGAAATTTTTTTGATAGACTTAGAACATATATTTGCAAGATTGAATCAATATGATTTTTTTTTTAGAGCCTTAGAACACATATATGCATGATTGAATGACTATGATTTTTTTATAGCATTAGAACAAATATATGCGTTACTGAATCAATATAAAAAAAAATTGATACCATAGAACACATATATAAATGATTTAATAACTATAAATTTTTTTTGACCGCCTTAGAACATTTATATTCATGATTGAATCTCTATGAATTTTTTTTGACTGGCTTAGAACATATATATGCGTGATTGAATCACTATGTTTTTTTTTTTACAACCTTAGACACATATGAATGATTAAATCAATATAATTTTTTTTGATAGCCTTATAACACATACATGCATGATTGAATTACTATGAGTTTTTTTAACATCCAAAGAACTCATATATGTATGATTGAATCACTATGAATTTTTTTTTACAGTCTTAGAAAAATATATGCTTGATTGAGTCACTATACAATTTTTTTGACAACCTTAGAACACAAATATGCCTCATTGAATCACTATGAAAATTTCTTGACCGCCTTAGAACACTTATATGCTTGATTGAATCAGTAAGAAATTTTTCGACAACCTTAGACACAAATATGCATGATTGAATCACTATGAATTTTTTTTGATAGCCTTAGAACACATCTATGCAAGATTGACTTACGATGATTTTTTTGGGACAACCTTAGAACACATATCTGAAGGATTGATTCACTATCAAATTTTTTTGACAGCTTCAGAACACATATATGCACGATTGAATCACTATGAAATTCTTTTGATAGCCTAAGAACACATATATGAAAGATTGAATCACTATGAAATTATTTTGACAGCCTTAGAACACATATATGCATGATTGAATCACTATGAATTTTTTTTTAGTGCATTAGAACACATATATGCAAGATTGAATCACTATAAAAAAATTTTAACAACCTTAGAACACATATATGCAGGATTGAATCACTATTAAATTTTTTAGACAGCCTTAGAACACATATATGCATGATTGAATCACTATAAAAGTTTTTTGACACCTTAGGACATATATATAAATGATTGAATCAATATGATTTTTTTTTGACAACCATAGATACGTATATGCATGATTAAATCACTACAAAATTTTTTGACAGCCTTAGAACACATGTATGCGTGATTGAGTCACTATGAAATTTTTTTGACACCCTTAGAACACATATATATGCAAGATTGAATCACTATGAATTTTTTTGACACCCTTAGAACACATATATGCATGATTGAATCACTATAAATTGTTTTTGACAGCATTAGAACACATATATGCATGATTGAATCACTATGAAATTTTTTTGACAGCCTTAGAACAGATATATACTGACTGAATCACTATAAAATTTTTTTGACAACCTTAGAACACATATATGCTTGATTGAAGAACTATGAAATTTTTTTGACAGCCTTAGAACACATATATGCATGATTGAGTCACAATGAAAATTTGTTGACAACTTTGGAACATATATATGGATGATTAAATGACTGTGAATTTTTTTTGACAAACTTAGAACACATATACGCATGATTGAATGACTATAATTTTTTTTACCGCATTATAACATGCATTTGCATGATTCAATCACTATGAAATTTTTTTAACAGCCTTAGAACACATATATGCATGATTGAAACACTATGAGATTTTTTTAACTGCCTTAGAACATACATATGCATGATTGAATCACTATCAAATTTTGTTGACAGCATTATAACACATATATTAATTATTGAATCACTATGAATTTTTTTGGACAACCTTAGAACACATATCTGCAAGATTGAATCATTATGAAATTTTTTGAAAGCCTTAGAACACATATCTGCAGGATTGAATCATTGTGAAATTTTGTTGACAGACTTAGAACACATATATGCAAGATTTAATCACTATGATTTTTTTTTTTAGAGCCTTAGAACACATATATGCATGATTGAATGACTATGATTTTTTTATAGCATTAGAACACATATATGCATTACTGAATCACTATAAAAAAATTTTGACAACCTTAGAACACATATATGAATGATTGAATAACTATAAAAAAATTTTGACAGCCTTAAAACATTTATATTCATGATTGAATCTTTATAAAAAAAATTTGAAAGCCTTAGAACATATATATGCATGATTGAATCACAATGATTTTTTTTTGACAACCTTAGACACATATATGAATGATTAAATCAATATAATTTTTTTTGATAGCCTTATAACACATATATGCATGATTGAATTACTATGATTTTTTTTTACATCCATAGAACACATATATATATGATTGAATCACTATAAAAAAATTTTGACAGTCTTAGAATGCATACATGCATGACTGAGTCACTATACAATTTTTTTGACAACCTTAGAACATAAATATGCATGATTGACACATTTATGAAAATTTTTTGACCGCCTTAGAACACCTATATGGATGATTGAATCAGTAAGAAATTTTTTGACAACCTTAGACACATATATGCAAGATAGAATCACTATGAAAATTTTTTGATAGCCTTAGAACACATATATGCAAGATTGACTGACTATGATTTTTATTTTGACAACCTTAGAACACATATCTGTAGGATTGATTCACTATGAATTTTTATTGATAGATTCAGAACACATATATGGATGATTGAATCACGGTGAAATTTTTTTGATAGCCTCACAACACATATATTAAAGATTGAATCACTATGAAATTATTTTGAAAGCCTTAGAACACATATACGCATGATTGAATCACTATGATTTTTTTTTTACTGTATTAGAACACATATATGCATGATTGAATCACTATAAATTTTTTTTGACAACCTTAGAACACATATATGCATGATTGAATCACTATTAAATTTTTTTGACAGCCTTAGAGCACATATATGCATGATTGAATCACTATATAAGTTTTTTGACACCTTAGAACATATATATTCATGATTGAATCACTATAAATTTTTTTTGACAACCTTAGAACACATATATGCATGATTGAATCACTATTAAATTTTTTTGACAGCCTTAGAGCACATATATGCATGATTGAATCACTATATAAGTTTTTTGACACCTTAGAACATATATATTCATGATTGAATCACTTTAAATTGTTTTTGACAACCATAGACACATATATGCATGATTAAATCACTACAAATTTTTTTGACAGTCTTAGAACACATATATGCGTGATTGAATTACCATGAAATTCTTAAAACAACCTTAGAACACATATATATGCATGATTGAATCACTATGAAACTTTTTTTATAGTCATAGAAGGCATATATGAATGATTGAATCACTATAAAAAAAAATTGACAGCACTAGAACACATATATGCATTATTGAATCACTAGATTTTTTTTTGACTATATTAGAACATATATGTGCATAATTCAATCACTATGAATTTTTTTTGACAGCCTTAGAACACATATATGCATTAATGAATCACTATAAAACTTTTTTGATAGACTTAGAACAGATATGTGCATGATTGAATCACTATTTTTTTTTTGACAGCATTAGAACACATAGATGCATGATTGAATCACTATGATTTTTTTTAAAGCCTTAGAACACGTATATTTAAGATTGAATCGCCATAAAAAATTTTTGACAACCTTGGAACAAATATATGCATGGTTGAATCACTATGAAATTTTTTGACAGCATTAGAACACATATGCATGATTGATTCAGTATAAATTTTTTTTGACAGCTTTAGAACACATATATTTTTTATTGAATCACACTAAATTTTTTTTTACAACCTTAGAACTTATATATGCATGATTAAATGACTATGAATTTTTTTGACAACCTTAGAACACATATATGCATGATTTAATCACTATAAAATTTTTTTTTATGTTGTCTAAGCCTGTCTAAAAAGTTTCAGAGTGACTCAATCATGCATATATGTGTTCTAAGGCTATCAAAAAATTTCATAGTGATTCAATCATGCATATATGTGTTCTAAGGTTGCCAAAAAAAATTCTTAGTGATTACATCAAGCATATATGTGTTTTAGGTCTGTCTAAAGAATTTCAATTGATTTAATCATGCATATATGTGTTTCAAGGCTTTCAAAAAAATTTCATAGTGATTCAATCATGCATATATGTGTTCTAAGTCTCTCAAAAAAATTTTGTTGTGATTCAATCATGCATATATATGTTCTAAGGCTATCAAAAAAATTTCATAGTGATTTAATCATGCATATATATCAGTTCTAAGGTTGTCAAAAAAATTTCATAGTGATTCAAACATGTATATATGTGTTCTAAGGCTGTCAAAAAAATTTAATAGTGATTCAATCATGCATATATTTGTTCTATTGCTGTAAAAAAATTATAGTGATTCAATCATGCATATATGTGTGTTATAAGGCTGTCCAAAAAAATTTCATAATTTTTTTTTGTCGTGATTCAATCATGCCTATGTGTGTTCTAATGCTGTAAAAAAAATTTATAGTGATTCAATCATGCAGATATGTTTTCTACAGTTTTCAAAAAAATTTATAGTGATTCAATCATGCATATATGTGTTCTAATGCTGTCAAAAGATTTCTATAGTGATTTAATCATGCATATATGTGTTCTAATGGAGTAAAAAAAAATTTATAGTGATTATATCATGCATATATGTGTTGTAACGCCCCAATTATTTAACTCAAAAAATTTGGATTAATTTTTTTTTCTAAAACTATCGCGAAAATGTTTTATTAATCCCTCAGTCAAATAATTTGGGCAGGTTACAGGTGATAGCATAGACTCAATAACATTAGGCGAATTAAAATCTCGCCTTGAAATCTTGCAAGTCATAAATGACAAATTTAATGAATTTCTTAAAGTCAGAGTTCCTCAAACCATCCAAAGAAGATATGGTCTCATGACCCATCCGCATGACGACTACAATTGCCCATCTTTATCTATTTCCTGAAAATATTAATTGAGAAGGGGTCAGACTACCCCGTCTGAGTAAGAAGCAAAATATCTATATGAATGTTCTTAGTGTCATGTTTACAAGTATATGTGCAACACATTGATATAAGAAATGATAAACATTTAAACAAGTTTTGAATGTACAGTTCACTACATTTATTTATTTCATGATTTATTACATAAAGAAAAGATATCAATAAATGACACATCATATGAAAGAATCACATTTAGGTTATCAAATTTTGAATGTAAAGAAAAACATTGCTAAGCTTTGCATCACACGAGTGAATCACAATCATACTATAACAAATGCAACATCTAGCAATGTGTGTATACTTGAAGACTTTCCAAAAGTGTACTAACTTTACTTTTCTCTTGTTAATTACCCTGTGGATACGCATAGACATTCGACATCGTATCAGACCGAGACCATACAGGGTCTATTATTTAATAACCTATATGGCTAGCCGTACGGATATTTAAAGGGGACGGTTTGTGACCGAGAGAGTACTCCTCAGTGGCTAGAACTAGAATTAGGATGCATCTTGTAACTTCTACAGAAGACTTGGACCTATCCTCTAGGACACATTGGTAGTCCTGGTCCCCTAACTTTGAGGACTGGGGACCGAGTGAGATGCCTAGCTCTCACAAAAATGAAATTGTCCCACGAAGCTTATACCATCTACCCTCTCGAAGGTAGACCTTGGGTCTGGTGACATACACTATCTTTTAGGTGTACCCAAAGCCCTGGGAAACCAGTAACATATACCATTTTCAAGTATACCTAGTATCCCGGGAAACCGGTAACATATATCGTCTTTCAGGTATACCTAGAATCCCACATTTAAGTTATGTGTGCATATTTTTCATTCTTGTTTGTTTTTTTGTGTGCAAGTCATTGCACCACAGGAGATTTTCAAAAATCCCAACCCACACTCGGGGTGATCTTAGTGTATGCACATTACCCATCAAATGCCCAATAAGCACCAACAATATTTTCTCAAAAATTTTTCACTCAACTCTGAGCCGAGTACTTATACTTACAATATTCTAAAATTTCATTTCTGAGCTAGGGTGTACGTTTCATACCCCACTGATCATGCACTAATAGGGAATGTATCAAGTACAACTTTTTCATAAGTGCTTGTATGACACTACCATGGTTTCACAAAAATGCAGGCTCGTACATGAGCTGATCGCCTATGCATGTATACCCATAACAACAACACACATAAAACAACAAGTATATCCACATGGTGCTAATAGAATATTGCAATTTACATATCATGTTGCACCTAAACATTTATTTTGGTGCCCAATTCATTGCGTGAGCTTTTAGTCTTCCCACACACAAGGACATTCACCTGTGTATCATATCATGAATGCATCTATCATGTTGTGCTTGCTCATTAGTATTGGTTATTTGTTTGCCATGAATACTTATATTCAACATCATGTATATACAACAATCCCATGATGCACATCATTATAGCATAGTACAATTTATTACATACCCAAGTTGCTATGCAGTCCATAGCATTAATGTACACGCATAATTTCAATCAATTACAATTAACTTGCATTTAATTTTTCATGCATATACCATCAGGTTATGCATACCATTAACACGTCCATAACAATCATGTTGCATGTAACATTATCAAACATAAGTCATTAAACATGGCATCATGTGCATCTATGCAAAACAATTTATGCCATAATACTAAAGTTGCCGAATTTTAAGGTCTTTAACAAGATTCATGACCTGTAGGCAATTTTAATGGCATGACAAAACCAACCTCTTTTGTTCAATATGACACAATAAGGTACATAGTTTGGGTTCCCTATTTAACTTACCAAGGTCACTGTTATAACGAATGCTATTATCTCAGTGAGCTACAACTACACCTATATGGCATGAAAAATCATTTATTTTTTTTATCAAAATTGTATTAGTGTGTGCCGTGTCTTTTGTAATTTAGATTTGGTTTAATATTCCTTTATCATTAAAATTCTCATGGGATATTCTTTTTGGTAAATGTGTGAATGTATGGGAGTCATTCTTGATGTATGAAACCATGCATCCCAGATGAAGCCTATCACAGTTGATGGTTGTTGGCTGATTTTCAAAAACTACCCAAGTTTTTGCATGATATCCATCTTGTAGGTGGACAGGATGATAAACTGCGTCACATCCAAGGCCCTTTAAGCATTCTCCATATTATAGGGGGATAATGCTTGAAGGACCATGTAAGTTTACTGTGATTGTTTTTTGCTTGCAGTCTAATGAAGTCATTTTTTCCTAATTGAAAAACTGCATTGATTTTATTCCTATATCTTAATTTACTTCCAGTGATTCTATTATATTGCTTTTTGTTTTACATTAGTGTTTATACCAATAGTACTAATGCATAGTTCCTCTCTACAGCATTGGAAACTGACCCATTTTATTGTCATGAAGGAAACCTTTCAAAGTATCATTATTTAAAGGCAACACTAGCAGTGATGAGTCAGAAATCAGAACTGATGATTCCAAATCCACCAGTTCTTCTATTCAACTCTCTTATGTCAAACAACAAAAATGAAGCGGCTATAGTTGGATCTCATGATAAACATAAGATATTCTCAAAATGGTTGCCAATGTTGTGGTCAGCAACTCCTCTTGAGAAGGTAGATAGCATCATTAATGAAAGACCGCTGGAGAGTGAAACTGAGTGTGTCAAGCATGATAATCTTTAGAATGCAGCAGTGAATGCCCACCATATGCGTAAATTTCAGTTTAATTATCGAGGCTATCCAAAAACCTCTGTAAACATATTCAATAGGGAGTCCAATGTTCGACTAAAGGCTATAGAGACAATTTTTTTTCTAAGCTTTGTACTAACAGTCCATCACGACCATATGCGTGAAACATAGTTTATAACTGAAATAAATCAACCCTCATATAAACCAACTAGGTAGGCATGACCCCATGTCAAATGTAGGCTATATATATATATGTATTGTTTAAAGCGAGTCCATTCGTGCTTGGTTTGAAACCACATACCCAACCATGGTTGGTATGGTTTCATACCGTTTTTTGGTGAACACTTGCCCCATATTCGCACCACACGACAATGAATATAATGTATAGGCATAATACCCCTTACATACAATCAAAAGGTTTTGCAGCATACTCATGCTACAGGGCACCAAACACATGCATATAGATACTAACCCCTTACCTTGTTCGGAGATTCGAGCCGGCGAAGATGAAGCTCTCTCCTTCGGTTGAAGCACCATGCCAAGCAAAGGATGAAGAAAATCCCACGTCCAACAATGGAAGTGTAGGGACTAGAGAGAAAGAAAGAGAGAGAGAGAGTAAAAATAGTGGAGAAAGACGTTTTCTCTAAAGCCTCTCACTTTCCATACTTAATCTCCTCAAAAATAGCTTTTCAATTTCATTTGAACTCATGGGACGTCTCCTCAATCCCCCACGATTTTGGTGGGCTGGGCTCATTTCCATTGATGCCCCACCTAACCTGAGCATTTGTTTTTTTATAGCTACTATTTTTTTTTATTTTTGGTTCCCCTCCATCACTTTTGGTGGGATTCCCCTAAGTTTTTGGAAAAGTGAGAGGAGTGGCAACTCCTCTCATGTTTTTAGTAGAGGGATGGCTAAAAGATAGGGATTCCATTAGCCCCCACGTGTTTACCTTTTTCAAATAGGTAAAAATGCGTATAGTTTATGCAAAATGAGCATCATGCACAGAGGGTTTCGAACTGTGGTCTACTCCCAAAGAGGAAACAAACCCTACCACTATGCTATGTTCAATTTCATTGCAAATAATGCAAAATTTATTATACTTAAACTTATCTGGGCCTATTTACACGTTTTGCGTAAAAAGGAAAAATGTTTTCCTTTATACTACACGTGTGCGCAGAATGAGTTTTGAACCTGCATTAAACCCTAGGAGGTAACAAGCCTCCCCGCCACACCACACTCTCATTTGTTGTTTGTTTTGGCAGAATTAATTTATACAAGCTTACGCTTGACGTCTAACTTTTCGGTGAATTTTCTCATTTCCCACGTGGGCTTTCCTGATTCTTTTTATCTTAATATTAATTCTATTTAATATATTTTGAATATTGTATCGGAGTCTTGAATCATTCAAATTTCTCAAAATTCCCCCCAAAATCAGGTTGGATCTTTCGATCTCCCTATAGTCTGAATCCGATTTCAAATTTGTGTTTTCTTTATTGGACTCGTGTGAACCAACCCGGATTTAGTTGAATTGAATTGAATTTGACAAAGTCATATTATTTTGAAATATTTCACATTTTTATTACTCTGAAAAATCCTTAAAATTTTTGGATTTTACATGTGTTCTAAGGTTGTCAATACAATTTCATAAAAAAAATTGTAGTGATTTAATCATGCATATATGTGTTCTAAGGCTCTCAACCAAATTTCATAGTGATTAAATCACCCAGATATGTGTTCTAAGGTTGTCAAAAAAAATCATAGTGATTAATTCATGCATATATGATTTTTATTGCTATCAAAAAATTTTTGTAGAGATTCAATCAGGCGTATATGTGTTCTAAAGCTATAAAAAAAATCATATTTATTCAGCCGTGCATATATGTGTTCTAAGGATGTCAAAAAAATTCATAGTGATTCAATCATGCATATATGTGTTCTAAGGCTGTCAAAAATATTTGAGAGTGATTCAATCATGCATATATGTGCTCTAAGGCTGTCAAAAAATTTTCATAGTGACTCAATCTTAAATATATGTTCTAAGGCTGTCAAAAAAATTTCAATCATGCATATATATCTTCTAAAGTTGCCAAAAAAATTTATAGTGATTCAATCATGCGTATATGTGTTCTAAGGTTGTCAAAAAAATACCATAGTGATTCAATCATGCATATATGTGTTCTAAGGCTGTCAAAAAAATTTCATAGCGATTCAATCATAAATATATGCTCTAAGGATATAAAAAAATTTTCAATCACACATATATATGTTCTGAAGCTGTTAAAAAAATTTTGTAGTGATTCAATCATGCGTATATGTGTTCTAAGGCTATCAAAAAAAAATTCATAGTGACTCAACAATGAATATATGTATTCTAATGTTCTCAAAAAAATTTCATAGTGATTCAATCTTGCGTATATGTGTTCCAAGGCAATTTCATAGTGATTCAATCATGCATATATGTGTTCTAAGGCTGTCAGGAAAATTTCAAAGTGATTCAATCATGCATACATGTGTTCTAAGCCTGTAAAATTTTTTTTATAGTGATTCAATCATGCATATATGTGTTCTAAGGTTGTCAAAAAAATTTTATAGTGATTCAGTCATGCATATATTTGTTGTATTGCTGTAAAAAAAAATTTATACCAATTTAATCATGCACATATTTGTTATATTGCTGTCAAAAAAAATTTATAGTGATTCAATCATGCATATGTGTGTTCTAAGGGAGTCAAAAACTTTTTGTAGTGATTCAATCATGCATATATGTGTTCGAAGGATGTCAAAAAAAAATTGTAGTGATTCAATCATGTGTATATGTGTTCTAAAGGAGTCAAATATTTTTTGTTGTGATTCAATCATGCATATATGTGTTCAAAGAATGTCAAAAAAACATTTTGTAGTGATTCAATCATGTATATATGTGTTCTAAGGCTGTCAAAAAAATATCATAGTGATTCAATCACGCATATGTGTTGTAAGGCTGTAAAAAAAAATTCATAGTGATTCAATCATAAATATATGTTCTAATGCTTTCAAAAAAATTTCAATCATTCATATATATGTTCTAAAGCTGCTAAAAAAATTTTGTAGTGATTCAATCATGCGTATATGTGTTCTCAGGCTGTCAAAAAATATCACAGTGATTCAATCATAAATATGTGTTCTAAGGCTATCAAAAAAATTTCAATCATCCATATATATGCTCTAAAGCTGTTAAAAAAAATCTTTTGTGATTCAATCATGCGTATATGTGTTCTAAGAATGTCAAAAAAAAATCATAGTGACTCAATAATGTATATATGTATTCTAATGTTGTCAAAAAAATTTAAGATTGATTCAATCTTGCATATATGTGTTCTAAGGCAGTCAATAAAATTTCATAGTAATTCAATCATGCATATATGTGTTCTAAGGCTCTCAAGAAAATTTCATAGTGATTTAATCATGCATACATGTGTTCTAAGGCTGTCAAATTTTTTTTATAGTGATTCAATCCTTCATATATGTGTTCTAAGGTTGTTAAACAAATTTTATAGTGATTCAATTATGTATATATTTTTTCTATTGCTGTCAAAAAAAAATTTGTACCAATTTTTTCATGCATATATTTCTTATATTGCTGTCAAAAAAAATTTGTAGAGATTCAATCATGCATATATGTGTTCTAAGGGAGTCAAAAACTTTTTGTAGTGATTCAATCATGCATATATGAGTTCGAAGGATGTCAAAAAAAATTGTAGTGATTCAATCATGCATATATGTGTTCTAGGGCTGTCAAAAAAATTTGATCGGGATTCAATCATGCATATATGTGTTCTGAGGTTGTCAAAAATTTTTTATAGTAATTCAATCATGAAAATATAATTTCTAATGTTGTCAAAAAAATTTCACAGTGATTCAAGTATGCGTATATGTGTTTTAAGGCTGTCAAAAAAATTTCAATCATGCAAATATATGTTCTAAAGTTGTTAAAAAAACTTTCATAGTTATTCAATCATGCGTATTTGTGTTCTAAGGCTGTCAAAAAACTTCAAGGTGGCTCAATCATGAATATATGTGTTCTAATGTTGTCAAAAAAATTTAAGAGTGATTTAATAATGCATATATGTGTTCTAAGGCTGTCAAAAAAATTTCATATTGATTCAATCATGTATATATGTGTTCTAAGGCTGTCGAAAAAATTTCATAGTGAATCAATCTTGCATATATGTGTTCTAAGGCTGTCAAAAAAAATTTATAGAGATTCAATCTTTCATATACGTGTTCTAAGGCTGTCAAAATTTTTTTTTTAGTGATTCAATCATGCATATATGTGTTCTAAGGCTGTGAAAAAAATTTCATAGTGATTCAATCATGCATATAGGTGTTCTAAGGTTGTCAAAAATATTTTATAGTGATTCAATCATGCTTATATGTTCTAAGGCTGTAAAAAAAATTTAAATCATGCATATATATGTTCTAAACTGTTAAAAAAATTTCATAGTTATTCAATCAAGAGTATATGTGTTTTAAGGCTGTCACAAAAATTTTATAGTGACTCAATCATGACTATATATGTTCTAATTTTGTCAAAAAAGTTTCATAGTGATTTAATCTTGCATATATGTGTTCTAAGGTTGTCAAAAAAAAATCATAGTGATTCAATCATGCATATAAGTGTTCTAAGGCGATTAAAATTTTTTATAGTAATTTAATCTTGCATACATGTGTTCTAAGGCTGTCAATTTTTTTTTTGTAATTCAATCATTCATGTATGTGTTCTAAAGTTGTCAAAAAAATTTCATAGTGATTCAATCATGCATATATGTGTTCTAAGGCTGTCAAAAAAAAATTATAGTGATTTAATTATGCATATATGTGTTCTAAGGCTGTCAAAAAAAATTTAGAGTGATTCAATCACACATATATGTGTTCTAAGGGTGTGAAAAAAAAATTCAGAGTCTTTAAATCATGCATATATGTGTTCTGATGTTGTCAAAAAAACTTCCTAGTGATTTAAAAATGCAAATATGTGTTTCAAGGCTGTCAAAAAAATTTTGTAGTCATTCAATCATTCATATATGTATTTTAAGGATGTCAAAAAAATTTCATAGTGATTCAATCATGCATATATGTGTTCTAAGGCTGTCAAAAAAACATTTAGTGATTCAATCATGCACATATGTGTTCTAAGGCTATAATAAAAAAATGGTAGTGATTCAATCATGCAGATACGTATTCTAAGGTTGTCAAAAAAATTCTATAGTGATTCAATCATGCATATATGATTTCTAATGCTGTCAAAAAAAAATTACAGTGATTCTATCATGTGTATAGGTGTTCTAAGGTTTTAAAATAAAAATCATATTTATTCAACCATGCATATATGTGATCTAAGGCTGTAAAAAAAAATCATAGTTATTCAATCATGCATATATGAGTTCTAAGGCCGTCAAAAAAATTTCATAGTGAGTCAATCATGCATATAAGTGTTCTAAAGGTGTCAAAAAAAATTCATAGTGATTTAATCATGCATATATGTGTTCTAAGGTTGTCAAAAAAAAATCATATTGATTGAATCATGCATATATGTGTTCTGAGGCTGTAAAAAAAATTTCATATTTACTCAATCATGTATATATGTGTTCTAAGTTTGTCAAAAAAATTTTGTCGTGAATCAATCATGCGTATGTGTTCTATGGCTGTCAAAAAAACATCATATTTACTCAATCATGAATATATGTGTTCTAATGTTGTAAAAAAAAATTCATAGTGATTCAATCTTGCATATATGTGTTATAATGCAATCAACAAAATTTCGTAGTCATTCAATCATTAATATATATGTTCTAAAGCTATCAAAAAATTTCATAGTGATTCAATCATGCATATATCTGTTCTAAGTCTGTCAAAAAAATTTTATAGTGATTGAATCATGTCTATCTGTTTTCTAAGGCTGACAAAAAAAATTTCTAGTGATTCAATCTTGCGTATATGTATTCTAATGCTGTCAAAAAAAATTCTATTGACTCAATCATGCATATCTGTGTTCTAAGGCTGTCAAAAAAATTTCCTAGTGATTCAATCTTGCATATATGTGTTCTAAGGTTGTCAAAAAATTTCATAGCGATTCAATCATGCATATATGTGTTCTAAGGGTGTCAACAAAATTTCATAGTGATTCAATCATGCATATATGTGTTCTAAGGCTCTCAAAAAAATTTCAAGGTGATTCAATCATGCATATATGTGTTCTAAGGCTGTAAAATTTTTTTGATATTGATTTAATCATTCATATGTGTTCTAAGGCTGTAAAAAAAAATTCAATGATGCAGATATGAATTCTATAGCTGTTAAAAAAAATTCATAGTGATTCAATCATGCGTATATGTGTTCTAAGGCTTTCAAAAAAATTTCATAGTGACTCAATCATGAATATTCATGTTCTAATGTTGTCAAAAAAATTTCATAGTGTTTTAATCATGCATATATGTGTTCTAAGGCCATCAAAAAAAATTTCAAAGTGATTCAATCATGCATACGTGTGTTTTAAGGCTATCAAAAAAAATTGATTGTGATTCAATCTTGCAAATATGTATTTTAAGGGTATCAAAAAAATTAATCATGCATACTTGTGTTCTAAGGCTGTCAAAAATTTCATAGTGATTTAATCATGCATACATGTGTTCTAAGGCTGTCAAAATTTTTTTATAGTGATTCAATCCTTCATATATGTGTTCTAAGGTTGTTAAACAAATTTTATAGTGATTCAATTATGTATATATTTGTTCTATTGCTGTCAAAAAAAATTTTGTACCAATTTTTTCATGCATATATTTCTTATATTGCTGTCAAAAAAAATTTGTAGAGATTCAATCATGCATATATGTGTTCTAAGGGAGTCAAAAACTTTTTGTAGTGATTCAATCATGCATATATGAGTTTGAAGGATGTCAAAAAAAATTGTAGTGATTCAATCATGCATATATGTGTTCTAGGGCTTTCAAAAAAATTTGATCGGGATTCAATCATGCATATATCTGTTCTGAGGTTGTCAAATTTTTTTTATAGTAATTCAATCATGCAAATATAATTTCTAATGTTGTCAAAAAAATTTCACAGTGATTCAACTATGCGTATATGTGTTTTAAGGCTGTCAAAAAAATTCCAATCATGCAAATATATGTTCTAAAGTTGTTAAAAAAACTTTCATAGTTATTCAATCACGCGTATTTGTGTTCTAAGGCTGTCAAAAAACTTCAAGGTGGCTCAATCATGAATATATGTGTTCTAATGTTGTCAAAAAAATTTAAGAGTGATTTAATAATGCATATATGTCTTCTAAGGCTGTGAAAAAAATTTCATATTGATTCAATCATGTATATATGTGTTCTAAGGCTGTCCCAAAAATTTCATAGTGAATCAATCTTGCATATATGTGTTCTAAGGCTGTCAAAAAAAAATTATAGTGATTCAATCTTTCATATACGTGTTCTAAGGCTGTCAAATTTTTTTTTTTAGTGATTCAATCATGCATATATGTGTTCTAAGGCTGTGAAAAAAATTTCATAGTGATTCAATCATGCATATAGGTGTTCTAAGGTTGTCAAAAATATTTTATAGTGATTCAATCATGCTTATATGTTCTAAGGCTCTAAAAAAAATTTAAATCATGCATATATATGTTCTAAACTGTTAAAAATATTTCATAGTTATTCAATCATGAGTATATGTGTTTTAAGGCTGTCACAAAAATTTTATAGTGACTCAATCATGACTATATATGTTCTAATTTTGTCAAAAAAAATTCATAGTGATTTAATCTTGCATATATGTTTTCTAAGGTTGTAAAAAAAAATCATAGTGATTCAATCATGCATATAATTGTTCTAAGGCTATCAAAAAATTTTATAGTAATTCAATCTTGCATGCATGTGTTCTAAGGCCGTCAATTTTTTTTTTGTAATTCAATCATTCATGTATGTGTTCTAAAGCTGTCAAAAAAATTTCATAGTGATTCAATCATGAATATATGTGTTCTAAGGCTGTCGAAAAAAAATTATAGTGATTTAATTATGCATATATGTGTTCTAAGGCTGTCAAAAAAAATTTAGAGTGATTCAATCACACATATATGTGTTCTAAGGGTGTGAAAAAAAATTCAGAGTCTTTAAATCATGCATATATGTGTTCTGATGTTGTCAAAAAAATTTCCTAGTGATTTAAAAATGCAAATATGTGTTCCAAGGCTGTCAAAAAAAATTTGTAGTCATTCAATCATTCATATATGTGTTCTAAGGATGTCAAAAAAATTTCATAGTGATTCAATCATGCATATATGTGTTCTAAGGCTGTCAAAAAAACATTTAGTGATTCAATCATGCATATATGTGTTCTAAGGCTATATTAAAAAAATGGTAGTGATTTAATCATGCAGATACGTGTTCTAAGGTTGTCAAAAAAATTCTATAGTGATTTAATCATGCATATATGATTTCTAATGCTATCAAAAAATTTTTACAGTGATTCTATCAGGTGTATAGGTGTTCTAAGGTTTTAAAATAAAAATCATATTTATTCAACCATGCACATATGTGATCTAAGGCTGTAAAAAAAATCATAGTTATTCAATCATGCATATATGAGTTCTAAGGCCGTCAAAAAAATTTCGTAGTGAGTCAATCATGCATATAAGTGTTCTAAAGGTGTCAAAAAAAATTCATAGTGATTTAATCATGCATATATGTGTTCTAAGGCTGTCAAAAGAAAATCATATTGATTGAATCATGCATATATGTGTTCTAAGGTTGTCAAAAAAATTTCATAGTGATTCTATCATGCATATATGTGTTATAAGGCACTCAAAAAAATTGCGTAGTGATTCAATCATGCGTATATATGTTCTAAGACGGTAAAAAAAAATTTCTAGTGATTCAATCATGCGTATATGTGTTCTAGTGCTGTAAAAAAAATTTCCTAGTGATTCTATCATGCATATATGTGTTCTAAGGCTGTCAAAAAAAATTCATAGTGATTGAATCATGAAAATATGTGTTCCAAGGTTGTCAAAAAAATTTATAGTGATTCAATCATGCATATATGTGTTCTAAGGCTGTCAAAAAACATTTTAGTGATTCTATCATGCGGATATGTGTTTTATGGATGTCAAATTTTTTTTATAGAGATTCAATCATGCATATATGTGTTGTAATGCAGTAAAAAAAATTTATAGTGGTTTAATCATGAATATATGTGTACTGAAAAAAAAATTGTAGTGATTCATCCATGTATATATGTGTTCAAAGGCTGTGAAAAAAGAGTCATAGTGATTCAATCATGCATATACGTGTTCTAAGGCTGTCAAAAAAAATTCATAGTGATTCAATCATGCATATATGTGTTCTAAGGTTGTAAACTTTTTTTTATAGTGATTCAATTATTCAAATGTCTTCTATGGCTCTCAAAAAAATTTCAATCATGCATATACGTGTTCCAAATCTATTCAAAAAATTTCATAGTGATTCAATCATGCGTATGTGTTCTATGGAGATCAAAAAAACATCATATTTACTCATTCATGAATATATATGTTCTAATGTTGTCGAAAAAAGTTCATAGAGATTCAATCATGCATATATATGTTATAAGGCTATCAACAAAATTTCATAGTCATTCAATCATTCATATATCTGTTCTAAAGCTATCAAAAAAATTTATAGTCATTTAATCTAGCATATATGGTTCTAAGGCTGTAAAAAAAAATTTGTAGTGACTCAATCATGCAAATAAGTGTTCGAAGGCTGACAAAAAAAATTTCCTACTGATTCAATCTGGCATATATGTGTTTTGATGCTGTCAAAAAAATTTTCTAGTGACTCAATCATGCATATATGTGTTCTAAGGCTGTCAAAAAAAATTCTCAGAGATTCAATCATGCATATATGTGTTCTAAGTTTGTCAAAAAAAATTTATAGTGATTCAATCATGTATATATGTGTAGTAAGCTTGTCAAAAAAAATTCATAGTGATTCTATCATGCATATATGTGTTCTAAGGCTTTAAAAATTTTTTTATAGTGATTCAATCATGCGTATATGTGTTCTAAGACAGTAAAAAAAAAATCTAGTGATTCAATCATGCGTATATGTGTTCTAATGCCGTCAAAAAATTTTCCTTGTGATTCTACCATACATACATGTGTTCTAAGGCTGTCAAAAAAAATTCATAGTGATTGAATCATGAAGATATGTGTTCCAAGGTTTTCAAAAAAAAATTATATTGATTTAATCATGCATAAATGTGTTCTAAGGCTGTCAAAAAAATTTTATAGCGATTCAATCATGCGGATATGTGTTTTATGGTCGTCAAAAGTTTTTCATAGAGATTCAATCATGCATATATGTGTTGTAATGCAGTAAAAAAAAATTTATAGTGATTTAATCATGCATATATGTGTACTGAAAAAAAAAATGTAGTGATTCATCCATGCATATATGTGTTCTAAGGCTATGAAAAAAGATTCATAGTGATTCAATCATGCATATACGTGTTCTGAGGCTATCAAAAAAAAATCATAGTGATACAATCATGCATATATGTGTTCTAAGGTTGTAATTTTTTTTTTATAGTGATTCAATCATTCAAATATCTTCTAAGGCTGTCAAAAATATTTCAATCATGCATATATGTATTCCAAAGTTGTTCAAAAAATTTCACAGTGATTCAATCTTGCGTATGTGTTCTATGACTGTAAAAAAAAACATCATATTTACTCAATCATGAATATATGTGTTCTAATGTGGTCAAAAAAATGTCATAGTGATTCAATCATGCATATATGTGTTATAAGGCTATCAACAAAATTTCATAGCCATTCAATCATTCATATATCTGTTCTAAAGCTATCAAAAAAAATTCATAGTGATTTAATCTTGCATATATGTGTTCTAAGGCTGTGAAAAAAAAAATTAGTGACTCAATCATGCATATATGTGTTCTATGC
Source organism: Nuphar pumila (assembly GCF_984573655.1). Classification (NCBI taxonomy): domain Eukaryota; kingdom Viridiplantae; phylum Streptophyta; class Magnoliopsida; order Nymphaeales; family Nymphaeaceae; genus Nuphar; species Nuphar pumila. Next base: position 79,246,083 of record NC_143253.1, read on the forward strand.
TTGTCAAAAAAATTTCATAGTGATTCTATCATTTATATATGTGTTCTAAGGCTCTAAAAAAAAATCGTAATGATTCAATCATGCGTATATGTGTTCTAAGACTGTCAAAAAAAAATTCTAGTGATTCAATCATGCGTATATGTGTTCTAATGCTGTCAAAAGAAATTCCTAGTGATTCTATCATGCATACATGTGTTCTAAGGCTGTCAAAAAAATTTAGTAGTGATTGAATCATGAAGATATGTGTTCCAAGGTTGTCAACAAAAAATTATAATGATTCAATCATGCATATATGTGTTCTAAGGCTGTCAAATTTTTTTTATAGCGATTCAATCATGCGGATATGTGTTGTAATGTAGTAAAAAAAATTTTATAGTGATTTAATCATGCATATATGTGTACTGAAAAAAAGATTATAGTGATTCATCCATGCATATATGTGTTCTAAGGCTGTGAAAAAATATTCATGGTCATTCAATCATGCATATACGTGTTCTGAGGCTGTAAACAAAAATTCATAGTGATTCAATCAGGCATATATGTGTTCTAAGATTGTAAATTTTTTTTTAGTGATTCAATCAATCAAATATCTTCTAACGCTGTGAAAACAAATTCAATCATGCATACATGTATTCCAAAGTTGTTCAAAAAATTTCACAGTGATTCAATCTTGCGTATGTGTTCTATGGCTATACAAAAAAAACATCATAATTACTCAATCATGAATATATGTGTTCTAATGTTGTACAAAAAAATGTCATAGTGATTCAATCATGCATATATGTGTTATAAGACTATCAACAAATTTTCATAGTCATTCAATCATTAATACATTTGTTCTAAAGCTATAAAAAAAATTTGATAGTGATTCAATCATGCATATATGTGTTCTAAGGCTGTGAAAAAAAATTTGTAGTGATTCAATCATGTGTATATGTGTTCTAAGGCTGACAAAAAAATTTCCTAGTGTTTCAATCTTGCGTATATGTGTTCTAAGGCTGTCAAAAAAAATTCTGAGAGATTCAATCATGCATATATGTGTTCTAAGGATGTCAAAAAAACTTCATAGTGATTCAATCATGCATATATGTGTTCTAAGGTTATAAATTTTTTTTGTAGTGATTTAATCATTCAAATATATTCTAAGGCTGTCAAAAAAATTTCAATCATGCATATATGTGTTCCAAAGTTGTTCAAAAAATTTCAATGTGATTCAATCATGCGTATGTGTTCTATGGCTGTCAAAAAAACATCATATTTACTCAATCATGAATATATGTGTTCTAATGTTGTCAAAAAAAATTCATAGTCATTCAATCTTGCATATATGTGTTATAATGCAATCAACAAAATTTCGTAGTCATTCAATCATTAATATATTTGTTCTAAAGCTATCAAAAAATTTCATAGTGATTCAATCATGCATATATGTGTTCTAAGTCTGTCAAAAAAAATTTATAGTGATTGAATCATGTCTATCTGTTTTCTAAGCCAGACAAAAAAAATTTCTAGTGATTCAATCGTGCGTATATGTATTCTAATGCTGTCAAAAAAAAATTCTAGTGACTCAATCATGCATATATGTGTTCTAAGGCTATCAAAAAAATTTCCTAGTGAGTCAATCTTGCATATATGTGTTCTAAGGTTGTCAAAAAATTTAATAGTGATTCAATCATGCATATATGTGTTCTAAGGGTGTCAACAAAATTTCATAGTGATTCAATCATGCATATTTGTGTTCTAAGGCTCTCAAAAAAATTTCATGGTGATTCAATCATGCATATATGTGTTCTAAGGCTGTAAAATTTTTTTGATATTGATTTAATCATTCATATATGTTCTAAGGCTGTAAAAAAAAATTCAATCATGCATATATGTATTCTATAGCTGTTAAAAAAAAATCATAGTGATTCAATCATGTGTATATGTGTTCTAAGGCTTTCAAAAAAAATTCGTAGTGACTCAAACATGAATATTCGTGTTCTAATGTTGTAAAAAAAATTTCATAGTGTTTTAATCACGCATATATGTGTTCTAAGGCCATCAAAAAAAATTTCAAAGTGATTCAATCATGTATATGTGTGTTCTAAGGCTATAAAAAAAAAATCATTGTGATTCAATCTTGCAAATATGTATTCTAAGGCTATCAAAAAAATTTCTTAGTGATTCAATCTTGCAAATATGTATTCTAAGGCTATCAAAATTTTTTTATAGTGATTCAGTCTTGCATATATGTCTTCTAAAGCCGTCAAAAAATTTTCATAGCGATTCAATCATGCATATATGTGTTCTAAGGCGATCAAAAATATTTCATAGTGATTCTATCTTGCATATATGTCTTCTATGGCTGTCAAAAAAATTTTGTAGTGATTAAATCATGCATATATGTGTTCTAAGGTTGTCAAAAAAATTCATAGTGATTCAATGATGCATATATGTGTTCTAAGGTTGTCAAAAAATCTTTATAGTGATTCAATAACGCATATATTTGTTCTATTGCTCTAAAAAAAAATTTATAATGATTCAATCATGCATATATTTGTTCTATTGCTCTCAAAAAAATTTTGTAGTGATTCAATCATGCATATATGTGTTCTAAGGCTATCAAAAAAATTTCATAGTGATTCAATCTTGCATATGTGTTCTAAGGCTGTTAAAATTTTTTTATAGCGATACAATCTTGAAGATATATGTTCTATGGCTGTCAAAAAAAAATTATAGTGATTCAATCATGCATGTATGTGTTCTAAGGTTGTAATTTTTTTTATAGTGATTCTGTCATTCATATGTCTTCTAAGGCTGTCAAAAAAATTGTAATCATGCATATATGTGTTCTAAAGTTGTTAAACAAACTTCATAGTGATTGAGTCATGCGTATGTGTTCAATGGCTGCCAAAAAAAATTTAATCATGCAAATATGTGCTCTAAAGCTGTTAAAAAAATTTCCTTGTGATTCAATCATGCATATATGTATTCTAAGGCTGCCAAATTTTTTTTCCAGTGATTCAATCATGCATATATGTGTTCTAAGGTTGTCAAAAAATTTCACAGTGATTCAATCATGCATATATGTGTTCTAAGGGTGTCAACAAAATTTCATTGTGACTCAATCATGCATATATGTGTTCTAAGGCTCTAAAAAAAATTCATAGTGATTCAATCATGCGTATATGTGTTCTAAGGCTGTCTATGTTTTTTTATAGTCATTGAGTCATTCATATATATTCTAAGGCTGTAAAAAAACATTTAATCATGCATAAATGTGTTCTAAAACAGAGAAAAAAATTTCATATTGATTTAATCATGTGTATATGTGTTCTAAGGCTGTCAAAAAAAATTCATAGTGATTCAATCAGGAATATATGTGTTCTAATGTTTTAAAAAAAAATCATAGTGATTCAATCACGCGTATATGAGTTCTAAGGCTATTAAAAAAATTCATAGATGATTCAATCATGCATATATGTGTTCTAAGGCTATCAAGAAAAATTCATAGTGATTCAATCTCGCAAATATGTGTTCTAAGGCGGTCCAAAAAATTTCATAGTGATTCAATCATGCATATATATGTTCTAAGGCTGTCAAAAAAAATTGTAGTGAATGAATCATGCATATATGTGTTCTAAGGTTGTCAAAAAAATTTCATAGTGATTCACTACAAAAAAATAGTTGATTAGCGACGGAATTTAGCGACGGAGTTATATCGTCGCTACTTAGCGACAGATTAACGAGAGAAATGAATCCATCGCTATATTTGTAGAATTTTACGAAACTAGCGACAGAAAACATTCCCTCGCAAAATCCGTCGCTAAGTAGCGACGGATTTTGCGAGAGAATGTTTTGTCGCAATAAATACGACAGTTAGCGACGGAATTGCGACGGCTAAGATTCCGTCGCAACATAGCGACGGCCTAGGCGACGAAATATTTTCTGTCGCCTTTTTTGTTTTTTGAATTACGATGGCTTAGCGACGGAATTAATCCGTCGCTAAGCCGTCGCTATATGTCGCATTACCCCTAATCCCAGCCCTCTTTTTCCTTTCTCCTTTCGCTGCTCCCGCCCGCCGCCCTCTCCCTCCTGCCGCCCTCTTCCTTCCGTCAACCTTCCGCTGCCGCCGTCGCTGCCCGGAGCAACCGCAGGTACGTAAATGGATTGGAGGTCGACCCCCTGCTTTTTCCGGCAGGGGGTCGACTCTGCCAGGCGGTCGACCCCCTGCGTTTTCCGGCAGGGGGTCGACTCTGCCAGGCGGTCGACCCCCTGCGTTTTCCGGCAGGGGGTCGACTCTGCCAGGCGGTCGACCCCGGTAGGTGGTCGACCCTCTGCCGTGTCCGGCCGGGGGTCAACCCTGGTAGGGGGTCGACCCCCTGCCGTGTCCGGCCGGGGGGGGGGGTCGACCCCCCGCCATGTCCGGCCGGGGGTCGACCCCCCGCCGTGTCCGGCAGGGGGTCAACCCCGGCAGGGGGTCAACCCCTTTTGATGTCCGGCAGGGGGTCAACCCCCTGCCTTGTCCGGCCGGGGTCGACCCCCTTGCCGTCTCCGGCCAGGGGTCAACCCCCTGCCTTGTCCGGCAGGGGGTCAACCCCTTTTGATGTCCGGCCGGGGGTCGACCCCCTGCCGTGTCCGGCCGGGGGTCGACCCCCTGGTTTCTTGCTCTCTTTTTTCTTTTTTCAGAAATTAGGGTTTTTATTTTATTTTTATTGTTTAGTTTTCTTTGATTTTCATTGATTAGGATTTTTTATTTTGATTTTCATTTATTAAGCAATTGAATCAAATTTCTTAAATTAAGGCTATTTGTAGTTAATTTAATTAGGGTTTTTTATTTGATTTTGTTTTATTAGGGCTTTGAATCAAAATTTAAAAATTAGGGCATTTTATAGTTAATTTGATTAGGGTTTTCTTGGATTTGATTAGAGCTTTTATTTTTATTTTCTATGATTAGGGATTTGAATCATAATTTTTTTAATTAAGGATTTTTAGTTAATTTGGTTAGGACTTTAAATCAAAATTTTTTAATTAAGGCTTTTATAGTTAATTTGATTAGGTTTTTTTTATTTATTTAGAGTTTTTATTTTTATTTTCTATAATTAGGGATTTAAATCACATTTTTTTAATTAATACTTTTTAGTTAATTTGATGAAGGATTTTTTTGTATTTGATTTTGGCAGGTTTTTTCCTTGTTTGATTAAGGTTTAAATTGTGGCTTTTTTATTTAATTTTATGGTTTATTTTTCTTATAGTTTATGATGTTTTGGTTTATTTATAATTTATTTTCTTGTATTTTAAGGTTTTATGATTTAATATGGTAGAATAATTTCATGGTGACTTCATTTTAAAACATCATTTTTTTTTGCAGATTTCTCAACAGAACTTGCTTGTGCCCCGCCACCCGTGGTAAGTAAGTGACAAAAACAATGCAAATCGGGTAAATACCCGTGGTGAGTAAGTGATGCAAGCGCATCACATGTTATTTAATTTATTGAATATAACACTTTATTGTTCACACACTCACTTAGTTGTTGATATCTATGACTACTTTGTTGGAGTTCGGAGATCATGCTGAGCATGATTTTAATGTATGAATATGGAAGTGTTCTTATTTTTGGAGTACGGAGTCCATGCTATGCATGGTAGTAGTTAGTGGGATATTGAAGTGTGTTTGCTGCAGGTACATGTTTGATATTTGTTTGATATGAATTATTTCGATGTATTGCAATGTTTGATGTGATTGTATCCATGCTTACATGTAGTTACTTTCAATTTGATTATGTCTTCCATGTGAAATTGTATACTGAAAGCATGCTTCAAATGAATGTATCGTGTCATGAATAGTTTGCACATGAAAATATTAAGTTATCAATGCATGCATCATAATTCTTGTGATTGTATGACATCATATATTGCATGATAAATTTGATATTTTCTTCATCATAGTATTCTGATGGTTCTCTTTTAACTGGTTAGGATACTATTCGTAACATCATACGACAGAATGACTGCAAACCGTGAATGGATGTACCGTAGGATAGTAGACAATGAGTTATCGCATGAATATATGGATGGTGTCGACAGTTTTATTGAATTTGCAACGGCAAGTGTCAGTACGGTAGATCCCACAGGTCGGATTAGGTGTCCCTGCAAGATTTGTAAGAATAATCGATTTGTAGAACCTCATGGCGTTAGACATCACCTATACAGGAAGGGTTTTGTGAGTGATTATCAGAACTGGACGTTTCATGGAGAAGAATTTAGAAACGATTTTGATGCACGGGTGAATGTGGTGCACGATAATCCATATACGAATTTGATATTTGATGCTGCAGGAACAGAACTGGGTTCTGCTATGAGTTCTAGTGATGTAAGAACTGTCGTAGATGAAGAATCACCAAACGATGCAGCTAGTAGATTTTATGATTTACTTAGAGATGCTGATGAGCCACTTTGGAACGGTTGTGAGAGTCACACTATCTTGTCTGCAGTTCTTCAACTAATGAATTTGAAGTCCGAGTATAATTTGAGTCAATCATGTTTTGACCGTTTGTGCATGATTGTGAAGAGTATGTTGCCTAAAGATGAGAAATTGCCACAAAATTTCTATCGTGCGAAAGTTATGGTCAACGCTCTAGGTATGGGTTACAAAAAGATTGATGCTTGTCCAAATCACTGCATGTTGTATTTCAAGGAGCAGGAAAACGACATATCATGCCCGTCATGTGGGCATCCTCGGTTCAAGCCAAAGACAAGAGGCAATGGTAGCACGAGATCAAAGGAAGTTTCATACAAGTCGCTCCGCTACTTTCCTATCACTCCTAGATTGCAGCGATTGTATATGTCTTCAAAGACAGCTAAACACATGAGATGGCATGCAAATAAAGTTCGACACGATGAAAACAAGATCACGCATCCTGTTGACGCTGAAGCTTGGAAGCACTTTGATCGTACTCATCAGAACTTCGCAATGGAAGTGCGAAATGTTAGACTCGGTCTATGTACAGATGGATTTAATCCATTTGGGGGTAGATCAACTCCATACTCATGCTGGCCAGTATTTGTAACTCCATACAACCTTCCACCAAGCTTGTGTATGAAACGTCCAAATCTTTTCTTGTCTCTGTTGATCCCTGGTCCGACCTCACCTGGCCAAAATCTTGATGTATATCTAAGGCCATTGATTGATGAATTAAAAGTACTGTGGGATGACGGTGTTACCACGTATGATGCCCACAAAAAACAAAATTTCAACATGAAGGCCGCTGTTCTATGGACAATCAGTGACTTCCCTGCATATGGTATGTTATCTGGTTGGAGCACACATGGGAGGTTGGCTTGTCCGTACTGCATGGAGGATTCCAAAGCTTTTAGATTGAGGCATGGAAGGAAGCCTTGCTGGTTTGATTGCCATCGTCGATTTCTACCCAGCGATCATCCGTTCCGACGTCAAAAGAATGCATTTACAGCAGGCACAACTGAAATGGAAGGTCCATCCTCAAGATTGTCTGGCATAGAGATTTTAAGAAGATTGCGATACTTTCCAGATGTATTAACAGATGCCCGCAGTCCTACACCCTTCCGTGGATTTGGGAAGGAACACAATTGGACGAAAAAATCTATTTTTTGGGAACTACCGTATTGGCCGACCCTATTGATACGACATAATTTGGATGTGATGCATGTAGAGAAAAATGTGTTTGATAATGTGTTCAATACAGTAATGAATATTAAAGGAAAAACGAAGGATAATCCGAAGGCCCGTATGGATTTAAAATTAATATGTAAAAGACCAGAATTGGAACTCAAAGAGTATAATGGCAAAGTACTGAAACCAAAGGCGAAGTACGTGCTCGGACCTGATCAAATAAAACATGTATGTCAATGGTTGAGACAACTGAGATTTCCAGATGGATATGTCTCTAACATTGCTCGGGCTGTGAAGATTGACGATGGACAGTTATATGGGTTGAAGAGCCATGATTGTCATATCTTTATGCAACGATTGATACCCCTAGCATTCCATGATATGTTAGACAAACCTATATGGGGGGTATTGTCTGAGTTGAGCGGATTTTTCAGAACATTGTGCGCATCGGAGGTCATTGTATCAGATGTAAAGAATCTCGAGGACTCTGTCATCACCACTGTTTGTCTGTTAGAAAAGATATTTACGCCAGCATTTTTCGATGTTATGGAACATTTGATCATACATCTGCCATATGAACTAAGGGTTGGTGGCCCTGTGCAATATCGATGGATGTACCCATTTGAAAGGTATATGTTTTTTTATATTTGTCTCTTTAATGACAGATATTTAAAATTTGAAATGTATATTCTTGTCAGATGCATGTTCGACCTAAAAAAAAAGGTTCGTAATAAAGCAAGAGTAGAAGGCTCTATTTGTGAGGCGTACACTTTAGAAGAGATTTCAAATTTCTCATCTATGTACTTCGAACCTCATATTTCAACACGTTACACATGCCCGCCCCGTAACGATGATGGAGAACAAGTAACTGTAGCTGACAAGCTGTCGATATTTCAACGACTTGGGCATGCATTTGGTAGTTGCCGATCAAGGCTATTGACAGATCGAGAGCAAGATGCAGCACACATCTATATTCTTTTTAATTGTTCAGCGATCGACCCATACATCGAGTAAGTATATGTATATGCAACTCAATTATAAATCCTTTTATGTTCTATATGTGGATACATGGCTCGGTAATATAAGTATTTGTGGTTTGCAGACGATTTGATCTGGAGTTGCAAAGCAAAGTTTCACATCTCACTAATGCAGAAGTACAAAAAGAACGTGAAACTAAGTTTGTGGAGTGGTTGAAACAGTTGGTAAAGAAGCTAACATAAATTTTGTACTTATAAACAACACTAAGTTACTTAATTGATCGTGATCACAATAATTGTTTATGTCATTGGTTTGATCCAACTGCAACAAGACTCGACAAAGCTTCAGGCATTGTGGAGGTGAATCATAAATCCAGGTTTGGAACATATGAACCATTCATATTAGCCTCGCAAGCTCAACAAGTTTATTATACTTCATATCCGAGTATAAAAAAGTCAGATAGAAATGAATGGTGGGCAGTTTGCAAGGTGAAATCCAAACTATACCCCGAGTATGATCAGTTACAAGAAGATGAGTTAGCTGAAGACAGTGATTACTATCAATCAGATGATGTCTGTGACTTCGCTTATGGTCACGATGTTGCGCATGATATGCATGTCATATCTCCATTGGCTGATGAAACATTCATAGAGGAATGTGATCCAAATGATGTACCAAGTGGATGGGCAAACAAAGAAGAAGAAGAAGAAGAAGAAGAAGAAGAAGAAGAAGAAGAAGAAGAAGAAGAAAGTCAAACTAGTGACGAGGAAGAATTCTCAAGCTAGTGAAAAAAATCTTATACTACAAACCTCTATTTAAATGCATTGTAATACTTGATGTGAGTTGTATTGCAATACTTGGTGTGAATGATTAAAAATTTTATTTCAATGTATTGTAATACTTGATACGAATGATTCAAATGCATTGTAATTTATCTGAATGTATTATAATTTATGCAATTAACGAATGATTTGAATTAGTGCAATACTTGATGTCAATGATTTGAATTATTTGAATGCATTGCAATGCTTGATGTGAATGACTTGAATGCATTGTAATACTTGATGTGAATTATTTGAATATATTGTATGACATATGTTATTTGTTAGAATATGGTTCGTGGAGGTTATAGTGGTCGCTCATCCAGTAGTAGCCAGGCTCAACCTTCATCTTCACGGGCTCCTGTGATAGGTATATCATATAACTAATTAGATGCTTGATTAGTTCAAATGCACATTCTGAGAACTTGGTGTGTATTTTTTTACAGATGATGTTGCGCCTGTATACGACCCACCTACACCAGTTGATCGCACAAGTCAACAGCCAACACAGGAAACAGGGTCTTCACAGGCTGGCACAAGAAGACTCATTCGAATAGTGTATATCGATAATCGACCGTAAGTATTTTGTTTTCAATTATTGCATATCTTTTAAATATTTTATATTGATATTTACTGTGTAACAATTCATGTGCAGCACGAGGTTTGAGCCACAAGAAGTAGTACGGGAGATTAGGAATTCACTTCTTCAACATCTACCAGGACCAGTTGCTCAATGGAAAGAGTACCCAAAGGAGGTATTAGACAGATTGTGGTCCTCATTCATGGTATACAGTTGTTCCTCATAGTTAATGTGTTTCATATTTAATTTATTTAAGCAATGTCTACTAACTTTCTGAAAATATTTGTAGGCTTCGAATCGCTTTGCAACTACGGTGGAAGAAAATGATGCAAGGAAGGTGTGGCAGAAGGTGGCTGCCAATCGATTTGCAGACATGCTGCACACTATGAAGACTGCAGCAAAAAAAGCATCTGGCGTAGTAGATGATCCATTACTGTGGAAGGGCCATGGTCCTATTACTATCAGGAGAGATTACTGGGATGAAATGTGCGATATGTGGGCGGGAGATGCATTTAAAAATCGCTCTGCGAAGGCTTCACAAAATCGATCGAAGATGCCCGAAGCCCATCTACACACAGGTGGATCTAAGACATTTGGGAGCCACCTAAAGAAAATGGTAACTCATCAATATATAATATTAATTTTATAAGTATAGTTGCAAATTTGTGTACTAAATCTTTTGTCATTTAACTTCGCAGGAAGCAGAAAAAGGAGGCAGTGTACCATATAAGGATGTGTTTGTAGAAACACATAAACGGAAGACCACGGGAGTCTTCGTATCAGAGAAGGCGAGAACGACAACGGTATGTATTAATTCTATTAATAATCATTGCAATATATATGCAAGTCATCATAATGTTATCATTAATTATTAATGAATACTTTAAACATTATTTTGTAGGAGGCATATGAGCAACAAATGGTAGAGCGATATGGTGAAGACGCTACTCAGCATCCATCATTTGATCCTACAGCATGGGTGACTGCAGCAGGTGAACCCAAAAAAGGTCGCGTGTTCGGGTTTGGGAGTAATATGAACACTTCACCAGTTATTGGTTCTTCCAGTTACGGCTCACCAACTTCTTGCGCCGACATAAGCTCCAAGCAGCCGACTATTCTTTCCGGTGATGATGTACGCGAGATCATTAATGAATCACTGAATAACTACTTCCAATACACCGTCGCCCCCTTTCTCCGAAATGAGATCAAGGCCGCTGTTCAGGATAGGGGATCTTCGATTCCAGGTCCCTCTCAGGTATAATCACATATATAGTTTTTTTGACTATCTTAAAGCACATCTGAGCATGGTAGAATCACATATAGAGTTTTTCTAGATGCCTTAGAACACATATGAACATGCTATAATCACATATTCAATTTTTTTACTGCCTTAGCACACATATGAGCATGATAGAATCACATATATATATATTTAACTTTTTGTCTGTCTTAGAGCACATATGAGCATGATAGAATCACATATAAAGTTTTTTTGATTGCATTAGAACACATAAGCATGCTATAATCACATATTCAGTTTTTTTACTGCCTAAGAACACATATGAGCATATTATAATCACATATTCTGTTTTTTGACTGCCTTAGCACACATATGAACATGCTATAATAACATATAGAGTTTTTTAACTGCCTTAGAACACATATGAACATGTTATATATCATTTATGATAGAATCACATATAAAAATTTTGGCTTTGCCTGCCTTAGAGCACATATGAGCATGCTATATTCACATATTCAATTTTTTTACTGCCTTAGCACACATACGAGCATGATCGAATCACATATATAGTTTTTTGCTTGCCTTAAAGCACATCTGAGCATGGTAGAATCACATATAGAGTTTTTTTATATGCCTTAGAACACATATGAACATGCTATAATCACATATTCAATTTTTTGACTGCCTTAGCACACATATGAGCATGATAGAATCACATATAGAGTTTTTTTATTGCCTTAGATCACACATGAGCACATGATAGAATCACATATAGTGTGTAATTCATTTCATTATATTTTGTTTATCAATACTGACTGTTCTTTTCTTGTGTAGGCTGCTAGCGATAATCAGGGTAGTGGAGCTGAAGGGACAGATAAAGACAATGAACAAGAAGACGCACAAAATCTTGGCGATGATTAGAGGACTGTGTTGAAGAAGTTCTATTTTTTTTATTTTTCCTAATTGTAATTGTTGAATTGTAAATAATTAAACTTTTTAGTTTTAAGGTGGAACGATTAATTATTATAGATACTTGTTATATGAATTTTTTTGTGTGGTTTGTTTTTTATTTACAGGAAATATAAATTGTACAGGAAATATAAATTGTACAGTTCTCCGTAATTAATTTTTAAATAAATTTTTTTTGATTTTTTTTCGTTTTTGCGACGGATTAGCGACGGATGATTCCGTCGCTATTCATATTAATCTAGCAACGGAATTAAATCCGTCGCCACGCCGTGGTCGCCGTTTAGTACCGGCGGATTGGCGACGGAATATAGCGCTCGTTATTCCGTCGCAATTAGCGACAGACTTGGCGACGGAATAATTCCGTCGCCAGTTAGCGTCGAAATATTCGCGACGTAAGCATACTGTCGCCGCGTTGTCGCTAATCCGTCGCTAACATGGTTAGCGACGGATTAGCGACGGATTAGCGACGAAAGGTGGTCGTCGCTAATCTACTGCTCTGTTGTAGTGATTCTATCATGCATATATGTGTTCTAAGGCTCTAAAAAAAAAATCGTAGTGATTCAGTCATGCATATATGTTTTCTAAAACTGTAAAAAAAATTTCCTAGTGATTCAATCTTGCTTATATGTGTTCTAATGCTGTCAAAAAAAAATTCTATTGACTCAATCATGCATATATGTGTTCTAAGGCTGTCGAAAAAAATTCCCAGAGATTCAATCATGCATATATGTGTTCTAAGGCTGTCAAAAAAAAAAATCATAGTGATTCAGTCATGAATATATGTGTTCTAATGTTTAAAAAAAAAAATTATAGTGATTCAATCACGCATATATGAGTTCTAAGGCTATTAAAAAAATTTCATAGATGATTCAATCATGCATATATGTGTTCTAAGGCTATCAAGAAAAATTCATAGTGATTCAATCTCGCAAATATGTGTTCTAAGGCGGTCCAAAAAATTTCATAGTGATTCAATCATGCATATATATGTTCTATGGCTGTCAAAAAAAAATTATAGTGATTGAATCATGCATATATGTGTTCTAAGCTTGTCAAAAAAATTTCATTGTGATTCTATCATGCATATATGTGTTCTAAGGCTCTAAAAAAAAAATCGTAGTGATTCAGTCATGCATATATGTTTTCTAAGACTGTAAAAAAAAATTCCTAGTGATTCAATCTTGCTTATATGTGTTCTAATGCTGTCAAAAAAAAATTCTAGTGACTCAATCATGCATATATGTGTTCTAAGGCTGTCGAAAAAAGTTCCCTGAGATTCAATCATGCATATATGTGTTCTATGGCTGTCAAAAAAAATATCATAGTGATTCAATCATGCATATATGTGTTCTAAGGCTGTAAAAAAAAAATCATAGTGATTCAATCATGCATATATGTGTTCTAAGCTTGTCAAAAAAAAATCATAGTGATTCTATCATGCATATATGTGTTCTAAGGCTCTAAAAAATATTTTGTAGTGATTCAGTCATGCGTATATGTGTTCTAATGCTGTCAAAAAAAAATCCTAGTGATTCTATCATGCATACATGTGTTCTAAGGCTGTCAAAAAAATATCATAGTGATTGAATCATGAAGATATGTGTTCCAAGGTTGTCAAAAAAAATTTATAGTGATTCAATCATGCATATATGTGTTCCTAAGGCAGTCAAAAAGATTTTAGAGTGATTCAATCATGCGGATATGTGTTTTATGGTAGTAAAATTCTTTTACAGAGATTCAATCATGCATATATGTGTTGAAATGCAGTCAAAAATTTTTTATAGTGATTCATCCATGCATATATGTGTTCTAAGGCTGTGAAAAAAGATTCATAGTGATTCAATCATGCATATACGTGCTCTGAGGCTGTAAAAAAAAATTCATAGTGATTCAATCATGCATATATGTGTTCTAAGGTTGTAATTTTTTTTTTATACTGATTCAATCATTCAAATATCTTCTAAGGCTGTCAAAAAAATTTCAATCATGCATATATGTATTCCAAAGTTGTTCAAAAAATTTCACAGTGATTCAATCTTGCGTATGTGTTCTATGGCTATCAAAAAAACATCAAATTTACTCAATCATGAATATATGTGTTTTAATGTTGTCAAAAAAATGTCATAGTGATTCAATCATGCATATATGTGTTATAAGGCTATCAACAAAATTTGATAGTCATTCAGTCATTCAAATATCTGTTCTATAGCTATTAAAAAAAATTCATAGTGATTTAATCTTGCATATATGTGTTCAAAGGCTATGAAAAAAAAATTGTAGTGACTCAATCATGCAAATATGAGTTCTAAGGCTGAAAAAAAAAAATTCCTACAGATTCAATCTGGCGTATATGTGTTCTAATGTTGTCAAAAAAAAATTCTAGTGACTCAATCATGTATATATGAGTTCTAAGGCTGTCAAAAAAATTTCCCAGAGATTCAATCTTGCATATATGTGTTCTAAGGCTATCAAAAAAAAACTCATAGTGATTCAATCATGCATATATGTGTTCTAAGCGTGTCAAAAAAATTTCATAGTGATTCTATCATGTATATATGTGTTCTAAGGCTCTAAAAAAATTTCATAGTGATTCATTCATGCGTATATGTGTTCTAAGACTGTCAAAAAAAATTCTAGTGATTCAATCATGCGTATTTGTGTTCTAATGCTTTAAAAAAAAAAATCCTAGTGATTCTATCATGCATACATGTGTTCTAAGGCTGTCAAAAAAATTTCATAGTGATTGAATCATAAAGATATGTGTTCCAAGGTTGTCAACAAAAAATTATAGTGATTCAATCATGCATATATGTGTTCTAAGGCTGTCAATTTTTTTTTATAGTGATTCAATCATGCGGATATGTGTTTAATGGTCATAAAAATTTTTTTACGGAGATTCAATCAAGCATATATGTGTTGTAATGCAGTAAAAAAAAATTTATAGTGATTTAATCATCCATATATGTGTACTAAAAAAACAATTATAGTGATTCATCTATGCATATATGTGTTCTAAGGCTATGAAAAAGTATTCATAGTTATTCAATCATGCATATACATGTTCTGAGGCTGTAAAAAAAAATCATAGTGATTCAATCATGTATATATGTGTTCTAAGGTTGTAATTTTTTTTTTAAAGTGATTCAATCATTCAAATATCTTCTAAGGCTGTCAAAAAAAATTCAAACATGCATATATGTATTCCAAAGTTGTTCAACAAATTTCACAGTGATTCAATCTTGCGTATGTGTTCTATGGCTGTAAAAAAAACATCATATTCACTCAATCATGAATATAAGTGTTCTAATGTTGTCAAAAAAATGTCATAGTGATTCATTCATGCATATATGTGTTATAAGGCTATCAACAAAAGTTCATAGTCATTCAATCATTAATATATTTGTTCTAAAGCTATCAAAAAAATTTCATAGTGATTCAATCATGCATATATGTGTTTTAAGGCTGTCAAAAAAAATTTGTAGTGATTCAATCATGTGTATATGTATTCTAAGGTTGACAAAAAAATTTCTTAGTGATTCAATCTTGCGTATAAGTGTTCTAATGCCGTCAAAAAAAAATTCTAGTGACTCAATCTTGCATATATGTGTTCTAAGGCTGTCAAAAAAAATTCTGAGAGATTCAATCATGCATATATGTGTTCTAAGGCTGTCAAAAATTTTCATAATGATTCAATCATGCATATATGTGTTCTAAGCTTCCCAAAACAAATTTATTGTGATTCTATCATGCATATATGTGTTCTAAGGCTCTAAAAAAAAATTCGTAGTGATTCAATCATGCGTATATGTGTTCTAAGACTGTCAAAAAAAATTCCTAGCGATTCTATCATGCATACATGTGTTCTAAGGCTGTCAAAAAAATTTCATAGTGATTGAATCATGAAGATATGTGTTCCAAGGTTGTCAAAAAAAAATTATAGTGATTCAATCATGCATATATGTGTTCTGAGTCTATCAAAAAATTTTTATAGTGATTCAATCATGCGGATATGTGTTTTATGGTCATCAATTTTTTTTTACAGAGATTCAATCATGCATATATGTGCTGTAATGCAGTAAAAACAAATTTATAGTCATTTAATCATGCATATTTGTGTAATAAAAACACTTTTGTAGTGATTCATCCATGCATATATGTGTTCTAAGGCTATGAAAAAACATTCATAGTGATTCAATCATGCATATACGTGTTCTAAGGCTGTCAAAAAAAATTCTTAGTGATTCAGTCATGCATATATGTGATCTAAGGCTGTAATTTTTTTTTTTGTGATTCAATCATTCAAATATCATCTAACGCTGTCAAAGCAATTTCAATCATGCATATATGTGTTCTAAGGCTCTAAAAAAAATTTCATAGTGATTCAAACACACGTATGTGTTCTATGGCTGTCAAAATGACGTCATATTTACTCAATCAAGAATATATGTGTTCTAATGTTGTAAAAAAAAATTCATAGTGATTCAATCATGCATATATGTGTTATAAGCCTATAAACTAAATTTCATAGTCATTCAATCATTAATATATCTGTTCTAAAGCTATGAAAAAAATTTCATAGTCATTTAATCATTAATATATCTGTTCTAAAGCTATGAAAAAAAATTCATAGTCATTCAATCATGCATATATGTGTTCTAAGGTTGTCAAAAAAAATTTGTAGCGATTCAATCATTTGTATATGTGTTCTAAGGCTGACAAAAAAATTTCCTAGTGATTCAATCTTGCGTATATGTATTCTAATGCTGTCAAAAAATATTTCTAGTGACTCAATCATGCATATATGTGTTCTAAGGCTATCAAAAAAATTTCCCAGAGATTCAATTATGCATATATGTGTTCTAAGGCTGTCAAAAAAAATGTCATAGTGATTCAATCATGCATATATGTGTTCTAAGCTTGTCAAAAAAATTTCATAGTGATTCTATCATGCATATATGTATTCTAAGGCTCTAAAAAAATATCGTAGTGATTCAGAGATGCGTTCTAAGACTGTCAAAAAATAATTCTAGTGATTCAATCATGCGTATATGTGTTCTAATGCTGTCAAAAAAAAATCCTAGTGATTCTATCAAGCATACATGTGTTCTAAGGTTGTCAAAAAAATTTCATAGTGATTGAATCAAGAAGATATGTGTTCCAAGGTTGTCAAAAAAAATTTATAGTGATTCAATCATGCATATATGTGTTCTAAGGCTCTCAAAAAAAATTTATAGTGATTCAATCATGCGGATATGTGTTTTATGGTTCTCAATTTTTTTTTACAAAGATTCAATCATGCATATATGTGTTGTAATGCAGTCAAAAAATTTTTATAGTGATTTAATCATGCATATATACGTACTAAAAAAATTTGTAGTGATTCATCCATGCATAAATGTGTTCTAAGGCTGTGAAAAGATTCATAGTGATTCAATCATGCATATACGTGTTCTAAGGTTGTCAAAAAAAAATCAAAGTGATTCAATAATGCATATATGGGTTCTAAGGTTATAAATTTTTTTTTATAGTGATTCAATCGTTCAAATATCTTCTAAGGCTGTCAAAAAAATTTCAATCATGCATATATGTGTTCCAAAGCTATTCAAAAAATTTCAATGTGATTCAATCATGCGTATGTGATCTATGGCTGTCAAAAAAACATCATATTTACTCAATCATGAATACATGTGTTCTAATGTTGTCAAAAAAAATTCATAGTGATTCAATCATGCATATATGTGTTATAATGCTATCAACAAAATTTCATAGTCATTCAATCATTAATATATCTGTTCTAAAGCTATCACAAAAATTTCATAGTGATTCAATCATACATATATGTGTTCTAAGTCTGTCCAAAAAAATTTGTAGTGATTCAATCATGTGTATATGTGTTCTAAGGCTGACAAAAAAATTTCCTAGTGATTCAATCTTGCGTTTATGTATTCTAATGCTGTCAAAAAAAAATTCTAGAGACTCAATCATGCATATATGTGTTCTAAGGCTGTCAAAAAAAATTTCCAGTGATTCAATCATTCATATATGTGTTCTAAGGTTGTCAAAAAACTTTATAGTGATTCAATCATGCATATATGTGTTCTAAGGGTGTCAACAAAATTTCATAGTGATTCAATCATGCATATATGTGTTATAAGGCTCTCAAAAAAATTTCATGGTGATTCAATCATGAATATATGTGTTCTAACGCTGTCAATTTTTTTTTATATTGATTCAATCATTCATATATGTGTTCTAAGGTTGTCAAAAAACTTTATAGTGATTCAATCATGCATATATGTGTTCTAAGGGTGTCAACAAAATTTCATAGTGATTCAATCATGCATATATGTGTTCTAAGGCTCTCAAAAAAATTTCATGGTGATTCAATCATGAATATATGTGTTCTAAGGCTGTCAATTTTTTTTTCATATTGATTCAATCATTCATATATGTTCTAAGGCTATAAAAAAAAATTTAATCATGCATATATGTATTCTATAGCTGTTAAAAAAAATTCATAGTGATTCATTCATGCGTATATGTGTTCTAAGGCTGTCAAAAAATTTCATAGAGTCTCAATCTTGAATATATGTGTTCTAATGTTGTCAAATAAATTTCGTAGTGTTTAAATCACGCATATATGTGTTCTAAGGCCGTCAAAAAAATTTCATAGTGATTCAATCATGCATATGTGTTCTAAGGTTATCAAAAAAATTTCATTGTGATTCAATCTTGCAAATATGTGTTCTAAGGCTGTCAAAATTTTTTTATAGTGATTCAATCTTGCATATATGTGTTCTAAGGCTATAAAAAAAAATTCATAGTGATTCAATCTTGCAAATATGTACTCTAAGGCTATCAAATTTTTTTTATAGTGATTCAATCTTGCATATATGTGTTCTAACGCTGTAAAAAAATTTACATAGTGATTTAATCATGCGTATATGTGTTCGAAGGCTGTCAAAAATATTTCATAGTAATTCAATCTTGCATATATGTCTTCTAAGGCTGTCAAAAAAATTTTGTAGTGATTAAATCATGCATATATGGGTTCTAAGGTAATCAAAAAAATTCATAGTGATTCAATGATGAATATAAGTGTTCTAAGGTTGTCAAAAAAAATTTATAGTGATTGAATAATGCATATATTTGTTCTATTGTTCTAAAAAAAAATTTATGGTGATTCAATCAAGCATATATTTGTTCTAAGGCTATCAAAAAAATTTCATAGTGATTCAATCATGCATATATGTGTTCTAAGGTTGTCAAAAAAATTTTATAGTCATTCAAACTTGCATATATGTGTTCTAAGGTTGTAATTTTTTTTTATAGTGATTCTATCAGTCATATATCCTCTAAGGCTATCAAAAAAAAATAATCATGCATATATGTGGTCTAAAGCTCTTAAAAAAATTTCATAGTGATTCAGTCATGCGTATGTGTTTTATGGCTGTCAAAAAAAATTTAATCGTGAATATATGTGTTCTAAAGTTGTTAAAAAGTCTTTCTAGTGATTCAATCATGCATATATGTGTTCTAAGGCTGTTAAAAAAATTTTCCAGTGATTTAATCATGCATTTATGTGTTCTAAGGATGTCAAAAAATTTCACAGTGATTCAATCATGCATATATGTGTTCTAAGGGTGTCTACAAAATTTCATAGTGACTCAATCACGCATATATGTGTTCTAAGGCTCTCAAAAAAATTTCATAGTGATTCAATCATGCATATATGTGTTCTAAGGCTGTCAAATTTTTTTTATAGTCATTCAGTCATTCATATATATTCTAAGGCTGTAAAAAAATTTCAATCATGCATATATGTGTTCTAAAGCTGTTAAAAAAAATTCATTGTGATTCAATCATGCGTATATGCGTTCTAAGGCTGTCAAAAAAAATTCATAGTGACTCAATCATGAATATATGTGTTCTAATGTTGTAAAAAAAAATTAATAGTCATTCAACCACGCATATATGAGTTCTAAGGCTATTAAAAAAATTCATAGATGATTCAATCATGTATATATGTGTTCTACGGCTATCAAGAAAAATTGATAGTGATTCAATCTTGCAAATATGTGTTCTAAGGTTGTAAAAAACATTTCATAGCGATTCAATCATGCATATATATGTTCTAAGGCTGTAAAAAAAAATTGTAGTGATTGAATAATGCATATATGTGTTCTAAGGTTGTCAAAAAAAATTTATAGTGATTCAATCACGCATATATTTGTTCTATTGCTCTCAAAAACTTTTTATAGTGTTTCAATCATGCATATATTTGATCTATTGCTGTGAAATTTTTTTATAGGGATTCAATCATGCAAATATGTGTTCTAAGGCTAGCAAAACATTTTTAGAATGATTTAGTCATGCATATATGTGTTCTAAGGCTGTCAAAAAAAATTTAGAGTCTTTGAATCACGCATATATGTGTTCTAATGTTGGTAAAAAAATTTCATAGTGATTTGATCATGCATTAATGTGTTCTAAGGTTGTCAAAAAAATTTCATAGTGATTCAATCATAAATATACGTGTTCTAGGGCTGCAATTTTTTTTTTATAGTGATTCAATCTTGCATATATGTGTTCTAATGATATCAAGAAAATTTCATAGTGATTCAATCATGATGTGTTCTCAGGCTGCCAAGAAAATTTCATAGTGATTCAATCATTCGTATCTGTGTTGTAAGGCTGTCAATAATTTTTTATAGTGAATCAATCTTGAATATATGTGTTCTAATGCCGTCAAAACATTTTTTTTGCGATTCAATCATGCATATATGTGTTCTAAGGCTGTCAAAATTTTTTTATAGTGATTCAATCTTGCAGATATATGTTCTATGGCAGTCAAAACTTTTTTATAGTGATTCAATCCTGCATATATGTGTCCTAAGGTTGTAATTTTTTTTTATAGTCATTCAATAATTCATCTATCTTCTAAGGCTATCAACAAAAATTTAATCAACCATATATGTGTTCTAAAGTTGTTAAAACAATTTCATAGTGACTCAATTATGCGTAAGTGTTCTATGGTTGTCAAAAAAAATTTACTCATGCATATATGTGTTCTAAAGCTGTGAAAAAATTTTCCTAGTGATTCAATCATGCATATATGTGTTCTAAGGTTGTCAAAAAAATTCTCAGTGATTCAATCATGCATATATGTTTTCTAAGAGTGTCAACAAAATTTCATAGTGACTCAATCACGCATATATGTGTTCTAAGGCTGTCAAATTTGTTTTAGTCATTTAATCATTCATATATGTTCTAAGTCTGTAAAAAAAAAATCAATCATGCATATATGTGCTCTAAAGCTGTTAAACAAATTTCATAGTGATTCAATCATGTGTATATGTGTTCTAAGGCTGTAAAAAAAAATTCATAGTGACTCAATCATGAATATATGTGTTCTAATGTTGTCAAAAAAAATTCATAGTGATTTAATCACGCCTATATGAGTTCTGAGGCTATTAAAAAAAAATTATAGTGATTTAATCATGCATATATGTGTTCTAAGGCTATCAAAAAAAAATCATAGTGATTTAATATTTCAAATATGTGTCCTAGGCTGCCAAAAAATTTTCATAGCAATTCAATCATGCATATATGTGTTATAAGGCTATCAAAAAAATTTTGTAGTGAGTCAATCATGCATATATGTGCTCTAAGGCTTTAAAAAAAAATCATAGGTACTCAATCATGCATATATGAGTTCTGAGGTAGTAAAAAAAAAATTATAATGACTCAATCACGCATATATTTGTTCTATTGCTCTAAAAAAAAAATTATAGTGATTCAATCATGCATATATTTGTTCTACTATTGTCAAAAAAAAGTTATTGGGATTCAATCATGCATATATGTGTCGTAAGGCTGTCTAAAAAAATTTAAAGTGATTCAATGTTGCATATATGTGTTCTAAGGCTGTCAAAAAAAAATCTAGTAATTCAATCATGCATATATGTGTTCTAAGTTAGTAAAAAAAAAATCATAGTGATTCAATCATGCATATATGTGTTCTAAGGTAGTAAAACAAAATCATAAAAAAATTTCATAGTGATTCAATCATGCATATATGTGTTCTATGGCGGTCAAAATAATTTCACAGTGATTTATTCTTCCATATCTGTGTTCTATGGCTGTCAAAGCTTTTTTATAGTGATTCAATCTTCCATATCTGTGTTCTATGGCTGTCAAAATTTTTTTATAGTGATTCAATCTTACATATACGTGTTCTAAGACTGTAAAAAAAAATTTAAAGTGATTCAATCATGCATATATGTGTCCTAAGGCTGTCAAAAAAATTTCATAGTGATTCGATCATGCATATATGTGTTCTAAGGCTATAAATTTTTTTTTATACTAATTCAATCTTGCATATATGTGTTCTAAGGCTGTCAAAAAATTTTTATAGTGATTGAATCATGCATATATGTGTTCTACGGCAGTCAATAAAAAATTCATAAAAAAATATTTTAGTGATTCAATCATACATATATAAGTTCTAAGGCTGTCAAAAATTTTTATAGTGATTCAATCTTGGATATATGTGTTCTAAGTTTATCAAATTTGTTTTATAGTGATTCAATTTTGCATATATGTGTTCTAAGTTTGTCAATTTTTTTTTATAGTTATTCATGTGTTCTAAGGCAGTCAAAAAAATTTCATAGTGATTCAATCATGTATATATGTGTTCTAAGGCTGCCAAAAAAATTTCATAGTGATTCAATCATTCGTATATGTGCTCTAAGCTGTCAAAAAAATTTCATAGTGGGTTAATCATGAATATATGTGTTCTAGTGCGGTCAAAAAAAATTTGTAGTGATTCAATGATGCATATATGAGTTCTAAGGCTGTCAAAAAAATTTTGTAGTGATTCAATTATGCATATATGTGTTCTAAGGCTATAAAAAAAAATTCATAGTGATTCAATCTTGCATATATGTGTTCTAAGGCGGTCAAATTTTTTTTATTGTGATTCAATCTTGCAGATATATGTTATAAGGATGTCAAAAAAATTTTAGAGTGATTCAATCATGCATATGTGTGTTCTAAGGCTGTCAAAAAATTTTTATAGTGATTAAGTCTTGCATATATGTGTTTTGAGGTTGTAAAAAAATTCATAGTGATTCAATCTTGCATATATTTGTTCTATTGCTCACAAAAAAAATTTATTGTGATACAATCATGCATATGTGTTTTGTTGCTGTCCAAAAAAATTCATAGTGATTCAATCATGCGTATATGTGTTTTTAGGCTGTCAAGAAAATTTCATAGTGATTCAATCATACATATATGTGTTCTAAGGTTGTTAAAAATATTTTATAGTGTTTCAATGATGCATATATTTGTTCTATTATTGTAAAAAAAAATTGTACTGATTTAATCATGCATATGTTTGTTATATTGCTATCAAAAATTTTTTATAGTGACTCAATCATGCATATATATGTTCTATAGCTGCCAAAAAAAATTCATAGTGATTCAATCATTCATACATATGTTCTAAAGCTGTCAAAAAAAATTTATAGTGATTCAATCATGCATATATGTGTTTTAAGAATATAAAAAAAATACAAAGTGATTCAATAATGCAGATATGTGTTCTAAGGTTGTTAAAAAAAAATTATAGTCATTTAATCATGCATATATAATTTCTAATGTTGTCAAAAAAACTTTAGAGTGATTAAATCAGGCGTATATGTGTTCTAAGGCTGTCCAAAAAAATTTCATAGTGATTCAATCATGTATATATGTGTTCTAAGGCTGTCAAAAAAATTTTTATAGTGATTCAATCATGCATATATGTGTTCTAAGGCTGTTAAAAAAATTTCAGAGTGATTCAATCATGTATATATGTGTTCTAAAGCTGTAAAAACAATTTCATAGGGATTCAATCATGCAAATATGTGTTCTAAGGTTGTCAAAAAAAATTTAGAGTGATTCAATCATGCATATATGTGTTCTAAAGGTGTAAAAACTGTTTCATAGTGATTCAATGATGCAAATATGTATTCTAAGGTTGTCAAAAAAAGTTCATAGTGATTTTATCATGCATATAAGTGTTCTAAGGCTATCAAAAAAAATTCATAGTCATTTAATCAAGCATATATGTGTTCTAAGGCTCTCACAAAAATTACATAGTGATTCAATCATATATATATGTGTTCTAATGCTGTCAAAAAAAAATTATAGTCATTCAATCATTGATACATGTGTTTTATGGCTGTCAAAAAAATTTCATAGTGATTCAATCATTCATATATGTGTTCTAATGTTGTCAAAAAAATTCCATAGCTATTCAATCATGTATATTTGTGTTGTAAAGTTGTCAAAATTTTTTTATACTGATTCAATCATGGATGTATTTGTTCTATTGCTGTCAAAATTTTTTTATAGTGATTCAATCATGCATATATTTGTTTTAAGGTTGTCAAAAAAATTTTAGAGTGATTCAATCAAACATATATGTGTTCTGAGGTTGTCAAAAAAATTTCATAGTCTTTCAATCATGCATATATGTGTTCTGATGTTGTAAAAAAAAATTCATAATGATTAAATCATGCATATATGTGTTCTGCAGCTGTCAAAAAAAAATTACAGCGATTCAATCATGCATATATATGTTCTATTGCCCTTAAAAAAAAAATTAGTGATACAATCATGCATATATGTGTTCTATTCCTGTAAAAAAAAATTCATAGTGATTAAATCATGCATGTATGTGTTCTAAGGCTGTCATAAAAATTTCGTAGTGATTCAATCCTACAGATTTGTGTTCTATGGTTGTCAAAAAAAAATTATAGTGATTCAATCCTGCAAATTTGTTTTCTAAGGTTGTCAAAAAACATTTATAACTATTCAATCATGCATATATGATATCTAATGCTGTAAAAAAAATTTGTAGTGATTCAATCATGCATATATGTGTTCTAAGGCTGTCAAAAAAAAATCATAGTGATTCAATCATGCATATATGTGTTCTAAGGCTGTCAAAAAATTTTCATAGTGATTCAATCATGCATATATGTGTTCTAAGGTTGTCTAGAAAATTTCATAGTGATTTAATCATGAATATATGCATTCTAAGGTTGTCAAAAATTTTTATAGTGATTCAGTCATGTGTATGATTGTAAAATTACTGTCAAAAACATTTATACTAATTTAATCAAGCATATATTTGTTATATAGCTGTCAAAAGAAATTTTTAGTGATTTAATCATGCATATATGTGTTCTAAGGCTCGAAAAAAAAAATCATAGTGATTCAATCATGCATATATGTGATATACGGATGTCAAACAAATTTACGAATGTCAAAAAAAATTTGTAGTGAATCAACCATGCATATATGTGTTCTAAGGCTATAAAAAAAAATCATAGTGATTCAATCATGCAGATATGTGTTCTAAGGTTGTTAAAATTTTTTTATAGTGATTCAACCATGCATATATGATTTCTAATGATGTCAAACAAAATTTGGAGTAATTTAATTAGGCATGTATGTGTTCTAATGCTGTCAAAAAAAATTTATAGTGATCGAATCATGCATATATGTGTTCTAAGGGTGTCAAAAAAATTTCATAGTGATTCAATCATGCATATATGTGTTCTAAGGCTGTCAAAAAAAATCTCATAGTGATCCAGTCATGCAATTATGCATACATAATTGATCGAAGGGTGTCAAAAAAATCTCATAGTGATTTAATCATGTATACATGTGTTCTAAGGCTGTCAAAAAAAAATGCATAGTGATTCGATCATGCATATATGTGTTCTAAGTCCGTCAATTTTTTTTTGTAGTGATTCAATCATGTGATATGTGTTCTAAGGCTGTCAAAAAATTTCTTAGTGATTCAATCATGTGTATATGTGTACTAATGCAGTAAAAAAAAATTGGAGTGATTCAATAATCCATATATGTCTTCTAAGGTTGTCAAAAAAATTTCCAAGTGATTTAATCATGCGTATATGTGTTCTAATGCAACCAAAACATTTCATAGTGATTCAATCTTGCATATATTTTTTCTATTGCTGTAAAAAAAAATTGTATTGATTCAGTGATGCATATATGTGTTCTATGGCTGTCAAAAAAACTTTAGAGTTATTCAATCATGCATATATGTGTTTTAAGGCCATCAAAAAAATTTCATAGTCTTTCAATCTTGCATATATATGTTCTAAGGGTGACAAAAAAATTTAATAGCAATTCAATCATGCTTATATGTCTTCTAAGGCTATCAAAAAAAATTTATAGTGATTCAATCATGCATATATGTCTTCTAAGGCTATAAAAAAAAAATCATAGTGATTCCATCTTGCGTATATGTGTTCTAAGGCTATCAAAAGTTTTTTATAGTGATTCATTAATTCCTATATGTCATCTGAGGCTGTAAAAAAAAATTCATAAAAAAATTCATAGTGATTCAATCGTGTATATATGTGTTCTAAGAGTGTTACCAAAATTTCATAGTGATTCAATGTTGTATATCTGTGTTCTAAGGCTATCAAAAAAATTTCATAGTGATTCAATCTTGCATATATGTGTTCTAAGGCTATCAAAGTTTTTTTATAGTGATTCAATCTTGAATATATGTGTTCTAAGGCTGTAATTTTTTTTTATAGTGATTCAAACATGCATATATCTTTTCTAAGGCTGTCAAAACAATTTTATGGTGATTCAATCATGCGTATATGTGTTCTAAAGTTGTCAAAAAAAATTCATAGTGACTCAATCATGAATATATGTCTTCTGATGCTTTAAAAAAATTTTGTAGTGATTCAATCATGCATATATGTGTTCTAATGTTGTCAGAAAATTTCATAGTGATTCAATAATGCATATATGTGTTCTAAGGACGTCAAAATTTTTTTCTAGTGATTCAATCATGCGTATATAACTTCTAAGGTTGTCAAAAAAATTACCAAGTGATTTATTGATGCGTATATGTGTTCTAATGCTGCCAAAAAATTTGATAGTGATTCACTAATGCATATATGTGTTCTAAGGTTGTCAAAAAAAAATTATCGTGATTCGATCAAGCATATATTTGTTCTATTCCTCTCAAAAAATATTTGTAGTGATTCAATGATGCATATATTTGTTCTATTGCTGTCAAAAAAAATTTCTAGTGATTCAATGATGCATTTATGTGTTCTAAGGCGGTAAAAAAAAATTAGAGTTATTCAATCATGCACATATGAGTTCTAAGGCTGTGAAAAAAATTTCATAGTCTTTCCATCTTGCATATATATGTTATAAGGCAGTCAAAATTTTTTTATAGTGATTCATTTATGCAAATATTAGTTCTATTGCTGTCAAAAAAAAATTATATTGATTTAATCATGCATATATTTGTTATATTACTGTCAAAAAAATTTGTTGGGATTCAATCAAGCAAATATGTGTTCTCAGGCGGTCAAAAAAAATTCATAGTGATTCGTTCATGCATATATGTGTTCTAAGGCTGTCAAAAAAAATTTGTAGTGATTCAATCATACATATATGTGTTCTAAGGCTGTCAAAAAAATTTCATGGTGATTCAATCATGCATGTGTTCTAAGGCTGTCAAAAAAAATTCAAAGTGATTCAATCATGCATATATGTGTTATAAATATGTAAAAAAAAAATCATAGTGATTCAATCATGCATATATGTGTTCTAAGGCTGTCAAACAAATTTTATAGTGATTCAATCACGCATATATGTGTTCTAATTTCAGAGTGATTCAATCATGCATATATGTGTTCTAAATAGGTAAAAAAAGATTCATAGTGATTCAATCATTCATATATGTGTACTTAGGCTATACAAAAATGTTCATAAATTTTTTTTGAAGTGATTCAACCATTCATATATGTGTTCTATGGTATTGAAAAAAATTTCATAGTGATTTAATCATGCATCTATGTGTTCTAAGGCTGTCAAAAAAAATTCATAGTGATTTAATCATGCAGATATGCATTCTAAAGCTTTTAAAAAAATTTCATATTGATTCAATCATGCATATATGTGTTCTAAGGCTGTCAAAAAAATTTCACAGTGACTCAATCATGAATATATATGTTCTAATGTTGTGAAAAAAATTTCACAGTGATTCAATCACGCATATATGTGTTCTAAGGCTATACAAAAAAATCATAATCCTTCAATCATGCATATATATGTTCTAAGGCTGTCAGACAAATTTCATAGTGATTCAATCACGCATATATGTGTTCTAAGGTTGTCAAAAAAAACATCATAGAGATTCAATTGTGCATATACGTGTACTTAGGCTGTAAAAAAAAATTCATAAAAAAAAATTGTAGTGATTCATCTATTCATATATGTGTTCTATGGTTGTGAAAAAAATTTCATAGTGATTCAATCACACATATATGTGTAATAAGGCTGTCAAAAAAATTTCATAGTGATTTAATCATCCATATATGTGTTCTAAGGCTGTGAAATTTTTTTTATCGTGATTCAATCATTCATATATGTTCTAAGGCTGTAAAAAAAAATTCAATCATGCGTATATGTGTTCTAAAGCTGTTAAAAAAAATTTGTGGTGATTCAATCATGCGTATATGTGTTCTAAGGCTGTCAAAAAAATTCATAGTGACTCAATCATGAATATATATGTTCTAATGTTGTCAAAAAAAATTTATATTGACTCAATCTCACATATATGTGTTCTAAAGCTGTAAAAAAAAAATCATAGTGATTAAATCTTGCAAATATGTGTTCTAAGGCTATCAAAAAAAATGTATAGTGACTCAATCATTAATATATTTGTTCTAATGTTGTCAAAAATTTTTTATAGTGATTGAATGATGCATATACGTGTTCTAAGGCTCTAAAAAAGTTCATTGAGATTCAATGATTCAATCTTGCATATATGTGTTCTAAGGCTGTCAAAAAAACTTCATAGTGATTCAATCTTGCATGTATGTGTTCTAAAGCTATCAAAAAAAATTCATAGTGATTGAATCATGTATATATATATATGTTCTAAGCTTGATAAAAAAAATTCATGATCATTAAATCAATGATATATGTGTTCTAATGCTGTAAAAAAAAATTTGTTGTGATTCAATCATGTATATATGTGCTCTAAGGCTGTCAAAAAATTACATTTTGTTTTAATAATCCATATATGTATTCTAAGGTTGTCAAAATTTTTTTATAGTGATTCAATCATGCAGATATGTGTTCTAAGGTTGTCAAATTTTTTTTATAGTTATTCAATCATGCATATATGTGTTCTAAGGTTGTCAAAATTTTTTTAAAGTGATTCAATCAAGCATATATGTGTTCTACGGCTGTCAAAAACATTTTATATTGATTCAATCATGTATATATGTGTTTTAAGTCTGTCAAAAAAATTTTATAGTGATTCACACATACATATATGTGTACTAAGGCTGTAAAAAAAAATCATAAATATTTTATGTACTGATTTGTTCATGCATATATGTATTCTAAGGCTGTGAAAAAACTTTCATAGTGATTCAATCACGCATATATGTGTTCTAAGGCAGTGAATTTTTTTTTATAGTAACTCAATCATGCATATGTGTGTTCTAAGGCTGTCAAAAATATTTTATACTGATTCAATCAATGATATATGTTCTAAGGCTATCAAAAAAAATTTAATCATGCATATATGTGTTCCAAAGCTGTTAAAAAAATTTCATAGTGATTAAATCATGCGTATATTTGTTCTATGGCTGTAAAAAAAATTTATAGTGACTCAATCATGAATATACGTGTTCTAATGTTGTCAAAAAAAATTCATATTGACTCAATCATGCAGATGTGTGTTCTAAGTATGTAAAAAAAAATCATAGTGATTCAATCTTGCACATACGTGTTCTAAGGCTATCAAAAAAATTTCATAGTGATTCAAACTTGCATATATGTGTTCGAAGGCTGTCAAAAAAATTTCATGTTGCTTCAATCGTTCATATATGTGTTCTAAAGATGTCAAAAATAATTCATAGTGATTTAATCATGCATATATGTGTTCTATGGCTATCAAAAAAAATTCATAGTGATTTAATCTTGCATATATGTGTTGGAAGGCTGTCAAAAAAATTTCATACTGATTCAATCTTTTATATATGTGTTCTAAAGATGTAAAAAAAAATTCATAGTTATTCAATCATGCATATAAGTGTTCTATGGCTGTCAAAAAATTTCATAGTGATTCAATCTTGCATATATGTGTTCTAAGGTTGTCAAAAAAAATCGTAGTGATCCAATCATGCATATATGTGCTTTAAGGCTGTCATAAAAATTTTATAGTGATTCACTCTTTCATATATATGTTCTAAGGTTGTCAAAAAAAAATTATAACGATTTAATCATGCATATATTTTTTCTATTGCAGTAAAAAAAAATTACAGTGATTCAATCATGCATATATTTGCTCTATTGCTGTCAATAAAATTTTATAGTGATTCAATCACTCATATGTTTGTTCTATAGCTGTCAAAAAATTTATATAGTGATTCAATCATGCATATATGTGTTCTAAGGCTGTCAAAAAACATTTATTGTGATTTAATCATGTATACATATGTTTTAAGGCTGTCAAAAAAAATTCAAAGTGTTTCAATCATGCATATTTGTGTTATATTATTGTCAAAAAATTTCAAAGTGATACAATCATGCATATATGTGTTGTAAGGGTGTCAAAAAAATTTCATAGTGATTCAATCATGCATATATGTGTTCTATTGCTGTCAAAAAAAATTTATAATGATTCAATCATGCATATATGTGTTCTAAGGCTGTCATAATTTTTTTTTAGTGATTCTATCATTCTTATATGTGTTCAAAGGTTGTCAAAAAAATTTCAAGGCATTTTAATCATGCATATATGTGCTCTAATATTGTAAAAAAAAATTCATAGTGATCCAATTATGCATATATGTGTTCCAAGGGTGCCAAAAAATACTTCATGGTGATTCAATGGCGCATATATGTGTTTTAACACTGTCACAAAAGTTTCACAGTGATTCAATCATGATAATATGTGTTATAATATTGTAAAAAAAAATCATAGTGATTCAATCATGCATATATGTGTTGTAAGGCAGTCAAAAAAAATTCATAAAAAAAATTCATATTGATTCAATCATGCATATATGTGTTTTAAGGCTCTCAAATTTTTTTTATAGAGATCCAATCATGCACATATGTATTCTAAGGCTGTCAAAAAAAAAATATATAGTGATTCAATCAAACATATATTGTTATGAGGCTATAAAAAAATTCATAGTGATTCAATCATGCATATAGGTGTTCTAAGGCTGCCAAAAAAAATTTATAGTGGTTCAATCTTGCATGTATTTTCTATGGCTATCGAAAAAAATTCAATCCTTCATATATATGTTCTAAAGCTGTTCAATAAAATTCATAGTGTTTCAATCATGCGTATATGTGTTCTAACGCTGTCAAAAAAAATTCATAGTAATTCAATCAAGTGTATGTATGTTCTAAGGCTGTCAAAAAAATTTCAATCATTCATATATATGTTCTAAAGCCACTAAATAAATTTCATAGTAATTCAATCAAGCATATATGTGTTCTAAGGCTGTCAAAAAAATTTCACAGTGATTCAATCATGTGTATATAAGTTCTAAAGCTGTTAAAAAATTTTCATAGTGATTTAATCAGGCTTATATGTGTTCTAAGGATGTCAAAAAGATTTCATAGTGACTCAATCAGGAATATATGTATTCCAATGTAGTAAAAAAAAATTGTAGTGATTCAATCATGCATATATGAGTTCTGAGGCTGT
The DNA here is from genome assembly GCF_984573655.1 of Nuphar pumila. Lineage (NCBI taxonomy): Eukaryota > Viridiplantae > Streptophyta > Magnoliopsida > Nymphaeales > Nymphaeaceae > Nuphar > Nuphar pumila. The sequence goes on from NC_143253.1 coordinate 79,278,102, forward strand.
AAAAACAATTTAATGGTGATTGAATCAGGCGTATATGTGTTCTAAGGCTATCAATTTTTTTTTAAAGTGATTCAATCTTGTATATATGTGTTACAAGGCTGTCAAAAAAATTTCATAGTGATTCAATCATGCATATATATGTTCTATAGCTGTCAAAAAAATTTCATAGTGATTCAATGATGCATATATGTGTTCTAAGGCTGTCAAAAAAATTTATAGTTACTCAATCATGCATATATTTGTTCTATTGCTGTCAAAATTTTTTTATAGTGATTCAATCATGCATATATTTGTTCTATTGCTGTCCAAAAAAATTTATAGTGATTCAATCATGCAAATATATGTTCTAAGGCTATAAAAAATTTTCATAGTGATTCAATCAAGCATATATGTGTTCTAAGGCCGTCCAAAAATTTTTAGAGTGTTTTAATCATGCATATATTTCTTCTAGTGTTGTCAAAAAAAGTTTATAGTGATGCAATCATTCATATATTTGTTCTAAGGGTGTCAAAAAAAATTCATAGTGATTCAATCATTTATATATGTGTTCTAAGGGTGTCAAAAAAATTTCATAGTGATTCAATCATGCATATATGTGTTCTAAGTCTATCATAAAAATTTCATAAAGATATAATCATGCATATATGTGTTCTAAGGCTGCCAAAAAAATTTCATAAAAAAATTTCATCGTGATTCAATCACACATATATGTGTTCTAAGGGAGTCACAAAAATTTCATAGTGATTCAATCATGTGTATATGTGTTTTAAGGCTATCAAAATAATTTATAGTGATTCAATCATTCATATATCTTCTAAGGCTGTCAAAAAAATTTCAATCAAGCATATATGTGTTCTAAAGCTGTTGAAAAAATTTCATAGTGATTAAATCAAGCGTATATGTGTTCTAAAGCTGTCAAAAAAAATCATAGGGACTAAATGATGAATATATGTGCTCTAGGGAGGTCAAAAAAATTTAAATCAAGCATATATGTGTTCTAAAGCTGTCAAAAAATTTTCATAGTGATTTAATCATGAGTATATGTGTTCTAGGGTTGTCAAAAAAATTTTATAGTGATTCAATCATGCATATATGTGCTCTAAGGCTGTGAATTTTTTTTATAGTATTTCAATCCAATATATATGTGTTCTAAGGTTGTCAAAAAAATTATAGTGATTCAATCATGCATAGATTTGTTCTATTTTAAAAAAAAAAAATTATAGTGATTGTATCATGCATATAATTGTTCTATTGTTGCCAAAAAAAAATTATAGTGATTCAATCATGCATATATGTGTTCTAAGGGTGCCAAAAAAATTTCATAGTGATTCAATCATTCATATATGTGTTCTAACGCTGTCACAAATTTTTTATAGTGATTTAATCATGCAAATATGTGTTCTAATGCTATCAAAAAATTTTCATGGTGATTTAATCATGCATATATGTGTTTTAAGTCTATCAAAAAAAATTTATAGTGATTAAATCTTGTATATATGTGTTCTAAGGTTGTAAAAAAAAAATCATAGTGATTCAATCTTGTATATATGTGTTCCAAGGAAGTCAAAAAAAAATCATAGTGATTCAATCGTTCATCTATGTGTTCTATTGCTGTCAAAAAAATTTCATAGTGATTCAATCATGTATATATGTGTTCTAAGTCTGTTAAGATTTTTTTATAGTGATTCAATCATGCATATATTTGTTCTAATGTTAAAAAAAAATTATAGTCATTCAATCATACATATATGTGTACTAAGGCTGTAAAAAAAAATCATAAAAAATTTATAGTCATTCAATCATACATATATGTGTACTAAGGCTGTAAAAAAAAATCATAAAAAATTTCCATACTGATTCGTTCTTGCATTTAAGTGTTCTAAGGTTGTGAAAAAAAAATTATAGTGATTCAATCATGCATGTATGTTTTCTAAGGTTGTGAAAAAAAATTTATAGTTATTCAATAATGCATATATGTGTTCTATGGCTGTCAAAAAATTTTTATAGTGATTCAATCAGTCATATATGTTCTAAGGCTATCAAAAACTTTTTAATCATGCTTATATGTGTTCTAAAGCTGTTAAAAAATTTCATAGTGATTAAATCACGCATATATTTGTTCTAAGACTGTTAAAAAGATTTGATAGTGACTCAATCATGAATATATGTGTTCTAATGTTGTCAAAAAAATTTCAAAGTGATTCAATCATGCGTATATGTGTTCTAAGTATGTAAAAAAAATTGCATAGTGATTCAATCACGCACATGTGTTCTAAGGCTATAAAAAAAAATTCATAGTGATTCAATCTTGCATATATGTGTTCAGAGGCTGTCAAAAAAAAATCATAGTGATTCAATGTTTCATATAAGTGTTCTAAAGATGTCAAAAAAATTTATAGTGATTCAATCATCCATATATGTATTCTAAGGCTGTCAAAAAAATTTCATAGTGATTCGATCTTGCATGTATGTGTTCTAAGGCTGTCAAAAAAAGTTTATAGTGATCCAATCATGCATATATGTGCTTTAAGGCTGTCATAAAAAATTTATAGTGATATAATCATGCATATATGTGTTCTAAGTTTGTCATAAAAAAATTATAGTGATTTAATGACGCATATATTTCTTCTATTGCAGTAAAAAAAAATTGTAGTGATTCAATCATGGATATATTTACTCGATTGCTGACAACAAATTTCTATAGTTATTCAATCATGCATATATTTGTTCTATTGCTGTCAAAATTTTTTTATAGTGATTCAATCATGCATATATGTGTTCTAAGGATGTTAATTTTTTTTTATAGTGATTTAATCATCCATATATGTGTTATAAGGCTGTCAAAAAAATTTTATAGTGATTTGATCAAGCATATATGTTTTCTAAGGCTGCCAAAAAAAACTCAGTATTTTAATCATGCATATATATGTTTTAATATTGTCAAAAAAAATTCATAGTGATCCAATTATGCATATATGTGTTCTAAGGGTGTCCAAAAAATTTCATAGAGATTCAATCATGCATATTTGTGTTTTATTGCTGTAAATTTTTTTTTATAGTGATTCAATCATGCATATATGTGTTCTAAGGCTGTTAAAAATTTTTTATAGTGATTCAATCATGCATATATGTCTTCTAAGGCTGTCAAAAAAATTTCAGAGTGTTGCAATCATGCATATATGTGTTCAAATTTTGTCAAAAAAAAATCATAGTGATCCAATTATGCATATATGTGGTCTAAGGGCGCCAAAAAAATTCAATAGTGATTTAATCATGTATATATGTGTTTTAAAACTATCACAAAAATTTCATAGTGATTCAATCAAGCAAATATGTGTTCTAATGCTGTCAAAAAAAAAATTCAAAGTGATTCAATCATGCGTATATGTGTTCTAAGGCTGTCAATTTTTTTTTATAGTGATTCAATCATGAATATATGTAATCTAAGGGTGTCAAAACATTTCATAGTGATTCAGTCTTGAATATATGTGTTCTAAGGGTGTCAAAAAAAATTGATAGTGATTCAATCATGCATATATGTGTTTTAAGGCTGTCAATTTTTTTATAGTGATTCAATCATGCATATATGTTCTAAGGCTGTCAAAAAAAAATCATAGTGATTCAATCATTTGTATATATGTTCTAAGGCTATCAAAAAAAATTTAATCATTCATATATATGTTCTAAAGCTATTAAATAAATTTCATAGTGATTCAATCAAGCATATATGTATTCTAAGGCTATCAAAAAAAAATCATAGTGATTCAATCATGCATATATGGTGTCTAAGGCTGTCAAAACTATTTCCTGAATCAGGGAATATATGCATTCCAATGTTGTCAAAAGATTTTTATAGTGATTCAATCTTATATATATGTGTTATAAAGCTGTCAAAAAAAATTCATAGTGATTCAATCTTATATATATATGTGTTCTAAAGCTGTTAAAAAAAAATTCATAGTGATTCAATCATGCATATATGTATTCTAAGGCTGTCAAAAAAATTTCATAGTGTTTCAATCATTCATATATGTGTTCTAAGGCTGTCAAAAAAATTTCGTAGTATTTCAATCATGCATATATGCATTCTAAGGTTGTCAAAAAAAATTTATAGTGACTCAATCATGCATATATTTGTTTCATTGCTGTCAAAATTTTTTTATAGTGATTCAATCATGCATATATTTGTTCTATTGCTGTCAAATTTTTTTAATAGTGGTTCAATCATGCATATATGTGGTCTAATGTTGTCAAAAAAAATTTATAGTGATTCAATCATACATATATTTGTTCTAAGGGTGACACAAAAAATTCATAGTGATTCAATCATGCATATATGTGTTCTAAGGCTGTCACAAAAATTTCATAGTGATTCAATCTTACAGATAAGTGTTCTAAGTCTATCAAAAAAATTTCATAGAGATTCAATCATGCATATATGGGTTCTAAGGCAGTCAAAAAAATTTCATAGTGATTCAATCATGCATATATGTGTTCCAAGTCTATCAAAAAAATGTTATCGTGATTCAATCACACATATATGTGTTCAAAGGGTGTCACAAAAATGTCATAGTGATTCAATCATGAGTATATGTGTTCTAAGGCTGTCAAAATATTTTATAGACATTCAAACTTATATATATGTATTCTAAAGCTGTCAAAATCAATTCATAGTGATGCAATCATGCATATATGTGTTCTAAGGCTGTCAAAAAAAATTCATAGTGATTCAATCATGCATATATGTGTGCTAAGGCTGTCAAAAAAATTGCGTAGTGATTCAATCATGCATATATGTGCTCTAAGGTTGTCAAAAAAAATTCATAGTGTTTCAATAGTGCATATATGTGTTCTAAAGTTGTCAAACAAAAATTATAGAGATTCAAACACATATATTTGTTCTATTGCTGTCAAAAAAATTTTGTAGTGATTCAATCATTCATATATTTGTTCTATTTCTGTCAAAAAAATATTGTAGTGATTCAATCACACATATATGTGTTTTAAGACTATAAAAAAAAATTCATAGCGATTCAATCATGCATATATGTGTTCTAAGGCTGTGAAAAAAATTTCAGAGTGTTTTAATCATGCATATATGTGTTCCAAAGTTGTCAAAAAAATTTTATAGTGATTCAATCGTACATATATTTGTTCTAAGGGTGTCAAAAAAAATTCATGGTGATTCGATCATGCATATTTGTGTCCTAAGTCTATAAAAAAAAATTCATAGAAATTCAATCATGCATATATGTGTTCTAAGGCAGTCAAAAAAATTTCATAAAAAAATTTCATAGTGATTCAATCATGCATATATGTGTTCCAAGTCTGTCAAAATTTTTTTATAGAGATTCAATCACATATATGTGTTCTAAGTTTGTCAAAAAAAAATTATAGTGACACAATCATGCATATATTTGTTCTATTGCTGTCAAAAAAAATTTGTAGTGATTCAATCATGCATATATTTGTTGTATTGCTGTCAATTTTTTTTTATAGTGATTCAATCATGCATATATGTGTTTTATAGAATAAGTCTAACATAGTCTAGTTGTTTTATGTATTAGTGTTCTTAGATTATTAACTGTAGTATTGGATGTATCATATGTATATTAAAATAAAGTAGTTAGTATTCATGTATTTTATTCTGAATTTTATTTTGATTTCATTTGAATTTCATTGTTTACATGTATGAACAATCGATCCTTCAATGTATGAGTCCAAGTAAACGGATATGAAGAAGTCTTCAAAAATAGAGCATTGACCAGATGAGCAGAAAGCTATGCATTTGTACATGCATAGTGGTGGTGCAGAGTCCAGTCAATCGACAACTTCAGAAGTTTGAGTATGCCAGGTTGTATCAATCCTTCCTCCTTATTCATTTTATTGTTCTGTAGTGTGCATCTGCATTGCATATTTGCATTATTCTATATGCCACTAGAGACAGTGTCATTCAAGCATGGCGGGATGGTTTAGATACACAAATTTTTAAAAATTTTCTTTATGTCTGATAGCTTAAAACTCATAAAACGTAGGTGTTTAAGAACTATTTGTAGCATTTATGATTGTATTTCTGCATGATCTGACAATTTAGAAATGTATAAGCCCCATGTGAAATTTTTTTCTTATCTGATTTAAATAGAGTAGTTGTTTATGAAATAGTTTAAAGAAAAGATAGTATTTACATGTTATAAAGTTTTGAATCACTTAAGTATAAGTATGCACAGTGTGTTTTATGAGAAAAATGAGCAATTGAATGATGTTTTTGAAAAATGAGTTTAATAGAATAGAGCGACGTTTAGTTGTTGATTTCTTTGCGAATCCTAGTAATGGAACTCAGACACGAGTTGAAATGTTTGAGTCTCTTACGAAATGGATAACGAAGGAGATCATTCTCTTATCTAGTCGATATCTGTGGCCCTTGTAGTTCGAGTAAGTAGAGTCTGAAGGGTGTTTTACACCTGGTGCTCTAAAGCTAGCTGGTTTGGGAGTCATCGATTCAAAAACTTGTTACATGGACTGCATAGAAAGCCTAAGAGATATAGACATTGCACATGATAAGAGGAAAACTATACGTATACTATTAGAATAAAAAGTTTAGTGACTCGAGCAATTAAGTCCGAGGGATACTTTGTATCTAGTGCCCTAAGGTCGGCCAGCCTGAGAGTCACTGACCCAAAGCTCGCTACATGGGTCACGAAAGCTGGATATTCGAAATAGTGCTCAATTTAGAAGAATGAAAAAGAGTGAAAAATAGAATATCAAACGAAAAAGAATGAGCTTAAAGAGAGAAATTCAATGCTTAAGAAGAATTTCTGAATTACTGTGCAGAAAATATATAGGTGGGGATAAATGAGTAAAACATGATAATACTTGACTTTCTGAGAAAATTCATAAATAATTACAAGTTTAGAGAAGTGAAAGAAAAATAATTTTTACTGTGGTGGCATAGAAATTTCTGAATTTGTTTTGAAAATGTAGATTACATGAAATATTTGTTTGCAAAGAGTTCTTAATTGCCTAGCATTTCTGAAAAATTATTCATGCATGATTTTGATGTTTGTGGGTAGCATCTCTGCAAACCCTCACGAGACCTTACTCGTCCACTGGGGTAACCCAGGGGTTTAAAGGGCTTGTTGTATAAGCTAAATACAACCGTGATTCCTACGAAAGTGAGTTAGTTTTTTATTTATTTAGTATTTTTTTTATTTTATTTAATAAGAGCTTTCATGATTATTGGGTAGTCCATATTTTCATTACATGGTAGAGTGTATTGCTAGGGACTAGCAATTATTCTAGCATGGGGGTATTTGATGATGCATAAATATCACGTTTTATTAATACAATTTCACTGCATAAATGCATCATCTATAGGTTTAAAGCATACACTTAGGTGCATAATGATGTTAGGGAGCTCTGGTTTGAATTTCATAAAAATCAGAGTTAATTTGAAGGAATTATGGCATTTACAATGTAACGGGTCAAATATCGGATCCGATTTGAGAGATTTGGATCCAGACGCCCATTTGGATCCTGGATTTGGGTCAAAACACATGGAATCAATCCAGCTCCAGCCCACTTAAGTTTTGTAAAAACATTTTCTAAAAAAACCCCTCCTACATGAGCCGCTCAGTAAATATTTTGTTTTTAAACCTGTTTTTGTAAAATGGCCAAAAGAACCAAAATTGTCTAAAAGGAGAGGGGCGCCCATTGATGCTCTTGTCTTTGCTTTGGATTTCGTGCCCTAGGGGCACGATTCTAACTCCAGCCCCCTTCTCATCTTCCACCTCACGCCATCTCCATTAGAGCATGAAGACAAGCTTGAGATTCAAGCTTTTTCTTGCCTTCTTTCACAATCTCTCCATTTTTTTAATCTCCAATGTTGGATAATCTCCATGTGTGCTGTGTTTTGCAGGTGCCGCAGAGGTGGAAAACATCTATTCTCGTTTGGAAGTGTGAAACACTCCAACGAGAAGGGTCGGCTCTACCTACATCCGGTGTTCTACGCCCCCCGATCAAGAATCGGTTCACATTTCATCTTCGGTGGATTTCCAACGTGTTGCAGCTGTAGGACATGGTACCATGGCGTATTTCCAGCATCAACGAGGTCCCGAACGGTACGAAGTCAAGCAAAGTTCGCTCTTCTCTTTTTCCCCTCAGTCTTCGGATCGCCCAAGAGGTAGGTCTTCTTCTCCCTTCTCTTCTAGCTAAAACATATCATGTGTGTGTGTAATGTGTTGGGTGTTTTTCTGTATTTTCGTCCAGCCTTAGTGTAGAGAATGTCATGCATAAACCAGCATGTAGAATGTTTAGGTTTTGTGTTATTTAAAATCATATTTTTATTCCAGCGTTGGATTCTTTTATGTATGTGCGTGTGACTGTCATTTTCGGTTGTGTGCTGCATGTTTATTCCATTAATCTGCCATTAGGAATTAGGTCTGAATATGTTCTTACCAGCATTAGATTTTCTAGATAATTTATTCGTTAATTTCATTTAATCCCTTTTGATTTAATTTGTTTCATGTGAATATCGTCTTAGGTAAATCATATAACTTAGTTCGATTAAATTCTGTTAGTTGTAGTGTTTTCTGTAGCTGTATGGTTTGTTAAACTAATTTTATTTAGTTAATTGGCCAGGTAGATTCATGTAGTTATAGTTTTAGCATCGATTTTGTGTTTAAGAATTTCAGTTTGTGTTTTTAGAATGATCGATTGTAGTGTAGTATGGTTTAGCGTTTTTATGTTTTGAATTAGGTTCCAGCATGTTAATTAGATAAGTCTTAGTGTTTTACAATTTTAAAAAGTTCATGTTTAATCTTGTGTTAATGTAATAGCATGTAGTTTTTTATTAGAGTATGTTATTAGTTTAGATATTTAGTTTGTAATTTGATGTAGATTTCATGTAATGTCTTGTGCAATTCGTTTTTAGTTTAAATTTTTGTAGGTAGCAGCTTGTTAGATTCATTGTTGATATGTTTTGATAGTTAGGTTAGTCATAGGTTAATTAGAATTTATTTTTTGTATTTTTCATGAGTTTCCATTTTCGTTTTTGTCTTAGGTGTAAATGTAGTCATCTTCTCCATAGGTAGGGCGGCCATTAGAGGGCCAGCTAGGTTGCATGTTTCAGTTATTAGGTCATTAGGTTTTAGGAAATTAGAATTAAAATGTCTAGGTGCAATGTATTTCGTTTTAGGCAATTTAGCATTAATTGAATAAGTTCGAATTGTGTGTAGGAATTAAATTAGATAGAATTGCTAATATCGTTTTTAGAGTAGCATTAACTTAGTATTGTGATTTGCGTGTAGTAATTAATATAGTTAGATTTCTTTCAATTCGTGAAGTAGGTATTTCATATTTGATTTTAGCTTTAAGTCATAGGTTAGAGTAATTACAATTCTTGATTTTCATTTTAGTTAATTTAGCATTAGTTTAGTATTTTGATTTTTGTGTAGTGTTTAATTCAATAGACTTTCCAAATTCGTGATTTCTTATGCATACCCTTTGTTTGATTTGTATATATGTTAGGTTAGTTAGATTAATTGTAGTTTAGCATAGTAAAATAATTAGATGGAGTTGAAATTTAGAAGGGCAATTGAGTCATTGTTTTGAAATTCGTTTTTGGTATGAATACACCTCCTCCCAATTCGTGGATAGCACCTAAGGAGGTTATCTTTTTCAACCCAACCATAAATGAGTTACATTTTCAAAGTTGGAAACCCTTTGGAATTCCAAAGGGCCTTTTAAAGAAGGTTACACGAATTTTAGAAACCCTTTGGAATTCCAAAGGTCATGCTAAATATGACTACACGTTTTAGGAAAAGATTGGAAATTTGAAATGTGCATTCAAAGCTAATCCAAAAACGTGTTTTGTGTTTTGGGAAAGGGTTGAAGTGCTTTATTTTCATTTAAGGCCTTTAATGCTTTCAAGGAAGGGAACCCAAAGAAATTCGTGTGATGCTTTGGGAAACGTTTTCAAAAGAGTTTATTGCTTTTAAAGAAAAGGATTGAAAACGTATGAGTCAAATGGGTTGGACGGTTTTTGCAATCAAACACTTTCCCTAAGTGCAATTAAGGCAATAATGAGAGGAGTTGGCTTCTACCAAATTCGTGGATTTCTATTATTAGCCCTATTTATTCTTTCCTAGTTTAACGTAGCATAGGATTAATGTTAATTAATTTAGTAAGTTAGTAATAGTATAGATTTTAGAAATTCGTGTATTCTAATTAGGTTAGTCTTTATTGAATTAAATTAGGTTTGTAAAAACCGTGTATACTTATTTAGGTAGGTGCTAATTCTAGTGTATATTGAAGATAAGTTTTAATTTAGATTGACTTTAGTGTTTTAGAAAATATCAATTAGTTATTAGCCTAATTAAATCAATCTAGGTTGGCGTGGACACTATTCAAATCCTATTCTAAAACCGCCACCTAGACTAACCCTAGTTAAGTAATCCTAACCGACCGTAGTTAAAGCCAATTAACCCTAGTTGATCTCTTATTAACCCTAGTTAGTGTTTAGACATAGTTAGTCTAACTATAGTTAGTTATTAACCTATAGTCGACCCTAGCTAGTTAACCTAACCCTAGTCATACCTCTAATCAACCATAGCTAACTGATCATGCATATATTTCAAGGAGAATTAATATTAAAATATGCATGATTTTATGAAAAAAATGTTTTAAAAACCCAAGTTTATGTTAGTTTTCGTTAAATGAGCTAAAATGATTTCAAAACAGAAAATGTATGAAAAATAGCTTTATTTGTATATTTTAGTACATATTTTAATGTTTGATATTAACATAGTATTTTAGTTTTAGTTTTCAGTAAAAATAAAAATAAAAAATAAAAAATGGAGAAAAATAGTTTTATATTCATTTTAAGTGTTTGTTTTTAGAAAAGAAGAAAAAAAATATTAGTTAGAATAGTTTTATTTTGAGTTTCTTTTTAAATAAATAGTTTTTAACTTTTGAAAATTTTATAATAAACCGGTTTATAAGGTTTTTGATTTTTAAATCTGAAAATATTCTGTTATAAACCGGTTTAATCGGTTTAATTTTTTAAAAAAATAACCAAGAAAAACTGTTACAAACCGGTGAACCGGTTTGAATTTTTTTAAAAACCCAAAAACGAAAAATTTTCAATCGCCTCCCCCAATTCACGCCAGACCCTGTTCTCTTTCCCTCTCTTCCCTCTTTTCTCACCCTCCTCCACCATCACCGGCTCCTTCTTGACCTACCTTCCCCTTCTCCCTCTTGCTCTATTCAATCCAGCCGGTGGTGGTGGTGGAATCTCTTTATTCCGGCGACGGTGTGGATGGTGGAGGCCATTCTCCTCTAACCCCTCTCAAGGCACGGTGAGTTGTTCTTCATCTTCTTCTTCTTCTTCTTCTTCTTCTCCTTCTTCATCTTCTTCTTCTTCCAATTCCTCTTCTTCTTCTTCTTCTTCTTCTTCTTCTTCTTCTTTTTCTGATCTTCTTCTTCTTCTTATTCCGATTGATCTTTAACTTCTTCAATTCTTCTTCTTCTTCAGATCTTCTTCTGGTTGCTATTTTTGTAAAGCGAAAAGAAAAAAAAAACAAAGAAAAACTAAAAACGAAAAGAAAAAAATCGATAGATCGGATGCTGATTACCTTTTCAATCCGTTTTTCTGTTTGTATTCTAGTGAATTTTTTTTTCCCGTTGATTTGATTTTCAGTTTGTTTTAATTCAGTAATTGTGTGTTTTGATTTCCATTTTCATCATAATATCGTAGATACAGTAGATTTTCATTTCTATTTCCTGTTTTTGCAATTTTTAAATTTCTGGTTTTATCGTGTTCCATAATTTTTGTTTTCATTTTCTGTTTCAATGTGATTTTCATTTTCTGTTTCAATGTGATTTTCATTTTTTTTGTTTCAATGTTGATTTCCATTTCCTATTTCAATGTTTGATGCTGATTTTTGTTTAATGATTTTTGTTTGATGTCTTGAAGTTACTGTTTTTCATTCATTACATTCTTTGCTTCTGATAACTGCATTTCCATTTGTTCCTTCCCTTCTTAATCTGCATACTTTGTTCTGTCATTCATTAGTTACGGTTTTTATTTTGATTCCATTTATTTTGATTTCCTGCTATATTTTTTTATTATGATTCCAGTTTCTGTTTTGTTTCATTTAGTAGCTTCTTTGTTTCGAAATTCTCTGTTTTTCTGCACGCTTTAATTTCCTAATTTTGCTTGTTCTGATTTTTCTATTTTTCTTTTATATCTTGTTTTTCCTGTTTTTCTTAATTTCCTGTTTTTACATATTGTAATATTTTTTATTATTATTTCATGTTTCTTCATCTCATTTTACAGCTTTCAACATTCATTTCAACTCCTTGATTTCTTGTAATCCAGTGTTGCTTTACATTAAGATTTCTAGTTTTCTTTATTTTACAAGTCATTTCCCTGCTTCTAATTTTTCCTTCATTTTCCTATTTTTGTTAAGTAAAGTGTTAGTTAAGTAAACTGTTAGTTAATTAGATTTAATTAGAATTCATTTTCATTTGAAATTGTCATTTAGAATTCTTGCCTAATTTCTTTTGTATTTTTAGCATTTAGTCAGTTTTGTATAATTTTCCTTCTATCTCTGGTACTGCTGGTGTTCATTTGAATTGTGCAGGATAGCACAGGAGTGGAGCAGAAGTGATTACGTGACACGAAGTGCAAGAATAGAAGATTTTTACATTTCAGTTTAGAATTAGGAATTTAATTGGGTTTGTAAATATTGCACTTTACGCCCTCTGCGAAGGGTATTCATTTGTTGTAATAGTTAGTTGTTTTTACCTTTCTTGAACATTTTACATTTTAATAATTCGGTAATAAAGATTAGTTTAGAATTGTGTACTTGAATACGAAATATTCTCGTTCCCTGAGTTCGACCCGGTCTCATCCACTAGTGAGAACCGGTTTTTATTATTTGATGTCTGGTTTTCACATGTTTTACATATAAAAATCTTTTCAAAATTACAACGATTTAAAAGAAGACATCACTAACCCTAGTTGACCTAATTTAGGAACTAACCGTAGTTAGTTTATAACTCTAGTTAATGTTAATTAGCCTAAACTTAGGTTTCTAATTGTACTTTGTTGTTTACCCTTAGTTAACCTCGTTTGACCTTAGTTAACCCTACCTAATCCCAATCTCTCCCTAGTTAAATCCATACCCTAACCGTACCTTAACTACCTTTAGTTCATATTTAACCCTAGTTAGTGTCTGACTTAAATACGTACTAACCCTAGTTAGTAATTAGTGCTAGTTAGAATAACTCTAGTTAAATACCTAACCTTAGTTAGTTACTAGACTTAAGTAGTTAGTCTAACCATAGTTAAACCGTAGTTAATTACTAACCCTAGCCTTAGTTAAACCCCTAACCTTAGTTAGTAAAATAACCCTAGATAGTTAGTTAACATAGTTAGTGTTTAATTTAGTTAGTAAGTAATCTTAGCTAGTTAGACTAACCGTAAGTTAGTAGTTGTTTTAGTAAGTTAGAATTAATATTAGAATAGATAGTTAATTTAGTTAGTGATATTAGATGTTATATATTATGTCTAGTTAGAGTTTATATTTATTTAGGTATCTTATTTAGAGTATTAGTGAGTTTAGGTTAGGTTATTTCTTAGATTTTATAACTTAGTTTAATTGTTATTGTTTGCTGTAGTTTAACAGTAGGTTAGGTTCAGTTAGGATTGTTTTTGTACGTGGTTCAATGTTCAAATGTCAATTGTGGATTCAAAGGGATGAATAGTGCACTGAACCAAAACCCTAATTTTTACCATTTTGTGCACACGTTATTTTATGTGAATTTTTATTGAGTTTTCCAAAAAATATTTTTCTATTTTCCACATCGTTGTGTTAACTGTCTACAGACCAAATTTCAGCTCGATTCGAGTTGATTTGGTCTGTGTTTTAAGCGTTTTATGAAAACAGCTCTTTCGGATTTTCAAATTTTGGGTCCTGCGATTTCCCAAATTATCCTAATTTTGAAACGCTTCGTTCTGGAGATCCAGAATGTAATTTTCACTTCTGTAAAATGTGTTAGTTTCTTGGATCTGTCTTTTACAAAATATAAGTGATTTGATGAATTTTGAAATTCGTTTGACCCCTCAAATAGTTGTTTTGCGAAAAGCTGTCAGAATCCATTTTTGCCTTCTTTAGGGACAAAACAATCTTTTAACTATTGTCTGATTTCGTGTAGTTTTACTGTTTTCTAACATTGTAATTAGTATATTAACAGTATTTAGAGTAATTAGAGTTGCTTAGATTAGTTAGTTCACTTAGTTAGTATAACTTTAGTTTTATATGTTTAATTTAACTGTAATTTAATTTAGAAATAATATAGAATTAATTATAGATGTAATTTAGATTAATTATTGATTTAGTTACTGACTTTGTGTTTTTATTATGTAGGTTGTTAAGTTAGAACAGGTTCACAGATGCAATTCAATTGTGATGTGTGACAGCACTTGAAGTGAAAAGACAATTTTGCCCCTGGAGACCTGCTGAAGACTTAGCTGCCTATTGTAGTTTATTTTCATAGTTAGAATGTTATTTAATGTAACTTGTAAACATTGACATAGATTGTAAAATTTTTTATGTTAATAAAGTGTTATTTTAGAATTATTTCAAAAATATCCCGTTCCCTGTGGATTCGACCCGTACTCGCCACTTCAGTGGAAAGTCGGTTTTATATCTTTGGTTGACGATTTTCCCATGTATTTCATTGAAAAATATTGTTTAAAAATGTCACTTCCAAAAGTGCAACCAGTGGTGCTGTTGGCTGCAAGGAAGAAGATGGCTGAACTATGTTGAAGGTCGTTGTTATGGCTGCAGCAGCCAAGGGGAGAAAAGGAGAGAGAGAGAGAGAGAGAGAGAGATGCTTGGATGAGGCAGTTGTCTCTTCTTCCTCTTTTTTTTTTTTTGGACTTAGGGCTTGATAGCTTTATACCTAGGGTTTAATAAGATGATATAGCCTTGAGGAATAGCCATACCTGAATGGCTGGGCAAGTGGGAAAGGAAGGAAGGAAGAAAGCGAAGAAGGAAAGAAAAGGAAAAAGAAAAAGGAAATAAAGAAGAAAAAGAAAAGGAAAGAAAGGAAGAAGAAAGGGAAAGATAAAGGGAAAAAGAAAAAGGAAAGAAAGGAAGGGAGAGGGGGATGGAGGTTTGGGCGACCACCTTGTGGGTCCCACCTTTCTAAAATAAAATAAATAAATAAAAATCAATAAAAACAATAAAAAGAAACATATTTTTTTTTTAATAAAATAGAAATGTAAATGAATAGGCCATCTCAGAGCGGGTCCCAATTCCACTTTTGAAATTTATTTTGACAATTCAAGGGGTAAAAACGTCTTTTCAAAAAAATTCTAGATGAAACGAGCTATTTTTGGCAGTTTTTGAAACAAGCTCGAATTTTGAAGTTCAATACCTTGTTGGGAAGCAAATCCAGTGTAGAATTTGAAAATTTAATTTTGAAAGAAATCCAGATTGTTTTTTTCTCGAGGAAATATTTCCAAATTTAGAATCCCGGGAGTAAAAATGTCAATTTTGGAAACCCGGGGTTTGAAATTGATTTATGAAAACTTTTAAAACTCGATCTGGATTGAAATTTATAAAACTGGAGTTCTGGACTTCGAAAATGAAATGCAATGTGATGAAATGTTATGAAATGCTGAGAAATGATGTGAAATGCTATGCGAAATGCTAACTCTGAATAAAGAATTTTGGATGTCAGACCCCGATTGGTAGTTGTACTAGTTCAAAAAGCATAAAAATTGATAAAATTTGCAAAATAGCTCAAGGAATGGTTCTCGGGACTCTACTAGGTTAGAGTGACACTGAAAATTGTGGTTTGAGCTGGATTGAACTGAGATGAGCTAGATTGAGCTGGATTCTAGAGTTTCAGAACTCAAGTGAACTTACTAGACACTCACTCAAGTGACCTTTTCGGCTAAATTTTTCAAGAAAAGTTGTCATTTTCAGAGAAATGGTACGAAACGGTCACTGAAGCGAAGTGAATTATGAACCTGAGCTGGGTTTGAGCTAGAACAAAGGTCAGTAATACTGACATGAACTAAAAATCGAAGCTCGAACACTAGCTCAACTGACTGAACTCAGCTCAATTTCAGCTGAAAGTGCTGAAATGGACTAAAATGGCCTCTTGGACACTCAAAAATGGTTTTGAACTGAAACTGGAGCACTCGAACTCCTAGTGAGCTCAAGTTAGACTCTTGAGAATATGACTGACTATGAATGACTGACTTAGAGATAATTGGCTTGGATCTGAGTGAGAAATGAGCTTATTTTTGAAGAAATTATCCCATTTTGGCAGGAATGGTTAGAAATAAAAATTGCTTTCTCACTATGAGCTCAGATGAGCTTGAAATGACTGATATTTTAACTGTTCTAAACTGGCCAATGAGCTTGGTTAACTCCGACAGATTGGGGTCCGAGATGACTTAGGGGTAAAATGATAATTTTCCTAATAAAATTTGGTAAAATGTTGATTTCCTGAAACTGACTCGGGGTTTGACTCCTACACTGACCTAACAGGGTTGGCACTACACAAGGAGATGTGTTTGAAAATGGATATGGAAAATTTGGGGTGTTTACAGATGCCCCTCTTTGCTACTAAACCGGCTTGAGGACGAGCTTAGTGGCAAAGAAAAACACACCAAACTTGGGCTATAAAAATTCCCCAGTTAGAAGGATCTGACTGAATATGAAAATATTAGCCCTGATGAAAATGGTAGATATGAAATGGAGAATAAAAAAGAGAGAATTTACCTCAAAAGAAGTGAGATTCATGTTTTGCCCTTAACCTGGATGGGACGAGAAATACCTCGTGTAGAAACGAAGCTCAGGTTTGACCCTTAACCAGACCAAGAAATAAAATACCTCAACAAAATGAGGCTCAGGTTTAACCCTTAACCTGATCGGGAATGAAAATGAAATACCTCATCAGAATGAGGCTCAGGTTTAACCCTTAACCTGACCGGGAACGAAATACCTCATCAAAATGAGGCTCAGGTTTAATCCCTTAACCTGACCGGGAAGATAGAAAATGGTAAGTTGGATGGTGAATAAGACAATTTTTTTTTTTGAAGAAGAATAAGGTGATTCTTTCGACAACGTGAAAGATGAATTCTTTCGACAACACGAAATATGAAAAAGGCGATCCAAAGGAACAAGGCGATTTTTTCAACAATGCGAAAGATGACAAGGCGATCCAAAGGAGCAAGGTGAGTCTTTTGACAACACAAAAGATGAATTCTTTTGACAACGCGAAAGATGAACTCTTTCGACAACGCGAAAGATGGCAAAGGTGATCCAAAGAAACAAGGTGATTCTTTCAACAACGTGAAAGATGACAAGGTGATCCAAACTAGCAAGGCGATTCTTTCGACAACGCAAAAGATGAATACTTTCGACAACGCGAAAGATGAATTCTTTCGACGACGCGAAAGATGGCAAAGGTGATCCAAAGGAACAAGGTGATTCTTTCAACAACGCGAAAGATGACAAGGCGATCCAAAGGAGCAAGGCGATTCTTTTGACAACGCAAAAGATGAATTCTTTCGACAACGCGAAAGATGAATTCTTTCGACAACGCGAAAGATGGCAAAGGCGATTCTTTCAACAACGCGAAAGATGACAAGGTGATCCAAAGGAGTAAGGCGATTCTTTTGACAACGCAAAAGATTAAAATCTTTCGACAACGCGAAAGATGGCAAAGGCGATCCAAAGGAACAAGGCGATTCTTTCAACAACGCGAAAGATGACATTGCGATCCAAAGGAGCAAGGTGATTCTTTTGACAGCACACAAGATGAATTCTTTCGACAACGCGAAAGATGACAAAGACTATCGTTTCAAAGAAAAGGCTAATCTTTCAACAATGCGAAAGGCAATAAAGGTTACTCTCTCAAGGAGGTAAAAGGTGATGCCAGAATATGTCAAGATGGGCATTGAGCTCTTCACTTCATGTCAAGATAGTAAGAAAATATTGCCAAAATGTTAAAAATTGTTTGTTGATTCAAAATGCTTGAAATTGATTATATTGGTATGAAAATATTTCCTCTTTTCTACCTAAAGTATTACCTCCGACTGGGCTTAACTCCGTAGAATCAAGATTCAAATTCAAATTCAAATTGTTTGCGATTGGCTTTCTTTCAAGGAAGCTATCAATTTCCTTGATATGAACAGAAAAGAGAGTATTCTTGATATTGTGAAAGCAATTGGTGAAAGGATATTGATAATAGAATTTCACAAAATTTAAAGAAGATTCTTGGTAGATTTGGTAGTCTGATATCCTGAGATTCTTTTCTTATGATGATCTTTCTGCACTCTTTTTTTTTGGCAGAATTGAAGCTCTCTTGGATTTTTGAGGATTACATCATCCTTCATTTCAGAGATGTCCTGACTTTTCTCTCTCTTTTTTTTTTTTTTGGAAGGGTACATCACAAACTCCTACAACTTGGAGATGCTCTGATCCTTTTTTCTCTCAGGGTTGATCTTGACGGTATTGGCTCATTGGTTGAGAATCTCTTGATGATAGCAGAAATTAAATATCTTTTAGGGTTTGTTGGGAGGCTCATTGCTGTCGCCTTCATCTTGACGGTGATTTGAACTTTCCCTAGAAGGATCCGTCACAAACTCCTTCATCTTGGAGATGATCCAAATCTTCTTTGGCTCTGGGGGTCTAACTCGCATAATTCGTCTTCATCTTGACGACAATTAAGAGATCCCATTTGCAGATATTTAATTTCAGCTTAGGTGATGAAGAAGATATGAAAATTGAGTAGATTTTTCTGTATCACCCAGAATATTTTAACTGCTTTATTTCCCAAGAATGATCTTAAAAAATGTGCCATTGACTGGGATCAATATCGACCACTTATGGCTTTGCAACAACATTGAATTTTCTTTGTTGGCCATATCGAAGATTTATTCTTCATCCTTTTGGTTGGTCAATAGAAAGATTTTGAATTTTGAATCCTTTTTCGCAAAAGCTTTGTCCTTTCGGAAGTAATACTGAAGGTATTCTGAGATAATATTTTTGCGCAATAAAGATTTTGAAATCAACAAATATTTAATGACAAATTGGCAAAATGTTCTTGATATCCTTTATGAAAGCCAGCATTTGAAGCACGACTCAACGCATCCATGACAAAAATTTTCTTCTCCTTTCCCCAAAGGCGAAGATTCAGAAATTGGAAATAGAAATTACTCCTCTCTTCTCTGAAGAGGAGGTGTTTGCAAAACGAACTTTCGAAGAGAATGTAAGCTTTCGTCAAAACTTCCTAACATTAGGCTTCTCTTATGGAAAGGGGGTCGGTAATGGTGAGGTTTGTGAATTGGTCATGAAGGAACGAGTCCATCACACTCTCCCTGAAAAGAGGGTCCTTCATGATGAAATGGCCTAGTATGAAATTGTGGTCACAAGGAAAACGAACTTTCGTCGAAGCCCTCCCTGAACTAAGGGTTCCTTGTATGAAATTGGAATTTTATTTTGCAAACGGTTCACATAGACACGAGTCTCTTCAAACTCTCCCTAAAAAGGGGCTAAGTGAACAAAGAATAGCATGCGAAAAGAACGAGCTCCCTTGAACTCTCCCTGTAAAAAGGGTCTCTTGCAAGAGAAAATGACTGAAATTTGTATTGAGTGACCAAAGGTCGAAATTGGAATTTGGAAATTTGGAAATTGGAATTTAGAATTTAGAAATTGGAAATTGGAAATTGAATGACCCGAAGGTCGAAATTGGAATTAGTTTACTGGGAACAACATGGGTTTAATAGGAATTCAGCCTAAGAACGACATTGGTCCAATTGAGAATGACATTGGTTCACTGGGAACAACATGGGTTCAATAGGGATTCAACCTAAGAACATGGATCAGGAGGACTTCAACCTACAAATCACATTTCTGAAAAATACCAATCCAATAGGAGTTGGACCTAAGGACTGTAAAGAATATTGGATCAGGAGGACTTCAACCTACAGATCAAATTTTTGGCAGTGGGATTAGTTTCGAAGGGGTTCAACCTAAGAACTGAGGATCAGTAAGAATTCAACCTACAGATCAATTTTTTTAGAATGAGATTGGTTTGAAATGGGTTCAACCTAAGAATCGTCGATTCCATAGGGATTTAACCTACGAATCACAGTTTAAGAAGGAAGGATTCAACTTGTGAGCTTTAAATAAACCAGGTGTTAAACTGGGTTTTGAAGGAAGATTCAAATCGGAATTCAAATCTTCAAGGGAAAACTAAATGAATTGGGTTTTGAAAGAAAATTCGAGTCGGAACTTGGATCTTCTAGACCAATTACTAAATTGCAAAAATGTTTGAGTAGGAGTTCAAACCTTTAAAGGAAAGCTAAACAAATCGGATTTGGAAGAAAATTCGAGTCAGAACTCTAATTTTCTAGACCGATTCCAGACATTTGAATTAGATTTGGAAGAAAATTTGAGTCGAAACTCTAATTTTCTAGACCAATTCCAAAGAAAAAGAAAACTCGAGTCGGGACTCGGATTTTTGAAGGAAAACTAGATCCATTGTGGAAGGAAAAGAAATTTGAGTCAGAACTCGAATCCTGAAGGAAAAGTAGACCAATTTGGAAGGAAAAGAAATGTGAGTCGAAACTCGAATCCTGAAGAAAAAGTAGATCAATTTGGAAGGAAAAGAAATTCGAGTTGGAACTTGAATCTTGAAGGAAAAGTAGATCAATTTGGAAGGAAAAGAAATTCGAGTCAGAACTCGAATCCTGAAGGAAAAGTAGATCAATGAGGAAGGAAAAGAAATTCGAGTCGGAACTCGAATACTGAAGGAAAAGTAGATCAATGAGGAAGGAAAAGAAATTCGAGTCGGAACTCGAATCCTGAAGGAAAACTAGACCAATTAGAAGGAAAGGAAATTCGAGTCGGAACTCGAATCCTGAAGGAAAAATAGTTCAATTAGAAGGAAAGACAATTCGAGTCGGAACTCGAATCCTGAAGGAAAAGTAGATCAATTTGGAAGGAAAAGAAATTTGAGTCAGAACTCGAATCCTGAAGGAAAATTAGATCAATTAGAAGAAAAGGAAATTTGAGTCGGAACTCGAATCCTGAAGGAAAAGTAGATCAATTTGAAAGGAAAAAAAAATCGAGTCGGAACTCGAATCCTGAAGGAAAAATAGTTCAATTAGAAAGAAAAAAAAATCGAGTTGGAACTCGAATCCTGAAGGAAAACTAGACCAATGTGGACACTGAATTTTAAAGTGTACCAGTGTAAACACCGGATTTTGAAAATGTACCAGTGCAAGCATTATGTTTTGAAAAATTACTAGTACGAATACTGTTTTTTTGAAAAATTACCAGCACAAACACTGGGTTTTGAAAATTTACCAGCACGAACACTGGGTTTTGAAAATTTACCAGCACAAACACTTGATTTTGAAGAATTACCAGCATGAACAGTGGGTTTTTGAAATTTTACCAGCACGAACACTGGATTTTTGAAAAATTACCAGCACGAACACTGAGTTTTTGAAATTTTACCAGCACGAACACTGAATTTTTTAAAAATTACCAGCACGAACACTGGTTTTTTGAAAAATTACCAGCACGAACACTGGATTTTGAAGAATTACTAATTGATTTTGATAAAAGATTTTCAGTCTTCTCCCTCACGACGACTTGGACAACTGTCAGGGTCTCAGAATTTATCCCTTATCCTGAATGGGCAACTCAAGTTTATCCCTTAACTTGAATAGGAAGTTTGATGCAAATGCAAATTGATGCAGATGAATGCGAATGAATGCAAATGTTGTAAATGGGTGCACATGCGTGCAAAATGAGAGATTTGTGTGATCCTGCCTGCATACAGAACGTTTTGAAGACAATTTTCAAAATAATGCCCCAGTGTAATAGGGGAAGAAGAAATTGACAATTATTGAAGAAAATATATTAAGGAATTACAAAGGATGGAAAAGAGGATTTAAGTATAGAATTTTTTCAAATGTTGAGCATTGATAGGGTCTGATAATTCTACACCATCGGCATTGATGAGCATATATGAATTGCAGGGTAATGCTTCCTCGACAACATAGGGCCCTTCTCAATTCGGCGACCATTTGCCACCCGGGCGATGCTTGAGATAAGCCATGGATCTGAGCACTAGATCATTGACTCAGAATTTTCTTTCAATGACAAATTTTGCATATTGTCTGGCTACCCTCTGCCGATATGATTGAGCGTGCTCTGCTGCCTTGAGCCTCCTTTCATCGAGCAAATCAAGCTATACTAGCCATTGTTGCTGAAACTGATCAAGAGGTAATTCTAGAAATTATGCAAATTTTAAAGCAGGTTTCTGAACATGTAAAGGTAGTACTACTTCAATTCTGTAGATAAGTTCTGATGGAGTAGCATTAGTTGGAATTCGAATAGTGGTTCTGTATGCTCAAAATGCATCATGGATCTTCTCATGCCAGTCACGGCCTGTTTTCAAAGTTCGCTCCAGGATTCTAATCAAAATTTTATTGGTGGTCTCTGCCTGACCATTCCTTTAAGGATAATAGGGAGCAGAGAAATGATGCTGAATTCTGAACTTTGAGCCAAATCTCCTCATTCTCTTATTCTGGAAATGACTGCCATTGTCCGACACGACATCGTGCGGTATGGTGAAATGACAAAGAATATTCTTGTGGATGAATGAGACCATGTGCCGACCTTTTATTGTACGCAAACTGATAGCTTCGACCCATTTAGTGAAATATTCTGTTGCGGCAAGAAAATATTTATAGCCATTTGAAGCATAAGGAGTGATGGGGCCCACAACATCAAAGACCCACATAGAAAATAGCCATGGAGAGATGGCGGTTTGCAAATATGTTGTTGGCGCATGAATAGAAGGTGCATGTATCTAGCATAGAGCACACTTCTTCACAAAATGATAGCAATCTTGCTGCATAGTCTTCTAATAATATCCTGCCCTGACGATTTGCTTGATAAGAGTTTGGTAGCCGATGTTACCACTGCAAATGCCTTTCCGCGCCTCCCACATGACTTTTTTGGCTTCATCCTCATCTAGGCATCTGAAATATTCAGAATTGAATCTACGACGATAGAAGACATCGATGAAAATAAAATATCAGGCAGACATGTGTCGAATCGCTCGTTGCTTTTACCAATGATATTCTAAGAGAAGGAGACATATGTCTTCTCCTTGATGGAAGCCTTTCTGAGACTATCTTTAGCTTGCTCAGACATCATCCTAATCATCATTTTCTTAAACATCTGATATGCAGTAGGTTCAATGTCATCCTTATCATTCGGACTTTGTCTTCTAACAGTTCTTGGAGAATTCATCTCTTTTTACTTGATGCTTTAAAAATCACTTGTGCACTTGATATAGTAGCGTCTTCTTATCTGATCTGGACCACTTGGGAATACCGATATTCTCTGCAGAATGTGATGGATGATTAAATTTTGATGATGAAGATCCAGGATAGAAAGGAATATAGAAAAAAATATTTCATGAGTATTTGGTAGATAATTGAAAGAATATCCCATTACTAGGGATTGAGTCATCGCTAGGATTACGACAATTGCGTTGTCATTCTATTGCAAAGAAAATAAACAACTGAAAATTATGCCTTGTTACCTAGGCGAGGTCGTCAAACCATGATAGAATGAAAATTGAAGAATTTTTTTTTTATTGAAGGAAAAATATGATTGCATCAATAGTGGACTTGAGAAAGAGGGAGCATATAGACAGTCTGCCACCACTCTCAATGATCAGCAAAGACACGAGGACCGGGGAAAAGAGTGAGAATGATGAAAGAATCCCAGTCATATCTGGCAGAATTGTATGTTCCGGACCATTGCGCTGATGCAAGGTTAAACTTTGGCGTAACCCCTGATAGTAGCCGAGCTTCTTTACGAGCTTCTGCCTTTGAGAAAATCGTCAGACACACCACTCTGGATGATAGTAGGCATAGAAGAAAGGATCAAGTAGCTTGAATCTCTTGCCGTGTGCATAGGTGTATCTGGGAGGCGATAACTCTCGATCAAAATAGTCCTACACCACTTCTTCTTGCTGCAGATGATCAGTCAGGAACAGTTACCGCACAACTGGAAGAAGCTCATTGCCGTTGTATCTAAACGAACTAGCTCTGGTCAGCACATGCTGAAGAAACGAAGACTGAAGTGCATAGGTACATCCCTCGACTAAGATGAACTTTCCAAGCATGAAGCAAGTCAATCCTTTGTATAAAAAAGCAAGAGCGGCCATGGCTATCGAGAGACGACTGGTCTGTCAACTTCCCCATTTTCTCAGAAGTTGTATTATTCAGACATCCACATAATTCTGTTCGTCTGGAAAGAAAGCGAGTCTCATAGTGCACAGAACCATCGCATGCTGAATTCTCTCTCGAGCTGTTCTAGATAGCGAGCTGACTTCTGCGAATTCCCCATACTGTCGGTAGATCTCGATCAGGCTCACGTATTCATTCTCATTTTCTTCAATCAGTGGCCAAGACTTGCGCCCTGTCATGCGAGCTATAACATCTTTAGGGTCCAGACCCTTGACATTGATAAAAAATTGTTGCTCAAATAGATCTCCAGGCTGACCGGCTGGCTTGGGCAATCCCATCAGCACGGTCATCTCGCCCCATGAGAACCAGAACATGCAAGTGCGCGGATTCTACCGCTCTGCGAGTGCATGGATCAGATTGCCATTGACTGTCAACTTTCCCACTGCAAATGTTAGTTCCAACCCACAGTCACTCAAGTGGTTCAGAAAAATACGAGAGAAGTTTTTGAACCAAATATAATACCACCGGGGGAAGAAGGGTCCGGTGCTGAGGGATCGATGCTCAGGAAGACTTTGTCGCACCTCGTAGGAGATGTGATCCTCAGGAAAGACAAAGTCGAACTGACTGAATGCCATTAGACTGAAAGATAGGAAGATTAGAATTAGACTTTGGAAAAATATAAGAATTTTGAAAATTGCAGGCAGGAAAAAGTGAAATGCTGAAAATTCGAAGTCCAGAGTAACGAAAAAATGAAAAATCACCTGGAGTTTTGAAGAAAAAGTGGATAATTTGGAAAAATCGTCCAGGGTTTACAAAGAAATGCTTCATAAATGGGAAAATAAAGTATTTTGGAAAATTATCCAGTATTTTGGAAAAACTGGGAAAAATATGGGAAAATAAGATGGAAATGAATATCATACATTCAATCACAAACAATTATGCACATACAACATTCCCTAAGAAGCTGACTGTAAATGCATCAATTTTGAAAGAGCTTTAGGACCCTAATCCTGACTTTAGGCTCAAATCAACTGTGTTCAATCATGCTATGCCGATATACTCGAGCCGAGGCTCCATGTATGTGGCATAAAATTCATCTCCGGTTCTAGGCTTGTGTTTTCCCAACATCCTTGAGCGCCTGCCGATATACGTTGGACTATGGCCCTTGGTACGTGGCAGGGGGGCGTTAGCCCAAATAAGTGGCCCAGTTGTGAGGCTCTATCCCGAACTATGGTTTTGGAAGAGAGCCCAGCAACGTGAAGACCGGGTAGACATAGGTGGGGTGTTTTTTGAAAACATGAGCACATGCAAGCAAACAAAGGGCTCTAAAACCTAAAGAGATAGAGATTTTGAAAATTTTGAAGAAGCAAGCATTGTTTTCATACAATTTCTAGATTGAGGAGTGTTGTATTTCAGACCTAAGTCTGAGTGAGCATGAATAATTCTCCTCAATATGGTCCTACCAAACCATGCCTAGTCTATATGTAGTCCATGTCAGCTAGGTTCAAGTCTAGGCTCCTAGGTTCACATGATATCAGAAAGTAAAAGTTGACATTTTGTAGAGCACGATTTTGATAATTGAGCTAAGTCAAAGCACATAATTGATCAGGCGAAGATAGGTCCCATCACGGTCGCCAAACCTATTATCATCGCAAAATTTTTCCCCCTCTCTTGCGAGAGAGAAACGAATTTCATGAGTCAAACTCGACCAAAGTTTTGAAAATGATTTTTAAAATTTACTCGCCTCCGTTTTGAAAATTTGCGGGAAAATTCCATGGAATGGGATCCGCCTGTCGGTATGAGATTCAACCGTTCCTGGCGCCTTTACCAGGGGTAATTGAACCAAGGATCAATTATGTGCTTTAACTTGACTCAAATATCTAAATTATGCTCTATTTTTCCTAGAATGCATAAAGAATCAGGCTTGTGCTATTAAATTTTGAAAAGATGCAAGTTTAAGAAAATATGATGTTTGCTTTGGAAAATTGAGATATGCTTGGAAAAATGATTAGAAAAATGCTTGAAATTAGAATTCTTGGGAAAATCATTGAATTTCATTGGAAATCAGAAATTGGATTAGAAAATGAATTCTCAGAAAAACTTGAATCTTGGGAAAATTGATTTTTGAGATTTGGAATTTGATTTTCTAAGAAAATGGATTTGAGAATTCTGAGAAAATCAAGAAATTCATTGGAAAATGATTTTTCAAATGGAAAATAGATTCTCAAGAAAATGGGAAATCTGAGAAAGTCGATTTCTGAAAACTTGGGATTTTGAAATTTGAGAATTTTAAAACATTGGAAAATCTTGATTTGAACTTGGGAAATGCTTTGAAATGTCATTTGAAAACTCAAAATTCTGAGAAAATCTAATCCTGAGAAAGATTTAGGAAATCCTTGGGAAAATTGATTTTTTTTTAAATTGAATTGGGAAAAGAGTTTGAAAATAATGCAAATTTGATGAATGAATGAATTTGAAAAGAGAATTCTTTGAGGAATTGGTAAATCCTTTTTGAAAGTTTGAGAAATGAAGTGCATTTTTGAAGTTAGCCTAAGAGTGTAGGCTGAATATGAAGATCATAAATCTTAGTTTTCTTCGTATTCTGACTATGGCCATAAATATGAATCACACCGAGTTTATAAACCCCATAAGAGCTTGTGCACATGCCATTCGTGTCAACCATAGTAAATTTGAAATAATGTACATGAATGATACATCAAATATTGAAAATTGTTGAAATTAAACTATATGCAATGCAACCCTATTCTAAGCAGAAATGTAACTCTTATTCCAAATATTACATTGATTTTTACATTGAATTGAATAGAATAAAGAAATAAAATAACTAAGTCTTCTTCTTGAATGTTCTTGCAAAACTAGAAAACAAGGTTAGCACAAAAATGTAGGTTTTTCTGAATTTATCCGAAAATATGGAAAATTATCAGATATTATTCATATATAAACCTAAATTCATACCCCCTTTGATATAAAAATAAGAAATAATGAATTAATTTTGAAAATAAACTTGGAAATTCGAAATTTGGGTCAAAATGACCAAAATACCCCTGATGACCTTGAAATCAAGGTTTTCTAAAAGAATTTTTGTAAATTTTGGAATTTTGGAAATCAAATGAAATAAATCAAATACAATATGATGAAATATGATGAAATATGATGATATGCATGAAAATTTATGAAATTAAAGATTGAAATTTCGAAATTTAGGTCAAAATGACCAAAATACCCCCGATAACAAGACTATGGCCTTGAAACCAGGGTTTTCTGAAATAAATTTTGCAAAAATGGAAAATGTGAAATGCAAATGACATTGAAATTAACCCTAATATGATTGTATATGCTTATTTATATGAATAAAGCCCTAAAATGGTGAAAATATCATAAAATATCAAATTTAACCTGATTTTCGCCTGATTTTTGCTTCTGAATTTAAAGATAAACTAACACATGGAGCAAATGAACTTGTAATTAAGCCAAATTTGGCATGGACACCTAAACTAACCCTAAAAACAGAATGGAGCTTGAAAATCTATTTTTTTTGTATTTTCTTAATATAGAAAATAGCTAAAATCCTAAGAAAATCAAAATTTTGCCTAAAATGTTGATTTTAAAGGGGATTTTGGATATCAAACTTCCATAAAAATTTCCCAAATTTTATGGGGTAATAGAGGACAGTTAGGAAAAGATTGTTTCCTATTACACTTTCTAGTTTTGACCTATGGTCGGAGCTGTACAGCTCCGACAAGTCGGATCGGAATCCGGCGACTCTAGGATTTGGGGGAAACAGACAGGTTTCGGTAGAAAATGTAAAAAAAATAGCAGACAAATGGGAAAATTGCTGAAATTACAGAAAACTGTTATTGGCAAATATATAAAAATTTGATCTTTTTTCATCAATTGGAATCAGGTTACAGTTTGGAAAAGGGCACACTGTTATCAGAGACCCAAATCTCTGAAATTTTGGGATATTGAAATCTGTCAGACAGAAAATAAATTTTTGAAAAAAATATTGAAACAGTTCTAAAAATCCTTAAATTTTGGAAAATAACAGAAAAATATGTTAGAAACAACTTTTATGTTGAAAGTTTTTGCAGACAAGCTACGGATTGAACGAACTTGATGCATTAGAGTTTGTCTATACCCTGATGAAGAAAAATCCAGATTTTCCCAAGGGGGTGGAAAATCCGATTTTTTAAAAAGGTCAAAACTGTTTGGAAAATTATAAAAATTTTCAGATCATTAGTAGATTCAATTATGAATCCACTGTGATTTTTGAAGGACAATTTGAATACCCCACATGGGTGATTTTGAAGGTTCTTGTCTGCTAAAACAGGAACTGGAAGTTCTAGAAATGCAAAATCCTAGTTCAGGATTTGATTTGTTAAAAGGAGTTACGTAATCCAAATGAATCTAGGTTTCTGGAAAGGAATCACAGACACGTAGATGTATTTACACTAAAAATACCACAATTTATTAGTGAAACATTATGCATAAAATAACAATTGAAATACACGCCTAAAATCAAAACTATGTGCTATCAATGAAATCATAGTAAATAGCATAAAAAAAATAAAACGAAATAAATGTGACATGAAGAAAGACATGAAATATATTTAAAACTATGAGTAAAATAAAAAGAATCAGGGGGTATGACATTCACTTGATGTTGGCTGCAAGTGAGAGGGACCCGATCCATCCATCGGATGGATCCCCTCACCTAGATGGCCTTGACGCAAACCCAGTCTTAAACTGATTTTTATATTATGTTTTGAAACAAAGAAAAAACATTCATAACAGTACGAAGAAAGAGGAAAATCAAACAAGCACCAATGAAACGAGGGCCTTACCTTGGATCCCTTCCTTGCAACGGATGGGCTGGAAGTAGATATTTGCAATGGAGGCTGCGGCAATGGACGTTGGAATTGATGTATTGATTGATGCCAAGGAGGAAGGTGTGATGAAGGTTGTCACCAAAGGGTGAGGTGTCTCTTGGAGAAGGGCTGAAACCGAATGAACGTTGGCTGCTTGGAGGTAGCTACAGCCATGGACGTTCGCTGTAGTTGGTGGGCTTCTTTGTGGCTGCTAGAAGGAGCTTGTTGAGGTTGCTAAAGGTGCAAGGGTTGCTGCAGTTAGTGGTGGTGCTATTGGCTGCAAGGAAGAAGATGGCTGAACTGTGTTGAAGGTCGCTGTTATGGCTGCAGCAGCCATGGGGAGAGAAGGAGTGAGCTAAAGGGAGAGAGAGAGAGAGAGAGAGAGAGAGAGAGAGAGATGCTTGGATGAGGCAGCTGTCTCTTCTTCCTCTTTTTTTTTTGGACTTAGGGCTTAATAGCTTTATACCTAGGGTTTATTAAGATGATATGGCTTGAGGAATAGCCATACGTGAATGGCTGGGAAAGAGGGAAAGGAAGGATGGAAGAAAGGGAAGAAGGAAAGAAAAGGAAAAAGAAAAAGGAAAGAAAGAAGAAAAAGAAAAGGAAAGAAAGAAAGACGAAAGGGAAAGAGAAAGGGAAAAAGAAAAAGGAAAGAAAGGAAGGGAGAGGGGGCTGGAGGTTTGGGCGACCACCTTGTGGGTCCCACCTCTCTAAAATAAAATAAATAAATAAAAATCAATAAAAACAATAAAAAGAAACATCTTTTTTTTTTAATAAAATAGAAATGTAAATGAATGGGCCATCTCAGAGCGGGTCCCAAATCCACTTTTGAAATTTATTTTGACGATTAGAGGAGTAAAATAGTCTTTTAAGAAAATTTTCAAACGAAACAAGCTTTTTTTGGCAATTTTTAAAACGAGCTCGGATTTTGAAGTTCAATACCTCGTTGCGAAGCAAATCCAGTGTAGAATTTGAAAATCTAATTTTGAAAGAAATCCAGATTGTTTTTTTCTCTAGGAAATATTTCCAAATTTAGAATCCCGGGAGTAAAAATGTCAATTTTGGAAACCCGGGGTTTGAAATTGATTTATGAAAACTTTTAAAACTCGATCTGGATTGAAATTTATAAAACTGGAGTTCTGGACTTCGAAAATGAAATGCAATGTGATGAAATGTTATGAAATGCTGAGAAATGATATGAAATGATGAGACATGACGTGAAATGCTATGCGAAATGCTAACCCTGAATAAAGAATTTTGAATGTCAGACCCGATTGACAGTTGTACCAGTTTAAAAAGCATAAAAATTGATAAAATTTGCAAAATAGTTCAAGAAATGGTTCTCGGGACTCTACTAGGTTAGAGTGACACTGAAAATTGGGGTTTGAGCTGGATTGAACTGAGATGAGCTAGATTGAGCTGGATTCTAGAGTTTCAGAACTCAAGTGAACTTACCAGACACTGACTCAACTGACCTTTTCGGCTAAATTTTTCAAGAAAAACTGTCATTTTTAGAGAAATGGTACGGAACGGTGACTGAAGCGAAGTGAATTATGAACCTGAGTTGGGTTTGAGCTAGAACAAAGGTCAGTAATACTGACATGAACTAAAATCGAAGCTCGAACACTAGCTCAACTGACTGAACTGAGCTCAATTTCAGCTGAAAGTGCTGAAATGGACTAAAATGGGCTCTTGGACACTCAGAAATGGTTTTGAACTGAAACTGGAGCACTCGAACTCCTAGTGAGCTCAAGTTAGACTCTGGGGAATATGACTGACTATGAATGACTGACTCAGAGACAATTGGCTTGGATTTGAGTGAGAAATTAGTTCATTTATGAAGAAATGATCCCATTTTGGCAGATATGGCCAGAAATGAAAATTGCCTTCTCACTATGAGCTTAGATAAGCTTGAAATGACTGATATTTTAACTGTTCTAAACTAGCCAATGAGCTTGGTTAACTTCGACTGATTGGGGTCCGGGATGACCTAGAGGTAAAATGGTAATTTTCCTAATAAAAATTGGTAAAATGGTGATTTTCTGAAACTGACTCGGGGTTTGACTCCTACACTGACCTAACAGGGTTGGCACTACACGAAGAGATGTGTTTGAAAATGGATGTGGAAAATTTGGGGTGTTTACAGATGCCCCTTTTTGCTACTAAGTCGGCTTGAGGATGAGCTTAGTGGCAAAGAAAAAACACACCAAATTTGAGCTATAAAAATGCCTCAGTTAGAAGGATCGGACTGGATATGAAAATATTAGCCCTAATGAAAATGGTAGATATGAAATGGAGAATAAAGAAGAAAGAATTTACCTCAAAAGAAGTGAGATTCATGTTTTGCCCTTAACCTGGATGGGACGAGAAATACCTCGTGTAGAAACGAAGCTCAGGTTTGACCCTTAACCTGACCGAGAAATAAAATACCTCATCAAAATGAGGCTCAGGTTTAACCCTTAACCTGATCGGGAATGCCTTGTCATCTTTCGCGTTGTTGAAAGAATCGCCTTGTTCAATTGGATCACCTTTGTCATCTTTCGTGTTGTCGAAAGAATTCATCTTTCACGTTGTCGAAAGAATCGCCTTATTCTTCTTTAAAAAAAAAAATTGTCTTATTCACCATCCAACTTACCATTTTCTATCTTCCCGGTCAGGTTAAGGGATTAAACTTGAGCCTCATTTTGATGAGGTATTTCATTCCCGGTCAGGTTAAGGGTTAAACCTGAGCCTCATTCTGATGAGGTATTTGATTTTCATTCCGGATCAGGTTCTTTCAACAACGCGAAAGATGACAAGGCGATCCAAAGGAGCAAGGCGATTCTTTTGACAATGCAAAAGTTGAATTCTTTCGACAACGCGAAAGATAAACTCTTTCGACAATGCGAAAGGTGAACTCTTTCGACAACGCGAAAGATGAACTCTTTCGACAACGCGAAAGATGGCAAAGGCGATTCAAAGGAACAAGGTGATTCTTTCAACAACGCGAAAGATGACAAGGCGATCCAAAAGAGCAAGGCGAGTCTTTTGACAACGCGAAAGATGAATTCTTTCGACGACGCGAAAGATGGCAAAGGCGATCCAAAAGAACAAGGTGATTCTTTCAACAACGCAAAAGATGACAAGGCGATCCAAAGGAGCAAGGCGATTATTTTGAAAACGCAAAATTTGAATTCTTTCGACAACGCAAAAGATGGCAAAGGCGATCCAAAGGAACAAGGCAATTCTTTCAACGGCGTGAAAGATGACAAGGCGATCCAAAGGAGTAAGGCGATTCTTTTGACAACGCAAAAGATGAAAATCTTTTGACAACGCGAAAGATGGCAAAGGCGATCCAAAGGAACAAGGCGATTCTTTCAACAACGTGAAAGATGACAAGGCGATCCAAAGGAGCAAGGCGATTCTTTTGACAACGCAAAAGTTGAATTCTTTCGACAACGCGAAAGACGACAAAGGCTATCCTTTCAGAGAAAAGGCTAATCTTTCAACAATGCGAAAGGCGATAAAGGTTACTCTCTCAAGGATGTAAAAGGTGATGCCAGAATATGTCAAGATGGATATCGAGCTCTTCACTTCATGTGAAGATAGTAAGAAAATATTGCCAAAATGTTAAAAATTGTTTGTTGATTCAAAATGTTTGAAATTGATTATATTGATATGAAAGTATTTCCTCTTTTCTACCTAAAGTATTACCTCCGACTGGGCTTAACTCCGTAGAATCAAGATTCAAATTCAAATTGTTTGCAATTGGCTTTCTTTCAAGGAAGCTATCAATTTCCTTCATATAAACAGAAAAGCGAGTATTCTTGATATTGTGAAAGCAATTGGTGAAAGGATATTGATAATAGAATTTCACAAAATTTAAAGAAGATTCTTGGTAGATTTGGTAGTCTGATATCCTGGGATTCTTTTCTTATGATGATCTTTCTGCACACTTTTTTTGTTTAGCAGAATTGAAGCTCTCTTGGATTTTTGAGGATTACATCATCCTTCATTTCGGAGATGTCCTGACTTTTCTCTCTCTTTTTTTTTGGAAGGGTACATCACAAACTCCTACAACTTGGAGATGCTCCGATCCTTCTTTCTCTCAGGGTTGATCTTGACGGTATTGGCTCATTGGTTGAGAATCTCTTGATGATAGCAAAAATTAAATATCTTTTAGGGTTTGTCGGGAGGCTCATCGCAGTCGCCTTCATCTTGACGGTGATTTGAACTTTCCCTGGAAGGATCTATCACAAACTCCTTCATCTTGGAGATGATCTAAATCTTCTTTGGCCCCGGGGGTCTAACTCGCATAATTCGTCTTCATCTTGACGACAATTGAGAGATCCCTTTTGCGGATATTTAATTACAGCTTAGGTGATGGAGAAGATATGAAAATTGAGTGGATTTTTCTGTATCACCCAAAATATTTTGACTGCTTTATTTCTCAAGAATGATCTTCAAAAATGTGCCATTGACTACGATCAATATCTATCACTTATGGCTTTGCAACAACATTGAATTTTCTTTGCTGACCATATCGAAGATTTATTCTTCATCCTTTTGGTTGGTCAATAGAAAGATTTTGAATTTTGAATCCTTTTTCGCGAAAGCTTTGTCCTTTCGGAAGTAATACTGAAGGTATTCTGAGATAATATTTTTGCGCAATAAAGATTTTGAAATCAACAAATATTTAATGACAAATTGGCAAAATGTTCTTGAAATCCTTTGTGAAAGCGAGCATTTGAAGCACGACTCAACGCATCCATGACAAAAAATTTCTTCTCCTTTCCCCAAATGAAAAGATTCAGAAATTGGAAATAGAAATTACTCCTCTCTCCCCTGAAGAGGAGGTGTTTGCAAAACAAACTTTCAAAGAGAATGTAAGCTTTCGTCAAAACTTCCTAACATTAGGCTTCTCTTATGGAAAGGGGGTCGGTAATGGTGAGGTTTGTGAATTGGTCCTGAAGGAACGAGTCCATCACACTCTCCCTGAAAAGAGGGTCCTTCATGATGAAATGGCCTAGTATGAAATTGTGGTCACAAGGAAAATGAACTTTCGTCGAAGCTCTCTCTGAACTAAGGGTTCCTTGTATAAAATTGGAATTTTATTTTGCAAACGGTTCATATAGACACGAGTCCCTTCAAACTCTCCCTGAAAAAGGGCTAAGTGAACAAACTATGGCTGGAATATCACCATTTGATTTATGAAATTTTGTTTAGCTTAATGTTAAAATTCCTGTTTGATGAAGCTATATCTGGACATCATTAGCCATTACCTGCACACATCACACACTTTCACTGCATTCCATTACATTTTCAACTTCAATACACCACCACCTATCACCCTTCACAGCCTTGTCACAATTTTCTTGAAAACAGCCCATTGTTCGCACAGTGCATTTCCTGCACATTACGTATGTGTTGTATTTACCATCTTCTGCAGGTATGCAGTCTTGACAATCGGCTATGTTCATGAACGGATATATCCATATCCGTTTATGATCTCTATGCCATCTTTTGCACGCTTCATTATTGATATATAGAGAAGCTCCATATACGATTTTACTGAGAAATATGTTATAATTTGGGAAATACGGCTGTGTAAAATCACCTACAGAAACTGTATATACCTGTATTTTCAGATTTTACCCATTATATGGAATTTCCATTAATATGTATATTTTCTCATTATAGGTATATATATATCTCTCTCTATATATATATGTATATCTACCGATATGTATACGTATATATGTATATATATATATATATATATATATATATATATATATATATATATATATATATATATATCCCTTCACGTGCACTTATTTCCATATATGAGCATCCATGTATCTAATTTCTCATATAAATACCTCTCCATTATTACATATCATTTGGCACCAATTTTAGCAATTTTTGATATACATCTCTTCGTTGTATATAATATATATATATATATACCCATTTTCTTGGTTATATGGTACTAACTCTCATTTTGCAGGAAAATTTTGAGGATGTTGATTCTTTCTACACTATGTATTTCATTTATTTTTTATTTATGTCAGAGATGTAATAATCAAACTTGGAATAATATTTACTTTTACTGCTTAGATTAGGATGCATCTCATGCAGTTTGATTCCTGCAATGTCCTGATTCTATGATTCATTTATCATTTTAAAAAATCGTCATGGATGTACACAAACAACTCTTAGGGAGTTGATGAACTCGGTGGAATCCATATTTACGGCCCTAGTCGGAATATGGACGAGACCTAGATCCATCATCTCTCTACCAGTCACATTGAGCTTACACTCTTAGGCTATTTTAAAAATGCACATCATATTTCCAATTTTTCAAAATGTTGTGAATTAACTCAAGTAAACTCTGAACATATTCATGGCCACAGTCAGAATATGTGAAGGATTTACTTTGGTTTAATACACATTTTCCAACCAATTTTTCAGAAATCTTTTCAAAGTGCATTCATTCATTCAAATCATCTGCATCATCTGTTTTTCTCATGATTTTCTCAAGAGATTTTCACTTCATGGAATTGATTTCTCAAGAAACTATGAAGATTTTCAAAGTTGGATTTTCCAAATCAAAGTTTTTCCGTGATTTTCCTTGAAAATATTATTTTCTTAAGATGCTTTCAAAAAGAATTTCTCATCTTTCTCAAGAATCAAAGTTGATTTTCAGACATTTCAAAGATAATATTCTCAAAATTTCAATTTCCTAAGTTTGAATTTCCTTCTCCAATGAGCTTTCTTATAAAATTTTCATCATTTTCCTAAGAAAATTCTCAAGATTTTCCCGAGATTCTCATTTCTTCATGGTTTTCTAAATCTTTATGAACTTTCTCGAGATTTCAAATCTTCTTCGTCTGAGTTTCCTAAGAGATCGATTTTCCTGAGAAATGCTTTTCAATTCCAAATGTTTTCTAAGCATACATCATATTTTCCAACTTGCATTTTACAAAACCTCATAGCACATGCCTGAATTCTCTGTGCATTTAGGATAGAATACAATTTCGATGATTTTACTAAGTCAAGCACAATTTTGGTCCTTTGTTCGATTACCCCTGTTAAAGGCGGCAGGAACGGTCGAACCTCGTACCGACAGGTCGAGCCCCATCCCATGGATTTTCTCGTAATTTTCAAAATGGAGGTGAGTATTTCAAAACAAATTTCCAAAATCCGGTCAAGTTTGAATCGCGAAAGCATTTTCCTCTCTCTTCCGCAAGGAAGGTAAGACGAAAAAAATTTTGTGACGATAAGAGGTTTGGCGACCGTGATGGGACGGTTTGTTGAAATCCCAATACTGACCGAATTGTTGTTAATGCTATTGGATGCAAATGAATATGAATTGATGCACATGAATGCACAAGTGCATGAAATGAGGAATTTGTTTATCTTGCCTGCATACAGAACAAAATTTTAAAAGTGCCCCAATGTAACTGGGAAAAGAAAGTTTGATCATTATTTGGAAAAAAATTAGGAGGATTACAAAGGAGGAATAATTGCTTCACGTATAAAACTTTTTCAAGTGTCGAGCATTAATGGGATCCGGCAATTCTACCCCATTAGCGTTGATGAGCCGATATGAGTTGCGGGGTAATGCTTCTTTGACGACATATGGGCCTTCCCAATTTGGCGACCATTTTCTGCCGGGATGATGCTTGAGATGAGTCGTGGATCGAAGTACTAAATCATTGACTTTAAATCTTCTTTCGATGACAGACTTCGCATATTGCCTGGCTACTCTCTGGCGATAGGATTGAGCATGCTCTGTTGCTTTTAGCCTTCTCTCGTCGAGCAAGTCTAACTGTACCAGTCGCCGCTGCTGGTATCGATCAAGGGGTAATTCTAGCAGTGATGCAAATTTCAAAGCGGGCTTCTGAACATGTAGCGACAATACTACTTCTATTCCATAGATCAGTTCTTATGGAGTAGCATTAGTTGGAGTGCGAATAGTAGTCCGATTGGCCCATAGTGCATCATGGATCTTCTCATGCCAGTCACGGCCTGTTTCCACAGTTCGCTCCAAGATACGAATTAAGATCTTGTTGGTGGCCTCTGCCTGACCATTCCCTTGAGGATAGTAAGGAGCGGAAAAATGATGATAG
Organism: Nuphar pumila; assembly: GCF_984573655.1. Classification (NCBI taxonomy): domain Eukaryota; kingdom Viridiplantae; phylum Streptophyta; class Magnoliopsida; order Nymphaeales; family Nymphaeaceae; genus Nuphar; species Nuphar pumila. The sequence goes on from NC_143253.1 coordinate 79,315,412, forward strand.
ATCTTGAACTTTGAGCAAAATGTCTTCATCTTTTCATTCTTAAAATGACTGCCATTATCTGACACAATGTCATGTGGGATGCCGAAACGGCAAAGGATGCTCTTATGAATAAAAGAGACCACATGTCGGCCTTCTACTGTGCGGAGAGTGATAGCTTCTACCCACTTGGTGAAATATTCTGTTGCGGCATAGAAGTATTGTGGCCATTTGAAGCAAAGGGAGTGATGGGACCTACGACATCGAAGGCCCACATAGAGAACGGCCAAGGAGAGACAACAAATTGTAAATATGTTGCCAGAGCATGAATGGAAGGTGCGTGTATCTGACATTGAACACACTTCTTTACATAATAGTAACAGTCTTGCTGCATAGTCTTCCAATAGTAACCTGCTCTGATGATCTGCTTGACAAGGGTTTTGTAGCCGACGTGACCACCACAGATGCCTTCGTGTGCTTCTCGCACAACTTCTTTGACTTCGTCTTTATCTAAACATCTGGAATATTCTGAACTGAATCCACGACGATAGAGGACATTGGCCAGAATGAAATATCGGGTAGACATACGCTGGATTGCTCGCTGCTCTTTCTTCGAGAGTTCTGGGAAAAATTTGCCGGTTTTTATGAAAGTTTTGATATTGTAATACCAAGGCTTCTTTCTTTGCTCAGCCTGGTTTACTTGTTCAGCTGGAAGGAAAGCAGGTTGGTCAAGTCTGCCAATTTCGAAGGAGCGACAAGATTTTCCGTTCTTGAATGCCATAATGGAACCTAAACTGGCTAGGCTATCGGCCACTTGATTAAAATCTCTCTTGATATGGAAGAGCTGAAATTCTTCAAAATTGCTGACAAGAGCTGAAACAATTTTTTGATAAGGAAATAGCTTTTGATCTTTGACCTGCCATTCGGCTCAGACTTGATTGACAACGAGTAATGAGTCACCGTAAGCGTGAACTCTCTTGACATTGAAGTCCAGTAGAATTTTTAGACCTTGAATCAGGGCTTCATAATCAACCATATTGTGGGTACATTGAAAATCTAACTTGAGGGAAAATGGAATCATCTCTTTTTCAGGAGTGATTAATAATATCCCAATGCCTATTCCAGACATATTCTTGCGACCGTCGAAAAATAAATTTCAGACTGGAGATTGCTGGAGATTGCAAATTTGCTTATGAGGGAAGTCATCTTCGGCTTTCACTTCTTCTACCAGAGGAAAATCCGCCAATTGATTTGCAATTGCTTGGCCTTTGATTGATTGCTGCGAAACATATTCTAAGTCATATTGCATCAGTAAGACTTGCCATTTTGCGACTCGTCCGCTGAAGAAAGGTTGCTCCAAGATGTATTTGAGAGGATTGAGTTTGGACAAGATTTGGACTTCAGATGCCAGCAAGTAGTGTCTTAGCTTCTGACACATCCATACTAGAGCTAGGCAGGTCTTCTCTATGTGAGAGTATTTCTTTTCATAGTCTATGAAAGTCTTACTCACATAATAAATGACGTGCTCTATCAAGCTGCCTTCTTTGTATTGTGCCAAGAATCCGCCGTATGCAACTTGATTGATCGAGATGTATAACAGCAAAGGTTTTCCCAATTCTGGCGGCTTCAAGATGGGAGGATTGAGAAGATACTTCTTGATCCGATCAAACGATTGCTGACACTCTGGTCCCCATTCGAACTTAACTCCTTTCCTGAGCAAGTGATTGAAAGGTCCCATCTCGGTCGCCAAACCTGTTATCGTCGCAAATTTTTTCCCGTCTTCCCTTCCTTGCGGAAGAGAGAGGAAAATGCTTTCGCGATTCAAACTTGACTGGATTTTGGAAATTTGTTTTGAAATACTCGCCTCCGTTTTGAAAATTGCGGAAAAATCCATGGGATGGGGCTCGACCTGTCGGTATGAGGTTCGACCGTTCCTGCCTCCTTTAACAGGGGTAATCGAACCAAGGACCAAAATTGTGCTTGACTTAGTAAAATCATCGAAATTGTATTCTATCCTAAATGCACAGAGAATTCAGGCATGTGCTATGAGGTTTTGTAAAATGCAAATTGGAAAATATGATGTATGCTTAGAAAACATTTGGAATTGAAAAGCATTTCTCAGGAAAATTGATCTCTTAGGAAACTCAGACGAAGAAGATTTGAAATCTCGAGAAAGTTCATAAACATTTAGAAAATCATGAAGAAATGAGAATCTCGGGAAAATCTTGAGAAAGTTTATAAAGATTTGGAAAATCATGAAGAAATGAGAATCTCAAAAAAATGGAAGAAATTTTGAGAAAAGATGAACACTTAAAGAGGAAAACATTTGTCAGGAGAAACTCGGATTTTGAGAATTTTCTTAGGAAAATGATGAAAATTTTATAAGAAAGCTCATTGGAGAAGGAAATTCAAACTTAGGAAATTGAAATCCTGAGAATATTATCTTTGAAATGTCTCACAATTCCTAATGATTCAAAATCGAAAGATAATCACAAGTACTGAACCAAAACCCAGCGCTCGAACTGGTATTATTTAAAAATCCAGTGTTCAAACTGGTACATTTTCAAAATCCAACTTTTTGAGTCAGTCTTGGAAAACTGAGTTCCGACTCGGGTTTTTATTCAAATTATCCTCCTTTGTTGATCCGAGTTCCGACTCGAGATCTCATTATCTTATTTGAGCTCTGATTCGAACTCTTCATTCTCTTTTGTTGATCCGGGTTCCGACTCGAGATCTCTTTATCTTATTCGAGCTCTTATTCGAGCTCTTCATTCTTTTTTGTTGATCCAGGTTCCGACTCGAGATCTCTTTATCTTATTCGAGCTCTTCATTTTCTTTTGTTGATCCGGGTTCCAACTCGAGATCTCTTTATCTTATCTAAGCTCTAATTCAAGCACTTTATTTTCTTTTGTAGATCCGGGTTCCGACTCGAGATCTCTTTATCTTATCTAAGCTCTAATTCAAGCACTTTATTTTCTTTTGTTGATCCGGGTTCCGACTCGAGATCTCTTTATTTACTCGAGTCCTGACTCGAGCTCTTCATTTTCTTTTGTTGATCCGGGTTCCGACTCGTGATCTCTGTATTTTATTCAAGCTCTGACTCAAACTCATCATTCTCCTTTGTTGATCCAAGTCATTTCGATCCTCAGGGTCTGTCAATTGCTCAAATTTGATATTTTGCCCATCAATTTTTCAATTCAAATCTTTGGATCATCCAACTTCCAATTTTGACCTCTGGGTCACCCAAATTCTCAATTTTGACTACTAGGTCACTTAATTTCCAATTTTGACCTTCGGGTCACTCAATTCTCAATTCCGACCTTCGGGTCACACAATTTCGACCTTTCGGTCAACCAATTCCAAATTTCGACTGTTAGGTCATCCTATTTCGACCTCCGAGTCATTCAAATTTCCACCAATCAATTTTTCAATTTTCAATTTCGACCTTTGGGTCAATCAATTTCAATATCCAATTTCAATCATTTTCTGTTGCGACACATTTTTTTGAAAAAAAACATAAGGAGGCACCCTTTTGAAAACGGCTACCTTTAATTCTACAGTTTCAAAATTTTTTCAAAAAGGAAGTAACGGAACCTCATGAATGGGGGGCTGCGTTTTTCTTCAAAGGAGCTAAAAGTTTTTTTTTTAAAAAGGGGAGGGCTATTGATTTAGAAGGGGGGAGGAAAACTGGCCGATTGAGAGTTTTTTTTTGCTTATTGCAGGGGATTCACCAAAGGGGAGAGGAAAACTGGCCGATTGAGAGTTTTTTTTTTTTGCTTATTGCAGGGGATTCACCAAAGGAGGAAGGAAAATCTGGCTGATTGAATTGGGCCTTTTCGGTTTTGCAGGAGTCATCCACCTCCAACCGGATGCTACCCATCATCCACCTTCCTTCAGCCCAGCCGCAGGACCTCCACCAGCTCCTACCCATTTTCCTTCAGCCCACCTTCCTTCAGCCCAGCGTGTTGCTGCCCATTTTCAGTCCACAAGCTGCAAGAGGTCCCCAATCTAGCAGAGAATCCAACGTGTTACCCATTTCATTCAGCCCAGCTACATCACCATTTGATTTAGGTGATCATGTTTTTGTTTAAGCTTAATGCTAAATTTCTGTTTGATGGAACTATGGCTGGAACATAATCATTTGATTTATGAGATCATGCTTAGCTTAATGCTAAATTCCTGTTTGATGAAGCTATGGATGGAATATTCACCATTTGATTTAGATGATAATGCTTTTGTTTAAGCTTAATGCTAAATTTTTGTTTGATGAAGCTATGGCTGGAATATCACCATTTGATTTATGAGATTTTGTTTAGCTTAATGCTAAAATTCTTTTTTTATGAAGCTATGGCTGGAATATCACCATTTGATTTATGAGATTTTGTTTAGCTTAATGCTAAAATTCCTATTTTATGGAGCTATGGCTGGAACATCATCATTTGATTTATGAGATCATGCTCAGCTTAATGCTAAATTCCTGTTTGATGAAGCTATGGCTGGAATATTTACCATTTGATTTAGATGATCATGTTTTTTGCTAAATTTCTATTTGATGAAGCTATGGCTGGAATATCACCATTTGATTTATGAGATTTTGTTTAGCTTAATGCTAAAATTCCTGTTTTATGAAGCTATGGCTGGAACATTCACCATTTGATTTATGAGATCATGCTTAGCTTAATGCTAAATTCATGTTTGATGAAGCTATAGTTGGAACATTCACCATTTGATTTAGGTGATCATGCTTTTGTTTAAGCTTAATGCTAAATTTCTGTTTGATGAAGCTATGGCTGGAATATCACCATTTGATTTATGAAATTTTGTTTAGCTTAATGCTAAAATTCTTGTTTGATGAAGCTATATCTGGACATCATTAGCCATTACCTGCACACATCACACACTTTCACTGCATTCCATTACATTTTCAACTTCAATACACCTCCACCTATCACCCTTCACAGCCTTGTCACAATTTTCTTGAAAACAGCCCATTGTTCCCACAGTGCATTTCCTGCACATTACGTATGTGTTGTATTTACCATCTTCTGCAAGTATGCAGTCTTGACAATCGGCTATGTTCATGAACAAATATATCCATATCCGTTCATGATCTCTATGCCATATGTTGCACGCTTCATTATTGATATATAGAGAAGCTCCATACCCGATTTTACTGAGAAATATGTTGTAATTTGGGAAATACGGCTGTGTAAAATCACCTACAGAAACTGTATATACCTGTATTTTCTGATTTTACCCATTATATGGAATTTCTATTAATATGTATATTTTCTCATTATAGGTATATATATATATATATATATATATATATATATATATATATATATATATCTACCTATATGTATACGTATATATGTGTATATATATATATATACATATATATATATATATATATATATATATATATATACTTGTATATATATATCCCTTCATGTGCACTTATTTCCATATATGAGCATCCATGTATCTAATTTCTCATATAAATACCTCTCCATTATTACATATCATTTAGCACCAATTTTAGCAATTTTTGATATACATCTCTTCGTTGTATATAATATATATATATACCCATTTTCTTGGTTATCTGGTACTAACTCTCATTTTGCAGGAAAATTTGGAGGATGCTGATTCTTTCTACACTATGTATTTCATTTATTTTTTATTTATATCAGAGATGTAATAATCAAACTTGGAATAATATTTACTTTTACTGCTTAGATTAGGATGCATCTCATGTAGTTTAATTCCTGCAATGTCCTGATTCTATGATTCATGTATCATTTTAAAAAATCACCATGGATGTACACGAATGGCACGTGCACCAACTCTTAGGGAGTTGATGAACTCGTTTGAATCCATATTTACGGCCCTAGTCAGAATATGGACGAGACCCAGATCCATCATCTCTCTACCAGTCACATTGAGCCTACACTCTTAGGCTATTTTAAAAATGCACATCATATTTCCAATTTTTCAAAATGTTGTGAATTAACTCAAGTAAACTCTGAACATATTCATGGCACAGTCAGAATATGTGAAGGATTTACTTTGGTTGTAATACACATTTTCCAACCAATTTTTCAGAAATCTTTTCAAAGTGCATTCATTCATTCAAATCGTCTGCATCATTTGTTTTTCTCATGATTTTCTCAAGAGATTTTCACTTCATGGAATCGATTTCTCAAGAAACTATGAAGATTTTCGAAGTTGGATTTTCCAAATCAAAGTTTTCCCGTGATTTTCCCTGAAAATATTATTTTCTTAAGATGCTTTCAAAAAGAATTTCTCATCTTTCTCAAGAATCAAAGTTGATTTTCAGACATTTCAAAGATAATATTCTCAGGATTTCAATTTCCTAAGTTTGAATTTCCTTCTCCAATGAGCTTTCTTATAAAATTTTCATCATTTTCCTAAGAAAATTCTCAAAATCCGAGTTTCTCCTAACAAATGGTTTCTTCTTCAACTGTTCATCTTTTCTTAAAATTTCTTCCATTTTCCCGAGATTCTCATTTCTTCATGATTTTCCAAATCTTTATAAACTTTCTCAAGATTTTCCCGAGATTCTCATTTCTTCATGGTTTTCTAAATCTTTATGAACTTTCTCGAGATTTCAAATCTTCTTCGTCTGAGTTTCCTAAGAGATCGATTTTCCTGAGAAATGTTTTTCAATTCCAAATATTTTCTAAGCATACATCATATTTTCCAACTTGCATTTTACAAAACCTCATAGCACATGCCTGAATTCTCTATGCATTTAGGATAGAATACAATTTCGATGATTTTACTAAGTCAAGCACAATTTTGGTCCTTGGTTCGATTACCCCTGTTAAACAGGAACGGTCGAACCTCGTACGACAGGTCGAGCCCCATCCCATGGATTTTCCCGCAATTTTCAAAACGGAGGCGAGTATTTCAAAACAAATTTCCAAAATCCGGTCAAGTTTGAATCGCGAAAGCATTTTCCTCTCTCTTCCGCAAGGAAGGGAAGACGGGAAAAATTTTGTGACGATAACATGATCCGAGGTACAATTATCAATGTACTGGTCTTAATGCAGGATTTTCAATCTCTCTTGACATGCCATATTTCTGGCATTAATCCATTTTGCAGGAAAAACCTGGAGGATGGTGACTATTTTTAAGTTTCGTATTTTTCATTTATTTTGATTTATGTCAGAGATGTAATAATCAAACTTGGAATTATATTTACTTTTACTGCTTAGATTAGGATGCATCTCATGTAGTTTGATTCCTGCGATATCCTGATTCTATAATTCATATATCTCATTTTGCAAAATCACCATGGATGTACACGAATGGCACGTGCACCAACTCTTAGAGAGTTGACGAACTCGGTGGAGTCCATATTTACGGCCCTAGTCGGAATATGGATGAGACCCAGATTCATCATCTTTCTACCAGTCACATTGGGCCTACACTCTTAGGCTATCTTCAAAATGCACATTATATTTCTGATTTTTCAAAATATTGTGAATTAACTCAAATAAACTCTAAACATATTCATGGCCACAGCCAGAATATGTGTGGGATTTATTTTGACTTGATACACATTTTTTTCAACAAATCCCTCAGAAAATCTTTTCAAAGTGCATCCATTCATTCATATCATTTGCATCATGAAATCACTAGTTTTTCTCATGATTTTCTCAAGAAAATCTCATTTCCAAGGAAATCGATTTCTCGAGAAACTCTGAAAATTTTCAAAGTTTGATTTTTCAAGTCAAGTTTTCCACGATTTTCCCTGGAAAATGTTATTTTCTTAAAAGTCATTTTCAAAAGGAGTTTTCTCATCTTTCCCAAGAATCAAAATCGATTTTCAAATATTTCAAAGACAATATTCTTAGGATTTCAATTTCCCAAGTTTTGAATTTCCCTCTCCAAAGAGTTTTCCTATAAATTTTCCATCATTTTCCTAGGAAAATTCTCAAAGTCTGAGTTTTCCTGACAAATATTTTCCTTTTCAAGTATTCACCTTTTCTCAAGAATTCTCTCAATTTTCTCAGGATTTTCTCACATCTTCACAAACTTTCTGGTGAGTTCCAAATACTGTCATCTGAGTTTCATGAGAGGTTGATTTCCATCTTTTTCCTGAGTAATGCTTTTCAACTCCAAATGTTTTCTAGGCATACATCATATTTTTCAACTTGCATTTTACAAAAATTTCATAGCACATGCCTGAATTCTCTGTGCATTTAGGATAGAACACGATTTCGATAATTTTACTAAGTCAAGCACATTTTGGTCCTTGGTTCGATTACCCCTATTAAAGGTGGCAGGAATGGTCGAATCTCGTACCGACAGGTCGAGCCCCATCCCATGGATTTTCCTACTATTTTCAAAATGGAGGCGAGTATTTCAAAATAATCAAAAAATAAATTTCAAAACTCCGATCAAGTTTGACTCGCAAAAGCATTTTCCTCTCTCTCCCGCAACGAAGGGAAGAGGGAAAAATTTTGCGACGATAACAATAACAAATGCATAAAAAGTAAAAATAGAGTAAAAGTTTGAGTTTAAGAAAATGAGAATTTCTCCAACATAGGAGAGACAGGTTTTTCTCCCCCTTTGTCATAGACAAAAAGGAGGGGATCAGAGTATAAAAAGTATTATTACACACCAAAAAAAATAAATTCATTCAGAATCGGATGTGTGATTAAACTTCTAGAGTAGAGAATCTTGGCCGATCTTTAATGATTGAAAGGATTGGTGCAGAGAAGCTTGGTTCCTTAGTAGAAGATCCTGAGAGTTTTGGACGTCGACAAGGGCAGAGAATATGTCTAGTTCAGAAGTTGTTGCCGGATCTGCCCCACCATGGCCTTCGTCGTCAGAGTGGTGTAGAGGTGACCCTTCTTCGGGGAAGTAGGAGTCATCAAATGCATGAATGAAATAAGAGACGACATCATTTTGAAGTGGCACTTTGAAATACTTAAGAATATGGGTGATAAAATAACCGAATGGGAGAGAGCGAAAGGTACGAAAACTAATCATGTTATTGAAAATGATGCTGGACGAGTTTATGGGGAAGTTACAGAAGATCGCATAGATTAAAAGATGTAAACACCCCAAATTTTCCACATCCATTTTTAAACACATCTCCCCGTGTAGTGCCAACCCTGTTAGGTCAGTGTAGGAGTCAAACGCCAAGTCTGTTTCAGAAAATCACCATTTTACCAATTTTTATTAGAAAAATTACCATTTTACCCCTAGGTCATCCTGGACCCCAGTCAGTCGGAGTTAACCAAGCTCATTGGCCAGTTCAGAACAGTTAAAATATCAGCCATTTCAAGCTCATCTGAGCTCATAGTGAGAAGGCAATTTTTATTTCTGAACATTCTTGCCAAAATGGGATCATTTCTTCATAAATGAGCTCACTTCTCACTCAAATCCAAGCCAATTGTCTCTGAGTCAGTCATTCATAGTCAGTCATATTCCCAAGAGTCTAACTTGAGCTCACTAGGAGTTCGAGTGCTCCAGTTTCAGTTCAAAACCATTTCTGAGTGTCTAAGAGCCCATTTTAGTCCATTTCAGCACTTTCAGCTGAAATTGAGTTGAGTTCAGTCAGTTGAGCTAGTGTTCGAGCTTTGATTTTAGTTCATCTCATTATTACTAACCTTTGTTCTAGCTCAAACCCAGCTCAGGTTCATAATTCACTTCGCTTCAGTGATCGTTTTGTACCATTTCTCTAAAAATGGCAGCTTTTCTTGAAAAATTTAGTCGAAAAGGTGAAATGGACTACACTGGTACACTTTAAAATTCAGTGTCCACATTGGTCCAGTTTTCCTTCAGGATTCGAGTTCCGACTCAAATTTACTTTCCTTCTAATTGATCTATTTTCCTTCAGGATTTGAGTTCAGACTCGAATTTCTTTTCCTTCCAAATTGATCTACTTTTCCTTCAGGATTCGAGTTACGACTCGAATTTCCTTTCCTTCTAATTGATCTATTTTTCCTTCAGGATTTGAGTTCTGGCTCGAATTTTTTTTTCTTCCAAATTGATCTACTTTTCCTTCAGGATTCGAGTTCCGACTCGAATTTCCTTAACTTCTAATTGATCTATTTTTCCTTCAGGATTCAAGTTCTGACTCAAATTTCCTTTCCTTCTAATTGGTCTAGTTTTCCTTCAAGATTCGAGTTCCGAGTCACATTTCTTTTCCTTTCTCATTGATCTACTTTTCCATCAGGATTCGAGTTCCGACTCAAATTTCTTTTCCACCTCATTGATCTACTTTTCCTTCAGGATTTGAGTTCCGACTCAAATTTCTTTTCCTTCTAAATTGATCTACTTTTCCTTCAGAATTCCAGTTTTGACTCGCATTTCTTTTCCTTCCAAATTGGTCTACTTTTCCTTCAGAATTCGAGTTCCGACTCGAATTTCTTTTGCTTCCACAATGAATCTAGTTTTCCTTCGAAGATTTGAGTCTTGACCCGAGTTTTCTTTTCCTTCGGAATTGGTCTAGAAAATTAGAGTTTCAACTCGAATTTTCTTCCAAATCTAATTCAAATGCCTAGAATCTGTCTAGAAAATTAGAGTTTCGACTCGAATTTTCTTCCAAATCCAATTTGTTTAGCTTTCCTTTAAAGGTTTGAACTCCTACTCAAACTTTTCTGCAATTTAGTAATTGGTCTAGAAGATCCAAGTTCCGACTCGAATTTTCTTTCAAAACCCAATTCATTTAGTTTTCCCTTGAAGATTTGAATTCTGATTTGAATCTTCCTTCAAAATCTAGTTTAACACTTGGTTCATTTAAAGCTCTCAAGTTGATTCCTTCATTCTTAAACTATGATTTTTAGGTTAAATCCCTATGGAATTGACGGTTTTTAGGTTGAACCCATTTCGAACTAATCTCATTCTAAAAAATTCGATCTGTAGGTTGAATTCCTTTTGGATTGGTATTTTTCAGAAATGTGATTTGTAGGTTGAAGTCCTCCGGATCCACGTTGTTAGGATGAATCCCTATTGAACCCACGTCGTTCCCAGTGAACCAATGTCCTTCTCAATTGGACCAATGTCGTTCTTAGGTTGAATTCCTATTGAACCCATGTTGTTCCCAGTAAACTAATTCCAATTTCGACCTTCGGGTCATTCAATTTCCAATTTCCAATTTCCAAATTCTAAATTCCAATTTCCAAATTTCCAAATTCCAATTTTGACCTTTGGTCACTCAATACCAATTTCAGTCATTTCCTCTTGCGAGAGACCCTTTTTACAGGGAGAGTTCAAGGGAGCTCATTCTTTTTGCATGCGACAAAAATTTAGCATTAAGCTTAAACAAAAGCATGATCACCTAAATCAAATGGTGAATGTTCCAGCCATAGCTTCATCAAACATGAATTTAGCATTAAGCTAAGCTTGATCTCATAAATCAAATGGTGAATGTTCCAGCCATAGCTTCATAAAACAGGAATTTTAGCATTAAGCTAAATAAAATCTCATAAATCAAATGGTGATATTCCAGCCATAGCTTCATCAAACAGAAATTTAGCAAAAAGCATGATCATCTAAATCAAATGGTGAATATTCCACCCATAGCTTCATCAAACAAGAATTTAGCATTAAGCTGAGCATGATCTCATAAATCAAATGGTGATGTTCCAGCCATAGCTCCATAAAACAGGAATTTTAGCATTAAGCTAAACAAAATCTCATAAATCAAATGGTGATATTCCAGCCATAGCTTCATGAGAACACCCCAAATTTTTCAAAATCTTTTAAATATTCCCTTTTTGCCCCTGATATCATTTTCTGAGCAATTGAGCCACTTTTAAATCTAAATTCCAATACATTTCTCAAGTTTTACTGAAATTAAATTTGTTTTATATGTTTAAATTGATTTTGGATCCGGATCCATTGTCCGGATCCAAATCTGAGTCTCATTGTCCAATTTTATATTAAAATTATAGAAAATACCAAAAATAGTTTTTAAAATAGCTCGGACAGTCCATCAGGCATCCGTTTGAATCCATTGCGTTGTATTTCTCAATACAAGTTTTAAAACTCAAACATTTTCTCAAAACTCGGGTCCGAACTCATTCTTTTGAAGAAATTTTCCTGAAGTAGTCTGAAATTCTCAGAAAAACACTTTTGTAAATATTTCTCAGAAAAATACCAAAAAATTAGTATTTAATCTTTGTTTTCCCGTAAAACTTTAGGATTTTATTTCAAAAAATACAAAAAAATGGAAAATATCAAGAAAGAAACAAAAAAAAATATAATTAATGGAAAAGGAAAAAGCACAAAAAGTGACCTTTTGAAAATTGAGTATTATCAAAGCACTTTTTGGCAAAAACTTTTTAAAGAGGCCCTTTTTTTGAAAAACTTTATTTTTAAAAGCCGAGTTAGGGTTTCTAAAACCCTAACTCTCGCCCTCCAGTCTCTCTCTCACTCTCGAGAGGCTTCTCTCCATCGCCCCCTTTCCCTTCATCCCGCGCACATCTCCCTCCATTTCCACCCTCCATCTCCAACCAATTACCTCTCGAACCCTCCTTCTCCCAGTTTAAAAAAAGCACACAGCAGTCGATGGAAGGTCATTGTTTTCACCCCTCCACAGCCTTTTCTCTCTTGCATACGACCCGTTATCACCCTTCTCCCACGCTCCTTCTCTGGTTTCTTCTCCCTTATATTCCTCCCCTTTCCTTCTTTATTAACCTCTCTTTTCTCAACCCACTGGAGGTAATCGACCCTCCAGGCAACAAAAGCCCTCTTCATCCCCCTCATTCTCTGATATCAACCTCCAGAGTCTCAACACATCTGCTATATATCGAAGGCTTTTAGCTCTTTCCTCAAATTAAAGCTCCATTAAATCAGGGATCGCCCAAGAAGCCGATCTGCAGGATATCCCTTTCGTTTCAGCTGAGCTGGGCTTTCGATATTGGCAATAATAGCAGGCCAGAGCACCACTCTTCTTCTTCCTTCGGAATCTCTGCAAAAACCACGTAAAATACTTATCCTCTTCCCCATTTCTACGGTATTACTTCTTTCTTTCTTTTTCTTTTTTTTTTCTTTTCTCGGTTCTTCTGATTTTCGTCGCCTTTCCTCTTCTCACCTTTTTTTTTGGATTTTACTGGATTTTTCCAGTTGTATTCCATTAACGCACCATGGATTGTGTTGAGTTGCTCATAGCAACTTCAACACGGTCTCGTGCAAGAGCAACAGAACCATCACGCTCCAACATTTTTTTTTTATTATTATTCACTGTGTTTAGCTCATTTTCTCTTTTGGTTCTTTGATCTCTTGTTCACATTTGATTTCTCTTCTAATGGTGGATTTATTGTTTTGATTTCTCTTTTGAGGGTAGACTGAACAAGAAGAAGCCGATGAGGGATTAGAGATGATCTCTTGTATTTCCCTTTTCGATTATTTCGTGGCTTTTGATTCTTAAATTTTAGCAGCATCAGGGGGAAGGGGCATTTGTTCATCATTCGCTTTAAGCTACATTTTACTCCATTATGTTTTGATGACCCCTGCATTGCGTGTTATTATAACAGCAACACGTATATCATCCGGAAGACCCTCCGCCCATACCTTCATTGCATTAATCTGTGAGCATTTTCCTTTACATTCCTGAACTCTGATAAAAGGCCATCATATGTATGCTGTAATGTCTGCTGATATCTACGTGAATCACAGTTCCACTTCAGGGTTAATACTCCCAAACACTCTCTCTTTTCATTAGATCCATTTATGAATAGTTTTGAGTTGTGTATATCTGGTATATCAAATTTGATGCCATCTGATGTTTTTGTAGCCTTTTTTTTATTTTCCCTTGAAGTCTCAAAATTACTGTTTATCGTTTTAAAATCCCTTCCGATTTGTTGTTGATCTTTGAGATCGATTTACTGATCTTTGTTACCATTTGCAGTTGATTTCTGGAATCATTTTGTCGTTAATCTTTGTTATGATTCGCTATTGATCTCTGATATATATTTTGGATTTCAGCTGCTGTTTGAAATTCCAGTGAACGAATTGAATGTTTAACTCCACTGCAATTTCGGACATTCAGAATCTATTGCAATTTTCAGTGCTTGAATTCACTTGAACATTGAGTTGGGCTAACTGGACTTGTTGTTACTATTGGGTTTGTTTACCCATTGTTAATTGATTTTCAGAGTAATTTCTACTGTTTTAATTATTGATTTTCAATGTAATCCTTACTATCAGTCAATTGGATACCATTAGTTGTTAGTTCTTAGTTAAGAAAATTGCTATTTGTGTAGCTAAGTAATTAGCTGGTTGTTAGCAGGTAACTGAGTTGTTGTTAGTTGATTAAAAAAAAAAAAACTATAGTTATGAATTACTGCAGAGTTTTGCTCTGTTATTGAATAAAATCGCTGTGAAAATAAATCTTATGCTGATCTGATTCACAATTCGGTAGAACATTTCTGTGGCATAGCTAGTAAAGTCGACTTGCTATGTGCTTGAGTAACCGAAATCAATGTAACTCATAAGTTCGGGATATCCATTCTCTAAGATTGATATGCTGAATCAGTTTGCTAAACCCGTGTCTATGTGAACCGTTTGTAAAATAAAATTCCAATTTCATACAAGGAACCCTTAGTTCAGGGAGAGCTTCGACGAAAGTTCATTTTCCTTGTGACCACAATTTCATACTAGGTCATTTCATCATGAAGGACCCTCTTTTCAAGGAGAGTGTGATGGACTTGTTCCTTCATGACCAATTCACCAACCTCACCATTACCGACCCCCTTTCCATAAGAGAAGCCTAATGTTAGGAAGTTTTGACGAAAGCTTAATTTCTCTTCGAAAGTTCGTTTTTCAGACACCTCCTCTTCAGGGAAGAGAAGGATAATTTCTATTTCCAATTTCTGAATCTTCTCCTTTGGGGAAAGGAGAAGAAAATTTTTGTCATGGATGCGTTGAGTCGTGCTTCAAATGCTCTCTTTCATAAAGGATATCAAGAACATTTTGCCAATTTGTCATTAAATATTTGTTGATTTCAAAATCTTTATTGCGCAAAAATATTATCTCAGAATACCTTTAGTATTACTTCCGAAAGGACAAAGCTTTCGCGAAAAAGGATTCAAAATTCAAAATCTTTCTATTGAGCAACCAAAAGGATGAAGAATAAATCTTCGATATGCCCAACAAAGAAAATTCAATGTTGTTGCAAAGCCATAAGTGGTCGATATTGATCCCAGTCAATGGCACATTTTTGCAGATCATTCTTGGGAAATAAAGCAGTCAAAATATTCTGAGTGATACAGAAAAATCTACTCAATTTTTATATCTTCTCTATCACCTAAGCTGTAATTAAATATCTGCAAAAGGGATCTCTCAATTGTCGTCAAGATGAAGACGAATTATGCGAGTTAGACCCCCAGAGCCAAAGAAGATTTGGATCATCTCCAAGATGAAGGAGTTTGTGACGGATCCTTCTAGGGAAAGTTCAAATCACCGTCAAGATGAAGGCGACAGCGATGAGCCTCCCGACAAACCCTAAAAGATATTTAATTTCTGCTATCATCAAGAGATTCTCAACCAATGAGCCAATACCGTCAAGATCAACCTTGAGAGAAAGAAGGATCAGAGCATCTCCAAGTTGTAGGAGTTTGTGATGTACCCTTCCAAAAAAAAAAGACAGAGAAAAGTCAGGACATCTCCGAAATGAAGGATGATGTAATCCTCAAAAATCCAAGAGAGCTTCAATTCTGCCAAAAAAAAGAGTGCAAAAAGATCATCATAAGAAAAGAATCCCAGGATATCAGACTACCAAATCTACCAAGAATCTTCTTTAAATTTTGTGAAATTATATTATCAATATCCTTTCATCAATTGCTTTTACAATATCAAGGATACTCTTTTTTCTGTTCATATCAAGGAAATTGATAGCTTCTTTGAAAGAAAGCCAATCGCAAACAATTTGAATTTGAATCTTGATTCTACGAAGTTAAGCCCAGTCGGAGGTAATACTTTAGGTAGAAAAGAGGAAATATTTTCATACCAATATAATCAATTTCAAGCATTTTGAATCAACAAACAATTTTTAACATTTTGGCAATATTTTCTTACTATCTTGACATGAAGTGAAGAGCTCGATGTCCATCTTGACATATTCTGGCATCACCTTTTACCTCCTTGAGAGAGTAACCTTTATCGCCTTTCGCATTGTTGAAAGATTAGCCTTTTCTTTGAAACGATAGCCTTTGTCATCTTTCGCGTTGTCGAAAGAATTCATCTTGTGTGTTGTCAAAAGAATCACCTTGCTCCTTTGGATCGCAATGTCATCTTTCGCGTTGTTGAAAGAATCGCCTTGTTCCTTTGGATCGCCTTTGCCATCTTTCGCGTTGTCGAAAGATTTTAATCTTTTGCGTTGTCAAAAGAATTGCCTTACTCCTTTGGATCACCTTGTCATCTTTCGCGTTGTTGAAAGAATCGCCTTGTTCCATTGGATCGCCTTTGCCATCTTTCGCGTTGTCGAAAGAATTCATCTTTCGCGTTGTCGAAAGAATTCATCTTTTGCGTTGTCAAAAGAATCGCCTTGCTCCTTTGGATCGCCTTGTCATCTTTCGCATTGTTGAAAGAATCACCTTGTTCCTTTGGATCGCCTTTGCCATCTTTCGCGTCGTCGAAAGAATTCATCTTTCGCGTTGTCGAAAGTATTCATCTTTTGCGTTGTCAAAAGAATCTCCTTGCTCCTTTGGATCGCCTTGTCATCTTTCACGTTGTTGAAAGAATCAGCTTGTTCCTTTGGATCACCTTTGCCATCTTTCGCGTTGTCGAAAGAGTTCATCTTTCGCGTTGTCGAAAGAATTCATCTTTTGCGTTGTCAAAAGACTCACCTTGTTCCTTTGGATCGCCTTGTCATCTTTCGCGTTGTTGAAAAAATCGCCTTGTTCCTTTGGATCGCCTTTGTCATATTTCGTGTTGTCGAAAGAATTCATCTTTCACGTTGTCGAAAGAATCACCTTATTCTTCTTCTTCAAAAAAAATTTGTCTTATTCACCATCCAACTTACCATTTTCTATCTTCCCGGTCAGGTTAAGGGATTAAACTTGAGCCTCATTTTGATGAGGTATTTCATTCCCGCTCAGGTTAAGGGTTAAACCTGAGCCTCATTCTGATGAGGTATTTCATTTTCATTCCCGATCAGGTTAAGGGTTAAACCTGAGCCTCATTATGATGAGGTATTTTATTTCTTGGTCTGGTTAAGGGTCAAACCTGAGCTTCGTTTCTACACGAGGTATTTCTCGTCCCATCCAGGTTAAGGGCAAAACATGAATCTCACTTCTTTTGAGGTAAATTCTTTCTTCTTTATTCTCCATTTCATATCTACCATTTTCATCAGGGCTAATATTTTCATATCCAGTCAGATCCTTCTAACTGGGGAGTTTTTATAGCCCAAGTTTGGTGTGTTTTTCTTTGCCACTAAGCTCGTCCTCAAGCCGACTTAGTAGCAAAGAGGGGCATCTGTAAACACCCCAAATTTTCCATATCCATTTTCAAACACATCTCCTCGTGTAGTGCCAACCCTGTTAGGTCAGTGTAGGAGTCAAACCCCGAGTCACTTTCAAAAAATCACCATTTTACCAATTTTATTAAAAAAATTACCATTTTACCCCTAAGTCATCCCGAACCCCAATCTGTCGGAGTTAACCTAGCTCATTGGCCAGTTCAGAACAGTTAAAATATCAGTCATTTCAAGCTTATCTGAGCTCATAGTGAGAAAGCAATTTTTATTTCTGACCATTCCTGCCAAAATGGGATAATTTCTTCAGAAATGAGCTCATTTCTCACTCAAAGCCAAGCCAATTGTCTCTAAGTCAGTCATTCATAGTCAGTCATATTCCCAAGAGTCTAACTTGAGCTCACTAGGAGTTCGAGTGCTCCAGTTTCAGTTCAAAACCATTTTTGAGTGTCCAAGAGCCCATTTTAGTCCATTTCATCACTTTCAGCTGAAATTGAGCTGAGTTCAGTCAGTTGAGCTAGTGTTCGAGCTTCGATTTTAGTTCATGTCAGTATTACTGACTTTTGTTCTAGCTCAAACCCCGCTCAGGTTCGTAATTCACTTCGCTTCAGTGACTGTTTAGTACCATTTCTCTAAAAATGGCAGCTTTTCTTGAAAAATTTAGCCAAAAAGGTCAGTTGAGTGAGTGTCTAGTAAGTTCACTTGAGTTCTGAAACTCTAGAACCCAGCTCAATCTAGCTCATCTTAATTCAATCCAGCTCAAACCATAATTTTTAGTGTCACTCTAACCCAGTAGAGTCCCGAGAACCATTTCTTGAGCTATTTTGCAAATGTTATCAATTTTTATGCTTTTTTAACTAGTACAACTACCAATCGGGGTCTGACATCCAAAATTCTTTATTCAGAGTTAGCATTTCACATAGCATTTCACATCATTTCATATCATTTCTCAGCATTTCGTAACATTTCATCACATTGCATTTCATTTTCGAAGTCCAGAACTCCAGTTTTATAAATTTCAATCCAGATCGAGTTTTAAAAGTTTTCATAAATCAATTTCAAACCCCGAGTTTCCAAAATTGACATTTTTACTCCCGAGATTCTAAATTTGGAAATATTTCCTCGATTAAAAAACAATCTCGATTTCTTTCAAAATTAAATTTTCAAATTCTACACTGGATTTGCTTCGCAACGAGGTAATGAACTTCAAAATCCGAGCTTGTTTCAAAAACTGCCAAAAATAGCTCGTTTCATCTGGAATTTTTCTGAAAAGACTATTTTACCCCTTGAATTGTCAAAATAAATTTCAAAAGTGGAATTGGGACCCGCTCTGAGATGGCCCATTCATTTACATTTCTATTTTATTAAAAAAAAATATGTTTCTTTTTATTGATTTTTATTTATTTATTTTATTTTAGAGAGGTGGGACCCACAAGGTGGTCGCCCAAACCTCCATCCCCCTCTCCCTTCCTTTTTTCCTTTTTCTTTTTCCCTTTCTCTTTCCCTTTCTTCTTCCTTTCTTTCCTTTTCTTTTTCTTCTTTCTTTCCTTTTTCTTTTTCCCTTTCTTTCCTTCTTCCCTTTCTTCCTTCCTTCCTTTCCCTCTTGCCCAGCCATTCAGGTATGGCTATTCCTCAAGGCCATATCATCTTATTAAACCCTAGGTATAAAGCTATTAAGCCCTAAGTCCAAAAAAAAAAAAAGGAGGAAGAAGAGACAGCTGCCTCATCCAAGCATCTCTCTCTCTCTCTCTCTCTCTCTCTCTCTCTCTCTCTCTCTCTCTCTCCTTTTCTCCCCTTGGCTGCTGCAGCCATAATAGCGACCTTCAACACAGTTCAGCCATCTTCTTCCTTGCAGCCAACAGCACCACCACTAACTGCAGCAGCCCTTGCACTTTTAGCAGCCTCAACAAGCTCCTTCTAGCAGCCACAAAGAAGCCCACCAACTACAGCAAACGTCCATGGCTGTAGCTACCTCCAAGCAGCCAATGTTCATTCAGTTTCAGCCCTTCTCTAAGAGACACCTCACCCTTTGGTGACAGCCTTCATCACACCTTCCTCCTTGGCATCAATCAATACATCAATTCCAACGTCCATTGCCGCAGCCTCCATTGCAAATATCTGCTTCTAGCCTATCCGTTGCAAGGGATCCAAGGTAAGGCCCTCGTTTCATTGGTGCTTGTTTGATTTTCCTCTTTCTTTGTATTGTTATGAATGTTTTTTCTGTTTTTCAAAACGTAATATAAAAATCATTTTAAGACTGGGTTTGCCTCAAGGCCATCTAGGTGAGGGGATCCATCCGATGGATGGATCGGGTCCCTCTCACTTGCAGCCAACATCAAGTGAATGTCATCCCCCCTGATTTTTTTTATTTTACTCATAGTTTTAAATATATTTCATGTCTTTCTTCAACTTACATTTATTTCGTTTTATTTTTTTTATGCTATTTAGTATGATTTCATTGATAGCACATAGTTTTGATTTTAGGTGCGTATTTCAATTGTTATTTTATGCATAATGTTTCACTAATAAATCGTGGTATTTTTAGTATAAATACATCTACGTGTTTGTGATTCCCTGCCAGAAACCTAGATTCGTTTAGATTTCGTAACCCATTCTAATAAATCAAATCCCAAACTGGGATTTTACATTTCCAGAACTTCCAGTTCCTGTTTTAGCAGATAAGAACCTTTAAAATCACCCATGTGGGTGATTCAAATCATCCTCTAAAAATCACAGTAGATTCATAATTGAATCTACTAATGATCTGGAAATTTTTAGGATTTTCCAAGCAGTTTTGACCTCTGTCAAAAATCAGATTTCCCACCCCCTGGGAAAATCTTGATTTTTCTTCGTCAGGGTATAGACAGACTCTAATGCATTGAGTTCGTTCAATTCGTAGTTTGTCTGCAAAAACTTTCCCAAAATTTGGGGATTTTTTGAACTGTTTCAATATTTTTCCCAAAAATTTCTTTTCTGTCTAACAGATTCCAATATCAAAAAATTTCAGAGATTTGGGTCTCTGATAACAGTGTGCCCTTTCCAAACCGTAACTCGATTCTCAATGATGAAAAAAGATCAAATTTTTCGCTATTTGTCAGGAACATTTTTCCATAATTTCAGCCTTTTCCCCATCTATCTGCTATTTTTTTCACATTTTCTACCGAAACCTGTCTGTTTCCCCCAAATCCTAGAGTCGCCGGATTCCGATCCGACTTGCCAGAGTTGTACAACTCCGACCATAGGTCAAAACCAGAAAGTGTAAAAGGAAAAAATCTTTGCTTAACTTTCCTCTGCTACCCCATAAAATTTTGGAAATTTTTATCGAAGTTTGATATCCGAAATTCCCTTTAAAATCACCATTTTATGGAAAATTTTGATTTTCTTAGGATTTTAGCTATTTTCTATATTAAGAAAATACAAAAAAAATAGATTTTCGAGCTCCATTCTGTTTTTAGGGTTAGTTTAGGTGTCCATTCCAAATTTGGCTTAATTCCAAGTTCATTTGCTACATGTGTTAGTTTATCTTTAACTTCAGAAGCGAAAATCATGCGAAAATCAAGTTAAATTTGATATTTTATGATATTTTCACCATTTTAGGGTTTTATTCATGTAAAAAAGCATATAGAATCATATTAGGGTTAATTTTAATGTCATTTTCATTTCACACTTTCTATTTTTGCAAAATTTATTTCAAAAAACCCTGGTTTCAAGGCCATAGTCTTGTTATCGGGAGTATTTTGGTCATTTTGACCTAAATTTCGAAATTTCAATCTTTAATTTCATAAATTTTCATGCATATAATCATATTTCACCATATTGTATTTGATTTATTTCATTTGATTTCCAAAATTTCAAAATTTACAAAAATTATTTAAGAAAACCCTGATTTCAAGGTCATCAGGGGTATTTTGGTCATTTTGACCCCAATTTCGAATTTCCAAGTTTATTTTCAAAATTTATTCATTATTTATCATGTTTATATCAAAGGGGGTATGAATTTGGGTTTATATCTGAATAATATATGATAATTTCTTATATTTTCGGATAAATTCAGAAAAACCTGCATTTTTGTGCTAACCTTGTTTTCTAGTTTTGCAGGAACATTCTAGAAGAAGACTTAGTTAATTTATTTTTTTTTCTATTCAATTCAATGTAAAAATCAATGTAATATTTGGAATAAGAGTTACATTTCTGCTTAGAATAGGGTTGCATTGCATATAGTTTAATTTCAACAATTTTCAATATTTGATGTATCATTCATGTACATTATTTCAAATTCACTATGGTTGACACGAATGGCACGTGCAAAAGCTCTTATGGGGTTTATAAACTCGGTGAGATTCATATTTATGGCCATAGTTAGAATACGAAGAAAACCAAGATTTATGATCTTCTTCATATTAGCCACATTCAGCCTACACTCTTAGGCTAACTTCAAAAATGCACTCAATTTCTCAAAATTTCAAAAAGAATTTCCCAATTCCTCAAAGAATTCTCTTTCAAATTCATTCATTTATCAAATTTGCAATATTTTCAAACTCTTTTCCCAATTCAATTTAAAAAAAAATCAATTTTCCCAAGGTTTTCTTAAGTCTTTCTCAAGATTAGATTTTCTCAGAATTCTGAGTTTTCAAATGACATTTCAAAGCATTTCCCAAGTTTAAATCAAGAATTTCCAATGTTTTAAAATTCTCAAATTTCAAAATCCCAAGTTTTCAGAAATTGACTTTCTCAGATTTCCCATTTTCATGAGAATCCAATGTCCTGAGAATCTATTTTCCATTTGAAAATTCATTTTCCAATGAATTTCTTGATTTTATCTGAATTCTCAAATCCATTTTCTTAGAAAAGCAAATTCCAAATCTCAAAAATCGATTTTCCCAAGATTCAAGTTTTCCTGAGAATTCATTTTCCAATCTAATTTCTGATTTCTAATGAAATTCAATGATTTTCCCAAGAATTCCAATTTCAAGCATTTTTCCAAGCATATCTCAATTTTCCAAAGCAAACATCATATTTTCTCAAACTTGCATCTTTTCAAAATTTAATAGCACAAGCCTGATTCTTTATGCATTTTAGGAAAAATAGAGCATAATTTAGATATTTGAGTCAAGTTAAAGCACATAATTGATCCTTGGTTCAATTACCCCTGGTAAAGACGCCAAGAACGGTTGAATCTCGTATCGACAGGCGGATCCCATTCCACAAAATTTTCCCACAAATTTTTAAAACGGAGGCGAGTAAATTTTCAAAATCATTTTCAAAACTTTGGTCGAGTTTGACTCGCGAAATTCGTGAAGAGGGATTTCGTTTGCCACGAATCCCTTGGATGGTTGTTTGGGGAAGACATTGAAGGAGAGGATTTATGACAACAGCAGAGCATGAGGTTTCAGATTGCTCGTAGTGGAGGACCTTTTGAAAGACAGTACGATCTATAAGTACTATGTTTGGTAGTTTGATTCCATAAGAAGAAATGTTAAGAATACAACCTAACAAGGGAATGTTAAAAGAAATTACTTTGCCATGGACCATGGATGTGATAGTCGATTGGTCATGGTTGACAGAGAGGTTGGTGTAAAAATTTTTGATTAAATGAGGATAATAGGATATAGAATTGGACGACCCTAAGATATAAACAAAGTCTTGAAGGGAGGTTTCTAGGTCGAAGGAGGTGAATGCTTCAAAGTGGACTAGTTTACCAGTTTGGATCGGCAGAGAGTTAATGGAGTGGAAGTGGTGAATGAGATCAGGATATCTCAAATCAGCAGCCCCAATCATGTTGACATAAGAAGATCTTGAAGAAGATGCCATTGGTGGTAACTTGAGAGAATAAAAGCTTGGTGAGAATGAGAACTTGGAGAGAATAAGAGCTTGTAGGATGATAGAAATTTTCGAATAAATTCGTGAAGAGTGAATCATTTCATTAAATAGAGGATGAAATTTATTATAATAATAAGTGAATGATAATTGAAGTGAAGGAAGTTTGGATTTTAGTTGAGTTGAGAACTCGTGAATTGTAACTTAAGGCACTTGTGAATGATAGATCAAATCACTCTTTGGAAGAGTGTGTTGATGAGAGCATATTATATTATGATAGATGACAATAAGAACATAGTTTCAAAAATTATTTTTCTATATAAGGAAATTTTTAGTCTAGGAGAGTTCATCGTATTGTGAAATTTGTCATGGTTTGAGTAAGGAGTGCTCTTTGGAAGTATAGTGTGTGATTGAAAAAGAAAGAAAAAATGAATAGAGCCAAAGAGGTGAGTTACACGATGTAAATAATGATTCATAGATTTTAAAAATTTCAATTAAAGAGGTGATGAGATGTGAAGAGCCTTGAAAAAAAATCATGACAAGAAAGTGTGTAAGAATGTTATAAAGCAACATGATGTGAGATGGAAGATGAATAATGACCTAATAAGACAAACAACAAGTTGAAAAAAAAATTACTTAAAGAGGATAGATTCTATATTCGTAAGGGATGCATTTAGAAAGAGACAAAATAGACTTATGAGAGAAGGGAGCAAGAGTAGTCAAAGATGACATACATGGATTTTCGAATGAGACATGTATGGAGAAGAGGACAAAAATAATTAATGATTGACATAAGATGAAAGATATAAAGAAATGTCATGATTGTCTTGAATTAATGTTTATAGCTCATAGATTGTTGAAGGTCATTTTTTTTAAAGAAACTCGACATGAGAGAGTTCATTGTTTTGGAAAATAAAAAAAATGAGGTTGTCAAATCTTGTCATAGGGGCTAAAAACCACGGTTTTGAGATGACAAAAGGTGGATTCAAATTACGTAGGAGAGAGAGAGAGATGGGACCAATGAAAAGGACAATTAATACTTAATTTATTTAAAAAAAATATAAGAGGAGAGACATGTTTGTCGAGAATGAGTTTTTGTATGGATTCTTATAGATATGTGTAAAAGAGGTGATTGGACATAAAGTTGAATGTACTTTAAAAGATATGATATATTTAAAAGGAAGAGTGACATAAAGCATTTGTTTTTGAGTTAAAAGGCTTGTGGTGTACGTGAGTATATGAAAGACTCTTTTTGGCTTTGAAAAAGGAAAAGGTGATAAAAGAGAACAAAACATAAGAAGAATAAAAAATATAAACACTCGAGTATAAATTATGATGATAGTCTAAAATGTAATTCGTAAATAAGTGTGGGAAGACAAAAGATGATTTGACATAAAGAGTTTTTGACATACTTACATGTTAAGCTTTAGTTAAGATAAATTTTGTCAAGTAAAGTTTGTAGT
Organism: Nuphar pumila; assembly: GCF_984573655.1. Taxonomy (NCBI): domain Eukaryota; kingdom Viridiplantae; phylum Streptophyta; class Magnoliopsida; order Nymphaeales; family Nymphaeaceae; genus Nuphar; species Nuphar pumila. The sequence continues at coordinate 79,340,129 of NC_143253.1, forward strand.
TAAATTATATTTTATTATTTAAAAAGGTGAACTCGTGTAGAATGATTTTACTATATCCCAATTAATCATATGAATTAAATTTATAAATCATTTAATTTACGGATTCCTAATTCTCTTCTAATTCTTATAAAGTCTTCATTTTTTAAAGGTTTAGTGAAAATATCTGCTAATTGTTTATTAGTGGGTATAAATTCCAGTTTAATTATGTTGTTTAAGACTTGTTCTCTTAAAAAGTGGTGTTTAATTTGAATGTGTTTAGTTCGTGAGTGTAAAATAGGATTTTTAGACAAATTTATAGCACTTGTATTATCCCATAAAATAGTTGTATTTTCAAATTTTAAACCAAAATCTTTTAAAGTTTGTTTCATCCAGATGACTTGTATACATGCTAGGCTTGCAGCTATGTATTCAGCTTCAGTAGTTGACAATGATACACAATTTTGTTTCTTACTGAACCATGAAACTAGTGAGTGCCCTAGCATATGACATGTTCCACTTGTGCTTTTTCTGTCAGATTTACTTCCAGCAAAGTCAGCATCACTGTATGAGATTAAATCAAATGTAGCTGATTTTGAATAAAATAACCCAAAATCAAGTGTTCCTTTTAGATATCTCATTATTCTTTTTACAACTTTAAGATGTGATTCTTTTGAATTTGATTGATATCTAGCACACAAGCAAACACAGAACACGATATCTGGACGACTAGCAGTTAAATAAAGTAGTGATCCTATCATACATCTGAATAACTTTGTATCCACAGTCTTACCATCATCATCTCTGTCCAATACAGTAGTTGTGCTCATAGGAGTATTCTTTGAAGCAATTGAGTTCATGTTGAACCTCTTCAGAAGTTCATCAACATATTTAGACTGATTGATGAAGACTCCATCCTTGGTTTGCTTAATATGCAATCCAAGAAAGTAAGTGAGTTCTCCCATCATACTCATTTCGAATTCTTTCTACATGGACTTAGAAAAATCTTCACAAAGACTGTTGTTAGTAGATTCAAAGATGATATCATCCACATATATTTGAACAATTAAGGTATGATCATTCACTATTTTTACAAATAAGGTTGAATCTGCTTTGCCTACAGAAAATCCGATTTTTAATAAAAAAAGTTTTAAGCCTGTCATACCAAGCACAAGGTGCTTGTTTTAAACCATATAAAGCACGTTTTAGTTTAAAGACATGATACGGAAATTGTTTATTTTCAAAACCTGGAGGTTGTTTTACATAAACTTCTTCATTTATAAAACCATTTAGAAAAGCACTTTTAACATCCATTTGGTATAGTTTGAAATGCATATGCTAAAAACATTCTTATAGATTCAAGTCTAGCAACAAGAGCAAATTTTTCATCAAAATCAATACCTTCCTCCTAGTTATATCCTTGAGCAACTAGCCTTGCCTTGTTTCTTATAACATTACCTGTTTCATCCAGCTTGTTTATGAAGATCTATCTTGTCCCAATGATTTGATGATCTTTTGGTCTTGGTACAAGATCCCATACATCATTTCTTTAGAACTGATTCAGTTCTTCAATCATGGCTAGCATCCAGAACTCGTCAATGATGGCTTCATCAATCTTCTTTGGTTTAAGTTGAGAAATGAATGCCATATTTGCAATCCGTTCCAACTGAGCTCTAGTTTGAACCCCCTTAGTCAGGTCTCCCAAAATCTGCTTTTGAGGATGGTCTCTGATTTCAGCAAATGTTCTTTGAAGATCATCTTCATTTGGTTTAGCTGTGTTATCTAAGAAAAAATTTGTACTTTCAAGATCATCATCGTTAGTCTACTTATGAACAGATTGATCAATAGATTCACAAAAATTGACATGCATAGATTATTCAATAGTATTTGAAGTCTTATTAAAAACTTTGTATGCTTTACTATGACTTGAGTATCCTAAGAATATGCCTTCAACAGATTTAGCATCAAATTTATCAAGGTTGTCTTTTATGTTAAGGATAAAGCATTTACACCCTAAGACTTTGAAGTAGTCTACTCTTGGAGTTCTGTTATAGAATAGTTCATAGGGAGTTTTATTCAATAAGGGCCTGATAAGAACTCTATTTGAGATATAGCATGCAGTGTTAACAGCTTCAGCCCAGAAATATTTAGCAAGATTATTATATTGGAGCATAGTTCTAGCAGATTCTTGAAGGGTTCTATTCTTTCTTTCTACTACACTATTTTGAGGTGCAGCTCTAGGAAAGGCAAAGTTATGAAAGATACCAGGCAAGTTACAAAAATTTACAAAAGGTCATTATCAAATTCTCCTCCATGGTCACTACGAATTTTGATAATTGTAGAAGATTTTCCATTTTGTAACTTTTTACATAAAATTTCAAATTCATAAAACGTATCACTTTTATTTTTCAAAAATATTACCCAAGTAAATCTTGAGTAATCATCTACAATGACAAAAGCATATTTATTATGATTAAGACTAGCTACCCTAGAAGGACCAAAAAGATCCAGGTGGACAAGCTCTAAAGGTCTTTTACTTGAAACAATATTTTTTTGATTTGAAAGTTTCTTTTGACAATTTTCCTAATTGACATGCATCACAAAAATAGTCCTTTTTAAATGAGATTTTAGGTAACCTACGTACCAAGTTGTTCTTAGATTATTTAGACATATATTTAGAGTTAACATGACCCGTTCTCATATGTCATAAATTTTGAGTCATTATTAGTTATAAGACATTGTTTAGTAATATTCTCTAGGTATAATTTATATGTATTATTTTTTCTTATACCTTTTAAAATAATATTTTCGTTAGTGTCTGCTATGAGACATGCATCATGTTTGAAGCTAACGTTATAACCTGTGTCACACATTTGACTTATACTTAAGCGGTTATGTTTTAAACCTTTAATAAGGAGAACATCTTTGATAAGAGGTTTATCGATATTACCAATATTGTCAATACCAATTATCAACCCTTTGTTGTTATCTCCAAATGTGACAGTTCCTCCTTCTTTATGATGAAGAACAACAAAAAGATTTGGATGTCCTATCATATGCTTTGAACATCCACTGTCTAGTATCCATCTGTTCTTCTTCTTATGAGCCTGCAAAAGATCAAGTAAAACTTCTTTTTGGTACCTGATCGGGTCCCTTTTTGTTAGACTTTGGAACCCATATTCATTTAGATTTGGGTTGGTCTACAGATTTAGAGAAGTACATGGTATTAAAATTGAAGTTGTAATACTCCTGTTTAGGCTCAGCAGAACCTTTGACAAATGTAGTCCTTTGATTCATACAAGAAGGTTTATTTAGATGAGAGTAACCAATATCATTCTTGTAAAAAGATAATTTTTGAGAGGATAGGAGTTTATCCAGGTTCTCTTTCCCTTTGGTAAACTTGAAAACCGTTTTCATAAGGTTTTCAATTTTGCTTTTTAATTCTGAAATTTCTACTTGAAGATTTTTTGTCTTGGAACTAGTAGAACTGATTTCAGAAGTAAGAATAAAATTTTTCTTTTTCAACTCAGAAATTTCAACACTGAGTTCTTCATTTTTCTGGAGAAGCTCTAGATTTTCAGATTTTAAAATTTTGTTTTTGAGAATCCTTTTTCTTGATTCTTCAAAAAGTTCTTGAAAAGCATTTTGAAGTTCTTCAAAAGAGAAATCAAAAGATTCACTTACAGAGCTTTCTTCTGCCATGAAGCACATGTTAGCCATTTCGGCTTCATCATCACTTGACTCTTCACTTGTGTATGGTTCTAAATCATCCCAATGAGCATGCAGAGCCTTCTTCTTGAAGAACCTTTTCTTTGGTTCGTCGGTTTTGGATTTTCTTTTTAGAAGAGGACAATCACGTCTCATGTGACCTGACTTATTACATTGATAGCACATGGTATCTTCCTTAGAATCTTTTTTTTCCTTGTGCTTATTTTATAGCCTGTTCTTTCTCATGAAGCACTGAAATTTTTGAGTAAGCAGCGCAATTTCAGATTCCCTTTCTGAGTCCTCATTCTCAGAAATGGCTGGGAAGGCGAGATTTTTCTTCGTAGGTTGTTCTTCTTCCCTTCATATGAACTTCATAGGCCATAAGATTGCCTATTAAGTCATCCAGAGTAAGCTTGGATAAATCTTGAGCTTCTTCAATAGTTGTTGTCTTTTTCTCCCAATCAGTTGTGTGAGATCTCAAGATTTTCTTCACCTTATTGGTCTGAGAATAAGTTTCTCCCAGAGATTTAAGATCGTTGGTGATGTTGGTGAATCTTGTAAACATCTGTGTGATGGGTTAACTTTTATTCATTTTGAATAGCTCATATTTTCAAACCAGAGATGAGATCTTAGCTTCCTTTACTTTTTTGGTTCCTTCATGGATAACCTCCAGTGAGTGCCAAATATCATATGCGGTTTCACAGACTGATATTTTGTTGAATTCATTTTGATCAATGGCACAGTACAAAGCATTCATGGCCTTTGCATTTAGATTTGCCATCTTCTTTTCTTCATCAGAATATAAGCTATAGTCTGAAGATGGAGATATGTATGAACTTTCAACAATTTTTCATACAGCAAAGTCTATAGATTTGAGAAATATGGCTATCCTGCATTTCCAATATCCATAGTTGGAGCCGTTGAAGAAAGGAGGGTGAGATGCGTGTTGTCCTTCGATGTCACGAGCATAAGAAGTTGATGTCATTAGTGCTGGAAGACTTGTTAGGTCGAAACCAGCAAAAACTGCTCTGATACCAAATGAAATTCCACTAGAGGGGGGGGGTGAATAGTAAAATATGATAAAGATTGATAAAATAAAAATTAAAGGCAATAAGGCACAACACAGAAAACACAAGATTTATACTGGTTCGGTCGAGTTACTGACCTACATCCAGTCCGCAAGTAAAATACTTGAACTTTTCACTATAACATCCGTGTTACGGGATAAATAGTACAACACCCTCTTCCTTAGAGGTTTACTTCTCTCAACAGAGAAGGGAAACACCCTCTTTCCCAGAGGTCTACTTCTCTTAATAGAGAAGGGAAACACCCTCTTTCACAGAGGTCTACTTCTCTCAATAGAGAAGGGAACACAACCTCTTTCACAGAGGTCTACTTCTCTCAACAGAGAAGGACACAACAGAAAACAAAAAGTTACAATACTTTCCTATAGAACCTTCAGAATGATATGAATGCACGAATGAAGATTCTCAGAATGTTCTTTTCTTTTCACACACAGTAATTTCTTTTGTCAAAGAGCTTTTCTTAACTTTATCTCTTTCTTTTTCTAAGCTCTCTTTTTCGGATATTGAATAAGTGTTTTTCTCTTTGTAAGCTCATGTCTTTTTTTGAAAGACTATTTTGTTTATATATATAGTCTTAAGAAAATAGTCGTTGCCTTTTTGAAATGATTGTCCTTTTGGGATATGAGGTGTCAGGTCATTTCAAAAACAACTTTGTGTGAAATGATAAGTGTACTATATTGCTTTTTCAAAAAGTCTTCTTTCCATAAGTGTAGCATTTGGGGTACACTATTTGTTGTTGCTTTTTAAATAAGATATAATTTGTAATGGGTCTTTTCTCATAATAAATTATTTGTAGTACATTGAACGTTGGAGTGTAATCTATCATGTAATTTTGTCTTTACTCAAATTAATGATTTATAGTATATTAATATTTTTCTTACAAATCATCACTTCTTTAGTTAAATACATATAAGTACAATAAATGCTTTGTTAAGTACTTTATTTATAAATGGTCATTTCTTAATTTCTTTTCAAGATGACATTTAATGTTTACAGAAAGAATGATGGCTTTAAGTAAGTCGACATTCTTGAGTGTGAATTTTATTATTACATATATGGTCATTTCTCAAATGCTTTTTGAGATGGCATTTAATGTTTACAGAAAGAATGATGGCTTTAAGTAATTCGACATTCTTGAGTGTGAATTTTATTATTACATAAATGGTCATTTCTCAAATGCTTTTTGAGATGGCATTTAATGTTTACAGAAAGAATGATGGCTTTAAGTAAGTCAACATTCTTGAGTGTATATTAAATAAAATGTCTTTTCAAAACTTAATTGTCTTGTTTAAACAATAAGTAATTTCGTATATAAAATAGTATTTGTTTTCTCAATTTATCAAGTCAAGATAGACGATTATGAGTTAATTCATTTTGTCTTTTTCTTTTATACTTTTAATTATTAGCTTTTATATCTTTTCAAGTTTGTGTTTTTCATAAATGCTTGTAAGAAAGTACAATGATTTGTTTTAAAAAGATGTTTTTGAAATATCGTATTTTTATGAAAGCTTTGCTTTTTGTAAAAAGATGGCTTGCATGATATTTAAACAAGTAATATGAAATGTGCAATATGCATGCTTCTGAAGGTTCTGTTACATATGACTCTAAAGAAGAAAAAAAGTCTTCATCTTGAAGTAGCCGATCTTTTTGGATAGACTTTATGAATATATGGCCCATCAAGCTTTTTCTTCAGAGAGTATGATAGCCTCAACTAGGTGTACTTGATCAGGTTGTCTCTATTCTTCTTAGGGGAAATAACCTTGCATCAAATACTCGTTAAAGGCTTGACAACTCATATTCAGTCATAATATAACATTTTCATGAAGGCATATCATCATATCATATTAAGGCATGTATAACGACATATCATATTATGTATCATCAAAACATAGTTTCTCAACAGTAGGTATGGGTATTGATGAAGCCTTCTGATTATGTTTTTCCCATTAGACATCTGGCCAACAGATCTTGAGCCAACGAAGTTTCATCCCTTTCAGAGAGGCCATATAAATTATATGCCCACACGGTAAGACACTAGTGCCTTTTATGAAGTCAAATAAATGTTCAGAGCAAACATGGCAGTGATAATGTGTTGCCCTCTCTATGCAAGGATGGACATCCTTAAAAAAAAATGGTAACACTTCCAAAAGAATTCTCCTTACCGTCGATTCTATAGATGCAATACCCATTTGTGAACACCCCAAATTTTTCAAAGATTTGCAAAATGACCCTTTTGCCCCTGACTCCATCTTCTGAGAAAATCAAGGAAATTTTGAAGCTAAATTTCAGTCATTCTTCAGATTTTCTGAATTAAATTCCATATTGGTATATTCAAAATTAATTTTGGATCCGAATCTAGTACTTTAAATCCATATTTCCTCAAAATCTGGATCCAAACCCATTTCTGAAGAAATTTTCTCAAAATAGCTTTTAAATTCTCAGAAAAAATCCATTTTGTAAATATTTTACAAAAACACAAAAAAATAGTTTTAAATCTTTGATTTTAGGGTTTTTATTCTAAAAAAATCTCAAAAAATATAGAAAATGTCAAGAAAGAAACAAAAAAAAATAATAGCATTAAAATAGCCTTTTCGAAAACACCTCTTGAAAAACAAGTTTTATGAAAACAGTTTTTTTAGCAAAATTTTATTAAACCCCCCCCCCTCTTTATAAAATCTTGAAAACAAAAGGGGGGGAGTTTGCAAAACTGCCTTTAGGGTTTTAAACGAGGGTTACAACCCCTCTCTATTCTCTCGCCAAAAACCTCTTTCACTCTCGAAACCCTCAGCCGCAATCCTCCATGGCTCCTCTTCTCAAACCCTCTCTTCTTCTAAACCCTCCATCACACAAACCGTCGCACCTTCTCCTTCCTCCTTCAGTGATCCGTCTTCACCCCCATCATGCTTCACGTTCTTCTCCTCTTGCCTTCTTTCCTTTGTTTCCCTTTTCCCCTTCTTCTTCTTCTCTCTTTTTCATGTTCCTCCCCCCAAGCAACGGAAGATCGACTACCATTCAAGAGGCGCCCCCTCCCCTTCTTCAGTTAAAACCCTGCGATCAGTAGAACCATAAGCAAAGAGACGGGAGGAATCGTCCTGCAAACCTTACCCATCCTCTCCATCAGTTGATAGGAGCCGATCTCTGCAGCTTCAGGTAAGCCACCACTTTTGTTTTCTTTGATCTTATATACATTTCTTCTTTATTTATTTTTTTGCATTTCTTTGTTTTCTTTCCTTACCCTTCCGTATTTTCTTTTACAAAGCAAAATGGTGAGATCGATCTGCGTATAGCAGAATCGGCTCACCCGTTGCAACAACAAATGGAATCACTATATTCCAACACCCTTTTTGCAATTCCCTTATGATTTTCTTTCTTTTTTTTTTGCAGTCGATCTTTTGGTTTTTCGCTATCCATCTCTCATCTGTATTTCAAATCCCTATGCTCATTTCAATTTTGATTCATATTAGATCTTCAATTTCATCTTGTAGAACACTGCCTTACATGATGGTAATCGGTGATGCCTCACAATGGCCTCACCGATCTATTTGGGCTTAGAATTTTAATGTATATTTGAGTCGATTTTACTTTCTCCTGTGCGTCGTTTCTTCATTTATGCTTCCCCTTTCCTGTTTATTCCTATGACACCCAACTTTATGAGTTGTATACACTGTTTGAAGCCCAATACTAAGGATGAATGGCCATAGAGGAATTGCTATGAGATCAGATCAATATGTTGATCATGATTCTTAGATAAAACCAATTTGCTAAGATTGCCCTGCTGAGATAAAACCTAGTTGCTAAGATCAGTTGGCCGTGTGAACCTGACTTTGAGGTGCCAACCTGTGGCATGAATCCAAATAGCATGATAGTGCTTGCTGCGTGATCGACTCACGATGGAGCCCACTCGATGAAATTCAAAATGGTAAAAACCGAGCCATCGGCGTATCCTTCTAGGGTTGTTTTAGCAGAAAATTTAGGAAGTGTGGATTTCGTCTACAGTCCGTGGATTTGATGGACGCTAGTCTTCGACATACAAAAGTTGAGGTAGATTCAGTTTGGATTCTGATCACTGTAAAAGAAAGCTCATTAAGGACATTTTTGTGGATAGTGAAATTTGGTCATCACACGATCCAATCGATAAGGTATGAATCCATTTCGTTCCTGCACCCTTCCATCTTTTACATTCCTGTGTATTGTTTATTTATTTATTTATTTATTTATTTTGTAGATCTGGCCATCTTTTTCCTATAATGTTATTTGTTTAGATCTGATTGTCTTTTTCCTATAATGTTATTTGTTTAGATCTGATTGTCTTTCTCCTACAAATGTTATTCGTGTAGATCTGGCCATCTTTTTCCTATAATGTTATTTGTTTAGATCTGATTGTCTTTTTCCTATAATGTTATTTGTTTAGATCTGATTTTCTTTCTCCTACAAATGTTATTCGTTTAGATCTGGTTATCTTTTTCCTATGATGTTATTTGTTTATATCTGGTTGTCTTTTCTTGTAGAGTTATTCATTTAAAATCTGGTTATCTTTCTCCTGTAATATTGTTTGTCTAAATCTGGTTATGAATCCTATAGGTGCAGCATAATACCTATAAAATAGTTGATGAAATCTGATATGCAGGCTAGCATGGTTCACTTTGGATGATTTAGTAGACTCATTTCACAGAAATTCAGGGGGATGATCTCAGGGGTGAATGAGTTGTAATATACATTCTTTAAAGGCAAGAATAGGACCAGACACAGGGTTCGATCAGAAGATCATGTAGAAGTTAGGCTGTATTTTTTTTAGGGTATAGGAATGATTTATCAAATATTTTGTAGAAAAGGAAGAAACTCAACTTAACTTCATTCAAGCTTCAGAAATTTTTTGTTGAACTGTGTTACCATTGGATGACAGGTCAATCTCTTACAGCCATATATGTCCATTTTGAGGTTCACACTCGTTCTATTCACCATATTCCACCTATATTTAGCCTAAATCTTATGTTGTTCCAGTATATATTATAGCAATAATACTGTTCTGTACTACACCCCTTCCCATTCTACCAATACCACCCAAATGACTATCACCTTCCACCTTCATTAGCCATTGCGCACAGCATAAGCACAACACTGCATCAGCACATCAGGCCACCCAACAATGGGCACTTCATCATAGGCAACAATTTGTGCGATAACAGCAGCCTGCACAGCAGCACCTGTCATCCAGAGCATCTGAACGGATTACTCCAAAGTCAACAAGCTTTCACTGGATCACATCCAGGTACCCTAGCATCAGGTGTAGGAACAACTGGAAATGCAAAACCAAGGAGGAGAAACAAACATGCAGTTGCTAGGGGAGAGCTTATTATCAGAATCTGGTGTCACAGTCAGGGCAAGGGACTTCGAGAAATTACAAGCTCAAGGCATACCAAGGGCATGATCATCGGCATTTGTGAATAAACATTCACCTGGATCACCTCAAAATGGGCAACCTGTGATGATGCAAGACCCTTTGTCACAACAATAGTGATTGAAACAGATCCAGCCAACAATGTTTACTCCAGAGCACTCTTCATGTCGCCTTAATCGATAGTAAATGGAGGCTTTGTTGTAGCAACAACTCTCATCAGCATCTCAGTCAAATCAGAAGCAGTCTTTGATCCTGAAATCAGCAGTAAGTATCTCAATTAATATGATAATCACATGTAGTACACTCTGCACTATTTGCACATATACCACCTAATTTTATTCACTGTGACTTCCTGTACACAACATTTTACTTGTTATGCATTGTGTATATCTCCAACCACACTCACTCTCACTATCATCCCACTATACTTTCGTTCTCTGCATCCATACAATTCATTCACCATCTTCACTGTCACATTTCTAGCATTATAGCCCCTTTTTGTTCCAACATCTACCTATTGTCTCCATTTCCACTTTCACTAACGTTAGTGGCTCACTGCACAACACCAATTGTTGCAATTCACAGCATTGACTGCTACATATCACCTAGGCACTTACACCACTCACAGTCCACATGTGCACAGTATTATGTTACTTCACATTCAACACCCTTTGTCACTAACCATTTCCAGCTCCTCCACCTGCTGTGACTTCCATAAGCAACCCTCATTATATCCCTTGCAACACAGCATGTCACTATATCCACAGTAAACTTATTTTCCCATCTCTCAGCTTACGCATAGCACCTTTCACTGCTGTATGCTCACCTATACTTCCAGCATACTATCCTCATATTCGCCTTCTTGCTACAGCACATCATCACTCGTACCTACCTGCTGCAGATTTGGTCCCATTGACCACCCTTCATCTGTCATAATTCTGTGTATCCTCACTACTTCCTGTTTCAGGATAAAATCCCAATTCGTCACCTCTCCCATCTGATATAGTCCCTTTACCACCTTCATCAATAGCTCCCAGCTTCCTCACCTGGCTGCATTTCCATATTCCAGCACCACTATCTCATCTCTACCATCCACACAACAGCATCAGCCACCTGCACATTCCAGGGCATATCCATGTTAAGCTTCTTTGTCTATGTTTTCTATATAACATACATGTAATTATGGATTTGTGATATTCATAATTCATTCTTGCATTCTGTAGATAATAACTTTCGTTAGTCAATACCTAAGTAAATAGTGGTATATGTTAATAACATCCACACAGGGTTATGTTTTAGCAATGTTTCATTTCTCTCTTCTTCATATATATCCACTAGCATTCTTACAGGAGCATTCAGTTAATTCATCAACCCACATCTTTATCATAGTAAACTCTATGCAATTAGCTTAGATATAATATCTCTAAGTTCTCTATTTTTTTGCTAACTCTGTCTTTTGCAGGAAACCCATGTAAAATGTTAAAATTCTTTCTTAGATTAGAAATGTAATAAGCTAGATCTTAATGAGAAATTACATTTCAAGCTTTAGATAGAATGAATGAGCATTGTAAATATCATAAATTGCCTCTTTTCATGCTTTTTACCTTCATTTTCCAAAATCTCACAATGATGAAACACGAATGGCACGTGGACCATTTCGTAAGAGGTAATAAATCCTAAGTTGATGATTTACATCAATGACCATAGTCAGGATGTAAACAAAACTTAGGATTTTTATCTTTTACAAAATAACATTGGATCCCCACTGGATCCACTTCAAAAATCATCATGTTTTCAAATATTTCCTTCTTTTATTAGAGTTTAACTTAAAATTGACTCAAAATATATACCAATGGCCATAGTCAGGGTATATTGATGGTTAATTTCATTTTAAACTCTATAAAAGCACCTAAATATGTTTCATTCTTCACTTGAATTTAAATATAGATTATCATATAATACATTCAATGACTATAGTCAATGATTTATTGTATTTTCAATCTTATTTTAATTCATTTAAAGAATGGGATATGCTTTTCAAAAATCAAATTTTAAATTCTTTAAATTCATTCATCATTTAGGATAGAACTACATAATATTTTCAAAATTCCTTTTTCAAAACTTCAAGTGATGTGAATATCTTCTTCAATCGATCTTCAATTCTTGTAAAATCCAATTCATCTTTTCATTTTCAATTCTATTTCATTTTCAATCTCAAAAAGTTCAATTTAACTTTGAGATTTCAAATTCATTTTATATTCAAAAACTCTAATTTAAATCAGATTTCAAAGTTCAATTTGACTTTGAAATTCCAAATTCATTTTTATATTCAATTCAAATCAGATTTCAAAGTTCAATTTGACTTTGAAATTCCAAAATTCGTTTTATATTCGAAAATCAAAATTCAAAAGTTCAATTTAAAAATCTTGATTCATTTTCTAAATTCCAAATTCAAGCTCCAAATTCATATTCACTACATTCTAGGATCCATAATCCAATTCTACTTTGGATTTCAGGCTTCAGATCCAAAATCCATCTTAGGGCCTAGAGTCCAACTCTACATTGGATCACAGACTTCAGATCCAATTCCATCTTAGGATTCAGAATCCAATTCCACTTTTGGATCTCAGACTTCATATCCAAATTCATTTTAGGATCCAGAACTCAATTCCACTTTGGATCTCAGACTTCAGATCCAAATCCATTTTAGGATCCAGAACCCAATTCTACATTGGATCTGAGACTTCAGATCCAAATCCATTTTAGGATCTAGAATCCAATTCCACTTTGGATCACAGATTTGAGATCCAAAATTCATTTTAGATCCAGAATTCAATTACATCTCGGATCTTAGACTTCAGATCCAAAATCCATTTCAAATTTCGGATCCAATTCAGATTTCAGATTCAAATTTCATCTTAGGATCTAGACTTTGGATTCGAATTCCATCTTGAAATCCAGATGTCAAATCAAGTTCTATTTTTAATTCCAACCTTCAAATCCAATTCCATTCCCAATTCTAGATTTCAAGTCCAATTCCATTTTCAAATTTCATCTGAACTTCCTAAATCCGTTTCTATTTTTTTAAAAAAAAAGACCACTTGATTTTCTCAGACCCATTCTAAAATTTGAATTCAATATCACTTCAAAATTTCATCTTCTTTTCCTAAATCCATGATTAAATTCAAAGTTCATTTCTGACTTTGAAACTTCATTTCTTTTCATTTCAAAGCTTCAAATCATTTTTTCTCAAAATCAAGATTTATTCTTTCTGATTTACTTCAAAGACTTAGAACTTCTCTGATCTATCTCGAAGTTCTAAGTTAGATTCAATCATTTCTTCACTCTCTTATCAAATTCATCTTAGAATACTTGGAAATTTTTCAAGACATCTTTCAAAAAGAGCATACATCCTTGCATTGCACAAGCATGATTCTTTGTGCATTTAGACTTAGGATAAATTCTTAGATAATATTAAGGCAAAGCAAAAGGCATAAATTCGATCCTTGGTTCGATTACCCCTGATAAAGGCGCCAGGAATGGTCGAACCTCGTACCGACGAGCGAATCCCGTCTCTCCATTTTTCCCGCAAAATATTTTCAAAACGGAGGCGAGTAATTTTCTAAATATTTTTAAATTAAGGTCAAGTGAGACCCCGCAAAAGAGTTCCTCTTCTTCTTTTCTCTTCTCTCTTTCTTTTTCTATCTTTTATTCTTCTCCCTTTAAAAAAGAGGAAAATAAGATGTTAGAAAAGGAAAAGAGAAGGAAGAGAGAGAAACCACGAGAGAGGAAAATTTTTGCGATGATCATAGTTTTGGCGACCGTGATGGGACCCGTCTCCGTCTGGTCGAATTTGATGCCTTTCCTTTGCTTTGATATTTTCTAAGTTTTTATTCTACATATGTCAGCTTCATTTCCATGCGAACCTTAGGAGCCTAGACTCTATCCTAAGCTGACATCATTGCATATAGGATTTAAGTATGGTTTGGTAGGACCATATTGAGGAGATTATTTCATGCTTACATTAGACTTAGGTCTGAAATACAACTCTCCTCAATTTTAGGGATTGAATGCAAACAATGTATGCAAATGTATGCTTCTCTTCATTTTAATCTATCTCTTTAGGACTTGCATTAGAGCCATCTGATTTTCTTGCATGTTGAGCATACTTTGAAAACCTCCTTACCTATATTGTCCAGGTCTTCACTTTGCTGGGCTGTCTCACTGAACCATAGTTTGGAAGAGAGCTTCACAACTGGACCACTTATTTGGGTTCGCGCCCCCCCTACCATGTACCTAAGGGCCATAGTCCGAGGTATATCGGTAGATGCTCAAGGATGTTGGGAAACCATTACCTTAGGACCAGAGGAATATTTCTATACCACGTACTTCGAGCTTCGGCTTGAGTATATCAGCATATCTTGATTGGAATCAGATGATCTGAACCCTAGAGTTAGGATTAAGGTCCTACAAGCCATTTCAAAATATTGCATTTAGAGTCAGCCTCTAGGGAGTGTTGTTTGTGCATCTTTGTTTGTATATCTATGATTGTATGATATTTTATATTCCCTATATTTTTCAAAACCCTGGGTATTTATTATTTATAATTTCCTCTTTATTTTAAAACCCAGGTGTATTTTCCTTTTCTTCTCTTAATTTCTTCTAATTCTTTTTAATCTTGCCTACAATTCTTCAAAAAATTTCTTTTTTATATTCTATTCCTTACCCTCATTTTCAATAAAACATCTTTTGTCAGGATATGTCCCTTTCAAAATTTATCTTTATTCACATTTTACTCGTCTATCCTTTTTCAGAAAAATAGTGCGGTTGTCGCAAATTTTGCTAACAACCCGATCCCTCGTAATGGGATGTTTTCATTTTCAGATTATGATTTCCTCCTATATTAAAATTTCTTCCTAGATCTTTTCTAAAAACCCCATTTATGCTCTACAGAGAGCATCGGCATTATCAGTTGAGTCAGGCAAAGCTCAGAGATTACACTGCTCTAACATCCCAGTTATAAGCAGAGAGAGTAAAGGAATGGATTCTAAAAAATCTGTCAGAAAGGGAGTTCAGGACAACAAAAGTGAGATCGATCCCGCGATGTACCAATTATTCAAAAGGATGATGGTTGAGATATTGTCTGAACAAGATGAAGCCAATTGCAGAAAAGCTCTCATAGAAGGAAAGGCACCTGTCACTTTCCCCATGAATGAACGCAGCAACATCAGTGTAGGAAATTCCAAAGCCAACAGGGGCAGCAATCAAGGCAACCAGAGCAGCAACTTGGGAGAATATAAAGGCCAAATTGAGAAATATTGTGAAAATCGTGATAGACCTCTTCAATACAGTCCTCAGCAAAAAGGCAAGAAGTAAGAAAAACCAAAGCGTAAGGATTGAAGCAAGGATTGAGATTTCACTCCTTTAGATGAACCGCTCGACAAAATCCTCGAATACATGATGTCTAGCGGATTACTCAGGCTCCCAAAAGCAGCCAACCCTTCCACAATCATGGGAAAATATATAGATCAGTTCTGCGAATACCATCGAGTAACAGGGCATGACACTGAGCATTGCTTCATCTTCAAGAATATCGTTCAGGATTGCCTTGATAAGAATCTCTTCGTCAAAAATGAAGAAGAAAGGCATCCAGATCTCCTATAACCATGCAAGCCCAGTCCAGCTACCAGGCAGGGGTCAACAATCGGCAGAAGTCAAGCAAGCTGAAGAAAGCAAAGCATGAGGGTTGGGGTTATGATCGTCAGCTTACCCCTCTAGGTCAGCCGATCGAAGAAGTTCTCCAATACCTGCTCCAGAAAGAAATGATCAAACTCCCAAAGCAGGATGATCCCTCTGTCACCAAAGGGAAATGAAAGAATCGCTTTTGCATGTTTCATCGAGCGAGGGGGCATGACACGGAGCGCTGCTTTGTCCTCAAAAAACATTGTGCAGAACTACATTGATAAAGAGCTTCTGGTACCAGAGGAAGCAGAAGAGCAACCTGCAAGTTCAACTGGACCTTTTCCAGACCAATCAGAGAATTGAGAATGCCAAGAGTTTTTCGCTTTCATCCCTTTCTGTCAGTCGCTTTGTAGGGGCAAGTCAGCCCAGTCTTTGTGACTTCTTTTAGTTAAAATACTTGTAAATATTCAGTTTTGTTATCAACTTTTGCTCATCAATGAAATGTCGATTTTCTTTATATCTTTGATATTCAATACTTTCTTTATTTTGCTATATTGGGGCATTAAATTTCTCTTTCAAAATTCGGGACAATCCTGACATCATTCATGAGAGAAATGATATTACCTATGAGGGTCTTTCAAAAATCATGAAAATTTTAGTTCAAATATTTTATTACAACTTTTTTCAAAGATCAACCCTTGTGTTGATCATATTTTTCTAACAAATTGATTTCAAATCATTGCATTTCAAAAATCAACCCTTGTGTTTATCATATTTTCTGAAAATTGATTTCGAATTATTACATTCAAAGATCAACCCTTGTGTTGATCATATTTTCCAAAAATTGACTTCGAATCATTACATTCAAAGATCAACCCTTGTGTTGATCAGATTTTCTAAAAATTGATTTTGAATCATCACATTCAAAGATCAACCCTTGTGTTGATCATATTTTCTAAAAAGTGGGTTTCAAATCATTACATTCAAAGATCAACCCTTGTGTTGATCACATTTTCTAAAAAGATGGTTTTGAATCGTTACATTCAAAGATCAACCCTTGTGTTGATCATATTTTCTAAAAAGTTGATTTCAAATCATTACATTCAAAGATCAACCCTTGTGTTGATCATATTTTCTAAAAAGTTGATTTCGAATCATTACATTCAAAGATCAACCCTTGTGTTGATCATATTTTCCAAAAAGTTGATTTCGAATAAATGCATTCAAAGATCAACCCTTGGAGTATTACCTCCATGCCACTGCCCAGATTGGTCAACCCCTTGACCAGCCGGTCCTCATGGCCACCACCGTTCATATTGGATGTCGCCCAATGGGTCTGGGCCACCTCTAGTCGGATCCCAGATCCAAAACAATAATTAAATATTACGTACAATGCTTATTTAATGCTTTTAAATAAAAATCAACTTTATCACATCATATTTTCATTTTCAAAATCTTAATTGCCATATAATGTTCAAATCTCCTTTGAAACATTTTCCATCGTTTGCGAGAATGCTCTCGTTACGACCCACGTACTATCGATATGCAATTTCAGTAATTGACATGCACTGATGGTTTTTTTCTGTCGTATAAGTCCCAAATTCGGGGACAAACTAAATATATCTATTATGAATTTAACTTGAAATTTTTAGGACTTAATTCATCCAGAATCTTGCTCTTCTATCACATATATTGTACTTACGTGACTTAAGGTCTCATGTAGTCAAGTACGCATAATTTATGAGAAATTCTTGCAATCACACAAGGAATTTCCGTCACGGAAGCACAACAATACATACATATATATATACATATATATATATATATATATATATATATATATATATATATATATATATATATATATATATGCAACACATTATGAATTTCCATCTTGTATCAGACAGATTTTTTTCAGAAAAACCTTGGGTCTTACAAGGCCGCTCTCCTCTAATCCCTCCGGTTCACGGTAAGTTCTTCAGCTTCTTCTTCTTCTTATGCTTCTTTTTCTTCTTCTTCATCTTCTTCTCTTCTTCTTAAATCTTTTCTCTGGTTTTCTGAGTTAGCATATAAATTTTTTATTTCTGTAACAACATCATCATTATTTACTTTCACGGTTTCATTAACTTCAACTCTGTTTTTAAAGCAGCATTCGCATCTAATCCCTTTAATCTGCATATAGAATGTCTGATTTCCATGGTGAATATCTGCATTTTGAAGTCATTGCATGTTAGTATCAACATTATCAGAATAAATTATGAAATCTGATCGATTGATCGAATTGTGATTTACTGAATATATTTTTTTGGCAATCGATAGCGATCTGCGTGAAGGTTTCGGCGATGATTTGGAGCATTTGAACTGAATAATGCGTTAATCTGATCATTAGATTAATGTTGATTTGTGAGAAGAATCAGTGTGATCACCTGATTCACTGAGTTCCAGCATTGATCGGAGTCTATTGGTTTTAGACTATCTGATTTCTGAGCATAATCCGACTTCTGATAATTAGATGCTATCTTCTGAGTTTTCCATATAGATGTTAGTTAAATGTGTTTTCCTGTTTTACATATGTTATAGTTCTTGTTTTTTTTCATTCATATTAGATTAAGTAAGTTCCCTGATTTCTTGTTTTTGTTCATTGAAATTCCTGTGTTAATTTCCTGTTTGAATTCCTTAAGCATTTACTCTTTTAGTTTCTGTAAGAACATAATTTTCACTTGCATTGCTATTTTCCAAAATTTTTGTTTTTCATTTTAATAAGTTTTTTTTTTTCATTTCAATTCTGTTTTTGCTTTACATTACGGTTTCTACTTTGTTTGTTTTTACAAGTCATTTCCAGATTGTTTTTCATATCTTGTTTTCATGTTTTTTCGAATTTCCTATTTGATTAATTCCTGAATTTCCTATAATTTTTTTTCTATAATTTCCTATTTTTACATAATGCAGTTTTAAATTCCTGTTTGTTCATCTCAAATTTTCCAGTTTTCTTTTTCATCGCATTCCCTGCTCTTTTGTTATTCTGAATTCCTGCTTGTTCATCCTTGTATTTCCTGTTTTGTTAACTAGGTATTAGTTGTTAATTGAGTTACCTGAATCATTAGTTAGTGTTAGTTAAGTAAAATACATTTGGTTTAATTAGTTGGTAATTAGTAATTAGTTAGTTAGATTTAACTAGAATTCATTTTTCATTTGAAATTGTCATTTAGATTTCTTGCATAATTTTTAGCATTTGGTCAGTTTAGCATAATTTCTATTTCTTTCTCGTGTATTGCTCGTGTTTGCTTGATTCGTGCAAGATAGCACATAAGTGGAGCTCAAGTGCATACGTGACACAAAGTATATGAAGATAGAAGATTTTTACTTTTATTTTAGAATTTAGGCATTTAATTGGGTTTGTAAATAATGTCTTTTACGCCTTCTGCGTAGGGTATTCATTTGTTGTAATAAGTAGTTAATTAGATTTCTTCTTTCGTACTTTTTCTCCATTTTGGCAATAAAGAAATAGTTTAATTGTTTGTTTGAATACGAAGTATTCCCATTCCCTGAGTTCGACCCAGTCTCATCCGCTACTGAGAACCAATTTTTATTATTTGATGTCTGGTTTTCACATGTTCTTTATTTAAAAATCTTTCAAAACTACAACAGATTTCAAAAAGACATCAATAGCCTTTGTCACCTTTCGCGTTGTTGAAAGATTCGCCTCAATTTTCTCTAAAAGGATAGCCTTTGTCGTCTTTTGTGTTGTCGAAAGAATCGCCCTGCTCCTTTGGATCACCTTATTCGTCTTTCGTATTGTCGAAAGAATCGCTCTGTGATGTCTATTTTTAAATTTGTTGTAGTTTTGAAAAGATTTTTAAATGAAGAACATGTGAAAACCAGACATCAAATAATAAAAATTGGTTCTCAGTAGCGGATGAGACTGGGTCGAACTCAGGGAATGGGAATACTTCGTATTCAAACAAACAATTAAACTATTTCTTTATTGCCAAAATAAAAAATAGTTTGAAAAAAGAAATCTAATTAACTACTTATTATAACAAATGAATACCCTACACAGAGGGCATAAAAGACATTATTTACAAACCCAGAATTAAATTCCTAATTCTAAAATAAAAGCAAAAATCTTCTACTCTTGTGCCTCTGTGTCACTTGATCGCTTTCGCTCCACACCTGTGTGATCTTGCACAAGTCAAAAGAAACACAAGCAGTACAAGAGATAGAAATAGAAATTGTGCTAAACAAATTATACTACTAAAAAAAATTTTGAAGGATGCCATGAAAGGAATCTAATGACAATTAATTCTATATTGAACTAATGACAATTAACTAATTAATTCTAAGACTAGAAGGAATATATAAAAAACAACAACTAAGTAATCAATTACAACTAAGTAAATTTCATTATCTAATATTGAATAAATTGATTTATTTAACTAATCAGACAATCTAACAATTACACCTAATTAACACAGGAAATGAAACTTGTAAAAAAAACACAAAGAGTTAACAAAAACAGGAAATGAATTAACAGAAAATGAATGTTAAAAACTGAAACTTAAAGAATGAAAAACAGGAAATTGACTTTAAAAACTAGAAACCAGAATGTAAAGCAATACAGGAAATTAGAAGACGAAGAAAAAGAAACAAAAATTTTAATGAAGGACACAAGAATGCATATAATGATGAAATAGGAAAATCAGGGATGCACTGTAAAACCCATGAATTTTAAAGAATTTTAAAGAATTTTCAATGAAATAAAAATGTGTGTTTACGTGAGATAATATGGTTTATGAGATATTCAATGTGATTTTGAGGCTTGCAGGCCAGTCGAGCGAACCCAATAACGAATACTGGAAAGGGTACTTGGATCTGGAATTTGACGAGATCCGATGATCCGACCCGGTTCACGAGACCAAGTAAGGAAACCTGATGGTTTCAGGATGATAGTGTGAGATCCGAAGCACATTTAAAGTAAGCGAGTGCAAGTTTAAAACCAACGGGTAAAAAATCCATGTGAAAACGAAAGAAATCCATCAACAAGGGAAAACGTCCCAATATGACATAAAAAGAATATTTTTGCAAAAGTAAACACCAAGTGATGGTGTGGTGTTGTGGTAGGACCCACGGGTGTGTGAAACCGCAAGCCAAGTTCAAAACCCCCTGTGCACAAATTATTTTTTTTCACAAGAAAGTGATGATTTCTACCTTGGTGAAAAGGGTAAAAACGTGGGATTAAGTTAAGCCTAAATTTTTGGCTTTTTCATCTAGCTCTACCAAGGATTGAAGAGAATCCCATGTGACATGGAAGAGGGGTACCCATAAAGCAACCTTGGAAAGACACTTTGCTAATGGGGAAAGGGGGGCAATCTAGGAAGTTTCTAAACAAACCACACAAAACGTGGGGCTGGAGGTTTGATCTTTTTGGAAATAAAAAATTTCCCTAAATAGGGAAGAAAATTAAATTGGATGAAAAGGAGGAGACGGCTACTCTCTCTCTCTCTCTCTCTCTCTCTCTCTCACGGTGGTGGTCGACCTCCATTGTTGGACTGTGTGGACCTCCCTTGCTGAACTCGTGAACATCCATTATCAACGTGGGGTGCCGCTCTAACGAAGAGAAGGGGTTGCAGCCTTGTCGTCGTGAGACTCCAAAGAGGTAAGGAGCATTGCTATTTGTATGTAAGTGGTTGATGCCTTGTTGCACATCTATATTGCAATATCATGGAGTTTACGCGACAAACACCACCTATATGTGAGTGCGTTTAGGGCCTCGAGACCAAGGTGGTATAAGCTGAAACACCTACTCGCCAATAGGTCAATATGGAGTGGTTCAGCCAATGGTTCTCACCCTTGGCCAACGTTGGGGCACTGTGGTGTTCTTTGTAAGGGCATTATGTTCCTATGTGTATGTCTGGTGATATGTAGTACTCATATCAAAACCTACAGTTCGAATCTATGTAGGGAAATGCATATATTTTTGGTGTGGGTGTTAGCCATGACGGATTCAAGATCGAAACAAAAATAAAGTAGGCAAATGGCGTAGAACCTTAAGTATCTCGGATTATTATTCATGAAATTATTGTTTGGTTGTATTTTCTTGTTCAATACACCTTTCATACTTTGTAGATTGAATGGTTTTAATCAAGTCTGAAGTTATGTATACGTGATTGCTATTTCACATCATGGTAAAATAAAGATATATCATTCTTATTGGGTAATTCGATTGGATTCAATATTTTTGAGTGTGGAATGCACTCATATTTATAGTTGAAAGATTCCATACATTGAGGATGAAAGGGGTGGCAAAACAGTCCATTTAGAATGATCAAAATGTTTGAAAAATAAAAAGATACACCCTTTTAAAAGTTACAGAAAAATGACAAAATTAGTCGACTGGAACAATAGTTAGTCGACTGATAATATGTTCAGTCGACTGATAAAACCTTCAGTCGACTGCTGCAAAAAAATTTCAGGAAACAGACATTCTGTTCAGTCGACTGATAAAACCTTCAGTCGACTGATGCTAAATTTTTTCCAGAAAACAGACATTCTGATCAGTCGACTGATAAAACCTTCAGTCGACTGATGCTAAATTTTTTCCAGAAAATAGACCTTTTGATCAGTCGACTGATAAAACCATCAGTCGACTGCTGCTAAATTTTCCAGAAAATTGATATTCTGTTCAGTCGACTGATAAAACCTTTAGTCGACTGCTGCTAAATTTTCCAGAAAACAGACATTCTGTCCGGTCGACTGATAAAACTTTCGGTCGACTAATTTTTATAAAAAAAAAAATATCACATTTTGCTTAGAAGATTTGAAGCAAAAAGGTTGGTCGACCGGTGAGCCTATTGGTCGACTAATAAACATGA
The DNA here is from genome assembly GCF_984573655.1 of Nuphar pumila. NCBI lineage: Eukaryota > Viridiplantae > Streptophyta > Magnoliopsida > Nymphaeales > Nymphaeaceae > Nuphar > Nuphar pumila. The sequence goes on from NC_143253.1 coordinate 79,362,850, forward strand.
AAATTTGAGTAAAGAGTTTTCTAAAATGATTTTCGTGAAGGGTTCTTTTAGAAAAGTTTTTCTAAAGACTTTTTACGTGAAATGCAACTGAAATATCTATGAAGGAAATAGTTTTGATGGTAAACTAAATATGTGATTCACATATGGACTTTAGGATTATGCCCAATACATGGAACACACATGATAAAGTTGGATAATGCCATGTTGTGGCATAACCAGTGGGGGTACGAAACGTACACTCGAGCTCATAAACAAAACTGAAAATGCCGAATGTTTAAGTACTCGACACAAAGTTGAACCAGAATTATGAGAAATTGTGGTTGGTGCCTTTGAGGCATTCGATGGGTAATGTGCATATACTAAGATCAACCAGAGTATGAGTTGGGGTTTTGAAAATCCCTTGTGGTGCAATGACTTGCACATAAGAATAAATAAAATTAAAAATATGCACACATAACCTAAATATGGGATTCTGGGTATACCTGAAAGATGGTATATGTTACTGGTTTCCCAGGGTTCTGGGTACATCTGAAAGAAGATGTATGTTACTGGATCCAAACAAACAAGGATGAAAATTTATACACATATAAATTAAATATGTTGGACTCTGGGTATACCTGAAATACGGTATATGTTACCGAATTCTTCGGGCTCTGGGTACACCTGAAAGATGGTGTATGTTACTGGACCCATGGTCTACCTTGGAGAGGATAGGTATTACGAACTTCGTGGACGTTCGTGTTTTTGTGAGAGCTAGGCGTCTCACCGTATGGTCTTGGTCCGCTACGAGGTCTATGCCTGTGCGTACCCACAGGGTAAGAGTAAGATAAACATTAAATAATTTAAGTTGACTGGAAACTTATCTCTGAAGAATTATATACTGTTGATTTGGCTTTAGTGAAACTTGTGGAATCTACAACTTGTACTAATGTAGATAAATATACCTTTAGTTCAGTCATCTTTTGCATTGTATCATGAATTAGAAATCATAATTATCTTCTTAGAATGATATAAACTTTCATGCTAGTTATATCTGCAGTTGTTGCACATATTTGTACACAGGACACTGAGCACCACATATAAATACATTGCTTCTTACGCAGACAAGGGAGTCTGACCCTTCTGCTTTAAATGTTTTTCAGGCAACACATAAATGGAGCATCGTGGCGTCGCATTTGGAAGTAGTCAAGAGATCTCAGTTTTTCAGTGTTTTCTGTTTGAACTCTGATTAGTAGTTTTACATTTTTATAATGGGATGTAATTAATGGCATTAATGCTTTAATTAATGAATGGTATGTTTTTAGTACTCTGTTTTTACCCTGTAATGCACCTGACTTGTGTTTTTCGCACTTCCGCTATTTCAAAAAAAAAAAAATTACTCCAAAATTTTCACTATAAAAAGTTGGGGCGTTACATGCACAAACAGGAATTCTACAAAACAAACAAAGAATGAAGACACAGGAACAATTGCTGAATGAAAAATTGGAAAAATTGAATGCAAAACAGAAAATACAGTAAAGTACTGAATAAAGAAACAAGGATTTCAATGGATGAAGGAAACGGGAATTTGCGATGAAGACAAAATTGAGTTCAGTAAAGGAAATCAGAAATACAGAAAATCAGACAATGAATCAAATAAGAATTTGCTGAATTGACAACAGGAAAACTGAATAAAAACAAAATAGGAAATTAACTGATCGAGCATTACAAAAAAAAAAACAGGAAAATGAAAGCAACAAACACGAAATTAACACACAGAAATCTAACAAGTGATAGGCAGAAATTAAATGAATTCTGGATATTAAAGTATGAAAAACAAAAAATTAATGTGTTGAAAAATAGAAGAACAATGAAATGAAATAAAAAATACAGGAAATTAATGCATTAAAAACAAAAAATACATGTAACACAAGACAGGAAACTTAGCAAACTAAAGAAACAAAACAAAACATGAACTTGGAAGGTGAAAAACAGGAAATTACCGAATAAAAAAATGGAGAAAAATTGAATGTAAAATACGACATTAAAAATTCCAGAAAAGAGGAAAATCAATGTTAAACAGGAAAATGACTGTAATGTAAAAACAGAAATTTAAAGAATGAAAGAAACAGGAAAATGAAACACTTTAATTCAATCGATCCATATGATCGATCGTTATTTATAAGAGTTGGATGTCACTTGTGAACTTACCAGAATTCAAAAACAACCAATCAAAACTTCAAAAATTCAGACATTTGACAGAAATCAAATAGTAATCAATCGATTGAAATTTGATATTCAATCCAAAAATTAGGCAATTAAACCATTCCACCATGAAACTGATTTGTATGATGAAAAAAAAATGAATTCCGACGAAGCATAGTGAATTCCGGCAGCTTCACAGGAGATGATATTCGTTTTGTTTTGTTTTTGTTTTTTTTTAAATCCAACCGGAGAACAAAGGGATTCTGGCAGCTTCACAGTGAATCATGATTAGCAATCATGATTCCACAGCTGATACAAGTATACCTTGCCAGAAGAATGATCGTGAATCAGAGGTCTCCGTTGGCTTATTACAGATTTCCGAAAAAAAAAACATTCACGAGAAATTTTGATCGATCCAGGTGATCGATCCTTCTTTAGAAACAAAGTTCTATCGATTCAGATAATCGATATGCAGAAATTATTCCAGCAGATCCAGATCAATATTTTGATCAAAAATTAATGCAAGGAAGTATTTATCAAAACTATTCATCAGAAAAAATATTTCGACAGAGCTCTGTCAGTCGCCGGAACTCCTTTGCATATGTTTATTTTTTTATTTTCTTTCTTTTTATGTTTTTTTTTTTTATCTTTTCCACATTGTTGATCAGCCAAAAATCAAACAATGCAAAGAATAAACATTCAGAAAGAAGAAGAAGAACTTATTGTAACTTGAGGGGTTAGAGGAGAGGTGGCCTTCCACCCTCACGCCATTGCCAGATTGATTAGCTCCACCAGAAAAAGGGAAGAAGAGAGAAAGAGGGAGAAGGGGAAGAAGAGGTAAGGAGAGGTGGAGAGGAAGAGGAAGAAGAGAGGGTTCTGGCAAAGGGGGAAGACACATTTTCCCTCTTACGTATGACTTTTAAAGAATTTTGATAGAAAATTTCCAAAGCACCTCTTATTTTTGACATTTCCATTTTACAACCTCTACTAAAAAAACTATTTACAAAATACCTCAATTACCCTATGTTTTGTAAAAACCTCTACTAAATCTATTATAACTCTATTTTTTCATTATTTCAATAATTAGACCTTCTGTATTAATGACAATTACTAATATACACACTAAATTGCAAAATAAAACTAATTTTCAAGCATTTTCTATTTTTTTTAACACATTTACTCGAAATTAACATAAATTTGAGTTTTTAATATGTTTTCTCATGAAATCATGCATATTTTAATATGAAATAAACCCTAATTATATGCATGATCACCCTGCTCCTTTGGATCGCCTTATTCGTCTTTCGTGTTGTCGAAAGAATCACCATGTTCCTTTGAATCGCCTTATTCGTCTTTCGCATTGTCGAAAGAATCGCCTTGCTCCTCTAGATTGCCTTATTCATCTTTCGCGTTGTCGAAAGAATCGTCCTACTTTTTTGGATTGCCTTATTCATCTTTCACATTGTTGAAAGAATTGCTTTGCTCCTTTGGATTGCCTTATTTGTCTTTCACGTTGTCGAAAGAATCACACTGATCATTTGGATCGCCTTGTTCATCATTCGCGTTATCGAAAGAGTTGTTTTATTACTCTTTGAAAGGATTACCTTGAGTTGTCTTACTTTCCTTCGAAAAGATTTCCTTGTTCGTCTTTCATGTTGTCGAAAGAGTTGCCTTATTTCTCTTTGAAATGATTACCTTGTTCATCTTTCGTGTTGTCGAAAGAGTTGCCTTACTTTCCTTTTTAAAGATTGCCTTGTTCGTCTTTTGCGATGTCAAAAGAGTTGCCTTATTTCTCTTTGAAAGGATTACCTTGTTTATCTTTCGTGTTGTCGAAAGAATTGCCTTACTTTCCTTCAAAAAGATTGCCTTGTTCGTCTTTCGCGTTGTCGAAAGAGTTGCCTTATTTCTCTTTGAAAGGATTACCTTGTTCATCTTTCGCGTTGTAGAAAGAGTTGCCTTACTTTTCTTCGAAAAGATTTCCTTGTTCGTCCTTCGTGTTGTCGAAAGAGTTGCCTTATTCCTCTTCAAGAAAGTTGTCTTATTCACCTTCCAAATGGCATTCATCATTTTTGTTCCCGATCAGATTAAGGGTTAAACCTGAGTCTCATTCTGATGAGGCATTTCATCTCCCAATCAGGTTAAGGGTCAAACCTGAGCCTCGTTTCTACATGAGGTATTTTTCCATCCCATCCAAGTTAAGGGCAAAACCTGAACTTCACTTCTACGGAGTAAATCTTTCTTCATCATTCTCCATTTCTTATCTACCATTTTCATCAGGGCTAATTTCTTCATAACGAGTTAGATCCTTCTAACTGTGGCATTTTTTTATATATAGCCCAAATTTGGTGTGTTTTTCTTTGCCACTAAGCTCAGTCGTAAACCGGCTTAGTAGCAAAGAGGGGCATCTATAAACACCCCAAATTTTCCTCATCCATTCTCAGACATCTCCAAATGTAGATGCCAACCCTGGTAGATCAGTGTAGGAGTCTAATCCCAAGTTTATCTCATAAAATTACCTTTTTACCCCTAGGTCATCCTAGAACCTGTGATCATCGCAAAATTTTTCCTCTCTTGTGGTTTCTCTCTCTTCCTTCTCTTTTCCTTTTCTAACCTCTATTTTCCTCCTTTTTGAAGGGAGAAGAATAAAAGAAAGAAAAGAGAAAGAGAAGAGAAAAGAAAGAAAGAAAAAGAGAAGAGGAACTCTTTTGCGCGGTCTCACTTGACCTTGATTTGAAAAATATTAAGAAATTTAACTCGCCTCCGTTTTGAAAATTTGCGGGAAAATGGAGAGACGGGATTCGCTCGTCGGTACGGGGTTCGACCGTTCCTGGCGCCTTTACCAAGGGTAATCGAACCAAGGATCGAATCTATGCCTTTTGCTTTGCCTAAATATTATCTAAGAATTTATTCTAACTCTAAATGCACAAAGAATCATGCTTGTGCAATGTAATGATGTATGCTCTTTTTGAAAAGATATTTTGAAAATTTCCAAGTATTCTGAGATGAATTTGATGAGGGAGTGAAGAAATGATTGAATCTAACTTAGAACTTGAGATAGATCAGAGAAGTTCTAAGTCATTGAAGTAAATCAGAGTTAGAAAAATAAATCTTGACTTTGAGAAAGAAGCTTTTGGAATGAAAGGAAATGTAATTTCAAAGTCAGAAATGGACTTTAAATTTAATCATGGATTTTAAGAGAAGAAGAAGATGAAATTTTGAAGTGATATTGAATTTGAATCTTAAAATGGATCTGAGAAAGTCAAATGGTATTAAAAAATAGAAAAAGATGAGATCTGGAAATGGACTTAGATTTGAAATCTAGATTTTGAAATAGAATTGGATCTTAAAATGGATTTAAGATCTGAGATCCGAGATCCAAGGTGGAATTGGATTCTAGATCCTAAAATGGAATTGGATCTGGAGTCTGAGATCCAAAGTGAAATCAGATTCTGGATCCTAAAATGGAATTGGATTTGAAGTTTGAGATCCAAAGTGAAATCGGATTCTGGATCCTAAAATGGGATTGGATCTGAAGTCTGAGATCCAAAGAATAATTGGATGCTGGGTCCTAACATGGATTTTGATCTGAAATCTGAGATCCAAAATAGAATTGGGTTCTGGATCCTAAGATGGATTTTGGATCTAAAGTCTGAGATCCAAAGTGGAAGTTTGAACCCTGGATCCTAAGATGGATTTTGGATCTGAAGTCTGAGATCCAAAGTGGGAGTTGAATTCTGGATCCTAAGATGGACTCGGATCTTGAGTCTAAGATCCAATGTGAAGTTGGATTTTGGATTTAGAATCCTAAATGGGAATTGGATCCAAAAACTGGAATCCAAGATGTAATTTGGATCTAACTTTGGAATTCCAGACTTGACTTGAGAAAATGAATTTCAAAGTCAAATTAGACTTTGATTTTTGGAGCTTTGAATTTAGAATTTAGAAGATGAATAAAAAATCTCAATGTTAAATTGAACTTTGAATTTGATCGGAGTTTTGAATATAAAATGGATTTGGAATTCCAAAGTCAATTGAACTTCGTAATCTGATTTGGAAATTTTTGAATGTAAAATGAATTTGAAATTTCAAAGTTAACTTGAACTTTGAGACTTGAAGATAGAATAGAATTGAAAAATGAGAAGATGAATAGGATTTTACAAGAATTGAAGATTGATTGAAGAAGTTATTAATATCACTTGGAGTTTTTTTGAGAAAGGAATTTTGAAAATATGATGCAGTTCTATCCTAAATGATGAATGAATTTAAAGATTTTAAAATTAGATTTTGAAAAGCTATTCCATTCTTTAAATGAATTAAAATAAGATTGAAGATATAATACATCCTTGACTATGGTCATTGAATGTATTATATAATAATCTATATTAAAATTCAAAGGAAGAATAAAATACATTTGGTGCTTTTATAGAATTTAAAATGAAATTAATTCTCAATATACCCTGACTATGGCCATTGGTATATGTTTTGAGTTAATTTTAAGTTAAATTCTGATAAAAGAAGAAAATATTTAAGGAAAAATATTATGAATTTTGAAAACAGATCCAGTGTGGATCCAATGTTATTTTATAAAAGATAAAAATCCTAAGTTTTGTTTACATCCTGACTATGGCCATTGATGTAAATCATCAACTTAGAATTAATTTACCTCTTATGAAATGGTGCGCGTGTCATTCGTGTTTCACCATTGTGAGAATTTGAGAAATAAAGGCCAAAATTGCATGAAAACAAGCAATTCATGATATTTACAATGCTCATTCATTCTATCTAAGACAGGAAATGTAAAATTTTTCATTAATATCTAGCTATTATAATTTGAATTGAGTCTGAAATCCTAATCTAAGAGGAACATCAACATTTTTAGAGATTCCTGCGAAAGGGAGGAGTTAGCACCGAGCCAAGGTAAATGGAAGAAATCAGGCTATGAATAAGAACACAGGGAATTTATGCTAATTTTAAGATGCTACATTATGCTAAAAGATGTATATAGTATCCCTTGCTTTTATGAGAGAACATACACACGTCCATGTGCCCATACCTATGTATACACACATATATATATGTACATATATGTATATATATATATATATATATACATACATATATATATAGGTATGTGAATAATACCCTAAACAAATGAAAAACCTGAACATAGTGGTTGAAGGTAGTAAGGGCTTCATCATCTTGACATCCTATCTTGAGACTACTTTAAATTTTCTTGGAAAAATCCGAGCAACAGACTGCTCATTATCAATACTAAGCCTTGCTGTCATTCAGAGGTCTGAATGAACATCGGATGTGATTTACCTCTTCAACTCACAACCTATAAATTCCCTCAAGAATCCTCTAAAGACCGTGCCATTTCCAGAATTAAAGGAACATTTCCTCAGAAAAGTTTTCTTTAAGACATTGGCTACTGCTAATCGGCCCATCAGATTATATAAAATCTTCAGATTAGTCGTCTGCAGAGATGGAGAGGATGTCTCTGGGGAGAAGCTCACTCAACTGGTTCTTTCTTAAATCAGCTAGATCCGGGTTTTTTCTTATTTCTCTTACAGTATCAGATAAAATCTTGATGTGTCAATCACTTGGTAGCTCAAGCATAATATTGGTTCTGTTGATAAGGGGAAAACTTATTGGAGGTGACGGCTGGTGGCTTACAACCTGGCCATTTTGAGACAGCCATGTGCAGCTGGTAGCTGTGAAGGATTGTGAAGACTTCATCAAATGGAGGTTGCTGCAAGGTTTTGCTATGGTTATGAATACCTAAAGTGAAATTACAACAAGCACAAACCTAACCTATGAAGGTTGTAGCAACTTGCTAAACATGGATAAAATGAATAATTTCTCTTTAATAGCATGCAAGTGGATAAACGATTTTACAGAACTCAGATTCTGGTTCTAAAGCAATTTCAGTTTTTCCAACATACCTGATAATGCTTGTATCTATGCTAACTTCAACACTAACCTACCATACTGCCTATGCATACAAATTATTATAAAATTCTTCTTACAAACTCAAACAGTAACCTGATGAAGCCTATCTATAAAACTTAAAAAGGAAAGGGATATCTAAACATCAATGCATAGGTATCATACCTTGGATTTTTATAGCTATTTTAGGTGGTAGCTGCTGCTGATGGTCACGTACACCCTCATATAAAAAAAATTTATCAGATACATTTCTTGAAGATAATAGACATCGATTAGATCATAAAACCAATGCTGAATCCCTGCAACTGGAATGTTCCTGCTCTTGATTAAAGCTGGAACGTGGTTCCATATTAAAATTCTCAAAATGTTGCCAGATATCCATTCATCGATCCATGTGATTGATCTTAACATTGGTAGCATTCAATAATTGCTGGAAAGTTGCAGCAACATCCGATAATTTCTCACAATAATAGATCGAACTCACTAAGCATTCTATTTATTAGATCTCTAATCATTGAAACTGAAAAAAAAAAATTCTTGAAGATATACAGGCATCATAAGGTAAAATATATAGCAATGGCCATGTGCAGATAAGCCCGTGGTGGAGAGGATTTGCCTTAAAAGCAGGCATGATAGAATGCAGTACCAGTAGAATTTACAGGAAATGAAGATACATACAAGATTGTAATTAAGCCTGACAATTATTATCCAGTCATATACTACATTCCACACAGCCAACCGAGCTCCATTAACATCAATTTGGGTAGGTCGTGAGGCAGTCCCTCACCTATATTTCAGAAAATCAACTTGACAGCGAAACCGATCCCCAAAAAAGATAGCATCTCACGAGGTTTAGGCCCAAGGATCCAGAAATATATTTATGGATCGACAAACTCAAAGAAGAATCAATAGTGCTCTTTAAAACAAACTAAATGTTTAGCAGATGACCTTAAAAAAAAATGTGCTACATGAGTAACTACAAGCCTTCTAGTGACATCTGGGCCCGAAACACAGGCATATTAGCAGAAGTATATACAAGAGCCACGTTCTTCTGTAATCAGCATGAACTAGTTCTTAAAATTCTGCAAGGTAAACCAGCAAAATCCATCAGACGTCAGTGAAATAACTTCAGATTTTAGAGACTGGGGTTTGTAATTATATCACAATGAGTAGTTATACTCCTGGGGTATCTTAAAATAAAACTTTCTCTAAGATCGATCTTAACCTTTGATATATATTTTCTTTTATCAATCTTTTTTTTTTTATAACCAATCAGCAAGGGGTCACGATCATTAAGGTGAGATTTAAATTGGCATTTGACAAAGTGATTTAGAACACCGATTACCTGGATGTTTGCAGATCTCATCAGATTTTTAACACCTCACCTTGACAGCAGATGAACAAAACTCTGCAGTGGCCTTCCACTGATAGGGCTGTTGACAAATTCAGACAAAAAGGAGCAAGACAGGAAGTAAATCCCTTTCTGATGCTGACACGAGTAATACCCCTAGGCAAATCCATAACACCTGGAGATCTGTAGCCATCAGATTATCCATGAAGAGTATTACAAAGTATACCGAAGTTTGCAGTTAACCTCTGCACTCATTCCAGAAGTTGCGATTTATTGGTTGGAGCCATCATGTTATTATAACACTCAACTTTAGATTATTCAGCAGATCAGATATCTTCTGCCATAGATTTATGATTCCAGATTTGTTTCGAATGATGGGGAAACAAGTAGTCTTGACATTTAATCAACAAAAGAAGATAGGAAAACAGGATAGTCATGAATTGTAAAAGACTAGCACATTGTTTTGACAATAACCACGTAGCCCTGAATTGCAAAAGGATGATAAAAGAGCAGGAATATCACCAAAGGGATGGGCCAAACATCTCCAAAAATCGACATCCACTAGCAAAAACAATCAAACAAAAAGATTAACTCCATGACATCGAAATAAAATATAATAAAAAAAAATGCTGGACATCAAACCTGCAACAGTGAAACCGATTGAACATTTTTACAAAATTCTGGACATTGATATTCTAATTAAAAAGCATATTTCAACCATACCTATTCTTGATGTATTTCAGAGCCTGGATAAAGATATTATGAAATCAAACAATACCATGCTGAATTGGTGGATTGATGTGACAAAGAGCGAGGTATTGAAGGGTGTTTCGACTATTCCTGAACAATCGGTAGCCTCCCAAGACATATCGAACTTAAAACTAAGGGAAAAATGCATAGCATGCTGAGAAAAAAATGCTACTATATGAGTCACACAGGAAACAAATACAGATTAGAGCTGAACGGAATTAATCGTTAACGGCAAAACAATAAAACAAAACAAAATAAAATAAAAGAAAATATAGAAATCGGGGATTCCCTTTTGCTATCGCACGCATGTGGGTCGGTCTTGCTATAAGCAGATCGACACCACTAACAGTGCTTTTATTGGGGAAACTAAATAAAACAAAAACTGAAAGATTGAAGATAAAAGAGGAAAAAGACAGGGGATTATTTACCGCGCTTTTATTGCTGAGATTTGCACTAAAGAGGGCTGGAATCGATCGGACTCCTGTAGTTGCTTTTAGGAACACGACTTCCTTAATACTGCGCTTCGGTCGAAGAAGGAGTGATGACTCCTCGGCGCCACTGGAGAAGGAGAGTTATGAAGGGCAAATAAAGGGGCGATAGCGGATAAGAAGAGGGAAGAAGATGAAACCAAAGGTGCGGAGGTGATTGATCGTCTTGTGGATGGAAACTTGATGCCAGGATTCGTTCTCCTCCTCCTCTTTTGCTGCTGCCCTGTTTATATAGAATCCGAGGAAGAATCGAGAAAAGGGGCGGCGGTTGAGTATCAAGGGCTGGGATGGCGGCCATCGGTCGAGAGGTGTTTCCGCCTTTCGATCCCGCGTGAGAACTCTGCGAAAGGGAACCGTTGGGGATGGAAGGTTTAAAGGAATGGGAGAGGGATGGTTGAGGATCGATGGTGGAGAAGAGAAGGTAGCCCATGAAGGGTTCGAGCACATGGGGGTTTGTGGGTGATGGAAGGATCGGGCGGTCGACGATGGGGAACATTCTTCTGGAAGGAGGGCGGCGGAAGAAAGGGTTTTCGTAACCCTAAACCCGACTTTTGTTAAGGGGGTCTTCTTATAAAATTTTCCAAAAGGCCGGTCCTTTTTTTAAAGATTTTCCAAAAAGTGATTTTAAAGAGAAGTTTTAGCAAAAACAAGTTTCAAAAAGAATTTTGAACAACATAGTTCTTGATTTTTTTTTTTGGTTTTTTTTTTCTCTCTTTTTTTTTCCATTTTTTTGTATTTTTGGAATAAAAATCTAAGATTTTACGAGAAACAAAGATTAAACACTATTTTTTTTTGTGTTTTTGCAAAAATATTTACGAAAAGGAATTTTTCTGAGAATTTAAAAGCTATTTTGAGAAAATTTCTTCAGAAATGGGTTTGGATCCAAGTTTTGAGAAAATATTCGAGTTTTTAAACCTCGAATTGAGAAATACAACTCGATGGATCCAATGGATACAGGATGAACTGTCTAAGCCTTTTAGAAGGTTATTTTGGTAATTTTGAAAATTTGGTTTTTAAAAATTAGATAGCGAAGCTCAGATTTTGAATTTTGATAATGGATCCGGATCCGAAATTGAGTCCGATATATAAAATGAGTTTAGTTTCAATAAAACTTTGAGAAACAAACTGGTATTTAGATTTACTGACTCAATTACTCAGAAGATGGGGTCAAAGGCCAAAAAGAGAATATTTACCATATTTTGAAAATTTTGGGGTGTTCACAGATGCCCCTCTTTGCTACTAAGCCGGTTGAAAGCCGAGCTTAGTGGCAAAGAAACACTTCAAATTTTAAAAAATGCCCCAGTCAGCAGACCTGAACTGGGTGTGGAAGAATTTATTTTAAAAGCATGGCTTTTTAGGCTTAGAACCTCTTCCTAAATGGCTCTGGGGGACGAAATCCTCGAAAATGACATGACTGAATAGATAAAAATGAGGAAATCATGATGAGACTTTGAGTGAAGGTCCTGAAAATGGTGAAGGATTTTGATCAAGTCACATAAGCGAGGCGAGATCAATCTTTTGGAATGAGTCAGGTTTAGCCCTTAACCTAGATGGGACGAAGATATATCGAGATAATTTGGGATGGGGAAAGGAATATAAGTGAACCTCGATGGGACATTTTGAGAGAAATATCTCGTGAGATGAAATTTCAAGCATAGTCCTTTCCTGGATGGATGTACAGAGCATGGATTCCTCGATGGGAAGAATCATGATGGGACCGGAGGAAAACACCTTGTCGAAACGAGACTCCGGTTTAACCCAAACCTGAAAAAGGAAAAATACCTCGAGGCACAAGGTTTAGGCTTAACCCTTATCCTGAAAGGGACGACCATACAGAATCCTCGAACGAGGAAGCCGTGATGGGACAACAAATGCATCGCAAAAGCGAGATTCAGGTTTAACCCTTGACCTGAGTGGGGGGGAATCACACGAAGTTCTCAAATGAAGAAACTGTGGAAGGACTAGAAAAGATATCTAGTCGAAAATGAGACTGAGGTTTAACCCTAACCTGAACGGAAAGATACCTCGTGGAACGAGGCTCAGGCTTAACCCTTAACCTAAAAGGGACAACCATACAGAATCCTTGGATGAAGAAACCATGATGGGACCTTCAGAATTTGGACGAACAAATCCAGAAGGGGTTTGCGAGAAGAGAAAAATAAGGGGTTCCCTAAAGCTTGAAAAGGGGATGATCTGGGGTGTCTCATTGTTGAGACTAAATCAGCTTTCTAAAACAGACGACCTCTCGCAGAAGGTTTTTGGGCTATACCTCGAGAAGCGAGGTAATAGGTTTAATCCTTAGCCTGAATGGATACAGGATCCTCGAAGAGCGGGGAAACTGTGATGGGACCTCTAGACTTTGCACAACAAGTCCGAGAGGGGTTTGCAAAAGGATGAAAATGGGGGTTCCTAAAGCTTGAAAAGGGGTTGTTCTTGGGCGCCTCATTGCTGAGGCTGAAAACAGCTTTTGACAATAACAAACCTTTTGCAAAAAGTTCAGGTTTAACCCTTATTTTGAGCGGGAACTGTCTATGGTGGGACAGTGGAGAACACGGGAAAGTGTGCAAATCTGAGAGCGCTCAGATCAGACGGAAGGAAAGGTCTTTTTAGTCCTAAGGAGGGATGACGTCAAAACGAACATCAAGTTCACACTTCATTTTTGGGATAATGAGAAAATATTGCCAATAAGATGTCAAAATTGTAGTTGATTCAACATGATTGAATTGTGCATGAAAAATATCACCTCTTTCTACCTAGAGTATTAGCTTCAATTGGGCTAACTCTATAGAATCAAGAGTCAAATTCAAATTTTATTGTTGTTGAGTTTCTTCAAGGAAGATATCAATTTCCTTGATATGGAAAGAAAGGAAACATTCTTAGCTTCATAAAAGCAAATTGAATGAAAAGATATTGATAAAAGAATTTCACATAAATAAAGATGATTCCTGACATTTTGGGCAGTTTGATATCCTGGGCATTTCCCATGATGATCTTTTGCACTCTTTTGAATTAGGGAGCTTTCTTGGGCTTTTACATCATCCTTCATTTTGGAGATGTCCTGTCTTTTCTCTCTTTTTCAGGGGAAGGGTACGTCACAAACTCCATCTTGGAGATGTTCTGATCCTTGTTTTTCTCAGGAGTTAGGCTTGATGATATAGGTTCATTGGTCAAAATTCTCTAGATGATAGCAGAAATCAAATATCTTTTAGGGTTTGTCGGTAGGTCCATCACACTCGCCTTCATCTCGACGGTGATCTGAACTTTCTCTAGAAGGATCCTTCACAAACTCCTTCATCTCAGAGATGATCCAAATCTTCTTTGGCCCCGGAGATCTAGCTCGCATAATTCGTTTTCATCTTGACGACAATTGAGAGATCCCTTTTGCGGATATTTGATTTACAGCTCAAATGACTGGGGAGATATGGATTGGGTAGGTTCTTTTTTTACTGCCTAGGATATTTCCATTGTCTTACTGCCAAAGAATGGTCTTTAAGAATGTGCCATAGCTATGATCAATATCAATTCGCTCATGGCTTTTTAACATCATCGAATTTTCCTTTGCCGATCATATCGAAAATTTTTCTTCATCCTCTTGGTTGACCAACAGAAAAAGCTTGAATTCAGTTCTTATTTCGCAAAAGTCTTGCTCCTTTGGAAATAATACTAAAGATAGTTTGAGGTTGTTCTTTATATGATGAAAATTTTGAGATCAACAATGACTTGATAACAAATTGGCAAAATATTCTTAAAATCCTTGATGAAAGAGATCGCTTGATATCGAATCGACACGTCCGTGACAAAATTCTCCTCTCTTTTTCTCCAAAAAAAGAGACTCAGGCTTAAGCCCTTACCTGAATGGGAAGTTGGAAATACTCCCCTCTTCCTTGAAAGAGGAGGTGTTTGCAAAACGGAACTTTCGAAGAGAAATTAAGTTTTCGTCAAAACTCCCTATCTCTAGGCTTCTCTTATGGAAAGGCGGCCGAAAAACAAAGTTGAGAAAGTATCACAGAGGGATCGAGTCCATCACACTCTCCCTAGAAGAGGGTCTTCTGTGAAAGGGGTTGGCCAAAGATGAGAAAACGGGGACCACAAAAAGAAACGAGCTTCCGTCGAAGCTCTCCCTAAAAAAAAAAGCTTCTTTTGTGTAAAGTTGGTTATTGTTTTGCAAACTGTTCGCGAAGAAAATGAGTCCCTTCAAACTCTCCCTGGAAAAGGGTTCTTGCAAACGAAAGATGGTTGCATGCGAAAGGAACGAGCTCCCTCGAACTCTCCCTGAAGAGGGTCCTTCGCAAGAGAAAATGACTGATTTTTTTGATAAAATGATGACCCGAAGGTCAAAATTGAGAATTTAGAACTTGAGTAATGATGATTGGTTAATGCAAAGACTAAACCTGGATGGCTAACTGATCAGTCAACCAAACAACTAGCACGAGCGCTAGATGTACCAGCACGAGCACTGGATTTCAAAAAAAAAAAGCCCTAGTACGAGCGCTGGGTTTCGAAAATGCATAACAGTGTGAGCACTATGTTTTCGAAAGTGCACACCAGTACGAGCGCTGGTTTTCGAAAGGAGAATTGAAAAATGAGACTGACATTTGAAGATACTTGAGAATTAAGCGAGAATGATTGTCGGTGTTTCAGGATTATCCCTTATCCTGAAGGGGAAATTCAGGTTTTTGTCCCTTAACCTGAAAGGGAAAAAGTTCAAGGAGAAGTCCAATCCAAATGCGAGCATTAGATCGACAGGGGAAATTCAAGTCGTGTTTTTGAGAAAATAAGGATATACAAAAGCAAAAAATCCAAGTCGAAACTCGGTTTCTCAAATATAATAAATGAGTGAGAATCGAGTTTGAAAACTCGAATTCTCAACACCACAATTTGCCCAATACTAGCATTGGATTCAAAAGGAAGTTCAAGTCGGAACTTGAGACTTCAAAAAATAAGAATATACAAAAGGAAAAATCCGAGTCGGAACCCAGTTTTCAAATATAAGAAATGAGTGAGAATTGAGTTTTGAAAACTCGAATTCTCAACACAATAATTTGTCCAATACGAGCATTGAATTCAAAAAGAAGTTCAAGTCGGAACTTGAGACTTCAAAAATAAGAATATACAAAAGGGAAAATCCAAGTCGGAACTCAGTTTTCAAATATAAGAAATGAGTGAGAATTGATTTTGAAAACTCGAATTCTCAACACAACAATTTGTCCAATACGAGCATTGGATTCAAAAGGAAGTTCAAGTCGGAACTTGAGACTTCAAAAATAAGAATATACAAAATGGAAAATCCGTTTCGGAACCCGATTTTTTTTGAAAAAAATAATGATAAAATGGAAAAACAAAATCCTGAGTCAGAACTCAGATCGGAAGGAAACGATTCCAACCCGGAAGTCGGAACTTGAAGGATTGACAAAAGCGTGAATAGATTTTGACGATGAAGACGAGATATTCATTCGAGATCCTTGAACCAAGGTGGCCTAAGATCCGAATTTATTTATGATGGCTTCAGGATCTTCCCCTATCCTGAGGGAACATAGAACAAAATTTGAGGTGAATTGAAGAATTTATGGGAAATAATTTCAGGTTTATCCCTTAACCTGAAGAAGAATAAAATTTATAAAAATGAAGAAAAATTTAAAGAGATTTATTGAAAATTTATTTTGAAAAAGAATTCTCACGGGTAGCAGCGATGCTCCTATGAGGGGTATCAGGATTATCCCTTATCCTGAATGGGAACACCTCGGACAACGAGGGTATCAAGTTTTTCCCTTATCCTGAGGGGAAAAATAAATAAAAGAATACCTCATGGGAAAGAGGCATCAGGTTTATCCCTTAACCTGAAGGGGTTTATAAAGATAAAGGAATAAAATTTAGTAAAATTGATAAAACTTAATAAAACTTGACAAATTGATAATAAATTGATAAAATTTGATTAGATAAAAAGAAAAATGAAATGAACGCAATTTAATAAAGATAACCAAGTTAACAAAGAGTTGGTAAGATTTTTAGAAAAGGATTCGTCTGATCCTGCCTGCATATGATGAAGGAAGACAAGTATAGATTAAAATAAAAATGCCCTAGTATCAGGGGGAAGGATGTGAGAATTTAATAGAAGATTATTGCTTCATTGAAAGACTTTTGAAGAGTACAAAAAGGCTATGATGAACAATTCAAGTGTAAAATCTCTTCAAATGTAAAGCATTAATAGGATCTGGCAGTTCCACCCCATCTGCGTTGATCAGACGATAGGAATTACGAGGCAACGCTTCTTTAACTACATAAGGGCCTTCCCAATTGGGTGACCACTTGCCCTTCGATCGATGCTTGAGATGAGCTGTCGATCTGAGCACAAGATCATTGACTCGGAATCTTCTCTCAACAACTGATTTGGCGTAATACCAAGCTATCCTCTAACGATAGGCCTAAGCGTGTTCCGCTGCCTTGAGCCTTTTCTCCTCTAGCAGATCAAGTTGTACCAACCTCTGCTGCTGATATTGATCCAGCGGAAGCTCCATGAGCAATGCAAATTTGAGTGTGGGCTTCTGAACGTGGAGAGGAAATACTACCTCGGTCCCGTAGACGAGCTCTGAAGGAGTAGCATTGGTTGGAGTCCGAATGGTGGTTCGGTATGCTCAAAGTGCATCGTGCATCTTCTCGTGCCAATCGCGGCCTGTTTCCACAGTTCTTTCTAGAATGCGGATTAGAATTTTGTTAGTGGCCTCTGCCTGGCCATTTCCTTGAGGATAATAAGGAGCTGAGAAGTGGTGATGAATCCTGAACTTGTTACGACAATGAAGCCGAACATGATACTTCAAGTACAAGGTTTTGATGATGAGCAAGTAGAATCAACTGCATTTCAGCTAAGGCTATGAAGAAATTGAAGAATTCGATGAAGAATCTTTGAAGACTAGTGTGCAAATGTTTAATTCATTAAAAGTCTTAGATTCTTGTAAGAGCCTTACTTAGAGTGCATATTTAGGTTGCATTTCACCTTAAAAGTCTTTAGAAAAACTTTTCTAAAAGAAACACTTTTGAAAATCTTTTTAGAAAACTCTTTTCTTAAATTTTCATGTTTATTAGTCGACCAATAGACTTATCAGTCGACTAATCCTTTTGCGCCATATTTTCTAAAAAGTCATTCTTGTCAAATTAGTCGACCAAAGATTTTATCAATCGATTGGACAGAATGTCTGTTTTATGGAAAATTAGCAGCAGTCGACTAATGGTTTTATCAGTCGACTGAACAGAACATGTGTTTTCTGAAAATTTAGCAGCAGTCGACTAATGCTTTTTATCAGTCGACCGAACAGAATGTTTGTTTTTCAGAATATTTTAGCAGCAGTCGACTAAAAGGTTTTTCAGTCTACTCATGATATTATCAGTCGACTAACTTTTCTCAAGTCGACTAAGTTTCAAAAGTTCAGATTTTCAAACGGCTCGATTAACAGATCAGTCGACCGACGATAACTGTCAGTCTACTAATAACTAACTATTAGTCGACTAACTGATGTTTCAGTCGACTAATTTTGTCGTTTTCCTGAAACTTCACAAAGGCGTGTCTTTTCATTTTTCAAACGTTTTGATCGTTCAAAATGGACTGTTTTGACACCCTTTCATACTCTCAACGTATGAAATCTTTTAACTATAAATATGAGTGCATTCTACACTCAAAAATATCAAATTCAATAGAATTATATTGAATTACTTCTTGCTTTTCACTCCTATTCAGTCAAGTATTTATTTTCTCACTCACGTGATATTTTCACTTCAGTTTTTCACTCAAATCACTTTTAGAGATAGTGAATTCATGAGTAGAGTGTTTCAACAACCTCAACAGCCAATTGCATCTCATTTGCATTCAAAAGGAAGGCTCATAGGTTGTATTGTAAGTTGTTATTTTTTTTCTGTAAAAAGGACTCCTTGGTGTAAAGGAGTTGTTTGCTTTTAGTAGGATTGTTACTGAAAGTGGGACCGGTTATGGTCTGTGTGATCTTGTAGTTTACAAGGTTGATAGTGGAAAATCTCAAGCGTGTTTTGCTTGGGGACTGGATGTAGGTCGGGTTAGACCGAACCAGGATAAAATCTTGTGTTCTTTGTGTGTTTGCTTTTCGATTTGCAAAATCATTCTATATTCCGCAGAAATTTTTTTAAAAGCACTATTCACCCCCCCTCTAGTGCTCATTGCCTCGATCCTAGTGCACTTTCATTTGGTATCAGAGCACAGGTTTGCTATTACTTTGATTTGACCATCAACTAGCATGGCAACTACAACATCTCAGCACAAAGAAGGAAGCTCCTCTGTTCGTCCTCCTCTCTTCGACGGAACAAACTATGGATACTGGAAAGTAAGAATGACAATATTCTTGCAATCCATGGATCTCGATATCTGGAGAGTTGTTTCAGAAAAGTACCAAACTCCATCTGCTGATTTCAGCTGATGGACCGATGATGAAAAGAAGACTGCTTCACTGAATGCCAAAGCCATGAATGCATTATATTGTGGCGTTGACAAGGTAGAATTCAATCGCATCTCTCAATTCCTTACAACAAATGAAATCTGGCATACTCTTCTCGTGACACACAAAGGTACGTCAAAGGTAAAAGAATCTAAAATTGCTTCTTTAGTTCATAAATTTGAATTGTTCAAAATGAAGCAAAATGAATCTATATCGGACATGGTAACTAGAATGACCGATATAACTACAACTTTGAAATCCCTTGGAAAAGAATATTCACAAGTGGATTTAGTCAGAAAGATTCTAAGGTGTTTAACTCCTGAATGGGAGAGAAAAACCACTGCTATTGAAGAAGCAAATGATCTCAATACTCTCACTCTTGAAGACTTAGTTGGTAACCTAATGGTATATGAGGTCCAACTTCAAGACAGACAAGAAGAAGAGCCTAAGAAGAAATCTCTTGCTTTTAAGGCTACTTCTGACTCAAAAAATTCTGAAGAAGATGAAGATGAAGATATTGCCCTCATCACAAGGCAATTCAGAAGATTCATCAAAAAGGGAAGATTTCAAAGAAAGGTAAAGAAAGCAGATTCTTCCATTCCCAATGAAGTAAAGTGCTTTAACTGCAAAAAGGCAGGACATATCAAGAAAGATTGTCCTCTTCTTAAATTCAAGCCCAAGGACCAATTCAAGAAGAAAAAGGCATTTCAAGCATGTTGGGATGATAGTGACTCCTCTTCCGATGAAGAATCAAATGAAGAAGTCGCCAACATGTGTTTTGTAGCACAAGAAGATTCGGTAAGTCAATTTGACTATGATGAGTTATTTGAAGCATTTAATGATTTATATGCTAAATTTAAGAGTCTTAGTTCTAAAAATAAAGAGTTAAAAACTGAAAATTTAACTCTTGACTCTCAAAATAAAGTGTTACTTCAAGAAATAGAAGATCTCAAGAAGGAAAATTCTTGCCAAGCACTTGAGATAAAAGAAATTGGAGTTAGAACCAATCTCTTACAAAATGAAATGTTTAGTCTTAAAGAAAAGTCAAAAGATCTTCTTTCTATAGTGACCAAATTCACAAATGGTCAAGAGAATCTAGAAAAACTTCTTGGTTCTTAAAGATGCTCGGTTAATAAAACCGGATTGGGATATAGCTTCTTTGATACTCAAAATAGACCAAACCTTGTGGTGAAAAATCAAAGACATTATTCTCAACCTTTTGTTCATAAAACTAAACTTTCCAGTTCTAATAGAAATGCATCTAGAAATGATTATTCTAGAAATGTTTATTCTAATTCTTTTTATAGAAAGAATATCTATTATCAAAGGAAACCAAAATCCAAATGGATATGGGTTCCTAAGACTAATTCTCTTAGACCCGAAAATAGAAAGGGGTCAAATGCTCTGTTTTTTTATTTTGTTGTAGGTACACAACATAAGGAGCAAATGGATATTGGACAGCGGTTGTTCCAAACATATGACTGGAAGGCCGGAGTTATTTTCCACCCTCCAAAATAAGGATGGAGGAACCGTCACCTTTGGTGACAATAACAAGGGAAAAGTGATAGGTATTGGTAATATTGGTAATCCAAAATTTCCCTTGATAGAAAATGTTCTTTTAGTAGATGGTTTAATGCATAATTTAATATCTATCAGTCAATTATGTGATAAAGGTTTTCATGTTTCTTTTGAAAATGATTTATGCTTAATTTCTGATTTTTAATCTAAAAAGATCATTTTTAAAGGTAAAAGAAGAAACAATGTGTATGAACTATATCTAGATGAATTACCCTCTTTTAATGAAAAATGTCTTATTGTTTCAAATGAAATTCAATGGTTATGGCACAAGAGACTTGGACATGTTAACTTTAAAATTATTTCAAAATTATCCAAGAATGATCTTGTAAGAGGCCTACCTAGAATACCATATAAAAAGGATCACTTATGTGATGCTTGTCAAAGGGGTAAACAAATCAAGAGTTCTTTTAAAGCAAAAGATATAGTTTCAACAAAACGTCCTCTTGAACTTTTACATTTAGATCTATTTGGACCATCTAGAATTCAAAGTTTGAATGGTAGCAAGTATGCTTTTGTTATAGTAGATGATTATTCTCGGTTTACATGGGTGATTTTTCTAAAAAGCAAAAATGATGCTTTTTCAGAATTTTCTAAACTTTGTAGAAGAATTACAAATGAAAAATCAACATCTATTATTAAAATTCGTAGTGATCATGGTGGTGAATTTGAAAATGAATCTTTTCTAAAGTTTTGTGATTTACATGGTATATCTCACAACTTTGCTTTTCCTAGAGCGGCTCCACAAAATGGAGTTGTTGAAAGAAAGAATAGAACTTTGCAAGAATGTGCTAGAACCATGCTTCAAGATAAAAATTTACCAAAATACTTTTGGGCTGAAGCAATTAATACATCATGTTATGTCTTAAATCGTGTTCTTATTTGACCAATTTTACATAAAACATGTTTTGAATTATATTATGATCGTATACCAAAAATCTCATATTTCAAAATTTTTGGTAGTAAATGTTTCTTGTTAAATACCAAAGATAATCTTGATAAGTTTGATTCAAAATCAAATGAATCAATATTTCTTGGATATTCTTCTAGAAGTAAAGCATATCGTATTTTCAATAAAAGAACATCTTGTATTGAAGAATCTTTACATATTGCATTTGATGAGAATTGTGAGCAGGTTATACCTCTAAGCGAAGGAGAAGAACTAATACTTCAAGAAGAACCCTTGATAGATAGTACTTCTCAAGAAAATATTTCTCTTCAACCGGTTTGGAAAGAAGTTCCTAATCATTCACATGAACAAGTTATTGATGAAATAAAGAGTGGTGTCCAAACTAGAAGGCAGTTGGAAAAATATATTGCAAATGTTGCTTTCATATCTAAATTAGAACCAAAGAATATCAATGAGGCATGTGACGATGAATTTTGGCTTTTAGCCATGTCTGAAGAACTTAATCAATTTACTAGGAATGATGTTTGGGATCTAGTTGATAGACCAAAGGATCATCCGGTAATTGGAACAAGATGGGTCTTCCGAAATAAGCTGGATGGAAATGGTGAAGTCATTCGTAACAAAGCAAGGCTAGTAGCACAAGGTTATAATCAAGAAAAAGGCATAGATTTTGATGAAACCTATGCACCAGTGGCTCGATTAGAGTCAATTCGAATGATGCTTGCTTTTGCTAGTTACATGAACTTCAAGTTATATCAAATTGATGTTAAGAGTGCATTCTTAAATGGACACATCAATGAAGAAGTTTATGTAGAGCAACCTCCAGGCTTTGAAAATGAGAAATATCCAGAAAAAGTCTACAAATTGAAAAGAGCTTTGTATGAACTCAAACAAGCACCAAGAGCGTGGTATGAAAGACTACGAAACTTTCTAGAACAATCTGGTTTTTCCATTGGTCGGGTAGACTCCACTTTATTTATTAAAAATCTTAATTCAGATATTCTTATTGTGCAAATTTATGTTGATGACATAATATTTTGTTCTACTAATGATTCTCTTTGTAAAGAATTTGCTAAAACTATGCAGGAAGAGTTTGAAATGAGCTTGATGGGCGAATTAAACTACTTCCTTGGACTACAAATAAAGCAAACTGAAGAAGGAATCTTCATCAATCAGGCTAAGTATACAAAAGAACTTCTCAAAAGATTTGGGATGGACTCATCGAAATCAAGAAGGAATCCTATGAGTACAACTACTTCTCTTGATAAAGATGAAAATGGTAAAAGTGTAGATACTAAGCTCTACAGAGGTATGATCAGATCTCTATTATACTTAACTGCTAGTCGACCTGATATTATGTTTAGTGTTTGTATGTGTGCAAGATTTCAAGCTAATCCAAAGGAATCTCATTTAACTGCAGTAAAACAAATTCTTCGTTATTTGAAAGATACTTCAGATTTCGGTTTGTTTTACCCAAAATCATTTTCCTTTGATTTAGTTTCATATAGTGATGCAGATTTTGCAGGAAGTAAATCTGATCGCAAGAGTACTAGTGGAACTTGTCATTTCTTAGGAAATTCCTTAGTCTCTTGGTTTAGTAAAAAGCAAAATTCAGTATCACTCTCAACAACTGAAGCAGAATATATAGCGGCTAGTTTAGCATGTTCACAAGTACTTTGGATGAAACAAACCTTAAAAGATTTTGGTTTGAATTACTCCACAACAACTATTTATTGTGATAACACTAGTGCTATAAATCTTTCGAAAAATCCTATTCAGCACTCAAGAACTAAGCATATTGAAGTTAGACATCATTTTTTAAGAGATCATGTGTTAAAAGGAGATATTTCGTTAAATTTTATTTCCACTAAAGAACAACATGCCGATATCTTCACTAAACCTCTTAAAAATGAAGATTTTATGAGAATTAGGAGAGAACTAGGTATTTGCTCATTTTTGGATTTATAAAAATGCTGATTTTTGAACAAAATCTCAAAATCGCACTATATTAGTCGATCGATAAAATTTTAGTCGACTGGTGTTTTATATTGTGGAATGTATCCCACCATGTTAGTCGACCGATATATTTCTAGTCGACTGATGATATTTTTAGAATAAGTCACACTTTTTAAGTCGACCGATAAAGTTTTAGTCGACTAATTTTTTTTTTTAATTTTTAAATGAAGGGACCCGACACCCCTTGGATTTGTTTTAAAACCCATTTTTTTTAAAAAAGGCATCGTTTCACTTCGTACCATTTCTTTTTTCTTAAAAACGAAACCCTTAAAAACGAAAACCCCTCTTTCTCTTTTGCCTCTCTCTCTTCCGAAAAACCCTCGGAGTGCCATTCGACTCCATCTTCACCGGGATTTTCTTACCATAACAGGGAGACATCGGAATCTTCTGGCCGTGATCTTGAAACGCCGGAATCCTCTTGCAGTGACTGGCGCATCTTCAAAACACGCCGGAACTCTCTTGCCGTGACAGTGTATTGCCGGAATCCCCTTGTGGCCGACCTCTCCTCGCCGTCAGCCACCGCATCGATCTTCGTTTTTGATCGCCGGAAAGCTTTTTCCCTTTGCCAGACGTCATTTGGAAGCAGACATTTTTTTTGGTAACTTTTTTACCATGCCTCGTACGAAGTCTGCATCTGCAAAAGGTTTAGGTTTTCCTCCTCCTACACCTACTTCAAGACATGGTTTTTCACTAAGATTACTTCGCAATCCTCTTCTCTATGACATTTTTGGATCAATTTCTGCACTACCTATTTTACCAGGCCGAAATGTTCTATTTCACTTGTTTTCTTGTTACAAAATAAGAGAATTATTTCCTGGTATTTCACATCTTTTTGATGTTTGTGCAGATACCCTTCACTATTTGTTTCTTATTCACTTGTTTTACACGAATTTACAAATGGATCATGAAACTGGAGTTTTGTCATCTCTTGTTCGTGATGTTGAAATCGAGTTTGATTCAAAATTACTTGGAGAAATTCTAGAAATTCCACCTTCAGACACTCTTTTCAACACTATTGAATTGAATGATGAAAGAGTTTTTGAACAAATTCTTCTTCCAGAAGCACCTCACTACCCTCCTTTCAAAAATACTAATCTTCAAACTCGTGCACGCATTGCTGGACGAATCCTTGCCCACAATGTTCTACCCAAAACTGGTTCTTTTGATTATTATTCCACAGATCTATCTACGACTCTTTATGTTTTATTTGGAAATATTTCTGTCAACTGGGCCAATGTGTATTTTACAAACTTGTGGAAACAAAAACCATTTCTTCCTTATGGTTTTCTTTTAACCCGTATTTTTAGACATTTCAAAGTTCCTTTAACAAATGAAAAATACATTGAGCAAAAAGAGTTCTTTGATCAAACAATTTTTAAAAGAATGAAAATTAAATATCTGCCTCCTTTAAATGTTGATCAAACTGAACCATCTGATCCTAATGAACCATCTATTTCTGACCCTTCACCTTCTGCGACACCTTCATCTCATGCAAAAAGAAAGAAATTTTCAACAAATCAAGACCATGATGAAGTTATGCAGAGACTGGAAGCTTTGGAGCTGCATCAACACACTTTTCGTGAAGATGTGACTCAACAACTTGCTTCAATTCAGAAGGATGTAACTGCCATTAAGGATTTGCTAAACTGTCTTTTCAGATCTTTGATCTTTAAAATACATAATTTATGGGTTGTAATATTTTTAAACTTGTATCTCTATTTTGCTTATGCTATTTTTGCCCTTACTCTTTTTGATTCTGACAAAGGGGGAGAAAAAGATAAAGATAGCATTACATTGAAATTGCAGGAGATCTTGAGAAAAAGATGATATCAATTACATTGCAGGAGATCTTTTATGAGAAACGCAAAATTAAGAGAAAAAGAAAGCTTTGAATGAATGCATGAAGAAATGATGAATGGAAATGCAAACCAATCAATATGTGTTATATGTGCTTTAAATGTGCTAACTTTTAATGTTTTGCAGCATATTGATAGGGGGAGTAAAATCTCCATCTATGCATCTAAATGCTTCATCTTTGATTAAGTTTGTCATCATCAAAAATGGGGAGATTGTTACGACAATGAAGCCAAACATGATACTTCAAGTACAAGGTTTTGATGATGAGCAGGTGGAATCAACTGCATTTCAGCTAAGGCTATGAAGAAATTGAAGAATTCGATGAAGAATCTTTGAAGACTAGTGTGCAAATGTTTAATTCATTAAAAGTCTTAGATTCTTGTAAGAGCCTTACTTAGAGTGCATATTTAGGTTGCATTTCACCTTAAAAGTCTTTAGAAAAACTTTTCTAAAAGAAACACTTTTGAAAATCTTTTTAGAAAACTCTTTTCTTAAATTTTCATGTTTATTAGTCGACCAATAGACTTATCAGTCGACTAATCCTTTCACGCCATATTTTCTAAAAAGTCATTCTTGTCAAATTAGTCGACCGAAGATTTTATCAGTCGACAGGACAGAACGTCTGTTTTATGGAAAATTAGCAGCAGTCGACTAATGGTTTTATCAGTCGACTGAACAGAACATGTGTTTTCTGAAAATTTAGCAGCAGTCGACTAATGCTTTTTATCAGTCGACCGAACAGAATGTTTGTTTTTCAGAATATTTTAGCAGCAGTCGACTAAAAGGTTTTTCAGTCTACTGATGATATTATCAGTCGACTAACTTTTCTCAAGTCGACTAAGTTTCAAAAGTTCAGATTTTCAAACGGCTCGATTAACAGATCAGTCGACCGACGATAACTGTCAGTCTACTAATAACTAACTATTAGTCGACTAACTGATGTTTCAGTCGACTAATTTTGTCGTTTTCCTGAAACTTCACAAAGGCGTGTCTTTTCATTTTTCAAACGTTTTGATCGTTCAAAATGGACTGTTTTGACACCCTTTCATACTCTCAACGTATGAAATCTTTTAACTATAAATATGAGTGCATTCTACACTCAAAAATATCAAATTCAATAGAATTATCTTGAATTACTTCTTGCTTTTCACTCCTATTCAGTCAAGTATTTGTTTTCTCACTCACGTGATATTTTCACTTTAGTTTTTCACTCAAATCACTTTGAGAGATAGTGAATTCGTGAGTAGAGTGTTTCAACAACCTCAAAAGCCAATTGCATCTCATTTGCATTCAAAAGGAAGGCTCATAGGTTGTATTGTAAGTTGTTATTTTTTTTCTGTAAAAAGAAGGACTCTTTGGTGTAAAGGAGTTGTTTGCTTTCAGTAGGATTGTTACTGAAAGTGGGACCGGTTATGGTCTGTGTGATCTTGTAGTTTATGATGTCTTCTTTTAAATCGTTGTAATTTTGAAAAGATTTTTTATATGAAAAACATGTGAAAACCAGACATCAAATAATAAAAACCGGTTCTCACTAGTGGATGAGACCGGGTCGAACTCAGGGAACGGGAATATGTTGTATTCAAACATACAAGTCTAAACTATTCTTTATTGCCGAATTATTGAAATGTAAAGTGTTCAAGAAAAGTAAAAACAACTAACTATTACAACAAATGAATACCCTTCGCAGAGGGCGTAAAGTGCAATATTTACAAACCCAATTAAATGCCTAACTTCTAAAATAAAAGAAAAGAAAAGAAATCTTTTATCTTTATGTGCTTCGTGTCATAGGTGCACTTCAGCTTCACTCCTTTACGATCCTGCACAAGTCTAATGAAACACAAGCAGTACACAATACAAGAATAAAACTAGAATGATGCTATCTAAAATGCACGAAATGAATGTTGAAAATTATATTGATATAAGCAATGATAATACTACACGAATGTAAGTATGACTAGGCATGCATTGTTTACTAAATGAAATTTTTATGCTAAATTGAACATATACTAATGAAATCAAATGCTTTTAACCTAAATGCTAAACACTAATGTAATTGGTTGAAAACTAAACACTAACAAATCATTTTAACAATTCATCAATTCAATTAACAAAGCAATTACTAGAAAGTAACTAATAGCTAAACAGAAAAATCATTATATGATACCCGAACACCAAAATGGATTTCCATTACATTACAATCCATTTCCAGCAACACACTCTAGAGATCAGCAATCAAACAATGGATTTTCATTACAGCAACACAAACAAATAGATTCTGATCAATCAAACAAAGAACACTAGGAAATCCAGTAACGCAAATTGGATTTTCATTACAGCAAAAATGGATTTCCACGGCATTACAAATGGATTTTGATCAGTCTTGCTTCACCAGAGATCAGATAATCTATTGCTGAAAAAAAAAACAGAGATGCCAGAAAAAGAAAACACGTTGATTAAAGATTAGAAACAAATGTATTGATTTGTTTTGTTAATTGATTGGAAATATCTCAATCCGGCTTCTTCAATTGATCAAACAAGGCTCACTCATGCTGGAATTTCTTAAACATCATTCGGTTAATCAATCCAGATTTTGATTATCAAAGAATTACTCACCGGAAAACAATAGCCGCACGGTGATTAGAATTCAGAAATTCTGATTACAATATTTCTATCGGATTCAGATATCTGATTGATTTTTCACAATTTATCACTGAAAATTCAATTAATAGACACTTCATGGAACTCATCCAGATCAGTCATCAACAATTGCAGATCATCACAGCATTCCAGCAACATCCTCGTTCATCACCGGAGTTCTTTACAGAAACTTTTTTTTTCTTTTTATGTTTCTTTTTTTTTTTAAATTGAGATTCAGCAGATTATCATTCAGAAAGAATTAAAAACGAAGAAGAAGAAGAAGAAGAAGAAGAAGTAAGAAGAAGAAGGAATAGATGACTTACCGGGAATTGAAGGAAGAGGTGGCTTCCACTTCATGCGCCGCCATCGATTGAAGAATTCCTTGCCACCGGATGATGAAGATCGGCGTGATGAAGAAGAAGCTGAAGAAGAGGTGGCGGCCTCCACCACCTGTCGCCGGAATGAGGATCTTCCACCAATGCCGCCGGCTGGAGTGTAGATAGAGAAAGAGGAAGAAATAGAAATTAGGGAAAAGGAGAGCCACCGGCAATGGTGGAGGGAGGAGAGAAGAGAAGAATTAGAGGGAAAAAGGGGAAAGAAGGCTTCAGGCGTGAATGGAAGGAGGCCCCCTTCTTTCCCTGTTTTGGGGGTTTTTAAAAACAACAAACCGGCTGGAACCGGTTTGAAACAAATGCAAACCGGTTCAAGCCGGTTTGTTTATTATTATTATTTTTTTTTAAATTCAAACCGGTTCAGCCGGTTTATTTATGATTTTCTCAATTTTTTCCAAGAAACCCAAACCGTGTAAACCGGTTGGTTATTTTATATTTTTTTTCAATTTTTTAAAAAACAAAAACTATGTAAACTAGTTTATTATAAAGTTTTCAAAAATTAAAATCAAAACTAAAAAAAACTATTCTAGCTATTTATATTTATATATATATATTTTTTTTTCTTTTCTAAAAAACAAACATTTAAAATGATTTTAAAAACTATTTTCTCTATTTTTTTATTTTATTTTTAATTAAAAACTAACACTAGACTACTATGAATATAACAAAAACTAAAATATGTATAAAAATGTAAAATAAAACTATTTTTCATGCATTTTCTATTTTTAAATCATTTTAGCACATTTACTCAAAAACTAACATAAAATTGGGTTTTTGAAACATTATTTCATAAAATCATGCATATTTAAATGTTAATAAACCCTGAATTATATGCATGATCAGTTTACAAGGTTGATAGTGGAAAATCTCAAGCGGATTTTGCTTGGGGACTGGATGTAGGTCGGGTTAGACCGAACCAGGATAAAATCTTGTGTTCTTTGTGTGTTTGCTTTTCGATTTGCAAAATCATTTTATATTCCGCAGAATTTTTTTTAAAAGCACTATTCACCCCCCCTCTAGTGCTCCTTGCCTCGATTCTAGTGCACTTTCAGAACTTTGAGCAGAAGGTTTTCATCTTCTCATTCTTGAAATGGCGGTCATTGTCTGACACAATATCATATGGGATGCCGAAACGGCAAAGGAGATTCTTATGGATAAACGAGACCACATGTCGGCCTTCTATTGTTCGCAGAGTTACAACTTCGACCCATTTGGTGAAGTATTCTGTAGCTGCGAGGAAATATCGGTGGCCATTAGAAGCCGAAGGAGTGATTGGACCAACTACGTCGAAGGCCCACATCGAAAAGGTCCAAGGAGAGACCACGGATTGCAAGTATGCAGCTGGCGCATGAATGGAAGGTGCGTGCATCTGACATTTGACGCACTTCCTTACAAATTGATGGCAATCTTGCTGCATGGTTTTCCAATAATACCCTGCCCGGATAATTTGCTTGACAAAGGTTTGGTAGCCGACGTGACCACCACAAACTCCCTTGTGTGCCTCTCGGACAACTTCTATGGCTTCATCCTTATCTAAGCATCTGGCGTACTCAGAACTGAACCCACGAAGATAGAGAGCATTGGCAAGGATGAAATAACGGGCTGACATGCGCTGAACCGCGTGTTGCTCCTTTCTTGGCATTTCCGCTGGAAATTTACCAGTTTCGATGAAGTTTTTGATGTCTTGGTACCAAGGCTTCTCTTTCTGAGTGGCTTGGTTCACTTGCTCAGCTGGAATGTAGGCAGGTTGATCAAGTCTACCGATCTCAAAGGAACGACAGGATTTACTGTCTTTAAAAGACAGGATGGAGCCTAAACAGGCTAAGCCATCTGCTATGTGATTGTACTCTCTCTTGACATGGTTGAGCTGAAACTCTTCAAAGTTGCCTATGAAAGCTAAGACAATCTTTTGATAAGGGATTAACTTTAAATCCTTGACTTGCCATTCAACATTAACTTGACTTATAACAAGCAATGAGTTGCCAAAGGCATGTACTCTCTTGACACCAAAGTCTTGCAAAATCTTGAGGCCTTGTATTAGAGTTTCATACTCGGCCATATTATGAGTACATTGGAAGTCGACCTTGAGGGAATAAGGGAGCATCTCTGATTCAGGAGTGATTAGCAAGATCCCGATCCCTATACCAGACATATTTCGGGCTCCATCAAAGAATAGAGTCCAAACTGGGGATTCCTGAACACTGCAGATGTGGTCGTGAGGGAAATCATCTTCAACTTTGATCTTTTTTGTCAACGAGAAATCTGCCAGCTGATCTACGATGGACTGACCCTTGACTGACTTCTGAGAAACATATTCCAAATCGTACTGCATCAGGAGGACTTGCCATTTTGCAATCCGTCCAGTAAGGAAAGGCTGCTCAAGGATGTACTTGAGAGGGTTAAGTCTTGACAAAATTTTGATTTCTGATGCCAACAGATAATGTTTAAGCTTCTGACACATCCATACTAAGGCAAGACATGTCTTTTCCATCTGAGAATATCTCTTCTCATAATTGATGAAAGTCTTGCTGATGTAGTAGATGGCATGCTCTATCCGACTACCTTCCTCGTACTGTACAAGAAATCTGCCACAAGCATTATGGTTGACAGAAATATATATAAAAGGAGGGGTTTTCCGAGTTCTGGTGGCTACAAAACAGGCAGATTGAGGAGATACTTCTTGATGCGCTCAAATGAGAGCTGACATTCTGATCCCCACTCAAACTTCACTTCTTTTCTCAACAAGTGATTGAAGAGTTTGCATCTCATGGCCAAATTAGAGATGAAACGCTGCATTGATTGGATGCGACCTTGAAGGCTTCGCAGCTTTTTAAGATTAGTGGGAGGCGGCATATCAATTATCGCCTTTGCCTTGGCAGGATCCACTTCTATGCCTTTCTTGCTGATCATGTACCCAAGCAGTTTGCCTGACTCCACTCCGAAGATGCATTTCTGTGGATTGAGTCTCAATTTGTAGAGGATAAGTCTTTCAAAGACTTAGCCGAGAGCGTCAAGATGGTCCTCTCCTTCTTTGGACTTGACCAGGATGTCAAGAACATAGGCATCCATGTTCTTGTGCATCTGGTCATGAAAGATAACTGCCATTGCTCTCTGATAGGTTGCCTCAGCATTCTTGAGCCCAAACGGCATGACTGTATAGCAAAATGTACCCCAAGGCGTGGTGAAGGAAGTTTTGGATTGGTCACGAGCGGCCAATTTGATCTGATTATAGCCTGAGTATCCATCCATAAAGGAAAACATGGCGTGGCCTGCCGTGCTGTCGATCAAAAGATCGATGTTAGGGAGTGGATAATCATCCTTCGGGGTTGCTTTGTTCAGATCTCTAAAATCAATACAGATCCGGACTTTGCCATTCTTTTTGGGAACCGCTATGATGTTTGCCAACCAGTCTGGGTATTCAATGGTCCGGATGAATCCTGCCTTTAACAACTCTTCAAGTCCTTCTTTAACTTGCGGCGCTACTCGGAGATCCATTTTTCTGAGTTTTTGCTTGATTGGATTGCAATCTGGCTTCAACACGAGGCGGTGCTCGACCAACTTGGGATCTAGGCCTAGCATATCCTTATAAGTCCAAGCGAAGACTTCCTGGTGCTGTTTAAGGAAGTAGACGAGCCTTTCCTTCTCGTGCAAATTCAAGCTGGAACCAATCTTGAGGATTTTCGGATCATCTTTCGAACCGATGTTGACATCCTCTGTTGGGTCTTGAACCAATGGCCATGGTTCATCCTGCTTCTGAATACTGGCGAATTCTGGCAAATCTTGAATCGTTCAGTCAAAATCTGCCAACTCTTCGATCTGCTTTGTCGCTTTGCTGACTTCTGCCCCTGCCTTTGCCTTGCAGATTCTGGCCGGTTTGGATATATTTTGATAAAAATTGGTATTGATGATGAGCTTCTTGAGCGATTTAGGAGCCATGATCCCGGCAATCCTGTGAAATTGCAAGGAAGGTTTTTTGAGAAAAGGATAAAAGGTTTTTGGAAATAGCCTTTTGTACAAAAACAAAGAATGACAATTATGAAAAAGGGATATAAGAAAGAATTTGTGTACACCAAGATGAGAAATAGGAATCAAAATTTCATTGATTTAAGTAACTTTGATATTTACAGACGATAGAAGAAAAGAAAGAAAACTGGGGCGGATCTTTTGCCCCTTACAAGATGACTCAAAAGGGAAAGAAAAACAGAAAACACTGGCATTGTCTTCTTCACTGGGCTCCTTTGACGAAGGTGGTCTTCCTGCCGGACGATTGACCCGTGAAACCCAAACCTGTACCTTCAATATGCCAAGCGGGGACGATCGGCTCCAGAATGTCGTCTTCATTCCTGCCCAGGCCCATGAAGGGCTGAAAACCGTGCTTCATCAGAAGATCAAACCCTCTCTTAGCTTTTGAGAATTAAGGGAAAAGAGGGTGATTCTGGAAGGAAGTGCAGTCGAGGCACCCACCTAACTTGAAGAAGTGAGGTCCATGCCACTAGACCACTGCTGCAACATTTTCTGTTGGTTGGACTTCTTTCAGCTTCAACATATCCAAGCTTTCACTTAAATTGATTTCATCGACTTCCCAGATGCTCGGGATGTCGGCAGTGAAAGTAGGACGGGGAATCATCGGCTGCGGGAGTCGCTCTTCTGGATCCTCTCCTAGGACCGTAGTGATCATGCCTCCCTTCGACCACTTGATACACTGATGAAGAGTTGATGGAACAACGTTGGTATTATGGATCCAAGTGCGCCCAAGCAATAGATTGTTTGTGGGCGGCACATTGACCTCGTGGAAGAGCATGGTGTGTACCGAGTAATTGATGAAAATTTCGAGAAATATCTTCCCTTTTGTTGTCTGCCCATGGTTGTCAAAACCATAAATTGTTATGGGATCTGGGGTATATTCCTCTTCTTTTAGTCCCAAAGCCTTGGCCGTCATCTCAAGACAGATATTGAGGCTGCTGCCTCCATCGACGAGCACATTAGGGACTGTCATGCCCCTGGTTCGCACAACTATGTATAAGGCATTGTTGTGAAATGAATGAGGTTTTGGCAAATCCTCATCCGAGAATGTGATCGGTGCATTCATCATTGCTTGATTGACGATTTGAGCCATATCCTGTGGCGTTGTGCTAGGCTTGACCTTGATCTTTCTGAGCAGGTCTTCTAACACTTGCTGATGCTCGGTCGAGGCATGGGTTAGGTTCAGGATGGAAATATTGGATAGAGCGGTGATTGGCTTCTGAATTGACCCTGAAGCCTCTTCTTTCTTTGAAGCTGCCTTGATAAAGCGTCTCGGGATCCTGTGAATTATCTTGGCAATTTTTGCCGTTGTTTTGGTTGTTTTGTTGTCGCTAGAAAATGCAGTGGTATCCACCCTCTTGGCAGAAGACTGCGCTTGACAAAGGACCAGGACCTGATGCAGATCCTGAATGTCCTGACTAGAACATGGCTGGATGCTATCTTGCAGAGAGAATGCTCGTTCCGTGATGACTGAAGCTGAATGCTTGGGAAATGGTTTGGACAAGATTTTCGGCTGTTCTTCTTCATCCTCAATCAACAAGTTTTTGTCAATACAGTCCTGAATGATGTTTTTAAGGACAAAACAATGCTCTGTGTCATGTCCGACAGTACGGTGAAACTTGCAGAATTTATCCATTCATTTACCCATAGTGACCGGAGGATCTGCCACTTTGGGGAGTTTAATCATTCCCTTTGACATCATATATTCCAAGATGTCTTCGCGAGATTGTTCCAAAGCTGTGAACTCTCGATCATAACTCCAACCCTCGTGCTTCAACTTTTCTGACTGTTTCACTTCTGGCTGAGGTGCTGACTGAACAGGCTGTGGCTTGACAAACTTCCCCTTCTGGGCTGCAGAGTTTGTCCTTTCGACCCTAGAATGCCCTGAGTTCTTGCTCTTCTTATTCCCAGAACTGCCGCTGCTCTGATTTGAAAATTTTGTGGAATAGGTGACGTGCGCCTTCTTCTTTTGATCAGGATTCCCTTTGACAAAAGGATATCCTTCGTACAGACCATTGTCAAGGCCGGTCTCGAGCCATTCGGCTCTCTCAATCAATTTGATGAATGATTTGGCGAGCGACGTATGATGATGCATAAATATCATGTTTTATTAATACAATTTCACTGCATAAATGCATCATCTATAGGTTTAAAGCATACACTTAGGTGCATAATGATGTTAGGGATCTCTGGTTCGAATTTCATCAAAATCGGAGTTAATTTGAAGGAATTATGGCATTTACAATGTAGCGGGTCAAATATCGGATCCAATTTGAGAGATTTGGATCCAGACGCTCATTTGGACCTTGGATTTGGACTAAATTACATAGTTTTAACCCAGCTCCAGACCACTTAAGTTTTGTAAAAACATTTTCTAAAAACCCCCTCCTACATGAGGAGCCTAGTAAATATTTTTTATTTTAACACTGTTTTTGTAAAATGGCCAAAACAAGCCAAATCGTCTAAAAGGAGAGGGGCGCCCATTGATGCTCTTGTCTTTGCTTTGGTTTTTGTGCCCTAGGCGCACGATTCTAACTCCAGCCCTCTTCTCATCTTCCACCTCACGCCATCTCCATTAGAGCATGAAGACAAGCTTGAGATTCAAGCTTTTTCTTGCCTTCTTTCACAATCTCTCCATTTCTTTAATCTCCAATGTTGGCTAATCTCCATGTGTGTTGTGTTTTGCAGGTGCAGCAGAGGTGAGAAACATCTATTCTCGTTTAGAAGTGCGTAACACTCCAACGAGAAGGGCCGGCTCTACGTCCATCCGGTCTTCTACGCCCCCCGATCCAGAATCGGTTCACATTTCATCTTCGGTGGATTTCCAATGTGTTACAGCTGTAGGACATGTTACCATGGTGTATTTCCAGCATCAACGAGGTCCCAAACGGTGCAAAGCCAAGCAAAGTCCGCTCTGCTTTTTCCCCTCAGTCCTCGGATCGCCCTCGAGGTAGGTCTTCTTCTATCTTTTCTTCTAGTTAAAAACTATCATGTGTGTGAGTTATGTGTGTGCGTTTTTCTGTATTTTTCATCAGCCATAGTGTAGAAAATGTCATGCATAAACCAGCATGTAAAATGTTTAAGGGTTTGGTTTATTAAAAATATTGTTTTCCATTCCAACGTTGGAAGCTTTTGATGTTTTGGATGTATGTGCATGTGAATGACATTTTCGATTGTGTGTTGCATGTTTATTTCATTATTTCTTCAGTTGTAGCTAGGTCTGAACGTGTGGTTACCAGCATTAGAGTATTTAGATAGTTTGATTGTGAATTTCGTTTTGTCCTTGATCAAATTAGTGATTCATGTGAATATCGTTTTAGGTAAAGCATATAATGTAGTTAGTTTAAATTATGTTAGTTGTAGCATTTTTTGTAGCTGTATAGTTTGTTAAAATAATTTTATTTAGTTAATTGGCTATGTAGATTCATGTAGTTATAGTTTTAGCATCGATTTAGTGTTTAAGAATTTCAGTTTGTGTTTTTAGAATGATCGTTTGTAGAGTATTATGGTTTAGCGTTTTTATGTTTTGAATTAGGTTCTAGCATATTAGTGTAGTTTTCATGTTTCTTAGTTGTTACAATTCCAGTTTTGACGTGTATTACTGTAGAATATAATTTAGCTTTTGCTTAGAGTCCTTAGTTCATATATTTTAGTTGTCATGCTAGTTTAGATTTAAATTAAGATTTTGGTCAATTCGTGTTTGGTAAAATTTTCTGTAGGAAACAGTTTGTTAGATTCATTTTTGAGATGTTTGATATTAGGTTGAGGTATAGGTTAATTAGAATAGTTATAATTCTTAATTTTCGTTTTTGCTAATGTAGCACTAACTTAGAATTGTGATTTGCGTGTAGTATTTAATGTAGATTTAATTTCTTATTCATGTCCTTAGGCTAAGTTATATATACCTTAAGATAGTGGATTGATTTCATTTTAATGTAGTTACTTAATTAGATTATATGAAGGGCATTTGGGTAGTGGTAGTTAAAGAGATGGTTAGTAAAGACCTTACCCTCTCCAAAATCGTGAATTTCAATTTAGGAAAGTTATATTAAATTGTGTCCAGCCCATTTGAATAGGAGTTACCTTTGGAAAAGATGGAAATTTATTTGGAACTTCAAAAGATTTTCCAAATTCGTGAACTGCTTTTAATGAAATCCCTATTCCCCAGCCAAGTCATAAATGGCTCCTCATTTTCAAAGTTGGAAACCCTTTGGAATTCCAAAGGTTCTTTTAAAGAGGTTACACGATTTTTGGAAACTCTTTGGAATTCCAAAGGTCCTTCCAAAAGCATTTACACGAGTTTTGGGGAAGTTTTGAAATTCCAAATGCTCATTTAAAGTCACCCACAAAAATCGTGAGTGATGCTTTGGGAAGGATTTCTAAAAAGGGAGTTAATGTTTTGAGTGAACCAAGGAAAAATGGATTTCCAAAGGGCTGGACGGTTTTTGATATTGAAGACTTTCCAAATGAACAATTAAGGAAACAATGAGAGAGAAAGGTTCTTACTAAATTCGTGGATTCATATCTTGATTGCCCTATTAACTATTTTCTTAGTTAGGAATTAGCATTGATTAGGTGTTACTTAATTTAGTATTATTTGTCTTAGGAGAGGTTTTAGAAAACCTTGTATGACCCCTTTTAGGTAGTTCATAGCCTAGACTTAATGTTAGTTAATTAATTTAGTAAGTTAGAAATAGGATTAGTTGTTAGAATTCGTGTATTCTATTTATAGTAGTATTCATTAGGTGTTAATTAGTTTAGGATGGTTTGGAAAATTCGTGTATATCCTTTTAGGTAGTTACTACTTTTAGTGTATATTCAATGTAGGAGTTAATTTAGGGTTACTTTAGTGTTTTAGGAAATATCCATTAGTTATTAGGGTAATTAATGACCTTAGGGTGGCGTGTAATTCAATACCCTATCCTAAATCGCCACCCTAACTCCCTTTAATTAGTCTAACTCTAGTTAATACTAACTAACTCTAGGTAGTCAAACTCATAGTTAGCCTTAACCGTACCTTAATTACCCATAGTTAGTTAACTCTACCTTAGTTAGTTAGGAAGTGACCCAACTAGGGTGGCGTGGACCCACTTGAACCCCATATCATAAAACCGCCACCTAGATAAACCCTAACTCTAGTTAATGTTAATTAGCCTAACCTTAGGTATCTAACCATAATTAGTTGTTTACCCTTAGTCGACTTTAGCTAACCCTAGGTATTAACCCTAGCTAGTAGTTAGTGCTAGTTAGAATAACTCTAGTTAAATACATAACCTTAGTTAGTTACTAGACTTAAGTAGTTAGTCTAACCATAGTTAAACCCTAGTTGACCTAAGTTAGAAACTAACTTAGTAGATCCTAGTTAGTTAAAACTTTAGTTAACCCTTTACTTTACCCTAACCGCCCCCTACTAACTATAGTTAATCCTTACTTAACCCTAGTTTAATACCAACCGACCCTTAGTTAGAACCCAAATACCCTATTTAACCCTAGTCGACCCCTACTAACCATAGCCGACCATAGTTAGTTAACCTTAACCTTAGTTAGGATACTAACCACAACCGACCCTTGTCCACCATAATGAATCCTAGTCAAACCTTAGTTAGAAATTAACTCTAACCATAGGTAAACCTATCTACCTTAGCTAACCCTAGTGAATCCTAACTAACCTTAGTTAATAGTTAGTCCTAAGTAGATTAACCTTAGATAGTAGTCACTAACCCTAACCGACCCATATCAATCATAGTTAGACCCTAACCCACTTAGTTAGAACCCTAGTTCAACCTTAGTCGACCCTAGTTAATGATTAACCATAGGCAACCTAATTCTAGTTGGTGTTTAACATTAGCCGACTAACCCTAGTTATTAATTCATTCTAAGATTAGCTTCTAACACTAGTTCGTTTAACAAAAGGGTATTATGTGTTTGACTTATGTTTTAGAATTAATTTTGATTAGTTAATTAATTAGTTAGTGGTAGTAGATAACTTAGATTAGAATTAATATCTTATTTAGATTTGATTTAACATCCTTCTTGTAGTTTATTTAGATTTTTAGGTAATTAATTTAATTGTTGTTATTTTCTGTAGTTTAGCAGTAGCTTAGGTGTAATTTAGGACTGTTAGTTCATGTGATTTAACGTGCAAATGCATTAGTGGATTCAAAGGGATGAATAGTGCACTGAACCAAAACCCTAATTTTTACCCGATCGTGCACTCATCATCGCATGTGACTTTTTCATGCATTTTCTAAAAATTATTGTTCTATTCTCCACTTTGGCGTGTTAACTGTCTTCAGATCAAATTTCAGCTCGATCCGAGTTGATTTGGTCTGGTTTTTAAGCGTATTATGAAAACAGCTTTTTCGGATTTTGAAATTTCGGGTCCAGCGATTTCCAAAATTATTCTGATTTTGAAACGCTTAGTTCTGGAGATCGAGAACGTATTTTTCACTTCTGTAAAATGTGTCAGTTTCTTGGATTTGTCTTTTATAGAATAGAAGTGATTTGATGAATTTTGGAATTCGTTTGACTCCTCAAACAGTCATTTTTCGAAAAGCTGTCAGAATCCATTTTTGCCTTCCTTAGGGACAAAACAGTCTTTTAACTATTTGTCTGATTTCATGTATTTTTACTATTTTCTAACATTGTAGTTAGTATATTAACAGTATTTAGAGTAATTAGAGTTGCTTAGCTTAGTTAGTTCACTTAGTTAGTATAACTTTAGTTTTATATGTTTAATTTAACTGTAGTTTAATTTAGAAATAATTTAGAAATAGTTGTAGATGTAATTTAGATTAATTATTGATTTAGTTACTTACTTTGTGTTTTTATTATGTAGGTTGTTAAGTTAGACCAGGTTCACAGATGCAATTCAATTGTGATGTGCGACTGCACTTGATGTGAAAAGACAATTTTGCCCCTGGAGACCTGCTGAAGACTTAGCTGCCTATTGTAGTTTATTTTCATAGTTAGAATGTTATTTAATGTAACTTGTAAACATTGACATAGATTGTAAAATTTTTATGTTAATAAAGTGTTATTTTAGAATTATTTCAGAAATATCTCGTTCCCTGTGGATTCGACCCGTACTCGCCATTTCGGTGGAAAGTCGGTTTTATATCTTTGGTTGATGATTTTCCCTTGATTTTAGTGCAAAAATCCGTTTTAAAAATGTCACTTCCAAAAGTACAACCAAATTTTGGCGCCATTGCCGGGGAACGGCGATATATTATGAATATTTTTGAGATATCATTTTATTAATATATGTTTAATTTAGTTTAGTTGGTTTTAATTGTTTTAGTTTGTAGAATTAACATAGTTAGACAAATATAGGTTCACTTGCTGTTTTTCCTGAGATTCATTTAATTCCATGCTTCAATGATCAATTAGATAGGTGATTCTTAGAGAAATAGTTGTGAATTCTTGTGTTTACTCACTTAGTTATTTAATTTAGATTGTCTTTCATTTCATAAATTAATTAGATAGTTTTAACATAGTTTAATTGTTTAACTTTCTAATTTAGAGTAGAATTGTCTTTTTATTTCGTAAAGTAATTAGATTATTCTAACTTAGCTTAGTATAGAGTAGCTGCTAATTTGCTGATCTAGATTAGATTGATTATTTAGTTTAATTCTAACATAGGTTAGCTACTACTTTGTTCATTGTTTTACTGATTTAGAGGTAGATTATTCTAACATAGTTAGTTATTTTATATCTTAATGTTTTATATTATTTAGATGTATCATATGTACATTAGAATAAAGTAGTATTTGTTTATGTGTTTTGTTTTGTTCTGAATTTTATTTTGATTTCATTTGAATTTCATGGTTGACATGTATGAACATCCGATCCATCAATGTATGAGTCCAAGTAAATGGATATGAAGAAGTCTTCAAGAGTAGAACATTGACCAGATGAGCAGAAAGCTATGCATTTATACATGCATAGTGGTGGTGCAGGGTCCAGTCAATCGGCAACTTCAGAAGTTCAAGTTGCCAG
This sequence comes from Nuphar pumila, assembly GCF_984573655.1. Classification (NCBI taxonomy): domain Eukaryota; kingdom Viridiplantae; phylum Streptophyta; class Magnoliopsida; order Nymphaeales; family Nymphaeaceae; genus Nuphar; species Nuphar pumila. The sequence goes on from NC_143253.1 coordinate 79,403,436, forward strand.
GTTGTATCAATCCTTCCTCCTTATTCATTTTATTGTTCTGTAGTGTGCATCTGCATTGCATGTTTGCATTATTCTGTATGCCACTAGGGACAGTGTCATTCAAGCATGGGGGGATGGTTTAGATACACAAATTTTAAAATTTTTCTTTATGTCTGTTTGCTTGAAACTCATAAAAGTAGGTCTTTTGAGAATAATTTGTAGCATTTATGATTGTTTATCTGCATGATCTGACAAGTTAGAAAATTGTAAGCCCCATGTGAATTTTTTTTTTCTGATCTTATTTAAATAGAGTAGTTGTTTATGAAATAGTTAAAGAAAAGATAGTATCTGATATGTTAGAAAGTTTTGATTCACTGTAGTATAAGTATGCACAGTGTGTTTTATGAGAGAAGTGAGCAATTGAATTATGTTTTTGAAAAATGAGCTTAATAGAATAGAGCTATGTTTAGTTGTTGATTTCTTCGTGAATCCAAGTAGTAGAACTCAGACACGAGATGAAATGTTTAAGTCTCTTACGAAATGGATAATGAAGGAGATCATTCTCTTATCTAGTCAACATCTGTGGCCTTTGTAGTTCGAGTAAGTAGAGTCTGAAGGGTGTTTTACACCTGGTGCCCTAAAGCCAGCTGGTTTGGGAGTCATCGATTCAAAAACTTGTTACATGGACTGCATAGAAAGCCTAAGAGATAAAGACATTGCACGTGATGAGAGGAAAACTATACGAAACTATTAGAATTGGAGGTTTAGTGACTCGAGCAATTCAGTTCGAGGGATACTTTGTATCTGGTGCCCTAAGGTCGGCCGGCCTGGGAGTCACTGACCTAAAGCTCGCTACATGGGTCATGAAAATTGGATATTCGAAATAGTGCTCAATTTAGAAGAATGAAAAAGAGTGAAAAATAGAATATCAAAAGAAAAAGAATGAGCTTAAAGAAAGAAATTCAATGCTTAAGAAGAATTTTTGAATTACTGTGCAGAAAATATACAGGTGAGGATAAATGAGTAAAACATGATAATACTTGACTTTCTGAGAAAATTCATAAATAATTACAAGTTTAGAGAAGTGAAAGAAAAATAATTTTTACTGTGGTGGCATAGAAATTTCTGAATATTGTTTTGAAAATGTAGATTACATGAAATATTTGTTTACAATAAGTTCTTAATTGCCTATTATTTCTGAAAAACTATTCATGCATGATTTTGATGCTTGTGGGTAGCATCTCTGCAAACCCTCACGAGACCTTACTCGTCCACTGGGGTAACCCAGGGGTTTAAAGGGCTTGTTGCATAAGCTAAATGCAACCATGATTCCTACGAAAGTGAGTTAGTTTTATTTTATTTTATTTATTTATTTAATAAGAGCTTTCATGTTAAATGGGTAGTCCATATTTTTATTGCATGGTAGAGTGTATTGCTAGGGACTAGCAATTATTCTAGCATGGGGGTATTTGATGATTCATAAATATCATGTTTTATTAATACAATTTTACTGCATAAATGCATCATCTATAGGTTTAAAGCATACACTTAGGTGCATAATGATGTTAGGGAGCTCTGGTTCGAATTTCATCAAAATCGGAGTTAATTTGAAGGAATTATGGCATTTATAGTGTAGCGGGTCAAATATCGGATCCGATTTGAGAGATTTGGATCCAGACGCCCATTTGGACCTTGGATTTGAACTAAATTACATAGTTTTAACCCAGCTCCAGCCCACTTAAGTTTTGTAAAAACATTTTCTAAAAACCCCCTCCTACATGAGGCGCCCAGTAAATATTTTTATTTTAACACTATTTTTGTAAAATGGCCAAAACAAGCCAAATCGTCTAAAAGGAGAGGGGCGCCCATTGATGCTCTTGTCTTTGCTTTGGTTTTCGTGCCCTAGGGGCACGATTCTAACTCCAGCCCCCCTTCTCATCTTCCACCTCACGTCATCTCCATTAGAGCATGAAGACAAGCTTGAGATTCAAGCTTTTTCTTGCCTTCTTTCACAATCTCTTCATTTCTTTAATCTCCAATGTTGGCTAATCTCCATGTGTGCTGTGTTTTGCAGGTGCAGCAGAGGTGGGAAACATCTATTCTCGTTTGGAAGTGCGAAACACTCCAACGAGAAGGGCCGGCTCTACCTCCATCCGGTCTTCTACGCCCCCCGATCGAGAATCGGTTCACACTTCATCTTCGGTGGATTTCCAATGTGTTGCAGTTGTAGGACATGGTACCATGGTGTATTTCCAGCATCAACGAGGTCCCGAACGGTGCGAAGCCAAGCAAAGTCCGCTCTGCCTTTTCCCCTCAGTCCTCGGATCGCCCTCGAGGTAGGTCTTCTTCTATCTTTTCTTCTAGTTAAAACCTATCATGTGTGTGAGTTATGTGTGTGCATTTTTTGGTATTTTTCGTCAGCCATAGTGTAGAAAATGTCATGCATAAACCAGCATGTAGAATGTTTAGGGGTTTGGTTTATTAAAAATATTGTTTTTCATTCCAACGTTGGAAGCTTTTGATGTTTTGGATGTATGTGCGTGTGAATGACATTTTCGATTGTGTGCTACATGTTTATTTCATTATTTCTTCAGTTGTAGCTAGGTCTGAACGTGTGGTTACCAGCATTAGATTATTTAGATAGTTTGATTGTGAATTTTGTTTTGTCCTTGATCAAATTAGTGATTCATGTGAATATCGTTTTAGGTAAAGCATATAATGTAGTTAGTTTAAATTCTGTTAGTTGTAGCGTTTTCTGTAGCTGTATGGTTTGTTAAAATAATTTTATTTAATTAATTGGCTATGTAGATTCATGTAGTTATAGTTTTAGCATCGATTTAGTGTTTAAGAATTTCAGTTTGTGTTTTTAGAATGATCAATTGTAGAGTATTATGGTTTAGCGTTTTTATGTTTTGAATTAGGTTCTAGCATATTAGTGTAGTTTTCATGTTTCTTAGTTGTTACAATTCCAGTTTTGACGTGTATTACTGTAGAATATAATTTAGCTTTTGCTTAGAGTCCTTAGTTCATATATTTTAGTTGTCATGCTAGTTTAGATTTAAATTAAGATTTTGGTCAATTCGTGTTTGGTAAAATTTTCTGTAGGAAACAGTTTGTTAGATTCATTTTTGAGATGTTTGATATTAGGTTGAGGTATAGGTTAATTAGAATAGTTATAATTCTTAATTTTCATTTTAGCTAATGCAGCACTAACTTAGAATTGTGATTTGCGTGTAGTATTTAATGTAGATTTAATTTCTTATTCATGTCCTTAGAATAAGTTATATATACCTTAAGATAGTGGATTAATTTCATTTTAATGTAGTTACTTAATTAGATTATATGAAGGGCATTTGGGTAGTGGTAGTTAAAGAGACTGTTTAGTAAAGTCCTTACCCTCTCCAAAATCGTGAATTTCAATTTAGGAAAGTTATATTAAATTGTGTCCAGCCCATTTGAATAGGAGTTACCTTTGGAAAAGATGGAAATTTATTTGGAACTTCAAAATATTTTCCAAATTCGTGAACTGCTTTTAATGAAATCCCTATTCCCCAGCCAAGTCATAAATGGCTCCTCATTTTCAAAGTTGGAAACCCTTTGGAATTCCAAAGGTTCTTTTAAAGAGGTTACACGATTTTCGGAAACTCTTTGGAATTCCAAAGGTCCTTCCAAAAGCATTTACACGAGTTTTGGGGAAGTTTTGAAATTCCAAATGCTCATTTAAAGCCACCCACAAAAATCGTGATTGATGCTTTGGGAAGGATTTCTAAAAAGGGAGTTAATGTTTTGAGTTAACCAAGAAAAAACGGATTTCCAAAGGGCTGGACGGTTTTTGATATTGAAGACTTTCCAAATGAACAATTAAGGCAACAATGAGAGAGAAAGGTTCTTACTAAATTCATGGATTCATATCTTGATTGCCCTATTAACTATTTTCTTAGTTAGGAATTAGCATTGATTAGGTGTTACTTAATTTAGTATTATTTGTCTTAGGAGAGGTTTTAGAAAACCGTGTATGACCCCTTTTGGGTAGTTCATAGCCTAGACTTAATATTAGTTAATTAATTTAGTAAGTTAGAAATAGGATTAGTTGTTAGAATTTGTGTATTCTATTTATGGTAGTATTCATTAGGTGTTAATTAGTTTAGGATGGTTTGGAAAATTCGTGTATATCCTTTTAGGTAGTTACTACTTTTAGTGTATATTCAATGTAGGAGTTAATTTAGGGTTACTTTAGTGTTTTAGGAAATATCCATTAGTTATTAGGGTAATTAATGACCTTAGGGTGGCGTGTAATTCAATACCCTATCCTAAATCGCCACCCTAACTCCCTTTAATTAGTCTAACTCTAGTAAATACTAACTAACTCTAGGTAGTCAAACTCATAGTTAGCCTTAACCGTACCTTAATTACCCATAGTTTGTTAACTCTACCTTAGTTAGTTAGGAAGTGACCCAACTAGGGTGGCGTGGACCCACTTGAACCACATATCATAAAACCGCCACCTAGATAAACCCTAACTCTAGTTAATGTTAATTAGCCTAACCTTAGGTATCTAACCATAATTAGTTGTTTACCCTTAGTCGACTTTAGCTAACCCTAGGTATTAACCCTAGCTAGTAGTTAGTGCTAGTTAGAATAACTCTAGTTAAATACATAACCTTAGTTAGTTACTAGACTTAAGTAGTTAGTCTAACCATAGTTAAACCCTAGTTGACCTAAGTTAGAAACTAACTTAGTAGATCCTAGTTAGTTAAAACCTTAGTTAACCCTTTACTTAACCCTAACCGCCCCCTACTAACTATAGTTAAACCTTACTTAACCCTAGTTTAATACCAACCGACCCATAGTTAGAACCCAAATACCCTATTTAACCCTAGTCAACCCCTACTAACCATAGCCGACCATAGTTAGTTAACCTTACCCTTAGTTAGGATACTAACCACAACCGACCCTTGTCCACCATAATAAATCCTAGTCCAACCTTAGTTAGAAATTAACTCTAACCTTAGCTAAACCTATCTACCTTAGCTAACCCTAGTGAATCCTAACTAACCTTAGTTAATAGTTATTCCTAAGTAGATTAACCTTAGATAGTAGTCACTAACCCTAACCGACCCATATCAATCATAGTTAGACCCTAACCTACTTAGTTAGAACCCTAGTTCAACCTTAGTCGACCCTAGTTAATGATTAACCATAGGCAACTTAATTCTAGTTGGTGTTTAACATTAGCCGACTAACCCTAGTTAGTAATTCATTCTAAGATTAGCTTCTAACACTAGTTCGTTTAACAATAGGGTATTATGTGTTTGACTTATGTTTTAGAATTAATTTTGATTAGTTAATTAATTAGTTAGCGGTAGTAGATAACTTAGATTAGAATTAATATCTTATTTAGATTTGATTTAACATCCTTCTTGTAGTTTATTTAGATTTTTAGGTAATTAATTTAATTGTTGTTCTTTTCTGTAGTTTAGCAGTAGCTTAGGTGTAATTTAGGACTTTTAGTTCATGTGATTTAACGTGCAAATGCATTAGTGGATTCAAAGGGATGAATAGTGCACTGAACCAAAACCCTAATTTTTACCCGATCGTGCACTCATCATCGCATGTAGATTTTTCCTGCGTTTTCTGAAAATTATTGTTTTATTCTCCACTTTGGCGTGTTAACTGTCTTCAGACCAAGTTTCAGCTCGATGCGAGTTGATTTGGTCTGGTTTTTAAGCGTATTATGAAAACAGCTTTTTCGGATTTTGAAATTTCGGGTCCAGCGATTTCCAAAATTATTCTGATTTTGAAACGCTTAGTTATGGAGATCCAGAACGTATTTTTCACTTCTGTAAAATGTGTCAGTTTCTTGGATCTGTCTTTTACAGAATAGATGTGATTTGACGAATTTTGGAATTCGTTTGACCCCTCAAACAGTCATTTTGCAAAAAGCTGTCAGAATCCATTTTTGCCTTCCTTAGGGCCAAAACAGTCTTTTAACTATTTGTCTGATTTCGTGTATTTTTACTGTTTTCTAACATTGTAGTTAGTATATTAACAGTATTTAGAGTAATTAGAGTTGCTTAGCTTAGTTAGTTCACTTAGTTAGTATAACTTTAGTTTTATATGTTTAATTTAACTGTAGTTTAATTTAGAAATAATTTAGAAATAGTTGTAGATGTAATTTAGATTAATTATTGATTTAGTTACTTACTTTGTGTTTTTTTTATGTAGGTTGTTAAGTTAGACCAGGTTCACAGATGCAATTCAATTGTGATGTGCGACTGCACTTGATGTGAAAAGACAATTTTGCCCCTGGAGACCTGCTGAAGACTTAGCTGCCTATTGTAGTTTATTTTCATAGTTAGAATGTTATTTAATGTAACTTGTAAACATTGACATAGATTGTAAAAATTTTATGTTAATAAAGTGTTATTTTAGAATTATTTCAGAAATATCTCGTTCCCTGTGGATTCGACCCGTACTCGCCATTTCGGTGGAAAGTCGGTTTTTTATCTTTGGTTGACGATTTTCCCTTGATTTTAGTGCAAAAATATGTTTTAAAAATGTCACTTCCAAAAGTACAACCAAGGTAGAAATGAGGTTCCTTAGGGCTGAGCAAAGTTGTTCAAAATGATCTGCAAGGCGTGCTCCTCTGGGATGGGAACCTTCATTCTGTTACAGGTGCTTCTCCACCTGTGGATGAATTCGCTAGCTTTCTCATTCTCATTCTGTTTCAGATTGTACAGATGATTGAGGGTTGGTGAGGCTTCAACATTGAACATGAAGCGCTCAATGAACAAATTGACAACTTTATCGAACTCTCGTAGTTCGATAGGATTAATGTGGTTTGCATACCACGTGACCGCTATCCCCTCTAGGCTGCGAGGAAAGCAAATGAACAACGCCCGGTTGTTTTTCCTGAAACGGCCGCATTCAGCGTAAAAAGTAGCCAAATGAGCCTTAGGGTTGCTTGTTCCGTCAAACTTAAGGAACTTGCGAGGGAGATTTTCCAGATTGTCATCCCCATCTAGGCCATGGTAAAAATCTTCACCAGAGTAGGTCTGCTTGCCCTTGCTTTTGGCTTGGATATCCTTGATGGCCCGATTCATTTCTTTCATCTGTTCTTGCATCAGATCATTAGTTGAAATAGGTTTGTTTATTGATTCGGGCTCTGCAGCAGTCTTTAGAGGCGGTGGCAGAGAATCCTGATGATAAACAAACTGTTCTTCCTCTTCTGATTCCTCTTCAACTAATTCTGTTTCTTTAGAAGTGGTGGCAGGCTGTACTTTCTTTCTAACGATCCTGACTGGTTTCTTTACAGCCTTCTTCTTTGGCTTGCTTTTTGGAGCAACCTCCTTCTGACTGGCCTCAGCCTGTTCTGACATCATCCTGGTCATCATTCTTTTGAACAGGTTGTACATGGCGGGGTCTATATCATCGGTCTGATTCTGATTCTGCCCCCTGATGACTTAGGAGAGTTGACTGCCTCGACTTCGTTGTCGCTGTGCTGAGGGGCGGTTTCCTTTCCTGCTCTGGTTTGCACCATTTTGACAATGCCAGATGATTTCTGTAGAAGTAGAAGAATGGTTAGAGCCTGGAGGAATTTTGAAAATGCGATCATTTGAGAAAAAGGCATGAAAGAAGGAGTTGATAGATGATTTAAACAAGTTATCTCATTACCAGGAATTGGGTCATCACAAATTTTGCAATAATTGTGTCACTATTTTGCAGCAACAAAAATGTGCCTTATGACCTAGGCGAGGCCGTCCATCATGATGAGAGATAATCGAAGAAAGAATATAGGAAAGAGGTCTCATCATCGGGGATGAATTTGTCACGAGAATCGTGACTATATAAAACAAATTAAAATTTTGGCCATAAAGAGCTTTTTATCAGAACCAAAAGTTGCATTTTTTTTTATGACAAAATTTAAATACAAAGAGAAGGTGGGCAGACAGTTTGCCACCATTCTCGATATTTCGAAGATACATTAGGACCAGAAAATATAGACAAAGGAATGAAGGAGTCCAAGTGTACTTGGTTACGTGGTATGCCGCAGACCACTGATCCGACCGTAGATCGAACTCTGGCATGTGGCCCGTCGGGAAGCGGGTGTTGACACGAATCTGTCGCTGCGAGAACTGTCGGAGACACTTCTCTGGCTGATAGTCGACGCAGAAGAAAGGGCTGAGCAATCTGTAACGCTTGCTACGAGCATAAGTGTAGCGAGGGACTGATTCTCGTCTGTCAAAATAGTCCCAGAGGATCTCTTCCTGGTGCAGACTTTCAATCAAGGTTCGACACTGAATGACAGACTTCGGCTTCTTGTTGTTAAATCTGAAGGAACTGGCCTTAGATGGAACATGTTGCAGGAACCACGATTGCAAGGCATACGTACATCCTTCCACCAAAATGGTCTCTTCGAGGGCGAAACAGGCTAAGCCTTTGTAAAGGAAGGCTAGAGCTGCCATGGACACCGAAAGTTGGCGGGTCTGCTTGCTTCCCCATCTTCGAAAGAGTTGGGCGACTCTGACATCGATGAAATTCTGACCATCCTAAAAGAATGCTAGTCCCACTGTGCATAGGACCATGGCATGCTGGATTATTTCTTTCGCTGCTCGAGACAAGGTATCGACTTCTTCATAGGCCCCATACTTGTGATAGAGACCGAACAGATCAATAAACTGACTTCCGTTGATCTCCGTGAGAGGCCAAGATCTGCTCCCCGTAGCTCTGGCCAATGCTTCTCGAACATCTATCCCTTTGACATTGATCAAGAACTGTTGTTCGACCGGATCGTCTGGTTGACCAGCTGGTTCTGGCAATCCCATGATGTCACTGAACTCGTCCATTAGCAGAGTCATCTCACCCCATGGAAACCAAAATGTGCAGGTACGGGGATTCCACCGTTCTGCCATAGCTTGAATCAGACTGTCGTTGATGGTTTGCTTGCCAACTGCCGATGCCATCTCCAATCCGCAATCATCCAAGTGGTCTAGGAACATGCGCGAGAAGGTGGCAAACCAAGAATAATACCACCGAGGGAAGATAGTGCGAGACCGGATGACCCGATGATCTGGGATTCCATCCCTTATTTGATAGGAGACATGATCCCTGGGAAAGATAGCATCGAGAGGTTCGGATGCCGTCGGAATGATACTGAGGCAAAGAAGAAGAGAGTCAGATGGACTGCAGGACTTACGGACAGACTTTTGATGAAAAGAAAAGGACAGACATAAATTCTGGAAATTTTGAGAGATTAAAGGACTTAGAAAAGTCTTTCCAGGGTTTTTAAGAAAAAAAAATTGACACACAAAAGAGAAAAGAATGTAGGTAAGGGAAAAATATGCACCTGGGGTTTTTGAAAATAGAGGGAAATTTTGAATAGTACACCCAGGGTTTTGAAAAAGGTTCGATATATATACGAGGATATAAGGAAGACATCGTACAATTAGAACTGCACAAACAAGGATGCGCACACGGCACTCCCTAAAGGATGACTCTAAATGCAATATTTGAAATAGCTTGTAGGACCTTTAATCCTAACTCTATGGTTCAGATCATCTGACTTCAATCAAGGTATGCCGATATACTCAAGCCGATGCTTGAAGTACGTGGCATAAAAGTAATTCTCCGGTTCTAGGGTAAAGGCTTCCCAACATCCTTGAGCACCTACCGATATACCTCGGACTATGGCCCTTAGGTACGTGGTAGGGGGCGCAAACCCAAATAGGTGGTCTAGTTGTGAGGCTCTCTCCCGAACTATGGTTCAGTGAGACAGCCCAGCAACGTGAAGACCGGGACAATATAGGTAGGGAGGTTTTCAAAAATATGTTCAACATGCAATAAATCAGATGTCTCTAATGCTAGTCCTAAAGAGATGGAATTTAAATGAAGAGAAGCATACACTTGCACACATTGTTTGCATTCAATCCCTAAAATTGAGGAGAGTTGTATTTAAGACCTAAGTCTAATGTGAACATGGAATAATCTCCTCAATATGGTCCTACCAAACCATACTTAGATCCTATATATAATGATGTCAGCTTAGGACAAAATCTAGGCCTCGAAGGTTTGCATGGAAAATATAGCTGACATAGAAAGAATAAAGACTTTAGATGATATTAAAGCAAAGCAAAGGCATAGATTCAACCGGACGAAGACGGGTCCCATCACGGTTGCCAAAACTGTGATCATCGCAAAATTTTTCCTCTCTTGTGGTTTATCTCTCTTCCTTCTCTTTTCCTTTTCTAACCTCTATTTTCCTCCTTTTTGAAAAGAGAAGAATAAAAGAAAAAAAAGAGAAAGAGAAGAGAAAAGAAAGAAAGAAAAAGAGAAGAGGAACTCTTTTGCGCGGTCTCACTTGACCTTGATTTGAAAAATATTTAGAAATTTAACTCGCCTCCGTTTTGAAAATTTACGGGAAAATGGAGAGACGGGATTCGCTCGTGGGTACGAGGTTCGACTATTCCTGGCGCCTTTACCAAGGGTAATCGAACCAAGGATCGAATCTTTGCCTTTTGCTTTGCCTAAATACTATCTAAGAATTTATTCTAACTCTAAATGCACAAAGAATCATGCTTGTGCAATGCAATGATGTATGCTCTTTTTGAAAAGATATTTTGAAAATTTCCAAGTATTCTGAGATGAATTTGATGAGGGAGTGAAGAAATGATTGAATCTAACTTAGAACTTGAGATAGATCAGAGAAGTTCTAAGTCTTTGAAGTAAATCAGAGTTAGAAAAATAAATCTTGACTTTGAGAAAGAAGCTTTTGGAATGAAAGGAAATCTTGATTTAAGATCTAAGATCCGAGATCCAAGGTGGAATTAGATTCTAGATCCTAAAATGGAATTGGATCTGGAGTCTGAGATCCAAAGTGAAATCGGATTCTGGATCCTAAAATGGAATTGGATCTGAAGTTTGAGATCCAAAGTGAAATCGAATTCTGGATCCTAAAATGGGATTGGATCTGAAGTCTGAGATCCAAAGTAGAATTGGATGTTGGGTCCTAACATGGACTTGGATCTGAAATCTAAGATCCAAAATAGAATTGGGTTCTGGATCCTAAGATGGATTTTGGATCTAAAGTCTGAGATCCAAAGTGGAAGTTTGAACCCTGGATCCTAAGATGGATTTTGGATCTGAAGTCTGAGATCCAAAGTGGGAGTTGAATCCTGGATCCTAAGATGGACTCGAATCTTGAGTCTAAGATCCAATGTGAAGTTGGATTCTGGATTTAGAATCCTAAATGGGAATTGGATCCAAAAACTGGAATCCAAGATTTAATTTAGATCTAACTTTGGAATTCCAGACTTGATTTGAGAAAATGAATTTCAAAGTCAAATTAGACTTTGATTTTTGGAGCTTTGAATTTGGAATTTAGAAGATGAATCATAAATCTCAAAGTTAAATTGAACTTTGAATTTGATCGGAGTTTTGAATATAAAATGGATTTGGAATTCCAAAGTCAATTGAACTTCGAAATCTGATTTGGAAATTTTTGAATGTAAAATGAATTTGAAATTTCAAAGTTAACTTGAACTTTGAGATTTGAAGATAGAATAGAATTGAAAAATGAGAAGATGAATAGGATTTTATAAGAATTGAAGATTGATTGAAGAAGATATTAATATCACTTGGAGTTTTTTTTGAGAAAGGAATTTTGAAAATATTATGCAGTTCTATCCTAAATGATGAATGAATTTAAAGATTTTAAAATTGGATTTTGAAAAGCTATTCCATTCTTTAAATGAATTAAAATAAGATTGAAGATATAATACATCCTTGACTATGGTCATTGAATGTATTATATAATAATCTATATTAAAATTCAAAGAAAGAATAAAATACATTTGGTGCTTTTATAGAATTTAAAATGAAATTAATTCTCAATATACCCTGACTATGGCCATTGGTATATGTTTTGCATTAATTTTAAGTTAAATTCTGATAAAAGAAGAAAATATTTAAGGAAAAATATGATGAATTTTGAAAACGGATCCAGTGTGGATCCAGTGTTATTTTATAAAAGATAAAAATCCTAAGTTTTGTTTACATCCTGGCTATGGCCATTGATGTAAATCATCAACTTAGAATTAATTTACCTCTTATGAAATGGTGCACGTGTCATTCGTGTTTCACCATTGTGAGAATTTGAGAAATAAAGGCCAAAATTGCATGAAAACAAGCAATTCATGATATTTACAATGCTCATTCATTCTATCTAAGACAGGAAATGTAAAAATTTTCATTAATATCTAGCTATTACAATTTGAATTGAGTCTGAAATCCTAATCTAAGAGGAACATCAACATTTTTAGAGATTCCTTTGAAAGGGAGGAGTTAGCACCGAGCCAAGGTAAATGGAAAAAATCAGACTATGAATGTGAACACAGGGAATTTATGCTAATTTTAAGATGCTACATTATGCTAAAAGATGTATATAGTATCCCTTGCTTTTATGAGAGAACATACACACGTCCATGTGCCCATACCTATGTATACACACATATATATATATGTACATATATGTATATATATATATATATATAGGTATGTGAATAATACCCTAAACAAATGAAAAACCTGAACATAGTGGCTGAAGGTAGTAAGGGCTTCATCATCTTGACATCCTATCTTGAGACTACTTTAAATTTTCTTGGAAAAATCAGAGCAACAGACTGCTCATTATCAATACTAAGCTTTGCTGTCATTCAGAGGTCTGAATGAATATCGGATGCGATTTACCTCTTCAACTCACAGCCTATAAATTCCCTCAAGAATCCTCTAAAGATCGTGCCATTTCCAGGATTAAAGGAACTTTTCCTCAGAAAAGTTTTCTTTAAGACATTGGCTACTGCTAATCGGCCTATCAGATTATATAAAATCTTTAGATTAGTCGTCTGCAAGGATGAAGAGGCTGTCTCTGGGGAGAAGCTCACTCAACTGGTTCTTTCTTAAATCAGCTAGCTCCGAGTTTCTTCTTATTTCTCTTACAGTAACAGATAACATCTTGATGTGTCAATCACTTGGTAGCTCAAGCATAATATTGGTTCTGTTGATAAGGGGAAAAGTTATTGGAGGTGACGCCTGGTGGCTTACAACCTGGCCATTTTGAGACAACCATGTGCAGCTGGTAGCTGTGAAGGATTATGAAGACTTCATCAAATGGAGGTTGCTGCAAGGTTTTGTTACGATAATGAAGCTAAACATGATACTTCAAGTACAAGGTTTTGATGATGAGCACGTGGAATCAACTGCATTTCAGCTAAGGCTATGAAGAAATTGAAGAATTCGATGAAGAATCTTTGAAGACTAGTGTGCAAATGTTTAATTCATTAAAAGACTTAGATTCTTGTAAGAGCCTTACTTAGAGTGCATATTTAGGTTGCATTTCACCTTAAAAGTCTTTAGAAAAACTTTTCTAAAAGAAACACTTTTGAAAATCTTTTTAGAAAACTCTTTTCTTAAATTTTCATGTTTATTAGTCGACCAATAGACTTATCAGTCGACTAATCCTTTCGCGCCATATTTTCTAAAAAGTCATTCTTGTCAAATTAGTCGACCGAAGATTTTATCAGTCGACTGGACAGAATGTCTGTTTTCTAGAAAATTAGCAGCAATTGACTAATGGTTTTATCAGTCGACTGAACAGAACATGTGTTTTCTGAAAAATTTAGCACCAGTCGACTAATGCTTTTTATCAGTCGACCGAACATAATGTTTGTTTTTCAGAAGATTTTAGCAGCAGTCGACTAAAAGGTTTTTCAGTCTACTGATGATATTATCAGTCGACTAACTTTTCTCAAGTCGACTAAGTTTCAAAAGTTCAGATTTTCAAACGGCTCGATTAACAGATCAGTCGACCGACGATAACTGTCAGTCTACTAATAACTAACTATTAGTCGACTAACTGATGTTTCAGTCGACTAATTTTGCCGTTTTCCTGAAACTTCACAAAGGCGTGTCTTTTCATTTTTCAAACGTTTTGATTGTTCAAAATGGACTGTTTTGACACCCTTTCATACTCTTAACGTATGGAATCTTTTAACTATAAATATGAGTGCATTCTACACTCAAAAATATCAAATTTAATAGAATTATATTGAATTACTTCTTGCTTTTCACTCCTATTCAGTCAAGTATTTGTTTTCTCACTCACGTGATATTTTCACTTCAGTTTTTCACTCAAATCACTTTAAGAGATAGTGAATTCGTGAGTAGAGTGTTTCAACAACCTCAAAAGCCAATTGCATCTCATTTGCATTCAAAAGGAAGACTCATAGGTTGTATTGTAAGTTGTTATTTCTTTTCTGTAAAATAAGGACTCCTTGGTGTAAAGGAGTTGTTTGCTTTCAGTAGGATTGTTACTGAAAGTGGGACTGGTTATGGTCTGTGTGATCTTGTAGTTTACAAGGTTGATAGTGGAAAATCTCAAGCGGGTTTTGCTTGGGGACTGGATGTAGGTCGGGTTAGACTGAACCATAATAAAATCTTGTGTTCTTTGTGTGTTTGCTTTTTGATTTGCAAAATCATTCTATATTCCGCAAAAAAATTTTTAAAAGCAGTATTCACCCCCCCTCTAGTGCTCGTTGCCTCGATCCTAGTGCACTTTCATTTGGTATCAGAGCACAGGTTTGCTATTACTTTGATTTGACCATTAACTAGCATGGCAACTACAACATCTCAGCACAAAGAAGGAAGCTCCTTTGTTCGTCCTCCTCTCTTTGACGGAACAAACTATGGATACTGGAAAGTAAGAATGACAATATTCTTGCAATCCATGGATCTCGATATGTGGAGAGTTGTTTCAGAAAAGTATCAAACTCCATCAACTGATTTCAGCCAATGGACCGATGATGAAAAGAAGACTGCTTCACTGAATGCCAAAGCCATGAATGCATTATATTGTGGCGTTGACAAGGTAGAATTCAATCGCATTTCTCAATGCTCTACAGCAAATGAAATCTGGCATACTCTTCTCGTGACACACGAAGGTACGTCAAAGGTAAAAGAATCTAAAATTGCTTCTTTAGTTCATAAATTTGAATTGTTCAAAATGAAGCAAAATGAATCTATATCGGACATGGTAACTAGAATGACCGATATAACTAACACTTTGAAATCCCTTGGAAAAGAATATTCACAAGTGGATTTAGTCAGAAAGATTCTAAGGTGTTTAACTCCTGAATGGGAGAGAAAAACCACTGCTATTGAAGAAGCAAATGATCTCAATACTCTCAGTCTTGAAGACTTAGTTGGTAACCTAATGGCATATGAGGTCCAACTTCAAGACAGACAAGAAGAAGAGCCTAAGAAGAAGTCTCTTACTTTTAAGGCTACTTCTGACTCAGAAAATTCTGAAGAAGATGAAGATGAAGATATTGCCCTCATCACAAGGCAATTCAGAAGATTCATCAAAAAGGGAAGATTTCAAACAAAGGTAAAGAAAGCAGATTCTTTCATTCCCAATAAAGTAAAGTGCTTTAACTGCAAAAAGGCAGGACATATCAAGAAAGATTGTCCTCTTCTCAAATTCAAGCCCAATGACCAATTCAAGAAGAAAAAGGCATTTCAAGCATGTTGGGATGATAGTGACTCCTCTTCCGATGAAGAATCAAATGAAGAAGTCGCCAACATGTGTTTTATAGCACAAGAAGATTCGGTAAGTCAATTTGACTATGATGAGTTATTTGAAGCATTTAATGATTTATATGCTAAATTTAAGAGTCTTAGTTCTAAAAATAAAGAGTTAAAAACTGAAAATTTAACTCTTGACTCTCAAAATTAAGTGTTACTTCAAGAAATAGAAGATCTCAAGAAGGAAAATTCTTGCCAAGCACTTGAGATAAAAGAAATTGGAGTTAGAACCAATCTCTTACAAAATGAAATATTTAGTCTTAAAGAAAAGTCAAAAGATCTTCTTTCTATAGTGACCAAATTCACAAATGGTCAAGAGAATCTAGAAAAACTTCTTGGTTCTCAAAGATGCTCGATTAATAAAACCGGATTGGGATATAGCTTCTTTGATACTCAAAATAGATCAAACCTTGTGGTGAAAAATCAAAGACATTATTCTCAACCTTTTGTTCATAAAACTAAACTTTCTAGTTCTAATAGAAATGCATCTAGAAATGATTATTCTAGAAATGTTTATTCTAAATCTTTTTATAGAAAGAATATCTATTATCAAAGGAAACCAAAATCCAAATGGATATGGGTTCCTAAGACTAACTCTCATGGACCCGAAAATAGAAAGGGGTCAAATGCTCTGTTTTCTGATTTTGTTGTAGGTACACAACATAAGGAGCAAATGGATATTGGACAGCGGCTGTTCCAAACATATGACTGGAAGGCCGGAGTTATTTTCCACCCTCCAAAATAAGGATGGAGGAACCATCACCTTTGGTGACAATAACAAGGGAAAAGTGATAGGTATTGGTAATATTGGTAATCCAAAATTTCCCTTGATAGAAAATGTTCTTTTAGTAGATGGTTTAATGCATAATTTAATATCTATCAGTCAATTATGTGATAAAGGTTTTCATGTTTCTTTTGAAAATGATTTATGCTTAATTTCTGATTTTCAATCTAAAAAGATCATTTTTAAAGGTAACAGAAGAAACAATATGTATGAACTATATCTAGATGAATTACCCTCTTTTAATGAAAAATGTCTTATTTTTCAAATGAAATTCAATGGTTATGGCACAAGAGACTTGGACATGTTAACTTTAAAATTATTTCAAAATTATCCAAGAATGATCTTGTAAGAGGCCTACCTAGAATACCATATAAAAAGGATCACTTATGTGATGCTTGTCAAAGGGGTAAACAAATCAAGAGTTCTTTTAAAGCAAAAGATATAGTTTCAACAAAACGTCCTCTTGAACTTTTACATTTAGATCTATTTGGACCATCTAGAATTCAAAGTTTGAATGGTACCAAGTATGCTTTTGTTATAGTAGATGATTATTCTCGGTTTACATGGGTGATTTTTCTAAAAAGCAAAAATGATGCTTTTTCAGAATTTTCTAAACTTTGTAGAAGAATTACAAATGAAAAATCAACATCTATTATTAAAATTCGTAGTGATCATGGTGGTGAATTTGAAAATGAATCTTTTCTAAAGTTTTGTGATTTACATGGTATATCTCACAACTTTGCTTTTCCTAGAGCGGCTCCACAAAATGGAGTTGTTGAAAGAAAGAATAGAACTTTGCAAGAATGTGCTAGAACCATGCTTCAAGATAAAAATTTACCAAAATACTTTTGGGCTGAAGCAATTAATACAGCATGTTATGTCTTAAATCGTGTTCTTATTCGACCAATTTTACATAAAACATGTTTTGAATTATATTATGATCGTATACCAAAAATCTCATATTTCAAAATTTTTGGTAGTAAATGTTTCTTGTTAAATACCAAAGATAATCTTGATAAGTTTGATTCAAAATCAAATGAATCAATATTTCTTGGATATTCTTCTAGAAGTAAAGCATATCGTATTTTCAATAAAAGAACATCTTGTATTGAAGAATCTTTACATGTTGCATTTGATGAGAATTGTGAGCAGGTTATACCTCTAAAAGAAGAAGAAGAAGTAATACTTCAAGAAGAACCCTTGATAGAGAGTACTTCTCAAGAAAATATTCTTCTTCAACCGGTTTGGAAAGAAGTTCCTAATCATTCATATGAACAAGTTATTGGTGAAATAAAGAGTGGTGTCCAAACTAGAAGGCAGTTGAAAAAATATATTGCAAATGTTGTTTTCATATCTAAATTAGAACCAAAGAATATCAATGAGGCATGTGATGATGAATTTTGGCTTTTAGCCATGTCTGAAGAACTTAACCAATTTACTAGGAATGATGTTTGGGATCTAGTTGATAGACCAAAGGATCATCCGGTAATTGGAACAAGATGGGTCTTCCGAAATAAGCTGGATGAAAATGGTGAAGTCATTCGTAACAAAGCAAGGCTAGTAGCATAAGGCTATAATCAAGAAGAAGGCATAGATTTTGATGAAACCTATGCAACAGTGGCTCGATTAGAGTCAATTCGAATGATGCTTGCTTTTGCTAGTTACATGAACTTCAAGTTATATCAAATTGATGTTAAGAGTGCATTCTTAAATGGACACATCAATGAAGAAGTTTATGTAGAGCAACCTCCAGGCTTTGAAAATGAGAAATATCCAGAAAAAGTCTACAAATTGAAAAGAGCTTTGTATGAACTCAAACAAGCACCAAGAGCGTGGTATGAAAGACTACGAAACTTTCTAGAACAATCTGGTTTTTCCATTGGTCGGGTAGACTCTACTTTATTTATTAAAAATCTAATTCAGATATTCTTATTGTGCAAATTTATGTTGATGACATAATATTTGGTTCTACTAATGACTCTCTTTGTAAAGAATTTGCTAA
Source organism: Nuphar pumila (assembly GCF_984573655.1). Taxonomy (NCBI): domain Eukaryota; kingdom Viridiplantae; phylum Streptophyta; class Magnoliopsida; order Nymphaeales; family Nymphaeaceae; genus Nuphar; species Nuphar pumila. The sequence continues at coordinate 79,421,837 of NC_143253.1, forward strand.
AGCTATGCAGGAAGAGTTTGAAATGAGCTTGATGGGCGAATTAAACTACTTCCTTGGACTACAAATAAAGCAAACTGAAGAAGGAATCTTTATCAATCAGGCTAAGTATACAAAAGAACTTCTCAAGAGATTTGGGATGGACTCATCGAAATCAAGAAGGAATCCTATGAGTACAACTACTTCTCTTGATAAAGATGAAAATGGTAAAAGTGTAGATACTAAGCTCTACAGAGGTATGATCGGATCTCTATTATACTTAACTGGTAGTCGACCTGATATTATGTTTAGTGTTTGTATGTGTGCAAGATTTCAAGCTAATCCAAAGGAATCTCATTTAATTGCATTAAAACAAATTCTTAGTTATTTGAAAGATACTTCAGATTTCGGTTTGTTTTACCCAAAATCATTTTCCTTTGATTTAGTTTCATATAGTGATGCAGATTTTGCAGGAAGTAAATCTGATCGCAAGAGTACTAGTGAAACTTGTCATTTCTTAGGAAATTCCTTAGTCTCTTGGTTTAGTAAAAAGCAAAATTCAGTATCACTCTCAACAACTGAAGCAGAATATATAGCAGCTAGTTTAGCATGTTCACAAATACTTTGGATGAAACAGACCTTAAAAGATTTTGGTTTGAATTACTCCACAACAACTATTTATTGTGATAACACTAGTGCTATAAATCTTTCGAAAAATCCTATTCAGCACTCAAGAACTAAGCATATTGAAGTTAGACATCATTTTTTAAGAGATCATGTGTTAAAAGGAGATATTTCGTTAAATTTTATTTCCACTAAAGAACAACATGCCGATATCTTCACTAAACCTCTTAAAAATGAAGATTTTATGAGAATTAGGAGAGAACTAGGTATTTGCTCGTTTTTGGATTTATAAAAATGCTGATTTTTGAACAAAATCTCAAAATCGCACTATATTAGTCGACCGATAAAATTTTAGTCGACTGGTGTTTTATATTTTGGAATGTATCGCACCATGTTAGTCGACCGATATATTTCTAGTCGACTGATGATATTTTTAGAATAAGTCACACTTTTTAAGTCGACCGATAAAGTTTTAGTCGACTAAATTTTTTTTTAAAAAAATTTAAATGAAGGGACTCGACACCCCTTGGATTTGTTTTAAAACCCGTTTTTTTTTAAAAAAAGGCATCGTTTCACTTCATACCATTTCATTTTTCTTAAAAACGAAACCCTTAAAAACGAAAACCCCTCTTTCTCTCTTGCCTCTCTCTCTTCCGAAAAACCCTCGGAGTGCCATTCGACTCCATCTTTGCCGGGATTTTCTTACCGTAACAGGGAAATGCCGGAATCCTCTAGCAGTGACTGGCGCATCTTCAAAACACGTCGGAACTCTCTTGCCGTGACAGTGTATTGTCGGAATCCCCTTGTGGCCGACCTCTCCTTGCCGTCAGTCACCGCATCGACCTTCGTTTTTGATCGCTGAAAAGCTTTTTCCCTTTGCCGGAAGTCATTTGGAAGCCGACATTTTTTTTTGGTAACTTTTTTACCATGCCTCGTACGAAGTCTGCATCTGCAAAAGGTTTAGGTTCTCCTCCTCCTACACCTACTTCAAGACATGGTTTTTCACTAAGATTACTTCGCAATCCTCTTCTCTATGACACTTTTGGATCAATTTCTTCACTACTTATTTTACCAGGCCGAAATGTTCTATTTCACTTGTTTTCTCGTTACAAAATAAGAGAATTATTTCTTGGTATTTCACATCTTTTTGATACTTGTGCAGATACCCTTCACTATCCGTTTCTTATTCACTTGTTTTACACGAATTTACAAATGAATCATGAAACTGGAGTTTTGTCCTCTCTTGTTCGTGATGTTGAAATCGAGTTTGATTCGAAATTACTTGGAGAAATTCTTGAAATTCCACCTTCAGACACTCTTTTCAACACTATTGAATTGAATGATGAAAGAGTTTTTGAACAAATTCTTCTTCCAGAAGCACCTCACTGCCCTCCTTTCAAAAATACTAATCTTCAAAATCGTGCACGCATTACTGGACAAATCCTTGCCCACAATGTTCTACCCAAAACTGGTTCTTTTGATTATTATTCCACAGATCTATCTACGACTCTTTATGTTTTATTTGGAAATATTTTTGTCAACTGGGCCAATGTGTATTTTACAAACTTGTGGAAACAAAAACCATTTCTTCCTTATGGTTGTCTTTTAACCCGTATTTTTAGACATTTCAAAGTTCCTTTAACAAATGAAAAATACATTGAGCAAAAAGAGTTCTTTGATCAAACAATTTTTAAAAGAATGAAAATTAAATATCTGCCTCCTTTAAATGTTGATCAAACTGAACCATCTGATCCTAATGAACCATCTATTTCTGAACCTTCACCTTCTGCGACACCTTCATCTCATGCAAAAAGAAAGAAATTTTCGACAAATCAAGACCATGATGAAGTTATGCAGAGACTGGAAGCTTTGGAGCTGCATCAACACACTTTTCGTGAAGATGTGACTCAACAACTTGCTTCAATTCAGAAGGATGTAACTGCCATTAAGGATTTGCTAAACTCTCTTTTCTGATCTTTGATCTTTGAAATACATACTTTATGGGTTGTAATATTTTTAAACTTGTATCTCTATTTTGCTTATGCTATTTTTGCCCTTACTCTTTTTGATTCTGACAAAGGGGGAGAAAAATATAAAGATAGCATTACATTGAAATTGTAGGAGATCTTGAGAAAAAGATGATATCAATTACATTGCAGAATTAAGAGAAAAAGAAAGCCTTGAATGAATGTATTTCTAAATGCATGAAGAAATGATGAATGGAAATGCAAACCAATCAATATATGTTATATGTGCTTTAAATGTGCTAACTTTTAATGTTTTGCAGCATATTGATAAGGGGAGTAAAATCTCCATCTATGCATCTAAATGCTTCATCTTTGATTAAGTTTGTCATCATCAAAAAGGGGGAGATTGTTACGACAATGAAGCCAAACATGATACTTCAAGTACAAGGTTTTGATGATGATCAAGTAGAATCAACTGCATTTCAGCTAAGGCTATGAAGAAATTAAAGAATTCGATGAAGAATCTTTGAAGACTAGTGTGCAAATGTTTAATTCATTAAAAGTCTTAGATTCTTGTAAGAGCCTTACTTAGAGTGCATATTTAGGTTGCATTTCACCTTAAAAGTCTTTAGAAAAACTTTTCTAAAAGAAACACTTTTGAAAATCTTTTTAGAAAACTCTTTTCTTAAATTTTCATGTTTATTAGTCGACCAATAGACTTATCAGTCGACTAATCTTTTCGTGCCATATTTTTTAAAAAGTCATTCTTGTCAAATTAGTCGACCGAAGATTTTATCAGTCGACTGGACAGAATGTCTGTTATCTGGAAAATTAGCAGCAGTCGACTAATGGTTTTATTAGTCGACTGAACAAAACATGTGTTTTCTGAAAAATTTAGCAGCAGTCGACTAATGCTTTTTATCAGTCGACCGAACAGAATGTTTGTTTTTCAGAAGATTTTAGCAGCAGTCGACTAAAAGGTTTTTCTGTCTACTGATGATATTATCAGTCGACTAACTTTTCTCAAGTCGACTAAGTTTCAAAAGTTCAGATTTTCAAACGGCTCGATTAACAGATCAGTCGACCGACGATAACTGTCAGTCTACTAATAACTAACTATTAGTCGACTAACTGATGTTTCAGTCGACTAATTTTGTCGTTTTTCTGAAACTTCACAAAGGCATGTCTTTTCATTTTTCAAACGTTTTGATCGTTCAAAATGGACTGTTTTGACACCATTTCATACTCTCAACGTATGGAATCTTTTAACTATAAATATGAGTGCATTCTACAATCAAAAATAACAAATTCAATTGATTTGAATCATTTACTTCTTGCTTTTCACTCCTATTCAGTCAAGTATTTGTTTTCTCACTCACGTGATATTTTCACTCAAATCACTTTGAGAGATAGTGAATTCGTGAGTAGAGTGTTTCAACAACCTCAAAAGCCAATTGCATCTCATTTGCATTCAAAAGGAAGGCTCATATGTTGTATTGTAAGTTGTTATTTCTTTTCTGTAAAAAGAAGGACTCCTTGGTGTAAAGGAGTTGTTTGCTTTCAGTAGGATTGTTACTGAAAGTGGGACCGGTTATGGTCTGTGTGATCTTGTAGTTTACAAGGTTGATAGTGGAAAATCTCAAGCGGGTTTTGCTTGGGGACTGGATGTAGGTCGGGTTAGACCGAACCAGGATAAAATCTTGTGTTCTTTGTGTGTTTGCTTTTCGATTTGCAAAATCATTCTATATTCCGCAGAAATTTTTTTTAAAAGCACTATTCACCCCCCCTCTAGTGCTCGTTGCCTCAATCCTAGTGCACTTTCAGGTTTTGCTATGGTTATGAATACCTAAAGTGAAATTACAACAAGCACAAACCTAACCTATGAAGGCTGTAGCAACTTGCTAAACATGGATAAAATGAATAATTTCTCTTTGATAGCATGCAAGTGGATAAACGATTTTACAGAACTCAGATTCTGGTTCTAAAGCAATTTCAGTTTTTCCAGCATACCTGATAATGCTTGTATCTATGCTAACTTCAACACTAACCAACCATACTGCCTATGCATACAGATTATTATAAAATTCTTCTTACAAACTCAAACAGTAACCTGATGAAGCCTATCTATAAAACTTAAAAAGCAAAGGGATATCTAAACATCAATGCACAGGTATCATACCTTGGATTTTTATAGCTATTTTAGGTGATAGTTGCTGATGATGGCCACGTACGCCCCTATATAAAAAAAAAATTATCAGATTCATTTCTTGAAGATAATAGACATCGATCAGATCATAAAACCATTGTTGAATCCCTGCAACTGGAATGTTCCTGCTCTTGATTAAAGCTAGAACGTGGTTCCATATTAAAATTCTCAAAATGTTGCCAGATATCCATTCATTGATCCATGTGATTGATCTTAACATTGGTAGCATTTAATAATTGTTGGAAAGTTGCAGCAACATCCGATAATTTCTCACAATAATAGATCGACTCACTAAGCATTCTATTTATTAGATCTCTAATCATTGAAACTGAAAAAAAAATATTCTTGAAGATATACAAGCATCATAAGGTAAAATATATAGCAATGGCCATGTGCAGATGAGCCCATGGTGGAGAGGATTTGCCTTAAAAGCAAGCATGATAGAATGCAGTGCCAACAAAATTTACAGGAAACGAAGATACATACAAGATTGCAATTAAGCCTGACAATTATTATCCAATCATATACTACATTCCACACAGCCAACCGAGCTCCATTAACATCAATTTGGGTAGGTCGTGAGGCAGTCCCTCACCTATATTTCAGAAAATCAACTTGACAGCGAAACCAAACCCCAAAAAAGATAGCATCTCACGAGGTTTAGGCCCAAGGATCCAGAAATATATTTATGGATTGACAAACTCACAAAAGAATCAATAGTTCTCTTTAAAACAAACTAAATGTTTAACAGACGACCTTAAAAAAAAATGTGCTACATGAGTAACTACAATCCTTCTAGTGACATCTGGGCCCGAAACACAGGCATATTAGCAGAAGTATATACAAGAGCCACGTTCTTCTGTAATCAGCATGAACTAGTTCTTGAAATTTTGCAAGGTAAACCAGCAAAATCCATCAGACGTCAGTGAAATAACTTCAGATTTTAGAGACTGGGGTTTGTAATTATATCACAATGAGTAGTTATACTCCTGGGGTATCTTAAAATAAAACTTTCTCTAAGATCGATCTTAACCTTTGATATATATTTTCTTTTATCAATCTTTTTTTTTTTATAACCAATAAGCAAGGGGTCACGATCATTAAGGTGAGATTTAAATTGGCATTTGACAAAGTGATTTAGAACACCGATTACCTGGATGTTTGCAGATCTCATCAGATTTTTAACACCTCACCTTGGCAGCAGATGAACAAAACTCTGCAGTGGCCTTCCACTGATAGGGCTCTTGACAAATTCAGACAAAAAGGAGCAAGACAGGAAGTAAATCCCTTTCTGATGCTGACACGAGTAATACCCCTAGGGAAATCCATAACACCTGGATATCTGTAGCCATCAGATTATCCATGAAGAGTATTACAAGGTATACCGAGGTTTGCATTTAACCTCTGCACTCATTCCAGGAGTTGCGATTTATTGCTTGGAGCCATCATGTTATTATAACACTCAACTTTAGATTATTCAGCAGATTAGATATCTGCCATAGTTTTATGATTCCAGATTTGTTTCGAATGATGGGGAAACGAGTAGTCTTGACATTTAATCAACAAAAGAAGATAGGAAAACAGGATAGTCATGAATTGTAAAAGACTAGCACATTGTTTTGACAATAACCACGTAGCCCTGAATTGCAAAAGGATGATAAAAGAGCAGGAATATCCCCAAAGGGATAGGCCAAACAGCTCCAAAAACCGACATCCACTAGCAAAAACAATCAGACAGAAAGATTAACTCCATGACATCGAAATGCAATATAATAAAAAAAAATGCTGGACATCAAACCTGCAACAACGAAACCGATTGGACATTTATACAAAATTCTGGACATTGATATTCTAATTAAAAAGCATATTTCAACCATACCTATTCTTGATGTATTTCAGAGCCTGGATAAAGATATTATGAAATCAAACAATACCATGCTGAATTGGTGGATTGATGTGACAAAGAGCGAGGTATTGAAGGGTGTTTCGACTATTCCTGAACAATCGGCAGCCTCCCAAGACATATCGAACTTAAAACTAAGGGAAAAATGCATAGCATGCTGAGAAAAAAAATGCTACTATATGAGTCACATAGGAAACAAATACAGATTAGAGCTGAACGGAATTAATCGTTAACAACAAAACAATAAAACAAAACAAAATAAAAGAAAAGAAAATATAGAAATCGGGGATTCCCTTTTGCTGTCGCACGCATGTGGGTTGGTCTTGCTATAAGCAGATCGACACCACTAACAGTGCTTTTATTGGGGAAACTAAATAAAAACAAAAACTGAAAGATCGAAGACAAAAGAGGAAAAAGGCAGGGGATTATTTACCGCACCCTTATTGTTGAGATTTGCAGTAAAGAGGGCTGGAATCGATCGGACTCCTGTAGTTGCTTTTAGGAACACGACTTCCTTAATACTGCGCTTCGGTCGAAGAAGGAGTGATGATGAAACCAATAAAGGGGCGATAGCAGATAAGAAGAGGGAAGAAGATGAAACCAAAGGTGCGGAGGTGATTGATCGCCTTGTGGATGGAAACTTGATGCCAGAATTCGTTCTCCTCCTCCTCTTTTGTTGCTGCCCTGTTTATATAGAATTCGAGGAAGAATCGAGAAAAGGGGCGGCGGTTGAGTATCAAGGGCTGGGATGGCAGCCATCGGTCGAGAGGTGTTTCCGCCCTTCGATCCCGCGTGAGAAATCTGCGAAAGGGGGCCGTTGGGGATGGAAGGTTGAAAGGAATGGTTGAGAATCGATGGTGGAGAAGAGATGGTAGGCCATGAAGGGTTCGAGCACATGGGGGTTTGTGGGTGATGGAAGGATCGGGCGGTCGGCGATGGGGAACATTCTTCTTGAAGGAGGGCGGCGGAAGAAAGGGTTTTCGTAACCCTAAACCCGACTTTTGTTAAGGGGGTCTTCTTATAAAATTTTCCAAAAGGCCGGTCCTCTTTTTAAAGATTTTCAAAAAAGTGGTTTTAAAGAGAAGTTTTAGCAAAAACAAGTTTCAAAAAGAATTTTGAACAACATAGTCCTTGATTTTTTTTTTTGATTTTTTTTTCTCTTTTTTTTTGTTATGTTTCCATTTTTTTGTATTTTTGGAATAAAAATCTAAGATTTTATGAGAAACAAAGATTAAACACTAATTGTTTATGTGTTTTTGCAAAAATATTTACGAAAGGGATTTTTTCTGAGAATTTAAAAGCTATTTTGGGAAAATTTCTTCAGAAATGGGTTTGGACCCAAGTTTTGAGAAAATATTCGAGTTTTTAAACCTCGAATTGAGAAATACAACTCGATGGATCCAATGGATACATGATGAACTGTCTGAGCCTTTCAGAAGGTTATTTTGGTAATTTTGAGAATTTGGTTTTTAAAAATTGGATAGCAAAGCTCAGATTTTGAATTTTGATAATGGATCCGGATCCGAAATTGAGTCTGATATATAAAATGAGTTTAGTTTCAATAAAACTTCGAGAAACAAACTGGTATTTAGATTTACTGACTCAATTACTCAGAAGATGGGGTCAAAGGCCAAAAAGAGAATATTTACCATATTTTGAAAAATTTGGGGTGTTCACAGAACCCTGTCAGTCAGAGTCGACTGAGCTCATTCTCAAGCTCAGAATAGTTAGAATGTCAGTCATTTCTAGCTCATCTGAGCTCATAGTGAGCAGGTCATGTTCATTTTTTATCATTCCTACTAAAATGAGTTCATTTCCTTAGAAATGAGCTCATTTCTAGTTTAAATCCAAGCTAATTGTCTCTGAGTCAGTCATTCTTAGTCAATCTTATTCCCCTGAGTCTAGCTTAGCTCACCAGTTCAAGTGCTCCAATTTTAGTTCAAATCCAGTTTCCACAGTCTAGGAGTGTGTTTTAGCCCATTTCAGCTTATTTTAGCTAAAATTGAGCTAAGTCCAGTCAGTTGAGCTAGTATTTGAGCTTCAATTTGAGTTCATCACAGTATTATTGACCTTTGTTTCAACTCAAACACTTCACTCCAGTGACCATTTCTCACCATTTCTCTAAAAATGGCAGTATTTATTGACAATTCAGTGTAAGAGTTTAGTTGAGTCAGTGTCTTGTCAGTCTATTTGAGTTCTAAAACCCTAGAACCCAGCTCAATCCAGTTCATTCCAGTTTAAACCAGCTAAAACCCTAATTTTTAGACGTGTCATAGTAACGACTAGTCACTCAGGGTTATACCATTCACCCTCTCTAAGGTGAACCATTTTGTGAATGGAGCGAGACATTTATAGCTTTCTTAGGCTCATCTATCAAGTCATACTTCCTTTCAAGGTATTTATGCCTCGTGGTCCCCGTGGGGTACACAAATGAGGACTTAGCCTACCCATTCACGTGCTCAGCCTCACACAGCTAACAAGAGCATATCGCTCGTGAAAGCGATCATAACACCATTTTATCTTTTTGATGACTAGGGTATAGACATACATGAGCTCACTCACGAACAAGGGGCCATCACCCAAAGACTCCAACTGAGTCTAAAAGTCACAACAGTGTGTTACTCATACCCTATGGTGTTCAAGCTTTTGTGTCATTCTTCATATCACATGTATAATGTGCACTTCATGCACTCATCAATGCCTCAAGCACAAGACCAAAGTGTACCCTTTCAAAGTACGTACTAAGTAATACAAGTGTCAAGATGTGCTACACGCAAGTGAGAACTAGGAACCACATAATCTCAAGTTAATCGCACAATTATGAAACAGAGGCAAAGATACATATGCATATCTGGGAGACACATTTCAATTACGTGAGAATGTGCAAGTGAGTATATAATTTCACAATTACAAGAGATATGCAATTCAAGCGCATAACGTAAACATAATTGCAAGTACATCAAGCTGAAACAAGTATTGCAAGCTTTTAAATTATAATTTCAGTAGTTGGAACTACAAAGGTCATAATTTGGCAATTCTCGCATAGCAAGGCCACTTTCATAGAAAGGATTCATGATTTTGGTACACTCATGCGTTAAGATTAAATTTTAGCTAAACCCATACTTATGGGAATTACATTGGCATTTCCACAGTGGATCGCCGCACTTGCGGGAAAAGAAAATTTTGAGACTGATGAAAGACTTTATATACATGTGGGTAGCATAGAGCTCATTTGACAACTCATACTGAAACTACCAAAACAGGACCGCGGAGAACACAGGGTTTACTCCGGACCCAAACTCCAGTTTGGCTACCCGAATAACCGATACAAGGCACAAAGTCCCGACATGACTGAATCGCTAAGTTGGGACCAGAAGGGTCGCACACTTGGACATAGCACAATAATATACTAAGTCCATCTAGATCTGTTGGACAGCGGAACCACACATCACAACCCCTAAATGTTCGCAGTTCAACTTACGTGTCTTCTCTAACATTTACGGCATTCCCACCAAGGACAAGAACCAACCTCGGAGGCTGGCCTTTCGGATCAGTCCTGATGGGTTACACATGGCACTGGATTGAACTTAAGAGTTCAGTCCATGCTCTGCACCCATGGTGCAGTCCGGACCAAAGCCCAACAGTGTTGGCTAGACCACCCAAGCCTGCACCCGTGCAAGTGCCGAATGGGGCAGTCTGTGGGGAAAAAGTGAGTCAGGTCTGGTCCTCTGGACCAGACCATAGTCCAGGTCCGTCTCTTGGTCTGAACCCAAAGGTTGGGTCAAGGACTACCAAAACATAGCAGGCCTGGGTTAAATGCCTAGACCCGAAAACTACCCGGATGCAACTAGCAACCGGCGGCTAGCTTAGTACCAAAGCAGAATAGGTAGTGGTGTAAGTGTGGGTCTGGTCCTCTGGACTAGACCATAGGTCTGACATGGGTTTTGGTATAAACCCATGGTTCAAACCAGACTACCAGGTCGAGGCGTAGCAAACCAAGATCTGGCTACCCGGGGTGCGGCTAGCACTCGGAGGGCATGGTTGATCTTTATGCAATGGTATTTTTAAAAGATATTTTTCAGTAAAAGGTTTGGAAAATCATCAACCAAAAATAATAAAAACCGACTTTCCACGAATGTGGCAAGCACGGGTCGAATCCTCAGGGAATGGGAAATATTCAATCTACGTCTAAGAATTTCAATTTATTAATATCAAACTCTTAATCTAAGTTAAACAATACAATTCTAAGGAAATTACAAACTAGAAATTACAATTAACTAGAAACACATTTCTAAAGTCTTCTCCAGATCGCCAGGGGCAATTTCGTCCTTTCACCACATATGCATGTGCATTCTCATTCTGAATCAGCCTTTTGACCTGTTGTAAACTTTATGAACCTAAAACACAAGAAGATATAAAGTTAGTGGACAATTATAATAAATACTTCTAAAAATTATACTAAACCTAATTCTACTAGGAATTACTGAACTAAATTATAATTAAAAATAAAAAAAACTAAAATGTCATTTCTCAATACATCCACTAACTATTCTAAATCTAACTAAGTTAGTTGCTGCAATTATACTAACTAACATGCATAAAAACAACAAAAACTACCGAAAATCATGCAACCAATACAATGTTTGTTTTTCCCTCAAATAGTGCAAAAGTGGATTATGACAGGTTTTTGCAAACAGTGAATTTGAAGAACAAACAAAGTTCGATTTTCACAATTTTTCTTTTTTCTATTTCTGACAGATTCAGGAATCTGTCAGACTTTACAGATTTGAAAGAATCTTCCGAAAGCTCCAGATATAAGCATTTTAAATTCGTATAAAATCTGGAAATCGTATGTCCCGAAATTTGAAAACGCGAAAAAGCTGATTTCGAAAAAACGCTTAAAAATCAGACCAAATCAACTCAAAATGAGCTGATTTTTGGTCTGCTGACAGTGAACACACAAATGCAGAGAATAGAATAAAATTTTTGGAAAAACTCAGAAAATTTTCACATAAAATGATGAATGTGATTCGGTGCAAAATTCTGGTTTTTATTTCAGTGTACTATTCATTTGTTAAAATCCAATTTGTCCACTATCTATTAAATACGCATGCAATACAGTCATCAACAAACCTAATACTTACTAACTAACAGAGAATAAAACTAATTGCACTAAGAACATAAAATCTAAATTAACTATCTACATTACTTGTGGAAATTACAAATGAATGATATAATAAAATGCTTAGAATGCATGCAAAGGTTAAGTCAAGTTAAACTATCCTACAATTAAGAGTTAAATCAGTTAACCAATGAAATAAACTACTCCAATGTAACTGATTTATTGTAAACTAACTAATTAATTAACTAAAACACAAAAATTAAATCTAAAGATACTTTTAAATTAGAGTTAAATATTAATTTGAATCTAAGAGAGTTAGTATCTAACTAGGGTTAGTTGACTCATGGCACTAAGGAGGACGGGTTATGTTTGACCTTGGCTAGACTCACGCCCCACCTAAGTGGACCCACTAGGTTTAATGAGTTTTAGACTAAATTAAAATGGACACCTAATGAACAGAGACTACTTACTAAAACCGAAAATGAAAGAAATAAAAAGTAATGAGTCTATCTAAGTCAAGCACATAAATGGAATCCAAGCTAACACTAATGAAGACACATAATACTTACCTAAATTGTTAATCATGATTTTGAAAGCCTAAATCTAAGTCAACACCTACTAAAATTGTTAGTGCTATATTTATGCTAGGTCAAGATATGGAATTAAGAGAGGGCTTATAAATACTAAGCAACAAATTTGGAAATGAAAGCACCCATACATCCTTACCTTAGGGACCCATTTGGAAGGATTGTAATTGCAAAACCGTCAAGCTCAATGAGCCCACACGGTTTCAATTTTTCATTAAAAGCATATAGCTACTTTTGAAAATCTTTCCCAAAACCTTGCACATGAATTTTAGAAAGAGAATTGAAAATCCAAATTGTTTCCAAAATTGAAAGGAGAGATACTGATATCTTGGCTGGACTAGAAGGATGGGTCACAATTGCCTCAATGGGATTCCACGAAATTAGATAAGATTCCAAACCTACCAAAACCGTTCCTTAACCAAAAATACCAACATGCCCTTTGTACTGAAATTCAAAATTAAATAATTAGCTAACCTAAACTCTCATTAACCTAACTAAACTAACATTTACACCACTAAAGGTAAGGGTATGAATGGAATGTAACACATAATTCAAAAAAGACTATTTTGGCTAATACTCACAAAACTAAATTACTTAATTAAATCAATAACTTACTAAAATTCAATTCAATGAATCTGGACCCTAAACAACATTTTCCTAAACTCTAAGCTACAGCCATGGCTACCTTCTCCCATGAAGAAGATGATAGCCATTAACACACAAAAATCGATTTCTTTAATTCACGCAGAAATTTTTTTCTATCAACTAAAACACGAAGACAAAACAAAATTCTATGAAAGCTAAATTAAGCTATGACTAAATGGGATTCTAATGAATCTAAAACATTCAACTAAACTAAACTACTGTATAAAAAAAACTATTTTATCAAAGCAAATAAAACTGGATACACGTCCCAATCGGCTAAGCTAGGCTTAGCCGATTTTCCTATTGGACTAACACCAAACGATTGGACTCTATAAAATACCCTATGACTTGATCTAAGCATGCAAATGATAGTGGTTTTTGCTGTCAACAAACTGAAAAATAAGAAGGGAGGTTTGAGATTAAGGAGACTTGACTATAAGTAGACTCGATTTTACTAAAAAGAAATTGAAGAAGAAGACAACTCACCTCTTGGGTAGTTCGACGAGTGGAGGGGAAGGAAGAGCGGCTAATGCCAAGAATTCACGATGCTGAACTCATTTAGGGGTTGCTTTCATGACAACATGGTTGTTGCTGCTGCAAGAGATACACCCAATAGAGGCGCCGAGGGGTGGAAGGAAAACCGAGCCATGCTCGGGTGGAGAAGAAGACCGGAGAGATAGGGCCGATCCTTCCTAATGGAGTAGACAACACACCAGCTAGGAATAGCTCCTCTTTGATCTGCAAAACCTGTAAAAACAGCAAGCACATGTTAAACAATGAAGGCAATAAGAAGGAGAAGAAGATGAAGGAAGTAGAAAATGAAGTGCATAAGAGAAAAATGGAAGGAGGGCTTAGAAAATCTTGGAAATGGGGAAGGAAGAAGATGGCATGAAGAGGGAGGTGTGGTGGAGGATGCGAGCTTCAGCTGGGTGCAAATCATTAGGCAAAAACATCCTAGGGTTTTCAGAAAAGCATATTTAAACTTTGAGCTATAGTTTCCACAATTTCAAAAAGAGGTTTAAAATAAAAAGAAATGCTATGCGCCTCTTTTGAAGGGGGTTTTCTGAAAACATTTTATACATTGGGTTTGGATCCCATGTGAGTTGGATTGTGATGTTTAAGAACTGATCCAAGACCCAAGATGATCTATTTGGGTCGGATCTTGATCCGAATTACCTTGAAATTTGTGCCCAAGCACTAAAATTGCAATATCTCACTCAATTTAACTCTGATTTATTTGAAATTTAAACCAAGACTTCTTTATATCAAAATACATCCAATCATGGGTTCTAAACCTTAAGATCACATAAAAATGTATAAATATTATATTAAAATGATGTGCATTTCATGCATCATCAAATACCCCCATGCTTGAATGTTTGTTAGTCCCTTAACAAACAAACTAACTAAGTTATAAAATTGGAAAATAGACAAATATGCACTAAACAATTAAAATACCTAACTCACTTTCGTTGGAATCACGGTTGCATTTATTTCATGCAACAAGCCCTTTAAACCCCTGGGTTACCCCAGTGGACGAGTAAGGTCTCGCGAGGGTTTGCAGAAATGCTACCCACAAACATCAATGTCATGCAGAAATTAGTTTTCAAAAATGTTAGGCAATTAAGAAATCAGTTTAAGCAAATATTTCATGTAATTTACACTCTCATAACAAATTTAGAATTCTTATGCCACCACAATAAAAACTTTTTTCTTTCACTTTTCTAAACTTGTAATTATCTATGATTTTCCTCAGAAAGTCAAGTATTATCATGTTATTATTCATTTATCCTCATTTATATATTTTCTGCACAGTATTTCACAATTATTCCTAAGCAATGCATTTTCCTCATTAAGCTCATTCTTATTCTTTTGATTTTCAATTTTCACCAGTTTTCAATTCTTCTCACTTGAGCACTAATTCAAATATCCAGTTTCGTGACTCTATTATCATCGCAAAATTTTTTAACTTTTGCAAATCAAACTGACCTTTGAAAAAGTTTTTGAAAATAACTCGCCTCCATTTTAAAATGCGGGAAAATTCCGTAGAATGAGACTCGCCTGTCGGTACGAGATTCAACCGTTCCTGCCACCTTTAACAGGGGTAATTGAACCAAGGATCAATCTTATGCTCTACTCTATTCAACTTGTCTAAATCATATTCTAATTTCTAAATGCACACAGAATCAGGCATGTGCTATGAATTTTCAGAAAATGCACATTTTGAAAACATGATGTTTGCTTTGAATGATTGAAATATTTAGAATAGGTATCACATGAAAAATCGTGAATTGGGATTTGAAATATACTTCTAAGAGAAATAAAAATCGATTTTGAGAAATCCTTGACATTTGGTGAAATCGACTCTGAGAGACTTGATTTCTCTGAATTCAAACTTTGAAATTGAAATTCTAACTTAGAAAATTTGAATTTGGAACTTGGGAAATATTTGAAATATTCTTTGAAATTCAATGCTTTTGGGAAAATCGATTTTGCTATAAGACTTAGGGGATTTTGAAAAAATGAACTTCTTTGAATTGAGATTGGAATTGGCAAATGCATGAAATGAATGAATATGGCTTTGAGGAATTGAGAAATACTTTTTGTATTTTTGAAAAATGCAGTGCATTTTTGAAGTTAGCCTAAGAGTGTAGGCTGAATGTGGCTAATGTGAAGATCATAAATCTAAGTATCATTCATATTCTGACTATGGCCATAAATACAAATTCCACCAAGTTTATAAACTTCATAGAAGCTAGTGCATGTGCCATTCGTGTAGACCATGGTGAATTTGTAAAAATATGCATGAATCATCATCCATCACACATTAAAATTATAAACTATATGCAATGCAACCTAAGCTAAGCAGGAAATGTAAATTCTTATTTCAAAGTTTAATTACAAATTACATCACTATTGAAATTTAAATACATGAAAAATAAAGTCTTCAATGTACCTGCAAAACTAGAAAACTTGGTTAATGAATATATGTTGGCTTTTCTAGATTTATCCAACAATATCAGGAAATTGTTGGATTTTGTTAGATATAAGCCTTTTTGCCATGATTCCCTTAAATCAAAATGATAAAATATGAAGAAATAATAAAGGTAAAATATGAAATTTCGAAATTGGGGTCAAAATGACCAAAATACCCCTAATAACAAGACTATGGCCTTGAAATTAGGGTTTTTAGAAAGATATTTTGATAAAATGCAAGTTTTAAAATTTGAATGGAATAAACACAAACCAAATATTCTATGACATGATTAAAAATATGAAATTAGGGTTAGGGATTTCGAAATTTAGGTTAAATGACCAAATTGCCCCCGATAGCAAGACTATGGCCTTGAAATCAGTGTTTTTTAAAAAGAGATTTTGGTAAAAACTTAGGTTTTATGCACTAAATAAAATCAAATGAATACAAAATTAAACCTAAAGCATCCTAATATGATTATGAACATAATAAAACCCTAAAAATATATGCTTATACACGAAAATTCAAGAATATCACAAAAACTGTGATTTTAGCAGTGTTTTGGATCTTTCAGGAACCCGGTTTTGCAATTTGCTTAATTCAGCCATCAAATGGATTCCAAAATCCATAAATATTTGTACCTGCACTTGTTATAACCCTAATGTCGAATTGGAATTATAAAAATAATTTTTTGACATTAAATTAATCCGAAAATTGCATTAAACCCTAAAAATATGTTATTTTTGACCTGATTCACCAACCAGTTTCAATCCAAGATCTGAATCAGGGGTCAAATCTCTATGGAAATTTATGAAATTTTACAGAGACTAACTAGAAAGAAAAACAGATATTTCTCAATTTACAGATCGGAAAAATCATCTCCGGTTAGGGAAAAACCCTTCTGGCAATCTGAGCTAAAATATATCACTCTTAACAGGGATTAAAACAGCTATTCCAGATTGAAAATACAGACATAAATATCAAACCTAAACAAAAATCTCTGACATTTTAATGGTGAATAGTAGACAGAAAAATAACAATACTCACTTTTTATAGATCTAAAATTGGATCTGTGGTTTGGGATTTATGACTAACACAAGTCTGATTAAGGTTTTGGTAAACCCTAACGAGTTTTAAATTTAAAAACAGATTCTCTGAAAAGGGAAAAATATTAAAAAGTGATCAAAAAATTCGAAAATTTCACAGCAGACAGATCTATTCAATGTGAATCCATATCACTTTAAAGATCTAAAATCGGATATAAGATGAGAGAAATATCATCACAGCAAGTTACCCTCTTGATTTTAACCATGATTTTAAAGCTTTAAAAACCCGATTTGATGTCTGATTTTTTTGACAGGGTTTTCGAGATCCAAAACCTCTGATTTTTCTACAGTAACTCAATAACTCATGCATGCACCACATATAAAAAAATCAGAAATAAACAACGAGTGCTTCAATCCGAAATAACATCATCTTTACTGTTCTAAACCTAGAACACACAGAAATTTAAGAAAACTTGAAAAACCATGCATTAACTAATGTAAATAAATAAAATAAACCATAAACAGTAAATAAAACTTATTTCTATGCTATAGAACGTAAAACAAACATGAATAAACCATGAAAATAAATTAAAAACAGGGAATCAATGGCTGAAATTTGATATCACCTTTAAAACATAGATTTAACCCATTAAAAAGGGTAAATCATATATTTTATTGGTTAATAATGCAAAGAATCATGTTAAAATCAATTCTAATGGATTAAAATCTCTGTAAATTATCCAAAACAGGGTTAGATCACCTTCTTGGATTGTTCTTGCTGGTTCTTGATAGTTCTTGAGGTGAAACCATGGTTGATCTTCCATAAGGAGGGGTGTCCAAGCCTAAATCTAGGTTTAAAGCATTAAAAAGCATTAAATAAAATAAGAAAAGTGAAGAAGTTCATACCTTGGAGTTGCAGCAATGGAGGAAGGGATGGAGAGGAGAGAGAAGCTCCAAGAATCCAATAAGAGAGAGATGGGAAAATCGACCCCCTTATGCCTCTATTTATAATAAAAAAATTAGGTTTAAAAATTGACAATTTTGAAAATTTTGGACTCTAAAGGGGGGGGGGCGATTTTTGGGTGGAGTTACCTATATGCCCTTAGTCTAAATTATCCTAAATAGTTTCTAATTAACCCCTAGCTAAACCTAAGAATCCCCCAAATGTGGTGCCACTTGGCATTCTCTCACATTGGGTTTTTAAAACACTTTTAAAAACCTTTAAAAACACTAGTTTTAAAAACTAACTTTCAAAAATGAGTTTTTCAAAATGGTTTTGACTCTTTTAAACCTCTAACACTAACCAAGACATCAACTAACCCTAGTCTAGCCCTGACTTACTCGAATATGGCGCCACCCCGAGTGGGCCCTACTTGAGTTTTTCAAAAAGCGATTTTAAAACTTGAAATTGCAGGAGTTTTCAAAAGATTTTCAAAACTAAACTTAAAATTAGGATTTTTGAAATGGCATAAGGTCCTAACTGAGTTAGAATTCCTCTGGATATGGTGCCAACTGAGTGGGCCCATATCGAATTTTGAACGTTTTTGAAATAAACACTGAAAATGGCTTTGAAAAGGGGTTAAAATCAGTATTTGAAATTCAAGATCTTTGAAAATAGGGTCTCAAGCGAACTGGAACTCCGGGTTAGAGTCCTGAACTCTTAGGACTCTGAGATTTTAGATTTTAAAAGCCAAATGAAAGAATTTTCAAAAGATTTTATCAAGAAATGATGAAATAAGTCAGAAAACACAGTCAGGGTTAGACTCCCAACTCGACCGAACTCTAAAATAGAGTCCTGAACTAACTGGACTCTGTGAAATGACCTAAATTTCGAAAACAAACGAAAAAGATTGAGAATGGAAGTAAAACAGACTTAAAAACCAGACTTCTGACCGGATTAGGACTCTAAGACAGAGTCCTGATCGGACTGAAACTTTCAAAAATTTGAGAAATTTGATGAATAGAGGCATTCAGAAGCGACACCATCTAAATGGGTCTCATCTGTGAATTGAAATCGATTAAAGTTTGAATTTGAAAGGAATCCAGATTGTTTTCTGAGAAAATATTTCGAAATACAAAGTCCTGGGGTTGGAAAATGACAGAGTATTGAATAAAAACCCAGGTTTTGAAATTGATTTTGAAATAAGGCTTTAAAATTCAAATCTGGATTGAATGTTTTGAAATAGGAGTGCTGGATCTCGAAAATGAGATGCAATGTCATACAATGCTATGCAGAATGCGTGCAATGACATGCAATGATCTGTGATGACTTATGAAATGGACAAACACTGGATGAAGGTAAAAATTTGGTGTGTTTACAGATGCCCCTCTTTGCTGTTAAGCCGGTTGAAAGTCGAGCTTAGTGGCAAAGAAAACATACCAAATTTGGACTATAAAAATGCCCCAGTTAGATGAATCTGACTGGGTATGAAAGAATTAGTTCAAAGGATGATGATAGATATGAAATGACGAATAAGGACTAAATTTTACTTCGAAAAGAAGTGAGATTCAGGTTTTGCCCTTAACCTGGATGGGACAGAAAATACTTCATATGGAACGAAGCTCAGGCTTAACCCTCAACCTGAAAGGGGACGATACCTCGTGGAAAAATGAGGCTCAGGCTTAACCCTCAACCTGAAAGGGGACGATACCTCGTGGAAAAACGAGGCTCAGGCTTAACCCTTAACCTGAAAGGGGACGATACCTCATGGAAAAACGAGGCTCAGGCTTAACCCTTAACCTGAAAGGGGATGATACCTCGTGGAAAAACGAGGCTCAGGCTTAACCCTTTGACCTGAAAGGGGACGATACCTCGTGGAAAAACGAGGCTCAGGCTTAACCCTTAACCTGAAAGGGGACGATAAATGAAATACCTCATCAAAATGAGGCTCAGGTTTAACCCCTTGACCTGAAAGGGGACGATACCTCGTGGAAAAACGAGGCTCAGGCTTAACCCTTAACCTGAAAGGGGACGATATACGGAATCCTCAAATGAAGAAACCATGATGGGACCTTCGAATTCTGCACAATAAATTCGAGAGGGGTTTGCAAAAGGAAGAAAGGGGGTTCCCTAAAGCTTGAAAAGGGATTGATCTTGGACGTCTCATTGCTAAGACTGAATGGCTTTTAAGACAGATGACCTTTTGCGGAAAATTCAGGTTTAACCCTTAACCTGAACGAGAACTGTCTATGGTGGGACAGTGGGGAGCACAGGGAAGTGTGCGAATCTGAGAGCCCAGGCACTCAGATCAAAACAAGAAGGGAAGGATCTTGGACAACTCCCATCATCCGATCCTAAAAGGGATAACAACAATGCCTGGATACATCAAAATAAACATCAAGTTCTCACTTCATGTCAGGATAACTTAAAAAGATTGCCAATAAGATAAAAAATTGTAGTTAATTCAAGAATGATAAGCACATATATATATGAAAAATATTCCCTCTTTTCTACCTGAAGTATTACCTCCGACTGGGCTTAACTCCGTAGAATCAAGATTCAAATTCAAATTACTTGCAATTGACTTTCCTTCAAGGAGGCTATCAATTTCATTGATATGGACGGAAAAGAATGTATTCTTGATATTGCGAGAGCTATTAGCGAAAGGATATTGATAAAAGAATTTCACAAAATTAAAGAAGATTCTTGATAGATTCGGCAGTCTGATATCCTGGGATTCTTTTCTCATGATGATCTTTCTGCACTCTTTTTTTTGACAGAATTGGAGCTCTCTTAGATTTTTCGGGAATTACATCATCCTTCATTTTGGAGATGGCCTAGCTTTTTCTCTCTTTATTTTTTTGGAAGGGTACGTCACAAACTCCTTCATCTCAGAGATGTTCCGATCCTTCTTTTCTCTCAGGGATTATATTGACGGTTATTGGCTCATTGGTTAGGAATCTCTTGATGATAACAGAAATTAAATACCTTTTAGGGATTGTCGGGAGGTCCATCACACTCGCCTTCATCTCGACGGTGATCTGGACTTTCCCTGGAAGGATCCGTCACAAACTCCGTCATCTTGGAGATGATCCAAATCTTCTTTGGCCTCGGGGGTCGACTCGTCTAATTCGCCTTCATCTTGATGACAGTTGAGAGATCCCTTTTGCAGATATTTAATTGCAGCTTAGGTGATGGAGGTTGAGTGGATTTTTCTGTATCACCCAGGATATTTCGACTGCTTATTTTCCAAGAATGATCTTTAAAAATATGCCATTGACTGTGATCAATATCAATCACTTCTGGCTTTGCAACAACATTGAATTTTCTTTGCTGGTCATATCGCAGATTTATTCTTCATCCTTTTGGTTGGCCAATAGAAAGATTTTGAATTTTGAATCCTTTTTCGCAAAAGCTTTGTCACTTCGGAGGTAATACTGAAGGTTATTCTGAGGTAATAATTTTGTGCGATAAGGATTTTGAAATCAACAACTATTTTTTATGGCAAATTGGCAAAATATTCTTGGAATCCTTGGTGAAGGAAATCATTTGAGATCTATATGACACATCCGTGGCTAGATTCTCCTCTCCTTTCCCCAAAGGAGAGACTCAGGCTTGACCCTTACCTGAATGGGTAACAAAAGATACTCCTCTCTTCCCTGAAGATGAGGTGTTTGCAAAATGAACTTTCGAAGAGAAATAGAGTTTTCGTCAAAACTCCCTATTTCTAGGCTTCTCTTATGGAAAGGGGGCCGCTAACAGAGATTGAAAGGATATCATAGAGGAACGAGTCCATCACACTCTCCCTGAAAAAAGGGTCCTTGACGACGGGGTGGACTAACAAAAGACATTTAAGGCTACAAGGAGGACGAGCTTCCGTCGAAACTCTCCCTAGAAAAAGGGTTCCTTGTGTTACAACAAAGATTATTTTGCAAACTGTTCGTGAATCACGAGTCCCTTCAAACTCTCCCTAGAAAAAGGGGTTCAACGAACGAACAATAAAGACATGTGAAAAGAAACGAGCTCCCTCAAACTCTCCCTGGAAAAAGGGTCCCTCGCAAGATTTTGATAGCTTTTGATAACTCAAAGAACTGCTTGATAACACGAATGACTAGAGGTCTTGACAAAATCGGCAACCCGAATGTCAGATTAACAGAATGGAACGACCCAAGAGTCTGATACAGATTGTTTGGTTCGCAGGTCTAAAGATTGAGCCTGAACCTCAATGTGAGAGTTATGTTGCGACCAGTATGAAGACCGAACTTTGACAAAGTACCAATACGAGCACTGTATTTTAAAAGATTACCAGTACGAGCACTGAATTTTTAAAGGATACCAGTACGAGCACTGGACTTTAAAAGGCTACCAGTACGAGCACTGGATTTTAAAAGATTACCAGTACGAGCACTGGATTTTTAAAGGATACCAGTACGAGCACTGGACTTTAAAAGGCTACCAGTACGAGCACTGGATTTTAAAAGGTTATCAGTATAAGCACTGAATTTTAAAAGATTACCAGTACAAGCACTGGTTTCTAAAAGATTACCAGTACGAGCACTGGGTTTTGAAGGGTCATCAATTGGCGATGACTTGGACGACTTGCCGGGGTCTCAGGATTTATCCCTTATCCTGAATGGGAAATTCAATGCAAATTGATGCAGATGAATGCGTGAAAATGCAAATGGATGCAACTGAGTGCACATGCGTGCAAAATGAGAGATTTATTAGATCCTGCCTGCACACAAATTGTTTTGGATAAAAGGCAACTTTACCAAGAATGCCCAAGTATATTCTGGGGAAGAGGGGTATTTTGACCAAAGAATAATTGATCATTTATTGAGGAGAATTTTTAAAGAATACAAAAGATAGAATAGAGATTTTCTAGGTATAGAATTTCTTCAGATGTCGAGCATTAATGGGGTCGGATAGTTCTACCCCGTCTGCATTAATCAGACGATATGAATTACGGGGCAACGCTTCTTTCACCACATAGGGACCTTCCCAGTTTGGTGACCATTTGCCACGTGGACGATGCTTGAGATGAGCCGTTGATCTAAGGACCAAGTCATTAACTTGGAATCTCCTTTCGATGACTGACTTGGCATATTGCCTTGCTATCCTCTGACGATAAGACTAAGCGTGTTCTGCTGCTTTGAGTCTTTTTTCATCGAGTAAATCTAACTGTACCAATCTCTGTTGCTGATACTGATCGAGTGGTAGCTCTAAAAGAGATGCGAACTTAAGGGCGGGTTTCTGAACATGAAGAGGTAACACCACCTCAGTCCCATAAACAAGTTCTGAAGGAGTCGCATTGGTTGGGGTTCGAATGGTAGTTCGATATGCCCAAAGTGCATCATGAATTTTCTCGTGCCAATCACGACCTGTCTCAACGGTTCTTTCCAAGATGCGAATCAAACTCTTGTTGGTTGCTTCTGCCTGACCATTTCCTTGTGGATAATAAGGAGCTGAAAAATGATGATGAATTCTGAATTTTGAACAAAAGATCTTCATTCTCTCATTTTTGAAATGAGTACCATTATCTGACACGATGTCGTGTGGTATACCGAAATGACAAAGAATGTTCTTATGAATGAACGAGACTACATGTCGACCTTCCACTGTACGCAGAGTGACGGCTTCAACCCATTTGGTGAAATACTCTGTTGCGGCAAGGAAATATTTATGACCATTAGAAGCTGAAGGAGAGATGGGTCCTACGACGTCGAAGGCCCACATAGAAAATGGCCATGGAGACACGACTGATTGCAAGTACGTGGCTGGCGCATGAATGGAAGGTGCGTGTATCTGACACTGAACGCACTTCTTCACAAAACGATAGCAGTCTTGCTGCATGGTTCTCCAATAGTATCCTGCCCGAATGATTTGTTTAACAAGGATTTGGTAGCCGACATGACCACCGCAAATACCTTCATGCGCTTCTCGTATGATTTCTTTAGCTTCTTCTTCGTCTAAGCACCTGGAATACTCAGAACTGAACCCACGATGATAAAGAACATTGGCAAGGATAAAATAGCGGGCAGACATATGCCAAATTGCTTTTTGCTCCTTCTTTGATAGTTCTGGTGGAAGCTCACCAGTTTCAATAAAGTTTTTGATATCTTGATACCAAGGCTTCTTTTTCTGTTCCGCCTGGTTGACTTGCATTACCGGAACGAAGGCAGGTTGGTCAAGTCTACCGATTTCAAAGGAGCGACATGATTCTCCATTTCTGAAAGACATAATGGAGCCCAGGCTGGCCAAACCATCAGCTATTTGATTAAACTCTCTTTTGATATGGAAAAGCTGAAATTCATCGAAATTGTTGATAAGGGATAAAACGATCTTTTGGTAAGGGAGCAACTTCTGATCTTTTACCTGCCGTTCAGCTTTGACTTGGCTGACGACGAGCAATAAATCGCCGAAAGCGTGTACCCTCTGAACATTGAAGTCTTGCAAAATTCTCATACCTTGTATTAAAGCTTCATACTCAGCCATATTATGGGTACACTGAAAATCCAGTTTCAGAGAAAAGGGGATCATCTCTTTCTCTGGTGTGATCAGCAAGATTCCGACTCCTATGCCATCCATGTTTTTGGATCCGTCGAAAAACAGATTCCAAACTGGGGATTGTTGAACATTACAGATCCGCTCATCGGGAAAGCTATCCTCGATTCTAACATCCTCTGCTAAAGGAAAGTCTGCCAATTGGTCTGCAATTGCTTAACCTTTGATAGATTGCTGAGAAACATACCCCAGATCATACTGCATTAACAAGACTTGCCACTTAGCAATTCGTCCACTAAGAAATGGTTGTTCGAGAATATACTTGAGAGGATTAAGTTTTGAGAGAATCTTGACTTCTGATGCTAACAAGTAATGTCTCAGCTTCTGACACATCCATACCAGTGCTAGGCATGTCTTCTCTATTTGAGAATATTTCTTCTCGTAGTCAATGAAAGTCTTGCTTACATAGTAAATGGCATGTTCAACCAAACTGCCTTCTTCATATTGTGCCAAGAATCCGCCACAAGCGGCTTGGTTAACTGAAACGTATAGCAAGAGAGGCTTTCCCAATTCTGGTGGCTTTAGAACGGGCAGATTAAGAAGATATTTCTTGATACGCTCAAACGATTGCTGACACTCTGGTCCCCATTCAAATTTCACTCCTTTTCTGAGTAGATGATTGAAAGGTTCACATCTCATGGCAAGGTTGGATATGAATCTCCAAATTGATTGCATACGTCCCTGAAGACTACGCAATTCCTTAAGAGTAGTTGGAGGTGGCATGTCAATGATGGCCTTTGCTTTAGCGGGATTCATTTCTATCCCCTTTTTGCTGAGCAAGAAGCCTAGCAATTTGCCTGATTCAACTCCGAAGACACACTTCTGAGGGTTGAGTCTTAGCTTATAAAGAATAAGCCGCTTGAAGACTTGACTTAAGGCATCGATATGGTCTTCTTCCTCCTTGGATTTGACCAAGATGTCATCAATGTATGCATCCATGGTCTTGTGCATCTGATCATGGAAAATGGCAGCCATTGCACGCTGATAGGTTGCCCCAGCATTTTTGAGCCCAAACGGCATGACTGTATAACAGAAAGTGCCCCATGGCGTAGTGAAGGATGTTTTGGATTGGTCACGAGCGGCTAACTTGATCTGATTATATTCGGAGTATCCGTCCATGAAGGAAAACATGGCATGCCCAGCCGTGCTATCAACTAGGAGGTCAATATTTGGGAGGGGATAGTCATCCTTCGGAGTAGCTTTATTGAGATCGCGAAAGTCGATACAAATTCGCACTTTTCCATTTTTCTTGGGAACTGCAACGATATTCGCCAACCAGTCCGGATAATCTATTGCTCGAATGAATCCTGCTTTAAGCAAGTCCTCAAGTCCTTCCTTGACCTGCTGCTCGATTCAAGGATCCATTTTCCTTAACTTCTGTTTAACAGGTTTCGCATGAGGCTTCAGAACGAGTCGATGTTCCACCAATTTAGGATCTAAACCAGGCATATCTTCATAAGTCCATGCGAATACTTCTTGGTGCTGCTTGAGAAAGTCAATGAGCCTTTCCTTCTCATCTATACTTAGGCTGGTGCCGATCTTGAGAATTTTCGGACTATCTTCTGAACCAATATTGATGTCCTCAGTCGGATCCTGGACTAGGGTCGATGGTTCATCTTGTTTCTGAATCGCTGCAAATTCTGGCAACTCTGGAAGCGACGAATCGAATTCTGCCATTTCTTCTGACTACTTTGTGACCTTACTGTCCCCTGCTCTTGCTTGGACCCGATATATCTTTGCCGGTTTCGATAGGATTGAAGGATTAATGACTAACTTTTTTATCGGTTGAGAAGACATTCTGAAATTTTGAAAAGGAATAGCTTTTAGAGAAAGCTCCTTTACTATGACATAAATTGCATGGGAATAAAAAAGATAAGAACAAATGAATTTTGAAGACAAATTGTAGAGGAATAAGAGAAAGATGACATCCAGATAGACGAGAAACTTGATAACTTTATTGAAGACTTGAAACGAAATAAGGACATTTAAAATGAACTGAAATGGGACATTGTCCCTACAAACTGCAAAAATCAAATGAATGAAATAGAAAAGACATGGTAGAAAATTTTTAATGGATCCCTTTAATGAAGACAGTATTTTTGTGGGATCTTTTTCCCGTGAATCCTAGTCCTGCCCTGCGCGGATGATGATCAGGGATCACTGGCTCTAGCCGGCCATCTCCGTTCTTGCCCAATCCTTTGAAAGGCTGATAACCATGCTTCAGTAACAGGTCAAATCCTTTCTTGGTCCTAACAAACTGCGGGAAAAGAGGATGGTCCTTGAAAGTACTGTAATCGAGACGACCCCCAATCTTAAAGAAATGTGGTCCTTGCCATTGGACCATCGCTGCTGTGTGATTTGTCTCTGACGTTGCTCCTAACTTTAGCATTTCAAGGCTTTCACTGAGAACAATTTCTTCACTTTCCCTAATACTAGGGATATCAACAGTATAAGTTGGCCTAGGGATCATAGGCTGAGGTAGCCTCTCTTCAGGATCTTCCCCCAAAACAGTAGTTATCATGCCACCTTTAGACCACTTGATGCACTGATGCAGAGTGGATGGCACGACGTTGGCATTATGAATCCATGTTCTTCCAAGTAGAAGATTATACGTTGGTGGCACGTTGACGACATGGAAAAGCACTGTATGAACAGAGTAGTTGATAAATATTTCCAAGAAGATCTTTCCCTTTGCTGTCTGTCCATGATTATCAAACCCATAAATGGTGATCGGATCCGGTGTATACTCTTCTTCTTTTATACCCAGAGCCTTGGCAGTCATTTCAGGACAAATGTTGAGGCTACTGCCTCCATCTACAAGCACGTGGGGTACAGTCATTCCCCGGGTTCGCACCACAATATACAAGGCATTATTATGAAATGCGTGAGGTTTTAGCAGATCCTCATCCGAGAAGGTTATGGGAGCATTGGTCATGGCCTGATTAACGATCTGAGCCATGTCTTCAGGTGTGGTGTCTGGCTTGACTTTGATCTTTCGCAGTAAATCGTCCAGAACTTGCTGATGCTTAGGACAGGCACGTGCCAACTCAAGGATAAGGATATTAGAGAGGGCAGTGATTGGTCTTTGCACCGTGTCGACCTTTTCTTTTGGTTTTCTCCCTTTTTCCGAAGTAGATTTGACAAGGTTCTTGGGTAACCATGGCATTCTTTTGGCTACCTCTGGAGATATTCTAGCGGGTTCTCTCGAAACTTTCAGCTTACTGAATGCCGAAACGAGGTCCATCTTTTGAGAACTGGACTGGGCCTTATGCAATACTAATACCTGATGTTGCACCTTGATATCACTGCTAGGGCATGATCGGATATGATCTTGTGGCCAAAAGGGATGATCAGATATCATTGCTGTTGAGTGCTGCAAGAAAGGTTGTTTTAGAATCTCCATTTTCTCATCTTCAGCCCCTTCTACTAACAGATTTTTGTCAATATAATCTTGTATGATGTTTTTGAGAACGAAACAGTTCTCAGTATCATGTCCCACAGTTCGGTGGAACTTGCAGAATCTGTCCTTCATTTTTCCCATAACCACTGGCGGGTCAGCTACCCTTGGAAGCTTAATCATATCACTGCCGAGCATACATTCTAATACTGTCTCGAGGGACTGGTCTAGAGGAGTAAACTTGCGGTTATAACTCCATCCTTCCCGCTTTGGCTTTTCTTGTGGTCTTGATCTTTGTTCGAGGGTTTGCTGTGGCTGCTTATCATATTGAATAATTGACTTGCCTTTCTGATCACTTTTGTTGGGATTTGACCATCCTGAAGCATAACTATGATTTTTTCCATTTCCTTTGTTCTGATTCTTACTGTTATTGGCAGAGTAGGTAAAATGGGCTTTCTTCTTTGATTCTTGTTGACTGTTATTCTTTGTAAACATAAAGCCTTCATAAGACCCGTTCTCCATACTCAACTCGAGCCATTCGGCTCATTCTGTTAGTTCTATGAAGCTCTTCGATGGAGATGTAGAAATTAGTCCCCTCAGGGGTTGCGAGAAGTTGCTCAGGATCAAAGATAGTGCGTGTCTTTCTGCTATTGGCTCACACATCTTATTGCAAGCGGATCTCCATCTATGAATAAAATCCCTGGCGTTCTCGTTTTCCTTCTGCCTCAGACTGCAGAGATGACTGAGAGTCGGGAGTGCTTCAGCGTTGAATAGAAAGCGCTCAATAAATAAATTGACCACTTTGTCGAATTCTTTCAGTTCTATCGGATTAATGTGCTTTGAGTACCACTTTGCTGCGACACCTTCCAAACTGCGAGGGAAGCAGAGAAATAAGGCACGATTGTTCCTCTTGAACCTGGAACATTCTGCGAAGAATAAGGCGAGATGTGCTTTTGGGTCACCTGAACCATCAAACTTGATAAATTTCTTGGGGAGATTATCAAGATCATCATCCCCATCCAGTCCATCATAGAAGTCTTCACTTGTAAAGACTCTTTTGCCCTTGTCACGAGTTTGAAGATCCTTAACTATTTTCATCACATCTTTGAGTTGTGACTGCGTAGGGTCGTCAACAGACTGATTCTTGGATTTGTAGGCCGACCCCTGCCCCTGAGTCGACCTTTTGAATTCTTGCTTGTTTTCATACTCTTTGTCAGTATCATCTGCTGATTCTGACTCATCAGACATTTCCTCATGACGATTCTGCTTTTTACTGATCTTCACATTCTTAACGGCATGACCCTTATCTTTCTACTTAGTCTAAATTTGCTCAGTACTGGCCTCAGCTTGTTCTGCCAGCATCTTGGTCATCATCTTTTTGAACATGACATACATTTGGGGATCGATGCCATCATCCGCCTGCTGACCCTGACTCTGGATTGATCGAGGTGAGCCCATCTCTTCTTCTGAAGCTACCGAGTACGCGACGCCTTCAGCTGACGCGGCTTTCTTTTTGGATCTTGTATCAACCATCGGGTATCGCAAATGTTCTCTTGGATATTACTGATGCTCTCTGCAGGGCAGAACTGATGGTTAGGCTTTTGAAGGAAATTTGGTTTGGAGGAAAATATTTGTTGAGAATTTTGGTAGACAATTGAAATAATATCCCATTACTAGGGATTGAGTCGTCGCTGGGATTACGACAATTGCGTTGCTATTCTTTGCAAGATAAACAACTGAAAATATGCCTTGTTACCTAGGCGAGGTCGTCAAACCAATGTAAAATAAAGGAATCTTTATTGAGAGGAAAAACATGATTTTATCAATAATACACTTGACAGAGGGGAGGGGGACAGACAATTTTCCACCACTCCAGATAATCAAAAGATACACGAGGACCAAGAAAAATAGTAAGACTGACAAAGGAATCCCAGCCATGTCTGGCAGAATGGTATGCTCCGGACCACTGATCTGATGCGAGATCGAATTCTGGCAGAACCCCGACTAGTGAACGAATCTCTACGCGCTTCTGCCTCTGAGAGAATTGCCTGACACACCGCTCTGGATGATAGTATGCACAGAAGAATGGGCCCAGTAGCCTGAATCGCTTGCCGTATGCATAAGTATATCTGGGAGGTGATTCCTGGCGATCAAAGTAGTCTCATACGACCTCTTCCTCCTGAAGGTTGTCGATCAAGAACCGGTATTGTGCAACTGGAAGAAGCTTCTCTCCATTGTATCTGAATGAACTGGCTCGGACTGGCACATGCCGGAGGAACCAAGACTGCAAGGCGTAGGTGCACCCTTCAACTAGAATCGATTCTCCGAGTGCGAAACGAGTCAACCCTCGGTATAGAAAGGTGAGTGCGGCCATGGCTATTGAGAGGTGGCTGGTCTGTCGACTTCCCCATCTCTTTAGAAGCTCAACTATTCTGATATCCATGTAATTTCGTCCGTCGGGAAAGAAAGCCAATCCCACCGTGCACAGAACCATTGCGTGCTGAATTCTCTCTCGAGCTGTCCTAGACAACGAACTGACTTCCACAAATGTCCCATGTTGTCTGTAGATTTCGAGCAGATCCACATATTCATTTCCATCTTCTTCAATCAGAGGCCAAGACTTGCGTCCTGTCATGCGGGCTAAGGCATCCTTAGGGTCCAGACCCTTAACATTAATCAAAAATTGTTTCTCCAATGGATCTCCAGGCTGACCGGCTGGCTCGGGCAATCCCATGATCTCTGAAAATTCATCCATCAGCACTGTCATCTCGCCCCACGGGAATCAGAAGGTAGAAGTGCTCGGATTCCACCGCTCTGCTAGTGCATGGATCAAGTTGCCGTTGACTGTCTGCTTTCCCACTGCGGACGTCAGTTCCAATCCACACTCATCCAGATGGTCCGGAAACATATGAGAGAATTTCTTGAACCATGAATAGTACCATCGGGGAAAGAAGGATCCGGTGCTGAGGACTCGATGTTCGGGAAGACGTTGTCGCACCTCGTAGGAGATGTGACCCTCATGGAAGATTGAATCAAGCTGATTGGATGCCATCAGACTGGAAAACATGGAAGATTGGAATAAGACTTGGGAAAATACAGGAAATTTGAGGAAAATGCAGGCAGGATAAAAATAAAGTAGGAAATTCGAGATCCAAAAGACAGGAAAGATGGGAAATCACCTGGAGTTTTGAAGGAAATTAAGGGAAATTTGGAAAATTGTCCAGGGTTTTAATATTTCATAAAATAGAGTATTTGAAAATCGTCCAAGGTTTAAAACATGGACAGTACATGGACATGGATTGGGGAATTTTGAAAAATCGTCCAGTATTTTTAGAAAATTGGGGAAAATATGGAAAATAAAAGGAAATGACTATAACATATTCAATCACATTCTGCACAAACAAGTATGCACATACAACATTTCCTAAAAGCTGACTCTAGATGCACAAATTTTGAAATAGCTGTAGGACCTTAATCCTAACTCTAAGGCTCAGATCATCTGTATCCAATCCAGTTATGCCTATATACTCAAGCCAAGGCTCGATGTACGTGGCATAAAATCAATTTCTCCGGTTCTAGGTTCAAGTTTTCCAACATCCTTGAGCACCTGCCGATATACGTTGGACTATGGCCCTTGGTACGTGGCAGGGGGTTTTCACCCAAATAGGTGGCCCAGTTGTGAGGCTCTGTCTCGAACTATGGTTCTGGAAGAGAGCCCAGCAACGTGAAGACCGGGACAATATAGGTAGGGTGATTTTTGAAATATGAGCACATGCAATCAAACAGAAGGCTCTAAGTCCTAAAGAGATAGAATTTTGAAATATTTGAAGAAGCAAACATTGTTTTCATACAATTCCTAATTTGAGGAGTGTTGTATTAGACCTAAGTCTATGTGGGCATGAATAATTCTCCTCAATATGGTCCTACCAAACCATACCTAGTCTATATGCATTCCATGTCAGCTGGGTTCAAGTCTAGGCTCCTAGGTTCACATGATATCATAAAGCAAAGCTGACATTCCATGGAAATCGATTTTGACTAAGTAGAGCATTAGATTGATCAAGCGAAGACAGGTCCCATCACAGTCGCCAAACCTGTTATCATCGCAAAATTTTTTAACTTTTGCAAATCAAACTGACCTTTGAAAAAGTTTTTGAAAATAACTCGCCTCCGTTTTAAAATGCGGGAAAATTCCGTAGAATGGGACTCGCCTGTCGGTACGAGATTCAACCGTTCCTGCCACCTTTAACAGGGATAATTGAACCAAGGATCTATCTTATGCTCTACTCTATTCAACTTGTCTAAATCATATTCTAATTTCTAAATGCACATAGAATCAGGCATGTGCTATGAATTTTCAGAAAATGCATATTTTAAAAACATGATGTTTGCTTTGAATGATTGAAATATTTAGAATAGGTATCACATGGAAAATCATGAATTGGGATTTGAAATATACTTCTGAGAGAAATAAAAATCGATTTTGAGAAATCCTTGACATTTGGTGAAATCGACTCTGAGAGACTTGATTTCTCTGAATTCAAACTTTGAAATTGAAATTCTAACTTAGAAAATTTGAATTTGGAACTTGGGAAATATTTGAAATATTCTTTGAAATTCAATGCTTTTGGGAAAATCGATTTTGCTATAAGACTTAGGGGATTTTGAAAAAATGAACTTCTTTGAATTGAGATTGGAATTGGCAAATGCATGAAATGAATGAATATGGCTTTGAGGAATTGAGAAATACTTTTTGTATTTTTGAAAAATGCAGTGCATTTTTGAAGTTAGCCTAAGACTGTAGGCTGAATGTGGCTAATGTGAAGATCATAAATCTAAGTATCATTCATATTCTGACTGTGGCCATAAATACAAATTCCACCAAGTTTATAAACTTCATAGAAGCTAGTGCATGTGTCATTCGTGTAGACCATGGTGAATTTGTAAAAATATGCATGAATCATCATCCATCACACATTAAAATTATAAACTATATGCAATGCAACCTAAGCTAAGCAGGAAATGTAAATTCTTATTCCAAAGTTTAATTACAAATTACATCACTATTGAAATTTAAATACATGAAAAATAAAGTCTTCAATGTACCTGCAAAACTAGAAAACTTGGTTAATGAATATATGTTGGCTTTTCTAGATTTATCCAACAATATCAGGAAATTGTTGGATTTTGTTAGATATAAGCCTTTTTGCCATGATTCCCTTAAATCAAAATATAAAATATGAAGAAATAATAAAGGTAAAATATGAAATTTCGAAATTGGGGTCAAAATGACCAAAATACCCCTAATAACAAGACTATGGCCTTGAAATTAGGGTTTTTAGAAAGATATTTTGATAAAATGCAAGTTTTAAAATTTGAATGGAATAAACTCAAACCAAATATTCTATGACATGATTAAAAATATGAAATTATGGTTAGGGATTTCGAAATTTAGGTCAAATGACCAAATTGCTCCCGATGGCAAGACTATGGCCTTGAAATCAGGGTTTTTTAAAAAGAGATTTTGGTAAAAACTTAGGTTTTATGCACTAAATAAAATCAAATGAATACAAAATTAAACCTAAAGCATCCTAATATGATTATGAACATAATAAAACCCTAAAAATATATGCTTATACACGAAAAATCAAGAATATCACAAAAACTGTGATTTTAGCAGTGTTTTGGATCTTTCAGGAACCCGGTTTTGCAATTTGCTTAATTCAGCCATCAAATGGATTCCAAAATCCATAAAAATTTGTACCTGCACTTGTTATAACCCTAATGTCGAATTGGAATTATAAAAATAATTTTTTGACATTAAATTAATCCGAAAATTGCATTAAACCCTAAAAATATGTTATTTTTGACCTGATTCACCAACCAGTTTCAATCCAAGATCTGAATCAGGGGTCAAATCTCTATGGAAATTTATGAAATTTTACAGAGACTAACTAGAAAAAAAAACAGATATTTCTCAATTTACAGATCGGAAAAATCATCTCCGGTTAGGGAAAAACCCTTCCGGCAATCTGAGCTAAAATATATCACTCTTAACAGGGATTAAAACAGCTATTCCAGATTGAAAATACAGACATAAATAGCAAACCTAAACAAAAATCTCTGACATTTTAATGGTGAATAGTAGACATAAAAATAACAATACTCACTTTTTACAGATCTAAAATTGGATCTGTGGTTTGGGATTTATGACTAACACAAGTCTGATTAGGGTTTTGGTAAACCCTAACGAGTTTTAAATTTAAAAACAGATTCTCTGAAAAGGGAAAAATATTAAACAGTGATCAAAAAATCCGAAAATTTCACAGCAGACAGATCTATTCAATGTGAATCCATATCACTTTAAAGATCTAAAATCGGATATAAGATGAGAGAAATATCATCACAGCAAGTTACCCTCTTGATTTTAACCATGATTTTAAAGCTTTAAAAACCCGATTTGATGTCTGATTTTTTTGACAGGGTTTTCGAGATCCAAAACCTCTGATTTTTCTACAGTAACTCAATAACTCATGCATGCACCACATATAAAAAAATCAGAAATAAACAACGAGTGCTTCAATCCGAAATAACATCATCTTTACTGTTCTAAACCTAGAACACACAGAAATTTAAGAAAACTTGAAAAACCATGCATTAACTAATGTAAATAAATAAAATAAACCATAAACAGTAAATAAAACTTATTTATATGCTATAGAACGTAAAACAAACATGAATAAACCATGAAAATAAATTAAAAACAGGGAATCAATGGCTGAAATTTGATATCACCTTTAAAACATAGATTTAACCCATTAAAAAGGGTAAATCATATATTTTATTGGTTAATAATGCAAAGAATCATGTTAAAATCAATTCTAATGGATTAAAATCTCTGTAAATTATCCAAAACAGGGTTAGATCACCTTCTTGGATTGTTCTTGCTGGTTCTTGATAGTTCTTGAGGTGAAACCATGGTTGATCTTCCATAAGGAGGGGTGTCCAAGCCTAAATCTAGGTTTAAAGCATTAAAAAGCATTAAATAAAATAAGAAAAGTGAAGAAGTTCATACCTTGGAGTTGCAGCAATGGAGGAAGGGCTGGAGAGGAGAGAGAATCTCCAAGAATCCAATAAGAGAGAGATGGGAAAATCGACCCCCCTTATGCCTATATTTATAATAAAAAAATTAGGTTTAAAAATTGACAATTTTGAAAATTTTGGACTCTAAAGGGGGGGGCGATTTTTGGGTGGAGTTACCTATATGCCCTTAGTCTAAATTATCCTAAATAGTTCCTAATTAACCCCTAGCTAAACCTAAGAATCCCCCAAATGTGGTGCCACTTGGCATTCTCTCACATTGGGTTTTTAAAACACTTTTAAAAACCTTTAAAAACACTAGTTTTAAAAACTAACTTTCAAAAATGAGTTTTTCAAAATGGTTTTGACTCTTCTAAACCTCTAACACTAACCAAGACATCAACTAACCCTAGTCTAGCCCTGACTTACTCGAATATGGAGCCACCCCGAGTGGGCCCTACTTGAGTTTTTCAAAAAGCGATTTTAAAACTTGAAATTGAAGGAGTTTTCAAAAGATTTTCAAAAGTAAACTTAAAATTAGGATTTTTGAAATGGCATAAGGTCCTAACTGAGTTAGAATTCCTCTGGATATGGTGCCAACTGAGTGGGCCCACATCGAATTTTGAACGTTTTTGAAATAAACACTGAAAATGGCTTTGAAAAGGGGTTAAAATCAGTATTTGAAATTCAAGATCTTTGAAAATAGGGTCTCAAGCGAACTGGAACTCTGTGTTAGAGTACTGAACTCTTAGGACTCTGAGATTTTAGATTTTAAAATCCAAATGAAAGAATTTTCAAAAGATTTTATCAAGAAATGATGAAATAAGTCAGAAAACACAGTCAGGGTTAGACTCCCAACTCGACCGAACTCTAAAATAGAGTCCTGAACTAACTGGACTCTGTGAAATGACCTAAATTTCGAAAACAAACGAAAAAGATTGAGAATGGAAGTAAAACAGACTTAAAAACCAGACTTCTGACCGGATTAGGACTCTGAGACAGAGTCCTGATTGGACTGAAACTTTCAAAAATTTGAGAAATTTGATGAATAGAGGCATTCAGAAGCGACACCATCTAAATGGGTCTCATCTGTGAATTGAAATCGATTAAAGTTTGAATTTGAAAGGAATCCAGATTGTTTTCTGAGAAAATATTTCGAAATACAAAGTCCTGGGGTTGGAAAATGACAGAGTATTGAATAAAAACCCAGGTTTTGAAATTTATTTTGAAATAAAGCTTTAAAATTCAAATCTGGATTGAATGTTTTGAAATAGGAGTGCTGGATCTCGAAAATGAGATGCAATGTCATACAATGCTATGCAGAATGCGTGCAATGACATGCAATGATCTGTGATGACTTATGAAATGGACAAACACTGGATGAAGGTAAAAATTTGGTGTGTTTACAGACTCCCAGGCCAAACGACCTTAGGGCACCAGATACAGAGTATCCCTCGGACTTAATTTTTCTAGTCACTAGACCTTCGATTTTAATAGTTTACGTATAGTCTTTTTCTCATCATGTGCAATGTCTCTATCTCTTAGGCTTTCTATGAAGTTCATGTAACAAGCTTTTGAATCGGTGGCTCCCAAACCAGATGGCTTTAGGGCACCAGGTGTAAAACACCTTTCAGACTCTACTTACTCAAACTGCATAGGCCACAGATATCGACTAGACAAGAAGATGATCTCCTTCGTTATCTTTTTTGTCGAGAGACTTCAAACACTTCAACTTGTGTCTGAGCTCAACTACTGGGAATCGCGAAGATATCAACAACTAAACGTAGCTCTTTTCTTTTAAGCTCATATTTCTAAACCTCTTTCAATTGCTTAGTTCTTCCACAAAACATATTGTACATACTTATACTAAAGTGATTCAAAACATTATAACATTCACATACTATCTTTTCTTTGAATCTTTTCATAAATAACTACTCTTTTTGGATCAGATCAGAAAAAAAAAATTACATGGGGCTTAAAAAAAAATCTAAATTGTTAGATTATGCAAAAACAATCATA
This sequence comes from Nuphar pumila, assembly GCF_984573655.1. Lineage (NCBI taxonomy): Eukaryota > Viridiplantae > Streptophyta > Magnoliopsida > Nymphaeales > Nymphaeaceae > Nuphar > Nuphar pumila. Next base: position 79,458,887 of record NC_143253.1, read on the forward strand.
TATGCTACAAACTTTGTTCTTAACGACCTAATTTTATGAGTTTTTAGCTACCTGACATAAAAATTAAAATTTTAGTGTGCATCTAAACCATCCCCCCCATGCTTGAATGACACTATCCCTAGTGGCATACAAAATATGTAAACATGCAATGCAAATGCACACTAACGACCAATAAAATAGATACAACCTGATATGTGTTGGGCCTCTGAAGTTTATGATTGACTTGACTTTGCACAACCACTATGCATATACGAATGCATAGTTTCCTGCTAATTTGGTCAGTGGTCTGCTTTGAAAGTTGTGCCCTCCACATGGTAACTAATCCTCACACATTGAATATCAGATAACCTGCATAAATCAGAACAAGTGTAAATTCATATGAAATCAAATGACTGAACAAAAACAAATTCTAACACTGAAAAACACAACTAATTTTACTATCTACATATGATACATTTCTCTACTCAGATCCTATTCCTTTGTACGATCCCAGACCTCACACTCACCGGCCTGTAGGGTATCTGATATGTAGGGCTTTAGTCTTTGCCCATTCACCTTGAATGTGCCTCTAGTACGTGGGTCAAATAATGTCACTACCCCGTGCGGGAATACTTCTCTCACAATGTAAGGTCCATCCCATCTTGACCTTAATTTACCTGAGAATAGATGCAAACAAGAATTGAACAACCAAACTTTCTGATCCGGCTCAAACATTTTTCTGATAATGTGTTTATCATGAAAGACCTTAGTGCGAGCTTTATATAACTTGGCATTCTCGTATGCATCATTCCTGAGCTCTTCTAATTCAGTGAGCTGCAATGATCGCTCTTTGCCAGCCTGAGTAATGTCGAAATTAAACTTCTTGATTGCCCAGTATGCTCTGTGTTCCAGCTCGACAGGGAGGTGGCATGCTTTCCCAAAAACAAAACGATACAGGGACATGCCAATGGGAGTTTTAAACGCAGTCCTATATGCCCAAAGAGCATCATCTAGGCGTTGGGACCAATCCTTGTGGTCCAGGCGGACTGTCTTTTCTAAAATCCGCTTGATTTCCCTATTAGAAACCTCTATCTGTCTACTGGTCTGCGGATGATACGGAGTGATGAACCGATGATTGACAGAATACCTTCTCAGAAGAGAAGCTATCTGTACATTCCTGAAATGCTTTCCACCATCACTTATCATCGCACGTGGTACACCAAAATGACTGAAAATATTGTGCTTGATGAACTTAAGCACAACTCTGTGATCGTTGGTTTTGGTTGCCACCACCTCAACCCATTTGGACACATAATCAACCGCCACTAAGATATACAAATTGCCGAACGATGGCGAAAATGGGCCCATAAAATCTATGCCCCAAACATCGAAAATCTCAACAATCAAGTTTGGGAGCAAGGGCATCATGTCCCTCTTGGACATATTCCTGGTTTGTTGACAACGAATGCACTTTCTGCAAAACTCATGTGCGTCTCTGTGGAGTGTGGGCCAAAAAAATCCAGACTGCAAAACCTTTGCAGCTGTCTTCCTACTACTAAAATGCCCTCCACAGGCTAACGAATGACAAAAACTGAGGATGGACTCATACTCCTCCTCCGGGATGCACCTTCTGATGATCTGGTCTGCGCAATATCTGAACAATTCTGGTTTATCTCAATAGTATTGCCTCACTTGTGATAAGAATCGCTCTCGTTCATTCCTATTCCAATGCTCAAGAATCTTCCTCGAAACCAGATAGTTCACAATATCTGCGAACCAGGGTAACTACGATGTTCCGAAGGCCATAATCTGCTCATCGGGGAAAGAATCATTGATCGGCGTCTAATCCTGAGTGGACTCCACGATCAGTCTAGAGAGATGATCTATTACTACGTTCTCACTTCCCTTCTTATCTCGAATCTCGAGATCAAACTCTTGTAGTAGCAGAACCCATCAGATGAGTCTCGGTTTGGTGTCTTTCTTGCTGAGAAGGTATTTTAATGCAGCGTGATCATAATAGACAACCACCTTCAAACCGAGAAGATAGGACCTAAACTTGTCCAAAGCGAATACTACTGCGAGTAGTTCCTTCTCTGTCATGGTGTAGTTAATCTGGGCATCAAACGGAGTTCTGCTCGCATAGTATATAACATAAGGCTTCTTGTCAACCCGTTGTCCCAAAATGACCCCTATCGCATAGTCGGAAGCATCACACATAATCTCGAATGGAAGCATCCAAGTCGGAGGTCTCAGAATGGGTGCAGTGGTCAAGGCCTCTTTGAGTATCTCAAAGGCCTTCATGCAGTCATCACCAAACTCAAAGGGCTAATCCTTTTCCAATAATGAGCAGAGCGGTCGAGAGATTTTGCTAAAATCTTTGATGAACCGCCTGTAAAATCCAGCATGCCTTAAGAATGAACGTACCAGCCTAACAGTGGTGGGTAGAGTCAAATTGACTCAACCTTCACTCGATCAACCTCTATCCCTCTTTTGGACACAATGTGTCCAAGTACAATCTCCTCCTTGACCATAAAATGACTCTTCTCCCAACTCAAAACTAGGTTTGTCTCCATACACCTACTCAATACTCGAGTAAGTTTCTGAAGGCAATCCTTAAAGGAAGAGCCATACACAGAAAAATCATCCATGAAAACTTTCATGACATCGTCCACCATCTCGAAGAAGATAGCTAACATGCACCTATGAAAAGTTTCTGGGGCATTACAGTGCCCAAACAGCATACGTCTAAATGCAAAAGTGTCATACGGACAGGTAAATGTGGTTTTCTCCTGGTCATCAGGATGGACAACTACTTGATTATATCCAGAATATGCGTCCAAGAAATAGTAGTAGTTCTATCCTGGGAGTCTTTCCAAAATCTGATCAATGAATGGCAACGGGAAGTGATCCTTCCGCGTTGCTGCATTCAGTTTCCTATAATCAATACAGACTTGCCATCCTGTGGTGGTCCTCATCGGAATGTTCTCCCCCTTTTCGTTATCCACTATAGTGAGTCCAGATTTCTTCGGCACAACCTGAATCAGACTGACCGACTAGCTATTAAAAATGGGGTATATGATCCCAGAATCCAGCCACTTGACCACTTCATTTTTCACCACTTCTTTCATATTAGGATTTAATCTTCTCTGCATGTCACGCACCGGCTTGGCTTCTTCGTCACAATGAATCCGATGCATGCTGAATGAAGAATCAATCCCTTTCAAATTTGCAACCCCCCAGCCAATCGCTGCCTTGTGCTCTCGTAAAATGTCTATCGGTTTTTGTTACTGCTCCTCTTTAAGCAGTGATGAGATGATCACAGGCAAAGTCTCACCAACTTCGACGTATGCATACTTGAGTGAATTCGGTAAGGGTTTCAGCTCAAGTTGTGGGGGAGACTCTATCGAAGATTTGGCTGGGCTCTCAGAAAGTGGTGGGAGAGGCTCAATGCTCCTTCTCCAAGGATGGGATCCTGACGAAACTAACAACACATCTATACTAACTCTACAACTATGATCTCATGTATAGTACATATCAAGGGAATCCTCTATCATATACAACTCTTGTTGTGCTTCTACTAAATCATGTTCTTTATCAACCTGGAAGCACTCCATATCTCTCACTGGACCCATCACGGCATTGAAAATGTTCAGTCTGACCTTTCGGTTGCCAAACGACAAGTCCATGGCTTCGGTTCTGCAATTAATGCAGGCATTGGTTGTCGCCAAGAATGGTCTGCCCAGAATGATCGGAGTCTGGTCCTGGCTATCAATTCTCTCCATGTCAAGGATAATGAAATCAACCAGAAAGTAGAACTCATCCACTTTAACTAGCACATCTTCCAAGACACCTCTCGGTACCTTGACAGAACGATCTGCTAGCTGGAGTGTAATCGGGGTCGATCTCATTTCTCGTAGCCCAAATGAATCATAGAAATATCCGTGCAGAATGTTCACGCTTGCTCCAAGGTCGAGCAAAGCGTGATCTATCTGGATGTTTCCTATGGTGCATGCGATGATCGGGGCTCCAGGGTCCTTGAGCTTTGGTGGGGTCTGATGCTGAAGCACTGAACTTACCTGCTCAGTCAGATGAACCTTGGTAGGAACTCTTCCTCTGGATTTTCTCTTCTGGGTACAGAGTTCCTTAAGAAATTTGGCATAAGCAGGCACCTGCTGAATGGCATCTAGCAAAGGCAGGTTGATATGTACATGCTTGAAGATCTCGAGCATGTCCTGGACCTTCGTGCTTTGCTTTCCTCTGCCAACGGGAGATTCTAACGCTTTAGGATAGGGTGGTTTTGGAATATACATCTGGGGTCCTCCTATTTGTAAGAAGGTTCACTCCTATCCTGCTTGTGAACTGGGGTGGAGGACTGAGCCGCAAAAGATGGTATGCTTGATTCTGGCTCATTTGTCCTCTCTCTACTCTCGACGTGATACTCACGTCCACTCCTAAGGGCCATAACAACTTTGGCTTGTTGTTGTGATTCGGTGATGTACAGGCCTCCCGTCATTGGTTCCTTGCCCTTTGGGTTCATCACTGCCTGACTCAGCAAACTGCCCTCAGGTCTCCGACTTATTGCTTCTGCTAACTGCCCCATCTACGATTCTAACTTCGCAATGGACTGAGTTTGAGAACTCAATATCTGACTGCACTTCTCGAAGGCATTCTGATTAGAGGTTTTCACCTCTTGGAATGCTTGGAGAAGTCTCTCCTCAAAAAAACTCTGCTGAGCAGACTCTGTTACGACAATGAAGTCGTACATGATACTTCAAGTACAAGGTTTTGATGATGAGCAAGTGAATCAACTGCATTTCAGCTAAAGTAATGAAGAAATATGACAAGCATTAAAGAACTCGATGCAGAATCTTTGAAGACTTATGTGCAAATGTAAAATTTTGCTTAATGTCTTAGATTCTTGTAAGAGCCTTACTTAGAGTGCATATTTTGGTTGCATTTCAGCTAAAAAGTCTTTAGAAAAACTTTTCTAAAAGAACCCTTCATGAAAATCTTTTTAGAAAACTCTTTTCTTAAATTTTCGTGTTTATTAGTCGACCAATAGACTCACCAGTCGACTAATTCTTTCGTGCCAAATTTTCTAAACAAAATGTCATTTTTGTCAAAATTAGTCGACTAATGACTTTATCAGTCGACCAGACAAAATGTCTATTTTCTAGAAATTTAGCAGCAGTTGACTAATGATTTTATCAGTCGACTGAACAAAACATTTATTTTCAGAAAAATTTAGCAGTAGTCGACTGAAAGGTTTTTCAGTCTATTGATGATATTATCAGTCGACTAATTTTTTCTCTACTCGACTAAGTTTCAAAAGTTCAGATTTTCAAACGGCTCGATAAACAGATCAGTCGACCGACGATAACTGTCAGTCTACTAATAGCTAATTATCAGTCGACTAACTACTGTTTCAGTCGACTAATTTTGCCGTTTTTCCTGAAACTTTTAAAAGGCGTGTCTTTTCATTTTTCAAACATTTTGATCGTTCAAAATGGACTATTTTGACACCCTTTCATACCCTCAACGTATGAAATATTTCAACTATAAATATGAGTGCATTTTACACTCAAAAGCACTGCAATTCAATCAATTTGAATCAATTACTCTTTGCTTTTCACTTATATTCATTTTCTCACTCACGTGATATTTTTCACTTCAGTTTTTCACTCAAATTCCTTTGAGAGACAGTGAATTTGTGAGTTGAGTATTTCAACAACCTCAAAAGCCAATTGCATCTCAATTGCATTCATAAGAAGGGCATATAGGTTGTTTGTAAGTTGTTACTTATTTCATTTTTCTGTAAAAGGAAAGACTCCTTGGTTTAAAGGAGTTGTTTGCTTTCAGTAGGTGTGTTACTGAAAGTGGGACCAGATTTGGTCTGTATGATCTTGTAGTTACACAAGGTTGATAGTGGAAATCTCAAGCTGATTTTGCTTGGGGACTGGATGTATGTCGGGAAAGACCGAACCAGGATAAATTATTGTGTTCTTTGTGTGATTGCTTTGCGAATTGCAAAATCCGTCAAAATTCTGTAAACGATATTTAAAAGCACTATTCACCCCCCTCTAGTGCTCGTTGCCTCAATCCTACTGCACTTTCATTTGGTATCAGAGCAGGTTTGTTATTATTTTGATTTGACCATCATCTAGCATGACAACTACAACATCTCAGCACAAAGAAGGATGCTCCTTTGTTCGTTCTCCTCTCTTCAACGGAACAAACTACGGATACTGGAAAGTGAGAATGACAATATTCTTGCAATCCATGGATCTCAAAATTTGGAGAGTTGTTTCAGAAAAGTACCAAATGCCATCAACTGATTTCAGTCAATGAACCGATGAAGAAAATAAGACTGCTTCACTTAATGCCAAGGCTATGAAAGCATTGTATTGTGTCGTTGACAAGCTAGAGTTCAATCGCATCTCTCAATGCTCTACAGAAAATGAAATCTGGCATACTCTTCTCATAACTCACGAAGGTACGTCAAAGGTAAAGGAATCTAAAATCGCTTCTTTAATTCATAAATTTGAATTGTTTAAAATGAAGCAAAATGAATATATATCGGACATGGTAACAAGAATGACCAATATCACTAATACTTTGAAATCCCCTGGAAAAGAATATTCACAAGTGAATTTAGTCAGAAAAATCCTAAGGTGTTTAACTCCAGAGTGGGAGAGAAAAACTACAGCTATTGAGGAAGCAAATGATTTAAACACTCTCACTCTTGAAGATTTGGTTGGTAACTTAATGGCATATGAAGTTCAACTTCAAGACAGACAAGAAGAAATCTCTTACTTTTAAGGCTACTTCTGACTCTGAAAATTCAGAAGAAGATGAAGATGAATATATTGCCCTTATTACAAGGCAATTCAAAAGATTCATCAAAAAGGGAAGATTTCAAAGAAAGGTAAAGAAAGCAGATTCTTCCAATCCAAATGAAGTCAAGTGCTTTAACTGCAAAAAGGCAGGACATATCAAGAAAGATTGTCCTCTTCTCAAAATCAAGCCCAAGGACCAATTCAAGAAGAAAAGGCATTTCAAGCATGTTGGGATTATAGTGACTCATCTTTCGATGAAGAATCAAATAAAGAAGTCGCCGACATGTGCTTTGTAGCACAAGAAGACTCGGTAAGTCAATTTGACTATCATGATTTATTAGAAGCATTCAATGATTTATATGCTAAATTTAAGAGTCTAAGTTCTAAAAACAAAGAGTTAAAAACTGAAAATTCAACTCTTGACTCTCAAAACAAAGTGTTACTTAAAGAGATAGAAGATCTTAAGAAGGAAAACTCTTGTCAAGCATTTGAGATAAAAGAAATTGGAATTAGAACCAATCTCTTACAAAAAGAAATAACTAGTCTAAAAGAAAAATCAAATGATCTTCTTTCTATAGTGACCAAATTCACAAATGGTCAAGAGAATCTAGAAAGACTTCTTGGTTGTCAAAGATGCTTAGTTAATAAAATCGGATTGGGATATAGCTTCTTTGATATTCAAAATAGACCCAACTATGTGGTGAACAATCAAAGACAATATTCTCAACCATTTGTTCAAAGAACTAAATTTTCTAGAAATGCATCTAATCATGGAACTTATAATGCTTATAAGCCTAGACATGATTACTCTAGAAATGCTAAATCTTTTTATAAAAAAAATATTTATTATCAAAGGAAACCAAAATCCAAATGAATATGGGTTCCTAAGACTAACTCTCATGGACCCAAAAATAAAAAGGGGTCAAATGCTTTGTCTTATAATTTTGTTGTACGTACACAAAATAAGGAGCAAATGGATATTGGACAGCGGTTGTTCCAAACATATGACTGGAAGGCCGAAGTTATTTTCCACCCTCCAAAATAAGGATGGAGGAGCCGTCACCTTTGGTGACAATAACAAGGGAAAAGTAATAGGTATTGGTAATCCAAAATTTCCCTTGATAGAAAATGTTCTTTTAGTAGATGGTTTAATGCATAATTTATTATCAATTAGTCAATTATGTGATAAAGGTTTTCTTGTTTCTTTTGAACATGATTTATGCTTAATTTCTGATTTTCAATCTAAAAAGATCATTTTTAAAGGTAAAAGAAGGAACAGTGTGTATGAACTTTATCTAGATGAGTTACCCACTTTTAATGAAAAATGTCTTATTGTTTCAAATCAAATTCAATGGTTATAGCACAAGAGACTTGGACAAGTTAATTTTAAAATTATTTCCAAGTTATCCAAGAATGATCTTGTTAGAGGTCTACCTAGAATACTATATAAGAAAGATCACTTATGTGATGCTTGCCAAATGGGTAAACAAATCAAGAGTTCTTTTAAAGCAAAAGATATAGTTTCAACAAAACGTTCTCTTGAACTTTTACATTTAGATCTATTTGGACCATCTAGAATTCAAAGTTTGAATGGTAGCAAGTATGCTTTTGTTATAGTAGATGATTATTCTCGATTTACATGTGTGATTTTTTGATGTCTTCTTTTAAATCATTGTAATTTTGAAAAGATTTTTAAATGAAAAACATGTGAAAACCAGACATCAAATAATAAAAACCGGTTCTCACTAGTGGATGAGACTGGGTCGAACTCAGGGAACGGGAATTTTTCGTATTCAAACACACAATTCTAAACTATTCTTTATTGTCGAATTATTGAAATGTAAAATGTTCAAGAAAGGTAAAAACAACTAACCATTACAACAAATGAATACCCTTCGCAGAGGGCGTAAAGTGCAATATTTACAAACCCAATTAAATTCCTAATTCTAAACTGAAAAGTAAAAATCTTCTATCTTCGTACTTCGTGTCACGTAATCAATTCTGCTCCACTCCTGTGCTATCCTGCACAAATCAAACAAACACGAGCAGTACCAGAGATAGAAGTAAAAACAATATTGAGCAAATTATACTAATTAATTGCTAAAACAAAATATACTATGAAAGAAATCTAATGACATTCTTAACTGAAATTAACTTCTAATTAAAACTAACTACTAACTAATATTAGAGTATACTAATTACGAAAGCAAATGAAAACTAAACAAAAAAATCAATGACTGAACAAGAAAGAATGAAGAATACATGAAATCAATGAATGAGAAAGATAAGAACTTAAACACTTAAATAGATTGAACACACAGGAATTTGGTATTAAGAAAAACAGGAAATCGAATCAAATAAATACATGAAATGCAATCAAATGAAAACAGGAAATGCAATACTATAAAACAATCAAAAGAAACATTAAGGAAATCAGAAAATGCAAAACTAGAAATTCAAAACAGCAAAACAGGGAAATGAAGAACTATGTAGGAAATAAAAGAAATTGAAAACAGTTAAATCAGAAAAAAAAAGAGACAACAATGCAAAACAGAAAATTAATCAATAACAAGAAATTGCAGACCAACCAAATGTAATGAACGACTAACAAACAAACAATACAGATAAAAAAAAAAAGGAATTGCAATGAATCAAAACAGAAATTGAATCACTAACTATGACAAACTGAAAAACTAGACTGAAACACAGAAGATCGGAAAGAAAACAATCAAAACAAGAAATTTCTGCTACAACCGAATAGAAACAGAAAACAAACTATGCAGAAATGGAAAGGAAAGAAAACAATCAAAATAGAAAACAAGAATTACACAATGCTATGAACAAGAAAAACTATGAAGAAATGGCAATAATAATGATGCTATAACAACTGAATAAAAGAAAACAATGAAAGAATTAAAAGAAAAACAGAAATTACACAAATGAACAAAACAGGGAAAATAAGAATGAATGAGAAAAAAGAAATTACAGGTAATGACTAGATTAACCAACTAATGAACAAATTAAAAATTAAAAACAGAATTTGGAATGGATCAGATAAATCTAAGCAAAGAATTAACTACAGAATATAAGATCGAATGAACACAAATCTGAAACGACTATCGATTTTTTTTTTCTTTTCGTTTTTCAGTTTTTCTTTGTTTTTTTCATTTTACAGAAATAGCAACAACATCAATTGAAAAGATAAAGAAGAAGAAGAATGAAGAAGCTAAATCTGAAGAGGAAGAAAAAGAAGAAGAAGAAGATGAAGAATAAACAGATTGGAAGAAGAAGAAAATCAGAATAAGAAGAAGAAGAAGAATGAGAAAGAAGATCAGAAGAATAAGATGAATCGGAATAAGAAGAAGAAACAGAAGATCAGACTTATCGTGAAATGGAGGAAATCAGGGAGAGGTTGGCGGCCTCCACCACCAGCCGTCACCGGACTGAAGAATCCACCACCACCGTCGACTGGATTGTCATTAGAAGAAAAGGGAGAAGGGGAAGGTAGGGAAGGGAAGCACCGGCGATGGTGGAAGAAGGTGAGAAGAGAGGGAAGAGAGGGAAAGAGGGGAAAGAAGGAGGGCTTCAACCGTATGGGGGAGGCGCACAGAATGTTTTTCAATCTTGGGTTTTAAAAAACCCAAACCTGCTGGAACCGGTTTGAAACAGAATTTTTTTTCAGTTTTTAAAAATTCAAACCGGTTCAAGCCGGTTTGCTTATTATTTTTCAGTTTTTCCAAGAAACTCAAACCGTGTAAACCGGTTTGTTATTATTTTTATTATTTTTTAAGTTTTTTTTTTCAAACAAAATACAAACCGTGTAATGGTTTATTTAAAACAAACTATTTAAAAGAGTAAAAAAAAAACAAACTATTTACTAAAAAACTCAAACTAACTAACTACTCTAATCTAAATATTATAAAAAATTATTTACACTAACCTCATTTCAAAATATATCTAACTCTATTTTTAACTCTAATTTTTATTTTTATTTTTATTTTTAATTGAAAACTAAAACTAAACTACTATGACTATAACAAAAACTAAAATATGCATAAAAATGTAAATAAAACTATTTTTCATGCATTTTCTATTTTTAAATCATTTTAGCACATTTACTCGAAAACTAACATAAAATTGGGTTTTTGAAACATTATTTTATAAAATCATGCATATTTTAATGTTAATTAACCCTGGATTATATGCATGATCAAATACTCCCATGCTTTTGTTTTGCTAGTCCTCGAACAAACTAGAAAAATGCAAGAAATCAAACTATCACCTAACTCACTTTCGTAGGAATCACGATTGCATTTAACTCATGCAACAAGCCCTTTCAACGCCTGGGTTACCCCAGTGGACGAGTAAGGTCTCGTGAGGGTTTACAGTTATGCTACCCACAAACATCTCTGTCATGTATGCATAATATTACACATCCTCATAAGCAGTAGGTAATTAAAGACTTTGTTTTCACAAATATTTCATGTTACAAAAAAAATCAAGACATAATTAGAGTCTTTTATATACCACCATAGAAAAAGAATTTCTTTCACTTTTCTAAATATCACAATTATTTATGTTTTATTCTTAGAAAATCCAATAAAATCATATTATTATTTACTTATCCTCACTCATATGTTTTCTGCACAGGTTTTCTCAATCACTTCTAAACACTGAACTTTTCTTTCTTTTTAAGCTCTTTTCTCTCTTTTTTTTCTTTTCACGCTTTTTTTTTTCCGCACTTATTCTTCTCTTATAGCTTGCGTGTGGTCTGCTTTTATGCCTTGTGAAATGTCAATACCTTCTATACTTTTTCAATACATACCAAAAGATATCAACTAATACATAAAAGTGACTTCCTTCATTCACCTTTATAACGTGAGAGTCAAACATTTCAACTTTTATCTGTTCTCAGTTACTTAGGATCACGAAGTTTTCCACTCTCTTTTTCGAAATGGAATTAAAAGTTTCAACTTACATCTAAGTTCCATCTACTTAGGATTGTGGAATTATCCAAACAACCTAACGCATGCTTCTTTTTTTCTCTTTTGAGCTCATTTTTACGCTTTTGTTCATTTGCTTAGTTTTTCAAAAAAATAGAATTGTGCATATTCATATTTATGATTCAAAATAAATTCTAACATGTATCTATCATCATTTCTTCGAAATCCGCATAAACCACCATAATTTTTAGATCCATGTCAGAAAAATTTTTCGTGGGGCTTAAAAATCCTCTAAAAATATCAGATTTGAAATAACATTCATATAAGTTCAAACTCTTTCTTTAAAAATCTACTTTTCATGAGATATGTGTAAACATGTGCAAGAACGTAAACAGAAATGTCAAGGTGTGCAAACTACACCCTCCCCCATGCTTGAATGACACTGTCCCAGTGGCACTCCCCCATGCTTATATGAAACTACATGAATGCACATGAGAGAAATAAATGAGGGAAAAGAGTAGAATGACCTGACATGAATTAAAAATACACGTTCTATGAATGTAATGAATCCAATGTATACATGACAAAACATAAAACTCATGAATGAAACAAAAAAGAACATGAAAAACTCATGAAAAAGTAAAAACAAAATAAAATCTATAAATTCTAAGCAAATCTAATAATATACAAGATATGGGTTGCCTCCCATAAAGCGCTAAGTTTCACGTCCCCAGCCAGACGGATCCCTGGAAAAACCTTCATCGTCCATGAGATCAATGGACATGAAGTCAGGCTCAACCGGGCTCTATGTAGAAAAGAGTGTCATCTGTGACACTACGCACTGTGTTTCCATCTCGTCTACCTCTAAACGTAGTATCATGACTCTCTCGACATGAAGGATAGAGATTAGTCTCATTTGAGAGACTGGTCAAGAAATGAGAGTCTAGGACCGGCCGACTATCAATGAATGCAACTTCAGACAAGTGGTGAATATGATCAGGCTTGACTTGGTCAAGCACCTTCTGCATTTGCACCTCTTGCTTACTAAAAACAATCGGTGATCCTAAAGGCTGCGAGAATGGGGCTTTATGAATATGTGATGATAATGCGTGCTGTGTGCCTGGCCCCTTCTGTTGAGGTATAATGGAAATCGACTCGTCAGTAGAAATGATATGGGGCTCATGAGTCGATTCCTGAATAAAATGATACGCCTTCCCGCTATGAAGGGATGTAACAAATTTGACTTGCTCATGATGTGAAGCAGTGGGTTGCAAGTCAAATGACATGGAATCCTCTCCCTTGGATGTGACAACAGACTGACTATGAAGGTTCCCCTGACTTTGCCTACTGAAGGTCTCAACCAACTGTCCCATTTGAGTCTCTAGCTTGGCTATTGACTGCGTATGGGAGCTCAAAACTTGTAATATCCTATCTTGGAAGGATTGACTAAATGAAGGCTCATGAGGATGGGGTTGAGTATAAGCATGTTGGGCTGGGGGATGAACCTGTGGAAAAATGGGGTGCGACTAGCCTTGTGAAGGGTTACTGGGTCTATACTGTGTCTGGGAGGGCTGATGGGATAGGGAAATGGATTGGTTTCGCCAACCTGGGTTATATGATGATGTAAATGAATCAGGCATGGGTTAGCGAAACCTTGTGCAGCATTCACCTGCTCCTGAACGAATTCAGGATATAATGGCGCTGCCGGACAATCTGCAACACAGTGTGAAGGGCTAGCACATAGCTCGCACACTCTTTCTATTGGATTTCTCGAAGAATTGGCTAGGAATTGATCTAACTTCCTAGTCAACTGGTCAACCTTGGTACGCAAATCTAACTCAGACCCTACTTCGGAAATCCCTATTTTCCTAGGACTACTAGACAGAGATGTAGTCCTATCGAGCCGTGAAGACAAAGCATGATGCATCATGTTTTCACTCAAGGTCTCAATTAGAGACCACACCTCATCCTCACTCTTGAGCATAAAAGTGCCCCCACAAGACGAATCAACCATTTGACGATGCTTCTCAGTAAGCCCGTCATAAAAATATTGCACCAACTCCCAACGAGGCACCTGGTGATGGAGACACTTGCGGAAAAGATCTTTTAATCTCTCCCAAGACTCGTGAAATTGTTCTCCCTCAATTTGAGAAAAACTGGTTATAGCTTTACGAAACTGGTTCGTCTTACCAATTGGGAAATATTTTTTTAAAAATTCTCTTTGCATTCCTTCCCAAGTAGTAATACGAATCGTCTCAAGAGATTTTAGCCAGTGCTTGGCTTTATCTTTGAGAGAGAACGGAAACAAAGTCAACCGCATAGCATCATCTCCAAAGTTATTAATTCGCACAGTCGAGCAAATCTCTAAAAATTCGTCGAGATGACGATATGGGTCCTCATTGCTAAGGCCATAAAACGAAGGTAACATTTGAATCACACTGGCCTTAATCTCAAAATGGCTCGCTCCTACATCAGGTCTCGTGATGCAGGAGGCGGAAGTATACGTATTTGGCATGAAGTACTCCCTCAAAGGACGGATCAAATGATGATCGTCAGCCATTACGTACACCTTAGAGTAGACCGGTGTAGCACACATCCTAACTTGGGTTTTCTACCTAACTAACACACTAAGCGGCCAAACCATGCAAACCACAAAGCGAGTAAACTAAAAACAACAAAAACTAAACAAACACTACGCAGTTACACATAACAGAGATTATGCAAAAGAAATATAAAATCTATGTGTACGGTACCAATCGTACACAGTCACCTCTAAGGGGGTCCTAGTAGGTGGGCTGTGCAGAAAAGTAAACTCGTCTCTAAGATATGCAAATACGTGGTTCTAAACCTAAATGCAAACAAACACTAGGCAATAAAGCGAATACTAATATTACGCCGTTCCCCGGCAACGGCGCCAAAAATTTGATGTCTTCTTTTAAATCGTTGTAATTTTGAAAAGATTTTTAAATAAAAAACATGTGAAAACCAGACATCAAATAATAAAAACCGGTTCTCACTAGTGGATGAGACCGGGTCGAACTCAGGGAACGGGAATGTTTCGTATTCAAACACACAATTCTAAACTATTCTTTATTGCCGAATTATTGAAATGTAAAATGTTCAAGAAAGGTAAAAACAACTAACTATTACAACAAATGAATACCCTTCGCAGAGGGCGTAAAGTGCAATATTTACAAACCCAATTAAATTCCTAATTCTAAACTGAAAAGTAAAAATCTTCTATCTTCGTACTTCGTGTCACGTAATCAATTCCGCTCCACTCCTGTGCTATCCTGCACAAATCAAACAAACATGAGCAGTACCAGAGATAGAAGTAAAAACAATATTGAGCAAATTATACTAATTAATTGCTAAAACAAATTATACTATGAAAGAAATCTAATGACATTCTTAACTGAAATTAACTTCTAATTAAAACTAACTACTAACTAATATTAGAGTATACTAATTACGAAAGCAAATGAAAACTAAACAAAAAAATCAATGACTGAACAAGAAAGAATGAAGAATACATGAAATCAATGAATGAGAAAGATAAGAACTTAAACACTTAAACAGATTGAACACACAGGAATTTGGTATTAAGAAAAACAGGAAATCGAATCAAATAAAAACATGAAATGCAATCAAATGAAAACAGGAAATGCAATACTATAAAACAATCAAAAGAAACATTAAGGAAATCAGAAAATGCAAAACTAGAAATTCAAAACAGCAAAATAGGGAAATGAAGAACTATGTAGGAAATAAAAGAAATTGAAAATAGTTAAATCAGAAAAAAAAACAGACAACAATGCAAAACAGAAAATTAATCAATAACAGGAAATTGCAGACCAACCAAATATAATGAACGACTAACAAACAAACAATACAGATTAAAAAAAAAAAAGGAATTGCAATAAATCAAAACAGAAATTGAATCACTAACTATGACAAACTGAAAAACTAGACTGAAACACAGAAGATCGGAAAGAAAACAATCAAAACAAGAAATTTCTGCTACAACCGAATAGAAACAGAAAACAAACAATGAAGAAATGGAAAGGAAAGAAAACAATCAAAACAGAAAACAAGAATTACACAATGCTATGAACAAGAAAAACTATGAAGAAATGGCAATAATAACGATGCTATAACAACTGAATAAAAGAAAACAATGAAAGAATTAAAAGAAAAACAGAAATTACACAAATGAACAAAACAGGGAAAATAAGAATGAATGAGAAAAAAGAAATTACAGGTAATGACTCGATTAACCAACTAATGAACAAAATAAAAATTAAAAACAGAATTTGGAATGGATCAGATAAATCTAAGCAAAGACTTAACTACAGAATATAAGATCGGATGAACACAAATCTGAAACGACTATTGAATTTTTTTCTTTTCTTTTTTCAGTTTTTCTTTGTTTTTTTCATTTTACAGAAATAGCAACAACATCAATTGAAAAGATAAAGAAGAAGAAGAATGAAGAAGCTAAATCTGAAGAGGAAGAAAAAGAAGAAGAAGAAGATGAAGAATAAACAGATTGGAAGAAGAAGAAAATCAGAATAAGAAGAAGAAGAAAATCAGAATAAGAAGAAGAAGAAGAAGAATGAGAAAGAAGATCAGAAGAATAAGATGAATCGGAATAAGAAGAAGAAACAAAAGATCAGAAACAGACTTACCGTGAAATGGAGGAAATCGGGGAGAGGTTGGCGGCCTCCACCACCAGCCGTCACCGGACTGAAGAATCCACCACCACCGTCGGCTGGATTGTCATTAGAGGAAAAGGGAGAAGGGGAAGGTAGGGAAGGAAAGCACCGGCGATGGTGGAAGAAGGTGAGAAGATAGGGAAGAGACGGAAAGAGGGGAAAGAAGGAGGGCTTCAGCCGTATGGGGGAGGCGCACAGAATTTTTTTCAATCTTGGGTTTTAAAAACCCCAAACCTGCTGGAACCGGTTTGAAACAATTTTTTTTTTCAGTTTTTAAAAATTCAAACCGGTTCAAGCCGGTTTGCTTATTATTTTTCAGTTTTTCCAAGAAACCCAAACCGTGTAAACCGGTTTGTTATTATTTTTATTCTTTTTTTAAGTTTTTTTTTTCAAACAAAATACAAATCGTGTAATGGTTTATTTAAAACAAACTATTTAAAAGAGTAAAAAAAAACAAACTATTTACTAAAAACCTCAAACTAACTAACTACTCTAATCTAAATATTATAAAAAATTATTTACACTAACCTCATTTCAAAATATATCTAACTCTATTTTTAACTCTAATTTCTATTTTTATTTTTAATTGAAAACTAAAACTAAACTACTATGACTATAACAAAAACTAAAATATGCAAAAAATGTAAAATAAAACTATTTTTCATGCATTTTCTATTTTTAAATCATTTTAGCACATTTACTCGAAAACTAACATAAAATTGGGTTTTTGAAACATTATTTTATAAAATCATGCATATTTTAATGTTAATTAACCCTGAATTATATGCTTGATCAAATACCCCCATGCTTATGTTTTGCTAGTCCTCGAGCAAACTAGAAAAATGCAAGAAATCAAACTATCACCTAACTCACTTTCATAGGAATCACGGTTGCATTTAGCTCATGCAACAAACCCTTTCAACCCCTGGGTTACCCCAGTGGACAAGTAAGGTCTCGTGAGGGTTTACAGTGATGCTACCCACAAACATCTCTGTCATGTATGCATAATATTACACATCCTCATAAGCAGTAGGTAATTAAAGACTTTGTTTTCATAAATATTTCATGTTACAAAAAAAATCAAGACATAATTAGTCTTTTATATACCACTATAGAAAAAGAATTTCTTTCACTTTTCTAAATATCACAATTATTTATGTTTTATTCTTAGAAAATCCAATAAAATCATATTATTATTTACTTATCCTCACTCATATGTTTTCTGCACAGGTTTTCTCAATCACTTCTAAACACTGAACTTTTCTTTCTTTTTAAGCTCTTTTCTCTCTTTTTTTTCTTTTCACGCTTTTTTTTTCCGCACTTATTCTTCTCTTATAGCTTGCGTGTGGTCTGCTTTTATGCCTTGTGAAATGTCAATACCTTCTATACTTTTTCAATACATACCAAAAGATATCAACTAATACATAAAAGTGACTTCCTTAATTCACCTTTATAACGTGAGAGTCAAACATTTCAACTTGTATCTGTTCTCAGTTACTTAGGATCACGAAGTTTTCCACTCTCCTTTTCGAAATGGAATTAAAAGTTTCAACTTACATCTAAGTTCCATCTACTAAGGATTGTGGGATTATCCAAACAACCTAACGCATGCTTCTTTTTTTCTCTTTTGAGCTCATTTTTACGCTTTTGTTCATTTGCTTAGTTTTTCAAAAAAATAGAACTGTGCATATTCATATTTATGATTCAAAATAAATTCTAACATGTATCTATCATCATTTCTTCGAAATCCGCATAAACCACCATAATTTTTAGATCCTCTCTCTCTCTCTCCTCTCTCTCTTCTGAAAAACCCTTGGAGTGTCGTTCGAACCTCTCCTCGCCGGAATCTTTTGGCCTTGACAGGGAGTCTCTTGACTTTTCGCCTGAATCCTCTTGCCGTGACCGGTGCCTCTTCAGTCCTCGCCGGAATCCCTTTGTGGCAGCCTCCTTTCACCTGTCGTCATCCACCGCGGACTCCTCCTCGTCTCTTCCCTCTTGCCTAAAATCTGTGGAGAATCGACATCCCTTTTCAGTGGGTTGTTACTGTTGATTGTTTGGACCACTACCAACGATCTTGATCGTAGAAGGCACAGTGTCTGCATCGCACAAAGTGTTTCTGTTGCATTGGTTCTCCGCCACGACGCCAGACAATATCTTCCTCTCGCCGGATGACATTTTTAAAGCATTTGGAAGCCGACATCAACACCATCTTCAATTGTTCTTCTCAACGACTGTGTTGATCAATCTTTCTCTGCAACTGATTTTTTTTTTTGGGTGAATCTGTTTCAACCATGCCTCGTCAGAAGACTGCATCTGCACAAGGTTCTCCTCCAACTACACCACAAGCACGTCATGGATTTTCTCTCAGACTACTCAGAAATCCTCTTTTATATGATACTTTTGGATCGATTTCTGCACTTCCTATTTTACCAGGCCGAAATGTCCTGTTTCACCTATTTTCTCGTTACAAAATCAGAGAATTATTTCTAAGTATTTCACATCTTTTTTATGCCGGAGCAGACCCCCCTCATTATCCTTTTCTGATCCACTTGTTTTACAAAAATTTACAAATTGATCATGAAACTGAAATTCTTTCCTCTCTTGTTCGCGATGTTGAAATTGAGTTTGATTCTAAACTGCTTGGACAAATCCTAGATATTCCACCTTCAGACACTCTTTTCAATACTATTGAACTTAATGATGAAAGAATTTTTGAACAAATTCTTCTTCCCGATGCACCTCATTGTCCTCCTTTCAAAAATACCAATCTTCAAACTCGTGCACACATTGCTGGACGAATCCTTGCCCACAATGTTCTACCTAAAACTGGTTCTTTTGATTACTATTCCATAGATCTATCTACGGCTCTTTATGTCTTATTTGGAAATATTTCTGTAAATTGGGCCGTGTATTTTACTAATTTGTGGAAACAAAAACCATTTCTTCCTTATGGATGTCTTCTTACTCATATTTTCAGACATTTCAAAGTACCCTTAACCAATGAAAAATATATTGAGCAAAAGGAGTTCTTTGATCAAACTATTTTTAAACGAATGAAAATCAAATATCTGCCTCCTTTAAACTTTGATCAAACTGAACCATCTGAACCCTCACCATCTTCTGTGACACCTTCATCTCAAGCAAAACGAAAGAAATTTTCTACTAGTCAAGACAATGATGAAGTTTTGCAGCGACTGGAAGCTTTGGAGCTGCATCAACACACTTTTCGTGAATATGTGACTCAACAACTTTCTTCGATTCAGAAAGATATTACTGCAATCAAGGAGTTGCTTAACTCACTTTTCTGATCTTTGTTTTCTGTCTTTACTGAACTTTGATACTTTATGGGTTGTAATATTTTGAACTTGAATTTACATTTTGCTTATGTTATTTTTGCCCTTACTCTTTTTTATTACGACAAAGGGGGAGAAAAAGATAGACCTTGCATGAGAAATAAGAAATTAGGAGAAAAAGATAGAACTTGGTAGACAAATGCATGGAAATGCATGAAGTAATGGTGGAAATGCAAACCAATCAATATGTGATATATGTGCTTTGAATGTACTAACTTTTAATGTTGTGCAGCATAGCTTTGAATGTACTAACTTTTAATGTTGTGCAGCATATTGATAGGGAGAGTAAAATCTCCATCTATGCATCTAAATGCTTCATCTTTGATTAAGTTTGTCATCATCAAAAAGGCGGAGATTGTTACGACAACAAAGTCGTACATGATACTTCAAGTACAAGGTTTTGATGATGAGCAAGTGAATCAACTGCATTTCAGCTAAGGCAATGAAGAAATATGACTAGCATTGAAGAACTCGATGCAGAATCTTTGGAGACTTATGTGCAAATGTAAAATTTTGCTTAATGTCTTAGATTCTTGTAAGAGCCTTACTTAGAGTGCATATTTCGGTTGCATTTCAGCTAAAAAGTCTTTAGAAAAACTTTTTTAAAAGAACCCTTCATGAAAATCTTTTTAGAAAACTCTTTTCTTAAATTTTCATGTTTATTACTCGACCAATAGACTCACCAGTCGACTAATTCTTTCGTGCCAAATTTTCTAAACAAAATGTCATTTTTGTCAAAATTAGTCGACTAATGACTTTATCAGTCGACCGGACAGAATGTCTGTTTTCTGGAAATTTAGCAGCAGTGGACTAATGATTTTATCAATCGACTCAACAGAACATGTATTTTAAAAAAAAATTAGCAGCAGTCGACTGAAAGGTTTTTCAGTCTACTGATGATATTATCAGTCGACTAATTTTTTCTCTAGTTGACTAAGTTTCAAAAGTTCAGATTTTCAAACGGCTCGATAAACAGATCAATCGACCGACAAAAACTGTCAGTCTACTAATAGCTAATTATCAGTCGACTAACTACTGTTCCAGTCGACTAATTTTGTCGTTTTTTCTGAAACTTTTAAAAAGCGTGTCTTTTCATTTTTCAAACGTTTTGATCGTTCAAAATGGACTGTTTTGACACCCTTTCATACCCTCAACGTATGAAATATTTCAACTATAAATATGAGTGCATTTTACACTCAAAAGCACTGCAATTCAATCAATTTGAATCAATTACTCTTTGTGTTTCACTCATATTCATTTTCTCACTCACGTGATATTTTTCACTTTAGTTTTTCACTCAAATTCCTTTGAGAGACAGTGAATTCGTGAGTTGAGTATATTAACAACCTCAAAAGCCAATTGCATCTCATTTGCATTTATAAGAAGGGCTCATAGGTTGTTTGTAAGTTACTTATTTCATTTTTTTGTAAAAGGAATGACTCCTTGGTTTAAAGGAGTTGTTTGTTTTCAGTAGGTGTGTTACTGAAAGTGTGACCGGATTTGGTCTATATGATTTTGTAGTTACACAAGGTTGATAGTGGAAATCTCAAGCTGGTTTTGCTTGGGGACTGGATGTAGGTCAAGAAAGACCGAACCAGGATAAATTATTGTGTTCTTTGTGTGATTGCTTTGTGAATTGCAAAATCCGTTAAAATTCCGTAGACGATATTTAAAAGCACTATTCACCCCCCTCTAGTGCTCGTTGCCTCGATCCTACTGCACTTTCAGACTCTTGTGAGAGCTAAAGAGAAAAAGAAGGAGTGGTATGAGGAAAACTCGCTCTGTGAAATGTCTAGGTAAATGGTGGCGGTCGAGCAGGCTGAGAAGGAAGGAGCTGAGTAGAAGGCTGGAGATTCTTTGTTATCATCGCAAAAATAATCCCCCTCTCTTGTGAGAGAGAAACGAATTTCGTGAGTCAAACTCGACCAAAGTTTTGAAAATTGTTTTAAAAATTTACTCGCCTCCGTTTTGAAAATTTGTGGGAAAATTCCGTGGAATGAGATCCGTCTATCGGTACGAGGTTCAACCGTTCCTGACGCCTTTACCAGGGGTAATTGAACCAAGGATCACTTATGTGCTTTAACTTGACTCAAATATCTAAATTATGCTCTATTTTCCTAAGATGCACACAAAATCAGGCTTGTGCTATGAAAATTTGAAAATAATGCAAGTTTGAGAAACATGATGTTTGCTTTGGAAAATTGAAATATGCTTGGAAAATGCTTGAGAAATACTTGGGAAAATCATTGAATTTCATTGGAAATCAAAAATTTGCATTGGGAAAAGATTTCTCAGGAAAACTTGAACTTTGGAAAATCGATTTTGGGATTTAGATTACTTTTCTGAGAAAATAGATTTGAGAATTCTAAGAAAATCAGGAAATTCATTGGAAAAGGATTTTTGAAAAGGAAAAAGGATTCTCAGGAAAAACTGGAAAATCTGAGAAAATTGATTTTGAGATTGGAAAACGAAATTGAGAATGTGGAAATCTTGAGAAAATCGATTTCTAAAAACTTGGGATTTTGAAATTTGAGAATTTTAAAACATTGAAAAATCTTCATTTGAACTTGGAAAATGCTTTGAAATATCATTTGAAAACTCAGAATTCTGAGAAAATCCAATCCTGAGAAAGACTTGGTAAATCCTTGAGAAAATTGATTTTTCTGAAATTGAAATTGGAAAATGATTTGAAAATAATGCAATTTGAATGATATGAATGAATGAATATAAATTTGAAAGAGAATTTCAATTGAGGAATTGGGAAATCCTTTTGAAACTTTGAGAAATGCAGTGCATTTTTGAAATTAGCCTAAGAGTGTAGGCTGAATGTGGCTAATATGAAGATCATAAATCTTGGTTTTCTTTGTATTCTGACTATGACCATAAATACGAATTTCACCAAGTTTATAAACTCCATAAGAGCTTGTGCACGTGCCATTTGTGTCAACCATAGTGAATTTGAAAAATATGCATATGCATCATGTTACGACAATGAAGCCATACATGATACTTCAAGTACAAGGTTTTGATGATGAGCAAGTGGAATCAACTGCATTTCAGCTAAGGCTATGAAGAAATTGAAGAATTCAGTGAAGAATCTTTGAAGACTAGTGTGCAAATGTTTAATTCATTAAAAGTCTTATATTCTTGTAAGAGCCTTACTTAGAGTGCATATTTAGGTTGCATTTCACCTTAAAAGTCTTTAGAAAAACTTTTCTAAAAAAAACCCTCATGAAAATCTTTTTTGAAAACTCTTTTCTTAAATTTTCATGTTTATTAGTCGACCAATAGTCTTACCAGTCGACTAATCCTTTCGCGCCATATTTTATAAAAAGTCATTTTTGTCAAATTAGTCGACCGAAGGTTTTATCAATCGACTGGACAGAATGTCTGTTTTCTGGAAAATTAGCAGCAGTCGACTAATGGTTTTATCAGTCGACTGAACAGAACATGTGTTTTCTGAAAATTTAGCAGCAGTCGACTAATGCTTTTTATCAGTCGACCGAACAGAATGTTTGTTTTTCAGAAGATTTTAGCAGCAGTCGACTAAAAGATTTTTCAGTCTACTGATGATATTATCAGTAGACTAACTTTTCTCAAGTCGACTAAGTTTCAAAAGTTCAGATTTTCAAACAGCTCGATTAACAGATCAGTCGACCGACGATAACGGTCAGTCTACTAATAACTAACTATTAGTCGACTAACTCATGTTTCAGTCGACTAATTTTGCTGTTTTCCTGAAACTTCAAAAAGGCATGTCTTTTCATTTTTCAAACGTTTTGATTGTTCGAAATGGACAGTTTTGACACCCTTTCATACTCTCAACGTATGAAAACTTTTAGCTATAAATATGAGTGCATTCTGCACTCAAAAATATCAAATTCAATAGAATTATATTGAATTACTTCTTGCTTTTCACTCCTATTCATTCAAGTATTTGTTTTCTCACTCACGTGATATTTTCACTTTAGTTTTTCACTCAAATCACTTTGAGAGATAGTGAATTCGTGAGTAGAGTGTTTCAATAACCTCAAAAGCCAATTGCATCTCATTTGCATTCAAAAGGAAGGCTCATCGGTTGTATTGTAAGTTGTTATTTCTTTTCTGTAAAAAGAAGGACTCCTTGGTTTAAAGGAGTTGTTTGCTTTCAGTAGGGTTGTTACTGAAAGTGGGACCAGTTATGGTCTGTGTGATCTTGTAGTTTACAAGGTTGATAGTGGATAATCTCAAGCGGGTTTTGCTTGGGGACTGGATGTAGGTCAGGTTAGACCGAACCAGGATAAAATCTTGTGTTCTTTGTGTGTTTACTTTGAGATTTGCAAAATCATTCTATATTCCGCAGAAAATTTTAAAAGCACTATTCACCCCCCTCTAGTGCTCGTTGCCTCGATCCTAGTGCACTTTCATTTGGTATCAGAGCACAGGTTTGCTATTACTTTGATTTGACCATCATCTAGCATGGCAACTACAACATCTCAGCACAAAGAAGGAAGCTCCTCTGTTCGTCCTCCTCTCTTCGACGGAACAAACTATGGATACTGGAAAGTAAGAATGACAATATTCTTGTAATCCATGGATCTCGATATCTGGAGAGTTGTTCCAGAAAAGTACCAAACTCCATCAACTGATTTCAGCCGATGGACCGATGATGAAAAGAAGACTGCTTCACTAAATGCCAAAGCCATAATGCATTATATTGTGACGTTGACAAGGTAGAATTCAATCGCATCTCTTAATGCTTTACAGCAAATGAAATTTGGCATACTCTTCTAGTAACTCACGAAGGTACGTCAAAGGTAAAGGAATCTAAAATTGCTTCTTTAGGTCATAAATTTGAATTGTTCAAAATGAAGCAAAATGAATCTATATCGGACATGGTAACTAGAATGACCGATATAACTAACACTTTGAAATCCCTTGGAAAAGAATATTCACAAGTGAATTTAGTCAGAAAGATTCTAAGGTGTTTAACTCCTGAATGGGAGAGAAAAACCACTGTTATTGAAGAAGCAAATGATCTCAATACTCTCACTCTTGAAGACTTAGTTGGTAACCTAATGGCATATGAGGTCCAACTTCAAGACAGACAAGAAGAAGAGCCTAAGAAAAAATCTCTTGCTTTTAAGGCTACTTCTGACTCAGAAAATTCAGAAGAAGATGAAGATGAAGATGAAGATGAAGATCTTGCCCTCATCACAAGGCAATTAAGAAGATTCATCAAAAAGGGAAGATTTCAAAGAAAGGCAAAGAAAGCAGATTCTTCTATTCCCAATGAAGTAAAGTGCTTTAACTGCAAAAAGGCAGGACATATCAAGAAAGATTGTTCTCTTCTCAAAATCAAGCCCAAGGACCAATTCAAGAAGAAAAAGGCATTTCAAGCATGTTGGGATGATAGTGACTCCTCTTCCGATGAAAAATCAAATGAAGAAGTCGCCAACATGTGTTTTGTAGCACAAGAAGATTCGGTAAGTCAATTTGACTATGATGATTTATTTGAAGCATTTAATGATTTATATGCTAAATTTAAGAGTCTTAGTTCTAAAAATAAAGAGTTAAAAACTGAAAATTTAACTCTTGACTCTCAAAATAAAGTGTTACTTCAAGAAATAGAAGATCTCAAGAAGGAAAATTCTTGCCAAGCACTTGAGATAAAAGAAATTGGAGTTAGAACCAATCTCTTACAAAAAGAAATATCTAGTCTTAAAGAAAAGTCAAATGATCTTCTTTCTATAGTGACCAAATTCACAAATGGTCAAGAGAATCTAGAAAAACTTCTTGGTTCTCAAAGACGCTCGGTTAATAAAACCGGATTGGGATATAGCTTCTTTGATACTCAAAATAGACCAAACTATGTGGTGAAAAATCAAAGACATTATTCTCAACCTTTTGTTCATAAAACTAAACTTTCTAGAAATGCATCTAGATATGATTATTCTAGACATGTTTATTCTAAATCCTTTTATAGAAAGAATATTTATTATCAAAGGAAACCAAAATCCAAATGGATATGGGTTACTAAGACTAACTCTCATGGACCCGAAAATAGAAAGGGGTCAAATGCTCTGTTTTCTGATTTTGTTGTAGGTACACAACATAAGGAGCAAATGGATATTGGACAGCGGTTGTTCCAAACATATGACTGGAAGGCCGGAGTTATTTTTCACCCTCCAAAATAAGGATGGAAGAACCGTCACCTTTGGTGACAATAACAAGGGAAAAGTGATAGGTATTGGTAATATTGGTAATCCAAAATTTCCCTTGATAGAAAATGTTCTTTTAGTAGATGGTTTAATGCATAATTTAATATCTATCAGTCAATTATGTGATAAGGGTTTTCATGTTTCTTTTAAAAATGATTTATGCTTAATTTCTGATTTTCAATCTAAAAAGATCATTTTTAAAGGTAAAAGAAGAAACAATGTGTATGAACTATATCTAGATGAATTACCCTCTTTTAATGAAAAATGTCTTATTGTTTCAAATGAAATTCAATGGTTATGGCACAAGAGACTTGGACATGTTAACTTTAAAATTATTTCAAAATTATCCAAGAATGATCTTGTAAGAGGCCTACCTAGAATACCATATAAAAAGGATCACTTATGTGATGCTTGTCAAAGAGGTAAACAAATCAAGAGTTCTTTTAAAGCTAAAGATATAGTTTCAACAAAACGTCCTCTTGAACTTTTACATTTAGATCTATTTGGACCATCTAGAATTCAAAGTTTAAATGGTAGCAAGTATGCTTTTGTTATAGTAGATGATTATTCTCGGTTTACATGGGTGATTTTTCTTAAAAGCAAAAATGATGCTTTTTCAGAATTTTCTAAACTTTGTAGAAGAATTACAAATGAAAAATCTACATCCATTATTAAAATTCGTAGTGATCATGGTGGTGAATTTGAAAATGAATCTTTTCTAAAGTTTTGTGATTTACATGGTATATCTCACAACTTTGCTTTTCCTAGAGCGGCTCCACAAAATGGAGTTGTTGAAAGAAAGAATAGAACTTTGCAAGAATGTGCTAGAACCATGCTTCAAGATAAAAATTTACCAAAATACTTTTGGGCTGAAGCAATTAATACAGCATGTTATGTTTTAAATCGTGTTCTTATTCGACCAATTTTACATAAAACATGTTTTGAATTGTATTATGATCGTATACCAAAGATCTCATATTTCAAAATTTTTGGTAGTAAATGTTTCTTGTTAAATACCAAAGATAATCTTGATAAGTTTGATTCAAAATCAGATGAATCAATATTTCTTGGATATTCTTCTAGAAGTAAAGCATATCGTATTTTCAATAAAAGAACATCTTGTATTGAAGAATCTTTACATGTTGCATTTGATGAGAATTGTGAGCAGGTTATACCTCTAAGCGAAGAAGAAGAAGCAATACTTCAAGAAGAACCATTGATAGAGAATACTTTTCAATAAAATATTCCTCTTCAACCAGTTTGGAAAGAAGTTCCTAATCATCCACATGAACAAGTTATTGGTAAAATAAAGAGTGGTGTCCAAACTAGAAGGCAGTTAGAAAAATATATTGCAAATGTTGCTTTCATATCTAAATTAGAACCAAAGAATATTAATGAGGCTTGTGTTGATGAATTTTAGCTTTTGGCCATGTCTGAAGAACTTAACCAATTTACTAGGAATGATGTTTGGGATCTAGTTGATAGACCAAAGGATCATCCGGTAATTAGAACAAGATGGGTCTTCCGAAATAAGCTGGATGAAAATGGTGAAGTCATTCGTAACAAAGCAAGGCTAGTGGCACAAGGTTATAATCAAGAAGAAGGCATAGATTTTGATAAAACCTATGCACCAGTGGCTCGATTAGAGTCAATTCGAATGATGCTTGCTTTTGCTAGTTACATGAACTTCAAGTTATATCAAATTGATGTTAAGAGTGCATTCTTAAATGGACACATCAATGAAGAAGTTTATGTAGAGCAACCTCCAGGCTTTGAAAATGAGAAATATCCAGAAAAAGTCTACAAATTGAAAAGAGCTTTGTATGGACTCAAACAAGCACCAAGAGCGTGGTATGAAAGACTACGAAATTTTCTAGAACAATCTGGTTTTTCCATTGGTCGGGTAGACTCCACTTTATTTATTAAAAATCTTAATTCAGATATTCTTATTGTACAAATTTATGTTGATGACATAATATTTGGTTCTACTAATGATTCTCTTTGTAAGGAATTTGCTAAGGCTATGCAGGAAGAGTTTGAAATGAGCTTGATGGGCGAATTAAACTACTTCCTTGGACTTCAAATAAAGCAAACTGAAGAAGGAATCTTCATCAATCAGGCTAAGTATACAAAAGAACTTCTCAAGAGATTTGGGATGGACTCATCGAAATCAAGAAGGAATCCTATGAGTACAACTACTTCTCTTGATAAAGATGAAAATGGTAAAAGTGTAGATACTAAGCTCTACAAAGGTATGATCGGATCTCTATTATACTTAACTGCTAGTCGACCTGATATTATGTTTAGTGTTTGTATGTGTGCAAGATTTCAAGCTAATCCAAAGGAATCTCATTTAACTGCAGTAAAACAAATTCTTCGTTATTTGAAAGATACTTCAGATTTCGGTTTGTTTTACCCAAAATCATCTTCCTTTGATTTAGTTTCATATAGTGATGCAGATTTTGCAGGAAGTAAATCTGATCGCAAGAGTACTAGTGGAACTTGTCATTTCTTAGGAAATTCTTTAGTCTCTTGGTTTAGTAAAAAGCAAAATTCAGTATCACTCTCAACAACTGAAGCAGAATATATAGCGGCTAGTTTAGCATGTTCACAAGTACTTTGGATGAAACAGACCTTAAAAGATTTTGGTTTGAATTACTCTACAACAACTATTTATTGTGATAACACTAGTGCTATAAATCTTTCGAAAAATCCTATTCAGCACTCAAGAACTAAGCATATTGAAGTTAGACATCATTTTTTAAGAGATCATGTTTTAAAAGGAGATATTTCGTTAAATTTTATTTCCACTAAAGAACAACATGTCGATATCTTCACTAAACCTCTTAAAATGAAGATTTTATGAGAATTAGGAGAGAACTAGGTATTTGCTCGTTTTTGGATTTATAAAAAATGCTGATTTTTGAACAAAATCTCAAAATCGCACTATATTAGTCGACCGATAAAATTCTAGTCGACTGGTGTTTTAAAATGTATCGCACCATATTAGTCGACCGATATATTTCTAGTCGACTGATGATATTTTTAGAATAAGTCGCACTTTTTAGTCGACCGATAAAGTTTTAGTCTACTAATTTTTTTTAAAAAATTTTTAAATGAAGGGACCCGACACCCCTTGGATTTGTTTTAAAAACCGTTTGTTTTTGGCATCGTTTCACTTCGTACCTTTTCGCTTTTTTTTTCTTAAAAACAAAAAACGAAACCCTTAAACTGAAAACCCCTCTTTCTCTTTTGCCTCTCTCTCTTCCGAAAAACCCTCGGAGTGCCGTTCGATTCCATCTTCAACGGGATTTTCTTGCCGTGACAAGGAGACGCCGGAATCTTCTGGCCGTGATCTTGAAACGCCAGAATCCTCCTGTGTGACAGTGCATTGCCGGAATCCTCCTGCAGTAACTGGCGCATCTTCAAAACACGCCGGAACCCTCTTGTGTGACAGTGCATTACCGGAATCCCCCTGTGGCCGACTTCTCACTCACTGTCAGCCATTGTATCCTCCTCTGGTTCTATTTCACATCGCCGGACAGCGTTCTACTTCTGCCGGAAATCATTCTGAAGTCGTCATTGTTTTTGGTAACTCTATTTTTTTTACCATGCCTCGTACGAAGTCTGCATCCGCAAAAGGTTTAGGTTCTCCTCCTCCTACACCTACTTCAAGACATGGTTTTTCACTAAGATTACTTCGCAATCCTATTTTATATGATACTTTTGGATCAATTTCTGCACTACCTATTTTACCAGGCCGAAATGTTCTATTTCACTTATTTTTTCGTTACAATATAAGAGAATTATTTCCTGGAATTTCACATCTTTTTTATGCTTGTGCAGATACCATTCACTATCTGTTTCTTATTCACTTGTTTTACACGAATTTACAAATTGATCATGAAACTGGAGTTTTGTCCTCTCTTGTTCGTGATGTTGAAATCGAGTTTGATTCGAAATTACTTGGAGAAATTCTTGAAATTCCACCTTCAGACACTCTTTTCAACACTATTGAATTGAATGATGAAAGAATTTTTCAACAAATTCTTCTTCCAGAAGCACCTCACTGCCCTCATTTCAAAAACACTAATATTCAAACTCGTGCACGCATTGCTGGACGAATCCTTGCCCACAATGTTCTACCCAAAACTGGTTCTTTTGATTATTATTCCACAGATCTATCTACGGCTCTTTATGTTTTATTTGGAAATATTTCTGTCAACTGGGCCAATGTGTATTTTACAAACTTGTGGAAACAAAAACCATTTCTTCCTTATGGTTGTCTTCTAACCCGTATTTTTAGACATTTCAAAGTTCCTTTAACAAATGAAAAATACATTGAGCAAAAAGAGTTCTTTGATCAAACAATTTTTAAAAAAATGAAAATTAAATATCTGCCTCCTTTAAATGTTGATCAAACTGAACCATCTGATCCTAATGAACCATCTATTTCTGAACCTTCACCTTCTGCGACACCTTCATCTCATGCAAAAAGAAAGAAATTTTTGACAAATCAAGACCATGATGAAGTTATGCAGAGACTGGAAGCTTTGGAGCTGCATCAACACACTTTTCGTGAAGATGTGACTCAACAACTTGCTTCAATTCAGAAGGATGTAACTGCCATTAAGGATTTGCTTAACTCTCTTTTCTGATCTTTGTTGTCTAAACTTTCATACTTTTTGGGTTGTAATATTTTAAACTTGTATCTCTATTTTGCTTATGCTATTTCTGCCCTTACTTTTTTTTTATTCTGACAAAGGGGGAGAAAAAGATGATAGCAATTACATTACAAGAGATCTTGCATGAGAAATGCAAAATTAAGAGAGAAAAAGATGATAGCAATTACATTACAGGAGATCTTGCATGAGAAATGCAAAATTAAGATAAAAAGAAAGCTTTGAATGAATGTATTTCTAAATGCATGAAGAAATGATGAATGGAAATGCAAACCAATCAATATGTGATATATGTGCTTTAAATGTGCTAACTTTTAATGTTTTGCTGCATATTGATAGGGGGAGTAAAATCTCCATCTATGCATCTAAATGCTTCATCTTTGATTAAGTTTGTCATCATAAAAAAGGGGGAGATTGTTACGACAATGAAGCCATACATGATACTTCAAGTACAAGGTTTTGATGATGAGCAAGTGGAATCAACTGCATTTCAGCTAAGGCTATGAAGAAATTGAAGAATTCAGTGAAGAATCTTTGAAGACTAGTGTGCAAATGTTTAATTCATTAAAAGTCTTAGATTCTTGTAAGAGCCTTACTTAGAGTGCATATTTAGGTTGCATTTCACCTTAAAAGTCTTTAGAAAAACTTTTATAAAAAGAACCCTCATGAAAATCTTTTTTGAAAACTCTTTTCTTAAATTTTCATGTTTATTAGTCGACCAATAGTCTTACCAGTCGACTAATCCTTTCGCGCCATATTTTATAAAAAGTCATTTTTGTCAAATTAGTCGACCGAAGGTTTTATCAATCGACTGGACAGAATGTCTGTTTTCTGGAAAATTAGCAGCAGTCGACTAATGGTTTTATCAGTCGACTGAACAGAACATGTGTTTTCTGAAAATTTAGCAGCAGTCGACTAATGCTTTTTATCAGTCGACCGAACAGAATGTTTGTTTTTCAGAAGATTTTAGCAGCAGTCGACTAAAAGATTTTTCAGTCTACTGATGATATTATCAGTCGACTAACTTTTCTCAAGTCGACTAAGTTTCAAAAGTTCAGATTTTCAAACGGCTCGATTAACAGATCAGTCGACCGACGATAACGGTCAGTCTACTAATAACTAACTATTAGTCGACTAACTGATGTTTCAGTCGACTAATTTTGCCGTTTTCCTGAAACTTCAAAAAGGCGTGTCTTTTCATTTTTCAAACGTTTTGATCATTCAAAATGGACAGTTTTGACACCCTTTCATGCTCTCAACATATGAAAACTTTCAGCTATAAATATGAGTGCATTCTACACTCAAAAATATCAAATTCAATAGAATTATATTGAATTACTTCTTGCTTTTCACTCCTATTCATTTAAGTATTTGTTTTCTCACTCACGTGATATTTTCACTTTAGTTTTTCACTCAAATCACTTTGAGAGATAGTGAATTCGTGAGTAGAGTGTTTCAACAACCTCAGAAGCCAATTGCATCTCATTTGCATTCAAAAGGAAGGCTCATAGGTTGTATTGTAAGTTGTTATTTCTTTTCTGTAAAAAGAAGGACTTCTTGGTTTAAAGGAGTTGTTTGCTTTCAGTAGGGTTGTTACTGAAAGTGGGACCAGTTATGGTCTGTGTGATCTTGTAGTTTACAAGGTTGATAGTGGATAATCTCAAGCGGGTTTTGCTTGGGGACTGGATGTAGGTCAGGTTAGACCGAACCAGGATAAAATCTTGTGTTCTTTGTGTGTTTGCTTTGAGATTTGCAAAATCATTCTATATTCCGCAGAAAATTTTAAAAGCACTATTCACCCCCCCTCTAGTGCTCGTTGCCTCGATCCTAGTGCACTTTCACATCATACATCAGATATTGAAATTTGCTGAAATTAAACTATATGCAATGCAGTCCTATTCTAAGCAGAAATGTAAATTCTTATTCCAATTATTATATTGCTTTTTACATTGAATTGAATAAAACAAATAAATAAAATGGCTAAGCTTTCCTCTTGAATGTTCCTGCAAAACTAGAAAACAATGTTAGCACAGAAATGTAGGTTTTTCTGAATTTATCCAAAAATATTGAAAATTATCAGATATTATTCAAATATAAACCCAAATTCATACCCCCTTTGATATAAACATAATAAATGATGAATAAATTTTGAAAATAAACTTGGAAATTCGAAATTGGGGTCAAAATGACTAAAATGCCCCTGATGACCTTGAAATCAGGGGTTTCTGAAAGAATTTTTGTAAATTTTGGAATTTTGAAAATAAAATGAAATAAATCAAACATAATATGATGAAATATGATGAAATATGATGATATGCATAAAAATTTGGAAAATTAAAGATTGAAATTTTGAAATTGTGGTCAAAATGACCAAAATGCCCCTGATAACAAGACTATGGCCTTGAAACCAGGGTTTTCTGAGATAAATTTTGCAAATTTTGGAAATATGAAATATAAATGATATTGAAATTAACCCTAATATGATTCTATATGCTAATTTACATGAATAAAACCCTAAAGTGGTGAAAATATCATAAAATATCAATTTTAACTTGATTTTCGCCTGATTTTCGCTTCTAAATTTAAAGATAAACTAACATATAAAGAAAATGAACTTGGATTTGAGCCAAATTTGGCATTGACACCTAGACTAACTCTAAAAACAGAATGGATCTCGAAAATATAATTTTTTTGTATTTTCTTAATATGGAAAATAACTAAACTCCTAAGAAAATCAAAATTTTGCCTAAAATGTTGATTCTAAAAAGGATTGCAGATATCAAACTTCCATAACAATTTGCCAAATTTTATGGGGTGATATAGGACAGTAAGGCAAGGATTTTTTATTTTTACATTTTTTGGTTTTGACCTATGGTCGGAGCTATACAGCTCCGGTAAGTCAGATCGGAATCTGGCGACTCTAGGATTTGAGGGAAACAGATAGGTTTCGGGAGAAAATGTGGGAAAAATAGAAGAAAGATGTAAAATGGCTGAAATTATGAGAAAATGTTCCTGACAGATAGATAAAAATGTGATATTTTTACACTATTGGAATTCAGGTTATGGTTTGGAAAATGACACACTGTTATCAGAGACCTAAATCTCTGTAATTTCTGGATATTGGAATCTGTCAGACAGAAAAGAAAATTTTGGGAAAAATACTGTAATAATTTAAAAAATTCCCACTTTTTGGGAAATGATAGTAAAATATGTTAGAAACAACTTTTGTGTAGAAAGTTTTTGCAGACGGGCTACGGGTTGAGCGGACTTGGTGCATTAGGATTTGTCTATACCCTGACAAAGGAAAATCCGGATTTTCCTAGGGGTCTGGGAAAATTGATTTTTGATAGAAGGTAAATCTACTTGCACAGATCTCAAAATTTTCATATCATTAGTCGATTTGATTGTGAATCCACTATGATTTTTAGGGGAAAATCCGAATCTCCCACAGGGGTAATTCTGGAGGTTTTTGTCTGCCAAAGCAGAAATTGGAATTTCAGAGAAACAGAAAATCGGATTTAGGGATTGATCAATTTAGAGGGGTTCCGAAACACAAATTGATCCAGATTTTTAATGTGAGATTAAGGACAAACAGACCTAACCACCACAATTTTTTTTGGATTTATTGAAACAAAAATCTACATAAAATAATGGTTGTAACTTATGCTAAAACTAACTTCTACAGGCCTTAATACGAATCTTAATGATATCAAATAAACTATTAATAAAACAGTAAAACTAAACTAATAAAATGCTTAAAATGCATATTTAACATGAATATAATGTTTAAAATGAAGAAAAGTAGGGATCCAAGAAGTTGACTTGATATTAGCTATCGGTGAGAGATCCGATCCATTGAAGGGATGGGTCTTCTCATCCATGGCTTGATTGATACTAAACTATGATCATCTCTTTCATAAAAAAATTTGATTTTTATGTCAGATTTGCAACAAAAGATAAAACAGAAAATAATCTTTGGATGAGATCAAGTAAAATAGCCAGGGAGATCCTACCTTGGATCGGCTACAATATTTGGTTGCCTTGGAAGAGAAGGAGTTGCAGCTGGGGCTGTTGTTGAGGGATATGGCTGTGGTAGCTGTCACAAAAGGAGCTGGCTGGAGGCTCCCTTGTGGTGGCTGCTAGAAGATGATCCGGAGGGGGTAAGGAGGTTGGACTTGAAGGTGCTGTAACGAGATTGGATGTGCTGGTGGCGACTGTAGCAAGGTAACACCGATGGAGGCTACAGTTGGTTTGAAAGGTGGCTGAAGGAGGTGAATCGTTGGTTGTTGCAGGCTGACGGTGGTGCTTCCAAGGTTGATGAAGATGTGGCTGCATCTGTGGCTGCAGCTGCGAAGAGGATGCCGGCTGGACTCTTGATGAAGATGGAGATGGCCGGAGGTGGCTGGGCGTCCAAGGAGGTGGCGGCTGCCTAGGCTGGAGTTGAGGGTGCTGCGTGCTGCGGCAATGAGAGGGAGATGCTGTGTATTGGGAACCAAGGGAGAGTTGTGTAATGAGAGTCAATAGGTTAAGGAAAAGAGAGAGAGAGAGAGAGAGAGAGAGAGAGAGAGAGAGAGGCATGAAGAAATCTAGAAAAGAGGGCAGCCGTTCTTTCTTTTCTTTATGAGAACTTAGGTTTTGATAAAATCAAAACCTAAGTTTCCAATAATGTGTGATGAGCCATACATGAATGGCTGGAGCCATTTTGCCTTGGAGGAAATACAAAGGGAGTAAGGAAGAAAGGGGAAAGAAAGAAGGAAAAGAATAAAGAAAGAAGGAAAGAAAAGGAGGAAAAGGGAAAGGAGAGGAGGAGAGAAAGGAAATGAAGAGGAAGAGGGGCTAGGGGGGTCAACCCCCCCTTGTGGGTCCCACCTTAGGAAAAACAAAAATAAAATAAACTAAAAAAGAATGAATAAAATAAAGAAAAAGGTAAAAAAAAAATCTTTTTTATAAATTAAAACAAAAAATGCAAATGGATGGACCATCTCAGAGCGGGTCCAGATTCCACTTTTGAAAATCATTTTGACAATTAGAGGGGTAAAATAGTCTTTTCAGAAAATTTCCAGACGAAACAAGCTATTTTTGGCAGTTTTTGAAACGAACTCGGATTTTAAAGTTCAATTCCCCGTTGCGAAGCAAATCCAGTGTAGAATTTGAAAATTTAATTTTGAAAGAAATCCAGATTGCTTTTCTCGAGAAAATATTTCTAGATTTAGACTCACGAGGGTAAAAATGTCAATTTTGGAAACCCAGGGTTTGAAATTGATTTTTGAAAACTTTTGAAACTCAATCTGGATTGAAATTTATAAAACTAGAGTTCTGGACTTCGAAAATGGAATGAAATGTGATGAAATGTTATGAAATGATGAGAAATGACGTGCGAAATTGAGACCCTGAATGAAGAATTTTGGATGTTAGACCCCGATTGGCAGTTGTACCAGTTTAAAAAGCATAAAAACTGATAAAATTTGCGAAATGGTTGAAGAAATGGTTTTTAGGCCATACCGAGCTAGAGTGACACTGGAAATTAGGGTCTGAGCTGAAATGAGATGGATTGAGCTCAGTTTTAGAGTTTCAGAACTCAAGTGAACTGATCAAACACTGACTCAACTGGACTCTCCGACTAAATTTTCAAGAAATACTGCCATTTTTAGAGAAATGGTACGGAATGGTCACTGGAGTGAAGTGAATTAGGGATCTGAGCAGACTTTGAGCTAGAGCTGTAACGCTCCGGATTTCCAAAACAAAGCTAAGTTGAAAATTTTCATGAATTTCTTTTTTTTTCTTTGCAGCGGATTTAGAAAAGCTTTTAGCAGCAGAATCAGACGATAATGAGTCGTCAGTTTTAGAAAACTCTGAGCACGTTGCAGGTATGTGGCCAAGCAACTCATTGACTACCGAAGTGTTCCATTTTATCGAAAACCACATGTTTATTACAACATCACTGCTTGAAAAGCAGTATAGGTTCAATAAAAGGAAGCAATACAACTCTGTCTAGAGAAACCCTGAAACTAGATGTCGCCTTGTTCCGCATATCGCCACGCAGGTCCAACACCTGAAATCCCCATTAAACGGGGTCAGAATCACTGATGGTCTGATAAGTAAGCAAACATATGTCTATTCAACTCAAGTATATACGATGACCACTCAGGGTCGCAATTCATAATAACGATGCTCAAACCTCCAAGACTTAGCGTATATCGTAAGAGCCTCCTCAGGGCTATGAGTTGAACATCTGCTCAAGTCTCCACGACTTAGCCTTGACCTCTTCCGGGTCTCAAAGGGATGTCTAGCTCAAGTCTTCATACTTGGCACATCCGTATCCCATGCATCTAAGGACAGCTCCTCGAGCTTCGCTTAGCCGTGCGAATACAACACGGGTCTTTGCCCAGTCGGTCCAGTCATATACCGATCGTGACACCTTCACAAAGGTTATGCAGGACTGACTCAACACGTTCATCCACTCATACATTCAAGCATCGTTGTACCTAAGCTAATACATTGTTTCGATATTTAACCTCTTCCACCCTTGGTACGCGGGTGAAGAAATTGTCCGAGCATCAACTCGATGTTCTGGGGGTTGATTATTCTATGTATTTTAGATACCTGTAAACACCTCAAATTTTCACTCACCTCCCTGACATCTCCACCAATCATCACATTTCAGTCCTCCGGAAGCAATGAAAGGAAAAATGGTCATTTTCTGAGATTGAACCTTGCAGAAAGTCTAAAATTTTATTCTTGAGCCTCTAAATTTCTATATTTAGGTTCAGAGACATCTTCAAACTGCAAGTTTTCAAAATCCTATTCCTGACAAGAAGTTAGAATTTCCAATTCTAGATTCAGAATGGCATTTCATAGAACATGTCTTTGCATAGCATTACATGAACATTTCATATCATTTCACTGCACAACATGTCATTTTGAGGTCCAGAAACTCTCGATTTCAAAACTTTTCAATCCAGATTCGAGTTTAACTCTTTTCAAAATTGATTTCAAAACCCTGGGTTTTCAAAATTGCCAATCATTCCCATTTTTCCCCCACGACTTTTTAATTACAAAAGTTTTTCTCAGAAAAATAATCTGGATTTTTGGATATTGATTTTAAAGATTTTATTTCAAAACTTTTTGCAAAAAGATTTTAAATCTCTTTACAAAATTACTGTATTTTCTTTATCCATATTTTTGCCATGAAAAACCAATTCTTTCCAAATTCTTGAAAACAAACAAAGTTTTATCTCATATTATAAAATTCCAAAAAAAAAAAGTTATTTCTTCTGTTTTTATTTTCAAATAAATGGAGCGGGACCCGCCTTTGAACTAGCATCATACTCAGATTCTCAGGTAAGTTTCTTATCTTCAAGCGGGACCCACCCGGAGATCGCACCAATTTGCAAATTCTTCTTTATTTTCTTAATGTTATTTATTTATTTATTTTTAGTTAGTGAGCCCACACACATGTGGCACCCCACTTGAAAATAAAAGATTTACAAAAATAAAATAAAACTTTATTTTCAAAAGGATTTTAAAAGTGGGTTGTGGTGGCATTTCCATAAAAGCCTCTCATTTATTTCACTATTCATTTTTTTTTTTTTTTATTTACTTGCATAAGATGCTATTTTCAAAAGGAAGCAGCATTAAACGGCACCATAGTCGAACAATTTTTTAAAATCATTTATTTCTTTTTATTTTACCTAAAACTTAGGCAAATGAAACAAATTTTTTAAATCACAAGACTCGCCCCTCTTGAAAACGACTGTTTCAAATTTCAAAAAATGTAACGGAACCTCATGAAAGGGGGTTGCGTTTTTATTCAAAGGGTTGGAAAGTTTTTAAAAAGGGAGGATTTTTGATCGAAAGGAGGAGGCCGATTGATTGTTCTTTTTTCGGTTTTGCAGGTGTTTCCTTCTGAGCGTGGAGCTCTCTTCCACCTCCAACGGTTGCTGCCATCCTTCTTCAGCCCAGCCGCAGGAGAGCTAGCTGCTCCCCATCTTCCTTCAGCCCAACCGCAGGAAACCGCCCCTTCCTTGCTGGTGTAGAAGATCCAAGTTGTTGCTGTCCTTTTTCTTCAGCCCAGCAGCTGCAGATCTGCCGTCTACCAAGTTCAATGGAAGCAGAACATATGCAAATCTGCTGCCTATCGTTCTTCAGCCCAGCTACAAAGGACCGACCCCCTTTCTGCCATCTATAGGTCATCTGTTGCATGAAATTCACACGTGTGCCTTCCTCCTGCCATCTGAATGTGTTTTTCTTTCAATTTCACCCTTAGTTTAGCCATAGTGATGTTTTGACAGCACCGTAAATTGGGTCTTTCACATTTAGTTTAGCAGTTATTTTTGTGCTTTGTGTTTTTGAATGTTAAAACGTCTATCTAGGTTATTGTTAACACAATATTAGACAGAATTTTGTTTATTAGGTGCAAAGTTTTCAGTTTGGATATAGATAGCTGATGCATATTTGATTAGTTCTTATTTCCTAATTGAATATTGATCCCTGTTTCAAGCCCTATTTGATTTATTTTTGTCATTAGTTTTGATTCCATCATGTGTGCTTCTCAAATTGAACTGCCAGCTATTATCTATGTTGAAACTTTGGTGGATATCAGTATCCCCTGGGCATCTGAAATCCCTCAATAAGCAGAAATTCTACCTGAGTTGTGTGATTGTGCTTTGTTTAGCTTAATGCTAAAATTCCTGTTTGATGAAATTATGGTTAAGCATCATTGATGTTTTACATCTGCTGTTTTATTTTCAGTTTCAGCATCATTGCCCCTTTTGAGCATTTGTATTTACATTATATTGTTGTATATTAATGGTTCTACATTAGCCGATAAAAGGGAAATCGTTTTCCCTTCATTAGTTTTGAATTTCTCAGGTAGGTATAGATGATATTATAATCATCAAATGGCTAAAAGCTAATTCCTAATAATGGGTCTAAAAATCTGATTCAATCCCACAAAGGCTATACACTATCTGCATATTAACTACCTTGCTGCCAGACTCATACATTTGATTACCTTCAGCATGTCATCATACCCCCATAGCTATTGACCTTATTCTCTTTACATAGGATTCTGTATATTCCATGTTAACAACATACCATTTTCTGCAAAATCACATTGTCACCCTGCATCTACATCTCCACTGGTAGCATCATTTATGCATTTTCCTTTAGTCTCAATACACTTTCCCCAACATCTTCACCTCTCCACTAAGCTTTTCACAGCCCTTTCACAATATCCTTGAAACATCCCATGGTGCTTCCATGGTAAATTTCCTGCACGTTGTGTATGTTATGTATTTACCCATCTCTTCTTTTGCAGGTACTGTAAACACCCCAAATTTTCACCCTCATCCAGGGTTTGTCCATTTCATGTGTCATTGCATATCATTGCATGCATTCGGCATACCATCTCATTGCATTGCATAGCATTGCATGACATTGCATCTCATTCTTGAGATCCAGCACTCCAGTTTTCAAAACATTTAATCCAGATTTGAATTTTAAAGCTTTTATTTCAAAATCAATTTCAAAACCTGGGTTTTTATTCAACACTGTCATTTTCCAACCCCAGGACTTTATATTTCGAAATATTTTCTCAAGGAAACAATCTGGATTCATTTCAAATTCAAATTTTAATCGATTTCAATTCACAGATGAGGCCCATTGAGGTGGTGTCGCTTTTGAATTCCTCTATTCATCAAATTTCTCAAATTTTTGAAAGTTTCAGTCCGATCAGGACTCTATCTCAGAGTCCTAATCCGGTCAGAAGTCTGTTTTGAAGTCTGTTTTACTTCCATTTTCAATCTTTTCCGTTTGTTTTCGAAATTTAGGTCATTTTACAGAGTCCAGTTAGTTCAGGACTCTATTTTAGAGTTCGGTCGAGTTATGAGTCTAATCTTGACTGTGTTTTTCGACTTATTTCATCATTTCTTGATAAAATCTTTCAAAAATTTTTACATTTTGAATTTTAAAATTTAAAATCTCAGAGTCCCAAGAGTTCAAGACTCTAACTCGGAGTTCCAGTTCGCTTGAGACCCTGTTTTCAGAAATCTTGAAGTTCAAATATCGATTTTAACCCCTTTTCAAAGCCATTTTTAGTGTTTATTTCAAAATTTCCAAAACTCGATGTGGGCCCACTCAGTTGGCACCATATCCAGAGGAATTCTAACTCAGTTAGAACCTTATGCCATTTCAAAAATTCTAATTTTAAGATTACTTTTGAAAATCCTTTTTGAAAACTCCTTCAATTTCAAGTTTTAAAATCATCTTTTTGTAAAAACTCAAGTAGGGCCCACTCGGGGTGGCGCCATATTCGAGTAAGTCAGGGCTAGACTAGAGTTAGTCAGTGTCTTAGTTAGTGTTAGGGGTTTAGAAGAGTCAAAAATCATTTTGAAAGTTAGTTTTTAAAACTAGTGTTTTTAAAGGTTTTTTTAAAAAAGGTGTTTTAAAACTCAAATGTTAAAAATGCCAAGTGGCATTACATTTGGGAATTTTTTAGGAGAGTCTAGGGGTTAATTAGGTATTAAATAGGATAATTTAGGCTAGGGGTAGGATGGTAACTACACCCCAAAATTGCCCCCCTTAGAGAGTCCAAAAATTTTAGAAAAACTTGATTTTTTTAACCTAAAAAATTTTCTTTATAAAGAGGCCCTGTGGGGGATGATTTTTCCAGCCACCTCCTATTGGATTCTTGGAGCTTCTCTCTCCTCTCCAGCCTTCCTCCATTGCTGCAACTCCAAGGTAAATAATTTCTTCAATTTTTAATATTTTATTTAGTGTTTTTAATGATTTAAACCTAGATCTAGGCTTGGACACCCCTCCTTGTGAAGATCCAACCATGGTTTCACCTCAAGAACCATCAAGAATCAACAAGAACGATCCAAGAAGATGATCTAACCCTGTTTTGGATGATTTATAGGGATTTTAATCCATTAGAATTGATTTTAATATGATTCTTTACATTATTAACCAATAAAATATATGATTTACCCCTTTTAATGGGTTAAATCTATGTTTTAAAGGTGATA
The DNA here is from genome assembly GCF_984573655.1 of Nuphar pumila. Classification (NCBI taxonomy): domain Eukaryota; kingdom Viridiplantae; phylum Streptophyta; class Magnoliopsida; order Nymphaeales; family Nymphaeaceae; genus Nuphar; species Nuphar pumila. Next base: position 79,500,622 of record NC_143253.1, read on the forward strand.
TGAAATTCCAGCCATTGATTCTCTGTTTTTATTTTATTTTCATGGTTTATTCATGTTTGTTTTACGTTATATAGCATAGAAATAATTTTTATTTACTGTTTTATGGTTTATTTTATTGATTTACATTAGTTAATGCATGGTTTTTCAAGTTTCTTAAATTTCTGTGTGTTTTAGGCTTAGAACAGTAAAGATAATGTTATTTCGGATTGAAGTACTCATTTTTTATTTCTGATTTTTTTATATGTGATGCATGCATGAGTTATTGAGTTATTGTAGAAAAATCAGAGGTTTTGGATCTCGGGAACCCTGTCAAAAAAATCAGACATCAAATCGGGTTTTTAAAGCTTTAAAATCGTGGTTAAAATCAAGAAGGTAACTTGCTGTGATGATATTTCTCTCATCTTATATCCGATTTTAGATCTGTAAGGTTCTATGGATTCACATTGAGTAGATCTGTCTTCTGTGAAATTTTCGAATTTTTTCATCACGGTTTTGTATTTTTCCCCTTTCAGAGAATCTGTTTTTAAATTTAAAACTCGTTAGGGTTTACCAAAACCCTAATTTGACTTGTGTTAGTCATAAATCCCAAACTACAGATCCGATTCATGATCTGTAAAAAGTGAGTATTGTTATTTTTCTGTCTACTATTCACCACTAAAATGTCAGAGATTTTTGTTTAGGATTGCTATTTATGTCTGTATTTTCAATCTGAAGTAGCCGTTTTAACCCCTGTTAAAGGTGGCAGGAACGGTTGAACCTCGTACCGACAGGCGACTCCCATTCTACGGAATTTTCCCGCATTTTAAGCGGAGGCGAGTTATTTTCAAAATCTTTTTCAAAGGTCAGTTTGATTTGCAAAAGTAAAATTTTGCGATGATAACAGGTTTGGCGACCGTGATGGGACCTGTCTTTGCCTGATCAATCTAATGCTCTACTTAGTTCAAATTGTCAAAATCGATTTCCATGGAATGTCAGCTTTGCTTTATGATATCATGTGAACCTAGGAGCCTAGACTTGAACCCAGCTGACATGGAATGCATATAGACTAGGTATGGTTTGGTAGAACCCTATTGAGGAGAATTATTCATGCTCACATAGACTTAGGTCTAATACAACACTCCTCAATTTAGGAATTGTATGAAAACAATGCTTGCTTCTTCAAATATTTCAAAAATCTATCTCTTTAGGACTTAGGGCCTTCTATTTTCCTACATGTGCTCATGTTTTCAAAAAAACCACCCCCACCTATATTGTCTCGGTCTTCACGTTGCTGGGCTCTCTTCCAAAACCATAGTTCGAGACAGAGCCTCACAATTGGGCCACCTATTTGGGTGAAAACCCCCCTGCCACATACCAAGGGCCATAGTCCAACGTATATCGGCAGGTGCTCAAGGATGTTGGAAAACCTGAACCTAGAACCTGAGAAATTGATTTTATGCCACGTACATTGAGCCTTGGCTCGAGTATATAGGCATAACTGGATTGGATACAGTTGATCTGAACCCTAGAGTTAGGATTAAGGTCCTACAGCTATTTCAAAATTTGTGCATCTAGAGTCAGCTTTTAGGGAATGATGTATGTGCATACTTGTTTATGCAGAATTTGATTGAATATGTTATTTCCTTTTTATTTTCCATATTTTCCCCAATTTTCTAAAAAAAATACTGGACGATTTTCTTAAAATTCCCCAATCCATGTCCATGTATTGTCCATGTTTTAAACCCTGGACGATTTTCAAAATACTTCATTTTATGAAGTACTTCCTTATATTTCATTAAACCCTGGACAATTTTCATAAAATTCCTCCTTTTTTTTCAAAACTCCAGGTGATTTCCCATCTTTCCTGTCTTTTGGATCTCAAATTTCCTGCTTTATTTTTATCCTGCCTGCATTTTCCTCAAATTTCCTGTATTTTCCCAAGTCTTATTCCAATTTTCCATGTTGTCTTGTCTGATGGCATCCAGTCAGCTTGATTCAGTCTTTCTTGAGGGTCACATCTCCTACGAGGTGCGACAAAGTCTTCCCGAACATCGAGTCCTCAGCACCGGATCCTTCTTTCCCCGGTGGTATTATTCATGGCTCAAAAACTTCTATCGTATGTTTCCGGACCATTTGGACGATTGTGGGTTAGAACTGGCGTCCGCAGTGGGAAAGCAGACAGTCAACGACAACTTGATCCATGCACTAGCAAAATGGTGGAATCCGAGCACTTCTACCTTCTGGTTCCCGTGGGGCGAGATGACAGTACTGATGGATGAATTTTCAGAGATTATGGGATTGCCCGAGCCAGCCGGTCAGCCTGGAGATTCATTGGAGAAACAGTTTCTGATTAATGTTAAGGGTCTGGACCCTAAGGATGCCTTAGCTCGCATGACAGGACGCAAGTCTTGGCCATTGATAGAGGAGGACGGAAACAAATATGTGGACCTGCTCGAAATCTACAGACAGTATGGGACATTTATGGAAGTCAGCTCGTTGTTCAGGACAGCTCGAGAGAGAATTCAACACGCGATGGTTCTATGCACGGTGGGATTGGCTTTCTTTCCCGATGGATGGAATTACATGGATATCAGAATTGTTCAGCTTATGAGGAGATGGGGAAGTCGACAGACCAGCTATTTCTCAATAGCCATGGCCGCACTCGCCTTTCTATACCGAGGGTTGACTCGTTTCGCACTCGGAGAATCAATTTTAGTCGGAGGGTGCACCTACGCGTTGCAGTCCTGGTTCCTCCAGCATGTGCCAGCTCGAGCCAGTTCCTTCAGATACAATGGTAAAAAGCTTCTGCCAGTTGCGCGATACCGATTCTTGATCGATAATCCTCAGGAGGAAGAGGTCGTATGGGACTACTTTGATCGTCAAGAATCACCTCCTAGATACACTTATGCATACGGCAAGCGGTTCAGGCTACTTGGTCCATTCTTCTGCGCATACTACTATCCAGAGCGGTGTGTCAGGCAGTTCTCTCAGAGGCAAAAACGTGTAGAGATTCGTCCACTATCGGGGGTCTTGCCAGAGTTCGATCCCATATCAGATCAGTGGTCCGGAGCATACCATTCTGCCAGACATGGCTGGGATTCCTTTGTCAGTCTTACTATTTTTCCTGGTCCTCGTGTATCTTCCGATTATCCAGAGTGGTGGAAAATTGTTTGTCCCCCTCCCCTCTGTCAAGTGTATTATTGATAAAATCATGTTTTCCCCTCAATAAAATTCCTTTATTTTACATTTCACTTTGGTTTGACGACCTCGCCTAGGTAACAAGGCATATTTCCAGTTGTTTATTTTGCAAAGAATAGCAGCGCAATTGTCGTAATTCCAGCGATGACTCAATCCCTAGTAATGGGATATTATTTCAATTGTCTGCCAAAATTCTCAATAAATATTTTCCTCCAACCAAACTTCCTTCAGAACGTAACCATCAATCCTACCTTGCAGAGAGCATCAGCAATATCCAAGAGAACATTTGTGATACCCGATGGTTTATACAAGATCCGGAAAGAAAACCTCATCAATTGAAGGTGTGGCATACTCGATCGCTTCGGAAGAAGAGATGGACTCCTCCGATCAGCTAAAAATCAAGGACAGCAGGTTGAGGATGACATTGATCCTCAAATGTATGTTATGTTCAAGAAAATGATGACCAGGATGCTGGCAGAGCAAGCTGAAGCCAGCACTGAGCAGAAGGATAAGGGTCATGCAGCCAGAAATGTGAAAATCAGCAAAAAGCAGAGTCGTCACGAGGAAATGTCTGATGAGTCAGAATCAGCTGACGATGCTAACAAGGAATGTGAAAATAAACATGAATTCAAAAGGTCGACTCAGGGCCAAGGGTCGGCTTACAAATCCAAAAATCAGTCTGTTGACGACCCTACCCAGTCACAATTAAAAGATATGCTGAGAATGGTCAAAGATCTGCAGGCCCGCGACAAGGGCAAGAAAGTCTTCACCAGCCAAGATTTCTATGATGGTTTAGATGGGAACGACAATCTGGATAATCTCCCCAGAAAATTTATCAAGTTTGATGGTTCTGGTGACCCTAAGGCTCACCTCGCCATGTTTTTCGCTGAATGTTCATGATTCAAGCGTGACAATTGGGCACTCTTCCTTTGCTTCCCTCGCAGTCTGGAGGGAACGGCAGCTAAGTGGTACTTGAAGCACATCAACCCCATAGAGCTGAAAGAATTTGATAAGGTGGTGAATATGTTCATTGAGCGCTTTCTGTTCAATGCTGAGGCGCTCCCGACCCTCAGCCACCTCTGTGGCCTGAAATAGAGAGAAAATGAAAAGGCCCAAGATTTTATCCACCGCTGGAGGTCAGCTTGCAACAAGATGAGAGACCCCATATCAGAAGGGCATGCTTTGTCCTTGATTCTAAGCAATTTCTCGCAGCCTCTAAAAGGCCTCATCTCCACCGCACCATCCAGAACCTTTATAGAGTTAACAGAGCGAGCCGAATGGCTCGAATTGAGTATGGAGAATGGTTTCTACGAAGGTTTCACTTTCACCAAGAACAGCGGCCAGAACGAGTCAAAGAAGAAGACTCACTTCACTAATTCTGTCAGTAATAATAAATGGAATCATCACAAGGGACAGAATAGAGACTTCTGTTATGGGGCAGGAGGTTCAAACAGAAATGATCAAAAAGGGAAGCCGATCCCGCAATTCAGCAAGCCGCTTCAACTAGAGCAGGGACCAAAACCCCGAGAGAAAGCGAAGCACGAAGGATGGAGCTATGAGAGGAAGTTCACTCCATTAGATCAATCACTCGAGACTATGCTCGAGTACCTGTTGACTAAGGAGATGGTCAAATTGCCTAAGCTGGTCGATCCTTCCGCTCCTATGGGAAAATTCAAAGACCAATTCTGCAAATTTCATCGAACAGTGGGGCACAACACTGAGAATTGCTTCGTTCTGAAGAACATTGTTCAGGACCTTATTGATAAAAATCTTCTGGTAGAAGGTGCGGAAGATGAGAATATAGAAATTCTGAAATAACCATTTCCCCCTTATAATACAGCGGTCATCTCTGAAGGAATGCACTAAGGGCATTTGCTTGTCTTTTCATTTCCATTCTTTTATTTCCACATTCGGGATGATATCCCATTTCATTTTCATCATTGTCATTTTGATCAATTCTATCTTTCAATAAAACTGCAAGTTTCCTTTGTCTATCTTGGTGCCATTTGTCTCTTTACTCCTCAATATTAAATCTTCACAAAATTGAAATCATTTTGCTCTTTTATCTTTCCAATTATTTTCAATAAAAGCAATTTATCTCACGATGAGCAATTTCCCTAAATCAATTTATCCTCCAATTTTCAGAATGTCTTCCCGATCTATCAAGAAGCTCGTCTTTAATCCAAAAGCCTGTTCGAAATCAGCAATAATTCATCAGGTCAGAATAAGAACAGAATGTAGTCAGACTGCAAAGCAGTCAGAAGAATCCGCAGAGTTTGATTCAACTCTTCAAGAACTGCCAGAATTTGCATCGGTTCAGAAGCAAGATGAGCCATTATCCTTAGTTCAAGATCCGACTGAGGATATCAATATCGGATCAGAAGACGATCCTAGAATTCTCAAGATTGGCAGTGGTTTGAGCCCAGGAGAGAAAGAAAGGCTCACTAATTTCCTCAAGCAGCATGAAGAAGTATTTGCATGGACTTATGAGGATATGCCAGGTTTAGATCCGAAATTGGTGGAACATCGCCTCGTTTTGAAGCCTGAGGCGAAACCAGTCAAGCAGAAGTTGAGAAAAATGGATCCTCGAATCGAGCAACAGGTCAAGGAAGGACTTGAGGATCTGCTTAAAGCAGGATTCATTCGAGCAATTGATTACCCGGATTGGTTGGCGAATATCGTAGCAGTTCCTAAGAAGAATGAGAAAGTGCGAATCTGTATCGACTTCCGTGATCTTAATAAAGCCACTCCGAAGGATGACTATCCGCTCCCAAACATTGATCTCCTAGTCGATAGCACAGCCGGGCATGCTATGTTTTCCTTTATGGACGGATATTCGGGATATAATCAAATCAAATTGGCCGCTCGCGACCAATCCAAAACATCCTTTACCACGCCATGGGGCACTTTCTGTTACACGGTTATGCCTTTTGGGCTCAAGAATGCTGGAGCCACTTATCAGCGCGCTATGACCGTTATTTTCCATGATCAGATGCACAAGACTATGGATGCATATGTCGATGATATTCTGGTGAAATCCAAAGAAGAGGAAGATCACATCGAAGCTCTTAATCAAGTCTTCAAGCGACTCATTCTTTACAAGCTAAGACTCAATCCACAAAAATGTGTCTTTGGAGTCGAATCAGGCAAGTTGCTAGGCTTCTTGGTCAGCAAGAAGGGGATAGAAATGGATCCCGCTAAGGCCAAAGCTATCATTGGCATGCCGCCCCCAACAAATCTCAAAGAATTGCGTAGCCTTCAAGGATGCATGCAATCAATTCGGCGATTCATTTCTAATTTGGCCATGAGATGTGAGCCTTTCAATCATTTGCTTAGAAAAGGAGTGAGGTTCGAATGGGGACCAGAGTGTCAGCAGTCATTCGAACGCATCAAGAAATATCTTCTCAATCCTCCTGTTTTAAAGCCGCCAGAATTAGGGAAATCCCTATTGCTATACATTTCAGTTAATCAAGTTGCTTGCGGCGGATTCTTGGCGCAATACGAAGAAGGCAGCTTGATAGAACATGCCATTTACTATGTGAGCAAGACCTTTATTGATTACGAGAAGAAATACTCTCAGATAGAGAAGACGTGTTTAGCTCTAGTATGGATGTGTCAGAAATTGAGACATTATCTATTGGCGTCTGAAGTCAAGATTCTATCTAAATTAAATCCTCTCAAGTACATTCTTGAACAACCATTTCTCAGCGGACGAATCGCCAAATGGCAAGTCCTATTAATGCAATACGACTTGGAATATGTCTCTCAGCAATCTATCAAAGGCCAAGCAATTGCAGACCAATTAGCAGATTTTCCTCTAGCAGAGGATGTTAAAGCTGAGGATGATTTCCCCGATGAGCGGATCTATAATATTCAACAATCCCCAATTTGGAATTTATTCTTCGACGGTTCCAAGAATATGGCAGGCATAGGAATCAGAATTCTACTAATCACACCAGAGAAAGAGATGATTCCCTTTTCTCTCAAACTGGATTTTCAGTGCACTCACAATATGGCCGAGTATGAAGCTTTGATACAAGGTCTGAAAATTCTACAGGACTTTAATGTCAAAAGAGTGCATGCTTATGGCGATTCTTTGTTAATCATCAATCAAGTTCTGGCCGAATGGCAAGTGAAAGATCAGAAATTACTTCCTTACCAGAAGATTGTCTCAGCTCTTGCCAACAAATTCGAAGAATTCCAACTTTTCCATATCAAGAGAGATTTCAATCAAGTTGCAGACAGTTTGGCTAATCTGGGATCCATCATGTCTTTCAAGAGTGGAGAATCTTGTCACTCATTTCAAATTGGCAGACTTGATCAACCCGCTTTCGTCCCAATAGAGCAGATAAACCAAGCTGAGCAGAAGAAGAAGCCTTGGTATCATGATATCAAGAATTTCATTAAAACTGGCGAATTTCCTCCAGAATTATCAAAGAGAGAGCAGCGAGCAATTCAACGCATGTCTGCTCGATATTTTATTCTTGCCGACGTCCTTTATCGTCGTGGATTCAGTTCTGAGTACTCCAGATGTTTGGACGAAGAAGAAGCCAAAGAAGTTGTGCAAGAAGCACATGAAGGCATTTGCGGTGGTCATGTCGGCTATCAGACTCTCATCAAACAAATCATCCGAGCAGGATATTATTGGAGAACTATGCAACAAGATTGCTATCGTTTTGTGAAAAAGTGCGTTCAATGTCAGATGCATGCGCCTTCCATTCATGCGCCAGCGACATACTTGCAATCTGTCGTCTCGCCATGGCCATTTTCCATGTGGGCTTTCGATGTTGTAGGCCCCATCACTCCTTCAGCCTCCAATGGTCATAAATATTTTCTTGCCGCAACAGAATATTTTACTAAATGGGTAGAAGCAGTCACTCTACGCACAATAGAAGGTCGACACGTGGTTTCTTTCATCCATAAGAATATCCTTTGCCATTTCGGTATACCGCATGATATTGTGTCGGATAATGACAGTCATTTCAAGAATGAGAAAATGAGGACATTCTGCTCAAAGTTCAAAATTCATCATCATTTTTCCGCTCCTTATTATCCTCAAGGGAATGGTCAGGCAGAGGCCACCAACAAGATTCTGATTCGAATCCTGGAGCGAACTTTAGAAACGGGCCGTGACTGGCATGAAAAGATTCATGATGCATTATGGGCATACAGAACCACCATTCGAACTCCAACGAATGCTACTCCGTCAGAACTTGTCTACGGAACTGAAGTAGTGCTGCCTCTATATGTTCAGAAACCTGCTCTGAAATTTGCATCACTTCTAGAATTACCTCTTGATCAGTATCAGCAACAGCGACTGGTACAACTTGATTTGCTCGATGAAAGAAGGCTCAGAGCAGCAGAGCATGCTCAATCCTATCGCCAGAGGATAGCCCGACAATATGCAAAATCTGTCATTGAGAGAAAATTTCGGGTCAATGATCTAGTGCTCAGATCAACAGCTTATCTCAGGCACCGCCCGGGTGGCAAATGGTCGCCAAATTGGGAAGGTCCTTATGTTGTCAAAGAGGCACTACCTCGCAATTCATATCGGTTCATCAATGCTGATGGAAAAGAATTACCAGATCCCATCAATGCTCGACATTTGAAAAAATTCTATACTTGAACAATTTCCTATTCTTTGTAATTCTTCCAAATTTTCTTCAATAATGATCAAAATTCTTTTTCCCAGTTACACTGGGGCATTTTAAAATTTTGTTTTTATCTACAATATCCTGTATGCAGGCAGGATAAACAAATCTCTCATTTCACGCACTTGTGCATTCATGTACATCAATTTGCATTCATTTGCATACAATCGCATTAATGACGATCTGGTCAGTATTGAGATTTCAACTATCAATCCCATCAGAATTCCTAACGATTCAAGATTGAAAAACAATCACCAGAACTGAACCAAAATCCAGTATCCAAACTGGTACATTTTTAAACTGGTATGCATACCGGTATCCTTTCAAAATCGAGCACTCGTGTTAGTGTTCCACTGAATAGTCATGTCAGTCGACCTCTTGAGTTCAGTCTTCGTGCTGATCACTCACCAAAATTCCAAAATTCTAATTTCCAATTTCCAAATATCAATTTCCAAATTCCAAAATTCCAAAATTCTAATTTCCAATTTCCAAATTCCAAATTCCAAAATTCCAAAATTCTAATTTCCAATTTCCAAATGTCAATTTCCAAATTCCAAAATTCTAATTTCCAATTTCCAAATATCAATTTCCAAATTCGAAAATTCCAAAATTCCAAAATTTCCAATTTCCAAATTCCAAAATTCTAATTTCCAATTTCCAAATATCAATTTCCAAATTCCAAAATTCTAATTTCTAATTTCCGAATATCAAATTCCAAACTTCCAATTTCTAATTTCAAATATCAAAATTCCAATTTCAAAAATTCATAATTCAAAATTCCAAATTCCAAATTTCGACCTTTTGGTCACTCAATACCAATTCCAAAAATTTCTTTTGCGAGAGACCCTTTGTATAGGGAGAGTTCGAGGGAGCTCGCTCTTTTCGCATGCTATCCAATTCGTTCACTTAGCCCCTTTTCAGGGAGAGTTTGAAGGGACTCGTGTCTTTGTGAACCGTTTGCAAAACAAAATTCCAAATTTCACACAAGGAGCCCTTTTTATAGGGAGAGACTCGACAGAGACTTGCTTTCCTTGTGGCCCCATAATTTCAGACTAGGCCATGTCATCAAGAAGGACCTGCTTTTCAGGGAGAGTGTGATGAACTCGTTCCTTCATGACCGATTTACCAACCTCACCAATTCCGGCCCCCTTTCCATAAGAGAAGCCTAATATTAGGAAGTTTTGACGAAAGCTTAATTTCTCTTCGAAAGTTCGTTTTGCAAACACCTCCTCTTCAGGGAAGAGATGAGTAATTCCCAAATTCCAATTTCTGAATCTTCTCCTTTGGGGAAAGGAGAAGAGAATTTCTGTCATGGATGTGTTGCGTTGTGCTTCAAATGCTCGCTTTCATAAAGGATTTCAAGAAAATTTTGCCAATTTGTCATTAAATATTTGTTGATTTCAAAAATCTTTATTGCACAAAATTATTACTTCAGAATACCTCCACTATTACTTCTGAAAGGACAAAGCTTTCGCAAAAAAGGATTCCAAATTCAAAATCTTTCTATTGGTCAACCAAAAGGATGAAGAATAAATCCACGATATGGCCAGCAAAGAGAATTCAATGTTGTTGCAAAGCCATGAGTGATCGATATTGATCGCAGTCAATGGCACATTTTTAAAGACCATTCTTGAAGAAAAAAGTAGTCGAAATATCCTAGGTGATACAGAAAAATCCACTCAATTTTCATATCTCCTCAATCACCTAAGCTGCAATTAAATATCTGCAAAAGGGATCTCTCAATTGTCGTCAAGATGAAGGCGAATTAAGCGAGTCGATCCCCGGGGCCAAAGAAGATTTGGATCATCTCCAAGATGACAGAGTTTGTGACGAATCCTTCCAGGAAAAGTTCAGATCACCGTCGAGATGAAGGCGAGTGTGATGAGCCTACCGACAAACCCTAAAAGGTATTTAATTTCTGCTATCATCAAGAGATTTCTTACCAAAGAGCCAATAACTATCAAGATAATCCCTGAGAGAAAAGAAGGATCGGAACATCTATGAGATGAAGGAGTTTGTGACGTACCCTTCCAAAAAAAAAGAAGAGAGAGACAAGTCAGGACATCTCCAAAATGAAGGATGATGTAATTCCCGAAAAATCAAAGAGAGCTCCAATTCTGTCAAAAAGAGTGCAGAAAGATCATCATGAGAAAAAAATCCCAGGATATCAGACTACCGAATCTATCAAGAATCTTCTTTAATTTTGTGAAATTCTTTTATCAATATTCTTTCAACAATAGCTCTCGCAATATCAAGAATACTTTCTTTTCCGTCCATATCAAGGAAATTGATAGCTTCCTTGAAAGAAAGTCAATCGCAAGAAATTTGAATTCGAATCTTGATTCTACGGAGTTAAGCCCAGTCAGAGGTAATACTTCAGGTAGAAAAGAGGGAATACTTTCAAAACAATGTGCATCATTTTCAATTATTTTGAATCAACAACAATTTTCAACATTTTGACAATATTTTCTAGCTATCGTGGCATGAAACGAGAGCTTGAGGTTCATCTTTGGTACATCCTGACATCAGTTGTTATCCCTTTTTAGGACTTGATAACGGGAGTTTTCAAGATTCCTTCCCTTCTTTGGTATAATCTGAGCGCACGGGCTCTCAGATTCGCACACTTCCCTGTGTCCCCACTGTCCCACCATAGACAGTCCAATTTCGGCTTGAGGTTAAGCCACCAATTCCAGCAAAAGGCAATTTCAAAAGTTAATTAGTCTCAGCAATGAGACGCCCAAAATCAAACCCTTTTTAAACTTTAGGGACCCCAATTTCCTTTCTTTTGCAAAATCCTTATCGGATTCATTGTGCGGAAATCCGAAGGTTCCATCACGGTCTCTTCTTTCGAGGATTCCGTCCATTTTCTGCCCAATCAGGTTAAGGGTACAAACCTGAGCCTCACGTGGTGAGGTATTTCATTTCTCAATCAGGTTAAGGGTTAAGCCTGAGCTTCGTTCCATACGAGGTATTTCCCGTCCCATCTAGGTTAAAGGCAAAACCTGAATCTCACTTCTTTTGAAATAAAATTCTCCATTTTATAACTACCATCATCATTTGAATTAATTCTTTCATACCCAGTCAGATTTATCTAACTGGGGCATTTTTATGGTTCAAATTTGGTATGTTTTCTTTGCCACTAAGCTCGGCTTTCAACCGGCTTAGCAGCAAAGAGGGTCATCTGTAAACACCCCAAATTTTCACCCTCATCTAGGGTTTGTCCATTTCATGTGTCATTGCATATCATTGCATGCATTCGGCATACCATCTCATTGCATTGCATAGCATTGCATGACATTGCATCTCATTCTTGAGATCCAGCACTCCAGTTTTCAAAACATTCAATCCAGATTTGAATTTTAAAGCTTTTATTTCAAAATCAATTTCAAAACCTGGGTTTTTATTCAACACTCTGTGATTTTCCAACCCCAGGACTTGATATTTCGAAATATTTTCTCAAGGAAACAATCTGGATTCATTTCAAATTCAAATTTTAATCGATTTCAATTCATAGATGAGACCCATTGAGGTGGTGTCGCTTCTGAATTCCTCTATTTATCAAATTTCTCAAATTTTTGAAAGTTTCAGTCCGATCAGGACTCTATCTCGGAGTCCTAATCCGGTCAGAAGTCTGTTTTACTTCCATTTTCAATCTTTTCCGTTTGTTTTCAAAATTTAGGTCATTTTAAAGAGTCCAGTTAGTTCAGGACTCTATTTTAGAGTTCGGTCGAGTTAGGAGTCTAACCCTGACTGTGTTTTTTGACTTATTTCATCATTTCTTGATAAAATCTTTCAAAAAAATTTACATTTTGAATTCTAAAATTTAAAATCTCAGAGTCCAGATTGCTGGAACGATATCTCCCCAACCGGAGATGAATTTTCCAATCTGTAAAAGGGAGATTCTTTATTTTTTTGTTTATTTTGTTTCTGTAAAATTTCAGAAATTTCTATGGTGGATTAATCCCTGATTCTGGTCTGACACTAAAATTGGTATATGACCATAGGTAAAAATAGCATATTTTAGGGTTTTAATGCAATTTTTGAATTGAAATAATGTTAAAAATATATTTTATAATTCCAATCTAATTTTAGGGTGATAACAAGTGCAGGTGCCAATTTGTATCAATTTTGGAACCCATTTGATACTTAGATGAGCCAAATTGCAAAACAGGGTGCCCGCAAGATTTCGAAACACTGCCAAAATCAGGATTTTTGTGATATTTTTAGTTTTTTATGCATAAATTCATGATTTTAGGGTCTGTTCATGTTTATAATCATGTTAGAATACTTCATGGTCGATTTTCTTGTTATTTGATTTTATTTAAATCCTAAACCCAAAGTTTTGACCAAAATATATTCTGAAAACCCTGATTTCAAGGCCATAGTCTTGCTATCACGGGCATTTTGGTCATTTGACTTCATTTTCGAAATTCCTAACTTAGATTTTCTTATTTTCAATCATACCACATCATCTTATGTTTGATTTATTTTCATTTGAATTCCAAAACCTCTTTTTTACAAAATATCTTTCTGAAAACCCTGATTTCAAGGCCATAGTCTTCCTATCAGGGGTATTTTGGTCATTTGATCCTAATTTCAAAATTTTTAAATCCCATTTCTATTATTTTTTCAACTTTATTTCATATTTCATCACATTTATCTCAAGGAAACATGGAAAAAGGCTTATATCTAGCAAAATCTAGTAATTTCTAGATATTACTGTATAAATCTAGAAAAGCTGACATTTCTTCACTAAAAAGTTTGCTAGTTTTGCAGGGATATTGAAGACTTTATTTTTAGTTATTTAAATTCAATTAGTGATTTAAATTATGGTTAAATTTGGAATAAGAATTTCAATTCCTGCTTAGATTAGGATTTACATTGCATATAGTTTGAACTTCGATATATAACTGTTATGCTTGTCATTCATGTGCATATTTTTATAAATTTACCATGGTCTACACGAATGGCACGTGCATAAGCTCTTAGGGAGTTGACAAACTCGATGGAATTCATATTTATGGCCATAGTCAAAATACGAATGAGACTTAGATTTGTGATCTTCGTATTAGACACATTCAGCCTACACTCTTAGGCTAACTTCAAAATGCACTGCATTTTTCAAAACTCAAAAGGATTTTCTTAATTCCTCAAAGAAATATCTTTCAAATCCATATCCATTCATTTCATTTGTAAACTCTAATTCCAATCCAGAGAAATAAATTTTCTCAAAATTTTCTAAGTCTTACTCAGAAATTGATTTTCTCAAAACTTTGAGCTTTCAAATGGTATTTCAAGTATTTTTCAAAGTTCAAATCTGTAAACACCCAAAATTTTCATTCACCTCTCCAACATTTCCACCAAGCATCAGCATCCAACCTCTAAAATCGCCGAAGGGTAAAATGGTCATTTTCTAAGCCCGGACCTTACAGAAGTCTAAATTTCATCTGCAACTCTCAAAATTTCTCTATTTCTAGCTCAGATGTCCAAAATTCTACTCCTGACAGGAGACAAGAATTTTCAAATCCTGGTTCAGGATTACATTTCATAAGACATGTCATTGCATAGCATTGCATGAGCATTTCATATGACTGCACTGCACATCATGTCATTTCGAGGTCCAGAACTCTTGATTTCAAAATTTTCAATCCAGATTAGCATTCCAACTCTTTTCAAAATCGATTTCAAAACCCTGGGTCTTCAAAATTATCAATTCTTCCCATTTTACCCCTAGGACTCTGAATTTCAAAATATTTTCTCAGGAAAACAATCTGGATAATTTTTTATAAGGATTTTGAATCTAGCCCATTCATCTCAGATTTTGCCCTTTTTTCAACAAATTTCAAATATCTTCCTTTTACAAAATCGCCCTACAGGGGCCAAATCTTTTCAAAATTTCTGTTTTGCCAATTAGTCCAGATTTTGTTAAAATTCCAACAAAGAGGTTTTGTTGTTTTGTCCTATTTCAATAAAGAAGCAATATGGGACCCACACTGAAATGGTGTCACACATGCTTTTCTTTTGAAAAACCTGAATTTTGAAAAACCCAAAAATATAGGAGCCTTGTCCCCTGGATTGGCGCCACTTGTCTTTTATCTCTCCTCTCATTTATCTGCCAAGTGTCAGTGTGGGGCTACCTTAAGAAGCCGCCACATGTCATTAGACACCCTCTTCATTCCATGCCATGTGTCAGTGTCCACCATCTTCACCCTGCGCCATGTGTCATTCCATAGATCACCCTGAGATGCCAAGTGTCATGTGTTGTCCTGTCCAGAAAAAGCAAAACTTGTCTCCCCTGAGGTGGCACCAATTGAAGTGTGTCTCCTGCAGAGGACATGTGTCAATCTCTCCCTCCTTCAAAAAAAGCAGACTGACACATGTCACCTTCTGCTTTTCTCAGAAAAGCAAGTGACACATGTCATTTCTAGATTCTTTCAGAAAAAGCAAATGACACATGTCATTCTCTGCTCTTCTCAGAAAAAGCAAATGACACATGTCATTCTCTGCTCTTCTCAGAAAAAGCAAATGAGATATGTCATTTCCTGCTTTCCTAAGAAAAAGCAAGTGACACGTGTCATTCTTTGCTATTCTCAGAAAAAGCAAATGACACATGTCATTCCCTACTTTTCTCAGAAAAAGCAAGTGACACATGTCACCCTCTGCACTTCTCAAAAAAAGCAAGGGACACGTGTCTCTCTCTGCTTTCTTCAGAAAAAGCAAGTGACACATGTCACTTTCTGCCTCCTTCAGAAAAAACAACAATTCAAATATTCAAACTCCAGGCTGAGGTGGCGCAAATCCTGAAGTCTCCTCCCTAAATTCATTTTTTGAGATGGTGCCACGTGACTCTTTCCCTCCTTTTCCTCCCTCTTGCCACATGTCATTGTAGGAGCCACCCTGAGATGGCACCACATGTCAGTCTCTCCTTTCCTCTAGAAAAAGCAAAAATTTAAATTTCAAACTCTCTCTGAGGTGGCACCATTTGAATCCTCTGCCTTTCCTTCTGACACATGTCAATGTAAATGCTCTGAGATGGTGCGACATGGCAATCTCTCCTCCTTCCAGAAAAAAGCAGAATATGAATTTCAAACTCCAAGACAACCCCTCTGAGGTGGCGTCTTCTGCTTCTTCAGCTCCTGCCTCCTGACACATGTCAATGTTGAGCCACCCTGAGGTGGCGCCACATGTCAGTCTCTCCTTTCATCAGAAAAAGTAGAATTCAAACCCCTCTGAGGTGACATCTTCTGCTTCCTCTGCTCCTACCTTCTGACACATGGCAGTGTGGAGCCACCCTGAGGTGGCGCCACATGGCAATATCTCCTTTTTCCAGGAAAACCAAGCTTTGAATTTCAAACTCCAAGAGGACATCCTCTGAGGTGGCGCCATTTGGAAGACTCCTGCAGAGAAAATCAAGCAAGCTTTTTGAAACATTCCAAATTCCCCTGCTGAGGTGTCTCACTCACAAAATTCTCATTTTTATTTTCTCAAAAAATCAAAATGGCATGCCTTGAGATGGCGCCACATGGAAGGTATAGATTCATTGTCTTTGATTTTTGAAAATCTCCAAAATTTCTACAAATACCCTAGCCCATGCCCAGCTGAGGGGGAGCCCTGTTTGAGAATTGAACTTCATAATTCCATTTTTTTCTTTCTTTGTGTCCTTTGGATTCACGCCCCTCTAGAACCCCTTATCAAGGTAGCCGCTCTTTTCGGGAGTTCGAAAACCGCTGGAGAACACAAGGTAAGCATCCATTCCTATTGATTTCACCATGATAATGCCTTTGGTTTGATTCGTGTTGTCGTTTGAAGAAAGAGCTCATTCGAAGGATAGATTGAGCTATTCTCATAAAATGACACATATAAAAAAATATAATTATGCTTCCTTGATTATTTCTAGCATTCATGCATTTAGTTAAATTTAATTTATATTTTATTTCGTTAATTTAGCATGTTTCTTAGGTTAATTAGGTATTTATTTCAATTTTGCTCAATTTCAGTAGCTCTCTGTTTTTGTCAGTCAGTCCAGACGTCATTTCATACATTTATTTTTCATTAAAAATTCTAAAAAAATCCTGGAATGCGCTCATAGGTGTCCCTAAAAATGTTCCAAAAATTCGGAGAGATTTGAATTCATTTACTGTGGTAAACGTTCAAAAAGGTGATCGGGTTTTATTACCCGAGATGCAATTTAAAATATCATTTCCGACTTATAAAATCGAGATCTCCCTCATGGGAGATCCGATTTTCAATCCGAAAGATGTTCTGAACTCGATAGGATGTCTAGTTTTTAACATGATTTTCTCAGATGTTTCTAATTTTTTTTTAATGTCAGACAAAAATCTGAGAGTTCGGGACACGTGTCAGAGCCTGATTTGGGCCTCTCAGACTTTAGATCGACTTAAGAAATGGGTTCTCTTTGGGTATTAATCCAAATCCAAATCTGTAAAAAGTGAATGTTATATCCTAGATGTCCTCTGTTTGCATCTGAAAGCTTGTAATTTTTAAAATAGTTGTGATATCTGTTTCGGATTTTTCTTGTCAGTCACCTGTTTGGTCACATTTGTCTGTTCTATCGATTCAGGAATGAAAAGTTATATTTTTTATCTATGTTTCTGTTGATCAAATGCCAAAGTCATGAACATGAAAGTTGTTCCTGTAGGTGTCGTGAGTAGCTCTGTTAAATTTCAGAAATTTCCATGGCTGTTTTCCATTTTCTTAGCATTTTATATTAGATTAGGTTGATTTTTACCTCCGTCAGAACCAAATCCCCGTTACCGAACTCACCATGGCTCAAATCTCGATACTGTAAAAACAAAAAATGTTCCATCTTGGGTCCTTTAGCAGTTTGCAAAATATCAGAAGTTTTTATGGTGTAAATTTTGCATTATCATATTAAGCATTGCATTTGGTTCGGGTCCGTAGGCGAAGTCCACCATTTTTAGGACTTTCTTTAAATTTTAGCATTTAAATCATATCATTTCATGAATTTTAGCATTCTAGGCTGTTTATCAGAGTATGTAGATGCTTCATATAGAATTTGGTGCAATTTGGAATTCATTTGAGGCTTGATTTAGCCACATCATTAAAATAGGGCCCCGCAGGACCCGAATCCAAGCGAAAAACAAGCGAAATTCGTTATTTTGGATAAATTGCAAAATGTCAAATTCTGATTTTACAGTCATAATGTGTTTAGCAGCATGTCATCATGCCTCATACTGCATTTCATCATCATTTGTTTCAATTTGAATTTCGAAATCTCAATTTTACCAAGTTTTCCTTAAAAAAAACCCTGATTTTAAAGGTATAACTTTAATATTAGGGGTATTTTGGTCATTTTGACCCCAATTCCGAATTTCAAACTATTTTCTACCGAATTGCTTGCATTTTCATCATTTCAAACATCAAGGAAGCATGATAATAGGGTTTATATCCAATTAAATCCAATAATTTCATAATATTATTGGAAAATCTTGGAAAAGCCCACATATTTGAGCTAACCTTATTTCAAGTTTGGCAAGGACATTCAAAAGAAGGAGCTGAAGTCTGAAATTTCCATTTATTTCATTTATTTAGTGATGTAATAATGTAAATTTTGGAATAAGAGATTTAATTTTCTACTTAGACTAGGATGCATATCATATAGTTTGAATTTATGCAATATCCTGTTTATGTGATTCATGCACATTATTTCAAAAGCACTATGGATGTACACGAATGGCACGTGCACCAACTCTTAGGGAGTTGATGAACTCGATGGAATCCATATTTACGGCCCTAGTCGGAATATGGACGAGACCCAAATCCATCATCTTTCTACCAGTCACATTGAGCATACACTCTTAGGCTGTCTTAAAATGCACATCATATTTCTAATATTTTCAAAGTATTGTGAATTAACTCAAATAAGTTCTGAACATATTCATGGCCACAATCAGAATATGTGAAGGATTTATTTTGACTTAATACACATTTTTCCAACAAAATCTTTTCAAAGTGCATTCATTCACTCATATCATTTGCAGCATGAAATCATTGATTTTTTTATCATTTTCTTAAGAAAATTTCATTCTCAAGAAATCAATTTCTCAAGAAACTCTGAGAATTTTTTAAAATCGATTTTCCCAAGTCAAGGTTTTTCCACAGTTTTCCATGGAAAAGGGTTATTTTCTCAAGATTTTCAAAAGAAGTCTCTCATCTTTCTCAAAGATCAAAATCAATTTCCAAATGTTTCAAGGGTAAGATTCCCAGGATTTCAATTTCCCAAGTTTCAATCCTCCCTCTCCAAAGAATTTTCCATTGAATTTCAATCATTTTCCAATAGAAGCTTTCCAAACTTGAAGCTTTTCCTGACAAGCATTTTTCCTTCAAATGTTTACCCTTTTCTCAAGAATTCTTTCCATTTTCTCAGGATTTTCATCCATTCATGATTTTCCCACACCTTTATGAACTTTCTCGTGATTTCAAAACCCCTTTCATCTGAGTTTCCTGAGAAATTGACTTTCACCTTTTCCCTGAGAAATATCTTTCAACTCAAAATATTTTCCAAGCATACATCATGTTTTTCCTACTTCCACTTTCCAAAATCTCAAAGCACATGCCTGAATTCTCTGTGCATTTACGATAGAACACGATTTTGATGATTTAACTAAGTCAAGCACAATTTTGGTCCTTGGTTCGATTACCTCTGTTAAAGGCGGCAGGAACGGTCTAACCTCGTACCGATAGGTCGAGCCCCATCCCATGGATTTTTCCGCTATTTTCAAAACAGAGGCGAGTATTTCAAAACAAATTCCAAAATCCGGTCAAGTTTGAATCGCGAAAGCATTCCCTCCCTCTCTCTTCCGCAAGGAAAGGAAGACGGGGAAAAATTTTGTGACGAACACAGGTTTGGCGACCGTGATGGGACCTGTCCTTGTCTGATCAAAAGTGTGTTTGACTTAGTTTAATTATCAAAATTATGTTCACAAAATGTCAGCTCTTTACTTTTTGATATCATGCGAACCTAGGAGCCTAAATTCTGACCTAGCTGACATTGACGGCATATAAACCAGGCATGGTTTGGTAGGACCAGATTGAGGAGAAATTTTCATGCACACATAGACTTAGGTCTAAATACAACTCTCCGCAATTTAGGATCTGAATGCAAACAATGTATGCTTCTTCAAGGATTTTCAAAATCTATCTTTTTAGGACTTAGACCCTTCTATTTCTTGCATGTGATCTTTTTTTTCAAACCTCCCTTACCTATCATTACCCGGTCTTCACGTTGCTGGGCTCTCTTCCAGAACCCTAGTTCGGGATAGAGCCTCACAACTGGGCCAATTATTTGGGTTAACACCCCCCTACCACGTACCACGGGCCACGGTCCGAAGTATATCGGTAGGCGCTCAAGGATGTTGGAAAACCTTACCTTAAAACCGGAGTTGAGATTATATGCCACGTATCTCGGATTTCGATTCGAGTATATCGGCATAATTGGATTGGACAAAGATGATCTGAACCTAGAGTTAGGATTAAGATCCTATAACTGTTTTTCAAAATGATGCATCTAGAGTCAGGCTTTTAGGGAGTGCTGAATGGGCATAAATGTTTGTGCAGGATGTGAGTTTGTATGCTACCTTTATTTCTCTCATATTTTCCCCAAAAATATTTTTCAAATACCCATATTCTCATCATTTCCATTATTTTCTGAAACCCTGGATGATTTTCCCAAATATCCAATTTCTTTCAAAACTCCAGGTGATTTTCCATTCTCCCTTTCTACTGGATCTCGAATTTTCAGCTGCATTTTCATCATGCCTGCAATTTTCCAAAATCATATGTTTTCTCTCATTGGATTTTCAATTCTTTTGCCTATTTGCAAAAATTCTTCACCTTATTGTCCTCATGCATACCTTGATTATTGCGGTGGAAATTGTTTACCCACTTTCCTTCTCCTTATTCTAAATCTGTTTGTGGATTGTTTTCTAAGAGATATCTCTTTCCTTCAAAATGGTGTTTTTCTTCATGGTTGACGACCTCGCCTAGGTAACAAGGCACATTTTCCGTTGTTATTTCTCTTACAAAGAATGACAACACAATTGTCATGATTTTAGCGGCGACTCCATCCCTAGTAATGGGGTATTCTTCCAATTGTTTACCATATCGTCAATAATCATTTTCCTCCCAATCCAAAATTCTCTTAGAGTCTAATCAAGACTTTATCCTGCAGAGAGCATCCACGATGTTTGATGGTTCAAACAAGGTCAGGAAGAAGAACCACATCACCACAGTACTCCTCAGCCTCAGAAGAAGAGACCCCGCGACCCGTCAGAAGTCAAGAACAGCAGCAAGAGGACGATGGCATAGATCCTCAGATGTACGCAATGTTTCAGAAAATGATGAAGGGGATGATGAGTGAGCAGGCTGGCACCAGCTCAGACAAAAATCCATTCAGTCAGAAAATTAGAGATCGTGTGGCCAATAAATCAACCAAGGAGCATGTTCAAGATACTTCGGACGAAGAAGAATCAGCAGATGATACCGAGGAAGAATGCGAGATCATTCATGGAGCAACTCACAAACCAAAGTGCCAAGCAATAGAAAAACCTTTGCAAGCGCAGTTCAAAGAAATGGCCAAGATAGTCAAAGATCTACAGGTTCGTGATAAAGCCAAGAAAGTCTTCACTAGCGAGGACTTCTATGATGGCCTCGAAGGGGATGAAGATCTGGAGAACCTTCCTCGCAAGTTCATCAAATTCGATGGTTCTGGTGATCCCAAAGCCCACCTCGCCATGTTCTTCGCTGAATGCTCCAAATTCAAGAGAGACAATAGGGCCCTATTTCTTTGTTTTCCTCGTAGCCTAGAAGGCATTGCCGCCAAGTGGTACTCTGAGCATATCAATCCAATCGATCTGCGAGAATTCGATAAGGTGGTCAACCTATTCATTGAGCGATTTCTGTTCAATACTGAAGCGCTCCCAACATTGAGCCATCTCTGCAATCTAAGGCAGAATGAAAATGAAAAGGCAAAGGACTTCATTCGCAGATGGAGAGAGACCTGCAACAAAATGAGGGATCCTATATCAGAGAGTTATGCTTTATCGCTGATCTTGAACAACTTCTCACAGCCTTTGAGAAGTCTTATCTCCACCTCGCCTTCCAAGTCTTTCATAGAGCTTACTGAACGAGCCGAGTGGCTCGAGATGGGGTTGGAGAACGGTGTCTACGATGGTATCACCCTCGTCAAGAACAATCTAGATCCAAAGAAAAAGGCAAATTTCACCTCCTCCGCAATATAAGCCGCAATGACAACAAAAGTAGTAAGGGCAACCATGCAGATCGAGAGGGAAGACAGAATAGCAAGCTATCTCAGCCCAACTTTCCACAGAAGGAAAAGATAAAGCGTGAAGGTTGGAATAGTGATCGAGTGTTCACTCCTCTCAAACAAACACTCGAAGAAGCCCTTGAATTCATGCTGACCAAGGGATTAGTGAAGCTCCCAAAGGCCACAACTCCTCCCACCATCATGGGAAGGTTCAAGAATCAGTTTTACAAGTTCCATCGGGCAGTGGGGCATGACATTGATCATTGTTTTGTCTTCAAAAATATTGTTCAGGATTGCATTGACAAGAGCCTCCTTGCTGAAGAGGAAAAAGAAGGCGAGCTAGCCATCTTGACCAAACCTTTCCCAGATCATTCAGAAAATTGACGATGCTAAAGTTTCCTGCTTTCTTCCTTTCGTTTTGCCAGTGTAAGGGCAAGTCCGCCCAGTTTTTGCAACCTTTTGGTCGAGTGCTTATAAATAGGCAGTCTTTTTGTTATCAGTTTTTCTTATCAATAAAATGTCAATTTTCTTCATCAAATACTTCTTTCTTTTGCCCCATTAGGGCACCTGTTTTCATTTTGAAGAATCTTCTTTGCCCATTCTTTTCAAGACGAGGGGCAATTTATGAGAGAAATGAAATTATCTATGAGGGTTTTTCAAAAGTCGTGAAAATTTTGAAAATTTTCTACAAACATCTTCGTTATGATCACCCCAAAAGTTTAATATTTCGGTTCAATCTTTTTCAAAATTCAACCATCGCGGTGATCTTCTTTTCTTAAATTGGTTTCAAACCATTATCTTTTGAAATCAACCGTTGTGTTGATTTTCTTTTCCAAAATTATTGTTAAACCAATTTGTTTTCAAAATCAACCCTCATGATGATCTCTCTTCAAAATCAACCCTTGTGTTGATTCCCCTTTCAAAGATCAGTTCTCACGTTGATCATTCTTCAAAATCAACCTTGCAGTTGATTTTCTTCCCAAAATGATTTCTCACTTGCAAAATAACAGTTTCCTTTTATTTTAAAGATCCCATGTGCAAACACTTTCTCACTTCTCATTTTGCTTTTATCATTTCAAAGGGATAATATAATTTTGTTTCCTTTCCTCGATTTTTAAGCATCAATTAAATTTGCCAATAGTTTGGCACCATTTTATTTCCGTCTCTTTCCTTTTCATAATATGTCTCTTGTGAGGAATGACCTTGAGGATCTCTCAATCAAAAAGCATGTCACCTTATTCCTCGATTATCCTTCTTTGTATTCAAAATTTTCCTCCCTAGTTACACAGGGGCATTTTTTTTGAAAAATCTATCTTTACCTCAAAACATTTTGTATGCAGGCAGGATAAACCAACTTCTCATTTTGCATGTATATGCACCCACTTGCATTAATTTTGTATTCATTTACATTTCATGTGCATTTGCATTTCATTTTGCATTAATTCTGCATCCATTTTTTCTTCCCCTTCAGGTTAAGGGATAAACCTGAATAATTTTTCCATAATTCTTCAATTTCGACCCTTGGGTCATTCAATTCTTCAATTTCAACTTCCGGGTCACCCTATTTCCAATTTTCAAATTACCAAATTCTCAATTTCGACCGCCAGGTCATTCAATTTCCATTTTCCGTTCAGGATAAGGGGTTAATCCTGAAAATCAGACCACATACATCTAAATATGATGGTCTTTTCATTGCAAGTCAAATAATCCAGTCCTCAAACTGGCCATTCTCAAAACTTTCAATCCCAATCCTCGCGCTGTCAATTTTCAAAATTCAATCTTCTGATTAAAGATTTTCCTTTGAGATTTGAGCCCTGACTCGAACTTTCCTGCTTTCCTTCGAAGATTTGAGTTTTAACTCAAGTTTTCTTTCCTTCAAAATCTGAACTTCCTAGTTTTCCTTTGAGATTCGAAACACGACTCGAACTTTCCAACTTTCCTCTAAATATTTGAGTTTCAACTCAAAAATCTGAATTGGCCTAGTTTTTCCTTTTAAGATTTGGGTTTCGACCCGAACTTTATCTCCTTAGAAACCAAACTTCCTAGCTTTCCTTCGAAGGCTCGAGTTTTGACTCGAATCTTCCAGCTTTCCCTGTAAAACCTGAGTCCTGATTCGGATGGTATTTAAAAACCAACTTTTGTGTTAGGCTTACCTTCAAAATCTAGCCTTATGGCAGGACTTACCTTCGAAATTGAGTACCATCGTCAGGGATGTGTCAACTCGGATGTCAAGCAATCTCTTTTACTAAGGATTTTAAGAACACTTTATCAATTTGTCAATCAATTACCTGTTGATTTCAGAATTTTATTGCACAAGTTTTTACCTCAGTTTACCTTCAGTATTACTTCCAAAAAGGCAAAGCTTTTGCGAAAAGAGATCCAAAACTCAAATTCTTTCTATTGGCCAACCAAAAGAATGAAGGATAAGTCCTCGATATGGCCAGAAAAGAAGATTCAATGTTATTGAAAAGTCGTAAATGATTGATATTGATCGCAGTCAATGACACATCTTTAAAGATTATTCTTGTAAAATGAGGCAGTGGAAATATCCTGAGCGCTAGAAAAAGAGAGTATTCACCCAAGCCCTGTCTCCTCAGAATCACCTAAGCTGTAATTAAATATCTGCAAAAGAGATCTCTCACTTGTCGTGAAGATGATAGCGAATTAAGCGAGTAGACCCCCGGGGCCAAAGAAGATTTGAAACATATCCAAGATGACGGAGTTTGTGACAGATCCTTCCAGGGAAAGTCCAAAGCATTGTCGAGATGAAGGCATATGCGATGAACCTCTCGACAATCCCTAAAAGATATTTAATTTCAGCTATCATCCAAAGATCTCTAACCCATGAGCCAATACCATCAAAGAAGGATCGAAACATCTCTAAGTTGAAGGAGTTTGTGATGTACCCTTCCCAAAAGAGAGCAAGAGAGGAAAAAGAAAGAGAGAAAAAGTCAAAACATCTCCAAAATGAAGGAGAATGTAGCAAAAATCCAAGAGAGTCAAAAGAGTGTAGAAAGATTATCATGAGAGAAGCTCCCAAGATATCAAATTGGCAAATCTATCAAGAATCTTCTTTAAATTCGTGTAATTCTATTATCAATATCCTTTCATCAATTGCTTCCATAATATCAAATTCTCTTTCCTGTTCATATCAAGGAAATTGAAAACTTCTTTGAAGAAGGTCAATCGCAAGCAATTTAAATTCAAAATCTTGATTCTATGAAGTCAATCCTGTTTGGAGGTAATACTTCAGGTAGAAAAGAAGGAATATTTTCAAAACAATGAGCATCATTTTCAATTACTTTGAATCAACAAAATTTTCAACATTTTGACAATATTTTCTAGCTATCCTGACGTTAAGTGAGAGCTTGAGGTCCATATTGATGCATCTTGAACCCTTCGAGAGATTTTCCTTTGTCATCTTTCACATTTTTGAAAGATTAGCCTTATCTCCGAAAGGATAGCCTTTATCATCTTTCGCTTTGTTGAAAGATTAGCCTTCTCTGCGAAAGGATAGCCTTTATCATTTTTCACGTTGTTGAAAGATTAGCCTTCTCTCCGAAAGGATTGCCTTTATCATCTTTCACGTTGTTGAAAGATTAGCCTTCTCTCCGATTGGATTGCCCTTTATCATCTTTCGTGTTGTCGAAAGAATCGCCTTATTCCTTTGGATCACCTTTGTCATCTTTCGCATTGTCGAAAGAATCGCCTTGTTCCTTTGGATTGCCTTTGTCATCTTTCGCGTTGTTGAAAGAATCGCCTTGTTCCTTTGGATCGCCATCGTTCATCTTTCGCATTGCCGAAAGAGTTGCCTTATCCTTTGTTAAAAAAAATTGCCTTATTCATCTTTTGCATTGTCAAAGGAGTTGCCTTACTCTTCTCTGAAAGAGTTCACCTTGTCTGTCTTTCGCATTGCCGAAAGAGTTACCTTATTCTTGTCAAAAGATTGCCAAGTCCATCTTTCGCGTTGTCGAAAGTGTCATCTTACTACTTACCTTACTCATATTTCACAATGATGAAAAATTCACCGAATCATCTTGATCATTTTCCAAGATTGCCTCTTACAATCCCATTTCCATTGCCTCGTTCATCTTCAAGAAAAGTTGTCTTATTCAGCTTCCAATATTCCATTTTCCGCCCGATCAGGATAAGGGTACAAACCTGAGCCTCAATCAAAGAGGTATTTCATTTTCCACCCGATCAGGATAAGGGTACAAACCTGAGCCTCATCCAAAGAGGTATTCCATTTTTTGCCTGATCAGGATAAGGGTATAAAGCTTAGCCTCATCCAAAGAGGTATTCTATTTTATGCCCGATCAAGATAAGGGTACAAACCTGAGCCTCAACCAAAGAGGTATTCCATTTTCTGCCCGATCAGGATAAGGGTACAAACCTGAGCCTCAACCAAAGAGGTATTCCATTTTCCGCCCGATCAGGATAAGGGTACAAACCTGAGCCTCAATCAAAGAGGTATTCCATTTTCCGCCCGATCAGGATAGGGGTACAAACCTGAGCCTCATTCAAAGAGGTATTTCATCTTCCGCCCGATCAGGTTAAGGGTACAAACCTGAGTCTCATTTTATGAGACATTCCATTCCCCAATCAGGTCAAGGGTCAAACCTGAGCTTCGTTCCATACGAGGCATTTCTGTCCTATCCAGGTTAAGGGCAAAAACCTGAATTTTACTCTCATAATGGTTATCTTTCCTCTTCATTCTCCATTTCATATCTACCGTCTTCCTCGGGCTAATTTCCTCATACCCAGTCAGATCCTTCTAATTGGGGCATTTTTTTATATAGCCCAAATTTGGTGTGTTTTTCTTTGCCACTAAGCTCGGCCACGAGCCGGCTTAGTAGCAAAGAGGAGCATCTGTAAACACCCCAAATTTTCATTCACCTCTCCAACATTTCCACCAAGCATCAGCATCCAGCCTCTTAAATCGTCGAAGGGCAAAATGGTCATTTTTTGAGCCCGGACCTTACAGAAGTCTAAATTGCATCTGCAACTCTCAACATTTCTCTATTTCTAGCTCAGATGTCCAAAATTCTATTCCTGACAAGAGACAAGAATCTTCAAATTCTGGTTCAGGATTATATTTCATAAGACATGTCATTGCATAGCATTGCATGAGCATTTCATATCACTGCACTGCACAGCATGTCATTTCGAGGTCCAGAACTCTTGATTTCAAAATTTTCAATCCAGATTAGCATTTCAACTCTTTTCAAAATCGATTTCAAAACCCTGGGTCTTCAAAATTATCAATTCTTCCCATTTTACCCCTAGGACTCTGAATTTCAAAATATTTTCTCAGGAAAACAATCTGGATAATTTTTTATAAGGATTTTGATTCTAGCCCTTTCATCTCAGATTTTTCCCTTTTGTCCACAAATTTTAAATATCTTCCTTTTACAAAATCGCCCAACAGGGGCCAAATCTTTTCAAAATTTCTGTTTTGTCAATTAGTCCAGATTTTGTGAAAATTCCAACAAAGAGGTTTTGTTGTTTTGTCCTTATTTCAATAAAGAAGCAATATGGGACCCACACTGAAATGGTGTCACACAGGCTTTTCTTTTGAAAAACCTGAATTTTGAAAAACCCAAAAATAAAGGAGCCTTGTCCCCTGGATTGGCGCCACTTGTCTTTTCTCTCTCCTCCCATTTATCTGCCAAGTGTCAGTGTGGGGCTACCTTAAGAAGCCGCCACATGTCATTAGACACCCTCTTCATTCCATGCCATGTGTCAGTGTCCACCATCTTCACCCTGCGCCATGTGTCATTCCATAGATCACCCTGAGATGCCAAGTGTCATGTGTTGTCCTGTCCAGAAAAAGCAAAACTTGTCTCCCCTGAGGTGGCACCAATTGAAGTGTGTCTCCTGCAGAGGACATGTGTCAATCTCTCCCTCCTTCAAAAAAAGCAGACTGACACATGTCACCTTCTGCTTTTCTCAGAAAAGCAAGTGACACATGTCATTTCTAGATTCTTTCAGAAAAAGCAAATGACACATGTCATTCTCTGCTCTTCTCAGAAAAAGCAAATGACACATGTCATTCTCTGCTCTTCTCAGAAAAAGCAAATGAGAGATGTCATTTCCTGCTTTCCTAAGAAAAAGCAAGTGACACGTGTCATTCTTTGCTATTCTCAGAAAAAGCAAATGACACATGTCATTCCCTACTTTTCTCAGAAAAAGCAAGTGACACATGTCACCCTCTGCACTTCTCAAAAAAAGCAAGGGACACGTGTCTCTCTCTGCTTTCTTTAGAAAAAGCAAGTGACACATGTCACTTTCTGCCTCCTTCAGAAAAAGCAACAATTCAAATATTCAAACTCCAGGCTGAGGTGGCGCAAATCCTAAAGTCTCCTCCCTAAATTCATTTTTTGAGATGGTGCCACGTGTCCCTTTCCCTCCTTTTCCTCCCTCTTGCCACATGTCATTGTAGGAGCCACCCTGAGATGGTGCCACATGTCAGTCTCTCCTTTCCTCTAGAAAAAGCAGAAATTTATATTTCAAACTCTCTCTGAGGTGGCACCATCTGAATCCTCTGCCTTTCCTTCTGACACATGTCAATGTAGATGCTCTGAGATGGTGCCACATGGCAGTCTCTCCTCCTTCCAGAATAAAGCAGAATATGAATTTCAAACTCCAAGACAACCCCTCTGAGGTGGCGTCTTCTACTTCTTCAGCTCCTCCGTCCTGACACATGTCAATGTTGAGCCACCCTGAGGTGGCGCCACATGTCAGTCTCTCCTTTCATCAGAAAAAGTAGAATTCAAACCCCTCTGAGGTGGCATCTTTTGCTTCCTCTGCTCCTACCTTCTGACACATGGCAGTGTGGAGCCACCCTGAGGTGGCGCCACATGGCAATCTCTCCTTCTTCCAGGAAAACCAAGCTTTGAATTTCAAACTCCAAGAGGACATCCTCTGAGGTAGCGCCATTTGGGAGACTCCTGCAGAGAAAATCAAGCAAGCTTTTTGAAAAATTCTAAATTCCCCTGCTGAGGTGTCTCACTCACAAAACTCTCATTTTTATTTTCTCAAAAAATCAAAATGGCATGCTCTGAGATGGCGCCACATGAAAGGTCTAGATTCATTGTCTTTGAATTTTGAAAATCTCTAAAATTTCTACAAATACCCTAGCCCATGCCCAGCTTAGGGGGAGCCTTGTTTGAGAATTGAACTTCATAATTCCATTTTTTTCTTTCTTGGTGTCCTTTGGATTCACGCCCCTCTGGAACCCCTTATCAAGGTAGCCGCTCTTTTCGGGAGTTCCAAAACCGCTGGAGAACACAAGGTAAGCCTCCATTCCTATTGATTTCACCATGATAATGCCTTTGGTTTTATTCGTGTTGTCGTTTGAAGAAAGAGCTCATTCGAGGGATGGATTGAGCTATTCTCATAAAATGACATATATAAAAAAATATAATTATGCTTCCTTGATGATTTTTAGCATTCATGCATTTAGTTAAATTTAATTTATATTTTATTTCGTTAATTTAGCATGTTTCTTAGGTTAATTAGGTATTTATTTCAATTCTGCTCAATTTCAATAGCTCTCTGTTTTTGTCAGTCAGTCCACACGTCATTTCATACATTTATTTTTCATTAAAAATTCTAAAAAAATCATGAAATGTGCCCTTAGGTGTCCCTAGAAATGTGCCAAAAATTCGGAGAGATTTGAATTCGTTTACTGCGGTAAACGTTCAAAAAGATGAGTCAGGTTTTATTACTCGGGATGCATTTTAAAATATCATTTCCGACTTATAAAATCGAGATCTCCCTCATGGAAGATCCGATTCTCGATACGAAAGATGTTCTGAACGCGGAAGAATGTCTAGTTGTTAACATGATTTTCTTAGATGTTTCTGATTTTTTTTAATGTCTGACAAAAATCCGAGAGTTCGGGACACGTGTGAGAGCCTGATTTAGGCCTCTGAGACTTTGGATCGACTTAGGCTATGGGTTCTCTTTGGGTATTGATCCAAATCCAAATCTGTAAAAAATGAATGTTATGTCCTAGATGTCCTATGTTTGCATCTGAAAGCTTGTAATTTTTAAAATAGTTGTGATATCTGTTTCGGATTTTTCTTGTCAGTCACCTGTTTGGTTACATTTGTCTGTTCTGTCAATTCAGGAATGAAAAGTTATATTTTTTATCCATGTTTTTGTTGATCAAATGACAAAATCATGAACATGAAAGTTGTCCTTGTAGGTGTCATGAGTAGATCTGTTAAATATCAGAAATTTCCATGGCAGTTTGCCATTTTGTTAGCATTTTATATTAGATTAGGTTGATTTTTACCTCCGTCAAAACCAAATCCCTGTTACCGAACTCACCATGGCTCAAATCTCGATACTGTAAAAACAAAAAATGTTCCCTCTCAGGTCCTTTAGCAGTTTGCAAAATATCAGAAGTTTTTATGTTGTAAATTTTGCATTATCATATTAAGCATTGCATTTGGTTCGGGTCCGTAGGCGAAGTCCACCATTTTTAGGACTTTCTTTAAATTTTAGCATTTAAATCATATCATTTCATGAATTTTAGCATTCTAGGCTGTTTATCAAAGTATGTAGATGCTTCATACCGAATTTGGTGCAATTTGGAATTCATTTGAGGCTTGATTTAGCCACATCATTAAAATAGGGCCCCGCGGGACCCGAATCCAAGCGAAAAACAAGCGAAATTCGTTATTTTGGATAAATTGCAAAATGTCAAATTCTGATTTTACAGTCCTAATGTGTTTAGCAGCATGTCATCATGCCTCATACTGCATTTCATCATCATTTGTTTCAGTTTGAATTTCGAAATCTCACTTTTACCAAGTTTTCCTTAAAAAAAACCCAGATTTTAAAGGTATAACTTTAATATTAGGGGTATTTTGGTCATTTTGACCCCAATTCCGAATTTCAAACTATTTTCTACCGAATTTCTTGCATTTTCATCATTTCAAATATCAAGGAAGCATGATAATAGGGTTTATATCCAATTAAATCCAATAATTTCATAATATTATTGGAAAATCTTGGAAAAACCCACATATTTGAGCTAACCTTATTTCAATTTGGCAGGGACATTCAAAAGAAGGAGATGAAGTCTGAAATTTCCATTTATTTCATTTATTTAGTGATGTAATAATGTAAATTTTGAAATAAGAGATTTAATTTTCTGCTTAGACTAGGATGCATAACATATAGTTTGAATTTATGCAATATCATGTTTATGTGATTCATGCACATTATTTCAAAAGCACTATGGATGTACACGATTGGCACGTGCACCAACTCTTAGGGAGTTGATGAACTCGGTGGAATCCATATTTACGGCCCTAGTCAGAATATGGACGAGACCCAGATCCATCATCTTTCTACCAGTCACATTGAGCATACACTCTTAGGCTGTCTTAAAATGCACATCATATTTCTAATATTTTCAAAGTATTGTGAATTAACTCAAATAAGCTCTGAACATATTCATGGCCACAATCAGAATATGTGAAGGATTTATTTTGACTTAATACACATTTTTC
Organism: Nuphar pumila; assembly: GCF_984573655.1. Taxonomy (NCBI): domain Eukaryota; kingdom Viridiplantae; phylum Streptophyta; class Magnoliopsida; order Nymphaeales; family Nymphaeaceae; genus Nuphar; species Nuphar pumila. The sequence continues at coordinate 79,532,283 of NC_143253.1, forward strand.
CAACAAAATCTTTTCAAAGTGCATTCATTCACTCATATCATTTGCAGCATGAAATCATTGGTTTTTTTATCATTTTCTTAAGAAAATTTCATTCTCAAGAAATCGATTTCTCAAGAAACTCTGAGAATTTTTCAAAATTGATTTTCCCAAGTCAAGGTTTTTCCACAGTTTTCCATGAAAAAGGGTTATTTTCTCAAGATTTTCAAAAGAAGTCTCTCATCTTTCTCAAAGATCAAAATCAATTTCCAAATGTTTCAAGGGTAAGATTCTCAGGATTTCAATTTCCCAAGTTTCAATCCTCCCTCTCCAAAGAATTTTCCATTGAATTTCAATCATTTTCCAAAAGAAGCTTTCCAAACTTGAAGCTTTTCCTGACAAGCATTTTTCCTTCAAATGTTTACCCTTTTCTCAAGAATTCTTTCCATTTTCTCAGGATTTTCATCCATTCATGATTTTCCCACACCTTTATGAACTTTCTCGTGATTTCAAAACCCCTTTCATCTGAGTTTCCTGAGAAATTGACTTTCACCTTTTCCCTGAGAAATATCTTTCAACTCAAAATATTTTCCAAGCATACATCATGTTTTTCCTACTTCCACTTTCCAAAATCTCAAAGCACATGCCTGAATTCTCTGTGCATTTACGATAGAACACGATTTTGATGATTTAACTAAGTCAAGCACAATTTTGGTCCTTGGTTCGATTACCTCTGTTAAAGGCGGCAGGAACGGTCTAACCTCGTACCGATAGGTCGAGCCCCATCCCATGGATTTTCCCGCTATTTTCAAAACAGAGGCGAGTATTTCAAAACAAATTCCAAAATCCTGTCAAGTTTGAATCGCGAAAGCATTCCCTCCCTCTCTCTTCCGGAAGGAAAGGAAGACGGGGAAAAATTTTGCGACGATAACAAAATCACTATTTTCCAAGGTATATATTCAATTTTAAAGTTTAAATTTAGAAAAATCAAGCTTTCCAAAGTTACTTGAAATTCCTCAGAAATCAATTTTCCTAAAACACTTGAATTATTTAGAAATCGATTTTCATTTTCCTCAGAAATATTCTCTCACCATGATCCACGATTTTTCCATGTGACATCTTTTCCAAGAATTCTCCAAGTATTTCAAATCTCAAAGCAAACATCATATATTCAAATCTGCATTTTCAGAAAATTTATAGCACATGCCTGATTCTTTGTGCATTTAGGAAATAGAACACGATTTAGACAAGTTGAGCAAAGCTAAGCACATAATTGATCCTTGGTTCAATTACCCGTGGTAAAGGCGCCAGAAACGATTGAACCTCGTACTGACAGGCGAGTCCCATTCTTCGGAATTATCCCGCATTTTAAAATAGAGGCGCGTTATTTTCAAAATCTTTTTCAAAAGTCAGTTTGACTTGCAAAAGTAAAATTTTACGATGATAACAGGTAGCATTACTGCAAACCCTCACGAGACCTTACTCGTCCACTAGGTACAGAGTTCCTTTAGGAATTTGGCATAAGCCGACACCTGCTGAATGCCATCTAGCAAAGGCAGGTTGATCTGTACATGCTTGAAGATCTCGAGCATGTCCTGGACCTTCGTGCTTTGCTTTCCTCTGCCAACGGAAGATTCTAACACTTTGGGATAGGGTGGTTTTGGAATATACATCTGGGGGTCCTCCTCTTTGTGAGAAGGCTCACTCCTATCCTGCTTATGAACTGGGGTGGAGGACTGAGCCGCAGAAGATGGTATGCTCGATTCTGGCTCATCTGTCCTCTCTCTACTCTCGAAGTGATACTCACGTCCACTCCTAAGGACCATAACAACTTTGGCCTGTTGTTGTGATTCAGTGATATATAGGTCTTCCATCATTGGTTCCTTGCCCTTTGGGTTCATCACTGCCTGACTCGGCAAACTGCCCTCAGGTCTCTGACTTATTGCTTCTGCTAACTGCCCCATCTGCGATTCTAACTTCGCGATGAACTGAGTATGTGAACTCAATATCTGACTGCACTTCTCGAAGGCATTCTGATTAGAGGTTTTCACCTCTTGGAATGCTTGGAGAAGTCTCTCCTTGAAAGAACTCTGCTGAGCAGACTCTGTTACGACAATGAAGTTGTACATGATACTTCAGGTACAAGGTTTTGATGATGAGCAAGTGAATCAACTGCATTTCAGCTAAGGCAATGAAGAAATATGACAAGCATTGATGAACTCGATGCAGAATCATTGAAGACTTATGTGCAAATGTAAATTTTGCTTAATGTCTTAGATTCTTGTAAGAGCCTTACTTAGAGTGCATATTTTGGTTGCATTTCAGCTAAAAAGTCTTTAGAAAAACTTTTCTAAAAGAACCCTTCATGAAAATCTTTTTAGAAAACTCTTTTCTTAAATTTTCATGTTTATTAGTCGACCAATAGACTCACCAGTCGACTAATTCTTTCGCGCCAAATTTTCTAAACAAAATGTCATTTTTGTCAAAATTAGTCGACTAATGACTTTATCAGTTGATCAGACAAAATGTCTGTTTTTTGAAAATTTAGCAGTAGTCGACTAATGATTTTATCAGTCGACTGAACAGAACATGTATTTTGAGAAAAATTTAGCAGCAGTCGACAGAAAGGTTTTTCAGTCTACTAATGATATTATCAGTCGACTAATTTTTTCTCTAGTCGACTAAATTTCAAAAGTTCAGATTTTCAAATGGCTCGATAAACAGATCAGTCGACCAACGATAATTGTCAGTCTACTAATAGCTAATTATCAGTCGACTCACTATTGTTCCAGTCGACTAATTTTGTCGTTTTTCCTAAAACTTTTAAAAGGCGTGTCTTTTCATTTTTTAAACATTTTAATTGTTCAAAATGGACTATTTTGATACTCTTTCATACCCTCAACGTATGAAATGTTTCAATTATAAATATGAGTGCATTTTACACTCAAAAGCACTGCAATTCAATCAATTTGAATCAATTACTCTTTGCTTTTCACTTATATTCATTTTCTCACTCACGTGATATTTTTCACTTCAGTTTTTCACTCAAATTCCTTTGAGAGACAGTGAATTTGTGAGTTGAGTATTTCAACAACCTCAAAAGCCAATTGCATCTCATTTGCATTCATAAGTGTTGAGAAACTCTGTTTTGATGTCACATAATATGATACACTGTCTCATTTGATTCTATATAATATGCCTTCTTGAAAAATGTTATATTATGACTGGATATGTTTTGCCATAAAACTAACGAGTATTTGATGCAAGGATATCTCACCCAAAAAGGATGGAGTCCTCCTGTTCAAGTACAACTATGGTGCAATCATACTCCTTGAAGAAAAGCTTGATGAGCCATGCATTACTAAAGAGCATCCAAAAAGTTCGACTACCTCAAGATTGAAGATTGTATTTTTCTTCTTTAGAGTCATATGTAACAGAACCTTCAGAAGCATGCATATTGCATAGTACATAACCATTCATAAAAACTATATCATAAAAGTATACGATAGTTTCAAAAAGCTCCTTTTTGAAAACTAATAATTGTACCTTCTTACAACCCTTTATGAAAAAGATATTTTGTCATGTAATAATTGTACGTTCTTACAACCCTTTATGAAAAAGATATTTTGTCATGTAATAATTGTACCTTACACTATATACAAGACAACATGAAAAAGAAATGTAGGAAAAAGACAAAAACATAAAATCGGCTACATAGAGAAAAACAAATATAATATAGTTTTGAAAAGACTCTAGTTACCTTCTTTAAAGAAATGTTTTTAATATAAGAAAAAGACAAAAACATAAAATCGGCTACATAAAGAAATACAAATATAATATGTTTTTTGAAAAGACTCTAGTTACCTTCTTTAAAGAAATGTTTTTAATATAAGAAGAAGACAAAAACATAAAATCGGCTACACAAAGAAATACAAATATAATATGTTTTTTGTAAAGACTCTAGTTACCTTTTTACAAAACCATAGAATGTCGACTTACTTGAAGTCATCATTCTCTTTGTACAAAGCATTAAATACCTCTTGTAACAAATCATTGTTAATATCCTTCTCAAGGAATGTCGACTTTCTTTTAGTCCTCATTCTCTCTGAAGACTTTGAAAAACACAACATAAAGAAAACACTTGACATGACTATGTACAAATATATATCAAAGCACTCAGTGTACTTACACTCATTTAAAGTAAAGAAGTACTTATGTACCTCAAATCATTAATTAGAATAAAGACAAAACTACAATCCAACGTTCAATGTACTATTGTAAGAAATAGACTTTTTACATAAAATATGTATTACCTAAAATATTACAACGACTAGTGTACCCCATACTTCACTGTTTATAGAAAAAGGCATTCTCAAATTTCTCTTAAGATGTTTTTGAAAATGACATGACATTTCACATCTCAAAAAAGGCTACGATTTCAAAAAGCAACGACTACTTTTTCAAAAGCTATATAAACACACTCAAATAAACTATTCATATGGAATGGAATAGACGGGTGAGCTTACAACGAGAAAAATCCCTATTCGATATTTGAAAAAGTGAGCCTTGAAAAAGAAAGAGAAAAAGAAAAGAAAGAAAAGAGAAAAAGTCAAGTCCAGCTCTTTGACAAAGAGCATCCTCTGAGTGACAAACAGAACATTCTGAGAATCCTTCATTCGTGCATTCATATCATTCTGAAGGTTCTATAGGAAGTATTGTAACTCTGTTATTCACTGTTTTCCTTCTTTGTTGAAAGAAGTAGACCTCTGTGAAAGAGGGTGTTGCCCTTCTCTGTTGAGAGAAGAAGACCTCTGTGAAAGAGGGTGTTGTCCTTCTCTGTTGAGGGAAGAAGACCTCTGTGGAAGAGGGTGTTGTACTATTTATCCGGTGACTCGGATGTTATAGTGGAAAGCTCAAGTGGTTTGCTTGGGGACTGGATGTAGGTCTAGGTACTGACCGAACCAGTATAAATTCTGTGTTTTATGTGTTGTGCCTTATTGCCTGATTATTTTATTTTATCGATCTTTATCGTACTTCACTATTCACCCTCCCTCTAGTGGAATTTCATTTGGTATCAGAGCAGGTTTGCTGGTTTCGACATAACAAGTCTTCCAGCACAAATGGCATCTACCTCTTATGCTCGTGATATTGAAGGTCAACATGCATCTCGTCCTCCTTTCTTCAATGGCTCCAACTATGGATACTGGAAGTGCAGAATGACTATCTTTCTTAAATCCATAGACTTTGCTGTATGGAAAATTGTTGAGCATCCATACACATCTCCATCCGCAGACTATAACTTATGGTCTGATGAAGAAAAGAAAATGACAAACCTAAATGCAAAGGCTATGAATGCCTTATATTATGCCATTGATCAGAATGAATTCAACAAAATATCTATATGTGAATCTGCATATGACATTTGGCATTCTTTGGAGGTTATTCATGAAGGAACCAACAAAGTAAAAGAAGCCAAAATCTCATCTTTTGTTAGAAAATATGAGTTGTTCAAAATGAACAAAGATGAACCCATCACAGAGATGTTTACCAGATTCACCAACATCACCAACGATCTGAAATCTCTGGGTGTAACATATTCCCAGACAGAAAAGGTGACGAAAATCTTGAGATCTCTCACAACTGATTGGGAGAAGAAGACTACTGCTATTGAAGAAGCTCAAGATTTATCTAAGCTTACTTTGGACGACTTAATAGGCAATCTTATAGCCTATGAAGTCCACATGAAAGAAAGAAGGGAAGAAGAGCAACCAGTAAAGAAAACTCTAGCTTTCCCAACCCTATCTGAGAATGAAGACTCAGATAAAGAATCAGAAATTGCGCTACTTACCAGAAAATTCCAGCGCTTCATGAGAAGGAACCGGCTTCCAAATAGGCACAAGGAAAGAAAAGATCCTAAAGAAGATCCCATGTGCTATCAGTGTAATAAGTCAGGCCACTTAAGACGTGACTGTCCCCTTCTCAAAAGAAAGTCCAAGACTGAGGAACCAAAGAAGAGGTTCTTCAAGAAAAAGGCTCTGCATGCTCAATGGGATGATTCAAAACCATCCACTAGTGAAGAGTCAAGTGATGATGAAGCCGAAACTGCAAATATGTGCTTCATGGCAAACGAAAGTTCGGTAAGTGAAATCTCTGATTTTTCCTTTGAAGAACTTCTAGATGCTTTTCAAGAACTATTTGAAGAATCTAGAAAATTGAGTTTCAAAAATAAAGATTTAAAATCTGAAAATCTAAAGCTTTTCCAAAAGAATGAAAAACTCAGCAGTGAAAATTCTGAGTTGAAAAAGGAAAACCTTATGCTTATGTCTGAAATTTCTTCTACTAGCTCCAAAACTAAAAATCTGCAAGTAGAAATTTCAGAGCTAAAAAGTAAAACTGAGAACCTCATGAAAACAGTTTTCACGTTTACTAAAGGTAAAGAGAACTTGGATAAACTCTTATCCTCTCAGAAAGTCACTTTTTACAAGAATGGTATTGGCTACTCTCATTTCAAAAAGCCTTCTTGTATGAATCAAAAGACCACGTTTGTGAAAAGTTCATCTGAACCAAATAAGGAGTATTATAATGCTAATCTTTTTAACTCCTCTAAGGTTGTAGACAAACCCAAATCCAAATGGATATGGGTTCCAAGGTCTAACAAAAAGGGACCCGATTGGGTACCAAAAAGAAATTTTACTTGATGATTTGCAGGCTCCAAACAAGAAGAACAGATGGATACTAGATAGTGGATGTTCAAAGCACATGACAGGACATCCAGACCTTTTTGCTGTTCTTCATCATAAAGAAGGAGGAACCGTCACCTTTGGAGATAACAACAAAGGTTTGATAATTGGCATTGGTAATATTGGTAACATAGATAAACCTCTTATGAAAGACGTTCTCCTTGTTAAAGGCTTAAAACATAACCTACTAAGTATCAGTCAAATGTGTGACACAGGTTATAATGTTAGCTTTAATCATGATGCATGCCTCATAGCAGACACCAACGAAAACATCATCTTAAAAGGTATAAGAAAGAATAATATATATGAACTATACCTAGAAAACATCACAGAACATTGCCTTATAGCTAATAATGACTCTCAACATTTATGGCGCATGAGAATGGGTCATGTAAATTCTAAGTACATGTCTAAATTAGCTAAAAATAAGTTAGTACGTGGGTTACCCAAAATTTCTTTTAAAAAAGATTACTTTTGTGATGCATGTCAATTAGGAAAATTGTCAAAATCATCTTTCAAATCAAAAAATATCATTTCAAGTAAAAGACCTTTAGAGCTTCTCCACCTGGATCTTTTTGGTCCTTCTAGAGTAGCTAGTCATAATCACAATAAATACGTTTTTGTTATTGTAGATGACTACTCAAGATTTACTTGGGTAATATTTTTGAAAAACAAAAGTGACACGTTTTGTCAATTTGAAATCTTATGTAAAAAATTACAAAACGAAAAATCTTGTTCTATTGTTAAAATCCGTAGTGACCATGGAGGAGAATTTGAAAATGAACTTTTTGAAAAATTTTGTAACTTGCATGGTATTTCTCATAACTTTGCCTTTTTTAGAGCTGCACCTCAAAATGGTGTAGTAGAAAGAAAGAACAGAACCCTTCAGGAATCTGCTGGAACTATGCTCCAACACAATAATCTTGCTAAATCTTTTTGGGCAGAAGCTGTTAATACTGCATGCTACATAACAAATAGAGTTCTCATTAGACCCTTATTAAATAAAACTCCCTATGAACTATTCTATGACAGAACTCCAAGAATAGACTATTTCAAAGTCTTTGGATGTAAATGCTTTATCCTAAACATAAAAGATAGCCTAGATAAATTTGATGCAAAATCCGTTGAAGGCATATTCTTAGGATATTCAAGTCATAGTAAAGCATACAGAGTTTTCAATAAGAGTTATAATACTATTAAAGAATCTATGCATGTTAGTTTTTGTGAATCTATTGATCAATCTGTTCATAAGCAAACTAATGATGATGATGTTGAAAGTACAGATTTATTCTTAGATAACACAGCTAAGTCTAATGAAGATGATCTCAAAGAACATTTGTCGATATCAAAGATCATCCTCAAAAGCAGATTTTGGGAGACCTGACAAAAGGGGTTCAAACTAGAGCTCAGCTAGAACGGATTGCAAACATGGCATTCATTTCTCAACTTGAACCAAAGAAGATTGATGAAGCCATCATTGATGAGTTCTGGATGCTAGCCATGACTGAAGAATTGAATCAATTCCAAAGAAATGATGTTTGGGATCTTGTACCAAGACCAAAGGACCATCAGATCATTGGAACAAGATGGATCTTCAGAAACAAGCTGGATGAAACAGGTAATGTTATAAGGAACAAAGCTAGACTAGTAGCTCAAGGATACAACCAGGAAGAAGGTATTGATTTTGATGAAACATTTGCTCCTGTTGCTAGACTTGAATCTATTAAAATGTTTTTAGCATATGCAAGCTATATGGATTTCAAATTATATCAAATGGATGTTAAAAGTGCCTTTTTAAATGGTTTTATAAATGAAGAAGTTTATGTAAAACAACCTCCAGGATTTGAAAATGAACAATATCCAGATCATGTTTTTAAACTAAAACGTGCATTATATGGTCTAAAACAAGCACCTCGTGCTTGGTATGATAGACTTAAAACCTTTTTATTAAAAACTATTTTTTCTGTAGGCAAAGCAGACTCGACATTATTTGTGAAAATAGTGAATAATCATACCCTAATTGTTCAAATATATGTAGACGATATCATCTTTGGCTCTTCTAACAGCACTCTTTGTAAAGAATTTTCTAAGTCCATGCAGAAAGAATTTGAAATGAGTATGATGGGAGAACTCACCTACTTTCTTGAACTGCATATTAAGCAAACCAAGGATGGAGTTTTCATCAATCAATCTAAGTATGCTCGTGAACTTCTGAAGAGGTTCAACATGAACTCAACTGCTTCAAAATCTACTCCTATGAGCACTACTATTGTTTTGGACAAAGATGAAGATGGTAAGTCTGTTGATACAAAGGTATACCGAGGTATGATAGGATCACTTCTTTATTTAACTGCTAGCCGTCCAGATATTATGTTCAGTGTTTGCTTGTGTGCTAGATTTCAGTCAAATCCAAAAGAATCACATCTTAAAGCTGTAAAAAGAATAATGAGATATTTAAAAGACACAAGTGATTTCGGATTATTCTATTCAAAATCCTCTACATTTGATCTAATCTCATACAACGATGCTGACTTTCCTGGAAGTAAATCTGACAGAAAAAGCACAAGTGGAACATGTCATATGCTAGGGCACTCTCTAGTATCATGGTTCAGTAAGAAGCAAAACTGTGTATCCTTATCAACTACTGAAGCCGAATACATTGCTGCTAGCCTAGCCTGTACACAAGTTATCTGGATGAAACAAACCTTAAAAGATTTTGGTCTAAATTTTGAAAATACCACTATTTTCTGTGATAATACTAGTGCTATAAACTTATCTAAGAATCCTATTTTACACTCACGAACTAAGCACATTCAAATAAGACACCACTTCTTAAGAGAACAAGTCTTAAACAACATAATTAAACTCGAATTCATACCCACTAATCAACAGTTAGCAGACATATTCACTAAACCATTAAAACATGAAGACTTCACACGTATTAGAAGAGAACTAGGAATATGCAAACTAAATGACTTGTAAATTAATCACACTTATTAAGAGTATTGCTTTTGATAAAATCTTATTTTAAAAGTTTCTTATTATCGATTTTTTTGTGTTTGTTTTACTATTCAAAGTCAAACCATGTTTTCATATTTTCGTATACTCACAATACTCAAAAAAATTCATTCATCATAACACATTCTTTATGTCTTTCAACATGTCATCTTTCAAGTACACTCTCATAATGTCTTCTTGTCCTATCTCCTTTTACACATATCCATAAGAACCATTTACTTTAAGTAAAAAGTTATCATGTCTTGGATCATATCACTCATTTCATTACACCTTATATATTTTTTGTCCTTTTGTGACAACCTCTCATACAAAAAGCTAGCCGACCTCCAAACATGACTCCTCATTATTATTCTTAATAAATTATATTCATGTGATATATTTTCTTTTTTTTATGACCTCTTATCAATGTACGTATTTAAAATCTTAAGACCTCTTATGAAAAATTCAAAGTGATTATTATTTTTGTATCACCTCTTAAGTGGTTATATTTCATGTAAACTTTTACTATATCATCGGTTATTTCATAGCTTAAGTATAGTCTATTATCATCCAATCATCCTTCACATCTTTTATGAAATCATATTCTCTATTGTTTTTAATACTACTAGTACCACCTTTTTATTTCCTCTTTCTCTCTTTATCTCATATGAAGTGACTTTCCATCCGTGACCATGACTCTCTCTTATATTGTATATCTCTCTAAAATCGAGACTCATTAAAGTCTTGTCTTCAAGCAAAACTTTATTTATTCTAAATCTACTTTATGTCATATCTAAATCAAGTGAATGTTGTCCTTTATAACCTTTCTCTTTTCTCTACATATCCGTATCATCTTTTTATGTCTTTCACTCTCCTTTCACGCTTATCAATATATATACTTCATAAATAAAAACTATTATTGTCTCTCACTCATACCCCATGGGTTGTCCTATACTAAACTCTCCATTCACGAATTAAGAATACCTCCACATAAAGTAAAAAGTTGCTTGTTTTATTAGGCCATTATTTTTAAAATCATTCACTCTTTTTAGTTCAACATGACACCCCATACTCTATTAATGGCTTCTCTCACTAGTCGATAAACTCACCCATAGTAAAATCTATATATATACTAATTATTTCAAAACTATGTCCTTCTCAACCTAATATAATACACTATCTTCAAACATTGATTTGATTTGTCATTCACAAGTCTCTTAACTTACTACTCACGGATTTCCTTATTTGACTAAATTCTAAAAATCACTCACTTCCAATGTCATTCAAAACCTATCAAAATTATTTTCATTCCTCTATTTAATGGATTGGTTCATCACACACCAATTCCACTCGTATCTATCTATCATCCTACAAACTATTACCCACTTCAAACTCGCACTTCTTAGTCCTTCTTTTTCCATACAAACTCTTGCAATGGCCTCTTCCTCCTCCAACAATGTGATTACTGCAGCAGATCTAAGGTATCCAGATCTGTTTCACAATTACAACTTACTATGCTCTCGCCCCATTCATGAAGGTAAATTGGTTAACTTCGACGATTTCATGCTATTTGACTTAGACAACTATCTCCCTGAACTCAAACCTCTACTAGGATCTTCATCCCAAGCTGCCTACTATCCTGAACTAGTTCGACTTTTCTATACAAACTTTTCCACTGATCATGAACAAACTACAATCACCACCAAAGTTCGAGGCAAGCTGATGTTCTTTCATGCTTCCTCACTAGGTAGAATTCTAAATCTGCCTTCCACCGGCACCGACCTCAACACCATAGTACCTATCGAATGATCGGTACTTCGAAAAATTCTTCTCTGTACCAACTGCTACCAACTTCCATGGCACATGAGGAATCTCCAACCTCATGCTCAATTACTTGCCCAGATTCTTCTCCAACCTCAAGCTTCCCCGCAAGGGATTAGTTCCATGAAAAATCTCTCTCCTTATCTATGCAATATTTTCCTCTACTCCGATAAACTGGTCCTCAATTCTTTTCGACCTTTTCATTCGTTACTAGAAATTCAAGCCTCTTCTTTTCGGGTGTTTCATAACTCCCATTCTCAAATACTTCAAAGTACCCCTTCACAACGAAGTCATCCTCCGTCCCTCTCAGGTCCTCGATGCTTCCACCTTCAATCTAAGGTCCCTGCACATGCCCGGCTCTGATGAAGAAGATCCAACATCCACCTTTGATTACTTCTCTGCAATGATGGATATCAAGCGCTCTTAGGATCGTATCCTTCGCAATCAAGCCCTATTGCAGCAAACTCGTCCAGCTCACAAGCGGAATCGTGTCGACCGAACACATCAACCTCCTCCACCTTTGGGATAAACTTGTTTTTTTTTTTGGTCTGTAATAACTTTTAATTCCTTTTGGTCTGTAATAACTCTCTTACTCTGATCCCTTCCTTTTTGTCCATGACAAAGGGGGGGAAAACCTGTCTCCATTATTGGAGAAATACTCTCTTTAAACATTTTTCAAATATTTTATCATATTATTATTTCTATGCATAATGTCTTTTTGACAGGGGGAGCATATTTTGTCATCATAAAAAAGGGGGAGAATGTTGAGAAACTCTGTTTTGATATCACATAATATGATACACTGTCTCATTTGATTCTATATAATATGCCTTCTTGAAAAATGTTATATTATGACTGGATATGTTTTGCCATAAAACTAACGAGTATTTGATGCAAGGATATCTCACCCAAAAAAGATGGAGTCCTCCTGTTCAAGTACAACTATGGTGCAATCATACTCCTTGAAGAAAAGTTTGATGAGCCATGCATAAGTTGTTAATTATTTCATTTTTCTGTAAAAGGAAGGACTCCTTGGTTTAAAGGAGTTGTTTGCTTTCAGTAGGTGTGTTACTGAAAGTGAGACCGGATTTGGTCTGTATGATCTTGTAGTTACACAAGGTTGATAGTGGAAATCTCAAGCTGGTTTTGCTTGGGGACTGGATGTAGGTCGGAAAAGACCGAACCAGGATAAATTATTGTGTTCTTTGTGTGATTGCTTTGCGAATTGTAAAATCCGTCAAAATTCCGTAGACGATATTTAAAAGCACTATTCACCCCCCCTCTAGTGCTCATTGCCTCAATCCTACTGCACTTTCATCTGGTATCAGAGCAAGTTTGCTATTATTTTGATTTGACCATCATCTAGCATGGCAACTACAACATCTCAGCACAAAGAAGGATGCTCCTTTGTTCATCCTCCTATCTTCGACGGAACAAACTATGGATACTGAAAAGTGAGAATGACAATATTATTGCAATCCATGGATCTCGAAATTTGAAGAGTTGTTTCAGAAAAGTACCAAATGCCATCAACTAATTTCAGTCAATGGACCGATGAAGAAAAGAAGACTGCTTTACTTAATGCCAAGGCTATGAATGCATTGTATTGTGTTCTTGACAAGGTAGAGTTCAATCGCATCTCTCAATGCTCTACAGCAAATGAAATCTGGCATACTCTTCTCGTAACTCACGAAGGTACGTCAAAGGTAAAGGAATCTAAAATCGCTTCTTTAGTTCATAAATTTGAATTGTTTAAAATGAAGCAAAATGAATCTATATCGGACATGGTAACAAGAATGACCGATATCACTAACACTCTGAAATCCCTTGGAAAAGAATATTCACAAGTGAATTTAGTCAAAAAAATCCTAAGGTGTTTAACTCCTGAATGAGAGAGAAAAACTACAGGTATTGAGGAAGCAAATGATTTAAATACTCTCACTCTTGAAGATTTGGTTGGTAACTTAATGGCATATGAAGTTCAACTTCAAGACAGACAAGAAGAAGAACCCAAGAAGAAATCTCTTGCTTTTAAGGCTACTTCTGACTCTGAAAATTCAGAAGAAGATGAAGATGAAGATGAAGATATTGCCCTTATTACAAATCAAAAGATTCATCAAAAATGGAAGATTTCAAAGAAAGGTAAAGAAAGCGGATTTTTCCAATCCAAATGAAGTCAAGTGCTTTAACTGCAAAAAGGTAGGACATATCAAGAAAGATTGTCCTCTTCTCAAAATCAAGCCCAAGGACCAATTCAAGAAGAAAAAGGCATTTCAAGCATGTTGGGATAATAGTGACTCATCTTCCGATGAAGAATCAAATGAAGAAGTTGCCAACATGTGTTTTGTAGCACAAGAAGACTCGGTAAGTCAATTTGACTATGATGATTTATTAGAAGCATTCAATGATTTATATGCTAAATTTAAGAGTCTATGTTCTAAAAACAAAGAGTTAAAAACTGAAAATTCAACTCTTGACTCTCAAAACGAAGTGTTACTTCAAGAGATAAAAGATTTTAAGAAGGAAAACTCTTGTCAAGCATTTGAGATAAAAGAAATTGGAATTAGAACCAATCTCTTATAAAAAGAAATAACTAGTCTAAAAGAAAAATCAAATGATCTTCTTTCTATAGTGACCAAATTCACAAATGGTCAAAAGAATCTAGAAAGACTTATTGGTTCTCAAAGATGCTCAGTTAATAAAACCGGATTGGGATATAGCTTCTTTGATACTCAAAATAGACCAAACTATGTGGTGAATAATCAAAGAAAATATTCTCAACCATTTGTTTAAAGAACTAAATTTTCTAGAAATGCATCTAATCATGAAACTTATAATGCTTATAAGCCTAGACATGATTACTCTAGAAATGCTAAATCTTTTTATAAAAAGAATATTTATTATCAAAGGAAACCAAAATCCAAATGGATATGGGTTCCTAAGACTAACTCTCATGGACCCAAAAATAGAAAGGGGTCAAACGCTTTGTCTTCTAATTTTGTTGTAGGTACACAAAATAAGGAGCAAATGGATATTTGATAGCGATTGTTCCAAACATATGACTGGAAGGCCAGAGTTATTTTTCACCCTCCAAAATAAGGATGGAGGAGTGACAATAACAAGGGAAAAGTAATAGGTATTGGTAATATTGGTAATCCAAAATTTCCCTTGATAGAAAATGTTCTCTTAGTAGATGGTTTAATGCATAATTTATTATCAATTAGTCAATTATGTGATAAAGATTTTTTTGTTTCTTTTGAACATGATTTATGCTTAATTTCTGATTTTCAATCTAAAAAGATCATTTTTAAAGGTAAAAGAAGGAACAATGTGTATGAACTTTATCTAGATGAGTTACCCACTTTTAATGAAAAATGTCTTATTGTTTCAAATAAAATTCAATGGTTATGGCACAAGAGACTTGGACAAGTTAATTTTAAAATTATTTCCAAGTTATCCAAGAATGATCTTGTTAGAGGTCTACCTAGAATACCATATAAGAAGGATCACTTATGTGATGCTTGCCAAATGGGTAAACAAATCAAGAGTTCTTTTAAAACAAAAGATATAGTTTCAACAAAACGTTCTCTTGAACTTTTACATTTAGATCTATTTGGACCATCTAGAATTCAAAGTTTGAATGGTAGCAAGTATGCTTTTGTTATAGTAGATGATTATTCTTGATTTACATGGGTGATTTTTCTAAAAAACAAAAATGATGCTTTTCCTGAATTTTCCAAACTTTGTAGAAGAATTACAAATGAAAAATCTACATCTATTATTAAAATTCGTAGTGATCATGGCGGTGAATTTGAAAATGAATCTTTTCTAAAGTATTGTGATTTACATGGTATATCTCACAACTTTAGTTTTCCTAGAGCAGCTCCACAAAATGGAATTGTTGAAAGAAAGAATAGAACTTTGCAAGAATGTGCTAGAACCATGCTTCAAGATAAAAATTTACCAAAATACTTTTGGGTTGAAGCAATAAATACAGCATGTTATGTTTTAAACCGTGTTCTTATTTGACCAATTTTACATAAAAAATGTTTTGAATTGTATTATGATCGTATATCAAAGATCTCATATTTCAAAATTTTTGGTAGTAAATGCTTCTTGTTAAATACCAAAGATAATCTTGATAAGTTTGATTCAAAATCAGATGAATCAATATTTCTTGGATATTCTTCTAGAAGTAAAGCTTATCGTGTTTTTAATAAAAGAACATCTTGCATTGAAGAATCTTTACATATTGCATTTGATGAGAATTGTGAGCAGGTTATACCTCTAAGCGAAGGAGAAGAAGTAATACTTCAAGAAAAACCTTTGATAGAGAATACTTCTCAAGAAAATGTTCCTCTTCAACCGGTTTGGAAAGAAGTTCCCAATCATCCACATGAACAAGTTATTGGAGAAATAAAGAGTGGTGTCCAAACTAGAAGGCAATTACAATACATTGCAAATATTGCTTTCATACCTAAAATAGAACCAAAGAATATCAATGAGGCTTGTGATGATGAATTTTGGCTTTTGGCCATGTCTGAAGAACTTAACCAATTTACTAGGAATGATATATGAGATCTAGTTGATAGACCAAAGGATAATCCAGTAATTGGAACAAGATGGGTCTTCCGAAATAAGCTAGACAAAAATGGCAAAGTCATTCGAAACAAAGCAAGGCTAGTAGCACAAGGCTATAATCAAGAAGAAGGCATAGATTTTGATGAAACCTATGCACTGGTGGCTTGATTGTAGTTAATTCGAATGATACTTGCTTTTGTTAGTTACATGAACTTTAAGTTATATCAAATTGATGTTAAGAGTGCATTCTTAAATGGACACATAAATGAAGAAGTTTATGTAGAGCAACCTCCAGGCTTTGAAAATGAGAAATATTCAGAAAAAGTCTACAAATTAAAAAGAGCTTTGTACGGACTTAAACAAGCACCAAGAGCGTGGTATGAAAGACTACGAAATTTTCTAGAACAATCTGGTTTTTCCATTGGTCGGGTAGACTCCACTTGATTTATTAAAAATCTTAATTCAGATATTCTTATTGTGCAAATTTATGTTGATGACATAATATTTGGTTCTACTAATGATTTTTTTTGTAAAGAATTTGCTAAAGCTATGCAGGAAGAGTTAGAAATGAGCTTGATGGGCGAATTAAACTACTTCCTTAGACTTCAAATAAAGCAAACTAAAGAATGAATCTTAATCAATCAGGCTAAGTATACAAAAGAACTTCTCAAGAGGTTTGGGATGAACTTATCGAAATCAAGAAGAAATCCTATGAGTACAACTACTTCTCTTGATAAAGATGAAAATGGTAAAAATGTAGATACTAAGCTCTACAGAGGTATGATCGGATCTCTATTATACTTAACTGCTAGTCGACCTGATATTATGTTTAGTGTTTGTATGTGTGCTAGATTTCAAGCTAATCCAAAGGAATCTCATTTAACTGCAGTAAAACAAGTTCTTCGTTATTTGAAAGATACTTCAGATTTTGGTTTGTTTTACCTAAAATCATCTTTCTTTGATTTAGTTTCATATAGTGATGCAGATTTTGCAGGAAGTAAATCTGATCGAAAGAGTACTAGCGGAACTTGTTATTTCTTAGGAAATTCCTTAGTCTCTTGGTTTAGTAAAAAGCAAAATTCAGTGTCACTCTCAACAACTAAAGCAGAATATATAGCAGCTAGTTTAGCATGTTCACAAGTACTATGGATGAAACAGACCTTAAAAGATTTTGGTTTGAATTACTCCACAACAACTATTTATTGTGATAACACTAGTGCTATAAATCTTTCGAAAAATCCTGTTCAGCACTCAAGAACTAAGCATATTGAAGTTAGACATCATTTCTTAAGAGATCATGTGTTAAAAGGAGATATTTCGTTAAATTTTATTTCCACTAATGAACAACATGTCGATATCTTCACTAAACCACTTAAAAATAAAGATTTTGTGAGAATTAGGAGAGAACTAGGCATTTGCTCATTTTTGGATTTATAAAATGTTGATTTTTGAAAAAAATCTCAAAATCGCACCATATTAGTCGACCGATAAATTTCTAGTCAACTGATGCTTTAAAAATTTTACAGAATGAGTCGCACCTTATTAGTCGACCGATAAAAATCTAGTCGACTGATATTTTTAAATTTTTTTTTTTAAAGGACCCGATACCCCTTGGTTTTTAACGCATCGTTTCATTTTTACGCACCTTTTTATTTTTTTTAAACGAAACCCTTTGAAAAATGAAACCCTCTCTCTCTCTCTCCTCTCTTTCTTCCGAAAAACCCTCGGAGTGCCGTTCGAACCTCTCCTCGCCGAAATCTTCTGGTCGTGACAGGGAGTCTCTTGACTTTTTGCCGGAATCCTCTTGCCGTGAGCGGTGCCTCTTCAGTCCTCGCCAGAATCCCTTTGTGGCAGCCTCCACTCACCTGCTGTCATCCACCGCGGACTCCTCCTCGTCTCTTCCCTCTTGCCTAAAATCTGTGGAGAATCGACATCCCTTTTCAGTGGGTTGTTACTGTTGATTATTTTGGCTACTACCAACGATGTTGATCGTAGAAGGCACAGTGTCTGCATCGCACAAAGTATTTCTGTTGCATTGGTTCTCCGCCACGACGTCGGACAATATCTTCCTCTCGCCAGATGACATTTTTAAAGCATTTGGAAGCCGACATCAACACCATCTTCAATTGTTCTTCTCAACAACTGTGTTGATCAATCATTCTCTGCAACTGATTTTTTTTTTTGGGTGAGTCTGTTTCAACCATGCCTCGTCAGAAGACTGCATCCACACAAGGTTCTCCTCCAACTACACCACAAGCACGTCTTGGATTTTCTCTCAGACTACTCAGAAATCCTCTTTTATATGATACTTTTGGATCGATTTTTGCACTTCCTATTTTACCAGGCCGAAATGTTATGTTTCACCTATTTTCTCGTTACAAAATCAGAGAATTATTTTTAGGTATTTCACATCTTTTTGATGTCGAAGCAGACCCTCCTCATTATCCTTTTCTGATCCACTTGTTTTACACAAATTTACAAATTGATCATGAAACTGAAATTCTTTCCTCTCTTGTTTGCGATGTTGAAATTGAGTTTGATTCTAAACTGCTTGGACAAATCCTAGATATTCCACCTTTAGACACTTTTTTCAATACTATTGAACTTAATGATAAAAGAATTTTTGAACAAATTCTTCTTCCCTATGCACCTCATTGTTCTCCTTTCAAAAATATCAATCTTCGAACTCGTGCATGCATTGCTGGACGAATCATTGCCCACAATGTTCTACCTAAAACTGGTTCTTTTGATTACTATTTCACAGATCTATCTACGACTCTTTATGTCTTATTTGAAAATATTTTTGTAAATTGGGCCAACGTGTATTTTACTAATTTGTGGAAACAAAAACCATTTCTTCCTTATGGATGTCTTCTTACTCGTATTTTCAGATATTTCAAAGTACCCTTAACCAATGAAAAATATATTGAGCAAAAGGAGTTCTTTGATCAAACTTTTTTAAATGAATGAAAATCAAATATCTGCCTCCTTTAAACTTTGATCAAACTGAACCATCTGAACCATCAATTTCTGAATCCTCACCATCTTTTGTGACACCTTCATCTCAAGCAAAACGAAAGAAATTTTCTACTAGTCAAGACAATGATGAAGTTTTGCAGCGACTGGAAGCTTTGGAGTTGCATCAACACACTTTTCGTGAAGATGTGACTCAACAACTTTCTTCGATTCAAAAAGATATTACTGCAATCAAGAAGTTGCTCAACTCACTTTTTTGATCTTTGTTTTCTGTCTTTACTAAACTTTGATACTTTATGGGTTGTAATATTTTGAACTTGAATTTACATTTTGCTTATGCTATTTCTGCCCTTACTCTTTTTTATTATGACAAAGGGGGAGAAAAAGATAGACCTTGCATGAGAAATGAGAAATTAGGAGAAAAAGATAGAACTTGGTAGACACATGCATGAAAATGCATGAAGTAATGGTGGAAATGCAAACCAATCAATATGTGATATATGTGATATATGTGCTTTGAATGTACTAACTTTTAATGTTGTACAACATAGCTTTGAATGTACTAACTTTTAATGTTGTGAAGCATATTGATAGGGGGAGTAAAATCTCCATCTATGCATCTAAATGCTTCATCTTTGATTAAGTTTGTCATCATAAAAAAAGGGGGAGGTTGTTACGACAATGAAGTCGTACATGATACTTCAAGTACAAGGTTTTGATGATGAGCAAGTGAATCAACTGCATTTCAGCTAAGGCAATGAAGAAATATGACAAGCATTGAAGAACTCGATGCAGAATCTTTAAAGACTTATGTGCAAATGTAAAATTTTGCTTAATGTCTTAGATTCTTGTAAGAGCCTTACTTAGAGTGCATATTTCGGTTGCATTTCAGCTAAAAAATCTTTAGAAAAACTTTTTTAAAAGAACCCTTCATGAAAATCTTTTTAGAAAACTCTTTTCTTAAATTTTCGTGTTTATTAGTCGACCAATAGACTCACCAGTCGACTAATTCTTTCGAGCCAAATTTTCTAAACAAAATGTCATTTTTGTCAAAATTAGTCGACTAATGACTTTATCAGTCGACCGGACAAAATGTCTATTTTCTGGAAATTTAGCAGCAGTGGACTAATGATTTTATCAGTCAACTGAACAGAACATGTATTTTCAGAAAAAATTAGCAGCAGTCGACTCGAAGGTTTTTCAGTCTATTGATAATATTATCAGTCGACTAATTTTTTCTCTAGTCGACTAAGTTTCAAAAGTTCAGATTTTCAAACGGCTCGATAAACAGATCAGTCGACCGACGATAACTGTCAGTCTACTAATAGCTAATTATCAGTCGACTAACTATTGTTTCAGTCGACTAATTTTGTCATTTTTCCTGAAACTTTTAAAAGGCATGTCTTTTCTTTTTTCAAACGTTTTGATCGTTTAAAATAGACTGTTTTGACACCCTTTCATACCCTCAACGTATGAAATATTTCAACTATAAATATGGGTGCATTTTACACTCAAAAGCACTGCAATTCAATCAATTTGAATCAATTACTCTTTGCTTTTCACTCATATTCATTTTCTCACTCACGTGATATTTTTCACTTCAGTTTTTCACTCAAATTCCTTTGAGAGACAGTGAATTCGTGAGTTGAGTATTTCAACAACCTCAAAAGCCAATTGCATCTCATTTGCATTCATAAGAAGGGCTCATAGGTTGTTTGTAAGTTACTTATTTCATTTTTCTGTAAAAGGAATGACTCCTTGGTTTAAAGGAGTTGTTTGCTTTCAGTAGGTGTGTTACTGAAAGTGGGACCAGATTTGGTCTGTATGATCTTGTAGTTACACAAGGTTGACAGTGGAAATCTCAAGCTGGTTTTGCTTGGGGACTTGATGTAGGTCGGGAAAGACCGAACCAGGATGAATTATTGTGTTCTTTGTGTGATTGCTTTGCGAATTGCAAAATCCGTCAAAATTTCGTAGACGATATTTAAAAGCACTATTCACCCCCCCCCCCTCTAGTGCTTGTTGCCTCGATCCTACTGCACTTTTAGACTCTTGTGAGAGCCGAAGAGAAAAAGAAGGAGTGGTATGAGGAAAGCTCGGCCTGTGAAATGTCTGGGTAAATGGTGGCGGTCGAGCAGGCTGAGAAGGAAGGAGCTGAGTAGAAGGCTGGGGATTCTTTGTTATCATAGCAAAATTTCCCCCCCTCTCTTGCGAGAGAGAAACAAATTTCGTGAGTCAAACTCGACCAAAGTTTTGAAAATTGTTTTGAAAATTTACTCGCCTCCGTTTTGAAAATTTGTGGGAAAATTCCGTGGAATGGGATCCGCCTGTCGGTACGAGGTTCAACCGTTTCTGACGCCTTTACCAGAGGTAATTGAACCAAGGATCACTTATGTGCTTTAACTTGACTCAAATATCTAAATTATGCTCTATTTTCCTAAGACGCACACAGAATCAGACTTGTGCTATGAAATTTTGAAAATAATGCATGTTTGAGAAACATGATGTTTGCTTTGGAAAATTGAAATATGCTTGGAAAATGCTTGAGAAATACTTGGGAAAATCATTCAATTTCATTGGAAATCAGAAATTTGCATTGGGAAATGATTTCTCAGGAAAACTTGAACTTTGGAAAATCGATTTTGGGATTTAGATTGCTTTTCTGAGGAAATAGATTTGAGAATTCTGAGAAAATCAGGAAATTCATTGGAAAAGGATTTTTGAAAAGGAAAATGGATTCTCAGGAAAAACTGGAAAATCTGAGAAAATTGATTTTGAGATTGGAAAACGAAATTGAGAATGTGGAAATCTTGAGAAAATCGATTTCTAAAAACTTGGGATTTTGAAATTTGAGAATTTTAAAACATTGGAAAATCTTGATTTGAACTTGGAAAATGCTTTGAAATATCATTTGAAAACTCAGAATTTTAAGAAAATCCAATCCTGAGAAAGACTTGGTAAATCCTTGAGAAAATTGATTTTTCTGAAATTGAAATTGGAAAATGAATTTGAAAATAATGCAATTTGAATGATATGAATGAATGAATATAAATTTGAATGGGAATTTCAATTGAGGAATTGGGAAATCCTTTTGAAACTTTAAGAAATGCAGTGCATTTTTTAAATTAGCCTAAGAGTGTAGGCTGAATGTGGCTAATATGAAGATCATAAATCTTGGTTTTCTTCGTATTCTGACTATGGCCATAAATATGAATCTCACCGAGTTTATAAACTCCATAAGAGCTTGTGCAGGTGTCATTCATGTCAACCATAGTGAATTTGAAAAATATGCATATGCATCATACATCAGATATTGAAATTAGTTGAAATTAAACTATATGCAATGCAGTCCTATTCTAAGCAGAAATGTAAATTCTTATTCGAATTATTATATTGGTTTTTACATTGAATTGAATAAAACAAATAAATAAAATGGCTAAGCCTTCCTCTTGAATGTTCCTGCAAAACTAGAAAACAATTTTAGCACAGAAATGTAGGTTTTTCTGAATTTATCCAAAAATATTGGAAATTATCGGATATTATTCAAATATAAACCAAAATTCATACCCCCTTTGATATAAACACAATAAATGATGAAAAAATTTTGAAAATAAACTTGGAAATTTGAAATTGGGGTCAAAATGACCAAAATGCCCCTGATGACCTTGAAATCAGTGTTTTCTGAAAGAATTTTTGTAAATTTTAGAATTTTGAAAATAAAATAAAATAAATCAAACATAATATGATGATATGCATAAAAATTTGGAAAGTTAAAGATTGAAATTTCGAAATTGTTGTCAAAATGACCAAAATGCCCCTGATAACAAGACTATGACCTTGAAACTAGGGTTTTCTGAAATAAATTTTGCAAATTTTGGAAATATGAAATGCAAATGATATTGAAATTAACCCTAATATGATTCTATATGCTTATTTACATGAATAAAACCCTAAAATGGTGAAAATATCATAAAATATCAATTTTAACTTGATTTTTGCCTGATTTTCGCTTCTGAATTTAAAGATAAACTAACATATAAAGCAAATGAACTTGGATTTGAGCCAAATTTGGCATTGACGCCTAGGCTAACTCTAAAAATAGAATGGATATTGAAAATATAATTTTGTTGTATTTTCTTAATATGGAAAATAGCTAAAATCCTAAGAAAATCAAAATTTTGCCTAAAATGTTGATTCTAAAAAGGATTTCAGATATCAAACGTCCATAAAAATTTCCCAAATTTTATGGGGTGATATAGGACAGTAAGACAAGTATTTTTTACTTTTACATTTTCTGGTTTTGACCTATGGTCGGAGCTATACAACTCTGGCAAGTCAGATCAGAATCCGGCGACTCTAGGATTTGAGGGAAACAGATAGGTTTAGGGAGAAAATGTGGGAAAAATATAAGACCGATGGGAAAATGGCTGAAATTATGGGAAAATGTTCCTGACAGACAGATAAAAATTTAATATTTTCACACTATTGGGATTCAAGTTATGGTTTAGAGAAGGGCACACTGTTATCAAAGACCTAAATCTTTGTAATTTCTGGATATTGGAATCTATCAGACAGAAAAGAAAATTTTGGTAAAAATACTGGAACAATTCCAAAAATTCCCACATTTTGGAAAATGATATTAAAATATGTTAGAAACAACTTTTGTGTTGAAAGTTTTTGCAGACGGGCTACGGGTTGAGCGAACTCGGTGCATTAGGATTTGTCTATACCCTGACAAAGGAAAATCCAGATTTTCTCAAAAGTCTGGGAAAATCGATTTTGGACAGTGAGTAAACCTACTTGCACAGATCTCAAAATTTTTAGATCATTAGTAGATTCAATTGTGAATCCACTATGATTTTTAGGAGAAAATGCGAATCTCCCACAGGGGTGATTCCGGAGGTTTTTGTCTGCCAAAGCAGAAATTGGAATTTCAGAAAAACAGAAAATCTGATTTAAGGATTAATCGGTTTAGAGGGGTTCCGAAATACAAATTGATCCAGATTTTTAATGTGAGATTAGGGACAAACAGACCTAACCACCACGATTTTTTTTTGGATTTATTAAAACAAAAATCTACATAAAATAATGGTTGTAACTTATGCTAAAACTAACTTCTACAGGCCTTAATACGAATCTTAATGATATCAAATAAGCTATTAATAAAACAGTAAAACTAAACTAATAAAATGCTTAAAATGCATATTTAACATGAATATAATGTTTAAAATGAAGAAAAACAGGGATCCACGAAGTTGACTCGATATTAGCTATTAGTGAGAGATCCGATCCATTGAAGGGATGGGTCTTCTCATCCATGGCTTGATTGATACTAAACTATGATCATCTCTTTCATAAAAAAAAATGAATTTTATATCAGATTTGCAACAAAAGATAAAACAGAAAATAATCTTTGGATGAGATCAAGTAAAATAGCCAGGGAGATCCTACCTTGGATCGGCTACAATATTTGGTTGCCTTGGAAGAGGAGTTGCAGCTGGGGCTGTTGTTGAGGGATATGGCTGTGGTAGCTGTCACAAAAGGGGCTGGCTGGAGGCTCCCTTGTGGTGGCTGCTAGAAGGAGGCGGGACTTGAAGGGGCTGTAACGAGATTGGATGTGCTGGTGGCGACTGTAGCAAGGTAACACCGATGGAGGCTACAGTTGGTTTGAAAGGTGGCTGAAGGAGGTGAATCGTTGGTTGTTGCAGGATGACGATGGTGCTTCCAAGGTTGATGAAGATGTGGCTACAGCTGCGAAGAGGATGCCAGCTGGACTCTTGATGAAGATAGAGATGGCCGAAGGTGGCTGGGCGTCCAAGGAGGTGGCGGCTGCCTAGGCTGGAGTTGAGGGTGATGCGGCAATGAGAGGGAGATGCTGTGTATTGGGAACCAAGGGAGAGTTGTGTAATGAGAGTCAATAGGTTAAGGAAAAGAGAGAGAGAGAGAGAGAGAGGCGTGAAGAAGTCTAGAGAAGAGGGCAGCCGTTCTTTCTTTTCTTTATGAGAACTTAGGTTTTGATAAAATCAAAACCTAAGTTTCCAATAATGTGTGATGAGCCATACGTGAATGGCTGGAGCCATTTTGCCTTGGAGGAAATAGAAAGGGAGTAAGGAAGAAAGGGGAAAGAAGGAAGGGAAGGAAAAGGAAAGAAGAGGGGAAGAAGGAAAAGGAAAGAAAAGGGGAAGAAAGGAGAGGGAAAGAAGAAGAAGAAAGGGGATGGAAGGCCTTACATAAGTGGGCTGGAGAAGAAATAAAGGAGGAAGAAAAAAAGAAAAAGAAAGAAAAGAAAAAGGAAGAAGAAAGGAAGAAAAGAAGAAAAGAAAGAAGGAAAAGAATAAAGAAAGAAGGAAAGAAAAGGGAAAGGAGAGGAGAAGAGAAAGGAAATGGAGAGGAAGAGGGGGGCTAGGGGGGTCGACCCCCCTTGTGGGTCCCACCTTAGGAAAAACAAAAATAAAATAAACTAAAAAAATAAAGAAAATAAAGAAAAAGGTAAAAAGAAATCTTTTTATAAATTAAAACAAAAAATGCAAATGGATGGACCATCTCAGAGCGGGTCCAGATTCCACTTTTGAAAATCATTTTGACGATTAGAGGGGTAAAATAGTCTTTTCAGAAAATTTCCAGACGAAACGAGCTATTTTTGGCAGTTTTTGAAACGAACTTGGATTTTGAAGTTCAATACCCCATTGCGAAGCAAATCCAGTATAGAATTTGAAAATTTACTTTTGAAAGAAATCCAGATTGCTTTTCTCGAGAAAATATTTCCAGATTTAGACTTTTGAAACTCAATCTGGATTGAAATTTATAAAACTGAAGTTCTGAACTTCGAAAATGGAATGAAATGTGATGAATTGTTATGAAATGCTAAGAAATGATATGAAATGATGATAAATGACATGTAAAATGCAGACCCTGAATGAAGAATTTTGGATGTTAGACACCGTTTGGCAGTTGTACCAGTTTAAAAAGCATAAAAACTGATAAAATTTGTGAAATGGTTGAAGAAATGGTTTTCAGGCCCTACCGAGCTAAAGTGACACTGGAAATTAGGGTATGAGCTGAATTGAACTGAAATGAGCTGGATTGAGGTGGGTTTTAGAGTTTAAGAACTCAAGTAAACTGATCAGACACTGACTCAACTGGACTCTCCGACTAAATTTTCAAGAAATACTGCCATTTTTAGAGAAATGGTACAGAATGGTCATTGGAGTGAAGTGAATTAGGGATCTGAGCTGGCTTTGAGCTAGAACAAAGGTCACTAATACTGAGATGAACTAAAATCAAAGCTCGAACACTAGCTCAACTGACTGAACTCAGCTCAGTTTCAGTTGAAAGAGCTGAAATGGACTAAAATGGGCTCCTAGACACTTGGAAATGGTTTTGAAATGAAATTGGAGCGCTTGAACTCCTGGTGAGCTCAAGTTAGACTCTGGGAACATGACTGACTGGGAATGATTGACTCAGAGACAATTGGTTTGGATTTGAGTGAGAAATGAGCTCATTTGTGAAGAAATGATCCCATTTTGGCAGGAATGATCATAAATAAAAATGGCCTTCTCACTGTGAGCTCAAATGAACTTGAAATGACGGATATTCTAAATGTTTTGAACTGACCAATGAGCTTGGTTGACAAGGACTGACTGGGGTCTGGGATGACCTAGGGGTAAAATGGTAATTTTCCTAATAAAAGTGTGTAAAATAGTTATTTTCTTAAACGGACTCGGGGTTTGACTCCTACACTAACCTAACAAGGTTGGCACTACACGAGAGATGTGTTTAAAAATGAATGAGGAAAATTTGGGGTGTTTACATTCTTCCATGAAAAGTTAGGATGGTTACGCCACCTCGGGTTATATGTAGATGAATATGGGTTGTTTGGGGGTCTGGCGTAACCCTGAGCGGCCTGAACTTGCTCTTGCACAAATTCAGGGTACTGAACTGCCACCAAAGGGCATTCAGTGATCGAATATGCCAGACTGGCACAGAGAGTACACACCTGATGACTGGGAGATGGGCCCGAGAGAAGTTAATCCAGCTTCTGCGCAATCATATCCACTTTGCATTGTAATGTAGTAGATGGACCAATTTCGAGAACGCCACCTTTCTTGGTTATGCTGGGTGTGGGTCTATCAGACTGAGAGCTAGAAGCATGATGGAGGGAATTCTTTGCTAATGTGTCAAACAGTCTTCATGCTTCATCTTCACTCTTTAACATGAATGTCCCATCGCAAGAAGAGTCGATCATCTCACGATTCTTGTCAGAAAATCCATCGTAGAAACTTTGCACCAACTGCCATCTCGGCACCTGATGATGGGGACACTTTCTAAGGAGATCGTTCATCCTCTCCTAGGTCTCATGAAATTGCTCGTCGTCTAGCTCTGAAAAGCTAGTGATGGCTCGCCTATACTGGTTCGTCCTACCTATGCGAAAGTATTTTCTCAGGAACTTCCGTTGTAATTGATCCCAGGACCCTATTTCGATAGAATCTAAGGACTTTAGCCAATACTTGGCCTTGTCCTTCAATGAGAACGGGAACATGGTCAATCTCAAAGCATCATCATCGAAATTCTGTATCTTCACTGTAGAACAGATTTCGAAGAACTCATCAAGGTGTCTATAGGGATCCTCATGACTAAGGCCGTATAAGGATGGGAGCATCTGAATGATAATTGCCTTAATCTCATAATGAGGTGCTCCTACATCGGGTCTCCGAATGCATGATGCCTGAACATAGTCCGTGGGTGTAACGCCCCAAATATTTAACTTGAAAATTTTGGAATAATTTTTTTTTTCTAAACAACATCGAAAAAGCTTTATTAAATCCTTCGTCAAATTATTTGGGCGGGTTACAAGTAATAGCACAGACTCAAGGCATTTAAGTAAAATAAATTCTTGCATTGAAATACTACAAGTTATTATTTACAACTTAATGATTTATTACATGTCATATTCCTCAGGACATCCGAAGAAGATATGGTCACATGGCACTATCGCAGCGACAACCGCAATTTCTCGTCATTCAGTTTCCTGAAAAATATTAATTCAAAAAGGGTCAGACTACCACGTCTGAGTAAGAAGCATAATATCCATATGAATGTGCACAGTGTCACGTGTACAAGTATATGTACAACATGTTTAGATAGAACAATAACCATTTAACAAGTGATAAATGTACAGGTCACTAAAGTCAAGTATTTCATGATATATTCCATCAACGTCAAAGCACAATACATTATATGCATGAACCATATTTATATAAGCAATAACAACTTTGGAACTAATGAGGATGTACACCTGACTTAACTAAAGCAATTAATGTAAAGTGTGTATAAAGCACAAACATCAATGTTCAATACATCATTCATAAGTTATCACAATTTCCATGTAACGGAAAACTAATTTGAATCATGCTCTACAGGAGTCACAACTTACTCCAACAATTTCAACATCGAGCAGTATGCAACTACTTAAAGATCTTTCTTAATGCACTAACTTTATGTTTCATCTTGTTAATTACCATGTCGGTATGCACAAACATTCGACATCGTAGCGGACCCAGACCACACGGGAGTTTATTATTTTATAACCCGTATGACTAGCCGTACGGATATCCAAAGGGGACGGTTCACGATCGAGAGAGTACTCCCCAATGGCTAGAACTAGAATTAGGATGCACCCTGTACTTCTGCAGAAGACTTGGATCTACCACCTAGGACGAATTGGTAGTCCTGGCCCCCTAACTCCGTGTGTATATTTAGTTTGAATGTTGTTTTATGACTCTTCACCACATTTGCCCATTTTTGCTTTCTGTTTTAAGTCTCATCAGCATTTGCCTCTTAGTCTCATCTTGATTTTTCATTTGATGCCTTTTTTTTTCTTTTCTCTTTCCTCTATCTTCGTTAACATTGTGCTTGCCTGTATTTATCCAGTTTTCTGACTAATCTTTGATTTTACTATTTCATGTTTACCATTGCATTGTGTCTGTGTTTTCATATCTACATATTTCCTCCCTTTTACATCCTTGGCACCTCATAGATATGAGCACGAATGTTGGTAAAATATCATCCAATGAGGATTTAAATAGCATCCATGTTAAACATTCATTGTGCAAAGAAAGCTCAATAAGCAATGTCGAGTTACCTTTTTCAATTAAGATTGATTACCGAAGTTCATTTTGCGAATGGAACCCCTCTGCTAAAGCTAGTTAGATTCATGAAAGGAGTTCACCGTGGAAGGTCTCTTGTGCTTGGCCAATATGTTGAAGAGGATGAAGCTTCATCAGTTGGGTTTTTAAGGTGTTGGTGAAAATTCTATGGAGTAAGAGGATCATCTACTCAAAGATGCGACAGAGCTTATGACAGAAAAATTCTGAATCGCATAAATGATTTCTTAGATTTTTGGCTCAACTCTGTGTTGGGTACTTAATTAAACTTTCAGCATCTTAAGGTTTGATTTCTAAGCTCGGGTGTACGTTTCGTACCCCACCGATCATGCATTTATAAGGCATATCTCAAGTATAACTTTTCATAAGTGCATGTACGACACTGTAATGGTCTCGCAAGACCGCAAGCTCAGTCTTAGGCCTTCAGATGATCATGACATAACGAATGCTCTTTATTAAGCGAATATTTGCGGAACAAGCATATATCAATCGGCACAAAATATGTCTTTGAAAGTGCACTAGGATCGAGACAACGAGCACTAGAGGGAGGGTGAATAGTGCTTTTAAAACTTTTCTGCAGAATATTGAATGATTTTGCAAATCTCAAAGCAAACACACAAAGAACATAAGATTTTATCCTGGTTCGGTCAAACCCGACCTACATCCAGTCCCCAAGCAAAACCCGCTTGAGATTTTCCACTATCAACCTTGTAAACTACAAGATCACACAAACCATAACCGGTCCCACTTTCAGTAACAACCCAACTGAAAGCAAACAACTCCTTTACACCAAGGAGTCCTTTTTACACAAAAGAAATAAGAACTTACAATACAACCTATGAGCCTTCCTTTTGAATGAAAATGAGATGCTATTGGCTTCTGAGGTTGTTGAAACACTCTACTCACGAATTCACTATCTCTCAAAGTGATTTGAGTGAAAAACTGAAGTGAAAATATCACGTGAGTGAGAAAACAAATACTTGAATGGATAGGAGTGAAAAGCAAGATTCAAATCGATTGAATTGTTGTTTTTGAGTGTAAAATGCACTCATATTTATAGTTAAAAGATTCCATACGTTGAGAGTATGAAAGGGTGTCAAAACGGTCCATTTCGAATGATCAAAACGTTTGAAAAATGAAAAGACACGCCTTTTTGAAGTTTCAGGAAAACGGCAAAATTAGTCGATTAAAACATCAGTTAGTCGACTAATAGTTAGTTATTAGTAGACTGACAGTTATCGTCGGTCGACTGATCTGTTAATCGAGCCGTTTGAAAATCTGAACTTTTGAAACTTAGTCGACTGGAGAAAAGTTAGTCGACTGATAATATCATCAGTAGATTGAAAAACCTTTTAGTCGACTGCTGCTAAAACCTTCTGAAAAACAAACATTCTTTCAGTCGACTGATAAAAAGCATTAGTCGACTGCTGCTAAATTTTTTTAGAAAACACATGTTCTGTTCAGTCGACTGAAAAACCATTAGTCGACTGCTGCTAATTTTCCAGAAAACAAACATTCTGTCCAGTCGACTTATAAAACCTTCGGTCGACTAATTTGACAAGAATGACTTTTTAGAAAATATGGCGCGAAAGGATTAGTCGACTGATAAGTCTATTGGTCGACTAATAAACATGAAAATTTAAGCAAAGAGTTTTCTAAAAAGATTTTCAAAAGAGTTTCTTTTAGAAAAGTTTTTCTAAAGACTTTTAAGGTGAAATGCAACCTAATTATGCACTCTAAGTAAGGCTCTTACAAGAATCTAAGACTTTTAATGAATTAAACATTTGCACACTAGTCTTCAAGGATTCTTCACCGAATTCTTCAATTTCTTCATTGCCTTAGCTGAAATGCAGTTGATTCTACTTGCTCATCATCAAAACCTTGTACTTGAAGTATCATGTATGGCTTCATTGTCGTAACAATCTCCCCCTTTTTGATGATGACAAACTTAATCAAAGATGAAACATTTAGATGCATAGATGGAGATTTTACTCCCCCTATCAATATGCTGCAAAACATTAAAAGTTAGCACATTTAAAGCACATATATCACATATTGATTGGTTTGCATTTTCATTCATCATTTCTTCATGCATTTAGAAATACATTCATTCAAAGCTTTCTTTTTCTCTTAATTTTGCATTTCTTATGCAAGATCTCCTGTAATGTAATTGCTATCATCTTTTTCTCAAGATCTCCTTGCAATTTCAAAGTAATTCTATCTTTATCTTTTTCTCCCCCTTTGTCAGAATAAAAAAGAGTAAGGGCAAAAATAGCATAAGCAGAAATAGAGATAAGTTTAAAATATTACAACCCATAAGATCAAAGATCAGAAAAGAGAGTTTAGCAAATCCTTAATGGCAGTTACATCCTTCTGAATTGAAGCAAGTTGTTGAGTCACATCTTCACGAAAGGTGTGTTGATGTAGCTCCAAAGCTTCCAGTCTCTGCATAACTTCATCATGGTCTTGATTTGTCAAAAATTTCTTTCTTTTTGCATGAGATGAAGGTGTCGCAGAAGGTGAAGGTTCAGAAATAGATGGTTCATTAGGATCAGATGGTTAAGTTTGATCAACATTTAAGGGAGGCAAATATTTAATTTTCATTATTTTAAAAATTGTTTGATCAAAAAACTCTTTTTGCTCAATGTACTTTTCATTTGTTAAAGGAACTTTAAAATGTCTAAAAATACGGGTTAAAAGACAACCATAAGGAAGAAATGGTTTTTGTTTCCACAAGTTTGTAAAATAAACATTGGCCCAGTTGACAGAAATATTCCCAAATAAAACATAAAGAGCCGTAGATAGATCTGTGGAATAATAATCAAAAGAACCAGTTTTGGGTAGAACATTGTGGGCAAGGATTCGTCCAGCAATGCGTGCACGAGTTTGAAGATTAGTATTTTTGAAAGGAGGGCAGTGAGGTGCTTCTGGAAGAAGAATTTGTTCAAAAACTCTTTCATCATTCATTTCAATAGTGTTGAAAAGAGTGTCTGAAGATGGAATTTCAAGAATTTTTCCAAGTAATTTCGAATCAAACTCGATTTCAACATCACGAACAAGAGAAGATAAAATTCCAGTTTCATGGTTCATTTGTAAATTTGTGTAAAACAAGTGAATGAGAAAAGGATAGTGAAGTGTATCTGCACAAGCATCAAAAAGACGTGAAATACCAGGAAATAATTCTCTTATTTTGTAACGAGAAAACAAGTGAAATAGAACATTTCGGCCTGGTAAAATAGGTAGTGCTGAAATTGATCCAAAAGTGTCATAGAGAAGAGGGTTACGAAGTAATCTTAGTGAAAAACCATGTCTTGAAGTAGGTGTAGGAGGAGGAGAACCTAAACCTTTAGCAGATGTAGACTTCGTGCGAGGCATGGTTACCAAAATGTCGGCTTCCAAATGACGTCCGGCAAAGGGAAAAAGCTTTCCGGCGATAAAAAACGAAGGACAATGTGGTGGCTGACGGTGAGGAGAGGTCGGCCAAAAGGGGATTCCGGTAATGCACTGTCACGGCAAGAGAGTTTCGGAGTGTTTTGAAGATGCGCCAGTTGCTGCAAGATGATTCTGGCGTTTGAAGATCACGACCAGAAGATTCCGGTGTCTCCCTGTTACGGTAAGAAACTCCCGGCGATGATGGAGTCGAACGGTACTCTGAGGGTTTTTCGGAAGAGAGAGAGAGAGGCAAAGGAGAAAGAGGGGTTTTCGGTTTAAGGGTTTCGTTAAAAAAAAAAAAAATGAAAAGGTGCGAAAAAAATGAAATGATGCCTTCTTTAAAAAAAAAAACGAGTTTTAAAAAAAAAAACAAATCCAAGGGGTGTCGGGTCCCTTCATTTAAGTTTTAAAAAATTTTAGTCGACTAAAACTTTATCGGTCGACTAATAATGCGACTAATTCTAAAAATATCATCAGTCGACTAGAAATATATCAGTCGACTAATATGGTGCGATACTTTCCAAAATATAAAACATCAGTCGACTAGAATTTTATCAGTCGACTAATGTAGTGCGATTTTGAGATTTTGTTCAAAAATCAGCATTTTTATAAATCCAAAAACGAGCAAATACCTAGCTCTCTCCTAATTCTCATAAAATCTTCATTTTTAAGAGGTTTAGTGAAGATATCGGCATGTTGTTCTTTAGTGGAAATAAAATTTAACGAAATATCTCCTTTTAACACATGATCTCTTAAAAAATGATGTCTAACTTCAATATGCTTAGTTCTTGAGTGCTGAATAGGATTTTTTGAAAGATTTATAGCGCTAGTGTTATCACAATAAATAGTTGTTGTGGAGTAGGTCAAACCAAAATCTTTTAAGGTCTATTTCATCCAAAGTACTTGTGAACATGCTAAACTAGCCGCTATATATTCAGCTTCAGTTGTTGAGAGTGATACTGAATTTTGCTTTTTACTAAACCAAGAGACTAAGGAATTTCCCAAGAAATGACAAGTTCCACTAGTACTCTTGCGATCAGATTTACTTCCTGCAAAATCTGCATCACTATATGAAACTAAATCAAAGGAAGATGATTTTGGGTAAAACAAACCGAAATCTGAAGTATCTTTCAAATAACGAAGAATTTGTTTTACTGCAGTTAAGTGAGATTCCTTTGGATTAGCTTGAAATCTTGCACACATACAAACACTAAACATAATATCAGGTCGACTAGCAGTTAAGTATAATAGAGATCCGATCATACCTCTGTAGAGCTTAGTATCTACATTTTTACCATTTTCATCTTTATCAAGAGAAGTAGTTGTACTCATAGGATTCCTTCTTGATTTCGATGAGTCCATCCCAAATCTCTTGAGAAGTTCTTTTGTATACTTACCCTGATTGATGAAGATTCCTTCTTCAGTTTGCTTTATTTGAAGTCCAAGGAAGTAGTTTAATTCGCCCATCAAGCTTATTTCAAACTCTTCCTGCATAGCCTTAGCAAATTCTTTACAAAGAGAATCATTAGTAGAACCAAATATTATGTCATCAACGTAAATTTGCACAATAAGAATATCTGAATTAAAATGTTTAATAAATAAAGTGGAGTCTACCCGACCAATGGAAAAACCAGATTGTTTTAAAAAATTTCGTAGTCTTTCATACCACGCTCTTGGTGCTTGTTTGAGTCCATACAAAGCTCTTTTCAATTTGAAGACCTTTTCTGGATATTTCTCATTTTCAAAGCCTGGAGGTTGCTCTACATAAACTTCTTCATTGATGTGTCCATTTAAAAAAGCACTCTTAACATCAATTTGATATAACTTGAAGTTCATGTAACTAGCAAAAGCAAGCATCATACGAATTGACTCTAATCGAGCCACTGGTGCATAGGTTTCATCAAAATCTATGCCTTCTTCTTGATTATAGCCTTGTGCCACTAGCCTTGCTTTGTTACGAATGACTTCACCATTTTCATCCAGCTTATTTCGGAAGACCCATCTTGTTCCAATTACTGGATGATCCTTTGGTCTATCAACTAGAACCCAAACATCATTCCTAGTAAATTGGTTAAGTTCTTCAGACATGGCTAAAAGCCAAAATTCATCATCACATGCCTCATTGATATTCTTTGGTTCTAATTTAGATATGAAAGCAACATTTGCAATATATTTTTCTAACTACCTTCTAGTTTGGACACCACTCTTTATTTCACCAATAACTTGTTCATGTGGATGATTAGGAACTTCTTTCCAAACCGGTTGAAGAGGAATATTTTCTTGAGAAGTACTCTCTATCAAGGGTTCTTCTTGAAGTGTTGCTTCTTCTTCTTTGCTTAGAGGAATAACCTGCTCACAATTCTCATCAAATGCAACATGTAAAGATTCTTCAATACAAGATGTTCTTTTATTGAAAATACGATATGCTTTACTTCTAGAAGAATATCCAAGAAATATAGATTCATCTGATTTTGAATCAAACTTATCAAGATTATCTTTGGTATTTAACAAGAAACATTTACTACCAAAAAATTTGAAATATGAGATCTTGGGTATACGATCATAATACAATTCAAAACATGTTTTATGTAAAATTGGTCGAATAAGAACACGATTTAAGACATAACATGTTGTATTAATCGCTTCAGCCCAAAAATATTTTGGTAAATTTTTATCTTGAAGCATGGTTCTAGCACATTCTTGCAAAGTTCTATTCTTTCTTTCAATAACTCCATTTTGTGGAGCCGCTCTAGGAAAAGCAAAGTTGTGAGATATACCATGTAAATCACAAAACTTTAGAAAAGATTCATTTTCAAATTCACCACCATGATCACTACGAATTTTAATAATAGATGTAGATTTTTCATTTGTAATTCTTCTACAAAGTTTAGAAAATTCTGAAAAAGCATCATTTTTGCTTTTTAGAAAAAT
Organism: Nuphar pumila; assembly: GCF_984573655.1. NCBI lineage: Eukaryota > Viridiplantae > Streptophyta > Magnoliopsida > Nymphaeales > Nymphaeaceae > Nuphar > Nuphar pumila. Next base: position 79,567,900 of record NC_143253.1, read on the forward strand.
CACCCATGTAAACCGAGAATAATCATCTACTATAACAAAAGCATACTTGTTACCATTCAAACTTTGAATTCTAGATGGTCCAAATAGATCTAAATGTAAAAGTTCAAGAGGACGTTTTGTTGAAACTATATCTTTAGCTTTAAAAGAACTCTTAATTTGTTTACCCCTTTGACAAGCATCACATAAATGATCCTTTTTATATGGTATTCTAGGTAGGCCTCTTACAAGATCATTCTTGGATAATTTTGAAATTTTTTTAAAATTAACATGTCCAAGTCTCTTGTGCCATAACCATTGAATTTCATTTGAAACAATAAGACATTTTTCATTAAAAGAGGGTAATTCATCTAGATATAGTTCATACACATTGTTTCTTCTTTTACCTTTAAAAATGATCTTTTTAGATTGAAAATCAGAAATTAAGCATAAATCATTTTCAAAAGAAACATGAAAACCTTTATCACATAATTGACTAATAGATATTAAATTATGCATTAAACCATCCACTAAAAGAACATTTTCTATCAAGGGAAATTTTGGATTACCAATATTACCAATACCTATCACTTTTCCCTTGTTATTGTCACCAAAGGTGACGGTTCCTCCATCCTTATTTTGGATGGTGGAAAATAACTCCGGCCTTCCAGTCATATGTTTGGAACAGCCGCAGTCCAATATCCATTTGCTCCTTATGTTGTGTACCTACAACAAAATCAGAAAACAGAGCATTTGACCTCTTTCTATTTTATTAACCGAGCATCTTTGAGAAGCTATATCCCAATCTGGTTTTATTAACCGAGCATCTTTGAGAACCAAGAAGTTTTTCTAGATTCTTTTGACCATTTGTGAATTTGGTCACTATAGAAAGAAGATCATTTGACTTTTCTTTAAGACTAAATATTTCTAACTCTAATTTCTTTTATCTCAATTGCCTGGCAAGAATTTTCCTTCTTGAGATCTTCTATTTCTTGAAGTAACACTTTATTTTGAGAGTCAAGAGTTAAATTTTCAGTTTTTAACTCTTTATTTTTAGAACTAAGACTCTTAAATTTAGCATACAAATCATTAAATGCTTCAAATAACTCATCATAGTCAAATTGACTTACCGATTCTTCTTGTGCTACAAAACACATGTTGGCGACTTCTTCATTTGATTCTTCATCGGAAGAAGAGTCACTATCATCCCAACAGGCTTGAAATGCCTTTTTCTTCTTGAATTGATCCTTGGGCTTGAATTTGAGAAGAGGACAATCTTTCTTGATATGTCCTGCCTTTTTGCAGTTAAAGCACTTTACTTCATTGGGAATGGAAGAATCTGCTTTCTTTGCCTTTCTTTGAAATTTTCCCTTTTTGATGAATCTTCTGAATTGCCTTGTGATGAGGGCAATATCTTCATCTTCATCTTCTTCAGAATTTTCTGAGTCAGAAGTAGCCTTAAAAGCAAGAGACTTCTTTTTACGCTCTTCTTCTTGTCTGTCTTGAAGTTGGACCTCATATGCCATTAGGTTACCAACTAAGTCTTCAAGAGTGAGAGTATTGAGATCATTTGCTTCTTCAATAGCAGTGGTTTTTCTCTCCCATTCAGGAGTTAAACACTTTAGAATCTTTCTGACTAAATCCACTTGTGAATATTCTTTTCCAAGGGATTTCAAAGTGTTAGTTATATCGGTCATTCTAGTTACCATGTCCGATATAGATTCATTTTGCTTCATTTTGAACAATTCAAATTTATGAACTAAAGAAGCAATTTTAGATTCCTTTACCTTTGATGTACCTTCGTGAGTTACGAGAAGAGTATGTCAGATTTCATTAGCTGTAGAGCATTGAGAGATGCGATTGAACTCTACCTTGTCAACGCCACAATACAATGCATTCATGGCTTTCGCATTCAGTGAAGCAGTCTTCTTTTCATCATCGGTCTATCGGCTGAAATCAGTTGATGGAGTTTGGTACTTTTCTGAAACAACTCTCCAGATATCGAGATCCATGGATTGCAGGAATATTGTCATTCTTACTTTCCAGTATCCATAGTTTGTTCCATCGAAGAGAGGAGGACGAACAAAGGAGTTTCCTTCTTTATGCTGAGATGTTGTAGTTGTCATGCTAGATGATGGTCAAATCAAAGTAATAGCAAACCTGTGCTCTGATACCAAATGAAAGTGCACTAGGATCGAGGCAACGAGCACTAGAGGGGGGGTGAATAGTGCTTTTAAAACTTTTCTGCGGAATATTGAATGATTTTGCAAATCTCAAAGCAAACACACAAAGAACACAAGATTTTATCCTAGTTCGGTCAAACCCGACCTACATCCAGTCCCCAAGCAAAACCCGCTTGAGATTTTCCACTATCAACCTTGTAAACTACAAGATCACACAGACCATAACCGGTCCCACTTTCAGTAACAACCCAACTGAAAGCAAACAACTCCTTTACACCAAGGAGTCTTTCTTTTTACACAAAAGAAATAAGAACTTACAATACAACCTATGAGCCTTCCTTTTGAATGCAAATGAGATGCTATTGGCTTCTGAGGTTGTTGAAACACTCTACTCACGAATTCACTATCTCTCAAAGTGATTTGAGTGAAAAATAGAAGTGAAAATATCACATGAGTGAGAAAACAAATACTTGAATGGATAGGAGTGAAAAGCAAGATTTAAATTGATTGAATTGGTGTTTTTGAGTGTAAAATGCACTCATATTTATAGTTAAAAGATTCCATACGTTGAGAGTATGAAAGGGTGTCAAAACGGTCTATTTCGAACGATCAAAACGTTTGAAAAATGAAAAGACACGCCTTTTTGAAGTTTCAGGAAAACGACAAAATTAGTCGACTGAAATATTAGTTAGTCGACTAATAGTTAGTTATTAGTAGACTGACAGTTATCGTCGGTCGACTGATATGTTAATCGAGCCGTTTGAAAATCTGAACTTTTGAAACTTAGTCGACTGGAGAAAAGTTAGTCGACTGATAATATCATCAGTAGACTGAAAAACCTTTTAGTCGACTGCTGCTAAAAACTTCTGAAAAACAAACATTCTGTTCAGTCGACTGATAAAAAGCATTAGTCGACTGCTGCTAAATTTTTTTAGAAAACACATGTTCTGTTCAGTCGACTGAAAAACCATTAGTCGACTGCTGCTAATTTTCCAGAAAGCAGACATTCTGTCCAGTCGACTTATAAAACCTTCGGTCGACTAATTTGACAAGAATGACTTTTTAGAAAATATGGCACGAAAGGATTAGTCGATTGATAAGTCTATTGGTCGACTAATAAACATAAAAATTTAAGAAAAGAGTTTTCTAAAAAGATTTTTAAAAGAGTTTCTTTTAGAAAAGTTTTTCTAAAGGCTTTTAAGGTGAAATGCAACCTAATTATGCACTCTAAGTAAGGCTCTTACAAGAATCTAAGACTTTTAATGAATTAAACATTTGCACACTAGTCTTCAAGGATTCTTCACCGAATTCTTCAATTTCTTCATTGCCTTAGCTGAAATGCAGTTCTATTCTACTTGCTCATCATCAAAACCTTGTACTTGAAGTATCATGTATGGCTTCATTATCGTAACAGTCTTAACATTTACATTGAATCATAATTCAATTATATGCAATTCACTTAGCATCTTATGTGCGCATTTGGCACCATAAAGATTTTTCATGCTCAGTTAAATTTGTATTATCGTGCCTTTGTAGTATATCTCTTATTTGTGCAGTTATAGCGAACATATGCATTTAGCAACAAGAAATTCATGCATTGAAATATTGGTCGCAACACTCGTATATCAACGTCATATAAAACCATGTGCAACATGAATACGTCATGAATACCTTATTCGTTTGCCATATTCATCGATACATAACATTACTTTCATAAGCATATACTAGAATCATCAAGCTATTTAAACATGTGCACTAAAGCGAGCTTTTGCTCTAATCAATGTATGGGTGCATCAGTGCATTTCAAGCCTACTCTGAGCATGTACATAATAGTGAATCCCAAATGTAACACATATTTCATAAACTAATCTTATGGCAACTTCAGGTTCATAGTAAATTTACAATATGATCGTCCTAATTTAGATAGTAGATTTGTCTTCATTGTATATCCCCATAAGCTATAGTGTGATTGTCATGATTTCTAGGATAGATTCATGTCGTAATAGATTTGCATCTGTTGCCATATAACAGTTATGTATATTCAATGACAGTCGCATGGTCATAGTGGATTCGCTTGTACTGCAATATAATTATCATGAATTCCATGACAAGTTTGAGTTCTTACCTTACATAAAGAAATGTGATACAAGTTTTTTTTTTTTTTTTATTCCAGTATCTAGATGCTGGATATATTTTTTTTTTTGACAGGTTTGAAGGTGTATGTGCACGTTGTGTATTCATGACTACATCTTCTCAAATTCGCTATTTTTGCACATCCCGTAAGCAAACTATTTGCAGTTATGAAAGTATATATATATATATATCTATATATATTATTACTATATATATATATATATATATTGTATTCAACGATATGTAGCCAGATCGCGTAAGAACCAACAGCACTTGCTGTCCAACTTACTCAACTGATTTTATTTGACCTCATATGCCGCACCTAAACATGAGTAGTAGCCATTGTACGGGACATTAGCCGCATATGACATTACATCTAGCCTAACCAAACTGCCTTCCTTCTCCTTGTTTGACCCCAGAGTATGCAGATCATGTAAGCAAGAACAATACTCGTTGTCCGCCCTGCCATGCATGTCATGTTGGATTCATGACATCCGATATTAGGTTGAACCAGACCAGCCCAAATTGGTCGGGTTTGATCGCCTAAATCACAGTCATGTAAATGACTGGGTTTAATGACCCATCCCGCAGCCCGCTTTTCACCTCGGCCATGATCGTAATAGTGGTTCATACGGATTTTAGCCTTCAACTGCAACTTGACAAATCCACCTTCCCTAGCGGTCACACTTGGGTAGTTGTTTAACACTCGCTGTAATAGGACCACAAAGAACCCTTTTTCAGTCGATGAATAAAAATTTACAGGTTTGTTTCTGTCTCTACCGTGACCCACATGTCACAAATTTGGCTGCATATCGCGCTCTTAGGAAATTTACCGAATTTGTCCAGATGCTAATGGCATGTTTATATGCTCACGGTTAAGCACATGTTGCCATGAATTTCTTGTCTAATTCCCATCTGTAACAAATTTGTAAATGCTCCCAAGAAATTAATAGTAGGTTACATACAGCCTACCGTAGGGAGAATCTTCTAAGTTTTCATGTGTACAGTCAAAGACCAACGATAAAACTTATCTCCTCATCCAATAGGAGTTTGGAGATGGTTTAAAAACAAAAATCTGTGTAGTTGATATGTTCTATGTGTCTTAAGATTCATGTATATATGTATATCATGTGAACAATCTAACACCAACTGAACAAAACGTTATGTACATATCTAAATGAAACTAAAACTTAATATATATCATGATTCTTGCTAATACATAGATCCAACCGAGAGTGTGGATTTTTTTTTTCTGGTTGCCTGGGCAAAGTGTAGACATTGAAATAAATATGCTCGTACAGTCATACCCAGTTTTATACCCCATGGCACTATGCACAAACATAGGAGAGGATACCCTTACCTCTCGATGAGTTAGAAACCCAAAAAAGAACTGGAATCGTCCGGTCAGATGGTGGATCGATTTTGTTTCCACCATCATCAATACTATTGTTGCTACACCTTGAGCAGTCCCCACGTGAGAATATGACCCTGAAGGTAAGGTATTTGTCTTCTTCGTGAACTTCTGACAGCCTCACAACACTTTTTCGCTGGAATCAATGGAGTGCCCGACCAAGGTGGATCACGCGGCTGGCTGGACAGGGTAGGCGTGAGAGACGAAGAGTTTGAAAAAGACGAGTAGAGGCTGAAACTGGAAAAAGAGAGAAATAATGGTGGAGGCAACCATGTATGCCTCACGGCTGGGCTGAGAGAGGGTGGGCGTTTTTTTTTTTTTTCATTACAGCCTGCCCAAAACGGCAGGCCATCTTCCTTTCTTGATGCTGCCTCTTCACCTTCCTCATTAAGGGATTTTCCAACCATTCCTTCCCCCTCCCATGTTCATCAGTGAATAAAAATTTTATTATTATTAATATATTGGGTTGGGGCTTTCCCCTTTGGGAAAAACACCCAATCCAGTTTGTGTGCCACCCCATTCCACATTTAAAACCGTCTTAAATGAGAATTCAAATTCCAAAAAAAAATATATTTTATTTTTATAAAAACAACCCTCTTTGTTGGCGCACAAGGGGAATCGAACTCAGGTCTCCACCTTAAGGGGAAACGTTTCCCACCAGTGCACCATGATGTTTTTCGTTGCAATACCTTGCAACATTAATCTATTTAATCTCGTTGTGGCTGAACGATATTACCAACCAAAAACGTTTTCTATATAAAAAGTGTTATGTTACCTGGGGGATTTGAACTCAGGTTGCCTCATCACTAGCAATACACTTCACCACCACACTGCTTCTCATCTTGTTGCACTATTGGCCATGTTTAATTGTTTTATATACGAATTGATTTTTCGACGAATTTCCAATTACGAATTGTATTTTAGATCTTCTGAATCTTCTAACTAGATTTTTGTCTCTTGATCGAAATTCGACCATATTTGGATCCATTAAAATCAAATTGGATTCTAATTGGGTTTTGGATCCGTCCAGGATCCGAATCTGTTTGTCTTACCTGAATCCAGTTACTGGATCCATTCTATCCAGTTTGGATTCAAGATCCATTTTGATCGACTCCATATCATTTTAGTATATTTATTTTAAAGGATTTTATCCTTTATTTAGTTTGATAATTATTGAAATTTTGCGGGTTTTACATCCTTTCCCCCTAAAAGGAATTTCGTCCGCGAAATTCGTTACAAGGATTAAACAATTGGATTGGGATATCTTACTACGTGTGTTATACTTAATGAAAATTTTCAAAATCAATCGAAATTTAAACCTTGTATCTTATTTAAAGTCTTATTCAGGGTATCCACAATCCCTACCTAGATCATTATAGTCTTTATTTAACAGAAAGTGATATATGACCTACAGATAGCACTTGACTCAGATATGATTTAGTGTTCAATGCATATCTAATCCTGATTCATCAGATCATATATTCTTGATATGATTCGATTAAAGTTTGGTGTTGGATGCAGGATCAGTATATATACATATTTGTGAGATCTATAGCCCACAAAACTTATATATCTATGTGTAGGGCTTTATGAACTGAAATTAGTCAAACTTAAGTTCTAAGACTTATCACCATTCAATCGAGATTCAATCTAAAGCATTAATCCTGACTTGGTATTGGGGTTGCGTGTTATGTCGCAACCTTAGTAAAGTGTTTAGTGAATCTAGGAGATCGTCACACCTAGCACCTCTAGCCATCTAGTCGAACAACAAAATAACATATGTCTCCCGCATATCTTGATCACAACAAATATCGAATGATGTTTCTAGCAACATATCTAGGTTCTCGATTTTCATACAATAATTCAAATATTATATACTTACAGAGCTCTTGCAGGGTCGTTGGGAGGCCATGAACCATATATTCTTGTCCTGCTTTGATACCATTGTTGTAACGCCCCAAATATTTAACTTGAAAATTTTGGAATAATTTTTTTTTTCTAAACAACAGCGGAAAAGCTTTATTAAATCCTTCGTTAAATTATTTGGGCGGGTTACAAGTAATAGCACAGACTCAAGGCATTTAAGTAAAATAAATTCTTGCATTGAAATACTACAAGTTATTATTTACAACTTAATGATTTATTACATGTCATATTCCTCAGGACATCCGAAGAATATATGGTCACATGGTACTATCGTAGCGACGATCGCAATTGCTCGTCATTCAGTTTCCTGAAAAACATTAATTAAAAAAGGACTACCACGTCTGAGTAAGAAGCATAATATCCATATGAGTGTGCACAGTGTCACGTGTACAAGTATATGTGCAACATGTTTAGATAGAACAATAACCATTTAACAAGTGATAAATGTATAGGTCACTAAAGTCAAGTATTTCATGATATATTTCATCAACGTCAAAGCACGATACATCATATGCATGAACCATATTTATATAAGCAATAACAACTTTGGAACTAATGAGGATATACACCTGACTTAACTAAAGCAATTAATATAAAGTGTGTATAAAGCACAAACATCAACGTTCAACACATCATTCATAAGTTATCACAATTTCCATGTAACGGAAAACTAATTTGAATCATGCTCTACAGGAGTCACAACTTACTCCAACAATTTCAACATCGAGCAGTATGCAACTACTTAAAGATCTTTCTTAATGCACTAACTTTATGTTTCATCTTGTTAATTACCATGTCAGTATGCACAAACATTCGACATCGTAGCGGACCCAGACCACACGGGAGTTTATTATTTTATAACCCGTATGACTAGCCGTACGGATATCCAAAGGGGACGGTTCACGATCGAGAGAGTACTCCCCAATGGCTAGAACTAGAATTAGGATGCACCCTGTACTTCTACAGAAGACTTGGATCTACCACCTAGGACGAATTGGTAGTCCTGGCCCCCTAACTCCGAGGACTGGGGACCGGGTGAGACGCCTCGCTCTCACCAAAACAAAAATTGTCCCACAGAGCTTGTACCATCTACCCTCTCCAAGGTAGACCATGGGTCCGGTAACATACACCGTCTTCAGGTGTACCCAGAGCCCTGGGAAACCAGTAACATATACCGTTGTCAGGTATACCTAGTATCCCGGGGAAACCAGTAACATATACCATCTCAGGTATACCCAGAATCCCCCAATTTTATTTTATGTGTGCATATCTTTTCATTTTTATTTATTTGGGTCTAGTAACATACGCCGTCTTTCAGGTGTACCTAGAACCCCACAATTGTTTTATATGCATATTTTGTATTTTGTATATTTCTCGGTGCGAGTCATTTCACCACAGGGGATTTCCAAAATCCCAACCCATACTCTGGGTGATCTCAGTGTATGCACATTACCCATCGAATGCCCAATAGGCACCAACCAAAATTTCTCAGATTTTTGGCTCAACTTTGTGTCGGGTACTTAATTATACTTTCAGCATCTTAAGGTTTGATTTCTAAGCTCGGGTGTACGTTTCGTACCCCATCGATCATGCATTTATAAGGCATATCTCAAGTATAACTTTTCATAAGTGCCTGTACGACACTGTAATGGTCTCGCAAGACCGCAAGCTCAGTCTTAGGCCTTCAGATGATCATGACATAACGAATACTCTTTATTAAGCGAATATTTGTGGAACAAGCATATATCAATCAACACAAAATATGTCTTAACATTTACATGGAATCATAATTCAATTATATGCAATTCACTTAGCATCTTATGTGCCCATTTGGCACCATAAAGATTTTTCATGCTCAGTTCAATTTGTATTATCGTGCCTTTGTAGTATATCTCTTATTTGTGCAGTTATAGCGAACATATGCATTTAGCAACAAGAAATTCATGCATTGAAATATTGGTCGCAACACTCGTATATCAACTTCATATAAAACCATGTGCAACATGAATACGTCATGAATACCTTATTCGTTTGCCATATTCATCGATACATAACATTACTTTCATAAGCATATACTAGAATCATCAAGCTATTTAAACATGTGCACTAAAGCGAGCTTTTGCTCTAATAAATGTATGGGTGCATCAGTGCATTTCAGGCCTACTCTGAGCATGTACATAATAGTGAATCCCAAATGTAACACATATTTCATAAACTAATCTTATGGCAACTTCATGTTCATAGTAAATTTACAATATGATCGTCCTAATTTAGATAGTAGATTTGTCTTCATTGTATATCCCCATAAGCTTTAGTGTGATTGTCATGATTTCTAGGACAGATTCATGTCGTAATAGATTTGCATCTGTTGCCATATAACAGTTATGTATATTCAATGACAGTCGCATGGTCATAGTGGATTCACTTGTACTGCAGTATAATTATCATGAATTCCATGACAAGTTTGAGTTCTTACCTTACATAAAGAAATGTGATATAAGATTTTTTTTTTTTTTTATTCTTGTAACTAGATGCTGGATATATATTTTTTTTTTACAGGTTTGAAGATGTATGTGCACGTTGTGTATTCAGGACTACATCTTCTAAAATTCACTATTTTTACACATCCCGTAAGCAAACTATTTGCAGTTATGAAAGTATATATATATATATATATATATATATATATATATATATATATATATATATATATATATATATATATATATATTATTACTATATATATATATTGTATTCAGTGATATGTAGCCAGATCGCGTAAGAACCAACAACACTTGCTTTCCAACTTACTCAACTGATTTTATTTGACCTCATATGCCGCACCTAAACATGAGTAGTAGCCGTTGTATGGGACATTAGCCGCACATGACATTACATCTAGCCTAACCAAACTGCCTTCCTTCTCCTTGATTGACCCCAGAGTATGCAGATCATGTAAGCAAGAACAATACTCGTTGTCCGCCCTGCCATGCATGTCATGTTGGATTCATGACATCCAATATTAGGTTGAACCAGACCAGCCCAAATTGGTCGGGTGTGATCACCTAAATCACAGTCATGTAAATGACTGGGTTTAATGACCCATCCCGCAGCCCGCTTTTCACCCCGGCCATGATCGTAATAGTGGTTCATACGGATTTTAGCCTTCAACTGCAACTTGACAAATCCACCTTCCCTAGCGGTCACACTTGGGTAGTTGTTTAACACTCGCTGTAATAGGACCACAAAGAACCCTTTTTCAGTCGATGAATAAAAATTTACAGGTTTGTTTCTGTCTCTACCGTGACCCACATGTCACAAATTTGGCTGCATATCGCGCTCTTAGGAAATTTACCTAATCTGTCCAGACGCTAATGGCATGTTTATAGCTCACGGTTAAGCACATGTTGCCATGAATTTCTTGTCTGATTCCCATCTGTAACAAATTTGTAAATGCTCCCAAGAAATTAATAGTAGGTTACATACAGCCTACCGTAGGGAGAATCTTCTAAGTTTTCATGTGTACAGTCAAAGACCAACTGATAAAACTTATCTCCTCATCCAATAGGAGTTTGGAGATGGTTTAAAAACAAAAATCTGTGTAGTTGATATGTTCTATGTGTCTTAAGATTCAGGTATATATGTATATCATGTGAACAATCTAACACCAACTGAACAAAACGTTATGTACATTTCTAAATGAAACTAAAACTCAATATATATCATGATTCATGCTAATACATAGATCCAACCGAGAGTGTGGATTTTTTTTTTCTGGTTGCCTGGGCAAAGTGTAGACATTGAAATACATATGCTCGTACAGTCATACCCAGTTTTATACCCCATGGCACTATGCACAAACATAGGAGAGGATACCCTTACCTCTCGATGAGTTAGAAACCCAAAAAAAAACTGGAATCGTCCGGTCAGATGGTGGATCGCATTTGTTTCCACCATCATCAAAACTATTGCTGCTACACCTTGAGTAGTCCCCTCGTGAGAATATGACCCTGAAGGTAAGGTATTTGTCTTCTTCGTGAACTTCTGACAGCCTCGCAACACTTTTTCGCTGGAATCAATGGAGTGCCCGACCAAGGTGGATCACGCGGCTGGCTGGTCAGGGTAGGCGTGAGAGATGAAGAGTTCGAAAAAGATGAGTAGAGGCTGAAACTGGAAAAAGAGAGAAATAATGGTGGAGGCAACCATGTATGCCTCACGGCTGGATTGAGAGAGGGTGGGCATTTTTTTTTTTTTTCATTACAGCCTGCCCAAAACGGCAGGCCATCTTCCTTTCTTGATGCTGCCTCTTCACCTTCCTCATTAAGGGATTTTCCAACCGTTCCTTCCCCCTCCCAAGTTCATCATTGAATAAAAATTTTATTATTATTAATATATTGGGTTGGGGCTTTCCCCTTTGGTTAAAACGCCCAGTCCACTTCGTGTGCCACCCCATTCCACATTTCAAAACCGTCTTAAATGAGAATTCAAATTCCAAAAAAAATATATTTTATTTTTATAAAAACAACCCTCTTTGTTGGCGCACAGGGGGAATCGAACTCAGGTCTCCACCTTAAGGGGAAACGTTTCCCACCAGTGCACCATGATGTTTTTCGTTGCAATACCTTGCAACATTAATCTATTTAATCTCGTTGTGGCTGAACGATATTACCAACCAAAAATGTTTTCTATATAAAAAGTGTTATGTTACCTGGGGGATTTGAACTCAAGTTGCCTCATCACTAGCAATACACTTCACCACCACACTGCTTCTCATCTTGTTGCACTATTGGCCATGTTTAATTCTTTTATATACGAATTGATTTTTCGATGAATTTCCAATTACGAATTGTATTTTAGATCTTCTGAATCTTTTAACTAGATTTTTGTCTCTTGATCGAAATTCGACCATATTTGGATCAATTAAAATCAAATTGGATTCTAATTGGGTTTTGGATCCGTCCAGGATCCGAATCTGTTTGTCTTACCTGAATCCAGATACTGGATCCATTCTATCCAGTTTGGATTCAAGATCCATTTTGATCGACTCCATATCATTTTAGTATATTTATTTCAAAGGATTTTATCCTTTATTTAGTTTGATAATTATTGAAATTTTGCGGGTTTTACAGTGGGAGTGAAGTACTCCCTCAGAGCACGGAGAGGAACTGGAGCTGGAGGATCCATATCACCCATTGCTGTCAAACTTCGAGGAGAATGTAAAATTCTCTCTGGGTTGTCAACAAAAGGATGCAATAGGGTACCCAAAGCTCTTCGCCCATGCATACAGTGGTGCTAAGACCAGATATATGGATCGACCTAAATCTATCTAAACTAAACTAATCTAAATACTGCAATTCAAATCACAAAAGCAAAGAATACTACTCTAACTATGTCAGAATTAACTAATTATGCTATATGAATAACAAAACAAAATCTAATCTAAATTACCAAAATAAAGAGATGCAAGAAATCACAAACTATGTTCTCTAAAACCCACCTGTCTAATGGCTCCTTGAAGTATGTATTTCAATGAATCCTAGGAAAACAGTAAGTGAATCCTATATTTACTAACAATGTTAATCCTACTAACTAAAACTAATAAAAACAACTAACTAAACACAAATTAATAAACTGAAATCGAAGAAATAACAGAATATACTCGTCGTTCTCCAGCAACGACGCCAAAATTTGGTTGATCTTTATGCAATGGTATTTTTAAAAGATATTTTTCAGTAAAAGGTTTGGAAAATCATCAACCAAAAATAATAAAAACCGACTTTCCACGAATGTGGCAAGCACGGGTCGAATCCTCAGGGAATAGGAAATATTCAATCTATGTCTAAGAATTTCAATTTATTAATATCAAACTCTTAATCTAAGTTAAACAATACAATTCTAAGGAAATTACAAACTAGAAATTACAGTTAACTAGAAACACATTTCTAAAGTCTTCTCCAGATCACCAGGGGCAATTTCATCCTTTCACCACATATGCATGTGCATTCTCATTCTGAATCAGCCTTTTGACCTATTGTAAACTTTATGAACCTAAAACACAAGAAGATATAAAGTTAGTGCACAATTATAATAAATACTTCTAAAAATTATACTAAACCTAATTCTACTAGGAATTACTGAACTAAATTATAATTAAAAATCAAAATAACTAAAATGTCATTTCTCAATGCATCCACTAACTATTCTAAATCTAACTAAGTTAGTTGCTGCAATTATACTAACTAACATGCATAAAAACAACAAAAACTACCGAAAATCACACAACCAATGCAATGACTGTTTTGCCCTCAAATAGTGCAAAAGTGGATTCTGATAGGTTTTCACAAACAGTGATTTTGAAGAAGTAAACAAAGTCTGATTTTCACGATTTTTCTTTTTTTCTGTTCCTCACAAATTCAAGAATCTGTCAGATTTTACGGATTTGAAAAACTTCTCCGTAAGCTCCAGATTTAAGCATTTCAAATTCGTATAAAATCTGGAAATCGTATGTCCCGAAATTTGAAAACGTGAAAAAGCTGATTTTGAAAAACCGCTTAAAAATCAGACCAAATCAACTCAAAATGAGTTGATTTTTGGTCTGCTGATAGTGAACACACAGATGAAGAGAATAGAATAAAATTTTTGGAAAAACTCAGAAAATTTTCACATAAAATGACGAATGCAATTCGGTGCAAAATTCTAGTTTTTATTTCAGTGTACTATTCATTTGTTAAAATCCAATTTGTGCACTATCTATTAAATACGCATGCAATACAGTCATCAACAAACCTAATACTTACTAACTAACAGAGAATAAAACTAAATGCACTAAGAACATAAAATCTAAATTAACTATCTACATTACTTGTGGAAATTACAAATGAATGATATAATAAAATGCTTAGAATGCATGCAAAGGTTAAGTCAAGTTAAACTATCCTACAATTAAGAGTTAAATCAATTAACCAATGAAATCAACTACTCCAATGTAACTGAATTACTGTAAACTAACTAATTAATTAACTAAAACACAAAAATTAAATCTAAAGATACTTTTAAATTAGAGTTAAATATTAATTTGAATCTAAGAGAGTTAGTATCTAACTAGGGTTAGTTGACTCAAGGCACTAAGGAGGATGGGTTATGTTTGACCTTGGCTAGACTCATGCCCCACCTAAGTGGACCCACTAGGTTTAATGAGTTTTAGACTAAATTAAAATGGACACCTAATGAACAGAGAAAACTTACTAAAAAAGAAAATGAATGAAATAAAAAGTAATGAGTCTATCTAAGTCAAGCACATAAATGGAATTCAAGCTAACACTAATGAAGACACATAATACTTACCTAAATTGTTAATCACGATTTTGAAAGCCTAAATCTAAGTCAACACCTACTAAAATTGTTAGTGCTATATTTATGCTAGGTCAAGATATAGAATTAAGAGAGGGCTTATAAATACTAAGCAACGAATTTGGAAATGAAAGCACCCATACATCTTTACCTTAGAAACCCATTTGGAAGGATTGTAATTGTAAAACCGTCAAGCTCAATGGGCCCACACGGTTTCAATTTTTCATTAAAAGCATATAGCTACTTTTGATAATCTTTCCCAAAACCTTGCACATGAATTTTAGAAAGAGAATTGAAAATCCAAATTGTTTCCAAAATTGAAAGGAGAGATACTTCTATCTTGGCTGGACTAGAAGGATGGGTCACAATTGCCAAAATGGGATTCCACGAAATTAGATAAGATTCCACACCTACCAAAACCGTTCCTTAACCAAAAATACCAACATGCCCTTTGTACTGAAATTCAAAATTAAATAATTAGCTAACCTAAACTCTCATTAACCTAACTAAACTAACATTTACACCACTAAAGGTAAGGGTATGAATGGAATGTAACACATAATTCAAAAAAGACTATTTTGGCTAATACTCACAAAACTAAATTACTTAATTAAATTAATAACTTACTAAAATTCAGTTCAATGAATCTAGACCCTAAACAACACTTTCCTAAACTCTAAGCTACAGCCATGGCTACCTTCTCCCATGAAGAAGACGATAGCCATTAACACACAAAAATCGACTTCTTTAATTCACGCAGAAAAAATTTTCTATCAACTAAAACACAAAGACAAAACAAAATTCTATGAAAGCTAAATTAAGCTATGACTGAATGGGATTCTAATGAATCTAAAACAGTCAACTAAACTAAACTATTGTATAAAAAAAACTAATTTATCAAAGCAAATAAAACTGGACACACGTCCTAATCGGCTAAGCTAGGCTTAGTCAATTTTCCTATTGGACTAACACCAAACGATTGGACTCTATAAAATACCCTATGACTCGATCTAAGCATGAAAATGACAATGTTTTTTGCTGTCAACAAACAGAAAAATAAGAAGGGAGGTTTGAGATTAAGGAGACTCGACTATAGGTAGACTCGATTTTACTAGAAAGAAATTGAGGAAGAAGACAACTCACCTCTTGGGTAGTCCGACAAGTGGAGGGGAAGGAAGAGCTGCTGATGCCAAGAATTCACGATGTTGAACTCGTTTAGGTGTTGCTTTCATGACAACATGGCTGCTGCTGCTGCAAGAGATACACCCAATAGAGGCGCCGAGGGGTGGAAGGTAAACCGAGCCATGCTCGGGTGGAGAAGAAGACCGGAGAGATAGGGCCGATCCTTCCTAATGGAGTAGACAGCACACCAGCTAGGAATAGCTCCTCTTTGATCTGCAAAACCTGTAAAAACAGCAAGCACACGTTAAACAATGAAGGCAATATGAAGGGGAAGAAGATGAAGGAAGTAGAAAATGAAGTGCATAAGAGAAAAATGGAAGGAGGGCTTAGAAAGTCTTGGAAATGGGGAAGGAAGAAGATGGTGTGAAGAGGGAGGCATGGTGGAGGATGAGAGCTTCAGCTGGGTGCAAATCCCTAGGCAAAAATGTCCTAGGGTTTTCAGAAAATCATATTTAAACTTTGAGCTACAGTTTTCACAATTTCAAAAAGAGGTTTAAAATAAAAAGAAATGCTATGCGCCTCTTTTGAAAGGGGTTTTCTGAAAACATTTTATATATTGGGTTTGGATCCCATGTGAGTTGGATTGTGATGTTTAATAACTGATCCAAGACCCAAGATGATCTATTTGGATCGGATCTTGATTCGAATTACCTTGAAATTCGTGCCCAAACACTAAAATTGCAATATCTCACTCAATTTAACTCTGATTTAATTGAAATTCGAACCAAGACTTCTTTATATCAAAATACATCTAACCATGGGTTCTAAACCTTAAGATCACATAAAAATTCATGAATATTATATTAAAATGAACTGCATTTCATGCATCATCAGGGCACTATGGTGCCAAGGCTAAAAGAAAAAGACAGAGGGGTTGGTCTAAGTCTGGACCATGGGTCTGGTCCTCTGGACCTGACCACTCGGTCTATCCTCTTCATTGGTCTGAATCACAGGTTCAGACTAGATGCCTAGGTTAACAAGGCTAACCTGGGTGTGCCCAGCACTCGACGGCTTGCCGCGCGCACCAAGATCCAAGGGCCTCAATAGCCAAGTAACTGGGTGATGATGCATGAAATGCACATCATGTTAACGAGTTATTCATGCATTTTGTAGTGAAATTAAGGTTTAAAACTCATGTTTAGATGCATTTTGATAGTAAGGGGTTGTGGTTCAAATTTTAGAGAAATCGGAGTTAAAATGAGAGAGTTATGGCTATTTCAGTGTTCGGGCACATATTTCGAGGTGGATCGGATCCATATCTGACACAATTAGGCTGTTTTAGACCTTGGATCAACCTTTAGAAAGCCAAAATCCAACCCACACGCATATCCATACCCATTTAGAAAACATTTGCAGAAAACCCCTTAGAAAGTGGCGCATAGAAATTTATTTTTTTTAACACTGTTTTTGAAAAATATCAAAAGTATAAATTAGAGTTTTCAGCAAACACTAGGCGTCTTTGGCATTGGGATTGATGCCTCCTACTGTGATTCTAGCTCCAACCCCTTTCAACTCCTCATTCCACCTCATTTGGCATTGAAGTTCGATTTTTGCTTGAAATTCAAGCATCATTCTATCTCCCTTTTCAATTCTACTCGTTTCTTCTTCCTCCTTGCTGTGATTAATCCGTGTTTGTTGTGTTTTTGCAGATGTAGCAGAGGTGGAGACCATTTATCTTGTGTGGAAGTGAAAAACACCCCAACAAGATGAGCCGACCCTACCTCCATCCGGTTTTCTGAGCCCTCTGATCGCGAATCGGCACCCGTTCCATCTTCGGTGGAACTCCAACGTGTTGCATCTGCAAGATCCCTGCTCGTGGTGATATTCCAGCATTCTTGAACAGTCCGAGACGTTAAGCTAAAGCCATTGTCCGCTCTCTTCTCCTCCACAATCGTCGAATCGCCCTGGAGGTAGGTCTTCTTCTTTCTTTTCTTCAAGTTAAAACCCAAAACGTGCGTGCTTGTTTTTCGTGTTTTATTTTCTGTTCGTGTGCTGTATTTTTATTGTTCTCGCCTTAGTATAGCTTTCGTGCACAGACCAGCACGGTAGATCAAGGTTTTGTTTCATTGTTTTTGTGTTCGAGTCTTGATTTCTCATCTTTTTCACTCAAAACGTGAATATCGGCTAGATCCCCTTCTAGCCGATTTTCTCTTTCTGTCCAGTGTGGTTTAGTGTGTTGTTTTTACAGAAAAACATGTTTAAAAAGTTCATTTTGATTTAGTTTGGCCGTGGGTTTGAGTGATTGGTGTTTCAAGTAAAAAGAAAAGAAAAATCCGCTAGATTAACTCTAGTCGATCTTTGTGTTTCAGCGAGTGTAGGCTATGCAATTTTTTTCCTGTAGTTCTCTCGAGTAATCTGAGTATTGTTTGTCTGTGTCGGGTGCTCTAGATCCATTTTCGTTGAAGGGCTATGTTGGTTTGATTCTATACATGTCGTGTGATTTGTTTTGAAATAATCGTTGGATTAGGATTAAAATTAGGTAAGTGCATGTAATCTTCAACTTCAAGCTGTGTGCATGCATCTAAATTGTTGATTTTACGTTTTACAAAGTGTGTTTTGATCGAGTTCATCATCTTAGGATATTTCTAAATATTGTTTTAGCATTTTTGTGTTTTGGTGTTTGATTGCTATTGAAAAAAAAAATCGAGTTTTATTGTTTTCTTTGTTTTAGGTGTTGTCCAGCCGGCTGTAGGAACTTTCATTTAATTTCAGTTTGTTACATTAGTCTAATTTGTTGATTAATATTTAGTTAAGGTAGATGTTCATGTTGTGGTAAATTTAGTGTTAATTATTTTCAATGTTTGAGTTTAGGTTAGGCATGTAGCTAGATTACAATTAATGTTTTCTAGATTGTCTTAATTTCCAGCATCTTAGATAGTTTGTTTATGATTTCATTAGTGTAATTAGTTACTTTTAGTTATGTGTTAATTTAGTTTCATCATTCTCATGATAGTTTTAGCCTCATTGCTATATTTTGATTTTAGTGTTTTAGGTAGTCATCTTCCCCAAGGAGGGGCGTCAGCTATTAGAGCTCCATTCGAGCTCTAGGTTGCTTTTAGTAAGAGTCTTGTGCATTTAGAAAGTCATTAGTGTGTCTAGATTCTTTGTATTAGGGGTTAGTTAGTTTTAGACATTTTTACTCATTTGGTAATTAGTGTATTAGTTGTTACTTTTTAAATTTTGGAAAATCGTGTTTCTCATTCCAACCTTTCTTGATTTTCTTAAATTCTTGGCTTAATTAGTTAGATAGAGGTTAATTTAATATCTAGTGTGAGTAGCATTTTTAGAAAGAGGAGAAGGAAGTAATTGTGGTAGAAAACGAATTTTGGAAAGGATTCATTAATTCAAATTCGTAGAAGGTAAGTTTTGATTTTTGGTATCCAGCTAAGAGAGCAAGCTTCTCTCTTTTAACAATTTTGGAAACAAAATTTAGCTTTCAAATATTTTTCCAAAGGGTTATACACGATTTTTGGAATTGATTTTCAAGGTTATCCTTTCTTTCTAAAGACAACCAAAAACGTGTTTAAGGTTTTTGGAAAGGTTTTCAAAAATTATTTAATGCTTTTAAAGCAAGGTTGAAAACGTGGGGCCCCCCTGTGAGTTGGATGTTTTCAATTCTTCGTTTCCCATTTGATTTATCAAGCAATTAAGGTAAGCTTTACCTCTCTAGGCTGGACGTTTTTGCCAAATCAATTTGTTTCCAAAATTCATTATCTCTTATTTATTACCTTCTTCTTTATTAATTTAGATTAGGTGCATTAATTAGGTTTCAATTATTTAGATATCTAGTGTGAGTAGCATTTTTAGAAAGAGGAGAAGGAAGTAATTGTGGTAGAAAACGAATTTTGGAAAGGATTGATTAATTCAAATTCGTAGAAGGTAAGTTTTGATTTTTGGTATCCAGCTAAGAGAGCAAGCTTCTCTCTTTTAACAATTTTGGAAACAAAATTTAGCTTTCAAATATTTTTCCAAAGGGTTATACATGATTTTTGGAATTGATTTTCAAGGTTATCCTTTCTTTTTAAAGACAACCAAAAACATGTTTAAGGTTTTTGGAAAGGTTTTCAAAAATTATTTAATGCTTTTAAAGCAAGGTTGAAAACGTGGGGGCCCCCTGTGAGTTGGATGTTTTCAATTCTTCGTTTCCCATTTGATTTATCAAGCAAATAAGGTAAGCTTTACCTCTCTAGGCTGGACGTTTTTGCCAAATCAATTTGTTTCCAAAATTCATTATCTCCTATTTATTACCTTCCTCTTTATTAATTTAGATTAGGTGCATTAATTAGGTTTCAATTATTTAGATATCGATTTTAGCAATAGTTCATCTTCTTTAGGTAGGTTATACTTATATTGATTATTTTCTTTAGGGGTACATAGAGTAGATAAGGCCTTTAACACATTGTCATTTTGATTTTAGATATTGATTAATTAGATTTACATTGGTCATTTCCTAATTTAGTTAATATCTAACATAGTTAACTTAGTTGACCTAGCTAGGTGTGGCGTGAACTTATTCCAATTCAAACTCTAAATCCGCACCTTATTGGTCTTTAGTTGCTTATTTAATTCTAATTTTAATTCATATTAGATATAGTATAATTTAGTCTAGTGATTCATTTGTTCGCTTTAGTTAAATTTTAGAAGTCAGTGTGGTCTTAATGTGTAGTTGTTCATTGTGTTTGAATTGAGCATTTCATTTAGTAATTTGTATTTAGTCTTTATTAACTGCAGCTTCTAATTCCTATAGTTAGGTTTGCACTTTTGATTATATTAGTTGTATTTGAATTAGTAGCTAACTTAGCTCTAGTCGTAAATTGCATATTGTATTTCATTTTTATTTCAGTTAGCATGATTGCATTTATTATCTGCATATAAACTGTCATTCAGCATCATTTAGGACTGCATTAGGGTTAGATTGCATTCTTAGTGTGAAAAATAGATTTCTAAAGTGAATAGTGCACTGAACCCGAAACCCGATTTTTGCCCTGTCGCACAATCGTCATTTTATGTGCAAAATTTTCGATTTTTCCAAAAATTATTTTTCTGTTCACTTTATTGGCGTGTTAACTGGCTGCAGACCAAATTTCAGCTCGTTTCGAGTTGGTTTGGTCTGATTTTTAAGCGTTTTGTGAAAACCGCTTTTTCGGATTTTAAAATTTCGGGACCTGCGATATCCAGATTTTCCCCAGTTTTGAAACGCTTATATCTGGAGTTCCATATATCATTTTTTAATTTTGTAAAAACTATCAGATTTTTTAATCTGTTAGTTACAGAATAAAATAAATTTTGGGAAAATTGGACCTCTTTTTCTCTGCCAAACAGTCATTTTCCGAAGAGCTGTCAGAAGTCTATTTTGCACTAGTTAGGGGTAGATTGGTAATTTCATTCATTTAGTCATTTTCGGTCTGTTTTCATCAGTTTCTGAATTTTAAGTGCTGCATCTGCATCATCCATCATTGTTAGACTTATATTAGCTAATTTTAGAATTAGTTTGATATTTTATTTATTATTTAGGTTCTGCTTGTTTAAATTCTTGAAAATTAGGTGTAGTTTCATTTCTATTTTTATTTATTGGAATTCTTTACTAACTTTGTATTTTCCTGTATTCTTAGGTTGAAAAGAATAACAATTTTCCAGGGATTCTTGTCCAAGTGCAAAAATTGAGAAGTGACGAAAAGACAAAAATACCCTTGGCGTGCAACAGAAGACTGAATTGCTTTTCCATTTTATTTTAGTGTTAATTTGTAATTTTTATTAGCCTTGTGATTGTAAACTGATATTTGTGATTAATAAATTAAATTTATTAGAAATAATTGAGTAATTCCTGTTCCCTCTGGATTCGATCCGTACTTACCACTTTGTGGAAAGTCGGTTATTTACTTTTGGTTGACGATTTTCTAAAGATTTTATTGAAAAAACTATCTTTAAAAAGAGCATTTATAAAAACTCAACCACTGGGTACCTATGGCCGAGCCCAGCTCGGACCAGAGTGCACTCAATTGGGTTTGTCATAGTAGGGGATAGACCAGCTGCAACACCCTACAACAAAGGAAGGAATAAAAAAAATGATACTAACTATAGGGGAAAAAGCTGGGGAAAACGAAAATGGAAAAAAAAGAAGGGTGCAACGTCTAGACTGGGCTACGAATGTGCCCAGTTCAAACTCACCCGGAGGCCCAAGATGTGCCTCAGCCATCCCCCATGAGTTTGAGAGGGGCTGAGGTCATCACATCCACATCCAAAATCAGTTGCTCATGCATGCAAGGGTTTAGCATCAAAACCAACAAGAAGAAGATGACCAACCAAAGAAAAGAAGATAACATTTTTATTTGTTGCTTGCAAAACACATAAGAAAGAAGAATCATGCAAAAATAACAAGTATACATGGGTTGAGAAAGATATCAACGCAATGTACAAGCCTCAAACGATTTAATAAAGGTAACTATGAAGTACAACGAAACCAAATGAAGGAAATGCTCAATCATGCTTGAAATGCCCAAAAACAACTCCTAATCCACCATGAGCCATGCATTTCTCAAATGCAGTCGGCTTGTGACTTCATATCTCAAAACACATGCAATACCGAAGAGAATAGAGGTAAGACATCAAAGTCCTCCACCTTGATTCGGTTGAAGGTGCATCACACTTGCAAAACTCCACAAAGATGGTGGAAGACACCCTCCACTCGGCTAAGGAGGATGAGAGAAAATGAGAGGGAATGGGAGAGTGAAAGAGAGAAAGAGAGAAGAAGTCACCCCTTTTTGGAACCCCTCTCTTTTTGGGTTTAAGTATGGTAGCATGCCACATTGAAGGGTCAAGATCTCACTAGGAGATCCAATGGCTGGGGTCAAACACGCCCCCCCATGGCTACCCAACCTTCTTCAACTGTCTCTAAGGATTTGAAAAAGGTTTCAAAAATAGCAAGAGTTCCATGGGGCTGTCGCCCCATGCACACAATGGAATGGCGTCTCTCCCAATCATTGCTCTTTCTCTTGGAAAGCGCCAAGATGGGACTACCACACCTCATGGGGCGCAGCCCCATGCCAATGCTTGGAGGGGTGCCCCACCCTCATGATGGTGCTCCTTGCATCATCATGAAATCGACTTTATGGGTAGGGCCAATCGTGGCCCTTCCTTTAAGATCATCTTCTAGATCTTACAAAAATGCCATTACCCCAGCTGGTCAACTTGACCTGGTCTTCATGGCTAGAAGCATCCACACTTGTCAAGAATGGTCGACCATGGACTTGGTCAACCCTTCCCAAGTCGACCCTAACTCAAAACATGATAATGCTTCATTACTAATTTCTTTTTATTACATTCGTTATTAAATAATAATAAAAATATCACCATATATTTTTATTCTAAATTTCTCATTACGATCGAATTCTCAAGCCTTTTCCAAGAAAAATCTCATCTCTTGCAAAATTTTACTCGTGTTATGACCTATGCTCTATCGATATGCATTACCCGTAATTCACATGCACTGACGAGGTTTTTTCCTCGTTTGGGTCTCAAATTCGGGGATAAACTAAATATATACATTATGAATTTACCCTTAAATTTTTTGAATCTAATTCATAACGGATTTCCTTCAATTTCTATTTACATTTTACTTGCACGATTTTGGACCTCGTAAATCCCTACAGGTACAATAATGAAGAATTCTCGAAATCGAACAAGAAATTCCATACACTAAAACACTTTGCATTATATTACCTTAAAAATATCATGGACCTTATAATAAAGCCCCTCACCTTGAGGTGAGGCGCACTTTTTGCACCTTGAGGCGCATTTTTAATAACACTATCTAGGTCTGTGGAGGAAAGGTGTATCTTGTATTCTTACACTCAGTTGAATTTTAGTTTTCAAAAATTTGGCTAAGTATAGAAGAAAAAAATTGGGTAAAGCTCGATAATAGGTTTATGTTCTTTGAGTCTGGAATCGACCCAGGTCTCATCGATAAGGTCTAAAGGAGTCAATTAAAATGTGTGAAAAAGTTTTATTTTTTACCTTTAAATTCAAGCAAATTTTGAGTAAAATTCAGGTTAAATTCGGGTGAACTTTGGAAACAAAATTTAAAGTATATGTCGTTGGATGCGTCTCGAAATCCTGAGACCAACGATATTTTACTTTTCCCAATCCGAGCTACAGTTGACCTGAAAATCATTTTTTTTTTCAAAAAGGGACCGCCTCAATGGGCCGGGTCCGGATTTAGATCGGGTGGGATCCAATGTCTTTGACACAAATTAACATGGATCTGGACTCTCTCCAAGACCCATAATTAATTAGGATTTGATCCAGCCTAGGATCCAAATGGGGTTTGGATATGGATATGGATTTGGATCTTGGATTTGGATCCAAATCCAAACCCATACCCAACAATGATATAGCTTTAAATTCATTTTTATATTAAATTTAAAGTTAAATTAAAGTTAAAAAGGCCCCTAGAGGGATAAGATACCCTTTGGAAGCTTCTAGATGCTTATTTAGTAAAAATAAGTCATAAATAGTTAATTTATTATTTAATAGGTATTAATTCTGAATTTCAAAACTTACCTTATGGTTATTCTTGAGAAGATTCTACCTTAACCATAGAATGAGGAGAGAAAAGGCAAGTAAAAAGGGGTAAAGAAGAACAATTAGTGAAAAAGGGAAAGTAGTAAAAAGGGTTTGAAAAAGTTAACAAAAATGGTTGAGGAAAAATGGGAAAGGTGGGATTTGGAGATAGAGTGAGACTCTATTTCCAACCCACCATATGGGGAAACCCTAGAGGGGCCTCTAGGAGCTTTCTCAATAAAAAAAAAAAGGGAAAAGAAAGAGAAGGAGAGAAAGAGAGAGAGACTTGGGAAGAAGAACGCAAGATTCTTTTCAAATCTCGAAAAAAGGTATGGGCCCTTCTCTCTTATCAAATGAGAAAACAAGGATGTAAATCAGATTCTACGAAGTATGAATCTGATTCATTCACCTTTGATATCTCGTTATTGATTCTCATTTCATGAAAGTCAAATATGAAAAAAAAGAAATCTGGAAATATAAATTTGTATGCAGATGTGTCCACTTTTACAAGAAAATAGATTTGCATAGATCGACCACACGTAGTGTGGAACGATCTGGACAGATCTGACACACACACATGATGTAGTCTTGAAATAGATCGGCCATGACTGCCATACGCAAATCTGGCCTAGATATGATATAGGGTGATTTATAAAGTTCTTATTCAGTTCTTAAATAATCTGTGATTTATAACGTTGATATTCAATGCATATTAATTACTAAATCGGTGATCTATAGGATCATCCAATGCATAATGAATATG
This sequence comes from Nuphar pumila, assembly GCF_984573655.1. Lineage (NCBI taxonomy): Eukaryota > Viridiplantae > Streptophyta > Magnoliopsida > Nymphaeales > Nymphaeaceae > Nuphar > Nuphar pumila. The sequence continues at coordinate 79,593,383 of NC_143253.1, forward strand.
TGTTTTATAAAGTGGTTATTCGATGATTAATGAATTTTAAATTTGGGATTGATAAGGTCGATGAAAAATGCACAAAGTATGCCAGAATTAATATTCATTGCAAAGAGAATGTGAAATCTGCAAAAAATAATACATGTACTAAGATGTGTTATATTGCCATAGTTCAAACTCTTTACATATTTTCATTTATGTGCAAGTTTAGATCATGGGTTGATAAAGCATATATTGTGTAAGTTCATGTGTTGAAAACAGATTTTTGTTGATGCTATGATTTTGTTTTTACGCATATGCATGTGGCTAGACCCAGCCAATTGTGTTGGTTGGGTAAGCCTTAGCAAGGCATACGCATGTGGCTGGACCCAACCAACTGTGTTGGCTGAGTAAGCCTTAGCAGGGCATATGCCTATGGCTGGACCCAGCCAATTGTGTTGGTTGGGTGAATATTAGCATGACACAGACCCAACCAATTGTGTTGGTTGGGTAAGTCTTAGCAGGGAATAGACCCAGCCGAACTGGGTTCGGCTGGGCCAGGTGTCTGCAAGCAATATATATATAATAAAAGATATTTCCTTGTTATTATTGTAGAGCATTTTCACAGGCCCCGCTGAATTGGGTTCAGCTGGGTAACTGTAGGGCCTGTCAGGCCCAGCTGAACCAGGTTCAGCAGGGCCAGATGGTGATGGCTAGTGATGTGTATTTTGTAGGCGTTATTTTAAAACATTATTTCATCATTGAAATGTTTTGAAAAATCACCCATCAAGTAATAATAAACAGACTTTCCATGAATATGGCGAGTACAGATCAAATCCACAGGGAACGAGATACATTCCAATTAAAATCTAAAACTTCAATTTATTAATATCATAACTGTTTACAGCTACATTAACATTACAATTCTAATTAAATGACAATCAAAAAAATGAAAATGAAAATGAAAATGAACTGAAATAGATTGCTAAGTCTTCTCCAGATCGCCAGGGGTAATTCTGTCTTTTCACCACATGTGCATCTGCACTTCGCATTATAAATACACCTGTAGACCTATTTTTAACTTATCAACCTATAACAATGAAAATAAAGAGTCAGCATGGAGTCAATCATTAATTCTAAGTTACCTCTACACTATTTTTGAACTAATTATTGTATTAAACTATAATTAAAAACAAAGAAAACTAAAACTATAATTTCTAACTAAACTAACTAAGTAAACATACTTTAACTAGCCTAACTATTGTTAGTTTATTACTAAATGTTAGAAAATACTAAAAACTAAGTAAAATCAAACAAGTAAGCAAATGACTGTTTTGTCCCTGAATAGTGCAAAATTGGATTCAAACAGGTTTTCGCAAATAGGAAGTATGAAGGAGCAAACGAAGTCCGTTTCTAAGCATTTCTCTTTTGTTCTCTTTATGACAGACTCAAGAGTCTGTCGGACTTTACGTAATTGAAAAACTCATCCGGACACTCCGGATACAAGCGTTTCAAGTTCAATCAAAATTATACAACTGTTTGACCTAAAATCTAAAATTGCGAAAAACCTAATTTTGCAGAATGCTTAAAAGACAAACCAAATCAACTTGAAAAGAGTTGATTTTTTGTTTGCAAATAGTTTACACACTAATAAATAGCATAGAACAGTAATTTCAAGAAAACTCAAAATATTGCATGTAAGGTAACGAACGCAAATCAATGCAAAAATCGGGTTTCTACCTCAGTACACTATTCACTTGGATGAATGCAATGTTTACACCATTGCTTAAAACACCTGCACCTACAGTCAATTACAGTTCTAAAACTAACTAAATATTAGTAAATACAACTAATTATACTTAAGAAAATAAATTCTAAATCAACTACCTACATTACCTGTAAGAAATATACCTTAATGCTAGAGTAAAATGCTAAGTTAAGCTAGGTTAAACTAACCTACAATTATGAGTTAAACTAATTTAATTTGCTATCACTGACTAATCAATAACAAAGGCATGCTGGAAAACAGGGAACTAATATGAACCTTAACCAAAACAAATCTATTGTGTAATACAAAAATCGCATAGAGTGAAATGGAACTAAGTAAGGCTACTATTAAAACTAATCTAATTCGAAAGAAAAACTCAGCAAATTAAATTCACATCCTATGGAGACAACCTACTGATTAATAGTTAAGATGGCTGAAACTAATGCTAACACGGGAAATCAACAAATGTAACCTACTTACACAGAAACGCCTAAATCGAATATAATGAAAAATACATAGAAGCAATGTTGCATCATGGTTTAAACTAATGTACCATTAACTATACTAACATAGCTTAGTTGATTCACTAATTAACAATTAAAAGTACCTACCAAAATACTGATAACACAAAAAATAAACAGCTAGGACTATGATGCCTAAATCGGGTGGAATGAGTCCACCCGATTTTGGGCTTTTTACCTTCTTTCTAAACTAACTATAGCACAAAACACTTAAACATTATTAGAAACTAATTAAATACACAAGAAATACCTTTAATTTCTATTATTTCACTGAACTAAGATCTGTACTATACAGCTTCAACCGGTTAGAGTCAATCTAACCAGTTTGGGCGCAAATAGAGAAAATCGATGCCAAAATTCTCAAACATATCAAGAACACAAAAACTAAAATGAAACACGCATTTTAGACTCGATATACATGTTGGTTCCAAGCATGAACCGCTATGCTAAGGCTGGAAAACAGAGGAAACAGAAAAAACGCAGACCATTCAAAATAAAATTAGAAAATCACATACACGGTTGGGTTTTATACTAAGAAGAAAGGGGGAAAAGAAGACAAACCTCACATTGGGATTGTCCAACGAATGGGAGGACAAGGTAGAGTGGAATTTGCCATGAATTTGCGCCAAAAGGTCCCTTGGTGGTTCTGGCTAACATCTTTTTATTGCAGGTTTGCTGAAAAGGGCAGAATGAAGATGCTCCGAGTGTGGTGTGCTGGAGTGGCGAAGAAGGCCGGATGGAGGTAGGGCCGACTGACTGGGAAAGGGTAGACAACACCCCTTCCACAGCTGGTTCACTCCAAGCTGATGCTACCTGCAAAAACGCAGTATGGGTTGTTAGTTTCAGCAAGGGGAGAAGAAAAGGAAGGTCTGGGCAGTAGAAATGGTGGAAGGATAATGGCGGCGGCTCCCATGGGTGCTGCAACTCCGGCAACCAAAGGATGAAGAAGGAGGCATGGTGGTGGTGGCTGGGAGAGAAAATGGAAGAGGAGGAGTCGGGCTCTCTAGGGCACGAGAATCTAGGCAAAGATGCCCCCCTTTGGGCGTCTCTTCAGCTTTTAAACCAAAGAGCCCTCTTTCTGGAATTTCTAGAAAGAGGATTAAAAAAAAAGTATTGGCTAGGCGCCTTTTTTAGAAGGGGTTTCTGCAAATATTTTGCAAAAAATCATGAATGGGGTAAATGGGTTGGATATGGTGTGTTTTGGCTCAGATCCAAGGCCTTGATGGGCCAATTGGATCCGTTTTGCCCAATTTCGCCTCGAGGTTTGACCTGTTTCACTAAAAATGCAATATCTCTCTCATTTTAAGTCCGATTCGAATGAAATTCGAACCGTAGCTCAATGACATCTATATGCATCTAAATGTGAGTTCTAAATCTATATATGATGCATTTGTGCAATAAAAATATATTATATTTATGCATATTTAATGCATCATCAAATACCCCCATGCTAGAATAATTGCTAGTCCCTAGCAATATACCCTACCTTTGCAACGAGGATATGGACTACCCAAATAAAATGCAAGCTCTTATTAAATAACTAACTCACTTTCGTAGGAATCACGGTTGCATTTAGCACATGCAACAAGCCCTTTAAACCCCTGGGTTACCCTAGTGGACGAGCAAGGTCTCGTGAGGGTTTGCAGAGATGCTACCCACAAACATCAGAAATCATGCAGAACTTCAAAATTTTCTTTAAAAATGCTAGGCAATTCCAGAAATCAAATTTAGCAGACATTTCATGTAATTTTTCACTTATCAGAACATAATTAGAGATTTTATGCCTCCACGATAAAAATTTTCCTTTCACTCTTCTAAAAATCACATTTATCTATGATTGTTTCTCAGAAAATCGTGTATTATCATGCTATTGTTTATTTTTCATCACTTGCATATTTTTCTGCACAATCTTTCATTCTACTTCTAAGTAATAACTTTTTCTTTTCATTTAAGCTCTTATTTTCTTTTTCATTGAATTTTCAATTTTTCCACTTTTTCAATTCTTTTCTTTCGATAGCTTGCGTGTGGTCTGCTTTTGTACCCTGTGCAATGTTAATGCCTTCTTATACCACTATCTGTATGTCGAGGGCGTTAACTAGGCACAAAAGTGACTTCCTTCATTTACCTTTTCGACACGAGATTCAGACACTTCAACTTGTACCTGGTCTCAACTTCCGAGGCTCATAAAGTTTTCATTCTCCTTTTTAGGTAGAATTCAAACGCTTTAACTAGCGTCTGAACTCATCTTACTCAGGATTGTGAAATCATCCAAACAACCTAACGCAGTCTCTTTTCTTTTGAGCTCAAGCTTTTTCTAATATTTTTCATTTACTTAGTAGCTTATTTCAAACTGTGGTTACTTATACTTTGTGATTCAAAATTAACTTTTCACATTCAAATATAGTCTTTTCTTTGAACTTCACATAAATACTCACTCTTTTTAGCTTTGTTCAGAAAAAATTTTCCTCATGGGGCTTTTAAAAATTTCTAACATGTCAGATTATGTCAAAAACATTCATATATGCTAAAAAAAAATTATGAAACGCCGAATTTATGAGTTTTAGTTACCGAAACCTGATAAATAGAACAAAATAGTGTGTATCTACAGAACCACCCCCCATGCTTGAATGACACTATTCCTAATGGCATGCAGAGATATAAAACTACAGTGTAGATGCACACTAGCAAAACTTGAAATCAAGACAGGAGAGCGGATAGATACGACCTGATATGTGGGGCCTCTTGAGTTGATTCTTGACTGGATCACGTTCCACCACTAAGCATACGCCGATGCTCAGTTTTTAGCTGACCTAATTGATTGTATGCTCTAAAAGTTGTGCTCTATGTCTGGTAACTTAGACTCATGCATTGAAGCATCAGATGGAACGGTGTTCATGCATGACAACAATGAAATCCAAAACAAAAATCAGAACCAAACACAAAACGAATAACACTTTTATTTCTAATATACATATGATACACCCTAAATAACAGTTAACAAAATAAAAATACTAACACATAAAGCAACTAAACTATGTTAGAATTACTCTATGTGATGAAAAGAGCAAACCTAAATCTAGATCTAAATCAGTAAATTTAGCAAATATAGAAAATCACAAGCTATGTTCTCTAAACTCACCTGCCTAATTGCACCTTGAATCATGAAATTCAGTGAATCATAGGAAACAACATGTGAATCCTATATCTGCTACTATGTTAAATCCTACTGATTAAAACAAATAAAAACAACTAACTAAACACATATTAATAAACTAAAATCTTAGAAATAACAGAATATAATCGCAGTTCCCCGGCAACGACGCCAAAAGCTTGATGTGTCTTTGTAGGTGTTGGTTTTTAAACGTAATTTCATCGTTGAAATGTTTTGGAAAATCACCCATCAAGTAATAATAAACCGACTTTCCACGAATGTGGCGAGTACGAATCGAATCCACAGGGAACAAGATACATTCACATTAAAATCTAAAACTTCAATTTATTAATATCACAACTATTTACAACTACGTTAACATTACAATTCTAATTAAATGACAATCAAAAAAATGAAAATGAAAATGAACTGAAATAGATTGCTAAGTCTTCTCCATATCGCCAGGGGTAATTCTATCTTTTCACCACATGTGCATTTGCACTTTGCATTGTAAATACACCTGTAGATCTGTTTCTGTAAGGTCCATGATTTATTTTGAGGTAATGTTACGCGAATTGTATTGTGATTGGGAATTTCCTGTTCTATTTACAAGTTTTCATATTTATACCTACGTGGAGATACGAGTCAAAAATCGCGTAAGTTTACATTAAATAGCGATTGAGGAAAATCTATGACGAATTAACCTCCAAAATATTTAGGGCAAGTTTACAATGTGTATATTTAGGTTGTCTCCAAATTTGAGGCCCAAACAATGAAAAAACCCTGTCAGTGCATGTGATTTACGGGATATCGCTTAGAGACTTAGCGAGGGCCTAAACGAGACCCATTTCGTTCGTAGAAGAGATTTCTTCTCTTGGGTAAGCTTTGAAAAAGCTATTTACATTAAAAATATAAAATAAAAATAAATATACATGATGGAGAATATTTAAAATTCATTTAATAGTCATATCGGTAAAAAGATTTAATTCACTTTGTTGGTCAAGGGTTGACCAAGGCTTTGGTCGACCACTCAGGATGGCCTTGGGACGACCTTGGCCATGACACCAGCTGGTCACGTTGACCAGCTGGAAGGATGGCAATCTCATAAGAGACTAAAAACAAATTTCAAGGGAGGGCCACGATTGGCCCTACCCAAATCAAATAAAAATAAATAAATATATATATATATATATAATAAAAAGGTAAAAGAGAGAATGAAATGGCGTGAAGGGAGGAGGGGTCGACCTTTCCCCTTGGGAGATGCGTGAACTTGAAAGGAGTCCCTTGCCTTGGGATTCAAGGAAATCCCAAGGGCTCTTCCCAATGTTGGAGGAGTCATCATGAGGCTTGAAGTGCCTCATTGGATGCATGGGGCGGCAGCCCCATGGCATTCTTGAAAACTTTGGGAAACTTTTCAAATCCTCAATGTTGTGTGGTGGAGCTGGGAGGCAGTGGGAATACGTGACCCACTCCCAGCCCCACATCTTGGAGAGTGAATCTCCATCGTCCATCTCACCAACTCGCTTTAAGAGCTCTCTTGAAAAATCGAGAGCCCCAAAAGGGACGATTTTTCTAGACTCTCTCTCTCTCTCTCATTCTCTCTCCCATTTCCTCTTCTCTTTCTCACCAGCCGTGGGTTTGGTTCAGCCTTGTTGGAGGAGACCATTGAAGCCGTGACCTCCTTGCTTTTTCCAAACTCCGAAGGTGAAGGCTCAATACGATTTACATGTTGTTTTAGTACATCATGAAACCGAGGAGTCAGGGCATCTATGCATGAATGCTCCATCGGTGGATTAGTTGGATAAGCTCTCACTCGACATTATTTTTCATTGTTTTGCGTTGGTTTGCTTTGTGCATTCATACATTCAGTTTTTTTTATCGTTAGCATTTTTGGACCTTCTTTATTGTTGTCGCCTTTTTCTTTTCCTGTTGCTGGGCATGGTGGAGTGTTTTGAAACGTGTAAGCATTGCTGGGTACACTCTGGACCGAGTTGGGCTCGTCCAGATGCACCCAGTCCTTTGACACCCACTTGGAGTGCAGGTCGGGTTGCGGGTGGCGAATCGCAGCCACCTTTTTGTGGGTGTTCAGGTGTGCTGAATTCAGACCCAGTCCCAAGGTATTTGGGACTGGCACGACATGGGCACTCTGACCTGGGTCACGGTGTGACCAGGTTCCACCTGGAAAGGGGCCCATAGCTCTTTTACATTTTTTTTTTGTTCTTTTGTGCTTGGCGCATCGGGTCACCCGGGGCCATGGGCACCCGGATGGCCTAGCCGGATGGGCGAGCCTGTAACAGGCGCCCGACCCTTTTGGCATGGTTGTCCAAGCCCATGGGCTCAAGCTCTTGGGTTTGGGTGGTCGCAAGGTCTAGTCCAGCAGACCAGACCCATTGGCTAACCCTGTATTTCTTTATTTTGGAGTTGGGGCACCCTGTCGGTCGCCCGCTACTCAGTTTTGGTAGCCTAGATTTGGGGCAAGCGTTTTGGCTTGGCTACTGGTCTGAACCGTGGGTTCAGATCAGTGCCACAGCAGACTTAGTAATCTGGCTCAGAAGCCAGATCCCTACTAGGCCACGGCATCTTGGGCGTGGCCCGGTTTCCCTTTTTTTTGTAAGCCGGGTGCGAGACATGGGGTGCTAGGCACCCGGGCCACCCAATGACTAACCCGCTCCGATTCAGGTCTGAACCAAGGGTTCAGACCCGTGTGAACCTTGACAGCAAGGTCTGGTCCTACGAACCAGACCCACGTCCTAACCCCAGTAGTACCCCAGCACCGCGAGGTTACCGGGCGTTGCCATCTTGGCAGCCCCTTTCCAGACCTACCCGACTTACCTAAGAGTCTGATCTGAACCATGAGTTCAGACCAAGACTCTTGGTGGTTCTAGTAGTCTGGTCTGGAGGACCAGACCTGCATATTTTCCTCTAAACCTCCTTTGGCGGCAGGTCCGCAATGGGCCACCAAGTGCTCACTTGAACCCAGATTCCCTGCAACCTTGGTGTCCCACTAGTCGGCTGTCACCATTGGTGACCTTTTTGCCCAACATGAGATCCTTACTTGTAGCCGAACAATGGCTTTGGTTTGGTCCCAATGACCAGACCCGTATACCCCCTTCTTTGCCCCGCACCATTTCGCAAACCAGTTAGGGTGTATGACGGTGTGGATCGTGGTTGCCACGATTCAGCTTGCACGCACATGCATAGGGATGCACCTATTGGGGTAGCATGTAAATGCATGCATGGATATATATATATATATATATATATATATATATATATATATATATATATATATATATATATATAGGTACATATATATGGGTATATATATATGTATTTTGATAAAAATGAGTCTTATACTTACGTATATATACATATATACATACCTACCTTGGTTTCCATTTCGGTTGACTAGTTGTGTACGAGGGTAAGCACTGTTGCTAACCCCACATGTTTAGAGCCTACGTGGTTTCAAGTCATTGACATTGTTCAGTATTTGTTTTCTGGGTCCGCAGGCGCGGCACCCCAAACTGAGGAAAAGCCAATGTAATCGCCATTAGATGGGTTATTTTCAGAATTTGCTCTTGACATGTAAGTGTGTCGCACTTCTTAGAAGAAAATACCTACACATATCTTCAGCGTTGGTAAATGCTAATGTTATTCCCATAAGTCGGGAGCATCTTGGATTCCTTCCATGACACATAAGTATGTTGAATTAAGTAGCCTAGCAAGGTATAAGCATACGTATGCCCTTCGTGGCATGTTTCCATATTTGCCTTCTGCAAGAGCGATGACCCACCTTGGAATTCAAATGTAATTCCCATACGTATGGAAATATCATAGATTTCAATCTCAACACATAAGTGCACCAAATTGAGAGTCTTCTCTATAAGGGTGGCCTCATGTTACGTAAAATACCAAATCAAGACCTTTGAAGTTCTGATCTGTTTGAAATTGTGATGAGAAACTTGCAATGATTAATTTTGTATGTCGTACTTGAAATGATAATTACATTCTTGAACTCTTGCATACCTCTTGAAATTGATGAATTGTACACTCACATTCACATTACTATGTAATTGCATCACATTTCTCAGTTATGCAGTTGTATCATGCCTTTGTTCTTTATGTTATGCAATTGACAAAAAATCGTGTGGTATCTAGTTGCACTTTGAACATAGCACATCCTGACACTCGTACTGAGTAGTGCGTACCTCGACTGGTACATTGCTTGAGGCATTGATGAGTGCATGAAGTGCACTTAATTCATAAATGAGAAAAATGACACACACAGTTTGAATACCATAGGGTATGAATAAACATTATTTTTGTTGGACTCGGATGGAGTCTATGGGCAAGGGCCCTTTTGTCGTGAGTGAACTCACGTGTGACTATACCCTAAACTAGAAAAGAAATATGGTGTTAAGATCGCTTTCGCGAGCGATGTGCTCATGTTAGACATATGAGGCTGAGCACGTGGATGGGCAGGCTAAGTCCTCGTTTGCGTACCCCACGAGAACCACGAAGCATAAATTCCTCATCAGGAGGTGTGACTGAACAATGAGCCTAAGAAAGATAAACCCTGCTTCGCCCCATTCACAAAACGGTTCACCTTAGAGAGGGTGGATGGTACAACTCTGAGTGACTTGTCGTTACTACGACACGTGTTTTGACAGGAGTTGTAGCGTCCTTTGACGTCTAGTCACTCAGAGTCAGGGAGGTCGAGGTTGCCTTTTTAGGACCTCACTACTGTAGTAGTATGGATTGCAATCCTTACCTATGCGAGAGTTTCTCTCAGTTGTGTGCTGCTCACATGAGGTTTACTTGGTCTGTAGCATCTCCGGTTACCACATTAGAAAATTGAATAACAGACGGGTGCATGTCTCACAGAATGCGAGGTTCCTTCGCGTACCCGAAGGAGTAATAAGAAGAACTTAAAGACTAACCAATCACAGTTGACTTATTGTAGTTGTTACTTTACTTGTTCAGCAGTTGTTTCAGTTATGGTTATGTTCCTTTAGTGCTCTTAGTACTTGTTTGGCAGTTGTTTCAGTTCTTGTTACATTTCTTTATTGCCCTTAGTTACTTGTTCTGTAGTTACTTCAGTTCTGTTACCTGTTTCACTTGGTTAGCACTGGTCACATATGCACTTACCTGACACCGACACATATACTGGTTATTTCATGTTACTGCTTTCTGTTTTTCCTCATAGAAATGAGATATACATCGTTGTTGTTTCTTCACCACCTCGCAAGAGGACTGACCCCGTTTTATGGGGATGCAGGTGATGAATAGGTACGGTGTTGATGCGATGACACACGGTGGAGGCTTGGGGTCCCACACTTAACTGCTGATCTTGCTCCTGTTGGTTTTGGGATTTTGTCGGGATACATTCCTTATTTTTGACACTTGTTGTACTGTCACATTTTGTAACTTTTAAACTGCTGGGTTGTATACCCCTTGATATGTGTGATTGTACCTTTATTTATGTTGATAGTCACTTATGTTGTACTTACCTGTGGCCGTCCAGACTTGCGGCCTTGCTACCTTCTTTACACTTTGTTTCCGTTGTTTTCAGTAAAATCTTTCAAAAAAAAATCATAGAAAATCTGAGGTTTTTCCAAGGTCGGGGTTTGGGGCGCCACAGGGCTTGGTATCAGAGTGGAATTTAAGTGTGGTCCAAGGCTTCATCGTACATCGTCCATCGCACTGTAAGTATGATTAAACTTTATTTATCTGTATGTTCCTTATTTCTTAATTAGAATTGTGTGCTTGATTTTGTGTATGGGTTAGATGGCGACAAACCCAAGCTACGAGAAGATTCTGGACGCTCTTCAAGACTTAGTCCGAGGCAAGCAGTCTTTTAGCAGAGCAGTGCAACACCTAGCTTATGGTGTGCATATGCTGGCACAACAGGCACCTCCTTGTGCCAGATGTATAGTGGATCACGCAGGATAAATTTGTCCCTGTGAATTGAATGATTTCCCTTATTGTGGTCTTTAGGGGCATATCGAGGAAGAATACCAGACGAAGCTACGAGATGAGCTCTGGAAGAGCAATGCTGATGACATCGATAATGTAACCTCGGTCACTGGACCCATTGTGGTTGAAGTGGACAGTCAGGATGGAGACAGGCGTGGAGCGCCAGACTCTCCCTAGTATTCTCTTGAATCTTATCCTTACGCGGTTTCATTAGAGTACGTGCTGGATCCTCCTATGCCGCCAGTACTGATGGAAGTCCAAGAGATATCTGATACGTCGTTGAGAACTCCTGCTTTTCCTCCTCGTATCAGGCCACGATGTTGTGGAAGTCGGAAGGACTACCAAGATTTTTATACTAGCAGGTCATGATAATGTTGTGTGAAGTGTTAGAGACACTAAGTCAGTGTTTCATTTTTGGGTTTTTGCTTAAGTTGTTAGTAGTGTTTTGGATAACCCTGTCAGGATGAAGGGTGTTTCAGTCATGTAATGCATGCAATTTTCCTATTTAATGCAATGAATTTTCTACATTCAAGTACTTGCCTAGTTGCTTATGTATAATTTTTGCTTATTTAGATGATGTGGCATGCATGTTGTGATGACCTTATGGAGACGCTCAACAACCTCACTGAGGTGGTTGGCCGTCAAGCCGAGATGATGAGGAACATGGGCGATCACATACAGCAGACTGCCCAGGGTCAGGGAGCTCTTGCCCAAGTTCCTGCCACTGTAGTACCATACAAACAGTTTATGAGTATGAATCCTCCTTCGTTTGACGGAAAAGTGACACCGAAAGCAGCGAAAGACTAGGTGCGAGAGATAGAGCGGATCTTTCATGTTTTACAGGTAAGTGACGATCGGAAGGTTGAATTCGGGATGCACCATCTCCGAAAAGATGCTAAGAGGTGGTGGGCTACCACCTGGGAGATCAACTTTGATAATCAGTCGATCACGTGGGAACAGTTTGTGGAGGTTTTCTTTGCTGCATATTTCTCAGCTCATGAGAAGAGCAGGATGATGCATGAATTTCTTGACTTACAGCAAGGAAGTTCGACTCTAGCAGAGTACGTCACTCGTTTCTGTAGTCTTGAAAGATACTCTCCTAACTTGTATGCAACCGAGAAGGAGCAAGCATTGAAGTTTGCTCGAGGCCTGAAACCAGTTTTGCGTACCAAGGTGTATATGCATGCACCTACGACTGTGGACGAGGCTCTGGAGACAACCTCACTTCTAGAACGTGATTGGATAGAGTCCCAGAGGACACCAGCATTCAGAGGACAACAGCAGCAGCAAGGCCAAAAGAGTTGGCCTAGAAAGTGTCAATTCTAGAAACATTAGGGTGGAAAGAAGTTTCATCCACCTTCAAAGAAGAACAAAAACAACAACAACAACAACCAGCAGCAATACCAGAATCGACGACCCCAGTACTAGTAGCAGCGCCAGTATCAACAGCCTCAGAGGTAGATCATAGCGGCAGGTTGTCCGAAGTGTTTTGTCGATCATCCAGGACAACCTTGCCCACGTGACACGGGCGAATGTCTTTATTGTGGCAAGATGAGCCACTATATCAAGGATTGCTGGAAGAAGCAATCAGACGATCAGAGGAGAAACACACCAAGGACATCTCAGCCGATGCAGCCTCAATCATATCAGCCGCAGCAACAACATCAGCAAAAGCAGGGCAGTCAGAAGACCATTGCAAGATGTGCCTACGCGACAACTGTGGAGCAGGTGACCAAGGGCGAATTGGTCCAAGTGTGAACACCCCAAATTTTTCAAAGTTTTGTAAAAATGTCCTTTTGCTCCTAGCCCCATCTTCTGAGACAATCAAAGCAATTTCGAAACAAAATTTCAGTTATTCTTCAATTTTTTTTTATTAAACTCCATGTTGATATATCCAAACTCGATTTCGAATCCGGATCCAGTGTTTAAAATCCAAATCTGAGGCTCGTTATTCAATTTATAAATCAAAATTATAAAAATGCCAAAAATATTTTCTGAATGGCTCAAACAGCTCATCCGGTATCCATTTGGATCTACTATTTTATATTTTCTTGATTCGAGGTCCGAAACTCGAATATTACCTCAAATTTTGGATCCAAACTCACTTTCTGAAGAATTTTCAAAAGAATAGCCTCAAATTCTCAGAAAACCCTTTTTTTTTAATATTTCTCAAAAATAAAAAAAAATTGTATTTTTAAATCTTTGATTTCTCGTAAATTTTAGGGTTCTATTTTAAAAATACAAAAATACAGAAAAACAACAAAAGAAACCAAAAAAATCAGAAAAACTATGCGAAGAACGAGTGGTTTTAAACATTTTTAAAGTTGGTTTTGCTAAAAAACTCCTTTTAAAAATCACTTTATGGAAAATTATTTTAAAGGGACCTCCTTTTTGAAAAAAGGGAAAATTTGCAACGGCCGCAGGCTCGCTGGCTTCTCCTCTCCACCTTCCATCCTCAACAAACCCTTCTCCTCTCCACCATCCATCCTCAACCGCTCCCCTTCTCGAGCATTCCAGCCTCCCTTTAAGAAGAGGCCTCCAAGCCTCTTCTGAGGCATCCATTTTTTTTCTTCTTCCTTGTCATGTTAGAATAGAACATAAACATAAGTGTGAGACATGCATTCAAACTAAGTTAACTAGACTCCCATTTCCTATTGTAGAAAAGAATTATAAATTGCTTGAATTAGTGCATTCTGATGTGTGTACGATGGATAATGTTTTAAGTCGTGGTGGCAATAGGTACTTCATTACCTTTATAGATGATTACTCGAAATTTTGTTATGTTTATTTGATGAAACATAAATCTGAAGCATTTTCCAAATTTCTTTATGTATATATGTGTTCTAATGTTGTCAAAAATTTTTTATAGTCATTCAATCATACATATATTTGTTCTAAGGGTGTCAAAAAATTTTCATAGTGATTCAATCATGCATATATGTGTACTAAGGCTGTCACAAAAATTTCATAGTGATTCAATGATGCATATAAGTGTTCTAAGTCTATCAAAAAAATTTCATAGAGATTCAATCATGCATATTTGTGTTCTAAGGCAGTCAAAAAAAATTCATAAAAAATTTCATAGTGATTCAATCATGCATATATGTGTTCCAAGTCTATCGAAAAAATTTTATAGTGATTGAATCACACATATGTGTTCTAAGGGTGTCACAAAAATTTCATAGTGATTCAATCATGAGTATATGTGTTTTAAGGCTGTGAAAAAAATTTCAGAGTGTTTTAATCATGCATATATGTGTTCCAAAGTTGTCAAAAAATTTTTATAGTGATTCAATCATACATATATTTGTTCTAAGGGTGTCAACAAAAAATCATGGTGATTCAATCATGCATATTTGTGTCCTAAGTCTATAAAAAAAAATTCATAGAGATTCAATCATGCATATATGTGTTCTAAGGCAGTCAAAAAAATTTCATAGTGATTCAATCATGTATATATGTGTTCCAAGTCTGTCAAATTTTTTTTATAGAGATTCAATCACATATATGTGTTCTAAGTTTGTCAAAAAAAAATTATAGTGACACAATCATGCATATATTTGTTCTATTGCTGTCAAAAAAATTTTGTAGTGATTCAATCATGCATATATTTGTTGTATTGCTGTCAATTTTTTTTTATAGTGATTCAATCATGCATATATGTGTTTTAAGGCTGTCAAAAAAATTTCAGAATGTTTCAATCATGTATATATGTGTTCTAATGTTGTCAAAAAAAATTTATAGTGATTCAATCATACATATATTTGTTCTAAGGGTGTCAAAAAATTTTCATAGTGATTCAATCATGCATATATGTGTACTAAGGCTGTCACAAAAATTTCATAGTGATTCAATGATGCATATAAGTGTTCTAAGTCTATCAAAAAAATTTCATAGAGATTCAATCATGCATATTTGTGTTCTAAGGCAGTCAAAAAAATTTCATAAAAAATTTCATAGTGATTCAATCATGCATATATGTGTTCCAAGTCTATCAAAAAAATTTTATAGTGATTGAATCACATATATGTGTTCTAAGGGTGTCACAAAAATTTCATAGTGATTCAATAATGAGTATATGTGTTCTAAGGCTGTCAAAATATTTTATAGTAATTCAATCTTATATATGTATTATAAAGCTGTAAAAAAAAGTTCATAGTAATGCAATCATGCATATTTGTGTTCTAAGGCTGTCAAAAAAATTTCGTAGTGTTTCAATCATAGATATGTGTTCTAAGGCTGTCAAAAAAATTCCGTAGTGATTCAATCATGCATATATGTGCTCTAAGGCTGTCATTAAAATTTCAAAGTGTTTCAATCATGCATATATGTGTTCTAAGGTTGTAAAAAAAAATTATAGTGATTCAAACACATATATTTGTTCTATTGCTATAAAAAAAAACTTGTACTGATTCAATCATGCATATATTTGTTCTGTTTCTGTAAAAAAAAATTTGTAGTGATTCAATCACACATATATGTGTTCTAAGACTATGAAAAAAATTTCATATTGATTTAATCATGCATATATGTGTTCTAAGGCTGTCAAAAAAATTTCAGAGTGTTTTAATCATGCATATATGTGTTCTAATGTTGTCAAAAAAAAATTATAATGATTCAATCATACATATATTTGTTCTAAGGGTGTCAAAAAAAATTCATAGTGATTCAATCATGCATATATGTGTTTTAAGTCTATCAAAAAAATTTCATAGAGATTCTATCATGCATATATGTGTTCTAAGGTAGTCAAAACAATTTCATAAAAAAAATTCATAGTGATTCAATCATGCATATATGTGTTCCAAGTTTGTCAAAAATTTTTTATAGTGATTCAATCACATATATGAATTCTAGGGGAGTCACAAAAATTTCATAGTGATTCAATCATGTGTATATGTGTTCCAAGGCTGGCAAAATATTTTATAGTGATTGAATCTTGTATATTTGTGTTATAGGGACGTCTAAAAAATTTCACAGTGATTAAATCATGTATATATGTATTCTAAGGCTGTCAAAAAAATTTCATAGTGATTCAATCATGAGTATATGTGTTCCAGGGTTGTCAAAAAAAATTTATAGTGATTCAATCATGCATATATGTGTTGTAAGGCTGTCAAATTTTTTTTATAGTATTTCAATCCTTGATATATGTGTTCTAAGGTTGTCAAAAAAAATTTGCAGTCATTCAATCATGCATATAATTGTTCTATTGTTGTCAAAACAAAATTATAGTGATTCAATCTTGCATATATGTGTTCTAAGGCTGTAAAAAAAAAATCATAGTCATTCAATCGTGCATATATGTGTTCTAAGGCTGTCAAAAAAAATTCAGAGTGTTTTAATCATGCATATATGTGTTCTAATATTGTCAAAAAAAATACATAGTGATCCAAAGATGCATATATGTGTTCTAAGGGTGTCAAAAAAAAATCATAGTGATTCAATCATGCATATATGTGTTGTAACATTGTCACAAAAATTTCATAGTGATTTAATCATGAAAATATGTGTTCTAATGTTGTCAAAAAAATTTCATAGTGATTCAATCATGCATATATGTGTTCTAAGGCAATAAAAAAAAATCATAATAGAATTTCATAGTGATTCAATCATGCATATATATGTTCTAAGGCTGTCAAAAAAAATTTATAGTGATTCAATCATGCGTATACATGTTCTAAGGCTGTCAAAAAAATTTCAGTCATTCATATATATGTTCTAAAGTTGTTAAATAAATTCCAATCATGCATATATATATTCTAAGGCTGTCAAAAAAATTTCATAGTGATTCAATATTGGGTATATGTGTTCTAATGCTCTCAAAACTTTTTTGTAGTGATTGAATCATTCATATATGTTCCAAGGCTGTCAAAAAAACTTCAATCATGCATATATATTTTGTAAAAGTTTTAAAAAAAATTCATAGTGATTAAATCAATCATATATGTGTTCTAAGTTTGTCAAAAAAAAATCATAGTGACTCAATCCGGAATATATGTGTTCGAATGTTTTAAAAAAAAATTCATAGTGATTCAATAATGCATATATGAGTTCTAAGGCTGTAAAAAATATTTCATGCATATATGTATTCAAAGGTTGTCAAAAAAAATTTTGTAGTGATTCAATCATGAATATATGTGCTATAAGGCTGTCAAAAAAGTTTCATTGTATTTCCATCAAGCATATATGTGTTGTATGGTTGTAAAAAAAAATTTATAGTGATTCAATCATGCATATATTTGTTCTATTGCTGCCAAATAATTTTTATAGTGATTCAATCATGCAAATATTTTTTCTATTGCCGTAAAAAAAAATTTATAGCGATTCAATCATGCATATATTTGTTCTAAGGCTATCAAAAAAACTTCAGAGTGATTCAATCATAAATATATTTGTTCTAAGGCTGTCAAAAAATTTTCAGAGTGTTTCAATCATGCATATATGTGTTCAAATGTTAAAAAAAAATCATAGTGATTAAATCATAAATATAAGTGTTCTAAGGGTGTCAAAAAAATTTCATAGTGATTCATTCATGCAAATATGTTTTCTAAGGCTATCACCAAAATTTCAAAGTGATTCAATCATGCATATATGTGTTCTAAGGCTGTCAAAAAAATTTCATAGTGCTTAAATCATGCATATATGTGTTCTAAGGCTGTCAAAATTTTTTTATAGTAATTCAATCCTGCATATATGTGTTCTAAGGCTGTCAAAAAAATTTCCTTGTGATTCAATCATGCATTATGTGCTCTAAGGCAGTCAAAAAAATGTCATAGTGATTCAATCATGCATATATGTGTTCTAAGGCAGTAAAAAATTTCATTGTCATTCGATCATGCATATATGTGTTCTAAGAATGTCAAAAAAAGTTCTTAGTGATTCAATCATCCATACATGTGTTCTAAGGGTGTCACAAAAATTTCATAATGATTCAATCATGCTTATATGTGTAATAAGGCAGTCACAAAAATTTCTTAGTGATTCAATCATGTATATATGTGTTCTAAGAATGTGAAAAAAAATTCATAGTGATTCAATCATGCATATATGTGTTCTAAGGCTATAAAAAAAATTTCATTGTCATTCAATCATGCATATATGTGTTCTAAGAGTGTAAAAAAAAAATCATAGTGATTCAATCTTTCATATATGTGTTCTAATGTTGTCAAAAATATTTTTTAGTGATTCAATATTGCATATATGTGTTCTATGGCTGTCAACAATTTTTTATTGTGATGCAATCATGTATATATGTGTTATAAGGCTATCAAATAAATTTCAAAGTGATTCAATAATGCATATATGTGTTCCAAGGCTGTCGAAAAAGGTTTATGGTGATTCAATCATGCGTATATGTGTTCTAAGGGTGTCAAAAAAATTTCATAGTGATTCAATCTTGGATATATGTGTTCTAAGGCAATCAAATTTTTTTGATGGTGATTCAATCATGTATATATGTGTTCAAAGACTGTAAAAATTTTTTTGTAGTGACTCAATCTTGCATATATATGTTCTAAGGTTGTCAAAAAAACTTTCCAGTGATTCAGTCATGTGTATATGTGTTCTATTGCTGTCAAAAACATTTCCTAGTGATTCAATCATGCGTATATGTTCTATAAGGCTGTTAAAAAATTTTTATAGGGATTCAATCATGCATATATGTGTTCTAAGGATGTTAAAATATTTTTGTAGTCATTCAATCATGCATATATGTGTTCTAAGGGTGTCAAAAAAAATTCATAGTGATTCAATCATGCAGATATAATTTCTATTTCTCTAAAAAAAAATTTGTAGTGATTCAATTAGGCGTATATGTGTTCTATGGCTGTCAAGAAAGTTTCATAGTGATTCAATCATGCATATATGTGCTCTAAGGCTGTCAAAAAATTTTTATAGTGATTCAATCATGCATATATATGTTCTAAGGGTGTCAAAGAAATTTCATAGTGACTGAATCTTGCATATATTTGTTCTATTGCTCTAAAAAAAATGTTGTAGTGATACAATCATGCATATATGTGTTTTATTGTTGTAAAAAAAAATTCATGGTGATTCAATCATGCATATATGTGTTCTTAGGCTGTCAATTTTTTTTTATAGTGGTTCAATCATGCTTGTATGTGTTCTAAGGCTGTCAAAATTTTTTTTATTGATTCAATCCTGCAGATATGTGTTCTAAGGTTGTCAAAAAAAAATTTATAGTGATTCAATCATGCAGATATGTGGTCTTAGTTTGTCAAAATTTTTTTATAGTGATTCAGTCATGCATATATGATTTACATTGCTGTAAAAAAATTTGTAGTGATTAAATCAAGCATATATGTGTTCTAAGGTTATCCAAAAAATTTTATAGTGATTGAATCGTGCATATATAAGTTCTAAGGCTGTCAAAAAAAAATTCATAGTGATTCAATCATGCATATATATGTTCTAAGGCTGTCAAAAAAATTTCATAGTGATTGAATCATGAATATATATGTCCTAAGGTTGTCAAAAAAAAATTATAGTGATTCAATCTTGCATATATTTGTTCTATTGATCTCAAAAATAATTTTTAGTGATATAATCATGCATATATGTAATCTATTGCTGTGAAAAAATTTTCATATTGATGCAATCATGCATATATGCGTTCTAAGGGTGTCAAAAAAAAATTTTAGTGATTCAATCATGCATGTATGTGTTCTAAGGCTGTCAAAAAATTTTTATAGTGATTCAATCGTCCAGATATGTGTTCTTAAGTTGTCAAAAAAAATTTATAGTGATTCAATCATGCATATTTGAATTCTATTGTTGTCAAAAAAATTTGTAGTAATTCAATCAAGCATATATGTGTTATAAGGCTGCCAAAAGAAATTATAGTGATTCAATCATGCATATATGTTTTCTAAGGCTGTCAAAATAATTTTATAGTGATTCAATCATGCATATTTGTGTTCTAAGGCTGTGAAGAAAATTTTATAGTGATTTAATCATGCATATATGTGTTCTAAGGCTGTCAAAAGTATTTTATAGTGATTCAATCATGAATTTATGTGTTCTAAGGTTTCAAAGTTTTTTTATAATGATTCAATCATGCATATATTTGTTGTTTTGCTGTCAAAATTTTTTTTTCCTGATTTAATCAAGCACATATTTGTTATATTACTATAAAAAAAATTTCATAGTGTTTCGATCATGCATATATGTGTTCTAAGGCTGTCAAAAAACATTCATAGTGACTCAATCTTGCATATATATGTCCTAAGGGTGTCCGAACAATTTCATAGTGATTCAATCATGCATATATTTATTTTTTTGCTCTCAAAAAAATGTTGTAGTGATACGATCATGCAGATATGTGTTCTATTGCTGTCAAAAAAATTTCATTGTGATTCAATCATGGATATATGTGTTCTAAGGGTGTCAAAAAAAATTTATAGTTATTCAATCATGCATATACAAAAAAAATTCAGAGCAATTCAATCCTGCAGATATGTGTTCTAAGGTTGTGAATTTTTTTTTATAGCGATTGAATCATGTAGATTTATGTTCTAAGGTTGTCAAAAAAAAATTATATTGATACAATCATGCATATATGATTTCCATTGCTATCAAAAAATTTTTTATAGTGATTCAATCCTGCATATTTGTGTTGTAAGGCTGTCAAAAAAATTGCATAGTGATTCAATCATACATATATGTGTCCTAAGGCTGTCAAGAAAATTTCATAGTGATTCAATCATGTATATATGAGTGCTAAGGCTATAAAAAAAAATGCATAGTGGTTCAATCATGAATATATGTGTTTTAAGGCTGTAAATTTTTTTTTGCAGTGATTCAATCATTCATATATGTTTTCTAAGGCTATAAAAAAAAATCATAGTGATTCAATCATGCAGACATGTGTTGTCAAAAAAAAATTATATTGATTCAAAAATGCATATTTGATTTCCATTGCTGTCAAAAAAAATTTGGAGTGATACAATTAGCTGTATATGTGTTCTAAGGCTGTGAAAAAAATTTCATAGTGATTCAATTACGCATATATGTGTTCTAAGGCTGTCAAAAAAATTTTAGAGAGATTCAATCATGCATATATATGTTTTGAAGGTGTCAAAAAAATTTCATAGTTATTCAATCAAGCATACATGTGTTCTAAGGTTGTCAAAAAAATTTCATAGAGATTCAATCATGCATATATGTGTTCTAAGGATGTTAAAAAATTACATAGTGATTCAAGCATGCATACATGTGTTCTAAGGCTGTCAAAAAACTCTCATAGTGATTCAATCATGTATATATGTATTTTAAAGCTCTCAAAAAAAATTCATAGTGATTCAATCATGCATACATGTGTTATAAGGCTGTCAAAAAAATTTCAGAGTGATTCAATCTTGCATATATGTGTTCTAAGTCTGTCAAAAAAAAATTGTAGTGATTCAATCATGCGTATATGTGTTCCAAGGTTGTCAAAAAAATTCCTAGTGTTTCAATCATGTGTATATGTGTGCTAATGATATAAAAACAATTCCTAGTGATTCAATCATGCATATATATATTCTAAGGCTGTCAAAAAAATTTCATAGTGATTCAATGATGCATATATGTGTTCTAAGGTTGTCAAAAAAAATTTGTATTGATTTAATCATGCATATATGTGTTCTAAGGCTATCAAAAAAATTTTATAGTAATTCAATCAAGCATATATGTGTTCTAAGGTTGTCAATATTTTTTTATAGTGATTCAATCAAGCATATATGATTTCGATTGCTGTCAAAAAAATGTTATAGTGACTAAATCAAGCATATATGTGTTCTAAGGTTGTCAAAACAATTTCATCGTGATTCAATCATGCATATATCTGTTGTAAGGCTGTCAAAAAATTTCTATAGTGATTCAATCATGCATATATGTGTTCTATGACTATAAAAAATATTTCATAGTGATTCAATCATGCAGATATATGTTCTAAGTTTGTCAAAAAAAAATTATAGTGATTCAATCATGCATATATGATTTCCAAGGCTGAAAAAAAAAATTGGAGTGATTCAATCAGGCGTATATGTGTTCAAAGGCTGTCAAATAAAATTCATAGCGATTCAATCTTGCGTAATGTGTTCTATGGCAACCAAAAAAATTTCATAGTGATTCAATCATGCAGATATGTGTTCTAAGTTTGTCAAAAAAAAATTATAGTGATTCAATCATGCATATATGATTTCCAATACTGTCAAAAACAATTTGGAGTGATTCAAAGAGGCGTATATTTGTTGTAAGGCTGTCAAAAAAATTTCATAGTGATTCAATCATGCATATATGTGTTCTAAGGCTGTCAAAATTTTTTTATAGTGAATCAATCATGCATATATGTGTTCTTAGGCTATCAAAAAAAATTTAGAGAGATTCAATCATGCATATGTGTTCTAGAGGTGTCTAAAAAAATTCATAGTTATTCAATCATGCATATATGTGTTCTAAGGTTGTCAAAAAAATTTATAGAGTTTTAATCATGCATATATGTGTTCTAAGGCTGTCAAAAAAAATTCATAGTGATTCAATCATGCATATATGTGTTCTAATATTGTCAAAAAAAAATTGTAGTGATTCAATCATGCATATATATGCTCTAAGGCTGTCAAAAAAATTTCATAATATTTCAATCTTGCATATATGTGTTTTAAGGTTGTCAAAAAAAAATTATAGTGATTCAATCATGCATATATTTGTTCTATTGCTGTAAAAAAAAAAATTTAGTGATTCCATCATGAATATATTTGTTCTATTACTGTGAAATTTTTTTTATAGTGATTCAATCATTTATATATGTGTTCTAAGGCTAACAAAAAAATTTCAAAGTGTTGCAATCATGCATATATGTGTTCTAATGATGTCAAAAAAATTTTATAGTGATTTAATCATGCATATATGTGTTCTAAGGGTGTCAAAAAAATTCATAGTGATTCATTCATGCATATATGTGTTGTAGGGCTGTCACGCAAATTTCATAGTGATTCAATCATGCATATATGTGTTCTAAGGCTGTCAAAAAAAATCATAGTGATTCAATCATGCATATATGTGCTCTAAGGCAGTAAAAAAAAATCATAGTGTTTCAATCATGCATATGTGTGTTCTAAGGTTGTCAAAAAAAATTCATAGTGATTTAATCATGCATATATGTGTTCTAAGGTTGTGAAAATTATTTTATAGTGATTCAATCTTGCATATACGTGTTCTAAGATTGTCAACAAATTTTTATAGCGATTCAATCATGCATATATGTATTATAAGGCTGTAAAAAAAAATTTAAAGTGATTCAATCATGCATATATGTGTTGCAAGGCTGTCAAAAAAAATTTATGGTGATTCAATCATGCATATATGTTCTAAGGCTGTCAAAAAAATTTCAATTATTCATATATAGGTTCTAAAGCTGTTAAATAAATTCCATAGTGATTCAATCATGATTATATTTGTTCTATGGCTGTCAAAAAAAATTCATAGTGATTCAATCATGAATATATGTGTTCTAAGGCTATCAAAAAAATTTCATAGTGATTCAATCATGCATATATGTGTTCTAAGGCTGTCAAAAAAAATTCATAGTGATTCAATCACGCATACCTGTGTTCTAAGGCTGTCAAAAAAAATTTGTAGTGATTCAACTTTGCATATATGTGTTCTAAGGTTGCCATTTTTTTTTCTAGTGACTAATTCATGCGTATATGTGTTCATATGCTGTCAAAAAAATTTCCTAGTCATTCAATCATGCGTATATGTGTTCTAAGGCTGTCAAAAAAATTTCATAGTGATTCAATAATACATATATGTGTTCTAAGGGTGTCAAATAATTTTTGTAGTGATTCAATCATGCATATATGTGTTCTAAGGCTGTGAAAGAAATTTTATAGTGATTCAATCAAGCGTATATGTGTTCTAAGGCTGTCAAAGTAAGCTCGTCTCTACGATATGCACACACGTGGTTCTAATCCTAAATCCACAACAAACACTAGGCAATAAAATGAATACTAGTATTGCGCCATTCCCCGGCAACGACGCCAAAAATTTGATGTCTTTTTGAAATCGTTTGTAGTTTTGGAAAGATTTTTAAATAAAGAACATGTGAAACCAGAGATCAAATAATAAAAACCCATTCTCACTAGTGCATGAGACCAGGTCGAACTCAGAGAAGGGGAATATTTCACATTCAAACAAACAACTAACTATTTCTATATTGCCGCAATGTAGAAAAAGTATGAAAGCTTGAAATTTAATTAACTACTTATTACAACAAATGAATACCCTATGCAGAGGGCGTAAAAGACATTATTTACAAACCCAGAATTAAATTCCTAAATTCTAAAATAAAAGTAAAAAAATCTTCTACTCTTGTGCTTCTATGTCACTTGATCGCTTCCGCTCCACACTTGTGCGATCCTGCACTAGTCAAAAGAAACACGAGCAGTATGAGAGATAGAAATAGAAACTATACTAAACTGACTAAATGCTAAAAATACGAATGAAATTATGCAAGAAATCTAAATGACAAGTTTAAATGAAAATGATTTCTAATTAAATCTAAATATATATGTTCTAAGGCTGTCAAAAAAATTTCATAGTGATTCAATCATGCATATATGTGTTTTAAGGCTATAAAAAAAAATCCTAGTGATTCAATCTTGCATATATGTATTTTAAGGCTGTCAAAAAAAATTTAGAGTGATTCAATCCTGCATATATGTGTTCTAAAGTTGTTAAAAAAATTCATGGTGAATCAATCATGCATATATGTGTTCTATGGCTGTGAATTTTTTTTTATAATGATTCACTCTTGCATATATATGTTCTATTGCTGTCAAAAAAAAATTGTACTGATTAATCATGCATATGTTTGTTCTGACGCTGTGAAAAAAATTTCATAATTATTCAATCGTTCAGATATGTGTTCTAAGGTTGTCAAAAAAAATTTATAATGATTCAATCATGCATTTATGATTTCTAATGCTATAAAAAAAAATTTGTAGTGATTCAATCATGCATATATGTGTTCTTAGGATTTCAAAAAAGTTTGATAGTGATTCAATCATGCATATATATGTTTTAAGGCTGTCAAAAAACTTTTATATTGAGTCAATCATGAATATAGGTGTTCTAAGGCTGTGACAAAAAAGTTCTAGTGATTCAATCATGCATATATGTGTTCAACAGCTAACAAAAAAATTTCATAGAGATTCAATCTTGCATATATGTGTTCTAAGTTTGTCAAAAAAAAGATACAGTGATTCAATCGTGCACAGACTTCTTCTATTGCTGTCAAAAAAAATTATAGTGATTCAATCATGCATATGTTTGTTCTATTTCTGTCAAAAAAAAATTTGTAGTGATTCAATCACACATATATGTGTTCTAAGACTGTCAAAAAAATTTCATAGTGATTCAATCATGCATATATGTGTTCTAAGGCTGTCAAAAAAATTTCATAGTGATTCAATCATGCAGATATGTGTTCTAAGGTTGTCAAAAAAAAATTATAGTGATTCAATCATGCATACATGATTTCTAATGCTGTAAAAAAAATTATAGTCATTCAATCAGGCGTATATGTGTTCTAACGCTATCAAAAAAATTTCATAGTGATTCAATCATGCTTATACATTTTCTAAGGCTGTAAAAAAAAATTCATACCCATTCAATGATGCATATAGGTGTTCAAAGGCTGTCAAAAAAAATCATAGTGATTCAATCAGGCCTATATGTGTTCTAAGGCTGTCAAAAATCTTTTGTAGTGATTCAATCATGAAGATATGTGTTCAAAGGTTGTCAAAAAAAATTTATAACGATTTAATCATGAATATATGATTTCTAATGTTGTTAAAAAAAATTGATAGTGATTCAATCATTCATATATTTGTTTTAAGACAGTCAAAATTTTTTTATAGTGATTCAATCATCGATATATGTGTTCTAAGGCTTTGACAAAAATTTCATAGTGATTCAATCATGCATATATGTGTTCCAAGGCTGTCAAAAAAAATTCATAATGATTTATTCTTGCATATATGTGTTCCAAGGCTGTCAAAAAAAATTCATAATGATTCAATCATGCATATATTTGTTCTATGACTGTCAAAAAAAATTGTAGTGATTCAATCATTCATATATGTGTTCTAAGCCTGTCAAAAAAAATTTATAGTGATTCAATCAGGCAGATATGTGTTCTAAGGCTGTCAAAATAATTTTGTAGTGATTCAATCAAGCATATAGGTGTTTTAAGTTTGTAAAAAAAAATTTACAGAGATTCAATCATGCAAATATTGTTCTAAGGTTGTCTAAAAAACTTTATAGTGATTCAATCATGCATATATGATTTTTAATGCTATCAAAAAATTTTGTAGTGATTAAATCTGAAATATATGTGTTCTAAGGCTGCCAAAAAAATTTCATAGTTATTCAATTATGCAAACATGTGTTCTAAGGCTGTCAAAAAAATTTCATAATCATTCAATCTGGCAAATATGTCTTCTAAGTCTGACATAAAAAATAGTAGTGTTTCAATCATGTATATATGTGTTATAAGGTTGTCAAAAAAAAATCAGAGGGGAATCATGCATATATATGTCCTAAGTTTGTCAAAAAAAATTTATAGTGATTCAATCATGCATATATGGTTTGTAATGCTGAAAAAAAAAATTAGAGTGATTCAATCCTGCGTATATGTGTTCTAAGGCTGTCAAGTTTTTTTTATAATGATTCAATCATGCATATATGTGTTCTAAGGTCGTAAAAAAAATTTTATAGTGATTAAATCATGTATATATGTGTTCTAAGGTCGTAAAAAAATTTTTATAGTGATTCAATCATGCATATGTGTTCTACGGCTGAAAAAAAATATTTATAGTGATTCAATCATGCAAATTTGTTTTCTAAGGTTGTCAAAAAAAAAATTATAGTGTTTCGATCATGTATATATGTGTTCTAAGGCTTCCAAAAAAATTTCATTGTGATTCAATAATCTAGATATGTGTTCTAAGGCTGCCAAAAAAATTTCATAGCGGTTAAATCATGCATATATGTGTTCTAATGTAGTAAAAAAAGATTTATAGTGATTCATTCATGCATATATGTGTTCTTTGGCTGTCAAAAGAATTTCATTATGATTCAGTCATGCATATATGTGTTCTGAGGCTGTCAAAAAAATATGATAGAGATTCAATCGTGCATATATGTGCTATAATTCTATCAAGAAAAATTTATAGTGATTCAATCATGCATATATGTGTTCTAAGGTTGTCCGAAAATTTTGATAGTTATTTAATCATGCATATATGTCTTCTAAGGTTGTCCAAAAAATTTCATAGTGATTCAATCAGGCGTATATGTGTTCTAAGGCTATCAAAAAAAATTCATAGTGATTCAATCATGCTTATACATTTTCTAAGGCTGTAAAAAAAATTTCATACCGATTCAATGATGCATATAGGTGTTCTAAGGCTGTCAAAAAAAATCATAGTGATTCAATCAGGCCTATATGTGTTCTAAGGCTGTCAAAAATCTTTTGTAGTGATTCAATCATGAAGATATGTGTTCAAAGGTTGTCAAAAAAAAATTATAATGATTCAATCATGAATATATGATTTCTAATGTTGTTAAAAAAAATTTGATAGTGATTCAATCATTCATATATTTGTTTTAAGACAGTCAAAATTTTTTTATAGTGATTCAATCATCGATATATGTGTTCTAAGGCTTTGACAAAAATTCCATAGTGATTCAATCATGCATATATGTGTTCCAAGGCTGTCAAAAAAAAATTATAATGATTTAATCTTGCATATATGTGTTCCAAGGCTGTCAAAAAAAATTCATAATGATTCAATCATGCATATATTTGTTCTATGACTGTCAAAAAAATTTGTAGTGATTCAATCATTCATATATGTGTTCTAAGCATGTCAAAAAAAATTTATAGTGATTCAATCAAGCATATATGTGTTCTAAGGCTGTCAAAATAATTTTGTAGTGATTCAATCAAGCATATAGGTGTTTTAAGTTTGTAAAAATTTTTTTACAGAGATTCAATCACGCAAATATTGTTCTAAGGTTGTCTAAAAAACTTTATAGTGATTCAATCATGCATATATGATTTTTAGTGCTATCAAAAAAATTTGTAGTCATTAAATCTGAAATATATGTGTTCTAAGGGTGCCAAAAAAATTTCATAGTGATTCAATTATGCAAACATGTGTTCTAAGGCTGTCAAAAAAATTTCATAATCATTCAATCTTGCAAATATGTGTTCTAAGTCTGACAAAAAAATTTGTAGTGATTCAATCATGTATACATGTGTTCTAAGGTTGTCAAAAAAAAATCAGAGGGGAATCATGCATATATATGTTCTAAGTTTGTCAAAAACAATTTATGGTGATTCAATCATGCCTATATGGTTTGTAATGCTGAAAAAAAAAATTAGAGTGATTCAATCCTGCGTATATGTGTTTTAAGGTTGTCAAGTTTTTTTTATAATGATTCAATCATGCATATATGTGTTCTATGGTCGTAAAAAAAAATTTATAGTGATTCAATCATGCATATATGTGTTCTAAGGTCATAAAAAAAAATTTATAGTGATTCAATCATGCATATGTGTTCTACGGCTGAAAAAAATATTTATAGTGATTCAATCATGCAAATATGTTTTCTAAGGTAGTCAAAAAAAAAATTATACTGTTTCGATCATGCATATATGTGTTCTAAGGCTTCCAAAAAAATTTCATTGTGATTCAATCATCTAGATATGTGTTCTAAGGCTGCCAAAAAAATTTCATAGTGGTTCAATCATGCATATAGTGTTCTAATGTAGTAAAAAAAAATTTATAGTGATTCATTCATGCATATATGTGTTCTTTGGCTGTCAAAAGAATTTCATTATGATTCAGTCATGCATATATGTGTTCTGAGGCTGTCAAAAAAATATGATAGAGATTCAATCATGCATATATGTGCTATAATTCTATCAACAAAAAATTGTAGTGATTCAATCATGCATATATGTGTTCTAAGGCTGTCCGAAAATTTTTATAGTTATTTAATCATGCATATATGTCTTCTAAGGTTGTCCAAAAAATTTCATAGTGATTCAATCATGCATATATGTGTTCTAAGGCTGTTAGAAAAATTTCATAGTGATTCAATCATGCATATATGTGTTCTATGACTGTCCAAAAAATTTCATAGTGATTCAATCTTCCAAATATGTGTTCTAAGGCTGTCCAAAAAATTTCACAGTGATTCAATCATGCATATATGTGTTCAAAGGCTGTCAAGATTTTTTTATAGTGATTCAATCTTGCATATAAGTTCTAAGGCTATGAGAAAAATTTCAATCATGCTATATGTCTTTTAAGGTTGTCAAAAAAATTTCATAGTGGTTCAATCATGCGTATATGTGTTTTAAGGCTATAAAAAAAATTCGTTGTCATTCAATCGTGCATATATGTGTTCTAAGGCTGTCGGAACTCGATTCTAGAAGGAAAACCAGACTCAGTAGAAAGGAAAATCGAGTTGGAACTATCATGCATTTATGTTCTAGGTCTATCAAAAAATTTCAATCATGCCTATAAGTGTTCTTAAGCTGTAAAAAAAAAAAATCGTAGTGATTCAATCCTGCATATATGTGTACTAAGGCTGTTAAAAAAATTTCATTGTGATTGAATCATGCATATATGTGTTCTAAGGCTGTCAAAAAAAAATCATAGTGATTCAATCATGCATATATGTGTTCTATGGCTGTCAAAAAAAATTTATAGTGATTCAATCGTCCATATGTGTGTTCTAAGGCTATCAAAAAAATCCACATCAATTCAATCACGTGTATATATGCTCTAAGGTTATTAAAAAAAAAATCATAGTGATTCAATCATGCAAATGTGTGTTCTAAGGTTGTCAAAAAAATTTCATACCAATTCAATCAAGCATACGTGTGTTCTAGGGCTATATAAAAATTTTTGTAGTAATTCAATCATGCATATATTTATCGAATGTTGTCCAAAAAATTTCATAGTGATTCAATCATGTATATATGTGTTCTAAGGCTGTTAGAAAAATTTTATAGTGATTCAATCATGCATATATGTGTTCTAAGACTGTCCAAAAAATTTCATAGTGATTCAATCTTCCAAATATGTGTTCTAAGGCTGTCCAAAAAATTTCATAGTGATTCAATCATGCATATATGTGTTCAAAGGCTGTCAAGATTTTTTTATAGTGATTCAATCTTGCATATAAGTTCTAAGGTTGTGAGAAAAATTTCAATTATGCATATATGTGTTTTAAGGCTGTCAAAAAAATTTCATAGTGGTTCAATCATGCGTATATGTGTTCTAAGGCTGTAAAACAAAATTTGTTGTGATTCAATCATGCATATATGTGTTCTAAGGCTGTCGAAACTCGAATCCAGAAGGAAAACCAGACTAAGTAGAATGAAAGGAAATTTGAGTCAGAACTCGAATCCCGATGGAAAACTAGATTGGTTAGAAGGAAAGGAAATTTGAGTCAGAACTCGAACCTCCAAGGAAAACTAGATCAATTAGAAGGAAAGGAAATTCGAGTTGGAACTACCAGCACGAACACTCGGTTTTAGAAAATTACAAGCACGAATATATGCTATAAAAAAATTTCTAGTGATTCAATCTTGCATATATATGTTCTAATAATGTCAAAAAATAAATTGTAGTGATTCAATCATGCATAATTGTGTCCTAAGGCAATAAAAAAATTCATAGTTATTCAATCATGCATATATGTGTTCTAAGGCTGCCAAAAAAAATTCATAGTGATTTAATCATGGATATATGTGTTCTAAGGTTGTCAAAAAAAATTCATAGTGATTCAATCATGCATATATGGGTTCCAAGGCTGTAAAAAAAATTCAATAGTGATTAAATCATGCATATATGTGTTCTAAGGCTGTCAAAATTTTTTTATAGTGATTCAATCATGCATATATATGTTCTAAGGTTGTCAAACAAAATTCATAGTGA
This sequence comes from Nuphar pumila, assembly GCF_984573655.1. NCBI lineage: Eukaryota > Viridiplantae > Streptophyta > Magnoliopsida > Nymphaeales > Nymphaeaceae > Nuphar > Nuphar pumila. The sequence goes on from NC_143253.1 coordinate 79,624,796, forward strand.
TTCAATCATGCATATATGTGTTCTAAGACTGTCCAAAAAAAATCATACTGATTCAATCTTCAATATATGTGTTCTAAGGCTGTCCAAAAAATTTCATAGTGATTCAATCATGCATATATATGTTCAAAGGCTATCAAGATTTTTTTATAGTGTTTCAATCTTGCGTATAAGTTCTATGGCTATGAAAAAAATTTCAATCATGTATATATGTGTTCTAAGGCTGTCAAGCTTTTTTTATAGTGTTTCAATCTTGCGTATAAGTTCTAAGGCTATGAAAAAAATTTTAATCTTGCATATATGTGTTCTAAGGCTGTCAAAAAAAATTCATAGTGATTCAATCATGCATATATGTGTTCTAAGACTGTAAAAAAAAATCATAGTGATTCAATCATGCATATATGTGTTCCAAGGCTATAAAAAAATTCAATAGTAATTCAATCATGCATATATGTTTTCAAAGGTTGTCAAATTTTTTTTATAGTGATTCAATCATGCATATATGGATTCTAAGGCTGTAAAAAAAAATTACAATGATTCAATCATGCGTATATGTGTTCTAAGGCTATAAAAAAACTTTCAAAGTGATTCAATCATGTATGTATGTGTTCTAAGGCTGTAAAAAAAAATTCATTGTGATTCAATCATGAATATATGTGTTCTAAGGTTATCAAAAAAATTTCATAGTGATTCAATCATCCATATGTGTGTTCTAAGGCTGTAAAAAAAAATCATAGTGATTCAATCATGCATACGTGTGTTCTAAGGGTATCAAAATTTTTTTATAGTGATTCAATCATGCATATATATGTTCTAAGGCTGTCAAAAATATTTTATAGTTATTCAATCATGCATATATGTGTTCTAAGGCTATGAAAAAAAATTCAATGTGATTCAATCTTGCATATATGTGTTTAAAGGCTGTTAAAAAAATTTCATAGTGATGCAATCGAGCATATATTTGTTCTAAGGTTGTCAACAAAGTTTTATAGTGATTCAATAAAGCATATGTGTGTTCTAAGGCTGTCAAAAAAAATTCAGAGTGATTCAATCATGCATATATGTGTTCTAAGACTATCAACAAAATTTCATAGTGATTCAATCAGGCATATGTGTGTTCTAAGGCTGTCCAAAAAATTTCATAGTGATTGAATCATGCATATATGTGTTCTAAGGCTATCAAAAAAAATCTATATTGATTCAATCTTGCACAAAAGTTCCAAGGCTATCAAAAAAATTTCAGTCATGCATATATGCATTCTAAGGATATCAAAAAAAATTCATAGTGATTCAATCCTGCGTATATGTTTTCTAAGGCTGTCAAAAAATTTCATAGTGATTCAATCATGCTTATATGTGTTCTAAGGTTGAAAAAAAATATTTATAGTGATTCAATCATGCAAATTTATTTTCTAAGGTTGTCAAAAAAAAAATTATAGTGTTTCGATCATGCATATATGTGTTCTAAGGCTTCCAAAAAAATTTCATTGTGATTCAATAATCTAGATATGTGTTCTAAGGCTGCCAAAAAAATTTCATAGCGGTTAAATCATGCATATATGTGTTCTAATGTAGTAAAAAAAGATTTATAGTGATTCATTCATGCATATATGTGTTCTTTGGCTGTCAAAAGAATTTCATTATGATTCAGTCATGCATATATGTGTTCTGAGGCTGTCTTAAAAATATGATAGAGATTCAATCGTGCATATATGTGCTATAATTCTATCAAGAAAAATTTATAGTGATTCAATCATGCATATATGTGTTCTAAGGTTGTCCGAAAATTTTTATAGTTATTTAATCATGCATATATGTATTCTAAGGTTGTCCAAAAAATTTCATAGTGATTCAATCAGGCGTATATGTGTTCTAAGGCTATCAAAAAAAATTCATAGTGATTCAATCATGCTTATACATTTTCTAAGGCTGTAAAAAAAATTTCATACCGATTCAATGATGCATATAGGTGTTCTAAGGCTCTCAAAAAAAATCATAGTGATTCAATCAGGCCTATATGTGTTCTAAGGCTGTCAAAAATCTTTTGTAGTGATTCAATCATGAAGATATGTGTTCAAAGGTTGTCAAAAAAAAATTATAATGATTCAATCATGAATATATGATTTCTAATGTTGTTAAAAAAAATTTGATAGTGATTCAATCATTCATATATTTGTTTTAAGACAGTCAAAAAATTTTTATAGTGATTCAATCATCGATATATGTGTTCTAAGGCTTTGACAAAAATTCCATAGTGATTCAATCATGCATATATGTGTTCCAAGGCTGTCAAAAAAAAATTATAATGATTTAATCTTGCATATATGTGTTCCAAGGCTGTCAAAAAAAATTCATAATGATTCAATCATGCATATATTTGTTCTATGACTGTCAAAAAAAATTGTAGTGATTCAATCATTCATATATGTGTTCTAAGCATGTCAAAAAAAATTTATAGTGATTCAATCAAACATATATGTGTTCTAAGGCTGTCAAAATAATTTTGTAGTGATTCAATCAAGCATATAGGTGTTTTAAGTTTGTAAAAAAAAATTTACAGAGATTCAATCACGCAAATATTGTTCTAAGGTTGTCTAAAAAACTTTATAGTGATTCAATCATGCATATATGATTTTTAGTGCTATCAAAAAAATTTGTAGTGATTAAATCTGAAATATATGTGTTCTAAGGCTGCCAAAAAAATTTCATAGTGATTCAATTATGCAAACATGTGTTCTAAGGCTGTCAAAAAAATTTCATAATCATTCAATCTTGCAAATATGTGTTCTAAGTCTGACAAAAAAATTTGTAGTGATTCAATCATGTATACATGTGTTCTAAGGTTGTCAAAAAAAAATCAGAGGGGAATCATGCATATATATGTTCTAAGTTTGTCAAAAAAAATTTATGGTGATTCAATCATGCCTATATGGTTTGTAATGCTGAAAAAAAAAATTAGAGTGATTCAATCCTGCGTATATGTGTTTTAAGGTTGTCAAGTTTTTTTTATAATGATTCAATCATGCATATATGTGTTCTATGGTCGTAAAAAAAAATTTATAGTGATTCAATCATGCATATATGTGTTCTAAGGTCATAAAAAAAAATTTATAGTGATTCAATCATGCATATGTGTTCTACGGCTGAAAAAAATATTTATAGTGATTCAATCATGCAGATATGTTTTCTAAGGTAGTCAAAAAAAAAATTATACTGTTTCGATCATGCATATATGTGTTCTAAGGCTTCCAAAAAAATTTCATTGTGATTCAATCATCTAGATATGTGTTCTAAGGCTGCCAAAAAAATTTCATAGTGGTTCAATCATGCATATAGTGTTCTAATGTAGTAAAAAAATTTTTATAGTGATTCATTCATGCATATATGTGTTCTTTGGCTGTCAAAAGAATTTCATTATGATTCAGTCATGCATATATGTGTTCTGAGGCTGTCAAAAAAATATGATAGAGATTCAATCATGCATATATGTGCTATAATTCTATCAACAAAAAATTGTAGTGATTCAATCATGCATATATGTGTTCTAAGGCTGTCCGAAAATTTTTATAGTTATTTAATCATGCATATATGTCTTCTAAGGTTGTCCAAAAAATTTCATAGTGATTCAATCATGCATATATGTGTTCTAAGGCTGTTAGAAAAATTTCATAGTGATTCAATCATGCATATATGTGTTCTATGACTATCCAAAAAATTTCATAGTGATTCAATCTTCCAAATATGTGTTCTAAGGCTGTCCAAAAAATTTCACAGTGATTCAATCATGCATATATGTGTTCAAAGGCTGTCAAGATTTTTTTATAGTGATTCAATCTTGCATATAAGTTCTAAGGCTATGAGAAAAATTTCAATCATGCTATATGTCTTTTAAGGTTGTCAAAAAAATTTCATAGTGGTTCAATCATGCGTATATGTGTTTTAAGGCTATAAAAAAAATTCGTTGTCATTCAATCGTGCATATATGTGTTCTAAGGCTGTCGGAACTCGATTCTAGAAGGAAAACCAGACTCAGTAGAAAGGAAAATCGAGTTGGAACTATCATGCATTTATGTTCTAGGGCTATCAAAAAATTTCAATCATGCCTATAAGTGTTCTTAAGCTGTAAAAAAAAAAAATCGTAGTGATTCAATCCTGCATATATGTGTACTAAGGCTGTTAAAAAAATTTCATTGTGATTGAATCATGCATATATGTGTTCTAAGGCTGTCAAAAAAAAAATCATAGTGATTCAATCATGCATATATGTGTTCTATGGCTGTCAAAAAAAATTTATAGTGATTCAATCGTCCATATGTGTGTTCTAAGGCTATCAAAAAAATCCACATCAATTCAATCACGTGTATATATGCTCTAAGGTTATTAAAAAAAAAATCATAGTGATTCAATCATGCAAATGTGTGTTCTAAGGTTGTCAAAAAAATTTCATACCAATTCAATCAAGCATACGTGTGTTCTAGGGCTATCAAAAAATTTTTGTAGTAATTCAATCATGCATATATTTATCGAATGTTGTCCAAAAAATTTCATAGTGATTCAATCATGTATATATGTGTTCTAAGGCTGTTAGAAAAATTTTATAGTGATTCAATCATGCATATATGTGTTCTAAGACTGTCCAAAAAATTTCATAGTGATTCAATCTTCCAAATATGTGTTCTAAGGCTGTCCAAAAAATTTCATAGTGATTCAATCATGCATATATGTGTTCAAAGGCTGTCAAGATTTTTTTATAGTGATTCAATCTTGCATATAAGTTCTAAGGTTGTGAGAAAAAATTCAATTATGCATATATGTGTTTTAAGGCTGTCAAAAAAATTTCATAGTGGTTCAATCATGCGTATATGTGTTCTAAGGCTGTAAAACAAAATTTGTTGTGATTCAATCATGCATATATGTGTTCTAAGGCTGTCGAAACTCGAATCCAGAAGGAAAACCAGACTAAGTAGAATGAAAGGAAATTTGAGTCAGAACTCGAATCCCGATGGAAAACTAGATTGGTTAGAAGGAAAGGAAATTTGAGTCAGAACTCGAACCTCCAAGGAAAACTAGATCAATTAGAAGGAAAGGAAATTCGAGTTGGAACTACCAGCACGAACACTCGGTTTTAGAAAATTACAAGCACGAATATATGCTATAAAAAAATTTCTAGTGATTCAATCTTGCATATATATGTTCTAATAATGTCAAAAAATAAATTGTAGTGATTCAATCATGCATAATTGTGTCCTAAGGCAATAAAAAAATTCATAGTTATTCAATCATGCATATATGTGTTCTAAGGCTGCCAAAAAAAATTCATAGTGATTTAATCATGGATATATGTGTTCTAAGGTTGTCAAAAAAAATTCATAGTGATTCAATCATGCATATATGGGTTCCAAGGCTGTAAAAAAAATTCAATAGTGATTAAATCATGCATATATGTGTTCTAAGGCTGTCAAAATTTTTTTATAGTGATTCAATCATGCATATATATGTTCTAAGGTTGTCAAACAAAATTCATAGTGATTCAATCATGCATATATGTGTTCTAAGACTGTCCAAAAAAAATCATACTGATTCAATCTTCAATATATGTGTTCTAAGGCTGTCCAAAAAATTTCATAGTGATTCAATCATGCATATATATGTTCAAAGGCTATCAAGATTTTTTTATAGTGTTTCAATCTTGCGTATAAGTTCTATGGCTATGAAAAAAATTTCAATCATGCATATATGTGTTCTAAGGCTGTCAAGCTTTTTTTATAGTGTTTCAATCTTGCGTATAAGTTCTAAGGCTATGAAAAAAATTTTAATCTTGCATATATGTGTTCTAAGGCTGTCAAAAAAAATTCATAGTGATTCAATCATGCATATATGTGTTCTAAGACTGTAAAAAAAAATCATAGTGATTCAATCATGCATATATGTGTTCCAAGGCTATAAAAAAATTCAATAGTAATTCAATCATGCATATATGTTTTCAAAGGTTGTCAAATTTTTTTTATAGTGATTCAATCATGCATATATGGATTCTAAGGCTGTAAAAAAAAATTACAATGATTCAATCATGCGTATATGTGTTCTAAGGCTATAAAAAAACTTTCAAAGTGATTCAATCATGTATGTATGTGTTCTAAGGCTGTAAAAAAAAATTCATTGTGATTCAATCATGAATATATGTGTTCTAAGGTTATCAAAAAAATTTCATAGTGATTCAATCATCCATATGTGTGTTCTAAGGCTGTAAAAAAAAATCATAGTGATTCAATCATGCATACGTGTGTTCTAAGGGTATCAAAATTTTTTTATAGTGATTCAATCATGCATATATATGTTCTAAGGCTGTCAAAAATATTTTATAGTTATTCAATCATGCATATATGTGTTCTAAGGCTATGAAAAAAAATTCAATGTGATTCAATCTTGCATATATGTGTTTAAAGGCTGTTAAAAAAATTTCATAGTGATGCAATCGAGCATATATTTGTTCTAAGGTTGTCAACAAAGTTTTATAGTGATTCAATAAAGCATATGTGTGTTCTAAGGCTGTCAAAAAAAATTCAGAGTGATTCAATCATGCATATATGTGTTCTAAGACTATCAACAAAATTTCATAGTGATTCAATCAGGCATATGTGTGTTCTAAGGCTGTCCAAAAAATTTCATAGTGATTGAATCATGCATATATGTGTTCTAAGGCTATCAAAAAAAATCTATATTGATTCAATCTTGCACAAAAGTTCCAAGGCTATCAAAAAAATTTCAGTCATGCATATATGCATTCTAAGGATATCAAAAAAAATTCATAGTGATTCAATCCTGCGTATATGTTTTCTAAGGCTGTCAAAAAATTTCATAGTGATTCAATCATGCTTATATGTGTTCTAAGGTTGAAAAAAAATATTTATAGTGATTCAATCATGCAAATTTGTTTTCTAAGGTTGTCAAAAAAAAAATTATAGTGTTTCGATCATGCATATATGTGTTCTAAGGCTTCCAAAAAAATTTCATTGTGATTCAATAATCTAGATATGTGTTCTAAGGCTGCCAAAAAAATTTCATAGCGGTTAAATCATGCATATATGTGTTCTAATGTAGTAAAAAAAGATTTATAGTGATTCATTCATGCATATATGTGTTCTTTGGCTGTCAAAAGAATTTCATTATGATTCAGTCATGCATATATGTGTTCTGAGGCTGTCAAAAAAATATGATAGAGATTCAATCGTGCATATATGTGCTATAATTCTATCAAGAAAAATTTATAGTGATTCAATCATGCATATATGTGTTCTAAGGTTGTCCGAAAATTTTTATAGTTATTTAATCATGCATATATGTCTTCTAAGGTTGTCCAAAAAATTTCATAGTGATTCAATCAGGCGTATATGTGTTCTAAGGCTATCAAAAAAAATTCATAGTGATTCAATCATGCTTATACATTTTCTAAGGCTGTAAAAAAAATTTCATACCGATTCAATGATGCATATAGGTGTTCTAAGGCTGTCAAAAAAAATCATAGTGATTCAATCAGGCCTATATGTGTTCTAAGGCTGTCAAAAATCTTTTGTAGTGATTCAATCATGAAGATATGTGTTCAAAGGTTGTCAAAAAAAAATTATAATGATTCAATCATGAATATATGATTTCTAATGTTGTTAAAAAAAATTTGATAGTGATTCAATCATTCATATATTTGTTTTAAGACAGTCAAAAATTTTTTATAGTGATTCAATCATCGATATATGTGTTCTAAGGCTTTGACAAAAATTCCATAGTGATTCAATCATGCATATATGTGTTCCAAGGCTGTCAAAAAAAAATTATAATGATTTAATCTTGCATATATGTGTTCCAAGGCTGTCAAAAAAAATTCATAATGATTCAATCATGCATATATTTGTTCTATGACTGTAAAAAAAAATTGTAGTGATTCAATCATTCATATATGTGTTCTAAGCATGTCAAAAAAAATTTATAGTGATTCAATCAAGCATATATGTGTTCTAAGGCTGTCAAAATAATTTTGTAGTGATTCAATCAAGCATATAGGTGTTTTAAGTTTGTAAAAAAATTTTTACAGAGATTCAATCACGCAAATATTGTTCTAAGGTTGTCTAAAAAACTTTATAGTGATTCAATCATGCATATATGATTTTTAGTGCTATCAAAAAAATTTGTAGTGATTAAATCTGAAATATATGTGTTCTAAGGCTGCCAAAAAAATTTCATAGTGATTCAATTATGCAAACATGTGTTCTAAGGCTGTCAAAAAAATTTCATAATCATTCAATCTTGCAAATATGTGTTCTAAGTCTGACAAAAAAATTTGTAGTGATTCAATCATGTATACATGTGTTCTAAGGTTGTCAAAAAAAAATCAGAGGGGAATCATGCATATATATGTTCTAAGTTTGTCAAAAAAAATTTATGGTGATTCAATCATGCCTATATGGTTTGTAATGCTGAAAAAAAAAATTAGAGTGATTCAATCCTGCGTATATGTGTTTTAAGGTTGTCAAGTTTTTTTTATAATGATTCAATCATGCATATATGTGTTCTATGGTCGTAAAAAAAAATTTATAGTGATTCAATCATGCATATATGTGTTCTAAGGTCATAAAAAAAAATTTATAGTGATTCAATCATGCATATGTGTTCTACGGCTGAAAAAAATATTTATAGTGAGTCAATCATGCAAATATGTTTTCTAAGGTTGTCAAAAAAAAATTATACTGTTTCGATCATGCATATATGTGTTCTAAGGCTTCCAAAAAAATTTCATTGTGATTCAATCATCTAGATATGTGTTCTAAGGCTGCCAAAAAAATTTCATAGTGGTTCAATCATGCATATAGTGTTCTAATGTAGTAAAAAAAATTTTATAGTGATTCATTCATGCATATATGTGTTCTTTGGCTGTCAAAAGAATTTCATTATGATTCAGTCATGCATATATGTGTTCTGAGGCTGTCAAAAAAATATGATAGAGATTCAATCATGCATATATGTGCTATAATTCTATCAACAAAAAATTGTAGTGATTCAATCATGCATATATGTGTTCTAAGGCTGTCCGAAAATTTTTATAGTTATTTAATCATGCATATATGTCTTCTAAGGTTGTCCAAAAAATTTCATAGTGATTCAATCATGCATATATGTGTTCTAAGGCTGTTAGAAAAATTTCATAGTGATTCAATCATGCATATATGTGTTCTAAGACTGTCCAAAAAATTTCATAGTGATTCAATCTTCCAAATATGTGTTCTAAGGCTGTCCAAAAAATTTCACAGTGATTCAATCATGCATATATGTGTTCAAAGGTTGTCAAGATTTTTTTATAGTGATTCAATCTTGCATATAAGTTCTAAGGCTATGAGAAAAATTTCAATCATGCTATATGTCTTTTAAGGTTGTCAAAAAAATTTCATAGTGGTTCAATCATGCGTATATGTGTTTTAAGGCTACAAAAAAAATTCGTTGTCATTCAATCGTGCATATATGTGTTCTAAGGCTGTCGGAACTCGATTCTAGAAGGAAAACCAGACTCAGTAGAAGGAAAAGAAATTTTAGTCGGAACTCGAATCCCGAAGGAAAACTAGATTGGTTAGAAAGAAAGGAAATTCAAGTGAGAACTCGAACCTCCAAGGAAAACTAGATCAATTGGAAGGAAAGGAAAATCGAGTTGGAACTACCAGCACAAACACAGGGTTTTAGAAAATTACCAGCACGAATATATGCTATAAAAAAAATTCTAGTGATTCAATCTTACATATATATGTTCTAATAATGTCAAAAAATAAATTGTAGTGATTCAATCATGCATAATTGTGTCCTAAGGCAATCAAAAAAATTTCATAGTGGTTCAATCATGCATATATGTGTTCTAAGGCTGCCAAAAAGATTTCATAGTGATTTAATCATGGATATATGTGTTCTAAGGTTGTCAAAAAAATTTCTTAGTGATTCAATCATGTATATACGTGTTCCAAGGCTGTAAAAAAAATTCAATAGTGATTAAATCATGCATATATGTGTTCTAAGGCTGTCAAAATTTTTTTATAGTGATTCAATCATGCATATATATGTTCTAAGGTTGTCAAAAAAAAATTCATAGTGATTCAATCATGCATATATGTGTTGTAAGACTGTCCAAAAAAATTCATACTGATTCAATCTTGCATATATGTGTTCTAAGGCTGTCCAAAAAATTTCATAGTGATTCAATGATGCATATATGTGTTCAAAGGCTATCAAGATTTTTTTATAGTGTTTCAATCTTGCGTATAAGTTTTAAGGCTATGAAAAAAATTTCAATCATCCATATATGTGTTCTAAGGCTATCAAAAAAAATTCATAGTGATTCAATCATGCATATATGTGTTCTAAGACTGTAAAAAAAAATCATAGTGATTCAATCATGCATATATGTGTTCCAAGGCTATAAAAAAAATCAATAGTAATTCAATCATGCATGTATGTGTTGAAAGGTTGTCAATTTTTTTTTATAGTTATTCAATCATGCATATATGTGTTCTAAGGCTGTAAAAAAAAAATTACAATGATTCTATCATGCATATATGTGTTCTAAGGCTATAAAAAAACTTTCAAAGTGATTCACTCATGTATGTATGTGTTCTAAGGCTGTAAAAAAAAAATCATTGTGATTCAATCATGCATATATGTGTTCTAAGGTTATCAAAAAAATTTCATAGTGATTCAATCATCCATATGTGTGTTCTAAGGTTGTCAAAAAAAATCATAGTGATTCAATCATGCATATGTGTGTTCTAAGGGTATCAAAATTTTTTTATAGTGATTCAATCATGCATATATATGTTCTAAGGCTGTCAAAAACATTTTATAGTTATTCAATCATGCATATATATGTTCTAAGGCTATGAAAAAAATTCAATGTGATTCAATCTTTCATATATGTGTTTAAAGGCTGTTCAAAAAATTTCATAGTGATGCAATCGAGCATATATATGTTCTAAGGTTGTCAACAAAGTCTTATAGTGATTCAATAAAGCATATGTGTGTTCTAAGGCTGTCAAATAAATTTTAGAGTGATTCAATCATGCATATATGTGTTCTAAGACTATCAACAAAATTTCATAGTTATTCAATCAGGCATATGTGTGTTCTAAGGCTGTCTAAAAAATTTCATAGTGATTGAATCATGCATATATGTGTTCTAAGGCTATCAAAAAAAATCTATATTGATTCAATCTTGCATATAAGTTCCAAGGCTATCAAAAAAATTTCAATCACGCATATATGTGTTCTAAGGTTATCAAAAAAAATTCATAGTGATTCAATCCTGCATATATGTATTCTAAGGCTGTCAAAAAATTTCATAGTGATTCAATCATGCTTATATGTGTTCTAAGGTTGTCAAAAAAAAATTATATTGATTCAATCATGCATATATGTGTTCTAAGGCTATCAAAAAAAAATTATAGTGATTCAATCATGCATATATGTTCTAAGGCTGCCAAAAAAATTTCATAGTGAATCAATCATGCACATGTGTGTTCTAAGGCTGTCAAAAAAATTTCATAGTCACTCAGTCATGCATATCTGTGTTCTAAGGCTGTCCAAAAAAAATCATTGTGATTCAATCATGCATATATGTGTTCTAAGGTTTTGAAAAAAAATTCATAGTGATTCAATCATCTATATACATGTTCCAATGCTTTAAAAAAATTTGTTATTAAATCACGAATATATGTGTGTTATAAGGGTGTAAAAAAAAAATTCATAGTGATTCAATCTTGTGTATATGTGTTCTAAGTTTGTCAAAAAAAAATTATAGTGAATCAATCTTGCATATATGTGTTCTGAGGTTTACAAAAAAAATTCATAGTGATTCTATCAAGCACATATGTGTTGCAAGGCTTTAAAAGAAATTCATAGTGATTTAATAATGCATATATGTGCTCTAAGTCTATTGAGAAATTTATATAGTGATTCTATCATGCATTTATGTTCTAGGGCTATCAAAAAATTTCAATCATGCCTATAAGTGTTCTTAAGCTGTAAAAAAAAAAAATCGTAGTGATTCAATCCTGCATATATGTGTACTAAGGCTGTTAAAAAAATTTCATTGTGATTGAATCATGCATATATGTGTTCTAAGGCTGTCAAAAAAAAATCATAGTGATTCAATCATGCATATATGTGTTCTATGGCTGTCAAAAAAAATTTATAGTGATTCAATCGTCCATATGTGTGTTCTAAGGCTATCAAAAAAATCCACATCAATTCAATCACGTGTATATATGCTCTAAGGTTATTAAAAAAAAAATCTTAGTGATTCAATCATGCAAATGTGTGTTCTAAGGTTGTCAAAAAAATTTCATACCAATTCAATCAAGCATACGTGTGTTCTAGGGCTATCAAAAAAATTTTGTAGTAATTCAATCATGCATATATTTATCGAATGTTGTCCAAAAAATTTCATAGTGATTCAATCATGTATATATGTGTTCTAAGGCTGTTAGAAAAATTTTATAGTGATTCGATCATGCATATATGTGTTCTAAGACTGTCCAAAAAATTTCATAGTGATTCAATCTTCCAAATATGTGTTCTAAGGCTGTCCAAAAAATTTCATAGTGATTCAATCATGCATATATGTGTTCAAAGGCTGTCAAGATTTTTTTATAGTGATTCAATCTTGCATATAAGTTCTAAGGTTGTGAGAAAAAATTCAATTATGCATATATGTGTTTTAAGGCTGTCAAAAAAATTTCATAGTGGTTCAATCATGCGTATATGTGTTCTAAGGCTGTAAAACAAAATTTGTTGTGATTCAATCATGCATATATGTGTTCTAAGGCTGTCGAAACTCGAATCCAGAAGGAAAACCAGACTAAGTAGAATGAAAGGAAATTTGAGTCAGAACTCGAATCCCGATGGAAAACTAGATTGGTTAGAAGGAAAGGAAATTTGATTCAGAACTCGAACCTCCAAGGAAAACTAGATCAATTAGAAGGAAAGGAAATTCGAGTTGGAACTACCAGCACGAACACTGGGTTTTAGAAAATTACAAGCACGAATATATGCTATAAAAAAATTTCTAGTGATTCAATCTTGCATATATATGTTCTAATAATGTCAAAAAATAAATTGTAGTGATTCAATCATGCATAATTGTGTCCTAAGGCAATAAAAAAATTCATAGTTATTCAATCATGCATATATGTGTTCTAAGGCTGCCAAAAAAAATTCATAGTGATTTAATCATGGATATATGTGTTCTAAGGTTGTCAAAAAAAATTCATAGTGATTCAATCATGCATATATGGGTTCCAAGGCTGTAAAAAAAATTCAATAGTGATTAAATCATGCATATATGTGTTCTAAGGCTGTCAAAATTTTTTTATAGTGATTCAATCATGCATATATATGTTCTAAGGTTGTCAAACAAAATTCATAGTGATTCAATCATGCATATATGTGTTCTAAGACTGTCCAAAAAAAATCATACTGATTCAATCTTGCATATATGTGTTCTAAGGCTGTCCAAAAAATTTCATAGTGATTCAATCATGCATATATATGTTCAAAGGCTATCAAGATTTTTTTATAGTGTTTCAATCTTGCGTATAAGTTCTATGGCTATGAAAAAAATTTCAATCATGCATATATGTGTTCTAAGGCTGTCAAGCTTTTTTTATAGTGTTTCAATCTTGCGTATAAGTTCTAAGGCTATGAAAAAAAATTTAATCTTGCATATATGTGTTCTAAGGCTGTCAAAAAAAATTCATAGTGATTCAATCATGCATATATGTGTTCTAAGACTGTAAAAAAAAATCATAGTGATTCAATCATGCATATATGTGTTCCAAGGCTATAAAAAAATTCAATAGTAATTCAATCATGCATATATGTTTTCAAAGGTTGTCAAATTTTTTTTATAGTGATTCAATCATGCATATATGGATTCTAAGGCTGTAAAAAAAAATTACAATGATTCAATCATGCGTATATGTGTTCTAAGGCTATAAAAAAACTTTCAAAGTGATTCAATCATGTATGTATGTGTTCTAAGGCTGTAAAAAAAATTTCATTGTGATTCAATCATGAATATATGTGTTCTAAGGTTATCAAAAAAATTTCATAGTGATTCAATCATCCATATGTGTGTTCTAAGGCTGTAAAAAAAAATCATAGTGATTCAATCATGCATACGTGTGTTCTAAGGGTATCAAAATTTTTTTATAGTGATTCAATCATGCATATATATGTTCTAAGGCTGTCAAAAATATTTTATAGTTATTCAATCATGCATATATGTGTTCTAAGGCTATGAAAAAAAATTCAATGTGATTCAATGTTGCATATATGTGTTTAAAGGCTGTTAAAAAAATTTCATAGTGATGCAATCGAGCATATATTTGTTCTAAGGTTGTCAACAAAGTTTTATAGTGATTCAATAAAGCATATGTGTGTTCTAAGGCTGTCAAAAAAAATTGAGAGTGATTCAATCATGCATATATGTGTTCTAAGACTATCAACAAAATTTCATAGTGATTCAATCAGCCATATGTGTGTTCTAAGGCTGTCCAAAAAATTTCATAGTGATTGAATCATGCATATATGTGTTCTAAGGCTATCAAAAAAAATCTATATTGATTCAATCTTGCACAAAAGTTCCAAGGCTATCAAAAAAATTTCAGTCATGCATATATGCATTCTAAGGATATCAAAAAACATTCATAGTGATTCAATCCTGCATATATGTTTTCTAAGGCTGTCAAAAAATTTCATAGTGATTCAATCATGCTTATATGTGTTCTAAGGTTGAAAAAAAATATTTATAGTGATTCAATCATGCAAATTTGTTTTCTAAGGTTGTCAAAAAAAAAATTATAGTGTTTCGATCATGCATATATGTGTTCTAAGGCTTCCAAAAAAATTTCATTGTGATTCAATAATCTAGATATGTGTTCTAAGGCTGCCAAAAAAATTTCATAGCGGTTAAATCATGCATATATGTGTTCTAATGTAGTAAAAAAAGATTTATAGTGATTCATTCATGCATATATGTGTTCTTTGGCTGTCAAAAGAATTTCATTATGATTCAGTCATGCATATATGTGTTCTGAGGCTGTCAAAAAAATATGATAGAGATTCAATCGTGCATATATGTGCTATAATTCTATCAAGAAAAATTTATAGTGATTCAATCATGCATATATGTGTTCTAAGGTTGTCCGAAAATTTTTATAGTTATTTAATCATGCATATATGTCTTCTAAGGTTGTCCAAAAAATTTCATAGTGATTCAATCAGGCGTATATGTGTTCTAAGGCTATCAAAAAAAATTCATAGTGATTCAATCATGCTTATACATTTTCTAAGGCTGTAAAAAAAATTTCATACCGATTCAATGATGCATATAGGTGTTCTAAGGCTGTCAAAAAAAATCATAGTGATTCAATCAGGCCTATATGTGTTCTAAGGCTGTCAAAAATCTTTTGTAGTGATTCAATCATGAAGATATGTGTTCAAAGGTTGTCAAAAAAAAATTATAATGATTCAATCATGAATATATGATTTCTAATGTTGTTAAAAAAAATTTGATAGTGATTCAATCATTCATATATTTGTTTTAAGACAGTCAAAAATTTTTTATAGTGATTCAATCATCGATATATGTGTTCTAAGGCTTTGACAAAAATTCCATAGTGATTCAATCATGCATATATGTGTTCCAAGGCTGTCAAAAAAAAATTATAATGATTTAATCTTGCATATATGTGTTCCAAGGCTGTCAAAAAAAATTCATAATGATTCAATCATGCATATATTTGTTCTATGACTGTCAAAAAAAATTGTAGTGATTCAATCATTCATATATGTGTTCTAAGCATGTCAAAAAAAATTTATAGTGATTCAATCAAGCATATATGTGTTCTAAGGCTGTCAAAATAATTTTGTAGTGATTCAATCAAGCATATAGGTGTTTTAAGTTTGTAAAAAAATTTTTACAGAGATTCAATCACGCAAATATTGTTCTAAGGTTGTCTAAAAAACTTTATAGTGATTCAATCATGCATATATGATTTTTAGTGCTATCAAAAAAATTTGTAGTGATTAAATCTGAAATATATGTGTTCTAAGGCTGCCAAAAAAATTTCATAGTGATTCAATTATGCAAACATGTGTTCTAAGGCTGTCAAAAAAATTTCATAATCATTCAATCTTGCAAATATGTGTTCTAAGTCTGACAAAAAAATTTGTAGTGATTCAATCATGTATACATGTGTTCTAAGGTTGTCAAAAAAAAATCAGAGGGGAATCATGCATATATATGTTCTAAGTTTGTCAAAAAAAATTTATGGTGATTCAATCATGCCTATATGGTTTGTAATGCTGAAAAAAAAAATTAGAGTGATTCAATCCTGCGTATATGTGTTTTAAGGTTGTCAAGTTTTTTTTATAATGATTCAATCATGCATATATGTGTTCTATGGTCGTAAAAAAAAATTTATAGTGATTCAATCATGCATATATGTGTTCTAAGGTCATAAAAAAAAATTTATAGTGATTCAATCATGCATATGTGTTCTACGGCTGAAAAAAATATTTATAGTGATTCAATCATGCAAATATGTTTTCTAAGGTTGTCAAAAAAAAATTATACTGTTTCGATCATGCATATATGTGTTCTAAGGCTTCCAAAAAAATTTCATTGTGATTCAATCATCTAGATATGTGTTCTAAGGCTGCCAAAAAAATTTCATAGTGGTTCAATCATGCATATAGTGTTCTAATGTAGTAAAAAAAATTTTATAGTGATTCATTCATGCATATATGTGTTCTTTGGCTGTCAAAAGAATTTCATTATGATTCAGTCATGCATATATGTGTTCTGAGGCTGTCAAAAAAATATGATAGAGATTCAATCATGCATATATGTGCTATAATTCTATCAACAAAAAATTGTAGTGATTCAATCATGCATATATGTGTTCTAAGGCTGTCCGAAAATTTTTATAGTTATTTAATCATGCATATATGTCTTCTAAGGTTGTCCAAAAAATTTCATAGTGATTCAATCATGCATATATGTGTTCTAAGGCTGTTAGAAAAATTTCATAGTGATTCAATCATGCATATATGTGTTCTAAGACTGTCCAAAAAATTTCATAGTGATTCAATCTTCCAAATATGTGTTCTAAGGCTGTCCAAAAAATTTCACAGTGATTCAATCATGCATATATGTGTTCAAAGGTTGTCAAGATTTTTTTATAGTGATTCAATCTTGCATATAAGTTCTAAGGCTATGAGAAAAATTTCAATCATGCTATATGTCTTTTAAGGTTGTCAAAAAAATTTCATAGTGGTTCAATCATGCGTATATGTGTTTTAAGGCTATAAAAAAAATTCGTTGTCATTCAATCGTGCATATATGTGTTCTAAGGCTGTCGGAACTCGATTCTAGAAGGAAAACCAGACTCAGTAGAAGGAAAAGAAATTTTAGTCGGAACTCGAATCCCGAAGGAAAACTAGATTGGTTAGAAAGAAAGGAAATTCAAGTGAGAACTCGAACCTCCAAGGAAAACTAGATCAATTGGAAGGAAAGGAAAATCGAGTTGGAACTACCAGCACAAACACAGGGTTTTAGAAAATTACCAGCACGAATATATGCTATAAAAAAAATTCTAGTGATTCAATCTTACATATATATGTTCTAATAATGTCAAAAAATAAATTGTAGTGATTCAATCATGCATAATTGTGTCCTAAGGCAATCAAAAAAATTTCATAGTGGTTCAATCATGCATATATGTGTTCTAAGGCTGCCAAAAAGATTTCATAGTGATTTAATCATGGATATATGTGTTCTAAGGTTGTCAAAAAAAATTCTTAGTGATTCAATCATGTATATACGTGTTCCAAGGCTGTAAAAAAAATTCAATAGTGATTAAATCATGCATATATGTGTTCTAAGGCTGTCAAAATTTTTTTATAGTGATTCAATCATGCATATATATGTTCTAAGGTTGTCAAAAAAAAATTCATAGTGATTCAATCATGCATATATGTGTTGTAAGACTGTCCAAAAAAATTCATACTGATTCAATCTTGCATATATGTGTTCTAAGGCTGTCCAAAAAATTTCATAGTGATTCAATGATGCATATATGTGTTCAAAGGCTATCAAGATTTTTTTATAGTGTTTCAATCTTGCGTATAAGTTTTAAGGCTATGAAAAAAATTTCAATCATCCATATATGTGTTCTAAGGCTATCAAAAAAAATTCATAGTGATTCAATCATGCATATATGTGTTCTAAGACTGTAAAAAAAAATCATAGTGATTCAATCATGCATATATGTGTTCCAAGGCTATAAAAAAAATCAATAGTAATTCAATCATGCATGTATGTGTTGAAAGGTTGTCAATTTTTTTTTATAGTTATTCAATCATGCATATATGTGTTCTAAGGCTGTAAAAAAAAAATTACAATGATTCTATCATGCGTATATGTGTTCTAAGGCTATAAAAAAACTTTCAAAGTGATTCACTCATGTATGTATGTGTTCTAAGGCTGTAAAAAAAAAATCATTGTGATTCAATCATGCATATATGTGTTCTAAGGTTATCAAAAAAATTTCATAGTGATTCAATCATCCATATGTGTGTTCTAAGGTTGTCAAAAAAAATCATAGTGATTCAATCATGCATATGTGTGTTCTAAGGGTATCAAAATTTTTTTATAGTGATTCAATCATGCATATATATGTTCTAAGGCTGTCAAAAACATTTTATAGTTATTCAATCATGCATATATATGTTCTAAGGCTATGAAAAAAATTCAATGTGATTCAATCTTTCATATATGTGTTTAAAGGCTGTTCAAAAAATTTCATAGTGATGCAATCGAGCATATATATGTTCTAAGGTTGTCAACAAAGTCTTATAGTGATTCAATAAAGCATATGTGTGTTCTAAGGCTGTCAAATAAATTTTAGAGTGATTCAATCATGCATATATGTGTTCTAAGACTATCAACAAAATTTCATAGTTATTCAATCAGGCATATGTGTGTTCTAAGGCTGTCTAAAAAATTTCATAGTGATTGAATCATGCATATATGTGTTCTAAGGCTATCAAAAAAAATCTATATTGATTCAATCTTGCATATAAGTTCCAAGGCTATCAAAAAAATTTCAATCACGCATATATGTGTTCTAAGGCTATCAAAAAAAATTCATAGTGATTCAATCCTGCATATATGTATTCTAAGGCTGTCAAAAAATTTCATAGTGATTCAATCATGCTTATATGTGTTCTAAGGTTGTCAAAAAAAAATTATATTGATTCAATCATGCATATATGTGTTCTAAGGCTATCAAAAAAAATTTATAGTGATTCAATCATGCATATATGTTCTAAGGCTGCCAAAAAAATTTCATAGTGAATCAATCATGCACATGTGTGTTCTAAGGCTGTCAAAAAAATTTCATAGTCACTCAGTCATGCATATCTGTGTTCTAAGGCTGTCCAAAAAAAATCATTGTGATTCAATCATGCATATATGTGTTCTAAGGTTTTGAAAAAAAATTCATAGTGATTCAATCATCTATATACATGTTCCAATGCTTTAAAAAAATTTGTTATTAAATCACGAATATATGTGTGTTATAAGGGTGTAAAAAAAAAATTCATAGTGATTCAATCTTGTGTATATGTGTTCTAAGTTTGTCAAAAAAAAATTATAGTGAATCAATCTTGCATATATGTGTTCTGAGGTTTACAAAAAAAATTCATAGTGATTCTATCAAGCACATATGTGTTGCAAGGCTTTAAAAGAAATTCATAGTGATTTAATCATGCATATATGTGCTCTAAGTCTATTGAGAAATTTATATAGTGATTCTATCATGCATTTATGTTCTAGGGCTATCAAAAAATTTCAATCATGCCTATAAGTGTTCTTAAGCTGTAAAAAAAAAAAATCGTAGTGATTCAATCCTGCATATATGTGTACTAAGGCTGTTAAAAAAATTTCATTGTGATTGAATCATGCATATATGTGTTCTAAGGCTGTCAAAAAAAAATCATAGTGATTCAATCATGCATATATGTGTTCTATGGCTGTCAAAAAAAATTTATAGTGATTCAATCGTCCATATGTGTGTTCTAAGGCTATCAAAAAAATCCACATCAATTCAATCACGTGTATATATGCTCTAAGGTTATTAAAAAAAAAATCATAGTGATTCAATCATGCAAATGTGTGTTCTAAGGTTGTCAAAAAAATTTCATACCAATTCAATCAAGCATACGTGTGTTCTAGGGCTATCAAAAAATTTTTGTAGTAATTCAATTATGCATATATTTATCGAATGTTGTCCAAAAAATTTCATAGTGATTCAATCATGTATATATGTGTTCTAAGGCTGTTAGAAAAATTTTATAGTGATTCGATCATGCATATATGTGTTCTAAGACTGTCCAAAAAATTTCATAGTGATTCAATCTTCCAAATATGTGTTCTAAGGCTGTCCAAAAAATTTCATAGTGATTCAATCATGCATATATGTGTTCAAAGGCTGTCAAGATTTTTTTATAGTGATTCAATCTTGCATATAAGTTCTAAGGTTGTGAGAAAAATTTCAATTATGCATATATGTGTTTTAAGGCTGTCAAAAAAATTTCATAGTGGTTCAATCATGCGTATATGTGTTCTAAGGCTGTAAAACAAAATTTGTTGTGATTCAATCATGCATATATGTGTTCTAAGGCTGTCGAAACTCGAATCCAGAAGGAAAACCAGACTAAGTAGAATGAAAGGAAATTTGAGTCAGAACTCGAATCCCGATGGAAAACTAGATTGGTTAGAAGGAAAGGAAATTTGAGTCAGAACTCGAACCTCCAAGGAAAACTAGATCAATTAGAAGGAAAGGAAATTCGAGTTGGAACTACCAGCACGAACACTGGGTTTTAGAAAATTACAAGCACGAATATATGCTATAAAAAAATTTCTAGTGATTCAATCTTGCATATATATGTTCTAATAATGTCAAAAAATAAATTGTAGTGATTCAATCATGCATAATTGTGTCCTAAGGCAATAAAAAAATTCATAGTTATTCAATCATGCATATATGTGTTCTAAGGCTGCCAAAAAAAATTCATAGTGATTTAATCATGGATATATGTGTTCTAAGGTTGTCAAAAAAAATTCATAGTGATTCAATCATGCATATATGGGTTCCAAGGCTGTAAAAAAAATTCAATAGTGATTAAATCATGCATATATGTGTTCTAAGGCTGTCAAAATTTTTTTATAGTGATTCAATCATGCATATATATGTTCTAAGGTTGTCAAACAAAATTCATAGTGATTCAATCATGCATATATGTGTTCTAAGACTGTCCAAAAAAAATCATACTGATTCAATCTTA
Organism: Nuphar pumila; assembly: GCF_984573655.1. Classification (NCBI taxonomy): domain Eukaryota; kingdom Viridiplantae; phylum Streptophyta; class Magnoliopsida; order Nymphaeales; family Nymphaeaceae; genus Nuphar; species Nuphar pumila. Next base: position 79,646,231 of record NC_143253.1, read on the forward strand.
CATATATGTGTTCTAAGGCTGTCCAAAAAATTTCATAGTGATTCAATCATGCATATATATGTTCAAAGGCTATCAAGATTTTTTTATAGTGTTTCAATCTTGCGTATAAGTTCTATGGCTATGGAAAAAATTTCAATCATGCATATATGTGTTCTAAGGCTGTCAAGCTTTTTTTATAGTGTTTCAATCTTGCGTATAAGTTCTAAGGCTATGAAAAAAATTTTAATCTTGCATATATGTGTTCTAAGGCTGTCAAAAAAAATTCATAGTGATTCAATCATGCATATATGTGTTCTAAGACTGTAAAAAAAAATCATAGTGATTCAATCATGCATATATGTGTTCCAAGGCTATAAAAAAATTCAATAGTAATTCAATCATGCATATATGTTTTCAAAGGTTGTCAAATTTTTTTTATAGTGATTCAATCATGCATATATGGATTCTAAGGCTGTAAAAAAAAATTACAATGATTCAATCATGCGTATATGTGTTCTAAGGCTATAAAAAAACTTTCAAAGTGATTCAATCATGTATGTATGTGTTCTAAGGCTGTAAAAAAAATTTCATTGTGATTCAATCATGAATATATGTGTTCTAAGGTTATCAAAAAAATTTCATAGTGATTCAATCATCCATATGTGTGTTCTAAGGCTGTAAAAAAAAATCATAGTGATTCAATCATGCATACGTGTGTTCTAAGGGTATCAAAATTTTTTTATAGTGATTCAATCATGCATATATATGTTCTAAGGCTGTCAAAAATATTTTATAGTTATTCAATCATGCATATATGTGTTCTAAGGCTATGAAAAAAAATTCAATGTGATTCAATGTTGCATATATGTGTTTAAAGGCTGTTAAAAAAATTTCATAGTGATGCAATCGAGCATATATTTGTTCTAAGGTTGTCAACAAAGTTTTATAGTGATTCAATAAAGCATATGTGTGTTCTAAGGCTGTCAAAAAAAATTCAGAGTGATTCAATCATGCATATATGTGTTCTAAGACTATCAACAAAATTTCATAGTGATTCAATCAGGCATATGTGTGTTCTAAGGCTGTCCAAAAAATTTCATAGTGATTGAATCATGCATATATGTGTTCTAAGGCTATCAAAAAAAATCTATATTGATTCAATCTTGCACAAAAGTTCCAAGGCTATCAAAAAAATTTCAGTCATGCATATATGCATTCTAAGGATATAAAAAAAAATTCATAGTGATTCAATCCTGCGTATATGTTTTCTAAGGCTGTCAAAAAATTTCATAGTGATTCAATCATGCTTATATGTTTTCTAAGGTTGTCAAAAAAAAATTATATTGATTCAATCATGCATATATGTGTTGTAAGGCTATCAAAAAAAATTTATAGTGATTCAATCATGCATATATGTTCTAAGGCTGCCAAAAAAATTTCATAGTGAATTAACCATGCATATGTGTGTTCTAAGGCTGTCAAAAAAAATTCATAATCACTCAGTCGTGCATATTTGTGTTCTAAGGCTGTCCAAAAAAATTCATTGTGATTCATTCATGCATATATATGTTCTAAGGTTTTCAAAAAAAATTCATAGTGATTCAATCATCTATATACATCTTCCAATGCTTTAAAAAAAAATTGTGATTAAATCATGAATATATGTGTGTTATAAGGGGGTCAAAAAAAATTCATAGTGATTCAATCTTGCGTATATGTGTTGTAAGTTTTTTAAAAAAAAATTATAGTGAATCAATCTTGCATATATGAGTTCTAAAGTTTACAAAAAAATTTCATAGTGATTCTATCAAGCATATATGTGTTGCAAGGCTTTAAAAGAATTTCACAGTGATTTAATCATGCATATATGTGCTCTAAGTCTATCGAAAAATTTATATAGTGATTCAATCATGCTTTTATGTTCTAGGGCTGTCAAAAAAATTTCAATCATGCCTATCAGTGTTCTTAAGCTGTAAAACAAAAATCGTAGTGATTCAATCATGCATATATGTGTACTAAGGCTGTTAAAAAAATTTCATTGTGATTGAATCATGCATATATGTGTTCTAAGGCTGTCAAAAAAAAATTCATAGTGATTCAATCATGCATATATGTGTTCTATGGCTCTCAAAAAAATTTCATAGTGATTCAATCGTCCATATGTGTGTTCTAAGGCTGTCAAAAAAAATCCACATCGATTCAATCACGTGTATATACGCTCTAAGGTTATTAAAAAAATTTCATAGTGATTCAATCATGCAAATGTGTGTTCTATTGTTGTCAAAAAAATTTCATACCGATTCAATCATGCATACGTGTGTTCTAGGGCTATCAAAAAAAATTGTAGTAATTCAATCACGCATATATTTGTTCTAATGTTGTCAAAAAAGTTTCATAATGATTCAATCATGCATATATGTGTTCTAAGGCTGCCAAAAAAATTTCATAGTGATTCAATCAGGCATATATGTGTTCTAAAGTTGTAAACAAAATTTCATAGTGACTTAATAAAGCATATGTGTGTTCTAAGGCTGTCAAATTTTTGTTATAGTGATTCAATCATGCATATCTGTGTTCTAAGGTTGTCAACAAAATTTCATAGTGATTCAATCATGCATATGTGTGTACTAAGGCTGTGAACAAAATTTCATAGTGATTCTTTCATGCATATATGTGTTCAAGGCTCTAAAAAAAAATTCATAGTGATTCAATCATCCATATATGTGTTCTAAGGCTGTCTACAAAAATTTATAGCGATTCAATCTTGCATATACGTGTTCTAAGGCTGTCAAATAAATTTCATAGTGATTCAATCATGCATATATGTGTTCTAAGGTTGTCTAAAAATTTTCATAGTCATTAAATCATGCATATATGTGTTCTAAGCCTGTCCAAAAAAATTCAATGTTATTCAATCATGCATATATGTGGTTTAAGGCTGTCAAAAAAAATTTATATTGAGTCAATCTTGCTTATAAGTTAGAAGGTTGTCAAAAAAATTTCAATCATGCATTTATGTGTTCTAAGGCTATCAAAAAAAATTCATAGTGATTCAATCCCGCGTATATGTGTTCCAAGGCTGTCAAAAAAAAATTATATTGATTCAATCTTACATATATATGTTCTAAGGCTATCAAAGAAATTTCATAGTGATTCACTCAAGCATATATGTGTTCTAAGGCTATCAAAAAAAAATTCTAGTGATTCAATCTTGTATATATATGTTCTAATAATGTCAAAAAAAATTTGTAGTGATTCAATCATGCATAATTGTGTCCTAAGGCAATAAAAAAAAATTCATAGTGATTCAATAATGCATATATGTGTTCTAAGGCTGTCAAAAAAATTTCATAGTGATTTAATCATGGATATATGTGTTCTAAGGTTGTCAAAAAAAATTCATAGTGATTCAATCATGCATATATGTGTTCCAAGGCTGTAAAAAAAATTCAATAGTGATTAAATCATGCATATATGTGTTCTAAGGCTGTCAAATTTTTTTTATAGTGATTCTTCCATGCATATATATGTTCTAAGGCTGTCAAAAAAAAATTCATAGTGATTCAATCATGGGTATATGTGTTCTAACGCTATCAAAAAAAAATCATAGCGGTTCAATCATGTATATATATGTTCTAAGGCTGTCAAAAAAATTGCATTGTGATTCAATCATGCATATATGTGTTCTAAGGCTGTCAAAAAATTTCATAGCGATTCAATCATGCATATATGTGTACTAAGGCTGTCAGAAAAAAATTCTACTGATTCAATCATGCATATATGTGTTATAATGCTGTCAAATTTTTTTTGTAGTGATTCAATCAAGCATATATATTTTCTAACAGTGTAAAAAAAAATTCATAATGATTCAATCTTCCATATATGTTGTAAGGCTGTCAAAAAAAAATCATAGTGATTCAATCATACATATATGTGCTATAAGGCTATCAAAAAAAATTCTTAGTGATTCAATCATGTAGATTTGTGTTCTAAGGTTGTCAAACAAAATTTATAGTGATTCAGTCACGCAAATATGTTCTAAGGCTATCAAAAAATTTTCAATGATGCATATTGTGTTCAAAGTGATTCAATCAAGCTTATATTTGTTCTAAGGTTGTCAAAATAAATTTATTGTGATTTAATCATGCATATATGTGTTCTAAGGCTATCAGAAAAATTTTAATGTGATTCATTAATTTAGATATATGTTCTAAGGCTGTCAAAAAAATTTCATAGTGATTCAGTCATGCTGATATTTGTTTAGGGTTGTTAAAAAAAATTTTATAGCGATTTCAATCATGCACATATGTGTTCAAAGGCTGTCAAAAATTTTCCAGAGTGTTTCAATCATGCATATATGTGTTCTAAGGCTGTAAAAAAAATTCATAGTGATTCAATCAAGCATATATGTGTTTTGAGGCAGTCAAATTTTTTTTATAGTGATTCAATCATGCATATATCTGTTCTAACGCAGTCAAAAAAATTTCATAGTGATTCAATCGTACATATATGTGTTCTAAGGCTGTAAAAAAAAATCATAGTGATTCAATCTTGCATATATGTGTTCTAAGGATGTCAAAAATTTTTTTTACTAATTCAATCTTGCATATATGTGTTCTAAGGCTGTCAAAAAAATTTCATAGTGATTCAACCAAGCAAATATGCATTCTAAGTTTGCCAAAAAACTTTCATAGTGATTCAATCATGCATATATATGTTCTAAGGCTGTCAAAAAAGTTACATAGTGATTCAATCATGCATATAAGTGTTCTAAGGCTGTCAAAAAATTTTTATAGCAATTCAATCTATCATATATGTATTCTAAGACTGTCAAAAAAAATTCATGGTGATTCAATCATGCATATATGTGTTCTAAGTTTGTCCAAAAAAATTTATAGTGAATCAATCATGCATATATTTATTTTATTGCTGTCTAAAAAAATTTATAGTGATTCAATCATGCATATATGTGTTCTATTGCTAAAAAAAAAAAAATCATGGTGATTCAATCAAGCATATATGTGTTCTAAGTTTGTCAAAACAAATTTATAGTGAATCAATCACGCATATATTTATTCTATTGCTGTCTAAAAAAAATTATAGTGATTCAATCATGCATATATGTGTTCTAACGCTATCCAGAAAATTTCATAGTGATTCAATCAAGCATATATGTGTTCTAAGGATGTCAAAAAAATTTCATAGTCACTCAATCATGCAAATATGTGTTCTAAGGCTGTAAAAAATTTTTCATAGTGATTCAATCATGCATTTATGTGTTTTAAGTCTGTCAAGAAAATTTCATAGTGATTCAAACATGCATATGTGTTCTAATGCGGTCAAAAAAAATTTATAATGATTCAATCATGCATATATTTTCTAACACTATAAAAAATATTTCAATCTTTCATATATGTGTTCTAATGCTGTAAAAAAAATGTATAGTGATTTAATCATGCGTGTATGTGTTCTAAGGGTGTCAAAAAAAGTTCACAGTGTTTCAATCATGCATATAGTGTTCTAAGGCTGCCAAAAAAATTTCATTCTAATTCAATCATGCATAATTATGTTCTAAGGCTGCCAAAAAAAATTTTTAGTGTTTTCAATCATGCTTATATGTGTTCTAAGCCTTTAAAAAAAAAATTATTCTGATTCAATCAAGCATATATGTGTTCTAAGGCTGTAAAAACAAATCATAGTGATTCAATCTTGCATATGTGTGTTCTAAGGATGTCAAAACAATTTCATAGTCATTCAATCCTGCATATATGTGTTCTTAGGATGTCAAAAAAAAATTCATGGTGATTCAATCAAGCAAATATGCGTTCTAGGTTTGCCAAAAAAAATTCATAGTGACTCAATCATGCATACATGTGTTCTAAGGCTGTCAAAAAAATTACATAGTGATTCAATCATGCACATATGTGTTCTAAGGTTGTCAAAAAAAAATCATAGTGATTCAATCAAGCATATATGTATTCTAAGACTGTCAAAAAAAATTATGGTGATTTAATTGTGCATATATGTGTTCTATTGCTGTAGTGAATCAATCATTCATATATGTGTTCTAAGTTTGTCAAAAAAAATTTATAGTGAATCAATCATGCATATATGTGTTCTATTGCTGTAAAAAAAAATGGTATTGATTCAATCTTGTATATATATATTATAATACAATCAAAAAATATTTATAGCGATTCAATCAAGCATATATGTGTTATAAGGCTGTCAAAAAAAATTCATAGTCAGTCTATCATGCATATATGTGTTCTAAGGCTGTCAAAAAAATTCATAGTGATTCAATCATGCGTATATGTGTTTTAAGGTTGTCAAAAAAAAATCGTAGTGATTCAATCAAGCAAATGTGTTCTAAGGCTGTCAAAAACTTTTTATAGTGATTCAATCATGCCTTTATGTGATCTAAGTCTGTCAACAAAATTTCTTGGTGATTGAATCATGCATATAGGAGTTCAAAGGCTGTCAAACAAATTTCATAGTGATTCAATCAAGCATATATGTGTTCTAAGGCTATAAAAAAAAATTCATAGTGATTCAATCTTGCATATATGTGTTCTAAGGCTGTCAAAAAAATTTCATAGTGATTCAATAAAGCATATATGTGTACTAAGGCTGTCAAAAAAATTTCATATTCACTGAATCATGCAAATATGTGTTTTAAGGCTGTAAAAAAAAATTCATAGTGATTCAATCATGCATTTATGTGTTTTAAGGCTGTCAAAAAAAATTCATAGTGATTCAATCATGCATATGTGTTCTAAGGCGGTCAATTTTTTTTTATAGTGATTCAATCATGCATATATTTTCTAACACTTAAAAAAAAAAATCAATCTTGCATATATGTGTTCTAATAATGTAAAAAAAAATTATATAGTGACTTAATCATGCGTGTATGTGTTCTAAGGCTGTCAAAAAAAATTCAGTGTTTCAATCATGCATATATGTGTACTAAGGCTGTCAAAAAAAATTCATTGTGATTAAATCTTGCATAATTGTGTTCTAAGGCTGTCAAAAAAATTTGTTGTGATTCAATCATGCTTATATGTGTTCTAAAACTGTCAAAATAAAATTATATTGATTCAATCAAGCATATATGTGTTCTAAGCTGTAAAAAAAATTCATAGTGATTCTATCTTTCATATGTGTGTTCTAAGGATGTCAAAAAAATTTCACAGTGTTTCAATCATGCATATATGTGTTCTAAGGTTGTCAAAAAAAAATCATAGTGATTCAATCTTGCATATATATGTTCTAAGGATGTCAAAACGATTTCATAGTCATTCAATCTTGCATATATGTGTTCTAAGGATGTCAAAAAAAATTCAAGGTGATTCAATCAAGCAAATATGCGTTCTATGTTTGCCAAAAAAAATTCATAGTGATTCAATCATGCATATATATGTTCTAAGGCTGTCAAAAAAATAACATAGTGATTCAATCATGCATATAAGTGTTCTAAGGCTGTCAAAAAAAATTCATAGTGATTCAATCAAGCATATACATATTCTAAGATTGTCAAAAAAATTTCATGGTGATTCAATCATGCATATATGTGTTCTAAGTTTGTCAAAAAAATTTTATAGTGAATCAATCATGCATATATTTATTCTATTGCTGTCCAAAAAGACTTATAGTGATTCAATCGTGCATATATGTGTTGTAATGCTGTCAAAAAAAATTTCATGGTGATTCAATCATGCATATATGTGTTCTAAGTTTGTGAAAACAAATTTATAGTGAATCAATCAAGCAAATATTTATTCTATTGCTGTCTAAAAAAATTTATAGTGATTCAATCATACATATATGTGTTCTAACGCTATCCAAAAAATTTCATAGTGATTCAATCAAGCATATATGTGTTCTAAGGCTGTCAAAAAAATTTCATAGTCACTCAATCATGCAAATATGTGTTTTAAGGCTGTAAAAAAAAAATTATAGTGATTCAATCATGCATTTATGTGTTTTAAGGTTGTCAAAAAAATTTCATAGTGATTCAATCATGCATTTGTGTTCTAATGCGGTAAAAAAAAAATGTATAGTGATTTAATCATGTGTGTATGTGTTCTAAGGGTGTCAAAAAAAGTTCACAGCGTTTCAATCATGCATATAGTGTTCTAAGGCTGTCAAAAAAAATTCATTCTGATTCAATCCTGCATAATTGTGTTCTAAGGCTGCCAAAAAAAATTCGTAGTGATTCAATCACGCTTATATGTGTTCTAAGCCTTTGAAAAAAAAATTATACTGATTCAATCAAGCTTATATGTGCTCTAAGGCTGTAAAAAAAATCATAGTGATTCAATCTTGCATATGTGTGTTCTAAGGATGTCAAAACAATTTCATAGTCATTCAATTTTGAATATATGTGTTCTAAGGATGTCAATAAAATTTTATTGTGATTCAATGAAGCAAATATGCATTCTAAGTTTGCCAAAAAAAAGTCATAGTGACTCAATCATGCATATATGTGTTTTAAGGCTGTCAAAAAAATTACAAAGTGATACAATCATGCATATATGAGTTCTAAGGCTGTCAAAAAAATTTCATAGTGATTCAATCATGTGAAAAAATATTTAAACTTACTCAATCCTGCATATTTGTGCTCTAATGTTGTCAAAAAAAATTCATAGTGATTCAATCATGGATTTATGTTCTAAGGCTGCCAAAAAAAATTTATAGTATTCACTCATGCGTATATGTGTTCTAAGGCTGTCAAAAAATTTTCATATTGATTCAATCTTGCAATTATGTGTTCTAAGGCTGTAAAAAAAATTCATAGTGATTCCATCTTGCATGTATGTGTCCTAAGGCTATCAAAAAAAAATCATAGTGATTCAATCATGCATATATGTGATCTAAGCCTATCAAAAAACATTTCATAGTAATTCAGTCATGCATATATGTGTTGTAAGGCTGTGAAAAAAATTTCATAGTAATTCAATTCTGCATATATGTGTGCTAAGGCTATCAAAAAAAAATTATAGTGATTCAATCATGCATATATGTGTTCTAAGGCTGTCAAAAAAAATTCATAGTGTTTCTATCCTGCATATGTGTGTTCTAATATTGTGAAAAAAAATTCATAGTGATTCAATCATGCATATATTTGTTCTAAGTCTGTCAAAAAAATTGCATAGTGATTCAATCTTGCATATATATTTTCTAAGGCTGTCAAAAAAAATTCATAGTGTTTCAATCATGCATATATATGGTATAAGGCTGTCAAAAAACTTTGATAGTGACTCAATCTTGCATATATGTGTTCTAAGGCCGTCAAAAAAAATTCATAGTGATTCAATCTCGCATATATGTGTTCTAAGGCTGTCAAAAAAATGTTATAGTGATTTAATCTGGCATATATGTTCTAATGCAGTCAAAAAAATTTAAATTATGCATATATGCGTTCTAAGGCAGTAAAAAAAAAATCATAGTGATTCAATCATGCGTATATTAGTTCTAAGGCTATAAAAAAAAAATCATAGTGAATCAATCATGCATATATGTGTTCTAAAGTTGTCAAAAAATTCATAATGATTGAATCATGCAATTATGTTCCATGGCTGTCAAAACAATTTCATAGTGATTCAATCTAGAATATATGTGTTGTAAGGCTTTCAAAAAAAAATCATTGTGATTCAATCTTGCGTATATTTGTTCTAAGGCAATAAAAAAAATCATAGGGATTCACCGAGGCATATATGTGTTCTAAGGCTGTCAAAAGAAATTCATAGTGATTGAATCTTGCATATATTTGTTCTAAGGCAGTCAAAAAATTTTCACAGTGATTCAATCATGCATATATGTGTTCTAAGGCTGTCAAAAAAAATTTATAGTGATTTAATCAAGCACATATTTTCTAAGTCTATCAAAAAAATTTCAATCATGCATATATGTGTTCTAAGGCAGTCAAATAAATTTCATAGTGATTCAATCAAGCATATACATGTTCTAAGGCTGTCAAAAAAAAATCTAAGTGACTCAATCCTGCATATATGTGTTCTAAAGTTGTAAAAAAAATTTCATAGTGATTCAATTGTGCAATTCTGTTCTATGGCTGTCAAAAATGTTTCATAGTGATTCAATCTTGCATATAAGTGTTCTAAGTCTGTCAAAAAATTTTTATAGTGACTCAATCTTGCGTATATGTGTTCTAACATTGTAAAAAAAAAATCATAGTGTTTCACTCATGAATATATGTGTTCTAAGTCTATCAAAAAAATTTCATAGTGATTCAATCTTGCATATATCTGTTCTAAGGCTGCCAAAAAAAATTCATAGTGATTCACTCATGCATATATGTGTTCTAAGGCTGACAAAAAATTTTCATATTGATTCAATCTTGCATATATGTGTTCTAAGGCTATCAAAACATTTCATAATGATTCAATCTTGCATATATATGTTCTACGGCAATCAAAAAAATGTCATAGTGATTCAATCATGCATATATATATATATATATATATTCTAAGGCTGTAAAAAAAAATTCATAGTGATTCAATCATGTATATATGTGTTCTAAGGTTGTTAAAAAAAATTCATAGTGATTCAATCATGTAATTATGTTCTATGGCTATAAAAAAAAATTCATAGTGATTTAATCTTGCTTATATGTGTTTTAAGGCTGTAAAAAAAATCATAGTGATTCACTCATGCATATATGTGTTCTAAGGCTGTCAAAAAGATTTCATATTGATTTAATCTTGCATATATGTGTTCTAAGGCTGTCTAAAAAATTTCATAGTGATTCACTCTTGCATATATGTGTTCTAAGGCTGTCAAAAAAATTTCATAGTGATTGAATCATGCATATATGTGTTCTAAGGCTGTAAAAAAAAAATCGTAGTGATTCAATCATGCATATATGTATTCTAAGACTGTCCAAAAAAAATTATAGTGATTCAATCGTGCATATATGTGTTGTAATACAGTAAAAACAAAATTCATATTGATTCAATCATACATATATGTGTTTATGGTTGTCAAATTTTTTTTATAGTGATTCAATCAGGCATATATTTGTTTTATTGCAGTCAAAACATTTTTGTAGTGACTCAATTATGCATAAGTGTGTTCTATGCTATCAAATTTTTTTTATAGTGACTCAATCATGCATATATCTGTTGTAAGGTTGTCAAAAAAATTCATAGTGATTCAATCAAGCATATATGTGTTGTAAGCCTGTCAAAAAAAATTTATACTGATTAAATCATGCAAATATGTGTTCTAGGGTTGTCTAAAATTTTTTATAGTGATTCAATTTGCATATATGCATTCTTAGGCTGTCAAAAGCATTTCATAGTTATTCAATCACTTAATTATATTCTAAGGCTGCCAAAAAAAATTTATTCATGCATATATGTGTTCCAAAGCTGTGAAAAAAAATTCATTATGATTCAATAATGCATATATGTGTTCTACGACTGTCAAAAAAAGTTCATAGTGACTCAATCGTGCAAATATGTGTTCTAAGGCTGTCAAAAACATTTCATAGTGATTTAATATTGCATACGTATTTTCTAAGGCGGTCAAAAAAATTTTATAGTGTTACAATCATGCATATAGGTGTTCTAAGGCTGCCAAAACAATTTCATAGTGATTCAATCTTGCATATATGTGTTCTAAAGTTGTCAAAAAATTTCATAGTGATTCAATCATAGATATATGTGTTCTAAGGCTGTCAAAAAAAATTTATAGTTATTTTATCAAGCATATATGTTCTAAAGCCGTAAAAAAAATATCAATCATGCATATATGTGTTCTAAGGCAGTAAACAAAATTCATAGTAATTCAAGCATGCGTATATAGGTTCTAAGGCTGTCAAAAAAAGTTCAAGTGACTCAATCTATCATATATGTGTTCTAAAGTAGTCAAAAAAATTTCAATCATGCGTATATGCGTTCTAACGCGGTAAAAAAAAATTCATAGTGATTCAATCTTGCTTATACGTGTTCCAAGGCTCTCAAAAAAATTCATAGTGATTCACTCATGCATATATGTGTTCTAAGGTGGTCAAAAAATTTTCATAGAGATTCAATCTTGCATATATGTGTTCTAAGGCTATAATAAAAATTTCATAGTGATTCAATCTTGTATGTCTTCTAAGGTTATCAACAAAAATGTCATAGTGATTCAATCATGTATATATATGTTCTAAGGTTCTCAAAAAAATTTCATAGTTATTCAATCACGCAATTATGTTATAAGGCTGTCTAAAAAAATTCATTCATGCATATGTGTGTTCCAAAGTTGTGAAATTTTTTTCATAGAGATTTAATCATACATATTTGTTCTAAGGCAGTCAAAAAAATTTCATAGTGATTCAATCATGCGTATATATGTTCTCTGGCTGTAAAAAAAAAATTTAAGTGACTCAATTCTGCATATATGTCTTCTGATGTTGTCAAAAAAATTTCATAGTGATTCAATCATGCAATCATGTTCTATGGCTATCAAAAAAAATTCATAGTGATTCAATTTTGCATATATGTGTTTTAAGTCTGTCAAAAAAATTTGATAGTGATTCAATCCTGCATATATGTGTTTTAACGTTGTAAAAAAATTTCATAGTGATTCGCTCATGAATATATGTGTTCTGAGTCTGTCAAAAAAATTTCATAGTGAGTCATTCATGCATATATCTGTTCTAAGGTTGTCAAAAAAAAATTATAGCGATTCAATCTTGCATATATGTGTTCTATGGCTTTCAAAAAAAATTCATAGTGATTCAATCTTGCATATATGTGTTCTAAGGCTGTCAAAAAAAATTCATAGTGATTCAATCATGCATATATGTGTTTTCAGGCTATCAAAATTTTTTTATAGTCATTCAATCTTAAATATATGTGTTCTATGGCTGTTAAAAAAAATCATAGTGATTCAATCTTGCATATATGTGTTCTAAGGCCGTCAAAAAAATATCATTGTGATTCAACTTGCATATGTGTGTTCCAAAGCTGTGAAAAAAAATCATAGTGATTCAATAATGTGTATATGTGTAATACGACTGTCAAAAAAAAATCATAGTGACCCACTCCTGCATATTTGTGTTCTAAGGCTGTCAAAAAATATTCATAGTGATTCAATCTTGCATATATGTTTTCTAAGGCATTCAATAAAAAATCATTGTATTTCAATGATGCATATATGTGTTCTAAGGCTGTCAAAAAAATTTCATTGTGTTTCAATCTTACATATATGTGTTTTAAGGCTGTCAAAAAATTTCATAGTGATTAAATCTTGCATATATGTGTTCTAAGGATGTCAAAAAAATTTTATAGTAATTCAATTTTGCATAAATGTGTTCTAAGGATGTCAAATAAAATTCATAGTGATTCAATCTTGCATATATGTGTTCTAAGGCTATCGAAAAAATGTCATAGTGATTCAATCATGTATATGTGTGTTCTAAGGCTCTCAAATTTTTTTTATAGTTATTCAATTATGCAATTAAGTTCTAAGGCTGTAAAAAAAAGTTCATTCATGCATAAATGTGTTCTAAAGCTGTGAAAAAGATTTTATATTGATTCAATTATGCGTATATGTGTTCTAAGGATGTGAAAAAAAAATCATAGTGATTCGATCTTGCATATATAATTTATAAGGCTGTCAAAAAAATTTCATAGTGTTTCAATCATGCATATATGTGTTCTAAGACTGTCCAAAAAACTTCAAAGTGATTTAATCTTGCATATATAATTTATAAGGCTGTCAAAAAAATTTCATAGTGTTTCAATCATGCATATATGTGTTCTAAGGCTATCAAAAAAAAATCATAGTGATTCAATCTTGAATATATGTGTTCTAAGGCTATCAAAAATTTTTATAGAGATTTAATCATGCATATTTGTTTTAAGGCTGTCAAAAAAAATTTCAATCATGCATATATGTGTTCTAAGGCAGTCAAAATTTTTTTACAGTGATACAGTCATGCATATATATGTTCTAAGGCTGTCAAAGAAATTCAGTGACTCAATCCTGCTTATATGTGTTTTACTGTTGTCAAAAAAATCTCTTAGTGATTCAATCATGCAATTATGTTCTATGGCTGTCAAATTTTTTTTATAGTGATTCAATCTTACATATACGTGTTCTAAGGTTGTCAAAAAACATTCACAGGGATTCACTCATGCATATATGTGTTCTAAGGCTGTCAAAAAAAATTCATAGTGATTCAATCTTGCATATATGTTCTAAGGCTGTGAAAACAATTTCATAGTGATTCAATCTTGCATATATTTGTTTAAAGGCTGTCAAAAAAAATTTATAGTGATTCAATCATGCATATATGTGTTTTAAGTCTGTGAAAAAAAAATTATAGTGATTCAATCGTGCATATATGTGTTCTGTGACTGTCAAAAAAAATTCATAGTGATTCAATCTTGCTTATATGTGTTCTAAGGCTGTCAAAAAAATTTCATAATGATTCAATCTTGCATATATGTGTTCTAAGGCTATCAAAAAAATTTCATAGTGACTCAATTTTGCATGTGTTTTAAGGATGTTAAAAAATTTCATAATGATTCAATCTCGCATATATGTTTTCTCAGGCTATCAAAAAAATGTCATAGTGATTCAATCATGTATATATGTGTACTAAGGCTGTAAAAAAAAAATCATTGTTATTCAATCATGCGATTATGTTCTGTCAAAAAAAATTCATTCATGCATATATGTGTTCCAAAGCTGTGAAAATGATTTTATAGTGATTCAATATTGTGTATATGTCAAAAAAAAATCATAGTGATTCAATCATGTATATATGTGTTCAATCATGTATATATACGTTCTAAGGTTGTAAAAAAAAATTCATAATGATTCAATCATGTATATATGTGTTCTAAAGTTGTCAAAAAAAAATTATGGTTATTCAATCATGTAATTATGTTCTGAGGCTACCAAAAAAATTTCATTCATGCATATATGTGTTCCAAAGCTGTGAAAAAAATTTCATAGTGATTCCATAAAGCGTATATGTATTCTACGACTGTCACAAAAATTTTGTAGTGACTCAATCACCAATCTATGTGTTCTAAGACTGTCAAAAAAAAACTCATTCATGCATATATGTGTTCTTAAGCTGTGAAAAAAATTTCAGAGTGATTATATTATGCGTATATGTGTTCTACCACTGTCAAGAAAATTTCATAGTGACTCAATCATGCATATATGTGTTCTAAAGCTGTCAAAAAAATTTCATAGTGATTCAATCTCGCATACTTATTTTCTAAGGCTGTTAAAAAAATTTATATTGTTTAAATCATGCATATATGTGTTCTATGGCTGTAAAAAAAAATTATATTGATTCAATCTTGCATATATGTGTTTTAAGGCTGTCAAAAAAAATTCATAGTGATTCAAAGTTGAAAATATGTGATCTAAGGCTATCAAAAAAATTTTATAGTCTTTCAATCATGTATATATGTGTTCTAAGGTTGTCAATTTTTTTTATGGTGATTCAATCTTGCATACATGTGTTCTTATGCAGTCAAAAAATTTTTGTAGTGATTCAATTGTGCATATATGTGTTCTAAAGCAGTAAAAAAAAAATCATAGTGATTCAATCACGAATGTATGTGTTCTAAGGTTGTCAAAAAAATTTCATAGTGATTCATTCATGCATATATGTGTTCTAAGGCGGTCAAAAAAAATTCATACTGATTAAATCACTCACGTATGTGTTCTAAGGTTGTCAAAAGAATTTCATAGCGATTCAATCATGCATATGTGTGTTCTACGGCTATCAATTTTTTTTTATTGTGATTCAATCATGCATATATGTATTCTAAGGCTATCAAAAATATTTCATAGTGATTCAATCATGCAAATATGTGTTCTAAGGTTGTCAAAAAAAAATCATAGTGACTCAATCATGCATATATGTGTTCTAAGGTTGTCAAAAAAGTTTTATAGTGATTCAATCATGCGTATATGTGTTCTAAGGTTGTCAAAAAAAATTTAATGTGATTAAATCATGCATATATGTGTTGTAATGCAGTAAAAAAGTTTTTGTAGTGATTCAATTATGCAAATATGTGTTTGAAGGCTGTCGAAAAAATTTCATAGTGATTCAATCATGTATATATGTGTTCTAAGGCTGTCAAAAAAAAATTCATAGTGACTCAATCATGCATATATGTGTTCTAAGTTTGTCAAAAAAAATTCATAGTGATTCAATCATGCATATAAATATTCTAAGGTTGTCAAAAAAAATTCATGGTGATTCAATCGTGCGTATATGTGTTCTAAGGCTGTCAAATTTTTTAAAGTGATTCAATCATGCTCATATTTGTTCTATTGCTATCAAAAAAAAAATTTAGTGACTCAATCAAGCATATATGTATTCTAAGGCAGTCAAAAATTTTTTATAGTGATTCAATCATGCATATATTTGTTCTATTGCTGTTAAAAAAAAATTGTAGTGACTCAATCATGCATATATGTGTTCTAAGGCTGTTAAAAAAAATTCATAGTGATTCAATCATACAAATATGTGTTCTAAGATGGTCAAAATTTTTTTATAGTGATTCAATCATGCATATATGTGTTCTAATGCAGTCAAAATTTTTTTGTAGTGATTCAGTCAAGCATATATGTGTTCTAAGGCTGTAAAAAGAAATTCATAGTAGTTGAATCTTGCATATATCTGTTCTAAGCCTATGAAAAAAATTTCATGGAGATTCAATCATGTATATATTTGTTCTATTGCTGTCAAAAAATTTTGTAGTGATTCAATCACACATATATGTGTTCTAAAGCTGTAAAAAAAAATTCATATTGACTCAATCTTTCATAAATGTGTTCTATGGTTGTCAAAAAAAAATCATAGTGATTCAATCATGCATATTTGTGTTCTAAGGCTGTCAAACAAATTTCATAGTGATTCAAAATTGCATATATGTGTTCTAAGGTTGTCAATTTTTTTTTTAGTTATTTAATCTTGCATATATTTGTTGTATTGCAGTAAAAAAAAATTGTATTGATTCAATCATGCTTATATGTGTTCTAAGGCTGTCAAAAAAATTTCATAGTGATTAAATCTTGCATATATGTGTTTTAAGGCTGTCAAAAACTTTTTATAGTGATTCAATAATGCATATTTGTGTTCTAAGGCTGTCAAAAAAATTTCATAGTGATTCAATAATGCATATTTGTGTTCTAAGGCTGTCAAAATTTTTTTATAGTGATTCAATCATGTATATATGTTCTAAGGCTGTAAAAAAAAATTCAATCATGCGTATATGTGTTCTAAAGCTATCAAACAAAATTCATAGTGATTCAATCATGCGTATATGTGTTCTAAGGCTGTTAAAAACATTTTACGATGACTTAATCACGCATGCATGTGTTCTAATGCTCTTAAAAAAAAAAATAGTGATTCAATCAAGCATATATGTATTCTAAGGCTGTCAAAAATTTTTTATAGTGATTCAATCATGCATATATTTGTTCTATTGCTGTTAAAAACAATTTGTAGTGACTCAATCATGCATACATGTGTTCTAAGGCTGTTAAAAAAAATTCATA
This sequence comes from Nuphar pumila, assembly GCF_984573655.1. Lineage (NCBI taxonomy): Eukaryota > Viridiplantae > Streptophyta > Magnoliopsida > Nymphaeales > Nymphaeaceae > Nuphar > Nuphar pumila. Next base: position 79,663,754 of record NC_143253.1, read on the forward strand.
GTGGTTCAATCGTACAAATATGTGTTCTAAGACGGTCAAAAAATTTTTATACTGATTCAATCATGCATATATATATTCTAATGCAGTCAATTTTTTTTGTAGTGATTCAATCATGCATATATGTGTTCTAAGGCTGTAAAAAGAAATTCATAGTAGTTGAATCTTGCATATATGTGTTCTAAGCCTATCAAGAAAATTTCATGGAGATTCAATCATGTATATATTTTTTCTATTGCTGTCAAAAAATTTTGTAGTTATTCAATCACACATATATGTGTTCTAAAGCTGTCAAAAAAAAATCATATTGACTCAATCTTTCATAAATGTGTTCTATGGCTGTCAAAAAAAAAATCATAGTGATTCAATCATGCATATCTGTGTTCTAAGACTATCAAAAAAATTTCATAGTGATTCAATCTTGCATATATGTGTTCTAAGGTTGTCATTTTTTTTTTAGTGATTTAATCTTGCATATATTTGTTGTATTGCAGTAAAAAAAAATTGTATTGATTCAATCATGCATATATGCATTCTAAGGCTGTCAAAAAAATTTCATAGTGATTGAATCTTGCATATATGTGTTTTAAGGCTGTCAAAAACTTTTTATAGTGATTAAATAATGCATATTTGTGTTCTAAGGCTGTCAAAAAAATTTCATAGTGATTCAATCATGCATATATGTGTTCTAAGGCTATCAAATTTTTTTTATAGTGATTCAATCATGTATATATGTTCTAAGGCTGTAAAAAAAAATTCAATCATGCATATATGTGTTCTAAAGCTATCAAACAAAATTCATAATGATTCAATCATGCGTATATGTATTCTAAGGCTGTTAAAAAAGTTTTACGATGACTCAATCATGCATGCATGTGTTCTAATGCTCTTAAAAAAAATTTAGTGATTCAATCAAGCATATATGTGTTCTAAGGCTGTCAAAATTTTTTTATAGTGATTCAATCATGCATATATTTGTTCTATTGCTGTTAAAAAAAAATTTTAGTGACTCAATCATGCATATATGTGTTCTAAGGCTGTAAAAAAAATTCATAGTGATTCAATCATACAAATATGTGTTCTAAGACGGTCAAAATTTTTTTATATAGGTTCAATCATGCATATATGTGTTCTAATGCAGTCAAAATTTTTTTGAAGTGATTCAGTCAAGCATATATGTGTTCTAAGGCTGTAAAAAGAAATTCATAGTAGTTGAATCTTGCATATATCTGTTCTAAGCCTATGAAAAAAATTTCATGGAGATTCAATCATGTATATATTTGTTCTATTGCTGTCAAAAAATTTTGTAGTGATTCAATCACACATATATGTGTTCTAAAGATGTAAAAAAAAATTCATATTGACTCAATCTTTCATAAATGTGTTCTATGGTTGTCAAAAAAAAATCATAGTGATTCAATCATGCATATTTGTGTTCTAAGGCTGTCAAACAAATTTCATAGTGATTCAAAATTGCATATATGTGTTCTAAGGTTGTCAATTTTTTTTTAGTTATTTAATCTTGCATATATTTGTTGTATTGCAGTAAAAAAAAATTGTATTGATTCAATCATGCTTATATGTGTTCTAAGGCTGTCAAAAAAATTTCATAGTGATTGAATCTTGCATATATGTGTTTTAAGGCTGTCAAAAACTTTTTATAGTGATTCAATAATGCATATTTGTGTTCTAAGGCTGTCAAAAAAATTTCATAGTGATTCAATCATGCATATATGTGTTCTAAGGCTGTCAAAATTTTTTTATAGTGATTCAATCATGTATATATGTTCTAAGGCTGTAAAAAAAAATTCAATCATGCGTATATGTGTTCTAAAGCTATCAAACAAAATTCATAGTGATTCAATCATGCGTATATGTGTTCTAAGGCTGTTAAAAACGTTTTACGATGACTTAATCATGCATGCATGTGTTCTAATGCTCTTAAAAAAAAAATTAGTGATTCAATCAAGCATATATGTATTCTAAGGCTGTCAAAATTTTTTTATAGTGATTCAATCATGCATATATTTGTTCTATTGCTGTTAAAAACAATTTGTAGTGACTCAATCATGCATACATGTGTTCTAAGGCTGTTAAAAAAAATTCATAGTGATTCAATCGTACAAATATGTGTTCTAAGACGGTCAAAATTTTTTTATACTGATTCAATCATGCATATATATATTCTAATGCAGTCAAATTTTTTTGTAGTGATTCAATCATGCATATATGTGTTCTAAGGCTGTAAAAAGAAATTCATAGTAGTTGAATCTTGCATATATGTGTTCTAAGCCTATCAAGAAAATTTCATGGAGATTCAATCATGTATATATTTTTTCTATTGCTGTCAAAAATTTTTGTAGTTATTCAATCACACATATATGTGTTCTAAAGCTGTCAAAAAAAATTCATATTGACTCAATCTTTCATAAATGTGTTCTATGGCTGTCAAAAAAAAATTCATAGTGATTCAATCATGCATATATGTGTTCTAAGGCTATCAAAAAAAATTCATAGTGATTCAATCTTGCGTATATGTGTTCTAAGGTTGTCATTTTTTTTTTAGTGATTTAATCTTGCATATATTTGTTGTATTGCAGTAAAAAAAATTTGTATTGATTCAATCATGCATATATGCATTCTAAGGCTGTCAAAAAAATTTCATAGTGATTGAATCTTGCATATATGTGTTTTAAGGTTGTCAAAAACTTTTTATAGTGATTAAATAATGCATATTTGTGTTCTAAGGCTGTCAAAAAAATTTCATAGTGATTCAATCATGCATATATGTGTTCTAAGGCTGTCAAAAATTTTTTATAGTGATTTAATCATGTATATATGTTCTAAGGCTGTAAAAAAAAATTCAATCATGCATATATGTGTTCTAAAGCTATCAAACAAAATTCATAGTGATTCAATCATGCGTATATGTATTCTAAGGCTGTTAAAAAAGTTTTACGATGACTCAATCATGCATGCATGTGTTCTAATGCTCTTAAAAAAAAATTAGTGATTCAATCAAGCATATATGTGTTCTAAGGCTGTCAAAAAATTTTTATAGTGATTCAATCATGCATATATTTGTTCTATTGCTGTTAAAAAAAAATTTTAGTGACTCAATCATGCATATATGTGTTCTAAGGCTGTAAAAAAAATTCATAGTGATTCAATCATACAAATATGTGTTCTAAGACGGTCAAAATTTTTTTATAGTGGTTCAATCATGCATATATGTGTTCTAATGCAGTCAAAATTTTTTTGTAGTGATTCAATCATGCATATATGTGTTCTAAGGATGTAAAAAGAAATTCGTAGTAGTTGAATCTTGCATATATGTGTTCTAAGCCTATCAAAAAAAATTCATGGAGATTCAATCATGTATATATATTTGTTCTATTGCTGTCAAAAAATTTTGTAGTTATTCAATCACACAAATATGTGTTCTAAAGCTGTCAAAAAAATTCCATATTGACTCAATCTTTCATAAATGTGTTCTATGGCTGTCAAAAAAAAATTTATAGTGATTCAATCATGCATATCTGTGTTCTAAGGCTGTCAAAAAAATTTCATAGTGATTCAATCTTGCATATATGTGTTCTAAAATTGTCAATTTTTTTTTTAGTGATTTAATCTTGCATATATTTGTTGTATTGCTGTAAAAAAAATTGTATTCATTCAATCACGCATATATGTGTTCTAAGGCTGTCAAAAAAAATTCATAGTGATGGAAGCTTGCATATATGTGTTTTAAGGCTGTCAAAAACTTTTTATAGTGATTCAATAATGCATATTTGTGTTCTAAGGCTGTCAAAAAAATTTCATAGTGATTCAATCATGCATATATGTGTTCTAAGGCTGTCAAATTTTTTTTATAGTGATTCAATCATGTATATATGTTCTAAGGCTGTAAAAAAAAATTCAATCATGCATATATGTGTTCTAAAGCTATCAAACAAAATTCATAGTGATTCAATCATGCGTATATGTGTTCTAAGGCTGTTAAAAAAGTTTTACGATGACTCAATCATGCATGTATGTGTTGTAATGCTCTTAAAAAAAAATTTAGTGATTCAATCATGCATATATGTGTTCTAAGGGTGCCAAAAACATTTCATAATGATTCAATGATTTATATATGTGTTCTAAGGGTGTCAAAAACATTTCATAGTGATTGAATCATGTATATATGTGTTCTAAGGTTGTCAAAATATTTTGATAGTGATTCATTCATGTATATATTTGTTTTATTGCTTTCAAAAAATTTTTGTAGTGATTCAATCATGCATATTTGTGTTCTAAAGTTGTAAAAAAAAATCATAGTGATTCAATCATGCTTACATGTGTCGTAAGGCTATCAAAAAAATTTCATAGTGATTCAATCATGCATATATGTATTCTAAGGCTGTCAAAAAAATTTCAAAGTGATTGAATCATGCATATATGTGCTCTAAGGCTGTCAAAAAACTTCATAGTGATTCAATCTTTCATATATGTGTTCTAATGCTGTAAAAAAAAATCATAGTAATTCAATCTGGCATATATGTGTTCTAAGGCTGTCAAAAAAATGTCATAGTGATTCAATCATGCATATATGTGTTCTAAGTCTGTCAAAAAAAGATTTCATAGTGTTTCAATCATGTATATATGTCTTTTAAGGTTGTCAAAATTTATTTATAGTGCTTCAATCATGCATATATGTGTGCTAATGCAGTCAATTTTTTTTTGTAGTGATTCAATAGTGCATATATGTATTCTAAGGCTGCAAAAAAAATTCATTGTGATTCAATCACACAGGTATGTGTTCTAAGGTTGTCAAAAAAAATTCATAGTGATTCAATCATCCATATATGTTTTCTAAGGCTATAAAAAAAATTCATAGTGATTCAATCATGCTTGTATGTGTTCTAAGGTTGTCAAAAAAAATTTATTGTGATTCAATCATGCGTTAAAACACATATATGCATGATTGAAACACTATGAATTTTTTTTGATAGCCTTAGAACACATATATGCATGATTGAATCACTATGAATTTTTTTTGACAACCTTAGTACACATACCAGTGTGATTGAATCACAATGATTTTTTTTTGCAGCCTTAGAATACATATATGCACTATTGAATCACTACAAAAAAAAATTGAGAACACATATGTGCATATATGTGTTCTAAGGCTGTCAAAAAAATTTCATTGTGATTAAATCACATAGGTATGTGTTCTAAGTTTGTCAAAAAAAAATCATAGTGATTCAATCATGCATATATGTGTTCTAAGGCTATCAAAAAAATTTCATAGTGTTTCAATCATGCATATATGTGTTTTAATGCATGATTGAATCACAATGAATTTTTTTTGACAACCTTAGAACACATACATGCATGATTGAATCACTATGAATTTTTTTTGATAGCCTTAGAACACATATATGCATGATTGAATCACTATGAAATTTTTTTGACAACCTTAGAAAACATACCTATGTGATTGAATCATAATAAATTTTGTTTGCAGCCTTAGAATACATATATGCATTATTGAATCACTACAAAAAAAAATTGACTTCATTATGTGTTTTATGTGTTCTAAGGCAGTAAAAAAAAATTGATAGTGATATAGTCATGTGTATATATGTTCTAAGGCTGTCAAAAATATTTCATAGTGATTCAATCTTGCATATATGTGTTCTAAGGCTGTCAAAAAAATGTCATAGTGATTCAATCATGCATATATGTGTTCTAAGTCTGTCAAAAAAATTTCATAGTGTTTCAATCATGTATATATGTCTTCTAAGGTTGTCAAAATTTTTTTATAGTGCTTCAATCATGCATATATGTGTGCTAATGCAGTCAAAACATTTTTGTAGTGATTTTATAGTGCATATATATATATATTCTAAGACTGCAAAAAAAATTCATTGTGATTCAATCACACAGGTATGTGTTCTAGGGTTGTTAAAAAAAATTCATAGTGATTCAATCATTCATATATGTGTTCTAAGGCTATCAAAAAAAATTTATAGTGATTCAATCATGCATGTATGTGTTCTAAGGTTGTCAAAAAAATTCATTATGATTCAATCAGAGTTTTTGGGAATCGGGAACCCTGTTAGAAAAATACAAAATTGGATCGTGATTTCTTTTACTTAAAATCGCTATTGATATTTAGATGTAACTTACAGTTGCGTTATTTCTGTCATCCGAGGTCCGATTTGTAATCCGTAAATTGCAGTAGCTTTGTATTAGAGTCTATTATTGACTGTAATTTTCTTATAATTCTTTACTACTGTTTGATATTTTTATTTTTTCATAGAGTCAGATCAACATTTAAGAACTTGTTACATTTTATTAAAACCCTAATTCAACTTGTGTTGATCGTATCTCCCTAACCAGAGATCCGATCAATGATCTGTAAAAAACGAAGTTATTTATCTATATGTCCTCTATATACGGTTGAAATTCTAGAATTTTCTGATGTGTTTTGATATTTTATCTATATTTAAAACCAAAAGTTTCTGGTTTTGACAATTTTTATATATTTGTTATAATTGATCAAATATTGCCGGAACGATATCTCCCTAACCAGAGATGATTTTTCCTATATGTAAAACCGAAAATCTATGTTTTTTGTCTATTATGTATCTGTAAAAGTTCATGAATTTCCATGGTGAATTGACCCTTGATTCGGGTCTAACACTGAAATAGGTACGTGTGCACGGGTAAAAATAGCATATTTTAGGGTTTTGTATAATTTTCGTATTTAAATTATATCAAAAACAGGTTTTTATGATTCCAATCTAATTTTAGGGTTATAAGAAGTGAAGATGTTAATTTTTACTGATTTTAGATATCATTTGATGCTTGAATGGATTAAATTGCAAAATAGGGTGCCCATAGTATCCCGATACACTGACAAAATCACAGTTTTTGTGATATTTTTAGTTTTTTATATAAAAGTTTATGTTTTTCAGGTTTGTGCATATTTTTAATCATATAAGAGTACTTCACACTCGATTTTGTGGTTATTTGACTTTATGTGATTTCAAATTCCAAAGTTTTATCAAAATATATTCTGAAAACCCTGATTTCAAGGCCATAGTCTTATTTTTAGGGGTATTTTTGTCAATTTCCCCAAATTCTGATTTTTAAAGTTGTTTATCTTTATTATTTTTTCAATTTTATTTCATATTTTATTATGTTTATATCAAGAAAATCATGAAAAAGGCTTATATCTAGATAAATCTAGTAATTTCTAGATATTACTGGATAAATCTAGAAAGGCCAACATATCTTCACTAACAAATTTTCTAGTTTTGTAGGGACATTCAAGGTTGTATCTTCTTTATTTTCCTTTAATTTAAATTCAATTAGTGATGTAAATTATAATTAAACTTTGGAATAAGAATTTCAATTGCTGCCTAGGATTAGGATTTGGATTGCATATAGCTATGTTTGTTCATCATGCACATATTTTAATTTCACCATGATTGACACAAATGACACATGCACAAGCTCTTAGGGAGTTGACAAACTCAGTGGAATTCGTATTCATGGCCATAGTCAGAATATAAATGAGACCCATATTTGTGATCTTCGTATTAGCCACATTCAGCCTACACTCTTAGGCTAACTTCAAAATGCACTGCATTTCTCAAAAATACAAAAAGATTTTCTCAATTCTTCAAAATAATATCTTTCAAATCCATATTCATTCATTTCATTTAATTTGCAAATTCCAATTCCAATTCAGAGAAATCGATTTTCTCAAAATTTTATAAGCCTTATTCAGAAATTGATTTTCTCAAAACTTTGAGCTTTGAAGTGGTATTTCAGGTATTCCTTAAGTTCAAATCATGATTTTTCAAGTCATAATATCTTCAATTTCAAAGTCTGAGTTCAGAGAAATCAAGTATTTTTCCCAAAGTTATTTGAAATTCCTCAGAAATTGATTTTCACAAAACACTTGTATTTCTTCACAAATCGATTTTCTTTTCTTCAGAAACTCTCTCCCAATCATGATTTGCGATTTTCTAAGTGTTTATTTTTTAAGTATTCTCCAAAATTCTGAAGCATACATCATGTTTTCAAACTTGCATTTTCAGAAATTCATAGCATATGCCTGATTCTTTGTGTATTTAGGAAATAGAGCATGATTTAGATAAGTTGAGCAAAGCAAAGCACTAGATTGATCCTTGGTTCAATTACCCCTTGTAAAGGCGCCAGAAACGACTGAACCTTGTACCAACAGGCAAGTCCCATTCTACGGAATTTTCTTGCATTTTAAAAACGGAGGTGAGTTATTTTCAAAATCTTTTTCAAAGGTCAGTTTGACTTGCAAAAGTAAAATTTTGCGATGATAACAGGTTGGCGACCGTGATGGGACCTATCTTCGCCTGATCAATCTAATGATCTGCTTTGTTCAAATTATCAAAATCGTGTTCTATAAATGTCAGCTTTTATTTTATGATATCACGTGAACCTAAGAGCCTAGATTCAAACCTAGCTGACATGAATTTCATATAGACTCAGGCATGGTTTGGTAGGATGGATTGAGGAGACATTATTCATGCTCACTTAGACTTAGGTCGAATACAACTCTCCTCAATCTAGGATCTGATTGAAAACTATTTTTGCTTCTTCAAATTTTTCAAAATTTCACTTCTCTAGGCTTTAGAGCCCTCTGTTTTCTTGCATGTGATCATGTTTCTAAAATACCCCAACTATCTTTACTCGGTTTTCACGTTGCTGAGCTTTCTTCCAGAACCATAGTTTGGGACAAAGCCTCACAATTGGGCCACCTATTTGGGTTAAAACCCCCTACCACGTACCAAGGGCCATAGTCCAAAGTATATCGGCAGGTGCTCAAGGATGTTGGAAGACATGAACCTAGAACCCCAGGAATTGATTTTATGTCACGTACCTCAGCTCGAGTATATCGGCATAGCATGATTGGACAAAGATGATTTGAACCTTAGAGTTAGGATTAAGGTCCTACAACTATTTCAAAACTTGTGCATATAGAGTCAGCTTTTAGGGAATGTTGTATGTGCATAATTGTTTATGCAGGATGCAATTGAATGTATCGTAGTCACTTTCCTTTTAATTTTCCCATATTTCTCCATTTTTTAAAATATTGGACAATTTTCAAAATCCCCTATTTTCATCTGTTTTTAACATCCTCTTCTTATTTTTCAAACCCTGGAAGATTTTCCCAAATTATCCAATTTTCTTCAAAACTCCAAGTGATTTTCCATTCTTTCATAACTCTGGATCTTGAATTTCCAGCTTTATTTTTGTCCTGCCTGCAATATTTCAAGATTCCTGTTTTTTTTTTAAGTCTCATTCCAATTTTCCCTGTTTTTCAGTGTGATGGCATCCAATCAAATTGATTCAGTCTTTCCTGAGGGCCACATCTCCTACGAGGTGTGGCAAGGTCTTCGTAAGCATCAAAAAAATTTCTCTCGCATGTTTTTGGACCATCTGAACAATTGTGGGTTAGAATTGGCATCCGTAGTGAGAAACTAGATCATCAATGGCAGTTTGATTCAAGCTTTAGCAGAGTGGTGGAATCTGCATACTTGTACCTTCTGGTTCCCACGGGAAGAAATGACTTTGTTAATGGATGAGTTTTCAGAGATCATAGGATTGCCCGAGCCAGTCAGTCAGCCTGGACACCCATTGGAACAACAATTCTTGATCAATGTGAAGAGTCTGGATCTTCGAGACGCCTTAGCTTGCATGACAGGATGTAAGTCTTGGCTACTAATCGAGGAAGATAGAAATGAATATGTGAACCTGCTTGAGATCTACAAACAATATGAAGCATTCATAGAAGTCAACTCCTTATCCCGAATAGCTCGAGAGAGAATCCAGCATGCGATGGTCCTATGCACTGTGGGATTGGATTTCTTTCCAGACGGACGGAGTTACGTAGACATCAGGATAGTTCAGCTTTTACGAAGGTGGGAAAGTCGACAGACCAGCCGCCTCTCTATAGCCATGGCCGCATTAGCTTTCTTGTACCGTGGGTTGACCCGTTTCACACTTGGAGAATCGATTCTAGTTGAGGGATGCACCTACGTGTTGCAATCTAGTTCCTTAGACATGTACCCACCAGAGCCAGCTCATTTAGGTATAATGGCGAAAAACTTCTTCTAGTGGCACGATACCGGTTCTTGATCGACAACCTTCAAGAGGAAGAAGTCGTGTGGGATTACTTTGATCGTCAAGAATCACCTCTCAGATATACTTATATATAAGACAAGCAGTTCAGGCTACTTGGCTCATTCTTTTGCACCTACTACCATCCAAAACGATGTGTCAGGCAGTTTTCTCAAAGACAAAAGCGCATAGAAGCTCATCTACTGTCTGGGATCATGCCAGAGTTCGATCTCACATCAGATCAGTGGTCCGGAGCATACCATTCTGCCATATATGATTGGGATTCGTTTGATACTCTTACTATTTTTCTTGGTCCTCGAGTGCCTGCTGATTATCAGGAGTGGTGGAAAATTGTTTGTCCCCCTCCTCTTTGCCAAGTTTATTATTAATAAAATCATGTTTTTTCTTCAATAAAAATCCTTTAAATTTTCATCCTATCTTGGTTTGATGACCTTGCCTAGGTAACAAGGCATATTTCCAGTTGTTTATTTTGCAAAGAATAGCAGCGCAATTGTCGTGACTCTAGCGGCGACTCAGTCCTTAGTAATGGGATATCCTTCCAATTGTCTACCAAAATATCCAGCAAATATTTCCTATTCAAAACCATTTTCAGCAGCTAACCCTCAGTTTTGCCTTGCAGAGAGCACTTGCATCCTTACATGGTTCAGACAAGGTCTGGCAGGAAAACCACACCAGTTTAACATATTAGTTACTCTTCAGCCTCAGAACAAGAAATGGCCTCTACATGGTCTGCCGGGAACAGAAACCAATAGGTCAATGATGACATTGACCCTCAAATGTACTTACTATTTCAGAGAATGATGAGCAAGATGTCCGAAGAGATAGGGGCCGCTTCAGGAAGAGCTCATACTAAGAAGAAGGTCAAAGGTTGAACGGTGAAAAAGAATGTGAAAATATCCAAAAGGCAGAGTCATCACGAGCAAACTTCTGATGAAGCAGAATTAGTGAAAGATATTGACGAGGAATATGAAACCCAGCAGGCATTTATAAAGTTGACTCAAGGGCAGGGGTCGGCTTACAAGTCCAAGAACCAGTCTGTTAATGACCTTGATCAGCAACAACTCAAAGATGTGGTCAAGATGGTCAAAGACCTACAAGCTCATGATAAGGGTAAGAAGGTCTTTACAAGTAAAGATTTTTATGATGGACTGGATGGGGATGACAATCTTGACAATCTCTCCAAGAAATTTATCAAGTTTGATGGCTCTGGCGATCCTAAGGCTTATCTCACCCTTTTCTTCGCAGAATGTTCCAGGTTCAAGAGAAACAATTGAGCTTTATTCCTTTGTTTCCCTCACAGTCTAGAGAAAATTGCAGCAAAATGGTATTCAGAGCACATTAACCCCATAGAGATGAAGGAGTTTGACAAAGTGGTCAACCTGTTTATTGAGCGCTTCTTATTCAATGTTGAGGCACTCCAGACTCTTAGCCACCTCTGCAGTCTGAAGCAGAAGGAAAATGAGAAAGCCAAGGATTTTATTCACAGGTGGAGATCTGCTTGTAACAAAATGCAGGATCCAATATCAGAAGGACACACACTATCCTTGATCTTGAGTAACTTTGCACAACCCTTAAGGGGATTGATCTCCACCTTTCCATCAAAAATTTTCATTGAGTTGACAAAACAAGCCAAATGCATCACGTTGAGTATGGAAAATGGATCTTACAAGGATTTCACGTTCACCAAGAACAATAGTCAACCGGAGTCCAAAAAGAAAACCCATTTCACTTACTCTGCCAGCAATAGTAAGAACCAACATAAGGGAAACGTGAAGAATCACAACAAAAATGACCAGAAGGGCAAATTGATCCCTCAGTATGACAAACAATCATAACAGACTCTCGAGCAAGGGTCGAAACCTCAAAAAAAACTGAAGCGTGACGGGTGGAGTTATAATCGCAAGTTTACCCCCTTGGATCAGTCTCTTGAGACAATACTAGAGTATATGCTCGGTGGTGATATGATAAAGCTTCCGAGGGTGGCCGATCCACTAGTGGTCATGGGGAAAATGAAATAAAGATTCTGTAAGTTCCACCGAACAGTGGGACATGACACTAAGAACTGTTTTGTTCTCAAAAACATCATACAAGGCTATATTTATAAAAATATGCTGGTAGAAGGTGCCGAAGATAAGAAAATGGGAATATTAAATCAGCCATTCCTTTAGCACTCGACTGCAATGATATCTGACCATCCATTTCAGCCATAAGAGCATTTCAAGTCATGCCCTAGTAGTGATATCAATATTCAGTATCAGGTATTAGTATTGCATAAGGCCCAGTCCAATGCCTAGAAGATGGACCTCGTTTCAGCTTTCAGCAAGATGAATGTCCCAAAAGAGCCTGCTAGGGTATCTTCTAAGGTGATCAAAAGAATGTCATGGTTCCCCAAAAACTTTATTAAATAAGTGTCTGAAAAGGACAAAGCATCAGAGGAGAAGGTCGATACAGTGAAAAGACCAATTACTGCCCTTTCCAATATCTCGATTCTCGAGCTGACACGTACCTCTCCCAAACATTAGCAAGTCCTGGATGACTTGCTACGAAAAATCAAGGTCAAGCCCGACACCCCTCTAGAAGACATGGCCTAGATCGTCAATCAGGCCATAACCAATGCTTCGATCACATTCTTAGATGAGGATCTACCCAAACCTCATACATTTCATAATAATGCTTTGTATATTATGGTCTGAACCAGGGTGATGATTGTACCTCACGTGCTCGTCGATGGAGGAAGTAGCCTCAACATTTGCCCCGAGATGATGGATGATGATGGATGAAATACACATCATGTTAACAAGTTATTCATGCATTTTGTAGTGAGATTAAGATTTTAAACCCATGTTTAGATGCATTTTGATAGTAAGGGGTTGTGGTTCAAATTTCAGAGAAATCAGAGCTAAAATGAGAGAGTTATGGCTATTTTAGTGTTTGGGCACGAATTTTGAGGTGGATCGGATCCATATCCAACCCAACTAGGCTGCTTCGACCTTGGATCAACCTTTAGAAAGCCCAAAATCCAACCCACACGCATATCCATACCCATTTAGAAAACTTTTGCAGAAAATCCCCCAGAAAGTGGCGCATAGAAATTTAATTTTTTATAACCTTGTTTCTGAAAACTATCAGAAGTATAAATTATAGTTTCCAGCAAACCCTAGGCGTCTTTGGCCTTGGGATTAGCACCTCCTACAGTGAATCTAACTCCAGCCCCCTTCCAACCCTTCATTCCATCTCATTTTCCATCGAAGATTGGGTTTTTGCTTGAAATCAAGCATTATTCCGCCTCCCGTTTCATTTCTATTCAGTTCTTTATCTTCCTTGTTGTGTTTAATCACCATTTGTTGTGTTTTTGCAGGTGTAGCAGAGGTGGAAACCACATTTATCTTGCTTGGAAGTGCAAAACACCCCAACAAGATGAGCCGACCCTACCTCCATCCGGTTTTCTAAGCCCTCCGATCGCGAATCGGCACCCGTTCCATCTTCGGTGGATCTCCAACGTGTTGCAGCTGAAGAAACCCTGCTCGTGGTGATATTCCAGCATTCTTGAACAGTTCGAGACGTGAATCTAGTGCCATTGTCCACTCTCTTCTCCCCCACAATCGTCGGATCGCTCTGGAGGTAGGTCTTCTTCTCTCTTTTCTTCTAGTTAAAGCCTAAAACGTGTGTGCTTGTTTTTCGTGTTTTATTTTCTGTGTGTTTACTGTATTTTTCTTATTTCAACCCTAGTATAGAACTCGTGCACAGACCAGCAGGGTAGATCTAGGTTTTGTTTCATTATTTTTGTGTTCGAGTATTGATTTCCATCATTTTTTACTCACAACATGGAAATCGGCTAGATGTTATTCTAGCTGATTTGTTTTTTATATCCAGCGTGTTTTGGTGTGTTGTTTCTACAGAAAAACCAGTTTAAAAAAAAGTTCATTTTGATTTATTTTGGGTGTTGGGTCTAAATCAAAGGGCGTGTTTAAGTGAAAACCAAAAATCGGCTAGATCCATTCTAGCCGATCTTGGTTCCTTTTTATGTGAAGCCTTTGGTCGTTTTAGTAGAAGAACGAGGTTAGCAGACCTCATTTAGGTTGAATCTAATTTGATTTCATTGAAGATCTAGGTTGGTTTGAGTCTAGGTTTGTCGTGTGATTCATTTTTTTTAAAAACAATCGTTGAATTAGAGTTCATGTTTGTCATGTGTGTGTAATCTTCGACTTCAAGCTGTGTGCCTGCATTTCTTGTTGATTTTACAATTTTACAAAGTGCGTCTTGGTCGAGTTTAGCATTTTAGGATTGTTCTAAATATCGTTTGGTGTTTTGGTGTTATATTTCTATTGAAAATACAAAAAGAATCGAGTTTTACCTCTTTGTTTTAGGTGTTGTCCAGCCGGCTGTAGTAATATTTCATTTAGTTCCAGTTGTTACAATGGTCTAATTTGTTGATTAATATTTAGTTAAGGTAGATTTTTATTTGGTGGTAAACATAGTGTTAAATAGCTTCAATCATTATTGTTTTAGGTTATGCGTGTAGTTAGGTTGTTGTTCACGTTTCATGTAATGTTTATTTCCAGCATAATATTTACTTAATGTGGTTTTTCTTAGTGTAATTAGATTAATTAAGGTCATACGTTAAGTTAGACTTGTCATTAGCATGATATTATTTGCTTAGTTTTGAAATTTTATGTTAGTTAAGTGAAAATTTTATTTTTACCTAGTTAGTTGTCTTCCCCAAGGAAGGGCGGCAGCCATTAGAGCTCCATTAGAGCTCTAGGCTGTTTTTGTTAAGTGTTTTGAGTATTTAGAAAGTCTTTAGTGTGTCTAGGTGCATTGTATTAGGTATTGGCTACTTTGGACGTTTTTAGTGAAAGATTTGGTAAGTTTGAATTAGGAGTTATTTCCTTTATTGTTAGTATATGATATTTTCTACATTTTTTAGTTGATATTCATTAGATATTAACCATTGATTTAGTAATAGATTGATTTCTTACTTTAGGGTAAATCGAATTCTAGATAAGGGTCATTAATTGATGGAATTCGAATTTGGCAATCTTGAGTCTTCTCAAATTCGTGGATTATATTTTAAGCAATGTTGAAAGTTGGTGTCCAGCCTAGGAAGTTTTCTTTTACCTTTTTAGAAACCAAGTTTGAAAATCTCATTTACCTTCCAATAGAGTATCCACGGTTTTAAGAAAGGATTTGCTTATCTTCAAAAAAAAAATTTAGAAAGTCACAACCGTGTGGTCCTTTGTGTGTTGGACGGTTTCTCCTTTCACAATTTCTTAAAGTGATTTTCAATCTCATTAAGGAGAGATCCTTCCCTCCTTCAGACGTTTTTGGAAACCAAACTTGAATTTCAAAAATCTTTTCCTAAAACATTGTCAAAGATTTAAGAGAGAGAGTTTTGAGATTGCAGTTGCTTTTAAGGAAAGACCAATTCGTGTAGACCCTACATGGCTGGATGCATTAAATTATTCAAAGTTTCCAAGTTGGGTTCAGAAGGTTATAATGAAAATAATATCTTTTTGAGTTGGACGAATTTGGAGGTTCTACAATTGCCAATTTTGGATTTGAAAAATTAGTAACTCCCTTGTCTATTTTGTGTTATTGACTTAGATAAATATTAATATTAGGTTTTAATCATTTTAGTAATAGTGTTAACCTTAGGTTAGTAATTAAGATTATTGTTTAGGAAGGACTTAACTAGGGTTTTATATATTAGGCGTGTAAGTAGTGGAGTCATTAGTGTTAGTTTTAATTGATTAGGTATTAATTTTAAGCATCTAAATTAGTCAGTGTCTAAGATAGTCAACCTAACCTAGTTGTTATCATCGCAAAATTTTTAACTTTTTGCGAGTCAAACTGACATTTGAAAAAGTTTTTGAAAATAACTCGCCTCCGTTTTTAAAATGCGGGATAATTTCATAGAATAGGACTCGCCTGTCGGTACGAGGTTCGACCGTTCCTGCCACCTTTAACAGGGGTAATCGAACCAAGGATCAATCTACTGCTCTGCTCTATTCAACTTGTCTAAATCATGTTCTAATTTCTAAATGCACATAGAATCAGGCATGTGCTATGAATTTTCTGAAAATGTATATTTGAAAACATGATGTTTGCTTTGAATAACTGAAACACTTAGAATAGATATCACATGGAAAATCATGAATTGGGATTTGAAATGTACTTCTGAGAAAAGTAAAAATCGGTTTCTGAAGAAATCTTGAGATTTTGTGAAAATTGATTCTGAGAAATGTGAAATAACTTTGAAAAACTTGATTTGTTTGAATTCAAACTTTGAAATTGAAATTATAACTTAGAAAATCGAATTTGGAACTTGTGAAATACTTGGAATATCATGGGCAAATCCATATTTTGAGAAAATCGATTTTTGAATAAGACTTAGGAAATTTTTGAGAAAATGATTTCTCTGAATTGAAATTTGAATTGGAATTGGCAAATACATGAAATGAATGAATATGAATTTGAGGAATTGAGAAATATTTTTTGTATTTTTGAGAAATGCAGTGCATTTTGAAGTTAGCCTAAGAGTGTAGGTTGAATGTGGCTAATGTGAAGATCATAAATCTAGGTATCATTCGTATTCTGACTATGGTCATAAATACAAATTCCACCAAGTTAATAAACTTCATAAAAGCTAGTGTATGTGCCATTCGTGTAGACCATAGTGAATTTATAAAATATGCATGAATAATGCATTCATAGCAGTTATATATCAAAGTTTAAACTATATGCAATGCAAATCCTAATCTATGCAGGAATTTAAATTCTTATTCCAAATTTAATTTAATTTACATCACTATTGAAATTTAAATACATGAAATTAAAGTCTTCAATGTACCTGCAAAACTAGAAAACTTTGTTAGTAATGATATGTTGGCTTTTCTAGGTTTATCCAGTAATATCTAGAAATTACTTGATTTTGCTAGATATAAGCCTTTTCCATGATTCCCTTAAATCAAAATTGATAAAATATGAAATAAAATTGAATAAATATGAAAATGGAATTTGAAATTTCGAAATTGGGGTCAAAATGACCAAAATGCCCCTAATAACAAGACTATGGCCTTGAAATTAGGGTTTTCAAAAAGAAATTTGGTAAAATACAAGTTTTGAAATACAAATAATGATGAATCAAACTAAATATGATGTGACATGATTAAAAATATGGAAATTAGGGTTAGGGATTTCGAAATTTAGGTCAAATGACCAAATTGCCCCCGATAGCAAGACTATGGCCTTGAAATCAGGGTTTTCTGAAATAGATTTTGGTAAAAACTTAGGTTTTATGCACTAAATGAAATAAAATGAACATCAAATTAAACCTAATGTATCCTAATATGATTATGAATATGATTAAACCCTAAAAATATATGCTTATACACGAAAATCAAAGAATATCACAAATTTTGTGATTTTTGCAGTGTTTTGGAATTCTTAATTACCCTGTTTTGCAATTCAAACCATTCAAGCATCAAACGGATTCTCAAAATCCTCAAAATTGGTACCTGCACTTGTGATAACCCTAATATCAAATTAGAATTATAAAAAATATTTTTTTGGCATTAAATTAATCTGAAAATTGCATTAAACCCTAAAAATATGCTATTTTTGACCTAGCTCACCAACCACTCTCAGTCCAAGACCCGAACCAGGGGTCAAACCTCCATGAAAATTTCTGATTTTTGACAGAGACCGAATAGACATAAAAACAGAACTTTTCTTTTTTACATATCTGAAAAAGCACTTAGGAGATCCCCTACCGGCAATCTGGGCCTGAATATTGCAAACCTAACATGAGTTAAAATAGACATTGTAGATTACAAATTCCGGAATAAATATCAATACTATTCCAAAATATCTGAGATTTTAAAAGTAAACAGTTGACAGAAAAATAACAATACTCACTTTTACAGATCATGAATCGGATCTGTAGTTTGGGATTTATAAACAACACAAGTCTGATTAGGGTTTTGGTAAACCCTAATGAGTTTTAAATTGAAAATCAGAGTCTCCGATAAAGGAAAAATACTAAACAGTAATAAAAAATTCTGAAAATTTCACAGTAGATAGATCTAATCAATATGAATCCATGGAACTTTACAGATCTAAAATCGGATATAAGATGAGAAAAATATCATCACAGCAAGTTACCCTCTTGATTTTAACAACGATTTTAAAGTTTTAAAAACCCGACTTGATGTCTGATTTTTCTGACAAGGTTCCCGAAGTCTAAAATCTCTAATTTTTTTACAGTAGTTTAATCACATATGCATGCATCATATATAAAAAATTAGAAATTAACAACACATATTTCAATCCGAAATAGCATGCTTTTTTTTTTGTTCTAAACTAAAAACACAGAAATCTAAGAAACTTGAGAAAATATGCATTAACTAATGAAAAACAATAAAATAAACCATAAAACAGTAAATAAAAATTATTTATATGCTGGAAAACGTGTAATAAACATGAATAAGCAAAGAAAAAAAATTAAAATACAGGGAATCTATGGCTGGAATTTGCTTTCACCTTTGAAATCATGGATTCAACCCATTTAATGGGTAAATCTCACGTTTCGTCGGTTAAGAACATGAAAAATGTACCTCTCATCGATTCTAATGGATGAAAATCCTTGAAATCACCCTCAAACGGAGTTAGATCATCTTCTTGGGTCGATTTTGGGGTTCTTGGATGAAATCCATGGTTAAATCCATGAACACAAGAGTTTCCATGGTGAAATCTATTGAAAAATCATAAAAACTAATAAAATAATAATAAAATAATATTAAATAAACTCACCTTGGGGCTGCAGCTGCAATGTAGGAAGGTGGAGGTGCTGGAGAGGAGAGAGAAGCCATGAAAATTTGAGAGAAAAAGAGCCCCTTTTTGACCTCTTGAAGTCCCCTATTTATATGTTTTCAAAACCTCCTTAATTAGGGTTAATTAAGGAGTTTTATTTTTTTAGAACTCTTTCTAATAAATCCAATAAAGGGGGCAACGATTTTTTGGAGAATTATAGCCTAGGTGGGACTCTAATTAATCCCTAATTAGCCCCTAACTAAACCTAGAAAACCTCCAAATGTGATGCCACTTGGCATCTTCCACATTTGGTTTTTTAAAAACCTTTAAAAACACTAGTTTTAAAAACTAAACTTCAAAATGGGTTTTCAAAATGACATTTACTCTTCTAAACCCCTAACACTAACCAAGACACTGACTAACCCTAGTCTAGCCCTGACTTACTCGAATATGGCGCCACCCCGAGTGGGCCCTACTTCAGTTTTTCAAAAAGCGATTTTAAAACTTGAAATTGAAGGAGTTTTCAAAAGGATTTCCAAAAGCAATCTTAAAATTAGAATTTTTGAAATGGCATAGGGTTCTAACCAAGTCATAACTCCTCTGGATATGGTGCCAACTGAGTGGGCCCGCATCGAGTTTTGAAGAATTTTGAAATAAACACTGAAAATGGTTTTGAAAAGGGGTTAAAATCAGTATTTGAAATTCAAGATCTTTGAAAATAGGGTATCAAGCGAACTGGAACTCCGAGTTAGAGTCTTGAACTCTTAGGATTCTGAGATTTTAGATTTTAGAATTCAAATGGAAGAGTTTTCGAAAGATTTTATCAAAAACTGATGAAATAAGTAAAAAAAAACACAGTCAGGGGTAGACTCCTAACTCGACCGACCTCTAAAACAGAGCCCTGAATTAACTGGACTCTGTAAAATGACCTAAATTTTAAAAACAATAAAAAATAAAATAAAAACAGACTTCAAAACAGACTCCTGACTAGACTAGGACTCTGGGACAGAGTTCTGATCGGACTGAAACTCTAGATTTTTTTGGTATTTTCTGAAAAACAAATAAAAGAACTTGTCAAAACAGTGAAAACAATAACAAATATTGGAATAAAACAGAGTTCGGATTCAACTGAGACTCTGGGGACAGAGTCCTGATTGAACTAGGACTCTCAGATTTTTGGATTTTCTGAGAAAACAAATGAGAGAATTTTGAAAAAACAGTTAGAAATAAGATGAAATTGAAGTTTTGGTTCAGAGTCCTGATCTGATTAGGACTCTAAGAAAGAGTCCTGATTCGATCAGAACTCTAAGAATTTTGGTTTTTTTTTTCTGGTAGGCAAAGGATGAAATTTGGGCAAAGCTTTTGAAAACCAGTGAAAATGAAGTGAGAAAATAAATTTTGGATAGAGTCCTGCTTCGATCAGGACTCTGGGGTAGAGTCCTAATTCGATCAGGACTCTGGGATAAAACCTCAGAATTTTGAAATTCTTTGATAAAAGTATAATAGTTTTGATAGATGAAAAGATTTTTGAAAGATTCTTTCAAAATTTGAAATCAGGATCAGAGTCCTGATCCAACTAGGACTCTCTGAACAGAGTCCTATTTTGACTAAAACTCTGAGTTTCTGACTCATTTTGAAAGATTTTAAAAAATTTGATTGAAAATAGATAAAATAGTTGTAAAAGATTAGAGTCCCAATCCAATTGAAACTCCGAAGAAGAGTCCTGATCCAACTAGGACTCTGAAATTTTGGCCAAAACAGAAGATTTTGAAAGGTTTTCTTCAAAAACAGGTAAAAAGGTAGTGAAAAGTAGAGTTTTGATCCGACTAAGACTCTGGAAAAAGAGTCCTGATCGAACTAGGACTCTAAGATTTTTGAGATTTTTGATAAGTGAAGGAATCCAGAAGCGACACCACCTAAATGGGCCTCATCTGAGAATTGAAATCAATTGAAATTGAGTTTGAAATGAATCCAGATCGTTTTCTAAGAAAGTATTTCAAAATATAAGGTCCCGGGGGTTGGAAAATGACAGAATGTTGAATAAAAACCCAGGTTTTAAAATTGTTTTTGAAAGAAAAGTTTTAAAACTCAAATCTGGATTGAATGTTTTGAAAACAAGAGTGCTGGATCTCAAAAATGAGATGTAATGACATGCAATGCTATGCAATGCGATGAAATGATATGCAAAATTGTATGCAGTGATATGCAATTACATATGAAATGGACAAACACTGGATGAGGGTGAAAATTTGGGGTGTTTATATTACGACAATGAAGCCATACATGATACTTCAAGTACAAGGTTTTGATGATAAGCAAGTGGAATCAACTGCATTTCAGCTAAGGCTATGAAGAAATTGAAGAATTCAGTGAAGAATCCTTGAAGACTAGTGTGCAAATGTTTAATTCATTAAAAGTCTTAGATTCTTGTAAGAGCCTTACTTAGAGTGCATATTTAGGTTGCATTTCATCTTAAAAGTCTTTAGAAAAACTTTTCTAAAAGAAACTCTTTTGAAAATCTTTTTAGAAAACTCTTTTCTTAAATTTTCATGTTTATTAGTCGACCAATAGACTTATCAGTCGACTAATCCTTTCGCGCCATATTTTCTAAAAAGTCATTCGTGTCAAATTAGTCGACCGAAGTTTTTATCAGTCGACTGGACAGAATGTCTGTTTTCTGGAAAATTAGCAGCAGTCGACTAATGGTTTTTCAGTCGACTGAACAGAACATGTGTTTTCTGAAAAAAATTAGCAGCAGTCGACTAATGCTTTTTATCAGTCGACCGAACAGAATGTTTGTTTTTCAGAAGTTTTTAGCAGCAGTCGACTAAAAGGTTTTTCAGTCAACTGATGATATTATCAGTCGACTAACTTTTCTTAAGTCGACTAAGTTTCAAAAGTTCAGATTTTCAAACGGCTCGATTAACAGATCAGTCGACCGACGATAACTGTCAGTCTACTAATAACTAACTATTAGTCGACTAACTGATGTTTCAGTCGACTAATTTTGTCGTTTTCCTGAAAGTTCAAAAAGGCGTGTCTTTTCATTTTTCAAACGTTTTGATCGTTCGAAATGGACCGTTTTGACACCCTTTCATACTCTCAACGTATGGAATCTTTTAACTATAAATATGAGTGCATTTTACACTCAAAAACAACAATTCAATCGATTTGAATCTTGCTTTTCACTCTTATTCAGTCAAGTATTGATTTTCTCACTCACGTGATATTTTTACTTCAGTTTTTCACTCAAATCACTTTGAGAGATAGTGAATTCGTGAGTAGAGTGTTTCAACAACCTCAAAAGCCAATTGTATCTCATTTGCATTCAAAAGGAAGGCTCATAGGTTGTATTGTAAGTTCTTATTTCTTTTCTGTAAAAAAAAGGACTCCTTGGTGTAAAGGAGTTGTTTGCTTTCAGTAGGATTGTTACTGAAAGTGGGACCGGTTATGGTCTGTGTGATCTTATAGTTGACAAGGTTGATAGTGGAAAATCTCAAGCGGGTTTTGCTTGGGGACTGGATGTAGGTCGGGTTTGACCGAACCAGGATAAAATCTTGTGTTCTTTGTGTGTTTGCTTTGAGATTTGCAAAATCCTTCAATATTCCGCAGAAAGTTTTTAAAAGCACTATTCACCCCCCCTCTAGTGCTCGTTGCCTCGATCCTAGTGCACTTTCATTTGGTATCAGAGCACAGGTTTGCTATTACTTTGATTTGACCATCATCTAGCATGGCAACTACAACATCTCAGCACAAAGAAGGAAGCTCCTCTGTTCGTCCTCCTCTCTTCGATGGAACAAACTATGGATACTGGAAAGTAAGAATGACAATATTCCTGCAATCCATGAATCTCGATATCTAGAGAGTTGTTTTAGAAAAGTACCAAACTCCATCAACTGATTTCAGCCGATGGACCGATGATGAAAAGAAGACTGCTTCACTGAATGCCAAAGCTATGAATGCGCTGTATTGTGGCATTGACAAGGTAGAGTTCAATCGCATCTCTCAATGCTCTACAGCTTATGAAATCTGGCATACTCTTCTCGTAACACACGAAGGTACGTCTAAGGTAAAGGAATCTAAAATTGCTTCTTTAGTTCATAAATTTGAATTGTTCAAAATGAAGCAAAATGAATCTATATCGGACATGGTAACTAGAATGATCGATATAACTAACACTTCGAAATCCCTTGAAAAAGAATATTCACAAGTGGATTTAGTCAGAAAGATGCTAAGGTGTTTAACTCCTGAATGGGAGAGAAAAACCACTGCTATTGAAGAAGCAAATGATCTCAATACTCTCACTCTTGAAGACTTAGTTGGTAACCTAATGGCATATGAGGTCCAACTTCAAGACAGACAAGAAGAAGAGCCTAAAAAGAAATCTCTTGCTTTTAAGGCTACTTCTGACTCAGAAGATTCTGAAGAAGATGAAGATGAAGATATTGCCCTCATCACAAGGCAATTCAGAAGATTCATCAAAAAAGGAAGATTTCAAAGAAAGGCAAAAAAAGTAGATTCTTCCTTTCCCAATTAAGTAAAGTGCTTTAACTGCAAAAAGGCAGGACATATCAAGAAAGATTGTCCTCTTCTCAAATTCAAGCCCAAGGACCAATTCAAGAAGAAAAAGGCATTTCAAGTCTGTTGGGATGATAGTGACTCCTCCTCCGATGAAGAATCAAATGAAGAAGTCGCCAACATGTGTTTTGTAGCACAAGAGAATTCGGTAAGTCAATTTGACTATGATGAGTTATTTGAAGCATTTAATGATTTATATGCTAAATTTAAGAGTCTTAGTTCTAAAAATAAAGAGTTAAAAACTCAAAAATTTAACTCTTGACTCTCAAAATAAAGTGTTACTTCAAAAAATAGAAGATCTCAAGAAGGAAAATTCTTGCCAAGCACTTGAGATAAAAGAAATTGGAGTTAGAACCAATCTCTTACAAAAGAAAATATCTAGTCTTAAAGAAAAGTCAAATGATCTTCTTTCTATAGTGACCAAATTCACAAATGGTCAAGAGAATCTAGAAAAACTTCTTGGTTCTCAAAGATGCTCGGTTAATAAAACTGGATTGGGATATAGCTTCTTTGATACTCAAAATAGACCAAACTATGTGGTGAAAAATCAAAGACATTATTCTCAACCTTTTGTTCATAAAACTAAATTTTCTAGTTCTAATAGAAATGCATCTAGAAATGATTATTCTAGAAATGATTATAGAAAGAATATTTATTATCAAAGGAAACCAAAATCCAAATGGATATGGGTTCCTAAGACTAACTCTCATGGACCCAAAAATAGAAAGGGGTCAAATGCTCTGTTTTCTGATTTTGTTGTAGGTACACAACATAAGGAACAAATGGATATTGGACAGCGGCTGTTCCAAACATATGACTGGAAGGCCGGAGTTATTTTCCACCCTCCAAAATAAGGATGGAGGAACCGTCACCTTTGGTGACAATAACAAGGGAAAAGTGATAGGTATTGGTAATATTGGTAATCCAAAATTTCCCTTGATAGAAAATGTTCTTTTAGTGGATGGTTTAATGCATAATTTAATATCTATTAGTCAATTATGTGATAAAGGTTTTCATGTTTCTTTTGAAAATGATTTATGCTTAATTTCTGATTTTCAATCTAAAAAGATCATTTTTAAAGGTAAAAGAAGAAACAATGTGTATGAACTATATCTAGATGAATTACCCTCTTTTAATGAAAAATGTCTTATTATTTCAAATGAAATTCAATGGTTATGGCACAAGAGACTTGGACATGTTAATTTTAAAATTATTTCAAAATTATCCAAGAATGATCTTGTAAGAGGCCTACCTAGAATACCATATAAAAAGGATCACTTATGTGATGCTTGTCAAAGGGGTAAACAAATCAAGAGTTCTTTTAAAGCAAAAGATATAGTTTCAACAAAACGTCCTCTTGAACTTCTACATTTAGATCTATTTGGACCATCTAGAATTCAAAGTTTGAATGGTAGCAAGTATGCTTTTGTTATAGTAGATGATTATTCTCGGTTTACATGGGTGATTTTTCTAAAAAGCAAAAATGATGCTTTTTCAGAATTTTCTAAACTTTGTAGAAGAATTACAAATGAAAAATCTACATCTATTATTAAAATTCGTAGTGATCATGGTGGTGAATTTGAAAATGAATCTTTTCTAAAGTTTTGTGATTTACATGGTATATCTCACAACTTTGCTTTTCCTAGAGCGGCTCCACAAAATGGAGTTGTTGAAAGAAAGAATAGAACTTTGCAAGAATGTGCTAGAACCATGCTTCAAGATAAAAATTTACCAAAATATTTTTGGGCTGACGCAATTAATACAGCATGTTATGTCTTAAATCGTGTTTTTATTCGACCAATTTTACATAAAACATGTTTTGAATTGTATTTTGATCGTATACCAAAGATCTCATATTTCAAAATTTTTGGTAGTAAATGTTTCTTGTTAAATACCAAAGATAATCTTGATAAGTTTGATTCAAAATCAGATGAATCAATATTTCTTGGATATTCTTCTAGAAGTAAAGCATATCGTATTTTCAATAAAAGAACATTTTGTATTGAAGAATCTCTACATGTTGCATTTGATGAGAATTGTGAGCAGGTTATACCTCTAAGCGAAGAAGAAGAAGCAATACTTCAAGAAGAATCCTTGATAGAGAGTACTTCTCAAGAAAATATTCCTCTTCAACCGGTTTGGAAAGAAGTTCCTAATCATCCACATGAACAAGTTATTCGTGAAATAAAGAGTGGTGTCCAAACTAGAAGGCAGTTAGAAAAATATATTGCAAATGTTGCTTTCATATCTAAATTAGAACCAAAGAATATCAATGAGGCATGTGATGATGAATTTTGGCTTTTAGCCATGTCTGAAGAACTTAACCAATTTACTAGGAATGATGTTTGGGATCTAGTTGATAGACCAAAGGATCATCCAGTAATTGGAACAAGATGGGTCTTCCGAAATAAGCTGGATGAAAATGGTGAAGTCATTCATAACAAAGCAAGGCTAGTGGCACAAGGCTATAATCAAGAAGAAGGCATAGATTTTGATGAAACCTATGCACCAGTGGCTCAATTAGAGTCAATTCGTATGATGCTTGCTTTTGCTAGTTACATGAACTTCAAGTTATATCAAATTGATGTTAAGAGTGCATTCTTAAATGGACACATCAATGAAGACGTTTATGTAGAGCAACCTCCAGGCTTTGAAAATGAGAAATATCCAGAAAAGGTCTACAAATTGAAAAGAGCTCTGTATGGACTCAAACAAGCACCAAGAGCATGGTATGAAAGATTACGAAATTTTCTAGAACAATCTGGTTTTTCCATTGGTCGGGTAGACTCCACTTTATTTATTAAACATTTTAATTCAGATATTCTTATTGTGCAAATTTATGTTGATGACATAATATTTGGTTCTACTAATGATTCTCTTTGTAAAGAATTTGCTAAGGCTATGCAGGAAGAGTTTGAAATGAGCTTGATGGGCAAATTAAACTACTTCCTTGGACTTCAAATAAAGCAAACTGAAGAAGGAATCTTCATCAATCAGGCTAAGTATACAAAAGAACTTCTCAAGAGATTTGGGATGGACACATCGAAATCAAGAAGGAATCCTATGAGTACAACTACTTCTCTTGATAAAGATGAAAATGGTAAAAGTGTAGATACTAAGCTCTACAGAGGTATGATCGGATCTCTATTATACTTAACTGCTAGTCGACCTGATATTATGTTTAGTGTTTGTATGTGTGCAAGATTTCAAGCTAATCCAAAGGAATCTCATTTAACTGCAGTAAAACAAATTCTTCGATATTTGAAAGATACTTCAGATTTCGGTTTGTTTTACCCAAAATCATCTTCCTTTGATTTAGTTTCATATAGTGATGCAAATTTTGCAGGAAGTAAATCTGATCGCAAGAGTACTAGTGGAACTTGTCATTTCTTGGGAAATTCCTTAGTCTCTTGGTTTAGTAAAAAACAAAATTCAGTATCACTCTCAACAACTGAAGCTGAATATATAGCGGCTAGTTTAGCATGTTCACAAGTACTTTGGATGAAACAGACCTCAAAAGATTTTGGTTTGAATTACTCCACAACAACTATTTATTGTGATAACACTAGTGCTATAAATCTTTCGAAAACTCCTATTCAGCACTCAAGAACTAAGCATATTGAAGTTAAACATCATTTTTTAAGAGATCATGTGTTAAAAGGAGATATTTCGTTAAATTTTATTTCCACTAAAGAACAACATGCCGATATCTTCACTAAACCTCTTAAAAATGAAGATTTTATGAGAATTAGGAGAGAACTAGGTATTTGCTCATTTTTGGATTTATAAAAATGCTGATTTTTGAATAAAATCTCAAAATTGCACTATATTAGTCGACCGATAAAATTTTAGTCGACTGGTGTTTTATATTTTGGAATGTATCGCACCATATTAGTCGACCGATATATTTCTAGTCGACTGATGATATTTTTAGAATAAGTCGCACTTTTTTGTCAACCGATAAAGTTTTAGTCGACTAAATTTTTTTTAAAAAAATTTAAGTGAAGGGACCCGACACCCCTTGGATTTGTTTTAAAGCCCATTTTTTTTTTAAAACAAAAGAGGCATCGTTTCACTTCGTACCTCTTCATTTTTTAAAAAAAAAAAAAAACGAAACCCTTAAACCAAAAACCCCTCTTTCTCTTTTGCCTCTCTCTCTCTCTTCCGAAAAACCCCCGGAGTGCCGTTCGACTCCATCATCGCCGGGATTTTCTTACCGTAACAGGGAGACGCCGGAATCTTCTGGCCGTGATCTTGAAACCCCGGAACTCTCTTGCCGTGACAGTGCTTTGCCGGAATCCCCTTTTGGCCGACTTCTCCTCATCGTTAGCCACCACAGTGTCCTTCATTTTTTATCGCCGAAAAGTTTTTTCCCCTTGCCGGACGTTATTTGGAAGCCGACATTTTGGTAAGCATGCCTCGCACGAAGTCTGCATCTGCAAAAGGTTTAGGTTCTCCTCCTCCTACACCTACTTCAAGACATGGTTTTTCACTAAGATTACTTCGCAACCCTCTTCTCTATGACACTTTTGGATCAATTTCTGCACTACCTATTTTACCAGGACGAAATGTTTTATTTCACTTATTTTCTTATTACAAAATAAGAAAATTATTTCCTGGTATTTCACATCTTTTTTATGCTTGTGCAGATACCCTTCACTATCCTTTTCTTATTCACTTGTTTTACACAAATTTACAAATGAATCATGAAACTGGAGTTTTGTCTTCTCTTGTTCGTGATGTTGAAATCGAGTTTGATTCGAAATTGCTTGGAGAAATTCTTGAAATTCCACCTTCAGACACTCTTTTCAACACTATTGAATTGAATGATGAAAGAGTTTTTGAACAAATTCTTCTTCCAGAAGCACCTCACTGCCCTCCTTTCAAAAATACTAATCTTCAAACTCGTGCACGCATTGCTGGACGAATCCTTGCCCACAATGTTCTACCCAAAACTGGTTCTTTTGATTATTATTCCACAGATCTATCTACGGCTCTTTATGTTTTATTTGGAAATATTTCTGTCAACTGGGTCAATGTGTATTTTACAAACTTGTGGAAACAAAAACCATTTCTTCCTTATGGTTGTCTTTTAACCCGTATTTTTAGACATTTTAAAGTTCCTTTAACAAATGAAAAGTACATTAAGCAAAAAGAGTTCTTTGATCAAACAATTTTTAAAAGAATGAAAATTAAATATCTGCCTCCCTTAAATGTTGATCAAACTGAACCATCTGATCCTAATGAACCATCTATTTCTGAACCTTCACCTTCTGCGACACCTTCATCTCATGCAAAAAGAAAGAAATTTTCGACAAATCAAGACCATGATGAAGTTATGCAGAGACTGGAAGCTTTGGAGCTGCATCAACACACCTTTCGTGAAGATGTGACTCAACAACTTGCTTCAATTCAGAAGGATGTAACTGCCATTAAGGATTTGCTAAACTCTCTTTTCTGATCTTTGAAAAACATACTTTATGGGTTGTAATATTTTAAACTTATCTTTATTTCTGCTTATGCTATTTTTGCCCTTACTCTTTTTTATTCTGACAAAGGGGGAGAAAAAGATAAAGATAGCATTACTTTGAAATTGCAGGGAGATCTTGAGAAAAAGATGATAGCAATTATATTACAGGAGATCTTGCATGAGAAATGCAAAATTAAGAGAAAAAGAAAGCTTTGAATGAATATATTTCTAAATACATGAATACATGATGAATGGAAATGCAAACCAATCAATGTGTGATATATGTGCTTTAAATGTGCTAACTTTTAATGTTTTGCAGCATATTGATAGGGGGAGTAAAATCTCCATCTATGCATCTAAATGCTTCATCTTTGATTAAGTTTGTCATCATCAAAAAGGGGGAGATTGTTACGACAATGAAGCCATACATGATACTTCAAGTACAAGGTTTTGATGATGAGCAAGTGGAATCAACTGCATTTCAGCTAAGGCTATGAAGAAATTGAAGAATTCAGTGAAGAATCCTTGAAGACTAGTGTGCAAATGTTTAATTCATTAAAAGTCTTAGATTCTTGTAAGAGCCTTACTTAGAGTGCATATTTAGGTTGCATTTCATCTTAAAAGTCTTTAGAAAAACTTTTCTAAAAGAAACTCTTTTGAAAATCTTTTTAGAAAACTCTTTTCTTAAATTTTCATGTTTATTAGTCGACCAATAGACTTATCAGTCGACTAATCCTTTCGCGCCATATTTTCTAAAAAGTCATTCGTGTCAAATTAGTCGACCGAAGTTTTTATCAGTCGACTGGACAGAATGTCTGTTTTCTGGAAAATTAGCAGCAGTCGACTAATGGTTTTTCAGTCGACTGAACAGAACATGTGTTTTCTGAAAAAAATTAGCAGCAGTCGACTAATGCTTTTTATCAGTCGACCGAACAGAATGTTTGTTTTTCAGAAGTTTTTAGCAGCAGTCGACTAAAAGGTTTTTCAGTCAACTGATGATATTATCAGTCGACTAACTTTTCTTAAGTCGACTAAGTTTCAAAAGTTCAGATTTTCAAACGGCTCGATTAACAGATCAGTCGACCGACGATAACTGTCAGTCTACTAATAACTAACTATTAGTCGACTAACTGATGTTTCAGTCGACTAATTTTGCCGTTTTCCTGAAACTTCAAAAAGGCGTGTCTTTTCATTTTTCAAACGTTTTGATCGTTCGAAATGGACCGTTTTGACACCCTTTCATACTCTCAACGTATGGAATCTTTTAACTATAAATATGAGTGCATTTTACACTCAAAAACAACAATTCAATCGATTTGAATCTTGCTTTTCACTCTTATTCAGTCAAGTATTGATTTTCTCACTCACGTGATATTTTCACTTCAGTTTTTCACTCAAATCACTTTGAGAGATAGTGAATTCGTGAGTAGAGTGTTTCAACAACCTCAAAAGCCAATTGCATCTCATTTGCATTCAAAAGGAAGGCTCATAGGTTGTATTGTAAGTTCTTATTTCTTTTCTGTAAAAAGGACTCCTTGGTGTAAAGGAGTTGTTTGCTTTCAGTAGGATTGTTACTGAAAGTGGGACCGATTATGGTCTGTGTGATCTTGTAGTTTACAAGGTTGATAGTGGAAAATCTCAAGCGAGTTTTGCTTGGGGACTGGATGTAGGTCGGGTTTGACCGAACCAGGATAAAATCTTGTGTTCTTTGTGTGTTTTCTTTGAGATTTGCAAAATCCTTCAATATTCCGCAGAAAGTTTTTAAAAGCACTATTCACCCCCCCTCTAGTGCTCGTTGCCTCGATCCTAGTGCACTTTCAGTTTACAGATGCCCCTCTTCGCTACTAAGCCGGTATAGGGCCGAGCTTAGTGGGAAAGAAAACATACCAAATTTGAACCATAAAAATGCCCCAGTTAGATAAATTTGACTGGGTATGAAAGAATTAGTTCAAATGATGGTGGTAGATATAGCATAAAGAATAAAGAAGAAGATTCACCTCATCGAAATGAGGCTCAGGCTTAGCCCTTAACCTGGATGGGACGACAAATGAAGTACCTCATCAGAATGAGGCTCAGGTTTAACCCCTTGACCTGAAAGGGGACGATACCTCATGGAAAAACGAGGCTCAGGCTTAACCCTTAACCTGAAAGGGGACAATACCTCGTGGAAAAACGAGGCTCAAGCTTAACCCTTAACCTGAAAGGGGACGATACCTCATGGAAAAATGAGGCTCAGGCTTAACCCTTAACCTGAAAGGGGACAATATACGGAGTCCTCGAATGAAGAAACCATGATGGGACGTTCGAATTTTGCACAATAAATCCGAGAGGGGTTTGCAAAAGGAAGAACAGAGGGTTCCCTAAAGCTTAAAAAGGGATTGATCTTGGGCATCTCATCGCTGAGACTGAATGGCTTTTAAGACAGATGACCTTTTTGTAGAAAATTCAGGTTTAACCCTTAACCTGAATGGGAACTGTCTATGGTGGAACAATGGGGAGCACGAGGAAGTGTGCGAATCTAAGAGCCCAGACACTCAGATTAAGACAAGAAGGGAAGGATCTTGGACAACTTCCATCATCAAAGGGATAACAACAATGCCTGGATATGTCAAAATAGACATCCAGTTCTCACTTCATGTCAGGATAACTTGAAAAGATTGCCAATAGGATAAAAAAAGTTGTAGTTGATTCAAGAATGATAAGCACATATATATATGAAGAATATTCCCTCTTGTCTACCTGAAGTATTACCTCTGACTGGACTTAACTCCGAAGAATCAATATTCGAGTTCAAATATCATTGCCTTTGACTTTCTCTCAAGAAAGCTATCAATTTCCTTGATATGGGCGGAAAAGAAAGTATTCTTGATATTGCGAGAGCTATTGGTGAAAGGATATTGATAAAAGAATTTCACAAAGTTAAAGAAGATTCTTGATAGATTCGGCAGTCTGATATCCTGGGATTCTCTTCTCATGATGATCTTTCTGCACTCTCTTTTTGACAGAATTGGAGCTCTCTTGGATTTTTCGGGAATTACATCATCTTTTATTTTGGAGATGTCCTGACTTGTCTCTCTCTTTTTTTTTTGGAAGGGTACGTCACAAACTCCTTCATCTCAGAGATGTTCCGATCCTTCTTTTCTCTAAGGGATTATCATGATGATTATTGGCTCTTTGGTAGGAAATCTCTTGATGATAGCTGAAATTAAATATCTTTTAGGGTTTGTCGGTAGGCTCATCACACTCGCCTTCATCTCGACGGTGATCTGAACTTTTCCTGGAAGGATCCATCACAAACTCCATCATCTTGGAGATGATCCAAATCTTCTTTGGCCCCGGGAGTCGACTCGCTTAATTCGCTTTCATCTTGACGACAATTGAGGGATCCCTTTTGCAGATATTTAATTGCAGCTTAGGTGATTGAGGAGATATGAAAATTGAGTGAATTTTTCTGTATCACCCAGGATATTTCGACTGCTTTATTTTTCAAGAATGGCCTTTAAAAATGTGCCATTGACTGCGATCAATATCAATCACTCATGACTTTGCAACAACATTGAATTCTCTTTGCTGGCCATATCGCAGATTTATTCTTCATCCTTTTGGTTGGCCAATAAAAAGATTTTGAACTTTGAATCCTTTTTCACGAAAGCTTTGTCCTTTCGGAAGTAATACTGAAGGTATTTCGAGGTACAATTTTATGCAATAAAGATTTTGAGATCAACAACTATTTTTCATGACGAATTGGCAAAATATTCTTGGAATCCTTGGTGAAAGAAATCACTTGAGATCTAAATGACACATCCGTGGCTAGATTCTCCTCTCCTTTCCTCAAAGGAGAGACTCAGAAATTGGAAATAGGATATTGGATGACCTGGAGATCAAAATTGTGATTTGGTCTACTGGGAGCGACATGGGTTCGGTAGGGATTCATCCTAAGAACGACATTGGTTCAATTGAGAATGACATTGGTTCACTGGGAACAACATGAGTTCGATAGGTATTCAGCCTAAGAACGACATTGGTTTAATTGAGAACGACATTGGTTCACTGGGAACGACATGGGTTCTGTAGGGATTCAGCCTAAGAACGACATTGGTTCAATTGAGAACGGCATTGGTTCACTGGGAACGACATGGGTTCAATAGGGATTTAGCCTAAGAACGACATTGGTTCAATTGAGAACGGCATTGGTTCACTGGGAACGACATGGGTTCAATAGGGATTCAGCCTAAGAACGACATTGGTTCAATTGAGAACGGCATTGGTTCACTGGGAACGACATGGGTTCGATAGGTATTCAGCCTATGAACGACATTGGTTCAATTAAGAACGACATTGGTTCACTGGGAACGACATGGGTTCAATAGGGATTCAGCCTAAGAACGACATTGGTTCAATTTAGAACGACATTGGTTCACTGGGAACGACATGGGTTCAATAGGGATTTAGCCTAAGAACGACATTGGTTCAATTGAGAACGGCATTGGTTCACTGGGAACGACATGGGTTCAATAGGGATTTAGCCTAAGAACGACATTGGTTCAATTAAGAATGGCATTGGTTCACTAGGAACGACATGGGTTCAATAGGGATTTAGCCTAAGAACGACATTAGTTCAATTGAGAACAGCATTGGTTCACTGGGAACGACATGGGTTCAATAGAGATTTAGCCTAAGAATGACATTGGTTCAATTGAGAACGACATTGGTTCACTGAGAACGACATGGGTTCAATAGGGATTCAGCCTAAGAACGTGGATCAGGAGGACTTCAACCTATAAATCATATATCTGAAAAATACCAATCCAAAAGGTGTTCGACCTAAGGACTGTAAAGAATATCGAATCAGGAGGACTTCAACCTACAGATCGAAATTTTTGGCAAATGGGATTAGTTTCGAAGGAGTTCAACCTAAGAACCTGGGATTAGTAAGACTTCAACCTACAGATCGAAATTTTGAGAACGAGATTGGTTCGAAAGGGGTTCAGCCTAAGAACCACTGGGTTGAGAAGGACTTTTGGTTCACAAAGGGGTTCAACCTATGAGCCGTATTGGTTTGACAGGCGTTCAACCTACAAATCTCATTGACTCTGCAGGGGTTCGATCTACGAACTATCAATTTCATAGGGATTTAACCTAAGGATCACAGTTTAAGAAGGAAGGGTTCAACTTATGGGTTTTGAATTTGGAAAATAAAAATTCTTGGTTCATGATTTGAATGGACCATCATAGTTAGCTTTTCAAAGCCTGTTTTCAGAATTAACCCCTTCTCCTGAGCGGGGAAGCTTGATGCAAATGCAGATGAATGCAAATGAATGCAAATGTATGCATGCAAATGCAAATGTATGCAAATGTATGTAAAATGATATAAATGGGTGCACATGCGTGCAAAATGAAAGATTTGTTTGATCCTGCCTGCATACTGGATGTTTTGAAGACAATTTCCAAAGTAATGCCTCAGTGTAATGGGGGAATAAGAAAGGATAAGTAATTGATATTTGATGATAATTCTCTAAAGATAATGAGGTGAAAACTGACAACAAGCTTCTTGGTTGATCGGAGAGGCACTCTGAAAGAGGTTACCCCATGTAAAAAGACATTTAAACATTTGCAAATGAGGAATATAAAAGATGACACCAGGCCATAAGAAAGATTGACAAATTTACTAATGCATTGAAGAAGAAAATAACAAATTGATAGAAGAACTGGTACTACATTGTCCCTTCAAAATGACAAAGTGATGAAAGTGACATAGTCTCGACATTGTCAATTTTTTTCTTAGAAAACTTGCTCAGGATGGTCGACTGGTATCTTCCTCATCTTCAATCAGGATATTCTTGTCGATGCAATCTTGAATGATATTTTTCAGGACGAAACAATTCTCAGTGTCATGCCCTACTTCCCGATGAAATTTGCAAAATCTTTCTTTGAATCTGCCCATGATTATTGCGGGATCAGCTGCTTTAGGTAAACGGATCATATCTTTTGCAAGCATGTATTCCAGAACACTCTCTAGTGTTTGGTCCAGAGGGGTGAACTTTCGATCCGTACTCCAATCCTTGCGCTTTGGTTTTTCTTGATCTTTCTCTTTATGCTGAGGACTAGATTGAAGAGGCCTATCATTGTTGGAGAACTTTCCTTCTTGTTGCTTTTGCTATCATTGGCAGAAAGAGTAAAGTGAGCCTTCTTCTTCTGCTCACTCTGATTGTTACCTTGTGTAAAGATGAAGCCTTCATAAGCTCCATTTTCCATGCTTAGCTCGAGCCACTCGGCTCGTTCTGTCAGTTCGATGAAGGTTTTTGACGGTGCCGTGGAAATGAGACCTTTCAAGGGTTGTGAAAAATTATTCAAGATTAGTGACAATGCATGCCCTTCTGATATCGGGTCTCTCATCTTATTGCAAGCTGACCTCCATCGGTGGATAAAATCTCGGGCCTTCTCGTTTTCTTTCTGCTTGAGGCCGCAAAGATGACTGAGAGTCGGGAGTGCTTCAGCATTGAATAGAAAGCGCTCAATAAATAAATTGACCACTTTATCGAACTCTTTCAGCTCTATCGGGTTGATATGCTCTGAATACCACTTTGCCGCGATACCCTCCAAGCTACGAGAGAAGCAGAGAAATAAGGCACGATTATTCCTCTTGAACCTGGAACACTCTGCGAAGAATAGGGCGAGATGCGCTTTTGGATCGCCCGAACCATCAAACTTGATAAATTTCTTGGGGAGATTATCAAGATCATCATCCCCATCCAGTCCATCATAAAAGTCTTCGCTTGTAAAGACCCTTTTGCCTTTGTCACGAGCTTGCATATCATTGACCATTTTCATTACGTCTTTGAGTTGTGACTGCGTAGGGTCGTCAACAGACTGATTCTTGGATTTGTAAGCCGACCCCAGCCCCTGAGTCGACCTTTTGAATTCTTGTTTGTTTTCATATTCTTTGTCAGTATCATCTGCTGATTCTGACTCATCAGACATTTCCTCATGACGATTCTGCTTTTTACTGATCTTCACATTTCTGGTCGTGTGATCCCTATCCTTCTGCTTGGTCTGAGTCTGCTCAGTACTGGCTTCAGCTTTCTCTGCCAGCATCTTGGTCATCATTTTCTTGAACATGATGTACATCTGGGGATCCACGTCATCCTCCACCTGCTGTCCTTGACTTTTGGCTGATCGAGGTGAGTCCATTTCTTCTTCTGAAGCGACTGAGTACGCGATGCTTTCAACTGATGTGGTTTTCTTTCCGGACCTTGTATGAACCATTGAATGTCACGACAACTCTCTGGAGATTGCTAACGCTCTCTGCAGGGCAGAATTGATGGTTAGGCTTTTGAAGGAAATTTGGTTTGGAGGAAGATATTTATTGAGAATTTTGGTAGACAATTGAAAGAGTATCCCATTACTAGGGATTGAGTCATCGCTGGAGTTACGACAATTGCGCTGCTATTCCTTTGCAAAAATAAACAACTGAAAAATATGCCTTGTTACCTAAGCGAGGTCGTCACACCAAGATAGGATGAAATTTAAAGAAATTTTATTGAAGAAAAAAAAAGACATGATTTTATTAATAATAGACTCGACAAAGGGGAGGGGGACGGACAATTTTCCACCACTCCAGATAATCAGAGGACACTCGAGGACCAGGAAAAATAGTAAGAGTAATAAAGGAATCACAGCCATGTCTGGCAGAATGGTATGCTTCGGACCACTGATCTGATGTGAGATCGAACTCTGGCAAGACCCCCGATAGTGGATGAATCTCTACACGCTTTTGTCTTTGAGAGAACTGCCTGACACACCGCTCCGGATGGTAGTACGCGCAGAAGAAGGGGCTGAGTAGCCTGAACCGCTTGCCATAAGTGTAAGTATATCTAGGAGGTGATTCCTGACGATCAAAGTAGTCCCATACGACTTCTTCCTCCTGAAGGTTGTCGATCAAGAATCGGTATCGCGCAACTGGCATAAGCTTTACACCATTGTATCTGAAGGAACTGGCTCGGACTGGCACATGCCGGAGGAACCAAGACTGCAAGGCATAGGTGCACCCTTCAACTAGGATCGACTCTCCGAGTGTGAAACAGGTCAACCCTCGGTACAGGAAGGCGAGTGCGGCCATGGCTATCGAGAGGCGGCTGGTCTGTCGACTTCCCCATCTCCTTAGAAGCTGAACTATTCTGATATCCATATAATTTTGTCCGTCGGGAAAGAAAGCTAATCCCACCGTGCACAGAACCATCGCGTGCTGGATTCTCTCTCGAGCTGTCCTGGACAATGAGCTGACCTCTGCAAATGTTCCATACTGTCTGTAGATTTCGAGCAGGTCCACATATTTGTTTCCATCCTCCTCGATCAAGGGCCACGACTTACGTCCTGTCATGCGAGCTAAGGCATCCTTAGGGTCCAGACCCTTAACATTAATCAGAAACTGTTTCTCCAATGGGTCTCCAGGTTGACCGGCTGGCTCGGGTAATCCCATAATCTCTGAAAATTCATCTATCAGCACCGTCATCTCGCCCCACGGGAACCAGAAGGTAGAAGTGCTCGGATTCCACCGCTTTGCATGGATCAAATTGCCGTTGACTGTCTGCTTTCCGACCGCGGATGCCAGTTCTAGCCCACAATCGTCCAAGTGGTCCGGAAACATACGAGAGAAGTTCTTGAACCATGAGTAGTACCACCGGGGAAAGAAGGATCCGGTGTTGAGAACTCGATGCTCGGGAAGACTTTGTCGCACTTCGTAGGAGATGTTACCCTCAAGAAAGACTGAATCAAGTTGGTTGGATGCTATCGGACTGGAAGACATGGAAATTGGAATAAGACTTGGGAAAATACAGGAATTTTGAAAGAGAATTGCAGGCAGGATAAAATGAAGCAGAAATTCGAGATCCATAAGAAAGTGAGGATGGAAAATCACCTGGAGTTTTAAAGGAAATTTGGAAAGTCGTCCAGGGTTTGATGAAATATGAAGAAATAAATGGAAAATGAAGTATTTGAAAAATCGTCCAAGGTTTAAAACATGGACAGTACATGGACATAGATGGGGAAATTTTGAGAAAATCGTCTAGTATTTTAGAAAATTGGGAAAATATGGAAAATAAAAGGAAATGACTATAACATATTCAATCACATTCTGCACAAACAAATATGCACATACAGCATTCCCTAAAAGCTGACTCTAGATGCACAAATTTTGAAATAGCTGTAGGACCTTAATCCTAACTCTAAGGTTCAGATCAACTGTAGCCAATCCAGTTATGCCTATATACTCAAGCCAAGGCTCGATGTACGTGGCATAAAATCGATTCCTCTGGTTCTAGGTTCAAGTTTTCCAACATCCTTGAGCACCTGCCGATATACGTTGGACTATGGCCCTTGGTACGTGGCAGGGGGGGTTTCACCCAAATAGGTGGCCCAGTTGTGAGGCTCTGTCCCGAACTATGGTTTTGGAAGAGAGCCCAGCAACGTGAAGACCGGGACAATATAGGTAGGGTGGTTTTTGAAAAATATGAGCACATGCAATCAAATCAGAAGGCTCTAAGTCCTAAAGAGATAGAAATTTTGAAATATTTGAATAAACAAACATTGTTTTCAATCAAACCTAGATTGAGGAGGGTTGTATTAGACCTAAGTCTATGTGAGCATGAAAATTTCCTCCTCAATATGGTCCTACCAAACCATACCTAGTCTACATGCATTCCATGTCAGCTGGGTTCAAGCCCAGGCTCCTAGGTTCACATGATAGCATAAATTAAAAGCTGACATTCCATGGAAATCGATTTTGACAATTTGAACTAAGTAGAGCATTAAATTGATCAGGCGAAGACAGAGTCCCATCACGGTCGCCAAACCTGTTATCATCGCAAAATTTTTAACTTTTTGCGAGTCAAACTGACCTTTGAAAAAGTTTTTGAAAATAACTCGCCTCCATTTTTAAAATGTGGGATAATTTCGTAGAATGGGACTCGCCTGTCGGTACGAGGTTCGACCGTTCCTGCCACCTTTAACAGGGGTAATCGAACCAAGGATCAATCTACTGCTCTGCTCTATTCAACTTGTCTAAATCATGTTCTAATTTCTAAATGCACATAGAATCAGGCATGTGCTATGAATTTTCTAAAAATGTATATTTGAAAACATGATGTTTGCTTTGAATAACTGAAACACTTAGAATAGATATCACATGGAAAATCATGAATTGGGATTTGAAATGTACTTCTGAGAAAAGTAAAAATCGGTTTCTGAAGAAATCTTGTGATTTTGTGAATATTGATTCTGAGAAATGTGAAATAACTTTGAAAAACTTGATTTCTTTGAATTCAAACTTTGAAATTGAAAATATAACTTAGAAAATCGAATTTGGAACTTGGGAAATACTTGGAATATCATGGGCAAATCCATATTTTGAGAAAATCGATTTTTGAATAAGACTTAGGAAATTTTTGAGAAAATGATTTCTCTGAATTGAAATTTGAATTGGAATTGGCAAATACATGAAATGAATGAATATGAATTTGAGGAATTGAGAAATACTTTTTGTATTTTTGAGAAATGCAGTGCATTTTGAAGTTAGCCTAAGAGTGTAGGCTGAATGTGGCTAATGTGAAAATCATAAATCTAGGTATCATTCGTATTCTGACTATGGCCATAAATACAAATTCCACCAAGTTTATAAACTTCATAAAAGCTAGTGTATGTGCCATTCGTGTAGACCATAGTGAATTTATAAAATGTGCATGAATAATGCATTCATAGCAGTTATATATCAAAGTTTAAACTATATGCAATGCAAATCCTAATCTATGCAGGAATTTAAATTCTTATTCCAAATTTAATTTAATTTACATCACTATTGAAATTTAAATACATGAAATTAAAGTCTTCAATGTACCTGCAAAACTAGAAAACTTTGTTAGTAATGATATGTTGGCTTTTCTAGGTTTATCCAGTAATATCTAGAAATTACTGGATTTTGCTAGATATAAGCCTTTTCCATGATTTCCTTAAATCAAAATTGATAAAATATGAAATAAAATTGAATAAATATGAAAATGGAATTTGAAAGTTCGAAATTGGGGTCAAAATGACCAAAATGTCCCTAATAACAAGACTATGGCCTTGAAATTAGGGTTTTCAGAAAGACATTTGGTAAAATACAAGTTTTGAAATACAAATAATGATGAATCAAACTAAATATGATGTGACATGATTAAAAATATGGAAATTAGGGTTAGGGATTTCGAAATTTAGGTCAAATGACCAAATTGCCCCCGATAGCAAGACTATGGCCTTGAAATCAGGGTTTTCTGAAATAGATTTTGGTAAAAACTTAGGTTTTATGCACTAAATGAAATCAAATGAACATCAAATTAAACCTAATGTATCCTAATATGATTATGAATATGATTAAACCCTAAAAGTATATGCTTATACACGAAAATCCAAGAATATCACAAATTTTGTGATTTTTGTAGTGTTTTGGAATTCTTCGGGTACCCTGTTTTGCAATTCAAACCATTCAAGCATCAAACGGATTCTAAAAATCCTCAAAATTGGTACCTGCACTTGTGATAACCCTAATATCAAATTAGAATAATAAAAAATATTTTTTTGGCATTAAATTAATCCGAAAATTGCATTAAACCCTAAAAATATGCTATTTTTGACCTAGCTCACCAACCAGTCTCAGTCCAAGACCCGAACCAGGGTTCAAACCTCCATGAAAATTTCTGATTTTTGACAGAGACCGAATAGACATAAAAAAAGAACTTTTCTTTTTTACATATCTGAAAAATCACTTAGGATCAAGGAGATCCCCTACCGGCAATCCGGGCCTGAATATTGCAAACCTAACATGAGTTAAAACAGACACTGCAGATTACAAATTCCGGAATAAATATCAATACTATTCCAAAATATCTGAGATTTTAACAGTAAACAGTTGACAGACAAATAACAATACTTACTTTTTACAGATCATGAATCAGATCTGTAGTTTGGGATTTATAAACAACACAAGTCTGATTAGGGTTTTGGTAAACCCTAATGAGTTTTAAATTGAAAATCAGAGTCTCCGACAAAGGAAAAATACTAAACTATAATAAAAAATCTTGAAAATTTCACAGTAGATAAATCTAATCAATATAAATCCATGAAACTTTACAGATCTAAAATCGAATATAAGATGAGAAAAATATCATCACATCAAGTTACCCTCTTGATTTTAACAACGATTTTATAGTTTTAAAAACCCGACTTGATGTCTGATTTTTCTGAAAGGGTTCCCGAAGTGAAAAATCTCTTATTTTTTTACAGTAGTTTAATCACATATGCATGCATCATATATAAAAAAATCAGAAATTAACAACACATATTTCAATCCGAAACAGCATGCTTTTTTTTTTGTTCTAAACTAAAAACACACAGAAATCTAAGAAACTTGAGAAAATATGCATTAACTAATGAAAAACAATAAAATAAACCATAAAACAGTAAAAAAAAATTAATTATATGCTGGAAAACGTGTAATAAACATGAATAAGCAAAGAAAAAAATTAAAATACAGGGAATCCATGGCTGGAATTTGCTTTCACCTTTGAAATCATGGATTTAACCCATTTAACGGGTAAATCTCACGTTTCGTCAGTTAAGAACATGAAAAACGTACCTCTCATCGATTCTAATGGATTAGAATCTGTAAACACCCCAAATTTTCCTCACTCATTCTCAA
Source organism: Nuphar pumila (assembly GCF_984573655.1). Classification (NCBI taxonomy): domain Eukaryota; kingdom Viridiplantae; phylum Streptophyta; class Magnoliopsida; order Nymphaeales; family Nymphaeaceae; genus Nuphar; species Nuphar pumila. The sequence continues at coordinate 79,705,519 of NC_143253.1, forward strand.
ACAATCCTCCTCAGGCAATGCCAACCCTGTCAGGTCAGTGTAGGAGTCAAACCCCGAGTCAGTTTCAGAAAATCACCATTTTACCCATTTTCATTAGGAAAATTACCATTTTACCCCTAGGTCATCCCGGACCCCAGTCAGTCGGAGTCAACCAAGCTCATTGGTCAGTTCAAGACAGTTAGAATACCAGTCATCTCAAGCTCATCTGAGCTCACAATGAACAGACCATTTTCATTTCTGACCATTCCTGCCAAAATGGGATCATTTCTTCAAAAATGAGCTCATTTCTCACTTGAATCCAAGCCAATTGTCTCTAAGTCAGTCATTCTCAGTCAGTCATGTTCCCCAGAGTCTAACTTGAGCTCACCAGGAGTTCAAGTGCTCCAGTTTCAGTTCAAAACCATTTCCAAGTGTCTAGGAGCCCATTTTAGCTCTTTCAGCTGAAATTGAGCTGAGTTCAGTCAATTGAGCTAGTGTTCAAGCTTTGATTTTAGTTCATATCAGTATTACTGACCTTTGTTCTAGCTCAAACCCAGTTTAGGTTCGTAATTCACTTCACTCTAGTGATCATTCCGTACCATTTCTCTAAAAATGGCAGCTTTTCTTGAAAATTCAGTCGGAAAGGTCAGTTGAGTCAGTGCCTGGTCTGTTCATTTGAGTTCTGAAACTCTAAAACCCAGCTCAATCCATCTCACTTCAGTTCAATCCAGCTCGAACCCCAATTTTCAGTGTCACTCTGACCCAGTAGAGTCCCGAAAACCATTTCTTGAGCTATTTTGCAAATTTTATCAATTTTAATGCTTTTTAAACTGGTACAAGTGTCAATCGGGGTCTGACATCCAAAATTCTTTATTCAAGGCTAGCATTTCGCATAACATTTCATGTCATTTCTCATTATTTCATATCATTTCTCAGCATTTCATAACATTTCATCACATTTCATTTCATTTTCGAAGTCCAGAACTCTAGCTTTATAAATTTCAATCCAGATTGAGTTTTAAAAGTTTTCAAAAATCAATTTCAAACCTCAGGTTTCCAAAATTGACATTTTCACCCCGGGAGTCTAAATTTGGAAATATTTTCTCAAGAAAAATAATCTGGATTTCTTTCAAAATCAAATTTTTAAGTTTTACAATGGATTTGCTTCGCAATGAGCTATTGAACTTCAAAATCTGAGCTCGTTTCAAAAACTGCCAAAAATAGCTCATTTTGTCTGAAAATAGATTTGGAAGCATTTTCTCAACAAAAACAATTTGGATTTCTTTCAAAATTACATTTTTAAATTCTACATTGGATTTGCTTCGCAACGAGGTATTGAACTTCAAAATCCGAGCTCGTTTCAAAAACTGCCAAAAATAGCTCGTTTCATCTGGAAAGTTTCTGAAAAGACTATTTTACCCCTTTAATCATCAAAATGAATTTCAAAAGTGGAATTTGGACCCGCTCTGAGATGGCCCATCCATTTGCCTTTTCTGTTTTAATTTATAAAAAAAGAAAAAAAGTTTTTTACCTTTTTCTTTATTTTTTTTGTTTGTTTTATTTTTTTTTATTATTATTTTATTTTCCTAAGGTGGGACCCACAATGGGGTCGACCACCCTAGCCCTCAATCCAGCCCATTTCCTTTCTTTCTTCCTCCATTTTCTTTTTTATTTTTATTTTTATTTTTATTTTTTTACTTTCCTTTTTTTCTTTTTTTTCTTTCTTTTCTTTCTTTTCTTTTCTTTCTTTCTTCTTTCTTTTTCTTTCTTTCTTTCTTTCCTCCTTTCTTTCCTCTCCCAGCCACTCACGTATACCCTATCCAGCCCCTTCTCTTCCTCTTTCCCTCTCCTTTTCCTCCCTTTCTTTCCTTTTCTTTCTCCCCTCTTCTTTCCTTTTCCTTTTCCTTCTTCCCTTCCTTACTCCTTTCTTCCTCCAAAGCCATACGGCTGTAGCCTTGGGCATTACACAGCCTTCTTCATTAATCAATGGTAACTTAGGGAAAGATATCATCTTTCCTAAGTTACCAATCAAAAACAAAAGGAAAAAAAGAACGGCTGGCCTCCCAAGCTCAATTCACGTCTCTCTCTTTCTCTCTCTCTCTCTCTCTCCCTTGAGCTCTCTCCTTCTCTCTTGGCTGTTGCAGCCACAACAGCCATCCTCCTTGTAGCAGCTCCTCACCATTGCTGCAACATCCACAGCAGCTTCTCCACCTCTCCTTCCTTGACAGCACCACCTACACTTGATGCAGCCTATCTTTCACCACAGCACAACAGCTTCAACTTCAAGTTCTAGCAAGCTCCTCCCTAATCAAGGCAGCAGCAACATACTATCATCATTAGCTCCAACTTCCATCGTTGCAGCACCTTCAAACTTCAAGCTCTCCACAGCAGCAGCCTTCTCCAGCCACCTGTGTCAACCACACTTTGACAGCAACACAACCACCTTCACCAGCCGGACCTCCTTCCTCTAGCCATTCCTCTCAGCCGGTTCAGCCACCTTAAAGCCCAGCTCCCCCTTTGCTTCAGCCACATCAAGAAGCTCCTTGATCACCCTTTGCTACCATCCTCTCCTCCATAGCAGCATCAACTACTCTAGCCGGCAGCCACCAAGTGGCAGCTCCACCTCCTTTGCAGCAAGGCGCCACCACCAGCCAAACCTCCATCCAGCTACAATCCTCATTCACCACAGCCCAGCAACAGCCCCTGGGCGATCAGAATCTTCTCCCACTTCAGGTCTCCATTGCTCCAGCTTGCTACCTTCAGCCCCTCGTTTCAAGCCCCAACGCTCTTCCAAACTCCCACGCAGCCTCTTCAAGTCCAACTACCAATCCAAGCGAGCGCAAGGTAAGGCTATGTTCCCCATTTGTGTTGAACGATCTCCTCTAAAATATTTACCCCTTTAAGATGTTGAATCCCATATGAAAATACAGATTTTAGGACAGGTTTTGCGTGGTTGAAAGTTCTTATTTTCTATGATAAGGCTACATAGGTGAGATGATCCATCCCTTTGATGGACTGGATCTCTCACTAATAGCCAATATCAAGTCAACTTCGTACATCCCCGTTTTTTTTTTTCTTCATTTTAAACATTATATTTATGTTAAATATGCATTTTAGGCATCTCATTAATTTAGTTTTATTATTTTATTAGTAGTTTATTTAATGTCCTTAAGATTCGTATTAAAACTTGTAGATGTGAATTTCAGCATAAGTTGCAGTCATTATTTTACATAGATTTTTATTTCAATAAATCCAAAAAAAAAATATTTGTAGTTAGGTTTATTTGTCCAAGATCTCATGTTAGAAATTTAGATCCGTTTGAGTTTTGGAACCTTATCAAAAAAATCAAATCCCAAGCTGGGATTTTGGACTTCTCTGAATTTTCAATTTCTGCTTTAGCAGACAAAAACCTCCGGCACCACCCTTGTGGAAGATTCGGATTGTCCTTCAAAAATCACAGTGTATTCATAATCGAATCTACTGATGATCTAGAAATTTTGAAGTTTTTCCAGTTAGTTTTGTCCTCTGTCAAAAATCAGATTTCCCAGCCGCCTGAGAAAATCTTGATTTTCCTTCGTCAGGGTATAGACAAACCCTAATGCACCGACTCCTCCAAATCTGTAGTTCGTCTGCAAAAACTTTCAACATGAAAGTTGTTCCTAACATGATTTACTGTCATTTCCCAAAATTTGGGAATTTTTGGATCTGTTTCATTATTTTTCCCAGATTTTCTCTTTCTGTCTAACAGATTCCAATGTCCAGAAATGCCAGAGATTTAGGTCTCTGATAATAGTGTGGTCGTTTCCAAACCGTAACCCGAATCCCAATAGTGTCAAAAGATAAAATCTTTCTATGTTTGTCAGGGACATTTTCCCACAATTTTAGCCATTTTCCCATCTGTCAGCCATTTTTACCACATTTTCTACTGAAACCTGTCTGTTTCCTTCATTTACTAGAGTCGCCGGATTCCGATCCGATTTGCCGGAGTGGTACAGCTCCGACCACAGGTCAAAACCAGAAAGTGTAAAAGGCCAAAATCCTTGCCTTACTGTCCTATGTCATCCCATAAAATTTGGGAAATTTTTATGGAAATTTGATATCCTAAATCCCCTTTAGAATCAACATTTTAGGCAAAAATCACAAAATTTAGGGTTTTTATTTGAATTTCCATATTTAAAAATACAAAAAAAATTATATTTTAGAGATCCATTATGTTTATAGGGTTATTTTAGTTGTCCATGCAAAATTTGGTTTAATTCCAAGTTCATTTGCTCCATGTGTTAGTTTATCTTTAAATTCAGAAGCAAAAATCAGGCGAAAATCAGGTTAAATTTGCTATTTTCGCCATTTTAGGGTTTGTATCATGTACATAAGCATGTAGAATCATATTAGGGTTAATTTTAATCTCATTTGCATTTCATATTTTTCAATTTTGCAAAATTTATTTCAGAAAACCCTGGTTTCAAGGCCATAGTCTTGTTATCAGGGGTATTTTGGTCATTTTGACCTAAATTTCGAAATTTCAATTTCTAATTCTCCAAAATTTCATGCATATCATCATATTTTATTATATTATGTTTGATTTATTTCATTTGATTTTCAAAATTCCAAAATTTATAAAAATTCTTTCATAAAACCCTGATTTCAAGGTCATCAGGGGTATTTTGGTCATTTTGAACCCCAATTTCGAATTTTCAAGTTTATTTTCCAAATTTATTCATTATTTATTATGTTTATATCAAAGGGGGGTATGAATTTGGGTTTATATCTGAATAATATCCGATAATTTCTCATATTTTCGGATAAATTCAGAATAACCTACATTTTTGTGCTAACCTTGTTTTCTAGTTTTGCAGGAACATTCAAGAAGAAGACTTAGATTTTATTTTTTTATTTCAATTCAATGTAACCTCAAATGTAATAATTTGGAATAAGAGTTACTTTTCTGCTTAGAATAGGGCTGCATTGCATATAGTTTAATTTATGCAAATTTCGATATTTGATGTATGATTCATGTGCATTTATTTCAAATCCACTGTGGTTTACACGAATGGCACGTGCACAAGCTTTTATGGAGTTTATAAACTCGGTGGGATTCATATTTATGGCCATAGTCAGAATACGAAGAAAACCAAGATTTATGATCTTTATATCAGCCACATTCAGCCTACACTCTTAGGCTAACTTCAAAAATGCACTGCATTTCTCAAAGTTTCAAAAGGATTTCCCAATTCCTCAATGAAATTCCCTTTTCAAATTCATTCATTCATATCATTCAAATTGCATTATTTTCAAACTCATTTTCCAATTTCAATTTCAGAAAATTCAATTTTCTCAAGAATTTCCAAGTCTTTCTCAGGATCTGATTTTCTCAAAATCCTAAGTTTTCAAATGACATGTCAAAGCATTTCCCAAGTTCAAATCAAGATTTTCCTATGTTTTCAAATTCTCAAATTTCAAAATCCCAAGTTTTCAGAAATCGATTTTCTCATATTTTCCAATTTTCCTGAGAATTCATTTTCCATTTCAAAAGTCATTTTCCAATAAATTTCTTAGATTTTCTCAAGATTCTCAAATCCATTTTCTCATAAAAGCAATTCCAAGTTTCTAATCTCAAAACCAATTTTCTCAGTTTTTCAAGCTTTCCTAAGAAATCACTTTTCAATGCAAATTTCTGATTTCCAATGAAATTCAATGATTTTCCCAAAAACTCCAATTTCAAGCACTTTTCCAATCATTTTTCCAAATGCATTTCAATTTTCCAAAGCAAACATCATAGTTTCTCAAACTTGCATTTTTTAAAAATTTCATAGCACAAGCCTGATTCTTTGTGCATTCTAGGAAAAATAGAGCATAATTTAGCTATTTGAGTCAAATTAAAGCACGTAATTGATCCTTGGTTCAATTACCCCTGGTAAAGGCGCCAGGAACGGTTGAACCTCGTACCGACAGGCGGATCCCATTCCACGGAATTTTCCCGTAAATTTTAAAAACGGAGGCGAGTAATTTTTAAAACCAATTTCAAAACTTTGGTCGAGTTTGACTCGCGAAATTCGTTTCTCTCTCGCAAGGGAGGGGAAAAATTTTGCGATGATAACAGGTTTGGCGACCGTGATGGGACCTGTCTTCGCCTGATCAATTATGTGCATTGACTTAGCTCAATTATCAAAATTATGCTCTATGGAATGTCAGCTTTAATTCCTGATATCATGTGAACCTAGGAGCCTAGGCTTGAACCCAGCTGACATGGATTGCATGTAGACTAGGCATGGTTTGGTAGGACCATATTGAGGAGAATTATGCATGCTCACTTAGACTTAGGTCTGAAATACAACACTCCTCAATCTAGGACTTGTATGAAAACAATGTTTGCTTCTTCAAAAAATTTCAAAATTCTATCTCTTTAGGACTTAGAGCCCTATGTTTGCCTGCATGTGATCATATTTTAAAAACCACCCCACCTATGTCTACCCGGTCTTCACGTTGCTGGGCTCTCTTCCAGAACCATAGTTCGGGACAGAGCCTCACAACTGGGCCACTTATTTGGGCTAACGCCCCCCTGCCACGTACCAAGGGCCATAGTCCAACGTATATCGGCAGGCGCTCAAGGATGTTGGGAAAACACAAGCCTAGACCCGGAGATGAGTTTTATGCCACGTACATCGAGCCTCGACTCGAGTATATCGGCATAGCATGATTGGACACAGTTGATCTGAGCCTAGAGTCAGGATTAGGGTCCTAAAGCTCTTTCAAAATCAATGCATTTAGAGTTGGCTTCCTAGGGATTGTTGTATGTGCATAATTGTTTGTAATTGAATATATGATATTCATTTTCGACTTATTTTCTCATATTTTTCCCAATTTTTCCAAAATACCAAACAATTTTCCAAAATACCTCATTTTTCATCTTTTATGAAATATCTCCTTTTTCTCAAAAACCCTGGACGATTATCCACCTTTTCCTTCAAAACTCCAGGAAATTTTCCATTCTTTCGTTCCTCTGGATTTCGAATTTCCATCTTTCATTTTATCCTGCCTGCAATTTTCAAAATTCTTGTATTTTTCCAAAGTCTAATTCCAGTCTTCTTGTCTTTCAGTCCAATGGCATCCAGTCAGCTCGATTCTGTTTTTCCTGAGGGTCACATCTCCTATGAGGTGCGGCAAAGTCTTCCTGAGCATCGATCTCTTAGCACCGGACCCTTCTTTCCCCGGTGGTACTATGTCTGGTTCAAAAATTTCTCTCGTATGTTTCCGGACCACTTGAGCGATTGTGGGTTGGAATTGGCATCTGCAGTGAGAAAGTTGACAGTCAACGGCAATCTGATTCATGCACTGGCAGAGCGGTGGAATCCGCGCACTTGCACGTTCTGGTTCCTGTGGGGCGAGATGACACTATTGATGGATGAATTTTCAGAGATTATAGGACTGCCTGAGCCAGCCGATCAGCCTGGAGATCCGTTAGAGCAGCAGTTTCTGATCAATGTCAAGGGTCTGGACCCCAAAGATGCCGTAGCTCGCATGACAGGGCACAAGTCTTGGCCACTGATTGAAGAAAATGGGAATGAGTACGTGAGTCTGATCGAGATCTACCGACAGTATGGAGAATTCGCAGAAGTCAGCTCGTTGTCCAGGACAGCTCGAGAGAGAATTCAGCATGCGATGATTTTGTGTACTGTGGGACTTGCTTTCTTTCCAGATGGACAGAATTATGTGGATGTCAGAATAGTTCAACTTTTGAGAAGATGGGGAAGTCGACAAACCAGCCGTCTCTCGATAGCCATGGCCGCGCTTGCTTTTCTATACAGAGGACTGACCCGCTTCACACTTGGAGAGTCCATCTTAGTCGAGGGATGTACTTATGCTCTTCAATCTTGGTTCCTTCAGCATGTACCGACCAGAGCTAGTTCATTCAGATACAACGGCAAGGAGCTCCTTCCAGTTGCGCGGTACCGATTCCTGATCGACTATCTGCAGGAAGAAGAAGTAGTGTGGGACTATTTTGATCGAGAATTATCGCCTCCCAGATACACCTATGCATATGGCAAGAGATTCAAGTTGCTTGGTCCATTCTTCTGTGCTTATTATCATCCAGAGCGGTGTGTTCGACAGTTTTCTCAGAGACAGAAACACATAGAGATGCAACTGCTATCAGGAGTCGTGCCAGAGTTCGACCTTACATCAGCACAGTGGTCCGGAGCATACCATTTTGCCAGATATGGCTGAGACTCTTTTGTTACTCTTCCGCTTTTTCCCGGTCCTCGTGTCTCTGCTAGTTATAAAAAGTGGTGGCAAATTGTCTGTCCGCCCCCTCTTTCTCAAGTTTATTATTGATGCAATCATGTTTTCTTTCAATAAATAAAAATCTTGCAAATTCTTCAATTTTTGGTTTGACGACCTCGCCTAGGTAACAAGGCTTAATTTTCAGTTGTTTATTTTCTTTGCAAAGGAATGACAGCGCAATTGTCGTAATCCCAGCGACGACTCAATCCCTAGTAATGGGATATTCTTTCAAATTGTCTACCAAAATTCTCAGCGAATATTTTCTTCTAATCAAAATCTCTCTCAAAAGCCTAACCATCGATTTTGCTCTGCAGAGAGCATTCGTGACAGTCAATGGTTCAAACAAGGTCAGGGAAGAAGACTGCACCAGTCGAGGGAATCGCATATTCGACAGCTTCAGACGAAGAAATGGATTCCCCGCGCTCAGACAAAAATCAGGGGCAACAGGTTGAGGATGACATTGATCCTCAAATGTATGCCATGTTTAAGAAGATGATGACTAAGATGCTGGCAGAACAAGCTGAAGCCAGTACAGAGAAAGCACAGGTGAAGCAAAAGACAAAAGGCCGGGCAGTCAAGAAAGCCTTGAAGATATCCAAGAAGCCTGCCCAGCATGTTGATGCAACTGATGAAGAGGAATCAATGGAAGATTCAGATGAAGAGTTTGAGACCCATCAGGCATTCCGCAAGTCTACCCAGGGGCAGGGGTCAGCCCACAAATTCAAAGAGCAGTCTGTCAATGACTCTGACCAGCCGCAGTTCAAAGATGTGGTCAGAATGCTTCGAGACCTGCAGGCCCGCGACAAGGGCAAGAAAGTCTTCACCAGTGAAGACTTCTATGATGGTTTGGATGGGGACGACAATCTCGAGAATCTCCCCAGAAAGTTTATCAAATTTGATGGTTCTGGCGATCCTAAAGCTCATCTCGCCATGTTCTTCGCTGAATGCTCCAGATTCAAGCGAGACAACCGTGCACTTTTCCTATGTTTCCCTCGCAGTCTGGAGGGAACCGCAGCTAAATGGTACTCGGAGCATGTAAATCCAATTGAGTTGAAAGAATTTGACAAAGTGGTAAACATGTTCATTGAGCGATTTCTCTTCAATGCTGAGGCACTTCCCACCCTCAGCCATCTTTGCGGCCTTAAACAGAGAGAAAATGAGAAGGCCAGAGATTTTATCCACCGATGGAGGTCAGCTTGCAACAAGATGAGGGACCCCATATCAGAGGGACATGCTTTGTCCCTAATTCTGAGTAACTTCTCACAGCCTCTAAGAGGTCTCATCTCTACTGCACCATCAAGGACATTCATTGAACTGACAGAGCGAGCCGAATGGCTCGAGTTGAGTATGGAAAATGGTTTCTATGAAGGTTTCACCTTTACTAAGAACAACGGCCAAACTGAGCAGAAGAAGAAGACTCACTTCACTCATTCTGTCAGAAATAATAATTGGAAACACCGTAAGGGGCAGAACAAAGATTTCTGTTATGGGGTAGGAAGTTCCAACAAGAACGATTAGAAAGGCAAGTCAGTCCCTCAATTCAATAAGCCACTTCAATTAGAACAGGGACCGAAGCCCCGAGAAAAAGTAAAGCATGAAGGGTGGAGTTATGACAGGAAATTCACTCCACTAGACCAATCCCTCGAGACTGTGCTCGAGTATATGTTGACCAAGAAGATGGTCAAACTGCCTAGGTTGGTTGATCCCCCTATTCCCATGGGGAAATTCAAAGATCAATTTTGTAAATTTCACAGAACAGTGGGGCACAATACTGAGAACTGCTTCGTTCTCAAGAATATTGTTCAGGATCTCATCGACAAGAATCTTCTGGTAGAGGGTGCCGAAGATGAAAATATGGATATTCTAAAGAAACCCTTTCCCCATCATTCTACGACGGTCGTCTCTGAACAGCCTTTTCAGCCGCAGGAGCATATTAGGCCATGCTCTAAAAGGGATATGCAAGTCCAACATCAGGTCCTTGTGCTGCAGCAGGCTCAGTCCAAAGCTCAGAAAATGGATCTCATTGCAGCTTTTGGTAAAATGAAAGTATCTGATAAACCCGCTGGGGTATCTCCTGAGGTGGCTAAAAAAATGCCATGGCTCCCCAAACACTTTATTAAGCCCGCCCCGGAGAAAAATGAGACATCCACACCACAGCCAATAACTGCATTATCCAATGTCTCAATTTTGGACTTAGCTCAAGCCTCCACCAAACACCAACAGGTGTTGAATGATCTGTTGCGGAAAATCAAAGTGAAACCGAGCATAACTCCTGAAGACATGGCCCAGATAGTCAATCAGGCCATGACAAATGCTCCAATCACTTTCTCAGATGAAGATCTTTCCAAGCCGCATGTGTTTCACAACAACGCTTTGTATGTTGTGATTCGAGCCAGAGGAATGATTGTTCCTCATGTGCTGATAGATGGAGGCAGCAGCCTCAATATATGCCCAGAAATGACAGCCAAAGCTTTGGGCATCAGAGAAGAGGAATATATCCCGGACCCGATCACCATCTACGGGTTTGATAATCATGGCCAGACAGCTAAAGGGAAAATTTTCTTGGAAATTTTCATTGACTACTCGGTCCACTCTGTCCTCTTTCATGTGGTCAATGTACCTCCAACGTATAATCTGTTGTTGGGACGACCGTGGATTCACAACACGAACGCGGTGCCGTCTACTTTGCATCAGTGTGTCAAGTGGTCAAAAGGTGGAATGATCACAACAGTCTTGGGCGAGGATCCGGAGAAGAGGTTTGCACAACCTATGGTTCCTAGGCCCACTTTCACTACTGATATCCCTAGCATTAGGGGCATTGATGAGGTCAGCTTTGAAGAAAATTCGGGAATACTGCAGACGGCTGAACAGCCAGCACATACAGTGGCCATGACTCGATGGAGAGGCCCACAATTTTTCAAGATTGGAGGACGAATTGACTATAGTACATTCAAAGATCATCCACTGTTCTCCCAATTTATGAAGGCCAAAAAGGGATTTGATCTGTTAGTAAAGCATGGTTATCAGCCTTTTCAAGGCCTGGGAAAAAATGGGAATGGTCGTCTCGAGCCAGTAATTCCTCAGCACTATCCTCAGAGGGCCGGATTGGGCTTTAGTGGCAGAAGATCTCAGAAGGGCACTATCTTTATCAAAGGGACGCACTAAGGGCATCTGCTTGTCTTTCATTTCTATTCTTTTGTTTTCACATTTAGGATGATATCCCATTTCATTTCAATCATTGTCCTCAATTCAATCTTTCAATAAAGTTGCAAATTTTCTTTGTCTATCTGGATGCCATTTGTCTCTTTACTTCTTGTTATCAAATCTTTGAAAATTTGCCATTATTCTTCTCTTTTATCTTTCAAATTATTTTCTTAACAAAAGTAATTTGTTTTATGATAGAAGATTTTTCTGAATCGATTTATTCTCCAATTTTCAGAATGTCTTCCCAATCTATCAAGAAGCTCGTTCTTAATCCAGAGGCCTTTTCAAAGCCAACAGTGATTCATCAGGTTAAAATAAGAGCAGAATGTAGTCAGATTACAAAGCAGTCAGAAGAACCTGCAGAATTTGATTCAGCTCTTCAAGAATTACATGAATTTGCAGCAATTCAGAAACAAGATGAGCCATCATCCTTAGTTCAGGATCCGACTAAGGATATCAATATTGGATCAGAAGACGATCCTAAAATTCTCAAGATTGGCAGCAGTTTGAGCCCGGAAGAGAAAGAAAAGCTCACCCGTTTTCTCAAGCAACATGAAGAAGTGTTCGCGTGGACGTATGAGAACATGCCAGGTCTAGATACCAAATTGGTTGAGCATAGTCTCATCCTAAAACCAAATGTCAAGCCGGTTAAGCAGAAACTAAGAAAGATGGATCCTCGAGTGGAACAACAAGTTAAGGAAGGTCTAGAAGACCTACTCAAAGCAGGGTTCATTCGAACCATTGACTATCCAGATTGGCTAGCAAATATTGTTGTTGTTCCCAAGAAAAATGTTAAAGTTCGAATTTGCATCGACTTCAGAGATCTCAATAAAGCGACTCCTAAGGATGATTATCCACTTCCTAATATTGATCTTTTGATTGATAGCACAGCAGGTCACGCTATGTTCTCTTTTATGGATGGATATTCCGGATATAATCAGATCAAGTTGGCCGCTCGTGATCAGTCCAAGACATCTTTCACTACTCCTTGGGGCACTTTTTGTTATACAGTCATGCCATTTGGGCTTAAGAATGCTGGAGCCACTTATCAGCGTGCTATGGCCGTCATTTTCCATGATCAGATGCACAAAATCATGGATGCCTATGTCGATGATATTCTGGTAAAATCCAAAGAAGAAGAAGATCACATCGAAACTCTCAATCAAGTTTTCAAGCGGCTCATTCTTTACAAGCTAAGACTCAATCCACAAAAATGTGTTTTTGGAGTCGAATCTGGCAAATTGTTAGGCTTTCTAGTCAGCAAAAAGGGGATAGAAGTTGATCCCGCTAAGGCCAAAGCTATCATTGACATGTCTCCCCCGACTAATTTGAAAGAATTACGTAGCCTTCAGGGACGTATGCAATCAATTCGGCGATTCATATCCAATTTGGCCATGAGATGTGAGCCTTTCAATCATTTGCTCAGAAAAGGAGTGAAATTCGAATGGGGACCAGAGTGTCAGCAATCGTTCGAACGCATCAAGAAATATTTGCTCTATCCTCCTGTGTTAAAGCCGCCAGAATTAGGGAAACCCCTACTGCTATACATTTCAGTTAATCAAGTGGCTTGTGGCGGATTCTTGGCGCAATACGAAAAAGGCAGTCTGGTAGAGCATGCCATTTACTATGTAAGTAAAACCTTCATTGATTATGAGAAGAAATACTCTCAGATAGAGAAGACATGTCTAGCTCTGGTTTGGATGTGTCAGAAATTGAGACACTATCTGTTGACATCTGAAGTCAAGATCCTATCCAAATTAAATCCTCTCAAGTATATTCTAGAGCAACCCTTCCTCAGTGGACGGATTGCCAAATGGCAGGTTTTATTGATGCAATACGATTTGGAATATGTCTCTCAGCAATCTATCAAGGGCCAAGCAATTGCAGATCAATTAGCAGATTTTCCTCTAGCAGAAGATGTTGAAGTCGAGGATGATTTCCCCGATGAGCGGATCTGCAATATTCAACAATCCCTAATTTGGAATTTATTCTTTGACGGTTCCAAGAATATGGCAGGCATAGGAATCGGGATTCTGTTGATCACACCTGAGAAGGAGATGATCCCCTTTTCTCTCAAATTAGATTTTCAGTGCACTCATAATATGACCGAGTATGAAGCTTTGATACAAGGTCTGAAAATTCTACAAGACTTCAATGTCAAAAGAGTGCATGCTTATGGCGACTCTTTGCTCGTCGTCAATCAAGTCTTAGCTGAATGGCAAGTGAAGGATCAGAAGTTACTTCCTTATCAGAAGATCGTCTCAGCTCTTGTTAGCAATTTCGAAGAATTCCAGCTTTTCCATGTCAAGAGAGACTTCAATCAAATTGCAGACAGCTTAGCCAATCTGGGATCCATCATGTCTTTCAAGGGTGGAGAATCTTGTCGCTCATTTGAAATTGGCAGACTTGATCAACCCCCTTTCGTCCCAGTAGAGCAGATAAACCAGGCTGAGCAAAAAAAGAAGCCTTGGTATCATGATATCAAGAATTTCATTAAAACTGGTGAATTTCCTCCCGAATTATCAAAGAGAGAGCAGCGAGCAATTCAGCTCATGTCTGCTCGATATTTTATTCTTGCTGACATCCTTTATCGTCGTGGATTCAGCTCTGAATATTCCAGATGTTTGGACGAAGAAGAAGCCAAAGAAGTTGTGCAAGAAGCACATGAAGGTATCTGCGGTGGTCATGTTGGCTACCAAACTCTTGTCAAACAAATTATCCGAGCAGGTTATTACTGGAGAACTATGCAACAAGATTGTTATCGTTTTGTGAAAAAGTGTGTTCAATGCCAGATGCATGCACCTTCCATTCATGCGCCAGCGACATATTTGCAATCTGTCGTCTCGCCATGGCCATTTTCTATGTGGGCTTTTGATGTTGTTGGTCCTATTACTCCTTCTGCTTCAAATGGCCATAAATATTTTCTTGCTGCAACAGAATATTTTACTAAATGGGTAGAAGCAGTCACTCTACGCACAGTAGAAGGTCGACATATGGTCTCATTCATCCATAAGAATATCCTATGTCGTTTCGGCATACCACATGATATTGTGTCAGATAATGGCAGTCATTTCAAGAATGAGAGAATGAGGACTTTTTGTTTAAAGTTCAAAATTCATCATCATTTCTCCGCTCGTTATTATCCTCAAGGAAATGGCCAAGCAGAGGCCACCAATAAGATTTTGATTCGAATCCTGGAGCGAACTTTGGAAACAGGCCGTGACTGGCATGAGAAGATTCATGATGCATTGTGGGCGTATCGAACCACCATTCGAACTCCAACTAATGCTACTCCATCAGAACTTGTCTACGGAACCGAAGTAGTATTGCCTCTACATATTCAGAAACCTGCTCTGAAATTTGCATCACTTCTCGAATTACCTCTTGATCAGTATCAGCAACAGCGGCTAGTACAACTTGATTTGCTAGATGAAAGAAGACTCAGAGCAGCAGAGCACGCTCAATCATATCGTCAGAGGATAGCCAGACAATATGCAAAATCAGTCATTGAAAGAAAATTTCGAGTCAATGATCTAGTGCTCAGATCAACGGCTTATCTCAAGCACCGCCCAGGTGGCAAGTGGTCACCAAATTGGGAAGGTCCCTATGTTGTCAAAGAGGCATTACCTCGTAATTCATATCGGCTCATAAATGCCGACGGAGTGGAATTACTAGATCCCATCAATGCTCGGCATTTGAAAAAATTCTATACTTAAACCATGTCTTATTCTTTGTAATTCCTCCAAATTTTGTTCAATAATGGTTAAATTCTCCTTTCCCAGTTATACTGGGGCATCTTTTTAAAATTTTGCTTTTATCTACAAATATCCTGTATGCAGGCAGGATAAACAAATCTCTCATTTTGCACGCATGTGCATTCATTTATATCATTTTCATATTTGCATACATCTGCATTCATTGGCATGCATTTGCATCAAGTTCGCTACCCATTCAGGATAAGGGATAATCCTGAGACCCCGACAATCATTCTCGTTACAATTCCCAAATACTTTAAGAGCATAGGTCTCTTTTAAAAATTCAAATTTCAAATTAAAAACAAGGTATATTTTCAAAACTCAGTGCTTGAACTGGTACAATTTTGAAATCCAGTGCTCAAACTGGTACACTTCCAAAATCCAGTGCTCGAACTGATATTTTTAAAATCCAATGTCTATGTTGACATATTTTCAAAACCCG
Organism: Nuphar pumila; assembly: GCF_984573655.1. NCBI lineage: Eukaryota > Viridiplantae > Streptophyta > Magnoliopsida > Nymphaeales > Nymphaeaceae > Nuphar > Nuphar pumila. The sequence goes on from NC_143253.1 coordinate 79,721,179, forward strand.
GTATTCATGCTGGTGTTCTTTCAAGATTGAGCACTTGTGTTAGTGTCTCACTGGTGGGTCGTATCAGTCAACCTCTCGGGTTCAGTCTTTGTGCTGATCATTCATCAAAGTTCAAATTCCAATTACCAATTCGGCCCTCAAGCCACCCAATTTCCAAATTTTCAATTTCGACCTCCGGGCCAACCAATTTTCAAATTCGATCTTCGGGTCACTCAATTTCCAATTTCGACCTTCGGGCCAAGCAATTTCCAAAATTTCCAATTTCGACCTTCGGGTCAATCAATTTCCCAATTTCCAATTTTTAAATTCCAAATTTCCGATTTCGACTTTTGGGTCAACCAATTTTGACATTCGAGTCAATCAATTTCCAGTTTCCAAATATCAATTTCCAAATTTCCAAATTTCCAATTTCAAATTCCAAATTTCAAAATTTCAAATTTTCCAAATTCCAATTTCATACCAATTCCAATCATTTCCTCTTGCGAGAGACCCTTTGTACAGGGAGAGTTCAAGGGAGCTCGTTCTTTTCGCATGCTATCCTTTGTTCACCTAGCCCCTTTTCAGGAAGAGTTTGAAGGGACTCGTGTCTATGTGAACCGTTTGCAAAACAAATTTCCAATTTCATACAAGGAACCCTTAATTCAGAGAGAGCTTCGACGGAAGCTCGCTTTCCTTGTGACCGCAATTTCAAACTAGGCCATTTCATCATGAAGGACCCTCTTTTCAGGGAGAGTGTGATGGACTCGTTCCTTCATGACCAATTCACCGACCTCATCATTACCGGCCCCCTTTCCATAAGAGAAGCCTAATGTTAGGAAGTTTTGACGAAAGCTTAATTTCTCTTCGAAAGTTCGTTTTGCAAACACCTCCTCTTCAGGGAAGAGAGGAGTAATTTCTATTTCCAATGTCTGAATCTTCTCCTTTGGGGAAAGGAGAAGAAATTTTTTGTCATGGATGTGTTACGTTGTGCTTCAAATACTCGCTTCCACAAAGGATTTCAAGAAAATCTTGCCAATTTGTCATTAAATATTTGTTGATTTCAAAATTGTTATTGCACAAAAACATTACCTCAGAATACCTTCAGTATTATTTCTGAAAGGTCAAAGCTTTCGTGAAAAAGGATTCAAAATTCAAATTCTTTCTATTAGCCGACCAAAAGGATGAAGAATAAATCCTCGATATGGCCAGCAAAGGAAATTCAATGTTGTTGCAAAGCCATAAGTGATCGGTATTGATCACAGTCAATGGCACATTTTTAAAGATCATTCTTGGAAAATAAAGCAGTCAAAATATCCTTGGTGATACAGAAAAATCCATTAAATCCCTATATCTCCTCAATCACCTAAGCTGCAATTAAATATCTGCAAAAGGGATCTCTCAATTGTCGTCAAGATGAAGGCGAATTAGGCGAGTAGACCCCCGGGGCCAAAGAAGATTTGAATCATCTCCAAGATGACGGAGTTTGTGACGGATCCTTCTAGGGAAAGTTCAGAGCATCGTCAAGATGAAGGCGACTGCGATGAGCCTCCCGACAAACCCTAAAGGATATTTAATTTCTGCTATCATCAAGAGATTTCCAACCAAAGAGCCAATAACCGTCAATATAATCCCTGAGAGAAAAGAAGGATCGGAGCATCTCTGAGATGAAGGAGTTTGTGACGTACCCTTCTAAAAAAAAAAAAAAGAGAGAAAAGTCAAGACATCTCCAAAATGAAGGATGATGTAATCTCCAAAAACCCAAGAGAGCTCTAATTCTGCCAAAAAAAAAATAGTAGGCAGAAAGATCGTCATGAGAAAGAATTCCAGGATATCAGACTGCCAAATCTGCCAAAGAATCCTCTTTAAATTTTGTGAAATTCTATTATCAATATTCTTTCACAAATTGCTTTCACAATATCAAGAATACTCTCTTTTCTGCTCATATCAGGGAAATTGATAGCTTCCTTGAAAGAAAGCCAATTGCAAGCAATTTGAATTCGAATCTTGATTTTACGAAGTTAAGCCCAATCGGAGATAATACTTCAGGTAGAAAAGAGGGAATATTTTCAAAGCAATGTGCATCACTTTCAATTATTTCGAATCAACAATAATTTTCAACATTTTGACAATATTTTCTAGCTATCCTGGCGTGAAGCGAGAGCTTGAGGTTCATCTTTGGCGCATCCTGACATCAGTTGTTATCCCTTTTAAGGACTTGATAATGGGAGTTTTCAAGATTCCTTCCCTTCTGTTGGTATAATCTGAGCGCATGGGCTCTCAGATTCGCACACTTCCCTGTGTCCCCACTGTCCCACCATAGACAATCCAATTTTGGCTTGAGGTTAAGCCACCAATTCCAGCAAAAGGTCACCAATTTCAAAAGTTATTTAGTCTCAGCAATGAGGCACCCAAAACCAAACCCCTTTTCAAGCTTTAGGGACCCCAATTTCATCCTTTTGCAAAACCCCTATCGGATTCATTGTGCGGAAATCCGAAGGTTCCATCATGGTTTCTTCCTTCGAGGATTCTATTCATTTTTCTTCCCAATCAGGATAAGGGTACAAACCTGAGCCTTCTTTGATGAGGTATTTCATTTTCTGCCCAATCAGGATAAGGGTACAAACCTGAGCCTCCTTTGATGAGGTATTTCATTTTCCGCCTAATCAGGATAAGGGTACAAACCTGAGTCTCCTTTGATGAGGTATTTCATTTCCCGGTCAGGTTAAGGGTACAAACCTGAGCCTCATTTTAATGAGGTATTTCATTTCCCGGTCAGGTTAAGGGTACAAACCTGAGCCTCATTCTGATGAGGTATTTCATTTCCCTGTCAGGTTAAGGGTACAAACCTGAGCCTCATTCTGATGAGGTATTTCATTCCCCGGTCAGGTTAAGGGTCAAACCTGAGCTTCGTTTCTACACGAGGAATTTTCCGTCCCATCCAGATTAAGGGCAAAACCTGAATCTCACTTTTTTTGAGGTAAAATTTTTCTTCTTTATTCTCCATTGCATATCTACCATTTTCATCAGGGCTAATATTTTCATATCCAGTCAGATCCTTCTAACTGGGGCATTTTTATAGCCCAAATTTGGCGTGTTTTTCTTTGCCACTAAGCTCGTCTTCAAGCCGGCTTAGAAGCAAAGAGGGGCATCTGTAAACACCCCAAATTTTCCTCACTCATTCTCAAACAATCCTCCTCAGGCAATGCCAACCCTGTCAGGTCAGTGTAGGAGTCAAACCCCGAGTCAGTTTCAGAAAATCACCATTTTACCCATTTTCATTAGGAAAATTACCATTTTACCCCTAGGTCATCCCGGACCCCAGTCAGTCGGAGTCAACCAAGCTCATTGGTCAGTTCAAGACAGTTAGAATATCAGTCATCTCAAGCTCATCTGAGCTCACAATGAACAGACCATTTTCATTTCTGACCATTCCTGCCAAAATGGGATCATTTCTTCAAAAATGAGCTCATTTCTCACTTGAATCCAAGCCAATTGTCTCTAAGTCAGTCATTCTCAGTCAGTCATGTTCCCCAGAGTCTAACTTGAGCTCACCAGGAGTTCAAGTGCTCCAGTTTCAGTTCAAAACCATTTCCAAGTGTCTAGGAGCCCATTTTAGTCCATTTTAGCTCTTTCAGCTGAAATTGAGCTGAGTTCAGTCAATTGAGCTAGTGTTCAAGCTTTGATTTTAGTTCATATCAGTATTACTGACCTTTGTTCTAGCTCAAACCCAGTTTAGGTTCGTAATTCACTTCACTCTAGTGATCATTCCGTACCATTTCTCTAAAAATGGCAGCTTTTCTTGAAAATTCAGTCGGAAAGGTCAGTTGAGTCAGTGCCTGGTCTGTTCATTTGAGTTCTGAAACTCTAAAACCCAGCTCAATCCATCTCACTTCAGTTCAATCCAGCTCGAACCCCAATTTTCAGTGTCACTCTGACCCAGTAGAGTCCCGAAAACCATTTCTTGAGCTATTTTGCAAATTTTATCAATTTTAATGCTTTTTAAACTGGTACAAGTGTCAATCGGGGTCTGACATCCAAAATTCTTTATTCAAGGCTAGCATTTCGCATAACATTTCATGTCATTTCTCATTATTTCATATCATTTCTCAGCATTTCATAACATTTCATCACATTTCATTTCATTTTCGAAGTCCAGAACTCTAGCTTTATAAATTTCAATCCAGATTGAGTTTTAAAAGTTTTCAAAAATCAATTTCAAACCTCGGGTTTCCAAAATTGACATTTTCACCCCGGGAGTCTAAATTTGGAAATATTTTCTCAAGAAAAATAATCTGGATTTCTTTCAAAATCAAATTTTTAAGTTTTACACTGGATTTGCTTCGCAATGAGCTATTGAACTTCAAAATCTGAGCTCGTTTCAAAAACTGCCAAAAATAGCTCATTTTGTCTGAAAATAGATTTGGAAGCATTTTCTCAACAAAAACAATTTGGATTTCTTTCAAAATTACATTTTTAAATTCTACATTGGATTTGCTTCGCAACGAGGTATTGAACTTCAAAATCCGAGCTCGTTTCAAAAACTGCCAAAAATAGCTCGTTTCATCTGGAAAGTTTCTGAAAAGACTATTTTACCCCTTTAATCATCAAAATGAATTTCAAAAGTGGAATTTGGACCCGCTCTCAGATGGCCCATCCATTTGCCTTTTCTGTTTTAATTTATAAAAAAAGAAAAAAAGTTTTTTACCTTTTTCTTTATTTTTTTTGTTTGTTTTATTTTTTTTTATTATTATTTTATTTTCCTAAGGTGGGACCCACAAGGGGGTCGACCACCCTAGCCCTCAATCCAGCCCATTTCCTTTCTTTCTTCCTCCATTTTCTTTTTTATTTTTATTTTTATTTTTATTTTTTTACTTTCCTTTTTTTCTTTTTTTTCTTTTTTTTCTTTTTTTTCTTTCTTTTCTTTCTTTCTTCTTTCTTTTTCTTTCTTTCTTTCTTTCCTCCTTTCTTTCCTCTCCCAGCCACTCACGTATACCCTATCCAGCCCCTTCTCTTCCTCTTTCCCTCTCCTTTTCCTCCCTTTCTTTCCTTTTCTTTCTCCCCTCTTCTTTCATTTTCCTTTTCCTTCTTCCCTTCCTTACTCCTTTCTTCCTCCAAAGCCATACGGCTGTAGCCTTGGGCATTACACAGCCTTCTTCATTAATCAATGGTAACTTAGGGAAAGATATCATCTTTCCTAAGTTACCAATCAAAAACAAAAGGAAAAAACGAACGGCTGGCCTCCCAAGCTCAATTCACGTCTCTCTCTTTCTCTCTCTCTCTCTCTCTCTCTCCCTTGAGCTCTCTCCTTCTCTCTTGGCTGTTGCAGCCACAACAGCCATCCTCCTTGTAGCAGCTCCTCACCATTGCTGCAACATCCACAGCAGCTTCTCCACCTCTCCTTCCTTGACAGCACCACCTACACTTGATGCAGCCTATCTTTCACCACAGCACAACAGCTTCAACTTCAAGTTCTAGCAAGCTCCTCCCTAATCAAGGCAGCAGCAACATACTATCATCATTAGCTCCAACTTCCATCGTTGCAGCACCTTCAAACTTCAAGCTCTCCACAGCAGCAGCCTTCTCCAGCCACCTGTGTCAACTACACTTTGACAGCAACACAACCACCTTCACCAGCCGGACCTCCTTCCTCTAGCCATTCCTCTCAGCCGGTTCAGCCACCTTAAAGCCCAGCTCCCCCTTTGCTTCAGCCACATCAAGAGGCTCCTTGATCACCCTTTGCTACCATCCTCTCCTCCATAGCAGCATCAACTACTCTAGCCGGCAGCCACCAAGTGGCAGCTCCACCTCCTTTGCAGCAAGGCGCCACCACCAGCCGGACCTCCATCCAGCTACAATCCTCATTCACCACAGCCCAGCAACAGCCCCTAGGCGATCAGAATCTTCTCCCACTTCAGGTCTCCATTGCTCCAGCTTGCTACCTTCAGCCAATCGTTTCAAGCCCCAACGCTCTTCCAAACTCCCACGCAGCCTCTTCAAGTCCAACTACCAATCCAAGCGAGCGCAAGGTAAGGCTATGTTCCCCATTTGTGTTGAACGATCTCCTCTAAAATATTTACCCCTTTAAGATGTTGAATCCCATATGAAAATACAGATTTTAGGACAGGTTTTGCGTGGTTGAAAGTTCTTATTTTCTATGATAAGGCTACATAGGTGAGATGATCCATCCCTTTGATGGACTGGATCTCTCACTAATAGCCAATATCAAGTCAACTTCGTACATCCCCATTTTTTTTTTTCTTCATTTTAAACATTATATTTATGTTAAATATGCATTTTAGGCATCTCATTAATTTAGTTTTATTATTTTATTAGTAGTTTATTTAATGTCCTTAAGATTCGTATTAAAACTTGTAGATGTTAATTTCAGCATAAGTTGCAGTCATTATTTTACATAGATTTTTGTTTCAATAAATCCAAAAAAAAAATATTTGTAGTTAGGTTTATTTGTCCAAGATCTCATGTTAGAAATTTAGATCCGTTTGAGTTTTGGAACCTTATCAAAAAAATCAAATCCCAAGCTGGGATTTTGGACTTCTCTGAATTTTCAATTTCTGCTTTAGCAGACAAAAACCTCCGGCACCACCCTTGTGGAAGATTCGGATTGTCCTTCAAAAATCACAGTGTATTCATAATCGAATCTACTGATGATCTGGAAATTTTTAAGTTTTTCCAGTTAGTTTTGTCCTCTGTCAAAAATCAGATTTCCCAGCCGCCTGGGAAAATCTTGATTTTCCTTCGTCAGGGTATAGACAGACCCTAATGCACCAACTCCTCCAAATCTTTAGTCCGTCTGCAAAAACTTTCAACATGAAAGTTGTTCCTAACATGATTTCCTGTCATTTCCCAAAATGGGAGAATTTTTGGATCTGTTTCATTATTTTTCCCGGATTTTCTCTTTCTGTCTAACAGATTCCAATGTCCAGAAATTCCAGAGATTTAGGTCTCTGATAATAGTGTGGTCTTTTCCAAACCGTAACCCGAATCCCAATAGTGAAAAAGATAAAATCTTCCTATGTTTGTCAGGGACATTTTCCCACAATTTTAGCCATTTTCCCATCTGTCTGCCATTTTTACCACATTTTCTATCGAAACCTGTCTGTTTCCTTCATTTACTAGAGTCGCCGGATTCCGATCCGATTTGCCGGAGTGGTACAGCTCCGACCATAGGTCAAAACCAGAAAGTGTAAAAGGCCAAAATCCTTGCCTTACTGTCCTATGTCATCCCATAAAATTTGGGAAATTTTTATGGAAATTTGATATCCTAAATCCCCTTTAGAATCAACATTTTAGGCAAAAATCACAAAATTTAGGGTTTTTATTTGAATTTCCATATTTAAAAATACAAAAAAAATTATATTTTAGAGATCCATTATGTTTATAGGGTTATTTTAGTTGTCCATGCAAAATTTGGTTTAATTCCAAGTTCATTTTCTCCATGTGTTAGTTTATCTTTAAATTCAGAAGCGAAAATCAGGCGAAAATCAGGTTAAATTTGATATTTTCGCCATTTTAGGGTTTGTATCATGTACATAAGCATGTAGAATCATATTAGGGTTAATTTTAATCTCATTTGCATTTCATATTTTTCAATTTTGCAAAATTTATTTCAGAAAACCCTGGTTTCAAGGCCATAGTCTTGTTATCAGGGGTATTTTGGTCATTTTGACCTAAATTTCGAAATTTCAATTTCTAATTCTCCAAAATTTCATGCATATCATCATATTTTATTATATTATGTTTGATTTATTTCATTTGATTTTCAAAATTCCAAAATTTATAAAAATTCTTTCATAAAACCCTGATTTCAAGGTCATCAGGGGTATTTTGGTCATTTTGAACCCCAATTTCGAATTTTCAAGTTTATTTTCCAAATTTATTCATTATTTATTATGTTTATATCAAAGGGGGGTATGAATTTGGGTTTATATCTGAATAATATCCGATAATTTCTCATATTTTCGGATAAATTCAGAATAACCTACATTTTTGTGCTAACCTTGTTTTCTAGTTTTGCAGGAACATTCAAGAAGAAGACTTAGATTTTATTTTTTTATTTCAATTCAATGTAACCTCAAATGTAATAATTTGGAATAAGAGTTACTTTTCTGCTTAGAATAGGGCTGCATTGCATATAGTTTAATTTATGCAAATTTCGATATTTGATGTATGATTCATGTGCATTTATTTCAAATCCACTATGGTTTACACGAATGGCACGTGCACAAGCTTTTATGGAGTTTATAAACTCGGTGGGATTCGTATTTATGGCCATAGTCAGAATACGAAGAAAACCAAGATTTATGATCTTTATATCAGCCACATTCAGCCTACACTCTTAGGCTAACTTCAAAAATGCACTGCATTTCTCAAAGTTTCAAAAGGATTTCCCAATTCCTCAATGAAATTCCCTTTTCAAATTCATTCATTCATATGATTCAAATTGCATTATTTTCAAACTCCTTTTCCAATTTCAATTTCAGAAAATTCAATTTTCTCAAGAATTTCCAAGTCTTTCTCAGGATCTGATTTTCTCAAAATCCTAAGTTTTCAAATGACATTTCAAAGCATTTCCCAAGTTCAAATCAAGATTTTCCTATGTTTTCAAATTCTCAAATTTCAAAATCCCAAGTTTTCAGAAATCGATTTTCTCATATTTTCCAATTTTCCTGAGAATTCATTTTCCATTTCAAAAGTCATTTTCCAATAAATTTCTTAGATTTTCTCAAGATTCTCAAATCCATTTTCTCATAAAAGCAATTCCAAGTTTCCAATCTCAAAACCAATTTTCTCAGTTTTTCAAGCTTTCCTGAGAAATCACTTTTCAATGCAAATTTCTGATTTCCAATGAAATTCAATGATTTTCCCAAAAACTCCAATTTCAAGCACTTTTCCAATCATTTTTCCAAATGCATTTCAATTTTCCAAAGCAAACATCATAGTTTCTCAAACTTGCATTTTTTAAAAATTTCATAGCACAAGCCTGATTCTTTGTGCATTCTAGGGAAAATAGAGCATAATTTAGCTATTTGAGTCAAATTAAAGCACGTAATTGATCCTTGGTTCAATTACCCCTGGTAAAGGCGCCAGGAACGGTTGAACCTCGTACCGACAGGCGGATCCCATTCCACGAAATTTTCCCGTAAATTTTAAAAACGGAGGCGAGTAATTTTTAAAACCAATTTCAAAACTTTGGTCGAGTTTGACTCGCGAAATTCATTTCTCTCTCGCAAGGGAGGGGAAAAATTTTGCGATGATAACAGAATCCTTGAAATCACCCTCAAACGGAGTTAGATCATCTTCTTGGGTCGATTTTGGGGTTCTTGGATGAAATCCATGGTTAAATCCATGAACACAAGAGTTTCCATGGTGAAATCTATTGAAAAATCATAAAAACTAATAAAATAATAATAAAATAATATTAAATAAACTCACCTTGGGGCTGCAGCTGCAATGTAGGAAGGTGGAGGTGCTGGAGAGGAGAGAGAAGCCACGAAAATTTGAGAGAAAAAGAGCCCCTTTTTGACCTCTTGAAGTCCCCTATTTATAGGTTTTCAAAACCTCCTTAATTAGGGTTAATTAAGGAGTTTTATTTTTTTAGAACTCTTTCTAATAAATCCAATAAAGGGGGCAACTATTTTTTGGAGAATTATAGCCTAGGTGGGACTCTAATTAATCCCTAATTAGCCCCTAACTAAACCTAGAAAACCCCCAAATGTGATGCCACTTGGCATCTTCCATATTTGGTTTTTTAAAAACCTTTAAAAACACTAGTTTTAAAAACTAAACTTCAAAATGGGTTTTCAAAATGATATTAACTCTTCTAAACCCCTAACACTAACCAAGACACTGACTTACCCTAGTCTAGCCCTGACTTACTCGAATATGGCACCACCCCGAGTGGGCCCTACTTGAGTTTTTCAAAAAGCGATTTTAAAACTTGAAATTGAAGGAGTTTTCAAAAGGATTTTCAAAAGCAATCTTAAAATTAGAATTTTTTAAATGGCATAGGGTTCTAACCAAGTCATAACTCCTCTGGATATGGTGCCAACTGAGTGGGCCCGCATCGAGTTTTGAAGAATTTTGAAATAAACACTGAAAATGGTTTTGAAAAGGGGTTAAAATCAGTATTTGAAATTCAAGATCTTTGAAAATAGGGTATCAAGCGAACTGGAACTCCGAGTTAGAGTCTTGAACTCTTAGGATTCTGAGATTTTAGATTTTAGAATTCAAATGGAAGAGTTTTCGAAAGATTTTATCAAAAACTAATGAAATAAGTCAAAAAAAACACAGTCAGGGGTAGACTCCTAACTCGACCGACCTCTAAAATAGAGCCCTGAATTAACTGGACTCTGTAAAATGACCTAAATTTTGAAAACAATAAAAAATAAAATAAAAACAGACTTCAAAACAGACTCCTGACTAGACTAGGACTCTGGGACAGAGTTCTGATCGGACTGAAACTCTAGATTTTTTTGGTATTTTCTGAAAAACAAATGAAAGAACTTGTCAAAACAGTGAAAACAATAACAAATATTGGAATAAAACAAAGTTCTGATTCAACTGAGACTCTGGGGACAGAGTCCTGATTGAACTAGGACTCTCAGATTTTTGGATTTTCTGAGAAAACAAATGAGAGAATTTTGAAAAAACAATTAGAAATAAGATGAAATTGAAGTTTTGGTTCAGAGTCCTGATCTGATTAGGACTCTAAGAAAGAGTCCTGATTCGATCAGAACTCTAAGAATTTTGGTTTTCTTTTTCTGGTAGGCAAATGATGAAATTTGGGAAAAGCTTTTGAAAACCAGTGAAAATGAAGTGAGAAAATCAATTTTGGATAGAGTCCTGCTTCGATTAGGACTCTGGGGTAGACTCCTAATTCGATCAGGACTCTAGGATAAAACCTCAGAATTTTGAAATTCTTTGATAAAAGTATAATAGTTTTGACAGATGAAAAGATTTTTGAAAGATTCTTTCAAAATTTGAAATCAGGATCAGAGTCCTGATCCAACTAGGACTCTCTGAACAGAGTTCTGTTTTGACTAAAACTCTGAGTTTCTGACTCATTTTGAAAGATTTTAAAAGATTTGATTGAAAATAGATAAAATAGTTGTAAAAGATTAGAGTCCCAATCCAATTGAAACTCCGAAGAAGAGTCCTGATCTGACTGGACTCTTGAAGAAGAGTCCTGATCCAACTAGGACTGAAATTTTGGCCAAACAGAAGATTTTGAAAGGTTTTCTTCAAAAACAGGTAAAAAGGTAGTGAAAAGTAGAGTTTTGATCCGACTAAGACTTTGGAAAAAAAGTCCTGATCGAACTAGGACTCTAAGATTTTTGATAAGTGAAGGAATCCAGAAGCGACACCACCTAAATGGGTCTCATTTGAGAATTGAAATCAATTGAAATTGAGTTTGAAATGAATCTAGATCGTTTTCTAAGAAAGTATTTCAAAATATAAGGTCCCGGGGGTTGGAAAATGACAAAATGTTGAATAAAAACCAAGGTTTTAAAATTGTTTTTGAAAGAAAAGTTTTAAAACTCAAATCTGGATTGAATGTTTTGAAAACAGGACTGCTGGATCTCAAAAATGAGATGTAATGACATGCAATGCTATGCAATGCGATGAAATGATATGCAAAATTGTATGCAGTGATATGCAATTACATATGAAATGGACAAACACTGGATGAGGGTGAAAATTTGGGGTGTTTACACTAGTCAAACTAGTTAACCCAAGTAGGTGAGGCGTGTACCTAGTCTAAGCCAAGTCAAGTCGATCTAGCCAGGTGTGGCGTGAACCTAGTCCTAGTCATATCCTAAAACTGCCCCATTTTGGTTTTTAGTGATCTATTTGACTTTAGTTTTAACCCATATTAGATATAGGATAATTTAGTATAATGATTCATTTGTTTACATTAGTTAGATTTTAGAAATCCATGTTGCATTAATGTGTAATTGTTCATTGTGTTTGATTTAAGTAGTTCCTTTAGTTAAAATGTATTTAGTTTGTATTTATTGCAGCTTCTCATTCATATAGTTAGGTTTGCACTTTTTATTATATTAATTGCATTTGCATTAGTACTTAATATAGCTTTAGTCCTAATTTGCATAGTTTATTCCATTTTCATTACACTTAGCATCATTTCAACATTGCTTAAAATATAATCCACGAATTTGAGAAGACTCAAGATTGCCAAATTCGAATTCCATCAATTAATGACCCTTATCTAGAATTCGATTTACCCTAAAGTAAGAAATCAATCTATTACTAAATCAATGGTTAATATCTAATGAATATCAACTAAAATTTGTGGAAAATATCATATACTAACAATAAAGGAAATAACTCCTAATTCAAACTTACCAAATCCTTCACTAAAAACGTCCAAAGTAGCCAATACCTAATACAACGCACCTAGACACACTAAAGACTTTCTAAATACTCAAAACACTTAACAAATACAGCCTAGAGCTCTAATGGAGCTCTAATGGCTGCCGCCCTTCCTTGGGGAAGACAACTAACTAGGTAAAAATAAAATTTTCACTTAACTAACATAAAATTTCAAAACTAAGCAAATAATATCATGCTAATGACAAGTCTAACTTAACGTATGACCTTAATTAATCTAATTACACTAAGAAAAACCACATTAAGTAAATATTATGCTGGAAATAAACATTACATGAAACGTGAACAACAACCTAACTACACGCATAACCTAAAACAATAATGATTGAAGCTAATTAACACTATGTTTACCACCAAATAAAAATCTACCTTAACTAAATATTAATCAACAAATTAGACCATTGTAACAACTGGAACTAAATGAAAAATTACTACAGCCGGTTGGACAACAACTAAAACAAAGAGGTAAAACTCGATTATTTTTGTATTTTCAATAGAAACAAAACACCAAACGATATTTAGAACAATCCTAAAATGCTAAACTCGACCAAGACGCACTTTGTAAAATTGTAAAATCAACAAGAAATGCAGGCACACAGCTTGAAGTCGAAGATTACACACACATAACAAACATGAACTCTAATTCAACGATTGTTTTTAAAAAAAACCAATCACACGACAAACCTAGACTCAAACCAACCTAGTTCTTCAACGAAATCAAATTAGACTCAACCTAAATGAGGTCTGCTAACCTCATTCTTCTACTAAAATGACCAAAGGCTTCACATAAAAAGGAACCAAGATCGGCTAGAATGGATCTAGCCGATTTTTGGTTTTCACTTAAACACGCCCTTTGATTTAGACCCAACACCCAAAATAAATCAAAATGAACTTTTTTTTAAATTGGTTTTTCTGTAGAAACAACACACCAAAACACGCTGAATATAAAAAACAAATCGGCTAGAATAACATCTAGCCGATTTCCACGTTGTGAGTAAAAAATGATGGAAATCAATACTCGAACACAAAAACAATGAAACAAAACCTAGATCTACCCTGCTGGTCTGTGCACGAGTTCTATACTAGGGTTGAAATAAGAAAAATACAGTAAACACACAGAAAATAAAACACGAAAAACAAGCACACACGTTTTAGGCTTTAACTAGAAGAAAAGAGAGAAGAAGACCTACATCCAGGGCGATCCGACGATTGTGGGGGAGAAGAGAGCGAACAATGGCACTAGATTCACGTCCCGAACTATTCGAGAATGCTGGAATATCACCACGAGCAGGGTTTCTTCAGCTGCAACACGTTGGAGATCCACCGAAGATGGAACGGGTGCCGATTCGCGATCGGAGGGCTTAGAAAACCGGATGGAGGTAGGGTCGGCTCATCTTGTTGGGGTGTTTCGCACTTCCAAGCAAGATAAATGGTTTCCACCTCTGCTACACCTGCAAAAACACAGCAAATGTTGATTAAACACAACAAGGAAGATAAAGAACTGAATAAAATTGAAATGGGAGGCGGAATAATGCTTGATTTCAAGCAAAAACCCAATCTTTGATGGAAAATGAGATGAAATGAAGGGTTGGAAGGGGGCTGGAGTTAGATTCACTGTAGGAGGCGCCAATCCCAATGCCAAATATGCCTAGGGTTTGCTGGAAGCTATAATTTATACTTTTGATAGTTTTCAGAAACAAGGTTATAAAAAAATAAATTTCTATGCGCCACTTTCTGGGGGGTTTTCTGCAAAAGTTTTCTAAATGGGTATGGATATGAGTGTGGGTTGGATTTTGGGCTTTCTAAAGGTTGATCCAAGGTCCAAACAGCCTAGTTGGGTTGGATATGGATCCGATCCACCTCAAAATTCGTGCCCGAATATTAAAATAGCCATAACTCTCTCATTTTAGCTCTGATTTCTCTAAAATTCGAACCACAACCCCTTACTATCAAAATGCATCTAAACATGGGTTTAAAATCTTAATCTCACTACAAAATGCATGAATAACTTGTTAACATGATGTGCATTTCATGCATCATCAACCATCATCTCGGGGCAAATATTGAGGCTACTGCCTCCATCGACGAGCACGTGAGGTACAATCATCACCCTGGTTCAGACCATAATATACAAAGCATTATTATGAAATGTATGAGGCTTGGGTAGATCCTCATCTGAGAATGTGATTGAAGCATTGGTCATGGCCTGATTGATGATCTGGGACATGTCTTCTGGAGTGGTGTCGGGCTTGACCTTGATTTTTCGCAGCAAGTCATCCAGGACTTGCTGATGTTTGGGAGAGGTACGTGTCAGCTCGAGAATCGAGATATTGGAAAGGGCAGTAATTGGTCTTTGCACTGTATCGACCTTCTCCTCTGATGCTTTGTCCTTTTCAGACACTTATTTAATAAAGTTTTTGGGGAACCATGACATTCTTTTGATCACCTTAGAAGATACCCTGGCAGGCTCTTTTGGGACATTCAGCTTGCTGAAAGCTGAAACGAGGTCCATCTTCTGGTCATTGGACTGGGCCTTATGCAATACTAATACCTGATATTGAATATTGATATCACTACTAGGGCATGACTTGAAATGCTCTTGTGGCTGAAATGGATGGTCAGATATCATTGCAGTCGAGTGCTAAAGGAATGGCTGATTTAATATTCCCATTTTCTTATCTTCGGCACCTTCTACCAGCATATTTTTATAAATATAGCCTTGTATGATGTTTTTGAGAACAAAACAGTTCTCAGAGTCATGTCCCACTGTTCGGTGGAACTTACAAAATCTTTATTTCATTTTCCCCATGACCACTAGTGGATCGGCCACCCTTGAAAGCTTTATCATATCACCATCGAGCATATACTCTAGTACTGTCTCAAGAGAATGATCCAAGGGAGTAAACTTGCGATTATAACTCCACCCGTCATGCTTCAGTTTTTTTGAGGTTTCGACCCTTGCTCGAGAGTCTGCTATGGTTGTCTGTCATACTGAGGGATCAATTTGCCCTTCTGGTCATTTTTGTTGTGATTCTTCACGTTTCCCTTATGTTGGTTCTTACTGTTGCTGGCAGGGTAAGTGAAATGGGTTTTCTTTTTGGACTACGGTTGAGCATTGTTCTTGGTGAACGTGAAATCCTTGTAAGATCCATTTTCCATACTCAACTTGATCCATTTGGCTCGTTCTGTCAACTCAATGAAAATTTTTAATGGAAGGTGGAGATCAATCCCCTTAGGGGTTGTGCAAAGTTACTCAAGATCAAGGATAGTGCGTGTCCTTCTGATATTGGATCCTGCATTTTGTTACAAGCAGATCTCCACCTGTGAATAAAATCCTTGGCTTTCTTATTTTCCTTCTGCTTCAGGACTGCAGAGGTGGCTAAGAGTCGGGAGTGCCTCAACATTGAATAAGAAGCGCTCAATAAACAGGTTGACCACATTGTCAAACTCCTTCATCTCTATGGGGTTAATGTGCTCTGGATACCATTTTGCTGCAATTTCTTCTAGACTGTGAGGGAAACAAAGGAATAAAGCTTAATTGTTTCTCCTGAACCTGGAACATTCTGCGAAGAAAAGGGTGAGATAAGCCTTAGGATCGCCAGAGCCATCAAACTTGATAAATTTCTTGGAGAGATTGTCAAGATTGTCATCCCCATCCAGTCCGTCATAAAAATATTTACTTGTAAAGACCTTCTTACCCTTATCATGAGCTTGTAGGTCTTTGACCATCTTGACCACATCTTTGAGTTGTTGCTGATCAGGGTCATTAACAGACTGGTTCTTGGACTTGTAAGCCGACCCCTGCCCTTGAGTCAACTTTATAAATGCCTGCTGGGTTTTATATTTCTCGTGAGTATCTTTCACTAATTTTGCTTCATCAGAAGTTTGCTCGTGATGACTCTGCCTTTTGGATATTTTCACATTCTTTTTCACCGTTCGACCTTTGACCTTCTTCTTAGTATGAGCTCTTTCTGAAGCGGCCCTTATCTCTTCGGACAACATCTTGCTCATCATTCTCTGAAATAGTAAGTATATTTGAGGGTCAATGTCATCATTGACCTATTGGTTTCTGTTCCCGGCAGACCATGTAGAGGCCATTTCTTGTTCTGAGGCTGAAGAGTAACTAATATGTTAAACTGGTGCGGTTTTCCTGCCAGACCTTGTATGAACCATGTAAGGATGCAAGTGCTCTCTGCAAGGCAAAACTGAGGGTTAGCTGCTGAAAATGGTTTTGAATAGGAAATATTTGCTGGATATTTTGGTAGACAATTGGAAGGATATCCCATTACTAAGGACTGAGTCGCCGCTGGAGTCACGATAATTGCGCTGCTATTCTTTGCAAAATAAACAACTGGAAATATGCCTTGTTACCTAGGCGAGGTCGTCAAACCAAGATAGGATAAAAATTTAAAGGATTTTTATTGAAGAAAAAACATGATTTTATTAATAATAAACTTGGCAAAGAGGATGGGGACAAACAATTTTCCACCACTCCTGATAATCAGCAGGCACTCGAGGACCAAGAAAAATAGTAAGAGTATCAAACAAATCACATTCATATATAGCAGAATGGTATGCTCTGGACCACTGATCTGATGTGAGATCAAACTCTGGCATGATCCCAGACAGTAGATGAGCTTCTATGCGCTTTTGTCTTTGAGAAAACTGCCTGACACATCGTTTTGGATGGTAGTAGGTACAAAAGAATGGGCCAAGTAGCCTGAACTTCTTGTCGTATGCATAAGTATATCTGAGAGGTGATTCCTGACATTCAAAGTAATCCCACACGACTTCTTCTTCTTGAAGGTTGTCGATCAAGAACATGTATCGTGCCACTAGAAGATGTTTTTCGCCATTATACCTAAATGTGCTGGCTCTGGTGGGTACATGTCTAAGGAACTAGGATTGCAACGCGTAGGTGAATCCCTGAACTAGAATCGATTCTGCAAGTGTGAAACGGGTCAACCCTCGGTACAAGAAAGCTAATGTGGCCATGGCTATAGAGAGGCGGCTGGTCTGTCGACTTTCCCACCTTCGTAAAAGCTGAACTATCCTGATGTCTACGTAACTCCGTCCGTCTGGAAAGAAAGCCAATCCCACAATGCATAGGACCATCGCATGATGGATTCTCTCTCGAGCTGTTCGGGATAAGGAGTTGACTTCTATGAATGCTTCATACTGTTTGTAGATCTCAAGCAGGTTCACATATTCATTTCTATCTTCCTCGATCAGCAGCCAAGACTTACATCCTGTCATGCAAGCTAAGGCGTCTCAAAGATCCAGACTCTTCACATTGATCAAGAATTGTTGTTCCAATGGGTGTCCAGGCTGACTTACTGGCTCGGGCAATCCTATGATCTCTGAAAACTCATCCATTAACAAAGTCATTTCTTCTCATGGGAACCAGAACGTACAAGTATGCAGATTCCACCGCTCTGCTAAAGCTTGAATCAAACTGCCGTTGATGATCTACTTTCTCACTATGGATGCCAGTTCTAACCCACAATCATTCAGATGGTCCAAAAACATGCGAGAGAAATTTTTTTGAGCCAAGAATAGTACCACCGGGGAATGAAGGATCCAATGCTAAGGACTCGATGCTTACGAAGACCTTGCCACACCTCGTAGGTAATGTGGCCCTCAGGAAAGACTGAATCGAGTTGACTGGATGCCATCACACTGAAAAACAGGGAAAATTGGAATGAGACTTGAAAAAAAAACATGAATCTTGAAATATTGCAGGCAGGACAAAAATGAAGCTGGAAATTCAAGATCCAGAGTTATGAAAGAATGGAAAATCACCTGGAGTTTTGAAGGAAATTGGATAATTTGGGAAAATCTTTCAGGGTTTGAAAAATAAGAAGAGGATATTAAAAATAGATGAAAATAGGGGATTTTGAAAATTGTCTAATATTTTAAAAAATGGGGAAATATGGGAAAATTAAAAGGAAAATGACTACGATACATTCAATCGCATCCTGCATAAACAATTATGCACATACAATATTCCCTAAAAGCTGACTCTATATGCACAAGTTTTGAAATAGTTGTAGGACCTTAATCCTAACTCTAAGGTTCAAATCATCTCTGTCCAATCATGTTATGCCGATATACTCGAGCTGAGGCTCGATGTACGTGACATAAAATCAATTCCTGGGGTTCTAGGTTCATGTCTTCCAACATCCTTGAGCACCTGCCGATATACTTTAGACTATGGCCCTTGGTACGTGGTAGGGGGTTTTAACCCAAACAGGTGGCCCAGTTGTGAGGCTTTGTCCCAAACTATGGTTCTGGAAGAAAGCTCAGCAACGTGAAGACCGAGTAAAGATAGTTGGGGTTATTTTAGAAACATGATCACATGCAAGAAAATAGAGGGCTCTAAGCCTAGAGAAGTGAAATTTTGAAAAATTTGAAGAAGCAAACATAGTTTTCAATCAGATCCTAGATTGAGGAGAGTTGTATTTGACCTAAGTCTAAGTGAGCATGAATAATGTCTCCTCAATCCATCCTACCAAACCATACCTGAGTCTATATGAAATTCATGTCAGCTAGGTTTGAATCTAGGCTCTTAGGTTCACGTGATATCATAAAATAAAAGCTGACATTTGTAGAACATGATTTTGATAATTTGAATAAAGCAGAGCATTAGATTAATCAGGCGAAGATAGGTCCCATCACGGTCGCCAACCTGTTATCATCGCAAAAATTTTCTTTTGCAAGTCAAACTGACCTTTGAAAAAGATTTTGAAAATAACTCACCTCCATTTTTAAAATGCAGGAAAATTCCGTAGAATGGGACTTGCCTGTCGGTACAAGGTTCAGTCGTTCATGGCGCCTTTACGAGGGGTAATTGAACCAAGGATCAATCTAGTGCTTTGCTTTGCTCAACTTATCTAAATCATGCTCTATTTCCTAAATGCACAAAAAATCAGGCATATGCTATGAATTTCTGAAAATGCAGGTTTGAAAACATGATGTATGCTTCAGAATTTTGGAGAATACTTGGAAAATAAACACTTAGAAAATCACAAATCATGATTGGGAGAGAGTTTCTGAAGAAAAGAAAATCGATTTCTGAAGAAATACAAGTGTTTTGTGAAAATCAATTTCTGAGGAATTTCAAATAACTTTGGGAAAAATACTTGATTTCTCTGAATTCAGACTTTGAAATTGAAGATATTATGACTTGGAAAATCGTGATTTGAACTTGAGGAATACCTGAAATACCACTTCAAAGCTCAAAGTTTTGAGAAAATCAATTTCTGAATAAGGCTTACAAAATTTTGGGAAAATCGATTTCTCTGAATTGGAATTGGAATTTGCAAATTGAATGAAATGAATGAATATGGATTTGAAAGACATTGTTTTGAAGAATTCAGAAAATCTTTTTGTATTTTTGAGAAATGCAGTGCGTTTTGAAGTTAGCCTAAGAGTGTAGGCTGAATGTGGCTAATACGAAGATCACAAATATGAGTCTCATTTGTATTCTGACTATGGCCATGAATACGAATTTCACTGAGTTTGTCAACTCCCTAAGAGCTTGTGCATGTGTCATTCGTGTCAATCATGGTGAAATTAAAATATGTGCATGAATGACAAACATAGCAGTTATATATCAAAATTTAAACTATATGCAATCCAAATCCTTATCCTAGGCAGCAATTGAAATTCTTATTCCAAAGTTTAATTATAATTTACATCACTAATTGAATTTAAATAAAGGAAAATAAAGAAGATACAACCTTGAATGTCCCTACAAAACTAGAAAATTTGTTAGTGAAGATATGTTGGCCTTTCTAGATTTATCCAGTAATATCTAGAAATTACTGGATTTATCTAGATATAAGCCTTTTTCATGATTTTCTTGATATAAACATAATAAAATATGAAATAAAATTGAAGAAATAATAAAGATAAACAACTTTGAAAATCGAAATTTGGGGAAATTGACAAAAATACCCTTGAAAATAAGACTATGGCCTTAAAACTTTGGAATTTGAAATAACATAAAGTCAAATAACCACAAAATCGAGTGTGAAGTACTCTTATATGATTAAAAATATGCACAAACCCGAAAAACATAAACTTTTATACAAAAAACTAAAAATATCACAAAAACTGTGATTTTGTTAGTGTATTGGGATCCTGTGGGCACCCTATTTTGCAATTTAATCCATTCAAGCATCAAATGATATCCAAAATCAGTAAAAATTAACATCTTCACTTCTTATAACCCTAAAATTAGATTGGAATCATAAAAACCTGTTTTTGATATAATTTAAATATGAAAATTATACAAAACCCTAAAATATGCTATTTTTACCCGTGGGCACGTACCTATTTCAGTGTTAGACCCGAATCATGAATCAATTCACCATGGAAATTCATGAACTTTTACAGATACATAATAGACAAAAAAACATAGATTTTCATTTTTACATATAGGAAAAATCATCTTCGGTTATGGAGATATCGTTCCAGCAATATTTGATCAATTATAACAAATATATAAAAACTTTCAAAACCGATACTTTTGGTTTTAAATATAGATAAAATATCAAAACACATCAGAAAATTCTAGGATTTCAGCAGTATATAGAGGACTTATAGATAAATAACTTTTTTTTTTACAGATCATTAATCGAATCTCTGGTTAGGGAGATACGATCAACACAAGTTGAATTAGGGTTTTAATAAAATGTAACAAGTTCTTAAATGTTGATCTGACTCTATGACAAAATAAAAATATCAAACAGTAGTAAAGAATTATAAGAAAATTACAGTAAATAATAGACTCTAAAACAAAGCTACTGCAATTTACGGAGTACAAATCGAACCTCGGATGACAAAAATAATGCAACTGTAAGTTACATCTAAATATCAATAGCGATTTTAAGTAAAAAAAATCACGATCCAATTTTGTATTTTTCTAACAGGGTTCCTGAATCCCAAAAACTCTGATTGAATCATAATGATTTTTTTTGACAACCTTAGAACACACACATGCATGATTGAATCACTATAAAAAAATTTTGATAGCCTTAGAACACATATATGAATGATTGAATCACTATGAATTTTTTTTGACAACCCCAGAACACATACCTGTGTGATTGAATCAGAATGAAATTTTTTTGCAGCCTTAGAATATATATATGCACTATAAAATCACTACAAAAATGTTTTGACTGCATTAGCACACATATATGCATGATTGATGCACTATAAAAAAATTTTGACAACCTTAGAAGACATATATACATGATTGAAACACTATGAAATTTTTTTGACAGACTTAGAACACATATATGCATGATTGAATCACTATGACATTTTTCTGACAGCCTTAGAACACATATATGCAAGATTGAATCACTATGAAATATTTTTGACAGCGTTAGAACATATATACACATGACTGTATCACTATCAATTTTTTTGACTGCCTTAGAACACATAAAACACATAATGCAGTCAAATTTTTTTTGTAGTGATTCAATAATGCATATATGTTTTCTAAGGCTGCAAACACAATTTATTGTGATTCAATCACACAGATATGTTTTCTAAGGTTGTCAAAAAAATTTCATAGTGATTCAATCATGCATATATGTGTTCTAAGGCTATCAAAAAAAATTCATAGTGATTCAATCATGCATGTATGTGTTCTAAGGTTGTAAAAAAAAATTCATTGTGATTCAATCATGCATTAAAACACATATATGCATGATTGAAACACTATGAATTTTTTTTGACAACCTTAGAAAACATACCAGTGTGATTGAATCACAATAAATTTTGTTTGCAGCCTTAGAATACATATATGCATTATTGAATCACTACAAAAAAAAATTGACTGCATTATGTGTTTTATGTGTTCTAAGGCAGTCAAAAAAAATTGATAGTGATACAGTCATATGTATATATGTTCTAAGACTGTCAAAAATATTTCATAGTGATTCAATCTTGCATATATGTGTTCTAAGGCTGTCAAAAAAATGTCATAGTGATTCAATCATGCATATATGTGTTCTAAGTCTGTCAAAAAAATTTCATAGTGTTTCAATCATGTATATATGTCTTCTAAGGTTGTCAAAATTTTTTTATAGTGCTTCAATCATGCATATATGTGTGCTAATGCAGTCAAAACATTTTTGTAGTGATTTTATAGTGCATATATATATATTCTAAGACTGCAAAAAAATTTCATTGTGATTCAATCACATAGGTATGTGTTCTAGGGTTGTAAAAAAAAATTCATAGTGATTTAATCATTCATATATGTGTTCTAAGGATATCAAAAAATTTTTATAGTGATTCAATCATGCATGTATGTGTTCTAAGGTTGTCAAAAAAATTCATTATGATTCAATCAGAGTTTTTTGGATTCGGGAACCCTGTTAGAAAAATACAAAATTGGATCGTGATTTCTTTTACTTAAAATCGCTATTGATATTTAGATGTAACTTAGAGTTGTGTTATTTCTGTCATCCAAGGTCCGATTTGTAATCCGTAAATTGCAGTAGCTTTGTATTAGAGTCTATTATTTACTGTAATTTTCTTATAATTCTTTACTACTGTTTGATATTTTTATTTTGTCATAGAGTCAGATCAACGTTTAAGAACTTGTTACATTTTATTAAAACCCTAATTCAACTTGTGTTGATCGTATCTCCCTAACCGGAGATCCGATCAATGATCTGTAAAAAAGGAAGTTATTTATCTATATGTCCTCTATCCACTGCTGAAATCCTAGATTTTTTTGATGTGTTTTGATATTTTATCTATATTTAAAACCAAAAGTATCGGTTTTGACAATTTTTATATATTTGTTATAATTGATCAAATATTGCCGGAACAATATCTCCCTAATCGGAGATGATTTTTCCTATATATAAAAGCGAAAATCTATGTTTTTTGTCTATTATGTATTTGTAAAAGTTCATGAATTTCCATGGTGAATTGACTCCTAATTCGGGTCTAACACAGAAATAGGTACGTGCCCACGGGTAAAAATAGCATATTTTAGGGTTTTGTATAATTTTCATATTTAAATTATATCAAAAACAGGTTTTTATGATTCCAAACTAATTTTAGGGTTATAAGAAGTGAAGATGTTAATTTTTACTGATTTTGGATATCATTTGATGCTTGAATGGATTAAATTGCAAAATAGGGTGCCCATAGGATCCCGATACACTGACAAAATCACAATTTTTGTGATATTTTTAGTTTTTTATATAAAAGTTTATGTTTTTAGGGTTGGTGCATATTTTTAATCATATAAGAGTACTTCACACTCGATTTTGTGGTTATTTGACTTTATGTTATTTCAAATTCCAAAGTTTTATCAAAATATTTTCTAAAAACCCTGATTTCAAGGCCATAGTCTTATTTTCAGGGGTATTTTTGTCAATTTCCCCAAATTCCGATTTTCAAAGTTGTTTATCTTTATTATTTGTTCAATTTTATTTCATATTTTATTATGTTTATATAAAGAAAATCATGAAAAGGCTTATATCTAGATAAATCCAGTAATTTCTAGATATTACTGGATAAATCTAGAAAGGCCAACATATCTTCACTAACAAATTTTCTAGTTTTGTAGGGACATTCAAGGTTGTATCTTCTTTATTTTCCTTTATTTAAATTCAATTAGTAATGTAAATTATAATTAAACTTTGGAATAAGAATTTCAATTGCTGCCTGGATAAGGATTTGGATTGCATATAGTTTAAATTTTGATATATAATTGCTATGTTTGTCATTCATGCACATATTTTAATTTCACCATGATTGACACGAATGGCACATGCACAAGCTCTTAGGGAGTTGACAAACTCGGTGGAATTCGTATTCATGGCCATAGTCAGAATACAAATGAGACCCATATTTGTGATCTTCGTATTAGCCACATTCAGCCTACACTCTTATGCTAACTTCAAAATGCACTGCATTTCTCAAAAATATAAAAAGATTTTCTCAATTCTTCAAAACAATGTCTTTCAAATCCATATTCATTCATTTCATTCAATTTGCAAATTCCAATTCCAATTCCAATTCAGAGAAATCGATTTTCTCAAAATTTTCTAAGCCTTATTCAGAAATTGATTTTCTCAAAACTTTGAGCTTTGAAGTGGTATTTCAGGTATTCCTCAAGTTCAAATCACGATTTTTCAAGTCATAATATCTTCAATTTCAAAGTCTGAATTCAGAGAAATCAAGTATTTTTCCCAAAGTTATTTGAAATTCCTCAGAAATTGATTTTCACAAAACACTTGTATTTCTTCATAAATCGATTTTCTTTTTTTCAAAAACTCGCTCCCAATCATAATTTGCGATTTTCTAAGTGTTTATTTTCCAAGTATTCACCAAAATTCTAAAGCAAACATCATGTTTTCAAACCTGCATTTTCAGAAATTCATAGCATATGCCTGATTCTTTGTGCATTTAGGAAATAGAGCATGATTTAGATAAGTTGAGCAAAGCAAAGCACTAGATTGATCCTTGGTTCAATTACTTCTCATAAAGGCGCCAGGAACGACTGAACCTTGTACCGACAGGCAAGTCCCATTCTATGAAATTTTCCTGCATTTTAAAAACGGAGGTGAGTTATTTTCAAAATCTTTTTCAAATGTCAGTTTGACTTGCAAAAGTAAAAATTTGCGATGATAACAGGTTGGCGACCGTGATGGGACCTATCTTCGCCTGATCAATCTAATGCTCTGCTTTGCTCAAATTATCAAAATCGTGTTCTACAAATGTCAGCTTTTATTTTATGATATCACGTGAACCTAAGAGCCTAGATTCAAACCTAGCTGACATGAATTTCATATAGACTCAGGCATGGTTATGTAGGACGAATTGAGGAGACATTATTCATGCTCACTTAGACTTAGGTCAAATACAACTCTCCTCAATCTAGGATTTGATTAAAAATTATGTTTGCTTCTTTAAATTTTTTAAAATTTCACTTCTCTAGGCTTTAGAGCCCTCTGTTTTCTTGCATGTGATCATGTTTCTAAAATAACCCCAACTATCTTTACTCGGTCTTCACGTTGCTGAGCTTTCTTCCAGAACCATAGTTTGAGACAAAGCCTCACAACTGGGCCACCTATTTGGGTTAAAACCCCCTACCACGTACCAAGGGCCATAGTCCAAAGTATATCGACAGGTGCTCAAGGATGTTGGAAGACATGAACCTAGAACCCCCAAGGATTGAATTTATGTCACGTACATCAAGCCTCAGCTCGAGTATATCGGCATAGCATGATTGGACAGAGATGATTTGAACCTTAGAGTTAGGATTAAGGTCCTACAGCTATTTCAAAACTTGTGCATAAAGAGTCAGCTTTTAGGGAATGTTGTATATGCATAATTGTTTATGCAGGATGCGATTGAATGTATCGTAGTCATTTTCCTTTTAATTTTCCCATATTTTTCCATTTTTTAAAATATTGGACAATTTTCAAAATCCCCTATTTTCATATGTTTTTAACATCCTCTTCTTAATTTTCAAACCCTGGAAGATTTTCCCAAATTATCCAATTTTCTTTAAAACTCCAGGTGATTTTCCATTCTTTCATAACTCTGGATCTTGAATTTCTAGCTTCATTTTTGTCCTGCCTGCAATATTTCAAGATTCCTATTTTTTTTTCAAGTCTCATTCCAATTTTCCCTGTTTTTCAGTGTGATGGCATCCAGTCAACTCGATTCAGTCTTTCCTGAGGGACACATCTCCTACGAGGTGTGGCAAGGTCTTTGTAAGCATCGAGTACTTTGCACTGGATCCTTCATTCCCCGGTGGTACTATTCTTGGCTCAAAAAAATTTCTCTCGCATGTTTTTGGACCATCTGAACAATTGTGGGTTAGAACTGGCATCCGTAGTGAGAAAGTAGATCGTCAATGGCAGCTTGATTCAAGCTTTAGCAGAGCGGTTGAATCTGCATACTTGTACCTTCTGGTTCCCATGGGAAGAAATGACTTTGTTAATAGATGAGTTTTCAGAGATCATAGGATTGCCCGAGCCAGTCAGTCAGCCTGGACACCCATTGGAACAACAATTCTTGATCAATGTGAAGAGTCTGGATCTTCGAGACGCCTTAGCTCGCATGACAGGATGTAAGTCTTGGCCATTAATTGAGCAAGATAGAAATGAATATGTGAACTTGCTTGAGATCTACAAAGAGTATGAAACATTCATAGAAGTCAACTCCTTATCCCGAACAGCTCGAGAGAGAATCCAACATGTGATCGTCCTATGCACTGTGGGATTGGCTTTCTTTCCAGACGGACGGAGTTACGTAGACATCAGGATAGTTCAGCTTTTACGAAGGTGGGAAAGTCGACAGACCAGCCGCCTCTCTATAGCCATGGCCGCATTAGCTTTCTTGTACCGAGGGTTGACCCATTTCACACTTGGAGAATCGATTCTAGTTGAGGGATGCACCTACACGTTGCAATCCTAGTTCCTTAGACATGTACCCACCAGAGCCAGCTCATTTAGGTATAATGGCGAAAAACTTCTTCTAGTGGCATGATACCGGTTCTTGATCGACAACCTTTAAGAGGAAGAAGTCATGTGGGATTACTTTGATCGTCAGGAATCACCGCTCAGATATACTTATGCATACGACAAGCAGTTCAGGCTACTTGGCCCATTCTTTTGCATCTACTACCATCCAAAACGATGTGTCAGGCAGTTTTCTTAAAGACAAAAGCGTATAGAAGCTCATCTACTGTCTGGGATCATGCCAGAGTTCGATCTCACATCAGATCAGTTGTTCGGAGCATACCATTCTGCCATATATGACTGGGATTCGTTTGATACTCTTACTATTTTTCTTGGTCCTTGAGTGCCTGTTGATTATCAGGAGTGGTGGAAAATTGTTTGTCCCCCTCCTCTTTGCCAAGTTTATTATTAATAAAATCATGTTTTTTCTTCAATAAAAATCCTTTAAATTTTCATCCTATCTTGGTTTGACGACCTCGCCTAGGTAACAAGGCATATTTCCAGTTGTTTATTTTGCAAAGAATAGCAGCGCAATTGTCGTGACTCCAGCGGCGACTCAATCCTTAGTAATGGGATATCCTTCCAATTGTCTACCAAAATATCCAGCAAATATTTTCTATTCAAAACCATTTTCAGCAGCTGACCCTCAGTTTTGCCTTGTAGAGAGCACTTGCATCCTTACATGGTTCAGACAAGGTCTGGCAGGAAAACCGCACCAGTTTAACATATTAGTTACTCTTCAGCCTGAGAACAAGAAATGGCCTCTACATGGTCTGACGGGAACAGAAACCAATAGGTCAATGATGACATTGACCCTCAAATGTACTTACTATTTCAGAGAATGATGAGCAAGATGTTGTCCAAAGAGATAGGGGCCGCTTCAGGAAGAGCACATGCTAAGAAGAAGGTCAAAGGTTGAACGGTGAAAAAGAATGTGACAATATCCAAAAGGCAGAGTCATCACGAGCAAACTTCTGATGAAGTAGAATTAGTGAAAGATACTCACGAGGAATATGAAACCCAGCAAGCATTTATAAAGTTTACTCAAGGGCAGGGGTCGGCTTACAAGTCCAAGAACCAGTCTATTAATGACCCTGATCAGCAACAACTCAAAGATGTGGTCAAAGACTTACAAGCTCATGATAAGGGTAAGAAGGTCTTTACAAGTAAAGATTTTTATGACGGACTGGATGGGGATGACAATCTTGACAATCTCTCCAAGAAATTTATCAAGTTTGATGGCTCTGGCGATCCTAAGGCTTATCTCACCCTTTTCTTTGTAGAATGTTCCAGGTTCAGGAGAAACAATTGAGCTTTATTTCTTTGTTTCCCTCACAGTCTAGAGGAAATTGCAGCAAAATGGTATTCAGAGCACATTAACCCCATAGAGATGAAGGAGTTTGATAAAGTGGTCAACCTATTTATTGAGCGCTTCTTATTCAATGTTGAGGCACTCCCGACTCTTAGCCACCTCTGCAGTCTGAAGCAGAAGGAAAATGAGAAAGCCAAGGATTTTATTCACAGGTGGAGATCTGCTTGTAACAAAATGCAGGATCCAATATCAGAAGGACACACACTATCCTTGATCTTGAGTAACTTTGCATAACCCCTAAGGGGATTGATCTCCACCTCTCCATCAAAAATTTTCATTGAGTTGATAGAACGAGCTGAATGGATCGAGTTGAGTATGAAAAATGGATCTTACAAGGATTTCACGTTCACCAAGAACAATAGTCAATGGGAGTCCAAAAAGCAAACCCATTTCACTTACTCTGCCAGCAACAGTAAGAACCAACATAAGGGAAACGTGAAGAATCACAGCAAAAATGACCAGAAGGGAAAATTGATCCCTCAGTATGATAGACAACCATAACAGACTCTCGAGCAAGGGTCGAAACCTCAAAAAAAACTGAAGCGTGACGGGTGGAGTTATAATCGCAAGTTTACTCCCTTGGATCAGTCTCTTGAGACAGTACTAGAGTATATGCTCAGTGGTGATATGATAAAGCTTCCGAGGGTGGCCGATCCACTAGTGGTCATGGGGAAAATGAAATAAAGATTCTGTAAGTTCCATCGAACAGTGGGACAAGACACTGAGAATTGTTTTGTTCTCAAAAACATCATACAAGGCTATATTTATAAAAATATGCTGGTAGAAGGTGCCGAAGATAAGAAAATGGGAATATTAAATCAGCCATTCCTTCAGCACTCGACTGCAATGATATCTGACCATCCATTTCAGCCACAAGAGCATTTCAAGTCATGCCCTAGTAGTGATATCAATATTCAGTATCAGGTATTAGTATTGCATAAGGCCCAGTCCAATGCCCAAAAGATGGACCTCGTTTCAACTTTCAGCAAGCTGAATGTCCCAAAAGAGCCTGCCAGGGTATCTTCTAAGGTGATCAAAAGAATGTCATGGTTCCCCAAAAACTTTATTAAATAAGTGTCTGAAAAGGACAAAGCATCAGAAGAGAAGGTCGATACAGTGCAAAGACCAATTATTGCCCTTTCCAATATCTCGATTCTCGAGCTGACACGTACCTCTCCCAAACATCAGCAAGTCCTGGATGACTTGCTGTGAAAAATCAAGGTCAAGCCCGACACCACTCCAAAAGACATGACCCAAATCGTCAATCAGGCCATGACCAATGCTTCGATCACATTCTTAGATGAGGATCTACCCAAGCCTCATACATTTCATAATAATGCTTTGTATATTATGGTCTGAACCAGGGTGATGATTGTACCTCACGTGCTTGTCGACGGAGGCAGTAGCCTCAACATTTGCCCCGAGATGATGGCTGATGATGCATGAAGTGCACATCATGTTAACAACTTATTCATGCATTTTGTAGTGAGATTAAGGTTTTAAACTCATGTTTAGATGCATTTTGATAGTAAGGGGTTGTGGTTCGAATTTCAGAGAAATCAGAGCTAAAATGAGAGAGTTATGACTATTTTAGTGTTCGAGCATGAATTTCGAGGTGGATCGGATCCATATCCAACCCAACTAGGCTGCTTGGACCTTGGATCAATCTTTAGAAAGCCTAAAATCCAACCCACATGCATATCCATACCCATTTAGAAAACTTTTGCAGAAAATCCACCAGAAAGTGGCGCATAGAAATTTAATTTTTTATAACCTTGTTTCTGAAAACTATCAAAAGTATAAATTATAGTTTCTAGCAATCCCTAGGCGTCTTTGGCATTGGGATTGGTGCCTCCTACAGTGAATCTAACTCTAGCCCCCTTCCAACCCTTCATTCCATCTCATTTTCCATCGAAGATTGGGTTTTTGCTTGAAATCAAGCATTATTCCGCCTCCCGTTTCATTTCTATTCAATTTTTTATCTTCCTTGTTGTGCTTAATAACCATTTGCTGTGTTTTTGCAGGCGTAGCAAAGGTGAAAACCATTTATCTTGCTTGGAAGTGCGAAACACCCCAACAAGATGAGCCGGCCCAACCTCCATCCGATTTTCTAAGCCCTCCGATCGCGAATCGGTACCCGTTTCATCTTCGGTGGATCTCCAACGTGTTGCAGCTAAAGAAACCCTGCTTGTTGTGATATTCCAGCATTCTTGAACAGTTCGGGACATGAATCTAGTGCCATTGTCTGCTCTCTTCTCCCCCACAATCGTCGGATCGCCCTGGAGGTAGGTCTTCTTCTCTCTTTTCTTCTAGTTAAAGCCTAAAACGTGTGTGCTTGTTTTTCGTGTTTTATTTTTTGTGTGTTTACTGTATTTTTCTTATTTCAACCCTAGTATAGAACTCGTGCACAGACCAGCACGGTAGATCTAGGTTTTGTTTCATTGTTTTTGTGTTCGAGTATTGATTTCCATCATTTTTTACTCACAACGTGGAAATCGGCTAGATGTTATTCTAGCCGATTTGTTTTTTATATCCAGCGTGTTTTGGTGTGTTGTTTCTATAGAAAAACCAGTTTAAAAAAAAGTTCATTTTGATTTATTTTGGGCATTGGGTCTAAATCAAAGGGCGTGTTTAAGTGAAAACCAAAAATCGGCTAGATCCATTCTGGCCGATCTTGGTTCCTTTTTATGTGAAGCCTTTGGTCGTTTTAGTAGAAGAACGTGGTTAGCAGACCTCATTTAGGTTGAGTCTAATTGGATTTCGTTGAAGATCTAGGTTGGTTTGAGTCTAGGTTTGTCGTGTGATTGGTTTTTTTTAAAAACAATCGTTGAATTAGAGTTCATGTTTGTTATGTGTGTAATCTTCGACTTCAAGCTGTGTGCCTGCATTTCTTGTTGATTTTACAATTTTGCAAAGTGCGTCTTGGTCGATTTTAGCATTTTAGGATTGTTCTAAATATCGTTTGGTGTTTTGGTGTTTTGTTTCTATTGAAAATACAAAAAGAATCGAGTTTTACCTCTTTGTTTTAGGTGTTGTCCAGCCCTCTGTAGTAAAATTTTCATTTAGTTCCAGTTGTTACAATGGTCTAATTTGTTGATTAATATTTAGTTAAGGTAGATTTTTATTTGGTGGTAAACATAGTGTTAATTAGCTTCAATCATTATTGTTTTAGGTTATGCGTGTAGTTAGGTTGTTGTTCACGTTTCATGTAATGTTTATTTCCAGCATAATATTTACTTAATGTGGTTTTTCTTAGTGTAATTAGATTAATTAAGGTCATACGTTAAGTTAGACTTGTCATTAGCATGATATTATTTGCTTAGTTTTGAAATTTTATGTTAGTTAAGTGAAAATTTTATTTTTACCTAGTTAGTTGTCTTCCCCAAGGAAGGGCGGCAGCCATTAGAGCTCCATTAGAGCTCTAGGCTGTATTTGTTAAGTGTTTTGAGTATTTAGAAAGTCTTTAGTGTGTCTAGGTGCGTTGTATTAGGTATTGGCTACTTTGGACGTTTTTAGTGAAAGATTTGTTAAGTTTGAATTAGGAGTTATTTCCTTTATTGTTAGTATATGATATTTTTCACATTTTTTAGTTGATATTCATTAGATATTAACCATTGATTTAGTAATAGATTGATTTCTTACTTTAGGGTAAATCGAATTCTAGATAAGGGTCATTAATTGATGGAATTCGAATTTGGCAATCTTGAGTCTTCTCAAATTCGTGGATTATATTTTAAGCAATGTTGAAAGTTGGTGTCCAGCCTAAGAAGTTTTCTTTTACCTTTTTAGAAACCAAGTTTGAAAATCTCATTTACCTTCCAACAAAGTATCCACGGTTTTAAGAAAGGATTTGCTTATCTTCAAATTTTTTTTTTAGAAAGTCACAACCGTGTCGTCCTTTGTGTGTTGGACGGTTTCTCCTTTCACAATTTCCTAAAGTGATTTTCAATCTCATTAAGGAGAGATCCTTCCCTGCTTTAGACGTTTTTGGAAACCAAACTTGAATTTCAAAAATCTTTTCCTAAAACGTTGTCAAAGATTTAAGAGAGAGAGTTTTGAGATTGCGGTTGCTTTTAAGGAAAGACCAATTCGTGTAGATCCTACATGGCTGGATGAAATAAATTATTCAAAGTTTCCAAGTTGGGTTCAGAAGGTTTTAATGAAAATAATATCTTTTTGAGTTGGACGATTTTGGAGGTTCTACAATTGCCAATTTCGGATTTGAAAAATTAGTAACTCCCTTGTCTATTTTGTGTTATTGACTTAGATAAATATTAATATTAGGTTTTAATCATTTTAGTAATAGTGTTAACCTTAGGTTAGTAATTAAGATTATTGTTTAGGAAGGACTTAACTAGGGTTTTATATATTAGGCGTGTAAGTAGTGGAGTCATTAGTGTTAGTTTTAATTGATTAGATATTAATTTTAAGCATCTAAATTAGTCAGTGTCTAAGATAGTCAACCTAACCTAGTCAAACTAGTTAACCCAAGTAGGTGAGGCGTGTACCTAGTCTAAGCCAAGTCAAGTCAATCTAGCCAGGTGTGGCGTGAACCTAGTCCTAGTCATATCCTAAAACCGCCCCATTTTGTTTTTTAGTGATCTATTTGACTTTAGTTTTAACCCATATTAGATATAGTATAATTTAGTATAGTGATTCATTTGTTTACATTAGTTAGATTTTAGAAATCCATGTTGCATTAATGTGTAATTGTTCATTGTGTTTGATTTAAGTAGTTCCTTTAGTTAAAATGTATTTAGTTTGTATTAATTGCAGCTTCTCATTCATATAGTTAGGTTTGCACTTTTTATTATATTAATTGCATTTGCATTAGTACTTAATATAGCTTTAGTCCTAATTTGCATAGTTTATTCCATTTTCATTACACTTAGCATCATTGCATTTGGTATCTACATAAAAAACTATCATTCAGTATCATTTAGGTCTGCATTGCACTTAGATTGCATTCATAGTGTTTAAAATAGACTTACAAAGTGAATAGTGCATTGAAAGCAAAACCCGATTTTTGCCCTGTCGCACTGTCGTCGTTTCATGTGCAAAAATTTCGAGTTTTCCAAATGTTATTTTTCTATTCACTTTATTGGTGTGTTAATTGTCTGCAGATCAAATTTTAGTTCGATCCGAGTTGGTTTGGTCTGATTTTTAAGCGTTTTGTGAAAACCGCTTTTTTCAGATTTTAAAATTTCGGGACCTGCGATATCCTGATTTTTCCCAGTTTTGAAACACTTATATCTGGAGTTCCAGATATCATTTTTTAATTTTGTAAAAACTGTCAGATTTTTTAATCTGTCAGTTACAAAATAGAATAAATTTTGGGGAAATCAAACCTCGTTTGCTTTGTCAAATAGTCTGTTTTCAAAGAACTGTCAGAAGTCTATTTTGCACTACTTAGGGGTAGTTTCGTAATTTCATTCTTTTAGTTATTTTCGGTTTGTTTTCATCAGTTTCTGCATTTTTAGTGCTGCATCTGCATCATCCAGCATTGTTAGACTTAGGTTAGTTGATTTTGGAATTAGTTTGATATTTTCTTTATTATTTTATTAGTAATTAGGTTTTATTTGTTTAAATTCTTCAGAATTAGGTTTAATTTATATTTTATTTTAGTTTCATTAAATTAGTTACTAACTGTGTATTTTGCTATGATTTTAGGTTGAAAAGCATAACCATTTTCCAGGGATTCTTGTCCAAGTGTGAAAGTTGAGCCATAGCGAAACGACAGAAATACCCTCGGCGTGCAACAGAAGACTGAAGAGCTTTTCTCATTAGTTGTAGTGTTAATTTGTAATTGTTTTAGCATTGTATTTGTAACTAGTGTTTCTTGATTAATAAATTGAATTTCTTAGAAATATTTGAGTAACTCCCGTTCCCTATGGATTCGACCCATACTTACCATTTCGTGGAAAGTCGGTTATTTACTTTTGGTTGACGATTTTCCAAAGATTTTATTGAAAAATATCTTTTAAAAATATGCATTCCAAAAGTCAAACCAAATTTTGGCGCCGTTGCCGGGGAACGGCGAATTACTTCTTTTATGTCTTAGAGTTTAATTTATTAATCTGTGTTAGTTAATAGTTAATTAGTTGTTTTTACTTTCTAGTTAGTAGGATTAGTAAGTGAATATAGGCTTAACATAGTTAGTACATATAGGATTCACGTACTGTTTTCTAGGATTCACTCTATATTCATTCTGCAAGGAGCGATTAGGCAGGTGGGTTTTAGAAAAACTTAGTTTGTGATTTCCTGTATTCTTTTTTTTTAGTAGATTAGAGTAGCTTACTTTGTTATTTCATTTATTTGTTCTGACATAGATAGTTTATCATATTTGCTTATTAGTGTCTTGATTTGTTTTATTGGCATTTTAATATATGTGTTAGTCTTAGTCTTACTTTTAGATTTAGGTCGTGTGCTTACATCTCGTCTTAGTACCAGTGTATGTAGAGGCGACGAGCTCTTGGAACCCCATTACATCCATTTGTTGACAACCCAAAGAGAATTTTACATTCTCCTCGAAGTTCGATAACAATGAGAGATATGGATCCTTCAGCTCCACCTCCAGTTCCTCCCCGTCCTCTGAGGGAATACTTCATTCCCACAGATTATGTTCAGGCATTCTGCATTCGGAGACCCGATGTAGGAACACATCACTATGAGATTAAGGCCAGCATTATTCAGATGCTCCCATCTTTTTATGGCCTTAGTCACGAGGATCCCTACCGGCACTTAGACGAATTCCTCAAGATCTGTTCTACTATGAAGATACAAAATTTTGAAGATGATGCTTTGAGGTTGACCTTATTCCCATTTTCATTGAAGGACAAGGCCAAGTATTGGCTAAAGTCCTTAGATTCTGTAGAGATAGGGTCATGGGATCAGTTGCAGCAGGAGTTCCTTCGGAAGGATTTCCCCATTGGTCGTACGAACCAATACTGGAGAGCCATCACTAGCATCTCGGAGCTAGATGGTGAACATTTTTATGAGACCTGGGAGAGAATCAAGGATCTCCTCAGGAAGTGTCCCCATCATCAGGTGCCGAGATGGCAGCTGGTGCAGAGCTTTTACGATGGATTGTCTGACACGAATCGTCAGATGATCGACTCTTCATGTGGTGGGACATTCATGTTGAAGAGCGAGGATGAAGCATGGAGGTTATTTGATACATCGGCAGAGAATTCCCTCCACCATGCTTCGAGCTCTCATTCGAATAGAGCCACACCCAGCATTCAGAAGAAAGCTGGTGTTCTTGAGATTGGTTCATCTACTGCACTACAGTGCAAGGTAGACAAGATTGCTCAGAAGCTGGACCAGCTTCTTTCAGTACCACCCACTACTCAGCAGGTGTGTACTCTATGTGTCAGTCTAACACATGAGATTATTGAGTGCCCTTCGGCAGCTCAGTACCCTGAATTTGTTCAAGAACAAGTTCAGGCAGCTCAGAGTTACGCCAGATCGCTGAACAACCCATTCTCATCTACATATAATCCGGGTTGGCGTAACCATCCCAATTTTGCATGGAAGAATCCACAGTCTTCCATGCAGATGCCTACATCCTCTCAGCCAGCTCGGCCACCATCATTTACTCGTACATTTCCGAGGCCGAGTTATTATCAGTCTTCTCCCTCATTTCCTCCCCCGATTCCACAGGAGTCTGCCCAACAGACATCTTTTGAGGAGACACTTCTCCAGGCATTCCAAGAGGTGAAAACCTCTAATCAGAATGCCTTCGAGAAGTGTAGTCAGATTTTGAGCTCACATACGCAGTCCATTGCGAAACTAGAGTCGCAAATGGGACAGTTAGCAGAGGCTATCAGTAGGAGACCTGATGGTACATTGCCGAGCCAGGCTGTCATGAACCCGAAGGGCAAGGACCAGATGACCGGAGGCCTGTTTCATGCTGAGTCATAGCAGCAGGCCAAATCTGTTATGGCCTTGAGGAGTGGACGTGAGTATCACGTCGAGAGCAGAGAGAGTAGAGAGAGGATCGAAGAGCCAGAGATTAGTGTTTCACCTTCGTCGGCTCAGCCATCATTATCATCCCCATCTTCATCTTCATCTCCTTCACCATCATCATCATCAGCCTCAGTTCCGAAGAAGGATAGGAGTGAGCCTTCTCACAAAGCGGAGGAGTCACCCATGTATATTCCCCCACCACCCTATCCCAAAGCATTAGAGTCTCACGGATTCAGAGGGAAGCAGTGCACGAAGATCCAAGACATGCTTGACATCTTCAAGCATGTGCAGATCAACTTGCCTTTGCTCGATGTGATTCAACAGGTGTCGGCTTATGCCAAATTCCTGAAGGAACTATGTATGCAGAAGTGGAAATCCAGAGAGAGAGTTCCTAACAGGGTCTATTTGACTGAGCAGGTGAGTTCAGTACTTCAACATCAGACACCACCAAAGATCAAGGACCCTGGAGCCCCCATCATTGCTTCTACGATAGGGAACATCCAGATAGAACGCGCATTGCTCGATCTTGGAGCAAGCGTGAACATTCTGCCCGGATATTTCTATGATTCTTTTGGGCTAGGAGAGATGAGATCGACTCCGATTACACTTCAGCTGGTAGATTGTTCTGTCAAGGTACCGAGAGGTGTCTTGGAGGACGTGCTAGTTAAGGTTGATGACTTCTATTTCCCCGTCGATTTCATCATTCTTGATATGGAAAGAGTGGATAGCTAGCACCAGACTCCGATCATTTTGGGCAGACCTTTCTTGGCGACTGCCAATGCATGTATCAATTGTAGGACCGAAGCCATGGATCTCTCATTCGGCAACAGGAAGGTTAAGCTGAATATTTTCAATGCCGCGATGGGTCTAGCGGGAGATAGGGACTGCTTCCATGTAGATATTGCACAGGAGTTATTGGAGGAGCAACTTGATTTGTACATTAGTGAAGATTCATTAGATTTATACCATATAGAGAAGAGTAGTTGTACAGTTAGCGTAGATGTGTCTAGAGTGTCGTCAGAGTTCATACCTTGGAGAGCTATCATTGAGCATCTCCCACCACTTGCGGAGACCCCCGCCAAATCTTTGATCGAGTCTCCTCTGAAACTTGAGTTGAAACCATTACCAGATTCACTCAAGTATGCATATCTTGGAGGTGATAAGACCCTGTCTGTGATCATCTCGTCACTGCTCACTTAGAAGCAGAAGCAGAGATTACTGACTATTCTTCGAGAGCACAAGGCAGCGATTGGCTGGGGAGTGGCTGATTTGAAGGGGATTGATCCTTCATTTTGCATGCATAGAATCCATTGCGATAAGGAAGTTAAGTCAGTGAGGG
Source organism: Nuphar pumila (assembly GCF_984573655.1). Classification (NCBI taxonomy): domain Eukaryota; kingdom Viridiplantae; phylum Streptophyta; class Magnoliopsida; order Nymphaeales; family Nymphaeaceae; genus Nuphar; species Nuphar pumila. Next base: position 79,758,779 of record NC_143253.1, read on the forward strand.
ATATGCACATAAGGTTAAATCCCAACATGAAGGAAGTGGTGAAGAATGAGGTGGTGAAGTGGTTGGGTGCCGGGATTATTTACCCTATTTTTGATAGCCAGTGGGTTAGTCTGATTCAGGTTGTACCGAAGAAGTCAGGACTCACTGTTGTGGAGAACAAGAAGGGTGAAAGAATTCTGATGAGGACCACTACAGGATGGCGAGTCTGCATCGATTATAGGAAGCTGAACATGGCAACTAGGAAAGATCATTTCCTGTTGTCGTTCATTGATCAGATATTAGAGATACTCGCAGGACAGAGCTACTATTGCTTTCTAGACGGGTATTCAGTATATAATCAGGTAGTTGTCCATCTTGACGACCAGGAGAAGACGACATTTACATGTCCTTATAGCACCTTTGCATTCAGACGTATGTCGTTCGGGCTTTGCAATGCCCCGGCAACTTTTCAGAGGTGCATGCTTCCTATCTTCTCAGATATGATAGATGATGTTATGGAGGTTTTTATGGAAGATTTTTCAGTATATGGCTCTTTATTTGAAGATTGCCTCCAAAAACTTACTTGAGTACTGAGTAGGTGTGCGGAGACAAATCTTGTTCTGAGTTGGGAAAAGAGTCATTTTATGGTCTAGGAGGGGATTGTGCTTGGACACATTATGTCCAAGAGAGGCATTGAGGTTGACAGAGCGAAGGTGGAATCCATTTCTCGTTTGACTCCACCTACCACTGTGAGGCAAATCAAGTCATTTCTAGAGCATGCAGGATTTTATAGGCGGTTCATAAAAGATTTCAGCAAAATCTCTCAACCGCTTTGCACTTTATTAGAGAAGGACCAACCCTTTGTTTTTAGCGAGGATTGCATAAAGGCCTTTGAGATGCTTAAAGAGGCCTTGATTACTGCGCCCATTCTGAGACCTCTGGACTGGACGCTCCCATTTGAGATTATGTGCGATACTTCTGACTATGCTATGGGGGCTATATTAGGACAGCGGATTGATAGGAAGCCTTATGTGATTTACTACGCAAGTAGAACTCTGTCTGATGCTCAGATGAATTATACCATGAAAGAGAAGGAGCTACTTGTTGTAGTATTCACATTGGACAAGTTTAGGTCCTATTTGCTCGGTTCGAAGGTGGTTGTCTATTCTGACCATGCTGCATTGAAATATCTGTTGAATAAGAAAGACACCAAACTGAGACTCATTCGTTGGGTTCTGCTACTACAGGAGTTTGATCTCGAGATTCGAGATAAGAAGGGAAGCGAGAATGTAGTAGCAGACCATCTTTCTAGACTGATCATGGAGACCACGCAGGATCAGAGGTCGATCAGTGATTCTTTCCCCAACGAGCAGATCATGTCAGTCAGAACATCGCAATTACCTTGGTTTGCGGATATTGTGAACTATCTGGTTTCAAGACAGATACCTGAGCATTGGAACAAGAATGAGCGCGAGAGATTCCTATCTCAGGTGAGGCACTATTATTGGGATGAACCAGAATTGTTCAGATATTGCGCAGACCAGATCATTAGGAGATGTTTTCCAAAGGGGGAGTACGAGTCCATTTTGAGTTTTTCCCATTCTTTAGCCTGTGGAGGGCATTTTAGCAGTAGGAAGACAACTGCAAAGGTTTTGCAGTCTGGATTTTATTGGCCCACACTCCACAAGGATGCGCATGAGTTCTGTAGGAGATGTATTCGATGTCAACAGATTGGGAACATGTCCAAGAGGAACATGATGCCCTTGCTTCCGATCTTGATTGTCAAGATTTTTGATGTTTGGGGCATTGATTTCATGGGACCATTTCCGCCTTCATTCAAAAATTTATACATTCTTGTGGCGGTTGATTATGTGTCCAAGTGGGTCGAGGTTGTGGCAACCAAGACCAGAGATTCATTAATGTGAACACCCCAAATTTTTCAAAATCTTTTAAATATTCCCTTCTTGCCCCTAAATTCATTTTTGAGCAAAATAAGTCATTTTTAAATCTAAATTCCAGTTCATTTCTCAAGTTTTACTGAAATTAAATTCATTCTATATGTTTAAATTGATTTTGGATCTGGATCCATTGTCCAGATCCAAATTTGAGTCTCATTGTCCAAATTTTAAATTAAAATTATAGAAAATACCAAACATAGTTTTTAAATAGCTCGGACAGTCCATCCGACATCCGTTTGGATCCATCATGTTGTATTTCTCGATTCGAGTGTCAAAACTCGAACATTTTCTCAAAACCTGGGTCAAAACCCATTTTTCTGAAGAAATTTCCTCGAAATGGTCTGAAATTCTCAGAAAAATACTTTTTTAAATATTTCTCAGAAAAATACAAAAATTTAGTGTTTAAAACTTTGTTTTCATAAAATCTTAGTTTTCTATTACAAAAATACAAAAAAATGGGTAAAATATAAGGAAAACTAATGGTTTTAAAATTTTGAAAAGTTGAACTTTGCTAAAAACATCTCTTAAAACCTCTTTTTGAAAACCAAAAGCCACTTTTTAGAAAAAGCCTGCAAAGGGAACCTCTATTGGGAAATTTGAAAATTTTTCTTAACGGCCATCTCCCGCGCACTCCTCCCTTTCACTCCTACCCTCCATCTTCAACAGTTTCTTCTTCTGTCAGCCTTCCATCTTCAACGAACGGGCCAGCAACTCTGTTTAAAGAAGAGGCATCCCAGCCTCTGAAAGGGAGGAGATCTTTTGGGGAAGAAGCCATTAACGCCAACACTTTCATCCGCCATTCACCTTCTCTCGATCCTTTTCCTCTCCCCTCCTTTTCTCTTTCCTTTTCTTGTTTGAAGGAGTCAAATCCACTCGGTGCTCGGAGGAAAGTCTTCTGCACAACTCATTGAGAAGGAGTATCATATTATAATCATATACAAGGAATCGTAATTCCATTCTGAACTGAAGATCAATAAACCAGAATCGTTTCTTCGTCTCCCTCCCTGAAGCCTCCCTTTGGGCGGACAAGGTAAGTGACTCCCCTCTTCCCATCGTCCTTCCCTTTCTGTTTGAATTTCTGTATAGCCTTTATGATTTAATCCTGCTCTTCTCATTTTCTTCCTTTTTTTTTTTTGTTTTTACCTCTCTTCTTTCTTATTTTCCATTAAAAAGCATAAAGGTAAGATCGACCTGCATATAGCAGGATCGATCCACCCTGTGCAAAATTAACAAGAAAGACACTATTCCAACATATTTCTCCTCTTTTGTATTTTACTACGGTATAGTGGATTCTATTTTCTAGCATTGTGTACATTTTTTTTAGTTATCTTGATTTCCCGATTTGCATCAGGTGAGGCCTCCTTTTGATATGCTATTTTCTTTAGTTTTCGTCTGTTAGTTTTTTTTTTAAAAAAAAAAGATGATAATGCTGGATGGGATTCTTCATTTTCGTTCTATCAAGAGATACCGCAGGTGGGATCGGCCTGCATATAGCAAGACCGATCCACCTGCTATGAAGATTTAAACCCTCAGGGGGGTTATTCTTTCTTCATCTGGACTTCCTTTTGTTATGAAAATTTAAACCTCTGTTCATGACCATTCTTCTTATCTCTGATCTTTCATTTCCCGTTTTGATTGTCATTTGTTTTTATTTCATTATCTTCTTGTTTGGGTTATTGATTTTCTGTTTTCATTTTTTTTTTCTCTTTATCACAGTCGATTCCTTATTACATCTTATATTTTCTTTCTCTCATAGATACATCTGATTTAAAGACATGTTTTATGTCTTGCGTTTCACTGGTTATCTATCATATTGGTTGTTTATCCTGCCTTTATTCGGCTGCTTGAAGAAGTCTGGGAAGCACTAAATTTTGCTCTGAAGTACCTGATAAATCAATTGTTCGAAGCATCCATGTTGTGTATCCCTGTGAGAGGTGTGTCACAGTATAATAGAATCAGAATTTAAGGTGGTGGGGATTAGCCCACCCAAAAGTGCACATTATAAGAAACGTTCTCTAATGAAATTTGGAAGTTGTTCTGCAATATGAATATCGGTTCCATTTCTGCCACAACCCACTTGAAACTCCTAAATTGATATTTTTCTGATGGAATGAGGCACTGAAGCCTAACCAAAACTCTTAGTTCTTTCCCAGCAACGTCAAGATTTATACCAGTCATTCCAAGATCAAGGGCGTATTTAGATTTGGTTTGCTGAAAGCAAACCAAATCCTTATCCAATTTCTCTGGAACAGGGTATTAAATTACTCTGCGTTTTTGCCATGAAACTAGAGTTACACAATCAGGATATTTCTGGGAAGGTAGCATCCCCCAGATTTGAGAATGAGAACAAGCGCGCCCAAAGATATGTTTCATTTCAACTAAAGTGATCTTTTGCTGCTATGTCTGATGTCAAGGTTATTCAAAGATTTGTTTCTTCAGAACCTTCCAACCTCAAGGAGTTGTCCGAAGAACACAGACCTTCAAGATAGTACGCCCAAGCTGACACAACGTTTTAATAAGCCAAAGAGCAGAGTTGTCCGGTAACAAAATCTGCAAAGAGGTAATTGAAAGTTATTTTATTTTTATATTCTGGCTAATATGACATCCATTATTAAAGCCTTATCATTATTGTCTTGATCAAATATTTAAATTAATGGGTAGTGTATGATTTGCTTGAGACGTTGGTTTACCAAAAATCCATGTTCGTCATACTGCTTGAGCTTAACTTATTGGCTGGTCCAGCTATGCTGGAAGTAGTTTAATATTGTGAGGGAATCGCTAGCTGGAGATCGTGTTAGATTTTCTGGTCATTGAGCTTGACTCCATGGGTGGATTTTGCCAAAGCTCATCCATTAATGTCGTTGGAGTCCATTTGCCAACATCACGGTAAGCCAATGTTATGGCAGCTGAAAGCAAATTACAGCATCACCAGATGCAGTAGATCAGGCCACCTTGCAATTTCGGAAGATAATCAACCAACAAGAACTCACAGAGCGTGGCAGTACCTATGTTATTGCCATAACACCCACCTCCAGTTGCTATAACCTTTCATTCCACCATGTACCCATCCTCCACAAAACACCATGTATTCTCACAGTCCACATCACATCTTTAGTGGCCTGCCACACATTCACGGTTTAGCAGAACCTTCACAGCCCATTACTCCACTATCAGATACAAGGCAGCTGCCTTCTAGTGATGAAAGCATCAACAATGAATGATCACTCCATTCACCATTAGCATCTTCATTTGCAGCAAGTCGCAACTGCTCCCACATTGGCTCCACTTACGTTTGTTGCAGCTATTCACCTTATCTTCCTTTCTCAGTACAACACTTCAAGTTTTGCATGATAAAATGTGCTGTGGCATTTGCTCTCCCTATCACTCGTACCAACACCCCTTCAGCCATCACCTTTTGTACTGATCCCCTTCTATCATCATTTGTTATAGCATCGGTCTGTTGCAGTAATATCTCTCCTTCACATCTCTTCATTACTACCCGATATAGGCATATCTGCAAATGGCACTATTCATTGCCATAGAACCCTCTTGCAGCCATCCCATCCCAGCCACGTAGAGATATGCTACTCATTCACTGCTATCACTATCTACAGTGGTATCCCCCCAAATTCTATGTTCTCATCTGCAATACTAACACCATCTACCAACTGTAGCCTCCTGTAGCATCCCATCACCTAAACTAACTCTCTTTTCACAATAGCATCGTGTCCATAAACTTCACACTCACTTCATCTTACAACATATATATATACATATATATATATATATATATATATACATATATATATATATATACATATATATATATATATATATATATATATAAATACTTGCCACTGATTGTCTACTATCATTCTTTAGCAAAAACCCTGTACCTATCACCTTCCCCTCGGTGGCATTCTTATCACCCCAGCAGCACCTTGCTGTCGTCATTTTTCTGCACAATTACCACTGCCCAGCAACCCATGCCCTATGCTCAGCACCTTCTTCACATTTCATTCACTTTGTTCCCAGCACCTGTATTTTCCATGACACTGCCATAGCATCCTTTGCCACAGCATCCTTTTCTTCTATCCCACCACCAGTATCTTAACACTTCACCTCCTACATTCTCTATTTGCGCCATCATATACATCCCTTCAACTACAGCCATTACACTCTTTACAAACATCCACATCAGTATTGAGACAGCTGTAACCCTCCACCTTCATGTCCTTCACATACATTATATTGCATTCTTTACTGCACTAACACATCCCTCATCAACTATCCTGCATATCACATCACCTGTCGTGAGTGTCTCAACCGCACTTGCACTCATCCCCAACCTCAATTCTCATCTCATAAAGCATTGTATATGTCATATATGTATAAATATACATATATATATACTTATATATATATGTGCATATAGGTATATATATAGGCATATATATCATTTTCTATCTTTTCATCATAAATATCTAGACATATGAGCATTTCACCTGTGGAATCCATATGAGATGAGAAATTCTTTTCTATATTCACACTAACCAAGTGTTTTGCAGGGAATACGAGGAAAAGATCATTATTTGGAGTTGTAAATTCAATTTCATGAATTGTAATGGTTGGATCTTAATGAGAATTTACATCTCCTGTTTTAGATAGAATGAATAAGCATTGTAAATATCATAAATTGCTTATTTTCATGCTTTTTACCTTTATTTTCCAAAATCTCACAATGGTGAAACACGAATGGCACATGCACCATTTTGTAAGAGGTAATTAATCCTAAGTTGATGATTTACATCAATGACCATAGTCAGGATGTAAACAAAACTTAGGTTTTTTATCTTTTATAAAATAACACTGGATCCACACTGGATCCTTTTCAAAAATCATCATATTTTCAAATATTTCTTACTTTTATTAGAATTTAACTTAAAATTGGCTCAAAATATATACCAATGGCCATAGTCAGGGTATATTCAGAGTTATTTTCATTTTAAATTCTATAAAAGCACCAAAATAAGTTTCATTCTTCACCTGAGTTTAAATATAGATTATTATATAATACATTCAATGACCATAGTCAAGGATGTATTATATTTTCAATCTTATTTCAATTCATGTAAAGAATGAAATACGATTTTCAAAATCCAATTTCAAAATTTAAAATTCATTCATCATTTAGGATAGAACTGCATCATATTTTCAAAAATTCCTTTTTCAAAACTCCAAGTGATGTAAATATCTTCTTCAATCAATCCTCAATTCTTATAAAATCCAATTCATCCTTTCATTTTCAAATCCTATTTCATTTTGTTCAAATCTCGAAGTTCAAATTAACTTTGAGATTTCAAATTCACTTTATATTCAAATTCAAAAGTTCCAAATTCATTTTTCAATCAAATTCAAAGTTCAATTTTACTTTGAGATTCTTGATTCATCTTCTAAATTCCAAAAATCAAGTTTTCAAATTCAAAGTCCAATCTGACTTTGAAATTCATTTTCAGAGTTCAAAATCCCAAATCAAAATTCCAAATCCAAAGATAGATCCTAATCTCTACTTGGATCCTAATCTCTACTTGGATCCAGATTTCAAAGTATAAATCTCCATTCTTTGGATCTCAGATTATAGATCCAAAATCCATTCTAGGATCTCGAACCCAATCCACTTTTGGATCTCAGACTTCAGATCCAATTTCATTTTAGGATCCAGAACTCAACTTCCATCTTGGATCTCAGACTTCAGATCCAAATCCATTTTAGGGTCCAAAATCCAATTCCACTTTGGATCTCAGATTATAGATCCAAAATTGATTCTAGGATCCCGAACCCAATCCACTTTTGGATCTCAGACTTCAGATCCAATTCCATTTTAGGATCCAGAACTCAACTTCCATCTTGGATCTCAGACTTCAGATCCAAATCCATTTTAGGGTCCAGAATCCGATTCCACTTTGGATCTCAGTCTTCATACCTAAATCTATTTTAGGATCCAGAATCCAATTATATTCCTAAAAGTCTAGATTTCGAATCCAATTCCATTTTCGGATGTAATCTGAATCTCCTAAATCCATTTATATTCTTAAATGCCATTCGATTTCCATTCTAAAATTCGAATTCAATATCACTTCAAAATTTCATCTTCTTCTCCTAAATCCATGAGTAGATTCAAAATCCATTTCTGACTTTAAAACTTCATTTCCTTTCAAAGCTTCAAGTCATTCTTTCTCAAAATCAAGATTTATTCTTTAAAACTCTGATTTATTTCAAAAACATAGAATTTCTCTGATCTATCTCAAGTTCTAAGTTAGGTTCAATCATTTCTTCACTCCCTTATCAAATTCATCTCAGAATACTTGGAAATTTTCAAAACATCTTTCAAATAGAGCATACATCCTTACATTGCACAAGCATGATTCTTTGTGCATCTAGAGTTAGAATAAATTCTTAGGTAATATTCAGGCAAAGCAAAAAAGCATAAATTCGATCCTTGGTTCGATTACCCTTGGTAAAGGTGCCAGGAACGGTCGAACCTCGTACCGACAAGCGAATCCCGTCTCTCCATTTTCCCGCAAACATTTTCAAAATGGAGGCGAGTAATTTTCTAAATATTTTCAAATCAAGGTCAAGTGAGACCCCGCAAAAAAGAGTTCCTCTTCTCTCCTCTTTTCTTTTCTCTTCTTTCTTCTTTTCTCTCTTTTATTCTTCTCCCTTCAAAAAGGAGGAAAATAAAGGTTAGAAAGGAAAAGAGAAGGAAGAGAGAGAAACCACAAGAAAGGAAAAATTTTGCGATGATCACAGTTTTGGCGACCGTGATGGGACTCGTCTTCGTCCGGTCGAAATTGTGCCTTTTTTTGCTTTGCTTTGATATTATCTAAAGTCTTTATTCTTCAAATGTTAGCTTCATTTCCATGCAAACCTTAGGAGCCCAGACTCTGTCTTAAAGCTGACATCATTGCATATAGGATCTAAGCATGGATTGGTAGGACCATATTGAGGAGATTATTCCATGTTCACATTAGACTTAGGTCTTAAATACAACTCCCCTCAATTCTAGGGATTTAATGCAAACAATGTATGCAAGTATATACTTCTTTTTCATTTAAATCTATCTCTTTAAGACTTGCATTAGAGCCTTCTGGATTTATTGCATGTTGAACATGTTTTTGAAAACATCCCTACCTATATTGTCCTGGTCTTCACATTGCTGGGTTGTCTCACTGAACCATAGTTCGGGAGAGAGCCTCACAACTGGACCACTTATTTGGGTTTGCGCCCCCCTACCACGTACCTAAGGGCCATAGTCTGAGGTATATCGGTAGGTGCTCAAGGATGTTGGGAAGCCATTACCTTAGAACCGAAGAAATATCTTTATATGCCACGTACTTCGAGCTTCGGCTTGAGTATATCGGCGTACCTTGATTGAAATCAGATTATCTAAATCTTAGAGTTAGGATTAAGGTCCTATAAGCCATTTCAAATATTGCATATAGAGTCAGCTTTAGGGAGTGTTGTTTGTGCATCCTTGCTTGTATGTCTGTGATTGAATAATATTACATATATATCTTTCTTATATTTTCCAAAACCCTGGGTATATATTATTCAAATTTTCCTTTTGTTTTTGAAACCCAGGTGTATTTTCCCTTCCCTTCTTCTAAATTTCTTCAAAAATTCTTCTGATCCTGCCTGCAAGATCTTCAAGTTTTAAATCTTTGCCATTTATTCTCAAAATTCATTTATTCTCTTATTTTCTTCTGATTTTATATTCTTGTTTATATTTTCATAAAAATCTCTTTCCGTCAAAAGTTATCCTTTTCAAAATATTATTTTCTTTCATATTTTTAGTTGGTTACTCTCCCTCGTAGAGTAAAACAACGCAATTGTCACAAATTTTGTGGCGACTCAATCCCTAGTAATGGGATACACTTTTTTAGATTTCAACCTAAATCCTTCCTTTTGTCAAAACTTCTCCAAAAAAAGTTTTTTTGGTCTAAAAACCTCCTCTTTCCTCTCCAGAGAGCGCTGATATTCAAAAATGGTTCAGACAAGAGTTGGAAAAGAAACAGTTCCTCAACTCAGCGACAATGAGGCAGAAGGGATGAGCTCTCCTAAATCAGTCAGGAGACAGGGTCAGAACAAGAAAGATGACATCGACCCCGCTATGTATGATATGTTCCAAAAGATGATGGTGAGGATGATGTCGGAACAAGCCGAGGCAAAGCTGAAAGAGGTAGTTCCTAAAAGCAAGCTAAAGAAGAAGCCTGTAAAGAAGCAAGTCAGCATCAGAAAGAAGGTACAACCCGACACTACTTCTGAGGAATCAGAGTCAGTCGAGGAAGAATCAGAAGAAGAAGAGCAGATCGTCTATAAACATAATCCTCTGAGGCAGTCCATAAAGATAGCTACAGAAGAGCCCGAATCCGTCAACAAGCCCAAGTCTGGGGTTCCAGCAGAAGACCTAATGAGCAAGCAGATGAAGGAGATGAATCGAGCAATTAAAGATATTCAAGCCAAGGGTAAGGGCAAGCAGACCTACACTAGCGAAGATTTTTACGATGGTATAGATGGGGACGAGAACCTGGAGAATCTTACCCGCAAGTTTCTCAAATTTGATGGGACTGGCAACCCTAAAGCCCACTTAGCCACCTTTTATGCAGAATGTTGCCGCTTCAGAAAAGATAATAGGGCTTTATTCATTTGCTTTCCCCGCAGTCTAGAGGGTGTAACAGCCAGGTGGTATGCTGACCACATCAATCCTATCGAACTACGAGAGTTCGATAAGGTAGTCAATCTGTTCATAGAGCGTTTCCTATTCAATACTGAGGTTTCCCCTACGCTCAATCACCTTTACAACCTAAAGCAAAATGAGACTGAAAGAGCAGGAGAATTCATCTACAGGTGGAGAAGCACCTGCAACAAGATGAAAGTTCCCATTCCAGAGGAGCATGCATTGCAAATAATCCTCAGCAATTTCTCTCAGCCCCTGAGAAGCCTCATTGCCACTTCTCCAGCAAAATCCTTTATCAAATTAATTGAGCGAGCTGAATGGCTCGAGGCAGGAATAGAAAGCGGACTTTACGAGGGCATGCCTCTGGCCAAAAATATCCAAGACCAGAAGAAGAAAGCACAGTTCACTCATGCAGCTGATACCTCTGGCAATGATCTTGATAGCAACAGAAGAAACAGAAATGACAGCAAGAATGGCCAGAACCACGGCACAACTCAAAGAGAGAAGTCTTCTAAGCAGAATAACAAGCCGTCTCAGTCTAACTTTTCGCAAAAAGAAAAGATAAAGCGCGAAGGTTGAAGTAATGATCGTAAGTTCACTCCTCTGAAGCAAACGCTCGAAGAAGCCCTTGAATTCATGCTGGCCAAAGGATTGGTTAAACTCCCAAAAGTCGCAGATCCTCCCACGGTCATGGGAAGGTTCACAAATCAGTTTTGCAAGTTCCATCGAGCAGTGGGGCATGACACCGATCACTGCTTCGTCTTCAAAAATATTGTTCAGGATTGCGTCGACAAGAGTCTCTTTGCTGAAGACGAAGAGGAAGATGACCTAGCCGTCATGACCAAGTCTCTCTCCGGCTACTCAGAAGATTGAAAATGCCAAAATTCTCCTACTTTTCTCCCCTTTTTGCCAAGTCACCTTGTAGGGGGCAAGTCAGCCAAGTCCTTTTGTGACCTTTTGGTCAAAGTATTTGTAAATATTTCAGCTCTTTGTTATCAGTTTTGCTCATCAATGAAATGTCAATTTTCCTTTTATATCTCTGACATCACAATACTTCCTTCCTCTGCCACATAGGGGCATTTTCTTTTGAAAATCCATATTTCAAAAATCTCTTCATCAGCTTCTATTAAAATCACATTTAAATTCCTGTTCTTTTCAGAATGCGGGACCAATCCTGACATCACTCATGAGAGAAATGATATTACCTATGAGGGCTTTTCAAAAATCATGAAATTTTAAAAAAGTCTTCGTTACGACCGAAAAGTTTGAATATTCTTTAGTCCAACCTTTGTCAAAAATCAACCCTCGTGTTGATCATGTTTTCAAAAATAGGTTTTTGAACCATTGCATTGAAAATTCAACCCTCGTGTTGATCAGGTTTTCCCAAAATAGGCTTTGAACCATTGCATTGAAGGATCAACCCTTGTTTTGGTCTTATCTTCCAAAAATAGATCTAAAATCTTGTGTTGATCATATTTTCCAAAAGTGGTTTTTCAAACCATTACATTTAAAGATCAACCCTTGCGTTGATCTTATCTTCCAAAATGGGTTATAAATCATTACATTTAAAGATCAATCCTTGCATTGGTCTTATCTTCCAAAAATGGGTTTTAAATCATTCAAATATCAACCCCTGTGTTGGTCTTATCTTCCAAGATTGGTTTTTAAACATTATCTTCAAAGATCAACCCTTGTATTGATCTTATTATCAATTTCGAACTGTTATTTTTAGAAATCAGATCTATTGTTGATCTTCTTCTTCAAAAATAGGTTTTCAAAAACCATTGCCCCCAAAAATTGACCCTCATGATGATCTCTCATGTTTGATTTGAAGGATCAGTTCTCGCACTGATCATTCTTCTTACGGTAGATTTTCTTTCCAAAAATGATTTTTCACTTATCCTTAAATGAACATTTTCCTTCCAAGATCCCATATGCAGGCAGGATCATAAAACTCATTTTTCTCAAATCTTATAAATCTTTAGTTAAATTTGATATCTTTATCAGTTTCATTCGTTTTGTTCATATTTTATCAAATTTACATCAATTTTATCAAATTTTATCAAGTTTTTCTCAATTCTATTAAAATTTTATTCTATTCTTCTTTACCCTTTCAGGTTAAGGGATAAACCGGATGCCTCTTTCCCATGAGGTATTTCCTTTATTCTTTTTCCCCCTCAGGTTAAGGGATAAACCTGACCCTCGTTGTCCGAGGTGTTCCCATTCAGGATAAGGGAAAATCCTGAAACCCCTCGTAGGAGCAATAACGCTACCTATGAGGATTCTTTTGTAAATACAAGTTTTGTCAATCTTTGTTAAATTTTCTAGATTTATATCAATTTTCCTTCAATAAATTTTCTTAAATTTTATTCTTTTTCCCCCTCAGACTAAGGGATAAACCTGACCCTCGTTGTCCGAGGTGTTCCCATTCAGGATAAGGGAAAATCCTGAAACCCCTCGTAGGAGCAATAACGCTACCTATGAGGATTCTTTTGTAAATACAAGTTTTGTCAATCTTTGTTAATTTTTCTAGATTTATATCAATTTTCCTTCATTAAATTTTCTTAAATTCTATTCTTTTTCCCCCTCAGGTTAAGGGATAAACCTGGCTCTCGTTGTCCGAGGTGTTCCCATTCAGGATAAGGGAAAATCCTGAAACCCCTCGTAGGAGCAATAACGCTACCTATGAGGATTCTTTTGTAAATACAAGTTTTGTCAATCTTTGTTAAATTTTCTAGATTTATATCAATTTTCCTTCATTAAATTTTCTTAAATTCTATTCTTTTTTCCATTCAGGATAAGGGATAATCCTGAGACCCTCATAGGAGCAATAATGCTACCTGTGAGAATTCTTTTCCAAAATAAATTTTCAAAAATTTCCTTCCTTTCTTCTTCTCCACCTTTTTAAATTTTATTCCATTTTCCTTTCAGATTAAGGGATTAAACCTGAATCTTTCTTTTCTAAATTATCATCAAAATGTCTATTCCATTTCCCCTTCAGGGTAAGGGAAAATCCTGAAAATACCGACAATCATTCTTGCTCAATTCTCAAGTATCTTAAAGAATGTTGGTGTCCCTTTTCCTTCAAATCTCCGTCAGAAAACCCAGTACTCATACTGGGGCATTTTTGAAAAATCCAGTATTCATACAAGTAATGCCTAGCACTCGCGCTAGTGTCTTGCTGACTGATCAGTTAGCCCCTCAGGTTTAGTCTTTGCGCTAACCCTTCATCAAAAATCAAAGCGCTAAATCCAATTTTGACCTTCGGGTTATTCAAATTTCAATTTCAAGCCTTCAGGTCACAATCTTTCCTCAATTTTCCTTAAATTCTGCCAATCTTCTTCTATCCCTTCTCATCAATTCGAGTTTCGACTCGAACTTCCAACTCTTTCCTTGAGATTCCGAGCCTTGACTCAAATTTTCCAGCTTTTCTTTGAAGATTTGGGTTTTAACTCGAGTCTTTCTTTCCTTCAAAAATCTGAACTTCCAAGTTTTCCTTCAAGATTCGAGCCCTGACTCGAACTTTCCTGCTTTCCTTCGAAAATTTGAGTTTTATCTCAAGTTTTCTTGCCTTCAATAAATGAACTTTCAAGTTTTCCTTTGAGATTCGAGCCTTGACTCGAACCTTCCCGCTTTCCCTCGAAAATTTGAGTTTTATCTAGAGTTTTCTTGCCTTCAATAAATGAATTTTCAAGGTTTTCCTTTGAGATTCGAGCCTTGACTCGAACCTCCCAGTTTTCCTTTTGAGACTCGAGTTTCGACTCAAATTTTCCTGTTTACTTTGTAAAAACCTGAGTCCTAATTTGGTTGGTTTTTCAAAACCAACTTCCGAGTTAAGCTTACCTTCAAAATCCAGTTTTAATTCAAGCTTGCCTTCAGAAATTTAAATTTACATTTACCTTCAGAATTCAACCTCGTGTTGGATTCTTCCCCAGAATCCCACTGATATATCAAAATTCGATGTTAAGCAAAAGTTTCGTCATCAAGGATTTCAGGAATATCTTGCCAAATTGCCATAAAATAGTTGTTGATCTCAAACTTTTATTACATAAAGAATTTCCTCAGATCTCCTTAGTATTCCTTCCAAAAGGGTGAAACTTCTGCGAAGAAAGGCTCAAACTTCAAATTTTCTGTTGGTCAACCAAGAAGATGAAGAAAAATCTTCGACATGACCGGCGAAGGAAATATTCAATGATGCTGAAAAGCCATAAGTGAGCTGATATTGATCATAACTATGGCACATTCTTAAAGATTATTCTTTGACAGTAAGATAGTGGAAATATCCTGGGCAGTAAAAAAAGGAACCTACCCAATCCATGTCTCCTCAAGTCAGCTAAGCTGCAAATCAAATATCCGCAAAAGGGATCTCTCAATTGTCGTCAACATGAAGGCGAATTAAGCGAGTAGACCATCGGGGCCAAAGAAGATTTGAAACATCTTCAAGATGACGGAATTTGTGATGGATCCTTCCAGGGAAAGTTCGGATCACCGTCGAGATGAAGGCGGATGTGATGGACCTACCAACAAACCCTAAAAGATATTTGATTCCAGCTATCATCTAAAGACCTTTGAGCCAATACCATCATATATAATCCCTGAGATAAATGAAGGATCAGAACATCTCCAAGATGAAGGAGTTTGTGACGTACCCTTCCTCGAAAAAGAAAGAAAAGTCAGGACATCTCCAAAATGAAGGATGATGTAAAAGCCCAAGAAAGCCCCATGACTCAAAAAAATGCAAAAAGATCATCAGGGGAAAATACCCAAGATATCAAACTGCCCAAACTACAAAGAATCTTCTTTATCTATGTGAAATTCTTCTATCAATATCTTTTCATTCAATTACTTTTATGAAGCTAAGAATATTTCATTTCCTTTCATATCAAGGAAATTGATAGCATCCTTGAAGAAAACCAACAACAAAATTTGACTTTGATTCTAGATTCTATAGAGTTAACCTAGTTGGGGGTAATACTCTAGGCGGAAGAGAAAACATCTTCCGAAAATGCTTACCTTAAAATTACCTTGAAACAACTATAAATTTTATCATTTTGGCAAAATTTTCCAGCTTTCCTGATAAAGAAATAAGAACTTGACATCTGTTTTGTTACATCTTGGTGTTGCCTTCCCCGTCTTTCGCTTTGTCGAGAGACTCGCCTTCCTCGTCTTTCGCTTTGTCGAGAGACTCGCCTTCTCCTTGATAAAAGGATTGCCTTCCTCGTCTTTCGCTTTGTCGAGAGACTCGCCTCGTCCTTTCTAAAAGGATCGCCTTCTCCGTCTTTCGCTTTATCGTGAGACTCGCCTTCTCCTTTCTAAAAGGATCGCCTTCTCCTTTCTAAAAGGATCGCCTTCTCCGTCTTTCGCTTTATCGAGAGACTCGCCTTCTCCTTGATAAAAGGATTGCCTTCTCCGTCTTTCGCTTTGTCGAGAGACTTGTCGTCTCCTTGTTAAAAGGATTGCCTTCTTCATATTTTACATCTTGCCTTCTCCTTGATGAAAGGATCGTCTTCCCCGTCTTTTGCGTTGTCAAAAGATTTGCCTTTCTCCTTGATTAAATGATCGCCTTCCTCGTCTTTTGCTTTGTCGAAAGATTTGCCTTCTCCTTGTTAAAAGGATTGCCTTATTCATATCTTACATTTTGCCTTCTCCTTGTTAAAAGGATTGCCTTCTTCATATTTTACATTTTGCCTTCTCCTTATTAAAAGGATTGCCTTCTTCATATTTTACATTTTGCCTTCTCTTTGCTAAAAGGATTGCCATCTTCATATCTTAATATTTTACCTTCTCATTGCTAAAAGGATTGTCATCTTCATCGTCATCTTCATATTTCGCTTTCACCTTCTCCTGTCCAAAGGATTTGCCTTGTTCCATCTTTCGCCTTGTCAAGAGATTCGTCTCCTTGATAAAAGGTTCGCCTTATTCATCTTTCACCCCATCGAAAGTTTCGCCTCCTGTTACCTTATTCATCGTTCATTTTGTCTCACATCTCCTCACTTTCCATTCCTAGAAGAGTTGCCTCATTCAGCTGAAGTATCTCTCCTGTCCCATCACGATTTTGAGAAATCCGTATGGTTGTTCCCACTCAGGTTAAGTGTCAAAACCTGTATTTTCCGTGAGGGGTCATTAATTTCAAAAGCTGATTTTAGTCTCAGCAATGAGACTCCCAAGTTCATCTCCTTTTTTTCAAGCTTTAGGGAACCCCATTTCCTTCCTCCTTTCGCAAACCCCTTTCGGATTTGTTTGTCCAAACTCCGAAGGTCCCATCATGGTTTCTTCACTCGAGGATTCCATATGATCGTCTCCTTCAGGTTAAGGGTTAAGCCTGAACCTCGCCCCTCGAGGTATTTTTCTTTTTTAGGTTTGGGTTAAACCTGAGACTCGTTTTGACGAGGTGTTTCCTTCCAAGTCCCATCATGGTTCTTCCCATCGAGGAATCCATGCTTTGTATATCCATTCAGGATAGGATCCTACTTGAGCTTCATCTCACGAGACATTCTCTCATAAATGTCCCATCAAAGTCTTCATGTGTTCCTTTCCCCATCCAAATTATCTTGATATATCCTTGTCCCATCCAGGTTAAGGGCCAAACCTGAGTCATTCCAAAAGCTGATCTTGTCTCATCCATGAGACCTAATCAAAATTCTTATCTTTTCCCATTTTGGGCTATTTATCCGAAGTCCCTTAACGATTTCCTCATTTCTATTATGCAATAATACCATTGTCGAGGATTTCTTCTCCCCAAGGCCATTCAAGGATAAAATTTTAAACCTGAAGAACCATGTCTTTCAAATAAATTCTTCCACACCCAGTTCAGATCTGCTGACTAGGGCATTTTCAAAATTTGGAGTGTTATCTTTGCCACTAAGCTCAACTTTCAACCGGCTTAGTAGCAAAAAGGGGCATCTGTGAACACCCCAAATTTTTCAAAATCTTTTAAATATTCCCTTCTTGACCCTAAATTCATTTTTGAGCAAAATGAGTCATTTTTAAATCTAAATTCCATTTCATTTCTCAAGTTTTACTGAAATTAAATTCATTCTATATGTTTAAATTGATTTCGGATCTGGATCCATTGTCCAGATCCAAATTTGAGTCTTATTGTCCAAATTTTAAATTAAAATTATAGAAAATACCAAAAATAGTTTTTAAATAGCTCAAACAGTCCATCCGACATCCGTTTGAATCCATCACGTTGTATTTCTCGATTCGAGTGTCAAAACTTGAACATTTTCTCAAAACCTGAGTCAAAACTCATTTTTTTGAAGAAATTTCCCCGAAATGGTCTGAAATTCTCAGAAAAATACTTTTTTAAATATTTCTCAAAAATACAAAAATTTAGTGTTTAAAACTTTGTTTTCATAAAATCTTAGTTTTCTATTACAAAAATACAAAAAATTGGAAAAACGACACAAAAAAAAAATGGGAAAAATATAAGGAAAACAAATGGTTTTAAAATTTTGAAAAGTTGAACTTTGCTAAAAACCTCTCTTAAAACCACTTTTTGAAAACCAAAAGCCACTTTTTAGAAAAAACCTGCAAAGGGAACCTCTATTGGGAAATTTGAAAATTTTTCTTAACGGCCATCTCCCGCGCACTCCTCCCTTTCACTCCCACCCTCCATCTTCAACAATTTCTTCTTCTGTCAGCCTTCCATCTTCAACAAACGGGCCAGCAACTCTCTTTAAAGAAGAGGCATCCCAGCCTCTGAAAGGGGGGAGATCTCTTGGGGAAGAAGCCATTAACGCCAGCACTTCCATCCGCCATTCACCTTCTCTCGATCCTTTTCCTCTCCCCTCCTTTTCTTTTTCCTTTTCTTGTTTGAAGGAGTCGAATCCACCTGCTGCTCGGAGGAAAGTCTTCTGCACAACTTCATTGAGAAGGAGCATCATATTATAATCATATACAAGGCATCATAATTCCATTCTGAATTGAAGATCAATAAACCAGAATCGTTTCTCTGTCTCCCTTATTAAAGCCTCCCCTTGGGCGGACAAGGTAAGTGACTCCCCTCTTCCCATCTTCCTTCCCTTTCTGTTTGAATTTCTGTATAGCCTTTATGATTTAATCCTGCTCTTCTCATTTTCTTCCGTTTTTTTTTTTTTTTTACCTCTCTTCTTTCTTATTTTCCATTAAAATGCATAAAGGTAAGATCGACTTGCATATAGCAGGATCGATCCACCCTGTGCAAAATTAACAGGAAAGACACTATTCCAACATATTTCTCCTCTTTTGTATTTTACTACGGTATAGTGGATTCTATTTTCTAGCATTGTGTATATTTTTTTTAGTTATCTAGATTTCCCGATTTGCATCAGGTGAGGCCTCCTTTTGATATGCTATTTTCTTTAGTTTCCGTCTGTTAATTTTTTTTAAAAAAAAACATGATAATGCTGGATGGGATTCTTCATTTTCGTTCTATCAAGAGATACCGCAGGTGGGATCGGCCTGCATATAGCAGGACCGATCCACCTGCTATGAAGATTTAAACCCTCAGGGGGGTCGTTATTTCTTCATCTGGACTTCCTTCTGTTATGAAAATTTAGACCTCTGTTCATGACCATTCTTCTTATCTCTGATCTTTCATTTCCCGTTTTGATTGTCATTTGTTTTTATTTCATTATCTTCTTGTTTGGGTTATTGATTTTCTGTTTTCATTTTTTTTTTTTTTCTCTTTATCACAGTCGATTCCTATATTACATCTTATATTTTCTTTCTCTCATAGATACATCTGATTTAAAGACATGTTTTATGCCTTGCGTTTCACTGGTTATCTATCATATTGGTTGTTTATCCTGCCTTTATTCGGCTACTTGAAGAAGTCTGGTAAGCACTAAATTTTGCTCTGAAGTACCTGATAAATCAATTGTTCGAAGCATCCATGTTGTGTATCCCTGTGAGAGGTGTGTCACAGTATAATAGAATTAGAATTTAAGGTGGTGGGGATTAGCCCACCCAAAAGTGCACATTATAAGAAACGTTCTCTAATGAAATTTGGAAGTTGTTCTGCAATATGAATATCGGTTCCATTTCTGCCACAACCCACTTGAAACTCCTAAATTGATATTTTTCTGATGGAATGAGGCACTGAAGCCTAACCAAAACTCTTAGTTCTTTCCCATCAACGTCAAGATTTATACCAGTCATTCCAAGATCAAGGGCGTATTTAGATTTGGTTTGCTGAAAGCAAACCAAATCCTGATCCAATTTCTCTGGAACAGGGTATTAAATTACTCTGCGTTTTTGCCATGAAACTAGAGTTACACAATCAGGATATTTCTGGGAAGGTAGCATCCCCAGATTTGAGAATGAGAACAAGCGCGCCCAAAGATATGTTTCATTTCAACTAAAGTGATCTTTTGCTGCTATGTCTGATGTCAAGGTTATTCAAAGATTTGTTTCTTCAGAACCTTCCAACCTCAAGGAGTTGTCCGAAGAACACAGACCTTCAAGATAGCACCCCCAAGCTGACACAACGTTTTAATAAGCCAAAGAGCAGAGTTGTCCGGTAACAAAATCTGCAAAGAGGTAATTGAAAGTTATTTTATTTTTATATTCTGGCTAATATGACATCCATTATTAAAGCCTTATCATTATTGTCTTGATCAAATATTTAAATTAATGGGTAGTGTATGATTTGCTTGAGACGTTGGTTTACCAAAAATCCATGTTCGTCATACTGCTTGAGCTTAACTTATTTGCTGGGAATTGTCTGGTCCAGCTATACTGGAAGTAGTTTAATATTGTGAGGGATTCACTAGCTGGAGATCGTGTTAGATTTTCTGGTCATTGAGCTTGACTCCATGGGTGGATTTTGCCAAAGCTCATCCATTAATGTCGTTGGAGTCCATTTTCCAACATCACGGAAAGCCAATGTTATGGCAGATGAAAGCAAATTACAGCATCACCAGATGCAGTAGATCTGGCCACCTTGCAATTTCGGAAGATAATCAACCAACAAGAACTCACAGAGCGTGGCAGTACCTATGTTGTTGCCATAACACCCACCTTCAGTTGCTATAACCTTTCATTCCACCATGTACCCATCCTTCACAAAACACCATGTATTCTCACAGTCCACATCACATCCTCAGTGGCCTGTCACACATTCACGGTTCAGCAGAACCTTCACAGCCCATTACTCCACTATCAGATACAAGGCAGCTGCCTTCTGGTGATGAAAGCATCAACAATGAATGATCACTCCATTCACCATTAGCATCTTCATTTGCAGTCAGTCGCAACTGCTCCCACATTGGCTCCACTTACGTTTGCTGCAGCTATTCACCTTATCTTCCTTCCTCAGTACAACACTTCAAGTTTTGCATGATAAAATGTGTTGTGGCATTTGCTCTCCCTATCACTCGTACAAACACCCCTTCAGCTATCACCTTTTGTACCGATCCCCTTCTATCATCATTTGTTATAGCATCGGTCTGTTGCAGTAATATCTCTCCTTCACATCTCTTCATTACTACCCGATATAGGCATATCTGCAAATGGCACTATTCATTGCCATAGAACCCTCTTGCAGCCATCCCATCCCAGCCACATAGAGATATGCTACTCATTCACTGCTATCAGTATCTACAGTGGTATCCCCCCAAATTCTATGTTCTCATCTGCAATACTAACACCATCTACCAACTGTAGCCTCCTGTAGCATCCCATCACCTAAACTAACTCTCTTTTCACATTAGCATCGTGTCCATAAACTTCACACTCACTTCATCTTACAACATATATATATATATATATATATATATATATATATATATATATATATAAATACTTGCCACTGATCGTCTACTATCATTCTTTAGCAAAAACCCTGTACCTATCACCTTCCCCTCGGTGGCATTCTTATCACCCCAGCAGCACCTTGCTGTCGTCATTTTTCTGCACAATTACCACTGCCCAGCATCCCATGCCCTATGCTCAGCACCTTCTTCACATTATATTCACTTTGTTCCCAACACCTGTATTTTCCATGACACTACTATAGCATCCTTTGCCACAACATCCTTTTCTTCTATCCCACCACCAGTATCTTAACACTTCACCTCCTACATTCTCTATTTGCGCCAGCATATACATCCCTTCCACTACAGCCATTACACTCTTTACAAACATCCACAACAGTTTTGAGACTGCTGTAACCCTCCACCTTCATGTCCTTCACATACATTATATTGCATTCTTTACTGCACTAACACATCCCTCATCATCTATCCTGCATATCACATCACCTGTCGTGAGTGTCTCAACCGCACTTGCACTCATCCCCAACCTCAATTCTCATCTCTTAAAGCATTGTATATGTCATATATGTATATATATACATATATATATATATATATACTTATATATATATGCATATAGGTATATATATAGGCATATATATCATTTTCTATCTTTTCATCATAAATATCTAGACATATGAGCATTTCACCTGTGGAATCCATATGAGATGAGAAATTCTTTTCTATATTCACACTAACCAAGTGTTTTGCAGGGAATACGAGGAAAAGATCATTATTTGGAGTTGTAAATTCAATTTCATGAATTGTAATGGTTAGATCTTAATGAGAATTTACATCTCCTGTTTTAGATAGAATGAATGAGCATTGTAAATATCATAAATTGCTTATTTTCATACTTTTTACCTTTATTTTCCAAAATCTCACAATGGTGAAACACGAATGGCACGTGCACCATTTCGTAAGAGGTAATTAATCCTAAGTTGATGATTTATGATGTCTTCTTTTAAATCGTTGTAATTTTGAAAAGATTTTTAAATGTAAAACATGTGAAAACCAGACATCAAATAATAAAAACCGGTTCTCATTAGTGGATGAGACCGGGTCGAACTCAGGGAACGGGAATATATCGTATTCAAGTACACAAATCTAACCTATTCTTTATTGCCGAATTATTTGAAATGTAAAATGTTCAAGAAGAGTAAAAACAACTAACTATTACAACAAATGAATACCCTTCGCAGAGGGCGTAAAGTGCAATATTTACAAACCCAATTAAAATTCTAATTCTAAATTTAAAAGTAAAGATCTTCTAATCTTGCATCTCGTGTGTCATGTAGTCACTTCTGCTCCTCTTCTGTACGATCCTGCACAAGTCAAAAGGACACGAGCAGTACAAGAGAGAAATATAGAAACTAAAACTATACTAAAGTAGCTAAATGCTAATTACAAAAGCAATTACGCAAGAAATCTAAATAACAATGCTAATTATTTCAAATGAACTAATTACCTAATAATGGAACAGTAATTAAATCTAATATCAAAATACTAAAGTCATCTAACTTACAAAGATGCTAATTAAATCTAACTACTAACTAACTAAATCATCTAATTATAATGCAAATCACCACTAACTAACTGCTAAGCTAATACCTAACAGCTTACTAAACTAACAGCATTACATCAAGTTCATTGTTAAGTAAGTTCAGTGGGTAATGCATCAATTTTAGACAGAACATTCAGCAACCTTGAAATCCTATATAGCTTCATCCAATTAATCTCTTGTATTAGGCAAATCCACACTCAATCAATCAACAAATTTAGTCATCCAATATGCTCCATCAAACAATTAATACAATTCTTTGTATTAAAAGATTAACAGAAAATTGCAGCAAAAATCAAAGACAGTTTTCAACCGGCTATCAGGAACCACTCCCCTCACTTGAAATCAATGAAAATAAGCTGCTGAGATCTAATTGCTTTTATCAGAAAACATTATTTTTCTGAAAAAAAAATCAGTGCCTCTCAATATCTACATCGAATTCAGCCATCCGATTGAATATTTTTTTTCAAAAATTAATACTGGAATTTCAAAAAAACAACAGATATCTACTGGAACTTTCAAACAGCTGCTGAAATAACCAGAACTCAGAAATCTAAACACTCAGATAGAAAAATTCAAACATTTGATCGATGTTTGATAAAATCAATTTATCCCTTAATAAAATTTCAACACTCAGTCAATGCAAACAGTAATAGATTCAACGTCATTCACGAGTTCGATCATTGATCGGAAACATTAAACCGTGAACTGAATTTCACGGTGGTTCAAGAATGAAAAATGCTTGTTTCCGGCAGCTGAAGAGAAGTTCTGGCGGCTGAAGCAGATCTAGAATTTCACGGCAACTGAAGAGAAGTTCCGGTGGTTGAAGCAGATCTAGAATTTCACGGCAACTGAAGAGAAGTTCCGGCGGCTGAAGTAGATCTAGAATTTCACGGCAACTGAAGAGAAGTTCCGGCGGCTGAAGGCTGAAGACAAGTTCGAATATATCCAGATGATTCTGACCGACTGGATTTCAATCAAGCCTCTTCTGATCGATCAATATTAGGCAATCGATCGATAGATTCAGATCGTTACATCAACAAAACTTGATTTATCAGAAGCAAAAAAAATTCATTCGCCAGAAATTCTATCAACAACACAAATCAGATGCATTCTAGTTTTAATTTCCCCCATCAGTCATCAGAATTCCATTTGATTGAATGTAATTACTCCAGGCATTCGATGATCGATCACAAATTGCTATTGATTACCGGATTGAGTGACTTTGAAAAATTAATGTTCAAATGATGCTAAAGCTTCATCGATTTTATTATCAATGCAGTAAAAAAATTAATACTATGCACTACATATGAACTACAAATTACAATGAAATCTAGAATTTTCTTTTTGAATCTACATTTTCAGAATGAATCATAAATGCTACAATTTTATTTTGTTTTGATTTTATTCCAGATAAACTAATCTATTGAAACATAGAAGAAGGAATTAGAGAAGAGAAGAAGAGGAAGAAGAAGAAGAAGAAGAAGAACTTACCGAATTGGAAGGGTTAGAAGAGAAGTGGAATCCTCCTATATGCCATTACCGTAGCTGGATGCCTCCACCGGATTGAGGAAGAAGAGAGATCAAGGGAGAAGGAGAAGAAGAAGGCAAGAAACAAGGTGAAGGGGAAGGGTTAGAAAAGAGGGC
Organism: Nuphar pumila; assembly: GCF_984573655.1. Taxonomy (NCBI): domain Eukaryota; kingdom Viridiplantae; phylum Streptophyta; class Magnoliopsida; order Nymphaeales; family Nymphaeaceae; genus Nuphar; species Nuphar pumila. Next base: position 79,783,460 of record NC_143253.1, read on the forward strand.
AAAAGCATAAAAGAGAAGACAAGCCTCTCTTCCCCCTACGTATGGTATTTATAATTTTGAAAGTTTTTCCATAAGTCCATCTTATTTCAAAGAATTCTATTTCAAAACCTCTCTTCAAAAAGTTATTTACAAAACAACTCAAAATGACTATTTTTTTAGAAAATACAAACTAAGTCTATTTTAACTTTAATTTTTTTATGATTTTCAAAAACTAAACTACTACAATTATGTCAAACACTAAAATAGGCATTAAAATGTAAAATAAAACTATTTTTCATACATTTTCTATTTTTAAATCATTTTAGCACATTTACTCGAAACTAACATAAAATTGGGTTTTTAAATCATTTTCTCATGAAATCATGCATATTTTTATATGAAAAATCCCTAAAATATATGCATGATCAATTTACATCAATGACCATAGTTAGGATGTAAACAAAACTTAGGATTTTTATCTTTTATAAAATAACACTGGATCCACACTGGATCCTTTTCAAAAATCATCATATTTTCAAATATTTCTTACTTTTATTAGAATTTAACTTAAAATTGGCTCAAAATATATACCAATGGCCATAGTCAGGGTATATTCAGAGTTATTTTCATTTTAAATTCTATAAAAGCACCAAAATATGTTTCATTCTTCACCTGAGTTTAAATATAGATTATTATATAATACATTCAATGACCATAGTCAAGGATGTATTATATTTTCAATCTTATTTCAATTCATGTAAAGAATGAAATACGATTTTCAAAATCCAATTTCAAAATTTAAAATTCATTCATCATTTAGGATAGAACTGCATCATATTTTCAAAAATTCCTTTTTCAAAACTCCAAGTGATGTAAATATCTTCTTCAATCAATCCTCAATTCTTATAAAATCCAATTCATCCTTTCATTTTCAAATCCTATTTCATTTTGTTCAAATCTCGAAGTTCAAATTAACTTTGAGATTTCAAATTCACTTTATATTCAAATTCAAAAGTTCCAAATTCATTTTTCAATCAAATTCAAAGTTCAATTTTACTTTGAGATTCTTGATTCATCTTCTAAATTCCAAAAATCAAGTTTTCAAATTCAAAGTCCAATCTGACTTTGAAATTCATTTTCAGAGTTCAAAATCCCAAATCAAAATTCCAAATCCAATGATAGATCCTAATCTCTGCTTGGATCCAGATTTCCAAGTATAAATCTCCATTCTTTGGATCTCAGATTATAGATCCAAAATCCATTCTAGGGTCCCGAACCCAATCCACTTTGGGATCTCAGACTTCAGATCCAATTCCATTTTAGGATCCAGAACTCAACTTCCATCTTGGATCTCAGACTTCAAATCCAAATCCATTTTAGGGTCCAAAATCCAATTCCACTTTGGATCTCAAATTATAGATCCAAAATCCATTCTAGGATCCCGAACCCAATCCACTTTTGGATCTCAGACTTCAGATCCAATTCCATTTTAGGATCCAGAACTCAACTTCCATCTTGGATCTCAGACTTCAGATCCAAATCCATTTTATGGTCCAGAATCCGATTCCACTTTGGATCTCAGACTTCATACCCAAATCTATTTTAGGATCCAGAATCCAATTATATTCCTAAAAGTCTAGATTTCGAATCCAATTCCATTTTCGGATCTAATCTGAATCTCCTAAATCCATTTACATTCTTAAATGCCATTCGATTTCCATTCTAAGATTCAAATTCAATATCACTTCAAAATTTCATCTTCTTCTCCTAAATCCATGATTAGATTCAAAATCTATTTCTGACTTTAAAACTTCATTTTCTTTCAAAGCTTCAAGACATTCTTTCTCAAAATCAAGATTTATTCTTCAAAACTCTGATTTACTTCAAAAACTTAGAATTTCTCTGATCTATCTCAAGTTCTAAGTTAGGTTCAATCATTTCTTCACTCCCTTATCAAATTCATCTCAGAATACTTGGAAATTTTCAAAACATCTTTCAAAAAGAGCATACATCCTTACATTGCACAAGCATGATTCTTTGTGCATCTAGAGTTAGAATAAATTCTTAGGTAATATTCAGGCAAAGCAAAAAGGCATAAATTCGATCCTTGGTTTGATTACCCTTGGTAAAGGCGCCAGGAACGGTCGAACCTCGTACCGACGAGCGAATCCTGTCTCTCCATTTTCCCGCAAACATTTTCAAAACGGAGGAGAGTAATTTTCTAAATATTTTCAAATCAAGGTCAAGTGAGACCCCGCAAAAAGAGTTCCTCTTTTCTTTTCTCTTCTTTCTTCTTTTCTCTCTTTTATTCTTCTCTTTTCAAAAAGGAGGAAAATAAAGGTTAGAAAGGAAAAGAGAAGGAAAAGAGAGAAACCACAAGAAAGGAAAAATTTTGAGATGATCACAATTAAGCACAACATTTTCAGACGTTTTGGAGTGCCACGTGTGATGATTAGCGATGGTGGCAAGCATTTTAGGAATATACAGATAGCTTCTCTGCTGAGAAGAAATTCTGTCAATCATAGATTCACCACGCCGTATCATCCGCAGACCAGTGGACAGGTAGAGGTATCGAATAGGGAGATTAAGTAGATTCTAGAGAAGACAGTTCGTCCGGACTGCAAGGATTGGTCCCAGCGCTTAGAAGATGCACTTTGGGCATATAGGACTGCATTTAAGACTCCCATTGACATGTCCTCGTATCGCCTTGTATTCGAGAAAGCATGTCATATTCCTGTCGAACTGAAGCATAGAGCGTATTGGGCCATCAAGAAGTTGAATTTTGATCTCACCCAGGCTGGCAAAGCGAGAGCACTGCAGCTCTCAGAATTAGAGGAACTCAATAATGATGCATATGAGAATGCCAAGTTATACAAAGCTCGCACTAAAGCATTTCATGATAAGCACATTGTCAGAAAAGTGTATGAGCCGGAGCAGAAAGTTTGGCTATACAATTCTCATTTGCATTTATTCCCAGAGAAATTGAGATCGAGATGGACAGGACCGTACATTGTGAAAGAAGTGTTTCCACATTGAGCAGTGACATTATTCGATCCTATGACCCAAGGTACATTCAAGGTTAATGGGCAAAGACTGAAGCCCTACATTTCAGATTCCTTGCAGAATGGTGAGTGTGAGATAGTGCATCTCACGAAGGCATGAGGATTCGACCAGAGGGATGTATCATATGTACATTATTTTGTTTTTCACTACAGTATTTGCTTTTATTTCAGTATTTCATTTCATATGTGCTGACATTTGTTTGTGGTTAATGCAGGTTGCATCTAACATTTAGTGTATCAGTTACCAGGTACAAGGCAGAGCTTTCAAAGAATTCATTAATCAGATGAAAAAGTCAAGTCAATTGAACTTCAGAAGCCTAGCACAGATCAAGTTGTATTTATGCTTTCTCCCATATTTATTTTCCTGTCTTTTAGTGTGCATTTGCATTGCATTTTTATATATTTTGTATGTCACTAGGGACAGTGTCATTCAAGCATGAGGGGGTGGTTTAGATGCACACTAAATTTTTTTTTTGAGAATGTCTGGTAGCTAAAGTAGGCATTTGAGAACAAGTTTGTAGCATATATGATTGTTTTTGGCATAATCTAACAGTTTAGAAATTTTTAAGCCCCATGTAAATTTTTTTTTCTCTGAACAAATTCAAATAGAGTAGTTATTTATGAGAAAATTCAAAGAAAAGATAGTATTTGATTGTTAGAAAATTTTGAATCACTTTAGTATAAGTATGCATAGTATGGTTTAAAAAATGAGTTTAAAAGAATAGAGCTACGTTTAGTTGTTGGTGTCTTCGTGAATCCTAGTAGTGGAACTCAGACACGAGATGAAGTGTTTGAGTCTCTTGACGAAAAGGATAATGAAGGAGATCATCCTCTTGTCTAGTCGATATCTGTGGCCTTTGTAAGTTCGAGTAAGTAGACTCTGAAGGGTGTTTTACACCTGGTGCCTATGAACACCCAAAATTTTTTAAAATATTGTAAATATTCCCTTTTTGCCCCTGATTTCATTCTCTGAGCAATTGAGAAACTTTTAAATTTAAATTCCAGTTCATTTCTCAAGTTCTACTGAAATTAAATTCATTTTATATATTTGACTCAATTTCGGATCTGGATCCAGATAAAAGATCCAAATCTGAGCTTCTTTGTCCCATTTTTAAATCAAATTCTCAAAATTACCAAAATAACCTTTTAAAAGGCTCAGACACTTCGTCTGGTATCCGTTTGGATTCATCGTGTTATATTCCTCAATTCGAGGCTTAAAGCTCGAATATTTTCTCAAAACCTCGGTCCAAACCCATTTTTTTTGAAGAAATTTCCTCAAAAATAGCCTTGGAAACCTTCTTTTGTAAATATTTTCTTAAAAACACAAAAAATTAGTTTAAAATCTTGTTTTCTTGTAAATTTTAGGATTTTATTCCAAAAATATCAAAAAAAATATGGAAAATGAAACAAATATATATATATATATATAGAAAAGAAACAAAAAAAATCGTTTTTTTTTAAAACACCTCTTAAAAAAATCAAGTTTTTAAAACCCCGCTTTGTAAAAACCCGAGGGTAAAGGGGGCCTCTTTCGTAAATAAGTTTTTAGGGCTTTCTTTCAAAACCCTTCATAGGAAAAGTGGATAAGGGTGCCTTCTCCCTCTCTCACTCTCGAACCTCCATGGCCGACCCCCCCCCCCATGTGAAACCTCTCCATCTCCCGTCCATCGTTAACAAACTCGCCCTCTTCCGCTCGATCACCAACGGACCTCCCTTCCTACTCTTGCTCCTCTTCTTTAAGAATCGGCAAACGAAAACCCTAAAGGCAGCGCCTCTTTACCCTCGCACCTTCTTCCTTCTTCTCGCATCGCGTTTCACCTCCCCATTTCACTACTTCATCCACGCTCCTCTCCTTCTCCAGTCTCCCCCCCCCCTTTCCTCGGAAGTCTTCCTCTCAAAAACCACAGAAGAAGTCTCCTTCCCCTTTCTTTAGAATCTCTGCAAACCGGGTAAGTCCCCTTTTCCCTTTTCTGATTTTCCCTCTTTGTTTTCCTATTTTGGGGCTGCCATTGATGCATCATTGATGGTGTCGAGTTGCTTATGCAAATATTGACCCATCTGTTGCTACAACAAAGGGGGATGGTCTCATCCCAACAATATTTTTCTTCTTTTCTTTCTCTATCATTTTTTTTTTCTCTCTGAGTTTTGCTTTTTTTCAGTCATCTAATGTTTTGTTTCAATCATATAGGCATATGACACTTTTCTTTCTTTTCTATATTCCAAGTTTCTGTTGACATGTTGATCATCTGTCGATCTTGATTGATGTGCTAAGATGGGTTTCGTATTCGCATCAGATCTTCATGCTTTGTAGCCAGTTGGGTTATGTGAATATTTTATGTTCATTACTTCTTTGTTCTTATATCGTCCATTTTTGCATCGCGTTTTATATCGGGGCTTCATTGTGATTTCTTTTGTGTATCCATAATTTCTATTTCTACAATCCAATCTTCTGTTTATAGCGTTTTGATTATCATCCTACATATCGCAAGTTACTTTTTATTTTATCTTTCATTTTTATCTTTCTTTCTTCTTTGTCTTCCTGTTTAATTTAAATCCTAGTTTACATTTATTTCTCAGTTTTGATTATGTTCTCATCGATCTCTGTGTTCATTCATTTTAGTTATATCTTGCTCGTGTATCCTTGTGGTTTCTGCGATCAAATTTTTTTTCTTTCATTGTTGTCATTGTCAATGCATTTGTATTTGATTCATTGTGAAATGCCTACCCTGTTTATTTGTTGATTGGCTTTCTTTTTATGACAAGGGTCCTTTGGACCATTCTCTGGATATGTTGTTATTTTAGCATCAATCAGAATGTAGCATCCATCCTTATATTCTTATGAACATCCTTGTTGTATGATGATTCAATGCTGTAGCTGCATATATACTGCCTAATCTTCACCCTCATGGTAGCACTCAATCTGATCCAGTATCAGATTGGATATACCCTATAACAATCCTTCTTCACATGTGTTCACGTCCCATTTATTGTTTTGTGGTACACCTTATGGAGCATGCACCTCAAATTAGCATCCCCTAAATTCTAGCTGCACAAATTCCTGATTCATTGCTTGCTGCACCACTTGGTTCTCTTGGCAACGTGAACAATCTGAAGAGGTTTCCTTAACTGGAAATCTTGAAAAACTGACCAACATCATTGCATCATGAAAAAAAAAAAAGCTTGAAATGTGGGAGGTAAGCCAAGTTGACAAACTGAGGATCTTACCTAAGGTTGTGGGTAAATTCATGAATCTGCCTCAATTTTGTTTACAAGATCAAGGTTGCACAAGAGTCTAGATAGGCCCTATATCATCGATGAAATCACATCCTGCTGGAAATCGTTTGATATCCCTCTCATCACGTGGGGGATCTAATGCTGTTAACGGATCTGATATTCATCATTCCTTTCAGAATTTAGTTGTACCCTTCCTGAGAACAGAGAAAGCTACAAATCATGACCTTGATGGAGCTCGTGGAGAAGAAAAGGTATTGTTGAGGATTGGTTCTAAGGTAATTTTCTTGTAAAACCTGTGAGGATTCTATTGGAAGGAGCTGGACGAGAGGCTTTTTTGAAGATTTTCAATAACTTGGGCCTACTCTTCAGCAACAGTAGCAATTGCTGCTTTGTCTTCACAATATATCAGGCTATTGGGGCCTCCAGTGTGTTTATGACACAACATCCCTAAGGCTACAATGTACACCTATGCTTTTATAAATCTGTCAATGGTGCTTAGCCTTCACCTCAACCTCCAGCATTCCTGTTGGCATAGCCTTTTCAACAAGCTGAAAGAGGTCAGCTATCCCTGTCGTTACAGCAGTAAGCATCTGAGGCAAGGAGAGCAAACAAGGATTCCGATAAGTGAAATTGCCAAAGGGAATTCTATTGATAAATGTTATCTCCAGCAAGGCATGCTCTTCAAGATAAGATTGAAGAAGATTGAAGAGCAGATTAGGGATATGCTTGTATCAGATGAACAACCTGATATTGAACCCCATCCAGGCCAAAGTTTTGATCAAAGCATGTTGTACCATATATGTTGAATTTTTAAGAATCCAAGGAGTCCAAATTATTAAATAGCAGTTGTCTTCGACTGAGCTTAATACAAGGTTTTCTCCTCAAATAGTGACTAAAGATGGATTGGAGACATGCAACGTTTATACAAGCAGTGGAGGCACCTTCAATATTGATGATCTAGATCTAGCCAAAGAAAACATTGCAATAATTATCAAGCCCAATTCTTTTCCAGAGAATGAACCAGTGGTCTCCCTGAACCATATGGCATTAACAGGTCAACCTACTATAGTAGCGCGTCAAGTTATGACATTATCAAGACCATTCATTAATACTTCTGCAAACAAGTTCTAAACCTGTTGGTAATGTGCCCAAGAACTCTCGAGGTAGCTAGAAATTCTTATTCCCTTCTTGGTGACGGGGTCAAACCCAGACAAGCATGTGGTGGAAAGGGTTTGAATCTACTTCCCGGGAATGTATTCACAAAAGGCCGGTTGCAGAATAAGTGCAAAGTCCAAGAGACCTGTATTCCTTTGGGCCTGGTTGTGGACAATATGGCAGCTTTGATCTTTGATAGCAAACAACCCCTGTTGCTATTAAAATAAAGTCATGATCCATCACAGTGTAAGTTTATGCTTTTCATTTGTTTTAGGCTTCTTATTTCTTTGTTTGCTCTTATGCTTTCCATTTTCATTTGCTTTTAGCATTTTGAGATATGATACCAGGAAATATAATCCATTACAGTGTAGATTCATGCTCAGAATTATCTCGCTCTCTCACAATAGCACAATAGCACACTATGTTGCTCCTTACTCCACGGGCCACACCTTATGCACTTTTCACCCATATATTCACCTTCCAGTACACCCCTGGCTACTCACCAGCACTGCTACTTTGCATATACACTTCTCGTATTGTTACAGCCCAACACTTATGTCTTACATTACTTGATACAATCACTATCACCTGTAACACCTGTAACCTCCCATTCACAACACTTTTCTTCATTTTGCAATACCTATCATCCATCTTCCAATATTCATAGCTTTCCCAACAGCTCTGCATAAGCAACACATACCCATTCCATCTGTTATTAATCCTGTCAGCCAACCCATACCCACCTGCTTGCAGCATACTAAAACCAGATTTCATAAGGATAACAAATATTGGTTTTGATATGATGGACTTTTTTTTTGGTGGGTACACAAAACCAAGGCCCATCGGCTGTCATGATGGGAGCCATTTCACAGGAGATAAATCATTAATACATTTCATGGTCACTATTCATATATATACCTGCAGTTGCATTTCTTACATTGTATTCACCATGTATGTTTACCATTTCATTTTCAGCATCATATGGCACACTTTCCAGCACATCAACACTCCACGGTAGTTTTCACAATGTTGGCCATACATTTACCTATCATTTCATTCCATCTTGAATCTCAACTGAAATTCCAGTTGAATGTCACCTATGCATGCCCCTTTGTGCACTTCTTAATCACTGCACTATTTATATGTCGCACACTGTCTCAGTGCCATAGTTGTCCTCCGCACCATTCACTCAATACAGCTACAATAGTGGCTGCCCTCCATTCACAAGCAACTCAGGTTGCTGTACCTACAATTCCATCTCCTGCATATCATATGTATATCATCCCTGCAGTTGTATATATTTTTTTTTTAGTGTGTATCACATAGGCATTCGTCCTGTCATTTCAATACATGCCTTCCTATTCATGAAACATTAAGGGCTTCCTTAGCCCAACATATAGGAAAGAGCCTCCCACCATTTAGTGCTCACTTACAGGTATATATCCAACCTTAAACCCCTGCTGCCAGCATTCTCTGTCCTTTACCTGTGCAGGTGAGCATCTTTTGTGAAAAACATTGCACAAATTCATTAATTCTTTATAACAACATTTCTTTGTTATATCACATTTACTTTCCCAAAGGCATCCGTTTGTATCTGTGTAAATGATAATTTAACTTAGGGACGTAGCATAATATCAATAAACACCTCATTTTTATCATTAAGTATGTGCATTGACTGTTTCCTACACATTTTGCAGTCTTATGCTGATCATTCTTTGCATTTTCATCTCTTAGCATAAAAATACTACACCCATACCATGCCTATTCCTGCACTACCCCATACGATAAGCTGGGTGTTAGCTTCTTTCCCCTCTTCATACAAATAATCATTATATATATATATATACATAGTATTTCGATGCAATGACTTTCATTATCCTCCAAGCTTTTGATACTAACCAAGTGTTTTGCAGGGAATATGTGAAAAAAAAATCATTATTTGGAATTGTAAATTCAATTTTATGTAATAGTTAGATCTTAAATGAGAATTTACATTTCCTGTTTTAGATAGGATGAATAAGCATTGTAAACATCATGAATTGCTTGTTTTCATGCATTTTTTTTCTCAAATTCTCACAAATGGCACATGCAATGGCCATAGTCAGGATGTAAACAAAACTTAGGATTTTTACCTTTTATAAAATAACACTGGATCCACACTGGATCCTCTTCAAAAATCATCATATTTTCAAAAATTTCTTTCTTTTATTAGAGTTTAACTTAAAATTGGCTCAAAATATATACCAATGGCCATAGTCAGGGTATATTGAGAGTTAATTTCATTTTAAACTCTATAAAAGCACAAAAATATGTTTTATTCTTCACTTGAATTTAAATATAGATTATTACATAATACATTCAATGACCATAGTCAAGGATGTATTATATTTTCCATCTTATTTCAATTCATGTAAAGAATGAAATATGATTTTCAAAATCCGATTTCAAAATTCTTTAAATTCATTCATCCTTTAGGATAAAACTGCATTATATTTTCAAAATTCCCTTCTTCAAAACTCCAAGTGATGTTAATATCTTCTTCAATCAATCTTCAATTCTTGTAAAATTCTATCCATCTTTTCATTTTCAAATTTATTTCAATTTCAATCTCAAAGTCCAATTTAACTTTGAGATTTCAAAATTCATTTTATATTCAAAAATTCCAATTCAAATCAAATTTCAAAGTTCAATTTGACTTTCAAATTCCAAATTCATCTTATATTCAAAACTCCAATCAAATTCTAGTTCAATTCAAACTTAGAAGTTCTTGATTGAATTTAAACTCCAAAAATCTATTTTAGGATCCAAGAATTCAACTTCTACTTTGGATCTCAGACTTCAGATCCAAAAATCCATCTTAGGGTCCAGAGTCCAACTCTCTTTTGGATCTTAGATTTCAGATCCTAAACCTATTTTAAAGATCCAAAATCCATCTTAGGGTCCAGAGTTCAACTCTATCTTTGATCTCAGATTTCAGATCCTAAATCTGTTTTAAGATCCAGAACCCATTTTAGGATCCAAAATCCAATTCCATTCCCAATTCTAGATTTCAAATCCAATTTCAGATCTCACTTGAACTTTCTAAATCTGTTTCCATTTTTTTATACCATTTAGATTTCTCAACTCCATCCTGATTTCAAATTTTAAATTCAATTCCATTTCAAGTTTATCTCTTCTCCTAAATCTAAGTTCAAAGTCCATTTTCTGACTTTGAAATTTCCTATTCTTTTTTGTTTATCTCATCTTCAAATCATTCTCTCTCAGAAATCAAGATTTATTCTTCCAACTCTAAAATTACTTCAAAGATTTAGAACTTCTCTGATCTATCTCAAAGTTCTAAGTTAGATTCAACCATTTCTTCACTCCATTATCAAGTTCATCTCAAGAACATTTGGGAATTTTCAAAACATTTTCAAAAGAGCATACATCCTTGCATTGCACAAGCATGATTCTTTGTGCATTCAGACTTAAGATAAAATCTTAGATGATATTTAGGCAAAGCAAAAAGGCATAGATTCGATCCTTGGTTTGATTACCCCTGGTAAAGGCGCCAGGAACGGTCGAACCACGTACCGACAAGCAAATCCCGTCTTTCCATTTTTTCCGCAAAATATTTTCAAAATGGAGGCAAGTAATTTTCTAAATGTTTTCAAATCAAGGTCAAGTGAGACCCTACAAAAGAGTTCCTCATCTCTCTTCTTTTCTTTTCTCTTCTGTCTTCTTTTTCTGTCTTTTATTTTTCTCCCTTCAAAAAGGAGGAAAATAGAGGCTAGAAAAGGAAAAGTGAAGGAAGAGAGAGAGAAACCACAAGAGGAAAAATTTTGCGATGATTACAGTTTTGGCGACTATGATGGGACCCGTCTTCGTCTGGTCGAAATATGCCTTTGCTTTGCCTTAATATTTTCTAAGTCTTTATTCTTCTATGTCAGCTTCATTTTCCATGCAAACCTTAGGAGCCTAGACTCTGTCCTAAGCTGACATCTCTGCATATAGGATCTAAGTATGGTTTGGTAGGACCATATTGAGGAGATTATTCCATGTTCACATTAGACTTAGGTTTGAAATACAACTCTCCTCAATTTTAGGGATTGAATGTAAACAATGTATGCAAGTGTATGCTTCTTTTCATTTAAATCTATCTTCTTTAGGACTTGCATTAGAGCTTTCTGGTTTTATCTGCATGTTGATCATGTTTTTGAAAACATCCCTACATATATTGTCCCGGTCTTCACATTGTTGGGCTGTCTCACTGAACCATAGTTCGGGAAAAAGCCTCACAACTGGACCACTTATTTGGGTTTGTGCCCCCCTACCACGTACTTAAGGGCCATAGTCTGAGGTATATCGGTAGGTGCTCAAGGATGTTGGGAATCCCTTACCTTAGAACCGGAGGAATATTTCTATGCTACGTACTTCGAGCTTTGGCTTGAGTATATCGGCGTATCTTGATTGGAATCAGATAATCTGAACCCTAGAGTTAGGATTAAGGTCCTACAAAGCTATTTCAAAATATTGCGTTTAGAGTCAGCTTTAGGGAGTGTTGTTTGTGCATCTTTGTTTATACATTTGTGGTTGTATGATATTTTATATTACTTATATTCTCTAAAAACCCTGGCTATATATTATTCAAAAATTCCTCTTTCGTTTTAAAACCCAGGTGTATTTTCCTTTTATTCTTCTGATTTCTTTAAAATCTTTTTTTATCCTGCCTGCTATTTTTCAAAAAATTTTGTCATCTATTTTCAAAATTTGTTTTCCTCCATCATGAGAGAAATGATATTGCCTATAAGGATTTTCAAAATCATAAAATTTCTGCAAAAGTCTTCAAAAGATTCAAACAATTTGATCTAAATCCCTTTTAAATAAACTAACATGTTGATTTTTCTTTTCCAAATTAGGTTTTGAAATCCATTTGTCTTCAAAATCATCCCTCGTGTTGGTTTTCTTTTTTTTCAAAATTGATTTCAAACCACTATCTTCAAAATCAAACCTCATGATGATCTCTCATGATGATTCCCCTTTTTAAAGGATCAGATCTCGCGCTGATCATTCTTCTTGCAGTGGATTTTCTTTCCAAAAATGATTTTTCACCTATCTTTTAAATAAACCTTTTTCCTTTCAAGATCCCATATGCACGCAGGATCAGAAAAACTCCTTTTTCTCTTAAATCTTATAGATTTTGCAGTTAATTTGGATATCTCTATCAGTTTCATTCATTTCATTCATATTTTTATCAAGTTTACATCAATTTTATCAAGTTTTTTCCTCAATTTTATTAAATTTTATCAAATCATTTTACCCTTTCAGGTTAAGGGATAAACCTGACCCTCGTTGTCCGAAGTGTTTTTCCCGCTCAGGTTAAGGGATAAACCTTACCCTCGTTGTCTGAGGTGTTCTCATTCAGGATAAGGGATAATCTTGAAACCTTTCTTAGGAGCAATAATGCTACCTATGAGAATTCTTTTGCAACACAAGTTTCCTCAATCTTTATTTTCTAAATTTATATCAATTTTCCTTAAATACTATTCTTTTCCCATTCAGGATAAGAGATAATCTTGAGACCTTTTGTAGGAGCAATAATGCTACCTATGATAATCTTTTTTTTTTTTGCAAATACAAGTTTTATCAATCTTTATTGATTTTCTAGCTTTATATCAATTCCCCTTCATTAAATTTTCTTAAACTCTATTCATTTTCCCATTCAGCATAAGGGATAATCCTAAGACCCGTCGTAGGAGCAATAATACTACCTACGAGAATTCTTTTGCAAACACAAGTTTTCATCAATCTTTATTGATTTTCTAAAGTTATATCAAGTTTCTCTTCATTAATTTTTCTTAAATTCTTTTTCTTTTCCCGCTCAGGTTAAGGGATAAACCTGACCCTTGTTGTCCGAGGTGTTCCCATTCAGGATAAGGGATAATACTGAAACCCCTATTAGGAGCAATAATGCTACCTATGAGAATTCTTTTGCAAATACAAATTTTATCAATCTCTATTGAGATTCTAGGTTTATATCAATTTCCCTTCATTAAAATTTTCTCAAATTTTATTCTTTTTCCCATTCAGGATAAGGGATAATCCTGAGACCTCTCATAGGGGCAATAATGTTACCTATGAGAGTTCTTTTTGCAAATACAAGTTTCATCAAATTGATTTTCTAAAATTTTCTTAAATTCTATTCTTTTCCCATTCAGGATTAGGGATAATCCTGAGACCTTTCGTAGGAGCAATAATGCTACCTATGAGAATTCTTTTTTTTAGCAACACAAGTTTTATCAATCTTTATTTGATTTTTCTAAATTTATATCAATTTTTCTTCATTAAATTCTATTCTTTCCCCTTTCAGGTTAAGGGATAAACCTGAACCTCGACATTTGAGGTATTCTTTCTCAGGGTAAAGGATAATCCCGAGATCGCTCATAGGAGCAACAAATGCTGCTTGTGAGAATTCTTTTTACAAAGTAAATAAATTTCCTCAAAACTTTCTTCATTTTTATCAATATTTCCTAAAATTCTATCTTCTCAAAATTTTATTCTTTCTTTTCCCTCTCCAGGATAAGGGGTTAATCATGAAAATTGGACCACATACAGCCAAATGTGCTGGTCCATCTAAATCCTAGATCATAAATCATAAATCTTGTCCTATCCCTTCTAAATTCAAGTCTCAGGTTATCTCTTCACAATATATTCTTTTCCCTTTCAGGTTAAGGGATAAGCCTGAATCGTTGTATATTATATCCTAAATTCCCATCAAAATATCTATCAATTTCATCAAAAGTCTTTTATTATCAAGCCTTCGGGTTACAATTTCATTAATGTTTATCCCTTTTAAGCCTTTGGGTTACAAGTTCAACAAAATCTATCATTTTCAAGCCTTCGGGTTACAATCTCATCAAATATCCATCATTCTCAAAACCTTCTGGTCACAACTCTATCAATGTTAATCATTCTTACCAATAAAAATCCTGCTTTCGAGTTGATCGATCAATCAAAAATCCTGCTTTCGAGCTGGTCGGTCAATCAAAATCCTGCTTTCGAGCTGGTCGGTCAAACAAATCTTGCTTTCGAGCTGGTCGGTCAAACAAATCCTGCTTTCGAGCTGGTCGGTCAAACAAATCCTGCTTTCGAGCTGGTCGGTCAAACAAATCCTGCTTTCGAGCTGGTCGGGCAAACAAATCCTGCTTTCGAGCTGGTCGGTCAAACAAATCCTGCTTTCGAGCTGGTCGGTCAAACAAATCCTGCTTTCGAGCTGGTCGGGCAAGCAAATCCTGCTTTCGAGCTGGACGGGCAAACAAATCCTACTTTCGAGCTGATCGAGCAATCAAATCCTGCTTTCAAGATGGTCGGGCAAACAAATCCTTCTTTTGAGCTGGTCGGTCAAACAAATCTTGCTTTCGAGCTGGTCGGGCAAACAAATCCTGCTTTCAAGCTGGTCGGGCAAACAAATCCTGCTTTCGAGTTGGTCGAGCAATCAAATCCTGCTTTCGAGCTGGTCGGGCAATCAAATCCTGCTTTTGAGCTGGTACTTCCAAAAAATCCTGCTTTCGAGCTGGTACTTCCAAAAAATCCTGCTTTCGAGCTGGTATTTCCAGAAAATCCTGCTTTTGAGTTGGTCGGTCAAAACAAAAATCTAAATATTCCTTCCCAAAAGTTTCAGCTTAAGGTCGTATCAAAATCTATATTGAGTGATTTATTTCACACAGAATTCATGAAAACTTTGCCAATTTGCTAAAAGCATTTGTTGATTCTAAATATTCTTACTACACAAAAGGATTACCTTAGATTACTTCTAGTATTTCTTTCCAAAAAGGTGAAACTTTTTGAGAAAAAGAGGTAAAATTTAAATATTTTTTTGTTGATCAACCAAAAGGATGTAAGAAATATCCTCGACATGAGCAGTGAAAGAAATATTCAATGACGTTGAAAAGCCGGAAGCGAATTGATATTGATCATAGCTATGGCGCATGTTTAAAGACAACTTTCTTGCAATCTGGCAGTAGAAATATCCTGAGCGATAAAAAAGAATCCACTCAATTCATATCTCCTTATCCATTTAAGCTGCAAATCAAATATCTACAAAAGGGATCTCTCAATTGTCGTCAAGATGAAGGCGAATAGGCGAGCAGACCCCCGGGGCCAAAGAAGATTTGGATCATCTATTGAGATGAAGGAGTTTGTGAAGGATCCTTCCAGGGAAAATTCAGATCACCGTCGAGATGAAGGCGAGTGTGATGAACCTACCGACAAACCCTAAATGATATTTGATTTCTGCTATCATCAATAGACCTTTTGAGCCAATATCATCAATAGAATCCTTGAGATAAAAGAAGGATCGAAACATCTCCAAGATGAAGGAGTTTGTGACGTACCCTTCCCTGAAAAAGAGAGAAAAGTCAGGACATCTCCAAAAATAAAGGATGATGTAAAAAGCCCGAAAAAGTTCAATGACTCAAAAAGAGTGCAAAAGGATTATCATGAGAAAACACTCAGATATCAAACTGTGTAAATTGCCAGAAGTCATCTTCTCTCATGCAAAATTCTGTTATCAATATCTTTTCACTTCTTGCTTTTATAAAATTGAGAATATTTCTTCTCTTCTCATATCAGGGAAATGGATAACTTCCTTGAAGAAAGTCATCAGCCCTAAAATTTTGAATTTGACTCTTTAAACCGAGAAATTAGCCTTGTTGGAGGAAATACTCTAGGTAAAAGAGGGAATATCTTTGCACACGTGCACATTTTCAAGCGTTGAAGTCAACTATAAATTTATCTTATTGGCAAAATTTTCTAGATATTCCAAGAATGAAACAAATATTCAATATCCATTTTGATGCAACCTAGCATTGTTTATATCTTCCAGAAGAGTTACCCCATTAAGTTAAAGTATCTCTCCTGTCCCATCATGGTTTCTTCGTTCGAGCATTCCATTTGGTTGTCCCCTTCAGGTTAAGGGTTAAGCCTGAACCTCGTGCCTTGAGGTATCTTCCTTTTCAGGTTATGGTTAAATCTGAATCTCGTTCCAACGAGTTTCCCTCGTTTCGACGAGGTGTTTTCTTCCAGTCCCATCATGGTTTTTCCCATCGAGGAATCCATGCTTTGTATATCCATCCAGGATGGGATCCTACTTAAGCTTCATCTCACGAGGCATTTTCTCAAAAATGTCCCATTAAGGTCCTCATATATCCCTTTCCCCATCCAAATTATCTTGATATATCTTTGTCCCATCCAGGTTAAGGGCTAAACCTGAGTCGTTTCGAAAACCTGATCTTGCCTCACTTATGAGACTTGATCAAAATTCTTATCTTTCATCACTTCGGGATCTTCACCCAAAAGTCCCATCACGATTTCTTCATTTCTATTATTTCAGTCATATCATTTTTTTTTTTTGGATTTCATCTTCCCAAGGCCATTCAGGATAAAATTCTAAGCCTGAAAATCACGTTTTCAAAATAATTCTTCCACACCCAGTTCAGGTTTGCTAAACTATGGCATTTTTCAAAATTTGGAGTGTTTTCTTTGCCACTAAGCTCGACTTTCAACCAGCTTAGTAGCAAAGAGGGGCATCTGTGAACACCCCAAAATTTTCAAAATATTGTAAATATTCCCTTTTTTCCCCTGATTTCATTCTCAGAGCAATTGAGTCACTTTTAAATTTAAATTCCAGTTCATTTCTCAAGTTTTACTGAAATTAAATTCATTTTATATATTTGACTCAATTTTGGATCCAGATCCAGATAAAAGATCCAAATTTGAGCTTCTTTGTCCCATTTTTAAGTCAAATTCTCAAAATTACCAAAGTAACCTTTTAAAAGGCTCAGACACTTCGTCCGGTATCCGTTTGGATCCATCGTGTTATATTCCTCAATTCGAGGCTTAAAGCTCGAATATTTTCTCAAAACCTTGGTCCAAACCCATTTTTTTTGAAGAAATTTCCTCAAAAATAGCCTTGGAAACTTTCTTTTGTAAATATTTTCTTAAAACACAAAAACTTAGTTTAAAATCTTGTTTTCTCATAAATTTTAGGATTTTATTCCAAAAATATAAAAAAATATGGAAAATGAAACAAATATATATATATATATATATATATATATATATATATATATATATATATATATATATATATATATATATATATAGAAAAGAAACAAAAAAATCGTTTTTTTTTAAAACACCTCTTAAAAAAATCAAGTTTTTGAAACCCCTCTTTGTAAAAACCCGAGGGTAAAGGGGGCCGCTTTCGTAAATAAGTTTTTAGGGTTTTCTTTCAAAACCCTTCATAGGAAAAGAGGATAAGGGTGCCTTCTCCCTCTCTCACTCTCGAACCTCCATGGCCGACCCCCCCCCCCCATGTGCAACCTCTCCATCTCCCGTCCATCGTTAACAAACTCGCCCTCTTCCGCTCGATCACCAACGGACCTCCCTTTCTACTCTTCCTCCTCTTCTTTAAGAATCGGCAAACGAAAACCCTAAAGGCACCGCCTCTTCACCCCCACACCTTCTTCCTTCTTCTCGAATCGCGTTTCACCTCCCTATTTCACTACTTCATCCACGCTCCTCTCCTTCTCCAATCTCCCCCCCCCCCCCCCCCTCCCTTTCCTCTGAAGTCTTCCTCTCAAAAACCACAGAAGAAGTCTCCTTCCCCTTTCTTCAGAATCTCTGCAAACCGGGTAAGTCCCCTTTTCCCTTTTCTGATTTTCCCTCTTTGTTTTCCTGTTTTGGGGATGCCATTGATGCATCATTGATGGTGTTGAGCTGCTTATGCAAATATCGACCCATCCGTTGCTACAACAAAGGGGGATGGTCTCATCCCAACAATATTTTTCTTCTTTTCTTTCTCTCTCATTTTTTTTTCTCTCTGAGTTTTGTTGTTTTTCAGTCATCTAATGTTCTGTTTCAATCATATAGGCGTATGACACTTTTCTTTCTTTTCTATTTTCCAAGTTTCTGTTGGCATTTTGATCATCTGTCGATCTTGATTGATGTTCTAAGATGGGTTTCTTATTCGCATCAGATCTTCATGCTTTGTAGCCAGTTGGGTTATGTGAATATTTTCTGTTCATTACTTCTTTGTTCTTATATCGTCCCTTTTTGCATCGCGTTTTATATCGAGGCTTTATTGTGATTTCTTTTGTGTATCCGTAATTTCTATTTCTACAATCCAATCTCCTGTTTATAGCATTTTGATTATCATCCTACATATCGCAAGTTACTTTTTATTTTATTTTTTATTTTTATCTTTCTTTCTTCTTTGTCTTCCTGTTTAATTTAAATCCCAGTTTACATTTATTTCTCAGTTTTGATTATGTTCTCATCGATCTCTGTGTTCATTCATTTTAGTTATATCTTGCTCCTGTATCCTTGTGGTTTCTGCGATCAAATTTTTGTTTTTCTTTCGTTATTGTCATTGTCAATGCATTTGTATTTGATTCATTGTGAAATGCTTACCGTGTTCATTTGTTGATTAACTTTCTTTTTATGACAAGGGTCGTTTGGACCATTCTCTGGATATGTTGTTATTTTAGCATCAATCAGAATGTATCATCCATCCTTATATTCTTATGAACATCCTTGTTGTATGACGATTCCATGCTGTAACTGCATATATACTGCCTAATCTTCACCCTCATGGTAGCACTCAATCTGATCCAGTATCAGATTGGATATACCCTATAACAATCCTTCTTCACATGTGTTCACGTACCATTTATTGTTTTGTGGTACACCTTATGGAGCATGCACCTCAAATTAGCATCCCCTAAATTCTAGCTGCACAAATTCCTGATTCATTGCTTGCTGCACCACTTGGTTCTCTTGGCAACGTGAAGAATCTAGAGAGGTTTCCTTAACTGGAAATCTTGAAAAACTCCCCAACATCATTGCGTCATGAAAAAAAAAAGCTTGAAATGTGGGAGGTAAGCCAAGTTGACAAACTGAGGATCTTACCTAAGGTTGTGGGTAAATTCATGAATCTGCCTCAATTTTATTTACAAGAACAAGGCTGCACCAGAGTCTAGATAGGCCCTATATCATATGGCAATAATTATCAAGCCCAATTCTTTTCCAGAGAATGAACCAGTGGTCTCCCTGAACCATATGGCATTAACAGGTCAACCTACTGGAGTAGTGCATCAAGTTATGACATTGTCAAGACAAAGCATGAATACTTCTGCAAACAAGTTCTAAACCTGTTGGTAATGTGCCCAAGAACTCTCGAGGTAGCTAGAAATTCTTATTCCCTTCTTGGTGACGGGGTCAAACCCAGACAAGCATGTGGTGGAAAGGGTTTGAATCTACTTCCCGAGAACGTATTCACAAAAGGCCTGTTGCAGAATAAGTGCAAAGTCCAAGAGACCTGCATTCCTTTGGGCCTGGTTGTGGACAATATGGCAGCTTTGATCTTTGATAGCAAACAACCCCTGTTGCTATTGAAATAAAGTCATGCTCCATCACAGTGTAAGTTTATGTTTTTCATTTGCTTTAGGCTTCTTATTTATTTGTTTGCTCTTATGCTTTCTATTTTCATTTGCTTTAAGCATTTCGAGATATGATACCAGGAAATATAATCCATTACAGTGTAGATTCATGCTCAGAATTATCTCGCTCTCTCACAATAGCACAACAACACACTATGTTGGTCCTCACTGCACGGCCACACCTTATGCACTTTTCACCCATATATTCACCTTCCAGTACACCCCTGGCTACTCACCAAGCATTGCTACTTTGCACATACACTTCTCGTATTGTTACAGCCCAGCACTTATGTCTTATATCACTTGCTACAATCACTATCACCTGTAACACCTGTAACCTCCCATTCACAACACTTTTCTTCATCTTGCAATACCTATCATCCATCTTCCAATATTCATAGCTTTCCCAACAGTCCTGCATAAGCAGCACATTCCCATTCCATCTGTTATCCTATAATAATCCTGTCAGCCAACCCATACCCACCTGCTTGCAGCATACTAAAACCAGATTTCATAAGGATCCTGTCAGCCAACCCATACCCACCTGCTTGCAGCATACTAAAACCAGATTTCATAAGGATAACAAATATTGGTTTTGATATGATGGACTTTTTTTTGGTAGGTACACAGAACCAAGACCAATCGACTGTCATGATGGGAGCCATTTCACAGGAGATAAATCATTAATACATTTCATGGTCACTATTCATATATATACCTGCAGTTGCATTTCTTACATTGTATTCACCATGTATGTCTACCATTTCATTTTCATCATCATATGGCACACTTTCCAGCACATCAACACTCCACGGTAGTTTTCACAATGTTGGCCATACATTTACCTATCATTTGATTCCATCTTGAATCTCAACTGAAATTCCAGTTGAATGTCACCTATGCATGCCCCTTTGTACACTTCTTAATCACTGCACTATTTATATGCCGCACATTGTCTTAGTGCCATAGTTGTCCTCCGCACCATTCACTCAATAAAGCTACAATAGTGGCTGCCCTCCATTCACAAGCAACTCAGGTTGTTGTACCTACAATTCCATCTCCTGCATATCATATGTATATCATCCCTGCAGTTGTATCTTTTTTTTTTAGTGTGTATCACATAGGCATTCGTCCTGTCATTTCAATACATGCCTTCCTATTCATGAAACATTAAGGGCTTCCTTAGCCCAACATATAGGAAAGAGCCTCCCACTATTTAGTGCTCACTTACAGGTATATCCCTAACCTTAAACCCCTGCTGCCAGCATTCTCTTTCCTTTACCTGTGCAGGTGAGCATCTTTTGTGAAAAACATTGCACAAATTCATTAATTCTTTATAACAACATTTCTTTGTTATATCACATTTACTTTCCCAAAGGCATCGGTTTGTATTTGGGTAAATGATTATTTAACTTAGGGACATAGCATAATATCAATAAACACCTCATTTTTATCATTAAGTATGTGCATTCACTGTTTCCTACACATTTTGCAGTCTTATGCTGATCATTCTTTGCATTTTCATCTCTTAGCATAAAAATACTACACCCATACCATGCCTATTCCTGCACTACCCCATACGGTAAGTTGGGTGTTAGCTTCTTTCCCCTCTTCATACAAATAATCATTATATATATATACATAGTATTTTGATGCAATGTCTTTCATTATCCTCCAAGCTTTTGATACTAACCAAGTGTTTTGCAGGGAATATGTGAAAAAAAAAATCATTATTTGGAATTGTAAATTCAATTTTATGTAATAGTTAGATCTTAAATGAGAATTTACATTTTCTGTTTTAGATAGGATGAATGAGCATTGTAAACATCATGAATTGCTTGTTTTCATGCATTTTTTTCTCAAATTCTCACAAATGGCAACACGAATGACATGTGCACCATTTCATAAATAGGTAATTAATCCTAAGTTGATGATTTATATCAATGGCCATAGTCAGGATGTAAACAAAACTTAGGATTTTTACCTTTTATAAAATAACACTGGATCCACACTGGATCCTCTTCAAAAATCATCATATTTTCAAAAATTTCTTTCTTTTATTAGAGTTTAACTTAAAATTGGCTCAAAATATATACCAATGGCCATAGTCAGGGTATATTGAGAGTTAATTTCATTTTAAACTCTATAAAAGCACAAAAATATGTTTTATTCTTCATCTGAATTTAAATATAGATTATTATATAATACGTTCAATGACCATAGTCAAGGATGTATTATATTTTCCATCTTATTTCAATTCATGTAAAGAATGAAATATGATTTTCAAAATCCAATTTCAAAATTCTTTAAATTCATTCATCATTTAGGATAGAACTGCATTATATTTTCAAAATTCCCTTCTCCAAAACTCCAAGTGATGTTAATATCTTCTTCAATCAATCTTCAATTCTTGTAAAATCCTATCCATCTTTTCATTTTCAATTCTATTTCATTTTCAATCTCAAAGTCCAATTTAACTTTGAGATTTCAAAATTTATTTTATATTCAAAAATTCCAATTCAAATCAAATTTCAAAGTTCAATTTGACTTTGAAATTCCAAATTCATCTTATATTCAAAACTCCAATCAAATTCAAGTTCAATTCAATCTTAGAAGTTCTTGATTCATCTTCTGAATTTAAACTCCAAAAATCCATTTTAGGATCCAAGAATTAAACTTTTACTTTGGATCTCAGACTTCAGATCCAAAAATTCATCTTAGAGTCCAGAGTCCAACTCTCTTTTGGATCTTAGATTTCAGATCCTAAACCCATTTTAAAGATCCAAAATCCATTTTAGGGTCCAGAGTCCAACTCTATCTTGGATCTCAGATTTCAGATCCTAAATCCGTTTTAAGATCCAGAACCCATTTTAGGATCCAGAATCCAATTCCATTCCCAATTCTAGATTTCAAATCCAATTTCAGATCTCACTTGAACTTTCTAAATCCATTTCCATTTTTTTATACCATTTAGATTTCTCTACTCCATCCTGATTTCAAATTTTAAATTCAATTCCATTTCAAGTTTATCTCTTCTCCTAAATCTAAGTTCAAAGTCCATTTTCTGACTTTGAAATTTCCTATTCTTTTTCGTTTATCTCATCTTCAAATCATTCTCTCTCAGAAATCAAGATTTATTCTTCCAACTCTAAAATTACTTCAAAGATTTAGAACTTCTCTGATCTATCTCAAAGTTCTAAGTTAGATTCAACCATTTCTTCACTCCATTATCAAGTTCATCTCAAGAACACTTGGGAATTTTCAAAAAAAATTCAAAAGAGCATGCATCCTTGCATTGCACGAGCATGATTCTTTGTGCATTCAGACTTAAGATAAAATCTTAGATGATATTTAGGCAAAGCAAAAAGGCAGAGATTTGATCCTTGGTTCGATTACCCCTGGTAAAGGCGCCAGGAATGGTCGAACCATGTACCGACGAGCGAATCCCGTCTCTCTATTTTTCCCGCAAAATATTTTCAAAACGAAGGTAAGTAATTTTCTAAATGTTTTCAAATCAAGGTCAAGTGAGACCCTGCAAAAGAGTTCCTCATCTCTCTTCTTTTCTTTTCTCTTCTCTCTTCTTTTTCTGTCTTTTATTTTTCTTCCTTCAAAAAAGAGGAAAATAGAGGCTAGAAAAGGAAAAGAGAAGTAAGAGAGAGAGAAACCACAAGAGAGGAAAAATTTTGCGATGATCACACTGCCCCAAAGCCAGCTGGTTTGGGAGCCATCGGTTCGAAAGCTTGTTACATGGACTGCATAGAAAGCCTAAGAGATAGAGACATTGCACATGACGAGAGGAAGACTATACGTAAACTATTAGAATAGAAGGTCTAGTGACTCGAGCAATTAAGTCCGAGGGATACTCTATATCTAGTGCCCTAAGGTCGTTTGGCCTGGGAGTCACTGGACCAAAGCTTGCTATTCGAAATGGTGCTCATGTGAGAAGAATGCTCAAGAGAGAGAATTGAAAATCAAAAGAAAAAGAATGTGATGAATGAGAAAAAGTTCATTGCTTAAGAATATATGTGCATTACAGTGCAGAAAATATACAAGTGAGGATAAATGTGTAAAACATGATAGTACTTGACTTTCTGAGAAAAATCATAGATAGCTACAAATTTAGAAAAGTGAAGGAAAAAGATTTTTACTGTGGTGGCATGAGATTTCTGAAGTTGTTTTGAGAATGCACATTACATGAAATATTTGTTCCAACTGTTTTCTTAACTGCTTACTATGTTTGAAAAATTCATTCCTGCATTTCATTGATGTTTGCGGGTAGCATCTCTGCAAACCCTCACGAGACCTTACTCGTTCACTGAGGTAACCCAAGGGTTTAAAGGGCTTGTTGCATAAGCTAAATGCAACCGTGATTCCTACGAAACTGAGTTAGTTTTTTCATGCATTCATGTCTAGCATTTCTTGTCCTGTTGCATAGCATAGTTAGTGGTTTGTAAGGGACTAACAAACATTCAAGCATTGGGGTATTTGATGATGCATGAAATGCACATCATGTTAACAAGTTATTCATGCATTTTATAGTGAGATTAAGGTTTTAAACCCATGTTTATATTCATTTTGATAGTAAGGGGTTGTGGTTTGAATTTTAGAGAAATCGGAGCTAAAATGAGAGTTATGGCTATTTTAATGTTTGGGCACGAATTTTGAGGTGGATCGGATCCATATCTGACCCAACTAGGCTATTTGGACCTTGGATCAACCTTTAGAAAGCCCAAAATCCAACCCTCACGCATATCCATACCCATTTAGAAAACTTTTGCAGAAAACCCCTTAGAAAGTGGCGCATAGAAATTTAATTTTTTATAACCTTGTTTCTGAAAACTATCAAAAGTATAAATTATAGATTCCAGCAAAACCTAGGTGTCTTTCGCATTGGGATTGGTGCCTCCTACAGTGAATCTAACTCCAGCCCCCTTCCAACTTTTCATTCCATCTCATTTTCCATCGCAGATTGGGTTTTTGCTTGAAATCAAGCATTATTCCGCCTCCTGTTTCATTTCTATTCAGTTCTTTATCTTCCTTGTTGTGTTTAATCACCATTTGCTGTGTTTTTTTAGGTGTAGCAGAGGTGGAGACCATTTATCTTGCTTGGAAGTGCGAAACACCCCAACAAGATGAGCCGGCCCTACCTCCATCCGATTTTCTAAGCCCTTTGATCGCAAATCGGCACCCGTTCCATCTTTGGTGGATCTCCAACGTGTTGCAGCTGAAGAAACCCTGATCATGGTGATATTTCAGCATTCTCGAACAGTTCGGGACGTGAATCTAGTGCCATTGTCCGCTCTCTTCTCCCCCACAATCGTCGGATCGCTCTGGAGGTAGGTCTTCTTCTCTCTTTTTTTCTAGTTAAAGCCTAAAATGTGTGTGCTTGTTTTTCGTATTTTATTTTCTGTGTGTTTACAATATTTTTCTTATTTCAACCCTAGTATAGAACTCGTGCACAGACCAGCACGGTAGATCTAGGTTTTGTTTCATTGTTTTTGTGTTCGAGTATTGATTTCCATCATTTTTTACTCGCAATGTGGAAATCAGTTAGATGTTATTCTAGCCGATTTGTTTTTTATATCCAACGTGTTTTGGTGTGTTGTTTCTACAGAAAAACCAATTTGAAAAAAAGTTCATTTTGATTTATTTTGGGCATTGGGTCTAAATCAAAGGGCGTGTTTAAGTGAAAACCAAAAATCGGCTAGATCCATTCTAGACGATCTTGGTTCATTTTTATGTGAAGCCTTTGGTCGTTTTAGTAGAAGAACGAGGTTAGCAGACCTCATTTAGGTTGAGTCTAATTTGATTTCGTTGAAGATCTAGGTTGGTTTGAGTCTAGGTTTGTCGTGTGATTGGTTTTTTTTAAAAACAATCGTTGAATTAGAGTTCATGTTTGTTATATGTGTGTAATCTTCGACTTCAAGCTGTGTGCCTGCATTTCTTGTTGATTTTACAATTTTACAAAGTGTATCTTGGTCGAGTTTAGCATTTTAGGATTGTTCTAAATATCGTTTGGTGTTTTGGTGTTTTGTTTCTATTGAAAATACAAAAAGAATCGAGTTTTGCCTCTTTGTTTTAGGTGTTGTCCAGGCGGCTGTAGTAAATTTTCATTTAGTTCCAGTTGTTACAATGGTCTAATTTGTTGATTAATATTTAGTCAAGGTAGATTTTTATTTGGTGGTAAACATAGTGTTAATTAGCTTCAATCATTATTGTTTTAGGTTATGCGTGTAGTTAGGTTGCTGTTCATGTTTCATGTAATCTTTATTTCCAGCATAATATTTAGTTAATGTGGTTTTTCTTAGTGTAATTAGATTAATTAAGGTTATACGTTAAGTTAGACTTGTCATTAGCATGATATTATTTGCTTAGTTTTGAAATTTTATGTAAGTTAAGTGAAAATTTTATTTTTACCTAGTTAGTTGTCTTCCC
Source organism: Nuphar pumila (assembly GCF_984573655.1). Taxonomy (NCBI): domain Eukaryota; kingdom Viridiplantae; phylum Streptophyta; class Magnoliopsida; order Nymphaeales; family Nymphaeaceae; genus Nuphar; species Nuphar pumila. The sequence continues at coordinate 79,809,804 of NC_143253.1, forward strand.
CAAGGAAGGGCGGCAACCATTAGAGCTCCATTAGAGCTCTAGGCTGTATTTGTTAAGTGTTTTGAGTATTTAGAAAGTCTTTAGTGTGTCTAGGTGCATTGTATTAGGTATTGGCTACTTTTGACGTTTTTAGTGAAAGATTTGGTATGTTTGAATTAGGGGCTATTTCCTTTATTGTTAGTATATGATATTTTCCACATTTTTTAGTTGATATTCATTAGATATTAACCATTGATTTAGTAATAGATTGATTTCTTACTTTAGGGTAAATCAAATTCTAGATAAGGGTCATTAATTGATGGAATTCAAATTTGGCAATCTTGAGTCTTCTCAAATTCATGGATTATATTTTAAGCAATGTTGAAAGTTGGTGTCCAGCCTAGGAAGTTTTCTTTTACCTTTTTAGAAACCAAGTTTGAAAATCTCATTTACCTTCCACCAGAGTATCCACGATTTTAAGAAAGGATTTGCTTATCTTCAAATTTTTTTTTTAGAAAGTCACAATCGTGTGGTCCTCTGTGTTGGACGGTTTCTCCTTTCACAATTTCCTAAAGTGATTTTCAATCTCATTAAGGAGAGATCCTTCGCTCCTTTAGACGTTTTTGGAAACCAAACTTGAATTTCAAAAATCTTTTCCTAAAACGTTGTCAAAGATTTAAGAGAGAGAGTTTTGAGATTGCGGTTGCTTTTAAGGAAAGACCAATTCGTGTAGACCCTACATGGCTGGATAAATTAAATTATTCAAAGTTTCCAAGTTGGGTTCAGAAGGTTTTAATGAAAATAATATCTTTTTGAGTTGGACGAATTTGGAGGTTCTACAATTGCCAATTTCAGATTTGAAAAATTAGTAACTCCCTTGTCTATTTTGTGTTATTGACTTAGATAAATATTAATATTAGGTTTTAATCATTTTAGTAATAGTGTTAACCTTAGGTTAGTAATTAAGATTCTTAACTAGGGTTTTATATATTAGGCGTGTAAGTAGTGGAGTCATTAGTGTTAGTTTTAATTGATTAGGTATTAATTTTAAGCATCTAAATTAGTCAGTGTCTAAGATAGTCAACCTAACCTAGTCAAACTAGTTAACCCAAGTAGGTGAGGCGTGTAACTAGTTTAAGCCAAGTCAAGTCGATCTAGCCAGGTGTGGCGTGAACCTAGTCCTAGTCATATCCTAAACCCGCCCCATTTTGGTTTTTAGTGATCTATTTGACTTTAGTTTTAACCCATATTAGATATACTATAATTTAGTATAGTGATTCATTTGTTTACATTAGTTAGATTTTAGAAATCCGTGTTGCATTAATGTGTAATTGTTCATTGTGTTTGATTTAAGTAGTTTCTTTAGTTAAAATGTATTTAGTTTGTATTAATTGCAGCTTCTCATTCATATAGTTAGGTTTGCACTTTTTATTATATTAATTGTATTTGCATTAGTACTTAATATAGCTTTAGTCCTAATTTGCATAGTTTATTCCACTTTTCATTACACTTAGCATCATTGCATTTAGTATCTACATAAAAAACTATCATTCAATATCATTTAGGTCTGCATTGCACTTAGATTGCATTCATAGTGTTTAAAATCGACTTACAAAGTGAATAGTGCATTGAAAGCAAAACCCGATTTTTGCCCTGTCGCACTGTCGTCATTTCATGTGCAAAAATTTTGAGTTTTCCAAATATTATTTTTATATTCACTTTATTGGTGTGTTAGCTGTTTGCAGACCAAATTTTAGTTCAATCCAAGTTGGTTTGGTCTGATTTTTAAGCGTTTTGTGAAAACCTCTTTTTCGGATTTTAAAATTTTGGGGCCTGCGATATCCTGATTTTTCCCAGTTTTGAAACGCTTATATCTGAAGTTCCAGATATCATTTTTTAATTCTGTAAAAACTGTCAGATTTTTGAAACTGTCATTTACAGAATAGAATAAATTTTAGGAAAATCGAACCTTGTTTGCTATGTCAAATAGTCATTTTACGAAGAACTATCAGAAGTCTATTTTGCACTAGTTAGGGGTAGTTTCGTAATTTCATTCTTTTAGTTATTTTCGGTTTGTTTTCATCAGTTTCTGCATTTTTAGTGCTGCATCTGCATTATCCAGCATTGTTAGACTTAGGTTAGTTGATTTTAGAATTAGTTTGATATTTTCTTTATTATTTTATTAGTAATTAGGTTTTATTTGTTTAAATTCTTCAGAATTAGGTTTAATTTATATTTTATTTTAGTTTCATTAAATTAGTTACTAACTGTGTAATTTGCTGTGTTTTTAGGTTAAAAAGCATAACCATTTTCCAGGGATTCTTGTCCAAGTGTGAAAGTTGAGCCGTGGCGAAACGACAGGAATACCCTCGGTGTGCAACAAAAGACTGAAGAGTTTTTCTCATTAGTTGTAGTGTTAATTTGTAATTGTTTTAGCATTGTATTTGTAACTAGTGTTTCTTGATTAATAAATTGAATTTCTTAGAAATAATTGAGTAACTCCCGTCCCTTGTGGATTCGACCCGTACTTACCATTTCGTGGAAAGTCGGTTATTTACTTTTGGTTGATGATTTTTCAAAGATTTTATTGAAAATATTGTTTTAAAAATACCATTTCCAAAATATCAACCAATGGCCAAGGCTCTGGGTATAAAAGAAGAAGAGTACACGCTTGATCCAATCACTATTTATGGATTTGGCAATCATGGACAGACAACAAAGGGAAAGATTTTCCGAGAATAAGAATACCACCAGCGTAGTGGACCGCGGACTTAAAGAAGAAGTCTACCCCTCTCCAAATTTCAGAAACGACAGAGTGAGAGACATCTTCTATTTTTGTTTCGCATAGGGTAGTAAGATATGGCTTTTCTTGGCGAATCTAGTTTGCCAAGAACATACACTTGTCGGGAGAGTTCAATCCTCTGATATTCCAGCATAGAACCTTCATAGTTGAAAATCAGCAAAACTCTGAGGGGTGCGAGCTCTAGCTGAACGCCGATGAGAACCACCAACATGGGAGGCCGAGGGGTGCGGGTTACAACAATGTCCTCGACGGGCAGAAATGGCACAAGCACCTGATTGAGGAAACGAGGAGGGAGTCAGCATATGAAGAATGATCCCAGATTGAAGTGCTGCAGAGGAAGGAAGAAGGTTGGAGACTACAACAATCGATGCGAGCATGACACCTGAGATATGAAGCAGTTGTTGCAAGAAAAGAGAAATATCGAGAAGCTGAGCAACTTCATCAACTTTGATACCCAGGATAGATAAGAGATAGCTTTGCCCTAGTGCAAGATCAACACCCGCATGAGATGAGTCTCCAGAGGTAAAGGTAACTGGCTCCTAAGATTCACAATGCGAATGCAGTGCCATCCACTTTACATCTATGCATTAAGTGGTCCAAGGGTGGCATAATCACTACTGTCTTGGGGGAAGACCCAGAAGAGAGGCTGCCGCAGCCTATGATTCTCAAGCCAACCTACACTGCTGACATCCCTAGCATCAGAGAAAGTGAAGAGGTTATTCTTAGTGAAGGCCTCGAGATATTGAAGCTAGAGGCAGCACCAGAGATGATGCATACTACAGCGATGGTCCGATGGCAAGGGCCACATTTCTTTAAGATCGGGGGTCATCTCGATTACAACACTCACAGGGACCATCCTCTTTTACCACAGTTTGTGAGAGCCAAGAATGAGTTTGACCTGTTATTTAAGCACAACTATCAACCTTTCAAGGGCTTAGGTGGTTGATATTTTGGAAGTGGTATTTTTAAAACAATATTTTTTGATAAAAGCTTTGGAAAATCGTCAACCAAAAGTAAATAACCGACTTTCCACGAAGCGGTAAGTACGGGTCGAATCCACAGGAAACATGAATTACTCAATTATTTCTAAGAAATTTAATTTATTAATCAATAAAAACTAATTACAAAGACAATGTTAATACAATATCAAATTAATACTACAACTACGTAGAAAAGCACTTCAGTCTTCTGTTGTACGCCAAGGGTATTTCTGTCTTTTCGCCGATTATCAAATCTTCGCACTTGGACAATAATCCCGAGAAAATGATTATGCTTTTCAACCTAAAAACACAGCAAAATACAAAATTAGTAACTAATTTAATAAAACTAAATTAAAATATAAGTTAAACCTAATTCTGAAGAATTTAAACAAGCAAAACCTAATTACTAATGAAATAATCAAGAAAAATTCAAACTAATGCTAAAATCAACTAACCTAAGTCTAACAATGCTGAATGATGCAGATGCAGCACTTAAAAATGCAGAAACTGATGAAAACAAACCGAAAATAACTAAAAGACTGAAATTACGAAACTACCCCTAGCTAGTGCAAAATAGACTTCTGACAGTTCTTCGGAAAATGACTATTTGACAATGAAAACGAGGTTCTATTTTCTCGAAATTTATTCTATTCTATAACTAACAGATTCAAGAATCTGATAGTTTTTACAGAATTAAAAAATGATATCTGAAACTCTATATATAAGCGTTTCAAAACTGGAAAAAATCAGGATATCGCAGGTCCCGAAATTTTAAAATCTGAAAAAACAGTTTTCACAAAATGCTTAAAAATCAGACCAGCCCAACTCAGATCGAGCTGAAATTTGGTCTGCAGTTAGTTAACACGCCATTAAAGTGAATAGAAGAATAATATTTGGAAAACTCCAAATGTTTGCACATGAAATAACGACAAAGCGGCAGGGCAAAAATCAGGTTTTGATTTCAATGCACTTTTCACTTTGTAAGTCTATTTTAAACACTAAAAATGCAATCTAACCTTAATGCAATCATAAATGGTACTGAATGACAGTTTATAAGCAGCTAATGAATGCAATTATACTAAATGAATGGAGAAATAAACACAAGATGCAATTTATGACTAACACTAAGTTACTCTAATTATCAAATGCAACTAATTTAATTAATGATGCAAACCTAATTACAAAAATTAAAAGATGCAGTTAATACAAACTAACTACAGCTTAACTACATGAACTACTAACATCAAACATAATGAGAAAATACACCTTAAATAAAAATTAACTTCTAAGACCTAACTAAATCAATTAAGTGAATCACTAAACTAACTTATACTAAAGCTAATATAGATTAAAATAAATGTAACTAAACCACTAAAGACCAAAGGGTTGCAGGTTTAAGATAGGGCTAGGATTAGGTTCACGCCACACTTGGCTAGGTCGACTTGACTTGGCTTATACTAGGTACACGACTCACCTAATTGGGTCAACTAGTTTGACTAGGTTAGGTTGTCTAAGTAAGGACCTAAAGAAATTAAATTCTAATATTAAAATTAACAAAATCAAATAATCATAGTTACTAATAAAACCCTACACGCCTAAATTGAATCAATCTAACTAAGGACCTAATTACTAACTAAGGTTAACTCTATTAACTAGAATAATTAAAACCTACTTTATCCTAACTCACTATGAATGGTTAATGAAATAGGAAAGGGTAAATGCTCAAAGACAGCTTTGGAAAGTTGATAAGTTCAAAAATCGTCCAGCTCTAAATGCTTGTCTATACTTACCTTAAATTTCAAATTAAAAAGATAGGAAGTGGAAATCGTCCAACTAGGGGCAGTTACACTTCTTTAATGTCTTGCACCACCTACTAAGGTAAGTAGACAATTTGAAATTATATAATTCAAGATAGCCTCCCCGTTTTTAGCTTACCAAAAATGGTTTACAAAACAAATAAGTACCTCTTGCAAAACCGTTGAAACCGTTTTAGAAAATATTTGAAACTTCAATGTAACTTTCCCAAAAAATATTGATTCTATCTTGAACTCGATTTCAAACTTGCCTAAATGGGGGTCAACGAATTTGAATCAACCAATTTTCTCAAAACCGTTTTTATTTTTGGAGCAAACACCCTACTATTTCAAATAGACTTTCCTAACAAAACACCAAAAATGTTTCCTAGACTTCAACTAAAGTAAATTAACTAACCTAAAATTAACTATAGAGCAATGCACCTAGACACCTTAATACACTTACCTAAATTCTAAGACCTACCAAAAACAGCCTAGAGCTCGACTGGAGCTCTAATGGCTGCCGCCCCTCCTTGGGGAAGACGACTAGCAAAACAATTCTAAAATCATAAAATAAAGATCACACTAAAACTACTATGAGGGTGATAAAACTAAATTTACACCTAACTAAAATTAACTAATTACACTACTGCAATTATATACATTAACTAAATAAAATGTTGGAACTAAACATTATATAAAACAGGAATAATAACCTAACTACACGCATAACCTAGAACACTAGGAATTTAATCTAATCAACACCACGGTTACCACAAAATAAAAATCTATCTTAACTAAAGATTAATCAACACATTCGACCACTGTAATAAACTGGAACTAAATGAAATTTGACTACAGCCAGCTGACAACACCTAAAACAACAAGGTAAAACTCGATTTTTTTTGTATTTTCAATAGAAACAAAACACCAAACGATTAAAACAAAAATTATAAATATCCTAAGCTAATGAAATTGACTAACACACTTTTACGAGACTGTGAAGCCACCAAACACACAAACAAATCAAAACTTGAAACTAAAATCACACGCCTATACTTGAATTCAGCTCTAACCCAACGCTTATTTCAAAAACAAATCACAAGACATGCAAGAAATCAAACCACACCTAAAACGCAAATGAATGACACTGGAACAACTGAATAAACTCAGATGATACGAGGAAGCTACAGAAAAAATATGCAGCAACTAAACGTATTCAAACACAAAGATCGGCTAGAATTAATCTAGCCATTTTTTTTTTCTTTTTAATTAAAATAACAAACAAACAAAACAAACGACTAAACCAAATCAAAATGAAACTTTTTAAAACGATTTTTCTGTAGAAACAATACCATAAACACGCTGGACATAACTGCAAAATCGGCTAGAAGGGATTCTAGCCGATTTACACATTTTAGGGAAAATAGTGGAAAAACAAGACTCGACAATTAAAAAAAAAATGAAATGAAACCTAGATCTACCATGCTGGTCTGTGCACGAGTTCTATACTAGGGTTGAAATAAGAAAAATACAGTAAACACCCAGAAAATAAAACACGAAAAACAAGCACACACGTTTCAGGCTTTAACTAGAAGAAAAGAGAGAAGAAGAACTACCTCAAGGGCGATCCGACGATCGTGGGGAAGAAGAGAGCGGACAATGGCCTTGGCTTGACGTCCCGAACGGTTCGAGATTGCTGGAATATTACCATGAACAGGATTTCTACAGCTGCAACACGTTGGAGATCCACCGAAGATGGAACGGGTGCCAATTCGCAATCGGAGGGTTTAGAAAACCGGATGGAGGTAGGGCCGGCTCATCTTGCTGGGGTGTTTCGCACTTCTAATCAAGATTAATGGTCTCCACCTCTGCTACACCTGAAAAAACACAACAAATGATGATTAAACACAGCAAGGATGCTAAAGAAACGAATAGAAATGAATCGGGAGATCGAATAATGCTTGATTTCCAAGCAAAAACCAATCTTCAATGGAGAATGAGGTGAAATGAGTGGTTGGAAGGGGCTGGAGTTAGATTCACTGTAGGAGGCGCCAATCCCAATGCCAAAGACGTCTAGGGCTCTTCTAAAAAGTATATTTATATTTTTTGGTATTTTCAAAAACAAGGTTATAATGAAAATTTTTACCCTGCGCCACTTTTTGGGGGGTTTTCTGTAAAACTTTTTCTAAATGAGTATGAATATGCGTGTGGGTTGGATTTGGGCTTTCTAAAGGTTGATCCAAGGTCCAAATAGACTAATTGGGTTGGATATGAATCCGATCCATCTCGAAATTCGTGCCTGAACACTGAAATAACCATAACTCTGTCATTTTAACTCTGATTTCTCTAAAATTCAAACCGCAACCCCTTACTATCAAAATGCATCTAAATGTGGGTTTAAAACCTTAATCTCACTACAAAATGCATGAATAACCTGTTAACATGATATGCATTTCATGCATCATCAAATACCCCCATGCTTGAATGTTTGTTAGTCCCTTAACAAACCATTAACTATGTTATGCAACAGAGACAAGAAATGCTAGACATGAATGCATGAAAAAACTAACTCACTTTTGTAGCAATCACGGTTGCATTTAGCTTATGCAACAAGCCCTTTAAACCCCTGGGTTACTTCAGTGGATGAGTAAGGTCTCGTGAGGGTTTGCAGAGATGCTACCCACAAACATTAATGAAATGCAGGAATGACTTTTTTAAACATAGTAAGCAATTAAGAAAATAGTTGAAACAAATATTTCATGTAATTGACGCTCTTTAAACATATTCAGAAATCTCATGCCACCACAGTAAAAATCTTTTTCCTTCACTTTTCTAAATTTGTAGCTATCTATGATTTTTCTCAGAAAGTCAAGTACTATCATGTTTTACTCATTTATCCTCACTTGTATATTTTCTGCACAGTAATGCACACATATTCTTAAGCAATGAAATTTTTCTCATTCAGCACATTCTTTTTCTTTCTTTAGATTTTCAATTTTTCACCCTTTTTCAATTTTTCTGTCTTGAGCATTCTTCTCACATGAGCACTATTTCGAATATCCAGTTTTCGTGACCCGTGTAGTGAGCTTTGGGTCAGTGACTCCCAGGTCAGACGACCTTAGGGCACTAGATACAGAGTATCCCTCAGACTTAATTGCTCGAGTCACTAGACCTTTTACTCTAATAGTTTACGTATAGTCTTCCTCTCGTCATGTGCAATGTCTCTATCTCTTAGGCTTTTTATGCAGTCCATGTAACAAGCTTTCGAACCGGTGGCTCCCAAACCAGCTGGCTTTGGGGTACTAGGTGCAAAACACCCTTCAGATTCTACTTGCTCGAACTACAAAGGCCACAAATATTGACTAGACAAGAAGATGATTTCCTTCGTTATCCTTTTCGTCAAGAGACTCAAACACTTCATCTCGTGTCTGAGTTCCACTACTAGGATTCATGAAGACATCAACAACTAAACGTAGCTCTATTCTTTAAAGCTCATTTTTTAAAAACATCTTTCCATTGCTTATTTCTTTCACAAAACATACTGTGCATACTTATACTAAAGTGATTCAAAATTTTCTAACAATCAAATACTATCTTTTCTTTAAATTTTCTCAGAAATAACTACTCTATTTGAATCGGTTCAGAAAAAAAAAATTTACATGGGGCTTAAAAATTTCTAAACTGTTAGATTATGCCAAAAACAATCATATATGCTACCAACTTGTTCTCAAATGCCTACTTTAGCTACCAGACATAAAAAAAAAATTAGTGTGCATCTAAACCACCCCCCCATGCTTGAATAACACTGTCCCTAGTGGGATACAAAATATATAAAAATGTAAAGCAAATGCACACTAAAAGACAGGAAAATAAATATGGGAGAAAGGATAGATACAATCTGATCTGTGATGGGCTTCTGAAATTTAATTGACTTGACTTTTTCATTTGATTAATGAATTCTTTGAAAACTCTGCCCTGTACCTGGTAACTGATACACTAAATGTTAGATGCAACCTGCATAAACCAAAAACAAATGTCAGCATATATAAAATGAAATACTGAAATAAAGAAAAATACTGACATGAAGAACAAACTAATGTACATATGATACATCCCTCTGATTGAATCCTCATGCCTTCGTGAGGTGCACTATCTCACACTCACCATTCTGCAAGGAATCTGAAATATAGGGCTTCAGTTTTTTCCCATTAACCTTGAATGTACCTTGGGTCATAGGATCGAATAAAGTAACTGCTCCAAGTGAAAACACTTCTTTCACGATGTACAGTCCTGTCCATTTCGATCTCATCTTTCCTGGGAATAAATGCAAACGAGAATTGTATAGCCACACTTTCTGCTCTGGCTCAAACACTTTTCTAACAATGTGCTTATCTTGAAATGCTTTCGTGAGAGCTGCATCATTCTCATATGCATCATTCCTGAGTTCCTCTAATTCTGAGAGCTGCAGTGCTCTCGCTTTGCCATCCTGGGCGATGTCAAAATTCAACTTCTTGATGGCCCAATACGCTCTATGCTCCAGCTCAACAGGAAGATGGCATGCTTTCCCGAATACAAGGCGATACAGGGACATGCCAATGGGGGTCTTAAATGCAGCCCTATATGCCCAAAGTGCATCATCTAAGCGCTGAGACCAATCCTTGCGGTCTAGACGAACTGTCTTCTCTAGAATCCGCTTAATCTCCCTATTCGACACCTCTACCTGTCCACTGGTCTGCGGATGATACAGCATGGTGAATCTATGATTGACAGAATATCTTTTCAGTAGAGAAGCTATTTGTACATTCCTAAAATGCTTGCCACCATCGCTAATCATCGCACGTGGCACACCAAACCGACTGAAAATGTTGTGCTTAATGAACTTAAGCACCACTCTATGATCATTGGTCTTGGTTGCTACAACCTCGACCCACTTGGACACATAATCAACCGCCACAAGAATGTATAAATTTCCAAATGAAGGCGGAAATGGTCCCATGAAATCTATGTCCCAAACATCAAAAATCTCGACAATCAAAATCGGAAGCAAGGGCATCATGTCCCTCTTGGACATGTTCCCAATCTGCTGACATCGAATACATCTCCTGCAGAACTCATGCGCATCCCTGTGGAGTGTGGGCAAATAAAATCCAGACTGCAAAACCTTTAAAGTCGTCTTCCTACTGCTAAAATGTCCTCCACAGGCTAAAGAATGGGAAAAATTCAAAATGGACTTGTATTCCTCCTCCGGAACACATCTCTGAATGATCTGGTCTAGGCAATATCTGAACAACTCTGGTTCATCCCAATAATAGTGTCTCACCTGAGATAGGAATCTCTCGCGCTCATTCTTGTTTCAATGCTCAGGTATCTGTCTCGAAACCAGATAGTTCATAATATCCGCAAACCAGAGTAATTGCGATGTCCTGACTGACATGATCTGCTCATTGGTGGAAAGAATCATTGATCGGCCTCTGATCCTGCGTGGTCTCCATGATCAGTCTTGAAAGATGGTCTGCTACTACATTCTCGCTTCCCTTCTTATCTCGAATATCGAGATCAAACTCCTGTAGTAGCAGAACCCAACGAATGAGTCTCGGTTTGGTGTCTTTCTTATTCAACTGATATTTCATTGCAGCATGGTCAGAATAGACAACCACCTTCGAACCGAGCAAATAGGACCTAAACTTGTCCAATGCGAATACTACAGCAAGTAGCTCCTTCTCTGTTGTGGTATAATTCATCTGAGCATCAGACAGAGTTCTACTTGCGTAGTAAATCACATAGGGCTTCCTATCAATTTGTTGTCCTAATATAGCCCCCATAGCATAGTCAGATGCATCACACATAATCTTAAATGGGAAAGTCTAATCCGGAGGTCTCAGAATGGGTGCAGTAATCAAGGCCTCTTTGAGAATCTCAAAGGCCTTCATGCAATCCTCGCTAAAAACAAAGGGCTGGTCCGTCTTCAATAAAGTGCAAAGCAGTAGAGAGATTTTGCTGAAATCCTTTATGAACCGCCTATAAAAACCTGCATGCCCTAGAAATGACCTAATCTGCCTCACAGAGGTGAGTGGAGTCAAACGAGAAATGGATTTCACCTTCGCTCTATCAACCTCAATGCCTCTTTTAGACACAATGTGACCAAGCACAATCCCCTCCTGGACCATAAAATGTCTCTTTTCCCAACTCAGGACAAGATTTGTCTCCGCACACCTACTCAGTACTCGAGTAAGTTTTTGGAGGCAATCTTCAAACGAAGAGCCATACACTGAAAAATCGTCCATGAAAACCTCCATAACATCATCTATCATGTCCGAGAAGATAGCAAACATGCACCTCTGAAAAGTGGCTGGGGCATTGCAGAGCCCGAACGGCATACGTCTGAACGCGAAGGTGCCATAAGGACATGTAAATGTCGTCTTCTCCTGGTCGTCAGGATGGACAACTACCTGATTGTATCCTGAGTATCCATCTAGAAAGCAATAGTAGCTCTGTTCCGCGAGTCTCTCTAATATCTAATCGATGAACGACAATGGAAAATGATCTTTCCTAGTTGCTACGTTCAGCTTCCTATAATCGATGCAGACTCGCCATCCTGTAGTGGTCCTGATCGAAATTCTTTCACCCTTCTCGTTCTCCACAATAGTGAGTCCTGACTTCTTCGGAATAACCTGAATCAGACTGACCCACTGACTATCAGAAATAGGGTAAATAATAATGGCATCCAACCACTTCACAACCTCATTCTTCACCACTTCCTTTATATTGGGATTTAACCTTCTCTGCATATCCCTCATTGGCTTAACTTTCTCATCGCAATGGATTCTATGCATGCAGAATGAAGGATCAATCCCCTTCAAATCAGCCACTCCCCAGCCAATCGTTGCCTTGTGCTCTCATAGAATAGTCAGTAATCTCTGCTCCTACTCCTCTGTGAGCAGTGATGAGATGATCACAGGCAGGGTCTTATCACCTCTGAGATATGCATACTTGAGTGAATCTAGTAAGGGTTTCAACTCAAGTTTCGGAGGAGACTCGATCGAAGATTTGGTGGGGGTCTCCGCAAGTGGTGGGAGAGGCTCAATGATAGCTCTCCAAGGTGGGAACTCTGACGACACCCCAGACACATCTACACTAACTGTACAACTACTCTTCTCTATATGATACAAATCTAAGGAATCCTCAGTAATATACAAATTGGGCTGCTCCTTCAATAACTCGTATGTAATATCTACATGAAAGCAGTCCATATCTTCTGCTGGACCCATCGCGGCATTGAAAAATTTTAGCTTAACCTTCCTGTTGCCGAATGAGAGATCCATGACTCCGGTCCTACAGTTGATACATTCATTGGTAGTCACCAAGAATGGTCTTCCAAAAATTATCGGAGTCTGGTGCTGGCTATCCACTCCTTCCATATCAAAGATGATGAAATCGACGGGGAAATAAAAGTCATCCACTTTCACTAGCACGTCCTCCAAGACACCTCTCGGTACCTGGACAGAACGATCTACCAACTGAAGTGTAATCGGAGTCAATCTCATCTCTCCTAGCCCAAAAGAATCATAGAAATATCTGGGTAGAATGTTCACGCTTGCTTCAAGATCGAGCAAAGCGCGTTCTATCTGGATGTTTCCTATAGTACTAGCAATGATCGGGGCTCCAGGGTCCTTGAGCTTTGGTGGTGTCTGGTGCTGAAGTACTGAACTCACCTGCTCAGTCAGATGGACATTGTTAGGAACTCTCTCTCTGGATTTCCTCTTTTGCGTACATAGTTCCTTCAGGAATTTGGCATAAGTCGGCACCTGCTGAATCGCATCGAGCAAAGGCAAGTTGATCTGCACATGCTTAAAAATGTCAAGCATGTCCTGGATCTTCGTGCCCTGCTTCCCTCTGAATCTGGAAGACTCTAATGCTTTGCGATAGGGTGGTGGGGGAATATACATGGCTGGTTCCTCCTCTTTGTGAGAAGGCTCACTCCTATCCTTCTTTTGAACTGAGGATGATGAAGATGATGATGATTGTAAGACCCGCAATTTTTCAGAAAATATCTGAATAAAATTCATGAGGCATTTACCGGTAAAAATAGCATTTCTTCTCAGAATGCGAAACGAATCAATTCCTGCGAGCCAGTTATACTTAGGATATTCGTCGAATCACGAATATATCCTCAAACACTCTGGAAACCATAACTTCCTACCTGAATAAAATCAAAGGATTCCTGCGAGCCAACTTTCTTAGTTACGTCAATACGAAGGGAATGGCGTACTCAGAATTTTTCGGAAAAAAATCGCCGGAAACCCGAAATTCTTGCGGGACCCACGGAAATATTGGTGGGACCCACAGAAATATTCCTCAGAAAATATCTGGTGGGACCCACAAAAATATCCCATGGAATATCCAAGTGGGCCCCACACCAAGGAACCTCTTGGAATTAAAAAGAAGCCAAGGGGGTAGAAGGGGCATGAGAAAATCCAAGAGGAGGTGGGCTTGGGCTATAAATAGCCCTCCCCACTCTCTCTCTTCTCATAAAAATCGACCCCCCTCTCTCTCTTGCCTTCTCTCTCTCTCCTAAACCTCCCCTACCTAGCCTAGCCCACCTGAGCCCACCTGACCTGGTCTGAGCCTGCCTGACTTAGCCTGAGCCTGCCTGACCTGGTCCTAACCCACCTGACCTGGGTCTGAACCCACTTGACCTGGTCCAAACCCAGTTGACTTGACTTGAACCTAGTTGGGTTTAAAGTCAAAGTCAAAGTCCTTTTTGGTCCAGATTCCGGTTTGGATTTCTGAACCCAGACTTAGCCTACTTGAGCTGAGTTCGAACCTGCTGAACCCAGTTGACTTGGATTGAACCCTGTTTGGTTCAAACCACTTAGGTTGAGTAGCTTGACCTGCTCTACCTCTTTTTCAACTAAATCAGCTTCATCTGACTTAGTCTGACCTCTCGAAGGAAGGCTCGAAGCCAAAGAAGCAACCCAGAGCCGTTTCTTCCACGATTTGAAGTAAGTTCGCTTCGTTGATCCATCTCTCTCAAGTATTTGGTTGTTTGTATATAGAATATACTTTCTGAAGTAGTATCTTGCTTTAGTTCTTGGTTGAGCCCTCTAGGACGCTTCGGTGTTCACGCGCTCGCCTCGTAACTATCGTCGGATATATATGTTCGAATGCGCAGTATATGCGTTCTTCAAAAATAGTATCTCACCCTAGTTCTTGGTTGAGCCCTCTAGGACACTTCGGTGTTCACTCGCTCGCCTCGTAACTATCGTTGGATACAGATCTAGGTGTATATCTGCTGATTCTGCCGACGCGTCTTATATCGCACAGGCTATGTAATTTACCTTTGCCGTCGCGTCGTATGATGCCAAGGCTCCCTGTTTTCTGCACTTCCGATTATGCATTTACTTACGCCGTCGCGTCGAACGATGCCAAGGCTCCTGCTTTCTGCAATGTCTTTACTTACGCCGTCGCGTCGAACGATGCCAAGGCTTCTGCTTTGTTATATATATAGAATATTTCGTTCAGTTACACACCCTGAACAATAGTATATGCATTTCTTTACGCCGCCGCTGTATAAAGCACAGGCTTCTGCTTATACTACATATATAGCGCATAAATGAGCGTTCAAATGGAGATCAACTCCAAATCGCCCATGCGATTCCTTGACCGCTCCTCGTTCAAGATTCTGCTTGACGAATGAAGCCCCTATTGGAAAGGCTTCGGTTTTTGGCAAAATGCTCTTTACGTAAAGACTAAGTCAATTTCGTATGGCCTGGCTATGGCCAAGGGTTCCTGCAACCTTGATGGATGCAAAGTACGCACAACGGTGCGCATCCATTTCCCGAATTAAGCATGGCGATTTCCTACCAAAGAGGGGAGATGCCGCTGAAATGGATAAAAGAAACGCACGCTTTCTCCGTAAAAGAGAGGAAGTGCTGCTGAAATTTCTGAAGAAGCTAAGAATAGCTCAGAAAGAACGTAGCAGGATACTCTGACATATAGCAGAGTGCTACCCAGTTCATGGTTTGCCCTCTACAACGTAGAAGGGTTCGTCGCACCACTGCCGGTAGAGCAGGGGAGGTGCTGACGAAATGGTTGGCAGAAGAGCTGCCGGAACCAATGGAACGGCATAATGATGTCCGTTGATGGAACGATGCCAGATCGGCTCGTATCCTTGTGCCTGCAAGGGCACCTTGCTCGTAAGGGCCGCTGAGCCGGAGTAGAGGTTGCGCCTTGGCTAGGTTTGGACTCGTTGCGTAAAAATACGCCGAGTAGCCGATCTATTTAGATCGAGTCATATGCATGCTCATTGAGAACGGTTACACAACCAGACTCGTAAGGGCCGAAGAGCCAGAGTGTGTTGTTTCCACCCAAAGAGGTGTGATGCTCGTGGTGGCCGAAGTGCCAAAGAGCGGTGTTCTGCATGCATATGAATAAGACTTAAGGTCGCACATACCCCGCGGTTGAAGATCGTGTTAGGGGTACCCCCTCAGTAATGACTGTGTTGGGGAAGACTGAATGGGGTCGGGTACATACTCCCGTAGTGCTAAAAGCACGGGCTGCCTAAATGGCATGCAGATTCTGTCCAAGTAATTGTAAGACTGGCAGACCCCTTCAGGAATTATGCTCACTGTGGAATGACAGTGATGGTACAGCCTTGAGTGACATGTATTTTACTTTGGACCTGATAGAGTCCACGATGGCCTCAGTCACTCATGGGTTTTGGGGTCGTGGTTATCCTTAAGATCTAAGGATTGAACCCAACTACTGCAAGTAGAGGATGCATCCGAATATGGGCCTAGTAGGGTTCTCCCAGTTGAAACACACTGCCCTACTATGGATAGGGTCAACAGGCCTCTGGGGTATCTAAAATACATAGAATAATCAACCCCCAGAACGTCGCGTTGATGCCCGGACAATAGCTCTACCTGCGTACCAAAGGCGGGAGCGGTTAATTATCAAACAATGCATTAGTTCTAGGTACAGCGATGTTTTGAATGTATGAGTGGATGACGTGTTGAGTCAGTCCTGCATAACCTTTGTGAAGGTGTCATGTTCGGTATACTACTGGACCGACTGGGCAAAGACCCGTGTTGTATTCGCACGACTAAGCGAAGCTCGAGGAGTTGTCCTTAGATGCGTGGGATACAGATGTGCCAAGTATGAAGACGTGAGCTAGACATCACTTTGAGACCCGGAAGAGGTCATGGCTAAGTCGTGGAGACTTATGCGGCTATTCAAATCACAGCCCTGAAAAGGCTTGCTCTAAGTCATGAAGACTCGAGCGGATGTTCAACTCATAGCCCTGAGGAGGCTCTTGCGATATACGCTAAGTCTTGGAGGCTTGAGCGTCGTTATTGCGCATTGCGACCCTGAGTGGTCATTATCGTACTTAAGTTGAATAGATGTATGACTGCATGCTTACCAGACCATCAGTGGTTCTGACCCCGTTTTATGGGGATTTCAGGTGTTGGACCTGCGTGGCGATATGCGGAGCAAGGCGGCATCGAGTTCCAGGGTTTCTCTAGACAGAGTTGTACTGCTTTCTTTTATTGAACCTATACTGCTTTTCCAAGCAGTGATGTTGTAATAAACAAGTGGTTTTCGATAAAATGGAACACTTTGGTGGTCAATGAGTTGCTTGGCCACATACCTGCAACGTGCTCGGGGTTTTCTAAAACTGACGACTCATTATCGTCTTATTCCGCTGCTAAAAGCTTTTCTAAGTTCCGCTGCAATGAAAAAAAAAAGAAATTCATGAAAATTTTAACTTAGCTTTGTTTTGGAAATCCGGGGCGTTATAGAATTGGTATCAGAGCATGAGTCTGAGAAACCTGGTTCAAGATCCGTCATGGTCCCGATATCGCACTGTAAGTATATGTTTTTATACTTTGGTTCTGATCTGGGTGCATCTTTGTATAGATGGCAACTCATGACTCGCGTGGATACTGCTATCGCTGCAAGGTCATGCACGATGAGTGGATATGCCCGTATGAAGTCCAAGACTGCCAATATTGTGGCGAAGATGGGCATTCCGCCAACGAATGCCAAAGGAAATATACCGCCGATATGGGTCGGCGGGCTTCAAAGGGTCTCAGGGATGAGACTTCGCGTGTCAGTGGACCGCATCACTCTAGTGTTGGGAGCAACCATACCCCAACATCTTTTGATGAATTACCAAGGCTGAGGGATTTTGATTTGAACTTCCCTGCAGAAGTCTATCACTCGCCAAGCTACCATCCGGCATCACATATGCCGAGCGTAAATGGCAGGAACAAAAGAGGGGATTCTTTCTGTTCGCCAATCATTATTCCAGACTTCCAGAGTCTTGATCTTGCTGACTGGGAAAGTGGACTGGAGTCTCTCATATATCCCCAGTATTCGCTTGCTAGTGCGGAAGTGCCGCCCAAGCCAAAGCTAGTAGTGCCTGCACCAAGGCCATGTGGCAATAGATGGACCTTTTGGAGTTCATCTTCATCAAAGAAATCCAAGTCTTAAAAAGACTGGTGATGTTTTGGAGTCAGTAGACTCATGTATATAGTTTCTCAACGCCTAAAGTCTGCCAGTGCGGCATGACGTTTTGTTTAAGGCGATGCTTGTGTAAATGTGATGTATATTAAGTAAATAAAGCTTTTACTTCCTCATATACATCGAGAAACTAAAAACAAGTGCTTGTGTGTGCATAGATAAATGGCTCCTACGACGAGGAGAACCATACCAAGCGAGGAGTCCCATACGCAAGGATTCCTGTTGGAGACACTCAACAACCTGGTTACCGCCATCCGTGAAACGAGGCCAGAACCAGTCGCACCACGAAATGAGCACCTGGGAGGAGTGACTTATGAGAAGTTCCTCAAGCTTGACCCGCCAGTTTTCATTGGCAGAGCCGATCCTGAGCTCGCGGAGAGTTGGATCGAAGAGACAGAACGTGCCTTCTTAGTACTGGGAGTACCAGAAGAGAAGAAGACCAACTTTGGCACGTATCGATTAAAAGATAATGCACGGAAGTGGTGGGATACCACTAAACTTATCCAGTTCTCACAAGTTGAAGTCATTCCTTGGACTGACTTTCGGAGAACTTTTATGGATAACTACTTCCCGTTGCATTCCAGAAACAAGAAAAAGATGGAGTTTCTGGAGTTGGAACAGGGCGGTATGAGTCTAATGGACTATACCACCAAATTTCAGAATCTAGAGCGCTACTGCTCTCGATTGTTTGAAACAGACCAAGAAAGGGCCGACAAATATGTGAATGGTCTGCGCGAAGGGCTGCTATCTCGAGTGATAACAAGCATGCCTTCGACTTTTCAGGCTGCGGTAGCAGCAGCTTCAAAAATCCAAGAGGACTGGGCACGATCTAAAGTGATCGTAGCAAAGAAGCCCATAGTAAATGGTGGGAATCGAAAAAGGACGTTCCCAAGTGGCCAGGGTTCACGACAACCCTTTCAAAAGAAGAAGTTCCAAGGAGGGAACAACACTCAGCAAGTCGTGAGGCCAAGACAGAACCCAACTCCGAGTGGTCAGCAGTCCAACTTCAGCTGCCCAAGGGGTCGTATGAACCACCCCGGAAAGCCATGTCCTCGTGACATTGGTGGGTGCTTGTATTGTGGCAAGATGGGCCACTTTATAAGGGATTGCGCCAAGAAGGCTGCAGATGAACAGAGGAGTAATGCCGGATCTGCCGGACCCTCTCGACAAGCACCACAACGTTCTCAGTTTCAACGACCTCCACCTAGAATAGAACAAAGGCCTGCTGCAGGTCGTGTATATGTTGTAACGACTGAACAAGTCGAAAATGGTGACCTGATTGAAGGCACCGTACCTGTTAATGGACATGCAGCTTACGTCTTGTTTGATTGTGGTGCTACTCATACGTTTATCTCTGACGATTTCACCGAACAACTCCACGCTTCGGTGCAACCGATTGATAAAATGATCGAAGTATATAACCCGTTGGGTTCACGCACCAAATGTATCCGGTGTGTGAAAAATTTGGATATTGAGATAGCAGGGCAACACTTGCCTACTGACGCCATCCTGATCGATATGGTACAGTACGATGTCATTCTGGGAATGAATTGGTTGGCTCAGAATAATGCCAAGATTCTGTGCCGCGAGGGCAGAGTGATTCTATCTCAACCCGGATTGCCTAAAATGGAGTACCGGTTATCCAAACCAGTTCCACAGAAAAGAATCATATCAGCACTTAAGGTACAAAAATACCTTAGGAAGGGTTGTGTGGCCTTCCTGTTGAGTCTCTCGGTGGAAAAATCCAATGACCAACCCCTTGAGAGTTTGGAAGTGGTGCGGGAGTTTCCCGATGTGTTTCCTGAGGAATTGCCAGGACTTCCGCCACTTCGTGAGGTTGAATTTGGAATTCAATCCTTACCTGGAACAGCGCCGATATCCAAAGCCCCGTATCGAATGGCGCCAGCTGAACTCAGTGAGTTGAAGTGTCAGTTGGAAGAACTGATGGAACAAGGGTTCATCCGACCGAGTGTGTCACCGTGGGGAGCCCCGGTACTATTTGTAAAGAAGAAGGATGGATCCCTTCGGTTATGCATCGATTATCGGATGCTTAACCAGGCAACTGTTAAAAATAAGTACCCGTTGCCTCGGATTGAGGACTTATTCGATCAACTCAGAACAGCGAGGGTGTTCTCCAAGATCGACCTCAGGTCTGGATACCATCAGCTCAGAGTAAAGGAAGAGGATATACCCAAGACTGCCTTCAGAACGAGATACGGCCATTATGAGTTCGTAGTAATGCCCTTCGGACTCACTAATGCGCCTGCTGCCTTTATGGATCTAATGAACCGGATATTCAGACCATATTTGGATAGCTTTGTCATCGTCTTTATTGATGACATTCTCGTATATTCTGAGAACAAGGAACAACACGTGGAGCACTTGAAAATCGTCTTGAAAACCCTTCAAGATAACCAACTCTATGCTAAGTTTTCAAAATGTGAATTCTGGCTAGATAAAGTGATGTTCCTTGGTCATGTGATCTCAAAAGATGGAATCGCAGTGGATCCTGCGAAGGTGGAAGCTGTGATGGACTGGAAGCAGCCAGAAAATATCACTGAGGTTCGTAGCTTCCTTGGACTTGCCGGATATTATCGGAAGTTCATACAAGACTTCTCCCGAATCGCAGTACCGATGACGAAATTGCTTAAAAAGGGAGTCAAGTTTGAATGGACTGACCAGTGTAAGGAGTGCTTTGAGGTTCTCAAACAGAGGCTTACCACTGCCCCTGTCCTTACCTTACCTTCTGGTCAGGGAGGCTTCGTGGCATATACCGATGCCTCAGGAACGGGTCTGGGTTGTGTGTTGATGCAGCATGGCAAAGTAATCGCCTATGCGTCACGACAGTTGAGGGTCCATGAGAAAAACTATCCAACCCACGACTTGGAGCTTGCCGCGGTAGTGTTCGCGCTTAAAATCTGGCGACACTACCTGTATGGAGAGAAATTTGAGGTCATGTCGGACCATAAAAGCCTAAAATACCTCTTTTCTCAAAAAGAACTCAATATGCGGCAACGGCGATGGCTGGAATTCCTCAAAGACTATGAATTCACACTTTCCTATCACCCTGGAAAGGCGAATGTTGTAGCAGATGCCCTTAGTCGTAAGACTGTTGGCACTCTGGCCAGCCTAACCGGACAATGGAAGTTGATGGAGGATTTCGTCAAGTGGAAGTCATTTTTGGCTGATTCAGGTAGAATCCAAATGTCATGTTTGACGATCCACATTGAGTTCCTCGATCGCATCGTAGCCGAACAGTTCAAGGATCCCCAGTACTTGGAATTGAAAGCTCGTGCTGAAAAAGATAACACTTTCTTCCATTTGAAAGAAGATGGAGGAATATGGATGGAAGAAAGAATTTGGGTTCCAAATAACCCTGAGCTAAGACAGGAAGTACTCCAGGAGGCCCATAGTAGCAAATATACTATTCACCCTGGGGGTACGAAGATGTTCCGAGATTTGCAGAGAAAGTACTGGTGGAAAGGTATGAAGCGTGATGTGGCTACGTTTGTCTCGAAGTGTTTGATCTGCCAGCAAGTTAAGATCGAACATCAGCGACCTGGTGGAAAGATGCAACGGATCGAGATTCCAGAATGGAAATGGGAAGGCATTACGATGGATTTCATCGTTGGATTGCCTCGATCCAAGAGACAACATGACTCAATATGGGTGATCGTGGACAGACTCACCAAGTCTGCTCATTTTCTGCCAATCAACACTCGATACTCAACTGAACGATTGGCGGAGATCTACATTCGGGAAATCGTTAGACTCCATGGAGTGCCGATTTCGATCATATCCGATCGTGACTCGAAGTTCACCTCTCACTTTTGGGAGCAGCTTCAGAGAGCCCTGGGGACGAAACTCAAGTTCAGTACAGCATTCCATCCCCAAACAGATGGGCAATCAGAACGAACCATACAGACTCTTGAAGATATGCTAAGAGCCTGTATGCTGGAATGGAAAGGTGATTGGGATTCCCACCTAGCGTTGGCTGAATTTGCTTATAATAATAGCCACCACGCTAGCATTGGGATGGCGCCGTATGAAGCCTTGTATGGACGACCCTGTAGATCACCGATCCATTGGGGTGAAGTGGGTGAGCGAACCTTGGACTCACCCATTGTGTTGCAGCATTATACTGAGCAAGTCCACATGATCAGAAAGAAGCTACTGACTGCTCAGAGTCGACAGAAGAGCTACGCCGATCGACGGCGTAGGGAACTCACTTTTGTGGTTGGAGATAAGGTTTTTATCAAGGTCTCTCCAACCAAGAGTGTGTTTCGTTTTGGAAAGAAGGGGAAGCTCAGCCCCAGATTCGTTGGTCCCTTCGAAGTTTTGAGCCAAATCGGAGAGACTGCCTACCGAGTAGCATTGCCACCACAATACGCGCAAATACATGATGTATTTCACGTATCAATGCTTCGAAAGTACGTTCATGATCCTTCTCACGTCATTCAACATGAAGACATTGACATCCGAGAAGATATGACGGTAGAAGAAAGGCCAGTGGAGATCATGGACCGACGGGAGCAAGTGCTAAGGACAAAGGTCATTCCACTTGTTAAAGTGAGGTGGCAGCATCATGGAATCGATGATTGCACTTGGGAGCCTGAAGTGGATATGCGGGATAAATATCCTGAACTCTTCACCTTGTACTCTTAGCTGAATTTCGCGGACGAAATTCCTTTAAGGGGGTAATGATGTAAGACCCGCAATTTTTCAGAAAATATCTGAATAAAATTCATGAGGCATTTACCGATAAAAATAGCATTTCTTCTCAGAATGCGAAACGAATCAATTCCTGCGAGCCAGTTATACTTAGGATATTCGTCGAATCACGAATATATCCTCAAACACTCTGGAAACCATAACTTCCTACCTGAATAAAATCAAAGGATTCCTGCGAGCCAACTTTCTTAGTTACGTCAATACGAAGGGAATGGCGTACTCAGAATTTTTCGGAAAAAAATCGCCGGAAACCCGAAATTCTTGCGGGACCCACGGAAATATTGGTGGGACCCACAGAAATATTCCTCAGAAAATATCTGGTGGGACCCACAAAAATATCCCATGGAATATCCAAGTGGGCCCCACACCAAGGAACCTCTTGGAATTAAAAAGAAGCCAAGGGGGTAGAAGGGGCATGAGAAAATCCAAGAGGAGGTGGGCTTGGGCTATAAATAGCCCTCCCCACTCTCTCTCTTCTTATAAAAATCGACCCCCCTCTCTCTCTTGCCTTCTCTCTCTCTCCTAAACCTCCCCTACCTAGCCTAGCCCACCTGAGCCCACCTGACCTGGTCTGAGCCTGCCTGACCTGGTCTGAACCCACCTGACCTGGGTCTGAACCCACTTGACCTGGTCCAAACCCAGTTGACTTGACTTGAACCTAGTTGGGTTTAAAGTCAAAGTCAAAGTCCTTTTTGGTCCAGATTCTGGTTTGGATTTCTGAACCCAGACTTAGCCTACTTGAGCTGAGTTCGAACCTGCTGAACCCAGTTGACTTGGATTGAACCCTGTTTGGTTCAAACCACTTAGGTTGAGTAGCTTGACCTGCTCTACCTCTTTTTCAACTAAATCAGCTTCATCTGACTTAGTCTGACCTCTCGAAGGAAGGCTCGAAGCCAAAGAAGCAACCCAGAGCCGTTTCTTCCACGATTTGAAGTAAGTTCGCTTCGTTGATCCATCTCTCTCAAGTATTTGGTTGTTTGTATATAGAATATACTTTCTGAAGTAGTATCTTGCTTTAGTTCTTGGTTGAGCCCTCTAGGACGCTTCGGTGTTCACGCGCTCGCCTCGTAACTATCGTCGGATATATATGTTCGAATGCGCAGTATATGCGTTCTTCAAAAATAATATCTCACCCTAGTTCTTGGTTGAGCCCTCTAGGACACTTCGGTGTTCACTCGCTCGCCTCGTAACTATCGTTGCATACAGATCTAGGTGTATATCTGCTGATTCTGCCGACGCGTCTTATATCGCACAGGCTATGTAATTTACCTTTGCCGTCGCGTCGTATGATGCCAAGGCTCCCTGTTTTTTGCACTTCCGATTATGCATTTACTTACGCCGTCGCGTCGAATGATGCCAAGGCTCCTGCTTTCTGCAATGTCTTTACTTACGCCGTCGCGTCGAACGATGCCAAGGCTTCTGCTTTGTTATATATGTAGAATATTTCGTTCAGTTACACACCCTGAACAATAGTATATGCATTTCTTTACGCCGCCGCTGTATAAAGCACAGGCTTCTGCTTATACTACATATATAGCGCATAAATGAGCGTTCAAATGGAGATCAACTCCAAATCGCCCATGCGATTCCTTGACCGCTCCTCGTTCAAGATTCTGCTTGACGAATGAAGCCCCTATTGGAAAGGCTTCGGTTTTTGGCAAAATGCTCTTTACGTAAAGACTAAGTCAATTTCGTATGGCCTGGCTATGGCCAAGGGTTCCTGCAACCTTGATGGATGCAAAGTACGCACAACGGTGCGCATCCATTTCCCGAATTAAGCGTGGCGATTTCCTACCAAAGAGGGGAGATGCCGCTGAAATGGATAAAAGAAACGCACGCTTTCTCCGTAAAAGAGAGGAAGTGCTGCTGAAATTTCTGAAGAAGCTAAGAATAGCTCAGAAAGAACGTAGCAGGATACTCTGACATATAGCAGAGTGCTACCCAGTTCATGGTTTGCCCTCTACAACGTAGAAGGGTTCGTCGCACCACTGCCGGTAGAGCAGGGGAGGTGCTGACGAAATGGTTGGCAGAAGAGCTGCCGGAACCAATGGAACGGCATAATGATGTCCGTTGATGGAACGATGCCAGATCGGCTCGTATCCTTGTGCCTGCAAGGGCACCTTGCTCGTAAGGGCCGCTGAGCCGGAGTAGAGGTTGCGCCTTGGCTAGGTTTGGACTCGTTGCGTAAAAATACGCCGAGTAGCCGATCTATTTAGATCGAGTCATATGCATGCTCATTGAGAACGGTTACACAACCAGACTCGTAAGGGCCGAAGAGCCAGAGTGTGTTGTTTCCACCCAAAGAGGTGTGATGCTCGTGGTGGCCGAAGTGGCAAAGAGCGGTGTTCTGCATGCATATGAATAAGACTTAAGGTCGCACATACCCCGCGGTTGAAGATCGTGTTAGGGGTACCCCCTCAGTAATGACTGTGTTGGGGAAGACTGAATGGGGTCGGGTACATACTCCCGTAGTGCTAAAAGCACGGGCTGCCTAAATGGCATGCAGATTCTGTCCAAGTAATTGTAAGACTGGCAGACCCCTTCAGGAATTATGCTCACTGTGGAATGACAGTGATGGTACAGCCTTAAGTGATATGTATTTTACTTTGGACCTGATAGAGTCCACGATGGCCTCAGTCACTCATGGGTTTTGGGGTCGTGGTTATCCTTAAGATCTAAGGATTGAACCCAACTACTGCAAGTAGAGGATGCATCCGAATATGGGCCTAGTAGGGTTCTCCCAGTTGAAACACACTGCCCTACTATGGATAGGGTCAACAGGCCTCTGGGGTATCTAAAATACATAGAATAATCAACCCCCAGAACGTCGCGTTGATGCCCGGACAATAGCTCTACCTGCGTACCAAAGGCGGGAGCGGTTAATTATCAAACAATGCATTAGTTCTAGGTACAGCGATGTTTTGAATGTATGAGTGGATGACGTGTTGAGTCAGTCCTGCATAACCTTTGTGAAGGTGTCATGTTCGGTATACTACTGGACCGACTGGGCAAAGACCCGTGTTGTATTCGCACGACTAAGCGAAGCTCGAGGAGTTGTCCTTAGATGCGTGGGATACAGATGTGCCAAGTATGAAGACTTGAGCTAGACATCACTTTGAGACCCGGAAGAGGTCATGGCTAAGTCGTGGAGACTTATGCGGCTATTCAAATCACAGCCCTGAAAAGGCTTGCTCTAAGTCATGAAGACTCGAGCGGATGTTCAACTCATAGCCCTGAGGAGGCTCTTGCGATATACGCTAAGTCTTGGAGGCTTGAGCGTCGTTATTGCGCATTGCGACCCTGAGTGGTCATTATCGTACTTAAGTTGAATGGATGTATGACTGCATGCTTACCAGACCATCAGTGGTTCTGACCCCGTTTTATGGGGATTTCAGGTGTTGGACCTGCGTGGCGATATGCGGAGCAAGGCGGCATCGAGTTCCAGGGTTTCTCTAGACAGAGTTGTACTGCTTCCTTTTATTGAACCTATACTGCTTTTCCAAGCAGTGATGTTGTAATAAACAAGTGGTTTTCGATAAAATGGAACACTTTGGTGGTCAATGAGTTGCTTGGCCACATACCTGCAACGTGCTCGGGGTTTTCTAAAACTGACGACTCATTATCGTCTTATTCCGCTGCTAAAAGCTTTTCTAAGTTCCGCTGCAATGAAAAAAAAAAGAAATTCATGAAAATTTTAACTTAGCTTTGTTTTGGAAATCCGGGGCGTTACAATGATGGTGATGGTGATGGTGATGATGGGGATGGGGATGATAATGATGGTTGAGCTGACGAAGGTGAAACACTGGTCTCTGGCTCCTCAATCCTCTCTCTACTCTCTCTGCTATCGACGTGATACTCACTTCCACTCCGCAGGGCCATTACAGATTTGGCATGCTGCTGTGACTCAGCATGAAACAAACCTCCAGTCATCTGGTCCTTGCCCTTCGGGTTCATGATAGCCTGGCTCGGCAATGTACCCTCGGGTCTCCTACTGATAGCCTCTGCTAACTGTCCCATTTGTGACTCTAGCTTCGCAATGGACTGCGTGTGAGAGCTCAAAATCTGGCTACACTTCTCGAAGGCATTCTGATTAGAAGTTTTCACCTCTTGGAATGCCTAGAGAAGTCTCTCCTCAAAAGATGTCTGCGTGGCAGACTCCTGCGGAATCAGAGGAGTAAATGAGGGAGAAGACTGAGGATAACTCGGCCCCTGGAATGACAAGGTAATTGATGGCGGCCGAGCTGGCTTAGAAGATGTAGGCATCTGCATGGAAGACTGTGAATTCTTCCATGAAAAATTTGGATGGTTACGCCAACCCAGATTATATGTAGATGAGAATGGGTTGTTCTGCGGTCTGGCGTAACCCTGGGCTGCCTGAACTTGTTCTTGAACAAATTCAGGGTACTGAGCTGTCGAAGGGCACTCAGTGATATCATGTGCCAGACTCGCATAAACAGTACACATCTGCTGAGTAGTGGATGGTCCTGAGAGAAGTTGGTCCAACTTCTGAGCAATCATGTCTACCTTGCATTGTAGTGCAGTAGATGGACCAATCTCAAGAACACCAGCTTTCTTCTGAATGCTAGGTGTGGCTCTCTCCGAATGAGAGCTCGAAGCATGGTGGAGGGAATTTTTGGCCAATGTATCGAAAAACCTCCATGCTTCATCCTCACTCTTTAACATGAATGTCCCCCCACATGAGGAATCGATCATCTGACGATGCCTGTCAGACAATCCATCGTAAAAACTCTGCACCAGCTGCCATCTCGGCACCTGATGATGGGGAAACTTCCTGAGGAGATCCTTCATTCTCTCTCAGGTCTCATGAAAGTGCTCACCATCTAGCTCTGAGAAACTAGTGATGGCTCTCCGGTATTGGTTCGTACGATCAATGGGAAAGTACTTCCTAAGAAACTCCTGCTGTAACTGATCCCAGGACCCTATATCTACATAATCTAAGGACTTTAGCCAATACTTGGCCTTGTCCTTCAATGAAAACGGGAATAAGGTCAACCTCAAAGCCTCATCATCGAAATTGTGTATCTTCACAGTAGAACAGATCTCGAGGAATTTGTCTAAATGCCAGTAGGGATCCTCGCGACTAAAGCCATAGAAAGATAGAAGCATCTGAATAATGCTGGCCTTAATCTCGTAGTGAGGCGCTCCTACATCGGGTCTCCGAATGCAGGATGCCTGGACATAATCTCTGGGAATGAAGTATTCCTCTCAGAGGACGTGGAAGAACTGGGGGTAGAGGTGGAGCATCCATATCAGCCATTGTTGTCGAACTTCGAGGAGAATATAAAATTCTCTCTGGGTTGTCAACGAATGGATGTGATGGGGTTCCTAGAGCTCGTCGCCCTTGCATACACTGGTACTAAAAGCAGATGTAAGCACACGACCTAAATCTAAAGATCACACTAAAACTACTATGAGGGTGATAAAACTAAATTTACACCTAACTAAAATTAACTAATTACACTACTGCAATTATAAACATTAACTAAATAAAATGCTGGAACAAAACATTACATAAAACAGGAATAATAACCTAACTACACGCATAACCTAGAACACTAGGAATTTAATCTAATCAACACCACGGTTACCACAAAGTAAAAATCTATCTTAACTAAAGATTAATCAACACATTCGACCGCTGTAATAAACTGGAACTAAATGAAATTTGACTACAGCCAGCTGACAACACCTAAAACAACAAGGTAAAACTCGATTCTTTTTGTATTTTCAATAGAAACAAAACACCAAAACACCAAACGATTAAAACAAGAATTATAAATATCCTAAGCTAATGAAATTGACTAACACACTTTTACGAGAATGTGAAGCCACCAAACACACAAACAAATCAAAACTTGAAACTAAAATCACACACCTATACTTGAATTTAGCTCTAACCCAACGCTTATTTCAAAAATAAATCACAAGAAATCAAACCACACCTAAAACGCAAATGAATGACACTGGAACAACTGAATAAACTCAGATGATACAAGGAAGCTACAGAAAAAATATGCAGCAACTAAACGTATTCAAAGACAAAGATCAACTAAAATTAATCTAGCCATTTTTTTTTCTTTTTAATTAAAATAACAAACAAACAAAACCAACGACTAAACCAAATCCAAATGAACCTTTTTAAAACTATTTTTCTGTAGAAACAATACCATAAACACGCTGGACATAACTGCAAAATCGGCCAGAAGGGATTCTAGCCGATTTACACATTTTAGGGAAAATAGTGGAAAAACAAGACTCGACAATTAAAAAAAAATGAAATCAAACCTAGATCTACCATGCTGGTCTGTGCACGAGTTCTATACTAGGGTTGAAATAAGAAAAATACAGTAAACACCCAAAAAATAAAACACGAACAACAAGCACACATGTTTTAGGCTTTAACTAGAAGAAAAGAGAGAAGAAGACCTACCTCAAGGGCGATCCGACGATCGTGGGGAAGAAGAGAGCGGACAATGGCCTTGGCTTGACGTCCCAAACGGTTCGAGAATGCTGAAATATCACCACGAACAGGATTTCTACAGCTGCAACACGTTGGAGATCCACTGAAGATGGAACGGGTGTCAATTCGCGATCGGAGGGTTTAGAAAACCGGATGGAGGTAGGGCCCGCTCATCTTGTTGGGGTGTTTCATACTTCTAATCAAGATTAATGGTCTCCACCTCTGCTACACCTGCAAAAACACAACAAATGATGATTAAACACAGCAAGGATGCTAAAGAAACGAATAGAAATGAATCGGGAGATCGAATAATGCTTGATTTCCAAGCAAAAACCAATCTTCAATGGAGAATGAG
Source organism: Nuphar pumila (assembly GCF_984573655.1). Taxonomy (NCBI): domain Eukaryota; kingdom Viridiplantae; phylum Streptophyta; class Magnoliopsida; order Nymphaeales; family Nymphaeaceae; genus Nuphar; species Nuphar pumila. The sequence goes on from NC_143253.1 coordinate 79,839,454, forward strand.
GTGGAATGAGTGGTTGGAAGGGGCTGGAGTTAGATTCACTGTAGGAGGCGCCAATCCCAATGCCCAAGACGTCTAGGGCTCTTCTAAAAAGTATATTTATATTTTTTGGTATTTTCAAAAACAAGGTTATAATGAAAATTTTTACCCTGCGCCACTTTTTGGGGGGTTTTCTGTAAAAATTTTTCTAAATGAGTATAAATATGCGTGTGGGTAGGATTTGGGCTTTCTAAAGGTTGATCCAAGGTCCAAATAGACTAATTGGGTCGGATATGGATCTGATCTATCTCGAAATCCGTGCCTGAACACTGAAATAGCCACAACTCTCTCATTTTAACTCTGATTTCTCTGAAATTCAAACCACAACCCCTTACTATCAAAATGCATCTAAATGTGGGTTTAAAACCTTAATCTCACTACAAAATGCATGAATAACTTGTTAACATGATGTGCATTTCATGCATCATCAAATACCCCCATGCTTGAATGTTTGTTAGTCCCTTAACAAACCACTAACTATGCTATGCAACAGAGACAAGAAATGCTAGACATGAATGCATGAAAAAACTAACTCACTTTCGTAGGAATCATGGTTGCATTTAGCTTATGCAACAAGCCCTTTAAACCCATGGGTTACCCCAGTGGACGAGTAATGTCTCGTGAGGGTTTGCAGAGATGCTACCCACAAACATCAATGAAATGCAGGAATGACTTTTTCAAACATAGTAAGCAATTAAGAAAATAGTTGAAACAAATATTTCATGTAATTGACGCTCTCTAAACATATTCAGAAATCTCATGCCACCACAGTAAAAATCTTTTTCCTTCACTTTTCTAAATTTGTAGCTATCTATGATTTTTCTCAGAAAGTCAAGTACTATCATGTTTTACTCATTTATCCTCACTTGTATATTTTCTGCACAGTATTGCACACATATTCTTAAACAATGAAATTTTTCTCATTCAGCACATTCTTTTTCTTTCTTTGGATTTTCAATTTTTCACCCTTTTTCAATTTTTCTCTCTTGAGCATTCTTCTCACATGAGCACTATTTCGAATATTCAGTTTTCGTGACCCGTGTAGCGAGCTTTGGGTCAGTGACTCCCAGGTCAGACGACCTTAGGGCACTAGATACATAGTATCCCTCAGACTTAATTGCTCGAGTCACTAGACCTTTTACTTTAATAGTTTACGTATAGTCTTCCTCTCGTCATGTGCAATGTCTCTATCTTTTAGGCTTTCTATGCAGTCCATGTAACAAGCTTTCGAACCGGTGGCTCCCAAACCAACTGACTTTGGGGTACCAGGTGCAAAACACCCTTCAGATTCTACTTGCTCGAACTACAAAGGCCACAAATATCGACTAGACAAGAAGATGATTTCCTTCGTTATCCTTTTTGTCAAGAGACTCAAACACTTCATCTCGTGTCTGAGTTCCACTACTAGGATTCACGAAGACATCAACAACTAAACGTAGCTCTATTCTTTAAAGCTCATTTTTTAAAAACATCTTTCCATTGCTTATTTCTTTCACAAAACATACTGTGCATACTTATACTAAAGTGATTCAAAATTTTCTAACAATCAAATACTATCTTTTCTTTAAATTTTCTCAGAAATAACTACTCTATTTGAATCGGTTCAGAAAAAAAAAATTTACATGGGGCTTAAAAATTTCTAAACTGTTAGATTATGCCAAAAACAATCATATATGCTACCAACTTGTTCTCAAATGCCTACTTTAGCTACCAGACATAAAAAAAAAAATTAGTGTGCATCTAAACCACCCCCCCATGCTTGAATAACACTGTCCCTAGTGGCATACAAAATATATAAAAATGTAAAGCAAATGCACACTAAAAGACAGGAAAATAAATATGGGAGAAAGGATAGATACAATCTGATCTGTGATGGGCTTCTGAAATTTAATTGACTTGACTTTTTCATTTGATTAATGAATTCTTTGAAAACTCTGCCCTGTACCTGGTAACTGATACACTAAATGTTAGATGCAACCTGCATAAACCAAAAACAAATGTCAGCATATATAAAATGAAATACTGAAATAAAGAAAAATACTGACATGAAGAACAAACTAATGTACATATGATACATCCCTCTGATTGAATCCTCATGCCTTCGTGAGGTGCACTATCTCACACTCACCATTCTGCAAGGAATCTGAAATATAGGGCTTCAGTTTTTTCCCATTAACCTTGAATGTACCTTGGGTCATAGGATCGAATAAAGTAACTGCTCCAAGTGAAAACACTTCTTTCACGATGTACAGTCCTGTCCATTTCGATCTCATCTTTCCTGGGAATAAATGCAAACGAGAATTGTATAGCCACACTTTCTGCTCTGGCTCAAACACTTTTCTAACAATGTGCTTATCTTGAAATGCTTTCGTGCAAGCTTTGTATAACTTGGCATTCTCATATGCATCATTCCTGAGTTCCTCTAATTCTGAGAGCTGCAGTGCTCTCGCTTTGCCAGCCTGAGCGATGTCAAAATTCAACTTCTTGATGGCCCAATACGCTCTATGCTCCAGCTCAACAGAAAGATGGCATGCTTTCCCGAATACAAGGCAATACGGGGACATGCCAATGGGGGTCTTAAATGCAGCCTTATATGCCCAAAGTGCATCATCTAAGCGCTGGGACCAATCCTTGCGGTCTGAACAAACTGCCTTCTCTAGAATCCGCTAATCATCGCACGTGGCACACCAAACCGACTGAAAATGTTGTGCTTAATGAACTTAAGCACCACTCTATGATCATTGGTCTTGGTTGCTACAACCTCGACCCACTTGGTCACATAATCAACCGCCACAAGAATGTATAAATTTCCAAATGAAGGCGGAAATGGTCCCATGAAATCTATGTCCCAAACATAAAAAATCTCGACAATAAAAATCGGAAGCAAGGGCATCATGTCCCTCTTGGACATGTACCCAATATGCTGACATCGAATACATCTTCTGCAGAACTCATGCGCATCCTTGTGGAGTGTGGGCCAATAAAATCCAGACTGCAAAACCTTTGCAGTCGTCTTCCTACTGCTAAAATCTCCTCCACAGGCTAAAGAATGGCAAAAATTCAAAATGGACTCGTATTTCTCCTCCGGAACACATCTCTGAATGATCTAGTCTGCGCAATATCGGAACAACTATGGTTCATTCCAATAATAGTGTCTCACCTGAGATAGGAATCACTCGCGCTCATTCTTGTTCCAATGCTCAGGTATCTGTCTTGAAACCAGATAGTTCACAATATCCGCAAACCAGAGTAATTGCGATGTCCTGACTAACATAATCTGCTCATTGGGAAAGGAATCATTGATCGGCCTCTGATCCTGCGTGGTCTCCATGATCAGTCTAGAAAGATGGTCTGCTACTACATTCTCGCTTCCCTTCTTATCTCGAATCTCGATATCAAACTCCTGTAGTAGCAGAACCCAACGAATGAGTCTCGGTTTGGTGTCTTTCTTATTCAACAGATATTTCATTGCAGCATGGTCAGAATAAACAACCACCTTCGAACCGAGCAAATAGGACCTAAACTTGTCCAATGCGAATACTATAGCAAGTAGCTCCTTCTCTTTCGTGGTATAATTCATCTGAGCATCAGACAGAGTTCTACTTGCGTAGTAAAATACATAGGGCTTCCTATCAATCCGTTGTCCTAATATAGCCCCCATAGCATAGTCAGATGCATCGCACATAATCTCAAATGGGAAAGTCTAATCCGGAGGTCTCAGAATGGGTGCAGTAATCAAGGCCTCTATGAGAATCTCAAAGGCTTTCATGCAATCCTCGCTAAAAACAAAGGGCTGGTCTTTCTTCAATAAAGTGCAAAGCAGTCGAGAGATTTTGCTGAAATTCTTTATGAATCGCCTATAAAAACCTGCATGCCCGAGAAATGACCTAATCTGCCTCACAGAGGTGGGTGGATTCAAACGAGAAATGGATTCCACCTTCGCTCTGTCAACCTCAATGCCTCTCTTGGACACAATGTGTCTAAGCACAATCCCCTCCTTGACCATAAAATGGCTCTTTTCCCAACTCAGGACAAGATTTGTCTCCACACACCTACTCAATACTCGAGTAAGTTTTTGGAGGCAATCTTCAAACGAAGAGCCATACACTGAAAAATCGTCCATGAAAACCTCCATAACATCATCTATCGTGTCCAAGAAGATAGCAAACATGCACCTCTGAAAAGTGGCTGGGGCATTGCAGATCCCGAACGGCATACGTCTGAATGCGAAGGTGCCATAAGGACATGTAAATGTCGTCTTCTCCTGGTCGTCAGGATGGACAACTACCTGATTGTATCCTGAGTATCCATCTAGAAAGCAATAGTAGCTTTGTCCCGCGAGTCTCTCTTATATTTGATCGATGAACGGCAATGGGAAATGATCTTTCCTAGTCGCTATGTTCAGCTTTCTATAATCGATGCAGACTCGCCATCCTGTAGTGGTCCTCATTGAAATTCTTTCACCCTTCTCGTTCTCCACAACAGTGAGTCCTGACTTCTTCGAAATAACCTGAATCAGACTGACCCACTGACTATCAGAAATAGGGTAAATAATAATGGCATCCAACCACTTCACAACCTCATTCTTCACCACTTCCTTTATATTAGGATTTAACCTTCTCTGCATATCCCTCATTGGCTTAACTTCCTCATCGCAATGGATTCTATGCATGCAGAATGAAGGATCAATCCTCTTCAAATCAGCCACTCCCCAGCCAATCGCTGCCTTGTGCTCTCATAGAATAGTCAGTAATCTCTGCTCCTGCTCCTCAGTGAGTAGTGATGAGATGATCACAGGCAGGGTCTTATCACCTCCGAGATATGCATACTTGAGTGAATCTGGTATGGGTTTCAACTCAAGTTTCGGAGGAGACTCGATCGAAGATTTGGCGGGGGTCTCCGCAAGTGGTGGGAGAGGCTCAATGATAGCTCTCCAAGGTGGGAACTCTGACGACACCCTAGACACATCTACACTAACTGTACAGCTACTCTTCTCTATATGATACAAATCTAAGGAAGCCTCAGTAATATACAAATCGGGCTGCTCCTTCAATAACTCTTATGCAATATCTACATGAAAGCAGTCCATATCTTCCGCTGGACCCATCGCGGCATTGAAAAATTTCAGCTTAACCTTCCTGTTGCCTAATGAGAGATCCATGGCTCCGGTCCTATAGTTGATACATGCATTGGCAGTCACCAAGAATGGTCTGCCCAAAGTGATCGGAGTCTGGTGCTGGCTATCCACTCTTTCCATATCGAGGATGATGAAATTGACGGGGAAATAAAAGTCATCCACCTTCACTAGCACGTCCTCCAAGACACCTCTCGGTACCTTGACAGAACGATCTGCCAGCTGAAGTGTAATCGGAGTCAATCTCATCTCTCCTAGCCCAAAAGAATCATAGAAATATCCGGGCAGAATGTTTATGCTTGCTTCAAGATCGAGCAAAGTGCGTTCTATCCGGATGTTTCCTATAGTACAAGCAATGATCGGGGCTCCATGGTCCTTGAGCTTTGGTGGTGTCTGGTGCTGAAGTACTGAACTCACCTTCTCAGTCAGATGGACATTGTTAGGAACTCTCTCTCTGGATTTCCTCTTTTGCGTACATAGTTCCTTCAGGAATTTGGCATAAGTCGGCACCTGCTGAATCGCATCGAGCAAAAGCAAGTTGATCTGCACATGCTTGAAAATGTCAAGCATGTCCTGGATCTTTGTGCCCTGCTTCCCTCTGAATCTGGAAGACTCTAATGCTTTGGGATAGGGTGGTGGGGGAATATACATGGCTGGTTCCTCCTCTTTGTGAGAAGGCTCACTCCTATCCTTCTTTTGAACTGAGGATGATGATGGTGATTGTGATGATGGGGATGGAGATGATAATGATGGTTGAGCTGACGAAGGTGAAACGCTGGTCTCTGGCTCCTCAATCCTCTCTCTACTCTCTCTGCTCTCGACGTGATACTCACTTCCACTCCTCAGGGCCATTACAGATTTGGCATGCTGCTGTGACTGAGCATGAAATAAATCTCCAGTCATCTGGTCCTTGCCCTTCGGGTTCATGATAGCCTGGCTCGGCAATGTACCCTCGAGTCTCCTACTGATAGCGTCTGCTAACTGTTCCATTTGCGACTCTAGCTTCGCAATGGACTGCGTGTGAGAGCTCAAAATCTGGCTACACTTCTCGAAGGCATTCTGATTAGAAGTTTTCACCTCTTGGAATGCCTGGAGAAGTCTCTCCTCAAAAAATGTCTGCGTGGCAGACTCCTGCGGAATCACAGGAGTAAATGAGGGAAAAGACTGAGGATAACTCGGCCTCTGGAATGACAGGGTAATTGATGGCGGTCGAGCTGGCTCAGAGGATGTAGGCATCTGCATGGAAGACTGTGAATTCTTCCATGAAAAATTGGGATGGTTACGCCAACCCGGATTATATGTAGATGAGAATGGGTTGTTCTGCGGTCTGGCGTAACCCGTGGCTTCCTGAACTTGTTCTTGAACAAATTCAGGGTACTGAGCTGTCGAAGGGCACTCAGTGATATCATGTGTCAGACTCGCATAAACAGTACACACCTGCTGAGTAGTGGATGGTGCTGAGAGAAGCTGGTCCAACTTCTGAGCAATCATGTCTACCTTGCACTATAGTGCAGTAGATGGACCAATCTGAAGAACACCAGCTTTCTTCTGAATGCTGGGTGTGGCTCTCTCCGAATGAGAGCTAGAAGCATGGTGGATGGAATTTTCGGCCAATGTATCGAACAACCTCCATGCTTCATCCTCACTCTTTAACATGAATGTCCCCCCACATGAAGAGTCGATCATCTGACGATTCCTTTCAGACAATCCATCCTAAAAACTCTGCACCAGCTGCCATCTCGGCACCTGATGATGGGGACACTTCCTGAGGAGATCCTTCATTCTCTCTCATATCTCATGAAAGTGCTCACCATCTAGTTCTGAGAAACTAGTGATGGCTCTCCGGTATTGGTTCGTACGACCAATGGGAAAGTACTTCCTAAGAAACTCCTGCTGTAACTGATCCGAGGACCCTATATCTATATAATCTAAGGACTTTAGCCAATACTTGGCCTTGTCCTTCAATGAAAACGAGAATAGGGTCAACCTCAAAGCCTCATCATCGAAATTCTGTATCTTCACAGTAGAACAGATCTCGAGGAATTTGTCTAAATGCCAGTAGGGATCCTCATGACTAAGGCTATAGAAAGATAGGAGCATCTGAATAATGCTGTCCTTAATCTCGTAGTGAGGCGCTCCTACATCGGGTCTCCGAATGCAGGATGCCTGGACATAATCTCTGGGAATGAAGTATTCCCTCAGAGGACGTGGATGAAATGAGGGTGGAGGTGGAGCATCCATATCAGCCATTGTTGTCGAACTTCGAGGAGAATGTAAAATTCTCTCTGGGTTGTCAACGAATGGATGTAATGGGGTTCCTAGAGCTCGTCGCCCCTGCATACACTGGTACGAAGAGCAGATGTAAGCACACGACCTAAATCTAAAACTAGAACTAAAACTAACACGGATATTAAAATGTAAATAACACAAATAAAGCAACTAATAAGCAAATATGCTAAACTAGCTATGTCAGAACTATCTACTAAATGAATGAAATAACAAAGTAAACTATTCTACTTTACTGGAAAAAGAAATATAGGAATTCACAAACTAAGTTCTCTAAAACCCACCTCTCTAATCGCTCCTTGCAGAATGAAAAATGTGGTGAATCCTAGAAAATCAATAAGTGAATCATATATGTACTAACTATGTTAATCCTATATTCACTTACTAATCCTACTAACTAGAAAATAAAACAACTAACTAACTAATTAACACAGATTAATAAATCAAACTCTAAGAAATAAAATAAGTAATTCGCCATTCCCCGACAATGGCGCAAAAATTTGGTTGATATTTTGGAAGTGGTATTTTTAAAACAATATTTTTCGATAAAATCTTTGGAAAATCGTCAACCAAAAGTAAATAACTGACTTTCCACGAAGCGGTAAGTACGGGTCGAATCCACAGAAAACAAGAATTACTCAATTATTTCTAAGAAATTTAATTTATTAATCAATAAAAACAAATTACAAAGACAATGTGAAAACAATATCAAATTAACACTACAACTACGTAGAAAAGCACTTCAGTCTTCTGTTGCACGCCAAGGGTATTTTTGTCTTTTCACCGATTATCAAATCTTCGCACTTGGACAATAATCCCTGGAAAATGGTTATGCTTTTCAACCTAAAAACACAGCAAAATACAAAGTTAGTAACTAATTTCATAAAACTAAATTAAAATATAAGTTAAACCTAATTCTGAAGAATTTAAACAAGCAAAACCTAATTACTAATGAAATAATCAAGAAAAATTCAAACTAATGCTAAAATCAAATAACCTAAGTCTAACAATGCTGAATGATGCAGATGCAGCACTTAAAAATGCAGAAACTGATGAAAACAAACCGAAAATAACTAAAAGACTGAAATTACGAAACTACCCCTAACTAGTGCAAAATAGACTTCTAATAGATTCGATTTTCCCAAAAATTGTTGTATTCTGTAACTAACAAGTTCAAGAATCTGACAGTTTTTATAGAATTAAAAAATGATATCGGGAACTCCAGATATAAGTGTTTCAAAACTGGGAAAAATCAGGATATCGCAGGTCCCGAAATTTTAAAATCCGAAAAAACAGTTTTCACAAAATGCTTAAAAATCAGACCAAACCAACTCAAATCGAGCTGAAATTTGGTCTGCAGTCAGTTAACACGCCAATAAAGTGAATAGAAGAATAATATTTGGAAAACTCGAAATGTTTGCACATGAAATAACGACAGAGCGACAGGGCAAAAATCAGGTTTTGATTTCAATGCACTTTTCACTTTGTAAGTCTATTTTAAACACTAAAAATGCAATCTAACCTTAATGCAATCCTAAATGGTACTGAATGATAGTTTATAAGCAGCTAATGAATGCAATTATACTAAATGAATGGAGAAATAAACACAAGATGCAATTTATGACTAACACTAAGTTATTCTAATTATCAAATGCAACTAATTTAATCAATGATGCAAACCTAATTACAGAAATTAAAAGATGCAGTTAATACAAACTAACTACATCTTAACTACATGAACTACTAACATCAAACATAATGAGAAAATACACCTTAAATAAAAATTAACTTCTAAGACCTAACTAAATCAATTAAGTGAATCACTAAACTAACTTATACTAAAGCTAATATAGATTAAAACTAAATGTAACTAAACCACTAAAGACCAAAGGGTTGCAGGTTTAAGATAGGGCTAGGATCAGGTTCACGCCACACTTGGCTAGGTCAACTTGACTTGGCTTAGACTAGGTACACGACTCACCTAATTGGGTCAACTAGTTTGACTAGGTTAGGTTATCTAAGTAAGGACCTAAAGAAATTAAATTCTAATATTAAAATTAACAAAATCAAATAATCATAGTTACTAAATAAACCCTACACGCCTAAATTGAATCAATCTAACTAAGGACCTAATTACTAACTAAGGTTAACTCTATTAACTAGAATAATTAAACCTACTTTATCCTAACTCACTATGGATGGTTAATGAAATAGGAAAGGGTAAATGCTCAAAGACAGCTTTGGAAAGTTGATAAGTTCAAAAATCGTCCAGCTCTAAATGCTTGTCTATACTTACCTTAAATTTCAAATTAAAAAGATAGGAAGTGGAAACCGTCCAACTAGGGACAGTTACACTTCTTTAATGTCTTGCACCACCTACTAAGGTAAGTAGACAATTTGAAATTATATAATTCAAGATAGCCTCTACGTTTTTAGCTTACCAAAAATGGTTTACAAAACAAATAAGTACCTCTTGCAAAACCGTTGAAACCTTTTTAGAAAATATTTGAAACTTCAATGTAACTTCCCCAAAAAATATTGATTCTATCTTGAACTCAATTTCAAACTTGCCTAAATGGGGGTCAACGAATTTGAATCAACCAATTTTCTGAAAATCGTTTTTATTTTTGGAGCAAACACCCTACTATTTCAAATAGACTTTCCTAACAAAACACCAAAAATGTTTCCTAGACTTCAACTAAAGTAAATTAACTAACCTAAAATTAACTAAGGAGTAATGCACCTAGACACCTTAATACACTTACCTAAATTCTAAGACCTACAAAAAACAGCCTAGAGCTCGACTGGAGCTCTAATGGCTGTAGCCTCTCCTTGGGGAAGACGACTAGCAAAACAATACTAAAATCATAAAATAAAGATCACACTAAAACTACTATGAGGGTGATAAAACTAAATTTACACCTAACTAAAATTAACTAATTACACTACTGCAATTATAAACATTAACTAAATAAAATGCTGGAATTAAACATTACATAAAACATGAATAATAACCTAACTACATGCATAACCTAGAACACTAGGAATTTAATCTAATCAACACCACGGTTACCACAAAATAAAAATCTATCTTAACTAAAGATTAATCAACACATTCGACCACTGTAATAAACTGGAACTAAATGAAATTTGACTACAGCCAGCTGACAACACCTAAAACAACAAGGTAAAACTCGATTCTTTTTGTATTTTCAATAGAAACAAAACACCAAAACACCAAACGATTAAAACAAGAATTATAAATATCCTAAGCTAATGAAATTGACTAACACACTTTTACGAGACTGTGAAGCCACCAAACACACAAACAAATCAAAACTTGAAACTAAAATCACACACCTATACTTGAATTTAGCTCTAACCCAACACTTATTTCAAAAACAAATCACTAGACATGCAAGAAATCAAACCACACCTAAAACGCAAATGAATGACACTGGAACAACTGAATAAACTCAGATGATAGGAGGAAGCTACATAAAAAATATGCAGCAACTAAACGTATTCAAACACAAAGATCGGCTAGAATTAATCTAGCCAATTTTTTTTTCTTTTCAATTAAAATAACAAACAAAACCAACGACTAAACCAAATCAAAATGAACCTTTTTAAAATGATTTTTCTGTAGAAACAATATCATAAACACGCTGGGCATAACTGCAAAATCGGCTAGAAAGGATTCTAGCCGATTTACACATTTTAGGGAAAATAGTGGAAAAACAAGACTCGACAATTAAAAAAAATGAAACGAGTTCTATACTAGGGTTGAAATAAGAAAAATACAGTAAACACCCAGAAAATAAAACACGAAAAACAAGCACACACGTTTTAGGCTTTAACTAGAAGAAAAGAGAGAAGAAGACCTACATCAAGGGCGATCCGACGATCGTGGGGAAGAAGAGAGCGGAAAATGGCCTTGGCTTGACATCCCGAACGGTTCGAGAATGCTAGAATATCACCACGAACAGGATTTCTACAGCTGCAACACGTTGGAGATCCACCGAAGATGGAACGGGTGCCGATTCGCGATCAGAGGGTTTAGAAAACCGGATGGAGGTAGGGCCCGCTCATCTTGTTGGGGTGTTTCGCACTTCTAAGCAAGATTAATGGTCTCCACCTCTGCTACACCTGCAAAAACACAACAAATGATGATTAAACACAGCAAGGATGCTAAAGAAACGAATAGAAATGAATCGGGAGATCGAATAATGCTTCATTTCCAAGCAAAAACCAATCTTCAATGGAGAATGAGGTGGAATGGGCTGGAGTTAGATTCACTGTAGGAGGCATCAATCCCAATGCCAAAGACGTCTAGGGCTCTTCTAAAAAGTATATTTATACTTTTTGGTATTTTCAAAAACAAGGTTATAATGAAAATTTTTACCCTGCACCACTTTTTGGGGGGTTTTTTGTAAAACTTTTTCTAAATGACTATGAATATGCGTGTGGGTTGGATTTGGGCTTTCTAAAGGTTGATCCAAGGTCCAAATAGACTAATTGGGTCGGATATGGATCTGATCTATCTCGAAATCCGTGCCTGAACACTGAAATAGCCACAACTCTCTCATTTTAACTCTGATTTCTCTGAAATTCAAACTACAACCCCTTACTATCAAAATGCATCTAAACGTGGGTTTAAAACCTTAATCTCACTACAAAATGCATGAATAACTTGTTAACATGATGTGCATTTTATGCATCATCAAATACCCCCATGCTTGAATGTTTGTTAGTCCCTTAACAAACCACTAACTATGCTATGCAACAGAGACAAGAAATGCTAGACATGAATGCATGAAAAAACTACCTCACTTTCGTAGGAATCACGGTTGCATTTAGCTTATGCAACAAGCCCTTTAAACCCCTGGGTTACCCCAGTGGACGAGTAAGGTCTCGTGAGGATTTGAAGAGATGCTACCCACAAACATCAATGAAATGCAGGAATGACTTTTTCAAACATAGTAAGCAATTAAGAAAATAGTTGAAACAAATATTTCATGTAATTGCGCTCTCTAAACATATTCAGAAATCTCATGCCACCACAGTAAAAATCTTTTTCCTTCACTTTTCTAAATTTGTAGCTATCTATGATTTTTCTCAGAAAGTCAATTACTATCATGTTTTACTCATTTATCTTCACTTGTATATTTTCTGCACAGTAATGCACACATATTCTTAAGCAATAAAATTTTTCTCATTCAGCACATTCTTTTTCTGTCTTTGGATTTTCAATTTTTCACCCTTTTTCAATTTTTCTCTCTTGAGCATTCTTCTCACATGAGCACTATTTCGAATATCCAGTTTTCGTGACCCGTGTAGCAAGCTTTGGGTTAGTGACTCCCAGGTCAGACGACCTTAGGGCACTAGATACAGAGTATCCCTCAGACTTAATTGCTCGAGTCACTAGACCTTTTACTTTAATAGTTTACGTATAGTCTTCGTCTCGTCATGTGCAATGTCTCTATCTCTTAGGCTTTCTATGCAGTCCATGTAACAAGCTTTCGAACCGGTGGCTTCCAAACCAGCTGGCTTTGGGGTACCAGGTGCAAAACACCCTTCAGATTCTACTAGCTCGAACTACAAAGGCCACAAATATCGACTAGACAAGAAGATGATTTCCTTCGTTATCCTTTTCGTCAAGAGACTCAAACACTTCATCTCGTGTCTGAGTTCCACTACTAGGATTCACGAAAACATCAACTAAACGTAGCTCTATTCTTTAAAGCTCATTTTTCAAAAACATCTTTCCATTGCTTATTTCTTTCACAAAACATACTCTGCATACTTGTACTAAAGTGATTCAAAATTTTCTAACAATCAAATACTATCTTTTCTTTAAATTTTCTCATAAATAACTACTCTATTTGAATCAGTTCAGAAAAAAAAAATTTACATGGGGCTTAAAATTTTCTAAACTGTTAGATTATGCCAAAAACAATCATATATGCTACCAACTTGTTCTCAAATGCCTTCTTTAGCTACCAGACATAAAAAAAAATTAGTGTGTATCTAAACCACCCCCCCATGATTGAATGACACTGCCCCTAGTGGCATACAAAATATATAAAAATGTAAAGCAAATGCACACTAAAAGACAGGAAAATAAATATGGGAAAAAGGATAGATACAATATGATCTGTGCTGGGCTTCTGAAATTTAATTGACTTGACTTTTTCATTTGATTAATGAATTCTTTGAAAACTCCGCCCTGTACCTGGTAACTGATACACTAAATGTTAGATGCAACCTGCGTAAACCAAAAACAAATGTCAGCACATATAAAATGAAATACTGAAATAAAGAAAAATACTGACATAAAGAACAAACTAGTGTACATATGATACATCCCTCTGATTGAATCCTCATGCCTTCATGAGGTGCACTATCTCACACTCACCATTCTGCAAGGAATCTGAAATGTAGGGCTTCAGTTTTTGCCCATTAACCTTGAATGTACCTTGGGTCATAGGATCGAATAAAGTAACTGCTCCAAGTGGAAACACTTCTTTCATGATGTACGGTCCTGTCCATTTCGATCTCAACTTCCCTGGGAATAAATGCAAACGAGAATTGTATAGCCACACTTTTTGCTCCGGCTCAAACACTTTTCTAACAATGTGCTTATCTTGAAATGCTTTCGTGCGAGCTTTGTATAACTTGGCATTCTCATATGCATCATTATTGAGTTCCTCTAATTCTGAGAGCTGCAGTGCTCTTGCTTTGCCAGCCTGGGCGAGGTCAAAATTCAACTTCTTGATGGCCCAATATGCTCTATGCTTGATGTCTTCTTTATAATCGTTGTAATTTTGAAAAGATTTTTAAATGAAAAACATGTGAAAACCAGACATCAAATAATAAAAACCGGTTCTCACTAGTGGATGAGACCGGGTCGAACTCAGGGAACGGGAATATTTCGTATTCAAGTACACAAATCTAAACTATCCTTTATTGCCGAATTATTGAAATGTAAAATGTTCAGAAAAGGTAAAAACAACTAACTATTACAACAAATGAATACCCTTCGCAGAGGGCGTAAAGTGCAATATTTACAAACCCAATCAAATTCCTAATTCTAAAAAAATAAAAGCAAAAAGAAGATTTATTCTTCATACTTCGTGTCACGTAATCAATTCCGCTCCAGTCCTGTGCTATCCTGCACAAATCAAACGAACACGAGCAATACCAGATATAGAAATAACACGTATACTAAAAAAACTAATTAAATGCTAGAAATATGAAAGAAATCTAACTAACTAATTACAAAGCACTTAACTAACAGTTTACTTAACTAAAACAGGAAAATAAAGGAACAATTAAAAGCAGGGAATACATGTAATGAACGACAGGAAACCTAGCCAAAAAAATAAAAATTGAATTTAAGAGTTGAAAAACAGGGAATTACCAAATAGAAAATGGAGAAAAACTGAATAGAAACTAAGACATTAAAAATTACAGAAAATTGGAAAATCAATGTTAAACAGGAACTAACTGTAATGTAACTAAGATCTAATTCAGTAAAAAAATCAGGAATTAAAAAGAAACAAACATTACAATTAATATGAAATATGTACTAAAGCAGGAAATCCGGAAATGATTGAATTAGAAACAGAAATTATTTGACAAACAAGAATTTGAAAAGCAGGGAAATGACTTGTGAACTAAAGAAAAATGGAAATCGTAATGTAAGGCAACACAGGATTACAAGAAATCAAGGAGTTGAAATGAATGTTGAAAGCTGGAAAATGAGATAAAGAAACAGGAAAAAAAATTACAATACGTAAAAACAGGAAATTAGGAAAAACAGGAAAAACTAGATATAACAGAAAAAGAGAGAAATCAGAACAAGCAAAATTAGGAAATTAAAGATGCAGAAAAATAGAGACTTTCGAAACAAAGAAACTACTAAATGAAACAAAACAGAAATTGGAAAAAAATATAGCAGAAAATCAAAATAAATGGAGGCATCAAACAGAAATCGTCAAACAAAAATCAGCATCAAATATTGATATAGGAAATGGAATTCAAATATTGAAACAGAAAATGAAAATCACAATGACACAGAAAATGAAAATCACGATGAATTAAAATGAACACAGAAATTATGAAACACGGTAAAAACCAGAAATTTAAAAACTGCAAAACATGAAAACATCAAATGAATATACAACAAATCTGTGTGATGAATGAAACAAAGTGAAAACAATGAGTGATTGTACAGGAAATCAACGGAATGAGCAATAGGAAAATTAAACTATCAGAAATAGAAAAACTCAAAGAATCCTACAAAAATCGGGCATTAACAAATACAACATTCGATTTGAATTTTTCTTTTCATTTTTAGAAACAACACAACACAAGAATCAATTAAAAAGGAGAAGAAGAAGAAGGTTAAAGAAGTTGAAGAAGAAGAAGAAGAAGAATGCAGATTGGAAGAAGAAGAAGAAGATTTAGAAGATGAAGAATCGGAAGAAGATGAAGAATAAGAAGATCAGAAAACAAAGAAGAAGAAGATCTGAAGTAGAAAAAAAAGAAGAAGAAGATGAAGAAGAAGTAGAAGAATCGGAACTTACCAAACCAGAGGGGTTAGAGGAGAAATGGCCTCCACCGTGCACCGTTGCCCGACTGAAATGCCTCCACCGGCGAGAGGATTAGAGAAAGAGGGAGAAGGGGAAGAAGGAGGGAAGAATGGCCTGTGGTGGAGAACGGGGAAAGAGAGGGAAAAGAGGGGTAAGAGGAAGGACTTGGCGTACAGGGTGGAGACAAATGAAATTTTCGTTTTTTGGGTTTTTAAAAACCATTCAAACCGGTTCACCGGTTTGTAACAGTTTTATTTTGAAATGCAAACCGGTTAAACCGGTTTGTGTTTATTTTTTTCAATTTTCAAAAATCAAAAACTATGTACCAGTTTATTATAAAGTTTTCAAAAATTTAAAAACAAAACTTATTTATGACAAAACTCAAAAACTATTCTAACTATTTATATTTATATTTATATTTAATTTTTTCTTTTCTAAAAAACAAACACTTAAAATGAATATAAAACTATTTTTCTCCATTTTTTTATTTTTTTATTTTTATTTTTAATAAAAACTAAAACCAAACTACTATGACTATAACAAAAACTAAAATATGCATAAAAATGTAAAATAAAACTATTTTTCATGCATTTTCTATTTCTAACTCATTTTAGCACATTTACTCGAAAACTAACATAAAATTGGGTTTTTGAAACATTATTTTATAAAATCATGCATATTCTAATGTTAATTAACCCTGAATTATATGCATGATCAATGCTCCAGCTCAACAGGAAGATGGCATGCTTTCCCGAATACAAGGCGATACGGGGACATGCCAATGGGGGTCTTAAATGCAGCCCTATATGCCCAAAGTGCATCATCTAAGCGCTGAGACCAATCGTTGCTGTCTAGACGAACTGTCTTCTCTAAAATCCGCTTAATCTCCCTATTCGACACCTCTACCTGTCCACTGGTCTGCGGATGATACAGCGTGGTGAATCTATGATTGACAGAATATCTTTTCAGTAGAGAAGCTATTTGTACATTCCTAAAATGCTTGCCACCATCGCTAATCATCGCGCGTGGCACACCAAACCGACTGAAAATGTTGTGCTTAATGAACTTAAGCACCACTCTATGATCATTGGTCTTGGTTGCTACAACCTCGACCCACTTGGACACATAATCAACCGCCACAAGAATGTAAAAATTTCCAAATTAAGGCGGAAATGGTCCCATGAAATCTATGTCCCAAACATCAAAAATCTTGACAATCAATATCGGAAGCAAGGGCATCATGTCCCTCTTGGACATGTTCCCAATCTGCTGACATCGAATACATCTCCTGCATAACTCATGCACATCCCTGTGGAGTGTGGGCCAATAAAATCCAGACTGCAAAACCCTTGCAGCCGTCTTCTTACTGCTAAAATGTCCTCCACAGGCTAAAGAATGAGAAAAACTCAAAATGGACTCGTATTCCTCCTCTGGAACACATCTCTAAATGATCTGGTCTACGCAATATCTGAACAACTCTGGTTCATCCCAATAATAGTGCCTCACCTAAGATAGGAATCTCTCGCGCTCATTCTTGTTCCAATGCTCAGATATATGTCTCGAAACCAGATAGTTCACAATATCCGCAAACCAGAGTAATTGCGATGTCCTGACTGACATGATCTGCTCATTGGGGAAAGAATCACCGATCGGCCTCTGATCCTGCGTTGTCTCCATGATCAGTCTAGAAAGATGGTCTGCTACTACATTCTCGCTTCCCTTCTTATCTCGAATCTCGATATCAAACTCCTGTAGTAGCAGAACCCAACGAATGAGTCTCAGTTTGGTGTCTTTCTTATTCAACAGATATTTCATTGCAGCATGGTCAGAATAAACAACCACCTTCGAACCGAGCAAATAGGACCTAAACTTGTCCAATGCGAATACTATAGCAAGTAGCTCCTTCTCTTTCGTGGTATAATTCATTTGAGCATCAGATAGAGTTCTACTTGCGTAGTAAATTACATAGGGCTTCCTATCAATCCGTTGTCCTAATATAGCCCCCATAGCATAGTCAGATGCATCGCACATAATCTCAAATGGGAAAGTCTAATCCGGAGGTCTCAGAATGGGTGCAGTAATCAAGGCCTCTATGAGAATCTCAAAGGCTTTCATGCAATCCTCGCTAAAAACAAAGGGTTGGTCCTTCTTCAATAAAGTGCAAAGCAGTCGAGAGATTTTGCTGAAATTTTTTATGAACCGCCTATAAAAACCTGCATGCCCTAGAAATGACCTAATCTGCCTCACAGAGGTGGGTGGAGTCAAACGAGAAATGGATTCCACCTTCGCTCTGTCAACCTCAATGCCTCTCTTGGACACAATGTGTCTAAGCACAATCCCCTCCTGGACCATAAAATGGCTCTTTTCCCAACTCAGGACAAGATTTGTCTCCACACACCTACTCAATACTCGAGTAAGTTTTTGGAGGCAATCTTCAAATGAAGAGCCATACACTGAAAAATCGTCCATGAAAACCTCCATAACATCATCTATCATGTCCGAGAAGATAGCAAACATGCACCTCTGAAAAGTGGTTGGGGCATTGCAGAGCCGGAACGGCATACGTCTTAATGCGAAGGTGCCATAAGGACATGTAACTGTCGTCTTCTCCTAGTCGTCAGGATGGACAGCTACCTGATTGTATCCTGAGTATCCGTCTAGAAAGCAATAGTAGCTCTGTCCCGCGAGTCTCTCTAATATTTGATCGATGAACGACAATGGGAAATGATCTTTCCTAGTTGCTACGTTCAGCTTCCTATAATCGATGCAGACTTGCCATCCTGTAGTGGTCCTCATCGGAATTCTTTCACCCTTCTCGTTCTCCACAACAGTGAGTCCTGACTTCTTCGGAATAACCTGAATCAGACTGACCCACTGACTATCAGAAATAGGGTAAATAATCATGGCATCCAACCACTTCACAACCTCATTCTTCACCACTTCCTTTATATTGGGATTTAACCTTCTCTGCATATCCCTCATTGGCTTCACTTCCTCATCGCAATGGATTCTATGCATGCAGAATGAAGGATCAATCCCCTTCAAATCAGCCACTCCCCAGCCAATCGCTGCCTTGTGCTCTCATAGAATAGTCAGTAATCTCTGCTCCTGCTCCTGAGTGAGCAGTGATGAGATGATCACATGTAGGGTCTTATCACCTTCGAGATATGCATACTTGAGTGAATCTGGTAAGGGTTTCAACTCAAGTTTCGGAGGAGACTCGATCGAAGATTTGGCGAGGGTCTCCGCAAGTGGTGGGAGAGGCTCAATGATTGCTCTCCAAGGTGGGAACTCTGACGACACCCTAGAGACATCTACACTAACTGTACAACTAGTCTTCTCTATATGATACAAATCTAAAGAATCCTCAGTAATATACAAATCGGGTTGCTCCTCCAATAACTCTTATGCGATATCTACATGAAAGCAGTCCATATCTCCCGCTGGACCCATCGCGCCATGGAAAATTTTCAGCTTAACCTTCCTGTTGCCGAATGAGAGATCCATGGCTCCGGTCCTACAGTTGATACATGCATTGGCAGTCAACAAGAATGGTCTACCCAAAATGATCGGAGTCTAGTGCTGGCTATCCACTCCTTCCATATCGAGGATGATGAAATCAACGGGGAAATAAAAGTCATCCACTTTTACTAGCACGTCCTCCAAGACACCTCTAGGTACCTCGACAGAACGATCTGCCAGCTGAAGTGTAATTGGAGTCGATCTCATCTCTAGTAGCCCAAAAGAATCATAGAAATATCTGGGCAGAATGTTCACGCTTGCTCCAAGATCGAGCAAAGCGTGTTCTATCCGGATGTTTCCTATAGTACAAGCAATGATCGGGGCTCCAGGGTCCTTGAGCTTTGGTGGTGTCTGGTGCTGAAGTACGGAACTCACCTGCTCAGTCAGATGGACCCTGTTAGGAACTCTCTCTCTGGATTTCCTCTTTTGCGTACATAGTTCCTTCAAGAATTTGGCATAAGTCGGCACCTACTGAATCGCATCGAGCAAAGGCAAGTTGATCTGCACATGCTTGAAAATGTCAAGCATGTCCTGGATCTTCGTGCCCTGCTTCCCTTTGAATCTAGAAGACTCTAATGCTTTGGGATAGGGTGGTGGGGGAATATACATGGCTGGTTCCTCCTCTTTGTGAGAAGGCTCACTCCTATCCTTCTTTTGAACTGAGGATGATGAAGATGATGGTGATGGTGATGATGGAGATGGGGATGATAATGATGGATGAGCCGACGAAGGTGAATCACTAGTCTCTGGCTCCTCAATCCTCTCTATACTCTCTCTGCTCTCGATGTGATACTCACTTCCACTCCTGAGTCACAGCATGAAACAGGCCTCCAGTCATCTGGTCCTTGCCCTTCGGGTTCATGATAGCCTAGCTCGACAATGTACCCTCGGGTCTCCTACTGATAGCCTCTGCTAACTGTCTCATTTGCGACTCTAGCTTCGCAATGGACTGCGTGTGAGAGCTCAAAATCTGGCTACACTTCTCGAAGGCATTCTGATTAGAAGTTTTCACCTCTTTGAATGCCTGGAGAAGTCTCTCCTCAAAAGATGCCTGCGTGGCAGACTCATGCGGAATCAGAGGAGTAAATGAAGGAGAAGACTAAGGATAACTCGGCCTCTGTCATGATAGGGTAATTGATGGCGGTCGAGCTGGCTCAGAGGATGTAGGCATCTGCATGGAAGACTGTGAATTCTTCCATGAAAAATTCGGATGGTTACGCCAACCCGGATTATATGTAGATGAGAATGGGTTGTTTTGCGGTCTGGCGTAACCCGTGGCTTCCTGAACTTGTTCTTGAACAAATTCAGGGTACTGAGCTGTCGAAGGGCACTCAGTGATATCATGTGTCAGACTCGCATAAACAGTACACACCTGCTGAGTAGTGGATGGTGCTGAGAGAAGTTGGTCCAACTTCTGAGCAATCATGTCTACCTTGCACTGTAGTGCAGTAGATGGACCAATCTCAAGAACACCAGCTTTCTTCTGAATGCTGGGTGTGGCTCTCTCCGAATGAGAGCTAGAAGCATGGTGGATGGAATTTTCGGCCAATGTATCGAACAACCTCCATGCTTCATCCTCACTCTTTAACATGAATGTCCCCCCACATGAAGAGTCGATCATCTGACGATTCCTTTCAGACAATCCATCCTAAAAACTCTGCACCAGCTGCCATCTCGGCACCTGATGATGGGGACACTTCCTGAGGAGATCCTTCATTCTCTCTCATATCTCATGAAAGTGCTCACCATCTAGTTCTGAGAAACTAGTGATGGCTCTCCGGTATTGGTTCGTACGACCAATGGGAAAGTACTTCCTAAGAAACTCCTGCTGTAACTGATCCGAGGACCCTATATCTATATAATCTAAGGACTTTAGCCAATACTTGGCCTTGTCCTTCAATGAAAACGAGAATAGGGTCAACCTCAAAGCCTCATCATCGAAATTCTGTATCTTCACAGTAGAACAGATCTCGAGGAATTTGTCTAAATGCCAGTAGGGATCCTCATGACTAAGGCTATAGAAAGATAGGAGCATCTGAATAATGCTGTCCTTAATCTCGTAGTGAGGCGCTCCTACATCGGGTCTCCGAATGCAGGATGCCTGGACATAATCTCTGGGAATGAAGTATTCCCTCAGAGGACGTGGATGAAATGGGGGTGGAGGTGGAGCATCCATATCAGCCATTGTTGTCGAACTTCGAGGAGAATGTAAAATTCTCTCTGGGTTGTCAACGAATGGATGTAATGGGGTTCCTAGAGCTCGTCGCCCCTGCATACACTGGTACGAAGAGCAGATGTAAGCACACGACCTAAATCTAAAACTAGAACTAAAACTAACACGGATATTAAAATGTAAATAACACAAATAAAGCAACTAATAAGCAAATATGCTAAACTAGCTATGTCAGAACTATCTACTAAATGAATGAAATAACAAAGTAAACTATTCTACTTTACTGGAAAAAGAAATATAGGAATTCACAAACTAAGTTCTCTAAAACCCACCTCTCTAATCGCTCCTTGCAGAATGAAAAATGTGGTGAATCCTAGAAAATCAATAAGTGAATCATATATGTACTAACTATGTTAATCCTATATTCACTTACTAATCCTACTAACTAGAAAATAAAACAACTAACTAACTAATTAACACAGATTAATAAATCAAACTCTAAGAAATAAAATAAGTAATTCGCCGTTCCCCGACAATGGCGCAAAAATTTGGTTGATATTTTGGAAGTGGTATTTTTAAAACAATATTTTTCGATAAAATCTTTGGAAAATCGTCAACCAAAAGTAAATAACTGACTTTCCACGAAGCGGTAAGTACGGGTCGAATCCACAAAAAACAAGAATTACTCAATTATTTTTAAGAAATTTAATTTATTAATCAATAAAAACAAATTACAAAGACAATGTGAAAACAATATCAAATTAACACTACAACTACGTAGAAAAGCACTTCAGTCTTCTGTTGCACGCCAAGGGTATTTTTGTCTTTTCACCGATTATCAAATCTTCGCACTTGGACAATAATCCCTGGAAAATGGTTATGCTTTTCAACCTAAAAACACAGCAAAATACAAAGTTAGTAACTAATTTCATAAAACTAAATTAAAATATAAGTTAAACCTAATTCTGAAGAATTTAAACAAGCAAAACCTAATTACTAATGAAATAATCAAGAAAAATTCAAACTAATGCTAAAATCAAATAACCTAAGTCTAACAATGCTGAATGATGCAGATGCAGCACTTAAAAATGCAGAAACTGAAGAAAACAAACCGAAAATAACTAAAAGACTGAAATTACGAAACTACCCCTAACTAGTGCAAAATAGACTTCTAATAGATTCGATTTTCCCGAAAATTGTTGTATTCTGTAACTAACAAGTTCAAGAATCTGACAGTTTTTATAGAATTAAAAAATGATATCGGGAACTTCAGATATAAGCGTTTCAAAACTAGGAAAAATTAGGATATCGCAGGTCCCGAAATTTTAAAATCCGAAAAAACAGTTTTTACAAAATGCTTAAAAATTAGACCAAACCAACTCAGATCGAGCTGAAATTTGGTCTGCAGTCAGTTAACACGCCAATAAAGTGAATAGAAGAATAATATTTGGAAAACTCGAAATGTTTGACATGAAATAACGACAGAGCGACAGGGCAAAAATCAGGTTTTGATTTCAATGCACTTTTCACATTGTAAGTCTATTTTAAACACTAAAAATGCAATCTAACCTTAATGCAATCCTAAATGGTACTGAATGACAGTTTATAAGCAGCTAATGAATGCAATTATACTAAATAAATGGAGAAATAAACACAAGATGCAATTTATGACTAACACTAAGTTACTCTAATTATCAAATGCAACTAATTTAATCAATGATGCAAACCTAATTACAGAAATTAAAAGATGCAGTTAATACAAACTAACTACAACTTAACTACATGAACTACTAACATCAAACATAATGAGAAAATACACCTTAAATAAAAATTAACTTCTAAGACCTAACTAAATCAATTAAGTGAATCACTAAACTAACTTATACTAAAGCTAATATAGATTAAAACTAAATGTAACTAAACCACTAAAGACCAAAGGGTTGCAGGTTTAAGATAGGGCTAGGATTAGGTTCACGCCACACTTGGCTAGGTCGACTTGACTTGGCTTAGACTAGGTACACGACTCACCTAATTGGGTCAACTAGTTTGACTAGGTTAGGTTATCTAAGTAAGGACCTAAAGAAATTAAATTCTAATATTAAAATTAACAAAATCAAATAATCATAGTTACTAAATAAACCCTACACGCCTAAATTTAATCAATCTAACTAAGGACCTAATTACTAACTAAGGTTAACTCTATTAACTAGAATAATTAAACCTACTTTATCCTAACTCACTATGGATGGTTAATGAAATAGGAAAGGGTAAATGCTCAAAGACAGCTTTGGAAAGTGTAAACACCCCAAATTTTCCTTATCCATTCTCAAACAACCCTTCTCGTGCAGTGCCAACCTTGTTAGGTTAGTGTAGGAGTCAAACCCCGAGTCAGTTTCAAAAAATCACCATTTTACCCATTTTCATTAGGAAAATTACCATTTTACCCCTAGGTCATCCCGGACCCTAGTCAGTCGGAGTCAACAAAGCTCACTGGTTAGTTCAGGACAATTAAAATATCATTCATCTCAAGCTCATCTGAGCTCACAATGAACATACCATTTTCATTTCTGACCATTCCTGCCAAAATGGGATCATTTCTTCAGAAATGAGTGCATTTCTCACTTGAATCCAAGCCAATTGTCTCTAAGTCAGTCATTCCCAGTCAATCATGTTCCCCGGAGTCTAACTTGAGCTCATCAGGAGTTCAAGTGCTCCAGTTTCAGTTCAAAACCATTTCCAAGTGTCTAGGAGCCCATTTTAGTCCATTTTAGCTCTTTCAGCTGAAATTGAGTTGAGTTCAGTCAATTGAGCTAGTGTTCAAGCTTTGATTTTAGTTCATATCAGTATTACTGACCTTTGTTCTAGCTCAAACCCAACTCAGGTTCGTAATTCACTTCGCTCCAGTGATCATTCCGTACCATTTCTCTAAAAATGACAACTTTTCTTGAAAATTCAGTATGAAAGGTTAGTTGAGTCAGTATCATTGTCAGCTCATTGGAGTTCTGAAACTCTAAAACCCAACTCAATCTAGCTCATCACAGTTCAATCCAGCTCGAACCCCAATTTTCAGTGTCATTCTGACCCAGTAGAGTCCCGAAAACCATTTCTTGAGCTATTTTGCAAATTTTATCAATTTAAATGCTTTTTAAACTGGTACAAGTGTTAATCGGGGTTTAAAATCCAAAATAATTCATTCAGGGTCTGCATTTCGCATGTCATTTCTCATCATTTCACATCATTTCTCAGCATTTCATAACATTTCATTTCATTTTCAAAGTCCAGAACTCCAATTTTATAAATTCCAATCTAGATTGAGTTTTAAAAGTTTTGAGAAATCAATTTCAAACCCTGGGTTTCTAAAATTGACATTTTTACCCCCGGGATTCTAAATTTGGAAATATTTTCTCGAGAAAAACAATCTGGATTCATTTCAAACTCAAATTTTCAAATTCTACACTGGATTTGCTTCGCAATGAGGTATTAAACTTCAAAATCCAAGCTCATTTCAAAAACTGCCAAAAATAACTCATTTTGTTTGGAAATATTTTCTCTAGAAAAACAATCTGGATTTTTTTCAAAATTAAATTTTCAAATTCTATGCTGGATTTGCTTCGCAATGGGGTATTGAACTTCAAAATCCGAGCTCGTTTCAAAAACTGCCAAAAATAACTTGTTTCGTTTAGAAATTTTTTGAAAAGACTATTTTACCCCTTTAATTGTCAAAATGAATTTCAAAAGTGATATTTGGACCCTCTCTGAGATGGCCCATTCATTTACATTTTTGTTTTATTAAAAAATATATATATATTCTTTTATTCCTTTCAATTTTCTTTTTATTTGTTCATTTTTGTTTTTTTTATTTATTTTGCGATTTAGAGAGGTGGGACCCACAAGGTGGTCGCCCAAGCCTCCAGCCCCACTTTCCATTTTTTTCCTCATTTTTCTTTCCCTTTTCCTTTTTCCCTCTTTTTCTTTCTTTCCTTTCTTTTTCCCTTTTCTTTCTTTTTCTTCTTCTTCCCTCTTCTTTCCTTCTTCCCTTCCTTCTTCCCTTCCTTTCTTTCCCCTTTCTTCCTTATTCCCTTTGGTTGTAGATTCACGTAGAGTCATTCCAAAAAGGCCATAGCAACTTATTAGAAACTTAGGCTTTTTGTGATTAAAACCTAAGTAATTGACAAAAGAAAGAAAAAGGGACTAACGGCTGCTGATTCTCATCTAACGCACCTCCCCCTCTTCTCTCCCTTGAACTCTCTCTTTCTCACCCCTTGGCTGCAACTTCCAGCCATTGAAACCTCATCCTTGCAACCTCCATCACAGCCACCAGCTGGACCTCCATCACAGCCACCTTCCTCAGGCCATAGCTCCAGACGACGGCCACCACAAGCTCCTTCCTTCAGCCAGTGCATCACCATCTGGTTGCATCCAACTGCTGCATCCCATCAACCAGTGCCACAGCAACCAAGCTTCCTCCTTCACCCCCATCTCTTCCAGCCGGTGCTTCCTTGGAAGCAGCTCCTCTGGATTCAAGCCATCAGCAGCCACCTCCACCTTGCTTCAGCTTCAACCTCCTACAGCCTACAACACACACTTCCTGTTCCTTCCCAACTGCAGCATATCCATCTCATGCTAAGCCCATATTCCCCTTAACATACCTCTCTCTCTCTCTCTCTCTCTCTCTCTCTCTCTCCACTCTCCTTATTCCAGCCGGCAGCCACAGCACCTACCACAGGGATTATTGAAGCAGAAGCCTCCACATCATTTTCAACAAGAATACATGCAACTCGGGCAATCCATCATCCAACCAAATCATCTTCTACAGCAACAGCCAGTAATGCAGTCATCTGAACAGCCTCTGCAGCCTTATGTCATGCAGACAACTCAAGGCTCTAGCAGCCAACAGAACCAACAATGTCCTGTACAGAAGTCTGTGCCACCCATTCTTCAGCAACATCCACGGTTAACCCATAGGCACAACATGCAACCAGAGCTATCTGCGGTACAACAACTGTCTATAATTCACCAACACCATCTCTTTCACTTGTCACAACAAGGCCCTAAGGTAAGCCAATGTCCTTTCTTCCATTTTTTTTTTAGTCATAAGCTTTTGGTTAAAATCTCTAGCCTCCAATCTCCAACTTGATGTTCACGTATGTGATATAAAAAAAAACAAAAAAAAGAAAAGGAAAATATGAAAATTTTGTTTAAGGATGCTATACGAAGAAGAGATCAATCCAATTAGATGGATTGAATCTCTCTTTGCCATAGCCAACATCAAATAACGTCATACCCTCTGGATTTTATCTTCATTTATTGTTTATTCTCATGTAGATGATATGTTTTAGGCATTATATTTATTTTATTTTATCGCTTTATGCGTATTTCATTGGTTTAAACAACCGGGGTGAAAATGTCAATTTTGAAAACCCGAGGTTTGAAATTGATTTCTGAAAACTTTTAAAACTCAATCTGGATTGGAATTTATAAAGCTGGAGTTCTGGACTTCGAAAATGAAATGAAATGTGATGAAATGTTATGAAATGCTGAGAAATGATATGAAATGATGAGAAATGACATGAAATGCTATGCGAAATGCTAACCCTGAATGAAGAATTTTGGATGTTAGACCCCGATTGACACTTGTACCAGTTCAAAAAGTGTTAAAATTGACAAAATTTGCAAAAATGGTTGAAGAAATGATTTTCGAGCTCTGCCAAGCTAGAGTGACACTAGAAATTAGGGTTTGAGCTAGATTAAACTGAAATGAACTGGATTGAGCTGGGTTTTAGAGTTTTAGAACTCAAATGAACAGACCAGGCACTGACTCAACTGACCTTTCCGACTGAATTTTCAAGAAAAGCTGTCATTTTTAGAGAAATGGTACGGAATGATCACTAGAGTGAAGTGAATTACGAACCTGAACTGGGTTTGAGCTAGAACAAAGGTCAGTAATACTGATA
Organism: Nuphar pumila; assembly: GCF_984573655.1. Lineage (NCBI taxonomy): Eukaryota > Viridiplantae > Streptophyta > Magnoliopsida > Nymphaeales > Nymphaeaceae > Nuphar > Nuphar pumila. The sequence continues at coordinate 79,867,156 of NC_143253.1, forward strand.
TGAACTAAAATCAAAGCTTGAACACTAGCTCAGTTGACTGAACTCAGCTCAATTTCACCTGAAAGAGCTAAAATGGACTAAAATGGGCTCCTAGACACTTGGAAATGGTTTTGAACTGAAACTAGAGCACTTGAACTCCTGGTGAGCTCAAGTTAGACTCTGGGGAACATGACTGGCTGAGAATGACTGACTTAGAGACAATTGGCTTGGATTCAAGTGAGAAATGAGCTCATTTTTGAAGAAATGATCCCATTTTGGCAGGAATGGTCAGAAATGAAAATGGTCTGTTCATTGTGAGCTCAGATGAGCTTGAGATGACTGATATTCTAACTGTCTTGAACTGACCAATGAGGTTGGTTGACTCCGACTGACTGGGGTCCGAGATGACCTAGGGGTAAAATGGTAATTTTCCTAATGAAAATGGGTAAAATGGTGCTTTTCTGAAACTGACTCAGGGTTTGACTCCTACACTGACCTAACAGAGTTGGCACTACACGAGGAGGGTTGTTTGAGAATGGGTGAGGAAAATTTGGGGTGTTTACAGATGCCCCTCTTTGCTACTAAGCCGTCTTGAGGACGAGCTTAGTGGCAAAGAAAACACACCAAATTTGGGCTATAAAAATGCCCCAGTTAGAAGGATCTGACTGGATATGAAAATATTAGCCCTGATGAAAATGGTAGATATGAAATGGAGAATACAGAAGAAAAATTTTGCCTCAAAAGAAGTGAGATTCAGGTTTTGCCTTTAACCTGGACGAGACAAAAAATACCTCATGTAGAAACGAAGCTCAGGTTTAACCCTTAACCAGATTAGGAAATGAAATACCTCATCAAAGGAGGCTCAGGTTTGCACCCTTATCCTGATTGGGCGGAAAATGAAATACCTCATCAAAGGAGGCTCAGGTTTGTACCCTTATCCTGATTGGGCAAAAAATGAAATACCTCATCAAAAGAGGCTCATGTTTGTACCCTTATCCTGATTGGGCGGAAAATGAAATACCTCATCAAAGGAGGCTCAGGTTTGTACCCTTATCCTGATTGGGCGGAAAATGAAATACCTCATCAAAGGAGTCTCAGGTTTGTACCCTTATCCTGATTGGGCGGAAAATGAAATACCTCATCAAAGGAGGCTCAGGTTTGTACCCTTATCCTGATTGGACAGAAAATGAAATACCTCCTCAAAGGAGGCTCAGGTTTGTACCCTTATCCTGATTGGGTGGAAAATGAAATACCTCATCAAAGGAGGCTCAGGTTTGTACCCTTATCCTGATTGGTAGGAAAATGAAATACCTCATCAAAGGAGGCTCAGGTTTGTACCCTTATCCTGATTGGGCAGAAAATGAAATACCTCAGCAAAGGAGGCTCAGGTTTGTACCCTTATCCTGATTGGGCAGAAAATGAAATATCTCATCAAAGGAGGCTCAGGTTTGTACCCTTATCCTGATTGGGCAGAAAATGAAATGGATTCCTCGAAGGAAGAAATCATGATGGAACCTTCGGATTTCCGCACAATGAATCCGATAGGGGTTTTGCAAAAGGATGAAATTGGTGTCCCTAAAGCTTGAAAAGGGGTTTGATTTTGGGTGCCTCATTGCTAAGACTAAATAACTTTTGAAATTGATGACCTTTTGCGAGAAAATGATTTGTGGCTTAACCTCAAGCCGAAATTGGACTGTCTATGGTGGGACAGTGGGGACACAAGGAAGTGTGCGAATCTAAGAGCCCATGCGCTCAGATTATACCAATAGAAGGGAAGGAATCTTGAAAACTCCCGTTATCAAGTCCTTAAAAGGGATAACAACTGATGTCAGGATGCGCCAAAGATGAACCTCAAGCTCTCGTTTCATGCCAGGATAGCTAGAAAATATTGTCAAAATATTAAAAATTATTGTTGATTCAAAATAATTTAAAATGATGCACATTGTTTTGAAAATGTTCCCTCTTTTCTACCTGAAGTATTACCTCTGACTGGGCGTAACTTCGTAGAATCTAGATTCGAATTCAAATTTCTTGCAATCGACTTTCTTTCAAGGAGGCTATCAATTTCCTTGATATGAATAGAAAAGAGAGTATTCTTGATATTGTGAAAGCAATTGGTGAAGGAATATTGATAATAGAATTTCACAAATTTTAAAGAAGATTCTTGACAGATTCGGCAGTCTGATATCTTGGGATTCTTTTCTCATGATGATCTTTCTGCCCACTTTTTTTTTTTTGACAGAATTAGAGCTCTCTTAGGCTTTTGGGGATTTTATTACATCATCCTTCATTTTGGAGATGTCCTGACTTTTCTCTCTCTCTTTTTTTTTAGAAGGGTACGTCACAAACTCCTTCATCTCAGAGATGCTCCGATCCTTCTTTTCTCTCAGGGATTATATTGACGGTTATTGGCTCTTTGGTTGAAAATCTCTTGATGATAGCAGAAATTAAATATCCTTTAGGGTTTGTCGGGAGGCCCATTGTAGTCGCCTTCATCTTGACGGTGCCTTGAACTTTCCCTGGAAGGATCCGTCACAAACTCCGTCATCTTGGAGATGATTCGAATCTTCTTTGGCCCCGGGGGTCTACTCGCCTAATTTGCCTTCATCTTGACGACAGTTGAGAGATCCCTTTTGCAGATATTTAATTACAACTTTAGGTGATTGAGGAGATATAGGGATTGAATGGATTTTTCTGTATCACCCAGGATATTTCGACTGCTTTATTTTCCAAGAATGATCTTTAAAAATGTGCCATTGACTGCGATCAATACCGATCACTTATGGCTTTGCAACAATATTGAATTTCCTTTGCTGGCCATATCGGGGATTTATTCTTCATCCTTTTGGTTGGCCAATAGAAAAATTTTGAATTTTGAATCCTTCTTCGCGAAAGCTTTGTCCTTTCGAAAGTAATACTGAAGGTATTCTGAAGTAATGTTTTTGTACAATAAAAATTTTGAAATCAACAAATATTTAATGACAAATTGGCAAAATGTTCTTGAAATCCTTGGTGAGAGCAAGCATCTGAAGCACAACGCAACGCACCCATGACAAAAATTTTCTTCTCCTTTCCCCAAAGGAGAAGATTCAGAAATTGGAAATAGGAATTACTCCTCTCTTCCCTGAAGAGGAGGTGTTTGCAAAATGAACTTTCGAAGAGAAATTAAGCTTTCGTCAAAACTTCCTAACATTAGGCTTCTCTTATGGAAAGGGGGGCGGTAATGATGAGGTCGATGAATTGGTCATGAAGGAACGAGTCCATCACACTCTCCCTGAAAAGAGGGTCCTTCATGATGAAATGACCTAGTTTGAAATTGCGGTCACAAGAAAAGCGAGCTTCCGTCGAAGCTCTCCCTGAATTAAGGGTTCCTTGTATGAAATTGGAAATTTGTTTTGCAAACGGTTCACATAGACACGAGTCCCTTCAAACTCTCCCTGAAAAGGGGCTAGGTGAACAAAGGATAGCATGCGAAAAGAACGAGCTCCCTTGAACTCTCCCTGTACAAAGGGTCTCTCGCAAGAGGAAATGATTGGAATTGGTATGAAATTGGAATTTGGAAAATTTGAAATTTGGAATTTGAAATTTGAAATTGGAAATTTGGAAATTGATATTTGGAAACTGGAAATTGATTGACTCGAAGGTCAAAATTGGTTAACCCAAAAGTCGAAATTGGAAATTTGGAATTTAAAAATTGGAAATTGGAAATTGGGAAATTGATTGACCCGAAGGTCGAAATTGGAAATTGAGTGACCCGAAGATCGAATTTGAAAATTGGTTGACCCGGAGGTCGAAATTGGAAATTTGGAAATTGGGTGGCTCGAGGGCCGAGTTGGTAATTGGAATTTGAACTTTGATGAATGATCAGCACAAAGACTGAACCCGAGAGGTTGACTGATACGACCCACCAGTGAGACACTAACACAAGTGCTTAATCTTGAAAGAACACCAGCATGAATATCGGGTTTTGAAAATATGTCAACATAGACATTGGATTTTAAAAATATATCAGTTCGAGCACTGGATTTTGGAAGTGTACCAGTTTGAGTACTGGATTTCAAAATTGTACCAGTTCAAGTACTGAGTTTTGAAAATATACCTTGTTTTTAATTTGAAATTTGAATTTTTAAAAGAGACCTATGCTCTTAAAGGATTTGGGAATTGTAACGAGAATGATTGTCGGGGTCTCAGGATTATCCCTTATCCTGAATGGGTAGCGAACTTGATGCAAATGCATGCCAATGAATGCAGATGTATGCAAATATGAAAATGATATAAATGAATGCACATGCGTGCAAAATGAGAGATTTGTTTATCCTGCCTGCATACAGGATATTTGTAGATAAAAACAAAATTTTAAAAAAATGCCTCAGTATAACTGGGAAAGGAGAATTTAACCATTATTGAACAAAATTTGGAGGAATTACAAAGAATAAGACATGGTTTAAGTATAGAATTTTTTCAAATGCCGAGCATTGATGGGATCTGGTAATTCCACTCCGTCGGCATTTATGAGCCGATATGAATTACGAGGTAATGCCTCTTTGACAACATAGGGACCTTCCCAATTTGGTGACCACTTGCCACCTGGGCGGTGCTTGAGATAAGCCGTTGATCTGAGCACTAGATCATTGACTCGAAATTTTCTTTCAATGACTGATTTTGCATATTGTCTGGCTATCCTCTGACGATATGATTGAGCGTGCTCTGCTGCTCTGAGTCTTCTTTTATCTAGCAAATCAAGCTGTACTAGCCGCTGTTGCTGATACTGATCAAGAGGTAATTCGAGAAGTGATGCAAATTTCAGAGCAGGTTTCTGAACATGTAGAGACAATACTACTTCAGTTCCGTAGACAAGTTCTGACGGAGTAGCATTAGTTGGAGTTCGAATGGTGGTTCGATACACCCACAATGCATCATGAATCTTCTCATGCCAGTCACGGCCTGTTTCCAAAGTTCGCTCCAGGATTCGAATCAAAATCTTATTGGTGGCCTCTGCTTGGCCATTTCCTTGAGGATAATAAGGAGCGGAGAAATGATGATGAATTTTGAACTTCAAACAAAAAGTCCTCATTCTCTCATTCTTGAAATGACTGCCATTATCTGACACAATATCATGTGGTATGCCGAAACGACATAGGATATTCTTATGGATGAATGAGACCATATGTCGACCTTCTACTGTGCGTAGAGTGACTGCTTTTACCCATTTAGTAAAATATTCTATTGCAGCAAGAAAATATTTATGGCCATTTGAAGCAGAAGGAGTAATGGGGCAAACAACATCAAAAGCCCACATAGAAAATGGCCATGGCGAGACGACAGATTGCTAATATGTCGCTGGCGCATGAATGGAAGGTGCATGCATCTGGCATTGAACGCACTTCTTCACAAAACGATAACAATCTTGTTGCATAGTTCTCCAGTAATAGCTTGCTCGGATGATTTGTTTGACAAGAGTTTGGTAGCCAACATGACCACCGCAGATACCTTCGTGTGCTTCTTGCACAACTTCTTTGGATTCTTCTTCGTCCAAACATCTGGAATATTCAGAGCTGAATCCACGACGATAAAGGACGTCAGCAAGAATAAAATATCGAGCAGACATGCGCTGAATTGCTCGCCGCTCTTTCTTTGAGAGTTCTGGAGGAAATTCGCCAGTTTCAATGAAATTCTTGATGTCATGATACCAGGGCTTCTTCTTTTGCTCAGCCTGGTTTACCTGCTCTACTGGGACGAAAGCAGGTTGATCAAGTCTGCCAATTTCAAAGGAGCGACAAGATTCTTCGTTCCTGAAAGACATGATGGATCCCAGATTGGCTAAACTGTCTGCAATTTGATTGAAGTCTCTCTTGACATGGAAAAGTTGGAATTCTTTGAAATTGCTAACAAGAGCTGAGACGATCTTCTGATAAGGAAGTAACTTCTGATCCTTCACTTGCCATTCAGCTAAGACTTGATTGACGACGAGCAAAGAGTCGCCATAAGCATGCACTCTTTTGACATTGAAGTCTTGTAGAATTTTCAGACCTTGTATCAAAGCTTCATACTCGGCCATATTATGAGTGCACTGAAAATCTAATTTGAGAGAAAAGGGGATCATCTCCTTCTCAGGTGTGATCAACAGAATCCCGATTCCTATACCTGCCATATTCTTGGAATCGTCAAAGAATAAATTCCAAATTGAGGATTGTTGAATATTGCAGATCCGCTCATCGGGGAAATCATCCTCGACTTTAACATCCTCTGCTAAAGGAAAATCTGCTAATTGATCTGCAATTGCTTGGCCCTTGATAGATTGCTGAGAGACATATTCCAAATCGTATTGCATCAATAAAACCTGCCATTTGGCAATCCGTCCACTGAGGAAGGGTTGCTCTAGAATATACTTGAGAGGATTTAATTTGGATAGGATCTTGACTTCAGATGTCAACAGATAGTGTCTCAATTTCTGACACATCCAAACCAGAGCTAGACATGTCTTCTCTATCTGAGAGTATTTCTTCTCATAATCAATGAAGGTTTTGCTCACATAGTAAATGGCATGCTCTATCAGACTGCCTTCTTCGTATTGCGCCAAGAATCCGCCACAAGCCACTTGATTAACTGAAATGTATAGCAGTAGGGGTTTCCCTAATTCTGGCGGCTTTAACACAGGAGGATTGAGCAAATATTTCTTGATGCGTTCGAACGATTGCTGACACTCTGGTCCCCATTCGAATTTCACTCCTTTTCTGAGCAAATGATTGAAAGGCTCACATCTCATGGCCAAATTGGATATGAATCGCCGAATTGATTGCATACGTCCTTGAAGGCTACGTAATTCTTTCAAATTAGTCGGGGGAGACATATCAATGATAGCTTTGGCCTTAGCGGGATCAACTTCTATCCCCTTTTTGCTGACTAGAAAGCCTAACAATTTGCCAGATTCGACTCCAAAAACACATTTTTGTGGATTGAGTCTTAGCTTGTAAAGAATGAGCCGCTTGAAAACTTGATTGAGAGTTTCGATGTGATCTTCCTCTTCTTTGGATTTTACCAAAATATCATCGACATAGGCATCCATGATTTTGTGCATCTGATCATGGAAAATGACAGCCATAGCACGCTGATAAGTGGCTCCAGCATTCTTAAGCCCAAATGGCATGACTGTATAACAAAAAGTGCCCCAAGGAGTAGTGAAAGATGTCTTGGACTGATCACGAGCGGCCAACTTGATCTGATTATATCCGGAATATCCATCCATAAAAGAGAACATAGCGTGACCTGCTGTGCTATCAATCAAAAGATCAATATTAGGAAGTGGATAATCATCCATAGGAGTCGCTTTATTGAGATCTCTGAAGTTGATGCAAATTCGAACTTTACCATTTTTCTTGGGAACAACAACAATATTTGCTAGCCAATCTGGATAGTCAATGGTTCGAATGAACCCTGCTTTGAGTAGGTCTTCTAGACCTTCCTTAACTTGTTGTTCCACTCGAGGATCCATCTTTCTCAGTTTCTGCTTAACCGGCTTGACATTTGGTTTTAGGATGAGACTATGCTCAACCAATTTGGTATCTAGACCTGACATGTCCTCATACGTCCACGCGAACACTTCTTCATGTTGCTTGAGAAAACGGGTGAGCTTTTCTTTCTCTTCCGGGCTCAAACTGCTGCCAATCTTGAGAATTTTAGGATCGTCTTCTGATCCAATATTGATATCCTCAGTCGGATCCTGAACTAAGGATGATGGCTCATCTTGTTTCTGAATTGCTGCAAATTCATGTAATTCTTGAAGAGCTGAATCAAATTCTGCAGGTTCTTCTGACTGCTTTGTAATCTGACTACATTCTGCTCTTATTTTAACCTGATGAATCACTGTTGGCTTTGAAAAGGCCTCTGGATTAAGAACGAGCTTCTTGATAGATTGGGAAGACATTCTGAAAATTGGAGAATAAATCGATTCAGAAAAATCTTCTATCATAAAACAAATTACTTTTGTTAAGAAAATAATTTGAAAGATAAAAGAGAAGAATAATGGCAAATTTTCAAAGATTTGATAACAAAAAGTAAAGAGACAAATGGCATCCAGATAGACAAAGAAAATTTGCAACTTTATTGAAAGATTGAATTGAGGACAATGATTGAAATGAAACGGGATATCATCCTAAATGTGAAAACAAAAGAATAGAAATGAAAGACAAGCAGATGCCCTTAGTGCGTCCCTTTGATAAAGATAGTGCCCTTCTGAGATCTTCTGCCACTAAAGCCCAATCCGACCCTCTGAGGCTAGTGCTGAGGAATTACTGGCTCGAGACGACCATTCTCATTTTTTCCCAGGCCTTGAAAATGCTGATAACCATGCTTTACTAACAGATCAAATCCCTTTTTGGCCTTCATAAATTGGGAGAACAGTGGATGATCTTTGAATGTACTATAGTCAATTCGTCCTCCAATCTTGAAAAATTGTGGGCCGCTCCATCGAGTCATGGACACTGTATGTGCTGGCTGTTCAGCCGTCTGCAGTATTCCCGAATTTTCTTCAAAGCTGACCTCATCAATGCCCCTAATGCTAGGGATATCAGTAGTGAAAGTGAGCCTAGGAACCATAGGTTGTGCAAGCCTCTTCTCCGGATCCTCGCCCAAGACTGTTGTGATCATTCCACCTTTTGACCACTTGACACACTGATGCAAAGTAGACGGCACCGCGTTCGTGTTGTGAATCCACGGTCGTCCCAACAACAGATTATACGTTGGGGGTACATTGACCACATGAAAGAGGACAGAGTGGACCGAGTAGTCAATGAAAATTTCCAAGAAAATTTTCCCTTTAGCTGTCTGGCCATGATTATCAAACCCGTAGATGGTGATCGGGTCCGGGATATATTCCTCTTCTCTGATGCCCAAAGCTTTGGCTGTCATTTCTGGGCATATATTGAGGCTGCTGCCTCCATCTATCAGCACATGAGGAACAGTCATTCCTCTGGCTCGAATCACAACATACAAAGCGTTGTTGTGAAACACATGCGGCTTGGAAAGATCTTCATCTGAGAAAGTGATTGGAGCATTTGTCATGGCCTGATTGACTATCTGAGCCATGTCTTCAGGAGTTATGCTCGGTTTCACTTTGATTTTCCGCAACAGATCATTCAACACCTGCTGGTGTTTGGTGGAGGCTTGAGCTAAGTCCAAAATTGAGACATTGGATAATGCAGTTATCGGCTGTGGTGTGGATGTCTCATTTTTCTCCGGGGCGGGCTTAATAAAGTGTTTGGGGAGCCATGGCATTTTTTTAGCCACCTCAGGAGATACCCCAGCGGGTTTATCAGATACTTTCATTTTACCAAAAGCTGCAATGAGATCCATTTTCTGAGCTTTGGACTGAGCTTGCTGCAGCACAAGGACCTGATGTTGGACTTGCATATCCCTTTTAGAGCATGGCCTAATATGCTCCTGCGGCTGAAAAGGCTGTTCAGAGACGACCGCCGTAGAATGATGGGTTAAGGGTTTCTTTAGAATATCCATATTTTCATCTTGGGCACCCTCTACCAGAAGATTCTTGTTGATGAGATCCTGAACAATATTCTTGAGAACGAAGCAGTTCTCAGTATTGTGCCCCACTGTTCTGTGAAATTTACAAAATTGATCTTTGAATTTCTCCATGGGAATAGGGGGATCAACCAACCTAGGCAGTTTGACCATCTCCTTGGTCAACATATACTCGAGCACAGTCTCGAGGGATTGGTCTAGTGGAGTGAATTTCCTGTCATAACTCCACCCTTCATGCTTTACTTTTTCTCGGGGCTTCGGTCCCTGTTCTAATTGAAGTGGCTTATTGAATTGAGGGACTGACTTGCCTTTCTGATCATTCTTGTTGGAACTTCCTACCCCATAACAGAAATCTTTGTTCTGCCCCTTACGGTGTTTCCAATTATTATTTCTGACAGAATGAGTGAAGTGAGTCTTCTTCTTCTGCTCAGTTTGGCCGTTGTTCTTAGTAAAGGTGAAACCTTCATAGAAACCATTTTCCATACTCAACTCGAGTCATTCGGCTCGCTCTGTCAGTTCAATGAATGTCCTTGATGGTGCAGTAGAGATGAGACCTCTTAGAGGGTGTGAGAAGTTACTCAGAATTAGGGACAAAGCATGTCCCTCTGATATGGGGTCCCTCATCTTGTTGCAAGCTGACCTCCATCGGTGGATAAAATCTCTGGCCTTCTCATTTTCTCTCTGTTTAAGGCCGCAAAGATGGCTGAGGGTGGGAAGTGCCTCAGCATTGAAGAGAAATCGCTCAATGAACATGTTTACCACTTTGTCAAATTCTTTCAACTCAATTGGATTTACATGCTCCGAGTACCATTTAGCTGTGGTTCCCTCCAGACTGCGAGGAAAACATAGGAAAAGTGCACGGTTGTCTCGCTTGAATCTGGAGCATTCAGCGAAGAACATGGCGAGATGAGCTTTAGGATCGCCAGAACCATCGAATTTGATAAACTTTCTGGGGAGATTCTCGAGATTGTCGTCCCCATCCAAACCATCATAGAAGTCTTCACTGGTGAAGACTTTCTTGCCCTTGTCGCGGGCCTGCAGGTCTCGAAGCATTCTGACCACATCTTTAAACTGCGGCTGGTCAGAGTCATTGACAAACTGCTCTTTGAATTTGTGGGCTGACCCCTGCCCCTGGGTAGACTTGCGGAATGCCTGATGGGTCTCAAACTCTTCATCTGAATCTTCCACTGATTCCTCTTCATCAGTTGCATCAACATGCTGGGCAGGCTTCTTGGATATCTTCAAGGCTTTCTTAACTGCCCGGCCTTTTGTCTTTTGCTTCACCTGTGCTTTCTCTGTACTGGCTTCAGCTTGTTTTGCCAGCATCTTAGTCATTATCTTCTTAAACATGGCATACATTTGAGGATCAATGTCATCCTCAACCTGTTGCCCCTGATTTTTGCCTGAGCGCGGGGAATCCATTTCTTCGTCTGAAGCTGTCGAATATGCGATTCCCTCGACTGGTGCAGTCTTCTTCCCTGACCTTGTTTGAACCATTGACTGTCACGAATGCTCTCTGCAGAGCAAAATCGATGGTTAGGCTTTTGAGAGAGATTTTGATTGGAAGAAAATATTCGCTGAGAATTTTGGTAGACAATTTGAAAGAATATCCCATTACTAGGGATTGAGTCATCGCTGGGATTACGACAATTGCGTTGTCATTCCTTCGCAAAGAAAATAAACAACTGAAAATTAAGCCTTGTTACCTAGGCGAGGTCATCAAACCAAGAATTGAAGAATTTGCAAGATTTTTATTTATTGAAAGAAAACATGATTGCATCAATAATAAACTTGAGAAAGAGGGGGCAGACAGACAATTTGCCACCACTCTTTATAACTAGCAGAGACACGAGGACCGGGAAAAAGCGAAAGAGTAACAAAAGAGTCCCAGCCATATCTGGCAGAATGGTATGCTCCGGACCACTGTGCTGATGTAAGGTCGAACTCTGGCATGACTCCTGATAGCAGCCGCATCTCTATGTGTTTCTGTCTCTGAGAAAACTGTCGAACACACCGCTCCGGATGATAGTAAGCACAGAAGAATGGACCAAGCAACTTGAATCTCTTGCCATATGCATAGGTGTATCTGGGAGGCGATAATTCTCGATCAAAATAGTCCCACACCACTTCTTCTTCCTACAGATAGTCGATCCGGAATCGGTACCGCGCAACTGGAAGGAGCTCCTTACCGTTGTATCTGAATGAACTAGCTCTGGTCGGTACATGCTGAAGGAACCAAGATTGAAGAGCATAAGTACATCCCTCGACTAAGATGGACTCTCCAAGTGTGAAGCGGGTCAGTCCTCTGTATAGAAAAGCAAGCGCGGCCATAGCTATCGAGAGATGGCTGGTCTGTCGACTTCCCCATCTTCTCAAAAGTTGAACTATTCTGACATCCACATAATTCTGTCCATCTGGAAAGAAAGCAAGTCCCACAGTACACAAAACCATCGCATGCTGAATCCTCTCTCGAGTTGTCCTGGACAACGAGCTGACTTCTGCGAATTCTCCATACTGTCGGTAGATCTCGATCAGACTCACGTACTCATTCCCATTTTCTTCAATCAGCGGCCAAGACTTGCGCCCTGTCATGCGAGCTACGGCATCTTTGGGGTCCAGACCCTTGACATTGATCAGAAACTGCTGCTCTAACGGATCTCCAGGCTGACCCGCTGGCTCAGGCAGTCCCATAATCTCTGAAAATTCATCCATCAGTAGTGTCATCTCGCCCCACGGGAACCAGAACGTGCAAGTGCGCGGATTCCACCGCTCTGCCAGTGCATGAATCAGATTGCCGTTGACTGTTAACTTTCCCACTGCAGATGCCAATTCCAACCCGCAATCGCTCAAGTGGTCCGGAAACATACGAGAGAAGTTTTTGAACCAGACATAGTACCACCGGGGGAAGAAGGGTCCGGTGCTAAGAGATCGATGCTCAGGAAGACTTTGCCGCACCTCATAGGAGATGTGACCCTCAGGAAAAACAGAATCGAGCTGGCTGGATGCCATTGGACTGAAAGACAAGAAGACTGGAATTAGACTTTGGAAAAATACAAGAATTTTGAAAATTGCAGGCAGGATAAAATGAAAGATGGAAATTCGAAGTCCAGAGGAACGAAAGAATGGAAAATTTCCTAAAGTTTTGAAGGAAAAGGTGGATAATTTAGAAAAATCGTCCAGGGTTTTTGAGAAAAAAAGGAGATATTTCATAAAAGATGAAAAATGAGGTATTTTGGAAAATTGTTTGGTATTTTGGAAAAATTGGGAAAAATATGAGAAAATAAGGCGAAAATGAATATCATATATTCAATTACAAACAATTATGCACATACAACAATCCCTAGGAAGCCAACTCTAAATGCATTGATTTTGAAAGAGCTTTAGGACCCTAATCCTGACTCTAGGCTTAGATCAACTGTGTCCAATCATGCTATGCCGATATACTCGAGCCGAGGCTCGATGTACGTGGCATAAAACTCATCTCCGGGTCTAGGCTTGTGTTTTCCCAACATCCTTGAGCGCCTGCCGATATACGTTGGACTATGGCCCTTGGTACGTGGCAGGGGGGCATTAACCCAAATAAGTGGCCCAGTTGTGAGGCTCTGTCCCGAACTATGGTTCTGGAAGAGAGCCCAGCAACGTGAAGACCGGGTAGACATAGGTGGGGTGTTTTTTGTAATATGATCACATGCAGGCAAACAGAGGGCTCTAAGTCCTAAAGAGATAGAATTTTGAAAACTTTTGAAGAGGCAAACATTGTTTTCATACAAGTCCTAGATTGAGGAGTGTTGTATTTCAGACCTAAGTCTAAGTGAGCATGCATAATTCTCCTCAATATGGTCCTACCAAACCATGCCTAGTCTATATGCAATCCATGTCAGCTGGGTTCAAGTCTAGGCTCTTAGGTTCACATGATATCAGAAATTAAAGCTGACATTTCATAGAACATAATTTTGACAATTGGGCTAAGTTAAAGCACATAATTGATCAGGCGAGGACAGCTCCCATCACGGTCGCCAAACCTGTTATTATCGCAAAAAATTTTCCCCTCCCTTGCAAGAGAGAAACGAATTTCGCGAGTCAAACTCGACCAAAGTTTTGAAATTGGTTTTAAAAATTACTCGCATCCGTTTTGAAAATTTGCGGGAAAATTCCGTAGAATGGGATCCGCCTGTCGGTACGAGGTTCAACCGTTCCTGGCGCCTTTACCAGGGGTAATTGAACCAAGGATCAATTATGTGTTTTAACTTGACTCAAATATCTAAATTATGCTCTATTTTTCCTAGAATGCACAAAGAATCAAGCTTGTGCTATGGAATTTTGAAAAATGCAAGTTTGAGAGAATATGATGTTTGCTTTGGAAAATTGAAATGCATTTAGAAAAGGACTGGAAAATGCTTGAAAATGGAATTCCTGGGAAAATCATTGAAGTTCATTGAAAATCAGAAATTTGCATTGGAAAGTGATTTCTCAAGAAAATTTGAACTTTAGAAAATTGATTTTGAAATTTGGAATTGCTTTTCTGAGGAAATGGATTTGAAAATTCTGAGAAAATTGGGAAGTTCATTGGAAAAGGATTTTTGAAATGAAAAATGGATTCTCAGGAAAACTGGAAAATATGAGAAAATCGATTTCTGAAAACTTCGGATTTTAAAATTTGAGAATTTGAAAACATAGGAAAATCTTGATTTGAACCTGGGAAATGCTTTGAAATGTCATTTGAAAACTTAGGATTTTGAGAAAATCAGATCCTGAGAAAGACTTGGAAATTCTTGAGAAAACTGATTTTTTTTTTTAAATTGAAATTGGAAAATGAATTTAAAAATAATGCAATTTGAATGATATGAATGAATGAATATGAATTTGAAAAGGAATTTCATTGAGGAATTGAGAAATTCTTTTGAAACTTTGAGAAATGCAGTGCATTTTTGAAGTTAGCCTAAGAGTGTAGGCTGAATGTGGCTGATATAAAGATCATAAATCTTGGTTTTCTTCGTATTCTGACTATGGCCATAAATACGAATCCCACCGAGTTTATAAACTCCATAAAATCTTGTGCACTTGCCATTCGTGTAAATCATAGTGAATTTGAAATAATGTGCATGAATCATACATCACATATTAAAATTTACATAAATTAAACTATATGCAATGCAGCCCTATTCTAAGCAGAAAAGTAACTCTTATTCCAAATATTACATTGATTTTTATATTGAATTGAATAAAATAAATAAATAAAATGGCTAAGTCTTCTTCTTGAATATTCCTGCAAAACTGGAAAACAAAGTTAGCACAAAAATGTAGGTTTTTCTGAATTTATCCGAAAATATGGAAAATTATCGGATATTATTCAGATATAAACCCATAATCATACCCCCTTTGATATAAACATGAGAAATAATGAAAAAATTTTGAAAATAAACTTGAAAATTCGAAATTGTGGTCAAAATGACCAAAATACCCGTGATGACCTTGAAATCAGGGTTTTCGGAAAGAATTTTTTTAAATTTTGGAATTTTGAAAATCAAATGAAATAAATCAAACATAATATGGTAAAATATGATGATATGCATGAAATTTTGGAGAATTAGAAATTGAAATTTCGAAATTTAGGTCAAAATGACCAAAATACCCCTGATAACAAGACTATGGCCTTGAAACCAGGGTTTTCTGAAATAAATTTTGCAAAATTGAAAAATATGAAATGCAAATAAGATTAAAATTAACCCTAATATGATTCTACATGCTTATGTACATGATACAAACCCTAACATGGCGAAAATATCATAAAATATCGAATTTAACTTGATTTTCGCTTCTGAATTTAAAGATAAACTAACACATGGAGCAAATGAACTTGGAATTAAACCAAATTTGGCATTGACAACTAAAATAACCCTAGAAACATAATGGATCTCTAAAATATATTTTTTTTGTATTTTTAAATATGGAAATTCAAATAAAAACCCTAAATTTTGTGATTTTTGTCTAAAATGTTGATTCTAAAGGGGATTTAGGATATCAAATTTCCATAAAAATTTCCCAAATTTCATGGGGTGACAGAGGACAGTAATTCAAGGATTTTTTATTTTTACACTTTCTGGTTTTGACCTATGGTCGAAGCTGTACCACTCCGGCAAGTCGGATCGGAATCCGGCGACTCTAGTAAATGAAGGAAACAGACAGGTTTCGGTAGAAAATGTGGGAAAAATGGCAGACAGATGGAAAAATGGCTTAAATTATGGGAAAATGTCCCTGACAAACAGAGGAAGATTTGATCTTTTGACACCATTGGGATTAAGGTTACGGTTTGGAAAAGGCCACACTGTTATCAGAGACCTAAATCTCTGGAATTTCTGGACATTGGAATCTGTTAGACAGAAAGAGAAAATCCAGGAAAAATAATGAAACAGATTCAAAAATTCCCAAATTTTGGGAAATGATAGGAAATTATGTTAGGAACAAATTTCATGTTGAAAGTTTTTGCAGAAGAGCTACGGATTGAGCGAAATTGGTGCATTAGGGTCTGTCTATACCCTGACAAAAGAAAATCGAGATTTTCCCAGGGGTCTGAGAAATCCGATTTTTTACAGAGAGTAAAACTAACTGTAAAAACTTACAAATTTCCAGATCATCCGTAGATTCAATCATGAATCCACTGTGATTTTTTAAGGATGATTTAAATCTCCCACATGGGTGATTTTGAAGGTTCTTTTCTGCTAAATCAGAAATTGAAATCTCAGAGAGGCAGAAAACCCGATTTAGGGTTTGGTTGGTTTAGAAGGGTTCCGAAACTCGAATGTACCTGGGTTTTTGACAAAATATCACAGATGAATAAACTCAACTGAAATAATTTTTTTTTTGATTTAATGATAAAAAAAAAAAATCAACATGAAATAACAACTGAACTTTATCTAAAACTAAAATTTCATAGATTCTAAACTAAATAAAACATGAATCCTATATAAAATGAAATAAATAACAAAATAAATTAATCTAAGTGCATATTTTAAACATGAAACTATATGGATTGTAAGACTAAAATAAAAAAAAATAGCAGGGATATGACTTATTTTGTTGTTTGGCTTTCGAACGAAAGATCTAGTCCATCCAACGGATAGATCCCATCATTCATCGAGCCTACACACATAGAGTGTGTTTTACTACTTTCATCATTCAAAACCTCTAAAAAAAAAAGAAGACTCTCACATACTCACAGATTTGGCTTTTGAAATGCATATACGTAATTTCAATGAAACTTGGTAATATCACATTGAAATGCAACAAGTAGTAGAAAAAAAAAATCAATAAAACAAAGAGGATATCAAGTAAAGGGAGAGAAGAAAGTGCACCTTGAAAAGGAGGGCCTTGGATCGATGGGAGGGTTTTATAACCAAGGAGGGCCTTAGGTTCTCTTTTGTAACAAGTGGGTCTACTGCAGCCGATGGAGGGGATTCACGAGTAGAAGGTGGAGCTTTGCTGAAACGGGGACTGTGACAACGATTGCTTGAAGTTGAAGGGAGCTGAAGCAGTTTGGTGCTGCTGTGTATGAACGACTAATAGTGTTTGCTGCAGGTGGTTGGAAGGATGAAGATCCGGCTAGAGTTGTGGCTTGAGGACGGTTCCTGCTGGAAGAGGAGGTGGCCGCTACTTCGTTGAAGGAGAGAGGAAAATGATGCTGCTGGAAGTGCTTGAAGGAGAGAGGAAGATGATGTTGCTGGAAGTGCTTGAAGGAGAGAGGAAGATGATGCCGGTTGATGCTGCTGGAAGTGCAGGTTGGAGTTGCTGTGTAATGAGAACCAAGAGAGAGAGAGAGAGAGAGAGAGAGAGAGAGGTGAATTCCAATCGATAGCCACCGTCCTTCCTCTTTTTTGGTATTTGCTAACTTAGGCTCTAATCAACTAAGACCTAAGTTTCTAATAATATCAAATAACCTTTATGAACAGCCATACGTGAATGGCTGGAGGCTAGGGAAAGAAAGGGAGGAAGGAAGGGAAGAAGGAAAGAAAAGGAAGAAGGGAAAAGGAAAGAAAGGAAGGAAAAAAAGGAAGAAAAGAAAGAAAAAGAAGGAAAATAAGGAAGGAGAAGAAAGAAGAATAAAGGAGAGGAAGGAAGAAAAGAAAAGAAGAAATAGAGGGGCTAGAGGTTTGGGCGACCACCTTGTGGGTCCCACCTCTCTAAAATAAAAAAAACAAAAAAAACAAAAATGAACAAATGAAAAGAAAATTGAAAGGAATAAAAGAATATATATATATTTTTTTTAATTAAACAGAAATGTAAATGAGTGGGCCATCTCAGAGCGGGTCCAAATTCCACTTTTGAAATTCATTTTGACGATTAGAGGGGTAAAATAGTCTTTTTAGAAAATTTCCAGACGAAACGAGCTATTTTTGGCAGTTTTTGAAACGAGCTCGGATTTTGAAGTTCAATACCTCGTTGCGAAGCAAATTCAATGTAGAATTTAAAAATTTGATTTTAAAAGAAATCCAGATTGTTTTTCTCGAGAAAATATTTCCAAACAAAACGAGCTATTTTTGGCAGTTTTTGAAATGAGCTCGGATTTTGAAGTTCAATAGCTCATTGCGAAGCAAATCCAGTGTAAAACTTGAAAATTTGATTTTGAAAGAAATCCAGATTATTTTTCTTGAGAAAATATTTCCAAATTTAGACTCCCGGGGTGAAAATGTCAATTTTGGAAACCCGAGGTTTGAAATTGATTTCTGAAAACTTTTAAAACTCAATCTGGATTTGAATTTATAAAGCTGGAGTTCTGGACTTCGAAAATGAAATGAAATGTGATGAAATGTTATGAAATGCTGAGAAATGATATGAAATGATGAGAAATGACATGAAATGCTATGCGAAATGCTAACCCTGAATGAAGAATTTTGGATGTTAGACCCCGATTGACACTTGTACCAGTTCAAAAAGTGTTAAAATTGACAAAATTTGCAAAAATGGTTGAAGAAATGATTTTCGAGCTCTGCCAAGCTAGAGTGACACTAGAAATTAGGGTTTGAGCTAGATTAAACTGAAATGAACTGGATTGAGCTGGGTTTTAGAGTTTTAGAACTCAAATGAACAGACCAGGCACTGACTCAACTGACCTTTCCGACTGAATTTTCAAGAAAAGCTGTCATTTTTAGAGAAATGGTACGGAATGATCACTAGAGTGAAGTGAATTACGAACCTGAACTAGGTTTGAGCTAGAACAAAGGTCAGTAATACTGATATGAACTAAAATCAAAGCTTGAACACTAGCTCAGTTGACTGAACTCAGCTCAATTTCACCTGAAAGAGCTAAAATGGACTAAAATGGGCTCCTAGACACTTGGAAATGGTTTTGAACTGAAACTAGAGCACTTGAACTCCTGGTGAGCTCAAGTTAGACTCTGGGGAACATGACTGGCTGAGAATGACTGACTTAGAGACAATTGGCTTGGATTCAAGTGAGAAATGAGCTCATTTTTGAAGAAATGATCCCATTTTGGCAGGAATGGTCAGAAATGAAAATGGTCTGTTCATTGTGAGCTCAGATGAGCTTGAGATGACTGATATTCTAACTGTCTTGAACTGACCAATGAGGTTGGTTGACTCCGACTGACTGGGGTCCGAGATGACCTAGGGGTAAAATGGTAATTTTCCTAATGAAAATGGGTAAAATGGTGCTTTTCTGAAACTGACTCAGGGTTTGACTCCTACACTGACCTAACAGAGTTGGCACTACACGAGGAGGGTTGTTTGAGAATGGATGAGGAAAATTTGGGGTGTTTACAGATGCCCCTCTTTGCTACTAAGCCGTCTTGAGGACGAGCTTAGTGGCAAAGAAAACACACCAAATTTGGGCTATAAAAATGCCCCAGTTAGAAGGATCTGACTGGATATGAAAATATTAGCCCTGATGAAAATGGTAGATATGAAATGGAGAATACAGAAGAAAAATTTTGACTCAAAAGAAGTGAGATTCAGGTTTTGCCTTTAACCTGGACGAGACAAAAAATACCTCATGTAGAAACGAAGCTCAGGTTTAACCCTTAACCAGATTAGGAAATGAAATACCTCATCAAAGGAGGCTCAGGTTTGCACCCTTATCCTGATTGGGCGGAAAATGAAATACCTCATCAAAGGAGGCTCAGGTTTGTACCCTTATCCTGATTGGGCAAAAAATGAAATACCTCATCAAAAGAGGCTCATGTTTGTACCCTTATCCTGATTGGGCGGAAAATGAAATACCTCATCAAAGGAGGCTCAGGTTTGTACCCTTATCCTGATTGGGCGGAAAATGAAATACCTCATCAAAGGAGTCTCAGGTTTGTACCCTTATCCTGATTGGGCGGAAAATGAAATACCTCATCAAAGGAGGCTCAGGTTTGTACCCTTATCCTGATTGGACAGAAAATGAAATACCTCCTCAAAGGAGGCTCAGGTTTGTACCCTTATCCTGATTGGGTGGAAAATGAAATACCTCATCAAAGGAGGCTCAGGTTTGTACCCTTATCCTGATTGGTAGGAAAATGAAATACCTCATCAAAGGAGGCTCAGGTTTGTACCCTTATCCTGATTGGGCAGAAAATGAAATACCTCAGCAAAGGAGGCTCAGGTTTGTACCCTTATCCTGATTGGGCAGAAAATGAAATATCTCATCAAAGGAGGCTCAGGTTTGTACCCTTATCCTGATTGGGCAGAAAATGAAATGGATTCCTCGAAGGAAGAAATCATGATGGAACCTTCGGATTTCCGCACAATGAATCCGATAGGGGTTTTGCAAAAGGATGAAATTGGTGTCCCTAAAGCTTGAAAAGGGGTTTGATTTTGGGTGCCTCATTGCTAAGACTAAATAACTTTTGAAATTGATGACCTTTTGCGAGAAAATGATTTGTGGCTTAACCTCAAGCCGAAATTGGACTGTCTATGGTGGGACAGTGGGGACACAAGGAAGTGTGCGAATCTAAGAGCCCATGCGCTCAGATTATACCAATAGATATGAACAAAGGTCAGTAATACTGATATGAACTAAAATCAAAGCTTGAACACTAGCTCAATTTCACCTGAAAGAGCTAAAATGGACTAAAATGGGCTCCTAGACACTTGGAAATGGTTTTGAACTGAAACTAGAGCACTTGAACTCCTGGTGAGCTCAAGTTAGACTCTGGGGAACATGACGGACTGAGAATGACTGACTTAGAGACAATTGGCTTGGATTCAAGTGAGAAATGAGCTCATTTTTGAAGAAATGATCCCATTTTGGCAGGAATGGTCAGAAATGAAAATGGTCTGTTCATTGTGAGCTCAGATGAGCTTGAGATGACTGATATTCTAACTGTCTTGAACTGACCAATGAGCTTGGTTGACTCCGACTGACTGGGGTCCGGGATGACCTAGGGGTAAAATGGTAATTTTCCTAATGAAAATGGGTAAAATGGTGCTTTTCTGAAACTGACTCAGGGTTTGACTCCTACACTGACCTAACAGAGTTGGCACTACACGAGGAGGGTTGTTTGAGAATGGATGAGGAAAATTTGGGGTGTTTACATGTCCTTCTTATTTCATACAACTTGTTCCATGATAAATGAATTTTCTAAAAATACTATTCCTTTTCCAAAATTTTAGAATGTCTTCCCAATCCATAAGAAGACTAGTCGTCAATCCTTTAATCGTGTCAAAGTCCACAAAAATTTATCGGATTAAGGCGAGAACAAAGGACAGTAAGATCACAAAGCAGTCAGAAAAACTCGCAAAATTGGATTCATCTCTTCAAGAATTGCCAGAGTTTACAGCGGTTCAAAAATAGGATGAACCATCGTTCCTAGTTCAGGATCCAACTGAAGACATCAATATCGGATCGGAAGATAATCCCAAAATTCTAAAGATCAGCACCAGTTTGAGCCCGAAAGAAAAGGAAAGGCTCACCAATTTTCTCAAACAACATGAAGAAGTGTTTGCATGGACTTATGAAAACATATCAGGCCTAGATACTAAATTAGTTGAGCATCGCCTCATCCTAAAGCCAGATGTTAAGCCAATTAAGCAGAAATTGAGAAAAATAGATCTTGGAATCGAGCAGCAGGTCAAGGAAGGACTTGAGGATTTGCTCAAAGTTGGGTTCATTCGAGTAATTAATTATCCAGATTGGTTGGCGAATATTGTAGCAGTTCCCAAAAAGAACGGCAAAGTTTGAATTTGTATCAACTTTTGTGATCTCAACAAAGCTACTCCAAAGGATGATTATCCGCTCTCAAACATTGATCTTTTGATTGACGACACGATAGGACATGCCATGTTCTCTTTTATGGACGGGTATTTCGGATATAATCAAATCAAGTTGGCCGCTCGTGACCAATCCAAAACATCCTTCACTATGCCTTGGGGCACCTTCTGTTACACTGTTATGCCATTTGGGCTTAAGAATGCTGGGGCAACCTATTAGCGCGCAATGGCTGCCATCTTCCATGACCAGATGCACAAAACCATGGATGCATATGTTGATGATATCTTGGTCAAATCCAAGGAAGAAGAAGACTATATTGAGGCTTTGAGACAAGTCTTCAAGCGACTCATTTTATTTAAGCTACGGCTCAATCCTCAGAAATGTGTTTTCGGAGTAAAATCAGGCAAGCTACTCGGTTTCATTGTCAGCAAAAAAAGGATAGAAGTAGATCCCGCTAAACCAAAGGCTATCATCGATATGCCACCTCTAACCAATCTCAAAGAGTTGCGTAGTCTTTAGGGACGTATACAGTCGATCTTAGGATTCATATCCAATTTGGCCATAAGGTGTGAACCTTTTAATCATCTACTCAGAAAAAAAGTGAAGTTTGAGTAGGGATCGGAGTGTCAGCAGTCATTCGAATGCATCAAGAAATATCTCCTCAATCCTCCTATTGTGAAGCCGCCAGAATTAGGTAAGCCACTTTTGTTTTATGTCTTAGTCAATCAGGTCGCCTGTGGCAAATTCTTGGCGCAATATGAAGAAGGCAACCTGATTGAGCACACCATCTATTATGTGAGTAAAACATTCACTGACTATGAAAAGAAATACTCTCAAATAGAGAAGACATGTTTAGCCCTGGTTTGGATGTGTCAGAAGTTGTGACACTACTTGTTAGCATCGAAGTTAAGATCCTGTCAAAATTAAATCCTCTCAAGTACATTCTCGAGCAACCTTGTCTCAGCGGACGAATTGCCAAATGGAAAGTCCTACTAATGCAATACGATTTGGAATATGTCTCTCAGAAATTCATCAAAGGCCAAGTACTTGTAGATCAATTGGCACATTTTCCTTTTGCAGAAGAAGTAAAAGCCGAAGATGATTTCCCCGATAAGCGGATATATAATATTCAACAATCTCCAGTTTGGAATTTATTCTTCGATGGTTCCAAGAATATGGTAGGCATAGGAATCGAGATCCTATTAATCACACCTGAGAAGGAGATGATTCTCTTTTCCCTTAAACTGGATTTCCAATGCACTCACAATATGATCGAGTATGAAGCTCTGATTCAGGGCTTGAAAATTTTACATGACTTCAATGTCAAGAGAGTGCATGCCTATGTTGATTCGTTGCTCGTCGTCAATCAAGTCCTAGTTGAGTGGCAAGTGAAAGATCAAAAGCTACTTCCCTATCAGAAGATTGTTTCATCCCTTATCAATAATTTTGAAGAATTTCAGCTTTTTCATATCAAGAGAGATTTCAATCAAATAGCTGAGGGCTTAGCCAACCTAGGCTCCATTATGTATTTCAGAAATGGTGAATCCTGTCACTCTTTCAAAATTGGCAGGCTCGATCAACCTGCCTTCATTCCAGTTATGCGAGTCAACCAGACAGAGCAGAAGAAGAAGCCTTGGTATCAGGATATCAAGAATTTCACCGAGACTGGTGAGCTTCCACCAAAGTTGTCAAAGAGGGAATAGAAAGCAATTCAGCGTATGTCTGCCTGATATTTTATTCTTGCCAATGTTCTTTATCGTCAAGGGTTCGGTTCTGAATATTCTAGATGCTTAGACGAAGATGAAGCCAAAGAAGTCATGCGGGAAGTACACAAAGGCATTTATGGTGGTCACGTCGGCTACCAAACTCTTATCAAGCAAATCGTTCGAGCAGGGTATTAGTGGAAGACTATGCAGCAAGATTGCTATTGTTTTATGAAGAAGTGCATTTAATGCCAGATGCACACACCTTCTATTCATGCACCAACAATATATCTATAATCTGTCGTGTCTACCTTTAGTCGATCCTCTATCTCAGCCCATTTTCTGCATTTTCTCATTATTTGACAGTAAACCACTGTCGTGTGTCTGCTATTTTCTGATTTTGAAATTCGTTTTTGGGTCTAGCTTAGGTGTATTCCATGAACTACACCTCGGTTTAGCTAAATAGTGAGAATCAACTATAACTCTTCTAGCCAATCTTACCATTTTATCATTTTTTTGTTTTTTGTAATATTTTAGCAGAAAACCCTGTTTAAGAGTTTGATCTAGTGCTAGGTGGGTCGTGCTTTATTATTCTGAAAATTCATTTTAGCTAAAAATTAGAAATCGACTAGATCTAGTCTAGCCGATTGGGCGGTTTTTCATTTTATTGTTTTCAGAATTTTCTTGCAGCGTAATGTATTAGTGAGGTATAGTTACAGTAGGTTAAAGTCAATTTAGTTTAAGTTTGTGTGGGGTTTCTGTTTTGTATTTGTGTTTGTCAAGTTGGGTTGGTCGGTTCGAATGTGTCGAATGATATCTGGATATTTTTCTGCATTGTCGTTTCATTATTAGTTTCATTTTGTTGTTGTCTTAGTGGTTCGAGTCTGAGTGGTTTTATATTGAGTTTGTTGAATTTAATTTTGTTTGTAGTTTGTCTAAAGTGAAAAAGAAAAGAAAGAAAAATTTTCAATATCGTTTTTCATAGTTTTAGTTAAAGTCGAATTTTGTGTTTGGTTTTAGAATAGATTTCTTTCCCAAGCTGGATGTCCGCCATTAGAGGTCCAGCTGAAGGTTAGGTGGTTTGGGTAAGTTTGATTTGAATTAGGTAGGTTCATTCCATTGTCTAGGTTCATTTGTGTGTTAGCATAGGAAACGTTTTTGATGCTTTGTTTAAGGCAAGTCCTGATTGTAGTATTATCTTAATTCATATGTGTGAAAATCATTTTTTTCATTACTAACATTTTCTTGCATTAGGTAAATATTAGTTGCATTAGATTAGTAATAGGGCAATTTCATTAATTAGGTTAAGTTGAGTTTTAGAAAGAGGGCAATTGAGTAATTGAGGTATAGAAAACGATTTTTGGTAACTTAGGATTTCTTCAAATTCGTGTGATACAATTAAAGAAAGCTTTGAATTTGGATATCCAGCCAAAGTAGCAAGGATTGAGTTTTTAATTTTTGGGAAACAACATTTGAAGTTTCAAATTACCTTCTTAAAAGGGTGACCACGATTTGGAGAAAGGGTTTAATTGCTATTTAAATTTTTTTTTAGAAAGTCAAAAACGTGTGAAACCCTTTGGGCTGGATGGTTTCTCATCCTCCAACTTTTCAAACTGGTTTTTAAGGTAATTAAGGAGAAGAATATCCTTTGGGCTGGACGGTTTTTTTATAACCCAAGTTTCCAAATTCATTATTACTCATTTACTCACTATAGTCTAACTTTCTATATTAACCTAGATTAGACTTAACCTTAATCCCTTTTAGTAAAGTGGAATTAGCTGTAGGTTAGTAATTAGTTCACCATTTAGGTAGGTGCTAATTAGTTCTTATTTAACCCCAATTAGACGTGTAACCAAGCTAGCCTTATTTAGTTCTTTCTTATTTTCGGTTTTAAACAAATAGATTTGATTTTAGGTTTCCATTTTAATTAGTTTGTCTAACCTATTCAACCTAGTGAGTCCATTAAGGTGTGGCGTGAACCTAGTCCAAGTTAAATCTATTATAAAACATCCCCTAACTAACCTTAGTCCCTAGTTAACCCTAGTTAGTATTTAATTTAGTTAAACTAATTAGTTCATTTGAGTTATGTTAGTTGTAATTCTAATGTTAAGTTTGTTTTGATTGTGCATGGCGTTTTTTTAGTTTAGCATTTAGTTTAGATTAGTGTATTAGATTGAGTTAATTGTAATACTTTAGATATTTTAAGTAGCATTACAGATTTAGTTAGGATAGTTTACATTTAGTGTGTTCTTGAGTTTATACTTAGAATTGATTCATGTTTTTTTTTTCTAGGTTCATGCATTTCTTTTGATTGTATTGAGTCTCTGTATATTGACTATCATTTAGTAGTGTTAGGACTGCTGTTGCATTTCATTTGCAGTCATAGTGTCAAAAGTGAATTTCCCCAAGTGAATAGTGCACTGATTCAAGAAACCGGTTTTTGGTCTGTCTTGCACTCGTCATTTTATGTGCAATTTTTTTGCGTTTTTCAATAATTTTTGCTCTATTCTCTTTATCAGCATGTTCACTGTCTGCTGACCAAAAATAAGCTCATTTTGAGTTGATTTGGTCTGATTTTTAAGCGTTTTCTAAACACAGCTTTTCGGGTTTTTCAGTTTCGGGTCCTGCGATTTCAAGATTTTTCCTGAATTTTAAACGCTTATATCTAGAGTTCCAGAAAGAATTTTTTAAATCCGTAAACGTTGTTAGATTCTTGAATCTGTCAGAAATAGAACAGAAGAAATTTCAGGAAATTTGGACTTTGTTTTCCCCTTCAACCACTCTGTTTGCAAAAAGTTGTCAGAATTCACTTTTGCACTAGTTAGGGGTAAAATAGTCATTTCATTGTTTTATTGATTTTCTGTAGTTTTTAGTGTTTTCCTGCATTTTAGCTAGTGCATCTTCATCCATTAACGTAGTTAGACCTAGATTAATTAGTTATTAGAATTAATTTGGTACTTTATTTGAATTTTAGTGTTAATTAGGATTTAAGTTGGTTAATTTCTGTAGAAGTAGGTTTATTTTAATTTTTAGATTAATTTGCTATAATTGTTGACTGACTTTTTATTTTATTTGTTTTAGGTTGAAAATCTACTAAAGATTACAAGGTTAATCTTGTCCAGAGTGAAAAAAGTGACATTTGGGTGAAAGGACAAAATTGCCCTTGGCGAGCAGAAGAAGAATTAAAGTTGCTTTTCTAGTTAATTGTAGTTTTCATTCTGTAATTGATTTAGAATTGCATTTGTAACTTAAATTCAGAGTTGTATAATTAATAAATTGAAATTTTTTAGAATTAACTTGAATATTTCCTGTTCCCTGTGGATTCGACCTGTACTTGCCACTTCTGTGGAAAGTTTGTTTTATTACTTTTGATAGATGATTTTCCAATTGTTTTTATTGAAAATATCTTTTAAAAATATCGTTTACAAAAAAATCCAACAAAATTTTGGCGCCATTGCCGGGGAACGGCGAATATATTCTGTTATTTCTTATATTTCAGTTTATTAATTTGAGTTAGTTAATTAGTTAATTAGTTGCTCTTATTTTTTTAGTTAGTAGGATTAGTAAGTAAATATAGGTTTAACATAGTTAGTACATATAGGATTCACGTGTTGTTTCTCTAGGATTCACTGAAAAATACATTCTGCAAGGAGCGATTAGACAGGTGGGTTTTAGAGAACCTAGTTTGTGATTTCCTGTATTTTTATTTCAGTAATTTAGATTAGTTTTGCTTTGTTATTTCTTTTAGCATAATTATTGAGTTCTGACATAGTATTTCTATATTGTTAGTTAGTTAGTCTTTATTTTTGTTACTTAATTTTAAGTATTTAACTTAGTTTGGATTTAGATTTAGGTTGGTTGCCTACATCTGGTCTTAGTACCAATGTATGCAGGGGCGAAGGGCTTTGAGAACCCCATTACATCCATTTGTTGACAACCCAGAGAGAATTCTACATTCTCCTCAAAGTTCGACAACAGTGGGCGATATGGATCCTCCAGCTCCAGTTCCTCCACGTGCTTTGAGGGAGTACTTTACTCCCACAGACTATGTTCAGGCATCCTGCATTCGGAGACCCGATGTAGGAGCGCCTCATTATGAGATTAAGGCCAGCATTATTCAGGTGCTCCCATCTTTCTATGGCCTTAGTCATGAAGATCCCTACAGACATTTAGATAAATTCCTCGAAATCTGTTCTACAGTTAAGATACAGAATTTTGATGATGATACATTGAGGTTGACCCTGTTCCCATTTTCATTGAAGGACAAGGCCAAGTACTGGCTAAAGTCTTTAGATTCAGTAGAAATAGGGTTGTGGGATCGGTTACAGTATGAGTTCCTGAGAAAGTACTTTCCCATCGATAGGACAAATCAGTATAGGCGAGCCATCACTCGCTTTTCAGAGCTAGATAGTGAGCAATTTCATGAGACCTGGGAGAGAATGAAGGATCTCCTTAGGAAGTGTCCCCATCATCAGGTGCCGAGATGGCAGCTGGTGCAGAGCTTTTACGATGGATTGTCTGACATGAATCATCAGATGATTGATTCTTCATGTGGTGGGACCTTCATGTTGAAGAGCGAAGATGAAGCATGGAGGCTATTTCATACGTTGGCAGAGAATTCTTTCCACCATGCTTCTAGTTCTCATTCGGATAGAGTTGCACCTAATATTCAAAAGAAGGGTGGTGTCCTCGAGATTGGTCCATCTACTGCATTACAGTTCAAGGTGGATATGATTGCTCTGAAGTTGGACCAACTTCTCACGGGACCATCTACCAGTCAGCAGGTGTGTAGTCTCTGTGCCAGTCTGTCACATATGATCACTGAGTGTCCTTCGGCAGCTCAATACTCTGAATTTGTGCAAGAACAAGTTCAGGTTGCTCAGGGTTACGCCAGACCTCAGAACAATCCATATTCCCCTACATATAATCCGGGTTGGCGTAACCATCCCAATTTTTCATGGAAGAATCCACAGCCTTCCACTCAGCTTCCTCCATCTTCTCAGTCGGCTCGGCCGCCAGCATTCACTCAGACATTTCAGAGGCCAAGCTATCCCAAGAGCACTTCTTGATTTCCTCCTCTGATCTCACAAGAGTCTGCCCCACAGACATCTTTCGAGGAGAGACTTCTCCAAGCATTTTAAGAGGTGAAAACCTCTAATCAGAATGCTTCTGAGAAGTGTAGCCAGATTTTGAGCTCACATACACAGTCCATTGCGAAGTTAGAGTCGCAAATGGGACAGTTAGCAGAGGCTATCAGTAGGAGACCTGAGGGTAGTTTGCCGAGTCAGGCAATCATGAACCCGAAGGGCAAGTATCAAATGAATGGAGGCCTGTACAGTACTGAGTCAGAGCAACAAGCCAAATCTGTTATGACTCTGAGGAGTGGACGTGAGTATCACGTCGAGAGCAGAGAGATGACCGATGAGCCAGATGCCAGCATTTCATCTTCTGCGACTCAGCCATCATCATCATCCCCACCCCAGTTCATAAGCAGGATAGGAGCGAGCCTTCTCACAAAGAGGAGGACCCCCTGATGTATATCCCCAAACCACCCTATCTCAAAGCATTAGAATCTCTCGGATTTAGAGGAAAACAAGGCATGAAGATCCAGGACATGCTTGAGATATTCAAGCCTGTGCAGATGTAAACACCCCAAATTTTCCTCCTCATTCAGTATTCATCCATTTTATGTGTCATTGCTTCTCATTGCATGAATTCAGCATATCATTTCATTGCATTGCATAGCATTGCATGTCATTACATCTCATTTTCGAGATCCGGCACTCCTTTTTTCAAAATATTCAATCCAGATTTGAGTTTTAGAGCTCTTCTTTCAAAAAATCAATTTTAAAACCTGGGTTTTATTCAATATTCTGTCATTTTCCAACCCCAGGACCTTGTATTTCGAAATGTTTTCTCATAAAACAATCTGGATTCACTTCAAATTCAAATCTCAACTGATTTCAATTCTCAGATAATAACCATTTAGGTGGTGTCACTTCTGAATTCCTTTGTTTATCAAATTTCTTAGAAATCTAGAGTTTTAGTCTGATCAGGACTCTGTCCTAGAGTCTTAGTCCAGTCAGGAGTCTGTTCTAAAGTCTGTTTTACTTCCATTTTCAATCCTTTCCGTTTGTTTTCGAAATTTAGGTCATTTTACATAGTCCAGTTTGTTCAGGACTCTATTTTAGAGTTCGGTCGAGTTAGGAGTCTAACCCTGACTGTATTTTCCAACTTGTTTTACCAATTTTTGATGAAATCTTTCAAAGACTATTTCATTTGGCTTTTTAAATTTCAAAATCTCAGAGTCCTAAGAGTTCAGGATTCTACCTCGGAGTTCCAGTTCGCTTGAGACCCTATTTTCAAAAATCTTGAATTTCAGTTATTGATTTTAACCCATTTTTAAAGTGATTTTCAGTGTTTATTCCAAAATTTTCAAAATTCGATGTGGGCCCACTCAGTTGGCACCATATCTAGAGGAGTTCTGACCCAGTTAGAACCCTATGCTATTTCAAAATTTTCAATTTTAAATTTTCTTTCAAAAATCTTTTGAAAATGCTTTCAATTTCAAGCTTTAAAATCATCATTTTTTGAAAAACTCAAGTAGGGCCCACTCGGGGTGGCGCCATATTCGAGTAAGTCAGGGCTAGACTAGGGTTATTCAGTGTCTTGGTTAGTGTTAGAGGTTTAGAGGAGTCAAAAACCATTTTGAAAACTCCTTTTGAAAGTTAGTTTTTAAAACTAGTGTTTTTAAAGGTTTTTAAAGGTGTTTTAAAAACCCAAATGTGAAAAATGCCAAGTGGCATCACATTTGAGGGTTTTTTAGGATAGGCTAGGGGTTAATTAGGGATTATTTAGATAAATTAGGCTAGGGGTTGGAAAGTAACTTCACCAAAAAATCGCCCCCCCCCTTAGAGAGTCCAAAATTTTTAAAACACTTGGTTTTAAACCTAAAATATTTTTATAAATAGAGGAAAAGAGGGGGACGATTTTCATTATTCACCTTCTTCAAATCTTGGAACTTCTCTCTCCTCTCCATCCCTTCCTCCATTGCTGCAACTCCAAGGTATTAATTTCTTCTCTTTTTCTTATTTTATTTAATGTTTTTAAGAGTTTAAATCTAGATCTAGGCTTGGACGCCCCTCATTATGAAGATTCAACCATGGTTCCACATCAAGAACCATCAAGAACGCTCCAAAAAGGTGATCTAACACTGTTTTGTGTGTTTTACAGGGAGTTTAATTCATTAGAATCAATTTTAGCATGTTCTTTTACATTATTAACCAATAAATCATGCGATTTACCCTTTTAATGGGTTAAATCCATGCTTTTAAAGGTAATATTAAATTCCAGCCATTGATTCCCAAATTTTTATTTATTTCTCTGTTTATTCATGTTTATTTTACGTTTTTCAGCATAGAAATAATTTTTATTTACTGTTTTATGGTTTATTTTATCATTTTTCATTAGATAATGCATGATTTCTTAAGTTTCTTAGATTTCTGTGTGTTTTAAGTTTAAAACAGTAAAGATAATGTTATTTCTTATTTTTGATTTTTTTATATGTGATGCATGAATATGTGATTGAATTACTGTAAAAAAATCAGAGATTTTGGACTTCGGGAACCCTATCAGAAAAATCAGACATCAAGTCGGGTTTCTAAAACTTGAAAATCGTTGTTAAAA
The DNA here is from genome assembly GCF_984573655.1 of Nuphar pumila. NCBI lineage: Eukaryota > Viridiplantae > Streptophyta > Magnoliopsida > Nymphaeales > Nymphaeaceae > Nuphar > Nuphar pumila. Next base: position 79,898,266 of record NC_143253.1, read on the forward strand.
TCAAGAAGGTAACTTGCAATGGTGTGAGTTTTCTCATCCGATGTTCGATTTAAGATATGTAAAGTTCCATGGATTCACATTGATTAGATCTAACTACTGTGAAATTTTGGGATTTTTTGATTACTGTTTAATATTTTTCCTCTGTCAGAGAATCTGATTTTCAATTTAAAACTCGTTAGGGATTACCAAAACCCTAATCAGACTTGTGTTATTCATAAATCCCAAATCACAGATTTGATTCATGATCTGTAAAAAGTGAGTATTGTTATTTTTCTAATCTCTGTTAACTCCTAAAATCTCAGATATTTTGGAATAGTACTGATATTTATCCCGGAATGTTTAATCTGCAATGTCTGTTTTAACTCATGTTTGGTTTGCAATATTCAAGTCCGGATTGTCGGAAGGGGATCTCACTGGTCCGAACTGCTTTTTCAGATCTGTAAAAAGTAAAAGTTCTGTTTTACTGTTTAATTTGCCTCTATAAAAATTCAGAGATTTCCATGGAGGATTGACCCATGGTTCGGGTCCTAGACTGAGACCAACTGGTGAATTAGGTCAAAAATAGTATATTTTAAGAACTTAATGCAATTTTCGGATTAATTCAATGTCAAAAACTTATTTTTATAATTCCAATCCGACATTAGGGTTATAACAAGTGCAGGTACTAAATTTGATGAATTTTGGAATCCGATTGATGGCTGAATTAAGCAAATTGCAAAACAGGGTACCCGAAGAATCCCGAAACACTGCCAAAATCACAATTTTTGTGATATTTCTTGATTTTCGTGTATAAGTGCATGTTTTTAGGGTTTGTTCATGTTTATAATCATGTTAGGATGTTTCATGTTTGATTTTGTGTTTATTTCCATCATAAATCTCAAGTTTTCTCAAAATCTATTTCAGAAAACCCTGATTTCAAGGCCATAGTCTTGCTATCAGTGGCATTTTGGTCATATGACCTAAATTTCGAAATTCTAAACCCTAATTTTCATATTTTTAATCATGTCACATCATACTTAGTTCAATTCATTCTTATTTGGATTTTAAAAGTTACAATTTTACCAAATATCTTTCTAAAAACCCTAATTTCAAGGCCATAGCCTTGTTATTAGGGGTATTTTGGTCATTTTGACCCCAATTTCGAAATTTCAAATTCCATTTTCATATTTATTCAATCTTATTTCATATTTTATCAACTTTGATTTAAGGGAATCATGGAAAAGGCTTATATCTAGCAAGATCCAGTAATTTCTAGATATTACTCGATAAACCTATAAAAGCACACATATATTCACTAACCAAGTTTTCTAGTTTTGCAGGTACATTGAAGTCTTTAATTTCTGTATTTTCAATTCAATTAGTGATGTAAATTAAATATAAACTTTGGAATAAGAATTTAAATTCCTGCATAGATTAGGATTTGCATTGCATATAGTTTTAAACTTTGATATATAACTGCTATGTATGCCAATTCATGCACATCTTTGCAAATTCACCATGGTCTACACGAATATCACGTGCACTAGCTCTTATGGAGTTGACAAACTTGGTGGAATTTGCATTTATGGCCATAGTCAGAATACGAATAAGACCCAGATTTGTAATCTTCATAGTAGCCACATTCAGCCTACACTCTTAGGCTAACTTCAAAAATGCACTGCATTTCTCAAAAATACAAAAAGATTTTCTCAATTCCTCAAATCCATATTCATTCATTTCATGCATTTGCCAATTCCAATTCAAATTTCAATTCAAAGAAGTTCATTTTCTCAAAATTTCCTAAGTCATATGGAGAAATCGATTTTCTGAGAATATGAGAATTTCAAAGAATATTTCAAGTGTTTCTCAAGTTAAAAAATCAATCTTTCAAGTTATGTATTCAATTCCTAGTTTGAATTCAGAGAAACCAAGTTTTCTCAGAATTGATTTTCATAAAATTCCAAGATTTTCCCAAAAATCGATTTTTACTTTTCTCAGAAATATTTTCCAAGTCCTAATTCACGATTTTTCATGTGATATCCTTTCCAAGTACTTCAGTTATTCAAAGCAAACATCATGTTTTCAAAAGTGCATTTTCAGAAATTCATAGCACATGCCTGATTCTTTGTGCATTTAGGAATTAGAATATGATTTAGACAAGTTGAGCAAAGCTAAGCACACAACTGATCCTTGGTTCAATTACCCCTGGTAAAGGCACCAGGAACGGTTGAACCTCGTACCAACAGGCGAGTCCCATTCTTCGGAATTATTACGCATTTTAAAAACGGAGGCGAGTTATTTTCAAAATATTTTTCAAAGGTCAGTTTGACTCGCAAAAAGTAAAAATTTTGCGATGATAACTGGTTTGGCGATCGTGATCGGACCTGTCTTCGCCTGATCAATTATGTGCTTAACTTAGTTCAAATTGTCAAAATCCTGTTCCATGGAATGTCAGCTTTTACTTTCTGTTATCATGTGAACCTAGGACCTAGATTTGAACCCAGCTGACATGGATTGCATGTAGACTAGGCATGGTTTGGTAGGACCATATTGAGGAGGAAATTCTTCATGCTCACATAGACTTAGGTCTAATACAACCCTCCTCAATCTAGAAATTGTATGAAAACAATGCTTGCTTCTTCAAATTTTTCAAAAATCTATCTCTTTAGGACTTAGAGCCTTCTGATTTGATTGCATGTGATCATATTTTTAAAAACCACCCTACCTATATTGTCTCGGTCTTCACGTTGCTGGGCTCTCTTCCAAAACCATAGTTCGGGACAGAGCCTCACAAATGGGCCACTTATTTGGGTGAAAACCCTCCTACCACGTACCAAGGGCCATAGTTCAACGTATATCGACAGGTGCTCAAGGATGTTGGAAAACTTGAACCTAGAACCGGAGAATTTGATTTTATGCCACATACATCGAGCCTTGGCTTGAGTATATAGGCATAGCATGATTGGACACAAATGATCTGGACCTTAGAGTTAGGATTAAGGTCCTACAACTATTTCAAAAATTTGTGCATCTAGACTCAACTTTAGGGAATGCTGTATGTGCATACTTGTTTGTTCAGGATGTAATTGAATAGTCATTTCCTTTTTATTTTTCATATTTTCCCAATTTTCTAAAATACTGGACGATTTTCAAAAATCCCTGATTTTTTCATCCATTTCTATATACTATCTAAAAATTCTTGTTTTACTCAAACCCTGGACGATTTTCAAATTCTCCTTTATTTTCTTCAAAACTCCAGGTGATTTCCATTCTTTCGTTCTTCTGGATCTCGAATTTCCTACTTCATTTTATCCTGCCTGCATTTTATTCAAAATCCTCTTATTTCCCCAAGTCTTATTCCAAATTTTTCATGTTTTCCAGTCTACTCTGATGGCATCCAGTCAACTTGATTCAGTCTTTCGTGAGGGTCACATCTCCTATGAGGTGAGACAAGGTCTTCCTGAACATCGAGTCCTCAGCACCGAATCCTTCATTCCCCGGTGGTATTATTCATGGCTCAAGAACTTCTCTCATATGTTTCCGGACCATTTGGATGAGTATGGATTGGAACTAGCATCCACAGTGGGAAAGCAGACAGTCAACGACAATTTGATCCATGCACTAGCAGAATGGTGGAATCCGAGCACTTCTACTTTCTGGTTCCCATGAGGAGAAATGACATTGCTAATGGATGAATTTTCAGAAATTATGGGATTACCTGAACCAGTTGGTCACCCTGGAGATCCATTAGAGAAGCAGTTTGGATTAATGTCAAGGGTCTGGACCCCCGAGATGCTTTAGCCCGCATGACAGGATGTAAGTCTTAGTCTTTGATCGAAGAAGATGGAAATGAATATGTGAACCTGCTCAAAATCTACAAACAGTATGGGACATTTGTGGAAGTCAGTTCCTTATCTCGAACAACTCGAGAAAGAATTCAGCATGCGATGGTTTTGTGCACGGTGGGATTAGCTTTCTTTCCCGATGGACGAAATTATATGGATATCAGAATAGTTCAGCTTCTAAGGAGATGGGGAAGTCGACAGACCAGCCGCCTCTCGATAGCCATGGCCGCACTCGCTTTTCTATACCGAGGGTTGACTCATTTCACGCTCGGAGAATCTATTTTAGTTGAAGGGTGCACTTATGCATTGCAATCCTGGTTCCTCCGGCATGTGCCAGCCCGAGCCAGTTCATTCAGATATAATGGTGAAAAGCTTCTGCCAGTTGCGCTCTACCGGTTCTTGATCGATAACCTTCAGGAGGAAGAAGTCGTATGGGACTACTTTGATCGTCATGAATCACCACCCAGATACACATACGCTTATGGCAAGCGGTTCAGGCTACTTGGCCCCTTCTTCTGTGCCTACTACCATCCGGAGCGGTGTGTCAGGCAGTTCTCTCAGAGACAGAAGCGCGTAGAGATTCGTCCACTATCAGGGGTCTTGCCAGAGTTCGATCTCACATCAGATCAGTGGTCCGGAGCATACCATTTTGCCAGACATGGCTGGGATTCTTTTGTTACTCTCACTATCCTAGCCCTCGAATGTCCTCTGATTATCAGGAGTGGTGGAAAATTGTTTGTCCCCCTCCCCTTTGTCAAGTGTATTATTAAAATCATATTTTCAATAAAATTCCTTTAATCTTCAGTTCATCTTGGTTTGACGACCTCGCCTAAGTAACAAGGCATATTTTCAGTTGTTTATTTTGCAAGGAATAGCAGCGCAATTGTCATAACTCCAGCGATGACTCAATCCCTAGTAATGGGATATTATTTCAATTGTCTACCAAAATTCTCAACAAATATCTTCCTCCAAACCAAATTTCTTTCAAAAGCCTAACCATCAATTCTGCTCTGCAGAGAGCGTTAGCAACCTCCAGGGAGTTGTCGTAACATTCAATGGTTCATACAAGGTCCGAAAAGAAAACCACATCAGTTGAAGGCATCACGTACTCAGTCGCGTCAGAAGAGGAAATGGACTCGCCCCGTAGTCAGAGTCAGCAAGCACAGGATGACGTGGATCCTCAGATATACGTCATGTTCAAGAAAATGATGACCAAGATGCTGGCAGAGCAAGCTGAAGCCAGTGCTGAACAGACTCAGATCAAACAGAAGGATAGGGGCCACACGGCCAGGAATGTGAAGATCAATAAAAAGCAGAATCGTCATGAGGAAATGCCTGATGAGTCAGAATCAACAGATGATACTGACAAAGAGTATGAAAATAAGCAAGAATTCAAAAGGTCGACTCAGGGGCAGGGGTTGGCCTACAAATTCAAGAATCAGTCTGTTGACGAACCTACGCAGTCACAACTCAAAGATGTGATGAAGATGGTTAAGGATCTTCAAGCTCGTGACAAGGGCAAAAGAGTCTTTGCAACTGAAGACTTCTATGATGGACTGGATGGGGATGATCATCTTGATAATCTCCCCAAGAAATTTATCAAGTTTGATGGTTCAGGTGATCCAAAAGCACATCTCGCCCTATTCTTCGCAGAATGTTCCAGGTTCAAGAGGAACAATCGTGCCTTATTTCTCTGCTTTCCTCGCAGTTTGGAAGGTGTCGCAGCAAAGTGGTACTCAAAGCACATTAATTCGATAGAACTGAAAGAGTTCGACAAAGTGGTCAATATATTTATTGAGCACTTTCTATTCAATGTTGAAGCACTCCCGACTCTCAGTCATCTCTGCAGTCTCAGGCAGAAGGAAAACGAGAAGGCCAGGGATTTCATTCATAGATGAAGATCCGCTTGCAATAAGATGCGTGAGCCAATAGCAGAAAGGCACGCACTATCTTTGATCTTGAGCAACTTCTTACAACCCCTGAGGGGACTGATTTCTACATCTCCATCGAAGAGCTTCATAGAACTGACAGAATGAGCCGAATGGCTCGAGTTGAGTATGGAGAACGGATCTTATGAAGGTTTTATGTTTACAAAGAATAACAGTCAACAAGAATCAAAGAAGAAAACCCATTTTACCTACTCTGCCAGTAATAGCAAGAATCAGAACAAAGGAAATGGGAAAAATCATAGTTATGCTTCAGAAGGGTCAAATCCCAACAAAAGTGATTAGAAAGGCAAGTTGATTATTCAATATGATAGGCAGACACAACAGACCCTCGAACAGAGATCAAGACCACAGGAAAAGCCGAAGCGGGAAGGATGGAGTTATAACCGCAAGTTTACTCCTCTAGACCAGTCCCTTGAGACAGTATTAGAATATATGCTCGGCAATGATATAATTAAGCTTCCAAGGGTAGCTGACCCGCCAGTGGTTATGGGAAAAATGAAGGACAGATTCTGCAAGTTCCACCGAACTGTGGGACATGATACCGAGAACTGTTTCGTTCTCAAAAACATCATACAAGATTATATTGGCAAAAATCTGTTGGTAGAAGGGGTTGAAGATGAGAAAATGGGAATTCTAAATCAGCCTTTCTTGCAGCACTCAACAGCAATGATATCTGATCATCCCTTTCAGCCACAAGATCATATCCAGCCATGCCCTAGCAGCGATATCAAGGTACAACATCAGGTATTAGTGTTGCATAAGGCCCAGTCCAGTTCTCAAAAGATGGACCTTGTTTCAGCATTCAGTAAGCTGAAAGTTTCGAGAGAGCCCGCTGGAGTATCTCCAGAGGTAGCCAAAAGAATGCCGTGGTTACCCAAGAGCTTTGTCAAATCTACTTCGAAAAAAGGGAGAACATCAGAAGAAAAGATCGATACAGTGCAAAGACCAATCACTGCCCTCTCTAATATCCGTATCTTTGAGTTGGCATGTGCCTCTCCTAAGCATCAGCAAGTCCTGGACGATTTACTGCGAAAAATCAAGGTCAAGCCAGGCACCACACCTGAAGACATGGCTCAGAACGTTAATCAGGCCATGACCAATGCTCCCATAACCTTCTCAGATGAGGATCTGCCAAAACCTCATGCATTTCATAACAATGCCCTGTACATTGTAGTGCGAACCCGGGGAATGACTGTACCCTACGTGCTTGTAGATGGAGGCAGTAGCCTCAACATTTGTCCTGAAATGACTGCCAAGGCTCTGAGTATAAAAGAAGAAGAGTATACACCGGATCCGATCACCATTTATGGGTTCGATAATCATGGACAGACAACAATGGGAAAGATCTTCTTGGAAATATTTATCAACTACTCTGTTCATACAGTGCTTTTCCATGTCGTCAACGTGCCACCAACATATAATCTTCTCCTGGGGAGAACATGGATTCATAATGCCAACGTCGTACCATCCACTCTGCATCAGTGCATCAAATGGTCTAAAGGTGGCATGATAACTACTGTTTTGGGGGAAGATCCTGAAGAGAGGCTACCTGAGCCTATGATCCCTAGGCCAACTTATACTGCTGATATCCCCAGCATTAGGGAAAGTGAAGAGGTTGTTCTCAGTGAAAGCCTTGAAATGCTAAAGTTAGAAGCAACATCAAAGACAAACCACACAGTAGCAATGGTCCAATGGCAAGGACCACATTTCTTTAAGATCGGAGGTCGTCTCGATTACAGTACTTTCAAGGACCATCCTCTTTTCCCGCAGTTTGTTAGAACCAAGAAAGGGTTTGACCTGTTACTGAAGCATGGTTATTAGCCTTTCAAAGGATTGGGCAAGAACGAAGATGGCCGACTAGAGCCAGTGGTCTCTGATCATCATCTGCATAGGGCAGGATTGGGATTCATGGGCAAAGGATCTCACAAAAATACTATCTTCATTAAAGGGATCCATTAAAAATTTTCTACCATCTGTCTTTTCTATTTTATTCATTTGATTTCTGCAGTTTGCAGGGACAATGTCCCATTTCAGTTTATTTTAAATGTCTTTATTTCATTTCAAGTCTTCAATAAAGTTATCAATTTTCTTGTCTATCTGGATGTCATCCTTCTCTTATTCCTCTGCAATTTGTCTTCAAAATTCATTGTTCTTATCTTTTTTATTCTCATGCAATTTATGTCATAGTGAATGAACTTTTTCTAAAAGCTATTCCTTTTCAAAGTTTCAGAATGTCTTCTCAACCGATAAAAAGATTAGTCATCAATCCTTCAATCCTATCAAAACCGACAAAGATACATCGGGTCCGGGTAAAAGCAGAGGACAGTAAGGTCACAAAGCAGTCAGAAGAAATGGCAGAAGTTGATTCGTTGCTTCCAGAGTTGCCAGAATTTGCAGCGATTCAGAAACAAGATGAACCATCGACCTTAGTCCAGGATCCGACTGAGGACATCAATATTTGTTCAGAAGATAGTCCAAAAATTCTCAAGATCGGCACCAGCCTAAGTACAGATGAGAAGGAAAGGCTCATCGACTTTCTCAAGCAGTACCAAGAAGTATTCGCATGGACTTATGAAGATATGCCAGGTTTAGATCCTAAATTGGTGGAACATCGACTCGTTCTGAAGCCTGATGCGAAACCTGTTAAGCAAAAGTTAAGAAAAATGGATCCTCGAATCGAGCAACAGGTCAAGGAAGGACTTGAGGACTTGCTTAAAGCAGGATTCATTCGAGCAATAGATTATCCAGACTGGTTGGTGAATATCGTTGCAGTTCTCAAGAAAAATAGCAAAGTGCGAATTTGTATTGACTTTCGCGATCTCAATAAAGCTACTCCGAAGGATGACTATCCACTCCCAAATATTGATCTCCTAGTTGATAGCATGGCTGGGCATGCCATGTTCTCCTTCATGGATGGATACTCCGAATATAATCAGATCAAGTTGGCCGCTCGTGACCAATCCAAAACATCCTTCACTACGCCATGGGGCACTTTCTGTTATACAATCATGCCGTTTGGGCTCAAGAATGCTGGGGCAACCTATCAGCCTGCAATGTCTGCCATTTTCCATGATCAGATGCACAAAACTATGGATGCATACGTTGATGACATCCTGGTCAAATCCAAAGAAGAAGAATATCATATTGATGCTTTAAGTCAAGTCTTTAAGCGACTCATTCTTTAGAAAATGAGACTCAATCCTCATAAATGTGTCTTCGGGGTTGAATCAGGCAAATTGCTAGGCTTCTTGGTCAGCAAAAAGGGGATAGAAATGGATCCCGCTAAAGCAAAGGCCATCATTGACATGCCACCTCCAACTACTATTAAGGAATTGCGTAGTCTTCAGGGACGTATGCAATCAATTCGGAGATTCATATCCAACCTTGCCATGAGATGTGAACCTTTCAATCACCTACTCAGAAAAGGAGTGAAATTTGAATGAGGACCAGAGTGTCAGCAATCGTTTGAACGTATCAACAAATATCTTCTTAATCCGCCCGTTCTGAAGCCACCAGAATTGGAAAAGCCTCTTTTGCTATATGTTTCAGTTAACCAAGCCGCTTGTGGCAGATTCTTGGCACAATATGAGGAAGGCAGTTTGATTGAACATGCCATCTATTATGTAAGCAAAACTTTCATTGATTACGAGAAGAAATATTCTCAGATAGAGAAGACATGCCTAGCATTGGTATGGATGTGTCAGAAGTTGAGACATTACCTGTTAGCATCAGAAGTCAAGATTCTCTCAAAACTTAATCCTCTTAAGTATATTCTCGAACAACCATTTCTCAGTGGACGGATTGCTAAGTGGCAAGTCCTATTAATGCAGTATGATCTGGGGTATGTTTCTCAGCAATCTATCAAAGGTCAAGCAATTGCGGACCAATTGAAAGATTTTCCTTTGGCAGAAGATGTTAAAATAGAGGATAATTTTCCCGATGAACGGATCTGTAATGTCAACCAATCTCCAGTTTGGAATCTATTTTTCGATGGATCCAAGAACATGGTCGGCATAAGGATCAAAATCTTGCTGATCACACCAGAGAAAGAGATGATCCCCTTTTCTCTGAAACTGGATTTTCAATGTACCCATAATATGGCTGAGTATGAAGCTTTAATACAAGGTATGAGAATTTTGCAAGACTTCAATGTTAAGAGGGTACACACTTTCGGTGATTCATTGCTCGTAGTCAGCCAAGTCAAAGCTGAATGGCAGGTAAAAGATCAGAAGTTGCTCCCTTACCAAAAGATCGTTTTAGCCCTTATCAACAATTTTGATGAATTTCAGTTTTTCCATATCGAAAGAGAGTTTAATCAAATAGTTGATGGTTTGGCCAGCTTGGGCTCCATTATGTCTTTCAGAAATGGAGAGTCCTGTCGTTTTTTTGAAATCGGTAGACTTGACCAACATGCCTTCGTTCCGGTAATGCAAGTCAACCAAGCGGAATAGAAAAAGAAGCCTTGGTACCAAGATATTAAAAACTTTATTGAAACTGGTGAGCTTCCACCAGAACTATCAAAGAAGGATAAAAAAGCAATCCAACATATGTTCGCCCGCTATTTTATCTTTGCCAATGTTCTTTATCGTCGTGGGTTCAGTTCTGAGTATTCCAGGTGCTTAGACGAAGAAGAAGCCAAAGAAATCGTGCGAGAAGCGCATGAAGGTATTTGCGGTGGTCATGTCGACTACCAAACCCTTGTTAAACACATCATTCGGGTAGGATACTATTGGAGAACCATGCAGCAGGACTGCTATCGTTTTGTGAAGAAGTGCGTTCAGTGTCAGATGCACGCACTTTCCATTCATGCGCCAGCCACGTACTTGCAATCAGTCGTGTCTCCATGGCCATTTTCTATGTGGGCCTTCGACGTCGTAGGACCCATCACTCCTTCAGCTTCCAATGGTCATAAATATTTCCTTGCCGCAACAGAGTATTTCACCAAATGGGTTGAAGCCGCACTCTGCGTACAGTGGAAGGTCGACATGTAGTCTCGTTCATTCATAAGAACATTCTTTGTCGTTTCGGTATACCGCATAACATCGTGTCAGATAATGGTACTCATTTCAAGAATGAGAGAATGAAGTTCTTTTGTTCAAAATTCAGAATTCATCATCATTTTTCAGCTCCTTATTATCCACAAGGAAATGGTCAGGCAGAAGCAACCAACAAGACTTTGATTCGCATCTTGGAAAGAATCGTTGAGATGGGTCATGATTGGCACGAGAAAATCCATGATGCACTTTGGGCATATCGAACTACCATTCGAACCCCAACCAATGCAACTCCTTTAGAACTTGTTTATGGGACTAAGGTGGTGTTACCTCTTCATGTTCAGAAGCCCGCCCTTAAGTTCGCATCTCTTTTAGAGCTACCACTCGATCAGTATCAGCAACAGAGATTGGTACAGTTGGATTTACTCGATGAGAAAAGACTCAAAGCAGCAGAGCACACTCAGTCTTATCGTCAGAGGATAGCAAGGCAATATGCCAAATCAGTCATCGAAAGGAGATTCCAAGTTAATGACTTGGTCCTTAGATCAATGGCTCATCTCAGGCAACGTCCACGTGGCAAATGGCCACCAAACTGGGAAGGTCCCTACGTGGTGAAAGAAGCGTTGCCCCGTAATTCATATCGTCTGATTAATGCAGACGGGGTAGAACTATCCGACCCCATTAATGCTCGACATTTGAAGAAATTCTATACCTAGAAAATCTCTATTCTATCTTTTGTATTCTTCAAAAATTCCCTTTCAATAAATGATCAATTATTCTTTTATTGAAATATCTCTCTTCCCCAGAATATACTGGGGCATTCTTGTTATAAAGTTGCCTTTTATTCAAAACAACCTGTGTGCAGGCAAGATCTAATAAATCTCTCATTTTGCACGCATGTGCACTCAGTTGCATCCTTTGCATTTGCATTCATCTGCATCCATTTTACATTAAGCCTTATCACCCATTCAGGATAAGGGATAAATCCTGAGACCCCGGCAAGTCGTCCAAGTCATCGTCAATTGATGACCCTTCAAAATCCAGTGCTCGTACTGGTAACCTTTTTAAAAATCCAGTGCTCGTGCTGGTAATCTTTTAAAACCCAGTGCTTGTGCTGGTAACCTTTCAAAATCCAGCGCTCGTACTGGTAATCTTTTAAAACTCAGTGCCCGTACTGGTGACGTTTTTTGAAAATCCAGTGCTCGTACTGGTAACCTTTTAAAACCCAGTGCTCGTACTGGCAAACCTTTTAAAATTCAGTGCTCGTACTGGTATTCTTCCCAAATCTGGTGCTCGTGCTAATACTTTTCTAAATCCTGTTGAAACTCTTTCGGTTTTCTTCCTAGTCAACGTTTCCAAACACAAAACATATTGGTCTAGTTTTCTTTCCTTCAAATGTCTTGAATTGGTCTAGAAGATCCGAGTTCTGACTCGAATTTTCTTTCAAATCCAATTCAGAATTGGTCTAGAAAATCCGAGTTCCGACTCGAATTTTCTTCCAAATCCAATTCATCTAGTTTTCTTTCCTTCAAATGTCTTGAATTGGTCTAGAAGATCTGAGTTCCGACTCAAATTTTCTTCCAAATCCAATTCAGAATTGGTCTAGAAAATCAGAGTTTCGACTCGGATTTTCTTTCAAATCCAATTCGCTTAGCTTTCCTTTAAAAGTTCGAACTTCTACTCAAACTTTCCTGCAAATTTGGCAATTGGTCTAGAAGATCCGAGTTCCGACTCGAATTCTCTTTCAAAATCCAATTCATCTAGTCTTTCCTTGAAGATTTGAATTCTGATTCAAAGCTTCCGACCGAACCCAGTTTTCCACTGGTCCGGTTAAATCCAATTTTCAAATTGGTTCTTTTATGAAATCCAACATTGTCTTGATTGCTTTACCAAATCTTGTATTTGTATTGATGATCTTTCAAAATCCAGTGCTCGTACTGGTAACCTTTTAAAATCCAGTGCTCGTACTGGTAGTCTTTTAAAATTCAGTGCTCGTACTGGTAATCTTTCAAAATCCAGTACTCGTACTAGTAGTCTTTTTAAAAATCCAGTGCTCGTACTGGTATCCTTCAAAAATCCAGGGTTCGTACTGGTAATCCTTTAAAATTCAGTGCTCATACTAGTATTTCTATCAAAGTTCGGTCTTCATACTGGTCACAACATAAATCTTATATTGGGGTTCAGACTCAATGTTAATCTTCAAACCTGCAAACCAAACAATCTGTATCAGACCCTTGGGTTGTTCCATTCTGTTAATCTGACATTCGGGTTGCCGATTTTGTCAGACCTCTAGTCATTCGTGTTATCAAGCAGTTCTTTGAGTTATCAAAATCTATCAAAATCAATCGTCAAGTACTTCTCTTGCGAGGAACCCTTTTTTCAGAGAGAGTTCGAGGGAGCTCGTTTCTTTTTGCATGTCTTTATTGTTTGTTCGTTAAACCCCTCTTTCTAGGGAGAGATTGAAGGGACTCGTGCTTCACGAACAGTTTGCAAAATAATCTTTATTGTCACGCAAGGAACCCTTTTTCTAGGAAGAGTTTCAATAAAAGCTCGTCCTCCTTGTAATCTTAAATGTCTTTTGTTAGGCCACCGCCGTCGTCGAGGACCCTTTTTCCAGGGAGAGTGTGATGGACTCATTCCTCTATGATATCCTTCCAATCTTTGTTAGCGGCCCCCTTTCTATAAGAGAAGCCTAGAAATAGGGAGTTTTGACGAAAGCTTAATTTCTCTTCGAAAGTTCGTTTTGCAAACGCCTCCTTTTCAGGGAAGAGAGGAGTATCTTTTTATTACCCATTCAGGTAAGGGTCAAGTCTGAGTCTCTCCTTTGAGGAAAGGAGAGGAGAATCTAGCCACGGATGTGTCATTTAGATCTCAAGTGATTTCTTTCACCAAGGATTCCAAGAATATTTTGCCAATTTGTCATGAAAAATAGTTGTTGATCTCAAAATCTTTATTGCATAAAATTGTACCTCGAAATACTTCAGTATTACTTTCGAAAGGACAGAGCTTTCGCGAAAAAGGATTCAAAGTTCATAATCTTTCTATTGGCCGACCAAGAGGATGAAGAATAAATCCGCGATATGGCCAACAAAGAAAATTCAATGTTGTTGCAAAGCCAGAAGTGATTGATATTGATCGCAGTCAATGGCATATTTTTAAAGATCATTCTTGGAAAATAAGCAGTCAAAATATCTTGGGTGATACAGAAAAATCCACTCAACCTTCATATCTCCTCAATCACCTAAGCTGCAATTAACTATCTGCTAAAGGGATTTCTCAATTGTCGTCAAGATGAAGACGAATTATGCGAGTCAACCCCCGGGGCCAAAGAAGATTTGAATCATCTCCAAGATGACAGAGTTTGTGATGGATCTTTCCAGGGAAAGTCCAGATCACCGTCGAGATGAAGGCGAGTGTGATGGACCTACCGACAAACCCTAAAAGATATTTAATTTCTGCTATCATCAAGAGATTCCCAACCAATGAGCCAATAATCGTCAAGATAATCCCTGAGAGAAAAGAAGGATCAGAACATCTCTGAGATGAAGGAGTTTGTGACGTACCCTTCCCAAAAAGAGAGAAAAGTCAGGACATCTCCAAAATGAAGGATGATGTAATTCCCGAAAAATCCAAGAGAGCTCCAATTCTGTCGAAAAAAAAAAGAGTATAGACAGAAAGACCATTTTGAGAAAAGAATCCCAGGATATCAGACTGCCGAATCTATCAAGAATCTTCTTTAATTTTGTGAAATTCTTTTATCAATATCCTTTCACCAATAGCTCTCGCAATATCAAGAATATATTCTTTTCCGCCCATATCAAGGAAATTGATAGCTTCCTTGAGAGAAAGTCAATGGCAATGATATTTGAATTCGAATCTTGATTCTACGGAGTTAAGCCCAGTCGGAGGTAATACTTCAGGTAGACAAAAGGGAATATTTTTCATATATATGCTTATCATTCTTGAATTAACCACAATTTTTATCTTATTGGCAATCTTTTCAAGTTATCTTGACATGAAGTGAGAGCTTGATGTCTATTTTGATGTATCTAGGCATTGTTGTTATCCCTTTTAGGATCAGATGATGGGAGTCATCCAAGATCCTTCCCCTTTTTGTTTTAATTTGAGCGCCTAGGCTCTCAGATTAGCACACTTCCCTGTGTTTCCCACTGTCCCACCATAGACAGTCCCCATTCAGGGTAAGGGTTAAACCTGAATTTTTCTGCAAAAGGTCATCTGTCTTAAAAGCCATACAGTCTCAGCAATGAGACGCCCAAGATCAATCCCTTTTCAAGCTTTAGGGAAACCCCCTTTCTTACTTTTGCAAACCCCTCTCAGATTTGTTGTGCAAAATTCGAAGGTCTCATCATGGTTTCTTCATTCGAGGACTCCGTTTGTCGTCCCCTTTCAGGTTAAGGGTTAAGCCTGAGCCTCCTTTTTCCACGAGGTATCGTCCCCTTTCAGGTTAAGGGTTAAGCTTGAGCCTCGTTTTTCCACGAGGTATCGTCCCCTTTCAGGTTAAGGGTCAAGCTTGAGCCTCATTTTTCCACAAGGTATCGCCCCCTTTCAAGTTAAGGGTTAAGCCTGAGCCTCGTTTTTCCACAAGGTATCATCCCCTTTCAGGTTAAGGGTCAAGCCTGGGCCTCGTTTTTCTATGAGGTATCGTCCCCTTTCAGGTCAAGGGGTTAAACCTGAGCCTCATTCTGATGAGGTATTTCATTTGTCGTCCCATCCAGGTTAAGGGCTAAGCCTGAGCCTCATTTCGATGAGGTGAATCTTCTTCTTTATTATTTATGCTATATCTACCACCATCATTTGAACTAATTCTTTCATACCCAGTCAAATTTATCTAACTGGGGCATTTTTATAGTCTGAATTTGGTGTGTTTTTCTTTTCCACTAAGCTCGGCCTCTAACCAACTTAGCAGCAAAGAGGAGCATATGTAAACACCCCAAATTTTCCTCCTCATTCAGTATTCATCCATTTCATGTGTCATTGCTTCTCATTGCATGAATTCAGCATATCATTTCATTGCATTGCATAGCATTGCATGTCATTACATCTCATTTTCGAGATCCAGCACTCCTGTTTTCAAAATATTCAATCCAGATTTGAGTTTTAGAGCTCTTCTTTCAAAAAATCAATTTTAAAACCTGGGTTTTATTCAATATTCTGTCATTTTCCAACCCCAGGACCTTGTATTTCGAAATGTTTTCTCAGAAAACAATCTAGATTCACTTCAAATTCAAATCTCAACTAATTTCAATTCTCAGATGAGACCCATTTAGGTGGTGTCGCTTCTGAATTCCTTTGTTTATCAAATTTCTTAGAAATCTAGAGTTTTAGTCCGATCAGGACTCTGTCCCAGAGTCTTAGTCCAGTCAGGAGTCTGTTCTAAAGTCTGTTTTACTTCCATTTTCAATCCTTTCCATTTGTTTTCGAAATTTAGGTCATTTTACATAGTCCAGTTAGTTCAGGACTCTATTTTAGAGTTCGGTCGAGTTAGGAGTCTAACCCTGACTGTATTTTCCAACTTGTTTTACCAATTTTTGATGAAATCTTTCAAAGACTATTTCATTTGGCATTTTAAATTTCAAAATCTCAGAGTCCTAAGAGTTCAGGACTCTACCTCGGAGTTTTAGTTCGCTTGAGACCCTATTTTCAAAAATCTTGAATTTCAGTTATTGATTTTAACCCATTTTTAAAGTGATTTTCAGTGTTTATTCCAAAATTTTCAAAATTCGATGTGGGCCCACTCAGTTGGCACCATATCCAGAGGAGTTCTGACCCAGTTAGAAGCCTATGCTATTTCAAAATTTTCAATTTCAAATTTTCTTTCAAAAATCTTTTGAAAATGCTTTCAATTTCAAGCTTTAAAATCATCTTTTTTTGAAAAACTCAAGTAGGGCCCACTCGGGGTGGCGCCATATTCGAGTAAGTCAGGGCTAGACTAGGGTTAGTCAGTGTCTTGGTTAGTGTTAGAGGTTCAGAGGAGTCAAAAACCATTTTGAAAACTCCTTTTGAAAGTTAGTTTTTATAACTAGTGTTTTTAAAGGTTTTTAAAGGTGTTTTAAAAACCCAAATGTGAAAAATGCCAAGTGGCATCACATTCGAGGGTTTTTTAGGATAGGCTAGGGTTAATTAGGGATTATTTAGATAAATTAGGCTAGGGGTAGGAAAGTAACTTCACCAAAAAATCGCCCCCCCTTAGAGAGTCCAAAATTTTTAAAACACTTGGTTTTAAACCTAAAAAATTTTTATAAATAGAGGAAAAGAGGGGGACGATTTTCATTATTCACCTTCTTCAAATCTTGGAGCTTCTCTCTCCTCTCCAGCCCTTCCTCCATTGCTGCAACTCCAAGGTATTAATTTCTTCTCTTTTTCTTATTTTATTTAATGTTTTTAAGAGTTTAAATCTAGATCTAGGCTTGGACGCCCCTCATTATGAAGATTCAACCATGGTTCCACCTCAAGAACCATCATGAACGGTCCAAGAAGGTGATCTAACACTGTTTTGTGTGTTTTACAGGGATTTTAATCCATTAGAATCAATTTTAGCATGTTCTTTTACATTATTAACCAATAAATCATGCGATTTACCCTTTCAATGGGTTAAATCCATGCTTTTAAAGGTAATATTAAATTCCAGCCATTGATTCCCAAATTTTTATTTATTTCTCTATTTATTCATGTTTATTTTACGTTTTCCAGCATAGAAATAATTTTTATTTAATATTTTATGGTTTATTTTATCATTTTTCATTAGATAATGCATGATTTCTTAAGTTTCTTAGATTTCTGTGTGTTTTAAGTTTAAAACATTAAAGATAATGTTATTTCGGATTAAAATACCTGTTTTTTATTTTTGATTTTTTTATATGTGATGCATGAATACATGATTGAATTACTGTAAAAAAAATCAGAGATTTTGGACTTCGGGAACCCTGTCAGAAAAATCAGACATCAAGTCGGGTTTTTAAAACTTGAAAATCGTTGTTAAAATCAAGAAGGTAACTTGCAATGGTGTGAGTTTTTTCATCCAATGTTCGATTTAAGATATGTAAAGTTCCATGGATTCACATTGATTAGATATAGCTACTATGAAATTTTGGGATTTTTTTATTACTGTTTAATATTTTTCCTCTGTCAGAGAATCTGATTTTCAATTTAAAACTCGTTAGGGATTACCAAAACCCTAATCAGACTTGTGTTATTCATAAATCCCAAACCACAGATCCGATTCATGATCTGTAAAAGGTGAGTATTGTTATTTTTCTAATCTCTGTTCACTGCTAAAATCTCAGATATTTTGGAATAGTACTGATATTTATCCCAGAATGTTTAATCTGCAGTGTCTGTTTTAACTCATGTTTGGTTTGCAATATTCAAGTCTGGATTGTCGGAAGGGGATCTCCCTGGTCCAAACTGCTTTTTCAGATCTGTAAAAAGTAAAAGTTATGTTTTCTTGCCTAATTGGCCTTTGTAAAAATTCAAAGATTTCCATGGAAGATTGACTCCTGGTTCGGGTCCTAGACTGAGACCGGTTGGTGAACTAGGTCAAAAATAGTATATTTTAAGGACTTAATGCAATTTTTGGATTAATTCAATGTCAAGAAATTATTTTTATAATTCCAATCCAACATTAGGGTTATAAAAAGTGCAGATACCAAATTTTATGAATTTTAGAATTCGATTGATGGCTGAATTAAGCAAATTGCAAAACAGGGTACCCGAAGAATCCCGAAACACTGCCAAAATCACAATTTTTGTGATATTTCTTGATTTTCGTGTATAAGTGCATGTTTTTAGGGTTTGTTCATGTTTATAATCATGTTAGGATGTTTCATGTTTGATTTTTTGTTTATTTCCATCATAAATCTCAAGTTTTATCAAAATCTATTTCAGAAAACACTGATTTCAAGGCCAGAGTCTTGCTATCAGGGGCATTTTGGTCATTTGACCTAAATTTCGAAATTCTAAACCCTAATTTTCATATTTTTAATCATGTCACATCATACTTAGTTCAATTCATTCTTATTTGGATTTTAAAAGTTACAATTTTACCAAATATCTTTCTAAAAACCCTAATTTCAAGGCCATAGCCTTGTTATTAGGGGTATTTTGGTCATTTTGACCCCAATTTCGAAATTTCAAATTCCATTTTCATATTTATTCAATCTTATTTCATATTTTATCAACTTTGATTTAAGGGAATCATGGAAAAGGCTTATATCTAGCAAGATCCAGTAATTTCTAGATATTACTCGATAAACCTATAAAAGCACACATATATTCACTAACCACGTTTTCTAGTTTTGCAGGTACATTGAAGTCTTTAATTTCTGTATTTTCAATTCAATTAGTGATGTAAATTAAATATAAACTTTGGAATAAGAATTTAAATTCCTGCATAGATTAGGATTTGCATTGCATATAGTTTTAAACTTTGATATATAACTGCTATGTATGCCAATTCATGCACATCTTTGCAAATTCACCATGGTCTACACGAATATCACGTGCACTAGCTCTTATGGAGTTGACAAACTTGGTGGAATTTGCATTTATGGCCATAGTCAGAATACGAATAAGACCCAGATTTGTAATCTTCATAGTAGCCACATTCAGCCTACACTCTTAGGCTAACTTCAAAAATGCACTGCATTTCTCAAAAATACAAAAAGATTTTATCAATTCCTCAAATCCATATTCATTCATTTCATGCATTTGCCAATTCCAATTCAAATTTCAATTCAAAGAAGTTCATTTTCTCAAAATTTCCTAAGTCATATGAAGAAATCGATTTTCTCAGAATATGAGAATTTCAAAGAATATTTCAAGTGTTTCTCAAGTTAAAAATTCAATCTTTCAAGTTATGTATTCAATTTCTAGTTTGAATTCAGAGAAACCAAGTTTTCTCAGAATTGATTTTCATAAAATTCCAAGATTTTCCCAGAAATCGATTTTTACTTTTCTCAGAAATATTTTCCAAGTCCTAATTCACGATTTTCCATGTGATATCCTTTCCAAGTACTTCAGTTATTCAAAGCAAACATCATGTTTTCAAAAGTGCATTTTCAGAAATTCATAGCACATGCCTGATTCTTTGTGCATTTAGGAATTAGAATATGATTTAGACAAGTTGAGCAAAGCTAAGCACAAAACTGATCCTTGGTTCAATTACCCCTGGTAAAGGCGCTAGGAACGGTTGAACCTCATATCGACAGGCGAGTCCCATTCTTCGGAATTATCCCGCATTTTAAAAACGGAGGCGAGTTATTTTCAAAATCTTTTTCAAAGGTCAGTTTGACTCGCAAAAAGTAAAAAGTTTGCGATGATAACAGCAGATCAACCTGCCTTTGCTCGATGTCATTCAGTAGGTGCCGGCGTATACCAAATTTTTGATGGAACTATGTACCCAGAATAGAAAAGCTAGAGTAAAAGTTCCTACCAAGGTCCATCTGACTGAGCAGGTGAGCTCAGTGATTCAGCATCAGACGCCACCAAAGCTCAAGGACCCTGGAGCCCCTATCATTGCTTGTACCATAGGGAACATTCGGATAGAACGCGCTTTACTCAATCTTGGAGCAAGCGTAAACATTCTGCCTGGATATTTCTATGATTCGTTTGGGCTAGGAGAAATGAGATTGATTCTGATTACACTGTAGCTGGCAGATTGTTCTGTCAAGGTACCGAGAGGTGTCTTGGAAGATGTGCTAGTTAAAGTGGATGATTTCTATTTTCCAGTCGATTTCATTATCCTTGATATGGAATGATTGGATAGCCAGCACCAGACTCCGATTATTTTTGGCAGACCATTCTTGGCTACTGCCAATGCATGTATAAATTATAGAACCAGAGCTATGGACTTGTCATTCGACAATAGGAAAGTCAAGTTGAACATTTTCAATGCCGCGATAAGTCCAGCGGGAGATATGGAGTGCTTCCAGGTCGACATCGCACATGAATTAGTAGAAGCACAACCAGACCTGTACATGACAGAGGATCCCTTAGATTTGTATCATACAGTGAAGGATAGTTGTATAGTTAGTGTAGATGTGTTTGGAGTGTCGTCAAAATTACCTCCTTGGAGAGCTGGCATTGAGCCTCTCCCACCACTTGTAGAGACCCCCACCAAATCTTCGATAGAGTCTCCTCCGAAACTTGAGTTGAAACCCTTGCTGGATTCACTCAAGTATGCATATCTCGGAGTTGGTGAGACTCTGTCTGTGATTATCTCGTCACTGTTCACTGAGAAGTAGGAGCAGAGATTGCTTGATATTTTACGAGAACACAAAGCAGCGATTGGTTGGGGAGTGACTGATTTGAAAGGGATTGATCCTTCATTCTTCATGCACAGGATTCATTGTGATGAAGAAGTCAAGCCAGTGCGAGACATGCAGAGAAGATTAAATCCTAATATGAAAGAAGTGGTGAAGAATGATGTTGTCAAGTGGTTGGATGCCAGAATCATTTACCCCATTTTTGATAGTCAATGGGTCAGTCTGATTCAGGTTGTACCGAAGAAATCTGGACTCACTGTTGTGGAGAATGAGAAGGGGGAAAGCATTCCGATGAGGACCACCACAAGGTGGCGAGTCTGCAATGATTATAAGAAGTTGAATGTGGCAACTCGGAAAGATCACTTTCCATTGTCACTCATTGATCAGATTTTGGAGAGACTCGCAGGACAGAGCTACTACTGCTTCTTAGATGGATATTCAGGATACAATCAAGTAGTTGTCCATCCTGACGACCAGGAGAAGACTACATTTACCTGTCCTTATGGCACCTTCGCATTTAGACATATGTCGTTCGGGCTCTGCAATGCCCCAACAACTTTTCAGAGGTGCATGTTAGTTATCTTCTCTGACATGGTGGATGATGTCATGGAAGTTTTTATGGACGATTTTTCTGTATACGGCTTTTCATTTGAGGATTGTCTCCAGAAACTTACTCGAGTACTGAGTAGGTGTACGGAGACAAACCTGGTTCTGAGTTGGGAAAAGAGCCACTTTATGGTCCAAGAGGGGATTGTGTTGGGACACATAGTGTCCAAGAGAGGGATTGAGGTTGATAGAGCGAAGGTGGAATCTATTTCACGATTGACTCCACCTACCACTGTGAGGCAGATTCGGTCATTTTTAGGGCATGCCGGATTTTATAGGTGGTTCATCAAAGATTTCAGCAAAATCTCTTGATCGCTTTGTTCATTATTAGAGAAGGATCATCCCTTTGAGTTTAGTGGGGATTGCATGAAGGCCTTTGAGACACTCAAAGAGGCCTTGACTACTGCGCCCATTTTGAGACCTCCAGATTGGACGCTTTCGTTCGAGATTATGTGTGATGCTTCTGACTACGCTATGAGGGTCATTTTAGGACGAAGAATTGAAAAGAATCCATATGTGATATACTATGCAAGTAGAACTCTGTCTGATGCTTAGATGAATTATACCACGACAGAGAAGGAACTACTTGTAGTCATATTCGCATTGGATAAATTTAGGTCCTATCTTCTCGGTTCGAAGGTGGTTGTCTATTTTGATCATGCTGCACTGAAGTATCTTCTGAGCAAGAAAGACACCAAACCGAGACTCATTCGCTAGGTTCTGTTACTACAAGAATTTGATTTCGAGATTTGAGATAAGAAGGGAAGCGAGAACGTAGTAGCAGACCATCTATCTATACTGATCGTGGAGACCACACAGGATCAGAGACCAATCAATGATTCTTTCCCCGATGAGCAAATCATGATAGTCAGAACATCATAGTTACCCTGGTTTGCGGATATTGTGAACTATCTGGTTTCGAGGCAGATCCCTGAGCATTGGAATAAGAATAAGCGAGAGCGATTCTTATCTCAGGTGAGACATTATTATTGGGATGAACTAGAATTGTTCAAATATTGTGCAAACCAGATCATTAGAAGATGCGTTCCGGAGGAGGAGTATGAGTCCATCCTTAGTTTTTGTCATTCTTTAGCCTGTGGAGGGCATTTCAGTAGTAGAAAGACAGTTGCAAAGGTTTTGCAGTCTGTATTCTTTTGGCCCACACTCCACAGGGATGCACATGAGTTCTATAGGAAATGCATTAGATGTCAGCAGACTAGGAACATGTCCAAGAGGGACATGATGCCCTTGCTCCCAATTTTGATCGTTGAGATTTTTGATGTTTGGGGCATAGATTTTATGGGTCCATTTCTGCCATCATTTAAGAATCTGTATATCTTAGTGGCAGTGGATTATGTGTCCAAGTGGGTCGAGGCTGTGGCAACCAAGACCAATGATCATCGAGTGGTGCTTAAGTTCATTAAGCATAATATTTTCAGTCGTTTTGGTGTGCCACGTGCGATGATAAGTGATGGTGGAAAGCATTTCAGGAATGCACATATAGCTTCTCTTCTGAGAAGATATTCTGTCAACCATAGATTCACCACTCCTTATCATCCACAGACCAGTGGACAGGTCAAGGTTTCGAATAGGGAAATAAAGCGGATTCTAGAAAAGACAGTTCGTTCGGACCGCAAGGATTGGTCCCAGTGCTTAGATGATGCACTTTGGGCATATAGGTATGCATTTAAGACTCCCATTGGCATGTCCCCGTATCGCCTTGTTTTTGGGAAAGCATGTCACCTCCCTGTCGAGCTGGAGCACAGAGCATATTGGGCTATCAAGAAGTTTAATTTTGACCTCACCCAGTCTGGCAAAGAGAGATCATTACAACTCATCGAGTTAGAAGAACTTAGGAATGATGCATATGAGAATGCAAAGTTATATAAAGCTCGCACTAAGGCATTTCATGATAAGCACATTGTCAGAAAAGTGTTTGAGCCGGATCAGAGAGTTTGGTTATTCAATTCTCGGTTGCATTTATTCCCAGGCAAGCTAAAGTCAAGATGGGATGGACCTTACATTGTGAAAGAAGTATTTCCACATGGGGCAGTGACATTATTTGATCCACAGACCCAAGATACATTCAAGGTGAATAGGCAAAGACTGAAGCCCTACATTTCAGATGCCTTACATTTTGGTGAGTGTGAGGTCTGGGATCTCACGAAGGCATAGGATTTTAGTAGAGGATTGTATCATATGTATATAGTAGAGTAGTTTTTTTTCAGTTCAACATTTTCTTTTGTTCAGTTATTTTATTTCATATGAACTGACATTTGTTTTGATTCATGCAGGTTTGATCTAACATTTAATGTGTGAGAATTAGTTACCAGGTACAGGGCAGAGCTTTCAAAGCAGACCATTGACCATACTAGCAGGAAATTATGTATTCAGATATGCATAGGAAGCTGCAAAGACAAGTCAATCATCAACTTCAGAAGCCCAACACATATCAAGTTGTATCTATCCTTTCTATCGTCTTTATTTTTTTGTTCTTTAGTATGCATGTGCAGTACATGTTTACATATTCTGTATGCCACTAGGGACAATGTCATTCAAGCATGGGGGGGTGGTTTAGATGCACACTAAATTTTTTTATTTTTTATGCATGGTAGCTAAAAACTCATAAAAGTAGGCTTTTTAGAACAAGTTGGTAGCATATATGATTGTTTTTGGCATACTCTGACAATTTAGAAGTTTTTAAGCCCCATGTAAAAAAAAATTCTGATCTGATCCAAATAGAGTATTTATTTATGAGAAAATTCAAAGAAAAGATAGTATTTGAATGTTAGAAAGTTTTGAATCACTTTAGTATAAGTATGCATAGTATGTTTTGTGGAAAAAGTAAGCAATGGAAAGATGTTTTGAAAAAGGAGCTTAAAAGAATAGAGCTACGTTTAGTTGTTGATGTCTTCGCGATTCCTAGTAGTAGAACTCAGACACAAATTTAAGTGTTTGAGTCTCTTTACTAAAAGGATAACAAAGGAGATCATCTTCTTGTCTAGTCGATATATGTGGCCTTTGTGGTTCGAGTAAGTAGAGTCTGAAGGGTGTTTTACACTTAGTGCCCTAAAGCCATCTGGTTTGGGAGCCACCAATTTGAAAGCTTGTTACATGAACTGCATATAAAGCCTAAGAGATAGAGACATTACACATGATGAGGAGAAGACTATACGTAACTCATTCAAATAGAAGGTCTAGTGACTCGAGCAATTAAGTTCGAGGGATACTCTGTATCTGGTGCCCTAAGGTCGTCTGGCCTGGGAGTCACTGACCCAAAGCTCGCTACTCGGGTCACGAAACTGGATATTTGAAATAGTGCTCATGTGAGAAGAATGCTCAAGAGAGAAGAATGCTCAAGTGAGAGAAATTGAAAAAGGGTGAAAATTAAAAAATCAAAAGGAAGAAAAAGAATGAGCTTAATGAAAAAAATTCATTGCTTAAGAATAATTGTGAAATACTGTGCAGAAAATATACAAGTGAGGATAAATGAGTGATAACATGATAATACTTGACTTTCTGAGAAAAATCATAGATAATTACAATTTCAGAAAAGTGAAGGAAAAAGATTTTTACTGTGGTGGCATGAAAATTGTGAATTTGTTTTGAGAGTGTACATTACATGAAATATTTGCTCAAACTGATTTCTTAATTGCCTATTTTTTTTGAAAAATTATTTCTGCATGTCATTGATGTTTGTGGGTAGCATTTCTGCAAACCCTCACGAGACCTTACTCGTCCACTGGGGTAACCTAGGGGTTTAAAGGGCTTGTTGCATGAGCTAAATGCAATCGTGATTCCTACGAAAGTGAGTTAGGATTTTCATTGTTTATTCCATATTTATTTGTTTATTTTCCCATTTCATAACATAGTTAGTTGTTTGTTAAGGGACTAACAAACATTCAAGCATGAGGGTATTTGATGATGCATGAAATGCACATCATGTTATGAAGATATTCATGCATTTTTAGATGAATTTAAGGTCTATAACCCATGATGGGATGCATTTTAACATAAAGGGGTCATGGTTCGAATTTTAGAAAAATCAGAGTTAAATTGAGAGAGTTATGGCTATTTTAGTGTTCGGTCACAAATTTCAAGGTAGATCAGATCCATATCCGACCCAAATAGCCTGTTTTGGACCTTGGATCAATGTTTAAAACCCTATAATCCAACCCACACGTGATCCATACCCAATTAGAAAAGGTTTTCAGAAAACCCCTTCCAAAAGGGGCGCAGAGCAATATTTTTTATTATAAACCTTTTTCTGAAAAGTGCCAAAAGTATAAATAAATGTTTCTAAAAGCCCTAAAATGTTTTTTCCTTGGAATTCACACCCCCTCAGCTGATTCTTGCTCCAGCCACCTTCTTCCTCCCTCATCCCACGCTACCTTCATTGAAGCTTGGAGTTTTGCTTGAGATTCAAGCATTTCTTCGTGTCTTTTTCCATATCTTTTCATTTCTTTTCCTCCCTGTTGGATATTCACCATATTTGCTATGTTTTGCAGGTGTAGCACAGGTTGAAGACACTTTTTCTTGCGTGGAGTGTCGTCTACTCCAACAAGAACACTCGACCCTACCTCCATCCGATATTCTACGCCACCCGATCAAGAATCGGTTCCTTCTCCATCCTCGGTAGACTTCAAACGTGGTGCAACTGCAAAGGAGAGCTTTATGGTGATATTCCAGCATCAACAAAGATGATGAGGCATATTTTCAATGGTTGAATCCGCTCTTTCCATCCCCACAGTCGTCGGATGACCCTTGAGGTTGATCTTGCTCTTTTCCTCGTTCTTCCAGATAGAATCATGTCTACCTTTAGTCGATCATCTATCTCAGCCCATTTTCTGCATTTTCTCATTATTTGACATCAAACCATTGTCGTGTGTCTGCTATTTTCTGATTTTGAAATTCGTTTTTGGGTCTAGATTAGGTGTATTTCGTTAATCACACCTCGGTTTAGCCAAATAGTGAGAATCAACTATAACAATTCTAGCCGATCTTATCATTTTATAAATTTTTTGTTTTCTGTAATATTTTAGAAGTAAACCGTGTTTAAGAGTTCAATCTAGTGCTAGGTGGGTCGTGCTTCATTATTCTGAAAATTCATTTTAGCCAAAAATTAGAAATCGACTAGATCTAGTCTAGCCGATTGGGCGGTTTTTCATTTTACTGTTTTCCGAATTTTCTTGCAGCATAATGTATTGGTGAGGTATAGTTACAGTAGGTTAAAGTCAATTTAGTTTAAGTTTGTATGTGATTTCTGTTTTGTGTTTGTGTTTGTCAAGTTGGGTTGGTCGGTTCGAATGTGTCGAATAATATCTGGATATTTTTCTGCATTGTTGTTTCATTATTAGTTTTGTTTTGCTGTTGTCTTAGTGGTTCGAGTCTGAGTGGTTTTATATTGAGTTTGTTGAATTTAATTTCGTTTGTAGTTTGTCTAAAGTGAAAAAGAAAAGAAAGAAAATTTTTCAATATCGTTTTTCATAGTTTTAGTTAAATTCGATTTTTGTGTTTGGTTTTAGAATAGATTTCTTCCCCAAGCTGGACGTCTGCCATTAGAGGTCCAGCTGAAGGTTAGGTTGTTTGGGTATGTTTGATTTGAATTAGGTAGGTTCATTCCATTGTCTAGGTTCATTTGTGTGTTAGCATAGGAAACATTTTTGATGCTTTGTTTAAGGCAAGTCCTGATTGTAGTATTATCTTAATTCATATGTGTGAAAATCGTTTTTTCCATTACTAACCTTTTCTTGCATTAGGTAAATATTAGTTGCATTAGATTAGTAATAGGGTAATTTCATTAATTAGGTTAAGTGGAGTTTTAGAAAGAGGGCAATTGAGTAATTGAGGTATAGAAAATGATTTTTGGTAACTTGGGATTTCTCCAAATTCGTGTGATATAATTAAAGAAAGCTTTGAATTTGGATATCCGGCCAAAGTAGCAAGTATTGAGTTTTTAATTTTTGGGAAACAACATTTGAAGTTTCAAATTACCTTCTAAAAAGGGTGACCACGATTTGGAGAAAGGGTTTAATTGTTATTTAATTTTTTTTTTAGAAAGTAAAAAACGTGTGAAACCCTTTGGGCTGGACGGTTTCTCATCCTCCAACTTTCCAAACTGTTTTTTAAGGCAATTAAGGAGAAGAATATCCTTTGGGCTGGACGGTTTTTCTATAACCCAAGTTTCCAAATTCATTATTGCTCATTTACTAACTATTGTCTAACTTTCTATTTTAACCTAGATTAGACTTAACCTTAATCCCTTTTAGTAAAGTGGAATTAGGTGTAGGTTAGTAATTAATTCACCATTTAGGTAGGTGGTAATTAGTTTTTATTTAACCCCAATTAGATGTGTAACCAAGCTAGCCTTATTTAGTTCTTTCTTATTTTCGGTTTTAAACAAATAGATTTGATTTTAGGTTTCCATTTTAATTAGTTTGTCTAACCTATTCAACCTAGTGAGTCCATTAAGGTGTAGCGTGAACCTAGTCAAAGTTAAATCTATTATAAAATGTCTGCTAACTAACCTTAGTCCCTAGTTAACCCTAGTTAGTATTTAATTTAGTTAAACTAATTAGTTCATTTGAGTTATGTTAGTTGTAATTCTAATGTTAAGTTAATTTTGATTGTGAATGGTGTGTTTTTAGTTTAGCATTTAGTTTAGATTAGTGTATTGGATTGAGTTAATTGTAATCCTTTAGATATTTTAAGTAGCATTACAGATTTAGTTAGGATAGTTTACATTTAGTGTGTTCTTGAGTTTATACTTAGAATTGATTCATGTTTTTTTTTTCTAGGTTTGTGCATTTCTTTTAATTGTATTGAGTCTCTGCATATTGACTGTCATTTAGTAGTGTTAGGACTGCTGTTGCATTTCATTTACAGTCATAGTGTCAAAAGTGAATTTCCCCAAGTGAATAGTGCACTGATTCAAGAAACCGATTTTTGCTCTGTCTTGCACTCGTCATTTTATGTGCAATCTTTTCGAGTTTTTCAAGAATTTTTCCACTATTCTCTTCATCAGCATGTTCACTATATGCAGACCAAAAATCAGTTTATTTTGAGTTGATTTGCTTTGATTTTTAAGCATTTTCTAAACACAGTTTTTGCAGGTTTTTCAGTTTCGGGTCAAGCGGTTTTCAGATTTTTCCTGAATTTGAAACGCTTATATCTGGAGTTCTAGAGAGAATTTTTCAAATCCATAAAAATTGTCAGATTTTTGAATCTGTCAGAAACATAACAAAAGAAATTTTCGGAAACTTGGACTTCGTTTCCCTCTTCAACCACTTTGTTTGCGAAAAGCTGACAGAATTCACTTTTGCACTAGTTAGGGGTAAAATAGTCATTTCATTGTTTTATTAATTTTCGATAGTTTTTAGTGTTTTTCTGCATTTTAGCTAGTGCATCTGCATCCATTAACGTAGTTAGACCAAGATTAATTAGTTATTAGAATTAATTTGGTACTTTATTTGATTTTTAGTGTTAATTAGGATTTAAGTTGGTTAATTTCTATAGAAGTAGGTTTATTTTAATTTTTAGATTAATTTGCTATAATTGTTTACTGAATTTTTATTTTCTTTGTTTTAGGTTGAAAAGTTACTAAAGATTACAAGGTTAATCTTGTCCAGAGTAGAAAAAAAGTGACATTTGGGTGAAAGGACTAAATTGCCCTTGGCGAGCAGAAGAAGAATTAAAGTTGCTTTTCTAGTTAATTGTAGTTTTCATTCAGTAATTGATTTAGAATTGCATTTGTAACTTAGATTCAGAGTTGTATAATTAATAAATTGAAATTTTTTAGAATTAACTTGAATATTTCCCGTTCCCTGTGGATTCGACCTGTACTTGCCACTTCTGGGGAAAGTTGGTTTTATTACTTTTGGTAGACGATTTTCCAATTATTTTTATTGAAAATATCTTTTAAAAATATCGTTTACAAAAAAATCCAACCACAAAGCACTAGATTGATCCTTGATTTAATTACCTCTGGTAAAGGCGCCAGGAACAACTGAACCTCACACCGACAGGCAAGTCCCATTCTACAGAATTTTCCCGCATTTTAAAAACGGATGCGATTTATTTTCAAAATCTTTTTCAAAGGTCAACTTGACTTGCAAAAGTAAAATGTTGCAATGATAACAACATGCCATTTGTGTTATACCATAGTGCCCTTTGAAAAATAAAAATGAAATGCAAAGTCAATTACGAGAATTTAAAATGAAACTATATGTCATTTGTGTTATACCATATGCTCATACATTCTAATCTGGACAAGAAATAGAAATTCTCATTAAATGAGATTATTACAATTTTTAAATTTAAAAATTAACAATAAAATCTTCTAATCCAAAAGTGAAACCAATCATCCATGCTTCCCTTCAAAACAAGAAACAATACAAAAGCAACAAAGATACGAAATACCAAAAAAAATAGCATATGCTATGCTAAAACTAAAATGCATATGTATATGAAATGTAATATAATGAAATATGAACATGCATACATAATATGACATGCATATGAGATGTGATATGCATATAAGATGTGATATGCATATGATATATGAAATGCATATGAAATATAATGCTCATGTATATACTAAATGGAAATGTATGTATTTATGCAACATGGATATGCATGTGAATGTATAAAATGCAGTTAATGAAATGATTGCAATAATGTGATATGATTATATGAACACAAAGAATATGATCATGTGCACACAGTAACGTGATTACAATGACTTTAATAAAGTGTACACAGTATATTGAATGTAATAGGATGTATACAGTGAAATGCATATAAAGAATTGTGATATAGTGTATACAGTGAAATGAATATGGTGAATGTAATAAGGTGTACACAGAGAAATGAAATGTAGTGAATAGTATGCAGATGAAGAATTGAAGTGCTGTAAGAAGTGAGGTGTGCTGAGAAAGAGGTGCCGAATTGTGCAATTTTCTTGAAAACCATGTCATATTATATCCTCTTGACAATGGTTGCTTGGTAGAGGCATTTAAGGAGTTGACAAGGCAGTTATGGCATCTTGATTCTTTTAATTTGCACTTCAATGCAATCTGGCATCTAGATGCCAATTCTAGATATTAAAGGTTCTTGAATTACAAGCATTTTAAGTTGCTGCTGCAACTTTTTCATGTTCATCCTGATGCTGCTTGTTTCATTCTCACTAATGATATCAGAAATAAGCAATTCAATAAGCCATATACAACCATTTTGATGACATGCAGTCCTTTTTGAATAAAGAAAGGAATGCAGAGTAACCCAAGAAAGCTTAACTTTTGCTAAATCAACATCAGCATCAGCAACAGTGTCACGAATGCTTTCAAAACAGTTGAAAACTTTTGTAGTTTCCATCATATCTAAGAACTCTCCATCTAAATGTGTAGCCAGGCTTATCACTAAATTAAACTCAGTTGTGATATTCTCCAACAAAGTAGCATTTAAATGACCAAAGATATGATAAGCAGACATAGCTGCAGAGATAATATGCTAGGGAATGGAAAAATGCATAAGATGAGATGTTGATGCAGTGATGCAGATGCATATATGACATAGGGAGTCAATGGAGATGGTTCAATTAAAGGTGCGATGATGCAAAAATAGTATGCTAATATGCAAGATGCGATGTCGTGAAACTCTAAATGAATACTGCCATGAATAGTAAAGTAAAGAAGTAAAGTGTCTTTGTGAAATGGCTGTATGGAAGTGCAGATGGAGTGTCATGAAGGTGCAGATGGAGTGCCATGAAGATGCAGCGGATGTGCCATGAAGAATAGATGAAAATGCAGATCCAGTATCGATCAAACCAAAGATAATGAAGATCAAGCTACTGGAGCAAGGATTTCCCACTGCTTTGCTTCCACGACAGATTCAAAATGAGAATCTCTGCCATATCCCACTCAAAATAGGCTGCCATGAATCAGAAGTTGTAATGCATAGGAGTTGTCGTGAAGATGGAATTCACAGTGACTCTGGCTGATGTAAAGGGCTACAGTGGATTGCTTCACCATGAAATCAAAGGATTTCTCGGTGAAGAATAGTCGCTATCCACGACCAAATGAATCCAGCAGAAGAGGATTCCAGCAGACGCTGGAGCAAATCCGGCAGGCTGCTAAGTAGCTTCTCGCAGATGAAATTGAATCCACCAGCAGATCAGATATACTTTTCACAGCAAATCAGAGATCTGATTTCAAATCAGTGAAGAAAGTGTTTCACAACAAAATAAGAATTCGATTTTAAATCAATAAAGCATATGTTTCATGGCAAACCAAAAATTCGTTGAATTAGCAAATCAGTTTCAGTAAATCAGAAAGCAAATCAATGTGTTTCAGTAAATCTGAAAGCAAATCAATGAAATGCTGATGCTATGAAGAAAATGATGCTGACAAAGCATAATGCAGATAAGGAGAAAACAACATGAATGATTGAATGATGTGATGAAACACAAATTGATGCAGATGAATCAGATGAACAAAAATGATGCAGTAAAATGCAAATAAAAAATCAGATGAATGAAAATGCAAGCTGAACCGCATCAATGAAGCAACAAAAATTGCTAAACAAAATTCTAAAACATGAAAATAGAAAAGAGAAAAGAGGACAAGAAAAAAATAAATAAATGAGAAAAACACACTTACCATCTTGATGGAAAAGAGAGTGATCTCTAGCCCGTGCGCCACCACAAGATTGATCGATCCGAATCTAATTATTTTCAGAAGAGAAGCAGGTTTTTCCCTTTTGTATTGTCGTATACTTGATCTTTTTCAATCGAAAGAATAGAAAAGAAAAGGAGAGACAGAAGAAGAAAAAGAGAGGAAATAAGGAGGGAGAAGAAGGAATAAAAAAAATGGAGGGAAGAGGGAAAGTGAGAGATCGGAGGAACTTGTGCTTCCCCCTCTAAAAAAATTTGAGAACCTCTTTGAAAAATTTGAGCCCCCTTTTTGAAAATTTTCTCCCCCTTCATTCAATGGCTTCCCTCTCCTTATAAAGGAGATGGTGGTTATTTATTTTCAAAAACACCCTTACTAAATTTTGAAATTTTTAAAAAGAGGGCTAATTATAAAGATTTTCTAAAAAAACCTTTTTCTTATTTAATCCAAAGTCATTTTCATTTTATTATTTTTTTCAAATTTTGCTTTTCTTTTCCCTTTTTCTTCTTCTTTTTTTTTTAGAAATAAAATCTAAAATGCAAATGCTTTAGGAAATGAGATCTAGATGGAATTCTTAAAGATTTTAGAAAATATTGAATTTATATATTGAGGATTTTGCAAAAGAGAGTTTTTGAAATAAAATAACTAATTTTAAATTTGAATTTTAAAAACAGATCTGGATCTGAGCTTTAGAGTAAAAATTGAGTTTGGATCTTGAACTGAGAAAATGAGAGGAATGGATCCAAATAGAGATTAGATCCAAATACCTGAACCATATTTATTTTGAATTTTTAGATTGATATTGAAAATAGAAGAATCTGACTCAGAATAGGATTCAGATATCTGATTTGGATCTAGGTTTGGGTCTGGTATAGAAAATGAAATTGAGCTTTGGATTTTCAACAGAGAAGTAAATCCGAGAAATGACTAGAAATTGACCCAACAACCCTTCTGAATGGCTCAGAAAATGGAACTCAAGGTCAAAAGGATAATTTTTGGAATTTAGAAAATTTGAGGTGTTTACAGCTGTCAAAAAAATTTCATAGTGATTCAATCACACATGTATGTGTTCTAAGGTTGCCAAAAAATTTTCACAGGGATTCAATCATGCATATATGTGTTCTAAGGCTATAAAAAATTTCATAGTGATTCAATCACACATATATGTGTCCTAAGGCTGTTGTAAACACCCCAAATTTTCATTCATCTCCCTGACATCTCTACCAACCAGCCGAAGGGCAAAATGGTCATTTTTTTAGATTGAACATCGCAAAAAGTCTAAAATTTCATTCCTGAGCCTCAAAATTTCTATATTTAGGTTCAGAAACATCTTCAAACTGCAAAATTTTAAAATCCTACTTCAGAAGGGCATTTCAAAAAACATGTCTTTGCATGGCATTGTATAAGCATTTCATATCACTGCACTGCACAACATGTCATTTCGTGATCCAGAACTCTCGATTTCAAAATCTTCAATCCAGATTCGAATTTAAACTCTTTTCAAAATTAATTTCAAAACCCTGGGTCTTCAAAATTATCAATTCTTCCCATTTTACCCCCAGGACTCTGAATTTAATATTTTCTCAGGAAAACAATTTGGATAATTTTCAATAAGGATTTTGATTCTAGCCATTTCATCTCAGATTTTGCCCTTTTGTCAACAATTTCAAATATCTTCCTTTTACAAAATCGCCCTACAGGGGCCAACTCTTTTCAAAATTTCTGTTTTGCCAATTAGTCTAGGTTTATATGAAAATTCCAAAAAGAGGTTTTGTTGTCTTGTCTTTATTTCAATAAAGAATCAATGTGGGGCCCACACTGAGGCGGTGTCATATAGGCTTTTCTCTTGAAAAACTTGAATTTTGAAAAACCCAAAAATATAGGAGCCTTGTCCCTGGATTGGCGCCACTTGTCTTTTTCTCTCTCCTCCCATTTACCTGCCATGTGTCAGCGTGGGGTTCACCTAGAGGTGGCGCCACATGTCATTTTCTATCTCTTTCCATTTCTTTGCCAAGTGTCAGTGTGGGGCCTCTCTAAGATGGAGCCACATGTCCACCATCTTCACCCTGTGTTATGTGTCATTTCCAAGTCACCATGAGACGCCAAGTGTCATGTGCTTCCCTATTCAGAAAAAGTAAAGCTTGTCTCCTCTAAGGTGGCACCATTTGAAATGTGTCTCCTGTAAGAGACACGTGTCACTCTCTCCCTTCTTCAGAAAAAGCAGACTGACACATGTCTCTCCCTACTTTTCTCAGAAAAGTAGGTGACACATGTCATTTCTAACTTCCTTCAAAAAAAGTACAGGACACGTGTCACTCTTGGCCTTCTTCAGAAAAAGCAACCATTTAAAAAAATTCAAACAAGGCCTAGGTGGCGCAAATCCTGAACTTTACTTTTTCCATCTGGTCTGAGATGGTGCCACATGTTCCTTGTTCCTCCCTCCTGCCACATGGCATTGTAGGAGCCACCCTGAGGTGGCGCCACATGGCCACCCTCCCTTCTTCCAGAGCCAACCTCATTTGAATTTCAAATTTCTTCCCTGAGGTGGCACCATCTGAAGAACCTCCTCCAGCAAGCTGACACCTGTCCAGATCTCCTTTCATCAGAAAAAGTAGA
The DNA here is from genome assembly GCF_984573655.1 of Nuphar pumila. NCBI lineage: Eukaryota > Viridiplantae > Streptophyta > Magnoliopsida > Nymphaeales > Nymphaeaceae > Nuphar > Nuphar pumila. The sequence goes on from NC_143253.1 coordinate 79,933,205, forward strand.
GTTCAAACTCCTTAGAGGTGGCACCACATGGCATGCTCCTACTGCTTCCAGCTTTAAACCTCAAACTCACTTTTGAGGTGGTGCCATTCCAGAACCCCACTTGGCTTCAATTTTCATTTTTTATTTTATTCAAAATAAAAGTAGCCCACCATGAGGTGGTGCCACATGAGGGATCCCTGCAAAAAGTAAACTTTGAATTTCAAACCCCAGATAGCACCCTCTGAGGTGGCGCCATTTGGGAGACTCCTGTAGAGAAAATCAAGCTACAATTTTGAAAATTTTCAAACTCCCCTGCTGAGGTGTCTCACCCACAAAATTCTCATTTTTATTTTCTCAAAAATTAAAATGGCATGCCCTGAGATGGCGCCACATGGAAGGTCCAGATTCACTGTGTTTGAATTTTGAAAATCTCAAAAATTTCTATAAATACCCTAGCCCACGCCCAGCTTAGGGAGAGCCCTGGTTTGAGAATTGAACTTCAAAAATTCCATTTTTCCTTTCTTGGTTTCCCCTGGATTCATGCCCCTCTGGAGCCCATTATCTAGGTAGCCATTCATTTCGGGAGTTCCAAACCTGCAGGAAAACACAATGTGCAATTATATTCCTATTGATTTCAATATTATAATATCATTGCTCGATTCATATTGTCGTTTTGAAGAAAGAGTTCATCCGAGTGATGGATTGAGCTATTCTCATAAAACGACATATATCAAAAATGTTTCTAATGCTTTCTTGATTAAATTTCTGCATTTCATCATGTTCATGCATTTAAATAAGTTATATTTACATTTTATTACATTAAAATAGCATGTTTCATGAATTTATTTAATATTTCATGCATTCAGCTTCATTTCTGTAATTTCCTGTTTTTGTCAGTTAGTCGATACATCATTTCATGTATTTATTTTTCTTTAAAAATAATAAAACAATCACAGTACGTGCCTTTGGGTGTCTCTAGAAATATGGCAAAAATTCGGAATGATTTGAATTTGTTTACTACGGTAAAAGTTCAAAATGGTAGGTCAGGTTTTGTTACCTGGGATACGTTTTGAAAAGTTATTTCCAAATTGTAAAATCGATATCTCTCTCATATGAGGTTTGATTTTCGATCCAAAACATGTCCTGAACTCGAAATGATGTCTAGTATTTAATCTGATTTTTTCAATTTTTTATGATTTTTTTTTATGTCTGACAAAAATCCGAGAGTTCGAGACACGTGTCAGAGCCTGATTTGGGCCTCTAAGACTTTGGATGGACTTAAGTCGATGGGTTCTCTTTGGGTATTGCTCCAAATCCGAATTTGTAAAAAGTGAATGTCATGTTAGGGATATCCTCTGTTTGCATCTGAAGTTTTATGATTTGTAGAACAGTCTTATTATCAGTTTCAGATTTTTCTTGTCAGTCTCTTGTTTTGTGATATTTATCTGCTCTGTTGATTTAGGCATGAAAAGTTGTATTTTTATCTCTGTTCCTGTTGATTAAATGCCAAGAGCATAAAAATGAAAGTTGTTTATGTGTGTATCGTTAGTTTCTTAGTTAAATATCATAAATTTCTATGGTCGGATATTATTTTTTATGCAATTTTACATTGGATCAGGTTGATTTTGCCTCCGTCAGAACCAAATTCTCGTTACCGAACTCACCGTAGTTCAAATCCCAAGACTGTAATAACAAAATTGCTTATTTTCAAGTCATTTAGCAGTCTGCAAAATTTCAGATGTTTCTATGGTGTAATCTTGGTATTATCACATTAAGTGTTACATTTGGTTCGGGCCCGTAGGCGAAATATGCCCATTTTAGGGTTTTCTATAAATTTTCGCACCCAAACCATGTTATTTCGTGAGTTTTAGCATTCTATGCTGTTTATCAGGATAGAGAAATGCTCCATACCGAATTTGGTGTGATTTGGAATTCATTTGAGGCTCGGTTTAGCCATATCATCAAAACAGGGCCTTGCGGGACCCTGATCCAAGCAAAAAACAAGCGAAATTCATTATTTTTGATGGATGATAGCATGTCAAAATTCTGATTTTACAATCTTAATGTGTTTAGCAGCATGTCTTCATGCCTCATACTGCATTTCATCATCATTTGATTCAATTCAAATTTCAAAATCTCAATTTTACCAAAATTTCCTTCAAAAACCCTGATTTTAAAGGTGTAACTTCAATATTAGGGGTATTTTGGTCATTTTGACCATAATTTCGAATTTCAAACTATTTCTTACTGAATTTCTTGCATTTATATCATTTCAAATATCAAGAAAGCATGGAAATAGGGTTTATATCCAACTAAGTCCAATAATTCCAGAATATTATTGGAAAATCTTGGAAAAACCCACATATTTGAACTAACCCCATTTCAAGTCTGACAGAGAGATTCAAAAGAGGGAGCTGAAGTCTGCAATTTATTTTATTTCATTTATTTAGTGATGTAATAATGTAAATTTTGGAATAAGAGATTTAATTTTCTGCTTAGACTAGGATGCATATCATATAGTTTGAATTCATGCAATATCCTGATTATGTGATTCATGCATTTTATTTCAAAAAGCACTATGGATGTACACGAATGTCACGTGCACCAACTCTTAGGGAGTTGATGAACTCGGTGGAGTCCATATTTACGGCCCTAGTTGGAATATGGACGAGACCCAGATCCATCATCTTTCTTCTAGTCACATTGAGCCTACACTCTTAGGCTATCTTCAAAATGCACATCATATTTCCAATTTTGCAAAATATTTTGAATTAACTCAATTAAACTCTGAACATATTCATGGCCACAGTCAGAATATGTGAAGAATTTACTTTGGTTTAATACACATTTTTCCAACAAATTTCTCAAAAAATCTTTTCAAAGTGCATTCATTCACTCATATCATTTGCATCATGAAATCATTGGTTTTCTCATGACTTTCTTAAGAAAATCTCATTCTCAAGAAATCGATTTCTCAAGAAACTCTGAGAATTTTTCAAAATCGGTTTTCCCAAGTCAAGTTTTTCCACAGTTTTCCATGGAAAAGGTTATTTTCTCAAGATTTTCAAAAGAAGTCTCTCACCTTTCTCAGAGATCAAAATTGATTTCCAAGTGTTTCAAGGCTAAGATTCTCAGGATTTCAGTTTCCCGAGTTTCAATTCTCCTTCTCCAAAGAATTTTCCAATGAATCTCAACCATTTTCCCAAGAAAGCTTTCAAAAGTTGAAGCTTTTCCTGAGAAGCATTTTCCCTTCCATTGTTCACCTTTTTCTCAAGAATGACTTCTATTTTCTCAGGATTTTCAACCATTTATGATTTTCCCAAATCTTCATAAATTTTCTCAAGATTTCAAATCCTTTTCATCAGAATTTCCTGAGAGAATAATTTCCACCTTTTTCCTGAGAAATGCTTTTCAACTCCCAATGTTTCCTAAGCATACATCATCTTTTTCCCAACTAGCATTTTACCAAATCTCATAGCACATGCCTGAATTCTCTGTGCATTTAAGATAAAACACAATTTCGATGATTTGATCAAGTCAAGCACAATTTTGGTCCTTGGTTCGATTACCTCTGTTAAAGGCGGCAGGAACGGTCGAACCTCGTACCGACAGGTCGAGCCCCATCCCATGGACTTTCCCACAATTTTCAAAACGGAGGCGAGTATTTCAAAACAAATTTCCAAACTCTGGTCAAGTTTGAATTGCGAAAGCATTTTTCTCTCTCTTCCGCAAGGAAGGGAAGGCGAAAAAGTTTTTGCGATGATAACAACTGTCAATTTTTTTTTATAGTGATTCAATCAGGCATATATGTGTTCTAATTCTATAAAAAAAAAATCATAGTGATTCAACCATGCATATATGTGTTCTAAGGTTGTCAAAAAAATTTATAGTGCTTTAATCATGCATATATATTCTAAGGCTGTCAAAAAAATTTCAATCATGCATATATGTGTTCTAAGGTTGTCAAAAATATTTCATAGTGATCAACCATGTGTATATATGTGCCAAGGCTGTTAAAAAATTTTCATAGTGACTCAATCATGCATATATGTGTTCTAATGTTATAAAAAAAATTCATAGTGATTCAATCATGCAATTATGTTCTAAGGCTTTCAAAAAAAATTCACAGTGACTCAATCATAGATATATGTGTTCTAATGTTGTCAAAAAAAATTTATAGTGATTCAATAACGCATATATGTGTTCTAAGGCTGCCAAAAAAATTTCAAAGTGATTCAATAATGCATATATGTGTTCTAAGGCTGTCAAAAAAAATTCATAGTGATACAATCTTGCATATATATGTTCTAAGGTTGTCAAAAAAAATTCACAGTGATTCAATCTTGCATATATGTGTTCTAAGGTTGTTAAAAAAATGTCATAGTGATTCAATCATGCATATATGTGTTCTAAGGCTGTCAAAAAAAATTCATAGTATTTCAATCATGTATATATGTGTTCTAAGGTTGTCACAAAAAATTATAGTGATTCAATCATGCATATATGTGTTCTAATGCAGTAAAAAAAATGTAGTAGTGATTCAATAGTGCATATCTGTGTCCTAAGGCTATCAAAAAAATTTCATAGTGATTCAATCATGTATATATGTGTTCAAAGGTTGTCAAAAAAAATTATAGTGATTCAATCATGCATATAAATTTGTTCTAATGCAGTAAAAAAACAATTGTAGTGATTCAATCGTGCATATATGTGTTCTAAGGCAATCAAAAAAATTTGATAGTGATTTAATCATGCATATATGTGTTCTAAGGCTGTCCAAAAATTTTCATAGTGACTCAATCATGCAAATATGTGTTCTATGCTACGAAAAAAATTTCATCATGATTCAATCACACTTTTATGTTTTCTAAGGTTGTAAAAACAATTTGATAGTGATTTAATCATGCACATATGTGTTCTAAGGCAGTCAAAAAATTTTCATAGTGATTCAATCACGCATATAAGTGTTCTAAGGCTGTCAAAAATTTTTTATAGTGATTTAATCATGGATACATATGTTCTAATGCTGTCAAAAAAATTGCTTAGTGATTCAAACATGCATATATGTGTTTTAAGGCTGTCAAAAAAAATTCATAGTGATTCAATCAAGCATATATGTGTTCCAAGGCTGTCAAAAAAAATTTAATCATGCATATATGTGTTCTAAGGCTAACAAAAAAAATTCATAATGATTCAATCATGCGTATATATGTTCTAAGGTTGTCAAAAAAAATTTATAGTGACTCAATAAAGCATATATGCGTTCTAATGTTGTAAAAAAAAATCATAGTCATTCAATCAGGCAATTATGTTCTATGGCTTTCCAAAAAATTTCATAGTGATTCAATCTTGCATATATTTGTTCTAAGGCTGTCAAAAAAATTTCATAGTGATTCAATCATGCATATATGTGTTCTAAGGAAGTCAAAAAAATTTCATAGTGATTCAATCTTGCATATATATGTTCTAAGGTTGTCAATAAAATTTCATAGTGATTTAATCTTGCATATATGTGTTGTAATGTTCTCAAAATAATGTCATAGTGATTCAGTCATACATATATGTGTTCTAAGGCAGTGAAAAAAATTTCAGTCATGCATATATGCGTTCTAAGGGCATAAAAAAAAATTCATAGTCATTCAATAATGCGTATATGTGTTCTAAGGCTGTCAAAAAAATTTCATAGTGACTTAATCATGCACATATGTATTCTAAGACTGTGAAAAAAAATTCATAGTGAATCAATCTTACATATATGTGTTCTAAGACTATCAAAAAAATTTCGTATTAATTCAATCATGCATATATGTGTTCTAAGGTTGAAAAAAAAATTATTGTGACACAATCATGCATATATTTGTTCTATTGCTGTCAAAAAAAAATTGTAGTGACTCAATCATGCATATATGTGTTCTAAGTCTGTCAAAAAAATCTCATAGTGTTTCAATCATGTATATAGGTGTTCTAAGGTTGTCAAATTTTTTTTATAGTGATTCAATCATTCATAAATGTGTTCAAATGCAGTAAAAAAAAATTTATTGTGATTTAATAGTGCATATATGTGTTCTAAGGCTGTCAAAAAAAATTCATAGTGATTCAATCATGCATATATGTGTTCTAAGGCTGTCAAAAAATTTTCATAGTAACTCAATCATGAATATATGTGTTCTACGCTGTCAAAAAAATTTAATAGTGACTCAATCATGCATATATGTGTTCTAAGGTTGTCAAAAAAAATTCATAGTTATTCAATCATGCATATATGTGTTCTAAGGCTGTCAAAAAAAATTCATAGGGATTCAATCATGCATATATGTTCTAAAGCTATCAAAAACAATTCAATCATGCATATATGTATTCTAAGGCTGTAAAAAAAATTTCATAGTGATTTAATCATGCGTATATATGTTCTAAGGCTGTGAAAAAAATTTCAACCACGCATATATGAGTTCTAAGGGTATAAAAAAAATTTCATAGTGATTCAATTTTGCGTATATATGTTCTAAGGTTGTAAAAAAAAAATTATAGTGACTCAACTATGCATATATATGTTCTAATGTTGTCAAAAAAATTTCATACTAATTCAATCATGCATATGTGTGTTCTAAGGCTGTTAAAAAAAATCGTAGTGATTCAATCATGCATATATATGTTCTAAGGCTGTCAAAAAAATTCATATTGATTCAATCTTGAATATATGCGTTCTAAGGCTGTAAAAAAAAAATCATAGTGATTTAATCTTGCATATATGTGTTCTAAGGCTTTGACCGACCAAAAGGATGTAAGAAATATCCTCAGTATGATTAGCGAAAGAAATATTCAATGACATTGAAAAGCCAGAAGCGAATTGATATTGATCATGGCTATGGCGCATGTTTCAAGATGGCATTTTGGCAATCAGACAGTGGAAATATCTTGAGCGATAAAAAGAATCCACTCGACCAATGTCTCCTCAATCCAGTTAAGTTGCAATCAAATATCTACAAAAGGGTTCTCAACTGTCGTCAAGATGAAGACGAATATGCGAGCTACACCCCCGGGGCCAAAGAAGATTTGGATCATCTCCGAGATGAAGGAGTTTGTGACAGGTCCTTCTAGAGAAAATTCAGATCATCGTCGAGATGAAGGCGAGTGTGATGAACCTACCGACAAACCCTAAAAGATATTTGATTTCTGCTATCATCAAAAGACTCTTTGAGCCTATATTATCAATAGAACTCCTGAGACAAATAAAGGATCAGAACATCTCCAAGATGAAGGAGTTTGTGACGTACCCTTCCCCGGAAAAGAGAGAAAAGTTAGAATATCTACAAACTAAAGGATGATGTAAAAACCTGAAAAGCCCAATGACTCAAAGAGAGTGCAAAAAGAGTATTATGGAAAAAACACCCAGATATCAAACTGCCGAAATTGCCAGAAGTCATCTTTTCTTATGCGAAATTCTTTTATCAATATCTTTTCACTACTTACTTTTATGAAATTAAGAATATTTCTACTCTTCTCGTATCAAGGAAATTGATGGCTTCCTTGAAGAAAATCATCAGCGCTAAAATTTTGAATTTGACACTTAAGACCGAGGAGTTAACCTCATTGGAGGAAATACTCTAGGAAAAAGAGGGAATATCTTTAGCACACATGTGCACATTTTCAAGCATTTGAGTCAACAATAATTTCATCTTATTGGCAAAAAATTTTCTAGATATTCCAAGAATGAAATAAATATTCAATATCCATTTTCATTCAACCTAACGTTGTTCATATCTTTGAGAAGAGTTGCCTCATTCAGTTGAAGTATCTCTCCTGTCCCATCGCGGTTTCTTCATTCGAGAAAGCCGTAAGGTTGTTCTCACTCAGGTTAAGGGTCAAAACCTGTACTTTCTGTGAGAGGTCATCAATTTCAAATACTGATTTAGTCTCAGCAATGAGACGCCCAAGTTCATCCCTTTTTCAAAGCTTTAGGGTACCCCATTTTCTTCCTCCTTTCGCAAAACCCCTTTCGGATTTGTTCGTCCAAAATTCTTAAAGTCCCATCACGGTTTCTTCATCCAAGGATTCTGTATGGTCGTCTTCTTCGAGTTAAGAGTTAAGCTTGAACCTCATCCCCCGAGGTATCTTCCTTTTTTAGGTTTGGGTTAAACTTCAGTCTCGTTCTGATGAGGTTCTTCATTTTGACGAGATGTTTTCTTCTAGTCCCATCATGGTTCTTCCCATCTAGGAATTCATGCTTTGTATATCCATCCAGGACAGGATCCTACTTGAACTTCATCTCATGAGGCATTTTCCAAAAATGTCCCATCAAGGTCCTCATATATTCCTTTCCCCATTCAGGTTATCTTGAGATATCTTCATCCCATCCAGGTTAAGGGATTAAACCCGAGTCTTTTCAAAAATCCTTATTTTTGTTTCAGCCGGGAGATGTCTTCAAAACTTTTACCAATTCGGGATAATCATCCCAAAGTCCCATCACGATTTCTTCATTTTCTACTCAATCATATCATTCTCGAGGATTTCGTCTCCCCAAGGCCATTCAGAATAAGGTTTTAATCCTGAAAATCATGTCTTTTCAAAATAATTCTTCCACACCCAGTTCAGGTTTGCTAAACTGGGCCATTTTTCAAAATTTGGAGTGTTTTTATTGCCACTAAGCTCGGCTTTTAACCAGCTTAGTAGCAAAGAGGGGCATCTGTGAAGACCCCAATTTTTTCAATGTGGTAAATATTCTCTTTTTGCCCCTGACCCCATTTTCTGAGTAACTGAATATACTTTAAATCTAAATACAATTTTATTTCTCAAGTTTTACTAAAATTAAATTCAATTTATATATCTGACTCAATTTCAGATCGGGATCCAGATAAAAGATCCAAATCTGAGCATTGTTGTCCAATTTTTGAAACAAATTCTCAAAATTACCTTTTAAAAAGCTCATACCAATTTATGTGATGTCCGTTTGGATCTATCGTGTTATATTCCTCAATTCGAGGTTTAAAACTCGAATATTTTCTCAAAACATGGGTCCAAACAAATGTTTTTCAAAATAGCTCAGAAAACCTTTCCTTTGTAAATATTTTTAAAAAATTTGCAAAATTATTTTAAAATCCTTAGTTTTTAGAATATTATTTCAAAAAATAAAAACAAATGTAGAATTTTTTTTTTTGTGACAGGGTTATGATCATCCTTGCCATTCATTATTATATGTCTCCACCGTGGGGCATCTGTGGAATCTGTCAAACCTTTCAGATATAATGATTTAACTTTTGGTTTTTCCATTTTCATAATCTATAATACGAATATTGTTTTAATCCTTTTTTATTTGAGAAGTCTTAGCACCTGGTAGCCATGTAGATTATACTGCAGTTGTAATACTGTGAATGGTCTTGCAAAGGTTATTGTGTCGTTGTACAGTTTTGTTTTACTTACATCAGACTACCGATGAGTGGTTAGTCACCCCCATGAAGAACAACAAGTTGTTAGACATCGAAATGTGATCACTAACTATGCCATCCCCTGTTTTGTTTTTTTTTGACACTTATAAAATATTTTTGCTGGAGGTTGTCAGATCCTCGCTACTAGCAGAAGCACATGGGAGAATTTCTTCAAGGATCTTCGTCTTCATCTCAGCCAAATGATCCCCATGTTGATTTGCTGATTAAGTTGTGATTGCAGTAGAGGGAGGTTGCTTCCTGTCTACCGTATCAAGGGCGGATTCATACGATTAGTTAATAACAGGAGCATCCAACCACGTTCGATCCGGTTGGCTTAATCAATTCTACCTTGGGGAAAGTTCAGACGGGAGCATTCGGCCGAAGGCTTAAGGATGTCTTCCGAAAATTTCACCTTGGGAGTTTGATATCTTTTTCATTTGCTTTCTCATCTACTCCAGAATTGATACTCTATTACTTCAAGGTATTTTGAGAGGCAAATTGGCTTCAATAAATATTCTGTAAGCAGCAGCTTGTTTGTTTCTGTTACATTGCAACTGTTCTTTTCCTCATTAGAATGCTCAGGCCCAGTCCATGGAGGTTCCTTTGTTTGAACAGATCATCGTTAAGTCCAAAAATTTTTATTTATAGCTCCCATTATTTTTATCGTGTTTGTTCATATTCCTTTTTCTCAGAATTTTCATTCATTTATCCCTTTTGTTTGGTCATTTATGAAACTGTTGTTCAGTGGTTTCACAATTTCATGCATTTTCATCTTCTCTAGCAATTTTCAGCATGGATGCAATGCATTAATGTTACATATTGACCATTCATTTCCATAAGATGATTATTATGATGATGACCATCCCTTGCAAGTATAGAAAAGGTTGTCCATGATATTAACTAGGAAAAGAAGATTATGACCACTATATTCGAATTACTGAATGTAGATTCACGTGATCTCAAAAGTTAAATCAGGCTTAGATGAAACAAAAACTGTGATATGTGACCTGCTGGCAATTCCTCATTTTGGCAGCAACAGTTGGAGTACTGGGAGAAGAAGATTATGGCAACCAAATTGATGATTTTTCACATGATAAGCATGCTCAAATAAAGGAAAGAATGTGATGTCTAACCTCTTAACGATTCTTCATCTTGATGTCAATAATGCAGGATCTAAAATCGCAATAATAGCCCACTGCGAGTGTTCCTGAGAACAGAGAAAGTTGAAGTTCATGACCTTAATGGGGCTCGTAGAGATGAAAAGCCGCAGTAGCAGTCACTGCTTTGTCTTCATGCTATATCAGGCTGTTGGGACCTCCAACATGTGTATGGTGTCCCTAAGGCTACGGAGGGTGCCCATGCCTTCATAAATCTGTCACTGGTGCTTAGCATTCACTTCAACCTACAGCATTCCTGGCGGCGTGGCTTTTTCAAGTAAGTTCATTGTTATGTATGTTTTTATCATTTATACCAGTATATTCATTTCAGTATATTGAGCAAGCTTTACTTATTACATTCTATGGTTTTGTTTTGTTGGGTTCATGGAAATGATGCGGCATTTGGTATACAATACCTCTTTACTTGTGTATATATACAACATCTCCTTGTCACCCAATTGCCACCACACTTCAACACAGTAGTAGTACCTCACATATTCCAGTGCCAACTAGTTTTTCAGACCTCCTGTAAGATGCACTATTCCTACTACAACAAATATCTCCACCCTATTTCACCATCTTGTTATTTCATTCAATCTCAAGGAGAAAGGAGCAATTGCTAGCGATATCACTAGTTTAAAGCCTTGATACGTATGAGTCTGTAAATGACGCTGCTTACACTCATTGGTCTGCAAGGATATATGTTAAATATAAAACACAGAAGTAGAAGTTGTTGAAGTTTCTTGCCTATATTGCTAAGCTGGCATATATCCTCTTTGTATCATTGGATTAGGGATTTAGTGTCTACACTAGTAAGCCAACTCACATTCATGTTGTTGCAGAATATTGGTGAAGTCGTCGCATATTTGTCTTCATTCACAGAAGCAGTTCACCTCACTGCTGCACACAATATCACAATTATAGATTACACTTTACTCAGCTTTCAATTTATTTTTTAGCACCCAAAATAAGAGCAACATTGTTAGTTATAGCCTCAATATTCAGAATATCACCTTTCCAAGAGAGCATTGCCAACTGTGTGTCCCGCCACTGCTGGATTCACAGCATCATCACTACACTTCATATATTCAAGTGTACTTACACCTTCTTACTTCACCTAGCATATCCCACTTTCTCACCATCAGCATCGCTTCCATCCACCTATGTTGCTTGTATGTCATATGTAATGTATATATATATATATATATATACTCATACATATATATACACATATATAGGTATGCATGTATATATATGTATGTACGTACATATATGTCACATCTCACATCTTGAATCATAAAAATCGTGGCATATGAGCATCTTATTCTGCATCTTTGAAATCAAGGTGATATTCTACTTTCATACTAACCAAGTGTTTTTGCAGGAAATATGTGGAAAATGTCATCACTTGGGATTTGTATTTTCAATTTTAAAGTGTTGTAATAAGTTAGGTCTTAATGAAAATTTATATTTCCAGCTTTTAGATAGAATGAATGAGCATAGTCAATGTCATGAATTGCTTGTTTTCATGCTTTTTGCTTTTATTTTCCAAAATCTCACAATGGTGAAACACGAATGACACGTGCACCATTTATGCAAAAGGTAATTAATCCTAAGTTGATGATTTACATCAATGACCATAGTCAGGATGGAAACAAAACTTAGGATTTTTATCTTTTATAGAATAACACTCGATCCCCACTGGATCCTTTTTAAAATTTATCATATTTTCTTTAAATATTTTCCTCATTTATCAGAGTTTAGTTTAAAATTAATTCAATATATATATTAATGGCCATAGTCAGGGTATATGGAGAGTTAATTTCATTCTAAAATCTATCAAATCACCAAAACATATTTTATTCTTCACCTGATTTTAAATATAGATTATTATATAATACATTCAATGACCATAGTCAAGGATGTATTATATTTTTAATCTTATTCTAATTCATTTAAAGAATGAGATATGATTTTCAAATCCAATTTCAAAATTATTTAAATACATTCATCATTTAGGATAGAATTGCATCATATTTTTTAAAAATTCTTTTTAAGAAATCCAAGTGATTTCCTTCAAATATCTTCTTCACTTCTCAAATCAATTTTCAACTCTTATAAATTCAAATACCATTTTCAGATTATAACTTTAAATTCGAAGTCCAATTTGACTTTGAGATTCATTTGTATATCCAAAATTCAAATCTTAAATTCAAAGTCAAACTTCAAAGTTCAATTTAAAGTTTTTGATTCATCTTTTGATTTAAAATCCAGTTTTATCTTCTTATCTTCAAACTCAAAATCAAAGTTTGAGATTGATTTTGAATCTCAAAGCTTGCCCTATCCAAAATTTTAAATTCAATCTGGGTTTTTCAAAACCCAGACCCATCTTCAAAAGTCCCATTTGGATTTTCAAAATCCAAATCCAAAGTTAAATCCAAATCACATCTTGGATCTTAGATTTCAGATCCAAAATCCACTTGAGGATCCAGAATCCAACTCCATCTTGGATCTCAGACTTCAGATCCAAAATCCATTTTAGGATCCAGAATTCAATTTCACTTTGGATCTCAGACTCCAGATCTAATTCCATTTTAGGATTCAGAATTAAATTCCATCTTGGATCTCAGACTTCAGATCCAAATTCCATTCTAGGTTCCAGATTCTGGATGCAATCCATCTTGTATCTCAGACTTCAAATCCAAGTTTCATTCCCAATTCTAGATTTCAAATCCAAATCTACCTTGATTTCCAGATTTCAAATCAAATTTCATTTTTAGATCACATCTGGACTTCTTAAATCCATTTCTATTTTTTAAATACCATTGGGATCTCTCAAAATCCATCCTGATTTCAAACTTCAAAATCTGAAATTCAATTCCATTTCAAGTATTCATTCCCTCTCCTAAATTCAAGTTTTAAATTCAAATTCGAAGTCTATTTCTGACTTTAAAACTTCATTTCCTTTTCTCTCGTCTTTAAATCATTCTTTCCAAATTCAAAGATTTATTTTCCCAAACTTTGATCATTTCAAAGACTTAGAACTTCAAACATTTATCCAAGATCTATCTCAAAGTTCTAAGTTACAAATCATTTTTTCACTTCATCATCAAGTCCATCTTAGAAATACTTGGAAAATTTTCAAATCATGTTTCTCAAAAGGGCATACATTTTGCATTTACACAAGCATGATTCTTTGTGCATTCTTATAGACTTAGAATAAATTATTAGGTAATATTAAGGCAAAGCAAAAGGCATAAATTCGATCTTTGGTTTGATTACCCCTGGTAAAGGCACCAGGAACGGTCAAACCTCATACCGACGAGCGAATCCCGTCTCTCAATTTTTCCTGCAATATATTTCAAAACGGAGGTGAGTAATTTTCTAAAAAATTTCAAAATTAAGGTCAAGTGAGACCCCGCAAAAGAGTTCCTCTTCTGTCTCTCTTTTTCTTTTCTCTTCTTTCTTCTTTTCTGTCTTTTATTTTTCTCCCTTCAAAAATGAGGAAATAGAGATTGGAAAGGAAAAGAGAAGGAAGAGAGAGAAAGACCACAAGGGAAAATCTTTTTTGCAATGATCACAGTTTTGGCGACCTTGATGGGACCGCGTCTCCGTCCGGTCGAATTTGTGCCTTTTGCTTTGCTTTGATATTTTCTAAATCTTTATTCTATAAATGTCAACTTCATTTTCATGCAAACCTTAGGAGCCTAGACTTTGTCCTAAGCTGACATCATTGCGTATAGGATCTAAGTATGGTTTGGTAGGACCATATTGAGGAGATTATTCCATGTTCACATTAGACTTAGGTCTGAAATACAACTCTCCTCAATTCTAGGGATTGAATGCAAACAATGTATGTAAGTGTATGCTTCTTTTCATTTAAATCTATCTCTTTTAGGACTTGCATTAGAGTTTTCTTGTTTTATCTGCATATTGAACATGTTTTTGAAAACATCCCTACCTATATTGTCCCGGTCTTCATGTTGCTGGGCTGTCTCACTAAACCATAGTTCGGGAAAGAGCCTCACAACTGGACCACCTATTTGGGTTCGCGCCCCCCCTACCACGTACCTAAGGGCCATGGTCCGAGGTATATCGGTAGGTGCTCAAGGATGTTGGGAAGCCATTACCTTAGAACTAGAGAGATATTTTATGCCACGTACTTCGAGCTTCGGCTTGAGTATATCGGCGTACCTTGATTGGAATCAGATGATATAAATCTTAGAGTTTAGATTAAGGTCCTATTAGTCATTTCAAATATTGCATATAGAGTCATCTTTATGGAATGCTGTTTGTACATCTTTGTTTGTATATCTGTGATTGTATGATATTTTATATCTTCCTTATATTCTCTAAAACCCTGGGTATATATAATTCAAAATTTCCTCTTTTGTTTTTAAAACCCAGGTGTATTTCCCCTTTATTCTTCTGATTCCTTCAAATTTCTTTGATCCTGCCTGCAATTCTTCAAAATCTTTGATATCCGCTTTCAAATTTCTTTTTTATTCTATTCCTTACCCTCTTTTGTGATAAAATAAACTTTTGTCAGGATATGTCCCTTTCAAAATTAATATTTGTTCATATTTTTAATTGTTTATCCTTTTTCACAGAAAGACAATGCGGTTGTTGCGAATTTTGGTGACAACCCGATCCCTCGTAATGGGATATTTTGATTATCAGATTGTGATTTCTTCCTTTATTAGAATTTCTTCCAAAGATCTTTTCTAAAAAATCCCACTTTTATCCTACAAAGAGAGCATTGATATTTCATCATGGTTCGAACAAGGACTGGAAAAGAAACAGTCCCACAACAAAGCGACAGTGAGGGAGAGGACATGAACTCCATCCGGTCATCCAAGCAGCAGGGCCAAGAAGCAGAAAACAATGTTGATTCAACTACATACAAGTTGTTTCAGAAAGTGATGGCCAAAATGATATATGAAAAGGCTGAAGAAAACCTTGAGAAAATAACTTCTAAAAGCAAAACCAAGGGAAAAGTCAGCAAAAAGCAAGTTTAGTATGACACCACTTCAGAGTTGTAAACACACCAAATTTTCACCCTCATCCAGTGTTTGTCCATTTCATAAGTCATTACAGATCATTGCATGTCATTGCATGTATTCTGCATAGCATTGCATCTCATTTTCGAGATCCAACACTCCTATTTCAAAACATTTAATCCAGATTTGAATTTTAAAGCTTTTATTTCAAAATCAATTTCAAAACCTGGGTTTTTATTCAATACTTTGTCATTTTCCAACCCCAGGACTTTATATCTGGATTCATTTCAAATTCAAATTTTAATCGATTTCAATTTACAGATGAAACCCATTGAGGTGGTGTCGCTTCTGAATTCCTCTATTCATCAAATTCTCAAAATTTTGAAAGTTTCAGTCCGATCAGGACTCTGTCTCAGAGTCCTGATCCGGTCAGGAGTCTGTTTTGAAGTCTGTTTTACTTACATTTTTAATCTTTTTCGTTTGTTTTCGAAATTTAGGTCATTTTACAAGAGTCCAGTTAGTTCAGGATTCTATTTTAGAGTTCGGTCGAGTTAGGAATCTAACCCTGACTGTGTTTTCTGACTTATTTCATCATTTCTTGATAAAATCTTTTGAAAATTCTTTCATTTGGCTGTTAAAATTTAAAATTTCAGAGTCCTAAGAGTTCAGGACTCTAACCCGGAGTTTCAGTTCGCATGAGACCCTATTTTTCAAAAATCTTGAATTTCAAATGTCAATTTTAACCCTTTTTCAAAGCCATTTTCAGTGTTTATTTCAAAATTTCTAAAACTCGATGTGGGCCAAATCAGTTGGCACCATATCCAAAGGAATTCTAACTCAGTTAGGACCTTATGCCATTTCAAAAATCCTAATTTTAAGTTTACTTTTGAAAATCTTTTGAAAACTCCTTCAATTTCAAGTTTTAAAATCTCTTTTTGAAAAACTCAAGTAGGGCCCACTCGGGGTGGCGCCATATTCGAGTAAGTCAGGGCTAGACTAGGGTTAGTTGATGTCTTGGTTAGTGTTAGAGGTTTAGAAGAGTCAAAACTATTTTGAAAACTCATTTTGAAAATTAGTTTTTAAAACTAGTGTTTTTAAATGTTTTTAAAAACCCAAATGTGAAAGATGCCAAGTGGCATCACATTTGGGGGTTTTCTAGGTTTAGTTAGGGGCTAATTAGGGATTAATTAGAGTCCCACCTAGGCTAGAAAACCACAAAAAATCGTTGCCTTTAGTGGATTTATTAGAAAGAGTCCTAAAAAAATGAAAAACCTCTTAATTAACCCTAATTAAGTGACTTTTGAAAAACTATAAAAAGGGACCTAAGGGGGGCCAAAAGGGGGGCTCTTTTCTCTCAAATTTTCGTGGACTCTCTCTCCTCTCCAGCACCTCCACCTTCCTCCATTGTAGCTGCAAGCACCAAGGTAATATTTTTAATATTTTTTAGTTTTATTTAATACTTTTTCATGTTTTAAATCAATTTTAGCCATTGGTGTCATCCCCTTCATGGATTAAACCATGGATTCAACCTCAAGAACCATCAAAAATCAGCAAGAACGATCCAAGAAGGTGATCTAACCCTGTTTTGGGTGATTTACAGGGATTTTAATCCATTAGAATTGATTTTAATATGGTTCTTTATATTATTAACCAATAAAATATATGATTTACCCTTTTTAATGGTTTAAATCTATGTTTTAAAGGTGATATCAAATTCCAGCCATTGATTCCCTGTTTTTAATTTATTTTCATGGTTTATTCATGTTTGTTTTACGTTCTACAGCATAAAAATAATTTTTATTTACTGTTTTATGGTTTATTTTATTTATTTACATTAGTTAATGCATGGTTTTTCAAGTTTCTTAAATTTCTGTGTGTTCTAGGTTTAGAACAGTAAAGATGATGTTATTTCGGATAGAAGTACTCATTGTTTATTTCTGATTTTTTTATATGTGGTGCATGCATGAGTTATTGAGTTACTGTAGAAAAATCAGAGGTTTTGGATCTCGGGAACCCTGTCAAAAAAATCAGACATCAAATCGGGTTTTTAAAGCTTTAAAATCGTGGTTAAAATCAAGAAGGTAACTTGCTGTTATGATATTTCTCTCATCTTATATCCGATTTTAGATATGTAAAGTGCTATGGATTCAAATTGAGTAGATCTGTCTTATGTGAAATTTTCGGATTTTTTTATCACTGTTTAGTATTTTTCCCTTTTTAGAGAATCGGTTTTTAAATTTAAAGCTCGTTAGGGTTTACCAAAACCCTAATCAGACTTGTGTTAGTCATAAATCCCAAACCACAGATCGGATTTTAGATCTGTAAAACGTGAGTATTATTATTTTTATGTCTACTGTTCACCACTAAAATTTCAGAGATTTTTGTATAGAATTGCTATTTATGTCTGTATTTTCAATCTGGAATAGCCGTTTTAATCCCTGTTAAGAGTGATATATTTTAGCTCCGATTGCCGGAAGGGTTTCTCCCTAACCGAAAATGATTTTTTCGATCTTTAAATTGGGAAATCTCTGTTTTTCTTCTTAGTTAGTCTCTGTAAAATTTCATAAATTTCCATGGAGATTTGATCCCTGATTCAGGTCTTGGATTGAAACTGGTTGGTGAATTAGGTCAAAAATAGCATATTTTAGGGTTTAATGCAATTTTCGGATTAATTTAATGTCAAAAAAATATTTTTATAATTTTAATTCGACATTAGGGTTATAACAAGTGCAGGTATCAATTTGTATGGATTTTGTAATCCATTTGATGGCTGAATTAAGCAAATTGCAAAACCGGGTTCCTGAAAGATCCAAAAACACTGCTAAAATCACAGTTTTTGTGATATTGTTGGATTTTCGTGCATAAGCATATATTTTTAGGGTTTAATCATGTTCATAATCATATTAGGATGCTTTAGGTTTAATTTGATGCTCATTTGATTTCATTTAGTGCATAAAACCTAGGTTTTTACCAAAATCTATTTCAGAAAACCCTGATTTCAAGGCCATAGTCTTGCTATCGGGGGTAATTTGGTCATTTGACCTAAATTTCGAAATCCCTAACCCTAATTTCATATTTTTAATCATGTCATAGCATATTTGGTTTAAGTTTATTCCATTCAAATTTCAAAACTTGCATTTTATCAAAATATCTTTCTAAAAACCCTAATTTCAAGGCCATAGTCTTGTTATTAGGGGTATTTTGGTCATTTCAACCCCAATTTCGAAATTTCATATCTTATCTTCCTTATTTATTCCATTTTATTTCATACTTTATCACTTTTGATTTAAGGGAATCATGGCAAAACGGCTTATATCTAGCAAAATCCAGCAATTTCCTGATATTGTTGGATAAATCTAGAAAAGCCAACATATATTCACTAACCAAGTTTTCTAGTTTTGCAGGTACATTGAAGACTTTATTTTCCATGTATTTAAATTTCAATAGTGATGTAATTTGTAATTAAACTTTGGAATAAGAATTTACATTTCCTGCTTAGCTTAGGTTGCATTGCATATAGTTTATTTTTATAATTTTAATGTGTGATGGATGATGATTCATGCATATTTTTACAAATTCACCATGGTCTACACGAATGGCACATGCACCAGCTTCTATGAAGTTTATAAACTTGGTGGAATTTGTATTTATGGCCATAGTCAGAATATGAATGATACTTAGATTTATGATCTTCACATTAGCCACATTCAGCCTACACTCTTAGGATAACTTCAAAAATGCACTGCATTTCTCAAAAATACAAAAAGTATTTCTCAATTCCTCAAATCCATATTCATTCATTTCATGCATTTGCCAATTCCAATTCAAATTTCAATTCAAAGAAATTCATTTTCTCAAAATCTCCTAAGTCTTATAGCAAAATCGATTTTCCCAAAGACATTGAATTTCAAAGGATATTTCAAGTGTTTCCCAAGTTCCAAATTCAAATTTTCTAAGTTAGAATTTCAATTTCAAAGTTTGAATTCAGAGAGATCGAGTCTCTCAGAATCGATTTTCACCAAATGTCAAGGATTCCTCAAAATCGATTTTTATTTCTCTCAGAAATATTTTTCAAGTCCTAATTCACGATTTTCCATGTGATATCATTTCTAAGATTTACATTTCAATCATTCCAAGCAAACATCATGTTTTCAAAATGTGCATTTTTTGAAAATTCATAGCACATGCCTGATTCTATGTGCATTTAGAAATTAGAATATGATTTAGACAAGTTGAATAGAGTAGAGCATAAGATTGATCCTTGGTTCAATTACCCCTGTTAAAGGTGGCAGGAACGGTTGAACCTCGTACCGATAGGCGAGTCCCATTCTACGGAATTTTCCCGCATTTTAAAACGGAGGCGTATTTTCAAAAAACTTTTTCAAAGGTCAGTTTGATTTGCAAAAGTAAAAATTTTGCGATGATAACAAGAGTCAGCAGAGGAAGACTCAGAGGAAGAGCAACCAACATATTTTCACAACCCTTTGTATCGGCCCAAGAAAATCAGTGAGGGGCACGGGTCAGCCAGCAAAGTCAAGATTCAGATCCCAGCAGAAGATCCGATGAATGAACAGCTGAGAGAAGTAGCCCATGAAGTCAAAGATTTACAAGCCCAGGACAAAGGCAAAAAGACCAACACCGGTGCATATTTTTATGACGGCTTAGAAGAGGATGACAACTGGGAAGATCTTCCTCGTAAATTCATAAAGTTTGATGGGACCGACAACCCCAAGGCTCATCTGGCCACATTTTTTGCCGAGTGCAACCGATTTAGAAAGAACAACAGGGCTTTATTCCAATGCTTTCCACGCAGTCCAGAAAGAGTTGCAGCAAGATGGTATGCCGACCACATCAACCCGATTGAACTGCGAGACTTTGACAAAGTCATCAACTTGTTCATTGAAAGGTTCCTTTTCAACACTGAGTCTCCACCTACCCTCAACCATCTTTTCAATCTAAAGCAAAATGACAATGAGAAGGCAAAAGATTTCATTCATAGATGGAGATTTACCTGCAACAGAATGAAGGATCCGATATGAGTAGGGCATGCACTCTCAATAATTTTGAACAATTTCTCTCAACCTCTGAAGGGTCTGATCTCCACTTCTCTATCTAAATCCTTCATCAAGTTAATAGAGCAAGTTGAATCACTCGAAATGGGGCTAGAGAATGGGACCTACCATGGCATCACCTTGACAGGAAGCAGTCAGGATATGAAAAAGAGAACCAACTTCGCCTTTTCCACCAATTCCTTCAACAACAAAGGTGGGAAAAACAAAAGGGGTGGCAGAAAGAACCACACCAGCATATTGGGAAGATATGATTGCTCCAGTCAAGAGAATGAGATCAGCAGAAAGAATAACATCCCTCTCTTGAGCATCCAGTTAGAATCAAAGCCCCAAGGGAAACCAAAGCACGATGGTTGGGGATACGACCGTGAATTTACCCCCTTAGAGCAATCACTTGAGGAAGTTCTTGAATTTATGACAACAAAGGAGATGGTTAAACTTTCTAAGGTAGCAGATCCTCCTGTGACTATGAGAATGTTCAAGGGTCAGTTCTGCAAATTCCATCGAGTGATGGGTTATGACATCGAGCACTGCTTTGTTTTCAAAAACATCGTCCAAGACTGCATTGATAAAAAGCTGCTGGTGGAAGATCAAGAAGAAGAGTAGCTACCCGTCCTGGCCTAGCTTTCCGAATCGTGCCAATGTTTTTCTACTTTCTTTCTTTTTAGTCACTTTATAGGAACAACTCAGTCCAAGTCTTTTGTGACCTTTGATCAACAAACTAGTTAATATTTCAGTCCTTGTTATCAATATTTTCCCTATCAATGAAATATCAGTTTTCTTCATACCTTTGATATCATATACTTATCTCCTTTGCCACGATGGGGCATTTATTTTTGAAAATTTGTATTTTCATTTTCAGAAAACCCTATTCTTTTCAAAATAAGGGACAATTCCAACATCATTCATGAGAGAAATGATATTACCTATGAGGGTTTTTCAAAATCAGAAAATCTTGAAAATTCAAGTAAAATCTTTGTCATGATCATCAAAAAATTTAATATTTTAGTCCAATCTTTTTCAAAATCAACTAGCATGTTGACTATTCTTTTCCAAAAAGGGTTTTTAAAATCATTGTCTTCAAAATCAACCCTCATCATGATCTCTCATGATGATTCCCCTTTTCAAGGATCATCTCTCGCGCTAATCATTCTTCTCGTGGTTGATTTTCTTCTCAAAAAGATTTCTCAAGTTGTCTTTTAAAACATTCTCCTTTCAATTTAAAATATCCCACATGCAGGCAGAATCAAATAAATTTTCATTTCTTTTCTCAATTTTTATCAATTTTCATTAATCTTTTGTCAATCTTATCAATTTTTCATCTTTTCTTAAATTTTTTCAATTTTATTGATTTTTTTCATCAATTTTATTTTGGTAAATTCTATTCTTTCACATACCCTTTCAGGTTAAGGGCTAAACCTGATGCCTCTTCCCCATGAGGTATTCTTTTATTCTATTCCCTCTCAGGTTAAGGGATATACCTGACCCTCGTTGTCCAAGGTGTTCCCATTCAGGATAAGGGATAATCTTGAGACCTCTCGTAGGAGCAATAATGCTACCTATGAGAATTCTTTTTTGCAACACAAGTTTTATCAATCTTTATTTGATTTTTCTAAATTTATATCAAATTTTCTTCATTAAATTCTCCTTAAATTCTATTTCTTTTCCCCTTTTAGGTTAAGGGATAAACCTGAACCTCGACATTTAAGGTATTCTTTCTCAGGACGAGGGATAATCCTGAGAACACTCATAAAAGCAATAATGCTACTCATGAGAATTCTTTTTACAAAATAAATTTTCATAATTTTTCTCCATTTTTGTCAATCTTTCATTAAATTCTATCTCCTTTTATCTTCTCAAATTTTATTCTTTCTTTTCCCCGTTCAGGATAAAGGTTTAATCCTGAAAACTGGACCACAAATAGCTAACTATGCTGGTCCATCTAAATCCTAGATCATAAATCATAAATCTTGTCATATCGCTTCTAAATTCAAGTCTCAAGTATTCAAGTTGAGGGACAAAACTGATCCTCGACCTTCGAGGTATTCTTTTCCCTTTCAGGTTAAGGGATAAACCTGAATTATTGTTTTCCATATCCTAAAATTTTCATCAAATGTCAATCAATTTCATCAAATGTCTATCAATTTCATCAATGTCTACCACTATCAAAACTTCAGGTTACAATTTCATCAATGCCTGTCATTCTCAAACCTTCGGGTCACAACTCTATCAATGTCAATCATTTTTACCATTTCAAAATCCTGCTTTCGAGCTGGTCGGTCAAACAAATCCTGCTTTCGCGCTGGTCGGTCAATCAAATCCTGCTTTCAAGCTTGTCGGTTAAACAAATCCTACTTTCGAGTTGGTCGGTCAAACAAATCCTGCTTTCGAGCTGGTCGGTCAAACAAATCCTGCTTTCGAGCTGGTCTGTCAAACAAATCCTGCTTTCGAGCTAGTCGGCCAAACAAATCTTGCTTTTGAGTTGGTCAGTCAATCAAATCTTGCTTTCGAGCTGGTCGGTCAATCAAATTCTGATTTCGAGCTTGTTGATCAAACAAGTCCTGCTTTCGAGCTGGTCGGTCAAACAAATCCTACTTTCGAGCTGGTCGGTTAATCAAATCCTGCCTTCGAGCTGGTGGGTCAAACAAATCCTGCTTTCGAGCTGGTCGGTCGATCAAATCCTGCTTTCGAGTTGGTCGGTCAATCAAATCCTGCTTTCGAGTTGGTCGGTCAATCAAATCCTGCTTTTGAGTTGGTGGGTCAAACAAATCCTACTTTCAAGCTGGTCGATCAAAAAAAAATCTTGTTTTCGAGCTGGTACTTCCATCAAAATCCTGCTTTCGAGCTGGTACTTCCGTCAAAATCCTACTTTTGAGCCGGTGATTCCATAAAATCTTGCTTTCAAGCTGGTCGGTCAAAACAAAAATCTAAATATTCTTCCCCAATTTCAACTCGAGGTCCTATCAAAATCTTTATTGAGTGATTATTTCATACATAATTCGTGAAAACTTTGCCAATTTGCTAAAAATATTGTTGATTCCAATATCCTCATTGCACAAAAGAATTACATCAGGTTACCTCTAGTATTCTTTCCAAAAGGTGAAACTTTTTGCGAAAAGAGGTAAAATTCAAATCCTTTCCCTATTGATCAACCAAAAGGATGTAAGAAATATCCTCACTATGATTAGCGAAAGAAATATTCAATGACGTTGAAAAGCCGAAAGTGAATTGATATTGATCACGGCTATGACGCATGTTTTAAGACGGCTTTCTGGCAATCAGGCAGTGGAAATATCTTGAGCGATAAAAAGAATCCACTCGACCAATGTCTCCTCAATCTAGTTAAGCTGCAATCAAATATCTGCAAAAGGGATCTCTCAACTGTTGTCAAAGAAGATTTGGATCATCTCCGAGATGAAGGAGTTTGTGACAGGTCCTTCCAGAGAAAATTCAGATCACCGTCGAGATGAAGGCGAGTGTGATGAACCTACCGACAAACCCTAAAAGATATTTGAATTCTGCTATCATCAAAAGACCCTTTGAGCCTATATTATCAATAGAACTGCAGAGACAAAAGAAGGATCAGAACATCTCCAAGATGAAGGAGTTTGTGACGTACCCTTCCCCGGAAAAGAGAGAAAAGTCAGAACATCTCCAAAATAAAGGATGATGTAAAAACCCGAAAAGCTCAATGACTCAAAGAGAGTGCAAAAAGATTATTATGGAAAAAACATCCAGATATCAAACTGCCAAAATTGTCAGAAGTCATCTTTTCTTATGGGAAATTCTTTTATTAATATCTTTTCACTACTTACTTTTATGAAATTTAGAATATTTCTTCTCTTCTCGTATCAAGGAAATTGATGGCTTCCTTGAAGAAAATCATCAGCGCTAAAATTTTGAATTTGACACTTAGGACCGAGGAGTTAACCTCATTGGAGGAAATACTCTAGGAAAAAAAGGGAATATCTTTAGCACACACGTGCACATTTTCAAGCATTTGAGTCAACTATAATTTCAACTTATTGGCAAAAAAATTCTTGATATTCCAAGAATGAAATAAATATTCAATATCCATTTTGATGCAACCTAATATTGTTCATATCTTTCAGAAGAGTTGCCTCATTCAGTTGAAGTATCTCTCCTGTCCCATCGCGGTTTCTTCATTCGAGAAATCCGTATGGTTGTTCCCACTCAGGTTAAGGGTCAAAACCTGTACTTTCTGCGAGAGGTCATCAATTTGCAAAGTTGATTTTGTCTGAGCAATGAGACACCCAAGTTCATCCCTTTTTCAAAGCTTTAGGGAACCCCATTTTCTTCCTCCTTTCGCAAAACCCCTTTCGAATTTGTTCGTCCAAAATTCCGAAAGTCCCATCACGGTTTCTTCATCTAAGGATTCCGTATGGTTGTCCCCTTCAGGTTAAGGGTTAAGCCTGAACCTCGCCCCCTGAGGTATCTTCCTTTTTCAGGTTCGGATTAAACTGAGTCTCGTTCTGATGAGGTCCTTCATTTTGACGAGATGTTTTCTTCCAGTCCCATCATGGTTCTTCCCATCGAGGAATCCATGCTTTGTATATCCATCCAGGACAGGATCCTACTTGAACTTCATCTCATGAGGTATTTTCCAAAAATGTCCCATCAAGGTCCTCATATATTCCTTTCTCCATTCAGGTTATCTTGAGATATCTTCATCCCATTCAGGTTAAGGGATTAAACCTGAGTCTTTTCAAAAATCCTTATTTTTGTTTCAGCCGGGAGACTTCTTAAAAATCTCTCATTTTACCATTTCGGGATAATCATCCAAAAGTCCCATCACGATTTCTTTATTTTCTACTCAATCATATCATTCTCGAGGATTTCGTCTCCCTAAGGCCATTCAGAATAAGGTTTTAAGCCTGAAAATCATGTCTTTTCAAAATAATTCTTCCACACCCAGTTCAGGTTCGCTAAACTGGGGCATTTTTCAAAATTTGGAGTGTTTTCTTTGCCACTAAGATCAACTTTCAACCAGCTTAGTAGCAAAGAGGGGCATATGTGAACACCCCAAATTTTTGAATGTGGTAAATATTCCTTTTTTGCCCCTGACCCCATTTTCTGAGTAACTGAATATATTTTAAATCTAAATACCATTTTATTTCTCAAGTTTTACTAAAATTAAGTTCAATTTATATATTTGACTCAATTTCAGATCCAGATCCAGATAAAAGATCCAAATCTGAGCATTGTTGTCCAATTTTTGAAACAAATTCTCAAAATTACCTTTTGAAAAGCTCAGATCAATTTATGCGATGTCCGTTTGGATCCATCACGTTATATTCATCGATTCGAGGTTTAAAACTCGAATCATTGCTCAAAACTTGGGTCCAAACCCATTTTTTTCAAAATAGCTCAGAAAACCTTTCCTTTGTAAATATTTTTAAATTTTTTGCAAAATTATTTTAAAATCCTTAGTTTTTAGAATTTTATTCCAAAAAATACAAAAAAAAATGTAGAAAAAAA
Source organism: Nuphar pumila (assembly GCF_984573655.1). Classification (NCBI taxonomy): domain Eukaryota; kingdom Viridiplantae; phylum Streptophyta; class Magnoliopsida; order Nymphaeales; family Nymphaeaceae; genus Nuphar; species Nuphar pumila. The sequence goes on from NC_143253.1 coordinate 79,959,331, forward strand.
AAATTTGTGACAGGGTTATGATCATCGTTGCCATTCATTGTTATATGTCTCCACCGTGGGGCATCTGTGGAATCTGTCAAACCTTTCAGATATAATGATTTAACTTTTGGTTTTTCCATTTTCATCATCTATAATGCGAATATTGTTTTAATCCTTTTTTATTTGAGAAGTCTTAGCACCTGGTAGCCATGTAGATTATGCTGCAGTTGTAATACTGTGAATGGTATTGCAAAGGTTATTGTGTCGTTGTACAAATTTTTTTTTACTTACATCAGACTATCGATGAGTGGTTAGTCACCCCCATGAAGAACAACAAGTCGTTAGACATCGGAATGTGATCAATAACTATGCCATCCCCTGTTTTGTTTTGTTTTGACACTTATAAAATATTTTCGCTGGAGGTTGTCAGATCCTCGCTACTAGCAGAAGCACATGGGAGAATTTCTTCAAGGATCTTCGTCTTCATCTCATCCAAACGATCCCCATGTTGATTTGCTGAGTAAGTTGTGATTGCACTAGAGGAAGGTTGCTTCCTGTCTATCGTATCAAGGGCGGATTCATATGATTAGTTAATAACAGGAGCATCAAACCACGTTTGATATGGTTGGCTCAATCAATTTTACCTTGGGGAAAGTCCAGACGGGAGCATTCGGCAGAAGGCTTAAGGATGTCTTCTGAAAACTTCACCTTGGGAGTTTGATATCTTTTTCATTTGCTTTCTCATCTACTCCAGAATTGATACTCTATTACTTCAAGGTATTTTGAGAGGCAAATTGGCTTCAATAAATATTCTATAAGCAGCAGCTTGTTTGTTTCTGTTACATTGCAACTGTTCTTTTCCTCATTAGAATGCTCAGGCCCAGTCCATGGAGGTTCCTTTGTTTGAACAGATCATCGTTAAGTCCAAAATTTTTTATTTATAGCTCCCATTATTTTTATCGTGTTTGTTCACATTCCTTTTTCTCAGAATTTTCATTCATTTATCCCTTTTGTTTGGTCATTTGTGAAACTGATGTTCAGTGGTTTCACATTTTCATGCATTTTCATCTTCTCTAGCAATTTTCAGCATGGATGCAATGCATTAATGTTACATATTGACCATTCATTTCCATAAGATGATTATTATGATGATGACCATCCCTTGCAAGTATAGAAAAGGTTGTCCATGATATTAACTGGGAAAAGAAGATTATGACCACTATATTCTAGTTACTGAATGTAGATTCACGTGATCTCAAAAGTTAAATCAGGCTTAGATGAAACAAAAATTGTGATATGTGACCTGCTGGCAATTCCTCAATTTGGCAGCAACAGTTAGAGTACTGGGAGAAGAAGATTATGGCAACCAGATTGATGATTTTTCACATGATAAGCATGCTCAAATAAAGGAAAGAATGTGATGTCTGACCTCTTAACGATTCTTCATCTTAATGTCAATAATGCAGGATCTAAAATCGCAATAATAGCACACTACGAGTGTTCCTGAGAATAGAGAAAGTTGAAGTTCATGACCTTAATGGGGCTCGTGGAGATGAAAAGCCGCAGTAGCAGTCACTGCTTTGTCTTCATGGTATATCAGGCTGCTGGGACCTCTAACATGTTTATGGCATCCCTAAGGCTACGGTGGGTGCCCATGCCTTCATAAATCTCTCACTAATGCTTAGCATTCACCTCAACCTACAGCATTCCTGGCGGCGTGGCTTTTTCAAGTAAGTTCATTGTTATGTATGTATATGTATGTTTTTATCATTTATACCTGTATATTCATTTCAGTATACTGAGCAAGCTTTACTTATTACATTCTATGGTTTTGTTTTGTTGGGATCATGGAAATGATGCGGCATTTGGTATACAGTACCTCTTTACTTCTGTATATATACAACATCTCCTTGTCACCCAATTGCCACCACACTCCAACACAGTAGTAGTAGTAGTACCTCACTGATTCCAGTGACAACCAATTTTTCAGACCTCCTGTAAGAAGCACTATTCCTACTACAACAAATATCTCCACCCTATTTCACCATCTTGTTATTTCATTCAATCTCAAGGAGAAAGAAGCAATTGCTAGCAATATCATTAGTTTAAAGCCTTGATACGTATGAGTCTGCAAATGACGCTGCTTACACTCATTGGTCTGCAAGGGTATATGTTAAATATGAAACACAGAAGTAGAAGTTGTTGAAGATGCTTGCCTATATTGCTAAGCTGGCATATATCCTCTTTGTATCGTTGGATTAGGGATTTAGTGTCTACACTAGCAAGCCAACTCACATTCATGTTGTTGCAGAATATTGGTGAAGTCGACACATATTTGTCTTCATTCACAGAAGCAGCTCACCTCACTGCTGCACACAATATCACAATCGTAGATTACACTTTACTCAGCTTTCAATTTATTTTTTAGCACCCAAAATAAGAGCAACATTGTTAGTTATAGCCTTAATATTCAGAATATCACCTTTCCAAGAGAGCATTGCCAACTGTGTGTCCCGCCACTGCTAGATTCACAACATTTCATATATTTAAGTGTACTTACACCTTCTTACTTCACCTAGGATATCCCACTTTCTCACCATCAACATCGCTTCCATCCACCTATGTTGCCTGTATGTCATATGTAATGTGTATATATATATATATATATATATATATATATATATATATATATATTCATATATATATATATATATATATATACATATATATATATATACTCATACATATATATACATATATATATATATATATATACTCATACCTATATATACATATATATATGTATATATAGGTATGCATGTATATATATGTATGTAGGTACATATATGTCACATCTCACATCTTGAATCATAAAAATCGTGGCATATGAGCATCTCGTTCTGCATCTTTGAAATCAAGGTGATATTCTACTTTCATACTATCCAAGTGTTTTTGCAGGAAATATGTGGAAAATGTCATCACTTGGGATTTGTATTTTCAATTTTAAAGTGTTGTAATAAGTTAGGTCTTAATGAGAATTTACATTTCCATCTTTTAGATAGAATGAATGAGCATAGTCAATGTCATGAATTGCTTGTTTTCATGCTTTTTGCTTTTATTTTCCAAAATCTCACAATGGTGAAACACGAATGGAAAGTGCACTATTTTTGCAAAAGGTAATTAATCCTAAGTTGATGATTTAGATCAATGACAATAGTCAGGATGTAAACAAAACTTAGGATTTTTATCTTTTATAGAATAACACTGGATCCCCACTGGATCCTTTTCAAAATTTATCATATTTTCTTTAAATATTTTCCTCTTTTATCAGAGTTTAGTTTAAAATTAATTCAATATATATATTAATAGCCATAGTCAAGGTATATGGAGAGTTAATTTGATTCTAAACTCTATAAAATCACCAAAACATATTTTATTCTTCACCTGAATTTAAATATAGATTATTATATAATACATTCAATGACCATAATCAAGGATGTATTATATTTTCAATCTTATTCTAATTCATTTAAAGAATGAGATGTGACTTTCAAATCCAATTTCAAAATTATTTAAATACATTCATCATTTAGGATAGAATTGCATCATAATTTTTAAAAATTATTTTTAAGAAATCCAAGTGATTTCCTTCAGATATCTTCTTCACTTCTCAAATCAATTTTCAACTCTTATATATTCAAATACCATTTTCAGATTCTAACTTTAAATTCAAAGTCCAATTTGACTTTAAGATTCATTTGTATATCCAAAATTCAAATCTTAAATTCAAAGTCAAACTTCAAAGTTCAATTTAAAGTTTTTGATTCATCTTTTGATTTAAAATCAAGTTTTATCTTCTTATCTTCAAACTCAAAATCAAAGTTTGAGATTGATTCTCAATCTCAAAGCTTGCCCCTTCCTAAATTTTAAATTCAATCTGGGTTTTTCAAAACCCAGACCCATCTTCAAAAGTCCCATTTGGATTTTCAAAATCCAAATCCAAAGTTAAATCCAAATCACATCTTAGATCTTAGATTTCAGATCCAAAATCCATTTGAGGATCCAAAATCCAACTCCATCTTGGATCTCAGACTTCAGATCCAAAATCCATTTTAGGATCCAAAATTCAATTTCACTTCGGATCTCAGACTCAAGATCTAATTCCATTTTAGGATTCAGAATTAAATTCCATCTTGGATCTCAGACTTCAGATCCAAATTCCATTCTAGGTTCCAGATTCCAGATGCAATCCATCTTGTATCTCAGACTTCAAATCCAAGTTTCATTCGCAATTCTAGATTTCAAATCTAAATCTACCTTGATTTTCAGATTTCAAATCAAATTTCATTTTTAGATCACATCTGGACTTCTTAAATCCATTTCTATTTTTTAAATACCATTGGGATCTCTCAAAATCCATCCTGATTTCAAACTTCAAAATCTGAAATTCAATTCCATTTCAAGTATTCATTCCCTCTCCTAAATTCAAGTTTTAAATTCAAATTCGAAGTCTATTTCTGACTTTAAAACTTCATTTCCTTTTCTCTCATCTTTAAATCATACTTTCCAAATTCAAAGATTTATTTTCCCAAACTTTGATCATTTCAAAGACTTAGAACTTCAAACATTTATCCAAGATCTATCTCAAAGTTCTAAGTTACAAATCATTTTTTCAATTCATCATCAAGTCCATCTTAAAAATACTTGGAAAATTTTCAAATCATGTTTCTCAAAAGAGCATACATTTTGCATTTACACAAACATGATTCTTTGTGCATTCTTATAGACTTAGAATAAATTATTAGGTAACATTAAGGCAAAGCAAAAGGCATAAACATGATCATTGGTTCGATTACCCCTGGTAAAGGCGCCAGCAATGGTCGAACCTTGTACCGATGAGCGAATCCCGTCTCTCCATTTTTTTCGCAATATATTTCAAAACGGAGGCGAGTAATTTTCTAAATATTTTCAAAATTAAGGTCAAGTGAGACCCCGCAAAAGATTTCATCTTCTCTATCTCTTTTTCTTTTCTCTTCTCTCTTCTTTTCTGTCTTTTATTTTTCTCCCTTCAAAAAGGAGGAAATAGAGATTGGAAGGGAAAAGAGAAGGAAGAGAGAGAAAGACCACAAGAGAATTTTTTTTTTGCGATGATGACAATTTTGGCGACCGTGATGGGACCGGGTCTCCGTCTGGTCGAATTTGTGCCTTTTGCTTTGCTTTGATATTTTCTAAATCTTTATTCTATAAATGTCAACTTCATTTTCATGCAAACCTTAGGAGCCTAGACTCTGTCCTAAGCTGACATCATTGCATATAGGATCTAAGTATGGTTTGGTAGGACCATATTGAGGAGATTATTCCATGTTCACATTAGACTAAGGTCTGAAATACAACTCTCCTCAATTTTAGGGATTGAATGCAAACAATGTATGCAAGTGTATGCTTCTTTTCATTTAAATCTATTTCTTTTAAGACTTGCATTAGAGCTTTCTGGTTTTATCTGCATATTGAATATGTTTTTGAAAACATCCCTACCTATATTGTCCCGGTCTTCACGTTGCTGGGCTGTCTCACTGAACCATAGTTCGGGAGAGAGCCTCACAATTGGACCACTTATTTGGGTTCGCACCCCCACTACCACGTACCTGTGGGCCATAGATCGAGGTTTATCGGTAGGTGCTCAAGGATGTTGGGAAGCCATTACCATAGAACCGGAGAGATATTTTATGCCACGTACTTCAAGCTTCGGCTTGAGTATATCGGCGTACCTTGATTGGAATCAGATGATATAAATCTTAGAGTTTAGATTAAGGTCCTATTAGTCATTTCAAATATTGCATATTGAGTCAGCTTTAGGGAATACTGTTTGTACATCTTTGTTTGTATATCTGTGATTGTACGATATTTTATATCTTCCTTGTATTCTCCAAAACCCTGGTTATATATTATTCAAAATTTCCTCTTTTGTTTTTAAAACCCAGGTGTATTTCCCCTTTATTCTTCTGATTCCTTCAAATTTCTTTGATCCATCCTGCAATTCTTCAAAATCTTTGATATCCGCTTTTGAAATTCTTTTTTATTCTATTCCTTACCCTCTTTTGCGATAATATAAACTTTTGTCAGGATATGTCCCTTTCAAAATTAATATTTGTTCATATTTTTAATTGTTTATCCTTTTTCACAGAAAGACAATGCGGTTGTTGCGAATTTTGGTGACAACCCGATCCCTCGTAATGGGATATTTTGATTATCAGATTGTGATTTCTTCCTTTATTAGAATTTCTTCCAAAGATCTTTTCTAAAAAATCCCACTTTTATCCTACAAAGAGAGCATTGATATTTCATCATGGTTCGAACAAGGACTAGAAAAGAAACTGTCCCACAACAAAGCGACAGTGAGGGAGAGGACATGAACTCAATCAGGTCTTCCAAGCAGCAGGGCCAAGAAGCAGAAAGCAATGTTGATTCAGCTACATACAACTTTTTTCAGAAAGTGATGGCCAAAATGATATCTGAACAGGCTGAAGAAAACCCTGAGAAAATAACTTCTAAAAGAAAAACCAAGGGAAAAGTCAGCAAAAAGCAAGTTTAGTAAGACAGCACTTCAGAGTCAGCAGAGGAAGACTCAGAGGAAGAGCAACCAGCATATTTTCACCACCCTTTGTATCGGCGCAAGAAAATCAATGAGGGGCACGAGTCAGCCAGCAAAGTTAAGATTCAGATCCCAGCAGAAGATCTGATGCATGAACAGCTGAGAGAAGTAGCCCGTGCAATCAAAGATTTACAAGCCCAGAACAAACGCAAAAAGACCTACACCAGTGCAGATTTTTATGACGGCTTAGAAGGGGATGACAACTGGGAAGATCTTCCTCGTAAATTCATAAAGTTTGATGGGACCGGCAACCCCAAGGCTCATCTGGCCACATTTTTCGCCTAGTGCAACTGATTCAGAAAGAACAACAGGGTTTTATTCCTATGCTTTCCACGTAGTCTAGAAGGAGTTGCAGCAAGATGGTATGCCGACCACATCAACCTGATTGAACTGCGAGACTTTGAAAAAGTCATCAACTTGTTCATTGAAAGGTTCCTTTTCAACACTGAGGCTCCGCCTAGCCTCAACCATGTTTTCAATCTAAAGCAAAATGACAATGAGAAGGCAAAAGATTTCATTCATAGATCGAGATCTACATGTAACAGGATGAAGGATCCGATATCAGAAGGGCATGCACTTTCAATAATTTTGAACAATTTCTCTCAACCTCTGAAGGGTCTGATCTCCACTTCTCCGTCTAAATGCTTCATCAAGTTAATAAAGCGAGTTGAATGGCTCGAAATGGGGATAGAGAATGGGACCTACCATGGCATCACCTTGACAGGAAGCTGTCAGGATATGAAAAAGAGAACCAACTTCGCCTTTTCCACCAATTCCTCCAACAACAAAGGCGGCAAAAACAAAAGGGGTGGCAGAAAGAACCACACCAGCATATTGGGAAGATATGATTGCTCCAGTCAAGAGAATGAGATCAGCAGAAAGAATAACATTCCTCTCTTGAGCATCCAGTTAGAATCAAAGCCCCAAGGGAAACCAAAGCACAATGGTTGGGGATACGACCGTGAATTTACCCCCTTGGAGCAATCACTTGAGGAAGTTCTTGAGTATATGACAACAAAGGAGATGGTTAAACTTTCTAAGGTAGCAGATCCTCCTGTGACTATGAGAATGTTCAAGGGTCAGTTCTGCAAATTCCATCGAGTGATGGGTTATGACATCAAGCACTGCTTTGTTTTCAAAAACATCGTCCAAGACTGCATTGATAAAAAACTGCTGGTGGAAGATCAAGAAGAAGAGTAGCTACCCGTCCTGGCCTAGCTTTCCGAATCATGCCAATGTTTTTCTACTTTCTTTCTTTTTAGTCACTTTATAGGAACAACTCAGTCCAAGTCTTTTGTGACCTTTGATCAACAAACTAGTTAATATTTCAGTTCTTGTTATCAATATTTTCCCTATCAATGAAATATCAGTTTTCTTCATACCTTTGATATCATATACTTATCTCCTTTGCCACGATGGGGCATTTATTTTTGAAAATTTGTATTTTCATTTTCAGAAAACCCTATTCTTTTCAAAATAAGGGACAATTCCAACATCATTCATGAGAGAAATGATATTACCTATGAGGGTTTTTCAAAATCAGAAAATCTTGAAAATTCAAGTAAAATCTTTGTCATGATCATCAAAAAATTTAATATTTTGGTCCAATCTTTTTCAAAATCAACCAGCGTGTTGACTATTCTTTTCCAAAAAGGGTTTTTAAAATCATTGTCTTCAAAATCAACCCTCATCATGATCTCTCATGATGATTCCCCTTTTCAAGGATCATCTCTCGCGCTAATCATTCTTCTCGTGGTTGATTTTCTTCTCAAAAAGATTTCTCAAGTTGTCTTTTAAAACATTCTCCTTTCAATTTAAAATATCCCACATACAGGCAGAATCAAATAAATTTTCTTTTCTTTTCTCAATTTTTATCAATTTTCATTAATCTTTTGTCAATCTTATCAATTTTTCATCTTTTATTAAATTTTTTCAATTTTATTGAATTTTTTCATCAATTTTATTTTGGTAAATTCTATTCTTTCACATACCCTTTTAGGTTAAGGGCTAAACCTGATGCCTCTTCCCCATGAGGTATTCTTTTATTTTGTTCCCTCTCAGATTAACGGATAAACCTGACCCTCGTTGTCTGAGGTGTTCTCATTCAGGATAAGGGATAATCCTGAGACCTCTCGTAGGAGCAATAATGCTACCTATGAGAATTTTTTTTTGCAACACAAGTTTTATCAATCTTTATTTGATTTTTTTAAATTTATATCGAATTTTCTTCATTAAATTCTCCTTAAATTCTATTTCTTTTCCCCTTTTAGGTTAAGGGATAAACCTAAACCTCGACATTTAAGGTATTCTTTCTCAGGACGAGGGATAATCCTGAGAACACTCATAAAAGCAATAATGCTACTCATGAGAATTCTTTTTACAAAATAAATTTTCATAAATTTTCTCCATTTTTGTCAATCTTTCATTAAATTCTATCTCCTTTTATCTTCTCAAATTTTATTCTTTCTTTTCCCCCTTCAGAATAAAGGTTTAATCCTGAAAACTAGACCACAAATAGCTAACTATGCTGGTCCATCTAAATCCTAGATCATAAATCATAAATCTTGTCATATCGCTTCTAAATTCAAGTCTCAAGTATTCAAGTTGAGGGACAAAACTGATCCTCGACCTTCGAGGTATTCTTTTCCCTTTCAGGTTAAGGGATAAACCTGAATTATTGTTTTTCATATCCTAAAATTTTCATCAAATGTCAATCAATTTCATCAAATGTCTACCATTGTCAAAACTTCAGGTTACAATTTCATCAATGCCTGTCATTCTCAAACCTTCGGGTCACAACTCTATCAATGTCAATCATTTTTACCATTTCAAAATCCTGCTTTCGAGCTGGTCGGTCAAACAAATCCTGCTTTCGAGCTGGTCGGTCAATCAAATCCGACTTTCAAGCTGGTCGGTCAAACAAATCCTGCTTTCGAGCTGGTCGGTCAAACAAATCCTCCTTTCAAGCTGGTCGGTCAAACAAATCCTGCTTTCGAGCTGGTTGGTCAAACAAATCCTGCTTTTGAGCTGGTCGGTCAATCAAATCTTGCTTTCGAGCTGGTTGGTCAATCAGATCCTGATTTCGAGTTGGTCGGTCAAACAAGTCTTGCTTTCGAGTTGGTCGTTCAAAGAAATCCTGCTTTCGAGTTGGTCGGTTAATCAAATACTACTTTCGAGCTGGTCGGTCAAACAAATCCTGCTTTCAAGCTGGTCGGTCAATCAAATCCTGCTTTCGAGCTGGTCGATCAATCAAATCTTGCTTTCGAGCTGGTCGGTCAATCAAATCCTACTTTCGAGCTGGTCGGTCAAACAAATCCTGTTTCAAGCTTGTCGGTCAAACAAATCTTGCTTTTGAGCTGGTCGGTCAAACAAATCCTGCTTTCGAGCTGGTTGGTCAATATAATTCTGCTTTCGAGCTGGTCGCTCAATCAAATCCTGATTTCGAGCTGGTCAATCAAACAAGTCCTGCTTTTGAGATGGTTGGTCAAACAAATCCTGCTTTCGAGCTGGTCGGTTAATCAAATCTTGCTTTCGAGCTGGTGGGTCAAACAAATCCTGCTTTCGAGCTGGTCGGTCGATCAAATCCTGCTTTCGAGTTGGTCGGTCAATCAAATCCTGCTTTCGAGTTGGTCGGTCAATCAAATCCTGCTTTTGAGTTGGTGGGTCAAACAAATCCTGCTTTCAAGCTGGTCGGTCAAAAAAAAATCTTGTTTTCGAGCTGGTACTTCCATCAAAATCCTGCTTTCGAGCTGGTACTTCCGTCAAAATCCTGCTTTTGAGCCGGTGATTCCATAAAATCTTGCTTTCAAGCTGGTGGGTCAAAACAAAAATCTAAATATTCTTCCCCAATTTCAACTCGAGGTCCTATCAAAATCTATATTGAGTGATTATTTCATACATAATTCGTGAAAACTTTGCCAATTTGCTAAAAATATCGTTGATTCCAATATCCTCATTGCACAAAAGAATTACATCAGGTTACCTCTAGTATTCTTTCCAAAAGGTGAAACTTTTTGCGAAAAGAGGTAAAATTCAAATCTTTTCCCTATTGATCAACCAAAAGGATGTAAGAAATATCCTCACTATGATTAGCGAAAGAAATATTCAATGACGTTGAAAAGCCGAAAGTGAATTGATATTGATCACGGCTATGACGCATGTTTTAAGACGGCTTTCTGGCAATCAGGCATTGGAAATATCTTGAGCGATAAAAAGAATCCACTCGACCAATGTCTCCTCAATCTAGTTAAGCTGCAATCAAATATCTGCAAAAGGGATCTCTCAACTGTTGTCAAGATGAAGACGAATATGCGAGCTAGACCCCCGGGGCCAAAGAAGATTTGGATCATCTCCGAGATGAAGGAGTTTGTGACAGGTCCTTCCAGAGAAAATTCAGATCACCGTCGAGATGAAGGCAAGTGTGATGAACCTACCGACAAACCCTAAAAGATATTTGATTTCTGCTATCATCAAAAGACCCTTTGAGCCTATATTATCAATAGAACTGCAGAGACAAAAGAAGGATCAGAACATCTCCAAGATGAAGGAGTTTGTGACATACCCTTCCCCGGAAAAGAGAGAAAAGTCAGAACATCTCCAAAATAAAGGATGATGTAAAAACCCGAAAAGCCCAATGACTCAAAGAGAGTGCAAAAAGATTATTATGGAAAAAACACCCAGATATCAAACTGCCAAAATTGCCAAAAGTCATCTTTTCTTATGTGAAATTCTTTTATCAATATCTTTTCACTACTTACTTTTATGAAATTAAGAATATTTCTTCTCTTCTCGTGTCAAGGAAATGGATGGCTTCTTGAAGAAAATCATCAACGCTAAAATTTTGAATTTGACTCTTAAGACCGAGGAGTTAACCTCATTGGAGGAAATACTCTAGGAAAAAGAGGGAATATCTTTAGCACACACGTGCACATTTTTAAGCATTTGAGTCAACTATAATTTCATCTTATTGGCAAAAAAATTTCTAGATATTCCAAGAATGAAATAAATATTCAATATTCATTTTGATGCAACCTAATGTTGTTCATATCTTTCAGAAGAGTTGCCTTATTCAGTTGAAGTATCTCTCTTGTCCCATCGTGGTTTCTTCATTCGAGAAATCCGTATGGTTGTTCCCATTCAGGTTAAGGGTCAAAACCTATACCTTCTGCGAGAGGTCATCAATTTCAAAAGCCGATTTAGTCTCAGCAATGAGACGCCCAAGTTCATCCCTTTTTCAAAGCTTTAGGGATCCCCATTTTCTTCCTCCTTTCGCAAAACCCCTTTCGGATTTGTTCGTCCAAAATTCCGAAAGTTCCATCACGGTTTCTTCATCCAAGGATTCCGTATGGTCGTCCCCTTCAGGTTATTGGTTAAGCCTGAACTACGCCCCCCGAGGTATCTTCCTTTTTCAGGTTTGGGTTAAACCTGAGTCTCGTTCTGATGAGGTCCTTCATTTTGACGAGATGTTTTCTTCCAGTCCCATCATGGTTCTTCTCATCGAGGAATCCATGCTTTGTATATCCATCCAGGACAGGATCCTACTTGAACTTCATCTCATGAGGAATTTTCTAAAAATGTCCCATCAAGTCCTCATATATTCCTTTGCCCATTCAGGTTATCTTGAGATATCTTCATCCCATCCAGGTTAAGGAATAAACCTAAGTCTTTTTAAAAATCCTTATTTTTGTTTCAGCCGGGAGACTTCTTCAAAAATCTCTCCTTTTACCATTTTGGGATAATCATCCCAAAGTCCCATCTCGATTTCTTCATTTTCTACTCAATCATATCATTCTCGAGAATTTCGTCTTCTCAAGGCCATTCAAAATAAGGTTTTAAGCTTGAAAATCATGTCTGTTCAAAATAATTCTTCCACACCCAGTTCAAGTTTGCTAAACTGGGGCATTTTTCAAAATTTGGAGTGTTTTCTTTGCCACTAAGGTCGGCTTTCAACCAGCTTAGTAGCAAAGAGGGGCATCTGTGAACACCCCAAATTTTTCAATGTGGAAAATATTCCCTTTTTGCCCCTGACCCCATTTTCTGAGTAATTGAATATATTTTAAATCTAAAAACCATTATTTTTCTCAAGTTTTACTGAAACTAAATTCAATTTATATATTTGACTCAATTTCAGATCCGGATCCAGATAAAAGATCCAAATCTGAGCATTGTTGTCCAATTTTTGAAACAAATTCTCAAAATTTCCTTTTGAAAAGCTCAGACCAATTTATGCGATGTCCGTTTGGATACATCATGTTATATTCCTCGATTCGAGGTTTAAAACTCGAATATTTTTTCAAAACTTGGGTCCAATCATAGATTACACTTTACTCAGCTTTCAATTTATTTTTTAGCACCCAAAATAAGAGCAACATTGTTAGTTATACCCTCAATATTCAGAATATCACCTTTCCAAGAGAGCATTGCCAACTGTGTGTCCTGCCACTGCTGGATTCACAACACTTCATATATTTAAGTGTACTTACACCTTACTTCACCTAGCATTTCCCACTTTCTCACCATCAGCATCGCTTCCATCCACCTATGTTGCCTGTATGTCATATGTAATATATATATATATATATATATATATATATATATATATATACACATATATATGCATATATAGGTATGCATGTATATATATGTATGTAGGTACATATATGTCACATCTCACATCTTGAATCATAAAAATCGTGGCATATGAGCATCTCATTCTGCATCTTTGAAATCAAGGTGATATTCTACTTTCATACTAACCAAGTGTTTTTGCAGGAAATATGTGGAAAATGTCATCACTTGGGATTTGTATTTTCAATTTTAAAGTGTTGTAATAAGTTAGGTCTTAATGAGAATTTACATTTCCAGCTTTTAGATAGAATGAATGAGCATAGTCAATGTCATGAATTGCTTGTTTTCATGCTTTTTGCTTTTATTTTCCAAAATCTCACAATGGTGAAACATGAATGGCACGTGCACCATTTTTGCAAAAGGTAATTAATCCTAAGTTGATGATTTACATCAATGGCCATAGTCAGGATGTAAACAAAACTTAGGATTTTTATCTTTTATAGAATAACACTCGATCCCCACTGGATCCTTTTCAAAATTTATCATATTTTTTTTAAATATTTTCCTCTTTTATTAGAGTTTAGTTTAAAATTAATTCAATATATATATCAATGGCCATAGTCAAGGTATATGGAGAGTTAATTTCATTCTAAACTCTATAAAATCACCAAAACATGTTTTATTCTTCACCTGAATTTAAATATAGATTATTATATAATACATTCAATGACCATAATTAAGGATGTATTATATTTTCAATCTTATTCTAATTCATTTAAAGAATGAGATGTGACTTTGAAATCCAATTTCAAAATTATTTAAATACATTCATCATTTAGGATAGAATTGCATCATAATTTTTAAAAATTATTTTTAAGAAATCCAAGTGATTTCCTTCAGATATCTTCTTCACTTCTCAAATCAATTTTCAACTCTTATAAATTCAAATACCATTTTCAGATTCTAACTTTAAATTCAAAGTCCAATTTGACTTTAAGATTCATTTGTATATCCAAAATTCAAATCTTAAATTCAAAGTCAAACTTCAAAGTTCAATTTAAAGTTTCTGATTCATCTTCTGATTTAAAATCAAGTTTTATCTTCTTATCTTCAAACTCAAAATCAAAGTTTGAGATTGATTCTGAATCTCAAAGCTTGCCCCTTCCTAAATTCTAAATTCAATCTGGGTTTTTCAAAACCCAGACCCATCTTCAAAAGTCCCATTTGGATTTTCAAAATCCAAATCCAAAGTTAAATCCAAATCACATCTTGGATCTTAGATTTCAGATCCAAAATCCATTTGAGGATCCAGAATCCAACTGCATCTTGGATCTCAGACTTCAGATCCAAAATCCATTTTAGGATCCAGAATTCAATTTCACTTCGGATCTCAAACTCGAGATTCAATTCCATTTTAGGATCTAGAAGTAAATTCCATCTTGGATCTCAGACTTCAGATCCAAATTCCATTCTAGGTTCCAGATTCCGGATCCAATCCATCTTGGATCTTAGACTTCAGATACAAGTTTCATTCCCAATTCTAGATTTCAAATCCAAATCTACCTTGATTTCCAGATTTCAAATCCAATTTCATTTTTAGATCACATCTGGACTTCTTAAATCCATTTCTATTTTTTAAATACCATTGGGATCTCTCAAAATCCATCCTGATTTCAAACTTCAAAATCTGAAATTCAACTACATTTCAAGTATTCATTCCCTCTCCTAAATTCAAGTTTTAAATTCAAATTCAAAGTCTATTTATGACTTTAAAACTTCATTTCCTTTTCTCTTGTCTTTAAATCATTCTTTCCAAATTCAAAGATTTATTTTCCCAAACTTTGATCATTTCAAAGACTTAGAACTTCAAACATTTATCCTAGATCTATCTCAAAGTTCTAAGTTACAAATCATTTTTTCACTTCATTATCAAGTCTATCTTAGAAATACTTGGAAAATTTTCAAATCATGTTTCTCAAAAGAGCATACATTTTGCATTTACACAAGAATGATTCTTTGTGCATTCTTATAGACTTAAAATAAATTATTAGGTAATATTAAGGCAAAGCAAAAGGCATAAATTCGATCCTTGGTTCGATTACCTCTGGTAAAGGCGCCAGGAACGGTCGAACTTTGTACCGACGAGCGAATCCCGTCTCTCCATTTTTCCCGCAATATATTTCAAAATGGAGGTGAGTAATTTTCTAAATATTTTCAAAATTAAGGTCAAGTGAGACCCCACAAAAGAGTTTCTCTTCTCTCTCTCTTTTTCTTTTCTCTTCTCTCTTCTTTTCTGTCTTTTATTTTTCTCCCTTCAAAAAGGAGGAAATAGAGATTGGAAGGGAAAAGAGAAGGAAGAGAGAGAAAGACCACAAGAGAATTTTTTTTTTGCGATGATGACAGTTTTGGCGACCGTGATGGGATCGGGTCTCCGTCCGGTCGAATTTGTGACATTTGCTTTGCTTTGATATTTTCTAAATCTTTATTCTATAAATTTCAACTTCATTTTCATGCAAACCTTAGGAGCCTAGACTCTGTCCTAAGCTGACATCATTGCATATAGGATCTAAGTATGGTTTGGTAGGACCATATTGAGGATATTATTCCATGTTCACATTAGACTTAGGTCTGAAATACAACTCTCCTCAATTCTAGGGATTGAATGCAAACAATGTATGCAAGTGTATGCTTCTTTTCATTTAAATCTATCTCTTTTAGGACTTGCATTAGAGATTTCTGGTTTTATCTGCATATTGAACATGTTTTTGAAAACATCCCTACCTATATTGTCCCGGTCTTCACATTGCTGGACTGTCTCACTGAACCATAGTTCGGGAGAGAGCCTCACAACTGGACCACCTATTTGGGTTCGCGCCCCCCCTACCACGTACCTAAGTGCCATAGTCTGAGGTATATCGGTAGGTGCTCAAGGATGTTGGGAAGCCAATACCTTAGAACCAGAGAGATATTTTATGCCACGTACTTCAAGCTTCGGCTTGAGTATATCGGCGTACCCTTATTGGAATCAGATGATCTAATTCTTAGAGTTTAGATTAAGGTCCTATTAGTCATTTCAAATATTGCATATAGAGTCAGCTTTAGGGAATGTTGTTTGTACATCTTTGTTTGTATATCTGTGATTGTATGATATTTTATATCTTCCTTATATTCTCCAAAACCCTGGGTATATATTATTCAAAATTTCCTCTTTTGTTTTTAAAACCCAAGTGTATTTGCCCTTTATTCTTCTGATTCCTTCAAATTTCTTTGATCCTGCCTGCAATTCTTCAAAATCTTTGATATCCGCTTTCGAAATTCTTTTTTATTTTATTCCTTACCCTCTTTTACGATAAAATAAACTTTTGTCAGGATATGTCCCTTTCAAAATTAATATTTGTTCATATTTTTAGTTGTTTATCCTTTTTCATAGAAAAACAATGCGGTTGTTGCAAATTTTGGTTACAACCCGATCCCTCGTAATGGGATATTTTCATTATCAGATTGTGATTTTTTCCTTTATTAGAATTTCTTTCAAAGATCTTTTCTAAAAAATCCCACTTTTATCCTACAAAGAGAGCATTGATATTTCATCATGGTTCGAACAAGGACTTGAAAGGAAACAGTCCCACAGCAAAGCGACAGTGAGGGAGAGGACATGAACTCCATCAGGTCTTCCAAGCAGCAAGGCCAAGAAGCAGAAAGCAATGTTGATTCAGCTACATACAAGTTGTTTCAGAAAGTGATGGCCAAAATGATATCTGAACAGGCTGAAGAAAACCCTGAGAAAATAACTTCTAAAAGCAAAAACCAAGGGAAAAGTCAGCAAAAAGCAAGTTTAGTATGACAGCACTTCAGAGTCAGCAGAGGAAGACTTAGAGGAAGAGCAACCAGCATATTTTCACAATCCTTTGTATCGGCCCAAGAAAGTCAGTAAGGGGCACGAGTCAGCCAGCAAAGTCAAGATTCAGATCTCAGCAGAAGATCCGATGCATGAACAACTGAGAGAAGTAGCCCGTGCAATCAAAGATTTACAAGCCCAGGACAAAGGCAAAAAGACCTACACTGATGCAGATTTTTATGACAGCTTAGAAGGGGATGACAACTGGGAAGATCTTCCTCGTAAATTCATAAAGTTTGATGGGACCGACAACCCCAAGGCTCATCTGGCCACATTTTTTGCCAAGTGCAACCGATTTAAAAAGAACAACAGGGCTTTATTCCTATGCTTTCCATGCAGTCTAGAAGGAGTTGCAGCAAGATGGTATGCCGACCACATCAACCCGATTGAACTACGAGACTTTGACAAAGTCATCAACTTGTTCATTGAAAGGTTCCTTTTCAACACTGAGGCTCCGCCTACCCTCAACCATCTTTTCAATCTAAAGCAAAATGACAATGAGAAGGCAAAAGATTTCATTCATAGATGGAGATCTACCTGCAACAGGATGAAGGATCCGATATCAGAAGGGCATGCACTCTCAATAATTTTGAACAATTTCTCTCAACCTCTGAATCCTTCATCAAGTTAATAGAGTGAGTTTAATGGCTCGAAATAGGGCTAGAGAACGAGACCTAACATGGCATCACCTTGACAATAATATATCAGGATACGAAAAAGAGAACCTACTTTGCCTTTTCCACCAATTCCTCCAACAACAAAGGCGGCAAAAACAAAAGGGGTGGCAGAAAGAACCACACCAGCATATTGGGAAGATATGATTGCTTCAGTCAAGAAAATGGGATCAGCAGGAAGAATAACATCCCTCCCTCGAGCATCCAGTTAGAATCAAAGCCCCAAGGGAAACCAAAGCACGACGGTTGGGGATACGACCGTGAATTTACCCCCTTAGAGCAATCACTTGAGGAAGTTCTTGAGTATATGACAACAAAGGAGATGGTTAAACTTCCCAAGGTAGCAGATCCTTCTGTGACTATGGGAAGGTTCAAGGATCAATTATGCAAATTCCATAGAGCGATAGGGCATGACATCGAGCACTGCTTTGTTTTAAAAAACATCATCCAAGATTGCATTGATAAAAAGCTGCTGGTGGAAGATCAAGAAGAAGAGTAGCTACCCATCCTGGCCTAGCTTTCCGAATCATGCCAATGTTTTTCTGCTTTCTTTCTTTTCAGTCACTTTATAGGAACAACTCAGTCCCAGTCTTTTGTGACCTTTGATCAACAAACTTGTAAATATTTCAGTCCTTGTTATCAATATTTTCCCTATCAATGAAATATCAGTTTTCTTCATACCTTTGATATCATATACTTCTCTCCTTTGCCACGATGGGGCATTTATTTTTGAAAATTTGTATTTTCATTTTCAGAAAACCCTATTCTTTTCAAAATAAGGAACAATCCCAACATCATTCATGAGAGAAATGATATTACCTATTAGGGTTTTTCAAAATCATAAATACTTGAAAATTCAGGTAAAATCTTCGTCATGATCATCAAAAAATTTAGTATTTTGGTCCAATCTTTTTCTAAATCAACCAGCATGTTGACTATTCTTTTCCAAAAAGGGTTTTTAAAATCATTGTCTTCAAAATCAACCCTAATGATGATCTCTCATGATGATTCCCCTTTTCAAGGATCAGCTCTCGTGCTAATCATTCTTCTAGTGGTTGATTTTCTTCTCAAAAAGCTTTCTCAAATTGTCTTTTAAAACATTCTCCTTTTAATTTAAAAGATCCCACATGCAGGCAGAATCAAATAAATTTTCTTTTCTTTTATCAATTTTTATCAATTTTCATTAATCTTTTGTCAATCTTATCAATTTTTTATCTTTTATTAAATTTTATCAATTTTATTGAGTTTTTTCATCAATTTTATTTTGATAAATTCTATTCTTTCACATACCCTTTCAGGTTAAGGGATAAACCTGATGCCTCTTCCCCATGAGGTATTCTTTTATTTTGTTCCCTCTCAGATTAACGGATAAACCTGACCCTCGTTGTCTGAGGTGTTCTCATTCAGGATAAGGGATAATCCTGAGACCTCTCGTAGGAGCAATAATGCTACCTATGAGAATTTTTTTTTGCAACACAAGTTTTATCAATCTTTATTTGATTTTTTTAAATTTATATCGAGTTTTCTTCATTAAATTTTCCTTAAATTCTATTTCTTCTCCCCTTTCAGGTTAAGGGATAAACCTGAACCTCGACATTCGAGGTATTTTTTCTCAGGACAAGGGATAATCCAGAGAACACACATAAGAGCAATAATGCTACTCGTAAAAATTCTTTTTACAAAATAAATTTTCGTAATTTTCTCAAATTTTCTCCATTTTTGTCAATCTTTCATTAAATTCTATCTCCTTTTATCTTCTTAGTTTTAATTTTTCTTTTCCCCGTTCAGGATAAAGGTTTAATCCTGAAAACTGGACCAAAAACAGCTAACTGTGCTGGTCCATCTAAATCCTAGATCATAAATCATAAATCTTGTCATATCTCTTCTAAATTCAAGTCTCAAGTATTCAGGTTGAGGGACAAAACTGATCCTTGACCTTCAAGGTATTCTTTTCCCTTTTAGGTTAAGGGATAAACCTGAATCATTGTTTTTCATATCCTAAAATTTTCATCAAATGTCTATCAATTTCATCAAATGTCTATCAATTTCATCAATGTCTACCATTGTCAAAACTTCAGGTTACAATTTCATCAATATCTGTCATTCTCAAACCTTTGGGTCACAACTCTATCAATGTCAATCATTTTTACCATTTCAAAATCTTGCTTTCGAGCTGGTTGGTCAAACAAATCCTGCTTTCGAGCTGGTCGGACAATCAAATCCTGCTTTTGGGCTGGTCGGTCAAACAAATCCTGCTTTCGAGCTGGTCGGTCAAACAAATCCTGCTTTCGAGCTGGTCGGTCAAACAAATCCTGCTTTCAAGCTCGTCGGTCAAACAAATCCTGCTTTCGAGCTGGTCGGTCAAACAAATCCTGCTTTCGAGCTGGTTGGTCAATCAAATTCTGCTTTCGAGCTGGTCGGTCAATCAAATCCTGATTTCGAGCTGGTCGGTCAAACAAGTCCTGCTTTCGTGCTGGTCGGTCAAACAAATCCTACTTTCGAGCTGGTCGATTAATCAAATCCTGCTTTCGAGCTGGTCGGTCAAACAAATCCTGCTTTTGAGCTGGTCGTTCAATCAAATCCTGCTTTCGTGCTGATCGATCAATCAAATCCTACTTTCGAGCTGGTTGGTCAATCAAATCCTGTTTTCGAGCTGGTCGGTCAAACAAATCCTGCTTTCAAGCTGGTCGGTCAAAAAAAAATCCTGCTTTCGAGCTGGTACTTCTATCAAAATCCTGCTTTCGAGCTGGTACTTTCGTTAAAATCCTCCTTTTGAGCTGGTGCTTTCATAAAATCCTGCTTTCAAGCTGGTTGGTCAAAACAAAAATCTAAATATTCTTCCCCAATTTCAACTCGATTTCCTATCAAAATCTATATTGAGTGATTATTTCATATAAAATTCGTGAAAACTTTGCCAATTTGCTAAAAATATTGTTGATTCCAATATCCTTACTGCACAAAAGAATTACATCAGGTTACCTCTAGTATTCTTTCCAAAAGGTGAAACTTTTTGCGAAAAAGAGGTAAAATTCAAATATTTTTCCTGTTGATCAACCAAAAGGATGTAAGAAATATCCTCAGTATGATTAGCGAAAGAAATATTCAATGACGTTGAAAAGCCAAAAGCGAATTGATATTGATCATGGCTATGACGCATGTTTTAAGATGGCTTTCTGGCAATCAGGCAGTGGAAATATCTTGAGCGATAAAAAGAATCCACTCGACCAATGTATCCTCAATCCAGTTAAGCTGCAATCAAATATCTGCAAAAGGGATCTCTCAACTGTCGTCAAGATGAAGAAGAATATGCGAGCTAGACCCCCGGGGCCAAAGAAGATTTGGATCATCTCCGAGATGAAGGAGTTTGTGACAGATCTTTCCAGCGAAAATTCAGATCACCGTCGAGATAAAGGCGAGTATGATGAACCTACCGACAAACCCTAAAAGATATTTGATTTCTGCTATCATCAGAATACCCTTTGAGCCTATATTATCAATAGAACTCCCAAGACAAAAGAAGGATCGGAACATCTCCAAGATAAAGGAGTTTGTGACGTACCCTTCCCCAGAAAAGAGAGAAAAGTCAGAACATCTCCAAAATAAAGGATGATGTAAAAACCCGAAAAGCTCAATGACTCAAAGAGAGTGCAAAAAGATTATTATGGAAAAAACACCCAGATATCAAACTGCCAAAATTGTCAGAAGTCATCTTTTCTTATGGGAAATTCTTTTATTAATATCTTTTCACTACTTACTTTTATGAAATTTAGAATATTTCTTCTCTTCTCGTATCAAGGAAATGGATGGTTTCCTTGAAGAAAATCATCAGCGCTAAAATTTTGAATTTGACACTTAGGACCGAGGAGTTAACCTCATTGGAGGAAATACTCTAGGAAAAAAAGGGAATATCTTTAGCACACACGTGCACATTTTCAAGCATTTGAGTCAACTATAATTTCAACTTATTGGCAAAAAAATTCTTGATATTCCAAGAATGAAATAAATATTCAATATCCATTTTAATGCAACCTAATATTGTTCATATCTTTCAGAAGAGTTGCCTCATTCAGTTGAAGTATCTCTCCTGTCCCATCGCGGTTTCTTCATTCGAGAAATCCGTATGGTTGTTCCCACTCAGGTTAAGGGTCAAAATCTGTACTTTCTGCGAGAGGTCATCAATTTGCAAAGTTGATTTTGTCTGAGCAATGAGACACCCAAGTTCATCCCTTTTTCAAAGCTTTAGGGAACCCCAATTTCTTCCTCCTTTCGCAAAACCCCTTTTGGATTTGTTCGTTCAAAATTCCGAAAGTCCTATCACGATTTCTTCATCCAAGGATTCTGTATGGTCGTCCCCTTCAGGTTAGGGGTTAAGCCTGAACCTCGCCCCCCGAGGTATCTTCTTTTTTCTGATTCGGGTTAAACCTGAGTCTCGTTCTGATGAGGTCCTTCATTTTTACGAGATGTTTTCTTCTAGTCCCATCATGGTTCTTCCCATCGAGGAATCCATGCTTTGTATATCCATCCAGGACAGGATCCTACTTGAACTTAATCTCATGAGGCATTTTCCAAAAATGCCCCATCAAGGTCCTCATATATTCCTTTCCCCATTTAGGTTATCTTGAGATATCTTCATCCCATCCAGGTTAAGGGATTAAACCTGAGTCTTTTCAAAAATCCTTATTTTGTTTCAGGCAGGAGACTTCTTCAAAAATCTCTCCTTTTACCATTTCGGGATAATCATCCCAAAGTCCCATCACGATTTCTTCATTTTCTACTCAATCATATCATTCTCGAGAATTTCGTCTCCTCAAGGCCATTCAGAATAAGGTTTTAAGCCTGAAAATCATGTCTTTTCAAAATAATTCTTCCACACCCAGTTCAGGTTTGCTAAACTGGGGCATTTTTCAAAATTTGGAGTGTTTTCTTTGCCACTAAGCTCGGCTTTCAACCAGCTTAGTAGCAAAGAGGGGGGCATCTGTGAACACCCCAAATTTTTCAATGTGGTAAATATTCTCTTTTTGCCCCTGACCCCATTTTCTAAGTAACTGAATATATTTTAAATCTAAATACCATTTTATTTCTCAAGTTTTACTAAAATTAAATTCAATTTATATATTTGACTCAATTTCGGATCCGAATCCAGATAAAAGATCCAAATCTGAGCATTGTTGTCCAAATTTTGAAACAAATTCTCAAAATTTCCTTTTGAAAAGCTCAGATCAATTTATGCGATGTCCGTTTGGATCCATCACGTTATATTCCTCGATTCGAGGTTTAAAACTCGAATATTTTCTCAAAACTTGCGTCAAACCCATTTTTTTCAAAATAGCTCAGAAAACTTTTCCTTTGTAAATATTTTTAAATTTTTATCAAAATTATTTTAAAATCCTTAGTTTATAGAATTTTATTCCAAAAAATACAAAAAAAAATGTAGAAAAAAAAATTGTGACAGGGTTATGATCATCGTCGCCATTCATTGTTATATGTCTCCACCGTGGGGCATCTGTGGAATCTGTCAAACCTTTCAGATATAATGATTTAACTTCAGGTTTTTCCATTTTCATCATCTATAATGCGAATATTTTTTTAATACTTTTTTATTTGAGAAGTCTTAGCACCTGGTAGCCATGTAGATTATGCTGCAGTTGTAATACTGTGGATGGTCTTGCAAAGGTTATTGTGCCATTGTACAGTTTTTTTTACTTACAACAAACTACCGATGAGTAGTTAGTCACCCCCATGAAGAACAACAAGTTGTTAGACATCAGAATGTGATCAATAACTATGCCATCCCCTGTTTTGTTTTGTTTTGACACTTATAAAATATTTTCGCTGGAGGTTGTCAGATCCTCGCTACTAGCAGAAGCGCGTGGGAGAATTTCTTCAAGGATCTTCGTCTTCATCTCAGCCAAACGATCCCCATGTTGATTTGCTGATTAAGTTGTGATTGCAGTAGAGGGAGGTTGCTTCCTGTCTACCATATCAAGGGCGGATTCTTACGATTAGTTAATAACAGGAGCATCAAACCACGTTCGATCCGGTTGGCTCAATCAATTCTTCCTTGGGGAAAGTCCAGACGGGAGCATTCGGCCGAAGGCTTAAGGATGTCTTCAGAAAATTTCACCTTGGGAGTTTGATATCTTTTTCATTTGCTTTCTCATCTACTCTAGAATTGATACTCTATTACTTCAAGGTATTTTAAGAGGCAAATTGGCTTCAATAAATATTCTGTAAGCAGCAACTTGTATGTTTCTGTTACAATACAACAGTTCTTTTCCTCATTAGAATGCTCAGGCCCAGTCCATGGAGGTTCCTTTGTTGAACAGATCATCGTTAAGTCCAAAAAATTTTCTTTATGGCTCCCATTATTTTTATCGTGTTTGTTCACATTCCTTTTTCTCAAAATTTTCATTCATTTATCCATTTTGTTTGATCATTTGTGAAACTGCTGTTCAGTGGTTTCACATTTTCATGCATTTTCATCTTCTCTAGCAATTTTCAGCATGGATGCAATGCATTAATGTTACATATTGACCATTCATTTCCATAAGATGATTATTATGATGATGACCATCCCTTGCAAGTATAGAAAAGGTTGTCCATGATATTAACTGGGAAAAGAAGATTATGACCACTATATTCTAGTTACTGAATGTAGATTCACGTGATCTCAAAAGTTAAATCAGGCTTAGATGAAACAAAAACTGTGATATGTGACCTGCTGGCAATTCCTCATTTTGGCAACAACAGTTAGAGTACTGGGAGAAGAAGATTATGGCAACCAGATTGATGATTTTTCACATGATAAGCATGCTCAAATAAAGGAAAGAATGTGATGTCTGACCTCTTAACGATTCTTTATCTTGATGTCAATAATGCAGGATCTAAAATCGCAATAATAGCACACTGCGAGTGTTCCTGAGAATAGAGAAAGTTGAAGTTCATGACCTTAATGGGGCTCGTGGAGATGAAAAGCCGCAGTAGCAGTCACTGCTTTGTCTTCATGGTATATCAGGCTGCTGGGACCTCTAACATGTTTATGGCATCCCTAAGGCTACGGTGGGTGCCCATGCCTTCATAAATCTCTCACTAATGCTTAGCATTCACCTCAACCTACAGCACTCCTGGCGGCGTGGCTTTTTCAAGTAAGTTCATTGTTATGTATGTATATGTATGTTTTTATCATTTATACCTATATATTCATTTCAGTATACTGAGCAAGCTTTACTTATTACATTCTATGGTTTTGTTTTGTTGGGATCATGGAAATGATGCGGCATTTGGTATACAGTACCTCTTTACTTCTGTATATATACAACATCTCCTTGTCACCCAATTGCCACCACACTCCAACACAGAAGTAGTACCTCACTGATTCCAGTGACAACCAATTTTTCAGACCTCCTGTAAGATGCACTATTCCTACTACAACAAATATCTCCACCCTATTTCACCATCTTGTTATTTCATTCGATCTCAAGGAGAAAGAAACAATTGCTAGCAATATCATTAGTTTAAAGCCTTGATACGTATGAATCTGCAAATGACGCTGCTTACACTCATTGGTCTGCAAGGGTGTATGTTAAATATGAAACACAGAAGTAGAAGTTGTTGAAGATGCTTGCCTATATTGCTAAGCTGGCATATATCCTCTTTGTATTGTTGGATTAGGGATTTAGTGTCTACACTAGCAAGCCAACTCACATTCATGTTGTTGCAGAATATTGGGGAGGTCGACGCATATTTGTCTTCATTCACAGAAGCAGCTCACCGCTCACCTCACTGCTGCACACAATATCACAATCGTAGTTTACACTTTACTCAGCTTTCAATTTATTTTTTAGCACCCAAAATAAGAGCAACATTGTTAGTTATAGCCTCAATATTCAGAATATCACCTTTCCAAGAGCGCATTGCCAACTGTGTGTCCCGCCACTGTTGGATTCACAGCATCTTCACAGCACTTCATATATTTAAGTATACTTACACCTTACTTCACCTAGCATGTCCCACTTTCTCACCATCAGCACCGCTTCCATCCACCTATATTGCCTGTATGTCATATGCAATGTATATATATATATATATCGGTATGCATGTATCTATATGTATGTAGGTACATATATGTCACATCTCACATCTTGAATCATAAAAATTGTGGCATATATATATATATAGGTATGCATGTATCTATATGTATGTAGGTATATATATGTCACATCTCACATCTTGTATCTATCCTTTCTCCCATAATTATTTTATTGGTCTTTAGTGTGCATTTGCATTGCATGTTTACTTATTTGGTATGCCACTAGGGACAGTGTCATTCAAGCATGGGGGGATGGTTTAGATTCACACTAATTTTTTTTTTTATGTGTCAGGTAGCTAAAAACTCATAAAATTAGGTCGTTAAGAACAAGTTTGTAGCATATATGATTGTTTTTGGCATAATCTAACAATTTAGAATTTTTTAAGCTCCATGTAAAAAATTTTCCCGATCTAATCCAAAAAGAATAGTTATTTATGAAACAATTCAAAGAAAAGATAGTATTTGAATGTTAGAATGTTTTGAATCACTTTAGTATAAGTATGCACAGTATGTCTTATGGAAAAACTAAGCAATTGAAAGATGTTTAGAAATATGAGCTTAAAAGAAAAGAGTTACGTTTAGTTGTTGATGTCTTCGTGATTCCCAGTAGTTGAGTTCAGACAAAAGTTGAAGTGTTTGAAGGCTCTTGACGAAAAGGATAACGAAGGAGATCATCTTCTTGTCTAGTCGATATCTGTGGCCTATGCGGTTCGAGTAAGTAGAGTCTGAAGGGTGTTTTACACCTGGTGCTTTAAAGCCATCGGGTTTGGGAGTCACCGATTCGAAAGCTTGTTACATGAACCTCATAGAAAGCCTAAGAGATAGAGACATTGCACAAGATGAGAAGAAGACTATACATAAACTATTAAAATAGAAGGTCTAGTGACTCAAGCAATTAAGTCTAAGGGATACTCTGTATCTAGTGCCCTAAGGTCGTCTGGCCTGGGAGTCACTGACCCAAAGCTCGTTACACAGGTCACGAAACTGGATATTTGAAATAATGCTCAAGTGAGAAGAATGCTCAAGTGAGAAGAATTGAAAAAAATGGTGAAAATTTGAAAATCAAAAGAAAAAGAATAAGCTTAATGAGAAAAATTCATTGCTTAGGAATAATTGTGAAATATTGTGCAGAAAATATACAAGTGAGGATAAATGAATATTAACATGATAATACATGAATTTCTGAGGAAAATCATGAATAATTACAAGTTTAGAAAAGTGAAAGAAAAAGGTTTTTACTGTGGTGGCATAAGAATTCTAAATTTGTTTTAAGAGTGTACATTACATGAAATATTTGCTTAAACTGATTTCTTAATTGTCTAATATTTCTGAAAAATCATTCTTGCATGACATTGATGTTTGTGGGTAGCATCGCTGCAAACCCTCACGAGACCTTACTCGTCCATTGGGGTAACCGAGGGGTTTAAAGGGCTTGTTGCATGAGCTAAATGCAACCGTGATTCCTACAAAAGTGAGTCAGGATTTTAATTGTTTAGTGCATATTTGTCTATTTTCCAATTTCATAACTTAGTTAGTTGTTTGTTAAGGGACTAACAAACATTCAAGCATGAGGGTATTTGATGATGCATGAAATGCACATCATTTTATGTGATTTTAAGGTTTAGAACCCAGAATTGGATGTATTTTGATATAAAGAAGTCTTGGTTCGAATTTCAATTAAATCAGAGTTAAATTGAGTGAGATATTGCCAATTTAGTGCTTGGGCACAGATTTCAAAGTAATTCGGATCAAGATTCGTTCCAAATATATCATCTTGTGCCTTGGATCAGTTCTTAAACATCATAATCCATCTCATATGTGATCCAAAACCCATCTATAAAAAGTTTTCAGAAAACCCCTTCAAAAGAGGCGCATAGTATTTATTTTTATTTTAAACCTCTTTGTGTGTAACGCCCCAAATATTTAACTTGAAAATTTTGGAATAAATTTTTTTCTTCTAAACAACAGCGGAAAAACTTTAATAAATCCTTATTCAAATTATTTGGGCGGGTTACAAGTAATAGCACAGACTCAAGGAATTTAAGTAAAATAAATGCTTGCATTGAAATACTACAAGTTATCATTTACAACTTGATGATTTATTACAAGTCAGAAATCCTCAGGACATCCGAAGAAGATATGATCACATAGCACTGTCCGCAACGACGTCCACAATTGCTCGTCATACAGTTTCCTGAAAAACATTAATTCAGAAAGAGTCAGACTACCACGTATGAGTAAGAAGCATAATATCCATATGAATGTGCACAGTGTCACGTGTACAAGTATATGTGCAACATGTTTAGATAGAACTAATAACCATTTAACAAGTGATAAATGTACAGGTCACTAAAGTCAAGTATTTCATGATATATTCCATTAACATCAAAGCACGATACATCATATGCATGAACCATATTTATATAAGCAATAACAACTTTGGAACTAATGAGGATGTACAACTGACTTAACTAAAGTGTTTCATGTAAAGTGTGCATAAAGCACAAATATCAATGTTCAACACATCATTCATAAGTTATCACAGTTTTCATGTAAAGGAAAACCAATTTGAATCATGCCCTGCAGGAGTCACAGTTTACTCCGACATTTTCAACCTCAAGCAGTAAGCAATTACTTGAAGATTTTTCTTAATGCACTAACTTTATGTTTCATCTTGTTAATTACCCTGTGGGTACGCACAGGCATTCGACATCGTAGCGGACCGAAACCACACGGGGGTTTATTATTTTATAACCCGTATGACTAGCCGTACGGATATCCAAAGGGGACGGTTCACGACCGAGAGAGTACTCCCCTATGGCTAGAACTAGAATTAGGATGCATCATGTACTTCTGCAGAAGACTTGGATCTACCACCTAGGACACATTGGTAGTCCTGGCCCCCTAACTCCGTGGACTGGGGACCGGTGAGACGCAGAGCTCTCACAAAAACAAGAATGTCCCACGGAGGTTGTACCATCTACCCTCTCCAAGGTAGACCATGGGTCCGGTAACATACACCGTCTTCAGGTGTACCCAGAGCCCTGAGAAACCAGTAACATATACCGTTGTCAGGTATACCGAGTATCCCGGGGAAACCAGTAACATATACCATCTCAAGTATACCCAGAATCCCCCAATTTATTTTATGTGTGCATATCTTTTTATTCTTATTTGTTTGGGTCTAGTAACATACACCGTCTTTAAGGTGTACCCAGAACCCCACACTTATTTTATATGCATATTTTATATTTTGTTTATTTCTCGGTGCGAGTCATTGCACCACGGGGGATTTCCAAAATCCCAACCCATACTCTGGGTGATATCAAGGTATGCACATTTCTTAACTTAGTGTGCAATAGGCACTAATACAACTTTTCGTAGTTTGGTACGAACCTGAACCAAGTACTTGTATATGCATTATCTTAACTTTTGTTTTTATGCTAGGGTATACATACCGTACCCTACTGATTGTGCCGCAACATGGCATAACCCAATTTTAACAATTCATAAGTGCTCGTATGGCACTACAAAGGTTCTTCAGAACCACAAGTTCATTTTTGAGCTCTAGCAAGACTCTAAATTTCCATCAGAGTATAAATTATTTAGAATAAACAGTTGGCAAAAACTGTGGTCTATGAATGAGACCCAATCATATCCTCTTTCTGCGAGACATACATCATTTATATGAGAAGTGACCAATACAATTATCATTTCAAGTATTTCACATAGTTCAGCAAGGCTACTTTATTCATTTAGTGCACACATGATAAGGTATGCAACTTTTTACAAAAATATGCTGGTGTACACTTATTCCCATGACTGATGGCAAAATCAAGGAAACTCTTTCATTTCATGTATCCACTAAATAGAATGACTCATTTCAAATAAATTTACTAATGGAAGGTGAAAATTTTAAATCTTCGACATACTATCAATATTATGAGCATTTCTATTTAATGTGCATACTCTTAACATGAGAAGTGAATAACGAGTTCATTCAGTATATATATATATATATATAGATAGATAGATAGATAATTCAGTATATATATATATCTCTATATATATACACATTTGTGTGGGTATGTAAAGGGCACAATTATATATAGACTTACATATTATCTGTGGATCGGGTTGTAACAGAGGAAAACCAACAAATCAATTTAGTAAGAATACGTTTTAGAAATCGAGCTAACCCAAAATGTGCAACTTAGTTAATGCAAACAAAGAAACTGACATGATTACCATAAACAGCTAAAGACCTTCTCAACCCTCCATGGTGTGTAATGTGAGAAACATAACTTTCTAATAGGATGACCCACATACTAATAATCACAACATATGGATGTTGGGGTCGGACAGAGCTTAACTTGCAACGTCCCCACAGGGTGACGTGCGTGATTTGGTCATAAAAATACACACAAAGTGGAGTGGGGTTGAACAGACCCCTGCTGGTCACAATATGCTAAATACCCCTTTTGTTACATAACCGCAACACCTACATTTGTTGTTCTAAACCATGACAGAAAATAAAAATTGCAGAACGGACGAGAGTCGGTCAGGTCCTGCTAGCCAGACATGGCTAGTCAGCCAAGAAGATTATGCAGTGTTGTCAGGCCAACAACGCCCAGCCAAATACACTACACTGGTTGTGCTTCAATGGCATTACAGTGGATAGCCCATGTAGGGTCGACAGTTCCTGGTCGGTCGGGTCAGGCCTGCAGCTCATCGCAATGATATTCTCAAATAGTGACTCCTTTCTTCTTTATAATAGCAAGAATTTGTTGTCTAATAAGATCATGATCAAGCCAATCATACATGTTTATAAAATAATCCACCTGATCATATAATAATACCTATATTGATTTATGATAAAAATCTGACCATATGCTTTTGTTTATGATTTACAACGATCTATATTTTTTTCTCATAATAATATGACAATGCCTATAATAAAACATGACCAAAAATCTAATCAGGCATTTTTGTTTCAGATTCATAGATCTAACTTATTCACGTATTAATAATACGATAATGCACATATTATAACCCGATGATACAGGACCATGCATCTCTATATAAACCCATTTCAGAATTTTTTTATGCTAAAAACACTTTAATCGGTTGTTTACATTTTTTTTTTTTATATGGCTTCAAGTATCATGTGCAATGGAAACCGGTGCTTTAGATCGACGCATACCACTGTGCGAGAACATTACAGCATTGGCTGCAAACCAACCGTCGTTGTTGTGCAAAAAAAAAATGTCACAGCACTGGCTGTAGACCGAGTAGGACATGCGGGAAGGTCGATAGGCTGGACCCATGTCTTTCGAGGTCAGCGAACAGCCTCGACCCAAACTGATATGCAAAAGTCAGAAATCAAAATGGTGTTTACTGAAGTATACCACCCGCATGATTTTGATTCGTGCACATATTACCATCTAAAAATCGTTTATATCCTACTAACAAGAAATGAAAAAGCTTCGCAACTTACCACATGAGAAAATCGACAGTCACTAACTACACGTTTATGCCAAACAATGTCATGGCTGATCAAAATAAAAATTCCAGAACTTCACATGAGGAAAATCGACCAACACCATGGTTATTTTATACTGCTAGATGTATGCATTTTTACTACGTATTTTCAAAGATATGCAATATACGTGTCTCACAAGGCACCAAACACCTGCATAGAGATACAAGGCCTCTTACCTCTCGATGAAGATCGAACCCGGAGGTGGCCACGCTTCCTTTGTTGGTGCGTTGAATGACTTCAAGCAAGAGTCTTGCCGGAAGTAATGGAGGACAACACTCAAGGATGAGCCACACGGATTGGTAGAGAGGGATAATGGTGTCAATCGCTGGAAGCAAACAGGTAGGTCTCATGGCTAGGCTGAGAGAGGATGGGCGTGAGAGAGAGAAGAGTTGAGAGAGGAGAGAAGAGTTGAGAGAGGAGAGGGAGAGATGAAAATGATGGAACCCCAAAATGAGTTCACGGTTTTCTTTTCTCAAGGCCCACCTTTCCCTAATTAATCTCCTTTATTTAAGCATGATTTTTAATTTCTAAAAATTTTGAAACTGTCCACCATTCACGTTTTTGTAACTCCCTCCCCTCCACTTTTCCAGATTTTGAAAATATGGGAAAGTGGGTCTTTTCATAGAGGGAAACAGTTGGGTTTCTATTTTTGGAAACCGTCCAGCCGTCCCCTTTGATGGCCCAGCGTTTCCTCATTTAGACCCTTCTTAAATGAGGAGGTTTCGTTGAATTTTAAAAGGCACAATTTTTTTCAAAGTCGTTTTTAGCAAAAAGGCTCCATGGCGCACAAGGGATTTGAACTAGGGACCTCTTCTGCAAGAGGTAACAGGCCCCTCCAGTGTGCTATTTTGAATTTCGTTGCATATTCTTGCAACATTAATTTATTTAACCTTTAGTAAGGTTTTGGTGGAAATTCCAAAAATAACATTTTTGACAAAGAGACGTGTCTTTTTTCTAAAATCTGTGTGAGTGTAGTTCATGGGATTTGAACACAGGTTGCCTCATCACTAGGCAATACAACTCACCACAACACTGCTTCTAATCTTGTTGCAATATTGGCCATGTTTAATTCTTTTATATACGAATTGATTTTTTTTTACGAATTTCAATTACGAATTGTATTTTAGATCTTTTAAATCTTCTAACTAGATTTTTGTCTCTTGATCGAAATTCGACCATATTTAGATCCATTAAAATCCAATTGAATTCTAATTGGGTTTCGGATCCATCCAGGATCTGAATCCATTCGTCGTATCCAAATCCAAATATTGGGTCCATTTGATCCAGTTTGGATTTCAAGATCCATTTGGATCGACTCTATATCATTTTATCGTATTTATTTCAAAGGATTTTAGCCTTTACTTAGTTTGATAATTATCGAAATTTTGCTGGTTTTACATCCTTTCCTCCTAAAAAGAATTTCGTCCACGAAATTCGTTACAAGGATTTAATAATTGGATTGGGATATCTTACTATGTGTTTTATACTTAATGAAAATTTTCAAAATCAATTGAAATTTAAACTTTGTGTCTTATTTAAAGTCTTATTCAGGGTATCCACACTCCCTACCTAGATCATTATATTCTTTATTTAATAGAAAGTGATATATGACCTAAAGATATCACCTAACTCAGCTATGATTCAGTGTTCAACGCGTATCTAATCTCGATTCGTCAGATCGTATATTCCTGATAAGATTCGATTAAAGTTTGGTGTTGGATGCAGGATCAGTATATATACTTCTTTGTGAGATCTATATCCAACAAAACTTATATATCTATGTGTAGGGCTTTATGAACTGGAATTAGTCAAACATAAGTTCTAAGACTTATCACCATTCAATTGAGATTCAATCTAAAGCATTAATCCTGACTTGGTATTGGGGTTGCGTGTCATGTCACAACCTTAGTAAAGTGTTTAGTGAATCTAGTAGATCATCACACCTAGCTCCTCTAGCCATCTAGTCGAACAACAAAATAACATATGTCTCCCGTATATCTTAATCACAATAAATATCGAATGATGTTTTTAACAACATATCTAGGTTCTCAATTTTCATACAATAAATCAATTTCTTCAAGGATTAGAAACATAATTCAAATACCATATACTTACAGAGCTCTTGCAGGGTCGCTGGAAGGCCATGAACCATATATTCTTGTCCTGCTCTGATACCATAGTTGTAACGCCCCAAATATTTAACTTGAAAATTTTGGAATAAATTTTTTTCTTCTAAACAACAACGGAAAAACTTTAATAAATCCTTATTCAAATTATTTGGGCGGGTTACAAGTAATAGCACAGACTCAAGGAATTTAAGTAAAATAAATGCTTGCATTGAAATACTACAAGTTATCATTTACAACTTGATGATTTATTACAAGTCAGAAATCCTCAGGACATCCGAAGAAGATATGGTCACATAGCACTGTCCGCAACGACGTCCACAATTGCTCGTCATACAGTTTCCTGAAAAACATTAATTCAGAAAGAGTCAGACTACCACGTATGAGTAAGAAGCATAATATCCATATGAATGTGCACAGTGTCACGTGTACAAGTATATGTGCAACATGTTTAGATAGAACTAATAACCATTTAACAAGTGATAAATGTACAGGTCACTAAAGTCAAGTATTTCATGATATATTCCATTAACATCAAAGCACGATACATCATATGCATGAACCATATTTATATAAGCAATAACAACTTTGGAACTAATGAGGATGTACAACTGACTTAACTAAAGTGTTTCATGTAAAGTGTGCATAAAGCACAAATATCAATGTTCAACACATCATTCATAAGTTATCACAGTTTTCATGTAAAGGAAAACCAATTTGAATCATGCCCTGCAGGAGTCACAGTTTACTCCGACATTTTCAACCTCAAGCAGTAAGCAATTACTTGAAGATTTTTCTTAATGCACTAACTTTATGTTTCATCTTGTTAATTACCCTGTGGGTACGCACAGGCATTCGACATCGTAGCGGACCGAAACCACACGGGGGTTTATTATTTTATAACCCGTATGACTAGCCGTACGGATATCCAAAGGGGACGGTTCACGACCGAGAGAGTACTCCCCAATGGCTAGAACTAGAATTAGGATGCATCATGTACTTCTGCAGAAGACTTGGATCTACCACCTAGGACACATTGGTAGTCCTGGCCCCCTAACTCCGTGGACTGGGGACCGGTGAGACGCAGAGCTCTCACAAAAACAAGAATGTCCCACGGAGGTTGTACCATCTACCCTCTCCAAGGTAGACCATGGGTCCGGTAACATACACCGTCTTCAGGTGTACCCAGAGCCCTGAGAAACCAGTAACATATACCGTTGTCAGGTATACCGAGTATCCCGGGGAAACCAGTAACATATACCATCTCAAGTATACCCAGAATCCCCCAATTTATTTTATGTGTGCATATCTTTTTATTCTTATTTGTTTGGGTCTAGTAACATACACCGTCTTTAAGGTGTACCCAGAACCCCACACTTATTTTATATGCATATTTTATATTTTGTTTATTTCTCGGTGCGAGTCATTGCACCACGGGGGATTTCCAAAATCCCAACCCATACTCTGGGTGATATCAAGGTATGCACATTTCTTAACTTAGTGTGCAATAGGCACTAATACAACTTTTCGTAGTTTGGTACGAACCTGATCCAAGTACTTGTATATGCATTATCTTAACTTTTGTTTTTATGCTAGGGTATACATACCGTACCCTACTGATTGTGCCGCAACATGGCATAACCCAATTTTAACAATTCATAAGTGCTCGTATGGCACTACAAAGGTTCTTAAGAACCACAAGTTCATTTCTGAGCTCTAGCAAGACTCTAAATTTCCATCAGAGTATAAATTATTTAGAATAAACACTTGGCAAAAACTGTGGTCTATGAATGAGACCCAATCATATCCTCTTTCTGCGAGACATACATCATTTATATGAGAAGTGACCAATACAATTATCATTTCAAGTATTTCACATAGTTCAGCAAGGCTACTTTATTCATTTAGTGCACAGATGATAAGGTATGCAACTTTTTACAAAAATATGCTGGTGTACACTTATTCCCATGACTGATGGCAAAACCAAGGAAACTCTTGCATTTCATGTATCCACTAAATAGAATGACTCATTTCAAATAAATTTACTAATGGAAGGTGAAAATTTTAAATCTTCGACATACTATCAATATTATGGGCATTTCTATTTAATGTGCATACTCTTAACATGAGAAGTGAATAACGAGTTCATTCAGTATATATATATATATATATAGATATAGATAATTCAGTATATATATATATCTATATATATATACACATTTGTGTGGGTATGTAAAGGGCACAATTATATATAGACTTACATATTATCTGTGGATCGGGTTGTAACAAAGGAAAACCAACAAATCAATTTAGTAAGAATACGTTTTAGAAATCGAGCTAACCCAAAATGTGCAACTTAGTTCATGCAAACAAAGAAACTGACATGATTACCATAAACAGCTAAAGACCTTCTCAACCCTCCATGGTGTGTAATGTGAGAAACATAACTTTCTAATAGGATGACCCACATACTAATAATCACAACATATGGATGTTGGGGTCGGACAGAGCTTAACTTGCAACGTCCCCACAGGGTGACGTGCGCGATTTGGTCATAAAAATACACACAAAGTGGAGTGGGGTTGAACAGACCCCTGCTGGTCACAATATGCTAAATACCCCTTTTGTTACATAACCGCAACACCTACATTTGGTGTTCTAAACCATGACAGAAAATAAAAATTGCAGAACGGACGAGAGTCGGTCAGGTCCTGCTAGCCAGACATGGCTAGTCAGCCAAGAAGATTATGCAGTGTTGTCAGGCCAACAACGCCCAGCCAAATACACTACACTGGTTGTGCTTCAATGGCATTACAGTGGATAGCCCATGTAGGGTCGACAGTTCCTAGTCGGTCGGGTCAGGCCTGCAGCTCGTCGCAATGATATTCTCAAATAGTGACTCCTTTCTTCTTTATAATAGCAAGAATTTGTTGTCTAATAAGATCATGATCAAGCCAATCATACATGTTTATAAAATAATCCACCTGATCATATAATAATACCTATATTGATTTATGATAAAAATCTGACCATATGCTTTTGTTTATGATTTACAACGATCTATATTTTTTTCTCATAATAATATGATAATGCCTATAATAAAACATGACCAAAAATCTAATCAGGCATTTTTGTTTCAGATTCATAGATCTAACTTATTCACGTATTAATAATACGAAAATGCACATATTATAACCCGATGATACAGGACCATGCATCTCTATATAAACCCATTTCAGAATTTTTTTATGCTAAAAACACTTTAATCGGTTGTTTACATTTTTTTTTTTTTATATGGCTTCAAGTATCATGTGCAATGGAAACCGGTGCTTTAAAACGACGCATACCACTGTGCGAGAACATTACAGCATTGGCTGCAAACCAACCGTCGTTGTTGTGCAAAAAAAAACGTCACAGCACTGGCTGTAGACCGAGTAGGACATGCGGGAAGGTCGATAGGCTGGACCCATGTCTTCCGAGGTCAGCGAAC
The DNA here is from genome assembly GCF_984573655.1 of Nuphar pumila. Taxonomy (NCBI): domain Eukaryota; kingdom Viridiplantae; phylum Streptophyta; class Magnoliopsida; order Nymphaeales; family Nymphaeaceae; genus Nuphar; species Nuphar pumila. Next base: position 79,996,348 of record NC_143253.1, read on the forward strand.
AGCCTCGACCCAAACTGATATGCAAAAGTCAGAAATCAAAATGGTGTTTACTGAAGTATACCACCCGCATGATTCTGATTCGTGCACAGATTACCATCTAAAAATCGTTTATATCCTACTAACAAGAAATGAAAAAGCTTCGCAACTTACCACATGAGAAAATCGGCAATCACTAACTACACGTTTATGCCAAACAATGTCATGGCTGATCAAAATAAAAATTCCAGAACTTCACATGAGGAAAATCGACCAACACCATGGTTATTTTATACTGCTAGATGTATGCATTTTTACTACGTATTTTCAAAGATATGCAATATACGTGTCTCACAAGGCACCAAACACCTGCATAGAGATACAAGGCCTCTTACCTCTCGATGAAGATCGAACCCGGAGGTGGCCACGCTTCCTTCGTTGGTGCATTGAATGACTTCAAGCAAGAGTCTTGCCGGAAGTAATGGAGGACAACACTCAAGGATGAGCCACACGGATTGGTAGAGAGGGATAATGGTGTCAATGGCTGGAAGCAAACAGGTAGGTCTCATGGCTAGGCTGAGAGAGGATGGGCGTGAGAGAGAGAAGAGTTGAGAGAGGAGAGGGAGAGATGAAAATGATGGAGCCCCAAAATGAGTTCACGGTTTTCTTTTCTCAAGGCCCACCTTTCCCTAATTAATCTCCTTTATTTAAGCATGATTTTTAATTTCTAAAAATTTTGAAACTGTCCACCATTCACGTTTTTGTAACTCCCTCCCCTCCACTTTTCCAGATTTTGAAAATATGGGAAAGTGGGTATTTTCATAGAGGGAAACAGTTGGGTTTCTATTTTTGGAAACCGTCCAGCCGTCCCCTTTGATGGCCCAGCGTTTCCTCATTTAGACCCTTCTTAAATGAGGAGGTTTCGTTGAATTTTAAAAGGCACAGTTTTTTTCAAAGTCGTTTTTAGCAAAAAGGCTCCATGGCGCACAAGGGATTTGAACTAGGGACCTCTTCTGCAAGAGGTAACAGGCCCCTCCAGTGTGCTATTTTGAATTTCGTTGCATATTCTTGCAACATTAATTTATTTAACCTTTAGTAAGGTTTTGGTGGAAATTCGAAAAATAACATTTTTGACAAAGAGACGTGTCTTTTTTCTAAAATCTGTGTGAGTGTAGTTCATGGGATTTGAACTCAGGTTGCCTCATCACTAGGCAATACACCTCACCACAACACTGCTTCTAATCTTGGCCATGTTTAATTCTTTTATATACGAATTGATTTTTGTTGACGAATTTCAATTACGAATTGTATTTTAGATCTTTTAAATCTTCTAACTAGATTTTTGTCTCTTGATCGAAATTCGACCATATTTAGATCCATTAAAATCCAATTGAATTCTAATTGGGTTTCGGATCCATCCAGGATCTGAATCCATTCGTCATATCCAAATCCAAATACTGGGTCCATTTGATCCAGTTTGGATTTCAAGATCCATTTGGATCGACTCTATATCATTTTATCGTATTTATTTCAAAGGATTTTAGCCTTTACTTAGTTTGATAATTATCGAAATTTTGCGGGTTTTACATTGTGACATTGTGGAAACTTCAGCCCAAAGCATAAATACGTTTTTCTGAAAACCCTATGACGTTTTTGCCTAGCGATTTGAGCCCAGCTAAATCTCTCTTCCTCCTCCACGCATCCGTCTTCATGCCAACTCCTTCATTCACCATTTCCACGATTTCCTAGGCCTCTATCCAAGCTTTCTTCTTATGCATTTCATTCTCTACCTCCCTCATCTTCTTCCTTTTCATATTGCCTTCATGGTTTAACATGTGTTTGTTGTTTTTGCAGGTTTTGCAGATCAAAGAGTAGCTATTCCTAGCTGGAGTGCTGTCTACGACACTAGGAAGGATCAGCTCTACCTTTCCGGTCTTCTTCTCCACCCGAGCACAGCTCGGTTTACCTTCCACCCTTCGGCGCCTCTATTGGGTGTAGATCTTGCAACCGTAGCAGCCACGTTGTCTTGAAAGCAGCCCCTAAACGAGCTCAATAGTGGGACTCCTTAGCATCAGCCGCTCTTTCTACCCCCACCTTCGTCGGATCTCCCTTGAGGTAGGTCTTTTCTTCCTCTATTCTTTTAGGTAAAATGGAGTCCACCTATAACACGTCTCTTTACTCTCAAACCCTTCCTATTTTCAGTTTCTTTTGACAGCAAAACCATTGTCATTCTTTGGTCATTTTTATGTGTTTGCATATCGAGTATAGTCTTAGGTTAGGCGTCATTCTCTTCTCATAGTTCGTTTTAGTCAAAAGTTAAAAATCGGCTAGATCTAATCTAACAAGTTTTGCTGTTTTAATTGGTTTCATTTTTCTGATTTTTCTGAGCATTCAGCAGGTTAAAAGTGTGTTTTGCATCCATCTATGATTGCATTTGAGTCAAAGTAAAGGGTTTAATCGTAGTCGTGTAGGGTGTCTAGTTCAAGCGTGAAGATCGGCTAAGTCTAACTTAGCCGATTGTGGTGTAAGTCTAGTATATTTTTGTTATTTTTTGTAGGTAGCAGCATGATAAACAAATGTTGTGGGTAGTCTGGAGTTAGGTTTAGTCATAGGTCAATCTACGTAAAATTAGATTTTATTATTTGTGGTTTTATTAGTTTAAATTTGAGTTTTATTTTTGCGTGTGAGAGTGGTCTTCTTCTCCAAAGAGAGGGCTGCCATTAGAGGTCCAGCAAGGTCTGAGTTGTCGTTTTGGTAGGTCATTAGAGTATAGGAAAAATTATGGTAAGAGTCTAGGTTCAACGTATGTGGGTTTAGGTAAGTAGTGCTCTATTTTAATTACATTAAGATTATTTTATTTGTTTCTTTAGTAAGATTTCACGTTTTGTGTTGTGTTTTCCAATGGAGCCCATGTATTTAAGTGTCCAGGTACAAAAGTGGTGAGTTTGGTGTTGGTGGGTTTCTAATAATTCATGAGGGTATAATTTGGAAAGTATTGACTTTTCTTTGAGAAGGTCAATCTGGAGAGAACGGCTAATTAAGTAAGGATTCAATTTTTGAATCCCTTACTTAATTCGTGTGATTACTTGCCTTAAAGAAGAAATTGGAAATTAATTAAATTGGCACCTTTCTAGTTAAAACGTGTGGGTCATATGGGCTGACAGTATTGGCTGTGTAAGGCAAGTGTTCTCCTTATGTAAAGAATGAAAAGAGGCCCACTTAATTCCCAGATTACTCTATTAGGACAATTGGCCTTCTTTCCAATAATTTTATAGCCTATCATAGGGTTTCCTTATTTTATTGAGTATTTTAGGAATAGCTTTATCTTTTAGTTAGGTTTTCAAAATCGTGTAATATTTTTAGGTAAGTCTATTAATTGTGTGTGGAGCTTTACGAATTTTAGGTTATTTCCTTACTTTGAATAGTTAGGTGAAGTAAGTTTTGATTTGTAATTAGGGTTAAGTCTTATTAATTGTATATTCTACCTTAGGAAAGTTTATGTGATATATCAAATATTAACATTAATTCTAGTATTTTCTTTTAGCAAGTCTTAGTAGTCATTAGGTGTCTAAAGTCGTGTAGAGTGTTAAATTAAGTTAAGTTAGTTGCTAACCTAGTGGGTCCACTTAAGAGGGGCGTGAATCTATGCTTAAGTCAAATTTCCAAACCGTCCCCCTAACTAACCCTAGTTAGTTAATTAATCCTAGCTAAGTTAACTACTTAACTTTAATTTGATGTTCTTGTTAATACTAATTTTAATCTAGCCTTAGATTTAATATTCGTGTTTCTATTTAGTTATTTAGTTTACACTAAGGAGAGTTTAATAGGATGCATTAAATTCATTAATATAGATATTCTAAGTAGTCCTACATATTAGTTAACAATAGATTAAAAGTAGTGTTTTGTTTGGATTAGATTTAGGAGTAACTTATTTAGTTCGTTTATATGCTTGTTTAGTTAATTCATTTGATTTCATTTTCTGTAGTTTAACAGTAGATTAGAAGTGTTTAATTACTATTTTGACATGCGATTTAAAGTCATAGTGCATTTAGAGGATTCTTTCAAATGAATAGTGCATTGATTTAAAAACCATATTTTTACAGCAACTTGCACTCATCATTTAATGTGAAACTTTTCTGAGTTTTTCCAGAACTTTTCTTCTATTCTCTTCATCTGAGTGTTTACTGTCAGCAAACCAAAAATCAGCTCATTTCGAGGTGATTTGGTTTGACTTTTAAGCATTTTTCAAAATCAGCTTTTTCGTGTTTTTAAATTTCGGGACATACGATTTCCAGATTTTTCATGAATTTGAAATGCTTATATCTGAAGCTTCAGGAGACGTTTTTCAAATCCGTAAGGTTTGACAGATTCTTGAATCTGTCAGGAACAAAACAAAAGAAGAATAGTGAAAATCAGACTTCGTTTTCCCCTTCAAATTCATTGTTTGTGAAAACCTGTCAAAATCCACTTTTACACTAGTCGTGGGTAAAACAACCATTTTATTAGTTTTTTGATTTTCGGTAGTTTTATTGTTTTTCTGCATGTTAGTTAGTATATTTGCAGTAATTAAATTAGTTAGATCCATAATCATTAGTTGATGTACTTAGAATTGATATTTAGTTAATTTTGAGTTTTAATCAGAATTTAGTTCAGTAATTCCTCGTAGAATTAGGTTTAGTCTAATTTTTAGATTTATTATAATTGTGTACTAACTTTATATCTTCTGGTGTTTTAGGTTGATAAAGTTTTCAGTAGGTCACTAGGTTGATTCTGAATGAAAAGGCTCATGCAAATGTGATGAAAGGACGATATTGCCCTTGGTGATCTGGAGAAGAATTTAGAATTTTTAACTAGAATTTATAGTTTGTAATGTCTTTAGAGTTGTATTAATTAACATACATTAAGAGTTTGATATTAATAAATTGAAATTCTTAGAAGTAATTTGAATATTTCCCGTTCTCTGAGGATTCGACCCGTACTTGCCACATTCGTGGAAAGTCAGTTTTTATTATTTTTGGTTGACGATTTTCCAACTGTTTACTGAAAAAAAATTCTTTTAAAAATAACCACTGTAAAAGTTCAACCATATGTGTTCTTAGGTTGTCAAAAAAAATTTATAGCGATTCAATCATGCATATATTTGTTTTATTGCTGTCAAAAAAAAAAATGTAGTGATTCAATCATGCATATATGAGTTCTCAGGCTGTCAAAAAAATTCATAGTGATTCAATTATGCATATAAGTGTTCTAAGGCTGTCAAAAATATTTTATAGTGCTTCAATCATGCATATATGTGATATAAGTCTGTCAAAAAAAAAATCATAGTGCTTCAATCATGCATATATGTTTTCTAAGGCTGTCAAAAAAATTTCATAGTAATTTAATCTTGCAAATATGTGTTCTAAGGCTGTCAAAAAAAATTCATAGTGATTCAATCTTGCATATATGTGTTCTAAGGATGTCAAAAAAAAATCATAGTGATTCAGTCATGCATATACCTGTTCTAAGGCTGTCAAAAAAATTTCAATCATGCATATATGTTCTAAGGCTGTCAAAAAAATTTCAATCGCACATACATATGTTTTAAGGCTATAAAAAAAAATCATAGTGATTCAATCACGCGTATATATGTTCTAAGGCTGTCAAAAAAATTTCAATCATGCATATATGAGTTCTAAGGCTGTCAAAAAAGTTACATAGTGATTCAATCATGCGTATATATGTTCTAAGGCTGTCAAACAAATTTCATTGTAATTCAATCATGCAAATATTTCTTCTATTCATTTAAACAAATTTCATAGTGATTCAATCATGCAAATATGTGTTCTAAGGCTTTTAGATAGAATGAATGAGCATAGTCAATGTCTTGAATTGCTTGTTTTCATGCCTTTTGCTTTTATTTTCCAAAATCTCACAATGGTGAAACATGAATGGCACGTGCACCATTTTTGCAAAAGGTAATTAATCCTAAGTTGATGATTTACATCAATGGCCATAGTCAAGATGTAAACAAAACTTAGGATTTTTATCTTTTATAGAATAACACTGTATCCCCACTGGATCCTTTTCAAATTTTTCATATTTTCTTTAAATATTTTCCTCTCTTATCAGAGTTTAGTTTAAAATTAATTCAATATATATATCAATGGCCATAGTCAGGGTATATGGAGAGTTAATTTTATTCTAAACTCTATAAAATCACCAAAATATGTTTTATTCTTCACCTGAATTTAAATATAGATTATTATATAATACATTCAAAGACCATAGTCAAGGATGTATTATATTTTCAATCTTATTCTAATTCATTTAAAGAATGAGATGATTTTCAAATCCAATTTCAAAATTATTTAAATTCATTCATCATTTAGGATAGAATTGCATCATATTTTTTAAAAATTCTTTTTAAGAAATCCAAGTGATTTCCTTCAGATATCTTCTTCACTTCTCAAATCAATTTTCAACTCTTATAAATTCAAATACCATTTTCAGATTTTAACTTTAAATTCGAAGTCCAATTTGACTTTGAGATTCATTTGTATATCTAGAATTCAAATTCTAAATTCAAAGTCAAACTTCAAAGTTCAATTTAAAGTTTCTGATTCATCTTCTGATTTAAAATCAAGTTTTATCTTCTTATCTTCAAATTCAAAATCAAAGTTTGAGATTGATTCTGAATCTCAAAGCTTGCCCCTTCCTAAATTTTAAATTCAATCTGGGTCTTTCAAAACCCACACCCATCTTCAAAACTCCCATTTAGATTTTCAAAATCCAAATCCAAAGTTAAATCCAAATCACATTTTGGATCTTAGATTTCAGATCCAAAATCCATTTGAGGATCCAGAATCCAACAACATCTTGGATCTCAGACTTTAGATCCAAAACCCAATTTAGGATCCAGAATTCAATTTCACTTCGGATCTCAGACTCCAGATCCAATTTCAGTTTAGGATCCAGAATTCAATTCCATCTTGGATCTCAGACTTCAGATCCAAATTTCATTCTAGGTTCTAGATTCCGTATCCAATCCATCTTGGATCTCAAACTTCAGATCCAAGTTTCATTCCCAATTCTAGATTTCAAATCCAAATCTACCTAGATTTCCAGATTTCAAATCCAATTTCATTTTTAGATCACATCTGGACGTCTTAAATCCATTTCTATTTTTTTAATGCCATTGGAATCTCTCAAAATCCATCCTGATTTCAAACTTCAAAATCTGAAATTCAATTACATTTCAAGTATGCATTCCCTCTCCTAAATTCAAGTTTTAAATTCAAATTCAAAGTCTATTTCTGACTTTAAAACTTCATTTCCTTTTCTCTCGTCTTTAAATCATTCTTTCCAAATTCAAATATTTATTTTCCCAAACTTTGATCATTTCAAAGACTTAGAACTTCAAACATCTATCCAAGATCTATCTCAAAGTTCTAAGTTACAAATCATTTTTTCACTTCATTATCAAGTCCATCTTAGAAGTACTTGGAAATTTTTCAAATCATGTTTCTCAAAAGAGCATACATTTTGCATTTACATAAGCATGATTCTTTGTGCATTCTTATAGACTTAGAATAACTTATTAGGTAACATTAAGGCAAAGCAAAAGGCATAAATTTGATCCTTGGTTTGATTACCCCTGGTAAAGTCGCCAGGAACGGTCGAACCTCATACCGACGAGCGAATCCCGTCTCTCCATTTTTCCCGCAATATATTTCAAAACGAAGGCGAGTAATTTTCTAAATATTTTCAAAATTAAGGTCAAGTGAGACCCCGCAAAAGAGTTCCTCTTCTCTCTCTCTTTTTCATTTCTCTTCTCTCTTCTTTTCTGTCTTTTATTTTTCTCCCTCCAAAAAGGAGAAAATAGAGATTGGAAAGGAAAAGAGAAGGAAGAGAGAGAAAGACCACAAGAGAAAAAAAAATTTGCGATGATCACACATACTCAGTCCATCGCGAAGTTAGAATCGCAAATGGGGAAGTTAGCAGAAGCGATCAGTCGGAGACCTGAGGGTAGTTTGCCAAGTCAGGCAGTGATGAACCCAAAGGGCAAGGAATCAATGACGGGAGGCCTGTACATCACCGAATCTCAACAACAGGCCAAAGCTGTTATGGCCCTTAGTTGTGGACATAAGTATCACGTCGAGAGTAGAGAGAGAACAGATGAGCCAGAATCGAGCATACCATCTTCTGCGGCTCAGTCCTCCACCCCAGTTCAGGAGCAGGATAGGAGTGAGACTTCTCACAAAGAGGAGGACCCCCAGATGTATATCCCAAAACCACCATATCCTAAAGCGTTAGAATCTCCCGTTGGCAGAGGAAAGCAAAGCACGAAGGTCCAGGACATGCTCATGATCTTCAAGCATGTACAGATCAACCTGCCTTTGCTAGATGCCATTCAGCAGGTGTCGGCTTATGCCAAATTCCTTAAGGAACTCTGTACCCAGAAGAGGAAATCCAGAGGAAGATTTCCTACCAAGGTCCATCTGACTGAGCAGGTGAGTTCAATGCTTCAGCACTAGACTCCACCAAAGCTCAAGGACCCTGGAGCCCCGATCATCACATGTACCATAGAAAACATCCGGATAGAACACACTTTGCTCAACCTTGGAGCAAGCGTGAACATTTTGCTTGGATATTTCTATGATTCATTTGGGCTAGGAGAAATGAGATTGACCCCGATTACACTCCAGTTAGCAGATCGTTCTGTCAAGGTACCGAGAGGTGTCTTGGAAGATGTGCTAGTTAAAGTGGATGAGTTCTACTTTCCAGTCGATTTCATTATCCTTGACATGGAGGGAATTGATAGCCAACACCAGACTCAGATCATTCTGGGCAAACCATTCTTGGCGACTACCAATGCATGCATCAATTGCAGAACCAGAGCCATGGACTTGTCGTTTGGCAACCGAAAGGTCAGGTTGAATATTTTCAATGCCGCAATGGGTCCAGTGGGAGATATGAAGTGCTCCCAGGTTGATATAGCACAGGATTTAGTAGAAGCATAGCCAGAGTTGTATATGACAAAGGATTCCCTTGATATGTACTATACAGGAGATGATAGTTATGGAGTTAATGTAGATGTGTCATTAGTTTCGTCAGGAACCCCTCCATAGAGATGGAGCATTGAGCCTCTCCCACCACTTGATAGAGTCTCCACCACAACTTGAGCTGAAACCCTTACCGGATTAACTCATGTATGCATACCTCAGAGTAGGTGAGACTTTGCATGTGATCATCTCGTCACTGCTCACAGAGGAGCGGGAACAGAGACTGATAGACATTTTACGAGAGCACAAGACAACGATTGGCTGGAGGGTTGCGGATTTGAAAGGGATTGATCCTTCATTCTGCATGCATTGGATTCATTGTGACGAAGAAGCCAAGCAGGTGCGTGACATGCAGAGAAGATTAAATCCTAATATGAAAGAAGTGGTGAAAAATGAGGTGGTCAAGTGGTTGGATTCTGGGATCATATACCCTATTTCTGATAGCCAGTGGGTCAGTCCTATTCAAGTCATGCCGAAGAAATCTGGACTCACTGTTGTAGAGAACGAAAAGGGGGAGTGCATTTCGATGAGGACCTCCACAGGGTTGTAACGCCCCGGATTTCCAAAACAAAGCTAAGTTAAAATTTTCATGGATTTTTTTTTTTTTTTCTTTGCAGCGGAACTTAGAAAAGCTTTTAGCAGCGGAATAAGACGATAATGAGTCGTCGGTTTTAGAAAACTCCGAGCACGTTGCAGGTATGTGGCCAAGCAATTCATTGACCACCAAGGTGTTCCATTTTATCGAAAACTCATGTTTATTACAACACTACTGCTTAGAAAAGCAGTGTAGGTTCAATAAAAAGGAAGCAGTACAACTCTGTCTAGAGAAACCCTGGAACTTGATGCCGCCTTGCTCCGCATATCGCCACGCAGGTTCAACACCTGAAATCCCCATTAAACGGGGTCAGAACCACTGATGGTCTGGTAAGTAGGCAAACACCTATCTATTCAACTCAAGTAAATGCATAGACCACTCAGGGTCGCAGTTCGTAATACGACGCTCAAGCCTCCATGACTTAGCGTATATCGCACAAGCCTCATCAGGGCTATGAGTTGAACATCCACGCAAGTCGTCATGACTTCGCATAAGCCTCTTCAGGGCTGTGAGTTAGAATAACCTCTCAAGTCTCTACGACTTAGCCTTGACTTCCTCAGAGTCACGAATGGATGTCTAGCTCAAGCCTTTATGCTTGGCACATCCGTATCCTACGAATCTAAGGACAGCTCTCCGAGCTTCACTTAGTCGTACGGATATCAATGGGGTTCTTTCCCAATCGGTCCAGTAGTATACCGACCATGACACCTTCACAAAGGTTATGCAGGACTGACTCAACAACGTCATCCACTCATACATTCAAAGTAGCGTTGTACCTAAGCTAATGCTTTGTTTCGATAATTGCACCTCCCCCTGGGCTTAGGGGACTCATATCTGGGCGACAACGCGACGATCTGGAGGTTGATTATTCTATGTATTTTAGATACCCCAGAGGCCTGTTGACCCCATCCCCCTAGTAGGACGGTACAACATACCGGAAGAGATCCTTACTAGGTATCCGAATGCATTCTGCTACTGCAGTAGTTGGGTTCAATCCTTAGATATTTAAGGATAACCACGACCTCCATACCTCTGAGTGACGAAGGCCATCAATGAACTCTATCAGGTTCGGGTGAAATATATGTCACTCAAGGCCGCGCCATCACCGTCTTCCTCGGTGAGAAATTCTGAAAGGGGCCTGCCGGTCTTACAATTACTTGACGAACATTGCATGCCTATAGGGCAGCCTTTGAGAAGTATGTACCCGACCCCAATCAACCACACGGTTTTCACCGTGGAACAAAGGTTTTATTCATATGCATGCTTAACTCTGCTCTCAGCACTTCGGCCTTGACGAGCACTTCACCTCTTTCGGTGGAAACAACACACTCCGGCTCAGCGGCCCTTACGAGTCTGGTTGTCTGATAATTCTCAATGAGCATGCACATGACTCGATCTCTACGGATCGGCTACTCGGCGTATTTTTACGCAACGAGCTCAGGACCTCGTCAAGGCGCTACCACTACTTTGGCGCAACGGCTCTTACAAGTATGATGCCCTTGCAGGTGTCAGGGAGACGAGTCATTCTGACATCGTTCCAACAAAGGACATCATTGTGCCACTTAACTGGTTTTGGCAGCTCTTCTGCCAACCATTCTGTCAACACCTTCTCTGTTCTACCGGCAGTGGTGCGACGAACCTTTCTACATTGTAGAAGGCGTTTCATAACTGGGTAGCACTTCTGCTACGTTCTTTCTGAGCCATTCTTAGCTCCTTCAGGAATTTCAGCAGCACTTCCTCTCTTTTACGGAGAAAGCGTGCGTTTCTTTTATCCATTTCAGCGGCATCTCCCCTCTTTGGTGGGAAATCGCTACGCTTAACTCGGGAAATGGATGCGCACCGTTGTGCGTACTTTGCATCCATCAAGGTTGCAGGAACCTTGGGCCATAGCTAGGCCATACGTAATTGATTTAGTCTTTACGTAAAGAGCATTTTGCCAAAAGGCGAAGCCTTTCCAATAGGGGCTTCATTCGTCAAGCAGAATCTTGTACGAGGAGCGGTAAGGGAATCGCATGGGCGATTTTGGAGTTGATCTCCGTTTGAACGCTCACTTACGCGCCATATATGTAATATAAGCAGAAGCCTGTGCTTTATACAGCGGCGGCGTAAAGAAATGCATATACTATTGTTCAGGGTGTGTAACTGAACGAAATATTCTACATATATAACAAAGCAGAAGCCTTGGCATCGTTCGACGCGACGGCGTAAGTAAATACATTGCAGAAAGCAGGAGCCTTGGCATCGTTCGACGCGACGGCGTAAGTAAATGCATAATCGGAAGTGCAGTAATCGGAAGTACAGAAAGCAGGGAGCCTTGGCATCATACGACGCGACGGCAAAGGTAAATTACATGGCCTGTGCGATATAAGACGCGTCGGCAGTATCAGCAGATATACACCTAGATCTGTATCCAACGATAGTTACGAGGCGAGCGAGTGAACACCGAAGTGTCCTAGAGGGCTCAACCAAGAACTAGGGTGAGATACTATTTTGAAGAACGCATATACTGCGTATTCGAACATATATATCCGACGATAGTTACGAGGCGAGCGCGTGAACACCGAAGTGTCCTAGAGAGCTCAACCAAGAACTAAAGCAAGATACTACTTCAGAAAGTATATTCTATATACAAACAGTCAAATACTTGAGAGAGATGGATCAACGAAGCGAACTTACTTCAAATCGTGGAAGAAACGGCTCCGGGTTGCTTCTTTGGCTTCGAGCCTTCCTTCGAGAGGTCAGACTAAGTCAGATGAAGCTGACTTAGTTGAGAAAGAGGTAGAGCAGGTCAAGCTACTCAACCTAAGTGGTTTGAACCAAACAGGGTTCGATCCAAGTCAACTGGGTTCAGCAGGTTCGAACTCAGCTCAAGTAGGCTAAGTCTGGGTTCAGAAATCCAAACCGGAATCTGGACCAAAACGGACTTTGACTTTGACTTTAAACCCAACTAGGTTCAAGTCAAGTCAACTAGGTTTGGACTAGGTCAAGTGGGTTCAGACCCAGGTCAGGTGAGCTAGGACCAGGTCAGGCAGGCTCAGACCAGGTCAGGTGGGTTCAGGCCAGGTCAGGTGGGCTCAGACTCACTTGGGCTCACTAGGGGAGGTTTAGGAGAGAGAGAGGAGGCAAGAGAGAGAGGGGGGGTCGAAATTATGAGAAGAGAGAGAGTGGGGAGGGCTATTTATAGCCCAAGCCCACCTCCTCTTGGGAATTTTTATCCCCCTTTTGCCCCTGAGCTTTATTTTAATTCCAGGAGGTTCCTTTTGAGGTGGGGCCCACTAGATATTTCCATAGGATATTTTGTGGGTCCCACAAGATATTTTCTGAGGAATATTTCTGTGGGTCCCACCAATATTTCCGTGGGTCCCGCAAGAATTTCGGGTTTTCGGCGATTTTTTTCCGAAAAATTCTGAGTACGCCATTCTCTTCGTATTGACGTAACTAAGAAAGTTGGCTCGAGGAAATCCTTTGTTTTTGTTTAGTTAAGAGGTTATGGCTTCCAGAGTGTTTGAGCATATATTCGCAAAGCGACGAATATCTCAAGTATAACTGGTTCGTACAAATCGATCTGATTTGTATTTCGGGTTCAGATGTTATTTTTACTTGAAAATGCCTCGTGAATTTCTTCAGAAAGATACTGAAAAAAATTGCGGGTCTTACATCATTACCCCCTTAAAGGAATTTCGTCCGCGAAATTCAGTTAAGTGTATTAAGTGCGTAACTCGGGATATTTCTCCCATATGTTAGATTCATAATGTTATTCACTTAGTTCAACATCATATTTATTTCAATCATAACCTCATATCATGATTCTCGATCAATTGAGGTATGCTTCTCATATCTGAGTTCAAATTATGCTACAACCACGATAGTTTTGTTGAATCAATGTTCTTCCAACCGGCTATCAATATAGCCATCTTGTGTAACTATTCCATACACATAGATCATTCTTCTAGAGATTAACCATATTGGAATAAGTCCCCTGTCAGACTACCTGGTATTGGAAACGTACCTCCTCACAGGTTCGCCCTCGTCAGACTCACCTGATATTGGATCAGTACACCCTCACAGAATCATACTAGCTAAGCTACTGATTTTGGAACATATACACTCGCACGGAGCTGTATACCCTCACAGGCTCACTCTGGCTAGACGATCTGATCTTGAATATGTAAAACCTCACAGGACTCTCTTCTTGGGAACAATTCCTCGATGGTTTATTTTATTAAGTAACTTTTAACGTTCTAATTACGCAAACTTAATTTTTCAATCATGGGGTCTATAGCCATAAATTTTGGGCATAAGCACTTAAGATTTTTATTTGACAAATCCAAAATTACTTTATAGAGCAAGGATACATATCTATCCAGATGACCGTACACAAGGTCATAAGCCACTTGTCTCAAGCATTCATTGGATCTTGTCTTTCAATTGCTTCTTGCCCAACACAACTCTATCTATCAAGGTATTCAGATTCCTTGATACGATCATTATTCGTGAGTTGTTCGGCTGTCACCGCATAGACACGACCTGCCACAGGTTTTTGCTCTATCCTGGGTAGTGGCAGTCGTTGTTGTTGTATTTGTTGAGAGGGTCCTCCAGATCCCATATTTCTTCGTTGAAGATCTGAGGCCTTCTTGCGGCATTCTGTTACACGATGCCCTGGTTTGCCGCAATACAGGCAACCCCCTGTATCGCGAGGACAAACCCCTCCGGGGTGATCTGAGCTACACCTCGGGCATCGAAAATTAGACTATCGGTAGGGCTGATTGGCTTCTACCATCTGTAATGGCCGCTCGGCCGGTGGAGTAAAGTTGTTCTCCTGAAAATCCCTCTTATAAAAAGTTGGTCGTGATTCTTGGCCACCGGGGAACGTCCTCTTGTTGTTCCCATTACTTGCTACCGGTCGCTTTACTACGACCCCTTTGCATCGCTGCCAGTCTGCACTAATCTTTGAAGCTGCTGCCATAGCGGCTTGAAATGTTTTGGGCATGCTAGTTATGACTCGAGATCGTAGCTCTTCCCGAAATCCATTGATATATTTATCGGCCCTCTCTTGGTCAGTATCGAATAACCGAGAGCAGTACCGCTCAAGGTTCTGAAACTTGGTAGTATAGTCGATAAGACTCATACCACCCTGCTCTAGTTCCAGAAACTCCATCTTTTTCTTATTTCTGGAGTGCAACGGGAAGTAGTTATCCAAGAAAGTTCTCCGAAAGTCAGTCCAAGGAATGACTTCGACTTGTGAGAACTGGATAAGCTTAGTGGTATCCCACCACTTTCGTGCATTATCCTTCAGCCTATATGTGCCGAAGTTAGTCTTTCTATCCTCTGGTACTCCCAATACCAGGAATGCCCGCTCTGTTTCCTCGATCCAGCTTTCTGCAAGCTCTGGATCGGCACTGCCAACGAAAACAGGTGGGTCGAGTTTGAGGAACCTTTCATATGTTATTCCTCCAAGGTTCTCATTGCGAGGTGGGGCTGGTGCTTGCCTTGATTCACGAATGGCAGACACAAGCCTGTTGAGTGTCTTCAGCAGGAAGCCCTGCGTATGGGACTCCTCGCTCGGCATGGTTCTCCTCGTCCTAGGAGCCATTTTATCTATTCACACAAATACACCCAAATTAGAGAAAGTATAAGATTTATACTTACAGTGCGATACCGCAAACATGACGGATCTTGAACCAGGTTTCTCAGACTCATGCTCTGATACCAATTCTGTAACGCCCCGGATTTCCAAAACAAAGCTAAGTTAAAATTTTCATGGATTTTTTTTTTTTTTTTCTTTGCAGCGGAACTTAGAAAAGCTTTTAGCAGCGGAATAAGACGATAATGAGTCGTCGGTTTTAGAAAACTCCGAGCACGTTGCAGGTATGTGGCCAAGCAATTCATTGACCACCAAGGTGTTCCATTTTATCGAAAACTCATGTTTATTACAACACTACTGCTTAGAAAAGCAGTGTAGGTTCAATAAAAAGGAAGCAGTACAACTCTGTCTAGAGAAACCCTGGAACTTGATGCCGCCTTGCTCCGCATATCGCCACGCAGGTTCAACACCTGAAATCCCCATTAAACGGGGTCAGAACCACTGATGGTCTGGTAAGTAGGCAAACACCTATCTATTCAACTCAAGTAAATGCATAGACCACTCAGGGTCGCAGTTCGTAATACGACGCTCAAGCCTCCATGACTTAGCGTATATCGCACAAGCCTCATCAGGGCTATGAGTTGAACATCCACGCAAGTCGTCATGACTTCGCATAAGCCTCTTCAGGGCTGTGAGTTAGAATAACCTCTCAAGTCTCTACGACTTAGCCTTGACTTCCTCAGAGTCACGAATGGATGTCTAGCTCAAGCCTTTATGCTTGGCACATCCGTATCCTACGAATCTAAGGACAGCTCTCCGAGCTTCACTTAGTCGTACGGATATCAATGGGGTTCTTTCCCAATCGGTCCAGTAGTATACCGACCATGACACCTTCACAAAGGTTATGCAGGACTGACTCAACAACGTCATCCACTCATACATTCAAAGTAGCGCTGTACCTAAGCTAATGCTTTGTTTCGATAATTGCACCTCCCCCTGGGCTTAGGGGACTCATATCTGGGCGACAACGCGACGATCTGGAGGTTGATTATTCTATGTATTTTAGATACCCCAGAGGCCTGTTGACCCCATCCCCCTAGTAGGACGGTACAACATACCGGAAGAGATCCTTACTAGGTATCCGAATGCATTCTGCTACTGCAGTAGTTGGGTTCAATCCTTAGATATTTAAGGATAACCACAACCTCCATACCTCTGAGTGACGAAGGCCATCAATGAACTCTATCAGGTTCGGGTGAAATATATGTCACTCAAGGCCGCGCCATCACCGTCTTCCTCGGTGAGAAATTCTGAAAGGGGCCTGCCGGTCTTACAATTACTTGACGAACATTGCATGCCTATAGGGCAGCCTTTGAGAAGTATGTACCCGACCCCAATCAACCACACGGTTTTCACCGTGGAACAAAGGTTTTATTCATATGCATGCTTAACTCTGCTCTCAGCACTTCGGCCTTGACGAGCACTTCACCTCTTTCGGTGGAAACAACACACTCCGGCTCAGCGGCCCTTACGAGTCTGGTTGTCTGATAATTCTCAATGAGCATGCACATGACTCGATCTCTACGGATCGGCTACTCGGCGTATTTTTACGCAACGAGCTCAGGACCTCGTCAAGGCGCTACCACTACTTTGGCGCAACGGCTCTTACAAGTATGATGCCCTTGCAGGTGTCAGGGAGACGAGTCATTCTGACATCGTTCCAACAAAGGACATCATTGTGCCACTTAACTGGTTTTGGCAGCTCTTCTGCCAACCATTCTGTCAACACCTTCTCTGTTCTACCGGCAGTGGTGCGACGAACCTTTCTACATTGTAGAAGGCGTTTCATAACTGGGTAGCACTTCTGCTACGTTCTTTCTGAGCCATTCTTAGCTCCTTCAGGAATTTCAGCAGCACTTCCTCTCTTTTACGGAGAAAGCGTGCGTTTCTTTTATCCATTTCAGCGGCATCTCCCCTCTTTGGTGGGAAATCGCTACGCTTAACTCGGGAAATGGATGCGCACCGTTGTGCGTACTTTGCATCCATCAAGGTTGCAGGAACCTTGGGCCATAGCTAGGCCATACGTAATTGATTTAGTCTTTACGTAAAGAGCATTTTGCCAAAAGGCGAAGCCTTTCCAATAGGGGCTTCATTCGTCAAGCAGAATCTTGTACGAGGAGCGGTAAGGGAATCGCATGGGCGATTTTGGAGTTGATCTCCGTTTGAACGCTCACTTACGCGCCATATATGTAATATAAGCAGAAGCCTGTGCTTTATACAGCGGCGGCGTAAAGAAATGCATATACTATTGTTCAGGGTGTGTAACTGAACGAAATATTCTACATATATAACAAAGCAGAAGCCTTGGCATCGTTCGACGCGACGGCGTAAGTAAATACATTGCAGAAAGCAGGAGCCTTGGCATCGTTCGACGCGACGGCGTAAGTAAATGCATAATCGGAAGTGCAGTAATCGGAAGTACAGAAAGCAGGGAGCCTTGGCATCATACGACGCGACGGCAAAGGTAAATTACATGGCCTGTGCGATATAAGACGCGTCGGCAGTATCAGCAGATATACACCTAGATCTGTATCCAACGATAGTTACGAGGCGAGCGAGTGAACACCGAAGTGTCCTAGAGGGCTCAACCAAGAACTAGGGTGAGATACTATTTTGAAGAACGCATATACTGCGTATTCGAACATATATATCCGACGATAGTTACGAGGCGAGCGCGTGAACACCGAAGTGTCCTAGAGAGCTCAACCAAGAACTAAAGCAAGATACTACTTCAGAAAGTATATTCTATATACAAACAGTCAAATACTTGAGAGAGATGGATCAACGAAGCGAACTTACTTCAAATCGTGGAAGAAACGGCTCCGGGTTGCTTCTTTGGCTTCGAGCCTTCCTTCGAGAGGTCAGACTAAGTCAGATGAAGCTGACTTAGTTGAGAAAGAGGTAGAGCAGGTCAAGCTACTCAACCTAAGTGGTTTGAACCAAACAGGGTTCGATCCAAGTCAACTGGGTTCAGCAGGTTCGAACTCAGCTCAAGTAGGCTAAGTCTGGGTTCAGAAATCCAAACCGGAATCTGGACCAAAACGGACTTTGACTTTGACTTTAAACCCAACTAGGTTCAAGTCAAGTCAACTAGGTTTGGACTAGGTCAAGTGGGTTCAGACCCAGGTCAGGTGAGCTAGGACTAGGTCAGGCAGGCTCAGACCAGGTCAGGTGGGTTCAGGCCAGGTCAGGTGGGCTCAGACTCACTTGGGCTCACTAGGGGAGGTTTAGGAGAGAGAGAGGAGGCAAGAGAGAGAGGGGGGGTCGAAATTATGAGAAGAGAGAGAGTGGGGAGGGCTATTTATAGCCCAAGCCCACCTCCTCTTGGGAATTTTTATCCCCCTTTTGCCCCTGAGCTTTATTTTAATTCCAGGAGGTTCCTTTTGAGGTGGGGCCCACTAGATATTTCCATAGGATATTTTGTGGGTCCCACAAGATATTTTCTGAGGAATATTTCTGTGGGTCCCACCAATATTTCCGTGGGTCCCGCAAGAATTTCGGGTTTTCGGCGATTTTTTTCCGAAAAATTCTGAGTACGCCATTCTCTTCGTATTGACGTAACTAAGAAAGTTGGCTCGAGGAAATCCTTTGTTTTTGTTTAGTTAAGAGGTTATGGCTTCCAGAGTGTTTGAGCATATATTCGCAAAGCGACGAATATCTCAAGTATAACTGGTTCGTACAAATCGATCTGATTTGTATTTCGGGTTCAGATGTTATTTTTACTTGAAAATGCCTCGTGAATTTCTTCAGAAAGATACTGAAAAAAATTGCGGGTCTTACATCATTACCCCCTTAAAGGAATTTCGTCCGCGAAATTCAGTTAAGTGTATTAAGTGCGTAACTCGGGATATTTCTCCCATATGTTAGATTCATAATGTTATTCACTTAGTTCAACATCATATTTATTTCAATCATAACCTCATATCATGATTCTCGATCAATTGAGGTATGCTTCTCATATCTGAGTTCAAATTATGCTACAACCACGATAGTTTTGTTGAATCAATGTTCTTCCAACCGGCTATCAATATAGCCATCTTGTGTAACTATTCCATACACATAGATCATTCTTCTAGAGATTAACCATATTGGAATAAGTCCCCTGTCAGACTACCTGGTATTGGAAACGTACCTCCTCACAGGTTCGCCCTCGTCAGACTCACCTGATATTGGATCAGTACACCCTCACAGAATCATACTAGCTAAGCTACTGATTTTGGAACATATACACTCGCACGGAGCTGTATACCCTCACAGGCTCACTCTGGCTAGACGATCTGATCTTGAATATGTAAAACCTCACAGGACTCTCTTCTTGGGAACAATTCCTCGATGGTTTATTTTATTAAGTAACTTTTAACGTTCTAATTACGCAAACTTAATTTTTCAATCATGGGGTCTATAGCCATAAATTTTGGGCATAAGCACTTAAGATTTTTATTTGACAAATCCAAAATTACTTTATAGAGCAAGGATACATATCTATCCAGATGACCGTACACAAGGTCATAAGCCACTTGTCTCAAGCATTCATTGGATCTTGTCTTTCAATTGCTTCTTGCCCAACACAACTCTATCTATCAAGGTATTCAGATTCCTTGATACGATCATTATTCGTGAGTTGTTCGGCTGTCACCGCATAGACACGACCTGCCACAGGTTTTTGCTCTATCCTGGGTAGTGGCAGTCGTTGTTGTTGTATTTGTTGAGAGGGTCCTCCAGATCCCATATTTCTTCGTTGAAGATCTGAGGCCTTCTTGCGGCATTCTGTTACACGATGCCCTGGTTTGCCGCAATACAGGCAACCCCCTGTATCGCGAGGACAAACCCCTCCGGGGTGATCTGAGCTACACCTCGGGCATCGAAAATTAGACTATCGGTAGGGCTGATTGGCTTCTACCATCTGTAATGGCCGCTCGGCCGGTGGAGTAAAGTTGTTCTCCTGAAAATCCCTCTTATAAAAAGTTGGTCGTGATTCTTGGCCACCGGGGAACGTCCTCTTGTTGTTCCCATTACTTGCTACCGGTCGCTTTACTACGACCCCTTTGCATCGCTGCCAGTCTGCACTAATCTTTGAAGCTGCTGCCATAGCGGCTTGAAATGTTTTGGGCATGCTAGTTATGACTCGAGATCGTAGCCCTTCCCGAAATCCATTGATATATTTATCGGCCCTCTCTTGGTCAGTATCGAATAACCGAGAGCAGTACCGCTCAAGGTTCTGAAACTTGGTAGTATAGTCGATAAGACTCATACCACCCTGCTCTAGTTCCAGAAACTCCATCTTTTTCTTATTTCTGGAGTGCAACGGGAAGTAGTTATCCAAGAAAGTTCTCCGAAAGTCAGTCCAAGGAATGACTTCGACTTGTGAGAACTGGATAAGCTTAGTGGTATCCCACCACTTTCGTGCATTATCCTTCAGCCTATATGTGCCGAAGTTAGTCTTTCTATCCTCTGGTACTCCCAATACCAGGAATGCCCGCTCTGTTTCCTCGATCCAGCTTTCTGCAAGCTCTGGATCGGCACTGCCAACGAAAACAGGTGGGTCGAGTTTGAGGAACCTTTCATATGTTATTCCTCCAAGGTTCTCATTGCGAGGTGGGGCTGGTGCTTGCCTTGATTCACGAATGGCAGACACAAGCCTGTTGAGTGTCTTCAGCAGGAAGCCCTGCGTATGGGACTCCTCGCTCGGCATGGTTCTCCTCGTCCTAGGAGCCATTTTATCTATTCACACAAATACACCCAAATTAGAGAAAGTATAAGATTTATACTTACAGTGCGATACCGCAAACATGACGGATCTTGAACCAGGTTTCTCAGACTCATGCTCTGATACCAATTCTGTAACGCCCCGGATTTCCAAAACAAAGCTAAGTTAAAATTTTCATGGATTTTTTTTTTTTTTCTTTGCAGCGGAACTTAGAAAAGCTTTTAGCAGCGGAATAAGACGATAATGAGTCGTCGGTTTTAGAAAACTCCGAGCACGTTGCAGGTATGTGGCCAAGCAATTCATTGACCACCAAGGTGTTCCATTTTATCGAAAACTCATGTTTATTACAACACTACTGCTTAGAAAAGCAGTGTAGGTTCAATAAAAAGGAAGCAGTACAACTCTGTCTAGAGAAACCCTGGAACTTGATGCCGCCTTGCTCCGCATATCGCCACGCAGGTTCAACACCTGAAATCCCCATTAAACGGGGTCAGAACCACTGATGGTCTGGTAAGTAGGCAAACACCTATCTATTCAACTCAAGTAAATGCATAGACCACTCAGGGTCGCAGTTCGTAATACGACGCTCAAGCCTCCATGACTTAGCGTATATCGCACAAGCCTCATCAGGGCTATGAGTTGAACATCCACGCAAGTCGTCATGACTTCGCATAAGCCTCTTCAGGGCTGTGAGTTAGAATAACCTCTCAAGTCTCTACGACTTAGCCTTGACTTCCTCAGAGTCACGAATGGATGTCTAGCTCAAGCCTTTATGCTTGGCACATCCGTATCCTACGAATCTAAGGACAGCTCTCCGAGCTTCACTTAGTCGTACGGATATCAATGGGGTTCTTTCCCAATCGGTCCAGTAGTATACCGACCATGACACCTTCACAAAGGTTATGCAGGACTGACTCAACAACGTCATCCACTCATACATTCAAAGTAGCGCTGTACCTAAGCTAATGCTTTGTTTCGATAATTGCACCTCCCCCTGGGCTTAGGGGACTCATATCTGGGCGACAACGCGACGATCTGGAGGTTGATTATTCTATGTATTTTAGATACCCCAGAGGCCTGTTGACCCCATCCCCCTAGTAGGACGGTACAACATACCGGAAGAGATCCTTACTAGGTATCCGAATGCATTCTGCTACTGCAGTAGTTGGGTTCAATCCTTAGATATTTAAGGATAACCACAACCTCCATACCTCTGAGTGACGAAGGCCATCAATGAACTCTATCAGGTTCGGGTGAAATATATGTCACTCAAGGCCGCGCCATCACCGTCTTCCTCGGTGAGAAATTCTGAAAGGGGCCTGCCGGTCTTACAATTACTTGACGAACATTGCATGCCTATAGGGCAGCCTTTGAGAAGTATGTACCCGACCCCAATCAACCACACGGTTTTCACCGTGGAACAAAGGTTTTATTCATATGCATGCTTAACTCTGCTCTCAGCACTTCGGCCTTGACGAGCACTTCACCTCTTTCGGTGGAAACAACACACTCCGGCTCAGCGGCCCTTACGAGTCTGGTTGTCTGATAATTCTCAATGAGCATGCACATGACTCGATCTCTACGGATCGGCTACTCGGCGTATTTTTACGCAACGAGCTCAGGACCTCGTCAAGGCGCTACCACTACTTTGGCGCAACGGCTCTTACAAGTATGATGCCCTTGCAGGTGTCAGGGAGACGAGTCATTCTGACATCGTTCCAACAAAGGACATCATTGTGCCACTTAACTGGTTTTGGCAGCTCTTCTGCCAACCATTCTGTCAACACCTTCTCTGTTCTACCGGCAGTGGTGCGACGAACCTTTCTACATTGTAGAAGGCGTTTCATAACTGGGTAGCACTTCTGCTACGTTCTTTCTGAGCCATTCTTAGCTCCTTCAGGAATTTCAGCAGCACTTCCTCTCTTTTACGGAGAAAGCGTGCGTTTCTTTTATCCATTTCAGCGGCATCTCCCCTCTTTGGTGGGAAATCGCTACGCTTAACTCGGGAAATGGATGCGCACCGTTGTGCGTACTTTGCATCCATCAAGGTTGCAGGAACCTTGGGCCATAGCTAGGCCATACGTAATTGATTTAGTCTTTACGTAAAGAGCATTTTGCCAAAAGGCGAAGCCTTTCCAATAGGGGCTTCATTCGTCAAGCAGAATCTTGTACGAGGAGCGGTAAGGGAATCGCATGGGCGATTTTGAAGTTGATCTCCGTTTGAACGCTCACTTACGCGCCATATATGTAATATAAGCAGAAGCCTGTGCTTTATACAGCGGCGGCGTAAAGAAATGCATATACTATTGTTCAGGGTGTGTAACTGAACGAAATATTCTACATATATAACAAAGCAGAAGCCTTGGCATCGTTCGACGCGACGGCATAAGTAAATACATTGCAGAAAGCAGGAGCCTTGGCATCGTTCGACGCGACGGCGTAAGTAAATGCATAATCGGAAGTGCAGTAATCGGAAGTACAGAAAGCAGGGAGCCTTGGCATCATACGACGCGACGGCAAAGGTAAATTACATGGCCTGTGCGATATAAGACGCGTCGGCAGTATCAGCAGATATACACCTAGATCTGTATCCAACGATAGTTACGAGGCGAGCGAGTGAACACCGAAGTGTCCTAGAGGGCTCAACCAGGAACTAGGGTGAGATACTATTTTGAAGAACGCATATACTGCGTATTCGAACATATATATCCGACGATAGTTACGAGGCGAGCGCGTGAACACCGAAGTGTCCTAGAGGGCTCAACCAAGAACTAAAGCAAGATACTACTTCAGAAAGTATATTCTATATACAAACAGTCAAATACTTGAGAGAGATGGATCAACGAAGCGAACTTACTTCAAATCGTGGAAGAAACGGCTCCGGGTTGCTTCTTTGGCTTCGAGCCTTCCTTCGAGAGGTCAGACTAAGTCAGATGAAGCTGACTTAGTTGAGAAAGAGGTAGAGCAGGTCAAGCTACTCAACCTAAGTGGTTTGAACCAAACAGGGTTCGATCCAAGTCAACTGGGTTCAGCAGGTTCGAACTCAGCTCAAGTAGGCTAAGTCTGGGTTCAGAAATCCAAACCGGAATCTGGACCAAAACGGACTTTGACTTTGACTTTAAACCCAACTAGGTTCAAGTCAAGTCAACTAGGTTTGGACTAGGTCAAGTGGGTTCAGACCCAGGTCAGGTGAGCTAGGACCAGGTCAGGCAGGCTCAGACCAGGTCAGGTGGGTTCAGGCCAGGTCAGGTGGGCTCAGACTCACTTGGGCTCACTAGGGGAGGTTTAGGAGAGAGAGAGGAGGCAAGAGAGAGAGGGGGGGTCGAAATTATGAGAAGAGAGAGAGTGGGGAGGGCTATTTATAGCCCAAGCCCACCTCCTCTTGGGAATTTTTATCCCCCTTTTGCCCCTGAGCTTTATTTTAATTCCAGGAGGTTCCTTTTGAGGTGGGGCCCACTAGATATTTCCATAGGATATTTTGTGGGTCCCACAAGATATTTTCTGAGGAATATTTCTGTGGGTCCCACCAATATTTCCGTGGGTCCCGCAAGAATTTCGGGTTTTCGGCGATTTTTTTCCGAAAAATTCTGAGTACGCCATTCTCTTCGTATTGACGTAACTAAGAAAGTTGGCTCGAGGAAATCCTTTGTTTTTGTTTAGTTAAGAGGTTATGGCTTCCAGAGTGTTTGAGCATATATTCGCAAAGCGACGAATATCTCAAGTATAACTGGTTCGTACAAATCGATCTGATTTGTATTTCGGGTTCAGATGTAATTTTTACTTGAAAATGCCTCGTGAATTTCTTCAGAAAGATACTGAAAAAAATTGCGGGTCTTACAGGGTGGTGAGTTTGTATCGATTACAGGAAACTGAATGCAGCAACACGAAAAGATCACTTCTCATTGCCATTTATTGATCAGATCTTGGAAAGACTCGCAAAACAGAGCTACTATTGTTTCTTGGACGGATATTCTGGATATAATCAAGTAGTTGTCTATCCTGACGACCAGGAGAAAACCACATTTACATATTCGTATGACACTTTTGCGTTTAGACGTATGCCGTTTGGGCTATGCAATGCTTTGAAAACTTTTCAGAGATGCATGTTAGCTATCTTTTTCGACATGGTGGATGATGTCATGGAAGTTTTTATGGATGATTTTTCGGTGTATTTCTCTTCCTTTGAGGATTGCCTCTAGAAACTTACTCGAGTACTGAGTAGGTGTGTAACGCCCCGGATTTCCAAAACAAAGCTAAGTTAAAATTTTCATGAATTTCTTTTTTTTTTCTTTGCAGCGGAACTTAGAAAAGCTTTTAGCAGCGGAATAAGACGATAATGAGTCGTCAGTTTTAGAAAACCCTGAGCACGTTGCAGGTATGTGGCCAAGCAACTCATTGACCACCAAAGTGTTCCATTTTATCGAAAACCACTTGTTTATTACAACATCACTGCTTGGAAAAGCAGTATAGGTTCAATAAAAGGAAGCAGTACAACTCTGTCTAGAGAAACCCTGGAACTCGATGCCGCCTTGCTCCGCATATCGCCACGCAGGTCCAACACCTGAAATCTCCATAAAACGGGGTCAGAACCACTGATGGTCTGGTAAGCATGCAATCATGTAACCATTCAACTCAAGCACGATAATGACCACTCAGGGTCGCAATGCGCAATAACGACGCTCAAGCCTCCAAGACTTAGCGTATATCGCAGGAGCCTCCTCAGGGCTATGAGTTGAACATCCGCTCGAGTCTTCATGACTTAGAGCAAGCCTTTTCAGGGCTGTGATTTGAATAGCCGCTTAAGTCTCCACGACTTAGCCATGACCTCTTCCGGGTCTCAAAGTGATGTCTAGCTCAAGTCTTCATACTTGGCACATCCGTATCCCACGCATCTAAGGACAACTCCTCGAGCTTCGCTTAGTCGTGCGGATACAACACGGGTCTTTGCCCAGTCGGTCCAGTAGTATACCGAACATGACACCTTCACAAAGGTTATGCAGGACTGACTCAACACGTCATCCACTCATACATTCAAAGCATCGCTGTACCTAGAACTAATGCATTGTTTCGATAATTAACCGCTCCCGCCTTTGGTACGCAGGTAGAGCTATTGTCCGGGCATCAACGCGACGTTCTGGGGGTTGATTATTCTATGTATTTTAGATACCCCAGAGGCCTGTTGACCCTATCCATAGTAGGGCAGTGTGTTTCAACTGGGAGAACCCTACTAGGCCCATATTCGGATGCATCCTCTACTTGCAGTAGTTGGGTTCAATCCTTAGATCTTAAGGATAACCACGACCCCAAAACCCATGAGTGACTGAGGCCATCGTGGACTCTATCAGGTCCAAAGTAAAATACATGTCACTCAAGGCTGTACCATCACTGTCATTCCACAGTGAGCATAATTCCTGAAGGGGTCTGCCAGTCTTACAATTACTTGGACAGAATCTGCATGCCATTTAGGCAGCCCGTGCTTTCAGCACTACGGGAGTATGTACCCGACCCCATTCAGTCTTCCCCAACACAGTCATTACTGAGGGGGTACCCCTAACACGATCTTCAACCGCGGGGTATGTGCGACCTTAAGTCTTATTCATATGCATGCAGAACACCGCTCTTTGGCACTTCGGCCACCACGAGCATCACACCTCTTTGGGTGGAAACAACACACTCTGGCTCTTCGGCCCTTACGAGTCTGGTTGTGTAACCGTTCTCAATGAGCATGCATATGACTCGATCTAAATAGATCGGCTACTCGGCGTATTTTTACGCAACGAGTCCAAACCTTACGAGCAAGGTGCCCTTGCAGGCACAAGGATACGAGCCGATCTGGCATCGTTCCATCAACGGACATCATTATGCCGTTCCATTGGTTCCGGCAGCTCTTCTGCCAACCATTTCGTCAGCACCTCCCCTGCTCTACCGGCAGTGGTGCGACGAACCCTTCTACGTTGTAGAGGGCAAACCATGAACTGGGTAGCACTCTGCTATATGTCAGAGTATCCTGCTACGTTCTTTCTGAGCTATTCATAGCTTCTTCAGAAATTTCAGCAGCACTTCCTCTCTTTTACGGAGAAAGCGTGCGTTTCTTTTATCCATTTCAGCGGCATCTCCCCTCTTTGGTAGGAAATCGCCACGCTTAATTCGGGAAATGGATGCGCACCGTTGTGCGTACTTTGCATCCATCAAGGTTGCAGGAACACTTGGCCATAGCCAGGCCATACAAAATTGACTTAGTCATTACGTAAAGAGCATTTTGCTAAAAACCGAAGCCTTTCCAATAGGGGCTTCATTCGTCAAGCAGAATCTTGAACGAGGAGCGGTCAAGGAATCGCATGGGCGATTTGGAGTTTGATCTCCATTTGAACGCTCATTTATGCGCTATATATGTAGTATAAGCAGAAGCCTGTGCTTTATACAGCGGCGGCGTAAAGAAATGCATATACTATTGTTCAGGGTGTGTAACTGAACGAAATATTCTACATATATAACAAAGCAGAAGCCTTGGCATCGTTCGACGCGACGGCGTAAGTAAAGACATTGCAGAAAGCAGGAGCCTTGGCATCGTTCGACGCGACGGCGTAAGTAAATGCATAATCGGAAGTGCAGAAAACAGGGAGCCTTGGCATCATACGACGCGACGGCAAAGGTAAATTACATAGCCTGTGCGATATAAGACGCGTCGGCAGAATCAGCAGATATACACCTAGATCCGCATCCAACGATAGTTACGAGGCGAGCGGGTGAACACCGAAGTGTCCTAAAGGGCTCAACCAAGAACTAAAGCGAGATACCATTTTGAAGAACGCATATACTGCGTATTCGAACATATATATCCGACGATAGTTACGAGGCGAGCGCGTGAACACCGAAGCGTCCTAGAGGGCTCAACCAAGAACTAAAGCAAGATACTACTTCAGAAAGTATATTCTATATACAAACAATCAAATACTTGAGAGAGATGGATCAACGAAGCGAACTTACTTCAAATCGTGGAAGAAACGGCTCCGGGTTGCTTCTTTGGCTTCGAGCCTTCCTTCGAGAGGTCAGACTAAGTCAGATGAAGCTGACTTAGTTGAGAAAGAGGTAGAGCAGGTCAAGCTACTCAACCTAAGTGGTTTGAACCAAACAGGGTTCGATCCAAGTCAACTGGGTTCAGCAGGTTCGAACTCAGCTCAAGTAGGCTAAGTCTAGGTTCAGAAATCCAAACCGGAATCTGGACCAAAAAGGACTTTGACTTTTACTTTAAACCCAACTAGGTTCAAGTCAAGTCAACTGGGTTTGGACCAGGTCAAGTGGGTTCAGACCCAGGTCAGGTGGGTTAGGACCAGGTCAGGCAGGCTCAGGCTAAGTCAGGCAGGCTCAGACCAGGTCAGGTGGGCTCAGGTGGGCTAGGCTAGGTAGGGGAGGTTTAGGAGAGAGAGAGAAGGCAAGAGAGAGAGGGGGGGTCGATTTTTATGAGAAGAGAGAGAGTGGGGAGGGCTATTTATAGCCAAAGCCCACCTCCTCTTGGGTTTTTCCATGCCCATACTACCCCCTTGGCTTCTTTTTAATTCCAAGAGGTTCCTTGGTGTGGGGCCCACTTGGATATTCCATGGGATATTTTTGTGGGTCCCACCAGATATTTTCTGAGGAATATTTCTGTGGGTCCCACCAATATTTCCGTGGGTCCCGCAAGAATTTCGGGTTTCCGGCGATTTTTTCCGAAAAATTCTGAGTACGCCATTTTCTTCGTATTGACGTAACTAAGAAAGTTGGCTCGTACGAATCTATTGATTTCGTTTAGTTAGGAAGTTATGGCTTCCCGAGTATTTGAGCATATATTCGCAATTCGACGAATATCCTAAGTATAACTGGCTCGCAGGAATTGATTCGTTTCGCATTCTGAGAAGAAATGCTATTTTTACCGGTAAATGCCTCATGAATTTTATTCAGATATTTTCTGAAAAATTGCGGGTCTTACATCATTACCCCCTTAAAGGAATTTCGTCCGCGAAATTCAGCTAAGAGTACAAGGTGAAGAGTTCAGGATATTTATCCCGCATATCCGATTCGGGCTCCCAAGTGCAATCATCGATTCCATGATGCTGCCACCTCACTTTAACAAGTGAAATTACCTTCGTTCTTAGCACTTGCTCCCGTCGGTCCATGATCTTCACTGGCCTTTCTTCTACTGTCATATCTTCTCGGATGTCAATGTCTTCATGTTGAATAACGTGAGAAGGATCATGAACGTACTTTCTAAGCATTGATACGTGAAATACATCATGTATTTGCGCGTATTGTGGTGGCAATGCTACTCGGTAGGCAGTCTCTCCAATCCGGCTCAAAACTTTGAAGGGACCAACGAATCTGGGGCTGAGCTTCCCCTTCTTTCCAAAACGAAACACACTCTTGGTTGGAGAGACCTTGATAAAAACCTTATCTCCAACCGCAAAAGTGAGTTCCCTACGCCGCTGATCGGCGTAGCTCTTCTGTCGACTCTGAGCAGTCAGTAGCTTCTTTCTGATCATGTGGACTTGCTCAGTATAATGCTGCAACACAATGGGCGAGTCCAAGGTTCGCTCACCCACTTCACCCCAATGGATCGGTGATCTACAGGGTCGTCCATACAAGGCTTCATACGGCGCCATCCCAATGCTAGCGTGGTGGCTATTATTATAAGCAAATTCAGCCAACGCTAGGTGGGAATCCCAATCACTTTTCCATTCCAGCATACAGGCTCTGAGCATATCTTCAAGAGTCTGTATGGTTCGTTCTGATTGCCCATCTGTTTGGGGATGGAATGCTGTACTGAACTTGAGTTTCGTCCCCAGGGCTCTCTGAAGCTGCTCCCAAAAGTGAGAGGTGAACTTCGGGTCACGATCAGATATGATCGAAATCGACACTCCATGGAGTCTAACGATTTCCCGAATGTAGATCTCCGCCAATCGTTCAGTTGAGTATCGAGT
The DNA here is from genome assembly GCF_984573655.1 of Nuphar pumila. Classification (NCBI taxonomy): domain Eukaryota; kingdom Viridiplantae; phylum Streptophyta; class Magnoliopsida; order Nymphaeales; family Nymphaeaceae; genus Nuphar; species Nuphar pumila. The sequence goes on from NC_143253.1 coordinate 80,026,268, forward strand.
GTTGATTGGCAGAAAATGAGCAGACTTGGTGAGTCTGTCCACGATCACCCATATTGAGTCATGTTGTCTCTTGGATCGAGGCAATCCAACGATGAAATCCATCGTAATGCCTTCCCATTTCCATTCTGGAATCTCGATCCGTTGCATCTTTCCACCAGGGCGCTGATGTTCGATCTGAACTTGCTGGCAGATCAAACACTTCGAGACAAACGTAGCCACATCACGCTTCATACCCTTCCACCAGTACTTTCTCTGCAAATCTCGGAACATCTTCGTACCCCCAGGGTGGATAGTATATTTGCTACTATGGGCCTCCTGGAGTACTTCCTGTCTTAGCTCAGGGTTATTTGGAACCCAAATCCTTTCTTCCATCCATATTCCTCCATCTTCTTTCAAATGGAAGAAAGTATCATCTTTTTCAACACGAGCTTTCAATTCCAAGTATTGGGGATCCTTGAACTGTTCGGCTACGATGCGATCGAGGAACTCAATGTGGATCGTCAAACATGACATTTGGATTCTACCTTAATCAGCCAAAAATGGCTTCCACTTGACGAAATCCTCCATCAACTTCCATTGTCCGGTTAGGCTGGCCAGAGTGCCAACAGTCTTGCGACTAAGGGCATCTGCTACAACATTCGCCTTTCCAGGGTGATAGGAAAGCGTGAATTCATAGTCTTTGAGGAATTCCAGCCATCGCCGTTGCCGCATATTGAGTTCTTTTTGAGAAAAGAGGTATTTTAGGCTTTTATGGTCCGACATGACCTCAAATTTCTCTCCATACAGGTAGTGTCGCCAGATTTTAAGCGCGAACACTACCGCGGCAAGCTCCAAGTCGTGGGTTGGATAGTTTTTCTCATGAACCCTCAACTGTCGTGATGCATAGGCGATTACTTTGCCATGCTGCATCAACACACAACCCAGACCTGTTCCTGAGGCATCGGTATATGCCACGAAGCCTCCCTGACCAGAAGGTAAGGTAAGGACAAGGGCAGTGGTAAGCCTCTGTTTGAGAACCTCAAAGCACTCCTTACACTGGTCAGTCCATTCAAACTTGACTCCCTTTTTAAGTAATTTCGTCATCGGTACGACGATTCGGGAGAAGTCTTGTATGAACTTCCGATAATATCCGGCAAGTCCAAGGAAGCTACGAACCTCAGTGATATTTTCTGGCTGCTTCCAGTCCATCACAGCTTCCACCTTCGCAGGATCTACTGCGATTCCATCTTTCGAGATCACATGACCAAGGAACATCACTTTATCTAGCCAGAATTCACATTTTGAAAACTTAGCATAGAGTTGGTTATCTTGAAGGGTTTTCAAGACGATTTTCAAGTGCTCCACGTGTTGTTCCTTGTTCTCAGAATATACGAGAATGTCATCAATAAAGACGATGACAAAGCTATCCAAATATGGTCTGAATATCCGGTTCATTAGATCCATAAAGGCAGCAGGCGCATTAGTGAGTCCGAAGGGCATTACTACGAACTCATAATGGCCGTATCTCGTTCTGAAAGCAGTCTTGGGTATATCCTCTTCCTTTACTCTGAGCTGATGGTACCCAGACCTGAGGTCGATCTTGGAGAACACCCTCGCTGTTCTGAGTTGATCGAATAAGTCCTCAATCCGAGGCAACGGGTACTTATTTTTAACAGTTGCCTGGTTAAGCATCCGATAATCGATGCATAACCGAAGGGATCCATCCTTCTTCTTTACAAACAGTACCGGGGCTCCCCACGGTGACACACTAGGACGGATGAACCCTTGTTCCATCAGTTCTTCCAACTGACACTTCAACTCACTGAGTTCAGCTGGCGCCATTCGATACGGGGCTTTGGATATCGGCGATGTTCCAGGTAAGGATTGAATTCCAAATTCAACCTCACGAAGTGGCGGAAGTCCTGGCAATTCCTCAGGAAACACATCGGGAAACTCCCGCACTACTTCCAAACTCTCAAGGGGTTGGTCATTGGATTTTTCCACCGAGAGACTCAACAGGAAGGCCACACAACCCTTTCTAAGGTATTTTTGTACCTTAAATGCTGATATGAGCCGTTTCTGTGGAACTGGTTTGGATAACCGGTACTCCATCTTAGGCAATCCGGGTCGAGATAGAATCACTCTGCCCTCGCGGCACAGAATCTTGGCATTATTCTGAGCCAACCAATTCATTCCCAGAATGACATCGTACTGTATCATATCGATCAGGATGGCGTCGGTAGGCAAGTGTTGACCTGCTATCTTAATATCCAAATTTTTCACACACCGGATACATTTGGTGCGTGAACCCAACGGGTTATATACTTCGATCATTTTATCAATCGGTTGCACCGAAGCGTGGAGTTGTTCGGTGAAATCGTCAGAGATAAACGTATGAGTAGCACCACAATCAAACAAGACGTAAGCTGCATGTCCATTAACAGGTACGGTGCCTTCAATCAGGTCACCATTTTCGACTTGTTCAGTCGTTACAGCATATACACGACCTGCAGCAGGCCTTTGTTCTATTCTAGGTGGAGGTCGTGGAAACTGAGAACGTTGTGGTGCTGGTCGAGAGGATCCGGCAGATCCGGCATTACCCCTCTGTTCATCTGCAGCCTTCTTGGCGCAATCCCTTATAAAGTGGCCCATCTTGCCACAATACAAGCACCCACCAATGTCACGAGGACATGGCTTTCCGGGGTGGTTCATACGACACCTTGGGCAGCTGAAGTTGGACTGCTGACCATTCGGAGTTGGGTTCTGTCTTGGCCTCACGACTTGCTGAGTGTTGTTCCCTCCTTGGAACTTCTTCTTTTGAAAGGGTTGTCGTGAACCCTGGCCACTTGGGAACGTCCTTTTACGATTCCCACCATTCACTATGGGCTTCTTTGCTACGATCACTTTAGATCGTGCCCAGTCCTCTTGGATTTTTGAAGCTGCTGCTACCGCAGCCTGAAAAGTCGAAGGCATGCTTGTTATCACTCGAGATCGCAGCCCTTCGCGCAGACCATTAACATATTTGTCGGCCCTTTCTTGGTCTGTTTCGAACAATCGAGAGCAGTAGCGCTCTAGATTCTGAAATTTGGTGGTATAGTCCATTAGACTCATACCGCCCTGTTCCAACTCCAGAAACTCCATCTTTTTCTTGTTTCTGAAATGCAACGGGAAGTAGTTATCCATAAAAGTCCTCCGAAGTCAGTCCAAGGAATGACTTCGACTTGTGAGAACTGGATAAGTTTAGTGGTATCCCACCACTTCCGTGCATTATCTTTTAATCGATACGTGCCAAAGTTGGTCTTCTTCTCTTCTGGTACTCCCAGTACTGAGAAGGCACGTTCTGTCTCTTCGATCCAACTCTCCGCGAGCTCAGGATCGGCTCTGCCAATGAAAACTGGCGGGTCAAGCTTGAGGAACTTCTCATAAGTCACTCCTCCCAGGTGCTCGTTTCGTGGTGCGACTGGTTCTGGCCTCGTTTCACGGATGGCGGTAACCAGGTTGTTGAGTGTCTCCAACAGGAATCCTTGCGTATGAGACTCCTCGCTTGGTATGGTTCTCCTCATCGTAGGAGCCATTTATCTATGCACACACAAGCACTTGTTTTTAGTTTCTCGATGTATATGAGGAAGTAAAAGCTTTATTTACTTAATATACATCACATTTACACAAGCATCGCCTTAAACAAAACGTCATGCCGCACTGGCAGACTTTAGGCGTTGAGAAACTATATACATGAGTCTACTGACTCCAAAACATCACCAGTCTCTTTAAGACTTGGATTTCTTTGATGAAGATGAACTCCAAAAGGTCCATCTATTGCCACATGGCCTTGGTGCAGGCACTACTAGCTTTGGCTTGGGCGGCACTTCCGCACTAGCAAGCGAATACTGGGGATATATGAGAGACTCCAGTCCACTTTCCCAGTCAGCAAGATCAAGACTCTGGGAGTCTGGAATAATGATTGGCGAACAGAAAGAATCCCCTCTTTTGTTCCTGCCATTTAAGCTCGGCGTATGTGATGCTGGATGGTAGCTTGGCGAGTGATAGACCTCCGCAGGGAAGTTCAAATCAAAATCCCTCAGCCTTGGTAATTCATCAAAAGATGTTGGGGTATGGTTGCTCCCAACACTAGAGTGATGCGGTCCACTGACACGCGAAGTCTCATCCCTGAGACCCTTTGAAGCCCGCCGACCCATATCGGCGGTATATTTCCTTTGGCATTCGTTGGCGGAATGCCCATCTTCGCCACAATATTGGCAGTCTTGGACTTCATACGGGCATATCCACTCATCGTGCATGACCTTGCAACGATAGCAATATCCACGCGAGTCATGAGTTGCCATCTATACAAAGATGCACCCAGATCAGAACAAAAGTATAAAAACATATACTTACAGTGCGATATCGGTACCATGACGGATCTTGAACCAGGTTTCTCAGACTCATGCTCTGATACCAATTCTGTAACGCCCCGGATTTCCAAAACAAAGCTAAGTTAAAATTTTCATGAATTTCTTTTTTTTTTCTTTGCAGCGGAACTTAGAAAAGCTTTTAGCAGCGGAATAAGACGATAATGAGTCGTCAGTTTTAGAAAACCCCGAGCACGTTGCAGGTATGTGGCCAAGCAACTCATTGACCACCAAAGTGTTCTATTTTATCGAAAACCACTTGTTTATTACAACATCACTGCTTGGAAAAGCAGTATAGGTTCAATAAAAGGAAGCAGTACAACTCTGTCTAGAGAAACCCTGGAACTCGATGCCGCCTTGCTCCGCATATCGCCACGCAGGTCCAACACCTGAAATCTCCATAAAACGGGGTCAGAACCACTGATGGTCTGGTAAGCATGCAATCATGTAACCATTCAACTCAAGCACGATAATGACCACTCAGGGTCGCAATGCGAATAACGACGCTCAAGCCTCCAAGACTTAGCGTATATCGCAGGAGCCTCCTCAGGGCTATGAGTTGAACATCCGCTCGAGTCTTCATGACTTAGAGCAAGCCTTTTCAGGGCTGTGATTTGAATAGCCGCTTAAGTCTCCACGACTTAGCCATGACCTTTTCCGGGTCTCAAAGTGATGTCTAGCTCAAGTCTTCATACTTGGCACATCCGTATCCCACGCATCTAAGGACAACTCCTCGAGCTTCGCTTAGTCGTGCGGATACAACACGGGTCTTTGCCCAGTCGGTCCAGTAGTATACCGAACATGACACCTTCACAAAGGTTATGCAGGACTGACTCAACACGTCATCCACTCATACATTCAAAGCATCGCTGTACCTAGAACTAATGCATTGTTTCGATAATTAACCGCTCCCGCCTTTGGTACGCAGGTAGAGCTATTGTCCGGGCATCAACGCGACGTTCTGGGGGTTGATTATTCTATGTATTTTAGATACCCCAGAGGCCTGTTGACCCTATCCATAGTAGGGCAGTGTGTTTCAACTGGGAGAACCCTACTAGGCCCATATTCGGATGCATCCTCTACTTGCAGTAGTTGGGTTCAATCCTTAGATCTTAAGGATAACCACGACCCCAAAACCCATGAGTGACTGAGGCCATCGTGGACTCTATCAGGTCCAAAGTAAAATACATGTCACTCAAGGCTGTACCATCACTGTCATTCCACAGTGAGCATAATTCCTGAAGGGGTCTGCCAGTTTTACAATTACTTGGACAGAATCTGCATGCCATTTAGGCAGCCCGTGCTTTCAGCACTACGGGAGTATGTACCCGACCCCATTCAGTCTTCCCCAACACAGTCATTACTGAGGGGGTACCCCTAACATGATCTTCAACCGCGGGGTATGTGCGACCTTAAGTCTTATTCATATGCATGCAGAACACCGCTCTTTGGCACTTCGGCCACCACGAGCATCACACCTCTTTGGGTGGAAACAACACACTCTGGCTCTTCGGCCCTTACGAGTCTGGTTGTGTAACCGTTCTCAATGAGCATGCATATGACTCGATCTAAATAGATCGGCTACTCGGCGTATTTTTACGCAACGAGTCCAAACCTAGCCAAGGCGCAACCTCTACTCCGGCTCAGCGGCCCTTACGAGCAAGGTGCCCTTGCAGGCACAAGGATACGAGCCGATCTGGCATCGTTCCATCAACGGACATCATTATGCCATTCCATTGGTTCCGGCAGCTCTTCTGCCAACCATTTCGTCAGCACCTCCCCTGCTCTACCGGCAGTGGTGCGACGAACCCTTCTACGTTGTAGAGGGCAAACCATGAACTGGGTAGCACTCTGCTATATGTCAGAGTATCCTGCTACGTTCTTTCTGAGCTATTCATAGCTTCTTCAGAAATTTCAGCAGCACTTCCTCTCTTTTACGGAGAAAGCGTGCGTTTCTTTTATCCATTTCAGCGGCATCTCCCCTCTTTGGTAGGAAATCGCCACGCTTAATTCGGGAAATGGATGTGCACCGTTGTGCGTACTTTGCATCCATCAAGGTTGCAGGAACACTTGGCCATAGCCAGGCCATACGAAATTGACTTAGTCATTACGTAAAGAGCATTTTGCTAAAAACCGAAGCCTTTCCAATAGGGGCTTCATTCGTCAAGCAGAATCTTGAACGAGGAGCGGTCAAGGAATCGCATGGGCGATTTGGAGTTTGATCTCCATTTGAACGCTCATTTATGCGCTATATATGTAGTATAAGCAGAAGCTTGTGCTTTATACAGCGGCGGCGTAAAGAAATGCATATACTATTGTTCAGGGTGTGTAACTGAACGAAATATTCTACATATATAACAAAGCAGAAGCCTTGGCATCGTTCAACGCGACGGCGTAAGTAAAGACATTGCAGAAAGCAGGAGCCTTGGCATCGTTCGACGCGACGGCGTAAGTAAATGCATAATCGGAAGTGCAGAAAACAGGGAGCCTTGGCATCATACGACGCGACGGCAAAGGTAAATTACATAGCCTGTGCGATATAAGACGCGTCGGCAGAATCAGCAGATATACACCTAGATCCGCATCCAACGATAGTTATGAGGCGAGCGGGTGAACACCGAAGTGTCCTAAAGGGCTCAACCAAGAACTAAAGCGAGATACCATTTTGAAGAACGCATATACTGCGTATTCGAACATATATATCCGACGATAGTTACGAGGCGAGCGCGTGAACACCGAAGCGTCCTAGAGGGCTCAACCAAGAACTAAAGCAAGATACTACTTCAGAAAGTATATTCTATATACAAACAATCAAATACTTGAGAGAGATGGATCAACGAAGCGAACTTACTTCAAATCGTGGAAGAAACGGCTCCGGGTTGCTTCTTTGGCTTCGAGCCTTCCTTCGAGAGGTCAGACTAAGTCAGATGAAGCTGACTTAGTTGAGAAAGAGGTAGAGCAGGTCAAGCTACTCAACCTAAGTGGTTTGAACCAAACAGGGTTCGATCCAAGTCAACTGGGTTCAGCAGGTTCGAACTCAGCTCAAGTAGGCTAAGTCTAGGTTCAGAAATCCAAACCGGAATCTGGACCAAAAAGGACTTTGACTTTTACTTTAAACCCAACTAGGTTCAAGTCAAGTCAACTGGGTTTGGACCAGGTCAAGTGGGTTCAGACCCAGGTCAGGTGGGTTAGGACCAGGTCAGGCAGGCTCAGGCTAAGTCAGGCAGGCTCAGACCAGGTCAGGTGGGCTCAGGTGGGCTAGGCTAGGTAGGGGAGGTTTAGGAGAGAGAGAGAAGGCAAGAGAGAGAGGGGGGGTCGATTTTTATGAGAAGAGAGAGAGTGGGGAGGGCTATTTATAGCCCAAGCCCACCTCCTCTTGGGTTTTTCCATGCCCATACTACCCCCTTGGCTTCTTTTTAATTCCAAGAGGTTCCTTGGTGTGGGGCCCACTTGGATATTCCATGGGATATTTTTGTGGGTCCCACCAGATATTTTCTGAGGAATATTTCTGTGGGTCCCACCAATATTTCCGTGGGTCCCGCAAGAATTTCGGGTTTCCGGCGATTTTTTCCGAAAAATTCTGAGTACGCCATTTTCTTCGTATTGACGTAACTAAGAAAGTTGGCTCGTACGAATCTATTGATTTCGTTTAGTTAGGAAGTTATGGCTTCCCGAGTATTTGAGCATATATTCGCAATTCGACGAATATCCTAAGTATAACTGGCTCGCAGAAATTGATTCGTTTCGCATTCTAAGAAGAAATGCTATTTTTACCGGTAAATGCCTCATGAATTTTATTCAGATATTTTCTGAAAAATTGCGGGTCTTACAAGGTGTATGGAGATAAACCTAGTATTGAGTTGGGAAAAGAGCCACTTTATGGTCCAAGAGGGAATTGTGCTTGGACAAATTATGTCCAAAAGAGAGGTAGAGGTTGATAGAGCGAAGGTTGAGTCAATTTCACGATTGACTCTACCCACCACTGTTAGGCAGATTCGGTCATTCTTAGGGCACGCTGGATTTTACAGGCAGTTCATCAAAGATTTTAGCAAAATCTCTCGACCGCTTTGCTCATTATTGGAAAAGGATCATCCCTTTGAGTTTGGTGATGACTGCATGAAGGCCTTTGAGATACTCAAAGCGGCCTTGACCACTGCACCCATTTTGAGATCTCCTAATTGGATGCTTCCATTCGAGATTATGTGCGATGCTTCCAACTATGCGATGGGGGCCATTTTAGGACAAAGGGTTGACAATAAGCCTTATGTGATATACTATGCGAGCAAAAGTCTGTTCGATGCTCAAATGAACTACAATACGACAGAGAAGGAACTACTCGCAATAGTATTCGCTTTGGATAAGTTTAGGTCCTATCTTCTGGGTTTGAAGGTGGTTGTCTATTCTGATCATGCTGCATTGAAATACCTTCTCAGCAAGAAAGACACCAAACCGAGACTCATCCGATGGGTCCTGCTACTCCAGGAGTTTGATCTCGAGATTCTAGATAAGAAGGGAAGTGAGAACGTAGTAGCCGACCATCTCTCTAGACTGATCGTGGAGACCACTCAGGATCAGAGACCGATCAGTGATTCTTTCCCGGATGAGCAGATTATGGCAGTTGGAACATAGCAATTACCCTGGTTTGCAGATATTGTGAACTATCTGGTTTCGGGGCAGATCCCTGAGCATTGGAATAAGAATGAGCGAGAGCGATTCTTATCACAGGTAAGACAGTACTATTGGGATGAACCAGAGTTGTTCAGATATTGTGCAGACCAGATCATCAAAAAGGTGCATCCTAGAGGAGGAGTATGAGTCCATCCTCTGTTTTTGTCATTCGTTAGCCTGTGAAGGGCATTTTAGTAGTAGAAAAACAGCTGCAAAGGTTTTGCAGTCTGGATTTTTTTGGCCCACACTCCACAGAGATGCGTATGAGTTCTGTAGGAAGTGCATTCGTTGTCAGCAAACCGGGAATATGTCCAAGAGGGACATGATGCCCTTGCTCCCAATCTTGATTGTTGAGATTTTTGATGTTTGGGGCATAGATTTTATAGGCCCATTTCCGCCATCGTTCGACAAATTGTATATCTTAGTGGCGGTTGATTATGTGTCCAAATGGGTCGAGGTTGTGACAACCAAAACCAACGATCACAGAGTTGTGCTTAAGTTCATTAAGCACAATATTTTCAGTCATTTTGGTGTGCCACGTGTGATGATAAGTGATGGTGGAAAGCATTTCAGGAGTGTACAAATAGCTTCTCTTCTGAGAAAGTATTCTGTCAATCATCGATTCACCAATCCTTATCATCCGCAGACCAGTGGACAGGTCGAGGTTTCTAATAGGGAAATTAAGCGGATTTTAGAAAAGACAATTCTCTCGGATCGCAAGGATTGGTCCCAGCGCTTAGATGATGCTCTTTGGGCATATAGGACTGCGTTTAAAACTCCCATTGGCATGTCCCTGTATCGTCTTGTTTTTGGGAAAGTGTGCCACCTCCCTGTCGAGCTGAAACACATAGCATATTGAGCAATCAAGAAGTTTAATTTTGACCTCACCCAGACTGGCAAAGAACGATCATTGCAACTCACTGAATTAGAAGAACTCATGAATGATGCATATGAGAATGCCAAGTTATATAAAGCTCGCACTAAGGCCTTTCATGATAAACATATTATCAGAAAAGTGTTTAAGCCGGATCAGAAAATTTGGTCGTTCAATTCTCATTTGCATCTATTCCCAGGTAAATTAAGGTTAAGATAGGATGGATTTTACATTGTGAAAGAAGTATTTCCACACGGAGCAGTGACATTATTTGACCCACAGACCAGAGGCACATTCAAGGTGAATGGGCAAAGACTGAAGCCCTACATATCAGACACCTTACAGGCTGGTGAGTGTAAGGTGTGGGATCTCACGAAGGAATAAGATCGGAGCAGAGAATCTATCATATGTAGATGGTAGAATTAGTTTTGTTTTTTAGTTTAGCAGTTGTTTTTGTTCAGTCATCTGATTTCATATGAACTTACACTTGTTCTGATTCATGCAGGTTTATCTAATATGTAATGTGTGAGGATTAGTTACCAGGTGCAGGGCACAACTTTCAGAGCAGACTAGATTAGCAGAAAACTATGCATTCGTATATGCATAGTAGTGGTGCAAAGTCAAGTCAATCATCAACTTCAGAGGCCCGACACATATCACGTTGTATCTATCCTTTCTCCCATAATTATTTTATTGGTCTTTAGTGTGCATTTGCATTGCATGTTTACTTATTTGGTATGCCACTAGAGACAGTGTCATTCAAGCATGGGAGGATGGTTTAGATGCACACTAAATTTTTTTTTTATGTGTTAGGTAGCTAAAAACTCATAAAATTAGGTCGTTAAGAACAAGTTTGTAGCATATATGATTGTTTTTGTCATAATCTAACAATTTAGAGTTTTTTAAGCCCCATGTAAAAAAAATTCCCGATCTAATCCAAAAAGAGTAGTTATTTATGAAACAATTCAAAGAAAAGATAGTATTTGAATGTTAGAATGTTTTGAATCACTTTAGTATAAGTATGCACAGTGTGTCTTATGGAAAAACTAAGCAATTGAAAGATGTTTAGAAATATGAGCTTAAAAGAAAAGAGCTACGTTTAGTTGTTGATGTCTTCGTGATTCCCAGTAGTTGAGTTCAGACAAAAGTTGAAATGTTTGAAGGCTCTTGACGAAAAGGATAACGAAGGAGATCATCTTCTTGTCTAGTCGATATCTGTGGCCAATGCAGTTCGAGTAAGTAGAGTCTGAAGGGTGTTTTACACCTGGTGCTTTAAAGCCATCTGGTTTGGGAGTCACCGATTCGAAAGCTTGTTACATGAACCTCATAGAAAGCCTAAGACATAGAGACATTGCACATGATGAGAAGAAGACTATACGTAAACTATTAAAATAGAAGGTCTAGTGACTCAAGCAATTAAGTCTGAGGGATACTCTGTATCTGGTGCCCTAAGGTCGTCTGGCCTGGGAGTCATTGACCCAAAGCTCATTACACGGGTCACGAAACTGGATATTTGAAATGATGCTCAAGTGAGAAGAATTGAAAAAAATGGTGAAAAATTGAAAATCAAAAGAAAAAAAATAAGCTTAATGAGAAAAAATCATTGCTTAGGAATAATTGTGAAATACTATGCAAAAAATATACAAGTGAGGATAAATGAATAATAACATGATAATACTTGAATTTATGAGGAAAATCATGAATAATTACAAGTTTAGAAAAGTGAAAGAAAAAGGTTTTTACTGTGGTGTCATAAGAATTCTAAATTTGTTTTAAGAGTGTACATTACATGAAATATTTGCTTAAACTGATTTTTTAATTGTCTAATATTTCTGAAAAATCATTCTTGCATGACATTGATGTTTGTGGGTAGCATCGTTACAAACCCTCACGAGACCTTACTCGTCCACTGGGGTAACCGAGGGGTTTAAAGGGCTTGTTGCATGAGCTAAATGCAACCGTGATTCCTACGAAAGTGAGTCAGGATTTTAATTGTTTAGTGCATATTTGTCTATTTTCCAATTTCATAACTTAGTTAGTTGTTTGTTAAGGGACTAACAAACATTCAAGCATGGGGGTATTTGATGATGCATGAAATGCACATCATTTTTATGTGATTTTAAGGTTTAGAACCCAGAATTGGATGTATTTTGATATAAAGAAGTCTTGGTTCGAATTTCAATTAAATCAGAGTTAAATTGAGTGAGATATTGCCAATTTAGTGCTTGGGCACAGATTTCAAAGTAATTCGGATCAAGATCCGACCCAAATAGATCATCTTGTGCCTTGGATCAGTTCTTAAACATCATAATCCATCTCACATGTGATCCAAAACCCATTTATAAAAAGTTTTCAGAAAACCCCTTCAAAAGAGGCGCATAGTATTTATTTTTATTTTAAACCTCTTTGTGAAATTGTGGAAACTTCAGCCCAAAGCATAAATACGTTTTTCTGAAAACCCTATGACGTTTTTGCCTAGGGATTTGATCCCAGCTGACGCTCTCTTCCTCCTCCACGCCTCCCTCTTCATGCCAACTCCTTCATTCACCATTTCCACGATTTCCTAGGCCTCCTTCCAAGCTTTCCTCTTATGCATTTCATTCTCTACCTCCCTCATCTTCTTCCCCTTCATATTGCCTTCATGGTTTAACGTGTGTTTGCTGTTTTTGCAGGTTTTTCAGATCAAAGAGGAGCTATTCCTAGCTGGAGTGCTGTCTACAACACTAGGAAGGATCGGCTCTACCTTTCTGGTCTTCTTCTCCACCCGAGTACAACTCGGTTTACCTTCCACCCTTCGGCGCCTCTATTGGGTGTAGATCTTGCAACCGTAGCAGCCACGTTGTCTTGAAAGCAGCCCCTAAACGAGCTTAATAGCGGGACTCCTTAGCATCAGCCGCTCTTTCTATCCCCACCTTCGTCGGATCTCCCTTGAGGTAGGTCTTTTCTTCCTCTATTCTTTTAGGTAAAATCGAGTCCACCTATAACATGTCTCTTTACTCTCAAACCCTTCTTATTTTCAGTTTCTTTTGACAGCAAAACCATTGTCATTCTTTGGTCATTTTTATGTGTTTGCATATCAAGTATAGTCTTAGGTTAGGCGTCATTCTCTTCTCATAGTTCGTTTTAGTCAAAAGTTAAAAATCGGCTAGATCTAATCTAGCCGGTTTTGCCGTTTTAATTGGTTTCATTTTTCTGATTTTTCTGAGCATTCAGCAGGTTAAAAGTGTGTTTTGCATCCATCTATGATTGCATTTGAGTCTAAGTATAGGGTTTAATCGTAGTCGTGTAGGGTGTCTAGTTCAAGCGTGAAGATCGGCTAAGTCTAACTTAGCCGATTGTGGTGTAAGTCTAGTATATTTTTTGTTATTTTTTGTAGGTAGCAGCATGATAAACAAATGTTGTGGGTAGTCTGGAGTTAGGTTTAGTCATAGGTCAATCTACGTAAAATTAGATTTTATTATTTGTGGTTTTATTAGTTTAAATTTGAGTTTTATTTTTGCGTGTGAGAGTGGTCTTCTTCTCCAAAGAGAGGGCTGCCATTAGAGGTCCAGCAAGGTCTGAGTTGTCGTTTTGGTAGGTCATTAGAGTATAGGAAAAATTATGGTAAGAGTCTAGGTTCAACGTATGTGGGTTTAGGTAAGTAGTGCTCTATTTTAATTACATTAAGATTATTTTATTTGTTTCTTTAGTAAGATTTCACGTTTTGTGTTGTGTTTTCCAATGGAGCCCATGTATTTAAGTGTCCAGGTACAAAAGTGGTGAGTTTGGTGTTGGTGGGTTTCTAATAATTCATGAGGGTATAATTTGGAAAGTATTGACTTTTCTTTGAGAAGGTCAATCTGGAGAGAACGGCTAATTAAGTAAGGATTCAATTTTTGAATCCCTTACTTAATTCGTGTGATTACTTGCCTTAAAGAAGAAATTGGAAATTAATTAAATTGGCACCTTTCTAGTTAAAACGTGTGGGTCATATGGGCTGACAGTATTGGCTGTGTAAGGCAAGTGTTCTCCTTATGTAAAGAATGAAAAGAGGCCCACTTAATTCCTAGATTACTCTATTAGGACAATTGGCCTTCTTTCCAATAATTTTATAGCCTATCATAGGGTTTCCTTATTTTATTGAGTATTTTAGGAATAGCTTTATCTTTTAGTTAGGTTTTCAAAATCGTGTAATATTTTTAGGTAAGTCTATTAATTGTGTGTGGAGCTTTACGAATTTTAGGTTATTTCCTTACTTTGAATAGTTAGGTGAAGTAAGTTTTGATTTGTAATTAGGGTTAAGTCTTATTAATTGTATATTCTACCTTAGGAAAGTTTATGTGATATATCAAATATTAACATTAATTCTAGTATTTTCTTTTAGCAAGTCTTAGTAGTCATTAGGTGTCTAAAGTCGTGTAGAGTGTTAAATTAAGTTAAGTTAGTTGCTAACCTAGTGGGTCCACTTAAGAGGGGCGTGAATCTATGCTTAAGTCAAATTTCCAAACCGTCCCCCTAACTAACCCTAGTTAGTTAATTAATCCTAGCTAAGTTAACTACTTAACTTTAATTTGATGTTCTTGTTAATACTAATTTTAATCTAGCCTTAGATTTAATATTCGTGTTTCTATTTAGTTATTTAGTTTACACTAAGGAGAATTTAATAGGATGCATTAAATTCATTAATATAGATATTCTAAGTAGTCCTACATATTAGTTTACAATAGATTAAAAGTAGTGTTTTGTTTGGATTAGATTTAGGAGTAACTTATTTAGTTTGTTTATATGCTTGTTTAGTTAATTCATTTGATTTCATTTTCTGTAGTTTAATAGTAGATTAGAAGTGCTTAATTACTATTTTGACATGCGATTCAAAGTCATAGTGCATTTCGAGGATTCTTTCAAATGAATAGTGCATTGATTTAAAAACCAGATTTTTATAGCAACTTTCACTCATCATTTAATGTGAAACTTTTCTGAGTTTTTCCAGAATTTTTCTTCTATTCTCTTCATCTGAGTGTTTACTGTCAGCAGACCAAAAATCAGCTCATTTCGAGTTGATTTGGTTTGACTTTTAAGGATTTTTCAAAATCAGCTTTTTCGTGTTTTTAAATTTCGGGACATACGATTTCCAGATTTTTCATGAGTTTGAAACGCTTATATCTGAAGCTTCAGGAGACGTATTTCAAATCCGTAAGATTTGACAGATTCTTGAATCTGTCAGGAACAGAACAAAAGAAGAATAGTGAAAATTGGACTTCGTTTGCCACTTCAAATTCATTGTTTGTGAAAACCTGTCAAAATCCACTTTTGCACTAGTCGAGGATAAAACAACCATTTTATTAGTTTTTTGATTTTCGGTAGTTTTATTGTTTTTCTGCATGTTAGTTAGTATATTTGCAGTAATTAAATTAGTTAGATCCATAATCATTAGTTGATGTACTTAGAATTGATATTTAGTTAATTTTGAGTTTTAATCAGTAATTCCTCATAGAATTAGGTTTAGTCTAATTTTTAGATTTATTATAACTGTGTACTAACTTTATATCTTCTGGTGTTTGAAGTTGATAAAGTTTCCAGTAGGTCACAAGGTTGATTCTGAATGAAAAGGCTCATGCAAATGTGGTGAAAGGACGATATTGCCCTTGGTGATCTGGAGAAGAATTTAGAATTTTTAACTAGAATTTATAATTTGTAATGCCTTTAGAGTTGTATTGATTAACTTACATTAAGAGTTTGATATTAATAAATTGAAATTCTTAGAAGTAATTTGAATATTTCTTGTTCTCTTAGAATTCGACCCGTACTTGCCACATTCGTGGAAAGTCAGTTTTTATTATTTTTGGTTGACGATTTTCCAACTGTTTACTGAAAAAAAAATTCTTTTAAAAATAACCACTGCAAAAGTTCAACCATATGTGTTCTGAGGTTGTCAAAAAAAATTTATAGCGATTCAATCATGCATATATTTGTTTTATTGCTGTCAAAAAAAAATGTAGTGATTCAATCATGCATATATGAGTTCTAAGGCTGTCAAAAAAGTTCATAGTGATTCAATCATGCATATAAGTGTTCTAAGGCTGTCAAAAATATTTTATAGTGATTCAATCATGCATATATGTGATATAAGTCTGTCAAAAAAAAATCATAGTGATTCAATCAAGCATATATGTGTTCTAAGGCTGTCAAAAAAATTTCATAGTAATTTAATCTTGCAAATATGTGTTCTAAGGCTGTCAAAAAAAATTCATAGTGATTCAGTCATGCATATACCTGTTCTAAGGCTGTCGAAAAAATTTCAATCATGCATATATGTTCTAAGGCTGTCAAAAAAATTTCAATCACACATACATATGTTTTAAGGCTATAAAAAAAATCATAGTGATTCAATGAGGCGTATATATGTTCTAAGGCTATCAAAAAAATTTCAATCATGCATATAAGAGTTCTAAGGCTGTCAAAAAAATTACATAGTGATTCAATCATGCGTATATATGTTCTAAGGCTGTCAAACAAATTTCATTGTAATTCAATCATGCAAATATTTCTTCTATTCATTTAAACAAATTTCATAGTGATTTAATCATGCAAATATGAGTTATAAGGGTGTAAAAAAAATTTGTAGTGATTCAATATTGCATATATGTGTTGTAATGCTGTCAAATTTTTTTTTTAGTGATTCAATCATGTACATATGTGTTCTAAGGCAGTCAAAAAAAATTCATAGTGGTTCAGTCATGCATATACGTGTTCTAATGCTGTCAAAAAAATTTCAATCATGCATATATTTGTTTTATTGCTGTCACAAAAAAACATAGTGATTTAATCATGTATATATATGTTCTAAGGTTGTCATTTTTTTTTTAAAGAGATCTGATCATGCATATATTCTTTTATTGCTGTCAAAAAAATTTCATAGAGATTAAATCATGCATATATATATTCTAAGACTGTAAAAAAAATTCATAGTGATTTAATCATGGATATATGTGTTCTAAGGCTGTCAAAAACTTTTTGTAGTGATTCAATCACGCATATATATATGTTCTAATACTGTCAAAAAAATTTCATAGTGATTCAATCATGCATATATGTGTTCTAAGGCTGTCAAAAAAATTTCATAGTGATTCAATCATGCATATACGTGTTATAAGGCTGTCAAAAAAATTGATAGTGATTTAATTGTGAATATATATGTTCTAAGGTTGTCAAATTTTTTTTATAGTGATTCGATCATGCACCTATTTGTTTTATTGCTGTCAAAAAATTTTCGCAGTGATTCAATCACGCATATATGTGTTATAAGGCTGTCAAAAACAATTATAGTGACTCAATCATGCATATATGTGTTCTAAGGCTGTCAAAAAAATTTATTAGTGATTCAACCATGCATATATGTGTTCTAAGTCTTTCAACAAAATTTTGTAGCGATTTAATCTTACATATATTGGATCTAAGGCTATCAAAAAAATTTCATACGGATTCAATAAAGGATATATGTGTTCTAAGGCATTAAAAAAATTCATAGTGATTCAATCATGCATATATGTGTTCTAAGGCTATCAAAAAAATTTCATAGTGATTCAATCATGCAAATATTTGTTCTATTGCTACAGAAAAAAAATTAAAGTGATTCAATCATGCATATAGGTGTTTTAAGGTTGTCAAAAAAAAATCATAGTGATTCAATCATGCATATATGTGTTCTAAGGTTGTCATAAAAAAATCATAGTGACTCAATCATGCATATATGTGTTGTAATGTTGTGAAAAAAAAATCATAGTGATTCAATCATGCATATATATATTCTAAGGCTGTCAAAAAAATTTCATAGTGATTCAATCATGCGTATATGTGTTATAAGGCTGTGAAAAAAAAATTATACTAATTCAATAATGTATATATGTGTTCTAAGGCTGTCAAAAAAAAATTATAGTGATTCAATCATGCATATATGTGTTCTAAGGCTGTCTAAAAAATTTCATAGTGATTCAATCTTGTATATATGTGTTCTAAGGCTATCAAGAAAATTTTATAGTGATTCACTAATGCATATATGTGTTCTAAGGTTGTCAAAAAAATTTCATAATGATTCAATCATGCATATATGTGTTCTAAGACTGTCAAAAAAATTTCATAGTGATTCAATCAAGCATTTATATGTTCTAAGGTTGTCAAACAAAATTTCATAGTGATTCAATCATGCATTTATGTGTTCTAAGGTTGTCAAAAAAACACTGTAGTGATTCAATCATGTATATATGTGTTGTAAGGCTGTCAACAAAATATCGTAGTGATTCAATCATGTAAATATGTGTTCTTAGGCTGTCAAAAAAATTTCATAGTGGTTTAATCTTGCATATATGTGTTCTAAGGCTATGAAAGTTTTTTTATAGTGATTCAATAAAGCATATATGTGTTCTAAGGCTGTAAAAAAAAATTCATAGTGATTCAATCTTGCATATATTTGTATTTCTGTTGTCAAAAAAATTTCATTGTGATTCAATCATGCATATATGTGTTTTAAGGCTGTAAAAAAAATTTCACAGTGATTCAATCTTATATATATGTGTTCTAAGTCTGTCAAAAAAAATTATAGTGATTCAATCATGAATATATTTGTTTTGTTGCTGTCAAACAAGATTTTTAGTGATTCAATCATGCATATGTGATTTCTAAGGCTGTCAAAAAAAATTTATAGTGATTCAATCATGCATATATGTGTTCTAAGGCTGTCAAAAAATTTCATAGTGATTCAATCTTGCATATATGTGTTCTAAGGCTGTCATCAAAATTGTATAGTGATTTACTCATGCTTATATTTGTTCTAAGGCTGTCAAAAGATATTTATTGTGACTAAATCATGCATATATGTGCTCTAAGGCAGTAAAAAAAAAAATCATTGTGATTCAATCTAGCATATATGTGTTCTAAAACTGTCAAAAAAAATTTATAGTTATTCAATCATGCATGTATTTGTTTCATTGCTGTCAAAATTTTTTTGTAGTAATTCAATCATGCATGTATGTGTTCTAAGGTTGTCAAAAAAAATCATAGTGATTAAATCATGCATATATTTGTTCTAAGGCTATCAAAAAAAATTTGTAGTGATTCAATCATGCATATATGTGTTGTAAGGCTATCAAATTTTTTTTGTAGTGATTCAATCATGCATATATGTGTTATAAGTCTGTAAAAAAAAAATCATTGTGAATCAATCATGCATATATTTGTTCTAAGGTTGTCAAAAAAGTTGCATAGTGATTCAGTCTTCCATATATGTATTCTAATTCTCTTAAGAAAATTTCATAGTGATTCAATAAAGCATATATATGATCTAATGTCGTAAAAAAAATAGCATAGTGATTCAATCATGCATTTATTTGTACTTTGCTGTAAAAAACAATTCATAGTGATTCAATCTTGCATATATGTGTTCTAAGGCTGTCAAAAAAATTTCATAGTGATTCAATAAAGCATATATGTGTTCTAAGGCTGTCAAAAAAATTTCATAGTGATTCTATCTTGCATATATGTGTTCTAAGGTTGTGAATTTTTTTTTATAGTGATTTAATCAAGCAAATATTTCTTCTATTCATTCAAACAAATTTTATAGTGATTCAATCATGCATATATGTGTTGTAAGGCTGTCAAAAAAAATTTCTAGTGATTCAATCATGCATATATGTGTTCTAAGGTTGTCAAAAAATATTCATAGTGGTTCAATCATTCATATACGTGTTCTAAGGCTGTCAAGAAAATATCATAGTGATTTAATCATGTCTCTGTATTCTAGGGTTGTCAAAATTTTTTTATAGAGATTCGACCATGCATATATTTGTTTTATTGCTGTCAAAAAATTTTTGTAGTGTTTCAATCATGCATAAATGTGTTCTAAGGCTATCAAAAAAAATTTGTAGTGATCCAATCATGCATATATGCATTCTAAGGATGTAAAAAAAAAATTGAAGTGATTTAATCATGCAAATATGTGTTCTAATGCTATAAAAAAAAATTCATAGTGATTCAATCATGCATATATGTGTTCTAAGGCTGTCAAAAAAAAATCATAGTGATTCAATCATGCATATACGTGTTATAAGGCTGTTAAAAAAATTCGTAGTGATTTAATCGTGAATATATATATTCTAAGTTTGTTAAAAAAAATTATTGTGATTCGATCATGCACGTATTTGTTTTATTGTTGTCAAAAAAATTTCGTAGTGATTCAATCACGCATATATGTGTTCTAAGGCTTGCAAAAAAATTCGTAGTAACTCAATCATGTAAGACCCAGAAATTTTCTGAGAAAATTATTCAATAGAAGATGAAATTTCATAGTTGTCATTATCTATGTATTTGTACATAAATATGTATATGCATATGTATGTGTGTATGTGCATTTATATATATATATATATATATATCAAAAACCCTAATGTGAACAAGTGTTTATATACATATTGAAATAAATGCATATGCATGTATATTTCGATGCATCGGTCATCAAAACCCTAAGTTTTATCCAAATTGCATGAGATCAATCGGATCTTAAATCAAGAAATTTAAATAATGTTAAAACCTCATCATTTTATGTAAATTAATAAGGAATGTCAATTTTAAAGAGGTATGGGTCATACCGAAGATGGTTTTTTATGAAAAATAATAATCTGGAATATATTTTAATATTTGGGTTATATTTGAATTTTTGTCGAGTTTGAGACCAACTAGGGGGGGTTGACCAAGCCCGTGGTCGATGATCATGCATATAATTCAGGGTTAATTAACATTAAAATATGCATGATTTTATAAAAAAATGTTTCAAAAACCCAATTTTATGTTAGTTTTCAGTAAATGAGCTAAAATGAATTAAAAATAGAAAATGCTTGAAAATTAGTGTTATTTTGCAATTTAATGAATATTTTAATGTTTGTCATTGTGAGTTCCTAAAAATAAAATAAAAATAACAAAAATGAGAATATAGTTAGTTAGTTTTAAAAAATATGTTGAAATGAGGTTTAGTGTAAATATTTTTAAGTAGTCTTTAGATTAAAATAGTCAAATGAGTTTTTTAGCAAATAAAATTCTTTAAAACAGTTTTTAGATTTTTTTGAAAATAATAAAACAAACCATTACACGGTTTGGGTTTTTTTTAAAACTGAAAAAACAAATTGTAACAAACCGATTCAAACCGGTTTGTGTTTTTTAAAAACTGAAAAAAAAAATTTACAAACCGATTCAAACCGGTTTGCTTCTTTAAAAGCTGAAAAACAAAAAAAAATAACTCGTCTTCACCCATTTACGCTGAAGCTTTTCTTCTTTCCCCTCTTTCCCTCTCTTCCCTCTCTTCTTACCCTTCTCCACCATCGTCGGCGTTTCTTACCTCTTCCTTCCCCTTCTCCCTCTTTCTCTGTTCAATATCCAGTTGGCGGTGGTGGTGGATCCTCAATCCGGCCACGGCGTGGATGGTGGAGGCCGATTTCTTTTCTAATTCCTCTGGTAAGTCTGTAGATTCTTCTTCTTCATCTTCTTCTTCTTCCTGTTCAATCGTGTTGTGTTAGTTCTGAAAAAAAAAGAAAGAAAAACGAAAAGAAAAAAATTGATAGTTGTTGTTTCAGATTTTTTCCTTTTTCTGTTCATTGTTCGATCTGTTGTTTTGTTGATTCGTTATTTAGATGTCTTTAATTCATTTGTAATGTTGTTAATTTGTTTGTTAGCATTTTTGTTTCATAAGTAGTTTATTATCTGCTGTTAAAACTTGTTTTCATTCATCGCACAAATTGAATTTCTGTTTTATTTTTTTTTCTGTTTTTTTCATCATCGTATTTCCTATTTTCAGTTCTTTCTTTCTCCTTTTTGCAATTTCTATTCATAGTTTGATTTTCTGTTTTTCATTCATCTGATTTCCATTTTTTTTTCTGATGTAATTGTTTGCAATTTCATTTAATTCTTGCATAGTTTAGTGTTTCCCTGTTTTCATTCATTCTTCTTTGTAATTTCCAGTTTTTCTCTAGTTTTTCAATTTCTTGTTTTTTTTAAGAATCTTCCTATTTTTGCTTTTGTTTAATTTTCTTTCTCTGCAAAATTTTTCTGTCATTCATTCAATATATTTCAGTTTTCCTGTTTCGTTTACAATTTGTTTTCTGTTTGATTTCATTCTTTGAGTTACTGTTTTATTTTGTTTTTTTAAATTACAGATTTCCTGTTTTTAATTTCTGGTTTTAATTTTTTTTCCTGTTTTCTTTTCTTTAATTCAAAATTTTGTTCATTCAGTTTTATATTTCCTTCTTTTGTTTGTTTAATCGATTTTCTGTTTTTTTTTAGTTGTTTCCCTGTTTTGTTGTTCTGAATTTCTCATTTTACATTTTCTGATTTCATTAATGTTTCTTTTGTTTGTTTTACAGCATTGCATTTCTTGTTTTCAATTGATTGCATCTCCTGTTTTTGCATTTAGTACATTCTATGTAATTCATTTCCTGGTTTTTTTTATGTCTTTCTCATTCAGTCATTTCCTGTTTGTTCAATCTTTGTTTTTTCATTTTTGTTTAAGTGTTCAAATTCTTTCTTATTCATTGACTATGTGTTTTGCTTTCACATGCTTTCTTAAGTAGTGTAATATACTATTAGTTAAGTAGTTAGATAATTAACTGCTAGATATTAGTTAATCTTAGTTAATCAAGTAGATTAATTGTTAGTTAAGAAAGAGAATTAACATAGTTAATTGCTTTGTAATGAGTTAGTTAGTAAGTAGATGTAATTAGAATTAGTTTTCAATTTTAATTAGTCATTTAGATTTCTTTCATCATTTCTTCCATATTTCGAGCACTTAATTAGTATTTTTTAGCATAGTCTACTTCTATCTCTGGTACTGCTCGTGTTTATTTGATTTGTGCAGGATAGCACAGGAGTGGAGCAGAAGCGATTGCACGACACGGGAAGCACAAGAGTAGAAGTTGTTATTTTCAGTTTAGAATTAAGAATTTGATTCTAGATTTGTAAATATTGCATTTTACGCCCTCTGTGAATGGTATTCATTTGTTGTAATAGTTAGTTGTTTTTACTTTTTTCGTACATTTTACATTTTAATAATATGGCAATAAAGATTAGTTTAGATTTGTGTGTTTGAATACGAAATATTCCCATTCCTTGAGTTCGACCCGGTCTCATCCACTAGTGAGAACCGGTTTTTATTATTTGATGTCTGGTTTTCACATGTTCTTCATTTAAAAATCTTTTCAAAATTACAAGAATTTAAAAGAAGACATTAGTCGACCATAGGTGGACATGGATAACCCTGAAGACCATCTGGTCAAGTTGACCAAGCTAGGGGGTGGCGATTTTGTAATTTAAGGAAAGACTTTTCTCAGAAATGATTCTGATTGGTTCCTGCCATGGGACACTTCTTGAAAAATTTTAAAGGCAAGAGGGCATAATAAACCTTAATCAGTGGCATTCTTGAAAGACTTTTTAGAGAATTCAAATGAAATAAGCCTATTGGTGCTGAAAAAGTAGAACTAAAGTATTACAAGTATGTGATCACCTATAAGGGTGTGACATACATCCCAGCCATTCATTTCTAACTTTTAATTTCAGCCATTCACTTAAAACCATAGCATATTTAACCTTTGAGAAGAGAGAAAAAGTCATTCTCTCCCTTCTCTCTCTCTCTCCAAAAATTGTGGGGCTCCTACCATAGCCAACCTTCTTTCTCTCCACCTTGCTAGTGTGTAGGGTTGGGTACCACGTGGGACTCCATCCTACACACCCAAACAAGAGGAGATCTCCTCCATCATTCCGAAAGTCATTGAAGGTGAGATTTCTTTCATTGTTCATTTGTATCTTTTTTTTTCACGAAACTGGATTTCCCAAATACATGTGTGTGAGTTGCATGTAGATTAGATTTGTGTGTTGTTCCTTATATTCAGTTTATAGCACTTATGTGAGATGCATCACGTGAACACACACACATGCACTTATGTTTTAAAATATATATATATATATATATATATATATATATATATATATATATATATATATATATATATATATATATATATATATATATATATATATATATATATATATTGTCAAAATGAGTTTCTCGAATCTAGAGTTGTCAAAGACACCTTCAAAGATTCAATCATATATCTCTAAATACTTGTCGGATTTTGGTGTTTTTGGACATTATGGAAAACCCAGACCCAGTCCTATAACTTTGTAGTGGAGGACATTTCCAGATTCGGAATGCAAAGTTCTCTAAAGTCTCTGTCAAAAATGTGGTTTTTGCAAGCATTGATGCTTTCCCGAATCCAGAGTTGTCAAAGACACCTCTGATAAATCAACTATATCACTCTGAATACATGTCTGATTTTGGTGTTCTTGGACATTCTGAAAAGCTTAGACGCAGATCTTTTACTTTATAGTTGAAAGTTTGGTCTGATTCAGTGTAAATCATCCTATAAAAGTTCTGTTAAAAATGTTTTTTTTTATACATTGATTTTTTCCCGAATCCAGAGTTGTCAGAGACACCTCTGATAAATTGACTGTATCGCTCTGGATACATGTCTGATTTTGGTGTTTTTAAATATTCTGGAAAGATCAAACACAGACCTCTAACTTTGTAGTTAAAAGTTTAGCCTGATTCGGTTTGTAGGATCTTATAAAAGCTCTATCAAAAATATGATTTTTGCATATATTGATTTTTTCCCGAATCCAGGGTTGTCAGAGCTACCTCTGACAAATTAACTGTATCACTCTGGATACATGTCCGATTTTGGTGTTCTTAGATATTCTGGAAAGCTAAGATACAGACCTCCAACTTTGTAGTTGAAGATTTAGTCTGATTCGGTCCGCATCATCCTATAAAAGCTTTGTTAAAAATATTATTTTTGCATGCATTGATGCTTTCCTGAATCCAGAGTTGTCAGAGACACCTCTGATAAATCGACTGTATTGCTCTGAATACATGTCCAATTTTGGTGTTCTTAGACATTCTGGAAATCTCAAACGCATACATCTAACTTTTTAGTTAAAGGTTTGGTTTGATTTGGTTTGCATCATCATCGAAAAACTCTATAAAAATTATTGTTTTTGCATGCATTGGTTTTTCCCGAATCCAGAATTGTCAGACACACCTCTGATAAATCGACTTTATTGCTCTAGATACATGTCTGATTTTGGTGTTCTTTGACATTCGGAGAAGCTAAAACATAGAACTTTAACTTTGTAGTTAAAGGTTTGGTTTGATTCGGTCTGCATCATCCACTAAAAGCTCTATTAAAATTATTGTTTTTGCAAGCATTGGTTTTTCCCGAATCCAGAATTGTCAGAGACATCTCTGATAAATTGACTGTATCGCTCTACATACATGTTTGATTTTTGTGTTCTTGGACATTTTGGAAATGTTAGATGCAAACTTATAACTTTGTAGTTGAAGGTTTGGTCTGATTTGGTACAAATGATCCTCTAAAATCTCTGTTAAAAATGTCATTTTTGTATACATTAGTTTTTCCCGAATCGAGAGTTGTCAGAGACACTTCTGATAAATCAACTGTATTGCTCTGGATACATGTCCGATTTTGGTGTTCTTAGACATTTTGGTAATCATAGATAAAAACCTCTAACTTTGTAGTTAAAAGTTTGGTCTTATTCGGTCTAAATGGTCCTCTAAAATCTCTGTTAAAAATGTTATTTTTACATACATTGGTTTTTCCTGAATCCAAAATTGTCAGAGATACCTCTGATAAATCAACTGTATCACTCTGAATAATGTCTGATTTTGGTGTTCTTGGACATTTGGGAAAGCTTAGATTCAAACCTCTAACTTTGTAGTTAAACATTTGGTCTGATTGGGTCTTAATGGTCCTCTAAAAGCTCTGTTAAAAATGTCATTTTTGCATGCATTGGTTTTTCCCGAATCCAGAGTTGTCAGAGACACCTTTGATAAACCAACTGTATCGCCTTGGATACAGGTCGGATTTTCATGTTTTTAGACATTTTGGAAAGCTAAGAAACAGTCCTACAACTTTATAGTTGATGCCTTATCCTAATTCGGTCTACAGAGTCTTCCAAATCTACTGTTAAAATATTGAACATTCAGATTTTTGTCAGTCCCTGTTCAGGCGAGAATGCTCTGGACAGTGTCCTATATTTTTGAAATTTCTTCTGACTCTCTCCATGAAAATTCGATTGGTTTGATTCTATGAAAAGATAAAAGATAACTCTACAAATTGTATGTTTAGGGTCAAGGCTGAATCTTTGCCTAAATACCTCAAAAATATTAATCTTTCTGCTGTTAAAGGAAGTCATGAATTTCTTTTAACTTGTTTTAAATATGAGTCCTTTTGGGGTCGAATTGGGTGCGACCCAGCTGAGACACCAAGTCACTGACGTCAAATGGCCTAATTATGCTAGTTTATCAACTAATATGGTTGAATTGAGATTAGTCAACATCCAATATCATGCTCATATTGCTTTGATTTATGTACACTTACATAGTACATGAGAACAATGTGACATAAATGTTATAACGCAAATGAGTACTTTTACTTACACATCATGTCACCAAACTTAGAATAATTGTATGAATCATGTTGATAATTCAAGTGTCCTAGCCTTTAATGAATATTTGATTATGTTTTGTGTACGTTTGCATTGATCACACAATTCACCTTTGGGACTCAAGGCACCTTGCAAGGGTGCATTTGTCTATGAGATTTTATGGAATGCTAAAAACTCTATGGCGAGTTAGTGTGGGCAATGGACCCACCTTGTGAGTTGAGCTCACTTATGTTAGAAATGTGAAGTTACCCGTACTTTCTTTCTTATGAATGTCTCATGCGATATAATTCTAGAGAGGTCTTCCTTTGG
The DNA here is from genome assembly GCF_984573655.1 of Nuphar pumila. NCBI lineage: Eukaryota > Viridiplantae > Streptophyta > Magnoliopsida > Nymphaeales > Nymphaeaceae > Nuphar > Nuphar pumila. The sequence continues at coordinate 80,053,046 of NC_143253.1, forward strand.
TTAGATAATTAATGAAATATTCATTGTTGAATGCTAATGTTAATCATGTTAGTTGATTGATCATGATTGTACTGCTTATCTTTGATCATAATGCTAGAGCTGTATCTTTCTTGCTTACTTGCTAGATATTTGATGTTACTGCCTAAGTATGTTAGCGGTTGACATTATTGTTTATTTCTTAGCATTATTCTCTACTTATTGCAGTTACACTTATTTAATCACTTCAATTATGTTAATTGTATTACCAGGATGCACATATATGTTCACTTGTATATATGCATTGATTATGATATTTTATGTGTTCTATCATGATAAATTCACTTGTGCTATTGCTCTAGTTAATTATGTTATTAGATGCATATTATATTATAAATGCTATGATTTGTGCAAATGGATTATCGTGGATGATTTCTTACCAGCTCAGAAGAGTATTGACCCAGTTTTATGGGGCTACAGGTCTTTTGACTTCTCGTGGTGCGATGAAGCTCGATGTGCGGCATAGGACTGAACCCACACTTCTAGAACCTCGAAGATCTTGCAGTTGGTTTTGTAAAAAGGGAAATGTTGTATCATCTTGTAAAATGTGATAAATAAAATGTTTCAGTATGTTGTTCTCTGTGACCTGCCCAGAATTTTCACTTGTTTTCCCTTCCTAGTTTTCCGCTTTGCGCAATGCATTTCAAAAAAAAAAAATTACCCTGAAAATCTAAAGGATTTTCCAAGCAGGGATTTTGGGGCATTGCAATTCATGCATATATGTGTTCTAAGGCTGTCAAAAAAAATTATTAGTCATTCAATCATGCATATATGTGTTCTAAGTCTTTCAACAAAATTTCTTAGTGATTCAATCTTACATATATTGGTTCTAAGGCTGTCAAAAAAATTTCATACGGATTCAATAAAGCATATATGTGTTCTAAGGCTGTCAAAAAAAATTCATAGTGATTCAATCATGCATATATGTGTTCTAAGGCTGTCAAAAAAATTTCATAGTGATTCAATCATGCAAATATTTGTTCTATTGCTATCAAAAAATTTTTAAAGTGATTCAATCATGTATATAGGTGTTCTAAGGTTGTCAAAAAAATTTCACAGTGATTCAATCAAGCATATATGTGTGATAAGGCTGTCATAAAAAATTCATAGTGACTCAATCAAGCATATATGTGTTGTAATGTTGTCAAAAAAATTTCATAGTGATTCAATCGTGCATATATATGTTCTAAGACTGTCAAAAAAACTTCATAGTGATTCAATAGTGCGTATATGTGTTATAAGGCTGTAAAAAAAAAATTATACTGATTCAATAATGTATATATGTGTTCTAAAGCTGTAAAAAAAATGTTGTAGTGATTCAATCATGCATCTATGTGTTCTAAGGCTATCTAAAAAATTTCATAGTGATTCAATCATGCATATATGTGTTCTAAGTCTGTCAAAAAAAATTCATAGTGATTCAATCAAGCATTTATATGTTCTAAGGTTGTCAAACAAAATTTCATAGTGATTCAATCATGCATATATGTGTTCTAAGGTTGTCAAAAAAAATTTGTAGTGATTCAATCATGTATATATGTCTTCTAAGGCTGTCAAAAAAATATCGTAGTAATTCAACTATGTAAATATGTGTTTCTAGGCTGTCAAAAAAATTTCATAGTGATTCAATCTTACATATATGTGTTCTAAGGCTGTGAAATTTTTTTTATAGTGATTCAATAAAGTGTATTTGTGTTTTAAGGCTGTCAAAAAAATTTCATAGTGATTCAATCATGCATATATTTGTATTTCTGCTGTCAAAAAATTTTCATTGTGATACAATCATGCATATATGTGTTTTAAGGCTGTCAAAAAATTTTCACAGTGATTCAATCTTACATATATGTGTTCTAAGTCTGTCAAAAAATTTTTTATAATGATTCAATCATGAATATATTTGTTCTATTGCTGTCAAACATGATTTTTAGTGACTTAATCATGCATATGTGATTTCTAAGGCTGTCAAAAAAATTTCATAGTGATTCAATCATGCATATATGTGTTCTAAGGCTGTCAAAAAAAAATCATAGTGATTCAATCTTGCATATATGTGTCCTAAGGCTGTCACAAAAATTTTATAGCGATTTACTCATGCTTATATTTGTTCTGAGGCTGTAAAAATTTTTTTATAGTGACTCAATCATGCATATATGTGTTTTCAATCATGCATATATGTGCTCTAAGGGCGTCAAAAAAATTTCATAGTGATTCAATCTTGCCTATATGTGTTCTAAATCTATCAAAAAAAATTATAGTTATTCAATCATGCATATATTTGTTTTATTGTTGTCAAAAAAATTTTGTAGTAATTTAATCATGCATGTATGTGTTCTAAGGCTGTCAAAAAAAATCATAGTGATTAAATCATGCATATATTTGTTCTAAGGCTATCAAAAAAATTTTGTAGTGATTTAATCATGCATATATGTGTTCTAAGGCTATCAAAATTGTTTTGTAGTTATTCAATCATGCATATATGTGTTATAAGTCTGTAAAAATAAATTCATTGGGATTCAATCATGCATATATGTGTTCTAAGCTTGTCAAAAAAATTTCATAGTGATTCAGTCTTCCATATATGTGTTCTAATTCTCTCAAAAAAATTTCATAGTGATTCAATAAATCATATACATGATCTAATGCCGTAAAAAAAATAGCATAGTGATTCAATCATGCATTTATTTGTACTTTGCTATCAAAAAAATTTCATAGTGATTCAATCTTGCATATATGTGTTCTAAGACTATCAAAAACATTTCATAGTGATTCAATAAAGCATACATGTGTTCTAAGGCTGTCAAAAAAATTGCATAGTGATTCAATCTTGCATATATGTGTTCTAAGGCTATCAAAAACATTTCATAGTGATTCAATAAAGCATATATGTATTCTAAGGCTGTTAAAAAAATTGCATAGTGATTCAATCATGCATATATTTGTACTATTGCGGTCAAAAAAAATTCATAGTGATTCAATCATGCATATATGTGTTCTGAGGTTGTGAATTTTTTTATAGTGATTTAATGAAGCAAATATTTCTTCTATTCATTCAAACAAGTTTCATAGTGATTCAATCATGCATATATGTGTTGTAAGGCTGTCAAAAAAAAATTGTAGTGATTCAATCATGCATATATCTGTTCTAATGCTTTAAAAAAAAATTCATAGTGATTCAATCAAGCATATACGTGTTCTAAGGCTGTCAAGAAAAATTCATAGTGATTTAATCATGTGTCTATATTCTAGGGATATCAAAATTTTTTTATAGAGATTTGATCATGCATATATTTGTTTTATTGCTATAAAAAAATTTTTGTAGTGTTGCAATCGTGCATAAATGTGTTCTAAGGCTATAAAAAAAATCGTAGTGATTCAATCATGCATATTTGTGTTCTAAGGCTGTCAAAAAAAGTTCATCGTGATTCAAACGTGCATATATGTGTTCTAAGGCTGTCAAAAAAATTTCATAGTGAGTCAATCATGCATATAAGTGTTCTAAGGCTGTCAAAAAATTACATAGTGATTCAATCATGCATATACGTGTTATAAGGCTGTCAAAAAATTTCATAGTGATTTAATCATGAATATATATGTTCTAAGGTTGTCAAAATTTTTTTATAGTGATTCAATGATGCACGTATTTGTTTTATTGCTGTCAAAAAAATTTCGTAGTGATTCAATAACGCATATATGTGTTCTAAGGCTATCAAAAAAAATCGTAGTGACTCAATCATGCATATAAGTGTTCTACGGATGTCAAAATTTTTTATTAGTGATTCAATCATGCATATATGTGTTTTAAGTCTTTCAACAAAATTTCGTAGTGATTCAATCTTACATATATTGGTTCTAAGGCTGTCAAAAAAATTTCATACGGATTCAATAAAGCATATATGTGTTCTAAGGCTGTCAAAAAAATTTCATAGTGACTCAATCATGCATATATGTGTTCTAAGGCTGTGAAAAAAATTTAATAGTGATTCAATCATGCAAATATTTGTTTTATTGCTATAAAAAAAATTTAAAGTGATTCAATCATGCATATAGGTGTTCTAAGGTTGTCAAAAAAATTTCATAGTGATTCAATCATGCATATATGTGTTCTAAGGCTGTCATAAAAAATTCATAGTGTCTCAATCATGCATATATGTGTTGTAATGTTGTCAAAAAAATTTCATAGTGTTTCAATAATGCCTATATATGTTCTAAGGCCGTCAAAAAAATTTCATAGTGATTCAATCATACGTATATTTGTTATAAGTTTGTCAAAAAAAAATTATACAGATTCAATAATGTATATATGTGTTCTAAGGCAGCCAAAAAAAAATTATAGTGATTCAATCATGCATATATATTTTCTAAGGCTGTCTAAAAAATTTCATAATGATTCAATCTTGCATATATGTGTTCTAAGGCTATCAAGAAAAATTTATAGTGATTCAATAATGCATATCTGTGTTCTAAGGCTGTCAAAAAAATTTCATAGTGATTCAATCACACATATCAATCATGCATATATTTATTATATTGCTATAAAAAAAGATTTATAGTGATTCAATCATGCATGTGTGAGTTCTAAGGCTGTCAAAAAAATTTCATAGTGATTCTATCATGCATATATGTGTTCTAAGGCTGTCAAAAAAAATTCACAGTGTTTCAATTAAGTATTTATATGTTCTAAGGTTGTCAAACAAAATTTCATAGTGATTCAATCATGCATATATGTGTTCTAAGGTTGTCAAAAAAAATTTGTTGTGATTCAATCAGTTATATATGTGTTCTAGGGCTGTCACAAAAATATCGTAGTGATTCAATCATGCAAATATGTGTATATAGGCTGTCAAAAAAATTTCATAGTGATTCAATCTTGCATATATGTGTTCTAAGGCTGTGAATTTTTTTTTATAGTGATTCAATAAAGCATATATGTGTTCTAAGGTTGTCAAAAAAAATTCATAGTGATTTAATCATGCATATATTAGTATTTTTGCTGCCAAAAAATTTTCATTGTGATTCAATGATGCATATATGTATTTTAAGGATGTCAAAAAAAATTCACAGTGATTCAATCTTACATATATGTGTTCTAAGTCTGTCAAAAAAATTTATAGTGATTCATTAATGAATATATTTGTTCTATTGTTGTCAAACAAGATTTTTAGTGATTCAATCATTCATATGTGATTTCTAAGGTTGTGAAAAAAATTTCATAGTGATTCAATCATGCATATATGTATTCTAAAGCTGTTCAAAAAGTTTTATAGTGATTCAATCTTGCATATATGTGTTCTAAGGCTGTTAAAAAAATTTCATAGTGATTCAATCATGCATATCAATCATGCATATCAATCATGCATATATTTAATCTATTGTTATAAAAAAAAAAATTAAAGTGATTCAATCATGCGCATAGGTGTTCTAAGGTTGTAAAAAAAAATTCATAGTGATTCAATCATGCATATATGTGTTCTAAGGCTGTCAAAAAAAATTGATATTGTTTCAATCAAGCATTAATATGTTCTAAGGTTGTCAAACAAAATTTCATAGTGATTCAATGATGCATATATGTGTTCTAAGCTTGTCAAAAAAAATTGTAGTGATTCAATAACGTATATATGTGTTCTAAGGTTGTCAAAAAAATATCGTAGTGATTCAATCATGCAAATATGTGTTCTTAGGCAGTCAAAAAAAATTCATAGTGATTCAATCTTGCATATATGTGTTCTAAAGCTGTGAATTTTTTTTTATAGTGATTCAATAAAGCATACATGTGTTCTAAGGTTGTCAAAAAAAATTCATAGTGATTCAATCATTCATATATTTGTATCTCTGCTGTGAAAAAAATTTCATTGTGATTCAATCATGTATATATGTGTTTTAAGGCTGTCAAAAAAATTTCACAGTGATTCAATCTTACATATATGTGTTCTAAGTCTGTCAAAAAAAAATTATAGTGCTTCAATCATGAATATATTTGTGCTATTGCAGTCAAACATGATTTTTAGTGATTCAATCCTGCATATGTGATTTCTTAGGCTGTCAAAAAAATTTCATAGTGATTCAATCATGCATATATGTGTTCTAAGGCTTTCAAAAAAAAATTCGTAGTGATTCAATCATGCATATATGTGTTCTAAGTCAAAAAATTTCATAGTGATTTAATCATGAATATATATGTTTTAAGGTTGTCAAAAAAAAATTATAGTGATTCGATCATGCACGTATTTGTTTTATTGCTGTCAAAAAAAATTCATAGTGATTCAATAACGCATATATGTCTTCTAAGGCAGTCAAAAAAATTTGTAGTGACTCAATCATGCATATATGTGTTCTAAGGCTGTCAAAAAAAATTTGTTGTGATTCAATCAGTTATATATGTGTTCTAGGGCTGTCACAAAAATATCATAGTGATTCAATCATGCAAATATGTGTATATAGGCTGTCAAAAAAATTTCATAGTGATTCAATCTTGCATATATGTGTTCTAAGGCTGTGAAATTTTTTTTATAGTGATTCAATAAAGCATATATGTGTTCTAAGGTTGTCAAAAAAAATTCATAGTGATTTAATCATGCATATATTAGTATTTTTGCTGCCAAAAAATTTTCATTGTGATTCAATGATGCATATATGTGTTCTAAGTCTGTCAAAAAAATTTATAGTGATTCATTAATGAATATATTTGTTCTATTGTTGTCAAACAAGATTTTTAGTGATTCAATCATTCATATGTGATTTCTAAGGTTGTGAAAAAAATTTCATAGTGATTCAATCATGCATATATGTATTCTAAAGCTGCTCAAAAAGTTTTATAGTGATTCAATCTTGCATATATGTGTTCTAAGGCTGTTAAAAAAATTTCATAGTGATTCAATCATGCATATCAATCATGCATATATTTAATCTATTGTTATAAAAAAAAAAATTAAAGTGATTCAATCATGCGCATAGGTGTTCTAAGGTTGTCAAAAAAAAATCATTGTGATTCAATCATGCATATATGTGTTATAAGGCTGTCAAAAAAAATTGATATTGTTTCAATCAAGCATTAATATGTTCTAAGGTTGTCAAACAAAATTTCATGAATATATTTGTGCTATTGCAGTCAAACATGATTTTTAGTGATTCAATCCTGCATATGTGATTTCTTAGGCTGTCAAAAAAATTTCATAGTGATTCAATCATGCATATATGTGTTCTAAGGCTGTCAAAAAAAAATTCATAGTGATTCAATCATGCATATATGTGTTCTAAGTCAAAAAATTTCATAGTGATTTAATCATGAATATATATGTTTTAAGGTTGTCAATAAAAAATTATAGTGATTCGATCATGCACGTATTTGTTTTATTGCTGTCAAAAAATTTTCATAGTGATTCAATAACGCATATATGTCTTCTAAGGCTGTCAAAAAAAATTGTAGTGACTCAATCATGCATATAAGTGTTCTACGGATGTCAAAATTTTTTATTAGTGATTCAATCATGCATATATGTGTTTTAAGTCTTTCAACAAACTTTCGTAGTGATTCAATCTTACATATATTGGTTCTAAGGCTGTCAAAAAAATTTCATACGGATTCAATAAGGCATATATGTGTTCTAAGGCTGTCAAAAAAATTTCATAGTGATTCAATCATGCATATATGTGTTCTAAGGTTGTCAAATAAATTTCATAGTGATTCAATCATGCAAATATTTATTCTATTGCTATAAAAAAAAATTGAAGTGATTCAATCATGCATATAGGTGTTCTAAGGTTGTCAAACAAAATTTCATAGTGATTCAATCATTAATATATGTGTTCTAAGGATGTCATAAAAAATTCATAATTACTCAATCATGGATATATGTGTTGTAATGTTGTCAAAAAAAATTCATAGTGATTCAATCGTGCATATATGTGTTAAGAGGCTGTCAAAAAAATAATTATACCGATTCAATAATGTATATATGTGTTGTAAGGCTGTCAAATTTTTTTTATAGTGATTCAATCATGCATATATATGTTCTAAGGCTGTCTAAAAAATTTCATAGTGATTCAATCTTGCATATATGTGTTCTAAGGCTATCAAGAAAAATTTATAGAGATTCAATAATGCATATATGTGTTCTAAGGCTGTCAAAAAAATTTCATAGTGATTCAATCATACATATATTGATTCTATTGCCATAAAAAAAGATTTATAGTGATTCAATCATGCATATGTGAGTTCTAAAGCTGTCAAAAAATTTTTATAGTGATTAAATCGTGCATATATTTTCTCTAAGGCTGTAAAAAAAAATTCACAGTGTTTCAATCAAGCATTTATATGTTGTAAGGTTGTCAAACAAAATTTCATAGTGATTCAATCATGCATATATGTGTTCTAAGGTTGTCAAAAAAAATATTGTAGTGATTCAATCATGTATATATGTGTTCTAAGGTTGTCAAAAAAATATCGTAGTGATTCATTCAATCATGCAAATATGTGTATATAGGCTGTCAAAAAAATTTCATACAGATTCAATCTTGTATATATGTTTTCTAAGGCTGCGAAAAAATTTTCATAGTGATTCAATAAAGCATATATGTGTTCTAAGGTTGTCAAAAAAAATTCATAGTGATTCAATCATGCATATATTTGTATTTTTGCTGTCGAAAAAAATTCATTGTGATTCAATCACGCATATATGTGTTTCAAGGCTGTGAAAAAAATTTCACAGTGATTCAATCTTACATATATGTGTTCTAAGGCTATGATTTTTTTTTATAGTGATTCAATAAAGCGTATATGTGTCTTAAGGCTGTCAAAAAAAATTCATAGTGATTCAATCATGCATATATTTGTATTTCTGCTGTCAAAAAATTTTCATTGTGATTCAATCATGCATATATGTGTTTTAAGGCTGTCAAAAAAGTTTCACAGTGATTCAATCTTACATATATGTGTTCTAAGTCTGTCAAAAAAAAATTATAGTGATTCAATCATGAATATATTTGTTCTATTGATGTCAAACAAGATTTTTAGTGACTTAATCATGCATATGTGATTTCTAAGGCTGTCAAAAAAATTTCATAGTGATTCAATCATGCATATATGTGTTCTAAGGCTGTCAAAAAAAAATCATAGTGATTCAGTCTGGCATATATGTGTTCTAAGGCTGTCACAAAAATTTTATAGCGATTTACTCATGCTTATATTTGTTCTGAGGCTGTCAAAAATTTTTTATAGTGACTCAATCATGCATATATATGTTTTCAATCATGCATATATGTGCTCTAAGGCAGTCAAAAAAATTTCATAGTGATTCAATCTTGCATATATGTGTTCTAAATCTATCAAAAAAAATTATAGTTATTCAATCATGCATATATTTGTTTTATTGTTGTCAAAAAAATTTTGTAGTAATTCAATCATGCATGTATGTGTTCTAAGGCTGTCAAAAAAAATCATAGTGATTAAATCATGCATATATGTGTTCTAAAGCTATCAAAATTTTTTTGTAGTTATTCAATCATGCATATATGTGTTATAAGTCTGTAAAAAAAAAATCTTTGGGATTCAATCAGGCATATATGTGTTCTAAGCCTGTCAAAAAAATTTCATAGTGATTCAGTCTTGCATATATGTGTTCTAATTCTCCTAAAAAAATTTCATAGTGATTCAATAAATCATATACATGATCAAATGCCGTAAAAAAAATAGCATAGTGATTCAATCATGCATTTATTTGTACTTTGCTATCAAAAAATTTTCATAGTGATTCAATCTTGCATATATATGTCCTAAGGCTATCAAAAACATTTCATAGTGATTCAATAAAGCATATGTGTTCTAAGGCTGTCAAAAAAATTGCATAGTGATTCAATCTTGCATATATGTGTTCAAAGGCTATCAAAAACATTTCATAGTGATTCAGTAAAGCATATATGTTTTCTAAGGCTGTCAAAAAAATTGCATAGTGATTCAATCATGCATATATTTGTACTATTGCGGTCAAAAAAAGTTCATCGTGATTCAAACATGCATATATGTGTTCTAAGGCTGTCAAAAAAATTTCATAGTGAGTCAATCATGCATATAAGTGTTCTGAGGCTCTCAAAAAATTACATAGTGATTCAATCATGCATATACGTGTTATAAGGCTGTCAAAAAATTTCATAGTGATTTAATCATGAATATATATGTTCTAAGGTTGTCAAAAATTTTTTATAGTGATTCAATGATGCACGTATTTGTTTTATTGCTGTCAAAAAATTTTTATAGTGATTCAATAACGCATATATGTGTTCTAAGGCTGTCAAAAAAAATCGTAGTGACTCAATCATGCATATAAGTGTTCTACGGATGTCAAAATTTTTTATTAGTGATTCAATCATGCATATATGTGTTTTAAGTCTTTCAACAAACTTTCGTAGTGATTCAATCTTACATATATTGGTTCTAAGGCTGTCAAAAAAAATTCATATGGATTCAATAAAGCATATATGTGTTCTAAGGCTGTAAAAAAAAATTCATAGTGACTCAATCATGCATATATGTGTTCTAAGGCTGTCAAAAAAAATTCATAGTGATTCAATCACGCAAATATTTGTTCTATTGCTATAAAAAAAAAATTAAAGTGATTCAATCATGCATATAGGTGTTCTAAGGTTGTCAAAAAAATTTCATAGTGATTCAATCATGCATATATGTGTTCTAAGGCTGTCATAAAAAATTCATAGTGACTCAATCATGCATATATGTGTTGTAATGCTGTCAAAAAAATTTCATAGTGATTCAATCATGCATATATATGTTCTAAGGCAGTCAAAAAAATTTCATAGTGATTTAATCGTGCGTATATGTGTTATAAGGTTGTCAAAAAAAAATTATACAGATTCAATAATGTATATATGTGTTCTAAGGCTGCCAAAAAAATTTTGTAGTGATTCAATCATGCATATATATGTTCTAAGGCTGTCTAAAAAATTTCATAGTGATTCAATCTGGAATATATGTGTTCTAAGGATATGAAGAAAAATTTATAGTGATTCAATAATGCATATATGTGTTCTAAGGCTGTCAAAAAAATTTCATAGTGATTGAATCACACATATCAATCATGCATATATTTATTCTATTGCTATAAAAAAAGATTTATAGTGATTCAATCATGCATATGTGAGTTTTTAGGCTGTCAAAAAAATTTCATAGTGATTCAATCATGCATATATGTGTTCTAAGGCTGTCAAAATAAATTCATAGTGTTTCAATCAAGCATTTATATGTTCTAAGGTTGTCAAACAAAATTTCATACTGATTCAATCATGCATATAACTGTTCTAAGGTTGTCAAAAAAAATTTGTAGTGATTCAATCAGTTATATATGTGTTCTAGGGCTATCAAAAAAATATCGTAGTGATTCAATCATGCAAATATGTGTATATAGGCTGTCAAAAAAAATTCATAGTGATTCAATCTTGCATATATGTGTTCTAAGGCAGTGAAAATTCTTTTTTAGAGATTCAATAAAGCATATATGTGTTCTAAGGTGGTCAAAAAAATTTCATAGTGATTTAATCATGCATATATGTATTTTAAGGCTGTCAAAAAAAATTCACAGTGATTCAATCTTACATATATGTGTTCTAAGTCTGTCAAAATTTTTTTATAGTGATTCAATCATGAATATATTTGTTCTATTGCTGTCAAACAAGATTTTTATTGATTCAATCATGCATATGTGATTTCTAAGGTTGTCAAAAAAAAAATCATAGTGATTCAATCATGCATATATGTATTCTAAGGCTGACAAAAAAAATTCATAGTGATTCAATCTTGCATATCAATCATGCATATATTTATTCTATTGCTATAAAAAAAATTAAAGTGATGTAATCATGCATATAGGTGTTCTAAGGTTGTCAAAAAAATTTCATAGTGATTCAGTCATGCATATATGTGTTATAAGGCTGCCATAAAAAAATTCATAGTGTTTCAATCAAGTGTTTATTTGTTCTAAGGTTGTCAATCAAAATTTCATAGTGATTCAATGATGCATATATGTGTTCTAAGGTTGTCAAAAAAATTTGTAGTGATTCAATCACGTATATATGTGTTCTAAGGTTGTCAAAAAAATATCGTAGTGATTCAATCATGCAAATATGTGTTCTTAGGCTGTCAAAAAAAAATCATAGTGATTCAATCTTGCATATATGTGTTCTAAAGCTGTGAATTTTTTTTTATAGTGATTCAATAAAGCATACATATGTTCTAAGGTTGTCAAAAAAAATTCATAGTGATTCAATCATTCATATATTTGTATCTCTGCTGTGAAAAAACTCCATTGTGATTCAATCATGTATATAAGCGTTTTAAAGCTGTCAAAAAAAATTCACAGTGATTCAATCTTACATATATCTGTTCTAAGTCTGTCAAAAAATATTTATAGTGCTTCAATCATGAATATATTTGTTCTGTTGCAGTCAAACATGATTTTTAGTGATTCAATCCTGCATATGTGATTTCTTAGGCTGTCAAAAATATTTGATAGTGATTCAATCATGCATATATGTGTTCTAAGGCTGTCAAAAAAATTTCATAGTGATTCAAACAAGCATATATGTGTTTTAAGGCTGTCAAAAAAATTCATGGTGATTTAATCATGAATATATATGTTCTAAGGTTGTCAAAAAAATTTTATAGTGATTCGATCATGCATGTATTTGTTTTATTGCTGTCAAAAAAATTTCGTAGTGATTCAATAACGCATATATGTCTTCAAGGCTGTAAAAAAAATTCGTAGTGACTCCATCATGCATATATGTTTTCTAAGGCTGTCAAAAAAATTTATTAGTGATTCAATCATGCATATATGTGTTTTAAGTCTTTCAACAATATTTCGTAGTGATTCAATCTTACATATATTGGTTCTAAGGCTGTCAAAAAATTTTCATACGGATTCAATAAGGCTTATATATGTTCTAAGGCTGTCAAAAAAAATTCATAGTGACTCAATCATGCATATATGTGTTCTATGGTTGTCAAATAAATTTCATAGTGATTCAATCATGCAAATATTTATTCTATTGCTATAAAAAAAAGTTTGAAGTGATTCAATCATGCATATAGGTGTTCTAAGGTTGTCAAAAAAATTTCATAGTGATTCAATCATGCATATATGTGTTCTAAGGCTGTCATAAAAAAATCATAATTACTCAATCATGCATATATGTGTTGAAATGTTGTAAAAAAAATTTCATAGTGATTCAATCGTGCGTATATGTGTTAAAACGCTGTCAAAAAAAAATTATACTGCTTCAATAATATATATATGTGTTCTAAGTCTTACAAAATTTTTTTCTAGTGATTCAATCATGCATATATATGTTCTAAGGCTGTCTAAAAAATTTCATAGTGATTCAATCTTGTATATATGTGTTCTAAGGCTATCACGAAAAATTTATAGAGATTCAATAATGCATATATGTGTTCTAAGGCTGTCAAAAAATTTTCATAGTGATTCAATCATGCATATATTTATTCTATTGCCATAAAAAAAAATTATAGTGATTCAATCTAGCATATGTGAGTTCTAAAGCTGTCAAAAAAAATTCATAGTGATTCAATCATGCATATATTTTTTCTAAGGCTGTCAAATAAAATTCACAGTGTTTCAATCAAGCATTTATATGTTCTAAGGTTGTCAAAAAAAAATTCATAATGATTCAATCATGCATATATGTGTTCTAAGGTTGTCAAAAAAAATATTGTAGTGATTCAACCATGTATATATGTGTTCTAAGGTTGTAAAAAAAATATCGTAGTGATTGAATCATGCAAATATGTGTATATAGGCTATAAAAAAAATTTCATACTGATTTAATCTTGTATATATATGTTCTAAGGCTGTGAAAAAAATTTCATAGTGATTCAATAAAGCATATATGTGTTCTAAGGTTGTCAAAAAAATTTCATAGTGATTCAATCATGCATATATTAGTGTTTTTGCTGTCAAAAAAAATTCATTGTGATTCAATCATGCATATATGTGTTTCAAGGCTGTCAAAAAAATTTCACAGTGATTCAATCTTACATATATGTGTTCTAAGTCTGTCAAAGAAAAAATTATAGTGATTCAATCATGAATATATTTGTTCTATTGTTGTCAAACAAGATTTTTAGTGATTCAGTCATGCATATGTGATTTCTAAGGCTGTCAAAAAAAATTCATAGTGATTCAATCATGCATATATGTATTCTAAGGCTGTCAAAAAAATTTCATAGTGATTCAATCTTGCATATATGTGTTCTAAGGCTGTCAAAAAAATTTTGATAGTGATTCAATCATGCATATCAATCATATATATATTTATTCTATTGCTATAAAAAAAGATTTATAGTGATTCAATCATGCATATGTGTGTTATAAGGCTGTCAAAAAAAATTCATAGTGATTCTATCATGCGTATATGTGTTGTAAGGCTGCCATAAAAAATTCATAGTGTTTCAATCAAGCGTTTACATGTTCTAAGGTTGTCAATCAAAATTTCATAGTGATTCAATGCTGTATGTATGTGTTCTAAGGTTGTCAGAAAAAAATTGTAGTGATTCAATCACGTATATATGTGTTCTAAGGTTGTCAAAAAAATATCATAATGATTCCATCATGCAAATATGTGTTCTTAGGCTGTCAAAAAAAAATCATAGTGATTCAATCTTGCATATATGTGTTCTAAAGTTGTGAAATTTTTTTTATAGTGATTCAATAAAGCATACATGTGTTCTAAGGTTGTCAAAAAAAAATCATAGTGATTCAATCATTCATATATTTGTATCTCTGCTGTGAAAAAAAAATCATTGTGATTCAATCATGCATATATGTGTTTTAAGGCTGTAAAAAAAAATTCACAGTGATTCAATCTTACATATATGTGTTCTAAGTCTGTCAAAAAAAATTTGTAGCGCTTCAATCATGAATATATTTGTTCTATTGCTGTGAAACATGACTTTTAATGATTCAATCCTGCATATGTGATTTCTAAGGCTGTCAAAAAAAATTCATAGTGATTCAATCATGCATATATGTGTTCTAAGGTTGTCAAAAAAATTTCATTATGATTCAATCATGCATATATGTGTTCTAAGGCTGTCAAAAAAAAATCATAGTTATTCAATCCTGCATATACGTGACATAAGGCTGTCAAAAAATTTCATAGTGATTTAATCGTGAATATATATGTTCTAAGGTTGTCAAAAAAATTTTATAGTGATTCAATCATGCACGTATTTGTTTTATTGCTGTCAAAAAAATTTCTTAGTGATTCAATAACGCATATATGTGTTCTAAGGCTGTCAAAAAAATTCGTAGTGACTCAATCATGCATATATGTGTTCTAAGGCTGTCAAAAAAATTTATTAGTGATTCAATCATGCATATATGTGTTTTAAGTCTTTCTATAAAATTTCTTAGTAATTCAATCTTACATATATTGGTTCTAAGGCTGTCAAAAAAATTTGATACGGATTCACTAAAGCATATATGTGTTCTAAGGCTGTCAAAAAAAACTCATAGTGATTCAATCATGCATATATGTGTTCTAAGGCTGCCATAAAAAAATCATAATTACTCAAACATGCATATATGTTTTGTAATGTTGTCAAAAAAATTTCATAGTGATTCAATCATGCATATATATGTTCTAAGGCTGTCAAAAAAATTTCATAGTGATTCAATCGTGCGTATATGTGTTATAAGGCTGTCAAAAAAAAAATTATATTGATTCAATAAAGTATATATGTCTTCTAAGGTTGTCAAAAAAACTTTCTAGTGATTCAATCATGCGTATATATGTTATATGGCTGTCTAAAAAAATTCATAGTGATTCAATCTTGCATATATGTGTTCTAAGGATATCAAGAAATATTTATAGTGATTCAATCATTTATATGTGAGTTCGAAGGCTGACAAAATTTTTTTATAGTGATTCAATCATGCATATATTTGTATTTCTGCTGTAAAAAAATTTTCATTGTGATTCAATCATGCATATATGTGTTTTAAAGCTGTCAAAAAAGTTTCACAGTGATTCAATCTTACATATATGTGTTCTAAGTCTGTCAAAAAAAAATTATAGTGATTCAATCATGCAAATATTTATTCTATTGCTATAAAAAAAAGTTTGAAGTGATTCAATCATGCATATAGGTGTTCTAAGGTTGTCAAAAAAATTTCATAGTGATTCAATCATGCATATATGTGTTCTAAGGCTGTCATAAAAAAATCATAATTACTCAATCATGCATATATGTATTGTAATGTTGTAAAAAAAATTTCATAGTGATTCAATCGTGCGTATATGTGTTAAAAGGCTGTAAAAAAAAAATTATACTGCTTCAATAATATATATATGTGTTCTAAGTCTGTCAAAATTTTTTTCTAGTGATTCAATCATGCATATATATGTTCTAAGGCTGTCTAAAAAATTTCATAGTGATTCAATCTTGTATATATATGTTCTAAGGCTATCACGAAAAATTTATAGAGATTCAATAATGCATATATGTGTTCTAAGGCTGTCAAAAAATTTTCATAGTGATTCAATCATGCATATATTTATTCTATTGAAATAAAAAAAATTTATAGTGATTCAATCAAGCATATGTGAGTTCTAAAGCTGTCAAAAAAAATTCATAGTGATTCAATCATGCATATATTTTTTCTAAGGCTGTCAAATAAAATTCACAGTGTTTCAATCAAGCATTTATATGTTCTAAGGTTGTCAAAAAAAAATTCATAATGATTCAATCATGCATATATGTGTTCTAAGGTTGTCAAAAAAAATATTGTAGTGATTCAATCATGTATATATGTGTTCTAAGGTTGTAAAAAAAATATCGTAGTGATTGAATCATGCAAATATGTGTATATAGGCTATAAAAAAAATTTCATACTGATTTAATCTTGTATATATATGTTCTAAGGCTGTGAAAAAAATTTCATAGTGATTCAATAAAGCATATATGTGTTCTAAGGTTGTCAAAAAAATTTCATAGTGATTCAATCATGCATATATTTGTGTTTTTGCTGTCAAAAAAAATTCATTGTGATTCAATCATGCATATATGTGTTTCAAGGCTGTCAAAAAAATTTCACAGTGATTCAATCTTACATATATGTGTTCTAAGTCTGTCAAAGAAAAAATTATAGTGATTCAATCATGAATATATTTGTTCTATTGTTGTCAAACAAGATTTTTAGTGATTCAGTCATGCATATGTGATTTCTAAGGCTGTCAAAAAAATTTTATAGTGATTCAATCATGCATATATGTATTCTAAGGCTGTCAAAAAAATTTCATAGTGATTCAATCTTGCATATATGTGTTCTAAGGCTGTCAAAAATTTTTTGATAGTGATTCAATCATGCATATCAATCATATATATATTTATTCTATTGCTATAAAAAAAGATTTATAGTGATTCAATCATGCATATGTGTGTTATAAGGCTGTCAAAAAAAATTCATAGTGATTCAATCATGCGTATATGTGTTGTAAGGCTGCCATAAAAAATTCATAGTGTTTCAATCAAGCGTTTACATGTTCTAAGGTTGTCAATCAAAATTTCATAGTGATTCAATGCTGCATATATGTGTTCTAAGGTTGTCAGAAAAAAATTGTAGTGATTCAATCACGTATATATGTGTTCTAAGGTTGTCAAAAAAATATCATAATGATTCCATCATGCAAATATGTGTTCTTAGGCTGTCAAAAAAAAATCATAGTGATTCAATCTTGCATATATGTGTTCTAAAGTTGTGAATTTTTTTTTATAGTGATTCAATAAAGCATACATGTGTTCTAAGGTTGTCAAAAAAAATTCATAGTGATTCAATCATTCATATATTTGTATCTCTGCTGTGAAAAAAAAATCATTGTGATTCAATCATGCATATATGTGTTTTAAGGCTGTAAAAAAAAATTCACAGTGATTCAATCTTACATATATGTGTTCTAAGTCTGTCAAAAAAAATTTGTAGCGCTTCAATCATGAATATATTTGTTCTATTGCTGTGAAACATGACTTTTAATGATTCAATCCTGCATATGTGATTTCTAAGGCTGTCAAAAAAAATTCATAGTGATTCAATCATGCATATATGTGTTCTAAGGTTGTCAAAAAAATTTCATTATGATTCAATCATGCATATATGTGTTCTAAGGCTGTCAAAAAAAAATCATAGTTATTCAATCCTGCATATACGTGACATAAGGCTGTCAAAAAATTTCATAGTGATTTAATCGTGAATATATATGTTCTAAGGTTGTCAAAAAAATTTTATAGTGATTCAATCATGCACGTATTTGTTTTATTGCTGTCAAAAAAATTTCTTAGTGATTCAATAACGCATATATGTGTTCTAAGGCTGTCAAAAAAATTCGTAGTGACTCAATCATGCATATATGTGTTCTAAGGCTGTCAAAAAAATTTATTAGTGATTCAATCATGCATATATGTGTTTTAAGTCTTTCTATAAAATTTCTTAGTAATTCAATCTTACATATATTGGTTCTAAGGCTGTCAAAAAAATTTGATACGGATTCAATAAAGCATATATGTGTTCTAAGGCTGTCAAAAAAAATTCATAGTGATTCAATCATGCATATATGTGTTCTAAGGCTGCCATAAAAAAATCATAATTACTCAAACATGCATATATGTTTTGTAATGTTGTCAAAAAAATTTCATAGTGATTCAATCATGCATATATATGTTCTAAGGCTGTCAAAAAAATTTCATAGTGATTCAATCGTGCGTATATGTGTTATAAGGCTGTCAAAAAAAAAATTATATTGATTCAATAAAGTATATATGTCTTCTAAGGTTGTCAAAAAAACTTTCTAGTGATTCAATCATGCGTATATATGTTATATGGCTGTCTAAAAAAATTCATAGTGATTCAATCTTGCATATATGTGTTCTAAGGATATCAAGAAATATTTATAGTGATTCAATCATTTATATGTGAGTTCGAAGGCTGACAAAATTTTTTTATAGTGATTCAATCATGCATATATTTGTATTTCTGCTGTAAAAAAATTTACATTGTGATTCAATCATGCATATATGTGTTTTAAAGCTGTCAAAAAAGTTTCACAGTGATTCAATCTTACATATATGTGTTCTAAGTCTGTCAAAAAAAAATTATAGTGATTCAATCATGAATATATTTGTTCTATTGATGTCAAACAAGATTTTTAGTGACTTAATCATGCATATGTGATTTCTAAGGCTGTCAAAAAAATTTCATAGTGATTCAATCATGCATATATGTGTTCTAAGGCTGTCAAAAAAAAATCATAGTGATTCAGTCTTACATATATGTGTTCTAAGGCTGTCACAAAAATTTTATAGCTATTTACTCATGCTTATATTTGTTCTGAGGCTGTCAAAATTTTTTTATAGTGACTCAATCATGCATATATGTGTTTTCAATCATGCATATTCGTGCTCTAAGGCAGTCAAAAAAATTTCATAGTGATTCAATCTTGCATATATGTGTTCTAAATCTATCAAAAAAAATTATAGTTATTCAATCATGCATATATTTGTTTTATTGTTGTCAAAAAAATTTTGTAGTAATTCAATCATGCATGTATGTGTTCTAAGGCTGTCAAAAAAAATCATAGTGATTAAATCATGCATATATGTGTTCTAAGGCTATCAAAATTTTTTTGTAGTTATTCAATCATGCATATATGTGTTATAAGTCTGTAAAAAAAAATCATTGGGATTCAATCATGCATATATGTGTTCTAAGCCTGTCAAAAAAATTTCATAGTGATTCAGCCTTGCATATATGTGTTCTAATTCTCCTAAAAAAATTTCATAGTGATTCAATAAATCATATACATGATCAAATGCCGTAAAAAAAATAGCATAGTGATTCAATCATGCATTTATTTGTACTTTGCTATCAAAAAATTTTCATAGTGAATCAATCTTGCATATATATGTCCTAAGGCTATCAAAAACATTTCATAGTGATTCAATAAAGCATATATGTGTTCTAAGGCTGTCAAAAAAATTGCATAGTGATTCAATCTTGCATATATGTGTTCTAAGGCTATCAAAAACATTTCATAGTGATTCAATAAAGCATATATGTTTTCTAAGGCTGTCAAAAAAATTGCATAGTGATTCAATCATGCATATATTTGTACTATTGCGGTCAAAAAAATTTCATAGTGATTCAATCATGCATATATGTGTTCTGAGGTTGTGAATTTTTTTTTATATTGATTTAATCAAGCAAATATTTCTTCTATTCATTCAAACAAATTTCATAGTGATTCAATCATGCATATATGTTTTGTAAGGCTGTCAAAAAAAATTTTTAGTGATTCAATCATGCATATATGTGTTCTAATGCTATAAAAAAAATTTCATAGTGATTCAAGCATGCATATACGTGTTCTAAGGCTGTCAAGAAAAATTCATAATTATTTAATCATGTGTCTATATTCTAGGGATGTCAAATTTTTTTATAGAGATTTGATCATACATATATTTGTTTTATTGCTATAAAAAAAATTTTGTAGTGTTGCAATCGTGCATAAATGTGTTCTAAGGCTATAAAAAAAAATCGTAGTGATTCAATCATACATATATGTGTTTTAAGGCTATCAAAAAAAAATCATCGTGATTAAATCATGCATATATGTGTTCTAAGGCTGTCAAAAAAATTTCATAGTGATTCAATCATGCATATATGTGTTCTAAGGCTGTCAAAAAATTACATAGTCATTCAATCATGCATATACGTGTTATAAGGCTGTCAAAAAAATTCATAGTGATTTAATCGTGAATATATACGTTCTAAGGTTGTCAAAAAAATTTTATAGTGATTTGATGATGCACGTATTTGTTTTATTGCTGTCAAAAGAATTGCGTAGTCATTCAATAACGCATCTATGTGTTCTAAGGCTGTCAAAAAAAATCGTAGTGACTCAATCATGCATATATGTGTTCTAAGGATGTCAAAAATTTTTATTAGTGATTCAATCATGCATATATGTGTTTTAAGTCTTTCAACAAACTTTCGTAGTGATTCAATCTTACATATATTGGTTCTAAGGCTGTCAAAAAAATTTCATATGGATTCAATAAAGCATATATGTGTTCTAAGGCTGTCAAAAAAAATTCATAGTGACTCAATCATGCATATATGTGTTCTAAGGCTGTCAAAAAAAATTCATAGTGATTCAATCACACAAATATTTGTTCTATTGCTATAAAAAAAAAATTAAAGTGATTCAATCATGCATATAGTTGTTCTAAGGTTGTCAAAAAAATTTCATAGTGATTCAATCATGCATATATGTGTTCTAAGGCTGTCATAAAAAATTCATAGTGACTCAATCATGCATATATGTGGTGTAATGTTGTCAAAAAAATTTCATAGTGATTCAATCATGCATATATATGTTCTAAGGCAGTCAAAAAAATTTCATAGTGATTTAATCGTGCGTATATGTGTTATAAGGTTGTCAAAAAAAAATTATACAGATTCAATAATGTATATATGTGTTCTAAGGCAGCCAAAAAATTTTTGTAGTGATTCAATCATGCATATATATGTTCTAAGGCTGTCTAAAAAATTTCATAGTGATTCAATCTGGCATATATGTGTTCTAAGGATATGAAGAAAAATTTATAGTGATTCAATAATGCATATATGTGTTCTAAGGCTGTCAAAAAAATTTCATAGTGATTGAATCACACATATCAATCATGCATATATTTATTCTATTGCTATAAAAAAAGATTTATAGTGATTCAATCATGCATATGTGAGTTTTTAGGCTGTCAAAAAAATTTCATAGTGATTCAATCATGCATATATGTGTTCTAAGGCTGTCAAAATAAATTCACACTGTTTCGATCAAGCATTTATATGTTCTAAGGTTGTCAAACAAAATTTCATACTGATTCAATCATGCATATAACTGTTCTAAGGTTGTCAAAAAAAATTTGTAGTGATTCAATCAGTTATATATGTGTTCTAGGGCTATCAAAAAAATATCGTAGTGATTCAATCATGCAAATATGTGTATATAGGCTGTCAAAAAAATTTCATAGTGATTCAATCTTGCATATATGTGTTCTAAGGCAGTGAAAATTCTTTTTTAGAGATTCAATAAAGCATATATGTGTTCTAAGGTGGTCAAAAAAATTTCATAGTGATTTAATCATGCATATATGTATTTTAAGGCTGTCAAAAAAAATTCACAGTGATTCAATCTTACATATATGTGTTCTAAGTCTGTCAAAATTTTTTTATAGTGATTCAATCATGAATATATTTGTTCTATTGCTGGCAAACAAGATTTTTAGTGATTCAATCATGCATATGTGATTTCTAAGGTTGTCAAAAAAAATTCATAGTGATTCAATCATGCATATATGTATTCTAAGGCTGACAAAAAAATTTCATAGTGATTCAATCTTGCATATCAATCATGCATATATTTATTCTATTGCTATAAAAAAAATTAAAGTGATGTAATCATGCATATAGGTGTTCTAAGGTTGTCAAAAAAATTTCATAGTGATTCAATCATGCATATATGTGTTATAAGGCTGCCATAAAAAAATTCATAGTGTTTCAATCAAGTGTTTATTTGTTCTAAGGTTGTCAATCAAAATTTCATAGTGATTCAATGATGCATATATGTGTTCTAAGGTTGTCAAAAAAAATTGTAGTGATTCAATCACGTATATATGTGTTCTAAGGTTGTCAAAAAAATATCGTAGTGATTCAATCATGCAAATATGTGTTCTTAGGCTGTCAAAAAAAATCATAGTGATTCAATCTTGCATATATGTGTTCTAAAGCTGTGAATTTTTTTTATAGTGATTCAATAAAGCATACATATGTTCTAAGGTTGTCAAAAAAAATTCATAGTGATTCAATCATTCATATATTTGTATCTCTGCTGTGAAAAAACTCCATTGTGATTCAATCATGTATATAAGCGTTTTAACGCTGTCAAAAAAAATTCACAGTGATTCAATCTTACATATATGTGTTCTAAGTCTGTCAAAAAATATTTGTAGTGCTTCAATCATGAATATATTTGTTCTGTTGCAGTCAAACATGATTTTTAGTGATTCAATCCTGTATATGCGATTTCTTAGGCTGTCAAAAAAATTTCATAGTGATTCAATCATGCATATATGTGTTCTAAGGCTGTCAAAAAAATTTCATAGTGATTCAAACATTCATATATGTGTTTTAAGGCTGTCAAAAAAATTCATAGTGATTTAATCATGAATATATATGTTCTAAGGTTGTCAAATTTTTTTTATAGTGATTCGATCATGCATATATTTGTTTTATTGCTGTCAAAAAAATTTTGTAGTGATTCAATAACGCATATATGTCTTCTAAGGCTGTAAAAAAAATTCGTAGTGACTCAATCATGCATATATGTTTTCTAAGGCTGTCAAAAAAATTTATTAGTGATTCAATCATGCATATATGTGTTTTAAGTCTTTCAACAAAATTTCGTAGTGATTCAATCTTACATATATTGGTTCTAAGACTGTCAAAAAAATTTCATACGGATTCAATAAGGCTTATATATGTTCTAAGGCTGTCAAAAAAAATTCATAGTGACTCAATCATGCATATATGTGTTCTATGGTTGTCAAATAAATTTCATAGTGATTCAATCTTGCAAATATTTATTCTATTGCTATAAAAAAAAATTTGAAGTGATTCAATCATGCATATAGGTGTTCTAAGGTTGTCAAAAAAATTTCATAGTGATTCAATCATGCATATATGTGTTCTAAGGCTGTCAAAAAAAATTCATTGTGTTTCAATCAAGCGTTTATATGTTCTAAGGTTGTCAATCAAAATTTCATAGTGATTCAATCATGCATATATGTGTTCTAAGGTTGTCAAAAAAAATTGTAGTGATTGAATCACGTATATATGTGTTCTAAGGTTGTCAAAAAAATATCATAGTGATTCAATCATGCAAATATGTGTTCTTAGGCTGTCAAAAAAAATTCATAGTGATTCAATCTTGCATATATATGTTCTAAGGCTGCGAATTTTTTTTTTAGTGATTCAATAAAGCATATTTGTGTTCTATGGTTGTCAAAAAAAATTCATAGTCATTCAATCATGCATATATTTCTATTTCTGCTATGAAAAAAATTTCATTGTGA
Source organism: Nuphar pumila (assembly GCF_984573655.1). NCBI lineage: Eukaryota > Viridiplantae > Streptophyta > Magnoliopsida > Nymphaeales > Nymphaeaceae > Nuphar > Nuphar pumila. The sequence goes on from NC_143253.1 coordinate 80,077,290, forward strand.
TTCAATTATGCATACATTAGTTTTAAGGCTGTCAAAAAAAATTCTCAGTGATTCAATCTTACGTATATGTGTTCTAAGTCTATAAAAAAAAAATTATAGTGCTTAAATCATGAATATATTTATTCTATTGCTGTCAAACATGATTTTTAGTGATTCAATCCTGTATATGTGATTTCTAAGGCTGTCAAAAAAAATTTATAGTGATTCAATCACGCATATATTTGTTCTAAGGCTATCAAAAAAAAATTCATAGTGATTAAATATTGCATATATATGTTCTAAGGTTGTCAAAAAAATTTCATAGTCAGTCAATCATGCATATACGTGGTATAAGGCTGTCAAAAAATTTTATAGTGATTTAATTGTGAATATATATGTTCTAAAGTTGTCAAAAAAAATTTGTAGTGATTCGATCATGCACGTATTTGTTTTATTGCTGTCAAAAAAATTTCGTAGTGATTCAAAAACGCATATATTTGTTCTAAAGCTGTAAAAACAATCGTAGTGACTCAATCCTGCATATATATGTGTTCTAAGGCTGTCAAAAAAATTTATTAGTGATTCAATCATGCATATATGTGTTTTAAGTCTTTCAACAAAATTTCGTAGTGATTCAATCTTACAAATATTGGTTCTAAGGCTGTCAAAAAAATTTCATACGGATTCAATAAAGCATATACGTGTTCTAAGGCTATCAAAAAAAATTCATAATGATTCAATCATGCATATATGTGTTCTAAGGCTGTCAAAAAAATTTCATAGTGATTCAATCATGCAAATATTTATTCTATTGCTATAAAAAAAAATTAAAGTGACTCAATCATGGATATAGGTGTTCTAAGGTTGTCACAAAAATTTCATTGAGATTCAATCATGCATATATGTGTTCTAAGGCTGCCATAAAAAAATCATAATTACTCAAACATGCATATATGTTTTGTAATGTTGTCAAAAAAATTTCATAGTGATTCAATCATGCATATATATGTTCTAAGGCTGTCAAAAAAATTTCATAGTGATTCAATCGTGCGTATATGTGTTATGAGGCTGTAAAAAAAAAAATTATACTGAATCAATAAAGTATATATGTGTTCTAAGGCTGTCAAAAAAAATTTGTAGTAATTCAATCATGCGTATATATGTTCTATGGCTGTCTAAAAAAATTCATAGTGATTCAATCTTGCATATATGTGTTCTAAGGATATCAAGAAATATTTATAGTGATTCAATCATGCATATGTGAGTTCGAAGGCTGTCAAAAATTTTTTATAGTGATTCAATCATGCATATATGTGTTATAAGGCTGTCAAAAAAAATTACAGTGTTTCAATGAAGCATTTATATTTTCTAAGGTTGTCAAACAAAATTTCATAGTGATTCAATCATGCATATATGTGTTCTAAGGTTGTCAAAAAAATATTGTAGTGATTCAATCATGTATATATGTGTTCTAAGGTTGTCAAAAAAATATCATAGTGATTCAATCATGCAAATATGTGTATATAGGCTGTCAAAAAAAATTCATAGTGATTCAATCTTGCATATATGTGTTCTAAGGTTGTGAAAAAAATTTCATAGTGATTCAATAAAGCATATATGTGTTCTAAGATTGTCAAAAAAAATTCATAGTGATTCAATCATGCATATATTTGTATTTCTGCTGTGAAAAAAAATTCATTATGACTCAATCATGATATATGTGTTTTAAGGTTGTCAAAAAATATTCAACGTGATTCAATCATACATATATGTGTTCTAAGTCTGTCAAAATTTTTTTATAGTGATTCAATCATGAATATATTTGTGCTATTGCTGTCAAACAAGATTTTTAGTGATTCAATCATGCATATGTGATTTCTAAGGCTGTCAAAAAAATTTCATAGTGAATCAATCATGCATATATGTGTTCTAAGGCTGTCAAAAAAAATTCATTGTGTTTCAATCAAGCGTTTATATGTTCTAAGGTTGTCAATCAAAATTTCATAGTGATTCAATCATGCATATATGTGTTCTAAGGTTGTCAAAAAAATTTGTAGTGATTGAATCACGTATATATGTGTTCTAAGGTTGTCAAAAAAATATCATAGTGATTCAATCATGCAAATATGTGTTCTTAGGCTGTCAAAAAAAATTCATAGTGATTCAATCTTGCATATATATGTTCTAAGGCTGCAAATTTTTTTTTTAGTGATTCAATAAAGCATATTTGTGTTCTATGGTTGTCAAAAAAAATTCATAGTCATTCAATCATGCATATATTTCTATTTCTGCTATGAAAAAAATTTCATTGTGATTCAATTATGCATACATTAGTTTTAAGGCTGTCAAAAAAAATTCTCAGTGATTCAATCTTACGTATATGTGTTCTAAGTCTATAAAAAAAAAATTATAGTGCTTAAATCATGAATATATTTGTTCTATTGCTGTCAAACATGATTTTTAGTGATTCAATCCTGTATATGTGATTTCTAAGGCTGTCAAAAAAAATTTATAGTGATTCAATCACGCATATATTTGTTCTAAGGCTATCAAAAAAAAATTCATAGTGATTAAATATTGCATATATATGTTCTAAGGTTGTCAAAAAAATTTCATAGTCAGTCAATCATGCATATACGTGGTATAAGGCTGTCAAAAAATTTTATAGTGATTTAATTGTGAATATATATGTTCTAAAGTTGTCAAAAAAAATTTGTAGTGATTCGATCATGCACGTATTTGTTTTATTGCTGTCAAAAAAATTTCATAGTGATTCAAAAACGCATATATTTGTTCTAAGGCTGTAAAAAAAAATCGTAGTGACTCAATCCTGCATATATGTGTTCTAAGGCTGTCAAAAAAATTTATTAGTGATTCAATCATGCATATATGTGTTTTAAGTCTTTCAACAAAATTTCGTAGTGATTCAATCTTACATATATTGGTTCTAAGGCTGTCAAAAAAAATTCATACGGATTCAATAAAGCATATACGTGTTCTAAGGCTATCAAAAACAATTCATAATGATTCAATCATGCATATATGTGTTCTAAGGCTGTCAAAAAAATTTCATAGTGATTCAATCATGCAAATATTTATTCTATTGCTATAAAAAAAATTAAAGTGACTCAATCATGCATATAGGTGTTCTAAGGTTGTCACAAAAATTTCATTGTGATTCAATCATGCATATATGTGTTCTAAGGCTGCCATAAAAAAATCATAATTACTCAATCATGCATATATGTTTTGTAATGTTGTCAAAAAAAATTCATAGTGATTCAATCATGCATATATATGATCTAAGGCTGTTAAAAAAATTTCATAGTGATTCAATCGTGCGTATATGTGTTATAAGGCTGTCAAAAAAATTACACTAATTCAATAATGTATATATGTGTTCTAAGGCTGTCAAAAAAATTTGTAGTGATTCAATCATGCATATATATGTTCTAAGGCTGTCTAAAAAATTTCATGGTAATTCAATCCTGGCTATATGTGTTCTAATGCTATCAAGAAAAATTTATAGAGATTCAATAATGCATATATGTGTTCTAAGGCTGTCAAAAAAATTTCATAGTGATTTAATCATGCATATCAATCATGCATATATTTATTCTATTGCTATAAAAAAAGATTTATAGTGATTCAATCATGCATATGTGAGTTCTAAGGCTGTCAAAAAAATTTCATAGTGATTCAATCATGCATATATGTGTTCTAAGGCTGTCAAAAAAAATTCACAATGTTTCAACCAAGCACTTATATTTTCTAAGGTTGTCAAACAAAATTTCATAGTGATTCAATCATGCATATATGTGTTCTAAGGTTGTCAAAAAATATTGTAGTGATTCAATCATGTATATATGTGTTCTAAGGTTGTCAAAAAAATATTGTAGTGATTCAATCATTAAAATATGTGTATAAGGCTGTTAAAAAAATTTCATAGTGATTTAATCTTGCATATACGTGTGCTAAGGCTGTGAAAAAATTTTCATAGTGATTCAATAAAGCATATATGTGTTCTAAGGTTGTCAAAAAATTTTCATAGTGATTCAATCATGCATATATTTGTATTTCTACTGTCAAAAAAATTTCATTGTGATTCAATCATGATATATATGTGTTTTAAGGCTGTCAAAAAATTTTTACAACGATTCAATCTTACATATATGTGTTCTAAGTCTGTCAAAAAAATTTTATAGTGATTCAATCATCAATATATTTGTTCTATTGCTGTCAAACAAGATTTTTAGTGATTCAATCATGCATATGTGATTTCTAAGGCTGTCAAAAAAATTTCATAGTGATTCAATCATGCATATATGTGTTCTAAGGTTGTCAAAAAAAATTCATAGTGATTCAATGATGCATATACTTATTCTATTGCTATAAAAAAAGATTTATAGTGATTCAATCATGCATATGTGAGTTCGAAGGCAGTCAAAAAAATTTCATAGTGATTCAATCATGCATATGTGTGTTCTAAGGCTGTAAAAAAAAATTGATATTGTTTCAATCAAGCATTTATATGTTCTAAGGTTGTCAAACAAAATTTCATAGTGATTCAATCATGCATATATATGTTCTAAGGTTGTCAAAAAAAATTTGTAGTGATTCATTCACGTATATATGTGTTCTAAGGCTGTCAAAAAAATATCGTAGTTATTCAATCATGCAAATATGTGTTCTTAGGCTGTCAAATTTTTTTTATAGTGATTCAATCTTGCACTTATGTGTTCTAAGGCTGTGAATTTTTTTTTATAGTGATTCAATAAAGCATATATGTGTTCTAAGGTTGTAAAACAAAATTCATAGTGATTCAATCATGCATATATTTGTATTTCTGTTGTAAAAACAAATTCATTATGATTCATTCATGCATATATGTGTTTTAAGGCTGTAAAAAAAAATTCACAGTGATTCAATCTTACATATATGTGTTTTAAATCTCTAAAAAAAAATATAGTGATTCAATTATGAATATATTTGTTCTATTGTTGTCAAACAAGATTTTTAGTTATTCAATCATGCATATGTGATTTCTAAGGCTGTCAAAAAAATTTCATAGTGATTCAATCATGCATATATGTGTTCTAAGGCTGTCAAAAAATTTTCATAGTCATTCAATCTTGCATATATGTGTTCTAAGGCTGTCAAAAAAATTTCATAGTGACTCAATCATGCATATCAATCATGCATATATTTATTCTATTGCTATAAAAAAAGATTTTTAGTGATTCAATCATGCATATGTGATTTCTAAGACTGTCAAAAAAATTTCATAGTGATTCAAATATGCATATATGTATTCTAAGGCTGTCAAAAAAAATTCATAGCGATTCAATCTTGCATATATGTGTTCTAAGGCTATCAAAAAAATTTCATAGTGATTCAATCATGCATATCAATCATATATATATTTATTCTATGGCTATAAAAAAAGATTTATAGTGATTCAATCATGCATATGTGTGTTATAAGGCTGTAAAAAAAAATTCATAGTGATTCAATCATGCATATTTGTGTTGTAAGGCTGCCATAAAAAATTCATAGTGTTTCAATCAAGCATTTACATGATCTAAGGTTGTCAATCAAAATTTCATAGTGATTCAATTATGCACATATGTGTTCTAAGGTTGTAAAAAAAAAATTGTAGTGATTCAACCACGTATATATTTGTTCTAAGGTTGTCAAAAAAATATCGTAGTGATTCAATCAATCAAATATGTGTTCATAGGCTATCAAAAAAATTTCATAGTGATTCAATCTTTCATATATGTGTTCTAAGGCTGTGAAATTTTTTTATAGTGATTCAATAAAGCATATATGTGTTCTAAGCTTGTCAAAAAAAATTCATAGTGATTCAATCATGCATATATTTGCATTTCTGTTGTAAAAAAAAATTCATTGTGATTCAATCATGCATATATGTGTTTTAAGGCTGTCAAAAAAAATTCACAGTGATTCAATCTTACATATATGTGTTCTAAGTCTGTCAAAAAAATTTTATAGTGATTTAATCATGAATATATTTGTTCTATTGCTGTCAAAAAAGATTTTTAATGACTCAATCATGCATATGTGATTTGTAAGGCTGTCAAAAAAATTTTATAGTGATTCTATCATGCATATATGTGTTCTAAGGCTTTCAAAAAAAAATCATAGTGATTCAATCTTGCATATATCTGTTCTAAGGCTGTCACAAAAATTTTATAGTGATTTACTCATGCTTATATTTGTTCTAAGGCTGTCAAAAAAATTTTATAGTGACTCAATCAAGCATATATGTGTTTTCAATGATGCATATATGTGCTCTAAAAGGCAGTAAAAAAATTTTCATAGTGATTCAATCTTGCATATATGTGTTCTAAATCTGTCAAAAAAAATTATAGTTATTCAATCATGCATATATTTGTTTTATTGCTGTCAAAAATTTTTTGTAGTAATTCAATCATGAATGTATATGTTCTAAGGTTGTCAAAAAAAATCAGAGTGATTAAATCATACATATATCTGTTCTAAGGCAATCAAAATTTTTTTGTAGCGATTCAATCATGCATATATGTGTTCTAAGGCTCTCAAAATTTTTTTGTAGTGATTCAATCATGCATATATGTGTTGTAAGTCAGTAAAAAAAAAATCATTGTGATTCAATCATGCATATATGTTCTAAGGCTGTAAAAAAAATTGCATGGTGATTCAGTCTTGCATATATGTGTTCTAATTCTCTCAAAAAAATTTCATAGTGATTCAATAAAGCATATATATGATCTAATGCCATAAAAAAAAAGCATAGTGATTCAATCATGCATTTATTTGTACTTTGTTGTCAAAAAAATTTCGTAGTGATTCAATCTTGCACGTATGTGTTCTAAGGCTCTCAAAAAAAGTTCATAGTGATTCAATAAAGCATATGTGTTCTAAGGCTGTCAAGAAAATTACATAGTGATTCAATCATGCATATATGTGTTCTAAGGTTGTGAATTTTTTTTTATAGTGATTTAATCAAGCAAATATTTCTTCTATTCATTAAAACAAATTTCATAGTGATTCAATCATGCATATATGTGTTGTAAGGCTGTCAAAAAATTTTTGTAGTGATTCAATCATGCATATATGTGTTCTAATGCTGTCAAAAAATATTCATAGTGATTCAATCATGCATATACGTGTTCTAAGGCTGTCAAGAAAAATTCATAGTGACTTAATCATGTGTTTATATTCTAGGGTTGTCAAATTTTTTTTAGAGAGATTCGATCATGCATATATTTGTTTTATTGTTGTCAAAAGAAAATTGTAGTGTTTCAATTGTGCATAAATGTGTTCGAAGGATATCAAAAAACAATCGCAGTGATTCAATCATGCATATATGCGTTCTAAGGATGTCAAAAAAAAATTGAAGTGATTTAATCATGGAAATATGTGTTCTAATGGTGTCAAAAAAAATTCATGGTGATTCAATCATGCATATATGTGTTCTAAGGCTTTCAAAAAAAATTCATAGTGATTCAATCATGCATATACGTGTTCTAAGGCTGTCAAAAAAATTTCAATCATGCATATATGTTCTAAGTCTGTCAGAAAAATTTCATAGTGAATTAATCATGTATATATATGTTCTAAGTTTGTCAATTTTTTTTTATAGAGGATGAATCATGCATATATTTGTTTTATTGCTCTCAAAAAAAATTCGTACTGATTCAATTGTGCATATATGTGTTCTAAGGCTGTCAAAAAAAATCGTAGTGAGTCAATCATGCATATATATATTCTAAGGCTGTCAAAAATACTGCATAGTGATTCAGTCTTGCATATATGTGTTCTAATTCTCTAAAAAAAAATCATAGTGATTCAATAAAGCATATATTTATGATCTAATGCCGTAAAAAAAATAGCATAGTGATTCAATCATGCACTTATTTGTACTTTGCTGTCAAAAAAATTTCATAGTGATTGAATAAAGCATATATGTGTTTTAAGGCTGTCAAAAAAATTGCATAGTGATTCAATCATGCATGTATTTGTACTATTGCTGTCAAAAAAATTTCATAGTGATTCAATCATGCGTATATGTGTTCTAAGGTTGTGATTTTTTTTTATAGTGATTTAATGAAGCAAATATTTCTTCTATTCATTCAAACAAATTTCATAGTGATTCAATCATGCATATATGTGTTGTAAGGCTGTAAAAAAAAAATTTGTAGTGATTCAATCACGCATATATGCGTTATAATGCTTTCAAAAAAATTTCATAGTGATTCAATGATGCATATACGTGTTCTAAGGCTGTCAAGAAAAATTCATAGTGATTTAATGATGTGTCTATATTCTAGGGATGTCAAAATTTTTTTATAGAGATTCGATCATGCATATATTTGTTTTATTGCTGTAAAAAAAAATTATAGTGTTTCAATCATGCATATATGCGTTCTAAGGATGTCAAAAAAAAATTGAAGGGATTTAATCATGCAAATATGTGTTCTAATGCTGTCAAAAAAATTTCATAGTGATTGAATCATGCATATATGTGTTCTAAGGCTTTCAAAAAAAATTCATAGTGATTCAATCAAGCATATACATGTTCTAAGGCTGTCAAAAAAATTTCAATCAAGCATATATGTTCTAAGTCTGTCAAAAAAAGTTCATAGTGATTTAATCGTGCATATATATATGTTATAAGGTTGTCAAATTTTTTTTATAGAGATTGAATCATGCATATATTTGTTTTATTGTTGTCAAAAAAAATTTGTATTGATTTAATCGTGCATATATGTGTTCCAAGGCTGTCTAAAAAAAATCGTAGTGAGTCAACCATGCATTAATGTGTTCTAAGGCTGTCAAAAAAATTTTGTAGTGATTGAATCATGAATAAATGTGTTCTAAGTCTTTCAAAAAAATTTCATAGTGATTCAATCATGCATATATGTGTTCTAAGGCAGTCAAAAAAATTTCAGTCATGCATATATGCATTCAAAGGCTATAAAAAAAAATCATAGTGATTCATTAATGCATATATGTGTTCTAAGGCTATCAAAAAAAATTCATAGTGACTCAATCATGCACATATGTATTCTAAGACTGTCAAAAAAATTTCTTAGTGATTCAATCTGACATATATGTGTTCTAACACTGTCAAAAAATTTCCATAGTGATTCAATAATGGATATATGTGTTCTAAGGTTGACAAAAATTTTTTATTGTGACACAATCATGTGTATATTTGTTCTATTGCTGTCAAAAAAAATTTGTAGTGACTCAATCAAGCATATATGTGTTGTAAGGCTGTCAAAAAAAATCTCATAGTGTTTCAATCTTGTATAAATGTGTTCTAAGGTTGTCAAAAAATGTTTATAGTGATTCAATCATTCATAAATGTGATCAAATGCAGTTAAAAAGTTTTTGTTGTGATTTAATAGTGCATATATGTGGTCTAAGGCTGTAAAAAAAAAATCATAGTGATTTAATCATGCATATATGTGTTCTAAGGCTGTCAAAAAAATTCATAGTGACTCAATCATGCATATATGTGTTCTATGCTGTCAAAAAAATTTAATAGTGACTCAATCATGCATATATGTGTTCTAAGGTTGTAAAAAAAAATTCATAGTTATTCAATCATGCATATATGAGTTCAAAGGCTGTCAAAAAAATTTCATAGTGATTCAATCACGCATATAGGAGTTTTAAGGCTGTCAAAAAAATTTCATAGTGATTCAATCATGCATATACATGTTCTAAGGCTGTCAAGAAAATTTCAATCATTCATATATATTCTAAGGTTGTCAAAAAAAATTCAATCATGCAGATATGTGTTCTAAGGCTGTCAAAAAAATTTCATAGTGATTCAATCATGCGTATATATGTTCTAAGGCAGTCAAAAAATTTTTAATCACGCATATATGAGTTCTAAGGCTATCAAATAAAAATCATAGTGATTCAATCATGCGTATATATGTTGTACTGTTGTCCGAAAAAATTAATAGTGACTCAACTATGAATATATGTGTTCTAATGTTGTAAAAAAAAAATCATACTGATTCAATCATGCATATATGTGTTCTAAGGCTGTTAAAAAAAATCGTAGTGATTCAATCATGCATATATATGTTCCAAGGCTGTCAAAAAAATTATATTGATTCAATCTTGGATATATGTGTTCTAAGGCTGTCAAAAAAAATTCACAATGATTTAATCTTGCATATATGTGTTCTAAGGCTGTAAAAACAAAATCATAGTGATTCAATCTTACATATATGTGTTCTAACGTTGTATAACCTGCAAAATTTTGGTAATTATCAAAATAAAAAAATAATACCATTCTTGAAAATAGATACGATAAAGTGATATAGAGTCGATCCAAATGCATCTTGTATCCAAACTGGATCATGTGGATCCAATATTTGGTTTCAGATACGATGTATGGACTCAGATCTTGAGTGGTTTCGAAACCCAATTAAAATCCAATTTTTAAATTTTCAATTACAATTAAATTCTCAAAGCACATCTTTATATTTTCATCTCTTGTGAAAATCGCCCTCGTTATGACCCATATCATATCGATATACTTTTTCTAGTAATTCACATGAAATAATGAGATTTTTTTCTGGTTTGGGTCCCAAATTCGGGGATTGACTAGTCTTATATATTATGAATTTGATTTATGATTTTTTTGGAATTGATTCCTCATAAATAGTACTCATCCACTTTGTATATCTTACTTATGCGATTTCAGGTCTCGGTCCGCTATGATGTCGAATGCTTGTGCGTACCCACAGGGTAATTAACAAGATGAAACATAAAGTTAGTGCATTAAGAAAAATTTTCAAGTAGTTACATAATGCTTGATGCTGCAATTATTAGAATAAGTCATAATTCTCGTGTTGCATGACTCAAATCAGTTTTCCTTTACCAGAAAAATGTGATAACTTATAAAAGATGAGTTGAATATTGGTTTGTGCTTTATGCAAACTTTACATCAAATGCTTTACTTAAGTCAGGTGTACATCCACATAAGTTCCGAAGTTGTTATTACTTTTATAAATATGGTTCATGCATATGATGTATCGTGCTTTGATGTTGATGGAAATCAATAATCAAATACTTGACTATAGTGACCTGTACATTTATCATTTATTAAATGGTTATTAGTTCTATCTAAACATGTTTCACATATACTTGTACACACGACACTATGCACATTCATATGGATATTATGCTTCTTACTCAGACGTGGTAGTCTGACTCATTCTGAATTAATATTTTCAGAAAAACAGTATGGCGAGCAATTGCAGTCATTGATGCGGACAGTGCCATGTGACCATATCTTCTTCGGATGTTCTGAGGATTTCTGACTTGTAATAAATCTTTGAGTTGTAAATGATAACTTGAAGTATTTCAATGCAAGAATTTAATTTACTTAAATGCCTTGAGTATGTGCTATTACTTCTAACCCGCCCGAATAATTTGTCTAAAGATTTAATAAGGCTTTTCCGTTGTGGTTTAGAAAAAAAAAATTATTTCAAAATTTTAAAGCTAAATATTTGGGGAATTACAAAGTCAGTCAAAAAAATGTTATAGTGATTTAATCATGCATATATGTGTTCTAAGGCTGTAAAAAAAATCAAAGTTATTCAATCATGCACAAACGTGTTCTAAGGCTGTCAAAAAAATTTCAAAGTGATTCAATCGTGCATATACGTGTTTTAAGGCTGTAAAAAAAAATTCAAAGTTATTCAATCATGCGTATATATATTCTAAGGCTGTCAAAAAAATTTCAATCATGCATATATGAGTTCTAAGGCTGTCAAAAAAAAATTGTAGTGATTCAATCATGCTTATATATGTTCTAAGGCTGTCAAAAAAATTTTATAGTGACTCAAACAAGCATATATGTGTTCTATTGTTGTCAATTTTTTTTTATAGTGATTCAATCAAGTATATATATGTTCTAAGGCTATCAAAAAAATTTCATAGTGATTCAATCATGCATATATGTGTTTTAAGGCTCTAAAAAAAATTCATAGTGATTCAATCATCCATATATGTGTTCTAAGGCTGTCAAAAAAAACTCATAGTGATTCAATCTTGCTTATATGCTTTCTAAGGCTGTCAAAAAAAAATCGTAGTGATTCAATCTTGCATATATATGTATTAGGCTGTCAAAAAAATGTCAGAGTAATTCAATCATGCATATATAAGTTCTAAGGCTATTAAAAAAATTTCATAGTGATTCAATCATGTAAATATGTGTTCTAAGGTTGTCAAATAAATTTTATAGTGATTCAATCATGTGTATATGTGTTTTATGGTGGTCAAAAAAAAAGTATAGTGATTCAATCATGCATATATTTGTTTTATTTCTGTCAAAAAAAATTCATAGTGAATCAATTTTGCATATATGTGTTATAAGGCTGTCAAGAAAATTTCATAGTGAATCAATCTTGCATATATGTGTTCTAAGGCTGTCAAAAAAAATTCATAATGATTCAATCATGCATATATTTGTACTATTGCTGTAAAAAAAAATCGTAGTGATTCAATCATGCATATATGTGTGATAAGGTTGTGAAAAAAAATTCATAGTGATTCAATAATGTATATATTTGTTCTAAGGTTGTAAACAAAAATTATAGTGATTCAATCATGCGTATATTTGTTTTATTGCTATCAAAAAGTTTTTATAGTGATTCTATCATGCATATATGATTTCCAACGTTGTCAAAAAAATTCACAGTGATTCAATCATTCATATATGTGTTCTAAGGATGTAAAAAATATTTTATAGTGATTTAATCATGCATATATTTGTTATAAGTCTGTGAAAAAAAATTCATAGTGATTTAATCTTGCATATATGTATTCTAAGACTGTAAAAAAAAAATCATAGTGATTCAATCTTGCATATGTATGTTCTAAGGCTGTCAAAAAAATTCTATAGTGATTCAATAAGCATACATATGTTCTAAGGCTGTCAAAATTTTTTTATAGTGATTCAATCATGCATATATTTGTACTATTGCTGTCAAAAAAATATCATAGTGATTCAATAATACATATATGTGTTATAAAGTTGTAAAAAAAAATTCATAGTGATTCAATCTTACATATATGTGTTCAAAGGCTATTAAAATTTTTTTATAGTGATTCAAATATTCATAAAAAAGTTTTATAGTGATTCAATCATGCATATACGTGTTCTAAGGCAGTCAAAAAAATTTCAATCATGCAAATATGTTCTAAGGCTGTCAAAAAAAATTCAATCATGCATATATGTGTTCTAAGGTTGTCAAAAAAATTTCATAGTGATTCAATCATGCTTATATGTGTTCTAAGGCTGTCAAAAAAATTTCATCATGATTTAATCTTGCATATATGTGTTCTAAGGCTGTAAAAAAAAATTCATAGTGATTCAATCTTGCATATATGTGTTCTTAGGTTGTCAAAAAATTTTTATAGCGATTCAATCATGCATATATTTGTATTTCTGTTGTCAAAAAAAATTCATTGTGATTCAATCATGCATATATGTGTTTTAAGGCTGTGAAAAAAATTTCACAGTGATTCAATCTTACATATATGTGTTCTAAGTCTGTCAAAAAAATTTTATAGTGATATAATCATGAATATATTTGTTCTATTGCTGTCAAAAAAGATTTTTAATGACTCAATCATGCATATGTGATTTGTAAGGCTGTCAAAAAAATTTCATAGTGATTCAATCATGCATATATGTGTTCTAAGGCTTTAAAAAAAAAATCATAGTGATTCAATCTTGCATATATGTGTTCTAAGGCTGTCACAAAAATTTTATAGTGATTTACTCATGCTTATATTTGTTCTAAGGCTGTCAAAAAAAATTTATAGTAACTCAATCAAGCATATATGTGTTTTCAATGATTCATATATGTGCTCTAAGGCAGTAAAAAAAATTTCATTATGATTCAATCTTGCATATATGTGTTCTAAATCTGTCAAAAAAAAATTATAGTTATTCAATCATGCATATATTTGTTTTATTGCTGTCAAAAATTTTTTGTAGTAATTCAATCATGAATGTATATGTTCTAAGGTTGTCCAAAAAAATCACAGTGATTAAATAATACATATATCTGTTCTAAGGCTATCAAAATTTTTTTGTAGTGATTTAATCATGCATATATGTGTTCTAAGGCTATCAAAATTTTTTTGTAGTGATTCAATCATGCATATATGTGTTATAAGTCAGTAAAAAAAAATCATTGTGATTCAATCATGCATATATGTTCTAAGGCTGTCAAAAAAATTGCATGGTGATTCAGTCTTGCATATATGTGTTCTAATTCTCTCAAAAAAATTTCATAGTGATTCAATAAAGCATATATATGATCTAATGCTATAAAAAAAAAAGCATAGTGATTCAATGATGCATTTATTTGTACTTTGCTGTAAAAAAAAATTCATAGTGATTCAATCCTGCACGTATGTGTTCTAAGGCTCTCAAAAAAATTTCATAGTGATTCAATAAATCATATATGTGTTCTAAGGTTGTCAAGAAAATTACATAGTGATTCAATCATGCATAGATGTGTTCTAAGGTTGTGAATTTTTTTTTATAGTGATTTAATCAAGCAAATAGTTCTTCTATTCATTAAAACAAATTTCATAGTGATTCAATCATGCATATATGTGTTGTAAGGCTGTCAAAAAAATTTTGTAGTGATTCAATCATGCATATATGTGTTCTAATGCTGTCAAAAAAATTCATAGTGATTCAATCATGCATATACGTATTATAAGGCTGTCAAGAAAAATTCATAGTCACTTAATCATGTGTCTATATTCTAGGGTTTTCAATTTTTTTTTATAGAGATTCGATCGTGCATATATTTGTTTTATTGTTGTCAAAAAAATTTTGTAGTGTTTCAATTGTGCATAAATGTGTTCTAAGGATATCAAAAAACAATCGCAGTGATTCAATCATGCATATATGCGTTCTAAGGATGTCAAAAAAAAATTGAAGTGATTTAATCATGGAAATATGTGTTCTAATCGTGTCAAAAAAATTTCATAGTGATTCAATCATGCATATATGTGTTCTAAGGCTTTCAAAAAAATTTCATAGTGATTCAATCATGCATATACGTGTTCTAAGGCTGTCAAAAAAATTTCAATCATGCATATATGTTATAAGTTTGTCAGAAAAATTTCACAGTGAATTAATGATGTATATATATGTTCTAAGGTTGTCAAAATTTTTTTATAGAGATTGAATCATGCATATATTTGTTTTATTGCTGTCAAAAAAATTTCGTACTGATTCAATTGTGCATATATGTGTTCTAAGGCTGTAAAAAAAAAAATCGTAGTGAGTCAATCATGCATATATATATTCTAAGGCTGTCAAAAAAATTGCATAGTGATTCAGTCTTGCATATATGTGTTCTAATTCTCTAAAAAAAAAATCATAGTGATTCAATAAAGCATATATATATGATCTAATGCCGTAAAAAAATAGCATAGTGATTCAATCATGCATTTATTTGTACTTTGCTGTCAAAAAAATTTCATAGTGATTGAATAAAGCATATATGTGTTTTAAGGCTGTCAAAAAAATTGCATAGTGTTTCAATCATGCATATATTTGTACTATTGCTGTCAAAAAAATGTCATAGTGATTCAATCATGCGTATATGTGTTCTAAGGTTGTGATTTTTTTTTATAGTGATTTAATCAAGCAAATATTTCTTCTATTCATTCAAACAAATTTCATAGTGATTCAATCATGCATATATGTGTTGTAAGTCTGTAAAAAAAAATTGTAGTGATTCAATCATGCATATATGTGTTATAATGCTGTCAAAAAAATTTCATAGTGATTCAATGATGCATATACGTGTTCTAAGGCTGTCAAGAAAAATTCATAGTGATTTAATGATGTGTCTATATTCTAGGGATGTCAAAATTTTTTTATAGAGATTTGATCATGCATATATTTGTATTATTGCTGTCAAAAAAAATTTGTAGTGTTTCAATCATGCATATATGCATTCTAAGGATGTCAAAAAAATTTTGAAGGGATTTAATCATGCAAATATGTGTTCTAATGCTGTCAAAAAAATTTCATAGTGATTCAATAATGGATATATGTGTTCTACGGCTTTCAAACAAATTTCATAGTGATTCAATCATGCATATACGTGTTCTAAGGCTGTCAAAAAAATTTCAATCAAGCATATATGTTCTAAGTCTGTCAAAAAAATTTCATAGTGATTTAATCATGTATATATATGTTATAAGGTTGTCAAATTTTTTTTATAGAGATTGAATCATGCATATATTTGTTTTATTGCTGTCAAAAAAATTTCGTATTGATTTAATCGTGCATATATGTGTTCGAAGGCTGTAAAAAAAAAATTGTAGTGAGTCAACCATGCATTAATGTGTTCTAAGGCTGTCAAAAAAATTTTTTAGTGATTGAATCATGAATAAATGTGTTCTAAGTCTTTCAAAAAAATTTCATAGTGATTCAATCATGCATATATGTGTTCTAAGGCAGTCAAAAAAATTTCAGTCATGCATATATGCATTCAAAGGCTATAAAAAAAAATCATAGTGATTCAATAATGCATATATGTGTTCTAAGGCTATAAAAAAAAATTCATAGTGACTCAATCATTCACATATGTATTCTAAGACTGTCAAAAAAATTTCATAGTGATTGAATCTGACATATATGTGTTCTAACACTATCAAAAAATTTCCGTAGTGATTCAATCATGGATATATGTGTTCTAAGGTTGACAAAAAATTTTTATTGTGACACAATCATGTGTATATTTGTTCTATTGCTGTCAAAAAAAATTTGTAGTGACTCAATCAAGAATATATGTGTTGTAAGGCTGTCAAAAAAAATCTCATAGTGTTTCAATCTTCTATAAATGTGTTCTAAGGTTGCCAAAAAATGTTTATAGTGATTCAATCATTCATAAATGTGTTCAAATGCAGTTAAAAAGTTTTTGTTGTGATTTAATAGTGCATATATGTGGTCTAAGGCAGTAAAAAAAAAATCATAGTGATTTAATCATGCATATATGTGTTCTAAAGTTGTCAAAAAAATTTCATAGTGACTCAATCATGCATATATGTGTTCTATGCTGTCAAAAAAATTTAATAGTGACTCAATCATGCATATATGTGTTCTAAGGTTGTAAAAAAAAATTCATAGTTATTCAATCTTGCATATATGTGTTCAAAGGCTGTCAAAAAAAATTCATAGTGATTCAATCACACATATAGGAGTTTTAAGGCTGTCAAAAAAAATTCATAGTGATTCAATCATGCATATACATGTTCTAAGACTGTCAAGAAAATTTCAATCATGCATATATATTCTAAGGTTGTCAAAAAAATTCAATCATGCAGATATGTGTTCTAAGGCTGTCAAAAAAATTTCATAGTGATTCAATCATGCGTATATATGTTCTAAGGCTGTCAAAAAAAATTTAATCACGCATATATGAGTTCTAAGGCTATCAAATAAAAATCATAGTGATTCAATCATGCGTATATATGTTCTTCTGTTGTCTGAAAAAATTTATAGTGACTCAACTATGAATTTATGTGTTCTAATGTTGTAAAAAAAATTCATACTGATTCAATCATGCATATATGTGTTCTAAGGCTGTTAAAAAAAATCGTAGTGATTCAATCATGCATATATATGTTCCAAGGCTGTCAAAAAAAATTATATTGATTCAATATTGGATATATGTGTTCTAAGGCTATCAAAAAAAAATCACAATGATTTAATCTTGCATATATGTGTTCTAAGGCTGTAAAAACAAAATCATAGTGATTCAATCTTACATATATGTGTTCTAACGCTGTTAAACCTGCAAAATTGTGATAATTATCAAAATAAAAAAATAATACCATTCTTGAAAATAGATACGATAAAGTGATATAGAGTCGATCCAAATGGATCTTGTATCCAAACTGAATCAAGTGGATCCAATATTTGGTTTCAGATATGATGTATGGACTCAGATCTTGAGTGGTTCCCAAACCCAATTAAAATCCATTTTTTAAATTTTCAATTACAATTAAATTCTCAAAGCACATCTTTATATTTTCATCTCTTGTGAAAATCGCCCTCGTTATGACCCATATCATATCGATATACTTTTTCTAGTAATTCACATGAAATAATGAGATTTTTTCCTCGTTTGGGTCCCAAATTTGGGGATTGACTAGTCTTATATATTATGGATTTGATTTATGATTTTTATGGAATTGATTCTTCATAAATAGTACTCATCCACTTTGTATATCTTATTTACGCGATTTCAGGTCTCAGTCCGCTATGATGTCGAATGCCTGTGCGTACCCACAGGGTAATTAACAAGATGAAACATAAAGTTAGTGCATTAAGAAAAAATTTCAAGTAGTTACATAATGCTTGATGCTGCAATTATTAGAATAAGTCATAATTCTCGTGTTGCGTGACTCAAATCAGTTTTCCTTTACAAGAAAAATGTGATAACTTATAAAAGATGCGTTGAATATTGGTTTGTGCTTTATGCAAACTTTACATCAAATGCTTTACTTAAGTCAGGTGTACATCCACATAAGTTCTGAAGTTGTTATTACTTTTATAAATATGGTTCATGCATATGATGTGTCGTGCTTTGATGTTGATGGAAATCAATAATCAAATACTTGACTATAGTGTCATGTACATTTATCATTTATTAAATGGTTATTAGTTCTATCTAAACATGTTTCACATATACTTGTACACAAGACACTATGCACATTCATATGGATATTATGCTTCTTACTCAGACGTGGTAGTCTGACTCATTCTGAATTAATATTTTCAGGAAAACAGTATGGCGAGCAATTGCGGTCATCGCTGCGGACAGTGCCATGTGACCATATCTTCTTCGGATGTTCTGAGGATTTTTGACTTGTAACAAATCTTTAAGTTGTATATGATAACTTGAAGTATTTCAATGCAAGAATTTTTTTTACTTAAATGCCTCGAGTATGTGCTATTACTTGTAACCCGGCCGAATAATTTGTCTAAAGATTTAATAAGGTTTTTCATTTGTGGTTTAGAAAAAAAAAATTTATTTCAAAATTTTAAAGCTAAATATTTGGGGCATTACAAAGGCAGTCAAAAAAATGTTATAGTGATTTAATCATGCATATATGTGTTCTAAGGCTGTAAAAAAAATCAAAGTGATTCAATCATGCACAAACGTGTTCTAAGGCTGTCAAAAAAATTTCAAAGTGATTCAATTGTGCATATACGTGTTCTATGGCTGTCAAAAAAATTTCATAGTTATTCAATCATGCGTATATATATTCTAAGGCTGTCAAAAAAAATTCAATCATGCATATATGAGTTCTAAGGCTGTCAAAAAAAATTTGTAGTGATTCAATCATGCTTATATATGTTCTAAGGCTGTCAAAAAAATTTTATAATGACTCAAACAAGCATATATGTGTTCTATTGTTGTCAATTTTTTTTTTATAGTGATTCAATCAAGTATATATGTGTTCGAAGGCTATCAAAAAAATTTCATAGTGATTCAATCATGCATATATGTGTTTTAAGGCTCTAAAAAAAAATTCATTGTGATTCAATCATCCATATATGTTTTCTAAGGCTGTCAAAAAAAACTCATAGTGATTCAATCTTGCATATATGTTTTCTAAGGCAGTCAAAAAAAATTCATAGTGATTCAATCTTGCATATATATTTTCTAAGGCTGTCAAAAAAATTTCCTAGTGATTCAATCTTGCATTTATGTGTATTAGGTTGTCAAAAAAATGTCAAAAGTAATTCAATCATGCATATATAAGTTCTAAGGCTATTAAAAAAATTTCAAAGTGATTCAATCATGTAAATATGTGTTCTAAGGTTGTCAAATAAATTTCATTGTGATTCAATCATGTGTATATGTGTTTTATGGTGGTAAAAAAAAAGTATAGTGATTCAATCATGCATATATTTGTTTTATTTCTGTCAAAAAAATTTCATAGTGAATCAATTTTGCATATATGTGTTATAAAGCTGTCAAGAAAATTTCATAGTGATTCAATCTTCCATATATGTGTTCTAAGGCTCTCAAAAAAAATTCATAATGATTTAATCATGCATATATTTGTACTATTGCTGTAAAAAAAAATTCATAGTGATTCAATCATGCATATATGTGTGATAAGGTTGTGAAAAAAATTTCATAGTGATTCAATAATGTATATATATGTTCTAAGGATGTAAAAAAAAATTATAGTGATTCA
Source organism: Nuphar pumila (assembly GCF_984573655.1). Taxonomy (NCBI): domain Eukaryota; kingdom Viridiplantae; phylum Streptophyta; class Magnoliopsida; order Nymphaeales; family Nymphaeaceae; genus Nuphar; species Nuphar pumila. Next base: position 80,097,561 of record NC_143253.1, read on the forward strand.
ATCATGAGTATATTTGTTTTATTGCTATCAAAAAAAAAATATAGTGATTCTATCATGCATATATCATTTCCAACATTGTCAAAACAATTCACAGTGATTTAATCATGCATATATGTGTTCTAAGGATGTAAAAAATATTTTATAGTGATTTAATCATGCATATATTTGTTATAAGTCTGTAAAAAAAATTTCATAGTGATTTAATCATGCATATATGTATTCTAAGACTGTAAAAAAAAGTTCATAGTGATTCAATCTTGCATATATATGTTCTAAGGCTGTCAAAAAAAATTTATAGTGATTCAATAAGCATACATATGTTCTAAGGCTGTCAAAATTTTTTATAGTGATTCAATCAAGCATATATTTGTACTATTGCTGTCAAAAAAATATCATAGTGATTCAATAATACATATATGTGTTGTAAGGTTGTAAAAAAAAATTCATAGTGATTCAATCTTGCATATATGTGTTCTAAGACTGTTAAATTTTTTTTATAGTGATTCAAATATGCATAAAAAAGTTTCATAGTGATTCAATCATGCATATACGTGTTCTAAGGCGGTCAAAAAAATTTCAATCATGTATATATGTTCTAAGGCTGTCAAAAAAATTCAATCATGCATATATGTATTCTAAGGTTGTCAAAAAAATTTCATAGTGATTCAATCATGCATATATGTGTTCTAAGGCTGTCAAACAAATTTCATCATGATTTAATCTTGCATATATGTGTTCTAAGGCTGTCAAAAAAAATTCATAGTGATTCAATCATACATATATGTGTTCTTAGTTTGTCAAAAAATTTTTATAGCGATTCAATCATGCTTATATTTCTGTTATTGCAGTAAAAAAAAAATTATAGTGATTCAATCATGCATATATGAGTTTTAAGGTTGTCAAAAAAATTCATAGTGATTCAATCATGCATATAAGTGTTCTAAGGCTGTCAAAAATATTTTACAGTGACTCAATCATGCATATATGTGTTATAAGTCTGTCAAAATTTTTATAGTGATTCAATCTTGCATATATGTGTTCTAAGGCGATCAAATAAATATCATAGTGATTCAATCCTACATATAATTGTTCTAAGGGTGTCAAGAAAATTTCAATCATGCATATATGTTCTAAGGCTGTGGAAAAAATTTCAATCATGCATATATGTGTTCTAAGGCTGTAAAAAAAAATCATAGTGATTCCATAATGCATATATACGTTCTAAGGCTTTCAAAAAAAAATTCAATCATTCATATATGAGTTCAAAGGCTGTCAAAAAAATTTCATAGTGATTGAATCATGCGTATATGTGTTCTAAGGCTGTCAAAAAACTTTAATAGTGATTCAATCATGCAAATATTTCTTCTATTCATTCAAACAAATTTCATAGTCATTCAGTCATGCGTATATGTGTTCTAAAGTAGTAAAAAAAAAATGGAGTGATTCAATCATGCATACATGTGCTCTAACACCGTAAAAAAAAAAATTATAGTGATTCAATCATGTATATATGTGTTCTAAGGCTTTAAAAAATAATTCATAGTGATTCAATCATGCATATAGGTGTTCTAAGGCTGTCAAAAAATTTTCAATCAAGCATATATGTTCTAAGATTATCAAAAACAATTCATAGTGATTTAATGATGTATATATATGTTCTAAGGTTGTCAAATTTTTTTTATAGAGATTCGTTTATGCATATATTGTTTTATAGCTATCAAAAAAATTTCGTAGTGATTCAATCATGCATATATATATTCTAAGGTTGTCAAAAAAAATTCGTAGTGATTCAATCATGCATATATGTGTTCTTAGGCTGTCAAAAAAATTTTGTAGTGATTCAATCATGCATATATGTATTCTAAAGCTGTAAAAAATATTTCATAGTGATTCAATCATGCATATATGTGTTCTAAAGCTGTTAAAAAAATTTCATAGTGATTCAATCAGGCATATACATGTTATAAGGCAGTCAAAAAAATTTCATACTGCATATATGTTATACGGCTATCAAAAACTTTTATAGTGATTTAATCATGTATATATATGTTCTAAGGTTGTCAATTTTTTTTTTTAGTCATTCAATCATGCATATATTTGTTTTATTGCTGTGAAAAAAATATGGTAGTGATTCAATCATGCATATATGTGTTCTAAGGCTGTCAAAAAAGTTCATAGTGATTCAATCAAGCGTATATGTGCTCTAAGACTGTCAAAAAAAGTTTGTAGTGATTCAATCATGCATATATATGTTCTAAGTCTGGCAAAAAAAATTCGTAGTGATTCAATTGTACATATATTGGTTCTAAGGCTGTCAAAAAAATTTCATAGTGATTCAATAAAGCGTATATGTGTTCTAAGGCTATAAAAAAAATTCATTGTGATTCAATCATGCATATAGATGTTCTAAGGCAGTTAAAAAAATTTTATAGTGATTCAATCATGCATATATTTGTACTGTTGCTGTAAAAAAAAATTTATGTGATTCAATCATGCATATATGTGTTCTAAGGTTGTCAAAAAAAAATTTATGTGATTCAATCATGCATATATGTGTTCTAAGGTAGTAAAAAAAAAATCATATTTACTCATTCATGAATATATGTGTTCTAATGTTGTAAAAAAAAATTGATAGAGATTCAATCATGCATATATGTGTTCTAAGGCTGTCAACAAAATTTCATAGTGATTCAATCATGCATATATGTGTTCTAAGGCTATAAAAAAAAATGTATTGATTCAATCATGTATATATGTGTTCTAAGGCAGTCAAAAAAATTTCCTATTGAGTCAATCATGCATATATGTGTTCTAAGGTTGTCAAAAAAATTTCATAGTGATTCAATCATGCATATATTTGTTCTATTGCCATCAAAAAAGATTTATAGTGATTCAATCATGCATATATGAGTTCTAAGGCAGTTAAAAAATTTTCATAGTGATTAAATCATGTATATATGTGTTCTAAGACTGTCAAAAAAAATTTGATAGTGATTCAATCAAGCATTTATCTGTTCTAAGGCACTCAAAAAAAATTTATAGTGATTCAATCATGCATATATGTGTTCTAAGGTTGTCAAAAAAATTTGTAGGGATTCAATCATGTATATTTGTGTTCTAAGGCTGTCAAAAAAATGTCGTAGTGAGTCAATCATGCATATATGTGTTCTAAGGCTATCAAAAAAATTTCATAGTGATTCAATCTTGCATATATGTGTTCTAAAGCTCTCAATTTTTTTTTTATAGTGATTGAATAAAGCATATATGTGTTCTAAGGCTGTCAAAAAAATTTCATAGTGATTCAATCATGCGTATATTTGTATTACTGCTTTAAAAAAAAATTCATTGTGATTCAATCAGGCATATATGTGTTTTAAGGCTGTCAAAAAATTTTCATAGTGATTCAATCTTACATATATGTGTTCTAAGGCTGTCAAATGTTTTTTATATTGATTGAATAAAGCATATATGTGTTCTAAGGCTGTCACAAAAATTACATAGTGATTCAATAATGCGTATATTTGTATTATTTCTGTCAAAAAAAATTCATTGTGATTCACTTAAAAACTTAGGCATGCGTACGCATTCTTGGTTATAGGACAAGAATGATTATGCGTGAAAATCAATACTTTATTTCTCTTCCATGAAAATTCTCTGTTAGGTGTGTCATCAATTGTTCTACGATAGTCGACAGTAGATTCAATTTTCTAAAATTAGGTGTACCATCATTAGTTCCATGATAAAACAATCATATATGATCCGGGTCCAATTATAGTGTAAGGCACAACTTCAGATCCACATAGATCCGAGCTACTGCCAGCCTTCATGCTTGAGGGCTGAACCCAAGTGGGCAAAACTCAGCCAAATTCTTCATGAGGCAGTCAAGTCTTGCGGGTCGGATCTACCCGCCAAGGCTTTCACCGTGGAAAAAAAATCAGGTCAAAGACACTCCTGATGGTACTGTCGTCAATGTCACCTTCAACGTCGTTCATTCATCGTTGCAGTGGATGGCAACCAAAACCCCTTTGTTAGACGTATCTTTTGGGCCGTCAGATAAACTGGCCCATTGACTAATTGGGTCAGATTTGGACTCTTGAAAACCTTATCCCGTGTGAGATCCACTTTCCTTTGTCTAAGGTTAACATAATTGTGGTGGTCCACAGCACACATCTTGAACCAATGGGGTTCCGCTTGTCTCAGTTAGTGCACGTCACCTTCTGTTGGGATGTTGCAAGTTCAGATCCAATGGTAGGGCTGTATAACCGGTGGGGGGTTCTGCCAAACCCCTGCTTGGGCTGTCAACAAAATTTCATACTGATTCATTCTTACGTATATGTGTTCTGAGTCTCTCAATTTTTTTTTAAAGTGATTCAACCACACATATATTTGTTCTATTGCTGTCAAAAAAGATTTATAGTGATTCAATCATGCATATGTGAGTTCTAAGGCTGTCAAAAAAATTTCATAGTGATTCAATCATGCATATATGTATTTTAAGGCTGCCAAAAAAATTTCATAGTGATTCAATCATGCATATATGTGTTATAAGGCTGTCACAAAAATTTCATTGTGATTTACTCATGCATATATTTGTTCTAAGGCTGTCAAAAAAAATTTATAGTGACTGAATCATGCATATATGTGTTTCTGTCAATAAAATTTCATAGCAATTCAATCTTGCACATATGTGTTTTAAATCTGTCAGAAAATTTTTATAGTTATTTAATTGTGCATATATTTGTTTGATTGCTGTCAAAAAAAATTCGTAGTAATTCAATCATGCTTGTATGTCTTCTAAGGCTGTAAAAAAATCATAGTGATTAAATCATGCGTATATCTGTTCTAAGGCTATCAAAAAATTTGTAGAGATTCAATCATGCGTATATGTGTTCTAAGGTGGTCAAAAAAAATTCGTAGTGATTCAATCTTGCATATATGTGTTATAAGTCAGTCAAAAAAAAATCATAGTGATTCAATCATGCATATATGTCTTCTAAGGCTCTCAAAAAAATTCCATATTGATTTAGTCTTGCATATATGTGTTCTAAGGCTGTCAAAAAAATTTCATAGTGATTGAATAAAGCATATATGTGATCTAATGCCGTAAAACAAAATTCATAGTGATTCAATCATACATTTATTTGTACTATTGATGTCAAAAAAAATTCATTGTTATTCAATCTTGCATATATGTGTTCTAAGGCTGTCAAAAAAAAATTCATAGTGATTCAATCTTGCATATATGTGTTCTAAGGTGTCACAAAAAAATCATAGTGATTCAGTAATGCATATATGTGTTGTAAGGTTGTCTAAAAAATTTCACAGTGATTCAATCATGCATATATGTGTTCTAAGGTTGCCAAAAATTTTTTATAGTGATTCAATCATGCCTATATTTTTTCTATTGCTATCAAAAAAGATTTATAGTGATTCAATCAACCATATGTGAGTTCTAAGGCAGTCAAAAAAAATTGTAGTGATTAAATCATGCATATATGTGTTCTAAGGCTGTCAAAAAAAAATTCATAGTGATTAAATCAAGCATTTATATGTTCTAAGGCTGTCAAAAAAATTTCTTAGTGATTCAATCTTGCATATATGTGTTCTAAGGCGATCAAATAAATATCATAGTGATTCAATCCTACATATAATTGTGTTCTAAGGCTGTCAAAAAAATATCGTAGTTACTCAATCATGCATATATGTGTTCTAAGGCTATCAAAAAAATTTTATTGTGATTCAATCCTGCATATATGTGTTCTAAGGCTGTCAAAATTTTGTTATAGTGATTGAATAAAGCATATATGTGTTCTAAGGCTGTCAAAAAAAATTCATAGTGATTAAATCATGAGTATATTTGTATTACTGCTGTAAAAAATTCATTGTGATTCAATCAGGCATATATGTGTTTTAAGGCTATCAAAAAGTTTTCGTAGTGATTCAATCTTACATATATGTGTTCTAAGGCTCTCAAAACATTTTTATAGTGATTGAATAAAGCATATATGTGTTCTAAGGCTGTCACAAAAATTACATAGTGATTCAATAATGCATATATTTATATTACTGCTGTAAAAAAAAATTCATTGTGATTCAATCAGGCACATATGTGTTTTAATGCTGTCAGCAAAATTTCATAGTGATTCAATCATGCCTATATTTTTTCTATTGCTATCAAAAAAGATTTATAGTGATTCAATCATGCATATGTGAGTTCTAAGGCAGTCAAAAAAAATTGTAGTGATCAAATCATTCATATATGTGTTCTAAGGCTGTCAAAAAAAAATTCATAGTGATTAAATCAAGCATTTATATGTTCTAAGGCTGTCAAAAAAATTTCTTAGTGATTCAATCTTGCATATATGTGTTCTAAGGCGATCAAATAAATATCATAGTGATTCAATCCTACATATAATTGTGTTCTAAGGCTGTCAAAAAAATATCGTAGTTACTCAATCATGCATATATGTGTTCTAAGGATATCAAAAAAATTTTATTGTGATTCAATCCTGCATATATGTGTTCTAAGGCTGTCAAAATTTTGTTATAGTGATTGAATAAAGCATATATGTGTTCTAAGGCTGTCAAAAAAAATTCATAGTGATTAAATCATGAGTATATTTGTATTACTGCTGTAAAAAATTCATTGTGATTCAATCTGGCATATATGTGTTTTAAGGCTATCAAAAAGTTTTCGTAGTGATTCAATCTTACATATATGTGTTCTAAGGCTCTCAAAACATTTTTATAGTGATTTAGTCTTACATATATGTGTTCTAAGGTTGTCACAAAAATTACATAGTGATTCAATAATGCATATATTTATATTACTGCTGTAAAAAAAAATTCATTGTGATTCAATCAGGCACATATGTGTTTTAATGCTGTCAGCAAAATTTCATACTGATTCAATCTAATATATATGTGTTCTGAGTCTGTCAATTTTTTTTTAAAGTGATTCAACCACACATATATTTGTTCTATTCCTGTCAAAAAAGATTTATAGTATTTCAATCATGCATATATGAGTTCTAAGGCTGTAAAAAAAAAATCATAGTGATTCAATCATGCATACATGTGTTCTAAGGCTGCCAAAAAAATTTCATAGTGATTCAATCATGCATATATGTGTTATAAGGCTGTCACAAAAATTTCATAGTGATTTACTCATGCATATATTTGTTCTAAGGCTGTCAAAAAAAAAATTATAGTGACCGAATCATGCATATATGTGTTTCTGTCAATAAAATTTCATAGTGATTCAATCTTGCATATATGTGTTTTAAATCTGTCAGAAAATTTTTATAGTTATTTAATAATGCATATATTTGTTTGATTGCTGTCAAAAAAATTACATAGTAATTCAATCATGCATGTATGTGTTCTAAGGCTGTAAAAAAAATCATAGTGATTAAATCATGCGTATATCTGTTCTAAGGCTATCAAAAAAAATTTGTAGAGATTCAATCATGCGTATATGTGTTCTAAGGTGGTCAAAAAAATTTCGTAGTGATTCAATCTTGCATTTATGGGTTATAAGTCTGTCAAAAAAAATCATAGTGATTCAATCATGCATATATGTCTTCTAAGGCTCTAAAAAAAAATCCATATTGATTTAGTCTTACATATATGTGTTCTAAGGCTGTCACAAAAATTACATAGTGATTCAATAATGCATATATTTATATTACTGCTGTAAAAAAAAATTCATTGTGATTCAATCAGGCACATATGTGTTTTAATGCTGTCAGCAAAATTTCATACTGATTCAATCTAATATATATGTGTTCTGAGTCTGTCAATTTTTTTTTAAAGTGATTCAACCACACATATATTTGTTCTATTCCTGTCAAAAAAGATTTATAGTATTTCAATCATGCATATATGAGTTCTAAGGATGTAAAAAAAAAATCATAGTGATTCAATCATACATACATGTGTTCTAAGGCTGCCAAAAAAATTTCATAGTGATTCAATCATGCATATATGTGTTATAAGGCTGTCACAAAAATTTCATAGTGATTTACTCATGCATATATTTGTTCTAAGGCTGTCAAAAAAAAATTATAGTGACCGAATCATGCATATATGTGTTTCTGTCAATAAAATTTCATAGTGATTCAATCTTGCATATATGTGTTTTAAATCTGTCAGAAAATTTTTATAGTTATTTAATAATGCATATATTTGTTTGATTGCTGTCAAAAAAATTACATAGTAATTCAATCATGCATGTATGTGTTCTAAGGCTGTAAAAAAAATCATAGTGATTAAATCATGCGTATATCTGTTCTAAGGCTATCAAAAAAATTTTGTAGAGATTCAATCATGCGTATATGTGTTCTAAGGTGGTCAAAACAATTTCGTAGTGATTCAATCTTGCATTTATGGGTTATAAGTCTATCAAAAAAAAATCATAGTGATTCAATCATGCATATATGTCTTCTAAGGCTCTAAAAAAAAATCCATATTGATTTAGTCTTACATATATGTGTTCTAAGGCTGTCACAAAAATTACATAGTGATTCAATAATGCATATATTTATATTACTGCTGTAAAAAAAAAATCATTGTGATTCAATCAGGCACATATGTGTTTTAATGCTGTCAACAAAATTTCATACTGATTCAATCTAATATATATGTGTTCTGAGTCTGTCAATTTTTTTTTAAAGTGATTCAACCACACATATATTTGTTCTATTCCTGTCAAAAAAGATTTATAGTATTTCAATCATGCATATATGAGTTATAAGGCTGTAAAAAAAAAATCATAGTGATTCAATCATGCATACATGTGTTCTAAGGCTGCCAAAAAAATTTCATAGTGATTCAATCATGCATATATGTGTTATAAGGCTGTCACAAAAATTTCATAGTGATTTACTCATGCATATATTTGCTCTAAGGCTGTCAAAAAAAAAATTATAGTGACCGAATCATGCATATATGTGTTTCTGTCAATAAAAATTCATAGCAATTCAATCTTTCATATATGTGTTTTAAATCTGTCAGAAAATTTTTATAGTTATTTAATTGTGCATATATTTGTTTGATTGCTGTCAAAAAAATTACATAGTAATTCAATCATGCTTGTATGTCTTCTAAGGCTGTAAAAAAAATCATAGTGATTAAATCATGCGTATATCTGTTCTAAGGCTATCAAAAAATTTGTAGAGATTCAATCATGCGTATATATGTTCTAAGGTGGTAAAAAAAAATTCGTAGTGATTCAATCTTGCATATATGTGTTATAAGTCTGTCAAAAAAAAATCATAGTGATTCAATCGTGCATATATGTCTTCTAAGGCTCTCAAAAAATTTCCATATTGATTTAGTCTTGCAAATATGTGTTCTAAGGCTGTCAAAAAAATTTCATAGTGATTCAATAAAGCATATATGTGATCTAATGCCGTAAAAAAAAATTCATATTGATTCAATCATGCATTTATTTGTACTATTGCTGTCAAAAAAATTTCATTGTTATTCAATCTTGTATATATGTGTTCTAAGTCTGTCAAAAAAAATTCATAGTGATTCAATCTTGCATATATGTGTTCTAAGGTGTCAAAAAAATTCATAGTGATTCAAACATGCGTATATTTGTTCTATTGCTATCAAAAAAGATTTTTAGTGATTCAATCATGCATATGTGAGTTCTAAGGCAGTCCAAAAAATTTTGTAGTGATTAAATCATGCATATATGTGTTCTAAGGCTGTCAAAAAAAAATTCATAGTGATTCAATCAAGCATTTATATGTTCTAAGGCTGTCAAAAAAATTTCATAGTGATTCAATCATGCATATATGTGTTATAAGGTTGTCAAAAAAAAATTGTAGGGATTCAATCATGTATATTTATGTTCTAAGGCTGTCAAAAAAATATCGTAGTGACTCAATCATGAATATATGTGTTCTAAGGCTATAAAAAAAAAATCATTCTGATTCAATCTTGCATATATGCATTCTAAGGCTGTCAAAATATTTTTATAGTGATTGAATAAAGCACATATGTGTTCTAAGGCTGTGAAAAAAATTTCATAGTGATTCAATCATGCGTATATTTGTATAAATGTTGTCAAAAAAATTTCATTGTGATTCAATCAGTCATATATGTGTTTTAAGGCTGTCAAAAAAGTTTCATAGTGATTCAAACTTATATAAATGTGTTGTAAGGCAGTCAAATTTCTTTTATAGTGATTGAATAAAGCATATATGTGTTCTAAGGCTGTCAAAAAAATTTCATAGTGATTTGATCATGCATATATTTGTATGACTGCTGTCAAAAAAATTTCATAGTGATTCAATCAGGCATATATGTGGTTTAAGATTGTCAAAAAAAATTCATAGTGATTCAATCTTACATATATGTGTTCTAAGTCTATCAAAAAAAATTTATAGTGATTCCATCATGCATATATTTGTGCTATTGCTGTCAAAAAATATTTATAGTGATTCAATCATGCATATATGAGTTCAAAGGCTGTCAAAAAAAATTCATAGTCATTCAATTATGCAATGATGTGTTCTAAGGCTGTCAAAAAAATTTCATAGTAGTTCAATCATGCATATATGTGTTCTAAGGCTGTCACAAAAATTTCATAGGGATTTACTCGTGCATATATTTGTTCTAAGGGTGTCAAAAAAAATTTATAGTGGTCGAATCATGCATATATGTGTTTTCAATCATGCATATGTTTGCTCTAAGGCTGTTAAAAAAAATCATAGTGATTCAATCTTGCATATATGTGTTTTAAATCTGTCAAAAAAAAATTAGTTATACAATAATGCATATATTTGTTTTGTTGTCGTCAAAAAAAATTTGTAGTAATTCAATCATGCATGTATGTGTTCTAAGGCTGTCAAAAAAAATCATAGTGATTAAATCATGCATATATCTGTTCTAAGGCTTCAAAAAAAAATTGTAGTGATTCAATCATGCATACATGTGTTCTAAGGCGGTCAAAGAAATTTCGTAGTGATTCAGTCTTGCATATATGTGTTATAAGTCTGTAAAAAAAATTCATAGTGATTCAATCATGCATATATGTTTTCTAAGGCTCTCAAAAAAATTCCATATTGATTTAGTCTTGCAAATATGTGTTCTAAGGCTGTCAAAAAAATTTCATAGTGATTCAATAAAGCATATATGTGATCTAATGCCGTAAAAAAAAATTCATACTGATTCAATCATGCATTTATTTGTACTATTGGTGTCAAAAAAATTTCATTGTTATTCAATCTTGCATATATGTGTTCTAAGTCTGTCAAAAAAAATTCATAGTGATTCAATCTTGCATATATGTGTTCTAAGGTGTCAAAAAAAATTCATAGTGATTCAAACATGTGTATATTTGTTCTATTGCTATCAAAAAAGATTTTTTGTGATTCAATCATGCATATGTGAGTTCTAAGGCAGTCAAAAAAATTTCATAGTGATTAAATCATGCATATATGTGTTCTAAGGCTGTTAAAAAAAAATTCATAGTGATTCAATCAAGCATTTATATGTTCTAAGGCTGTCAAAAAAATTCATAGTGATTCAATCATGCATATATGTGTTCTAAGGTTGTCAAAAAAAATTTGTATGGATTCAATCATGTATATTTGTGTTCTAAGGCTGTCAAAAAAATATCTTAGTGACTCAATCATGAATATATGTGTTCTAAGGCTATAAAAAAAAAATTCATTGTGATTCAATCTTGCATATATGTGTTCTAAGGCTGTGAAAAAAATTTCATAGTGATTCAATCATGCGTATATTTGTATTAGTGTTGTCAAAACAATTTCATTGTTTTTCAATCAGTCATATATGTGTTTTAAGGCTGTCAAAAAAATTTCATAGTGATTCAATCTTATATATATGTGTTCTAAGGCTGTCAAATTTTTTTTATAGTGATTGAATAAAGCATATATGTGTTCTAAGGCTGTAAAAAAAATTCATAGTGATTCAATCATGCATATATTTGTTTTACATTTGTCAAAAAAATTTCATAGTGATTCAATCAGGCATATATGTGGTTTAAGGCTGTCAAAAAAAATTCATAGTGATTCAATCTTACATATATGTGTTCTAAGTCTATCAAAAAAAATTTATAGTGATTCCAGCATGCATATATTTGTGCTATTGCTGTCAAAAAATATTTATAGTGATTCAATCAAGCATATGTGAGTTCAAAAGCTGTCAAACAAATTTCATAGTGATTCAATTATGCAAATATGTGTTCTAAGGCTGTCACAAAAATTTCATAGGGATTTACTTGTGCATATATTTGTTCTAAGGGTGTCAAAAAAATTTTATAGTGGCCGAATCATGCATATATGTGTTTTCAATCATGCATATGTTTGCTCTAAGGCTGTCAAAAAAAATCATAGTGATTCAATCTTGCATATATGTGTTTTAAATCTGTGAAAAAAAAATTTAGTTATTCAATAATGCATATATTAGTTTTATTGCTATCAAATATTTTTTTTAGTAATTCAATCATGCATGTATGTGTTCTATGGCTGTCAAAAAAAATCATAGTGATTAAATCATGCATATATCTGTTCTAAGGCTATCAAAAAAAATTTGTAGTGATTCAATCATGCATATATGTGTTATAAGTCTGTAAAAACAAAATCATAGTGATTCAAAAAAATTCCATATTGATTTAGTCTTGCAAATATGTTTTCTAATGCTATCAAAAAAATTTCATAGTGATTCAATAAAGCATATATGTGATCTAATGCCGTCAAAAGAATTTCATAGTGATTCAAACATGCATTTATTTGTACTATTGTTGTCAAAAAACATTTCATTGTTATTCAATCTTGCATATATGTGTTCTAAGGCGGTCAAAAAAATTTCATAGTGATTCAATCTTGCATATATGTGTTCTAAGGTGTCAAAAAAAATTCATAGTGATTCAATCATGCATATATTTGTACTATTGCTGTAAAAAAAAATTCATAGTGATTCAATCATGCAGATATGTGTGATAAGGTTGTGAAATTTTTTTTATAGTGATTCAATCATGCAAATATTTCTTCTATTCGATCAAACAAATTTCCTATTGATTCAATCATGCATATATGTGTTCTAAGGCTGTCAAAAAAAATTTATAGTGATTCAATCATGCATATATGTGTATTAAGGCTATAAAAAAAAATCGTAGTGATTCAACCATGCATATATGTGTTCTAAGGCTGTCAAAAAAAAAAATTTAGTGATTCAATCATGCATATATGTGTTCTAAGTCTTTCAAAAAATTTTAATAGTGATTCAATCATGCATATATGTGTCGTAAGGCAGTAAAAAAAGTTTCATAGTGATTCAATCTTGCATATATTGGTTCTAAGGGTGTCAAAAAAATTTCATAGTGATTCAACAAAGCATATATGTGTTCTAAGGCTGTCAAAAAAATTTCATAGTGATTTAATCATGCAAATATGTTTTCTAAGGCTGTCAAAAAAAAATCACAGTGATTCAATCTTGCATATATGTGTACTAAGGCTATCAAAAAAATTTCATAGTGATTCAATCATGCATATATTTGTCCTATTGCAGTCAATTTTTTTAAAACTATTCAATCTTGCATATATCTGTTCTACGGCTATAAAAAAAAATTCATAGTGATTCAATCATGCATATATCTGTTGTAAGGATGTCAAAAAAATTTCATAGTGACTCAATCATGCTTATATTTGTTCTAGGGCTGTCAAAACAATTTGATAGTGATTCAATCAAGCATATATGTGTTCTAAGGCTGCCAAAAAAAATTCATTGTGATTCAATAAGGCATATATATGTTCTAAGTCTGTCAAAAAAAATTCATAGTAATTTACTCATGCATATAGTTGTTCTAAGGTTGTAAAAAAAATTCATAGTGATTCAATCATGCGTATATGTGTTCTGAGGTTGTCAAAAAAATTTTGTAGTGATTCAATGTTGCACACACTCATATATGTGTTCTAAGGCTGTCAAAAAGTCATTGTGATTCAATCATGCATATATTTGTTCTAAGGATATAAAAAAAAATCATAGTGATTCAATCATGCACATATGTGTTTTCAATCATGCATATATGTGTTCTAAGGTTGTAAAAAAAAAAATCTTACATATGTGTGTTATATGCCTCTCAAAATATATTCATAGTGATTCAATCTTGCATATATGTGTTCTAAAGCTGTTAAAAAGATGCCAAAGTGATTTAATCATGCATATATGTGTTCTAAGGCTGCCAAAAAAATTTATAGTGATTTAATCTTGCATATATGTGTTCTAAGGCTGTCAAAAACATTTCATAGTGACTCAATCTTGTATATATGTGTTTTAATGCTGTGAAAAGCATTTCATAGTGACTCAATCATGTATATCCATGTTCAAAGGCTGTCAAAAAAATTTCAATCATGCATATATGTCCTAAGGCTATAAAAAAAAATTCAATCATGCATATATGTGTTCTAAGGCTGTCAAAAAATTTTCATAATGATTCAATCATTCATATATATGTTCTAAGGCTATCAAATAAAATTCAATCATGCTTATATGAGCTAAGGCTGTCAAATTTTTTTTACAGTGATTCAATCAAGTGTATTGGTGTTATAAGGTGGTCAAACCATTTTCTCAGTGATTTAATCATGTATATACCTGTTCTAAGTCTGTGAAAAAAATTTCATAGTGATTCACGCTTGCATATATGTGTTCTGAAGCTGTCAAAAAAAATTTGTAGTGATTCTATAAAGCATATATGTGTTATAAGTCTGTGAAAAAATTTCATAGAGATTCAATCATGCATATGTGTTCTAAGGCTGTCAAAAAAATTTCATAGTGATTCAATCTTCCATATATGTGTTCTAAGACTGTGAAAAAAGTTTCATAATGATTCAATAAAGCATATATGTGTTCTAAAGCTGTCATAAAAATTTCATTGTGAATCAATCATACATATATTTGTACTATTGCGGTCAAAAAAATTTCATTGTGATTCAATCATGTATATATACGTTCTAAGGCTGTCAAAAAATTTTTATAGTGATTCAATCTAGCATATATTTGTTTTTGGGCTGTCAAAAATTTTTTATAGTGATTAATTGTGCATATATTATTTCTATTGCTGTAAAAAAAAAAAATTAGTGATTAAATCATGAATATATATGTTCTAAGGCTGTCAAAAAAATTTCATAATGATTCAATCATGCATACATGTGTTCTGAGGCTATCAAAAAAATTTCATAGTGACTCAAGCATTCATATATGTGTTCTAATGTTGTAAAAAAAAATTCATAGTGATTCAATCATGCATATATGTGTTCTGAGGCTGTCAAAAAAATTTCATAGTGATTCAATCATGCATATATGTGTTCTAAAGCTGTCAAAAAAATTTCATAGTGATTCAATCACACATATATGTGTTTTGATGCTGTCAAAAACATTTTATAGTGATTCAATCATGCATATATGTGTTCTAAGGCTGTCAAAAAAATTTCAAAGTGATTCAATCATGCATATATGTGTTCTAAGGCTGTCAAAAAAATTTCTTAGTGATTCAATCTTGCATATATGTGTTTTTAATCACGCATATATGTGTTCTAAGGCTGTCAAAAAAATATCATAGTGGTTTAATCATGCATATATATGTTCTCTAAGGCTATTAGAAAATTTTATAGTGATTGAATCATGCATATATGTGCTGTAAGGATGTCAAAAAAATTTTATAGTGATTTAATCATGTATATATGTGCTCTAAGGCCGTCAAAAAAAATTAATCTTGCATATATGAGTTCTAAGGCTGTCAAAAAAAAATCATAGTGATTCAATCATGCGTATATATGTTCTGAGGCTGTAAAAAAAAAATTATTCACATATAAGCATGATTGAATCGCTATGCAATTTTGTTGAGAACCTTAGAACATATATATACATGATTGAATCACAATGAATTTTTTTTGACAGCCTTAGAACAAATATACGCATGATTGAATCACTATAAAAAATTTTTTACAGCCTTAGAACTCGTATATGCATGATTGAATTTTTTTTGACATCCTTAGAGCGTATATACGAATAGATTAAGAACACATATATGTATGATTGAATCACTACGAAATTTTTTTGACAGCCTTAGAACACATATATGCATGATTGAATGATTATGATTTTTTTTGACAGCCTTAGAACACATATATGCATGATTGAATCACTAAGAATTTTTTTTGACAACATTAAAATACATATATACATGATTGAGTCAATATGAAATTTTTTTGACAGCCTTAGAACATATATACGCATGATTGAATCACCATGAATTTTTTTTTATAACCTTAGAACACATACATGCATGATTGAATCACCATGAATTTTTTTTAAAACCTTAGAACACATACATGCATGATTGAATCACTATGAATTTTTTTTTACAGCCTTCAAACACATATATGCATGAATGAATCTCTACAAAATTTTAGTCATGCATATATGTGTTCTATGGCAATTAAAAAAATTTGTAGTGATTCAATCATGCATATATGTGTTCTATAGATGTCAAAATTTTTATAGTGATTCAATCACACATATATGTTCTAAGGCTGTCGATAAAATTTCAATCATGCATATATGTGTTCTAAAGCTGTCAAAAAAAAATCATAGTGATTCAACCATGTGTAAATGTGCAATAAAGCTATAAAAAAAATCATAGTGACTCAATCATGAAAGTATGTGTCCTAATGTTGTCAAAAAAAATTCATAGTGATTCAATCTTGCAAATATGTGTTCTAAGGCTGACAAAAAAAATTCATAGTGATTCAATCATGCATATATATGTTCCAAGGCTGTCAAAAAAATTTCACAATGATTCAATCTTGCATATATGTGTTCTAAAGCTGTCAAAAAAATTTCATAGTGATTCAATCATGCATATATGTGTTTTAAGTCTGTCATAAAAAAATCATAGTTATTCAATCTTGCATATATGTGTTCTATGGCTGTCAAAAAAAACTTATAGTTATTCAAACATGCATATATGAGTTCTAAGGTTGTCAAAAAATTTTCATAGCGATTCAATCAAGCATGTATGTGTTCTAAGGCTATCAAAAAAATTTCATAGTGATTCAATCTTGCATATAGGTATTCTAAGGCTGTCAAAAAAATTTCAACCATGAATATATGTTCTAAGGCTCTCAAAAATATTTCATAGTTATTCAATCTTGCAAATAAGTGTTCTAAGGCCGTCAAAAAAATTTCACAGTGATTCAGCCATGCATACATGTGTTATAAGGCTGTCAAAAAAATTTCATAGTGACTCAATCAAGCATATATGAGTTCTAAGGCTGTCAAATAAAATTCATAGCGATTCATTCAAGCATGTATGTGTTCTAAGGTTGTCAAAAAATTTTCATAGTGATGCAATCATGCCTATAAGTGTTCTAATGTTGTCAAAAAAAATTTATTGTGATTCAATCATGCAAATATGTGTTCTAAGGCTGATAAAAATATTTCATAGTGATTCAATCATGCATATATGTGTTCTAAGGCTATAAAAAAAATTCCATAGTGACTTAGTCATGCATATATGTGTTCTAAGGCTGTCAACAAAATTTTTAGTAATTCAAACTTGCATATATGTGCTCTAAGGTTGTGAACAAAAACTCATAGTGACTCAATCATGCTTATCTGTTTTCTAATGTTGCCAAAAAAATTATATAGTGATACAATCATGCATATATATGTGTTCTAATATTGTCCAAAAAAAATCATGTTGATTCAATCATGCATTTATTTGTTCAATCATGCATATATGTGTTCTAAGGCTGTAAAAAACATTTCACAGTGATTCAATCTTGCATATATGTGCTCTAATGTTGTAAAAAAAATTTCATACTGATTCAATCAAGCATATATGTGTTCTATGGCTGTCAAAATTTTTTTATTGTGATTCAATCATGCATATATGTGTTCTAATGCTGTAAAAAAAATTTATAATGATTCAATCATGGACATATTTATTCTAATGCTATAAAAAAATTCATAGTGATTCAATCATGCATATACGTATTTTAAGGCAGTCAAAAAATTTATGTTGTGTCTCAATCACGCATATTTGTGTTTTGTGGCTGTCAAAAAATTTCATAGTGGTTCAATCTTTCATGTTTGTGTTATACGGCTACCAAAAAAAAATCATAGTGATTCAATCATGGATATATGTGTTATAAGTCTGTAAAAAAAAATCATAGTTACTCAATCCAGCATATATGTGTTCTAACGTAGTCAAAAAAATTTCATAGTGATTCAATCTTGCACATGAAATTTTTTTGACCCCCTTAGAACATATATACGCATGATTGAATCACTATGAATTTTTTTCTATAACCTTAGAACACATACATGCATGATTGAGTCACTATGAATTTTTTTGAGAGACTTAGAACACATATATGCATGAATGAATCTCTACAAAATTTTAGTCATGCATATATGTGTTCTTGGGCTATTAAAAAATTTTGTAGTGACTCATGCATGCATATATGTGTTCTACGACTGTCAAAATTTTTATAGTGATTCAATCATGCATATATGTTCTAAGACTATTGAAAAATGTTCAATCATACATATATGTGTTCTAAAGCTGTCAAAAAATTTCATAGTGATTCAATCATGCGTATATGTGTTCTAAAGCTTTAAAAAAATTCATAGTGACTCAATCAAGCATGTATGTGTTCTAATATTGTCAACAAAATTTCATAGTGATTCAATCTTGCAAATAAGTGTTCTAAGGCTGACAAAAAAATTTCATAGTGATTCAATCATGCATATATGTGTTCTAAGGCTGTCAAAAAAATTTAACAAGGACTCAATCTTGCATATATGAGTTCTAAGGCTGTCAAAAAAATTTTATAGTGATTCAATCATGAATATATGTGCTTTAAGTTTGTCAAAAAAAATTCATAGTGATTCAATCATCCATATATGTGTTCTAAGGCTGTCAAAAAAACTTCATAGTGATTCAATCATGCATATATGTGTTCTAAGGCTGTCAAAAAAAATTTATAGTTATTCAAACATGCATATATGAGTTCTAAGGTTGTCAAAAAAATTTCATAGCAATTCAATCAGGCATGTATGTGTTATAAGGTTGTCAAAAAAAGTTCATAGTGATTCAATCTTGCATATAGGTATTGTAAGGCTGTCAAAAAAATCTCAATCATGCATATATGTTCTACGGATCTCAAAAAAATTTCATAGTGATTCAATCTTGCAAATAAGTGTTCTAAGGTCGTTAAAAAAATTTCACAATGATTTAACCATGCATACATGTGTTCTAAGGCTGTCAAAAAATTTTCATAGTGATTCAATCAAGCATATATGTGTTCTAAGGCTGTCAAAAAAAATTCATAGCGATTCATTCAAGCATATATGTGTTCTAAGGTTGTCAAAAAAATTTCATAGTGACGCAATCATGCCTATAAGAGCTCTAATGTTGTCAAAAAAAAATTATTGTGATTCAATCATGCATATATGTGTTCTAAGGCTGATAAAAATATTTCATAGTGATTCAATCATGCATATATGTGTTCTAAGGCTGTCAAAAAATTTCTTAGTGATTCAATCACGCATATATGTGTTCTAAGGCAGTCAAATTTTTTTTATAGTATTTCAAATTTGCATATATGTGTTCTAAGGCTATCAAAAAAAATTTATACTGACTGAATCATGCTCATCTGTGTTTTAATGTTGCCAAAAAAAATTCATAGTGATTCAATCATGGATATATGTGTTCTAAGGTTGTTTAAAAAAAATTATAGTGATTTAATCATGCATATATGTGTTCTAAGGGTATCAAAAAAATTTGATAGTGGTTTAATCATGAATATATATGTTCTAAGGCCGACAAAAAATTTTTATAGTAACTAAATCTATTATATATGTGTTCTAATGTTGTCAAAAAAATTTCAATTAGGCATATATATGCTCTAAGGCTGTCAAAAATCATGCATATATGTGTTCAAAGGATGTCAAAAATTTTTCATAGAGATTTAATCTTTCATATATGTTCTCAGGCTGTCAAAAAAAATTTATAGTGACTCAATCATGGTTATATGTGTTCTAATGTTGCCAAAAAAAAATCATAGTGACTCAATCAAGTATATATGTGTTCTAAGGCCGTCAAATTTTTTTTATAATGATTCAATCATGCATATATGTGTTCTAAGGCTGTCAAAAAAATTTCATTGTGATTCAATCATGCATATACGTGTTCTAAGGCTGTCAAAAAAATTTCATACTTATTCAATCATGTATATATGTATTCTATTGATTTCAAACAAAATTTATAGTCAATCAATCATGCATATATGTTCAAAGGCCGTCAAAAAAATTTTAGAGACATTCAATGATGCGTATATATATTCTAAGTCTGTCAAAAAAAAATCATAGTGACTGAATCATGCATATATTTGTTCTAAGGCTGTCAAAAAAATTTCAATCATGCATATATATGTTCTAAGGCTTTAAAAAAAAATTCATAGTGGCTCAATCATGCGTTTATATGTGTTCCAAGGCTGCCAAAAAAATTTCATAGTGACTCAATCAAGCATATATGTGTTCTAATGTTGTAAAAAAAAATTCATAGTAATTCAATCATGTATATATGGGTTATATGTTTGTCAAAATCATTTTATAGTGATTCAATCAAGCATATATGTGTTCTAACGCTGTAAAAAACATTTCATAGTTATTCAATCTTGCATATATTTGTTCTAAGGCTGTAAAAAAAAATCATTGTGATTTAGTCATGCATATATGTGCTCTAAGGCTGTCAAAAAAAATTCATAGTGATTTAATCATGCATATATGTGTTCTAAGGCTGTCAAAAAAAAATCATACGTATTCAATTATGCATATATGTGTTCTATTGATTCAATAAAAACATTGTAGTGATTCAATCATGCATATATGTGTTCTAAGGCTGTCACAAAAATTACATAGTGATTCAATCATGCATGTATGTGTTCTAAGGCTGTCAAAAATTTTTTATAGTGACTCAATTATGCATATATGTGTTCTAATTTTGCAAAAAAAAAATCATAGTGATTCGATCAAGTATATATGTGTTCTAAAGCCGTCAAAAAAAATCCATAGTGATGCAATCATGCATATATGTGTTCTAAGGCTGACAAAAAAATTTCATAGTGATTCAATCATGCATATATGTGTTCTATTGATTTCGAACAAAATTTGTAGTGACTCAATTACGCATATATTGTTTGAAGTCTGTCCAAAAACTTTCATAGTGATTCAATCATGCATATTTGTGTTCTAATGTTGTCAAATAAATTTCATAGTGATTCAATCAAGCATATATGTTCTAAGGCTGTCAAAAAAAATTTATAGTGATTTAATCAAGCATATTTGTTCTAAGGCTGTCAAAAAAATTTCAATAATGCATATATGTGTTCTAAGGCTGCCAATTTTTTTTTAAAATTACTCAATCTTGCATATATGTGTTCTGATGTTGTCAAATAAATTTCATAGTGATTCAATCATCCATATATGTGTTCTAAGGTTGTCAAAAAAATATATAATGATTCAATCATTTATATTTTTATTCTAATGCTGTAAAAAAAATTTATTGTGATTCAATCATGCATATGTGTTCTAAGGCTCACAGCAAAATTTGATAGTGATTCAATCATGCATATATGTATTCTAAGGCAGTCAAAAAATTTATGTTGTGTCTCAATCATGCATATATGTCAAAAAAATATCGTACTGAGTCAATCTTGCATATATGTGTTAGACGGTTACCCACAAAAATCATAGTGATTCAATCATGCATATATATATTCTAAGTTTGTCAAAAAAATGTCATAGTGATTCAATCAAGCATATATGTGTTCTAAGGCTGTCAAAAAATTTCATAGTGATTCACTCTTACATAAATGTGTTCTATGGTTGTCAAAAAAATGTAATAGTGATTCAATCTTGCATATATGTGTTCTAAGTCTGAAAAAAAAATCATAGTGATTCAATCCAGCATATATGTGTTCTAACACTGTCAAAAAAATTTCATAGTGATTCAATCTTGCATATATGTGTTCTAAGGTTGTTAAAAAAAAATTATAGTGATTCAATCTTGCATATATAAGTTCGAAAGTTGTCAAAAAAATTCATAGTGATTCTATCAAGCACTTATGTGTTCTAAGGCAGTCAAAAAACTTTCATAGTGATTCAATCATGCATGTATTTGTTCTATGGCTGTCAATTTTTTTTATAGTGATTCAATCATGCATATATTTGTTCTATTGTTGTTAAAAAATTTTTACAGTCATTCAATCATGCATATATGTGTTCTAAGGCTGTCAAAAAAATTTCATAGTGATTCAGTCATGAATATATGTGTTCCAAGGCTGTCAAAATTTTTTTGTAGTGATTTAGTCATGCATAAATGTGTTCTATCGGTGTTAAGAAAATTTCATAGAGGTTCAATAATGCATATATGTGTTCTATGGGTGTTAAGAAAATTTCATAGTGATTCAATCTTGCATATGTGTTCTAAGGCTCTCAAAAGAAATTCATAGTGGTTAAATCGTGCATATATATAATCTAAGGCTGTCAAAAAAAATTTATTGTGATTCAATCATGCATATATTTGTTCTATTGCTATCAAAAATAATTTGTTGTGATTCAATCATGCACATATGTGTTCAAAAGGTGTAAAAAAAAATTTGTAGTGATTGAATCTTGTATATATTTGTTCTGAGGGTAATAAAAAAAATTTGTAGTGATACAATTTTGCATATATTTGTTCCAAGCCTATCAAAAAAAATTCACAGAGATTCAATCATGCATATATGTGTTCGAAGGCTGTCAAAAACAATTCATAGTGATTAAATCAAGCATATATATGTTCTAAGGCTGTCGAAAAAATTTCAGAGTGATTCAATCATGTTATATGTGTTCTAAGGCTGTCAAAAAAAGGTAATAGTGACTCCATCAAGCATATATGTGTTTTAAGGCAGTAAAAAAAATTCATAGTGATTATATCAAGCATATATGTGTTCTAAGAATGTCAAAAAAAATCCACAATGATTCAATCATGCATACATGTGTTCTACGTTTGTCAAAAAAATTATATAGTGATTCAATCATGAATATATGTGTTCTAAAGCTGTCCAAAAAAATTTATAGTGATTCAATCATGCATATGTATTCTAAGGTTGTCAAAAATTTTTTATAGTGATTCAATCATGCATATATGCATGCTGATGCAGTAAAAAAAATTTTATACTCAATCAATCATGCATGTATTTATTTTATAGCTATCAAAAAAATTTCATAGTGATTCAATCATACATGTGTGTGTTCTAAGGTTGTCAAAAAAAATTCATAGTGATTCAATCTTTGATATATGTGTTTTAAGGCTGTCAAAAAAATTTCATAGTGATTGAATCTTGCATATATGTTTTCTAAGGCACTAAAAAGAAAATTATAGTGATTGAATAATGTATATATGTGTGCTAAGGCTGTCAAAAAAATTTACAGTGAATCAATCATACATGTATTTGTTTTATTGCTATAAAAAAAATTTCATAGTGATTCAATCATGCATAAGTGTGTTCTAAGGCTGTCAAAAATATTTCATAGTAACTTAATCAAGCATATAAGTCTTCTATGGCTGTCAAAAAAATTTTGTGGTGATTCAATCATGCACACATGTGTTCTAAGGTGGTCCAAAAAATTTCATAGTGATTCAATCATGCATGTATGTGTTCTATGCTGTTAAAAAAAATTCATAGTGATTCAATTGCGCATGTATGTGTTCTAAGGGTGTCAAAAAAAATTAAAGTGATTTAATTTTGCTTATATGTGTTTGAAGCCTGTAAAAAAAAATTGATAATGATTTATTAATGCATATATGTGTTCTATGGCTGCCAAAAAATTTTTATTGTGATTTCATCATGTATATATGTTCTAAGGCAGTAAAAAAAAATTCATAGTGATTCAATCACCCATATATGTGTTCTAAGGATGTAAAAAAAAAATTATAGTGATTCAATCATGCATATATGTGTTCTAAGGCAGGCAAAAAATTTTTGTAGTGATTCAATCATGCATATATGTGTTCAAAGGCTGTCAAAAAAAATTTAGTGATTCAATCTTGTATGTATGTGTTCTATGCTGTCAAAAAAATTTCATAGTGATTCAATCACGCATGTATATGTTCTGAGGCTGTCAAATTTTTTTTATAGTGAATCAATCATATATATAAGTGTGCTAACGCTGTCAAAAATATTTCATAGTGTTTCAATCAAGCATATATGTGTTCTAAGGTTATCAAATTTTTTATAGTGATTTAATCACGCATGTTTTTGTTCTAAGGCTATCAAAAAAAATTCATAGTGATTCAATCACGCATGTTTGTGTTCTAAGGCTATCAAAAGAAATTCATAGTGATTCAATCATGCATGTTTGTGTTCTAAGGCTATCAAAAGAAATTCATAGTGATTCAATCATGCATAAATGTATTCTAACGATGTCAAAAAAAATTCCTAGTGATTCAATCATGCATATATGTGTTTTAAGGCTGTCAAAAAAATTTCATAGTGATTCAATCATGTGTGTATTTTTTCTAAGGCTGCCAAAAAAATTTCATAGTGACTCAGTCATGTATATATGTGTTCTAATGTTGTCCAAAAAAAATCATGTTGATTCAATCATGCATATATTTGTTCTAAGGCTATCAAAAATATTTTGTAGTGATTCAATCATGCATATATGTGTTCTAAGGCAGAAAAAAACATTTCATAGTGATTCAATCTTGCATATATGTGTTCTAATGTTGTAAAAAAAAATTCATAGTGATTCAATCAAGCATGTATGTGTTCTATGGCTGTCAAAATTTTTTTATAGTGATTCAATCATGCATATATGTGTTCTAAGGCTCACAAAAAAAATTCATAGTGATTCAATCATGCGTATATGTATTCTAAGGCAGTCAAAAAATGTATGTTGTGTCTCAATCACGCTTATATGCGTTTTGTGGCTGTCAAAAAAATTTCATAGTGATTCAATCTTGCACGTATGTGTTATACGACTACCAAGAAAAAATCATAGTGATTCAATCATGCATATATGTGCTATATGTCTGTAAAAAATTATCATAGTGACTTAATCCAGCATATATGTGTTCTGACACAGTAAAAAAGCTTCATAGTGATTTAATCTTGCATAATTGTGCTCTAAGGTTGTAAAAAAAAATTCAATATGATTCAATCTTGCGTATATGTGTTCTAAAAATGTAAAAGAAAATTCATAGTGATTCTATCAAGCACATATGTGTTCTAAGACAGTCAAAAAACTTTCATAGTGATTCAATCACGCTTATCTGTGTTCTGAGGCTGTCAAAAAAATTTATAGTGATTCAATCATGCATATATTTGTTCTATTGCAATTAATTTTTTTTTGCAGTAATTCATTCATGCATATATGTGTTCTAAGTCTGTCAAAAAAAATTCATTGCGATTCAGTCATGGATATATGTGTTCTAAGGCTGTCAAAAAATTTTATAGTGATTCAATCACGCATATATGTGTTCTATGGGTGTTAAGAAAATTTCATAGAGATTCGATCATGCATATATGTGTTCTATGGGTGTCTAGAAAATTCCAGAGTGATTCAATCATGCATATATGTGTTCTAAGGCTCTCAAAAAAATTTCATAGTGAACAATCATGCATATATGTATTCTATGGTTGTCAAAATTTTTTTATAGTGATTCAATCATGCATATATGAGTTCTAAGGCTGTCAAAAAAATTTCAAGGTGATTCAATCATGCACATATGTGTTCTAAAGCTGTCAAAAAAAATTCATAGTGATTCAATAGTGCATATATTTGTTCTAAGGCTGTCAAAAAAAATATGTAGTGATACAATTTTGCAAATATATGTTCCAAGACTATAAAAAAGATTTCATAGAGATTCAATCATGCATATATGTGTTCTAAGGCTGTCAAAAAAAATTCGTAGGGATTTAATCCTGCATATATATGTTCGAAGGATGTCAAACAATTTTCATAGAGATTTTATCACACATATATGTCTTCTAAGGATGTCAAAAAAATTTAATAGTGATTCAATCATGGATATATGTGTTCTAAGGTTGTCAAAAAATAATTATAGCGATTCAATCATGCATATAATTGTTCAAAGGCTGTCCAAAAAAATGTATAGTGATTCAATCATGCATAAGTACTCTAAGGCTTTCAAAAAAAATTTATAGTGATTCAATCATTCATATATGTGTGCTGATAGAGTAAAAAAAAATTATAGTGGATCAATCATGCATGTATTTGTTTTATAGCTATTAAAAAATTTCATAGTCATTCAATCATGCATGTGTGTGTTCTAAGGCTGTCAAAATTTTTTTATAGTGATTCAATCTTGGATATATGTGTTCTAAGGCTGTCAAAAAAATTTCATAGTGGTTCAATCTTGCACATGTGTTATAAGGCTGTCAAAAAAATGTCATAGTGATTCAATCATTCATATATGTGTTCTAATGCTGTAAAAAAAAATTATAGTGATTCAATCATGAATATATGTGTTCTAAGGCTGTCAAAAATTTTTTTTAGTGCTTCAATCACGCATAAATGTGTTCTATCGGTGTTAAGAAAATTTCATAGAGATTCAATCATGCATATATGTGTTCTATGGGTGTTAAAAAACTTTCATAGTGAATCAATCTTGCATATATGTGTTCTAAGGCTCTCAGAAAAATTTCATAGTGGTTAAATCATGCATATATATAATCTAAGGCTGTCAAAAGAATTTTATAGTGATTCAATTGTGCATATATTTGTTCTATTGCTATCAAAAATAATTTGTTGTGATTCAATCATGCACATATGTGTTCAAAAGCTGTCAAAAAAGGTTTGTAGTGATTGAATCTTGCATATATTTGTTCTGAGGCTAATAAAAAAATTTTGTAGTGATAGAATTTTGCATATATTTGTTCCAAGCCTATCAAAAAAATTTCATAGAGATTCAATCATGCATATATGTGTTCTAATGTTGTCAAAAAAATTTCATAGTGATTCAATCAAGCATGTATGTGTTCTATGGCTGTCAAAAAAAATTTATATTTATTCAATCATGCATATATGTGTTCTAAGGCTCACAAAAAAATTTCATAGTGATTCAATCATGCGTATATGTATTCTAAGGCCTTTTGGGCTCACAAATGCACCAGCAGCATTCATGGACTTGATGAATCGCATCTTCCGTCCGTTTGTGGATACGTTTGTGATCGTATTCATCGATGACATCTTGATCTACTCAGAGACCCCTGAGCAGCACCGAGAGCATCTGCGTATTGTGTTGGGAGTACTTCGAGAGCACAGATTGTTCGCCAAGTTCTCCAAGTGCGAGTTTTGGCTTCGGCGAGTCATGTTTTTGGGTCATGTGATATCCAGTGATGGTGTGTCAGTTGATCCAGCGAAGGTCGACGCAGTGTTGGACTGGAAGCAGCCTCAGTCTGTTACAGACATCCGTAGTTTTCTCGGGTTAGCTGGATATTACCGGCGTTTTATACAGGACTTTTCCAGGATCGCGCTTCCTTTGACGAAGCTTCTGCGTAAGGGAGTCAAGTTCGAATGGACTGACTCTTGCGAAGAGAGTTTCCAGATCCTGAAGACGAAGCTGACTACCTCTCCGGTATTAGCTTTACCTTCTGGTCGAGGCGGCTTTGTGGTGTACACAGACGCCTCAGGTACAGGTTTGGGATGCGTGCTCATGCAGCACAGTCGTGTTATTGCGTATGCTTCGCGGCAGCTGAAGATTCATGAGAGAAATTACCCGACTCATGATTTGGAGTTAGCAGCTGTGGTGTTCGCCTTGAAGTCCTGGCGACACTATCTGTACGGAGATACATTTGAGGTCTTTTCTGACCACAAGAGTCTCAAGTATTTGTTTTCCCAGAAGGAATTGAATATGAGACAGCGTCGTTGGCTCGAGTTTATCAAGGACTATGAGTTTACGTTGTCTTACCACCCTGGTAAGGCGAACGTCGTTGCAGATGCGCTTAGTCGCAAATCGAGCAGTGTTCTAGCCAGTCTTGTGTGGAGCCAGAAATTGATCGAAGATTTCGTGGCTTGGAAGCCATTCGCGATCGGAGGCGGAACGATCAGATTGTCGGGGTTGGCCATTCGATCGGAATTCTTGCCTAAGGTTATCGAGGCGCAGAAGCGGAATGCTCAATATCAGAAGTTTGTCGACCGAGCTCGTGAAGAGGGCTCAATCTTCCGTGTTGATGACGGCGGTTGTATCCGCATGAAGGATCGACTTTGGGTACCGAGTGACCCTGAGTTGAGGAAGGAGATTCTCGATGAGGCACATCTGTCAAAGTACACCGTCCATCCTGGTGGTACTAAGATGTTTAAGGACCTTCAGCGAAGGTATTGGTGGAACGGGATGAAGCGTGAAGTCGCAGCGTATGTATCGAGGTGTTTGACTTGTCAGCAAATCAAGATCGAGCACCAACGTCCCGGTGGCACCATGCAGAGGATTGAGATTCCTCAGTGGAAATGGGAGGATATCACGATGGATTTCGTGGTAGGTTTACCGCGAACCAGGCGAAAGCACGATGCGATATGGGTGATTGTGGACAGACTCACCAAGTCTGCTCACTTCTTACCTATCCGGATCAGTCAGCCGCTTGAGAGCTTAGCAGACTTGTATATCCGAGAGATTATACGGCTACATGGTGTACCTACATCTATCATTTCGGATCGTGATCCCAGATTCACGTCGCGATTGTGGGGCCAATTGCAGTCAGCTTTGGGAACGAAGTTGAAGTTCAGTACCGCTTTTCACCCTCAGACTGATGGCCAGTCAGAGAGAACGATTCAGACGCTTGAAGATATGTTGCGGGCTTGTATGCTCGACTGGAAGGGTGAATGGGATTCACATTTGTGTTTGGTCGAGTTTGCCTACAACAATAGTTATCACGCTAGTATCGGGATGGCTCCGTACGAGGCTTTGTACGGGAGACCTTGCCGATCACCGTCATATTGGGACGATATCAGCGATCGATCCAGTGAGTCGCCGATTGTTCTTCAGCACTACACTCAGCAAGTGCAGAAGATCCGAGAACGTCTGAAGGCAGCTCAGGACAGACAGAAGAGTTACGCCGATAAGAGGCGGCGAGAGCTACAGTTTGATGTCGATGACATGGTTTTTGTGAAGGTATCCCCGACGAAGAGCATCTTTCGTTTCGGAAAGAAAGGAAAGTTGAGTCCTAGATACATGGGGCCGTTCAGGATCCTTGAGAGGATCGGTGGAGCAGCCTATCGGATTGAGCTACCGCAGCAGTATGCTCAAATTCATAATGTTTTTCACGTGTCGATGCTGAGGAAGTATGTTCCGGACCCATCACACATTATCCGATACGAAGAAGTCGAAGTGCAAGAGGACTTAACTGTGGCCGAGAGACCTGTTGAGATCGTCGATCGTCGCGACCAGGTTCTGCGTACCAAGACCATTCCGTTGGTTAAGGTACGGTGGCAACACCATGGCATTGAAGAATGCACCTGGGAGCCAGAGGCCAGTATGAGAGAGAAATACCCTGATCTTTTTGTAGCGTAGCGTTCGTGATTTCGCGGACGAAATCCCCTTTTAGAAGGGAAGGATGTAAGCCCCACTGTTTTTCTAGAGGATTTTAGTTGGAATATATTTTCATTGTTGGAAAATTCCTTGTTCAGCACGAGCATTGCTCATGAATCTGGCAAATTATCGCCTTTTGAGGTTCTGAATCGCGTAGACTCGCTCTACGAGGCGATTCAGGGCAAATCGCTGCGAGTCAAATCTCAATACTTGTAGAGTCGATTTATATTATATTCGTTTGGGTTCGTTTCGAATTTGGAACCTAAACGAGAAAAATATCTTGTTATTTCACGGGTTTTGGCGAAAAAGGGTATATCGGTAATTATGAGTCGTACCGAGGCCCAATTTCGTAGAAATTAGGGAATTAAATATACTTTATTATAATTTAAGCCTTAAGTCATGAAATGTAATTTAAAAATTCAATTTTTAAATTAATTTAAACATGTCCATTTAAATAACAAGTAAATGGGTTTTTTTTTTTTTCATAAGTGAATTGTAAATTTAATAAAACCTAGATATAGTTTTTCCAAAAATATTTTTAAAGAGGTTGGTTTTGGGCATTATAGAGGTGGTGGGCATGGGCCCCACCTCAGCCCAAAGTTTTTTTCAAAATAGAAATAAAGGTAATATTTCAAAAAGCTTCCTTTTTGAAAGGCTTTTGAAAAAAAAAAAAAACATGCAAAATGTAGACTTTGGGGTTGGGTTTGGGCATTTGAAAAAGTAGTTGGAGAAAATCCAACGACTTTTTCAAATGGGCTGGGCACCCCTTAGGGGGTAGCCCCTAACCCCATTTAATGCTTTTAAAAAAAAAAAAAAAAAAAAGAAAAACGTATTTTCTTTTGGCTTGGAGTGTTGGCTTTGAAAAGTCAAAGCCAACCACTCCCCTTGAATCAAGGGGAGTGGTTGGGGGTGGTTGGGGGCCAGCCCTTGACCCCCTTTGACCCTCTTTGCTGGGATTAGGGAGGGGATTGAGGGGGACCCTCCATCTCCCCTCCTTTACTCCCCACCCCTCATCACCCTCACCTCCTCTTTAAGTGGAAAGAAAGGGAAGAGAGAGGGTCGATACCCTCTCCCTTCTCCTCTCTCCCTTCTTCACTCTCCAGCAGCTCCCCTCTTCTCCCTTCCTCCCTCCCTCACGTTGCAGCTGCTTCAGCTGGGCCAACCCAGCACAAGGTGAGCCTTCCTCCATACTTGTCCATTTTTTTGTTTAAGTTGTTAATTGTTTGCCTCTTTGTTTTGGTGTGTGACTTCCGGTTTGGGGTTTGGACCCAACTCACTATGAAGCACACATGGTGCAGTAGGTTCACGGGCGGGTTAAACCCACAAGGTGATGGGGAAACCTCTGGTTTCCCCATTCTTGTTTGATCCCAGCATTCAAAAAAAAAAATTCGTCATTTCTTTCCTCGTTTTTCCGAGTTCTCAGAGAACCCTTCGGTAAAATGAGCGTATCTCCCTGGATACATGTCGAAAAGGAGAGTTTTTGGACATTTCGAAAATCTAAGACAGAGCTCCACAATTTTGTAGTTTTTCATTTCTGCTGATTCGGCTTGCAGAGCTGACAAAAATCAGCATCATGGTCTGACACATTTTTCCCGTCAGCAACCCAGAAACGTCTTGAGTGACGCCTGGTTTTCCGGCGTTATCTCCTGAACCGTATGTCCATTTTCAGATTTCTTGAATGCTGTAGAAAGATGACGAAACCCTCTACGACTTTCATTTTTAGCACTTTGGCCGGAGCAGCCTGTATACTGCCGTAAAACGGCATCCTTTCAGCTGCAAGTTTTGAAGTATATAAATATATATACATAAGTATATAGTTGCAAATTTTTTTATATGTAACGCCCCCTTGAGGGGGCTTCTCTTCGTTGGGTGGCTGGGCTGGGCTCTTTTGCAGCCAGCCCAGACCCTGGTGGGGTTTCGTTGGGCCCCATGGCCCCGTGGTTGCTGCAGCCAAGCCCCGGACTGACCGTTGACTGGTCAGTCCAGGCTTGTTTGGGACGCACCTACCTTGGTGGTGCGTCGGGCCCTAGCATGGCCTGGTCTGGACCCATATGTGGGTCAGACCAAGGGGTTCAGACCCCCAGTTTGAGGCCTTCTGACCTAGCCTGGTCTGGACCCACTGGGTCCAGACCGTGACCCCTTGGGCGGCGTCCCTTGATGCGGGCGCTGGGCGCACCCTTGGTGCGGGTGTGAGCCTAGCCGGCGCCCTGGTCTGAGCCCACCCTAGGGACAGACCAGGGACTATGGCTGGGCACACTTTTGTGTGCCCCAGCCTGCCTTAGCTCAGCTGGGCCTAGACCCGCAGGGTCTGGGCCAAGCTGTTTTGGCCAAGCCCTTGGCTTTTGGGCTAGCCGCACCACATGTGGGCGTCGGCTAAGCCCTGCCCGTTGGACTGAACCCATTAGGGTGCAGACCAGGGGCTCCCTAGTGACCCTAGTGGGTCTGATCCTCGTTGGATCAGACCTGCTAGGAGGTCTGGGTCTGGTCCCTTTTGGGCCTGGTGTCGCCGAGTCGCTAAGGTGCTCCCTTGGCGGCTAGCCGGGTGCGGGTGCACCCGGGCGTGCTCGGCATCGTGGTGGCCCGTGCTGCAGCCTAGCAGCGCATGGTCTGCACGTAGTGTGCAGACCATGGTGGCTATGGGACCAGGTGGCCGTAGGCTGCGGGTCCCACAAGGGCCGTGCCTTGGTTTTCTTTGGCGCCAAGCTTGGCACCGGGCGCTAAGGCACCCATTAGCCTTGGCATCGTTGGGCAGTCACGAGCGGGACCCCCAGCTCGTGGTCTGCACCATTAGCAGACTCAGATGGGTCATTATGATGCCCATTGAGTTTCCACGGATGTCCTTGGGGGGGGGGGGGGGGGGCGGCAATTGTCCCTCTCGTCGCCAAGCGGGTTTGGCCCGGTTAGCGACAATGTTTGTTTTGAGCAACAATGTCGTTGCAACCGCGGATTAGAGTGCTTATACCCCGCTGACCACCCTGGCAGCAAGATGTTTGTGTTGTGACTTATGTCACAGTACACGTTTGCGTGTACTTCGCTTGTTTTCGTCGGACGCTTGCAGCGATTGGCGCGTTGTGCCCCGATTTCGCGGGCAGAGTGCAACTATACTCTGGTAGCGGCGATGTGATTTTCCATCCGGATGGGACTATTGTTGATCTCGCTCTCGACACACTTGGGTGTCAACTCTGCGATGATCCTGCGCCGATGGCCTCGCCATGCGAGTTTTGCCGCAGTGTGAGGGTTGAAATACGCATATTGGGAAATACGTATTTCAAGCCCTGGTCGCTCCTCGCTCATACAGTGAGCATCGTATATGTATTTTGAGCCTTGTGCCGCTCAGAATTTGTAGTTGCGACACTTTACTAATTTGTTGGCGTATCGTCGCTCACGGCACGATACTTGTGCGAGATTATAATTTTGTGGGTTTTCGTGTTTCGCACATACACGTTGGCACATCTCGCCACGTATGTCACAGGATTTTGATTGTCGAGTTTACATTTGGTTGGTTCCCCTTTCGTATATCGATGGTTATGCGCTGCACCAGAGGGTGCTTTAGACTCGACATGTCACGCACTTGAAAAGAACTGAAAACACTGTAGGGTTCAACACCTTAAACCTGTTGAGGTTTTGAGACTCGGTTGGAGTCTACGGGCAATGGCCCGGGTTCGTGAGAATGTGCTCACATGTTCGTGTCACCCTAGGCATAAAATAAAATGGTATAATATCGTCTTCACAGGCGGTGTGCTCGTGGTGGCCGTGTGAGGCTGAGCACGTGAATGGGCAGGCCAAGTCCTCGTTTGCGTACCCCGCGGGGACCACGAGGCACGACTACCTCGAGAGGAGGTATGACTTGAAGTTGAGCCTAAATAAGATAAACCTGTCGCGCCCCATTCACAATTTGGTCACCCAGGGAGAGGGTGAATGGTATATCCCCGAGTGACGTGTCGTTACTACGACTTGTTCTTTAGAGGAGCCGATATGCCCTCGGACCTCCAGTCACTCGGAGTTAGGGAGGTCAAGGTACCCTCTGCAGGGACCTTTACTACTGCAGTAGTACTGATTGCAATCCTTTACCCCTGCGAAAGGTTTCTCCTGGCTGCGTGTCGCCCGCAGGTGGTTTTCTCGTTCTGTAGCATCCCCGGTTACCATATTAGAAATTGAATAACCGACGCCGGGTGGATGTCTCACAGAACTCGAGGGTTTTTCCTTCGCGTACCCGGAGGAGGTAATAAGAAGAACATAAGGACTAACCAAACAGACTGACTTACTGTAGTTGTTACTCTAGAGCAGTATAGACTTTTGTTTCAGTTGCTACACTCTGTTGTTTAGTCCTGTTTCGTTACTTCAGTTGTTGCACTGTTACTCACTGGTAGTTTTATAGTCTTGTGGCACATGCACTTACCTGTCACGCACTTGTACTTTTATGTAAATGTTTCTTATAGTTCCATCATGTTAGTTATAGTCTGGTACTTAGCGCACTTGTAGCATGCTGCTTACTTTCTGCTTTTCCAAAAAAAAAAAAAAATGATATGCATGGATGGTTTGTCTCACCAGCTCGCAAGAGTATTGACCCCGTTTTATGGGGATGCAGGTGACGAGTAGACGCAGCGCGATGCGACGGCGCACAGCAGAAGCCTTGAGACCCACACTTTGCAGCAGATTCTGGCTTCTTCTGGTTTTGGGGTTTGAGGGGTTGTACCTCTCCTTTTTGGGAGACTGTTCCTTTTTGTACCCAGTCTCGTTTTTGTATCATTGTAACTATTGTGGAAATGAAGAATACTTTATTTGTCTACTGTGGTTTGGTTTTCTCACTGTGGCTCGCTCAGACTTGCGACCCTTACTTTACCCCCTTGTTTTCCCTCCTTTACTTCCGCTAGTGGTTTTTCCCTCTGTATATCCTTCAAAAAATTTTTTTTTTTTTTTTTTGCTCAAAAACTCATGGTTTTTACAAGGTCGGGGTTTGGGGCGTCACAGAGATTGGTATCAAAGCTGTAGTTTATAAGTGTGGTCCAAGACTTCTGCGTGCAACGTCCATCGCACTGTAAGTATGTTCTGAATTATTACTTTCATTTGTTTCTTAATGATTTCTGCTGTATTTAGTTATGCATGCTTGACTTGTGGCATAACCTGTTAGATGCCTGCTGATTCAAGAAATGAGCGAATGCTCGGAGCTCTTATCGACTTGATTCGAGGCACAGAGGCCCTCGATCAAGCGGTTCAGCAAATTGTGCGGAGTGCCCGGATACTTGCACATCCGGCACCTCCATGTGGGAGATGTGACGAGTATCACGCAGGATAGATTTGTCCTCGTGCCCTGAGCATATGCCCCTACTGTGGCTTTAGGGGGCATATAGAGATCGAGTGTCAGCGCAAGTTGGGCGACGAACTCATCATGGGTAACGCTGAGACCGAGGAGAATGAGGCTCCTGAGGACGGTCAGACTCAGTCAGCGATTGACCCGATGGGAGACGCACGGGTAGCACCAGTTTCTCCCGAGTACACGCCAGCTTCCTACTCTCGATCTGTTTCTCCCGAGTACACGCCAGCTTCACCTCCGTGGTCGCAGGCAGTGAGTCCTCCGGAGTACACACCTTCTTCTCCTCCTCGTCCGATGCAGAGGCGATACGGAAATCGGAACACCTACCGCAACTACTACACTCGTAGGCAGCGGTGATTGTGTTTGTTCATATGTGAACATGTATGGTTGGAACACTGAGTCAGTGTTCATCTTGTAGACTTGCTTTGTTTGTGTTTTTGTTGAGAAGGTTTATGTATCGTAACCCTGTTATAGAGGGTAATTTTGGCTTGTACTGATGATATGTATGCGTCTGTTTTTTTTTTTGTAATGAAGTTATGCTTTGACTTGTCTCATCGCTTACACGTACATTCTTTTTGCACAAGATGGCTTGGCGCGAGCGTTGCGATCGTATCATGGACACTGTGAGCAACCTAGCTGAGGTTGTGGGCAGGCAGGCTGAGGCCATGCGTGCTATGGGAGAGAACATGCGGACCTCTCAGGAGCGAGAGACCCCGGTTCCTACTCCCTCTCCAGTTCCAGTGACAGCCGTGCCCTATAAGCAGTTCATGGCTATGAACCCTCCCTCCTTCGACGGAAAGTCTACACCTGAGGCGGCCGAGGATTGGATACGGGAGATCGAGCGAATCTTTCGTGTGCTGCTGGTCAGTGATGACAGGAAAGTGGACTTTGGCTCATATCGGCTCCGAAAGGATGCCGAGAGGTGGTGGGCGACCACCTGGGATGTCAAGTTTGGAGGTGGGCCAGTTACGTGGGAGCAGTTCGTGGAGGTCTTCTACGCGGCCTATTTTCCGACCCACGAGCGCAGTCGTAAGATGCAGGAGTTTCTCGACCTTCAGCAGGGGAGCTCTACCTTGGCAGACTATATCACGAAGTTCAGAAGCCTAGAGCGCTTCTGTCCACACGTGTACGTGACCGAGAAAGAACGAGCGATGAAGTTTGTGCGTGGACTGAAATTAGCCTTGCGCCTGAGAGTGTTCACGCGTGCTCCCTCGACTCTAGAGGAAGCCTTGGAGACGGCTACACTTCTGGAGCAGGAGTGGACAGAATCCCAGAGGACTCCACAGTCCAAGGGTAACCAGCAGCAGCAAGGCCAAAAGAGTTGGCCTAAGAAACGTTCATTTCAGCAGAATTCGGGTGGAAAGAAGTCCGCCCCGCCAACAAAGAAGAACCGCAACAACAACCGGCAGCGACAGAATCGCCAGCCTCAGCAGCAGAGACAGGTGGTGGCAGCATCGGGTTGCCCAAAATGTCGGATGGATCATCCTGGTCGACCGTGTCCACGGGACCTCGGAGGATGCATCTATTGTGGCAAGATGGGCCACTACATCAAGGATTGTCGGAAGAAGCAATCCGACGATCTAAGGAGGAACACGCCAGGAACATCACAGCCAGTGCCTCAGCG
This sequence comes from Nuphar pumila, assembly GCF_984573655.1. Classification (NCBI taxonomy): domain Eukaryota; kingdom Viridiplantae; phylum Streptophyta; class Magnoliopsida; order Nymphaeales; family Nymphaeaceae; genus Nuphar; species Nuphar pumila. The sequence goes on from NC_143253.1 coordinate 80,134,140, forward strand.
ACTTCCTCACCAGCCGCAGCAGCAGCAGACGTACCCGCCGCAGCAATCTTCCCAGCAGAAGACGGGTAACCAGAGGACGGTGGCAGGGCGTGCCTACGCAGCCACTATCGAGCAGGTGACCAAGGGAGAGTTGGTCCAAGGTACTATTCCAGTCGCTGGTCATGCAGCTTTTACCTTGTTTGACTGTGGTGCTTCGCATTCTTTCATAGCTTCGAGATTTGCTAGTTCTTTGCCTATATCTGCTGTATTGTTGAATTACCCTTTGGAAGTTCATACGCCGACTGGTGATCAGTCTCTATGTACTTTGTACATTCCGAGCGTAGATGTGTCAGTGGCAAGTCAGGACTTGCCAGCTGACTTGATCCTGCTAGATATGACGGAGTTTGATGTCATTCTAGGCATGGATTGGTTATTTGAGTATCATGCTCAAGTTCTATGCAGAGAAGGCAAGGTGGTTTTGTACCCTCCTGATCGTCCGATTTTGGAGATCAGCCTCGCTCGACCCATTCGAGGCAGTCGTATGATTTCGTCATTTAAGGTCCAAAAATATCTGCGAAATGGGGGTACTGCTTTCTTGGTCAGTATCGCCCCGGTTGAATCGGTGTTAACCCCTATCGAGGATCTTGAGGTAGTTTGGGAGTTCCCCGATGTGTTTCCTGAGGAACTGCCTGGATTACCTCCGAAGCGTGAGATCGAGTTTTGTATTGAGTTGTTACCTGGAACGACTCCGATCTCAAAGGCACCATATCGTATGGCTCCGGCAGAACTCGAGGAACTGAAGCGTCAGTTGGAAGAGTTAATGGAGCAAGGGTTTATCAGAAACAGTGCATCGCCATGGGGTGCACCTGTTTTGTTTGTGAAGAAGAAAGATGGATCCCTGAGGTTGTGCATTGACTATAGAATGCTTAACCAAGCGACGATTAAGAACAAGTATCCGTTGCCGAGAATAGAAGATCTCTTTGATCAGTTGCAGAGAGCGAAGATATTCTCGAAGATCGACCTCAGATCGGGTTATCATCAACTCCGGATCAGAGAAGAAGATGTCTCAAAGACGGCTTTTCGAACTAGGTACGGGTTGTACGAGTTCGTTGTGATGCCTTTTGGGCTCACAAATGCACCAGCAGCATTCATGGACTTGATGAATCGCATCTTCCGTCCGTTTGTGGATACGTTTGTGATCGTATTCATCGATGACATCTTGATCTACTCAGAGACCCCTGAGCAGCACCGAGAGCATCTGCGTATTGTGTTGGGAGTACTTCGAGAGCACAGATTGTTCGCCAAGTTCTCCAAGTGCGAGTTTTGGCTTCGGCGAGTCATGTTTTTGGGTCATGTGATATCCAGTGATGGTGTGTCAGTTGATCCAACGAAGGTCGACGCAGTGTTGGACTGGAAGCAGCCTCAGTCTGTTACAGACATCCGTAGTTTTCTCGGGTTAGCTGGATATTACCGGCGTTTTATACAGGACTTTTCCAGGATCGCACTTCCTTTGACGAAGCTTCTGCGTAAGGGAGTCAAGTTCGAATGGACTGACTCTTGCGAAGAGAGTTTCCAGATCCTGAAGACGAAGCTGACTACCTCTCCGGTATTAGCTTTACCTTCTGGTCGAGGCGGCTTTGTGGTGTACACAGACGCCTCAGGTACAGGTTTGGGATGCGTGCTCATGCAGCACAGTCGTGTTATTGCGTATGCTTCGCGGCAGCTGAAGATTCATGAGAGAAATTACCCGACTCATGATTTGGAGTTAGCAGCTGTGGTGTTCGCCTTGAAGTCCTGGCGACACTATCTGTACGGAGATACATTTGAGGTCTTTTCTGACCACAAGAGTCTCAAGTATTTGTTTTCCCAGAAGGAATTGAATATGAGACAGCGTCGTTGGCTCGAGTTTATCAAGGACTATGAGTTTACGTTGTCTTACCACCCTGGTAAGGCGAACGTCGTTGCAGATGCGCTTAGTCGCAAATCGAGCAGTGTTCTAGCCAGTCTTGTGTGGAGCCAGAAATTGATCGAAGATTTCGTGGCTTGGAAGCCATTCGCGATCGGAGGCGGAACGATCAGATTGTCGGGGTTGGCCATTCGATCGGAATTCTTGCCTAAGGTTATCGAGGCGCAGAAGCGGAATGCTCAATATCAGAAGTTTGTCGACCGAGCTCGTGAAGAGGGCTCAATCTTCCGTGTTGATGACGGCGGTTGTATCCGCATGAAGGATCGACTTTGGGTACCGAGTGACCCTGAGTTGAGGAAGGAGATTCTCGATGAGGCACATCTGTCAAAGTACACCGTCCATCCTGGTGGTACTAAGATGTTTAAGGACCTTCAGCGAAGGTATTGGTGGAACGGGATGAAGCGTGAAGTCGCAGCGTATGTATCGAGGTGTTTGACTTGTCAGCAAATCAAGATCGAGCACCAACGTCCCGGTGGCACCATGCAGAGGATTGAGATTCCTCAGTGGAAATGGGAGGATATCACGATGGATTTCGTGGTAGGTTTACCGCGAACCAGGCGAAAGCACGATGCGATATGGGTGATTGTGGACAGACTCACCAAGTCTGCTCACTTCTTACCTATCCGGATCAGTCAGCCGCTTGAGAGCTTAGCAGACTTGTATATCCGAGAGATTATACGGCTACATGGTGTACCTACATCTATCATTTCGGATCGTGATCCCAGATTCACGTCGCGATTGTGGGGCCAATTGCAGTCAGCTTTGGGAACGAAGTTGAAGTTCAGTACCGCTTTTCACCCTCAGACTGATGGCCAGTCAGAGAGAACGATTCAGACGCTTGAAGATATGTTGCGGGCTTGTATGCTCGACTGGAAGGGTGAATGGGATTCACATTTGTGTTTGGTCGAGTTTGCCTACAACAATAGTTATCACGCTAGTATCGGGATGGCTCCGTACGAGGCTTTGTACGGGAGACCTTGCCGATCACCGTCATATTGGGACGATATCAGCGATCGATCCAGTGAGTCGCCGATTGTTCTTCAGCACTACACTCAGCAAGTGCAGAAGATCCGAGAACGTCTGAAGGCAGCTCAGGACAGACAGAAGAGTTACGCCGATAAGAGGCGGCGAGAGCTACAGTTTGATGTCGATGACATGGTTTTTGTGAAGGTATCCCCGACGAAGAGCATCTTTCGTTTCGGAAAGAAAGGAAAGTTGAGTCCTAGATACGTGGGGCCGTTCAGGATCCTTGAGAGGATCGGTGGAGCAGCCTATCGGATTGAGCTACCGCAGCAGTATGCTCAAATTCATAATGTTTTTCACGTGTCGATGCTGAGGAAGTATGTTCCAGACCCATCACACATTATCCGATACGAAGAAGTCGAAGTGCAAGAGGACTTAACTGTGGCCGAGAGACCTGTTGAGATCGTCGATCGTCGCGACCAGGTTCTGCGTACCAAGACCATTCCGTTGGTTAAGGTACGGTGGCAACACCATGGCATTGAAGAATGCACCTGGGAGCCAGAGGCCAGTATGAGAGAGAAATACCCTGATCTTTTTGTAGCGTAGCGTTCGTGATTTCGCGGACGAAATCCCCTTTTAGGAGGGAAGGATGTAAGCCCCACTGTTTTTCTAGAGGATTTTAGTTGGAATATATTTTCATTGTTGGAAAATTCCTTGTTCAGCACGAGCATTGCTCATGAATCTGGCAAATTATCGCCTTTTGAGGTTCTGAATCGCGTAGACTCGCTCTACGAGGCGATTCAGGGCAAATCGCGGCGAGTCAAATCTCAATACTTGTAGAGTCGATTTATATTATATTCGTTTGGGTTCGTTTCGAATTTGGAACCTAAACGAGAAAAATATCTCGTTATTTCACGGGTTTTGGCGAAAAAGGGTATATCGGTAATTATGAGTCGTACCGAGGCCCAATTTCGTAGAAATTAGGGAATTAAATATACTTTATTATAATTTAAGCCTTAAGTCATGAAATGTAATTTAAAAATTCAATTTTTAAATTAATTTAAACATGTCCATTTAAATAACAAGTAAATGGGTTTTTTTTTTTTTCATAAGTGAATTGTAAATTTAATAAAACCTAGATATAGTTTTTCCAAAAATATTTTTAAAGAGGTTGGTTTTGGGCATTATAGAGGTGGTGGGCATGGGCCCCACCTCAGCCCAAAGTTTTTTTCAAAATAGAAATAAAGGTAATATTTCAAAAAGCTTCCTTTTTGAAAGGCTTTTGAAAAAAAAAAAAAACATGCAAAATGTAGACTTTGGGGTTGGGTTTGGGCATTTGAAAAAGTAGTTGGAGAAAATCCAACGACTTTTTCAAATGGGCTGGGCACCCCTTAGGGGGTAGCCCCTAACCCCATTTAATGCTTTTAAAAAAAAAAAGAAAAAAAAAGAAAAACGTATTTTCTTTTGGCTTGGAGTGTTGGCTTTGAAAAGTCAAAGCCAACCACTCCCCTTGAATCAAGGGGAGTGGTTGGGGGTGGTTGGGGGCCAGCCCTTGACCCCCTTTGACCCTCTTTGCTGGGATTAGGGAGGGGATTGAGGGGGACCCTCCATCTCCCCTCCTTTACTCCCCACCCCTCATCACCCTCACCTCCTCTTTAAGTGGAAAGAAAGGGAAGAGAGAGGGTCGATACCCTCTCCCTTCTCCTCTCTCCCTTCTTCACTCTCCAGCAGCTCCCCTCTTCTCCCTTCCTCCCTCCCTCACGTTGCAGCTGCTTCAGCTGGGCCAACCCAGCACAAGGTGAGCCTTCCTCCATACTTGTCCATTTTTTTGTTTAAGTTGTTAATTGTTTGCCTCTTTGTTTTGGTGTGTGACTTCCGGTTTGGGGTTTGGACCCAACTCACTATGAAGCACACATGGTGCAGTAGGTTCACGGGCGGGTTAAACCCACAAGGTGATGGGGAAACCTCTGGTTTCCCCATTCTTGTTTGATCCCAGCATTCAAAAAAAAAAATTCGTCATTTCTTTCCTCGTTTTTCCGAGTTCTCAGAGAACCCTTCGGTAAAACGAGCGTATCTCCCTGGATACATGTCGAAAAGGAGAGTTTTTGGACATTTCGAAAATCTAAGACAGAGCTCCACAATTTTGTAGTTTTTCATTTCTGCTGATTCGGCTTGCAGAGCTGACAAAAATCAGCATCATGGTCTGACACATTTTTCCCGTCAGCAACCCAGAAACGTCTTGAGTGACGCCTGGTTTTCCGGCGTTATCTCCTGAACCGTATGTCCATTTTCAGATTTCTTGAATGCTGTAGAAAGATGACGAAACCCTCTACGACTTTCATTTTTAGCACTTTGGCCGGAGCAGCCTGTACACTGCCGTAAAACGGCATCCTTTCAGCTGCAAGTTTTGAAGTATATAAATATATATACATAAGTATATAGTTGCAAATTTTTTTATATGTAACGCCCCCTTGAGGGGGCTTCTCTTCGTTGGGTGGCTGGGCTGGGCTCTTTTGCAGCCAGCCCAGACCCTGGTGGGGTTTCGTTGGGCCCCATGGCCCCGTGGTTGCTGCAGCCAAGCCCCGGACTGACCGTTGACTGGTCAGTCCAGGCTTGTTTGGGACGCACCTACCTTGGTGGTGCGTCGGGCCCTAGCATGGCCTGGTCTGGACCCATATGTGGGTCAGACCAAGGGGTTCAGACCCCCAGTTTGAGGCCTTCTGACCTAGCCTGGTCTGGACCCACTGGGTCCAGACCGTGACCCCTTGGGCGGCGTCCCTTGATGCGGGCGCTGGGCGCACCCTTGGTGCGGGTGTGAGCCTAGCCGGCGCCCTGGTCTGAGCCCACCCTAGGGACAGACCAGGGACTATGGCTGGGCACACTTTTGTGTGCCCCAGCCTGCCTTAGCTCAGCTGGGCCTAGACCCGCAGGGTCTGGGCCAAGCTGTTTTGGCCAAGCCCTTGGCTTTTGGGCTAGCCGCACCACATGTGGGCGTCGGCTAAGCCCTGCCCATTGGACTGAACCCATTAGGGTGCAGACCAGGGGCTCCCTAGTGACCCTAGTGGGTCTGATCCTCGTTGGATCAGACCTGCTAGGAGGTCTGGGTCTGGTCCCTTTTGGGCCTGGTGTCGCCGAGTCGCTAAGGTGCTCCCTTGGCGGCTAGCCGGGTGCGGGTGCACCCGGGCGTGCTCGGCATCGTGGTGGCCCGTGCTGCAGCCTAGCAGCGCATGGTCTGCACGTAGTGTGCAGACCATGGTGGCTATGGGACCAGGTGGCCGTAGGCTGCGGGTCCCACAAGGGCCGTGCCTTGGTTTTCTTTGGCGCCAAGCTTGGCACCGGGCGCTAAGGCACCCATTAGCCTTGGCATCGTTGGGCAGTCACGAGCGGGACCCCCAGCTCGTGGTCTGCACCATTAGCAGACTCAGATGGGTCATTATGATGCCCATTGAGTTTCCACGGATGTCCTTGGGGGGGGGGGCGGCAATTGTCCCTCTCGTCGCCAAGCGGGTTTGGCCCGGTTAGCGACAATGTTTGTTTTGAGCAACAATGTCGTTGCAACCGCGGATTAGAGTGCTTATACCCCGCTGACCACCCTGGCAGCAAGATGTTTGTGTCGTGACTTATGTCACAGTACACGTTTGCGTGTACTTCGCTTGTTTTCGTCGGACGCTTGCAGCGATTGGCGCGTTGTGCCCCGATTTCGCGGGCAGAGTGCAACTATACTCTGGTAGCGGCGATGTGATTTTCCATCCGGATGGGACTATTGTTGATCTCGCTCTCGACACACTTGGGTGTCAACTCTGCGATGATCCTGCGCCGATGGCCTCGCCATGCGAGTTTTGCCGCAGTGTGAGGGTTGAAATACGCATATTGGGAAATACGTATTTCAAGCCCTGGTCGCTCCTCGCTCATACAGTGAGCATCGTATATGTATTTTGAGCCTTGTGCCGCTCAGAATTTGTAGTTGCGACACTTTACTAATTTGTTGGCGTATCGTCGCTCACGGCACGATACTTGTGCGAGATTATAATTTTGTGGGTTTTCGTGTTTCGCACGTACACGTTGGCACATCTCGCCACGTATGTCACAGGATTTTGATTGTCGAGTTTACATTTGGTTGGTTCCCCTTTCGTATATCGATGGTTATGCGCTGCACCAGAGGGTGCTTTAGACTCGACATGTCACGCACTTGAAAAGAACTGAAAACACTGTAGGGTTCAACACCTTAAACCTGTTGAGGTTTTGAGACTCGGTTGGAGTCTACGGGCAATGGCCCGGGTTCGTGAGAATGTGCTCACATGTTCGTGTCACCCTAGGCATAAAATAAAATGGTATAATATCGTCTTCACAGGCGGTGTGCTCGTGGTGGCCGTGTGAGGCTGAGCACGTGAATGGGCAGGCCAAGTCCTCGTTTGCGTACCCCGCGGGGACCACGAGGCACGACTACCTCGAGAGGAGGTATGACTTGAAGTTGAGCCTAAATAAGATAAACCTGTCGCGCCCCATTCACAATTTGGTCACCCAGGGAGAGGGTGAATGGTACATCCCCGAGTGACGTGTCGTTACTACGACTTGTTCTTTAGAGGAGCCGATATGCCCTCGGACCTCCAGTCACTCGGAGTTAGGGAGGTCAAGGTACCCTCTGCAGGGACCTTTACTACTGCAGTAGTACTGATTGCAATCCTTTACCCCTGCGAAAGGTTTCTCCTGGCTGCGTGTCGCCCGCAGGTGGTTTTCTCGTTCTGTAGCATCCCCGGTTACCATATTAGAAATTGAATAACCGACGCCGGGTGGATGTCTCACAGAACTCGAGGGTTTTTCCTTCGCGTACCCGGAGGAGGTAATAAGAAGAACATAAGGACTAACCAAACAGACTGACTTACTGTAGTTGTTACTCTAGAGCAGTATAGACTTTTGTTTCAGTTGCTACACTCTGTTGTTTAGTCCTGTTTCGTTACTTCAGTTGTTGCACTGTTACTCACTAGTAGTTTTATAGTCTTGTGGCACATGCACTTACCTGTCACGCACTTGTACTTTTATGTAAATGTTTCTTATAGTTCCATCATGTTAGTTATAGTCTGGTACTTAGCGCACTTGTAGCATGCTGCTTACTTTCTGCTTTTCCAAAAAAAAAAAAAATAAAAAAAATGATATGCATGGATGGTTTGTCTCACCAGCTCGCAAGAGTATTGACCCCGTTTTATGGGGATGCAGGTGACGAGTAGACGCAGCGCGATGCGACGGCGCACAGCAGGAGCCTTGAGACCCACACTTTGCAGCAGATTCTGGCTTCTTCTGGTTTTGGGGTTTGAGGGGTTGTACCTCTCCTTTTTGGGAGACTGTTCCTTTTTGTACCCAGTCTCGTTTTTGTATCATTGTAACTATTGTGGAAATGAAGAATACTTTATTTGTCTACTGTGGTTTGGTTTTCTCACTGTGGCTCGCTCAGACTTGCGACCCTTACTTTACCCCCTTGTTTTCCCTCCTTTACTTCCGCTAGTGGTTTTTCCCTCTGTATATCCTTCAAAATTTTTTTTTTTTTTTTTTTTGCTCAAAAACTCATGGTTTTTACAAGGTCGGGGTTTGGGGCGTCACACTAAAGCTGTCAAAAAAATTTCAGTGATTCAATCGTTCATATATACGTTCTAAGGCTGTCAAAAAAAATATGTAGTGATACAATTTTGCAAATATATGTTCCAAGACTGTCAAAAAGATTTCATAGAGATTCGATCACGCATATATGTGTTCTAAGGCTGTCAAAAAAAATTCATAGTGATTTAATCCTGCATATATATGTTCGAAGGCTGTCAAAAAATTTTCATAGAGATTGTATCACACATATATGTGTTCTAAGGATGTGAAAAAAATTTAACAGTGATTCAATGATGGATATATGTGTTCTAGGGTTGTCAAAAAAAATTTATAGTGATTCAATCATGCATATATCTGTTCTAAGGCTGTCGAAAAAAATGTATAGTGATTTAATCATGCATAAGTACTCTAAGGCTTTCAACAAAATTTTATAGTGATTCAATTATGCATATATGTGTGCTGATAGAGTAAAAACAAAATCTTAGTGGATCGATCATGCATGTATTTTTTTTATAGCTATTAAAATATTTCATAGTCATTCAATCATGCATGTGTGTGTTCTAAGGCTGTCAAAAATTTTTTATAGTGATAAAATCTTGGATATATGTGTTCTAAGGCTGTCAAAAAAATTTCATAGTGGTTCACTCTTGCATATATGTGTTATAAGGTTGTCAAAAAAATGTCATAGTGATTCAATCACTAAATAAATGTGTTCTAAGGCTGTAAAAAAAAGTTATAGTGATTCAGTCATGAATATATGTGTTCTAAGGCAGCCAAAAAATTTTTGTAGTGATTCAATCACGGATAAATGTGTTCTATCGGTGTTAAGAAAATTTCATAGAGCTTCAATCATGCATATATGTGTTCTATGGGTGTTAAGAAACTTTTATAGTGATTCAAACTTGCATATATGTGTTCTAAGGCTCTCAAAAAAAATTCATAGTGGTTAAATCATTCATATATATAATCTAAGGCAGTCAAAAATTTCTTATAGTGATTCAATCGTGCATATATTTGTTCTATTGCTATAAAAAATAATTAGTTGTGATTCAATCATGCACATATGTGTTCAAAAGCTGTCAAAATTTATTTGTAGTGATACAATTTTGCATATATTTGTTCTGAGGATAATAAAAAAAATTTGTAGTTATACAATTTTGCATATATTTGTTCCAAGCCTGTCAAAAAAATTTCATAGAGATTCAATCATGCATATATGTGTTTGAAGGCTGTCAAAAAAATTTCATAATGATTTAATCAAGCATATATATGTTCTAAGGCTGTCGAAAAAATTTGAGAGTGATTCAATCATGTTATATGTGTTCTAAGGCTGTCAAAAAAAATTAATAGTGACTCTATCAAGCATATATGTGTTTTAAGGCAGTCAAAAAAATTTCATAGTGATTATATCAAGCATATATGTGTTCTAAGAATGTCAAAAAAATTCCACAGTGATTCAATCATGCATACATGTGTTCTAAGTTTGTCAAAAAAATTATATAGTGACTCAATCATGAATATATGTGTTCTAAGGCTGTCCAAAAAAATTTATAGTGATTCAATCATGCATATGTATTCTAAGGTTGTCAAAAAAATTTTATAGTGATTCAATCATGCATATATGCGTGCTGATGCAGTAAAAAAAAATTTATAGTTAATCAATCATGCATGTATTTATTTTATAGCTATCAAAAAATTTTCATAGCGATTCAATCATGCATGTGTGTGTTCTAAGGCTGTAAAAAAAAATCATAGTGATTTAATCTTTGATATATGTGTTCTAAGGTTGTCAAAAAAATTTCATAGTGATTGAATATTGCATATATGTGTTCTAAGGCACTCAAAAAAAATTATAGTGATTCAATAATGTATATAAGTGTGCTAAGGCTGTAAAAAAAAATTACAGTGAATCAATCATGCATGTATTTGTTTTATTGCTATAAAAAAAATTCATAGTGATTCAATCATGCATATGTGTGTTCTAAGGCTGTCAAAAATATTTCATAGTGATTTAATCATGCATATAAGTCTTCTATGGCTGTCAAACAAATTTTGTGGTGATTCAAACATGCACACATGTGTTCTAAGGCGGTCCAAAAAAATTCATAGTGATTCAATCATGCATGTATGTGTTCTACGCTGTTAAAAAAAATTCATAGTGATTCAATTGCGCATGTATGTGTTCTAAGGTTGTCAAAACAAATTAAAGCGATTCAATTAGGCTTATATGTGTTCTAAGGCTGTCAAAAAAATTTGATAATGATTTAATAATGCATATATATGTGTTCTAAGGTTGTAAAAAAAAATTTATTGTGATTTAATCATGCATATATGTTCTAAGGCTGTCAAAAAAAATTCATAGTGATTCAATCATCCATATATGTGTTCTAAGGCTATAAAAAAAATTTATAGTGATTCAATCATGCATATATGTGTTCTAAGGTAGGCAAAAAAAATTTGTAGTGACTCAATCATGCATATATGTGTCCTAAGGCTGTCAAAAACATTTTAGTGATTCAATCTTGTATGTATGTGTTCTATGCTGTCAAAAAAATTTCTTAGTGATTCAATCACGCTTGTATATGTTTTGAGGGTGTCAAATTTTTTTTATAGTAAATCCGTCATATATATATATGTGTTAACGCTGTCAAAAATATTTCATAGTGTTTCAATCAAGCATATATGTGTTCTAAGGTTATCAACTTTTTTTTGTAGTGATTTAATCACACATGTTTGTGTTCTAAGGCTATCAAAAAAAATTCATAGTGATTCAATCACGCATGTTTGTGTTCTAAAGCTATCAAAAGAAATTCATAGTGATTCAATCATGCATAAATGTATTCTAACAATGTCAAAAAAATTTCCTAGTGATTCAATTATGCATATACGTGTTTTAAGGCAGTCAAAAAAATTTCATAGTGATTTAATCATGTGTGTATTTTTTCTAGGGCTGCCAAAAATTTTTCATAGTGACTCAGTCCTGTATATATGTGTTCTAATGTTGTCCAAAAAAATTCATGTTGATTCAATCATGCATATATTTGTTCTAAGGCTATCAAAAATATTTCATAGTGATTCAATCAAGCATGTATGTGTTCTATGGCTGTCAAATTTTTTTTATACTGATTCAATCATGCATATATGTGTTCCAAGGCTCACAAAAAAAATTATGTTGTGTCTCAATCACGCATATATGTGTTTTGTGGCTGTCAAAAAAATTTCATAGTGATTCATTCTTGCACGTATGTGTTATACGACTACCATGAAAAAATCATAGTGATTCAATCACGCAAATATGTGTTATATGTCTGTAAAAAAAATTCATAGTGACTCAATCCAGCATATATGTGTTCTAACGTAGTAAAAAAAACTTCATAGTGATTCAATCTTGCATATTTGTGTTCTAAGGTTGTCAAAAAAATTTCAATATGATTCAATCTTGCATATATGTGTTCTAAAGCTGTAAAAAAAAAATCATAGTGATTCTATCAAGCACATATGTGTTCTAAGGCAGTCAAAAAACTTTCATAGTGATTCAATCACACTTATATGTGTTGTAAGGCTGTCACAAAAAATTTATAGTGATTCAATCAGGCATATATTTGTTCTATTGCAATTAAATTTTTTTTGCAGTAATTCATTCATGCATATATGTGTTCTAAGTCTGTCAAAAAAATTTCATAGTGATTCAGTCATGGATATGTGTTCTAAGGCTGTCAAAAAAAATTTGTAGTGATTCAATCACGCATATATGTGTTCTATGGGTGTTAAGAAAAATTCATAGAGATTCAATCATGCATATATGTGTTCTATGGGTGTCAAGAAAACTTCATAGTGATTCAATCATGCATATATGTGTTCTAAGGCTCTCAAAAAAATTTCATAGTGGTTCAATCATGCATATATGTATTCTATGGTTGTCAAAATTTTTTTATAGTGATTCAATCATGCATATATGTGTTCTAAAAATGTAAAAAAAAATTCATAGTGATTCAATCATGCACATATGTGTTCTAAAGATGTCAAAAAAATTTCATAGTGATTCAATAACGCATATATATGTTCTAAGGCCATAAAAAAAATTTGTAGTGATACAATTTTGCGAATATATGTTCCAAGACTCTCAAAAAGATTTCATCAAGATTCAATCATGCATATATGTGTTCTAAGGCTGTCAAAAAAATTTCATAGTGATTTAATCCTGCATATATATGTTCAACGGCTGTCAAAAAATTTTCATAGAGATTGTATCACGCATATATGTGTTCTAAGGATGTCAAAAAAATTTAACAGTGATTCAATCATGGATATATGTGTTCTAAGGTTGTCAAAAAAAATTAATAGTGATTCAATCATGCATATATTTGTTCTAAGGCTGTCCAAAAAAATGTATAGTGATTCAATCATGCATAAATACTCTAAGGCTTTCAAAAAAATTTGTAATGACTCAATCATGCATATATGTGTGCTGCTAGAGTAAAAAAAAATTTATAGTGGATTGATCATGCATGTATTTGTTTTATAGCTATTAAAAAATTTCATAGTCATTCAATCATGCATATGTGTGTTCTAAGGCTGTCAAAATTTTTTTGTAGTGATTCAATCTTGGATATATGTGTTCTAAGGCTGTCAAAAAAATTTCATAGTGGTTCAATCTTGCATATATGTGTTTTAAGGCTGTCAAAAAAATGTCATAGTGATTCAATCACTCATATATGTGTTCTAAGGCTGTAAAAAAATAATTATAGTGATTCAGAGATGAATATATGTGTTCTAAGGCTGTCAAAATTTTTTTGTAGTGATTCAATCACGCATAAATGTGTTCTATTGGTGTTAAGAAAATTTCATAGAGATTCAATCATGCATATACGTGTGCTATGGGTGTTAAGAAAATTTCATAGTGATTCAATCTTGCATATATGTGTTCTGAGGCACTCAAAAAAAAATTCATAGTGGTTAAATCATGAATATATATAATCTAAGGCTGTCAAAAACAATTTATAGTGATTCAATCATGCATATATTTGTTTTATTGCTATCAAAAATAATTTGTTGTGATTCAATCATGCACATATGTGTTCAAAAGCTGTCAAAAAAAATTTGTAGTGATTGAATCTTGCATATATTTGTTTTGAGGCTAATAAAAAAATTTGTAGTGATTGAATCTTGCGTATATGTGTTCTAAAGCTTTAAAAAAAATTCATAGTGACTCAATCAAGCATGTATGTGTTCTAATATTGTCTACAAAATTTCATAGTGATTCAATCTTGCAAATAAGTGTTCTAAGGCTGACAAAAAAATTTCATAGTGATTCAATCATGCATATATGTGTTCTAAGGCTGTCAAAAAATTTTAACAAGGACTCAATCTTGCATATATGAGTTCTAAGGCTGTCAAAATTTTTTTATAGTGATTCAATCATGAATATATGTGCTTTAAGTTTGTCAAAAAAATTTCATAGTGATTCAATCATCCATATATGTGTTCTAAGGCTGTAAAAAAAACTTCATAGTGATTCAATCATGCATATATGTGTTCTAAGGCTGTCAAAAAAAATTATAGTTATTCAAACATGAATATATGAGTTCTAAGGTTGTCAAAAAAATTTCATAGCAATTCAATCAGGCATGTATGTGTTATAAGGTTGTCAAAAAAAGTTCATAGTGATTCAATCTTGCATATATGTATTGTAAGGCTGTCAAAAAAATCTCAATCATGCATATATGTTCTACGGATCTCAAAAAAATTTCATAGTGATTCAATCTTGCAAATAAGTGTTCTAAGGTCGTTAAAAAAATTTCACAGTGATTTAACCATGCATACATGTGTTCTAAGGCTGTCAAAAAAATTTCATAGTGATTCAATCAAGCATATATGTGTTCTAAGGCTGTCAAAAAAAATTCATAGCGATTCATTCAAGCATATATGTGTTCTAAGGTTGTCAAAAAAATTTCATAGTGACGCAATCATGCCTATAAGAGCTCTAATGTTGTCAAAAAAAAATTATTGTGATTCAATCATGCATATATGTGTTCTAAGGCTGATAAAAATATTTCATAGTGATTCAATCATGCATATATGTGTTCTAAGGCTGTCAAAAAATTTCTTAGTGATTCAATCACGCATATATGTGTTCTAAGGCAGTCAAATTTTTTTTATAGTATTTCAAACTTGCATATATGTGTTCTAAGGCTGTCAAAAAAAATTTATACTGACTGAATCATGCTCATCTGTGTTTTAATGTTGCCAAAAAAAATTCATAGTGATTCAATCATGGATATATGTGTTCTAAGGTTGTTTAAAAAAAATCATAGTGATTTAATCATGCATATATGTGTTCTAAGGGTATCAAAAAAATTTGATAGTGGTTTAATCATGAATATATATGTTCTAAGGCCGACAAAATTTTTTTATAGTAACTAAATCTATTATATATGTGTTCTAATGTTGTCAAAAAAATTTCAATTAGGCATATATATGCTCTAAGGCAGTCAAAAATCATGCATATATGTGTTCAAAGGATGTCAAAATTTTTTCATAGAGATTTAATCTTTCATATATGTTCTCAGGCTGTCAAAAAAAATTTATAGTGACTCAATCATGGTTATATGTGTTCTAATATTGCCAAAAAAAAATCATAGTGACTCAATCAAGTATATATGTGTTCTAAGGCCGTCAAAAATGTTTTATAATGATTCAATCATGCATATATGTGTTCTAAGGCTGTCAAAAAAATTTCATTGTGATTCAATCATGCATATACGTGTTCTAAGGCTGTCAAAAAAATTTCATACTTATTCAATCATATTTATATGTATTCTATTGATTTCAAACAAAATTTATAGTGAATCAATCATGCATATATGTTCAAAGGCTGTCAAAAAAATTTTAGAGACATTCAATGATGCGTATATATGTTCCAAGTCTGTCAAAAAAAAATCATAGTGACTGAATCATGCATATATTTGTTCTAAGGCTGTCAAAAAAATTTCAATCATGCATATATGTGTTCTAAGGCTTTAAAAAAAAATTCATAGTGGCTCAATCATGCGTTTATATGTGTTCCAAGGCTGCCAAAAAAATTTCATAGTGACTCAATCAAGCATATATGTGTTCTAATGTTGTCAAAAAAAATTCATAGTAATTCAATCATGTATATATGGGTTATATGTTTGTCAAAATCATTTTATAGTGATTCAATCAAGCATATATGTGTTCTAACGCTGTAAAAAACATTTCATAGTTATTCAATCTTGCATATATTTGTTCTAAGGCTGTAAAAAAAAATCATTGAGACTTAGTCATGCATATATGTGCTCTAAGGCTGTCAAAAAAAATTCATAGTGATTTAATCATGCATATATGTGTTCTAAGGCTGTCAAAAAAAAATCATACGTATTCAATTATGCATATATGTGTTCTATTGATTCAATAAAAACATTATAGTGATTCAATCATGCATATATGTGTTCTAAGGCTGTCACAAAAATTACATAGTGATTCAATCATGCATGTATGTGTTCTAAGGCTGTCAAAATTTTTTTATAGTGACTCAATTATGCATATATGTGTTCTAATTTTGCAAAAAAAAAATCATAGTGATTCGATCAAGTATATATGTGTTCTAAAGCCGTCAAAAAAAATCCATAGTGATGCAATCATGCATATATGTGTTCTAAGGCTGACAAAAAATTTTCATAGTGATTCAATCATGCATATATGTGTTCTATTGATTTTGAACAAAATTTGTAGTGACTCAATTACGCATATATTGTTTGAAGTCTGTCCAAAAACTTTCATAGTGATTCAATCATGCATATATGTGTTCTAATGTTGTCAAATAAATTTCATAGTGATTCAATCAAGCATATATGTTCTAAGGCTGTCAAAAAAATTTTATAGTGATTTAATCAAGCATATATGTTCTAAGGCTATCAAAAAAATTTCAATAATGCATATATGTGTTCTAAGGCTGCCAATTTTTTTTTAAAATTACTCAATCTTGCATATATGTGTTCTGATGTTGTCAAATAAATTTCATAGTGATTCAATCATCCATATATGTGTTCTAAGGTTGTCAAAAAAATATATAATGATTCAATCATTTATATTTTTATTCTAATGCTGTAAAAAAAATTTATTGTGATTCAATCATGCATATGTGTTCTAAGGCTCACAGCAAAATTTGATAGTGATTCAATCATGCATATATGTATTCTAAGGCAGTCAAAAAATTTATGTTGTGTCTCAATCATGCATATATGTCAAAAAAATATCGTACTGAGTCAATCTTGCATATATGTGTTAGACGGCTACCCACAAAAATCATAGTGATTCAATCATGCATATATATATTCTAAGTTTGTCAAAAAAATGTCATAGTGATTCAATCAAGCATATATGTGTTCTAAGGCTGTCAAAAAATTTCATAGTGATTCACTCTTACATAAATGTGTTCTATGGTTGTCAAAAAAATGTAATAGTGATTCAATCTTGCATATATGTGTTCTAAGTCTGAAAAAAAAATCATAGTGATTCAATCCAGCATATATGTGTTCTAACACTGTCAAAAAAATTTCATAGTGATTCAATCTTGCATATATGTGTTCTAAGGTTGTTAAAAAAAATTTATAGTGATTCAATCTTGCATATATAAGTTCGAAAGTTGTCAAAAAAATTCATAGTGATTCTATCAAGCACATATGTGTTCTAAGGCAGTCAAAAAACTTTCATAGTGATTCAATCATGCATGTATTTGTTCTATGGCTGTCAATTTTTTTTATAGTGATTCAATCATGCATATATTTGTTCTATTGTTGTTAAAAAAATTTTACAGTCATTCAATCATGCATATATGTGTTCTAAGGCTGTCAAAAAAATTTCATAGTGATTCACTCATGAATATATGTGTTCCAAGGCTGTCAAAATTTTTTTGTAGTGATTCAGTCATGCATAAATGTGTTCTATCGGTGTTAAGAAAATTTCATAGAGGTTCAATAATGCATATATGTGTTCTATGGGTGTTAAGAAAATTTCATAGTGATTCAATCTTGCATATGTGTTCTAAGGCTCTCAAAAGAAATTCATAGTGGTTAAATGGTGCATATATATAATCTAAGGCTGTCAAAAAAATTTTATTGTGATTCAATCATGCATATATTTGTTCTATTGCTATCAAAAATAATTTGTTGTGATTCAATCATGCACATATGTGTTCAAAAGGTGTAAAAAAAAATTTGTAGTGATTGAATCTTGTATATATTTGTTCTGAGGGTAATAAAAAAATTTTGTAGTCATACAATTTTGCATATATTTGTTCCAAGCCTATCAAAAAAAATTCACAGAGATTCAATCATGCATATATGTGTTCGAAGGCTGTCAAAAAAAATTCATAGTGATTAAATCAAGCATATATATGTTCTAAGGCTGTCGAAAAAATTTCAGAGTGATTCAATCATGTTATATGTGTTCTAAGGCTGTCAAAAAAAGGTAATAGTGACTCCATCAAGCATATATGTGTTTTAAGGCAGTAAAAAAAATTCATAGTGATTATATCAAGCATATATGTGTTCTAAGAATGTCAAAAAAAATCCACAATGATTCAATCATGCATACATGTGTTCTACGTTTGTCAAAAAAATTATATAGTGATTCAATCATGAATATATGTGTTCTAAAGCTGTCCAAAAAAATTTATAGTGATTCAATCATGCATATGTATTCTAAGGTTGTCAAAATTTTTTTATAGTGATTCAATCATGCATATATGCGTGCTGATGCAGTAAAAAATTTTTTATAGTCAATCAATCATGCATGTATTTATTTTATAGCTATCAAAAAAATTTCATAGTGATTCAATCATACATGTGTGTGTTCTAAGGTTGTCAAAAAAAATTCATAGTGATTCAATCTTTGATATATGTGTTTTAAGGCTGACAAAAAAATTTCATAGTGATTGAATCTTGCATATATGTGTTCTAAGGCACTAAAAAGAAAATTATAGTGATTGAATAATGTATATATGTGTGCTAAGGCTGTCAAAAAAATTTACAGTGAATCAATCATACATGTATTTGTTTTATTGCTATAAAAAAAATTTCATAGTGATTCAATCATGCATATGTGTGTTCTAAGGCTGTCAAAAATATTTCATAGTAACTTAATCAAGCATATAAGTCTTCTATGGCTGTCAAAAAAATTTTGTGGTGATTCAATCATGCACACATGTGTTCTAAGGTGGTCCAAAAAATTTCATAGTGATTCAATCATGCATGTATGTGTTCTATGCTGTTAAAAAAAATTCATAGTGATTCAATTGCGCATGTATGTGTTCTAAGGGTGTCAAAAAAAATTAAAGTGATTTAATTTTGCTTATATGTGTTTGAAGCCTATAAAAAAAAATTGATAATGATTTATTAATGCATATATGTGTTCTATGGCTGTCAAAAAAATTTTATTGTGATTTAATCATGTATATATGTTCTAAGGCAGTAAAAAAAAATTCATAGTGATTCAATCACCCATATATGTGTTCTAAGGATGTAAAAAAAAAATTATAGTGATTCAATCATGCATATATGTGTTCTAAGGCAGGCAAAAAAATTTTGTAGTGATTCAATCATGCATATATGTGTTCAAAGGCTGTCAAAAAAAATTTAGTGATTCAATCTTGTATGTATGTGTTCTATGCTGTCAAAAAAATTTCATAGTGATTCAATCACGCATGTATATGTTCTGAGGCTGTCAAATTTTTTTTATAGTGAATCAATCATATATATAAGTGTGCTAACGCTGTCAAAAATATTTCATAGTGTTTCAATCAAGCATATATGTGTTCTAAGGTTATCAAATTTTTTATAGTGATTTAATCACGCATGTTTTTGTTCTAAGGCTATCAAAAAAAATTCATAGTGATTCAATCACGCATGTTTGTGTTCTAAGGCTATCAAAAGAAATTCATAGTGATTCAATCATGCATGTTTGTGTTCTAAGGCTATCAAAAGAAATTCATAGTGATTCAATCATGCATAAATGTATTCTAACGATGTCAAAAAAAATTCCTAGTGATTCAATCATGCATATATGTGTTTTAAGGCTGTCAAAAAAATTTCATAGTGATTCAATCATGTGTGTATTTTTTCTAAGGCTGCCAAAAAAATTTCATAGTGACTCAGTCATGTATATATGTGTTCTAATGTTGTCCAAAAAAAATCATGTTGATTCAATCATGCATATATTTGTTCTAAGGCTATCAAAAATATTTCGTAGTGATTCAATCATGCATATATGTGTTCTAAGGCAGAAAAAAACATTTCATAGTGATTCAATCTTGCATATATGTGTTCTAATGTTGTCAAAAAAAATTCATAGTGATTCAATCAAGCATGTATGTGTTCTATGGCTGTCAAAATTTTTTTATAGTGATTCAATCATGCATATATGTGTTCTAAGGCTCACAAAAAAAATTCATAGTGATTCAATCATGCGTATATGTATTCTAAGGCAGTCAAAAAATGTATGTTGTGTCTCAATCATGCTTATATGCGTTTTGTGGCTGTCAAAAAATTTTCATAGTGATTCAATCTTGCACGTATGTGTTATACGACTACCAAGAAAAAATCATAGTGATTCAATCATGCATATATGTGCTATATGTCTGTAAAAAAATATCATAGTGACTTAATCCAGCATATATGTGTTCTGACACAGTAAAAAAGCTTCATAGTGATTTAATCTTGCATAATTGTGCTCTAAGGTTGTAAAAAAAAATTCAATATGATTCAATCTTGCGTATATGTGTTCTAAAAATGTAAAAGAAAATTCATAGTGATTCTATCAAGCACATATGTGTTCTAAGGCAGTCAAAAAACTTTCATAGTGATTCAATCACGCTTATCTGTGTTCTAAGGCTGTCAAAAAAATTTATAGTGATTCAATCATGCATATATTTGTTCTATTGCAATTAAATTTTTTTTGCAGTAATTCATTCATGCATATATGTGTTCTAAGTCTGTCAAAAAAATTTCATTGTGATTCAGTCATGGATATATGTGTTCTAAGGCTGTCAAAAAATTTTATAGTAATTCAATCACGCATATATGTGTTCTATGGGTGTTAAGAAAATTTCATAGAGATTCGATCATGCATATAAGTGTTCTATGGGTGTCTAGAAAATTCCATAGTGATTCAATCATGCATATATGTGTTCTAAGGCTCTCAAAAAAAATTCATAGTGAACAATCATGCATATATGTATTCTATGGTTGTCAAAATTTTTTTATAGTGATTCAATCATGCATATATGAGTTCTAAGGCTGTCAAAAAAATTTCAAGGTGATTCAATCATGCACATATGTGTTCAAAAGCTGTCAAAAAAAATTCATAGTGATTCAATAGTGCATATATTTGTTCTAAGGCTGTCAAAAAAAATATGTAGTGCTACAATTTTGCAAATATATGTTCCAAGACTATAAAAAAGAT
This sequence comes from Nuphar pumila, assembly GCF_984573655.1. Classification (NCBI taxonomy): domain Eukaryota; kingdom Viridiplantae; phylum Streptophyta; class Magnoliopsida; order Nymphaeales; family Nymphaeaceae; genus Nuphar; species Nuphar pumila. The sequence continues at coordinate 80,155,120 of NC_143253.1, forward strand.
TTCATAGAGATTCAATCATGCATATATGTGTTCTAAGGCTGTCAAAAAAAATTCGTAGGGATTTAATCCTGCATATATATGTTCGAAGGATGTCAAACAATTTTCATAGAGATTTTATCACACATATATGTCTTCTAAGGATGTCAAAAAAATTTAATAGTGATTCAATCATGGATATATGTGTTCTAAGGTTGTCAAAAAATAATTATAGCGATTCAATCATGCATATAATTGTTCTAAGGCTGTCCAAAAAAATGTATAGTGATTCAATCATGCATAAGTACTCTAAGGCTTTCAAAAAAAATTTATAGTGATTCAATCATTCATATATGTGTGCTGATAGAGTAAAAAAAAATTATAGTGGATCAATCGTGCATGTATTTGTTTTATAGCTATTAAAAAATTTCATAGTCATTCAATCATGCATGTGTGTGTTCTAAGGCTGTCAAAATTTTTTTATAGTGATTCAATCTTGGATATATGTGTTCTAAGGCTGTCAAAAAAATTTCATAGTGGTTCAATCTTGCACATGTGTTATAAGGCTGTCAAAAAAATGTCATAGGGATTCAATCATTCATATATGTGTTCTAATGCTGTAAAAAAAAATTATAGTGATTCAATCATGAATATATGTGTTCTAAGGCTGTCAAAAATTTTTTTTAGTGCTTCAATCACGCATAAATGTGTTCTATCGGTGTTAAGAAAATTTCATAGAGATTCAATCATGCATATATGTGTTCTATGGGTGTTAAAAAACTTTCATAGTGAATCAATCTTGCTAATATGTGTTCTAAGGCTCTCAGAAAAATTTCATAGTGGTTAAATCATGCATATATATAATCTAAGGCTGTCAAAAGAATTTTATAGTGATTCAATTGTGCATATATTTGTTCTATTGCTATCAAAAATAATTTGTTGTGATTCAATCATGCACATATGTGTTCAAAAGCTGTCAAAAAAGGTTTGTAGTGATTGAATCTTGCATATATTTGTTCTGAGGCTAATAAAAAAATTTTGTAGTGATAGAATTTTGCATATATTTGTTCCAAGCCTGTCAAAAAATTTTCATAGAGATTCAATCATGCATATATGTGTTCTAATGTTGTCAAAAAAAATTCATAGTGATTCAATCAAGCATGTATGTGTTCTATGGCTGTCAAAAAAAATTTATATTTATTCAATCATGCATATATGTGTTCTAAGGCTCACAAAAAAATTTCATAGTGATTCAATCATGCGTATATGTATTCTAAGGCAGTCAAAAAATTTATGTTGTGTCTCAATCACGCATATATGTGTTTTGTGGCTGTCAAAAAAAATTCATAGTGATTCAATCTTACACATATGTATTATACGACTACCAAGAAAAAATCATAGTGATTCAATCATGCATATATGTGTTATATGTCTGTAAAAATAAATTCATAGTGGCTCAATCCAGCATATATGTGTTCTAACGGAGTAAAAAAAGCTTCATAGTGATTCAATCTTGCATAATTGTGTTCTAAGGTTGTCAAAAAAATTTCAATATGATTCAATCTTGCATATACGTGTTCTAAAGCTCTCAAAAAAATTCATAGTGATTCTATCAAACATATATGTGTTCTAAGGCAGTCAAAAAACTTTCATAGTGATTCAATCACGCTTATATGTGTTCTAATGCTGTCAAAATTCTTTTATAGTGATTCAATCATGCATATATTTGTTATATTGCAATTAAAAAAATTTTGCAGTAATTCATTCATGCATTTATGTGTTCTAAGTCTGTCAAAAAAATTTTATAGTGATTCAGTCATGGATATATGTGTTCTAAGGCTGTCAAAAAAATTTTGTAGTGATTTAATCACGCATATATGTGTTATATGGGTGTTAAGAAAATTTCATAGAGATTCAATAATGCATATATGTGTTCTATGGGTGTCAAGAAAATTTCATAGTGATTCAATCAAGCATATATGTGTTCTAAGGCTCTCAAAAAAATTTCATAGTGAACAATCATGCATATATGTATTCTATGGTTGTCAAAAATTTTTTATAGTGATTCAATCATGCATATATGAGTTCTAAGGCTGTCAAAAAAATTTCAAGGTGATTCAATCATGCACATATGTGTTCTAAAGCTCTCAAAAAAAATTCATAGTGATTCAATAGTGCATATATTTGTTCTAAGGCTGTCAAAAAAAATATGTAGTGATACAATTTTGCAAATATATGTTCCAAGACTATAAAAAAGATTTCATAGAGATTCAATCATGCATATATGTGTTCTAAGGCTGTCAAAAAAAATTCGTAGGGATTTAATCCTGCATATATATGTTCGAAGGATGTCAAACAATTTTCATAGAGATTGTATCACGCATATATGTGTTCTAAGGATGTCAAAAAAATTTAACAGTGATTCAATCATGGATATATGTGTTCTAAGGTTGTCAAAAAAAATTAATAGTGATTCAATCATGCACATATTTGTTCTATGGCTGTCCAAAAAAATGTATAGTGATTCAATCATGCATAAATACTCTAAGGCTTTCAAAAAAATTTGTAATGACTCAATCATGCATATATGTGTGCTGCTAGAGTAAAAAAAAATTTATAGTGGATTGATCATGCATGTATTTGTTTTATAGCTATTAAAAAATTTCATAGTCAATCAATCATGCATATGTGTGTTCTAAGGCTGTCAAAATTTTTTTGTAGTGATTCAATCTTGGATATATGTGTTCTAAGGCTGTCAAAAAAATTTCAGAGTGGTTCAATCTTGCATATATGTGTTTTAAGGCTGTCAAAAAAATGTCATAGTGATTCAATCACTCATATATGTGTTCTAAGGCTGTAAAAAAATAATTATAGTGATTCAGAGATGAATATATGTGTTCTAAGGCTGTCAAAATTTTTTTGTAGTGATTCAATCACGCATAAATGTGTTCTATTGGTGTTAAGAAAATTTCATAGAGATTCAATCATGCATATACGTGTGCTATGGGTGTTAAGAAAATTTCATAGTGATTCAATCTTGCATATATGTGTTCTGAGGCACTCAAAAAAAAATTCATAGTGGTTAAATCATGAATATATATAATCTAAGGCTGTCAAAAAAAAATTATAGTGATTCAATCATGCATATATTTGTTTTATTGCTATCAAAAATAATTTGTTGCGATTCAATCATGCACATATGTGTTCAAAAGCTATCAAAAAAAATTTGTAGTGATTGAATCTTGCATATATTTGTTCTGAGGCTAATAAAAAAATTTTGTAGTAATACAATTTTGCAAATATTTATTCCAAGCCTGTCAAAAAAATTTCCTAGAGATTCAATCATGCATATATGTGTTCGAAGGGTGTCAAAAAAAGTTCATAGTGATTTAATCAAGCATATATATGTTCTAAGGCTGTCGAAAAAATTTCAGAGTGATTCAATCATGCTATATGTGTTCTAAGGCTGTCAAAAAAAATTAATAGTGACTGTATCAAGCATATATGTGTTTTAAGGCAGTCAAAAAAATTTTATAGTGATTATATCAAGCATATATGTGTTCTAAGAATGTCAAAAAAATTCCACAGTGATTCAATCATGCATACATGTGTTCTAAGTTTGTCAAAAAAATTATATAGTGATTCAATCATGAATATATGTGTTCTAAGGCTGTCTAAAAAAAATTATAGTGATTCAATCATGCATATGTATTCTAAGGTTGTCAAAAAAAATTTATAGTGATTCAATCATGCATATATGCGTGCTGATGCAGTCAAAAAAAATTTATAGTGAATCAATCATGCATGTATTTATTTTATAGCTATCAAAAAAATTTCATAGTGATTCAATCATGCATGTGTGTGTTCTAAGGCTGTAAAAAAAAATTCATAGTGATTCAATATTTGATATATGTGTTCTAAGGTTGTCAAAAAAAATTCATAGTGATTGAGTATTGCATATATGTGTTCTAAGGCACTCAAAAAAATTTATAGTGATTCAATAATGTATATATGTGTGCTAAGGCTGTCAAATTTTTTTTATAGTGATTCAATCATGCATATATGCGTGCTGATGCAGTCAAAAAATTTTTATAGTGAATCAATCATGCATGTATTTATTTTATAGGTATAAAAAAAATTTCATAGTGATTCAATCATGCATGTGTGTGTTCTAAGGCTGTAAAAAAAATTCATAGTGATTCAATCTTTGATATATGTGCTCTAAGGTTGTCAAAACAATTTCATAGTGATTGAATAATGTATATATGTGTTCTAAGGCACTCAAAAAAAATTATAGTGATTCAATAGTGTATATATGTGTCCTAAGGCTGTCAAAAAAATTTACAGTGAATCAATCATGCATGTATTTGTTTTATTGCTATAAAAAAAATTCAAAGTGATTCAATCATGCATATGTGTGTTCTAAGGCTGTCAAAAATATTTCATAGTGATTTAATCATGCATATAAGTCTTCTAAGGCTTTCAAAAAATTTTTGTGGTGATTCAATCATCCTCCCATGTGTTCTAAGGCGGTCCAAAAAATTTCATAGTGATTCAATCATGCATGTATGTGTTCTATGCTGTTAAAAAAAATTCATAGTGATTTAATTGCGCATGTATGTGTTCTAAGGGTGTCAAAAAAAATTAAAGTGATTCAATCTAGTTTATTTGTGTTCTAAGGCTGACAAAAAAAATTGATAATGATTTAATAATGCATATATCTGTTCTAAGGCTGTCAAAAAAATTTATTGTGATTTAATCATGCATATATGTTGTAAGGCTGTAAAAAAAATTCATAGTGATTCAATCATTCATATATGTGTTTTAAGGCTGTAAAAAAAAATTATAGTGATTCAATCATGCATATATGTGTTCTAAGGCAGGCAAAAAATTTTTGTAGTGATTCAATCATGCATATATGTGTTCTAAGGCTGTCAAAAAACTTTCAGTGATTCAATCATGTATGTATGTGTTCTATGCTGTCAAAAAAAATTCATAGTGATTCAATCACGCATGTATATGTTCTGAGGTTGTCAAATTTTTTTTATAGTGAATCAATCATATATGTATGTGTGCTAACGCTGTCAAAAAATTTTCATAGTGTTTCAATCAAGCATATATGTGTTCTAAGGTTATCAATTTTTTTTATAGTGATTTAATCACGCATGTTTGTGTTCTAAGGCTATAAAAAAAAATCATAGTGATTCAATCACGCATGTTTGTGTTATAAGGCTATAAAAAAAAATCATAGTGATTCAATCACGCATGTTTGTGTTATAAGGCTATCAAAAGAAATTCATAGTGATTCAATCATGCATAAATGTATTCTAACAATGTCAAAAAAAATTCCTAGTGATTCAATCATGCATATATGTGTTTTAAGGCTGTCAAAAAAATTTCATAGTGATTCAATCATGTGTGTATTTTTTCTAAGTCTGCAAAAAAATTTCATAGTGACTCAGTCATGTATATATGTGTTCTAATGTTGTCCAAAAAAATTCATGTTGATTCAATCATGCATATATTTGTTCTAAGGCTATAAAAAATAAATCGTAGTGATTCAATCATGCATATATGTGTTCCAAAGCAGTAAAAAACATTTCATAGTGATTCAATCTTTCATATATGTGTTATAATGTTGTCAAAAAAAATTCATAGTGATTCAATCATGCATATATGTGTTCTAAGGCTCTCAAATAAAATTCATAGTGGTTCAATCATGCATCTATGTATTCTATGGTTGTCAAATTTTTTTATAGTGATTCAATCATGCATATATGTGTTCTAAGGCTGTCAAAAAAATTTCATAGTGATTCAATCATGCACATATGTGTTCTAAAGTTGTAAAAAAAAATTCATAGTGATTCAATCGTGCATATATATGTTCTAAGGCTGTAAAAAAAAATGTAGTGATACAATTTTGCAAATATATGTTCCAAGACTGTCAAAAAGATTTCATAGAGATTCAATCATTCATAAATGTGTTCTAAGGCTGTCAAAAAAAATTCATAGTGATTTAATCCTGCATATATATGTTCGAAGGCTGTCAAAAAATTTTCATAGAGATTGTATCACGCATATGTGTTCTAAGGATGTCAAAATATTTAACAGTGATTCAATCATGGATATATGTGTTCAAAGGTTGTCAAAAAAAATTTATAGTGATTCAATCATGCATATATATGTTCTAAGGCTCTCCAAAAAATATATAGTGATTCAATCATGCATAAGTACTCTAAGGCTTTCCAAAAAAATTTATAGTGATTCAATCATGCATATATGTGTGCTCATAGAGTAAAAAAAAATTTATAGCGGATCGATCATGCATGTATTTGTTTTATAACTATTAAAAAATTTCATAGTCATTCAATCATGCATGTGTGTGTTCTAAGGCTGTCAAAAAATTTTTATAGTGATTCAATCTTGGATATATGTGTTCTAAGGCTATCAAAAAAATTTCATAGTGGTTCAATCTTGCATATATGTGTTATAAGGCTATCAAAAAAAAGTCATAGTGATTCAATCACTTATATATGTGTTCTAAGGCTGTATATATGTATACTAAGGCTGTCAAAAAAAATTATAGTGAATCAATCGTGCATGTATTTGTTTTATTGCTATAAAAAATTTTTCATAGTGATTCAATCATGCATATGTGTGTTCAAAGGCTGTCAAAAATATTTCATTGTGATTCAGTCATGCATATAAGTCTTCTAAGGCTGCCAATTTTTCTTTGTAGTGATTCAATCATGCACACATGTTCTAAGGCGGTCAAAAAACTTTCATAGTGATTCAATCATGCATGTATGTGTTCTATGCTGTAAAAAAAAATCATAGTGATTCAATCACGCAGGTATGTGTTCTAAGGGTGTAAAAAAAATCAAAGTGATTCAATCATGCTTATATATGTCTTAAGGCTATAAAAAAAAAATCATAGTAATTCAATCATGCATATATGTGTTCTGAGGCTGTAAAAAAAAATCATAATGATTCAATAATGTATATATGTGTTCTAAGGCCGTCAAAACATTTTTATTGTAATTTAATCATGTATATATTTTATAAGGCCTTCAAAAAAATTTGATAGTGATTCAATCACGCATATATGTGTTCTAAGGCTGTCAAAAAAAATTTATTGTGATTCAATCATGCATATATGTGTTCTAAGGCAGTCAAAAAAAATTTGTAGTGATTCAATCATGCATATATGTGTTCTAAGGCTGTCAACATTTTTTTACAATGATTCAATCATGTATGTATGTGTTCTATGCTGTCAAAAAAATTCATTTTGAATCAATCCTGTATATATGTGTGCTAAGGCTGTCAAAAAAACTTCATAGTGATTCAATCAATCATATACGTGTTCTAAGGCTATAATTTTTTTTTTATAGTGATTCAATCATGCATGTATTTGTTCTATGCTATCAAAAATTTTTTATACTGATTCAATCAATCATGTTTGTGTTCTAAGGCTATAAAAAAAATCATTGTGATTCAATCATGCATAAATGTATCCTAACAATGTCAAAAAAAATTCTTAGTGATTCAATCATGCATATATGTGTTCTAAGGCTGTCAAAAAAATTTCATAGTGATTGTATCAAGCATATATGTGTTCTAAGGATGTCAAAAAAAATTCTCAGTCATTCAATCATGTGTATATGTGTTCTAAGTTTGTCAAAAAAAAATTATAGTGATTCAATCATGCATATATGTGTTCTAAGGCTGTCCAAAAAGAATTATAGTGATTCAATCATGCATATGTATTCTAAGGCTGTCAAAAATTTTTTATAGTGATTCAATCATCCATATATGTGTGTTGATATAGTAAAAAAAAAAATTATAGTGAATCAATCATGCATGTATTTGTTTTACAGCTATAAAAAAAAATCATAGTGATTCAAACATCCATGTGTGAGTTCTAAGACTATAAAAAAATTTCATAGTGATTCAATCTTTGATATATATGTTCTAAGGATGTCAAAAAATATTCATAGTGATTCAATCTTGCATATATGTGTTATAAGGCTGTCAAAAAAATGTCATGGTGATTCAATCTTGCATATATGTGTTCTAAGGCTGTCAAAAAAATTTTATAGCGATTCAATAATGTATATATATGTGCTCAGGCCATCAAAAAAATTGACAGTGAATCAATCATGCATGTACTTGTTTTATTGCCATAAAAAAAATTTCATAGTGATTCAATCATGCATGTGTGTGTTCTAAGACTGTCAAAAATATTTCATAGGGGTTCAATCATGCATATAAGTCTTCTAAGGCTATCAAATTTTTTTTGTAGTGATTCAATCATGCGGACTTGTGTTCTAAGGCGCTCAAAAAAAATTCATAGTGATTCGATCATGCAAGTATGTGATCTATGCTGTAAAAAAAAATTCATAGTGATACAATCACACAGGTATGTGTTCTAAGGGTATTAAAAAAAAAATCAAAGTGATTCAATCATGCTTATATGTGTCTTAAGACTGTCAAAAAAAAAAATCATAGTGATTCAATCATGCATATATGTGTTCTAAGGCTGTCAAAAAAAATTCATAATGATTTAATAATGCATATATGTTTTCTAAGGCTGACAAATTTTTTTTATTATAATTGAATCATGCAGATATGTTCTAAGGCTGTCAAAAAAACTTTAAAGTGATTCAATCATGCATATATGTGTTCTAAGGCTGTCCAAAAAAAATTATAGTGATTCAATCATGCATATATGTGTTCTAAGGCAGTCAAACAATTTTTGTAGTGATTCAATCACGCATATATGTGTTCTAAGGCTGTCCAAAAAATTTCATACTGGTTCAATCTTGCATGTATGTGTTATAAGGCTGTCAAAAAAATGTCATAGTGATTCAATCACGCATATATGTGTTCTAAGGCTATCAAAAATTTTTTATAGTGATTCAATAATTTATATATGTATGCTAAGGCTGTCAAAAAATTTTACAGTGAATCAATCATGCATGTATTTGTTTTATTGCTATAAAAAAAAATTCATAGTGATTTAATCATGCATGTGTGTGTACAAAGGCTATCAAAAATATTTCATAGTGATTCAATCATGCATATAAGTCTTCTAAGGCTGTCAAAAATTTTTTGTAGTGATTCGATCATGCGCACTTGTGTTCTAAGGCCGTAAAAAAAAAATCATAGTGATTCGATCATGCATGTATGTGATCTATGCTGTCAGAAAAAAATCACAGTGATTCAATCACGCAGGTATGTGTTCTAAGGGTGTCAAAAAAAATTCAAAGTGATTCAATCATGCTTATATGTGTCTTAAGATTGTCAAAAAAAAAATCATAGTGATTAAATCATGTATATATGTGTTCTTAGGCTGTCAAAAAAAATTCATAATGATTTAATAATGCATATATGTGTTCTAAGGCTGACAAATTTTTTTTATTGTAATTAAATCATGCAGATATGTTCTAAGGCAGTCAAAAAAAATTCATAGTGATTCAATCATGCATATATGTTTTCTAAGGCTGTCAAAAAAAAATTATAGTGATTCAATCATGCATATATGTGTTCTAAGGCAGTCAAAAAAATTTTGCAGTGATTCAATCACGCATATATGTGTTCTAAGGCTGTCAAATTTTTTTTACAGTGATTCAACCATGTATGAATGTGTTCTATGTTGTCAAGTAAAATTCATAGAGATTCAATCAAGCATGTGCGTGTTCTAAGGCTTTCAAAAAAAATCATAGTGAATCAATCGTGTATACATGTGTGCTACGATTGTCAAATAAATTTCATAGTGATTCAATCAAGCATATATATGTTCTAAGGCTGTAAAATTTTTTTTATAGTGATTCAATCATGCATGTATGTGTTCTATGCTATCAAATTTTTTTTATAGTGAGTCAATCATGCATGTTTGTGTTCTAAGGCTACAAAAAAAATCATAGTGATAAAATATTGCATAAATGTATTCTAACGATGTCAAAAAAAATTCTTAGTGATTCAATCATGCATATATGTGTTGTAAGGTAGTCAATTTTTTTTTTAGTGATTGTATCAAGCATATATGTGTTCTAAGGCTGTCAAAAAATATTCATAGTGAAACAATCATACAAATATGTGTTTTAAGTTTGTCAAAAAAAATTATTGTGATTGAGTCATGCATATATTTGTTCTAAGGCTGTCAAAAAAATTTCATAGTGATTCAATCATGTAGATTTGTGTTCTAAGGCTGTCAAAAAAATTTATAGTCATTCAATCACGTAGATATGTGTTCTAAGGTGTAAAAAAAAAATCATAGTGGATCAATCAGACATATATGTGTTCTAATGCTGACAATTTTTTTTTACAGATATTCAATCATGCATATATGTGTTCTAAGGCTGACAAAAAAAATTCATAGTCATTAAATCATGCATATATGTGTTTTAGGGCTGCCAAAAAAAACTTATAGTGATTCAATCTTGCACATATGTGTTCTAAGGCTGTAAAAAAATTTCATAGTGATTCAATCATGCAAATATGTGTTATAAGGGTGTCAAAAAAAATTCATAAAGATTCATTCATGCTTATATGTGTTCTAAGGCTATAAAAAAAATCTCGTAGTGATTCAATCATGCATATATGTGTTCTAATGCTGTCAAAAAAACTTCATAGTGATTCTATCTTGCATATATATGTTCTAAGGCTATCAAAAACATTTTATAGTGATTCAATCATGCATATATTTGTTATATTACAGTCAAATTTTTTTTATAGTGATTCAATCATGCATATTTTTATTGTATTGATGTTAAAAAAATTTTATAGTGATTCAATCAAGCATATATATGTTTTAAGGCAGTCAAAAAAACTTATCATGATTCAATAAAGCATATATGTGTTCTAAGGCTGCCAAAAAAAATTATACGCATTCAATCATGCATATATGTGTTCTACGGCTGTAAAAAAAAATTCATAGTGGTTCAATCAGGCATATATGTTTTCTAAGTCCATCAAACAAATTTCATAGTGATTCATTTATGCATATATGTGTTCTAAGGCAGCCAAAAAATTTTCAGTGTAATTCAATCATGCATATGTGTTCTAAGGCTGTCAAAATTTTTTCATAGTGATTCAATCATGCGTACATGCCTTCTAAGGCTGTCAAAAAAACTTCATAGTGACTCAATCTTGCAGATATGTGTTCTAAGGCTGTCAAAAAAATTTCATAGTGACTCAATCATGCAGATATGAGTTCTAAGGCTATCAAAAAATTTTTATAGTGATTCAATCATGCATATATTTGTTCTAAGGCTAACAAAAAAATTCATAGTGATTTAATCATGAATATATGTGTTCTAGGATATCAAAAAAATTTTGTAGTGACTTAATGATGCATATATGTGTTCTAAAGCTGCCAAAAAAAATTTATAGTCATTCAATCATGCAGATATGTGTTCTAAGGTGTAAAAAAAAATTCATAGTGGTTCAATCAGGCATATATGTGTTCTAAGGCTGTCAAAAAAAGTTCATATTGATTCAATTATGCATATATGTGTTCTAAGGCAGTCAAAAAAAATTCATTGTAATTCAATCATGCATATATGTGTTCTAAGGCTGTCAAAAAAAAATCATACTGGTTCAATCTTGCTTGTATGTGTTATAAGGCTGTCAAAAAAATGTCATAGTGATTCAATCACGCGTATATGTGTTCTAAGGCTGTCAAAAAAAATTTATAGTGATTCAATAATTTATATATGTATGCTAAGGCTGTCAAAAAAATTTACAATAAATCAATCATGCATGTATTTGTTTTATTGCTATAAAAAAAATTCATAGTGATTTAATCATGCATGTGTGTGTACAAAGGCTGTCAAAAATATTTCATAGTGATTCAATCTTGCATATAAGTCTTCTAAGGCTGTCAAAATTTTTTTGTAGTGATTCAATCATGCGCACTTGTGTTCTAAGGCGGTAAAAAAAAATCATAGTGATTCGATCATGCATGTATGTGATCCATGCTATAAAAAAAAATCTTAGTGATTCAATCACGCATGTATGTGTTCTAAGGGTGTCAAAAAAAAATTTAAAGTGATTCAATCATGCTTATATGTGTCTTAAGACTGTAAAAAAAAAAATCATAGTGATTAAGCCATGCATATATGTGTTCTTAGGCAGTCAAAAAAAATTCATAACGATTTAATAATGCATATATGTGTTCTAAGGCTGACAAATTTTTTTTATTGTAATTAAATCATGCAGATATGTTCTAAGGCTGTCAAAAAAAATTCATAGTGATTCAATCATGCATATATGTGTTCTAAGGCTGTCAAAAAAAATTTATAGTGATTCAATCATGCATATATGTGTTCTAAGGCAGTAAAATTTTTTTTGCAGTGATTCAATCACGCATATATGTGTTCTAAGGCTGTCAATTTTTTTTTACGGTGATTCAATCATGTATGTATGTGTTCTATGTTGTCAAGTAAAATTCATAGAGATTCAATCAAGCATGTGCGTGTTCTTAGGCTTTCAAAAAAAATCATAGTGAATCAATCTTGTATACATGTGTGCTACGACTGTCAAATAAATTTCATAGTGATTCAATCAAGCATATATATGTTCTAAGGCTGTAAAATTTTTTTTATAGTGATTCAATCATGCATGTATGTGTTCTATGCTATCAAAAAAATTTTATAGTGAGTCAATCATGCATGTTTGTGTTCTAAGGCTATAAAAAAAATCATAGTGTTTCAATATTGCATAAATGTATTCTAACGATGTCAAAAAAAATTCTTAGTGATTCAATCATGCATATATGTGTTATAAGTCAGTCAATTTTTTTTTTAGTGATTGTATCAAGCATATATGTGTTCTAAGGCTGTCAAAAAAAAATCATAGTGAAACAATCATGCAAATATGTGTTTTAAGTTTGTCAAAAAAATTTTATAGTGATTGAATCATGCATATATTTGTTCTAAGACTGTCAAAAAAATTTCATAGTGATTCAATCATGCAGATATGTGTTCTAAGGCTGTCAAAAAAAATTATAGTCATTCAATCACGTAGATATGTGTTCTAAGGTGTAAAAAACAATTCATAGTGGATCAATCAGGCATATATGTGTTCTAATGCTGACAAATTTTTTTTACAGTAATTCAATCATGCATATATATGTTCTAAGGCTGACAAAAAATTTCATAGTCATTAAATCATGCATATATGTGTTTTAGGGCTGTCAAAAAAAACTTATAGTGATTCAATCTTGCACATATGTGTTCTAAGGCTGTAAAAAAATTTCATAGTGATTCAATCATGCAAATATGTGTTATAAGGGTGTCCAAAAAAATTCATAATGATTCATTCATGCATATATGTGTTCTAAGGCTTTCAAAAAAATCTCGTAGTGATTCAATCACGCATATATGTGTTCTAACTCTGTCAAAAAAACTTCATAGTGATTCAATCTTGCACATATATTTTCTAAGGCTATCAAAAACATTTTATAGTGATTCACTCATGCATATATTTGTTATATTACAGTCAATTTTTTTTTATAGTGATTCAATCATGCATATTTTTATTGTATTGATGTTAAAAAAATTTTATAGTGATTCAATCAAGCATATATATGTTTTAAGGCAGTCAAAAAATTTTATCATGATTCAATCAAGCTCATATGTGTTCTTATGCTGTCAAAAATTTTTTATAGCTATTCAATCATGCATATATGCATTTTAAGGCTGTCAAAAGAAAAATTTAGTGATTCAATCATGCATATATGTGTTCTAAGGCTGTAAAAAAAATTCAAAGTGATTCAATCAAGCATATGTGTTATAAGGCTGTCAAAGAAATTTCACAGTGATTTAATCTTGCATATATGTGTTATAATGCTGTCAAAAAAAAGTCTTGTGATTTATACATGCATATATGTGTTTTATGGCAGTCAAATTTTTTTTACAGTGTATGTGTTCTAAGGCTGTCAAAATTTTTTTACAGTGATTCAATATGCATTTATATGTTCTACGGCTGTAAAAAAAATTTATCGTGATTCTATCATGCATCGACGACTGTCAAAAAAATATTATAGTGACTCAATCATATATATATATGTGTGTTGTAAGGCTGTGAAAAAAATTTCATAGTTGTTCAATAATGCATATATGTGTTCTAAGGCTGTAAAAAAAAATTCATAGTGATTCAATCATGCATATGTGTGTTTTAAGCCAGACAAAAAAAATTATCGTGATTCAACCTTGCATATATGTGTTCTAATGCTGTCAAAAAAATTTCATAGCGATTCAATGATGCATATATGTGTTTTACGGTAGTCAAAAAGTTTTTGTAGTGATTCAATCATGCACATATGTGTTCTAAGGATGTAAAAAAAATTTCATAGTGATTGTATCAAGCAGATATGTGTTCTAAGATGTCAAAAAAATTTAGTAGTGATTCAATTATGCATATATGTGTTCTATGGCTGTCACAAAAATTTTGTATTGATTTAATCATTCATATATGTGTTCCAAGGCTATAAAAAAAAATTCCTAGTGATTGAATCATGCATATATGTGTTCTAAGGCTGTCAAAAAAATTTCATAGTGATTCAATCATGCATACATGTGTTCTATGGTTGTCAAAAAAATATCATAGTGATTCAATCATGTAGATATGTGTTCGAAGGTTGTCAAAAAAATTTCATAGTGACTCAATCATGCGTTGTTAGGCTGTCAAAAAAGCTGCATAGTGTTTAGATCCTGCATATGTGTGTTCTAACGCTGTAAAAAAATTTTCATAGTAATTAAATCATGCATTTGTGTGTTCTAAGGCTGTCAAAAAAATTTCTTGGTGATTCAATCTTGTAGATATATGTTCTAAGGCTGTCAAAAAAAAATTATAGTAATTTAGTCATGCATGTATGTGTTCTAAGGTTGTCAAAAAAAATTCATAGTTATTCAATCTTGCATATATATGTTGTAAGTCTGTTAAAATTTTTTTATAATGATTCAATCTTGCATATATGTGTTCTAAGGCTGTCTAAAAAATTTCATAGAGATTCAGTCATGCATATATGTGTTCGACGGCTGTCACAATTTTTTTATAGTGATTTAATCATGCATATATGTGTTCTAAGTCTGTCTAAAAAATTTCATAGTTATTAAATCATGCATATATATGTTGTAAGGCTGTCAAAAAAAAATCATAGTGATTCAATCTTGCATATATATGTTCAAAGACTGTTAAGAAAATTTTATAATGATTCAATCTTGCATATATGTGTTCTCGGTCTGTCTAAAAAATTTCATAGTTATTAAATCATGCATATATATGTTCTAAGGCTGTTAAAAATTTTGTATTGATTCAATCATGCATATATGTGTTCTAAGGCTATCAAAAAAATTTCATAGTGATTCAATCATGCATATATGTGTTCTAAGGCTGTCAAAAAAAAAATCATAGTGATTCAATCTTGCATATATATGTTCTAAAGCTGTAAAAAAAAATTTATTGTGATTCAATCATCCATATATTTTGTATTGATTCAATCATGCAAATATGTGTTCTAAGGCTGTCAAAAAAACTTCATTATAATTCAATCATGCATAGATGTTTTCTAAGGCTGTCATTTTTTTTTATAGTGATTCAATCATGCATATGTGTTCTAAGGCTATCAAAAAAAATTTATAGTGATTCAATCAAGCATATACGTGTTCAAAGGTTGTCAAAAAAATTGCATAGTGATTGAATCATACATATATATGTGTTCTAAGGCTGTCAATAAAATTTATAGTGATTTAATCATGCATATATTTGTTCTAAAGCTGTCAAAAAACTTTCATAGAGATTCAATCACGCATATATGTGTTCTAAGGCTCTTAAAAAAAAATCATTATAATTTAATCATGCATTTGTGTTCTAAGGCTGTCAAAAAAATTTCATAGTGATTAAATCATTTATACATGTTTTCTAAGGCTGTAAAAAAAAATTCAAAGTGATTCAATCATGCAAATATGTGTTCTAGGTTGTCAAAAAAAATTTATAGTGATGCAATCATGCATATATGTGTTCCAAGGCTGTCAAAAAAACTTTATAGCGATTCAATCATGCATATATGTGTTCTAATGCTGAAAAAAAAATTTATAGTGATTCAATCATGCATATATGAGTTCTAAGGCTGTCAAAATTTTTTTATAGTGACACAATGATGCATGTATATATTCTAAGGCTGTCAAAAAAATTTCATAGTCAATCATGCATATATGCGTTCTAAGGCAATCAAAAAAATTTCATAGTGATTCAATCATGCAAATATGTGTTCTAAGGCTATCTAAAAAAATTTACTGTGATTCAATAATGTATATATGCGTTCTAAGATGTCAAAAAAATTTCATAGTGATTCAATCATGCATATATGTGTCCTAAGGTTGTCAAAAAAATCCCATGGTTATACAATCGTGCATATATGTGTTCTAAGACTGTAAAAAAATTTCATACTGATTCAATCATGCATATATGTGTTCTAAGACTGTAAAAAACAACTCATAGCAGTTCAATCATGCATATATGTGTTCTAAGGCTGTAAAAAAAAATTCATGGTGAAGTAATCTTGCATATATATTATCTAAGGTTGCCAAAAAAATTTCATCGTGATTCAATCTTACATATATGTGTTCTAAGGCGATCAAAAAAATTTTTTAATGATTCAATCATTCATATATATGTTTTGCTGCTATAAAAAACAATTTATAGTGATTCAATCATGCATATGTATGTTCTAAAGTTGCCCAAAAATTTCATAGTGATTCAATCATGCATATATGTGTTCTAAGCTTGTCAAAAAAAAATTGTAGTTATTCATTCATGCATATATATGTTCTAAGGCTGTCAAAAAACTTTCATAGTGGTTCAATCTTGCATATATATGTTCCAAGGCTGTTAAAAAATTTTATAGTGATTCAATCATGCTTATATGTGTTCTAAGGCTGTCAAAATTTTTTTATAGTGATTTAATCATGCAGATATGTATTCTAAGATGTCAAAAAAAATTTATAGTGATTTAATCATGCATATATGTGTTCTAAGTTTGTCTAAAAAAATACATAGTTATTAAATCATGCATATATACGTTCTAAGGCTGTCAAAAAAATTTCATAGTGATTCAATCTTGCATATATATATGTTATAAGTCTGTCAAAAAAATTTCATAGTGATTCAATCATGGGGATATATGTTCTAAGTTGTCAAAAAAAAATTGTCTTGACTCAATCATGCATATATGCGTTCTAAGGTAGTCAAAAAAATTTCATAGTGATTCAATCATGCATACATGTGTTCTAAGGCTGTAAAAAAAAATTCATAGTGATTCAATCATGCATATATACGTTTTAAAGCTGTCACAAAAAATTTCATTGTGATTCAATCATCCATATATGTGTTATAAGGCTGTCAAAAAAATTTCATTGTAATTCAATCATCCATACATGTTTTCTAAGGCTGTAAAATATTTCTTATAGTGATTCAATCATGCATATGTGTTCTAAGGCTGTCAAAAAAATTTCATAGTGATTCAATCATGCATATACGTGTTCAAAAGTTGTCAAAACAATTGCATAGTGATTCAATCATACATATATATGTGTTCTAAGGCTGTCAAAAAAATTTATAGTGATTTAATCATGCATATATTTGTTCTAAAGCTGTCAAAAAAATTTCATCGAGATTCAATCATTCATATATGTGTTCTAAGGCTCTCAAAAAAAATTCATTGTAAAGTAATCATGCATATGTGTTCTAAGGCTGTCAAAAAAAATTCATCGTGAATCAATCATGCATACATGTTTTCTAAGGCTGTCAAAATTTTTTTATAGTGATTCAATCATGCATATATGTGTTCTAAGGCTGTCAAAAAATTTTCATAGTGATTCAATCATGCAAATATGTGTTATAAGGTTGTCAAAAAAATTTCATAGTGATGCAATCATGCATATATGTGTTGTAAGGTTGTTCAAAAAAATTTATTGTGATTCAATCATGCATATATGTGTTCTAAGGCTGTCAAAAAAATTTATAGTGATTCAATCAAGCATATATGAGTTCTAAGGCTGTCAAAATTTTTTTACAGTGACTCAATGATGCATATATATGTTCTAAGGCTGTCAAAAAAAATTCATAGTGGTTCAATCTTGCATATATATGTTCTAAGGCTGACAAAAAAATTTCATAGTCAATCATGCATATATGTGTTCTAAGGGTATCAAAAGAATTTTATAGTGATTCAATCATGTATATATGTGTTCTAAGGCTGTCGAAAAAATTCATACTGATTCAATCATGCTTATGTGTGTTCTAAGATGTCAAAAAAAATTTGTAGTGATTCAATCATGCATATATGTGTTCTAAGGTAGTCAAAAAAATCCCATGGTTATTCAATCATGCATATATGTGTTCTAAGGCTGTAAAAAATTTTCATAGTGATTCAATCATGCATATATGTGTTGTAAGACTGTAAAAAAAAATTCATAGCAGTTCAATCATGCATATATGTGTTCTAAGGCTGTAAAAAAAAAATCATGGTGAATCAATCTTGCATATTTATGATCTATGGTTGTCAAAAAAATTTCATTGTGATTCAATCTTGCATATATGTGTTCTAAGGCTGTAAAAAAAAATTGATAATGATTCAATCATTCATATATATGTTCTGTGGATGTCAAAAAGAATATATGATAGTGATTTAATCATGCATATATATGTTCTAAAGTTTTCAAAAAAAAATTATAGTGATTCAGTCATGTAAATATGTGTTCTAAGCCTATCAAAGAAAATTTGTAGTTATTCATTCATGCATATATATGTTCTAAGGCTGTCAAAAAATTTTCATAGTGATTCAATCTTGCACATATATATTCCAGGGCTGTTAAAAAATTTTTATAGTGATTCAATCATGCATATGTGTGTTCTAAGGCTGTCAAAATTTTTTTATGTTGATTCAATCATGCAGATATGTGTTCTATGATGTCAAAAAAATGTCACAATGATTCAATCATGGAGATATATATTCTAAGTTGTCAAATTTTTTTTATAGTGATTCAATCATGCATATGTGTGTTCAAAGGCTGTCAAAAATTTTTTATAGTGATTCAATCTGGCAGATATGTGTTCTAAGATGTCAAAAAAATTTCACAGTGATTCAATCATGGATATATATGTTCTAAGTTGTCAAAAAAAAAATTATAGTGATTCAATCATGCATATGTGTGTTCTAAGGCTGTCAAAAAAAATTTATTGTGATTCTATCAGGCAGATATGTGTTCTAAGATGTCAAAAAAAATTTGTAGCGATTTAATCATGCATATATGTGTTCTAAGTCTGTCTAAAAAAATTCATAGCTAATAAATCACGCATATATACGTTCTAAGGCTGCCAAAAAAATTTCATAGTGATTCAATCTTGCATATATATGTTCAAAGGCTGTTAAATTTTTTTTAAAATAATTCAATCACGCAGATATGTGTTCTAAGGCTGTAAAAAAAAATTCACAGTGATTCAATCATGGAGATATATGTTCTAAGTTGTCAACATTTTTTTATAGTGACTCAATCATGCATATATGTGTTCTAAGGCTGTAAAAAAAAATCATAGTGATTCAATCAGGCATATATACATTCTAAAGCTGTAAAAAAAATTTCATTGTGATTCTATCATCCATATATGTGTTACAAGGATGTCAAAAAAAATTCATTGTAATTCAATCTTGCATACAAGTTTTCTAAGGTTGTCAAATTTTTTTTATAGTGATTCACTCATGCATATATGTGCTCTAAGGCTGTCAAAAAAATTTCATAGTGATTCAATCATGCATATACTTGTTCGAAGATTGTCAAGAAAATTGTATAGTGATTCAATCATACTTATATCTAAGGCTGTTAAAAAAATTTATAGTGATTTAATCATGCATATATTTGTTCTAAAGCTGTCAAAAAAAATTCATGGAGATTCAATCATGCATATATATGTTCTAAGGCTCTCAAAAAAATTTCATTGTAATTCAATCATGCTTATGTGTTCCAAGACTGTAAAAAAAAATTCATAGTGATTCAATCATGCATACATCTTTTCTAAGGCTGTCAATTTTTTTTTATAGTTATTCAATCATGCATATATGTGTTCTAAGGCTGTCAAAAAAAAATCATAGTGACGCAATCATGCATATATGTGTTCCAAGGATGTCCAAAAAATTTCATAGTGAATCAATCATGAAAATATGAGTTCTAAGGCTGTCAAAAGTATTTTATAGTGACTCAATGATGCATATATATGTTCTAAGGCTGTCAAAAAAAATTCATAGTGGTTCAATCTTGCATATATATGTTTTAAGGCTGTCAAAAAAAATTCATAGTGCTTCAATCTTGCATATATATGTTTTAAGGCTGTAAAAAAAAATTCATAGTCATTCAATCATGCATATATGTGTTGTAAGGCTCTCAAAAGAATTTCATAGCGATTCAAACATGCAAATATGTGTTCTAAGGCTCTCAAAAAAATATCATAGTGACTCAATCATGCAAATATGTGTTCTAGGATGTCAAAAAAAATTTGTAGTGATTTAATCATGCACATATGTGTTCTAAGCCTGTCTAAAAATTTTCATAGTTATTAAATTATGCATATATACGTTCTAAGGCTATCAAAAAAGTTTCATAGTGAGTTAATCTTGCATATATATGTTCAAAGGCTGTAAAAAAATTTGTTTTAATGATTCAATCTTGCATATATGTGTTCTAAGGCTGTCAAAAAAAATTCATAGTGATTCAATCATGCAGATATATGTTCTAAGTTGTGAAAAAAAATTATAGTGATTCAATCATGCAAATATGTGTTCTAAGGCAGTCAAAAAAATTTCATAGTGATTCAATCATGCATATTTGTGTTCTAAGGCTGTCAAGATAAATTCATAGTGATTCAATCTTGCATATTGACATTCTAAAGCTGTCAAAAAAATTTCATTGTGACTCAATCATCCATATATGTGTTATAAGGCTGTCAAAAAAATTTCATTGTAATTCAATCAAGCATACATGTTTTCTAAGGCTGTCAAAATTTTTTTACAGTGATTCAATAATACATATATGCGTTCTAAGGCTGTCTAAAAAATTTCAAAGTGACTCAATCTTGCATATACGTGTTCAAAGGTTGTTAAAAAAATAGCATAGTGATTCAATCACACATATAGATGCGTTCTAAGGCTGTCAAAAAAATTTATAGTGATTTATTCATGCATATATGTGTTCTAAGGCTCTCAAAAAGATTTCATTGTAACTCAATCATGCATATGTGTTCTAAGGCTATCAAAAAAATTTGATAGTGATTCAATCATGCATACATGTTTTCTAAGGCAGTCATATTTTTTATAGTGATTCAATCATGCATATATGTGTTCTAAGGCTGTCAAAAAAAATTCATAGTGATTCAATCATGCAATAATGTGTTCTAAAGTTGTCAAAAAAATTTCATAGTGACACTATCATGCATATATTTGTTCTAAGGCTGTCAAAATTTTTTTATAGTGATTCAATCTTGCATATGTGTTCTAAGGCTGTCAAAAATTTTTTATAGAGATTCAATCATGAATATATGAGTTCTAAGGCTGTCAAAATTTTTTTATAGTGACTCAATGATGCATATATATGTTCTAAGGTTGTCATAAAGATTTCATAGTGGTTCAATCTAGCATATATATGTTCTAAGGCTGTCAAAAAAATATCATAGTGACGCAATCATGCATATATGTGTTCCAAGGATGTCCAAAAAATTTCATAGTGAATCAATCATGAAAATATGAGTTCTAAGGCTGTCAAAAGTATTTTATAGTGACTCAATGATGCATATATATGTTCTAAGGTTGTCAAAAAAAATTCATAGTGGTTCAATCTTGCATATATATGTTTTAAGGCTGTCAAAAAAAATTCATAGTGGTTCAATCTTGCATATATATGTTTTAAGGCTGTAAAAAAAAATTCATAGTCATTCAATCATGCATATATGTGTTGTAAGGCTCTCAAAAGAATTTCATAGCGATTCAAACATGCAAATATGTGTTCTAAGGCTCTCAAAAAAATATCATAGTGACTCAATCATGCAAATATGTGTTCTAGGATGTCAAAAAAAATTTGTAGTGATTTAATCATGCACATATGTGTTCTAAGCCTGTCTAAAAATTTTCATAGTTATTAAATTATGCATATATACGTTCTAAGGCTATCAAAAAAGTTTCATAGTGAGTTAATCTTGCATATATATGTTCAAAGGCTGTAAAAAAATTTGTTTTAATGATTCAATCTTGCATATATGTGTTCTAAGGCTGTCAAAAAAAATTCATAGTGATTCAATCATGCAGATATATGTTCTAAGTTGTGAAAAAAAATTATAGTGATTCAATCATGCAAATATGTGTTCTAAGGCAGTCAAAAAAATTTCATAGTGATTCAATCATGCATATTTGTGTTCTAAGGCTGTCAAGATAAATTCATAGTGATTCAATCTTGCATATTGACATTCTAAAGCTGTCAAAAAAATTTCATTGTGACTCAATCATCCATATATGTGTTATAAGGCTGTCAAAAAAATTTCATTGTAATTCAATCAAGCATACATGTTTTCTAAGGCTGTCAAAATTTTTTTACAGTGATTCAATAATACATATATGCGTTCTAAGGCTGTCTAAAAAATTTCAAAGTGACTCAATCTTGCATATACGTGTTCAAAGGTTGTTAAAAAAATAGCATAGTGATTCAATCACACATATATATGCGTTCTAAGGCTGTCAAAAAAATTTATAGTGATTTATTCATGCATATATGTGTTCTAAGGCTCTCAAAAAGATTTCATTGTAACTCAATCATGCATATGTGTTCTAAGGCTATCAAAAAAATTTGATAGTGATTCAATCATGCATACATGTTTTCTAAGGCAGTCATATTTTTTATAGTGATTCAATCATGCATATATGTGTTCTAAGGCTGTCAATAAAAATTCATAGTGATTCAATCATGCAATAATGTGTTCTAAAGTTGTCAAAAAAATTTCATAGTGACACTATCATGCATATATTTGTTCTAAGGCTGTCAAAATTTTTTTATAGTGATTCAATCTTGCATATGTGTTCTAAGGCTGTCAAAATTTTTTTATAGAGATTCAATCATGAATATATGAGTTCTAAGGCTGTCAAAATTTTTTTATAGTGACTCAATGATGCATATATATGTTCTAAGGTTGTCATAAAGATTTCATAGTGGTTCAATCTAGCATATATATGTTCTAAGGCTGTCAAAAAAATATCATAGTGACGCAATCATGCATATATGTGTTCCAAGGATGTCCAAAAAATTTCATAGTGAATCAATCATGAAAATATGAGTTCTAAGGCTGTCAAAAGTATTTTATAGTGACTCAATGATGCATATATATGTTCTAAGGCTGTCAAAAAAAATTCATAGTGGTTCAATCTTGCATATATATGTTTTAAGGCTGTCAAAAAAAATTCATAGTGGTTCAATCTTGCATATATATGTTTTAAGGCTGTAAAAAAAAATTCATAGTCATTCAATCATGCATATATGTGTTGTAAGGCTCTCAAAAGAATTTCATAGCGATTCAAACATGCAAATATGTGTTCTAAGGCTCTCAAAAAAATATCATAGTGACTCAATCATGCAAATATGTGTTCTAGGATGTCAAAAAAAATTTGTAGTGATTTAATCATGCACATATGTGTTCTAAGCCTGTCTAAAAATTTTCATAGTTATTAAATTATGCATATATACGTTCTAAGGCTATCAAAAAAGTTTCATAGTGAGTTAATCTTGCATATATATGTTCAAAGGCTGTAAAAAAATTTGTTTTAATGATTCAATCTTGCATATATGTGTTCTAAGGCTGTCAAAAAAAATTCATAGTGATTCAATCATGCAGATATATGTTCTAAGTTGTGAAAAAAAATTATAGTGATTCAATCATGCAAATATGTGTTCTAAGGCAGTCAAAAAAATTTCATAGTGATTCAATCATGCATATTTGTGTTCTAAGGCTGTCAAGATAAATTCATAGTGATTCAATCTTGCATATTGACATTCTAAAGCTGTCAAAAAAATTTCATTGTGACTCAATCATCCATATATGTGTTATAAGGCTGTCAAAAAAATTTCATTGTAATTCAATCAAGCATACATGTTTTCTAAGGCTGTCAAAATTTTTTTACAGTGATTCAATAATACATATATGCGTTCTAAGGCTGTCTAAAAAATTTCAAAGTGACTCAATCTTGCATATACGTGTTCAAAGGTTGTTAAAAAAATAGCATAGTGATTCAATCACACATATATATGCGTTCTAAGGCTGTCAAAAAAATTTATAGTGATTTATTCATGCATATATGTGTTCTAAGGCTCTCAAAAAGATTTCATTGTAACTCAATCATGCATATGTGTTCTAAGGCTATCAAAAAAATTTGATAGTGATTCAATCATGCATACATGTTTTCTAAGGCAGTCATATTTTTTATAGTGATTCAATCATGCATATATGTGTTCTAAGGCTGTCAATAAAAATTCATAGTGATTCAATCATGCAATAATGTGTTCTAAAGTTGTCAAAAAAATTTCATAGTGACACTATCATGCATATATTTGTTCTAAGGCTGTCAAAATTTTTTTATAGTGATTCAATCTTGCATATGTGTTCTAAGGCTGTCAAAATTTTTTTATAGAGATTCAATCATGAATATATGAGTTCTAAGGCTGTCAAAATTTTTTTATAGTGACTCAATGATGCATATATATGTTCTAAGGTTGTCATAAAGATTTCATAGTGGTTCAATCTAGCATATATATGTTCTAAGGCTGTCAAAAAAATATCATAGTCATTCAATCGTGCATATATGTGTTCTAAGGCTATCAAAAGAATTTTATAGTGATTCAATCATGCATATATGGATTCTAAGGCTGTCAAAAAAATTTCATAGTGATTCAATCATTCATATATGTATTCTAAGATGTCAAAAAAAATTCTTAGTGATTCAATCATGCATATATGTGTTCACAGGTAGTCAAAAAAACCCCATTGTTATTCAATCATGCATATATGTGTTCGAAGGCTGTAAAAAAATTTTTTAGTGATTCAATCATGCATATATGTGTTATAAGACTGTCAAAAAAAAGTCATAGCAGTTCAATCACGCATATATGTGTTCTAAGGATGTAAAAAAAAAAATCATGGTGAATCAATCTTGCATATATGTGATCTAAGGTTGTCAAAAAAAAATCATCGTGATTAAATCTTGCATATTTGTGTTCTAAGGCTGTCAAAAAAATTTGATAATGATTCAATCATTCATATATATGTCCTGCGGCTGTCAAAACAATTTATAGTGATTCAATCAAGCATATATATGTTCTAAGGTTGTAAAAAAAAATTCATAGTGATTCAATCTTGCATGTATGTGTGCTAAGGCTGTCAAAAGAATTTTGTAGTTACTCAATTATGCATATATATATATATATGTTCTAAGGCAGTCAAAAAAATTTCATAGTGATTCAATCTTGCATATATGTGTTCCAGGTCTGCTAAATTTTTTTTATAGTGATTCAATCATGCATATAGTTGTTCTAAGGCTGTCAAAAAAAATTCATAGAGATTCAATCATGCAGATATTTGTTCTAAGATGTCAAAAATTTTTTGTAGTGATTCAATCATGCATACTATTATTCTATTGTTGTCAAAAAAATTTCATAGTTATTCAATCATACATATATGTGTTCTAAGAATGTCAAAAAAAAATCATAGTGATTCAATCATACATATATGTGTTCTAAGAATGTCAAAAAAATTTCATTCTAACTCAATAATGCAGTTGTATTCTAAGGCTGTCAAAAAAAATCCAAAGTGATTCAATAATGCAAATATTTGTTCTAAGGTTGTTAAAAAAAATTCATAGTGATTCAATCAAGCAAATATGTCTTCTAAGTATGCCAAAAAAAATTCATAGTGATTCAATCATGCAGATATCTGGTCTAAGGTTGTCAAAAAAAAAATATAGAGATTGAATCATGCATATAATTGTTCTAAGGCTGTCAAAAAAAATTCATAGTGATTCAATTATGTATATATATGTTGTAAGGCTATCAAAAAAATTTCATAGTGATTCAACTTTTCATATATGTGTTCTAAGGCTCTCAAAAAATTTTTATAGTGATTCAATCATTTATATATGTGTTCTAAGGCTATCAAAAAAAATTCATAGTGATTCAATCATCCATATATGTGTTCTAAGGTTGTCAAAAAATTTAATTATTGATTAAATCATGCATATATTTGCAGTGATAAAATTATGCATATAAGTGTTCTAAGGCTGTAAAAAAAAAATCATACTGATTCAATCATGCATATATGTGTTCTAAGCCTGTCAAAAAAGTTTTATAGTGATTCAATCTTGCATATATATGTCTTCAAAGGCTGTCAAAAAATTTTTATAGTGATTCAATCATGCACATATGTATTATAAGCCTGTCAAAAAAAAATCATAGTGATTCAATAATGCATATATATGTTCTAAGGCAGTAAAAAAAAATTCATAGTGATTCAATCATCCATATATGTGTTCTAAGGTTATCAAAAAAATGTTATAGTGATTCAACCATGCATATATATATTCTATTGGTGTCAAAAAAAATTTATAGTGTTTCAATCAAGCATATATGTTATCTAACTCTGTCAAAAAAAATTCATAGTGATTCAATCATGCATATGTGTTTTAAGGATGTCAAAATTTCTTTATAGTTATTCAATCATGCATATATGCTCTAAGGCAGTCAAAAAAAATTCAATCAGGCATATACGTGTTCTAAGGCTGTCAAAAAAAAAAATAGTGATTCAATCATGCGTATATGTGTTCTAAGGCTGTCAAAAAACTTTCATAGTGATTCAATCATGCATATAGGTTTTCTAAGGCTGTAAAAAAAAATTCATAGTGATTCAATCATGCATATATGTGTTCTAAGGCTATCGAATAAAATTTATAGTGATTCAATCATGCATATATGTGTTCTAAGGCTGTAAAAAAAAATCATAGTGATTCAATCATGCATATATGAGTTCTAAGGCTGTCAAAAATTTTTTATAGTGACTCACTGATTCATAAATATGTGTTCTAAGGTTGTCAAAAATTTTTAATAGTGATTTAATCATGCATATATTTGTTCTATTGTTGCCAAAATTTTTTAATAGTGATTCAATCAAGCATATATATGTTGTGAAGCTGTGAAAAAAAATTAGTAGTGATTCAATCATGCATATATGCGTCGAAGGCTGTCAAAAAAGTTTCATAGTGATTCAATTATCCATATATGTGTTCTAAGGTTGTGAAAAAAATTTCATAGTGATTCAATCATGCATATATGTGTTCTAACGCTGTCAAATTTTTTTTATAGTGATTCATTCATGACTATATGTGTTCTAAGGCTGTTAAAAAAAAATCATAGTGATTCAATCATCCATATATGTGTTCTAAGTTATCAAAAAAATGTAATAGTGATTCAATCACGCATATATTTGTTCTATTGCTGTAAAAAAAAATTATAGTGATTCAATCATGCATATATATTTTCTAACTCTGTCAAAAAAATTTTATAGTGATTCAATCATGCATAAATGTGCTCTAAGGCTGTCAAAATTTTTTTATAGTGATTTAATCATGCATATATGCTCTAAGGCTGTCAAAAAAATTTCAATCATGCATATATGTTTTCTAAGGCTGTCAAAATTTTTTTATAGTGATTCAATCATGCGTATATGTGTTTTAAGGCTGTCAAAAAAATTTCATAGTGATTCAATCAGGCACATATGTGTTCTAAGGCTGTCAAAAAAAATTCATAGAGATTCAATCATCCATATATGTCTTCTAATGCTGTCAAGAAAATTTTGTCGTGATTTAATCATGCATATATGTGTTATAACTCTGTCAAAAAAATTTCATAGAGATTCAATCATGCATATATGTGTTCTAAGGCTGTCAAAAAAGTTTTATAGTGATTCAATCATGCATATATATGTTCTAATGCTGTCAAAAAAAATTTATAGTGATTCAATCATGCATATATGTGTTATAACTCTGTCAAAAAAACATCATAGTGATTCATGCATGTATATATGTGTTCTAAGGCTGTAAAAGAAAATTCATAGTGACACAATCAAGCGTATATGTGTTCTATGTTGTTAAAATTTTTTTATAGTGATATAATCATGCATATATGTGTTCTAAGGCTGTCAAAAAAAATTCTTAGTGATTAAATCTTGTATATATGTGTTCTAAGGTTGTCAAAGATTTTCTGTAGTGATTCAAACATGCATATATTTGTTCAATTGTCGACAAAAACATTTTGTAGTGATTCAATCATGCATATATGTGTTCTAAGGCTGTAAAAAAAAATTCACAGTGATTCAATGATGCATTTATGTGTTCTAAGGCTGTCAAAAAAAATCATAGTGACTCAATCATGCATATAACTGTTCTAAGCCTGTCCAAAAAATTCTTAGTGATTCAATCACGCATATATGTGTTCCAACTCTCAAATTTTTTTTATAGTGATTCAATCATGCATATATGTTCTAAGGCAATCAAAACATTGATATAGAAACTCAATCAGGCATATCTATATTCTAAGCTGGTCAAAAAAGTTTCATAGTGTTTCAATCATGCATATATGTGTTCTAAGGCTGTCAAAAAAATTTCATAGTGATTCAATCCTGCATATATGTGTTCTAAGGCAATCTACAAAATTTCATTGTGATTCAATCACGTATATATGTTTTATAAGGGTGTCAAAAAATTCAATCATGCATATATTTGTTCTAAGTTTGTCAAAAAAAGTTCATAGTGATTTGATCATGCTTAGATGTATTCTAAGGACGTAAATTTTTTTTAAAGAGATTCAATCATGCATATATGTGTTCTATGGCTGTCCAAAAATTTTCATAGTGATTCAATCATGCATATATGTGTTCTAAGGCACTCAAAAAACTTTCATAGTGACTCAATCATGCATGTATGTGTTCTAAGGCTATCAAAATTTCTTTATAGTGATTCAATCATGCATATATGTGTTCTAAGGCTGTCAAAAAAAATTTATAGTGATTCAATCATGCATATATTTGTTCTATTGCTGTCAAAATATTTTTATAGTGATTCAATCTTGCATATACGTGTTGTAAGGTAGTCAAAATATTTTTAAACATGCATATATGTTCTAAGGCTGTCAAAATAATTTCAATCATGCATATATGTGTTCTGAGGCTGTCAAAAAAATTTCAATCATGCATATATGTTCTAAGGCAGTCAAAAAAATTTGAATCATGCATATATGTGTTCTAAGGCTATCAAAAAATATTCAATCAAGCATATGTGTTCTAACGTAGTTAAAAAAAATTCAAAGTGATTGAATCTTGCATATATCTATTCTAATGTTGTAAAAAAAAATTCATACTGATTCAATTTTGCATATATGTGTTCTAAGATTGTCAAAAAAGTTTTATACTGATTCAATCATGTATATATCTCTTCTAAGGTTGTCAAAAATAATTCATTGTGATTCAATCATGCATATATGTGCTCTAAGGCTGTCTAAAAAATTTCATTGTGATTCAATCATGCATATATGTATTCTAAGGTTGTCTAAAAAAATATATAGTTATTCAATTATCTATATATGTGTTCTAAGGCTGTCAATTGTTTTTTACTGATTCAATCATGCATATATTTATTCTATTGCTGTCAAAAAAATTTTGTAGTGATTCAGTCATGCATATACGTGTTTCAAGGCTGTCAAAAAAAAATTCATAGTGACTCTATCATGCATATATGTATTCTAAGGCTGTCAAAAAAATTTCATTGTGATTCAATCATGCATATATGTGTTCTAAGTATGTTTAAAAATTTTTATTGTGATTCAATCATGCATATATGTGTTCTAAGGCTGTCTAAAAATTTTCATAGTGATTCAATGATCTATATATGAGTTCTAAGGCTGTGAATTTTTTTTTTACTGATTCAATCATGCATATATTTATTCTATTGCTGTTAAAAAAATTTTGTAGTGATTCAATCATGCATATATGTGTTCCAAGGCTGTCAAAAAAAAATTATAGTGATTCAATCATGCAAATATGTGTTCTAAGGCTGCCAAAAAAAATTCATAGTGACTCAATCATGCATATTTGTGTTCTAAGGCTATCTAAAAAATTTCATTGTGATTCAATCATGCTTATATGTGTTCCAAGGGTGTCAAAAAAAAATCCTTATGATTGAATCTTGCAAATATGTGTTGTAAGACTGTCAAAAAAATTTCATAGTGATTCAATTGTGCATATAGTTGTAATAAGGTTGTCAAAAATTTTTTATTTTGATTCAATAATGCATATAATTGTTCTATTGCTGTCAAAAAAAATTTTGTTGTGATTTAATTGTGCATATATTTGTTATATTGTTGTAAAAACAAATTATAGTGAATCAATCATGCGTATATGTATTTTAAGGCTGTCAAAAAAAATTGATAGTGATTCAATCAATCATATATATGTTATAAGGCTGTCATAAAAAATTTATAGTGATTCAATCATGCATATATCTGTTTTTTAGGCTATCAAAAAAATTTCATAGTGATTCAATCATCCAGATATGTGTTCTATGGTTGTCAACTTTTTTTTATAATGATTCAATCTTGCACATATAATTTCTAATGCTTTCAAAAAAAAATTTAATCACGCGTATATATGTTCTAACGTTGAGAAAAAAAATTCATAGTGATTTAATCATTACTATATGTGTTCTAGGGCTGTCAAAAAAACTTCATAGGTATTCAATCATTCCTATATGTGTTATAAAGTTGTCAAAAAAATGTCATAGTGATTCAATCATGCATATATGTGTACTACGGCAGTCAAAATTTTTTCGTAGTGTTTCAATCATGCATATATGATTTCTAATGTTGTCAAAAGAACTTTATAGTGATTCAATCATGCGTATATGTGTT
This sequence comes from Nuphar pumila, assembly GCF_984573655.1. Lineage (NCBI taxonomy): Eukaryota > Viridiplantae > Streptophyta > Magnoliopsida > Nymphaeales > Nymphaeaceae > Nuphar > Nuphar pumila. The sequence goes on from NC_143253.1 coordinate 80,186,136, forward strand.
CTAAGTTTATTAAAAAAAATCATACTAATTCCATCATGCGTATATGTGTTCTAAGGCTGTCAAAAAAATTTCAAGTGATTCAATCATGCATATATGTGTTCTAAGGCTGTAAAAAAAAATTCATAGTGTTTCAATCATGCATGTTTGTGTTCTAAAGCTGTCTAAAAATTTTCATAGTGATTCAATCTTGCATATATGTGTTATAAGGCTGTCAAAAAAAAACTGTAGTGATTCAATCATGCATATATGTGTTTTATGCCGGTCAAAAAGATTTCATAGTGATTCAATCATGCATATATGTGTTCTAATGTTGTCAAGAAAATTTCATAGTGATTCAATCATGCATATATGTGTTCTACGACAGTCAAAAATGAGGTAGTCAAAAAAATTTCATAGTGATTCAATCACATGTATATGTATTCTAAGGCTGTCCAAAAAAATTGATAGTGATTCAGTCATTCATATATATGTTATAAGGCTGTCAAAAAAAAATTATAATGATTCATTCATGCATATATATGTTCTAAGGCTGTAAAAAAGAATTTATACAGATTCAATCATGCATATATGTGTTCTAAGGCTGTCAAAAAAAATTCATTGTGATTCAATCATGCATATATGTGCTCTAAGGCTGTCTAAAAAATTTCATTGTGATTCAATCATGCATATATGTATTCTAAGGCTGTCTAAAAAAATATATAGTGATTCAATTATCTATATATGTGTTCTAAGGCTGTCAATTTTTTTTTACTGATTCAATCATGCATATATTTATTCTATTGCTGTCAAAAAAAATTTGTAGTGATTCAGTCATGCATATACGTGTTTCAAGGCTGTCAAAAAAAATTCATAGTGACTCTATCATGCATATATGTATTCTAAGGCTGTCAAAAAAATTTCATTGTGATTCAATCATGCATATATGTGTTCTAAGTATGTTTAAAAATTTTTATTGTGATTCAATCATGCATATATGTGTTCTAAGGCTGTCTAAAAATTTTCATAGTGATTCAATGATCTATATATGAGTTCTAAGGCTGTGAATTTTTTTTTTACTGATTCAATCATGCATATATTAATCTATTGCTGTTAAAAAAATTTTGTAGTGATTCAATCATGCATATATATATTCCAAGGCTGTCAAAAAAAAATTATAGTGATTCAATCATGCAAATATGTGTTCTAAGGCTGCCAAAAAAAATTCATAGTGACTCAATCATGCATATTTGTGTTCTAAGGCTATCTAAAAAATTTCATTGTGATTCAATCATGCTTATATGTGTTCCAAGGGTGTCAAAAAAAAATCCTTATGATTGAATCTTGCAAATATGTGTTGTAAGACTGACAAAAAAATTTCATAGTGATTCAATTGTGCATATAGTTGTAATAAGGTTGTCAAAAATTTTTTATTTTGATTCAATAATGCATATAATTGTTCTATTGCTGTCAAAAAAAATTTTGTTGTGATTTAATTGTGCATATATTTGTTATATTGCTGTAAAAACAAATTGTAGTGAATCAATCATGCGTATATGTATTTTAAGGCTGTCAAAAAAAATTGATAGTGATTCAATCAATCATATATATGTTATAAGGCTGTCATAAAAAATTTATAGTGATTCAATCATGCATATATCTGTTTTTTAGGCTATCAAAAAAATTTCATAGTGATTCAATCATCCAGATATGTGTTCTATGGTTGTCAACTTTTTTTTATAGTGATTCAATCTTGCACATATAATTTCTAATGCTTTCAAAAAAAAATTTAATCACGCGTATATATGTTCTGAGAAAAAAATTTCATAGTGATTTAATCATTCCTATATGTGTTCTAGGGCTGTCAAAAAAACTTCATAGTTATTCAATCATTCCTATATGTGTTATAAAGTTGTCAAAAAAATGTCATAGTGATTCAATCATGCATATATGTGTACTACGGCAGTCAAAATTTTTTCGTAGTGTTTCAATCATGCATATATGATTTCTAATGTTGTCAAAAGAACTTTATAGTGATTCAATCATGCATATATGTGTTCTAAGTTTATTAAAAAAAAATCATACTAATTCCATCATGCGTATATGTGTTCTAAGGCTGTCAAAAAAATTTCAAGTGATTCAATCATGCATATATGTGTTCTAAGGCTGTCAAAAAAATTTCATAGTGTTTCAATCATGCATGTTTGTGCTCTAAGGCTGTCTACAAATTTTCATAGTGATTCAATCATGCATATATGTGTTATAAGGCTGTCAAAAAAAATTGTAGTGATTCAATCATGCATATATGTGTTTTATGCCGGTCAAAAAGATTTCATAGTGATTCAATCGTGCATATATGTGTTCTAATGTTGTCAAGAAAATTTCATAGTGATTCAATCATGCATATATGTGTTCTACGACAGTCAAAAATGAGGTAGTCAAAAAAATTTCATAGTGATTCAATCACATGTATATGTATTCTAAGGCTGTCCAAAAAAATTGATAGTGATTCAGTCATTCATATATATGTTATAAGGCTGTCAAAAAAAATTTATAATGATTCATTCATGCATATATATGTTCTAAGGCTGTAAAAAAGAATTTATACAGATTCAATCATGCATATATGTGTTCTAAGGCTGTCAAAATTTTTTTATAGTGATTCAATCATGCATATATGTGTTCTAAGGCTGTCAAAAAATTTTCATAGTGATTCAATCATGCATATGAGTGTTATAAGGCTGTAAAAAAAGTTTGATAGTGAATAAATCATGCATATGTGTTCTAAGGCTATCAAAAAAAATTTACAGTGATTCAATCATGCATATATGTTCTAAGGCTATAAAATAAAATTCAATCATGCATATGTGTTCTAAGGCTATCAAAATTTTTTTATAGTGATTCAATCACACATATAAGTTTCTTGGGCCACGTGATCGGGAAAGGTTGCATAAGGATGGATAGCCAGAAGATAAGAGCTATTCAGGATTGGGGAAGTCCAACCAAGGTTCCGGAGCTTCAATCCTTCTTGGGTCTGGCAAACTACTATCGGCGCTTTATCAAAGGATATTCAGTTATCGCTGCGCCTCTAACTGAATTATTGAAGAAAGACAAAAAGTGGGACTGGACAAAAGAGTGTCAGCGAGCCTTCGAAGGTGTAAAAGACGTTATGGCTAAGGAACCAGTGTTGCAATTACCGGACCAAGAAAAACCATTCGAAGTCTATAGAGATGCGTCGGATTTTGCAACTGGAGGTGTACTAATGCAAAATGGTCACCCAATAGCTTTCAAGAGTCGAAAGTTGAACATTGCTGAGCAGCGATATACAGTGCATGACCGGGAAATGACCACTGTAGTCCATTGCTTACGTTCCTGGATGCACTACTTATTGGGGTAGACATTAATTACCTACACCGACAATGTAGCCACGAGCTACTTCCAAACTCAGAAAAAGCTTAGTCCAAAACAAGCTTGGTGGCAAAAGTTCCTAGCAGAATTTGACATGGTTTTAGAGTATAAACCTGGAAGGACTAATGTAGTGGCAAATGCCTTGGGTAGGAAGGCCAGACTGACAGCCTTGATGGAAGATGCTAGTAGAAGTACTGGACCTCGAAGTGACCTCCTTGATAGAATTCGGCAGGGCTTACGGGAGGATCCCTTGGCGCAACAGCTGCTTTCCCTGGTGAAAGAGGAGAAAACCATGCGATTTTGGGAACAAGATAGATTGCAGATGACAGTCGGGGGTCGAGTTTATGTGCCCCGGTGGGGGGCCTTGCGATGAGAAATATTGAAGGAGTGCCATGACTCCCTATGGGCTGGTCACCCAGGTCAAGAGAGAACCTTTGCCCTGTTAGAGCGAGTTTACTACTAGCCGCAGATGTGCGATGATGTAGATGGGTACGTGTGCACCTGCTTGGTTTGTTAGCAGGACAAGACCATGAATCAAAAGACAGTGGGATTGTTGGAGCCCCTGCCTGTGCTGAGTCGACCTTGGGAAAGTATCTCGATGGATTTTATTGTCAGCTTACCAACAATTGAGGGATGCAGTATCATCTTTGTCGTGGTTGATAGATTTTCAAAATATGCAACATTCGTGCCAGGCCCAAATCATTGTTCGGCAGAGGACACAGCTCAACTCTTTGTGAAGCACGTTGTGAAGTATTGGGGAATTCCGGAGAGCATTATTAGTGATCAAGATGCTAGGTTCACAGGTAAATTTTGGAGAGAAGTCTTTCGATTGTTGGGATCCGAATTGCACTTCTCTACCAGTTTTCATCCCCAAACTGATGGCCAGACCGAACGTATTAACGGGATGTTAGAGGACTACTTGAGACACTTTGTGAATGCTAATCAGAAGAATTGGAAGGATCTACTTAATATAGCTTAGTTCTGCTATAATCTTCAAAAGAGTGAATTATCAGGGCATAGTCCCTTTGAGATTGTGACAGGACAACAACCTCAGACACTGCAGACCTTAGTTGCTCAAGGTTGAGGAAAGGCGCCCTTTGCCTACAATTTTGTCTTCCACATGAATCCTTCTCCTCCATTCATATTCTAGAGTGTTTCAATCATGCATGTATGTGTTTTAATGTTGTAAAAAAAATTATAGTGATTCAATCATACATATATGTGTTCTAAGGGTGTCAAAAAAGTTTCATAGTGATTCAATCTTGCATATATGTGTTCTAAGGCAGTCACAAAAATTTAATAGTGATTCAATCATGCATATATGTGTTCTAAGGCTGTCAAAAAAATTTCATAGTGATTCAATCATGCATATATGTGTTCTACGGCTCTAAAAAAAAAATCATAAAAAAATTTCATAGTGATTCAATCATGCATATACGTGTTCTAAGGCTATCAAAAAAATTTCATAGTGATTCAAACATGCATATATGTGTTCTAAGGGTGTCACAAAAATTCCATAGTGATTCAATCATGCATATACGTGTTATAAGGCTATCACAAAAATTCCATAGTGATGCAATCTTGCATATATGTGTTCTAATGCTGTAAAAAAAAATTCATAGTAATTCAATGATGCATATATGTGTTCTAAGGCAGTCAAAAAATTTTCATCGTGATTCAATCATGCATATATGTGTTCTAAGGGTGTCAAAAAAATTTCATCGTGATTCAATCTTGTATATATGTGTTCTAAGGCTGTCAAAAATATTTTATAGTGATTCAATCTTGCATATACATGTTCTAAGGTTGTCAACAATTTTTTATAGTGATTCAATCATGCATATGTGTGTTCTAAGGCTGTCAAAAAAATTTCAAAGTGATTCATTCATGCATATATGTGTTTCAAGGCTGTCAAAAAAAATTTATAGTGATTCCATCATGCATATATGTTCTAAGATTGTCAAAAAAAAATTAATCATTCATAGATATGTTCTAAAACTTTTAAATAAATTTCATAGTGATTCAATCATGTGTTTATGTGTTCTACGGCTGTCAAAAAAATTTCATAGTGATTCAATCATGGATATATGTGTTCTAAGGCTACCAAAAAAATTTCATAGTGATTCAATCTTGCATATATGTGTTCTAAATGCCTGAGACAAATCTTTTGAAAAACCTTTGTAAAAATATTTGTGACATAAAGTCATGTTCGAATTTTTACAACTCGAATTCAAGTTCAAACTCATTTTTGTTATTATAATGGAAACTCTTTAAAAAAATTTATAAAAAATTTCAAGGTTATTTTCAAATAATATTTTGATTTTCAGTAATTCCTTAAAATGATATTTCTTTAAATTTATAGGGCAAATACTACCCAAAATTTAAATATAAAAATATTAACTAATGGATTTTATCAGATTAAATCAAAGCACGAGCGCTTTATCCCGTTCTTTGCTATTCTATAAAAAAATCAGGTAAGTTATTCTATCAAAATCTTATAATTTTTATATTCGACAAGTTTTTTATGCATGCATGATTATTTAAATCTGATTCATGGTCAAATACATATTTTAATATCTGCATAAATTAAATACCTGTTTTGAATGACGATTTCAAATCTTATGATTCTGAATCAAATTTTGATTAAGTACTATGGTTAAGACTTTGATGAATTTCGATTTTGATAAAAAGAAGATTTTTGTGTAGCATATTGATTTTTGAAAAGGTGCAATAAGGCACCCATTTTCTTCATAAGTCATGTTTACAAACAAACTTAATTTTTGCCTTTATAGGCGAGTGGTCATTTGTACAAAGCAAAATTCTGGATGGGCTGGGTATATATGACCCAAGTGTTGATTTAAAAAAAAGAATGATTTGGCTATTGAGCCTAGTTTTAAAAATATTAAAAGTCCTATAAAAGAATCCTTCAGGCCCATCTAGGTTTAGCCTACCCTGGAAGGGGTAGTGGTACAGTCAGAAGTGACATTGTGAAGATTATGATTTTTAATAGCAATAGATTCCCTAGGGCCTCCTGTCACTCGGGTTGAGGAGGCAGAGACCAACGGTTCTCAAACTGTTGCAGTCTGTGGATGCATCTGATTTGCCTGTTTGCTCGCCATTGCCGAGAATCTTCCCAATCGTTGACCGCTCACTTGAGAGCCCATTTCATTCAGGTATTCGGGTAATCCATAGTATAATAATACACCCCCAGAATACTTAGTCTGAGATTGGAGTGCCCTCCACCGTACCAGGAGGACGTTAATATCGAAACAATAAACTTTTTCTTTCACAGAATTTGATATGAAAATATGCCTTATTTGAAAGTGCAGTAGGATCGAGGCAATGAGCACTAGAGGGGGGGGTGTAAGACCCACAAATTTTCTGAGGAATTTACTGCCTAATTAATATTGAAATTGTATGCTTTTGTGTAATTGCAATATTATAGCCTGTAATTTGATGAAAATTGTATGTGCTTTGTATTTCGGCTCTGTACGCGCGACCCGAAAATCCGTAAATATATTGTGTAAGTAAGAAGTGCCTGATTCTGGATGAACTAGCTTTTGAAATGTTAAGGGTTAATTTATTATATATTTTTATAGTTTGTCCCCGAATTTGGGACCCATATGACGGAAAAACCGCGTCAGTGCATGTGAATTACGAGTTTTGACCCAAGTTTGGACCCGAATCGTAATACGCTTAATTCTCGCAAACGGATGAGAATTTATTTGAGAGGCATTGACCATTTCGTATTGATTGAGATTATAAAGAGCACTAAATGATTTATTGGGATTTATTTAATGTTTTAATGCATTAATTAAGTGTTGTTTTGAAACCTAAGGCATTGGAGATTTTTGGATTTGGATCTGGGTCAACTAGAGGACCCAAACCCTATGTGCGCCCCTCTAGGGGGACGATTTTGTCCTTGGTTGACCAGCTGGTCAAAGGTAGACCAGCTAGATGGCATGTTTGAAAAGAATTGCATGGCTTTTGAAATATAGGCCACGATTGGCCATTTCCTCTTTTCTAAACTCATGATGAGCCTTGAAGCTCATCATGAAAGACATTTTTCCAATAAAGGGGACCATGGGGCTGGCGCTCCATGGTGTTTTTGTAATTATTTCAAAGTAATTCAAATGATAAAAGCTGATTGGTTGAGTTGGAGGGTACCCCATGTAATTCTTTCAAGTTATAAAGGCCTTTTTGAAAACCTTTTTAATGGCATATTTGCAAACCTTTTTAGAAACTTCAAATACATGACATGCATTGGGCATGGGCTGGCCATGGGTGGGCGTGGAGCACCCCAGCCGTCCATCTAGGTTGGACTAATCCCAGCAATCCGTTCCTCCTAACCCTAGCTACCTAAGCATTGAAGAGAGAGAAGAGAGCCCCCTTGGGCGATTTTCCTTGGAAGAGCCTCTCTCTCTTCCCCTTCTTCTTCTTCTCCAAAATCGAGTGAGAGAGAGAGTTTGAGAGTGAGTTGTGAGTATGGATCAGCTCCAGTCGTGGACACCATTGCCTCCACCTTCTCCATTTCCTTCCTTTTAAAGCCTCAAAGGTGAGACACTCCTTCACTTGTCCAAACCGGGGTTTTCGGATTGAGCAAATGCTTGCATCCAATCTTGGGTTTCAAATTTGCATGCACATTGGTTTCCCTTGGGTTATGGTTTTCCTTTCTTCATTGGTGGATTTTATGGAGCCTATATGCATGTGTTTAGCTGTGCATCATAGTATTGAGTTCATCATGGTGGATTCTATTGTTCGCACGCTTTAGGCCCTCTGTTTGCATTGCATGTATTTCCCTTTTCATGCATCATAATTGTTGATGGCCTAAACGCATTTCAACCATCTTTTTGCTTGTTCTTGTGGTTGGAATCGTGATGGCTTGTGAACCCGTTTGGCTATGACAACGGAATGGTGTTAAGGTTGTGTCATGGTTGCACATGGCTGAAAGCCTTTTTCTTTCATTCTATTCTTATGCGTTTTTCCATTTTGCTCACTTGGGCTGTCTCGTGTCAGCCAAAGCTTCGTTCCTAAGGAATTTTGGTTGGCTGGGAAGCCCTTAACGGACCCTTGGTCCAGCAGCCGTGCCGACCCTCTTGAGTTCGGGCCATGTTGTCCTGGGTAGGTCAAGTTGAGCCCTTCTTCTTTTGCCCCTCTTCGTTCTGCTGTTGGGCGTCCAAAAATTTTTGGACGCTATGTTGCTTGTGGGTGACCCCCAGGCCTTCCACAAACGGGTCAGCCTGGGTGCCCTCCTTTGTTTTGGGTTGGCATAACCCTTAGCTGAGCCCACCAACTCGGGTTGGTGTGGGTTCGGATTCCCAGCCCTGGCCTGTCATGGTCTGGACTGAATTCGGTCCAGACCTGTCAAAGGCCTGCTCCAGATTCGTTGAGTTTCGGCATCAGCCCCTCACGCGCCTCCAGCTTGGGCATTTGGCCCTTGCTGCAGCTGCAGCGATTCGGCTGCAGCTGGGTGCAGGCGGCAAGCCTGCACCCCTTCTCTTTTGCGATGCTGGCTGAAGCCAGCTGGGTCTTGACTCACGGTCCAGACCGTGCTCAAGTTTGAGCACACCCGGGACAACATAGTGCTGTCCTTTTTTCAGTTCGGTTTCCTGCACCATGTGACAGCCTATCGTGCTGTCTTCACCCCTTTTGACCGACTCCGTAGTGCTGCCCCAAACCGGTCCTACACGTGTTCGCTCGGTGCCCCGTGAAACTGTTGTGGCTGGTACAAGTGACAGCCTATTCCGGTCAACTCCAGCCACAGCTGGACTTCCTTCTTTTCGCCACACTGTTAGCCTTGGCAGTGAGGTTTCGGGCTGCAGCATAGGCGGCTTCATGTGTGCTTTTGCAGCACGGGGTCCAATACCCCAATGACGTGGTGGTTTTGACTTGTCGTATCGCAAATAGACTGTGCTCGTCGACCAAAGCAAATAAAATATTGCGTGCATAGTTATGTTTTCACAATGAAATGGTAAGAACCAATGGTGCTTGTCTGATGCAATTATATGTATTTATTTAAGAGTTTTAACACTTGGTTGTAGCACGCGCGGCTTTTTATGGTATTGGAGTGGCATGTACACGGCCACACACGCTTTAATATGAAAGCATTTGCACAAATGAAGGATATTACATGCTTTTGCTCGTGAAACTTGAATGTACTATCACGTCGGCAATTTACTTGTGATTCCCTAAGTATGCGGGGATCTGGTGGCACAAGTTGGGATTTGGGTCCTTTGAGATTTATGTATGAACTTGTAATGGTGTTTGATAGACTTGTACACGGCCACACACTTGAGCATGTAAGCTTTTGCTCAAATAAAGGTAGCCACATAGTCACTCTCATTGTGTTTGTTTATGTATTCCCATGATTTGCTCGCACTACTTGAACGTATTAGTCACATTGGCAAATGAATGGTTTTCCCTAAGCACGAGGGAGCTCGAGGCACTTGGTATGATTTTGCATTCCTTTGAGACTTGTGCAACTTCTTGGTGAGTTGTTTGTGGGCGATGGCCCCACTTGGCGAGGTGAGCTCTCTTATGATTGAGAATCATGGGTTATGAACCTTGGCACAGCTCGTGAGTCACGCTTTACGTGACAAATGTTTATAATTGTCTCATCATAACGTACAATGTTTGGTATTGGCACTTAGCTAGTTCTCTCACTTATGACACGATGCACATATTTGTCCACTTGTTCTTGTGCACATATCACGATGACACATCTACTTGCTTATCACAGTCTATTGTTAGTACTGTATGTTTTGTGATGCATACCATGTTATGAAAGTTATGGAATATGTTTGTTTAGGTTCTTTGATGCATACTTGCTGCTGGATGGAAATTGTGAAATGGAATGTCATGCTTTGCTTAATCGTATTAACTCCTGCTAGTTGTATTCTCTTATTGCTCCATGTGTAGTCATCATTGCTTTATATTTGCTCATGCTATCATTGTTCAATTATTATAAATAATCATGCTATGTCTTGTATGAATAGCTTGCTTTCAATTTCCACATATGGTACATTGTGGTTTGGTTTGTCTAACCAGCTCAAAAGAGTACTGACCCCATGTTATGGGGATACAGGTTTTACTTAGGCGTGCGATGGAGCTCGGTGTGCTGCAGCGGACTCTGAACCCACACTTCTGAACCTCACTTGTTGGATCCTGGCAGCTCTAGTTTTGTATAAGGGAATCATAAGTTGTACAATTTTGTAAAGATGTATTTAATAAAAGTTGTTTCATTCAAATGTTGTTTCACTCCCGTAGTGGCCGCCCAGGGTTTTTCCGCTTGTTGGCTCCCCTTTCGGTTTCTTCCGCACTTGCGCGCTTGTTTTAAAAAAAAAACTGTTTTACTCAAAAATTCAAAGGATTTTACAAGTCGGAAAATTTGGGGGCGCTACAGTTTTGGTATCAGAGCAGTGTTTTAAAAGAGTTAAGAAGTGTGGTTCAAGTCTCTGCACACATCAACCATCGCTGTAAGTATTTTTAATTCAATTTTGTTGTTTCATGACTTGTTCTGCTTGATTTGGTGAATTGTGTGTTTCTCGAGTGTCGTTCGATGTGAGACCCCATTTCGTATTTTAAGCCTCATATATCGGGCTTAAGACATCGATTGTCGGAACCTAGAGGGTTCGCTCGTGCTTGGGGATCGAGTTTCCCAAGCTGTTTTGAGTCGACTTCTGTGAGAGTTGGAGATCTTTCGACTGTAACTTAGACTTAGGGGACTACTTGTGTAGTTCACCCTTCTCGTTCCACGCTGTGTGGTGGAGACGATTGATATATCGTAGCGATTATCAAGCTTTTAGCCTGATCGTGTTATAGACGAGATGGTTTCGATAAGTATTGTCGTGTGAGGCTTGGAGTGGATGTTTTCCCTCTTTTCCAACTTCATTGGAATTGTTCGTGACCCTGTCTTTGACAAAGGGTATCTCGTTTGATGCAATCCTTTGTGGACAGAAGGTTGAAGCCTTGTCTATGCCAGTGAGCCTCTGCGTATCCCGTTGGCGAATACTGCTGATTTCCCCCAGTCATTCTTGATGATGAGAACGTATCTATTGTTTCCCGCTTAGCATATTGCTCTTTGGTTGCCTATGATGGCACTTTGACTCCTGAGAGGGTCGTATTCTAGGGATTGTTAACACCGATCATTCGGGTGTTGTAGCTCGAGAAAGAGAGTCGCGGGAAATTGTGTTTCCCCCCCACCACTGTTTGGAGGATTGTGGTGCGTTGACTCAGGAGACGATTCCTGGTAGTGCCAACTATGTCGCTGGATGAAGTAGCTCTTTAGCGATGCCGTCAGCGTGACGATTCTCCAACGATGCCATTGGGATGGCGAGATTTCCTAATGAAGTTGCTGATGGCGATTCACTAGCAAAGCCGTCAGTATGGTAATCCTCTGACGATGCCGTTAGAGTGACGATTTGCTAACGATGCCATTAGGATAGCGAGTTCCTAATGAAGTTGCTGATGGCGATTCACCAGCAAGGCCATCCGTATGGTAATCCTCTGACGATGCCGTTAACGTGACGATTTGCTAACGATGCCATTAGGATAGCGAGTTCCTAATGAAGTTGCTGATGGTGATTCACCAGCAAGGCCGTCAGTATGGTAATCCTCTGACGATGCCGTTAGCGTGACGATTTGCTAACGATGCCATTAGGATAGCGAGTTCCTAATGAAGTTGCTGATGGCGATTCACCAACAAGGCCGTCAGCGTGGCAATCCTCTGACAATGCCGTTAGCATGACGATTCTCTAACGATGCCATTAGGGTGACGAGTTCCTAATGAGGTTGCTGATGACGATTCTTTAGCAAGGCCGTCGGTATGGTAATCCTTTGACGATGTTGTTTGGTTGGATTTTTGTAAACGCACTTTTTTAAAAGATAATTTTCAATAAAATACTTGGAAAATCGTCAACCAAAAGTAAATAACCGACTTTCCACAAAAGTGGCAAGCACGGGTCAAATCCACAAGGAACGAGAATTATTCAATTTTTTCTAAGAAATTCAATTTCTTAATTCACAAATCTAAATCAACGAGTACAATTCTAGTAACAATTACAAATTAAAACTAAAACTAAACATAAAAGCAAATCAAGTCTTCTGCTGCTCGCAAGTGGCAATTCTGTTCTTTCACCAATTATCGATTTTTCATGCTTGGAAAAGAATATCCTGGAATTTTTAGTATGATTTTCAACCTAAAATACAGAAAAATACAAAGTTAGTAAACAATTCAAGTAAATCAAACTAAGAGTTAAACTAAACCTAATTTTAAAGAAATTAACAAAGGCAAATCCTAATTAACACTAAAAGATCAAATAAAATACCAAAATAATTCTAAAACTAATCAATCTAGGTCTAACTATGTTAATGGATGCAGATGCACTGATTATAATGCAGAAACCACTGAAAATTAACTGAAAATGGATAAAATAGTGAAATGACTATCTTACCCCTAAATAGTGCAAAAATGACTTCTGACAGCTTTTCACAAACAGACTGTTTGACAATGCAATTGAAGTCCAAAATTCCCAAAATTTCTTTTGTTCTGTAACTAACAGATTCAAGAATCTAACATTTTTTACAGAATTAAAAAATGATATCTGGAACTCCAGATATAAGCGTTTCAAAAGCAGGATAATTTTGGAAATCGCAGGACCCGAAATTTGAAATCCCGAAAAAGCTGTTTTCACAAAATGCTTAAAAACTAGACCAAATCAACTCGGACTGAGCTGAAATTTGGTATACAGACAGTGAACGCGCCAATAAAGAGAATAGAAAAAGAATTTCCAGAAAAATCAAAAAAAATTCACATAAAATGACGAGTGCAAGACAGTGTAAAATTTGGTTTTCAAAATCAATGCACTATTCACTTATGAAATGCACTTTTAACACTATGAATGCAAACTAACGGCAAAAACCGAGTTAAATGTTGCTGAGTGACAGTCAATATGCAGAAAATGAATGCAATTACGCTAACTACATAAAACAGTAACTAGAACATGCACTTCAAGATTAGAGCTAATCTATCAATTGTAAAATAACCTAACTAAAGTTGCAATACTAACTATAATATCTAAATGCGTAAACTAATTAATTCTATCACAATAACCTAAATTAAGTACTACAATTAAACATGCACTAAACAATTCAATGCTAACTAATCATTCACTTAGAAAACAAATCTTTGATGCAATTTAATAACTAACTGAGGTAACTCACACACTATCTAATGTTAATTGAAATGAAATTCAAATAAGTAACTAAGAATCAATGGGGTGCGGTTGAGGGTTTGATTCGTAATAGGTTCACGCCACCCTATAGACTCACTATGTTGACTCTAATTGCAACTTACCTAAGATAGACGACTAATGCCTAACAACTATCTATGCAAACCGAAAAATTAGAAAAGACAAGATTAGTGAAATGAATCTAATTAAAACCCATGCCTAAATTAAATGCAATTAGTCTAATTACCCTACCTAAATAATAATTCAAATACTAACCTAAGGTCAATGCAATCTTAACTAAAATACTAAGGCCAAAATTAATCTACGTTAATATGGGAAGTTAAAAAGATGAAGTTACTAATTGACAAGGCACGAAATTGGCAAGTGTAGACTCTCAAAATTCGTCCAGCTAGTAAGAGGTTAATCTCCTTAAAAATCTTTAAAATCCAACTAGGAAACTTTGAGGAATTGAAATCGTCCAGCCAATTGGGGTCTACACGTTTTGGCTTTGCATTAAAAGCAATAAATCAAGCTTAAAAGTCTCTCCCAATTCTTTGGAAACGTTTTTAGAAAGAGCTTTGAAATTTAAAATTAGTTTCCAAACATATAGAGGGAAAATCTTCTCTTTAATTGGCTTAAAACTCAATTTAGGAAGTTAGAGAAGGGGAAATCGTCCAGTCCAAGAAGGGGCCCACACGTTTTCTTTGACTTCCAAAAAATTTTATCTAACAATTAAATCCTTTCCAAAAAATTCGTGTAGAACACGTTTAGCAAGACAGTTTTGAAATCCAAATTTCTTTCCAATTTTGAAAACTCAATCTTTGCTAACTAAGCTGAAAAATAAAATTTCCAAAACCTCCCTTGGCTGGATTAAGAATTCAAAACTTTCCAAAGAAGGCCCCACGAATTTAAGAGAATACAAAATTACCAAATTCTATTCAAAATAAGAATAATTACTCTATTGCTCTTATGCTAAATTCCACAATTCCTAGCTAATCTAACTTCTAAACAATACAATGCATGGGTAGAAATGGAATAGCAAACTCGATTTTCAACAAGACTAATGTTAGCTAAAATTAAAAGAAAACTTAACTAAATAACACCACAAAAGAAGACGTTTTTATCATAATTCACCCAAATGCACCTAGACAACAATATGATTCTACCTAATCCTAAAAACTTACTAATTGAAAATTAAGCTTCAGCTGGACCTCTAATGGCAGACGTCCAACTGAAGAAGAAGACAATTCTAATTCTACAAAACTCGATTTTACTAAAACTAGAAAAACCACCCTAAAGAACTATTTTTTTTTTCACTTTTTCAATTGACACAATTCAAACACAATAAAAGGAGAACTTTTATCATTAACGAAATCAACTAAAAATGTTGAAATACACCCTATGAAATCTGCAGGGAAAAACAAAACTGATGCTAAATTGAATTGGACACAAATCCTATAACAATGACTCGACACCCTATAAATGACTAATTCAAGACAATACCTAATTTAAATACTAACATAAGACCACATCACACGAGACCAATATGCATTCTAAATTACGGAAACATCAATATTGTAAGACATGATGCTGCAACAAAAATTCAGAAAATAGAACTACACGAAAACCATTAAGATCGACTAGAAGGAATCTAGCCGATTTTTGGGTTTTAACTAAAACAACACCCTAACCTAAACCCAATGACAAACCTGGATCAAAAATAAAATTTGAAATATGTTTTTATGCAAAAATAACACAGCAAATTAAACTGGACAGAAAGAGAGAATCGGCTAGAATAAGATCTAGCCGGTTTTCACGTTTTGGGCGAAAACAACTGGAAATTAAGACTCTAACACCTCAAAACGAAAAACAAACCAGATCTAACGTGTTGGCCTCTGCACAAATTCTAAACTAAGGTTGAAAACAGCATACAAACAGAAAATACAAAAAAAGAACACCACATGCACTTGGGTTTTAGCTAGAAGAAGAGGAAGAGGAAGACCAACCTCCAGGGCGATCCGACGATTGTGGGGAAGGAAAGAATGGAAGATGTCATTGGATTTGTGTCTCGTCTTCTTCAAGGATGCTGAAACATCACCATGGAATTATGTTTTGCAGCTGCACCACGTTTGAAGTCCACCAAAGATGGGAAATGAGCCGATTCGCGATCGGATGGCTAAGAAGATTGGATGGAGGTAGAGTCGATCCTTCTTGTTGGAGTCTCTCACACTTCCATGCAAGAAAAGTGCCTTCCACCTCTGCTACACCTGCAAAAACACAGCAATCCAAGGTTAATACCAGTAAGGATGAAAAAGAACTGAAAGAGATGGAAAGAAGAGATGAAGAAATGCTTGGATTCTAAGCAAAATCTTGATCTTTGATTGAGAATGGCGTGGGATGTGAGGTGAGAAGAGGGGCTGGAGAAAGAATCACAAGAGGAGCGCAAATTCCAAAGCCAAAAACGTCTACAGCTGAGTAAAAAAGATATTTTATACTTTTTTCCTTTTTCAGAAAAGGATTTAAAATAAAATATTTTGCCCTGCACGTAGCCCAGAGTGTGCATAACAGTAGTGCGGTTACGTACAAAAAATTCATGGAGTTAGATCCTCCTGCTTTTACGGGTAGGACAGACCCTGAAGCCGCTGAGTCGTGGTTACGCGAGATAGAACGTATTTTCTGTGTTTTGGATGTCCCAGAATATAAGAAAGTGGATTTTGGCACTTATCGTTTGAAGGACCATGCTGAGAAGTGGTCGGACACTATCTCTTTGGTCAGATTCAAGGACACGACTGTTTCGTAGGACAAATTTGTTGAAGTTTTTAACTCTGCTTACTTTCCGAAGCACGAGCACAGTAAGAAGATGCAAGAATTTCTGGACTTGCAACAAAGAACGATGACTTTGTCCGATTATATTACGAGATTTCGTTGTTTGGAACGTTATTGTCTGAACGTTTATGTTGCGGAGAATGATCAAGCAATGAAGTTCGCTCGTGGTTTGAGGCCTACTTTGAGAACTAAGGTGTTCACTAGTGGGCCTAAGTCGCTCGAAAAAGCTATCGAGGTAGCTACTCTGTTGGATGAAAACCAACCCGAGCACCAGGCTCAAGTTTTTGCGATTGTAGCTGAGAAGAAACCTAGTAGGGTGGAGCCCTCGCCACCTACTAGAACGCGGAAGCGTCAAAAAGTGTAGCAGAATGTCCAGCGGAAATGACCTTAGAGATCGACTCGTCAGCAAAAGCAACCTCAGCGATCGAATTGCCAGAGAAAGCGACCTCAGCAACCGAGAGTTCAGCGAAAGTGTCGGCAATGCGACGTAGATCATGGTTCTGGAACTTGCCCTCTCTTCGATGGCAAGTGTTTCAAATGTGAACAACCTGGGCATGTTGCCATGTTTTGCCCGAAGAAGTCTTCAACAGACTTGGTTGTTGCCGAATAGGCGCTGTCAAATGAGATCTGACCCTTTTGTGGTAGCTCGTTGTTTTGTGATTTCGCAGACAAAATCCTTTTTTAGGAGGGTAGAATGTAAGACCCGCGAATTTTCTGAGGAATTTACTGCCTAATTAATATTGAAATTGTATGCTTTTGTGTAATTGCGATATTATAGCCCATAATTTGATGAAAATTGTATGTGCTTTGTATTTCGGCTTTGTACGCGCGACCTGAAAATCGCGTAAATATATTGTGTAAGTAAGAAGTGCCTAATTCTGGATGAATTAGCTTCTGAAATTTTAAGGGTTAATTTATTATATATTTTTATAGTTTGTCCCCGAATTTGAGACCCATACAACGTAAAAACCTTGTCAGTGCATGTGAATTACAAGTTTTGAGCCAAGTTTAGACCCGAATCGTAATATGCTTAATTCTCGCAAACGGATGAGAATTTTCTTGAGAGGCATTGACCATTTCGTATTAATTAAGATTATAAAGAGCACTAAATGATTTATTGGGATTTATTTAATGTTTTAATGCATTAATTAAGTGTTGTTTTGAAACCTAAGGCATTGGCGATTTTTGGATTTGGATATGGGTCAACTAGAGGACCCAAACCCTATGTGTGCCCCTCTAGGGGGACGATTTTGTCCTTGGTTGACCAGCTGGTCAAAGGTAGACCAGATGGATGGCATGTTTGAAAAGAATTGCATGGCTTTTGAAATATAGGCCACGATTGGCCATTTCCTCTTTTCTAAACTCATGATGAGCCTTGAAGCTCATCATGAAAGGCATTTTTCCAATAAAGGGGACCATGGGGCTGGCTCCCCATGGTGTTTTTGTAATTATTTTAAAGTAATTCAAATGATAAAAGATGATTGGTTGAGTTTGAGGGTAGCCCATGTAATTCTTTCAAGTTATAAAGGCCTTTTTGAAAACCTTTTTAATGGCATATTTGCAAACCTTTTTAGAAACTTAAAATGCATGGCATGCATTGGGCATGGGCTGGCCATGGGGGGGCATAGAGAACCCCAGCCGTCCATCTAGGCTGGACTAATCCCAGCCATCCGTTCCTCCTAACCCTAGCTACCTAAGCATTGAAGAGAGAGAAGAGAGCCCCCTTGGGCGATTTTCCTTGGAAGAGCCACTCTCTCTTCCCCTTCTTCTTCTTCTCCAAAACCGAGTGAGAGAGAGAGTTTGAGTGTGAGTTGTGAGTGTGGAGCAGCTCCAGCCGTGGACACCATTGCCTCCACCTTCTCCATTTCCTCCCTTTCAAAGCCTCGAAGGTGAGACACTCCTTCACTTGTCCAAACCATGGTTTTCGGATTGAGCAATGCTTGCATCCAATCTAGGGTTTCAAATTTACATGCACATCGGTTTCCCTTGGGTTATGGTTTTCCTTTCTTCATTGGTGGATTTTATGGAGCATATATGAATGTGTTTAGTTGTGCATCATAGTATTGAGTTCATCATGGTGGATTCTATTGTTAGAACGCTTTAGGCCCTCGGTTTGCATTGCATGTATTTCCCTTTTCATGCATCATAATTGTTGATGGCCTAAAAGCATTTCAACCATCTTTTTGCTCGTTCTTGTGGCTGGAATCGTGATGGCTTGTGAAGCCGTTTGGCTATGACAACGGAATGGTGTTAAGGTTGTGTCACGGTTGCACATGGATGAAAGCCTTTTTCTTTCATTCTATTCTTATGCGTTTTTCCATTTTGCTCACTTGGGCTGTCTCGTGTCAGCCAAAGCTTCGCTTGGGAAGCCCTGGATGGACCCTTGGTCCAACAGCCATGCCGACCCTCTTGGGTTCGGGCCATGCTGGCCTGGGTAGGTCGGGTTGAGCCCTTCTTCCTTTGCCCCTCTTTGTTTTCAGTACACATATATGCATGATTAAATCACTATAATTTTTTTTTGACTGCATTACAACACATATATGCATGATTGAACCTCTGTAAAAAAAAGTTGACAACCATAAAACACATATCCGGATGATTGAATCGCTATAAAATTTTTTTGACAACCTTAGAACACATATATGCTTGATTGAATCACTATAATTTTTTTTTTGACAACCTTGGAACACATAACTTCATTATTCAATCACTATGAAATTTTTTTGACTGCCTTAGAACACATGTATGCATGATAGAATCAGTAGGAATTTTTTTTGACAGCATTAGAACACATATACGCATGATTAAATCACTAGAAATTTTTTTTGACAGTCTTAGAACACATATACGCATGACTAAATCACTACGAAACTTTTTTTAGAGCCTTAGAACACATATATGCATGATAGAATCACTATGAAATTTTTTTGACAAGCTTAGAACACATATTTGCATGATTGAATCACTATGATTTTTTTTTGACAGCCTTAGAACACATATATGCATGATTGAATCTCTAGCAAATTTTATTGACAGCCTTAGAACACATATATGCATGATTGAGTCACTAGAAATTTTTTTTGACAGCATTAGAACACATATACGCAAGATTGAATCACTAGGAAATTTTTTTGTCAGCCTTAGAACACATATACACATGATTGAATCACTACAAATTTTTTTTACAGCTTTAGAACACATATGTGGATGATTGAATCACTATGAAATTTTTTTGATAGCTTTAGAACTGATATATTAATGATTGAATGACTATGAAATTTTGTTGATAGCCTTATAACACATATATGCATGATTGAATCACTATGAATTTTTTTTGACAACATTAGAACACATATATTCTTGATTGAGTAAATATGATGTTTTTTTGACAGCCATAGAACACATACGCGTGATTGAATGACTATGAATTTTTTTGAACAACTTTGGAGTACATATATGCATGATTGAAATTTTTTTGACAACCTTAGAAGATATTTGAATGATTGAATCACTCTAAAAAAATTACAATCTTAGAACACATATATGCATGATTGAATCACTATGATTTTTTTTTTACAGCCTCAGAACACGTATATTCATGATTATATCACTATAAATGTTTTTTCACAGCCTTAGAACACATATATGCATGGATGAATCACTACAATTTTTTTTTCAGTACACATATATGCATGATTAAATCACAATAAAAAAATTTTGACTGCATTACAACACATATATGCATGATTCAATCTCTGTAAAAAAAAATTGACAACCATAAAACACATATCCGCATGATTGAATCACTATAAAATTGTTTTGATAGCCTTAGAACACATATATGCATGATTGAATCACTATAAATTTTTTTTTGACAACCTTGGAACACATATCTTCATGATTCAATTACTATGAAATTTTTTTGACAGCCTTAGAACACATGTATGCATGATAGAATCACTAGGACTTTTTTTTGACAGCATTAGGACACATATACGCATGATTGAATCACTAGAATTTTTTTTTTACAGTCTTAGAACACATATACCCATGATTGAATCACTACCAAATTTTTTTCTGAGCCTTAGAACACATATATGCAAGATTGAATCACTATAAAAAAAAATTGATATCCTTAGAATACATATTTGCAAGATTTAATCACAATGAAATTTTTTTGATAGCCTTAGAACACACATATGCATGATTAAATCTCTATGAAATTTTTTTTGACGGCCTTAGAACACATATATGCATGATTAAAACACTATGAAACTTTTTTGACAACATTAGAACACATATATTCATGATTGAGTCACTATGAAATTTTTTGAAAGCCTTAGAACACATATAAGCATGACACCACAAGAAAAATGTCAATTAGCGACGGATAGTAGCGACGGCATTTTTTTGTCGCCAATTAGCGACGACTTAGCGAGCGTCACTAATCCGTCGCGAGGTTTCGTGATATTCACAGATGTAGCGATGGAAAATATTTCGACGCTAAGCCGTCGCTACTTGGCGACGGCTTAGCGACGGACCATTTTTGTCGCAACAACACGCTGCGGTTAGCGACGGATTGGGCGACGACATTTTTCCGTTACTACGTAGCGACGCCGTTAGCGACGGACATATTCCGTCGCTAAGGAGTTGTATATATTTACGCCGGTATAGCGACGGAATTATTCCGTCGCTAATTTTTCCGTAAATCTGATCAGAACCCTTTTCCCTCTTTTCCTGTTTCCTCTCTCCCGCCCTCCCTACGCAGCCCGACGCCTTCCTTCGCCTTCCGCCGCCCCGTCGCCTGTCGCCTCGCATTCCGCCTGACGCATTCCCCGCCGGAGACAGGTTTGCCCGCCCTCACTACGTGTTTCCAGCAGGGGTTAAACCCCTGCCTTTACGGCAGGGGGGGTCGACCCCCTGCCGGAAACGCAGGTGGTTTAACCCCTGCGTTTCCAGCAGGGGTTAAACCCCCTACCGTAAAGGCAGGGGGTTTAACCCTCTGCCATGCCGGAAACGCAGGGGTTAAACCCCTGCGTTTCCGGCATGGGGGGTCGACCCCCTGCGTTTCCGGCAGGGGGTTAACCCCATGCCGCAACCGGCAGGAGGTTAACCCCATGTCGGAACAGGCAGAGGGTTAACCCCTTGCGTTTCCGGCAGGTCGACCCCGACAGGGGGTCGACTCACTGGCGGAAAGGCTGGGGGTCAGTTAACCCCCTATGTTCCGTAAGGGGGTCTGTGACGCCCCAAACCCCAACCTTGTAAAAACCTTGAGTTTTTGAGCAAAAGTTTTTTTTTAAGGATATATAGAGTGAAAAACAACTAGCGGAAGTAAAGGAGGGAAACAGGGGTAAGGCAAAAGCCGCAAGTCTGAGCGAGCCACAGTGAGAAAACCAAACCACAATAGACAAGTAAAGTATTCTTCATTTCCACAATAATTACAATGATACAAAAACGAGACTGGGTACAAAAAGGGACAGTCTCACAAAAAGGAGAGGTACAACCCTCAAACCCCAAAACCAGAAGAAGCCAGAATCTGCTGCAAAGTGTGGGTCTCAAGGCTTCTGCTGTGCGCCGTCGCATCGCGCTGCGTCTACTCGTCACCTGCATCCCCATAAAATGGGGTCAGTACTCTTGCGAGTTGGTGAGACAAACCATCCATACATTATCATTTTTTTTTTGGAAAAATAGAAGGTAAGCAACAAGCTACAAGTGTGCTAAATACCAGACTATAACTAGCATGATGGAATAGTTAGAAACATTTGAAATAAAAGTACAAGTGTGTGTCAGGTAGGTGCATGTGCCATAAGACTGTAAAACTACAAGTAAGTAACAGTGCAGCCACTAAAGTAACAAAGCAGAAACTGAACAACACAAAGTAGCAGCTAAAGTAACAGAGTGGGAACCAACCAACAGAGGGTAGCAACTGAACAAAAGTGTATACTGTTCTAGAGTAACAACTACAGTAAGTCAGTCTGTTTGGTTAGTCCTTATGTTCATCTTTTTACCTCCTTCGGGTACGCGAAGGAAAACCCTCGAGTTCTGTGAGTCATGCACCCGGCGTCTGTTATTCAATTTCTAATGTGGTAACCGGGGATGCTACAGAACGAGAAAACCACCTGCGGGCGACACGCAGCCAGGAGAAACCTTTCACAGGGGTAAAGGATTGCAATCCGTACTACTGCAGAAGAAAAGGTCCCTGCAGAGGGTACCTTGACCTCCCTAACTCCGATTGACTGGAGGTCCGAGGGCATATCGGCTCCTCTAAAGAACAAGTCGTAGTAACGGCACGTCACTCGGGGTTGTACCATTCACCCTCTCCCTGGGTGACCAAATTGTGAATGGGGCGCGGCAGGTTTATCTTATTTAGGCTCAAACTTCAGGTCATACCTCCTCTCGAGGTAGTCGTGCCTCGTGGTCCCCGCGGGGTACGCAAACGAGGACTTGGCCTGCCCATTCACGTGCTTGGCCTCACACGGCCATCATGAGCAGACCGCCTGTGAGGGCGATAATATACCATTTTATTTTATGCCTAGGGTGACACGAACATGTGAGCACATTCTCACGGACCCGGGCCATTGCCCGTAGACTCCAACCGAGTCTCAAAACCTCAATAGGGCAAAAGTGTCATCCCCTACGATAATTCGAGTACCTTTTCAAGTGTATGCCATGTAAAGCGCACCTCTGGTGCAGTGTATATCTATCGATATACGAGAGGGGTCCAAACACGAAGATGCTCGACAAGTAAGCTGGTGATGTAAGTGTCCGAACGTGCCAACTTGCTCTCACGAGACGGGACAACCCGCATAGGTGCAAGTTCATCAAACCACACGCGTACCATTTTAACACGACAACTCTCGTGTAGCGAGGCCATCCACCAGGGGTCCTCGCGAGTCCCACACTCACAAGTGTCAGGGGAAGAGAATTCAATATTATCCCATGCTAATGGGAATAACATTGGCATAACCAAAAGTGGGGTCCGCACGCCTGGGGCACGAAAGTGACCGCAACCCTAAAGGTCCGTAGAATCGGACAACCTTATGTGAGCGTGAGTCGCAACACCGCTTGCAACCCATCCGCACTACCTCCCTTACGGGGCCGCGGGGTATGAGCAATAGAAGCCTTCAACCGAGACATATGTTGCTAGCGAGAGCCGCACTCCGCCTAAGGCTCGACATGCCCCACGGAACGGAAGGGAAACTGCCGCCACGGATGAATTCTCAGGGAACTCCAAAGGGTTGCACCAACCTTGTTGCTACCCATAAGGGGGGGGGGGGGGGGGGGGTTCAAACCCCGGGTCAGAGCACTCCAAGGGACTGCCCAACAAGGTGACACGGTTACCGGGTGCCTTAGCACCCGGTGCCGCCAACTTGGGAACCCAAAACCCGATGTGGGGGGGGGGGGGGGGGGATGTCCAAGTGGCTAGGCCATGGGGGCCCTGCCACCCTTGGTCCCCACCCAGCAACTGGCCCAGTGGGGCTGACAACCATACTGGCCTCAGCTCGCATGCACCAACCCGGTGGTGCCAGCACCCGGCTAAGCCTAAAGCGCCCACAAGGGTGCTAGGCTTAGCCTAGGGCCCTACGGGCCAACCGAGACCTCAAGTGAGGTCCGGCCCGCTCATGACCAGACCTAGCCGGGTCATCAAAAACCCCTGGTCTGAACCCAGCTGTGGGTTCGGACCAGGGTGTTGGGCCTTAGCCCACACCCATAGTGGTGCGGCTAACCCAGCCACCCGGTTGGGTGAGCCAAGCCAAAGGCTCTGGCCTGGACCCGATTGGTCCAGGCCCGGCCAACTAAAAAGGGGGCAGGGGCACTAGCTGAGGTGCCCCACAGGCACCCCTGGTCTGACCCGAGGGTGGGTCCTAACCAAAGCACCCAACGGGTGCACGCCAGCCCGCAGTGGGCACCAAGGAGGGACCAAGGTGGGGCGCCCGCCCGGGGTGAGTGGCGTCAACCCAGGGTGGCGGTCTGGACCACTGAAGATCCAGACCCAGCCTGACTACCCCAGCAACCGAAGTTGCTGGGGGCAGGCCACGCTTGGTCTGACCCAGCCAAGGGTCCAAACCAGGCCCACAATGGGCTAGCGCACCACTAAGTGGTGCGCCCAGCACCATGCCCTGGGTGCACTAAGCACCCGGCCTCAAGCTGCACGACAGGAAAACAGGTAAGGGGGAGGGGTTCAGCCTCCTGCTACAGACCTTAGGTCTGTAGCACCTGGCTTAACCCAGCCCAGGGTTGGGCCCAATGGCACCAACTTGGTGCGCCCACCAAGTGGGTGCGCCAAGAGGATGGCCCGGGTGCCATGCGCACCGGGCCCTCAGCTGCACCTAGGCAGCGAGCAAGGGCAAAAAGGGGCCTGCACAAGCCCCGGGTTCGAGCCAAAGGGTGGCTCGGACCAGGGCTGTGGCCCCTTTGACCATGCAGGTCAACACCACACATAAACCACCGGTGCTAAAGCACCCGGGCGGTTCTGTTAAGCCAACAAAAGGAGAGGGAGCTCTCTAACGGGGGGGGGGGGGGGGGCTCACCCTATAGGTGGGTCTGGGCCCAGGGTGGCCCAGACCACCCTGCCAAGCCGTGGTGCAGCAGTCCTACTAGGACTGCTGCATCTCCGAACTGTAGCATGGGCTGCAGCTGGCCCAGCCAAGAAGAAAAAGGAGGCCGGACTGACCCAAAGCTGGTCAGTCCGGGGCCCTTTGCAGGGCCTGCAACGGCCCAGCCCACATGTTGTGGGCTCAGCCAAGCCATCAAGGGGCCTGGGCTGACCATGGAAAGGCTCAACCCAGCATCCCAACAGGTCATCAGCCCCAAAGGGGCGCTCAACACATAGTACAAAAAAAACGAGCATGAAAGAAAATTTAAAAGCATAATGAGAAATGCAAGGGGGGAGTCTCACCTTAGTGCTGGGTTGGCCCAGCTGAAACAACAGCATGAGAGTGGAGGAGGAAGTAGAGAGAGAGTGTTGGAGAAGAGAGGAAGAAGAGAGAGGGTGTCGACCCTCTTTCTCTTCCCTTTTCTTGTTTAAAAAGGGGGAAAAGAGATGGACGGTGGGGAGGGAAGGAAGGGAGATGGGTGGTCTCCCTCTCCCACGCCCCACCCTCCTCTAAGGACCTAGGGGGGTCTAAGGAGGCCCCCAACCACTCCCCTTAATTTAAGGGGAGTGGTTGGCCTTGTCCATTCAAGGTCAACCTCCCAAAGTGAAAATCGACAACCCTCTTTCAAGTTTCTTTTTTTTGAGTGCTTTATATATTTTTTTGAAATTAGTAGGGGCTACCCCTTAAGGGGCGCCCAGCCTACTTCCACAAAACGTGGGCTGAGCCCACCCACCTTTTAAAATGCCTCTTTAAGGCTCCAACAAAGCTCATTTCATGCTTTTCAAAAACTCCCTCTTAAAGGTGAGTCTTTTTGAAAACAAATATTTCATTTATTTTAAAAACCATGGGCTGAGGTGGGGCCCATGCCAACCACCTTCCCAAATGCCCAAAACCAACCTCCTTTCACATATTTTTTTAAAACCCTACTTCAAGGTTTTATCAATTTTACTTTTTTCTTTACAAACAACCCAATTTAATGGTTATTTCAATGGACTTGATTAAATAAATTTAAAAACTACATATTCAAATTACATTTCATATATTATGACTTAAATTATAATAAAGTATATTTAATTCCCCAATTTCAACGAAATTGGGCCCCGCTACGACTCATTATTACCGATATACCCTTTTTCGCCAAAATCTGTGAAATAACGAGATATTTTTCTCGTTTAGGTTCCAAATTCGAAACGAACCCAAACGAATATAATATAAATCGACTCTACAAGTATTGAGATTTGACTCACCGCGATTTGCCCTGAATCGCCTCGTAGAACAAATCTACGCGATTCAGAGCCTCAGAAAACGAAAATTGCCAGATCTGCGAGAAATGCTCGTACCAAAACAAGAAATTTCGCAACAATAGTACATATATCAATTAAAATTCTTCAGAAAAACAGTGGGGCTTACAGGGTCGACCCTCTACCGGAACAACAGGGAAGTCGACCCCTTGCCGGAACAACTTCCTTTTTTTTGTGGCGACTTTTTTTTAAAACTGCATTTTTTTGTGCAGATTTTTTAACGGAACCAGCTCGTGCTCAGCCATCTGTGGTAAGTAAGTGACAAAAACAATGCAAATCGGGTAAATACCCGTGGTGAGTAAGTGATGCAAGCGTATCACATGTTATTTAATTTATTAGATGTAACACTTTATTGTTCACACACTCACTTAGTTGTTGATATTTAGGGTTGCTTTGTTGGAGTTCAGAGATCATGCTGAGCATGATTTTAATGTATGAATATGGAAGTGTTCTTATTTTTGGAGTACGGAGTCCATGCTAAGCATGGTAGTAGTTAGTGAGATATTAAAGTGTGTTTGCTGCAGGTACATGTTTGCCATTTGTTTGATATGAATGATTACGATGTATTGCAATGTTTGATGTAATTGTATCCATGCTTGCATGTAGTTACTTTCAATTTGATTTTGACTTCCATGTGAAATTTTATAATAAAAGCATGCTTCAAATGATTGTATCGTGTCATTAATAGTTTGCACATGAAAATATTAACTTATCAATGCATGCATCAAAATTCTTGTTATTGTTTGACATAGTATATTGCATGATAAATTTGATATTTTCTTCATCGTAGCATTCTTATTGTTTTCTTTTAATTCGTTAGGATACTATTCGTAACATCATACGACAGAATGACTGCAAACCGTGAATGGATGTACCGTAGGATAGTTATATGCATGATTGAATCAGTATAATTTTTTTTTGACAACCTTAGAATACATATCTGCACGATTGAATCACTATGAAATTTTTTTGACAGCCTTATAACAGATACATGCATGATTGAATCACTATGAAATTTTTTTGACAGCGTTAGAACACATATACGCATGATTGAATCATGAAAAAAAAAGTCGACAGCCTTGGAACACATATATGCACGACTAAATTTATTTTCAGAGCCTAAGAACATATATGCATATTTGAATGACTATAATTTTTTTTTGAAAGCGTTAGAGAACATAAATGCATGATTGAATCTCTAGAAATTTTTTTTGACAACCTTAGAACACACATATGCATGATTGAATCACTATAAAAAAATTTTGACTGCCTTAGAACACATATATGCATGATTGAATCCCAATAGACGTTTTTTAACAGCCATAGAACACATATAGGCAAGATTGAATCCCTATGGGTTTTTTTTACAGCGTTAGAACACATATACAAATGATTGAATCACAATGATTTTTTTTTTACTGCCTTAGAACACATATATGCATGATTGAAAATTTTTTGACAGCCTTAGAGCATATATGCGTGATTGAATCACTATAAAAATTTTGACAGCCTTAGAACACCTATATAGATGACTGATTCATTATGAAATTTTTTTGACAGCCTTGGAACACATATATGCATGATTGAATCACTATGAATTTTTTTTGACAGCCTTAGAACACATATATGCAAGATTGACTCACTATGAAATTTTTTTGACAGCCTCAGAACACATATATGCATGATTGAATCACTATGAGATTTTTTTGACAGCTTTAGAACACATATTTGCATGATTGAATCACTATGAATTTTTTGTGACAGCCTTAGAACACATATATGCATGATTGAATCACTATAAAATTTTGTTGACAACCTTAGAACACATATATGACTGATTGAATGACTATCAAATTTGTTTGACCGCCTTAGAACACATATATGCATGATTGAATCACTGTGAAGTTTCTTTGACTGTCGTAGAATAATTATATGCATGATTGAATCACTATAAATTTTTTTTGACAACCTTAGAATACATATCTGCACGATTGAATCACTATGAAATTTTTTTGACAGCCTTAGAACAAATATATGCATGATTGAAACACAATGAAAGTTTTTTGATAGCCTTTGAACATATATATGCAAGATTGAATCACGATGAAATTTTTTTCATAGCCTTAGAACATATATGAAAGATTGAATCAGTATGAATTTTTTTTGACAGCCTTAGAACACATATATGCATGATTGAATCACTATAAATTTTTTTTGACTGCCTTAGAGAACATATACGCATGACTGAATTACTATGAAATTTTTTTGACAGCCTTAGAAAACACATATGCAAGATTGAATCACTATGAAATTTTTTTGACAGCCCTATAACACATACATGCATGATTGAATCACTATAAAAAAAAATTGACTGTGTTAGAACACATATACGCATGATTGAATCACTATAAATTTTTTTTTGACAACTTTAGAACACATATATTCATGACTAAGTTTTTTTTTCATAGCGTGAGAACATATATGCATGATTGAATGACTACTTTTTTTTGACAGCGTTAGAGAACATATATGCAT
Source organism: Nuphar pumila (assembly GCF_984573655.1). NCBI lineage: Eukaryota > Viridiplantae > Streptophyta > Magnoliopsida > Nymphaeales > Nymphaeaceae > Nuphar > Nuphar pumila. The sequence continues at coordinate 80,215,008 of NC_143253.1, forward strand.
GATTGAATGACTATAAATTTTTTTTACAGCGTTAGAGAACATATATGCATGATTGAATCTCTACGAAGTTTCTTTGACTATCGTGGAACACACATATGCATGATTGAATCACTATAAATTTTTTTTGACAGCCTTAGAACACATATATGCATGATTGAATCCCAATAAAAAATTTTTGAGAGCCTTAGAACACATATATGCATGATTAAATCACTATGATTTTTTTTTTACAGCGTTACGACACATATACAGATGATTGAATCACTATAAAACATTTTGAGAGCCTTAGCACACCTATACGCATGATTGATTCATTATAATTTTTTTTTGACAACCTTAGAACACATATATGCAAGATCGAATTACCATGAAATTTTTTTTACAGCATTAGAACACATATATGCAAGATTGACTCACTATTAAATTTTTTGGACAGCCTCAGAACACATATATGTATGATTGAATCACTATGAGATTTTTTTTACAGCCTTAGAACACATATATGCATGATGGAATCACTATGAAATTTTTTTGACAGCCTTAGAACACATATATGCATGATTGAATCACTATAAAATTGTTTTGACAACCTTCGAACACATATATGAATGATTGAATGACTATCAAATTTTTTTGACAGCCTTAGAACACACATATGCATGATTGAATCACTTTGAAAATTTTTTGACAGCCTTATAACACATACATGCATGGTTGAATCACTATGAATTTTTTTTGATACTGTTAGAACACATATAAGCATGACTGAATCACTTTAAAAGAAAAATTTGACAACCTTAGAACATATATATGCATGACTAAATTTTTTTTCACAGCCTTTGAACATATATGCATGATTGAATGACTATAATTTTTATTTTACAGCGTTAGATAACTTATATGCATGATTGAATCTCCACGAAATTTTTTTGAGAGCCTTAGAACACACATATGCATGATTGAATCACTATGGAATTTTTTTGGCAGCTTTAGACCGCACATATGCATGATTGAATCCGAATAAATTTTTTTTAACATCCTTAGAACACATATATGCATGATTGAATCACAATGAATTTTTTTTTACAGCGTTAGAACTCATATACACATGATTGAATCACTATGAAATTTTTTTTGACTGCCTTAGAACACATATGGTTGCTCTTTTTGCAGTGGTATTTTTAAAACATTATTTTTATTAAAAGCATTTGGAAAATCGTCAACCAAAGATAATAAAAACCGACTTTCCATAAATGTGGTGAGTACGGGTTGAATCCACAGGGAACGTGATACATTCTGAATTAAATCTAAAACATCAATTTATTAATATCGTAATTGTTTAAAACTATGTTAATATTACAATTCTAATTATGCATGATTGAATCAATGTGAATTTTTTTTTACTGTCGTAGATCACATATACGCTTGATTGAATCACTCTGAAATTTTTCTGATAGCGTTAGCACACATATATGCATGATTGATTTTTTTTGACAGCCTTAGAACATATATGCGTGATTGAATCACTATAAAAAATTTTTGACAGACACATACATGCATGATTGAATCACTATGAAATTTTTTTTATAGCCTTCGAACACATATATGCATGAATGAATCACTATGAAATTTTTTTGACAGCCTTGGAACACATATATGCATGACTGAATCACTATAAAAAAAAATTGACAGTGTTAGAACACATATATGCATGATTGAATCACTATGAAATTTGTTTGACAACCTTAAAACACATATATGTATGATTGAATCACTAATTTTTTTTTTTTGACAATAATAGAACAAATATATGCATGATTGAATCACTATAAATTTTTTTTGACAACCTTAGAACATATATATGCATGATTGAATCACTATAAAAAAATTTTTACAGCCATATAACATATATGCAAGATTGAATCACAATGAAATTTTTTTGACAGCCTTAGAACACATATTTGCATGATTTAATCACTATGATTTTTTTTTACAGCCATATAACATATATGCAAGATTAAATCACAATGAAAGTTTTTTGACAGCCTTAGAACACATATATGCATGATTGAAAAACTATAAATTTGTTTTGACTGCCTTAGAGAACATATACGCATGATTGAATCACTATGAAATTTTTTTGAGAGCCTTAGAACACACATATGCATCATTGAATCCCTATGAAATTTTTTTGAGAGCCTTATAACACATACATGCATGATTGAATCACTATGAATTTTTTTTGACAAAGTTAGAACACATATACCCATGATTGAATCACTATAAACTTTTTTTTGACAGCTTAGAACACATATATGCTTGACTAAATTTTTTTTCACAGCCTTAGAACATATATGCATGATTGAATGACTATAAATTTTTATTGAGAACGTTAGAGAACATATATGCATGATTGAATCTCTACAAATATTTTTGCACAGCCATAGAACGCACATATGCATGATTGAATCACTATGAATTTTTTTTGACAGCCTTAGAGCACATATATGCATCATTGAATCCCAATAAATGTTTTTTGACAGCCTTAGAACACATATACATGATTGAATCACTATAAATTTTGTTTTACAGCGTTAGAACACATATACACATGATTCAATCACTATGAATTTGTTTCTTACTGCCTTAGAACACATATATGCATGATTGAAATTTTTTTCACTGCCTTAGAACATATATGCATGATTGAATCACTGAATTTTTTTTTACAGCCTCAGAACACATATATGCATGATTGAATCACTATGAGATTTTTTTGACAGCCTTAGAACACATATACTCTTGATTGAATCACTGTGAATTTTTTTTTACAGTCGTAGAATGCATATACGCATCACTAAATCACTATGAATTTTTTTTTACAGCCTTAGAACACATATCTGCATGACTGAATCACTACAAATTTTAATTGATAGCCTTAGAAAGCATATATGCATGAATGAATCACTATGAAATTTATTTGACAGCCTTAGAACACATAGCTGCATGATTGAATCACTCAATAAATTTTTTTGACACCAATAGAACAAATATATGCATTATTGAATCACTATAATTTTTTTTTTACTTCCTTGGAACACATATATGCAAGATTGAATCACAATGAGTTTTTTTCGATAGCCTTAGAACATATATGCAAGATTGAATCATTATAAATTTTTTTTACAGCCTTAGAACACATATATGCAAGATAGAATCACTATAAAAATTTTTTGACAGCCTTTGCGAACATATATGCGTGATTGAATCACTACAAAATTTTTTTGACAGCCTTAGAATACATAGGTGCATGATTGAATCACTAGGAAATTTTTTTGACAGGCTTAGAACACATATATGCATGATTCAATCCCAATGAACTTTTTTTGACAGCCTTAGGACACATATATGCATGATTGAATCAAAGAGAAATTTTTTTGACAGTGTTATAACACATATACGCATGATTGAATCACCTTGAATTTTTTTTTGACAGCCTTAGAACACATATGCATGATTAAATTTTTTTTTACTGCCTTAGAACATATATGCATGATTGAATCACTATAAATTTTTTTTGACATCCTTAGAAACCATATATGCATGATTGAATCACCATGAAATTTTTTCGACAGCCATAGAACACACATATGCTTGATTGAATCACAATGAATTTTTTTTGACAACCTTAGAACACATATACGCATGATTACATCCCAACGAAAATTTTTTAATGGCTTTAGAACACATATATACATGATTGAATCACTATAAAAATTTTTTGACAGCCTTAGAACACACATACGCATGATTGGATCACTATGAAATTTTTTTAACAACCTTAGAACACATATATGCATGATTGAATAACTACACAATTTTTTTGATAGCATTAGAACACATATACGTATGATTGAATCACTGTAAAAAAAAATTGATTGCATTGGAACTTATATTTGAATGATTGAATAACTATCAAAGTTTTTTGACTGCCTTAGAACAAATATACACTTGATTGAATCACTATGAAATTTTGTGCACAGTCATAGAACACATATAGACATGATTGAATCACTATGAATTTTTTTTTACAGCATTAGAACACATGCATGATTGAAATTTTTTTGACAGCCTAAGAACATATATACATGGATGAATGACTATAATTTTTTTTTGACAGCCTTAGAACATATATATGCTTGACTGAATCACTACAAAATTTTTTTGACAGCCTTAGAACACATATTGAATCACTATGAAACTTTTTTGACAACCTTAGAAAACATGTATGCAAGATTGAATTACTATACTTTTTTTTGACAGCCTTAGAACACATATATGCATGATTGTATCACTATGAATTTTTTTTTATAGCCTTGCAACATATATATAAATGATTGAATCACTATGAATTTTTTTTGACAACCTTAGAACACATATATGCAAGATTGAATCACTATGAAATTTTTTTGACAGCTTTAGAAGACATATATGCATGATTAGATCACTGTAAAAAAAATCTGATAGCAATAGAACAAATATATGCACGATTGAATCACCAATTTTTTTTTAACATTAATAGAACAAATATATGCACGATTGATTCACTATAAAAAAAAAATGACAACCATAGAACACATGTATACATGATTGAATCACTAAGATTTTTTTTTACAGACTTAAAACACAAATATGTAAGATTGAATCACCTTGAATTTTTATCACAGCCTTAGAATAGGTATATGCATGACAGAATCACTATGTAATTTTTTTGACAGTCTTTGAACACATATATGCCTGACAGAATTACTATAAAAGTTTTTTGACTGCATTAGAACACATATAAGCATTATTGAACAACTATGAAATTTTTTCGACAGCCTTAGAACACATATACGTAAGATTGAATCACTATGAATTTTTTTTTACAGCCTTGGAACATATACGCAAGATTGAATCACTATAAAAAATTTTGACAGACTTAGAACACATATACGCATGATTGAATCATTATAAATTTTTTTTATAGCCTTAAAACACATATATGCATGATTGAATCACTATAAAAAAATTTTGACAACCATATTACACATATATGCATGATTGAATCACTATAAAAAAAATTTTGATCCCCTCAGTACACATATATGCCTGATTGAATCACTACAAAATATTTTTTGATAGCCTTAGAAGACATATATGCATGATTGCATCAGTATGTAATTTTTTTGACAGTTTTAGAACACATATATGCATGATTGAATCACTACAATTTTTTTTTGACAGTATTAGGACACATATATGCATGATTAATTCACTATAAAAATATTTTGACAGCGTTAGAAAACATATATGAATGATTGAATTACTATCAAATTTTTTTGACAGCCTTAGAACACATATATGCATGATTGAATCACTGTGAAATTTTTTTGACTGTCATAGAACACATGTACACATGATTGAATCACTATGAAATTTTTTTGATAGCCTTAGAACACATATATGCATGATTGAGTTTTTTTTTACAGCCTTAGAACATATATGTGTGATTGAATCACTATAAATTTTTTTTGACAACCTTAGAACACATATATGCAATAATAAATCACTATAAAAGTTTTTTGACAGCCTTAGAACACATATATGTATGATGGAATCATTATGAAATTTTTTGATAGACTTAAAACAGATATATGCATGATTGAGTCACTATAATTTTTTTTTGACATCGTTATAACACTTATACGCATGATTGAACCACTATGAAATTTTTTTGACGGCTTTAGAACACATATATGCATGATTGGATCACTATGAAATTTTTGACAGCCATAGAACACATATATGGATGATTGAATCACTATGAAATTTTTTCAACAGCCTTATAACATATATATAAATGATTGAATACTATCAAATTTTTTTGACAGCCTTAGAACACATATATGCATGATTGAATCCCTATGATTTTTTTTTACTGTCATAGAACACATATACGCATTATTATAGTACACATATACGCATGATTATAGTACACCTATATGCATGTATTTTACTGTCATAGAACACATATATGCATGATTGAATCCCTATGATTTTTTTTTACTGTCATAGAACACATATATGTGAATGACTGTCGTAGAATAATTATATGCATGATTAAATCAGAATAATTTTTTTTTGACAACCTTAGAATACATATCTGCACGATTGAATCACTATGAAATTTTTTTGACAGCCTTATAACACATACATGCATGATTGAATCACTACGAAATTTTTTTGACAGCGTTAGAACACATATATGCATGATTGAATCATGAAAAAAAAAAGTCGACAGCCTTGGAACACATATATGCACGACTAAATTTTTTTTCAGAGCCTAAGAACATATATGCATATTTGAATGACTATAATTTTTTTTTGAAAGCGTTAGAGAACATAAATGCATGATTGAATCTCTAGGAAATTTTTTTGACAACCTTAGAACAAACATATGCATGATTGAATCACTATAAAAAAATTTTGACTGCCTTAGAACACATATATGCATGATTGAATCCAAATATACGTTTTTTGACAGCCATAGAACACATATAGGCAAGATTGAATCCCTATGATTTTTTTTTACAGCGTTAGAACACATATACAAATGATTGAATCACTATGATTTTTTTTTTACTGCCTTAGAACACATATATGCATGATTGAAATTTTTTTGACAGCCTTAGAACATATATGCGTGATTAAATCACTATAAAAATTTTGACAGCCTTAGAACACCTATATAGATGATTGATTCATTATGAAATTTTTTTGACAGCCTTGGAACACATATATGCATGATTGAATCACTATGAAATTTTTTTGACAGCCTTAGAACACATATATGCAAGATTGACTCACTATGAAATTTTTTTGACAGCCTCAGAACACATATATGCATGATTGAATCACTATGAGATTTTTTTGACAGCCGTAGAACACATATTTGCATGATTGAATCACTATGATTTTTTTGTGACAGCCTTAGAACACATATATGCATGATTGAATCACTATAAAATTTTGTTGACAACCTTAGAACACATATATGACTGATTGAATGACTATCAAATTTGTTTGACCGCCTTAGAACACATATATGCATGATTGAATCACTGTGAAGTTTCTTTGACTGTCGTAGAATAATTATATGCATGATTGAATCACTATAAATTTTTTTGACAACCTTAGAATACATATCTGCACGATTGAATCACTATGAAATTTTTTTGACAGCCTTAGAACAAATATATGCATGTTTGAATCACAATGAAAGTTTTTTGACAGCCTTTGAACATATATATGCAAGATTGAATCACGATGAAATTTTTTTCATAGCCTTAGAACATATATGAAAGATTGAATCAGTATGAATTTTTTTTGACAGCCTTAGAACACATATATGCATGATTGAATCACTATAAAAATTTTTTGACTGCCTTAGAGAACATATACGCATGACTGAATTACTATGAAATTTTTTTGACAGCCTTAGAAAACACATATGCAAGATTGAATCACTATGAAATTTTTTTGACAGCCCTATAACACATACATGCATGATTGAATCACTATAAAAAAAAATTGACTGTGTTAGAACACATATACGCATGATTGAATCACTATAAAAATTTTTTTGACAACTTTAGAACACATATATGCATGACTAATTTTTTTTTCATAGCGTGAGAACATATATGCATGATTGAATGACTAAATTTTTTTTGACAGCGTTAGAGAACATATATGCATGATTAAATGACTATAAATTTTTTTTACAACGTTAGAGAACATATATGCATGATTGAATCTCTACGAAGTTTCTTTGAATGTCGTGGAACACACATATGCATGATTGAATCACTATAAATTTTTTTTGAGAGCCTTAGAACACATATATGCATGATTGAATCCCAATAACATTTTTTTGAGAGCCTTAGAACACATATATGCATGATTAAATCACTATGATTTTTTTTACAGCGTTATGACACATATACAGATGATTGAATCACTATAAAAAATTTTTGAGCCTTAGAAGACCTATACGCATGATTGATTCATTATAAATTTTTTTTGACAACCTTAGAACACATATATGCAAGATCGAATCACTATGAATTTTTTTTTACAGCATTAGAACACATATATGCAAGATTGACTCACTATTAAATTTTTTGGACAGCCTCAGAACACATATATGTATGATTGAATCACTATGAGATTTTTTTTACAGCCTTAGAACACATATATGCATGATTGAATCACTATGAATTTTTTTTGACAGCCTTAGAACACATATATGCATGATTGAATCACTATAAAATTGTTTTGACAACCTTCGAACACATATATGAATGATTGAATGACTATCAAATTTTTTTGACAGCCTTAGAACACACATATGCATGTTTGAATCACTATGAAAATTTTTTGACAGCCTCATAACACATACATGCATGATTGAATCACTATGAATTTTTTTTGACACCGTTAGAACACATATAAGCATGACTGAATCACTTTAAAAGAAAAATTTGACAACCTTAGAACATATATATGCATGACTAAATTTTTTTTCACAGCCTTTGAACATATATGCATGATTGAATGACTATAAATTTTTTTTACAGCGTTAGATAACTTATATGCATGATTGAATCTCCACGAAATTTTTTTGAGAGCCTTAGAACACACATATGCATGATTGAATCACTATGGATTTTTTTTGACAGCCTTAGACCGCACATATGCATGATTGAATCCCAATAAATTTTTTTTAACATCCTTAGAACACATATATGCATGATTGAATCACAATGAATTTTTTTTTACAGCGTTCGAACTCATATAAACATGATTGAATCACTATGAATTTTTTTTTGACTGCCTTAGAACACATATGGTTGCTCTTTTTGCAGTGGTATTTTTAAAACATTATTTTTATTAAAAGCATTTGGAAAATCGTCAACCAAAGATAATAAAAATCGTCTTTCCATAAATGTGGTGAGTACGGGTTGAATCCACAGGGAACGTGATACATTCTGAATTAAATCTAAAACATCAATTTATTAATATCGTAATTGTTTAAAACTATGTTAATATTACAATTCTAATTATGCATGATTGAATCAATGTGATTTTTTTTTTACTATCGTAGATCACATATACGCTTGATTGAATCACTCTGAAATTTTTCTGATAGCGTTAGCACACATATATGCATGATTGATTTTTTTTGACAGCCTTAGAACATATATGCGTGATTGAATCACTATAAAAATTTTTTGACAGACACATACATGCATGATTGAATCACTATGAAATTTTTTTTATAGCCTTCGAACACATATATGCACGAAGGAATCACTATGAAATTTTTTTGACAGCCTTGGAACACATATATGCATGACTGAATCACTATAAAAAAAAATTGACAGTGTTAGAACACATATATGCATGATTGAATCACTATGAAATTTGTTTGACAACCTTAAAACACATATATGTATGATTGAATCACTAAATTTTTTTTTTGACAATAATAGAACAAATATATGCATGATTGAATCACTATCAATTTTTTTTTACAACCTTAGAACATATATATGCATGATTGAATCACTATAAAAAAATTTTTACAGCCATATAACATATATGCAAGATTGAATCACAATGAAATTTTTTTGACAGCCTTAGAACACATATTTGCATGATTTAATCACTATGATTTTTTTTTACAGCCATATAACATATATGCAAGATTGAATCACAATGAAAGTTTTTTGACAGCCTTAGAACACATATATGCAAGATTGAAAAACTATAAATTTGTTTTGACTGCCTTAGAGAACATATACGCATGATTGAATCACTATGAATTTTTTTTGAGAGACTTAGAACACACATATGCATCATTGAATCCCTATGAAATTTTTTTGAGAGCCTTATAACACATACATGCATGATTGAATCACTATGAAATTTTTTTGACAATGTTAGAACACATATACGCATGATTGAATCACTATAAACTTTTTTTTTGACAGCTTACAACACATATATGCATGACTAAATTTTTTTTCACAGCCTTAGAACATATATGCATGATTGAATGACTATAAATTTTTATTGACAACGTTAGAGAACATATATGCATGATTGAATCTCTACAAATATTTTTGGACAGCCATAGAACGCACATATGCATGATTGAATCACTATGAATTTTTTTTGACAGCCTTAGAGCACATATATGCATCATTGAATCCCAATAAATGTTTTTTGACAGCCTTAGAACACATATACATGATTGAATCACTATAAAAAAAATTTTACAGCGTTAGAACACATATACACATAATTCAATCACTATGAATTTTTTACTTACTGCCTTAGAACACATATATGCATGATTGAAATTTTTTTCACTGCCTTAGAACATATATGCATGATTGAATCACTGAATTTTTTTTTACAGCCTCAGAACACATATATGCATGATTGAATCACTATGAGATTTTTTTGACAGCCTTAGAACACATATACTCTTGATTGAATCACTGTGAAATTTTTTTTACAGTCGTAGAATGCATATATGCATCACTAAATCACTATGATTTTTTTTACAGCCTTAGAACACATATCTGCATGACTGAATCACTACAAATTTTAATTGATAGCCTTAGAAAGCATATATGCATGAACGAATCACTATGAAATTTATTTGACAGCCTTAGAACACATATATGCATGATTGAATCACTCAATAAATTTTTTTGACACCAATAGAACAAAGATATGCATGATTGAATCACTATAAATTTTTTTTTACTACCTTGGAACACATATCTGCATGATTGAATCAGTATGAATTTTTTTTGACAGCCTTATAACATATATGCAAGATTGAATCACAAAAAAAAAAAATTGACAGCCTTAGAACACATATATGCAAGATTGAATCACAATGAGTTTTTTTCGATAGCCTTAGAACATATATGCAAGATTGAATCATTATAAATTTTTTTTACAGCCTTAGAACACATATATGCAAGATAGAATCACTATAAAAAAATTTTGACAGCCTTTGCGAACATATATGCGTGATTGAATCACTACAAAATTTTTTTGACAGCCTTAGAATACATAGATGCATGATTGAATCACTAGGAAATTTTTTTGACAGGCTTAGAACACATATATGCATGATTCAATCCCAATGAACTTTTTTTGACAGCCTTAGGACACATATATGCATGATTGAATCAATGTGAAATTTTTTTGACAGTGTTATAACACATATACGCATGATTGAATCACCTTGAATTTTTTTTTGACAGCCTTAGAACACATATGCATGATTAAATTTTTTTTTACAGCCTTAGAACATATATGCATGATTGAATCTCTATAAAATTTTTTTGACAGCCTTAGAAACCATATATGCATGATTGAATCACCATGAAATTTTTTCGATAGCCATAGAACACACATATACTTGATTGAATCACAATGAATTTTTTTTGACAACCTTAGAACACATATACGCATGATTACATCCCAACAAAATTTTTTTAATGGCTTTAGAACACATATATACATGATTGAATCACTATAAATTTTTTTTGACAGCTTTAGAACACACATACGCATGATTGGATCACTATGAAATTTTTTTAACAACCTTAGAATACATATATGCATGATTGAATCACTACACAATTTTTTTGACAGCATTAGAACACATATACGTATGATTGAATCACTATAAAAAAAATTTGATTGCATTGGAACTTATAAATGAATGATTGAATAACTATCAAAGTTTTTTGACTGCCTTAGAACAAATATACACTTGATTGAATCACTATGAAATTTTGTTCACAGTCATAGAACACATATAGGCATGATTGAATCACTATGAATTTTTTTTGACAGCGTTAGAACACATGCATGATTGAAATTTTTTTGACAGCCTAAGAACATATATACATGGATGAATGACTATAATTTTTTTTTGACAGCCTTAGAACATATATATGCTTGACTGAATCACTACAAAATTTTTTTGACAGCCTTAGAACACATATTGAATCACTATGAAACTTTTTTGACAACCTTAGAAAACATGTATGCAAGATTGAATTACTATACTTTTTTTTGACAGCCTTAGAACACATATATGCATGATTGTATCACTATGAATTTTTTTTTATAGCCTTGCGACATATATATAAATGATTGAATCACTATGAATTTTTTTTGACAACCTTAGAACACATATATGCAAGATTGAATCACTATGAAATTTTTTTGACAGCTTTAGAAGACATATATGCATGATTAGATCACTGTAAAAAAAATCTGATAGCAATAGAACAAATATATGCACGATTGAATCACCAATTTTTTTTTTAACATTAATAGAACAAATATATGCACGATTGATTCACTATAAAAAAAAATTGACAACCATAGAACACATGTATACATTATTGAATCACTAAGAATTTTTTTTACAGACTTAAAACACAAATATGTAAGATTGAATCACCTTGAATTTTTATCACAGCCTTAGAATAGGTATATGCATGACAGAATCACTATGTAATTTTTTTGACAGTCTTTGAACACATATATGCCTGACAGTATTACTATAAAAGTTTTTTGACTGCATTAGAACACATATAAGCATTATTGAACAACTATGAAATTTTTTCGACAGCCTTAGAACACATATACGTAAGATTGAATCTCTATGAATTTTTTTTTACAGCCTTGGAACATATACGCAAGATTGAATCACTATAAAAAATTTTGACAGCCTTAGAACACATAAACGCATGATTGAATCATTATAAATTTTTTTTATAGCCTTAAAACACATATATGCATGATTGAATCACTATAAAAAAATTTTGACAACCATATTACACATATATTCATGATTGAATCACTATAAAAAAAATTTTGATCCCCTCAGTACACATATATGCCCTTATTGAATCACTATAAAATATTTTTTGATAGCCTTAGAAGACATATATGCATGATTGCATCAGTATGTAATTTTTTTGACAGTTTTAGAACACATATATGCATGATTGAATCACTACAAATTTTTTTTGACAGTATTAGGACACATATATGCATGATTAATTCACTATAAAAATATTTTGACAGTGTTAGAAAACATATATGAATGATTGAATTACTATCAAATTTTATTGACAGCCTTAGAACACATATATGCATGATTGAATCACTGTGAAATTTTTTTGACTGTCGTAGAACACATGTACACATGATTGAATCACTATGAATTTTTTTTGATACCCTTAGAACACATATATGCATGATTGAGTTTTTTTTTACAGCCTTAGAACATATATGCATGATTGAATCACTATAAAAAAATTTTGACAGCCTTAGAACACATATATGCAATAATAAATCACTATAAAAGTTTTTTGACAGCCTTAGAACACATATATGTATGATGGAATCACTATGAAATTTTTTGATAGACTTAAAACAGATATATGCATGATTGAGTCACTATAAATTTTTTTTGACATCGTTATAACACTTATACGCATGATTGAACCACTATGAAATTTTTTTGACGGCTTTAGAACACATATATGCATGATTGGATCACTATGAAATTTTTGACAAGCATAGAACACATATATGGATGATTGAATCACTATGAAATTTTTTCAACAGCCTTATAACATATATATAAATGATTGAATACTATCAAATTTTTTTGACAGCCTTAGAACACATATATGCATGATTGAATCCCTATGATTTTTTTTTACTGTCATAGAACACATATACGCATGACTGAATCACTATATATTTTTTTTGATAGCCTTAGTACTCATATATGCAAGATTAATTTTTTTTTGTCAGCCATAGAACACATTTACACCTAATTGAATCATTATAATTTTTTTTTGACAAACTTAGAACACATATATGCATGATTGAATCGCTATGAAATTTTTTTGACAGCCTTAGAACACATATATGCCTGATTGAGTCACTATGAGATTTTTTTGACACCCTTAGATCATATATATGCATGATTGAATCACTATGAAATTGTTTTGACAGCCTTAGAACACATATATGCATGATTGAATCACTATAAAAAAATTTTGACGTCAATAGAACACATATATGAATGATTGAACTACTATAATTTTTTTTTGACAGCCTTATGACATATATATAAATGATTGAATCACTATCAATTTTTTTTAACAGCCTTAGAGCACATATACGCATGATTAAATAACTAAATTTTTTTTGAACTGTCGTAGAACACATATACGCATGATTGAATCACTATGATTTTTTTTTTATAGCCTTAGAACACATATATGCGTAATTGAATCACTATAAAAAAAAATTTGATAGCCTTAGAACACATATGCATGATTGAATCACCATGATATTTCTTTTACAGCCTTAGAACACATATATGCACGATTGAATGACTATGAAACTTTTTTGACAGCCTTAAAACACATATATGCATGATTGAATCATTATTAAAAAATTTTGACAGCCTTATAACATATATATATGAATGATTAAATCACTATCAATTTTTTTTTACAGCCTTAGAACACATATATGCATGATTGAATCACTATAATTTTTTTTATAGCCTTATAACATATATATGAATGATTGAATCACTATCAATTTTGTTTGACAGCCTTAAAACACATACGCGTGATTGAATCACTATGAAATTTTTTTGACTGTCGTAGATCATATATACGCATGATTCAATCACTATGAATTTTTTTTTATAGCCTTAGAACACATATATGCAAGTTTGAAATTTTTTTGACAGCCTTAGAACATATATACATGATTGAATCACTATAAAAAAATTTTGATAGCTTGATTACATATATATGAATGATTGAGTCACTATGAAATTTTTTTGAGAGCCTTAGAACACATATATGAATGATTGAATCACTATAAATTTTTTTTATAGCATTAGAACACATATATGCATGATTGAATTTATTCCCTTACGACTTACATTGTAAAGTTGTGCTTAGAGTCTATTTTGTGTTTGTTGAGTCTGATGTAAGCTGGCCGATTCAGGTGAATCAATACCTCGAAGGGGCAGCCCGTATGCTTGAACTGTAATAGCCCTTGGGCAAAATTGTGAATGAATTTAATGCGTTGAGCTTTCTTTTGTTCACTCTCTGATCATGCATATAATTCAAGGTTTATTAACATTAAAATATGCATGATTTTATAAAATAATGTTTTAAAAACCCAATTTTATGTTAGTTTTCGAGTAAATGTGCTAAAATGATTTAAAAATAGAAAATGCATGAAAAATAGTTTTATTTTACATTTTTTTATACATATTTTAGTTTTTTGTTATATTCATAGTAGTCTAGTGTTAGTTTTCAATTAAAAATAAAAAAATAGAAAAAATAGTTTTTAAAATCATTTTAAATGTTTGTTTTTTTTAGAAAAGAAGAAAAAAAAATTAGTAGAATAGTTTTTATTTTCCTTATAAATGAAATAAAGTTTTGTTTGTAACTTTTTGAAAAAAAAAATTCTAATAAACCGGTTTACAAGGTTGTTGAATTTTAAAAACTAAAAAATTAATAAGCAAACCGGCTGGAACCGGTTTGCATTGTTTTAAAACTGGAAATCTTTTTGAAACCGGTTCCAACCGGTTTGAGTTCTTTAAAACCAAGAAAAAAACGAAAAAACAGGGTCTTCCCTCTTGCGTTTAAACACTCTTCTTTCCCCCTCTTTTCCTTCTCTTTCCTCTCTTCTCAACCACCGCCGGATTCTTCTTCCCTCTCTTTTCCCCTATCTTCTTCCCCTCTTTCTCTTTCCCTTCCTTTCAATCCGGTGGAGGCTCTTCTCAGTCGGGCGATGGCGTAAGGGAGGAGTCCGATTTCTCTTCTAATCCTTCCAGGTGATTCACGGTAAGTCATCCGTTCTTCTTCTTCTTCCCCTAATCTGTTTCTTCTTCTTCTTCTTCTTCTTCTTCTTCTTCTTTTTCTTCAGCCAATCTGTTTTTTTTTCTAATTTCATCTTCTTCCAATTCTTCATCTTTCTTATCTTATTATTCCTCTTCTTCTTCCTCCGATTCTTCTTCTTCGTCTTCTTCTTTTTCCATTAATCCTGTGTAAAAACAAAAAGAAAAGAAAAAACAAAAACGAGAAAATAAAAAAAAAAACAGAAAAGCATTAGAGTAAATTCTGTAGATTTAGTATCGGATTCCTGTTTTCAACAAATTTAAAATTAGAGATTAGTTTTATAAGTCTGATCGTGCATTATATTTTTTTTTTTTTTCATTCTATGAATTTCTATTTTTACATCAGTCGAATGTTCCTTTGATTTTACAATTTTCTGTATTGATCTTCATTTGCTGTTTTGTTCATTCATCATTTGATTTTATTTTTTTTTTATATAGTTTTTTTTTTGTTAATTCATTGCATTATATGTTTTGTGTGCATTTCATTAGTTTTCGTGAATTGTCTTCTTTCATTAAGTTTTTAATTTTGCAATTTCCTGTTTTTTTTTTTTTAAATCAGTTTTACTATTTGCTGCACCTTCCGATTTCTTCATGTTTTCAATATTGTAATTTCATGTTTTTACATAATTCGGTTTAATCATTTCCTGTTTTGTTTAAATTTCTAATTCCATGTTTAGCATTTGCATCTTTCCTATTTTTCCATTCTTTGATTTTTGTGTTTCTTCACTATATGAATTCTTTGTGTTCATTTTCTAAATTTTTGTTTGTTTAATCTTTGTTTTCCCTATTTTTACATGCTGAGTTCTCTGTTTTACATTACATTTAATCTTAGTTTTTCTTGTGTGTTTATGTACTGAATTTCTTGTCTTTCTCATTCATTGATTCCTTGTTTTGAGTTCATATACTTTCATAAGTAGTTACTTTAATATTAGTTAAGTGATTAGTTCATTAACTGATAGACATTAGTTAATTGAGTAGTATTAGTTGTGAGTTAAGTAAACTGTTAGTTAGTTAGTTTGTAATCAGTAAGTAGTTAGTTAGATTTAATTAGAATTTATGTTCATTTGAAATTGTCATTTAGAATTCTTGTCTAATTTCCTTTGTATTTCTAGCATTTAGTCAGTTTAGTGTAATTTTCCTTCTATCTCTAGTACTGCTCGTGTTCATTTGAATTGTGCAGGATAGCACAGGAGTGGAGCGGAAGCGATTACGTGACACGAAGTACGAAGAATAAAGCTTCTTTTTACGTTTTAGTTTAGAATTAGGAATTTAATTGGGTTTGTAAATATTGCACTTTACGCCCTCTGCGAAGGGTATTCATTTGTTGTAATAGTTAGTTGTTTTTACTTTTCTTGAACATTTTACATTTCAAATAATTCGGCAATAAAGATTAGTTTAGATTTGTGTACTTGAATACGATATATTCCCGTTCCCTGAGTTCGACCCGGTCTCATCCACTAGTGAGAACCGGTTTTTATTATTTGATGTCTGGTTTTCACATGTTTTTCATATAAAAATCTTTTCAAAATTACAACGATTTAAAAGAAGACATCAAATTTTTGGCGCCGTTGCCGGGGAACGGCGTAATATTAGTATTCACTTTATTGCCTAGTGTTGGTGTTGCATTTAGGTTTAGAACCACGTATGTGCATATCTTAGAGACGAGCTTACTTTTCTGCACAGCCCACCTATTAGGATCCCCTTAGAGGTGACTGTGTACGATTGGTACTGTACACATAGATTTCATATTTTTAATGCATAATCTCTGTTATATGTAACTGCGTGGTGTTTGTTTAGTTTTTGTTGTTTTTAGTTTACTCGCTTTGTGGTTTGCTTGGTTTGGCCGCTTAGTGCGTTAGTTAGGTAGAAAACCCAAAGTTAGGACGTGTGCTACACCGGTCTACTCTAAGGTGTACGCAATGGCTGACGATCATCAATTGATCCATCCTTTGAGGGAGTACTTCATGCCAAATACGTATACTCTCGCCTCCTGCATCACGAGACCTGATGTAGGAGCGAGCCATTTTGAGATTAAGGCCAGTGTGATTCAAATGCTACCTTCGTTTTATGGCCTTAGCAATGAGGACCCATATCGTCATCTCAACGAATTTCTTGAGATTTGCTCGACTGTGCGAATCAATAACTTTGGAGATGATGCTATGAGGTTAACTTTGTTTCCATTCTCTCTCAAAGATAAAGCCAAGCACTGGTTAAAATCTCTTGAGACGGTTCGTATTACTACTTGGGAAGGAATGCAAAAAGAATTTTTAAAAAAGTATTTCCCAATTGGTAAAACGAACCAGTTTCGTAAAGCTATAACCAATTT
This sequence comes from Nuphar pumila, assembly GCF_984573655.1. NCBI lineage: Eukaryota > Viridiplantae > Streptophyta > Magnoliopsida > Nymphaeales > Nymphaeaceae > Nuphar > Nuphar pumila. Next base: position 80,233,424 of record NC_143253.1, read on the forward strand.
TTCTCAAATCGAGAGAGAACAATTTCACGAGTCTTGGGAGAGATTGAAAGATCTTCTCCGCAAGTGTCCCCATCACCAGGTGCCTCATTGGCAGTTGGTGCAGTATTTTTATGACGGGCTTACTGAAAAGCATCGTCAAATGGTTGATTCGTCTTGTGGGGGCACTTTTATGCTCAAGAGTGAGGACGAGGCGTGGTCTCTATTCGAGACCTTGAGTGAAAACACGATGCATCATACCTTGTCTTCACGGCTCGATAGGACTAAATCTCTGTCTAGTGGTCCTAGGAAAATAGGGATTTCTGAAGTAGGGTCTGAGTTAGAATTGCGTACCAAGGTTGACCAGTTGACTAGGAAGTTAGATCAATTCCTAGCCAATTCTTCAAGAAGTCCAGTAGGAAGAGTGTGCGAGCTATGTGCTAGCCCTGCACATTGTGTTTTAGATTGTCCGACAGCGCCATTATATCCTGAATTCGTTCAGGAGCAGGTGAATGCTGCCCAAGGTTTCGCTAAACCCATGCTTGATTAAGTTACACCATCATATACCCCAGGTTGGCGAAATCAATCCATTCCCCTATCCCATCAGCCCTCCCAGACACAGTATAGACCCAGTAACCCTTCACAAGGTTACTCGCACCCCATTTTTCCACAGGTTCATCCCCCAGCCCAACATGCTTATACTCAACCCCATCCTCATGAGCCTTCATTTAGTCAATCCTTCCAAGATAGGATATTACAAGTTTTGAGCTCCCATACGCAGTCAATAGCCAAGCTAGAGACTCAAATGGGACAATTGGTTGAGACTTTCGCTAGGCAAAGCCAGGGGAACCTTCATAGTCAGTCTGTTGTCTCAAAGAGAGAGAATTCCATGTCATTTGACTTGCAACCCACTGATTCACATCATGAGCAAGTCAAATCTATTACATCCTATGGGAATGCGTGTCACTCCACTCAGGAATCGACTCATGAACCTCATATCATTTCTACTGACGAGTCGATCTCCATGATACCTCAACAGAAGGGGCCTTACACACAGCATACATTTTCATCATATAAAGCCCCATTTTCTCAGCCTTTAGGATCACCAATTTTTAGTAAGCAAGAGGTACAGATGCAGAAGGTGCTTGATCAAGTCAAGCCTGATCATATTCACCACTTGTCTGAAGTTGCATTCATTGGTACTCGGTCGGTCCTAGACTCTCGATTCTTGACCAGTCTCTCAGATGAGACTAATCTCCGTTCTTCATGTCAAGAGAGTCATGGTACTACATTTGGAGGTAGAAGGGATGGAAACACAGTGCGTAGTGTCACAGATGACACTCTTTTCTTCATAGAGCTCGGTTGAGTCTGACTTCACGTCCATTGATCTCATGGACGATGAAGGATTTTTCCAAGGATCCGTCTGGCTGGGGACGTGAAACTTAGCGCTTTATGGGAGGCAACCCATATCTTGTATATTATTAGATTTGCTTAGAATTTATAGATTTTATTTTGTTTTTACTTTTTCGTTTTATTCATGAGTTTTTCATGTTGTTTTTGTTTCATTCATGAGTTTTATGTTTTGTCATGTATACATTGCATTCATTACATTCATAGAACATATATTTTTAATTCATGTCAGGTCATTCTACTTTTTTCCCTCATTTATTTCTCTCATGTGCATTCACTTAGTTTCATTCAAGCATGGGGGAGTGCCACTGGGACAGTGTCATATAAGCATGGGGGAGGGTGTAGTTTGCACACCTTGATATTTCTGTTTACGTTCTTGCACATGTTTACATATCTCTCATGAAAAGTAGATTTTTAAAGAAAAAGTTTGAACTTATATGAATGTTATTTCAAATCTGATGTTTTTAGAGGATTTTTAAGCCCCACGATTTTTTTTTTTTCTGACATAGATCTAAAAATTATGGTTGTTTATGCGGATTTCGAAGAAATGATGATAGATACATGTTAGAATTTATTTTGAATCATAAATATGAATATGCACAGTTCTATTTTTGAAAAACTAAGCAAATGAACAAAAGCGTAAAAAAAAATGAGCTCAAAAGAAAAAAATAGCATGCGTTAGGTTGTTTGGATAATTCCACAATCCTTAGTAGATGGAACTTAGATGTAAGTTGAAACTTTTAATTCCATTTCGAAAAGGAGAGTGGAAAACTTTGTGATCCTAAGTAACTGAGAACAGATACAAGTTGAAATATTTGATTCTCATGTTATAAAGGTGAATGAAGGAAGTCACTTTTATGTCTTAGTTGATATCTTTTGGTATGCATTAAAAAAGTATAGAAGATATTGACATTGCACAAGGCATAAAAGCAGACCACACGCAAGCTATAAGAGAAGAATGAATACGCAAAAAGAAAAAGCGTGAAAAAAAAATGAAAAAATCGAGAAAAGAGCTGAAAAAGAGAGAAAAGTTCAGTGCTTAGAAGTGTGATTGAGAAAACCTGTGCAGAAAACATATGAGTGAGGATAAGTAAATAATAATATGTTTTTATTAGATTTTCTAAGAATAAAACATAAATAATTGTGATACTTAGAAAAGTGAAAGAAATTCTTTTCTGTGGTGGTTTATAAAAGACTCTAATTATGTTTTGATTTAGAAATAACAGGAAATATTTGTGAAAACAAAGTCTTTGATTACCTACTGATTGTGAGGATGTGTAATATTATGCATACATGACAGAGATGTTTGTGGGTAGCATCACTGCAAACCCTCACGAGACCTTACTCATCCACTGGGGTAACCCAGGGGTTGAAAGGGCTTGTTGCATGAGCTAAATGCAACCGTGATTCCTACGAAAGTGAGTTAGGTGATAGTTTGATTTCGTGCATTTTTCTAGTTTGCTCGAGGACTAGCAAAACATAAGCATGGGGGTATTTGATCATGCATATAATTCAGGGTTTATTAACATTAAAATATGCATGATTTTATAAAATAATGTTTTAAAAACCCAATTTTATGTTAGTTTTCGAGTAAATGTGCTAAAATGATTTAAAAATAGAAAATGCATGAAAAACAGTTTTATTTTACATTTTTTTATACATATTTTAGTTTTTTTTTATATTCATAGTAGTCTAGTGTTAGTTTTCAATTAAAAATAAAAAAATAGAAAAAATAGTTTTTAAAATCATTTTAAATGTTTGTTTTTTTTAGAAAAGAAGAAAAAAAAATTAGTAGAATAGTTTTTATTTTCCTTATAAATGAAATAAAGTTTTGTTTGTAACTTTTTGAAAAAAAAAATTCTAATAAACCGGTTTACAAGGTTGTTGAATTTTAAAAACTAAAAAATTAATAAGCAAACCGGCTGGAACCGGTTTGCATTGTTTTAAAACTGGAAATCTTTTTGAAACCGGTTCCAACCGGTTTGAGTTCTTTAAAACCAAGAAAAAAACGAAAAAACAGGGTCTTCCCTCTTGCGTTTAAACACTCTTCTTTCCCCCTCTTTTCCTTCTCTTTCCTCTCTTCTCAACCACCGCCGGATTCTTCTTCCCTCTCTTTTCCCCTATCTTCTTCCCCTCTTTCTCTTTCCCTTCCTTTCAATCCGGTGGAGGCTCTTCTCAGTCGGGCGATGGCGTAAGGGAGGAGTCCGATTTCTCTTCTAATCCTTCCAGGTGATTCACGGTAAGTCATCCGTTCTTCTTCTTCTTCCCCTAATCTGTTTCTTCTTCTTCTTCTTCTTCTTCTTCTTCTTCTTCTTTTTCTTCAGCCAATCTGTTTTTTTTTCTAATTTCATCTTCTTCCAATTCTTCATCTTTCTTATCTTATTATTCCTCTTCTTCTTCCTCCGATTCTTCTTCTTCGTCTTCTTCTTTTTCCATTAATCCTGTGTAAAAACAAAAAGAAAAGAAAAAACAAAAACGAGAAAATAAAAAAAAAAACAGAAAAGCATTAGAGTAAATTCTGTAGATTTAGTATCGGATTCCTGTTTTCAACAAATTTAAAATTAGAGATTAGTTTTATAAGTCTGATCGTGCATTATATTTTTTTTTTTTTTCATTCTATGAATTTCTATTTTTACATCAGTCGAATGTTCCTTTGATTTTACAATTTTCTGTATTGATCTTCATTTGCTGTTTTGTTCATTCATCATTTGATTTTATTTTTTTTTTATATAGTTTTTTTTTTGTTAATTCATTGCATTATATGTTTTGTGTGCATTTCATTAGTTTTCGTGAATTGTCTTCTTTCATTAAGTTTTTAATTTTGCAATTTCCTGTTTTTTTTTTTTAAAATCAGTTTTACTATTTGCTGCACCTTCCGATTTCTTCATGTTTTCAATATTGTAATTTCATGTTTTTACATAATTCGGTTTAATCATTTCCTGTTTTGTTTAAATTTCTAATTCCATGTTTAGCATTTGCATCTTTCCTATTTTTCCATTCTTTGATTTTTGTGTTTCTTCACTATATGAATTCTTTGTGTTCATTTTCTAAATTTTTGTTTGTTTAATCTTTGTTTTCCCTATTTTTACATGCTGAGTTCTCTGTTTTACATTACAGCTAATCTTAGTTTTTCTTGTGTGTTTATGTACTAAATTTCTTGTCTTTCTCATTCATTGATTCCTTGTTTTGAGTTCATATACTTTCATAAGTAGTTACTTTACTATTAGTTAAGTGATTAGTTCATTAACTGATAGACATTAGTTAATTGAGTAGTATTAGTTGTGTGTTAAGTAAACTGTTAGTTAGTTAGTTTGTAATCAGTAAGTAGTTAGTTAGATTTAATTAGAATTTATGTTCATTTGAAATTGTCATTTAGAATTCTTGTCTAATTTCCTTTGTATTTCTAGCATTTAGTCAGTTTAGTGTAATTTTCCTTCTATCTCTGGTACTGCTCGTGTTCATTTGAATTGTGCAGGATAGCACAGGAGTGGAGCGGAAGCGATTACGTGACACAAAGTACGAAGAATAAAGCTTCTTTTTACGTTTTAGTTTAGAATTAGGAATTTAATTGGGTTTGTAAATATTGCACTTTACGCCCTCTGCGAAGGGTATTCATTTGTTGTAATAGTTAGTTGTTTTTACTTTTCTTGAACATTTTACATTTCAAATAATTCGGCAATAAAGATTAGTTTAGATTTGTGTACTTGAATACGATATATTCCCGTTCCCTGAGTTCGACCCGGTCTCATCCACTAGTGAGAACCGGTTTTTATTATTTGATGTCTGGTTTTCACATGTTTTTCATATAAAAATCTTTTCAAAATTACAACGATTTAAAAGAAGACATCACTCTCATTGTAATCAATTCTTGTGATTGCGATTCTTCTCCCTCTATTCCCTCTTGCTCTCTTGCACTCTGATTACAAGCTTCTGTGACTGTCAAGCGAGTTGATAAGTAGGCTTGCGGTGGTAAGGAAGTACCATCACGCCGCGCTGGCCCATTAAAGGAAATAGTCCTGTGATAGGTGGTATCAGAGCCCGTTCTTGTGCTAAGGAAGGGACTCCGGAGTCGGTGTCGACATACACCCCGACAGGCTGTGATTTGTGAGCAAGACATCATGGCGCCTTATCAAAACCTGTGCAACACCAAAGACTACACAATTGTCGTAGCTGAGAAGATGGGTTCACCACGGGGCCAAGAGGAGATGAATGCAACTGTCAACAAGTTGTTGGAAGATGTGTCTTCGCATGAAGATGTGATTTCACACGCAGTTGAATCATTTGGTGGACTGAATGATATGGTGGTGAGCCTACAAGTGCAGGTGAACTTATAAATGGGGCAGATTACTTTGTTGACGACAACAGTGGCTGACTTGCAGACTGAAGTAGGGGAGCTTTAGTTGAAAAATTGCACATTGCAACTGTCATTGACCCTAAATGGAGGAAATGGTGGGAGGCCATCAAGGATTGATGTGCCAAGACCAGCAAAGTTCAATGGTTCTCGAGACATCAAGGTCATTGAGAACTTTCTGTTTCAAGTAGAAGACTACTTGGATATGCAAAATGTGACACTTAAAAATCTTAGGATCAAGGCTGCAGCAGCGTTACTGGATGGGGATGCTATCGCTCGGTGGAGGCAGAAGCGTAGTAACATGAAGAGGGGTCAATGTGTGATAGACACCTTTGACAACTTCAAAATGAAGTTGCACAACTACTTCATGCCAAGGAATGCGCAGAGGCAGGTGTATTGGAGGGTTCATGAGTTTAAACACACTTGTTCATTGCAAGACTATGTCAGAACGTTCTAGATGCTCATGATGGAGGTGCCTAACATGCCAGAAGACGACAAACTCAACTGGTTCATTGTGGGACTTCAGCCATGGGAACAGTCTGAAGTGGAAAGGAGCAACCCCCGTATTTTGGAAGATGCATATGTGGCGCCTGAGCGCTTAATTGACACTCAGCACAAGCCTTTCACCCCATCAACCAAAGTCTCGAAGAAGCCTAACCACGGAGGCAAGAAGGATGAACGACGCGATGACAAAGGTGAGGCATCGACATGCCATCAATCTGACAAGAAACAAAACTACCCAAAGTATAACAACATCAACAAGGGTGCAGTTGTGATATGTTGGTTCTGTGGCGATAGGCACATCGCCAGGCAATGCCCCAAGGGCCTAGTGAAGGATGATAGGCAAGCCAACGCAACACAGAAAAAATGCAGTGATACAGAATGTAGTGACACTGAGGCTATGCAACCATGAATGAGAGTCATGCGGTCGATCAACGTGGCTAGAAGTTGCGCAGTTGAGAACAGGCAGGTTAGCAAAGAACTGATGTATCTCGAAGTCATTACGAATGAAAATTCTACTTAACCTATGGTAGACTCTGGAGCCACACACAACTTTGTCTCATGGGAAGAGGCAGAGCGGTTGGGCTTGAAGCCCGGGCCAAAGCAGAGGACCATCAAAATGGTAAACCATGAGGCCAAGTCTATCCTTGGTACTTCAGTTTTTCAAACGGCTCTGTTAAACACATTAGTCGACTGACAATAATTGCCAGTCTGCTAATATTTGATTTCAGTCAACTAACTACTGTTCCAGTCGACTAATTTTGTCGTTTTTCTTGAAACTTTTAAAAGGCATGTCTTTTCATTTTTCAAACAAATTGACCATTCAAAAGTGACAGCTTTGACACCCCTTCATACCCTCAACGTATGGAATCTTTCAACTATAAATATGAGTGCATTCCACACTTAAAAATATCAAATCCAATCGAATTACATTGAATTATTCTTTATTTTTCACTCCTATTTATTCAAGTATTTGTTTTTTCACTCACTTGATATTTTCATTCAAATTCTTTTGAGAGATAGTAAATTCATGAGTTGAGTATTTCAACAACCTCAGAAGCCAATTGCATTTCATCTGCATTTATAAGAAAGGCTCGTAGATTGATTGTAAGTTGTTTACTTATATTTTTCTGTAAAAGAAAAAGACTCCTTTGTTTAAAGGAGTTGTTTGCTTTCAGTAGGTTTGTTACTAAAAGTGGTTTGCTTTCAGTAGGAATCTCACTCAACTACAGTAAAATATTGTATTTTTATTTCTCTTTTGACCTACATCCAGTCCCCCTTCCAGACCTACATCCAGTCCCCCTCTGGTTCGGTCTTCGCAAAGCAATCACATAAAGAACACAAGAATTTATCCTGGTTCGGTCTTCCAGACCTACATCTAGTCCCCCTTCCAGACCTACATCCAGCTTAAAATCTAGCACACATACAAGTACTAAACATTATATCAGGTTGACTAGCAGTTAAGTATAATAGAGATCCGATCATACCTCTATAGAGCTTAGCATCTACGTTTTTACTATTTTCATCTTTGTCAAGAGAAGTAGTTGTACTCATAAGATTTCTTCTTGATTTTGATGAGTCCATCCCAAATCTCTTAAGAAGTTCTTTTGTATACTTAACTTGGTTGATGAAGATTTCTTATTCAGTTTGCTTTATTTGAAGTCCAAGGAAGTAGTTCAATTTGCCCATAAAGCTCATTTCAAACTCTTCTTGCATAGCTTTGACAAATTCTTTACAAAGAGAATAATTAGTAGAACCAAATATTATGTCATCAACATAAATTTGCACAATAAGAATATCTAAATTAAGATTTTTAATAAATAAAGTAGAGTCTACCCAACCAATGGAAAAACCAGATTATTCTAGAAAATTTCATAGTCTTTCATACCATGCTCTTGGTGCTTGTTTGAGTCCGTACAAAGCTTTTTTTAATTTATAGACTTTTTTGGATATTTCTCATTTTCAAAGCCTGAAGGTTGCTCTACATAAACTTCTTCATTGATGTATCCATTTAAGAATGCACTCTTAACATCAATTTAATATAACTTAAAATTCATGTAACTAGCAAAAGCCAACATCATTTGAATTGACTCTAATCGAGCCACTGGTGCATAGGTTTCATCAAAATCTATGCCTTCTTCTTGATTATAGCCTTGTGCTACTAGCCTTGCTTTGCTTTGAATGACTTCACCATTTTCATCCAGCTTATTTCAGAAGACCCATCTTGTTCCAATTATCGGATGATCTTTTGGTCTATCAAGTAGATCCCATACATCATTCCTAGTAAATTGGTTAAGTTCTTCAGACACGGCCAGAAGCCAAAATTCATCATCACAAGCCTCATTAATATTCTTTGGTTCTATTTTAGATATGAAAGTAATAATTGTAATATATTGCAATTGCCTTCTAGTTTGGACACCACTTTTTATTTCTCCAATAATCTACTCATGTGGATGATTGGAAACTTCTTTTCAAACTTGTGGAAGAGAAATATTTTCTTGAGAAGTGCTCTCTATCAAAAGTTCTCCTTGAAGTATGACTTCTTCTTCTTCGCTTAGAGGTATAACCTGCTCACAATTCTCATCAAATGCAACATGTAAAGATTCTTCAATGCAAGATGTTCTTTTATAGTAATACGATAAGCTTTACTTCTATAAGAATATCCAAGAAATATTGCTTCATCTGATTTTGAATCAAACTTATCAAGATTATCTTTGGTATTTAACAAGAAGCATTTACTATAAAAAATTTTGAAATATGAGATCTTTGGTATATGATCATAATACAATTCAAAACATGTTTTATGTAAGATTGGTCGAATAAGAACACGGTTTAAAACATAACATGTTGTATTTATTGCTTCAGCCCAAAAGTATTTTGGTAAATTTTTATCTTGAAGCATGATTCTAGCACATTCTTGCAATGTTCTATTCTTTCATTCAACAACTCCATTTTGTGGAGCTGCTCTAGGAAAAGCAAAGTTGTGAGATATACCATGTAAATCACAAAACTTTAGAAAATATTCATTTTCAAATTCACCACCATGATCACTACAAATTGTAATAATAGATGTAGATTTTTCATTTGTAATTCTTTTACAAAGTTTAGAAAATTCAGACAAAGCATCATTTTTGCTTTTTAGAAAAGTTACCCAAGTGAATCGAGAATAATCATCTACTATAACAAAAGCATACTTACTATCATTCAAACATTGAACTCTAGATGGTCCAAATAGATCTAAATGTAAAAGTTCAAGAGGACGCTTTGTTGAAATTATATCTTTTGCTTTAAAAGAACTCTTGATTTGTTTACCCATTTGGCAAGCACCACATAAGTGATCCTTCTTATAAGGTATTCTAGGTAGGCCTCTAACAAGATCATTCTTGGATAACTTAAAAATTAATTTAAAATTAACATGTCCAAGTCTCATGTGCCATAACCATTGAATTTCATTTGAAATAATAAGACATTTTTCATTAAAACTGGGTAACTCATCTAGATAAAATTCATATACATTATTCCTTCTTTTACCTTTAAAAATGATCCTTTTAGATTGAAAATCAGAAATTAAGCATAAATCATGTCCAAAAGAAACGAGAAAACCTTTATCACATAATTGACTAATGGATAATAAATTATGCATTAAACCATCTACTAAAAGAATATTTTATATCAAAGAAAATTTTGGATTACCAATGTTACCAATACCGATTACTTTTCCTTTGTTATTGTCACCAAAGGTGACGGTTCCTCCATCCTTACTTTGGAGGGTAGAAAATAACTTCGGCCTTCGAGTCATATGTTTGGAACAATCGTTGTCCAAGATCCATTTGCTCCTTATTTTGTGTACCTACAACAAAATTGGAAGACAAAGCATTTGACCGTTTTCTATTTTTGGGTCCATGAGAGTTAGTCTTAGGAACCCATATCCATTTGGATTTTGGTTTCCTTTGAAAATAAATATTCTTTCTATAAAAAGATTTATCATTTTTAGAATAATCATGTCTAGGATTATAAGCTTTATATGTACCATGATTAGATGCATTTCTATTATGACTAGAAAATTGAGTTCTTTGAATCAATGATTGAGAATTTTGTCTTTGATTCTTCACCACATAGTTTGGTCTATTTTGAGTATCAAAGAAGCTATATCCCAATCCAGTTTTATTAACCAAGCATCTTTGAAAACCAATAAGTCTTTCTAGATTTTCTTGTCTATTAGTGAACTTGGTCACTATAGAAAGAAGATCATTTGATTTTTCTTCTAGACTTGATATTTCTTTTTGTAAGATATTGGTTCTAATTCCAATTTCTTTTATCTCAGATGCTTGACAAGAGTTTTCCTTCTTGAGATCTTTTATCTCTTGAAGTAACACTTTGTTTTGAGAGTCAAGAGTTGAATTTTGAGTTTTTAACTATTTATTTTTAGAACTTAGACTATTAAATTTAGCATATAAATCATTAAATGCTTTTAATAAATCATCATACTCAAATTGACTTACCGAGTCTTCTTGTGCTACAAAGCACATATTGGCGACTTCTTCATTTGATTCTTCATTGGAAGATGAGTCACTATCATCCCAACTTGCTTGAAATGCCTTTTTCTTCTTGAATTGGTCCTTGGGCTTGATTTTGAGAAGAGGACAATCCTTCTTGATGTGTCCTGCCTTTTTGCAGTTAAAGCACTTAACTTCATTAGGTTTGGAAGAATCAATTTTCTTTACCTTTCTTTGAAATCTTTCATTTTTGATGAATCTTTTGAATTGTCTAGTGATGAGGGCAATATTTTCATCTTCTTTTGAATCTTCAGAGTCAGAAGTGGCCTTGAAAGCAAGAAATTTCTTCTTGGGTTCTTCTTCTTGTCTATCATGAAGTTGGACTTCATATGGCATTAAGTTACCAACCAAATCTTCAAGAGAAAGGATGTTTAAATCATTTGCTTCTCCTATTGTTGTGGTTTTTCTCTCTCATTTAGGAGTTAAACACCTTAAGATTTTTTTGACTAAATCCACTTGTGAATATTCTTTTCTAAATAATTTTAGAGTGTTAGTAATATCGATCATTCTTGTTACCATGTCCGATATAGACTCATTTTGCCTCATTTTAAACAATTCAAATTTATGAACTAAAGAAGCAATCTTAGATTTCTTTACCGTTGATGTAATTTCATGAGTAACGAGAAGAGTATGTCAAATTTCATTTGTTGTGGAACATTGAGAGATGTGATTGAACTCTATCTTGTCAACGACGCAATACAGCGCATTCATAGCTTTGGCATTGAGTCAAGCAGTCTTCTTTTCTTCATCAGTCCATAGGCTAAAATCAATTGATGGTGTTTGGTACTTTTCGGAAACAACTCTCCAAATTTTGAGATCCATGGATTATAAAAATATTGTCATTCTTATTTTCCAATATCCATAGTTTGTTCCGTCGAAGAGAGGAGGACAAACAGATGAGCATCCTTCTTTGTGCTGAAATGATGTTGTTGTCATGCTAGATGATGGTAAGATCAAAATATAGCAAACCTGCTCTGATACCAAATAAAAGTGTTGCGGGATCGAGGCAACAAGCACTAGAGGGGGGTGAATAGTGCTTTTAAATAACGTCCCTGGAATTTTGAAAGATTTTGAAATTCGCAAAGCAATCACATAAACAACACAAAAATTTATCCTGGTTGGGTCTTCCACAACTACATCCAGTCCCTCTCTAGTGCTTTGTTACTAAAAGTGTTTTGTTATTAAAAGTGGTTTACTTATATCCATGATTCAATCACAATGATTTTTTTTTTACAACCTTAGAACACATATATGCATTATTGAATCACCATAAAAAAAGTTTGGACATCGTTAGAACACAAATATTCATGATTGAATCACAATGATTTTTTTTTTACCGCCTTAGAACACATATATGCATGATGGAATCACTATGAAATTTTTTTGACAGGTTTAGATCACATATATGCATGATTCAATCACTATGAATTTTTTTTAACCACTTTAGAACACATATATGCAAGATTGAATCACTATGAATTTTTTTTTACAGCTTTAGAACACATATATGTATGATTGAATGAATATGAATTTTTTTTGACAACCTTAGAACATATATATGCATGATTAAATCACTATGAATTTTTTTTGACAACTATAGAACACATATTTTCATCATTGAATCACTAGGAAATTTTTTTGATAGCCTTAGAACACATATATTCTTGATTGAATCACTATGAATTTTTTTTGACAGCCTTAGAACACATATATGCTTGATTGAATCACTTTTAATTTTTTTTGACAGCCATAGAAAACATATATGGAGGATTGAATCACTATCATTTTTTTTTGGCAGCCTTAGAACACATATATGCATGATTGAATTGCTATCAATTTTTTTTGACAGCTAAAGAACACTGATATGCATGACTGAAACACAATGATTTTTTTTTTAACAGCCTTAGAACACATATATGCATGATTAAATCACTATGAATTTTTTTTTTATAGCTTTAGAACACATATATGCATGACTGAAACACTAAATTTTTTTTGACAACGTTAGAGCACTTATATGCAAGATTGAATCACTATGAAATTTTTTTGATAGCTTTAGAACACATATATAAATGTTTTAATCACTATCAAATTTTTTTTATAGCTTTATAACACATATATAAATGATTGAATTACTATGAAATTTTTTTAACAACCTTAAAACACATATATGCATGATTGAATCACTACGAAATTTTTTTGACAGCCTTAGAACATATATATGCATGATTGAATCACTATGAAATTTTTTTGACAGCCTTAGAACACATATACGCATGATTGAATCACCATGAATTTTTTTTTGACAGCCTTAGAACACATACGCATGATTGAATCACTGTGAAATTTTTTTGATAGCTTTAGAATACATATATGCATGATTGAATCACTATGAAATCTTTTTGTCAACTTGAAACACATATACATGATAAAATCACTATGAATTTTTTTTTACTGCCTTAGAACTCATATATGCATAATTGAATCACTTGGAAATTATTTTGACATCTTTACAACACATATATGCATGATTGAATCACTATGAATTTTTTTTGACAGCCTTAGAACCCATATATGCATGATTGAATCACTATGACATTTTTTTGACAGCTATAGAATCCATATATGCATGACTGAATCACTATGATTTTTTTTTTACTACGTTATAACACATATATGCTTGATTGAATCACTATGAATTTTTTTTGACAGCTTTAGAACACATATATGCATGATTTAATCAGTATGACATTTTTTTTACAACCTTAGAACACATATATATCTTTTATTGAAACACTATAAAAATTTTTTGACAGACTCAGAACACATATAAGCATGATTAAATCACTATAAATTTTTTTGGACAGCCTTAGAACACATATATGCACGATTGAATCACTATGAATTTTTTTCTGACAATGTCAGAACACTAATATGGATGATTGAATAAATATAAAATTTTTTTGAACACTTGTATGCATGAATAAATCACTCTGAATTTTTTTTTGACGGCCTTAGAACACATATATGCATGATTGAATCAATATGAAATTTTGTTGACAACCTTAGAACACATATATGCATCATTGAATCACTATGAATTTTTTTTTGAAATCATTAGAACCCAAATATGCAAGATAGAATCACTATGAATTTTTTTTGACAGCTTTAGTACACAGATATGAATGATTGAATCAATATGAAATTTTTTTGACAACCTTAGAACATAAATATGCATGATTGAATCACTATGAATTTTTTTTGACAGCCTTAGAACCCATATATACGTGATTGAGTCATTATGAATTTTTTTTACAGCATTCGAACCCATATATGTATGATTGAATCATTATTAGATTTTTTTAACAGTACATATATATGCATGATTGAATCACTATGAAATTTTTTTGGCAAGCTTATCACACATATATGCATGATTGAATTACATTGAAATATTTTTGGACAGCATTAGAACACATATATGCATGACTGAATCACTATGAAATTTTTTTTATAGCTTTAGAACACATATATACAAGATTGAATCACTATGAAATTTTTTCGACGACTTTAGAATAGATATATGCAAGATTGAATCACTATAAATTTTTTTTGACAATCATAGAACTCATATATACAAGATTGAATCACTATGAATTTTTCTTTATAGCTTTAGAACACATATATGCATGATTGAATCACTATGAAAATTTTTTAACAGCTTTAGAACACATATATGCATGATTGAATCAATATGACATTTTTTAGACAACCTTAGAACACATATATGCATGATTGAATCACTATGATTTTTTTTTTACAGATTTAGATCACATATATGCATGATTGAATCACTATGAAATTCTTTAAACAGCCCTAAAACACATATATGCATGATTGAATCATCACATTTTTTTGACAATGTTAGAACATTCATATCCTTGATTGAATCACTATAAAAACTTTTTGATAGCTAAAGAACACAGATATGCATGATTGAATCACTATGATTTTTTTTTTGACAACCTTAGAAAACATGAATGCATGATTGAATCACAATGAATTTGTTTTGACAACCTTAGAACACATATATGCATGATTGAATCACTAAGATTTTTTTTTTGACATCTATAGAACACATATATTCAAGATTGCATCACTATAAAAATTTTTTGGCTGCTTTAGAACACATATATGCATGATTGAATCACTATGAATTGTTTTTTGACAACCTTAGAAAACATATATGCATGATTCAATCGCTATGAAATTTTTTTGACAACCTTAGAACACATATATGCATGATTGAATCACTTTGAATTTTTTTTTGACAGCCTTGGAACACATGTATGCTAGATTGCATCACTATGAAATTTTTTTGACAGATTTAGAACACACATATGCATGATTGAATCACTCTGAATTTTTTTTTTACTCCATTAGAACACATATATGCACGATTGAATCGCTAGGAAATTTTTTGACAGCTTTAGAACACATATATGCAAGATTGAATCACTAAGAATTTTTTTTACAACTTTTAAACACATAAATGAATGATTGAATCAATGTGAGTTGTTTTTGACAACCTTAGAACATATATATTCATGATTAAATCACTATGATTTTTTTTTTATTGCATTAGAACAAATATAGGCATTATTGCATCCCTATAAAAAATTTGTGACTACCTTAGAACCCATATATGCACGATTGGATCACTATGAAATTTTTTTGACAGCCTTACAACCTATATATGTATGATTGAATCACTATGAGATTTTTTTGACAGCCTTAGAACACATATATGCATGTTTGAGTCACAATGAAATTTTTTTGACATGCTTATCACACATATAAGGATGATTGAATCACTATGAAATATTTTTGGACAGCATTAGAACACATATATGCAAGATTGTATCACTATGAAATTTTTTCGCCAGCTTTAAAGTACATATATGCAGGATTGAATCACAATAAAGTTTTTTTGACAGCTTTAGAACACATATATGCAACACTGTGAATTTTGTTTTACTACCTTAGAACCCATATATGCATGATTGAGTCAACTATGAAATTTTTTTGACAGCTTTAGAACACATATATGCATAATTGAATCACTATGAATTTTTTTTGACACCTTTAGAACACATATATGCATGATTGAAACAATATGACATTTTTTTGACAACCTTAGAACACATATATGCAAGATTGAATCACTATGAATTTTTTTTGACAGCTTTAGATTCCATATATGCAAGATTGAATCACTATAAAAATTTTTTGACCATGCTAAAACACATATATATACATGAATGAATCACTATCAAATTTTTTTGGCAAAGTTAGAACATACATATTCATGTTTGAATCACAATGAATTTTTTTTTACATCATTAGAACACATATATGCATGATTGAATAACTATAAAAAAAAATTATCAACATTAGAACACATATATGCCTGATTGAATAACTATGATTTTTTTTTTGACAGTTTTAGAACACAGATATACATGATTGAATCACTATGAATTTTTTTTTATTGCCTTAGAACACATATATGCATGATTCAATCACTAAGATTTTTTTTTGACAACCTTACAACACATATATTCAAGATTGAATCACTATTAAATTTTTTTGACTGCTTTAGAACACATATACGCATGATTAAATAGCTATGAAATCTTTTTGTCAACCTTAGAACACATATATAAATGATTCAATCGTTATAAAATTTTTGTTGACAACTTTAGAACACTTATATGCAAGATTGAATCACTATGAAATTTTTTTGACAACCATAGAACACATATATGCAAGATTGAATCACTATGAATTTTTTTTGACAGCTTTAGAACACATATATGCATGATTGAATCACTATGAATTTTTTTTAAGCATGATTGAATCACTATGAATTTTTTTTAACAGCTTTAGAACACATATATGCATGATTGAATCAATATGACATTTTTTTGACAACCTTAGAACACATATATGCATGATTGAATCACTATGAATTTTTTTTTACTGCTTTAGATCACATATATGCATGATTGAATCACTATGAATTTTTTTTAGAAGCACAAAAACACATATATGCATGATTGAATCATCAATTTTTTTTTACAATGTTAGAACATTCAAATCCCTGATTGAATCACTATAAAAAAAAATTCACAGCTTTAGAACACATATTTGCATGAGTGAATCACTATAAAAAAAATTTTGACAACCTTAGAAAACATAAATGCATGATTGAGTCACTATGAATTTTTTTTTACAACCTTAGAACATGTATATGCATGATTGAATCACTTTGAAAAATTTTTTGACAGTCGTAGAACACATATATGCTAGATTGCATCACTATGAATTTTTTTTGACAGCTTTACAACACATATATGCATGATTGAATCACTATGAATTTTTTTTTTACCGCCTTAGAACACATATATGCGTTATTGAATCACTATGATTTTTTTTTTACAGCTTTAGAACACATATATGCAAGATTGAATCACTAAGAAAATTTTTTACAGCTTTAGAACAATTATATGAATGATTGAATCAATATGAATTGTTTTTGACAACCTTCGCACATATATATGCATGATTAAGTCACTATAAATTTTTTTTGACAGCCTTAGAAACCATATATGCATGATTGCATCACAATGAAATTTTTTTCACAAGCTTATCACACATATAATGATGATTGAATCGCTATGAAATATTTTCGGACAGAATTAGAACACATATATGCATGATTGAATCACTATCATTTTTTTTTTACAATGTTAGAACTTACACATGCATGATTGAATCACATTGATTTTTTTTTTACAACTTTAGAACACATATATGCATGATTGAATCACTATGATTTTTTTTTTGACATCCTTAGAACACATATATGCATTATTGAATGACTATGAATTTTTTTTAACAACCTTAGAGCACATATATGCATGATTAAATCACTATGAATTTTTTTTTGACAGTTTTAGAACACATATATCAATCATTAAATCACTATGAATTTTTTTTTACTGCCTTTGAACACATATATGCATGATTCAATCACTACAAATTTTTTTTGACAACCTTAGAACACATATATGCATGATTGAATCACTATGAAATATTTTTGACAGCTTCAGAACACATATACGCATAATTGAATAACTATGAAATTTTTTGTCAACCTTAGAACACATATGTACATGATTCAATTACTATGAAATTTTTGTTGATAGCCTTAGAACATATATATGCATGATTGAATCACTATGAATTTTTTTGATAGCCTTAGACCACACATATGCATGATTGAAAAACTATGAATATTTTTTTGACATCCTAAGAACATATATGCGTGATTGAATCACTATGAAATATTTTTGACAGCTTTAGAATATATATATGCATGATTGAATTACTATGAATTTTTTTTGACAGGTTTAGATCCCATATATGCAAGATTGAATTACTATGATTTTTTTTTACAGCGCTAGAACACATATATACATGAATGAATCACTATCAATTTTTTTTTAAAATGTTAGAACATACATATCCATGATTGAATCACAATGAAATTTTTTTGACAACTTTAGAACACATATATGCATGATTGAATCACTATGAATTTTTTTTGACATCCTTGGAACACATATATGCATGATTGAATGACTATAAATTTTTTTTAACAACCTTAGAACACATATATGCATGATTGAATCACTATGAATTTTTTTTTGACAGGTTTAGAACACGTATTATTGAATCACTAGGAAATTTTTTTGACTGTCTTAGAACACATATATGCATGATTCAATCACTACGAATTATTTTTTACTACCTTAGAACACATATATGCATGATTCAATCACTACGATTTTTTTTCGACAGCTTCAGGACATATATATGCATGATTGAATAACTGTGAATTTTTTTTGTCAACCTTAGAACAAATATATGCATGATTGAATCACTATGAAATTTTTGTTGACAGCCTAAGAACACATATATGCATGATTGAATCATGATGAATTTTTTGTTGACAGCCTTAGAACACATATATGCATGATTGAATCACTATGAATTTTTTTTTACAGCTTTAGAACACACATATGCATGATTGAAAAACTATGAATATTTTTTTGACGTCCTGAGAACATATATGCATGATTGAATCACTATGAAATATTTTTGACAGCTTTAGATTATATATACGCATGATTGAATAACTATGAATTTTTTTTGATAGCCTTAGAATACATATATCTCTGATTAAATCACTATGATTTTTTTTACAACCTTAGAACACATATATGCATGTTTGAATCACTATAATTTTTTTTTTACAGACCTAGATCACTTATATGCTTGATTGAATCACCATGCTTTTTGTTTTGACAGCCTTCGAACACATATATGCATGATGGAATCGCTATGATTTTTTTTTGACAGCTTTAGAAAACATATATGATTAATTGAATCACTATGAAACTTTTTTGACAGCTTTGGAACATATATATGCATGATCGAATCAATATGACATTTTTTTGGACAGCCTTAGAACAAATATAAGCATGATTGAATCACTATAAATTTTTTTTAATAGCTTTAGAAGACATGTATGCATGGTTGAGTCACTATGAAAATTTTTTGACGGATTAGAACATTTATATGCATGATTGAATCACTATGAACTTTTTTTATGCATTAGAACATTTACATCCATGATTGAATGACTACGAAATTTTTTTTGACAGCCTTAGAACACATATATGCACGGTCGAATCACTATGAGTTTTTTTTACAGCCTTAGTACACATATATGCATGATTAAATCATTATGATTTTTTTTTACTACCTTAGAACACATGTATGCATGATTGAATCACTTTGAATTTTTTTATAGCTTTAGAACACTTATGTGCATGATTGAATCACTATGAAATTTTTTTGACAGCCTTAGAACACATATATGCGTGATTGAATCACTATAAAATCTTTTTAACAACATTTAACAGATATATACATGATTGAATCACTTTGAAATTGTTTTGACTGCTTTAGAACACATATATGCATGATTGAATCACTATGAAATTTTTTTGACAGCCTTAGAGCACATATATACATGATTGAATCACTATAAATTTTTTTTAACATCCATAGAACACATATATGCCCAATTGAATCACTATGAAATTTTTTTGGCAGCCTTAGAGCACATATATGCATGATTGAATCACTATGATTTTTTTTTGAAAGCCTTAGAACACATAAATAGATACTTAAATCACTATGAATTTTTTTTGATAGCCTTAGAACTCATATATGCATGATTAAATCACTATAAATTTTTTTGACACCCTTAGAACACATATATGCATGATTGAATCACGATCGACATTTTTTTGACAGCCTTAGAAAACATATATGCATGATTGAATCACTATGATTTTTTTTTTAAAAATCTAGAACACATATATGCATGATTGAATTACTATGAAATTTTTTTGACAGCTTTAGAACCCAAATATGCATGATTGAATCGCTATGAATTTTTTTGGATAGCCTTAGAACACATATTCATGATTGAAAATTTTTTACAGCCTTAGAACAAATATATGCATAACTGAATCACTATAAATTTTTTTTAACAACCTTAGAACACATGTAAGCATGATTAATGATTATGACATTTTTTTCACAATGTTAGAACACATATATGCATGACTCAGGCACTATGAAATTGTTTTGACAGCCTTAGAAAAAATAATGCAAGATTGAATCACTATAAATTTTTTTTGACAATGTTAGAACACATTATGCCTGATTGAGCCACTATGAAAGTTTTTTGGCAGCCTTAAAAAACATATATGCATGATTGAATCACTATGAAAGTTTTTTGACAACCTTAGAGCACAAATGTTCAAGATTGAATCAAAATGAATTTTTTTTTACATCCATAGAACACTATATGTATGATTAAATCACTACGAATTTTTTTAACAGCCTTAGAACACATGTTTGCAACAATGAATCACTATGAAATTTTTTTGAGAGCATTAGAACATATATATGAATGATTGACTATGAAAATTTTTTGACAGCCTTAGAAAACATATATGCATCATTGAACCATAATGAAATTCATTTGACAGCTTTAGAACACATATATGTATGATTGGATCACTATGAAATTTTTTTGACTGCCTTAGAACAAGAATAAGCATGATTGAATTACTATAAAAAAAATTTACAGGCTTAGAGCACATTTATACATGATTGAATCACTTTAAAAAAATTTTGACGTTGTTAGAACTTATATATGCTTGATTGAATCACTATGAATTTTTTTTGACAACTTTAGAACACATATATGCCAGATTGAATCACTATGAATTTTTTTTATGGCTTTAGAACACATATATGCATGATTGAATCACTATAAAAAAAATTTGATAGCCTTAGTACACATATATGCATGATTGAATCAGTATGAATTTTTTTTGACAACTTTAGAACATATATATACATGATTGAATCACTATGAATTTTTTTTTACAGATTTACAACACATATATGCATGATTGAATCACTATGAAATTTTTTTGATAGCCTTGGAATACATGCATGATTGAAATTTTTGGCAACCTTAGAACACATATATGCATGATTGAATCACTATGAAATATTTTTGACAACCTTAGAACAAAAAGTGCATGATTGAATTACTATGAATTTTTTTTGACAGTCTTAGAACACATATATGCATTATTGAGTCACTATGAATTTTTTTTTACGGCTTTAGAACACATATAGGCATGATTGAATCACTATAAAAAAAATTTGATGGCCTTAGTACACATATATGCAAGATTGAATCAGTTGGAATTTTTTTAACACCCTCAGAACACATGTTTGCATGATTGAATCACTATGACTTTTTTTTTGATAATGTTAGAACACATATGTGCATGATTGAGTCACTATGAAATTGTTTTGACAGCCTTAGAATAAATAATGCATGACTGAATCACTATGATTTTTTTTTTACAACATTAGAACACCTATATACATGATTGAGTCACTATGAAATTTTTTTGGCAGCCTTAAAACACATATATGAATGATTGAATCTCTATGAAATTTTTTGACGGACTTAGAACAAATATATTCATGATGAAATCACTATAATTTTTTTGTGACAACCATAGAACACATATTTGCAACACTGAATCACTATGAAATTTTTTTAATAGCCTTAGAACACATATATGCACCATTGAATCACTATAAAATATTTTTAACAGCCTTAGAAGATATGTATGCTTGAATGAATCACTATGAATTTTTTTTGACAATATTAAAACACATATAAGCAGGATTGAGTCACTATGAAATATTTTTGACAACCTTAGAACACAGATATGCATGATTGAATCACTATAAAAAAAATTGACCGCATTAGAACATATATATGAATGATTGAATCACTATGACATTTTTTTATAGCCTTACAACACATAGATGCATCATTGAACCACTATGAAATTTTTTGGATATCCTTAGAACACAGATATGCATGACTAAACCACTATGAAATTTTTTGGACAGCCTTAGAAGACATATATGCATGATTGAATCACTATGAATTTTTTTTTATAGCCTTAAAACACATACACGCATGATTGAATCACTATAAATTTTTTTTTATAGCATTAGAACAAATGTATGCATGATTGAATCACTATGAAGTTTTTTTGATAATCTTAGAACACATATATGCATGATTGAATCGATATGAAAATTTTGTGATAGCCTTAGAACACATATATGCATGATTGACTCACTATGCAATTTTTTTGATTGCCTTAGAACACATACATGCATGATTTAAGCCCTAGAATTTTTTTGTGATAGCATTAGAACACATATATGCATGATTGAATCACCATAAAAGTTTTTTGACAACCTTAGAACATTATATGCATGATTGACTCACTATGAAATTTTTTTGGCAACCTTAGAACACATATTTGCATGATTAAGTCACTATGAATTTTTTTTTACGATGTTAGAACACATATATGCATGATTGAGTCACTATGAATTTTTTTTGTCAGGTTTAGAACTCATATATGCATGATTGAATCACTATAAATATTTTTTGACATCTTTTCAACACATATAAGCATGATTGAATCAATGTGAAATTTTTTCGATAGCTTTAGAACACATGTACGCATGATTGAATCACTGTGAATTATTTTTTGACAGATTTAGAACACATATATCCAAGATAGAATCACTACAACTTTTTATTTGACAACCTTAGAACACATATGCAAGATTGAATCACTATGAAATTTTTTTGAGAATCATAAAACACATATATATTTATGATTGAGTCACTATGATTTTTTTTTTACTGTCGTAAACCACGTACATGGATGATTCAATCACTTTGAATTTTTTGTGATACCCTTATAAAGCGTATATGCAAAATTGAATTATTATAAAAAATTTTGACAGCCTTAGAACACATATATGCATGATTGAATAACTATGAATTTTTTTTTTAGAGCTTTAGAACGCATATATGCATGATTGAATCATAATAAATTATTTTCAACAACCTTATAACACATATACGCATGCTTGATAGTTTTTTTATTGCCTTAGAACACATATATAAATGGTTAAATCACTACAAAATTTATTTGACAGCATTAGAACACATATATGTATAAATGAATTTTTATGATTTGTTTTTTACAGATTTAGAACACGTATATGCATGATTGAATCACTATGAAATTTTTTTGATTGCCTTAGAACACATATGCATGATTGAATCACTATGAAATTTTTTTGAGAGCTTTTGAACACATATATGCATGATTGAATCACTATGAAGTTTTTTTGACAACATTTGTAAACGTATATGCATGACTGAATCACTGTGGATTTTTGTTGAGAGCTATAGAACACATATATGAATGATTGAGTCACTATAAAAAATTTTTGGCAGCCTTAGAACGCATATATGCATCATTGAGTCACTATAAATTTTTTTTTTCTGACTTAGAATACATATACGCGTGATTGAATCTCTATGAATTTTTTTTGACAATGTTAGAACACATATATCCATGATCGAAAAGCTACAAAATTTTTTTGACAGCCTTAAAACACTTATATCCAAGATTGAGTCACTATGATATTTTTTTGACAGCCTTAGAACACATATAATCATGATTGAATCACTAAAAAAAAATTGACAGCCTTAGAACATATATGCATGATTAAATCACTATAAATTTTTTTTGACAACCTTAGAACACATATATTTCTGATTGCATCACTATTAATGAATGA
The DNA here is from genome assembly GCF_984573655.1 of Nuphar pumila. NCBI lineage: Eukaryota > Viridiplantae > Streptophyta > Magnoliopsida > Nymphaeales > Nymphaeaceae > Nuphar > Nuphar pumila. The sequence goes on from NC_143253.1 coordinate 80,257,631, forward strand.
TTGAATCCCAATCAAATTTTTTTGATAACCTTAGAATTCATATGCATGATTGAATCATATGAATTTTTTTTTATAGCCTCAGAACACATATATGCTTGATTGAATCATACAAAATTTTTTTGACAGCCTTAGAAAACATTTATGCATGATTGAATCATAAGAATTTTTTTTGACAGCATTAGAACACATGTATGCATGATTGAATCACTATGATTTTTTTTTTTGACAACTTTAGAACACATGTATGCATGATTGAATCACTCTGAATTTTTTTTTAGCCTCAGAGCACTTATATGCATGATTGAATTACTTTGAATTTTTTTTGACAACTTTAGAACACATATATGAGAGATTTAATCACTATGAAATTTGTTTGACAAATTTAGAACACATATATGCATGATTGAATCACAGTGAAATTTTTTTGACAACGTTAGAACACATATATACAAGATCGATTCACTATGAATTTTTTTTTACAGCTTTAGAACATGTTTATGCCTTATTGAATCACTATGAATTTTTTTTTATAGCCTGAGAACAAATATATGCAAGATTGAGTCACTATAAAAATTTTATGACAACCTTAGAATACATATATGCATGATTGAATCTCAATGAATTTTTTTTGACAATCTTGTTACACATATATGCAGGATTGAATCCCTATAAAAAAATTTTGAAAGTCTTAGAACACATATATGCATGATTGAATCACAATGAATTTTTTTTGACAACCTTATAACCATATATGCAAGATTGAATCACTATGATTTTTTTTGGCAACCTTAGAACAAATATATGTAAGATTAAATCACTATGATTTTTTTTTTGCCAACCTTAGAAAGCATATATGCATGAATGGATCACTATGAATTTTTTTTGACAATATTAGAACACATATATGCAGGGTTTAGTCACTATGAAATATTTTTCACAACCTTAGAACACATATTTGCATGATTGAATCACTATAAAAAAAAATGGACCGCATTAGAACACATATATGCATGATTGAATCACTATGACATTCTTTTTATAGCCTTAGAACACATAGAAGCATCATTGAACCGCTATGAAATTTTTTGGACGACGTTAGAACACATATATGCATGATTGAATCTCTATGAATTTTTTTTGATAGCCTTAGAACTCATATATGCATGATTTAATCACTATGATTATTTTTTACACCTTTTCAACACATATAAGCATGATTGAATCAATGTGAAACTTTTTTGACAGCTTTAGAACACTTATACGCATGATTGAATTACTGTGAATTATTTTTTGATAGCTTTAGAACACATATATCCAAGATAGAATCACTATGAATTTTTATTTGACAACCTTAAAACACATGCAAGATTGAATCACTATGAATTTTTTTTGAGAGTCGTAGAACACATATATATATTCATGATTGAGTCACTATGATTTTTTTTTTATTGTCTTAAAACACATACATGGATGATTGAATCACTCTGAAATTTTTTTGATAACCTACAAAGCATATATGCAAGATTGAATTACTATAAAAATTTTTGACAGCCTTAGAACACATATATGCATGATTGAATAACTATGATTTTTTTTTTAGAGCTTTAGAACACATATATGCATGATTGAATCATAATAAATTATTTTCAACAACCTTATAACACATATACGCATGATTGAAAGTTTTTTGATTGCCTTAGAACACATATATAAATGGTTAAATCACTACAAAATTTATTTGACAGCATTAGAACACATATATGTATAAATGAATTTTTATGATTTGTTTTTTACAGATTTAGAACACGTATATGCATGATTGAATCACTATGAAATTTTTTTGATTGCCTTAGAACACATATATGCATGATTGAATCACTATGAAATTTTTTTGAGAGCTTTTGAACACATATATGCATGATTGAATCACTATGAAGTTTTTTTGACAACATTTGTAAACATATATGCGTGACTGAATCACTGTGGATTTTTGTTGAGAGCTATAGAACACATATATGAATGATTGAGTCACTATAAATTTTTTTTGGCAGCCTTAGAACGCATATATGCATCATTGAGTCACTATAAATTTTTTTTTTCTGACTTAGAATACATATACGCGTGATTGAATCTCTATGAATTTTTTTTGACAATGTTAGAACACATATATCCATGATCGAAAAGCTACAAAATTTTTTTGACAGCCTTAAAACACTTATATCCAAGATTGAGTCACTATGATATTTTTTTGACAGCCTTAGAACACATATAATCATGATTGAATCACTAAAAAAAAATTGACAGCATTAGAACATATATGCATGATTAAATCACTATAAGTTTTTTTTGACAACCTTAGAACACATATATTTCTGATTGCATCACTATTAATGAATGATTGAATCCCAATCAAATTTTTTTGATAACCTTAGAATTCATATGCATGATTGAATCATATGAATTTTTTTTTTATAGCCTCAGAACACATATATGCTTGATTGAATCATACAAAATTTTTTTGACAGCCTTAGAAAACATTTATGCATGATTGAATCATAAGAATTTTTTTTGACAGCATTAGAACACATGTATGCATGATTGAATCACTATGAATTTTTTTTTTGACAACTTTAGAACACATGTATGCATGATTGAATCACTCTGAATTTTTTTTTAGCCTCAGAGCACTTATATGCATGATTGAATTACTTTGAAATTTTTTTGACAGCTTTAGAACACATATATGAAAGATTTAATCACTATGAAATTTGTTTGACAACTTTAGAACACATATATGCATGATTGAATCACAGTGAAATTTTTTTGACAACGTTAGAACACATATATACAAGATCGATTCACTATGAATTTTTTTTATAGCTTTAGAACATGTTTATGCCTTATTGAATCACTATGAATTTTTTTTTAAAGCTTGAGAACAAATATATGCAAGATTGAGTCACTATAAAAATTTTATGACAACCTTAGAACACATATATGCATGATTGAATCTCAATGAATTTTTTGTGACAAATGAGTGAATCGCGATAAATTTTTTTGGACAACCTTAGAACACATATATACATGATTGAATCACAATGAAATTTTTTTGTCAGCCTTAGAATACATATATGCAAGATTGAATCACTACAAAAATTTTTTGACAGCCTTAGAACACATATATGCATTATTGAATCACTATGACTTTTTTTTACAGCAATAGAACAAATATATGTGTGATTGCTTCACTATAAATTTTTTTTGACAACCTTAGAACACATATATGCATGCTAGAGTCTCTATGAAATTTTTTTGACAGCCATAGAACACATATTTGCATGATTGAATCACTATAAAAAAATTTTGTCTGCCTTAGAACACATATATGCATGATTGAATCGCTACAAAATTCTTTTAACAGCATTAGAAATCACATATGCATGATTAAACTGCTATAATTTTTTTTTGACAACCTTAGAACACATATATGCATGATTTAATCACAAAAATTTTTTTTTGACAGCCTTAGAACACATATATGCACGATTGAATCACTATGAAATTTTTTTGACAGCCTTAGAGCAAATATATGCATGATTAAATCGCTACAAACTTTTTTTGACAGCAATATAGCAAAGATATGCATGATTGAATCATTATAAATTTTGTTTTACAGCAATAGAACAAATATATGCATGATTGAATCACTATGAAATTTTTTTGACAGCCTTAGAGAATATATACGCACGATTGAATCACTATGAATTTTTTTTGACAGCCTTAGAACACATATATGCATGATTAAATCACAATGTAATTCTTTTGGCAGCCATAGAATACATATATGCAAGATTGAATCACTACAAAAATTTTTTGACAGCCTTAAAACACATATATGCATGATTGAATCACTATGAATTTTTTTTAAAGCAATAGAACAAATATATGTGTGATTGATTCACTACAAAAAATTTTTGAAAACCTTAGAACACATATGCATGATTGAATCACTATAAACTTTTTATGACAGCAATAGAACAAATATATGCATGATTGAATCACTATAATTTTTTTTTTACAGCAATAGAACAAATATATGCATGATTGAATCACTATAAAATTTTTTTTGACAACCTTAGAGCACATACATGCATGATTGAATCACTATGAATTTTTTTTGACAACCTTAGAACACATTTATGCATGATTGAATCACTATAATTTTTTTTTTGACAGCCTTAGAACACATATATGCATGATTGAATCACTACAAACTTTTTTTGGACAGCCTTAGAACACATATATGCATCATTGAATCACTATGAAATTTTTTGGACAGCCTTAAAACACCTATAAGCATGATTGAATCACTATGGAATTTTTTTGATATCCTTAGAACACATATACGCATGATTGAATCACTACAAAATTTGTTCGACAGGATTGGAAATCATATATGCGTGATTAAATCAATGTAAATTTTTTTTTACAACCTTAGAACACATATATGCATGATTGAATAAAAAAAAAGAAATTTTGTAGCAATAGAACAAATATATGCATGATTGAATCAGTATGATTTTTTTTTTAGAATAATACAACAAATATATGCATGATTGAATCACTACAAACTTTTTTTGACAGCAACAGAAGAAAGATATGCATGATTGAATTACTATAAAATTTTGGTGATATCCCTTAGAACACATATACGCATGACAGAATCACTTTAAATTTTTTTGGACGGCCTTAGAAGATATGTACGCATGATTGAATCACTACAAAATTCTTTTGACAGTAATAGAAATCATATATACATGATTGAATCGCGATAAATTTTTTTGGACAACCTTAGAACACATATATACATGATTGAATCACTATGAAATTTTTTTGTCAACCTTAGAGTACATATATGCAAGATTGAATCACTACAAAAATTTTTTGACAACCTTAGAAGACATATATGCATGATTCAATCACTATGAATTTTTTTTACAGCAATAGAACAAATATATGTGTGATTGATTCACTACAAAAATTTTTTGACAACCTTAGAACACATATATGCATGCTTGAGTCTCTATGAAATTTTTTTGACAGCCATAGAACACATATTTGCTTGATTGAATCACTATAAAAAAAATTTGTCTGCCTTAGAACACATATATGCATGATTGAATCGCTACAAAATTCTTTTAACAGCATTAGAAATCACAAACGCATGATTGAAATGCTATAATTTTTTTTTGACAACCTTAGAACACATATATGCATGATTTAATCACAACAAATTTTTTTTGACAGCCTTAGAACACATATATGCGCGATTGAATCACTATGAAAATTTTTTGACAGCCTTAGAGCAAATATATGCATGATTAAATCGCTACAAACTTTTTTTGACAGCAATATAACAAAGATATGCATGATTGAATCATTATAAATTTTGTTTTACAGCAATAGAACAAATATATGCATGATTGAATCACTATGAATTTTTTTTGACAGCCTTAGAGAATATATACGCACGATTGAATCACTATGAAATTTTTTTGACAGCCTTAGAACAGATATATGCATGATTGAATCACAATGTAATTCTTTTGGCAGCCTTAGAATACATATATGCAAGATTGAATCACTACAAAAATTTTTTGACAGCCTTAGAACACATATATGCATTATTGAATCACTATGAAATTTTTTTAAAGCAATAGAACAAATATATGTGTGATTGATTCACTACAAATTTTTTTTGAAAACCTTAGAACACATATGCATGATTGAATCACTATAAACTTTTTATGACAGCAATAGAACAAATATATGCATGATTGAATCACTATAAATTTTTTTTTACAACAATAGAACAAATATATGCATGATTGAATCACTATAAAAAAAATTTTGACAACCTTAGAGCACATATATGCATGATTGAATCACTATGAATTTTTTTTGACAACCTTAGAACACATATATGCATGATTGAATCACTATAATTTTTTTTTTGACAGCCTTAGAACACATATATGCATGATTGAATCACTACAAACTTTTTTTGGACAGCCTTAGAACAAATATATGCATCATTGAATCACTATGAATTTTTTTGGACAGCCTTAAAACACCTAGAAGCATGATTGAATCACTATGAATTTTTTTTGATATCCTTAGAACACATATACGCATGGTTGAATCACTACAAATTTTTTTTCGACAGGATTGGAAATCATATATGCGTGATTAAATCAATGTAAATTTTATTTGACAACCTTAGAACACATATATGCATGATTGAATAAAAAAAAAGAAATTTTGTAGCAATAGAACAAATATATGCATGATTGAATCGGTATGAATTTTTTTTTAGAATAATACAACAAATATATGCATGATTGAATCACTACAAACTTTTTTTGACAGCAACAGAAGAAAGATATGCATGATTGAATTACTATAAAAAATTTGTGATATCCCTTAGAACACATATACGCATGACAGAATCACTTTAAATTTTTTTTGACGGCCTTAGAAGATATGTACGCATGATTGAATCACTACAAAATTCTTTTGACAGTATTAGAAATCATATATACATGATTGAATCGCGATAAATTTTTTTGGACAACCTTAGAACACATATATACATGATTGAATCACTATGAAATTTTTTTGTCAGCCTTAGAATACATATATGCAAGATTAAATCACTACAAAAATTTTTTGACAGCCTTAGAACACATATATGCATGATTGAATCACTATGAATTTTTTTTACAGCAATAGAACAAATATATGTGTGATTGATTCACTACAAAATTTTTTTGACAACCTTAGAACACATATATGCATGCTTGAGTCTCTATGAAATTTTTTTGACAGCCATAGAACACATATTTGCATGATTGAATCACTATAAAAAAATTTTGTCTGCCTTAGAACACATATATGCATGATTGAATCGCTACAAATGTGTTTTAACAGCATTAGAAATCACATATGCATGATTGAATTGCTATAATTTTTTTTTGACAACCTTAGAACACATATATGCATGATTTAATCACAACAAATTTTTTTTGACAGCCTTAGAACACATATATGCACGATTGAATCACTATGAATTTTTTTTGATAGCCTTAGAGCAAATATATGCATGATTAAATCGCTACAAACTTTTTTTGACAGCAATATAACAAAGATATGCATGATTGAATCATTAAACATTTTGTTTTACAACAATAGAACAAATATATGCATGATTGAATCACTATGAAATTTTTTTGACAGCCTTAGAGAATATATACGCACGATTGAATCACTATGAAATTTTTTTGACAGCCTTAGAACAGATATATGCATGATTGAATCACAATGTAATTCTTTTGGCAGCCTTAGAATACATATATGCAAGATTGAATCACTACAAAATTTTTTTGACAGCCTTAGAACACATATATGCATGATTGAATCACTATGAATTTTTTTTAAAGCAATAGAACAAATATATGTGTGATTGATTAACTACAAATTTTTTTTGAAAACCTTAGAACACATATGCATGATTGAATCACTATAAACTTTTTATGACAGCAATAGAACAAATATATGCATGATTGAATCACTATAAATTTTTTTTTACAGCAATAGAACAAATATATGCATTATTGAATCACTATAAAAAAATTTTTGACAACCTTAGAGCACATATATGCATGATTGAATCACTATGAAATTTTTTTGACAACCTTAGAACACATTTATGCATGATTGAATCACTATAATTTTTATTTTGATAGCTTTAGAACACATATATGCATGATTGAATCACTACAACCTTTTTTTGGACAGCCTTAGAACACATATATGCATCATTGAATCACTATGAAATTTTTTGGACAGCCTTAAAACACCTATAAGCATGATTGAATCACTATGAAATTTTTTTGATATCCTTAGAACACATATACGCATGATTGAATCACTACAAAATTTGTTCGACGGGATTGGAAATCATATATGCGTGATTAAATCAATGTGAATTTTATTTGACAACCTTAGAACACATATATGCATGATTGAATAAAAAAAAAGAAATTTTGTAGCAATACAACAAATATATGCATGATTGAATCAGTATGAATTTTTTTTTAGAATAATACAACAAATATATGCATGATTGAATCACTACAAACTTTTTTTGACAGCAACAGAAGAAAGATATGCATGATTGAATTACTATAAAATTTTTGTGATATCCCTTAGAACACATATACTCATGACAGAATCACTTTAAATTTTTTTGACGACCTTAGAAGATATGTAGGCATGATTGAATCACTACAAAATTCTCTTGACAGTAATAGAAATCATATATACATGATTGAATCGCGATAAATTTTTTTGGACAACCTTAGAACACATATATACATGATTGAATCACTATGAAATTTTTTGGTCAGCCTTTGAATACATATATGCAAGATTGAATCACTACAAAAAATTTTTGACAGCCTTAGAACACATATATGCATGATTGAATCACTATGAATTTTTTTTACAGCAATAGAACAAATATATGTGTGATTGATTCACTACAAAAAATTTTTAACAACCTTAGAACACATACATGCAAGCTTGAGTCTCTATGAAATTTTTTTGACAGCCATAGAACACATATTTGCATGATTGAATCACTATAAAAAAAATTTGTCTGCCTTAGAACACATATATGCATGATTGAATCGCTACAAAATTCTTTTAACAGCATTAGAAATCACATATGCATGATTGAATTGGTATAATTTTTTTTTGACAACCTTAGAACACATATATGCATTATTTAATCACAACAAATTTTTTTTGACAGCCTTAGAACACATATATGCACGATTGAATCACTATGAAATTTTTTTGACAGCCTTAGAGCAAATATATGCATGATTAAATCGCTACAAACTTTTTTTGACAGCAATATAACAAAGATATGCATGATTGAATCATTATAAATTTTGTTTTACAGCAATAGAACAAATATATGCATGATTGAATCACTATGAAATTTTTTTGACAGCCTTAGAGAATATATACGCACGATTGAATCACTATGAAATTTTTTTGACAGCCTTAGAACAGATATATGCATGATTGAATCACAATGTAATTCTTTTGGCAGCCTTAGAATACATATATGCAAGATTGAATCACTACAAAAAATTTTTGACAGCCTTAGAACACATATATGCATGATTGAATCACTATGAATTTTTTTTTAAAGCAATAGAACAAATATATGTGTGATTGATTCACTACAAAAAATTTTTGAAAACCTCAGAACACATATGCATGATTGAATCACTATAAACTTTTTATGACAGCAGAAGAACAAATATATGCATGATAGAATCACTATAAATTTTTTTTTACAGCAATAGAACAAATATATGCATGATTGAATCACTATAATTTTTTTTTTGACAACCTTAGAGCACATACATGCATGATTGAATCACTATGAATTTTTTTTGACAACCTTAGAACACATTTATGCATGATTGAATCACTATAATTTGTTTTTGACAGCTTTAGAACACATATATGCATGATTGAATCACTACAAACTTTTTTTGGACAGCCTTAGAACACATATATGCATCATTGAATCACTATGAAATTTTTTGGACAGCCTTAAAACACCTATAAGCATGATTGAATCACTATGAATTTTTTTTGATATCCTTAGAACACATATGCGCATGATTGAATCACTACAAAATTTCTTCGACAGGATTGGAAATCATATATGCGTGATTAAATCAATGTAAATTTTATTTGACAACCTTAGAACAGATATATGCATGATTGAATAAAAAAAAAGAAATTTTGTAGCAATAGAACAAATATATGCATGATTGAATCAGTATGAATTTTATTTTAGAATAATAGAACAAATATATGCATGATTGAATCACTACAAACTTTTTTTGACAGCAACAGAAGAAAGATATGCATGATTGAATTACTATAAAATTTTTGTGATATCCCTTAGAACACATATACGCATGACAGAATCACTTTAAATTTTTTTTGACGGCCTTAGAAGATATGTACGCATGATTGAATCACTACAAAATTCTTTTGACAGTATTAGAAATCATATATACATGATTGAATCGCGATAAATTTTTTTGGACAACCTTAGAACACATATATACATGATTGAATCACTATGAAATTTTTTTGTCAGCCTTAGAGTACATATATGCAAGATTGAATCACTACAAAATTTTTTTGACAGCCTTAGAACACATATATGCATGATTGAATCACTATAAATTTTTTTTACAACAATAGAACAAATATATGTGTGATTGATTCACTACAAATTTTTTTTGACAACCTTACAACACATATATGCATGCTTGAGTCTCTATGAAATTTTTTTGACAGCCATAGAACACATATTTGCATGATTGAATCACTATGAAAAAATTTTGTGTGCCTTAGAACACATATATGCATGATTGAATCGCTACAAAATTCTTTAAACAGGAAGGTAGAATCACCATAAAAAAATTTTGACACCTTAGAATACATGTAAGCATGATTACTATGAAATTTTTTGGAAAACATTAGAACACATATATAAATGATTGAATAACTATGAATTTTTTTTTACAGACTTAGAACACATATTTGACAGTCTTAGAACATATATCTGCATTATTAAATCACGATGAAATGTTTTTTACAGCCTTAGAACATATATATGCATGATTGAATCACTATAAAAAAATTTTGATAGCCTTATAACACATATATGCATGATTGAATCACTGTGAATTTTCTTTACAGCCTTAAGACAATTATATGCATGATTGAATCACTATGAATTTTTTATGACAACCTTAGAACACATATATGCAAGATTGAATCACTATGAATTTTTTTTGACAGCCTTAGAACACATATAAGCAAGATTGAATTACTATAAATATTTTTTGACATCCTTAGAACATATATATGCAAGATTAAATCATTATGAAATTTTTTTGACAGCCTTAGAACAAATATATTTATTGTTGAATAACGACAATTTTTTTTTGATAGACTTAGAACACATATATGCAATATTAAATCACTATAAATTTTTTTTGACAGCCTTAGAACACATGTATGCATGATTGAATCACTATGAAATTTGTTTGACAACATTAGAACACATATATGCATGATTGAGTCACATGCATTTTTTTTTTTAAAACCTTAGAATTAATATCTGCATGATTGAATCACTATATAATTTTTTTGACAGCCCTAGAATATGTATATGGCTGATTGAATCGCTATGAAATTTTTTTGACAGCATGAGAACATGTATAGGCTAGATTGAATCACTATGATTTTTTTTTACAGCCTTAGACCACATACATGCAAGATTGAATGACTATGAATTTTTTTTGACAGCCTTAGACCACATATACTTAAGATTGAATGACTATGATTTTTTTTTGACAGCATTAGAACACATATATAGAAGATTGAATCACAATAAAAAAAATTTGACAGCCTTAGAACACATGTATGCATGATTGAATCACTATCAAATGTTTTTGACAACCTTAGAACACATATATGCATCATTAAATCACTATGAAATTTTTTGACAACCTTAGAACACAGATCTGCATGACTAAATCACTTTGAAAATTGTTAGACTGCCTTAGAACACATATATGAATCATTGAATTACTATGAAAATTTTTAAACAAGGTTAAAACATATATATGCAAGATTGAATCACTATGGAATTTCTTTTACAACCTTAGAACACACATCTGCATGATTGATTAACTATAAATTTTTTTATACAACCTTACAACACACATCTGCATGATTGAATCATTAGAACACATATTAAAAAGATAGAATCTCAAAAAAAAAATTGACAGCCTTAGAACATATATTTGCATGATTGGATCACTACAAATGTTTTTGACAACCTTCGAAAACATATATGAATGATTGAATCACTATAAAACTTTTTAACAACCTTAGAACACATCTGCATGATTGAATCACTATAATTTTTTTTCACAACCTTAGAACACATATCTGCATGATTGAATCACAATAAAAATTTTTAGACTGCCTTAGAACACATATATGTAAGATTGAATCACTATGAAATTTTTTAGATAGCCTTAGAACATATATATGTAAGATTGAATCCCTCTGAAATTTCTTTAACAGCCTTAGATACATATATGCGTGATTGAATCACTATGATTTTTTTTTGACAACCTTTGAACATACATATGGAAGATTGAATCACTATGAAATTTTTTGGACAGCCTTAGAACACATATGCAAGTTTGAATCAATATGATTTTTTTTTGACAACCTTAGATCACATATATGCAAGATTGAATCACTATGAAATTTTTTTGACAGCCTTACAACACATATATTCATGATTGAATCACTATGAAATTTTTTTGATAGCCTTACAACACATATACTCATGACTGAATCACTATAAATTTTTTTTACAGCCTTAGAACAAATATATGCAAGATTGAATCGCTATAAAAAAATTTAATAGCCTTAGAACACATATACGCATGATTGAATCACTTTGAAATTTTTTTGAAAGCCTTTGAACACATATATGCATCATTGAAAGACTATGAATTTTTTTTTACTGCCTTAGAACATATATATTTATGATTGAAAGACTATGAATTTTTTTTGACAGCCTTAGTACACATATATGCATGATTAAATCACTATAAAAAAATTTTGACAGCCTTGGAACACTTATATGCATGATTGAATCACTTTGAAATTTGTTAGACTGCCTTAGAACATATATGCATGATTGAATTACTATGAAATTTTTTAAACAGCGTTAGAACATATATATGCATGACTGAATCACTATGTAATTTCATTTACAACCTTAGAACACATATATGTGTGATTGAATTACTCTGAAATTTTTTTGACAACCTTTAAACACATATATGCAAGACTGAATCAATATGATTTTTTTTTGACAACCTTAGAACACATATATGCAAGATTGAATCACAATGAATTTTTTTTTACAACCTTAGATCATATATATGCAAGATTGAATCACTATGAAATTTTTATGACAGCCTTAGAACACATATATACAAGATTGAATCACTCTGAGTTTTTTTTTACAGTAATAGAACAAATATATGCAATATTGAATAACTATAATTTTTTTTTGACAACCTTAGAACACACATTTTCATGATTAAATCATTAGAACACATTAAAAAGATTGAATCTCAAAAATTAAAAATTGACAGCCTTAGAACACATATGCAAGATTGAATCAATATGATTTTTTTTTGACAACCTTAGATCACATATATGCAAGATTGAATCACTATAAATTTTTTTTGACAGCCTTACAACACATATATGCATGATTGAATCACTATGAAATTTTTTGATAGCCTTACAACACATATACGCATGACTGAATCACTATAAATTTTTTTTACAGCCTTAGAACAAATATATGCAAGATTGAATCGCTATAAAAAAAATTGAATAGCCTTAGAACACATATACACATGATTGAATCACTTTAAAAATTTTTTGACAGCCTTTGAACACATACATGCATGATTGAATGACAGTGAATTTTTTTTTACTGCATTAGAACATATATATTTATGATTGAATGACTATGAATTTTTTTTTACAGCCTTAGTACACATATATGCATGATTAAATCACTATAAATTTTTTTTGACAGCCTTGGAACACTTATATGCATGATTGAATCACTATGCAATTTTTTTGAGAGTGTTAGAACACATATATGCTTGATTGAAGCACTATAAATTTTTTTTGACAACCTTAGAACAAATATCCGCATGATTGAATCATAATATAATTTTTTTGACAGCCTTAGAATACATATATGCATGATTGAATGACTAAGGAATTTTTTTGACACCCTAAGAACACATATATGCAAGATTGAATCACTATAAAAAAAAAAATTTGACAGCCTTAGAACATATATCTGCATTATTAAATCTCTATGAAATGTTTTTTTATACCCTTGGAACATATATATGCATGATTGAACCACTGTAAAAAAAATTTGACAACCTTGGAACACATATATGCATGATTAAACCACTATGATTTTTTTTTTACAGCCGAAGAACAAGTATAGGCTAGATTAAATCACTATGAAATTTTTTTGACCGCCCTAGTACACATATATGCAAGAATGAATCACTATGAAATTTTGTTGACAGCCTCAGAATACATATATGCAGTATTGAATCACTATGAATTTTTTTGCATAGCCTTAGAACACATATATACAAGATTGAATCACAATAAAAAAATTTTGACAGCCGTAGAAAACATATATGCATGATTTAATCACTACAAACTGTTTTTGACAACCTTAGAACACATATATGCTTGATTAAATCACTATAAAAATTTTTTGACAGCCTTGGAACACATATATGCATGATTGAATCACTATGAATTATTTTGACAGCATTAGAACACATATATCGTTGATTGAATCACTATAAATTTTTTTTGACAACCTTAGAACAAACATCCTTACGATGAAACATAATATAATTTTTTTGACAGCCTTAAAATACATATATGCATGATTGAATGACTATGAAATCTTTTCGACACCCTAAGAACACATATATGCAAGATTGAATCACTACAAAAAAAATTTGACAGCCTAAGAACACATATATGCGAGATTGAATCACTATGAATTTTTTTTGACAGCCTAAGAACATATATATGCATATATGAATGATTGAATCACTATAATAAATTTTTGATAGCCATAGAACAAATATCTGCATGATTGAATCACAATAATTTTTTTTTACAGCTTTATAACACAAAAATGCATGATTGACTCACTATAAAATTTTTTTGAGAGCATTAGACCACATATATGCATGATTGAATCATTATAAATTTTTTTTGACAACCATAAATCTAATATATGCATGATTGAATCACTATAAACTTTTTTTGACCACCTTAGAACACATATATGCAAGATTGAATCACAATCAAATTTTTTTGACAACTTTAGAACACATATATGATTGATTGAATCACTATGAAAGTTTTTGGACAGCCTTAGAACACATATATGCATGATTGAATCGCTATGAATTTTTTTTGACAAATTAGAACACATATGTGCTTGATTGAATCACTATAATTTTTTTTGACAGCCTTAGAACATATTTATGCAAAATAGATTCACCATGAAATTTTATTGACAGCCTTGGAACATATATATGCATTTTTGAATCACTATGATTTTTTTTTATAGTCTTAGAACATATATATGCATGATTGAATCACTATAAAAAAAAATTGACAGTCGTAGAACATATATATGCATGATTGAATCACTATGAGATTTTTTTGAAAGCCTTAGAACACATATTTGCATGATTAAATCATAATATATTTTTTTGACAACAATTGAACACATATATGCAAGATTGAATCAAGATAATTTTTTTTGATTGCCTTAAAACACACATATGCAAGATTGAATCACTATGAAGTTTTTTTTACACCCTTAGTACGCATATATGCATGATTGACTCACCTCAAAAAAAATTGTCTGCCTTAAAACACATATATGCGAGATTGAATCACTAAGATTTTTTTTTGACAGCATTAGAACACATATATGCGTTATTAAATCACGATAAATTTTTTTAACTACCATAAAACACATATATATGCATGATGGAATCTCTTTGAATTTTTTTTATAGCAATATAACAAATATATGCAAGATTGAATAACTATAATTTTTTTTCGACTGTAATAGAACACATAAATACAAGATTGAATCACTATGAATTTTTTTTGACAGCCTTAGAACACATATATGCATGATTGAGTCACTATGAAATTTTTAACAGCCTTAGAACACATCCAAGATTAAATCACTATGAAATTTTTTTGACAGCCTTGGAACACATATATGTAAGATTGAATCACTATGAAATTTTTTTGACAGCCTTAAAACACATATATGCAAGACTGAATCACTATAAATATTTTTTGTCAAACTTAGAACATATATATGCATGATTAAATCATTATAATTTTTTTTTGACAGCCTTAGAACATATATATTTATTGTTGAATAACGATAAAAATTTTTTGACAGCCTTAGAACACATATATGCAATATTAAATCACAATAATTTTTTTTGACAGCCTTAGAACACATGTATGCAAGATTGAATCACTATGAAATTTGTTTGACAGCATTAGAACACATATATGCATGATTGAATCACAATAATTTTTTTTTGAAAACCTTAGAATAAATATCTGCATTATTGAATCACTATATAATTTTTTTGGCAGCCCTAGAATACGTATATGCCTGATTTAATCGCTATGAAATTTTTTTGATAGCCTGAGAACATGTATAGGCTAGATTGAATCACTATGAAATTTTTTTGATAGGCTTAGACCACATATATGCAAGATTGAATAACAACAACAACAAACAACAACAAACAACAACAACAACTACGCCTTCATCCCAAAACAATTGGGGTCAGCGATATGAACCAACAAAGAACATCATTCTGGGTCTTCCACATGAAACCTTCTCCTCCATTCATTTCTATCCAATGCCATGTCCTTGGTGAGGTTCAAAGCATTCATATCCTTTCCTATCACCTCCATCCATGTCTTCCTAGGCCTACCCCGACCTCTTTTAACTAATATATTTTCCCATTTCTCCATCCTTCTAACTGGAGCATCATTAGGCCTTCGTCGAATATGTCCAAACCACCATAAACGATTCTCTCTCATCTTATTTTCAATGGGTGCAACGCCTACCTTCTTACGTATCTCCTTGTTCCGAATATTATCTTTTATAGTATTTCCACACATCCATCTCAGCATACGCATCTCAGCTACACTCATTTTTTGAATATGATGTCTCTTGGCAGCCCAACATTCTGTACCATATAGTAAAGCGGGCCTAATAGTCGTCCTATAAAACTTTCCCTTCAACCGCAATGGCATTCTACGATTGCACAACACTCGAGTTGCTCTCTTACATTTCATCCACCCAACCTTTATCCTATGATTTACATCTCCATCTATTTCTTCATACTTTTGAATGATAGATCCCAAATATTTGAAAGAATCATCCACCGGTATTTCTTGCTCACCAAGCTTCACTACACTCCCATCTCTATTTCGTTGCTTACTAAATCGACATTCCATGTATTTTGTCTTACTCTTACTCAACTTAAAACCTCTTGCTTCCAATGTCTGTCTCCATAATTCTAACTTAGCATTAACCTCAACTCTAGACTCATCAATCAAAACAATATCATCAGCAAACAACATACACCACAACAAATTTTCTTGAATTGATCTCATAAGCTCATCCATCACTATAACTATGAAAATTTTTTACAGCCTCAGAATACATATATGCATGATTGAATCACTATGATTTTTTTTTCACATCCATAGAACACATATATACAAGATTGAATCACAATAAAAAAAAATTGACAGCCTTAGAACACATATATGCATGATTGAATCACTATAAAATGTTTTTGACAACCTTAGAACACATATATGCATGATTAAATCACTATGAAATTTTTTGACAACCTTAGAACACATATCTACATGATTGAATCACTTTGAAATTTGTTAGACTGCCTTAGAACATATATATGCATGATTGAATTACTATGGAATTTTTTAAACAGCGTTAGAACATATATATGCATGATTGATTCACTATGGAATTTCATTTACAACCTTAGAACACATATATGTGTGATTGACTCACTCTGAATTTTTTTTGACAACCTTTAAACACATATATGCAAGATTAAATCAATATGAATTTTTTTTGACAACCTTAGAACACATATATGCAAGATTGAATCACTATGATTTTTTTTTTACAACCTTAGATCATATATATGCAAGATTGAATCACTATGAAATTTTTATGACAGCCTTAGAACACATATATGCATGATTGAATCACTCTGAGTTTTTTTTTACAATAACAGAACAAATATATGCAATATTGAATAACTATAATTTTTTTTTGACAACCTCAAAACACACATCTGCATGATTAAATCATTAGAACACATTAAAAAGATTGAATCTCAAAAAAAAAAAATTGACAGCCTTAGAAAAAATATGCAAGAATTAATCAATATGATTTTTTTTTACAACCTTAGATCACATATATGCAAGATTTAATCACTATGAAATTTTTTTGACAACCTTACAACACATATATGCAAGATTGAATCACTATGAAATTTTTTTGATCGCCTTACAACACATATACGCATGACTGAATCACTATAAAATTTTTTTACAGCCTTAGAACAAATATATGCAACATTGAATCCCTATATAAAAAATTTAATAGCCTTAGAACACATATACATATGATTGAATCACTTTCAAATTTTTTTGACAGCCTTCAAACACATATATGCATGATTGAATGACTATGATTTATTTTTTACTGCCTTAGAACATATATATTTATGATTGAATGACTATGAATTTTTTTTGATAGCCTTAGTACACATATATGCACGATTAAATCACTATAAATTTTTTTTGACAGCCTTGGAACACTTATATGCATGATTGAATTACTATGCAATTTTTTTGACAACGTTAGAACACATATATGCTTGATTGAAGCACTATAAATTATTTTTGACAAACTTTAAACACATATATGCAAGATTGAATCAATATGATTTTTTTTTTGACAAACTTAGAACACATATATGCAAGATTGAATCAATATGAATTTTTTTGACAAACTTAGAACACATATATGCAAGATTGAATCACTATGGAATTTCATTTACAACCTTAGAACACATATATGTGTGATTGAATCACTCTGAAATTTTTTTGACAACCTTTAAACACATATATGCAAGATTGAATCAATATGAATTTTTTTGACAAACTTAGAACACATATATGCAAGATTGAATCACTATGAATTTTTTTTGACAACCTTAGATCATATATATGCTAGATTGAATCACTATGAAATTTTTATGACAGCCTTAGAACACATATATGCATGATTGAATCACTCTGAGTTTTTTTTTACAGTAATAGAACAAATATATGCAAGATTGAATAACTATTAATTTTTTTTTACAACCTTAGAACACACATCTGCATGATTAAATCATTAGAACACATTAAAAAGATTGAATCTCAAAAAAAAAAATGACATCCTTAGAACACATATATGCATGATTGAATCACTACAAAATGTTTTTGACAACCTTAGAACACATATATGCATGATTGAATCACTAACAACCATAGAACACAGACCTGCATGATTGAATCACTATGAAATTTTTTGACAGCCTTAGAACACATATCTTGTGACGCCCCAAACCCCGACCTTGTAAAAACCTTTGGTTTTTGAGGAAAAATTTTTTTTTGAAGGATATACAGAGTGAAAAACAACTAGCGGAAGTAAAAGAGGAAAACAGGGGTAAAGCAAAGAGGCCGCAAGTCTGAGCGAGCCACAGTGAGAAACCAAACCACAAAACAAGTAAAGTGCTTTTCATTTCCATAGTATTTACAATGTTACAAAAGGGAGTCTGGGTACAAAAAGAAACAGCCTCACAAAAGGGAGAGGAACAACCCCTCGAACCCCAAAACCAGAAGAAGCCAGAATCTGCTACAAAGTGTGGATCTCAAGGCTCCTGCTGTGCGCCGTCGCATCGCGCTGCATCTACTCGTCACCTGTATCCCCATAAAACGGGGTCAGTACTCTTGCGAGTTGGTAAGACAAACCGTCCATACATTATCATTTTTAAGGAAAAGCAGAAGGTAAGCAACATGCTACAAGTGTGTTAAGTACAAGACTATAACTAGCATGATGGAACAGTTAGAAACACTTGAATAAAAGTACCAGTGCGTGTCAGGTAGGTGCGCGTGCCACAAGACTGTAAAACTACAAGTAAGTAACAGTGCAACCACTAAAGTAACAAAACAGAAACTGAACAACAGAAGTAGCAGCTAAAGTAACAGAGTAGGAACCAACAAACAGAGGGTAGCAACTGAACAAAAGTGTGTACTGCATCTAAAGTAGCAACTACAGTAAGTCAGTCTGTTTGGTTAGTCCTTATGTTCATCTTTTTACCTCCTTCGGGTACGCGAAGGAAAACCCTCGAGTTCTGTGAGACATGCACCCGGCGTCTGTTATTCAATTTCTAATGTGGTAACCGGGGATGCTACAGAACGAGAAAACCACCTGCGGGCGACACGCAGCCAGGAGAGACCTTTCGCAGGGGTAAAGGATTGCAATCCGTACTACTGCAGTAGTAAAGGTCCCTGCAGAGGGTACCTTGACCTCCCTAACTCCGAGTGACTGGAGGTCAGAGGGCACATCGGCTCCTCTAAAGAACAAGTCGTAGTAACGACACGTCACTCGGGGTTGTACCGTTCACCCTCTCCCTGGGTGACCAAATTGTGAATGGGGCGCGGCAGGTTTATCTTATTTAGGCTCATACTTCAGGTCATACCTCCTCAAGAGGTAGTCGTGCCTCGTGGTCCCCGCGGGGTACGCAAACGAGGACTTGGCATGCCCATTCACGTGCTCAGCCTCACACGGCTACCACGAGCACACCGCCTGTGAGGGCGATAGTTATACCATTTTATTTTATGCCTAGGGTGACACGAATATGTGAGCACACTCTCACTGACCCGGGCCATTGCCCGTAGACTCCAATCGAGTCTCAAAACCTCAACAGGGCAAAAGTGTCAACCCCTATGATAATTCGAGTACCTCTTCAAGTGTATGCCATGTCAAGCGCACCTCTGGTGCAGTGTATATCTATCGATATACGAGAGAGGTCCTAACCCGAAGAAGCTCGACAAGTGAGCTGGTGATGTGAGTGCCCAAACGTGCCAACTCGCTCTCACGAGACAGAACAACCAGCATTGGTGCAAGTTCGTCAAACCACACGCGTACCATATTAACACGACAACTCTCGTGTAGCGAGGCCATCCGCCAGGGGTCCTCGGAAATCCCACACTCACAAGTGTCAGGGGAAGAGAAATCAATATTATCCCATACTAATGGGAATAACATTGGCATAACCAAAAGTGGGGTCCGCACGCTTGGGGCATGAAATCGACCGCAACCTTAAAGGTCCGTAGGATCGGACAGCCTTATGAGAGCGTGAGTCGCAACACCGCTTGCAACCCATCTGCACTAACTCCCTTACGAGGCCGCGGAGTCTGAGCAAAAGAAGCCTCCAACCGAGACATATGTCGCTAGCAAGGGACACACTCCGCCTAAGGCTCGACATTTCCTAACGGCATGGAAAGGCAACTGCCACCCCAGATGAATTCCACGGAACTCCAAGGGGTTGCACCAACCTCGTCGCTACCCATAAGGAGATTCAACCCCGGGCCCGAGCACTCCAAGGGGCTGCCCAACGAAGTGACAAGGTTACCGGGTGCCTTAGCACCCGGTGCCGCTGGGGCGCCAACCTTGGGAACCTAAAACCCGAAAGGGGGGGGGGGCTGACCAAGTGGCTAGGCCACGGGGGCCCCGTCACCCTTGATCCCTGCCTAGGAACTGGCCCCATGGGGCTGACAGCCATACTGGCCTCAGCACGCATGCGCCAACCCGGGCGTGCCAGCACCCGGCTAAGCCTAAAGTGCCCACAAGAGGAATAGGCTTAGCCCAGGGCCCTACGGGCCAACCGAGACCTTAAGCGAGGTCCGGCTCGCTCATGACCAGACTTAGCTGGGTCATGAAAGACCCCTGGTCTGAACCCAGCTGTGGGTTCGGACCAGGGTGTCGGGCCTTAGCCCACACCCATAGGGGTGCGGCTAACCCAACCACCCGGTTGGGTGAGCCAAGCCAAAGGCTCTGGCCTGGACCCGATTGGTCCAGGCCCGGCCAACTGAAAAGGGGGCAGGGCACTAACTGGGGTGCCCCACAGACACCCCTGGTCTGACCCGGGGGTGGGTCCTGACCAAAGCACCCAGCGGGTGCTCGCCAGCCCGCAGTGAGCACCAAGGAGGTGGCCAAGGTGGGCGCCAAAGCAGGGTGGCGGTCTGGACCACTGGAGGTCCAGACCCAGCCTGACTACCCCAGCAACCGAAGTTGCTGGGGACAGGCCACGCCTGGTCTGACCCAGCCAAGGGTCCAGACCAGGCCCAAAATGGGCCAGCGCACCACTAAGTGGTGCGCCCAGCACCATGCTCCGGGTGCACTAAGCACCCGGCTCTTGGCTGCACTGCAGCCAACAGGCCAAGGAGGAGGGGGAGGCTGCCTGCGACAGACTCCTAGTCTGTAGCATCTGGCTCAGCCCAACCATGGGCCGAGCCAGGTCGCACCCACTCAGTGGCTGCGCCAAAGAGGTGACCCGGGTGCCATGCGCACCAGGCCACCCGCCTGTCAAAAGGGCCTTGGCCCGGTCAAAGCACAAGGAAAGGGTCCCATGCAGGCCCCTGGTTCGAGCCAAGTGGTGGCTCGAGCCAGGGCCTGCAGCCCCGATTCGGTAGGTCAAACCCTAACCAAAAAAAAACTCCCCGGGTGCTAAGGCACCCGGGTGGTGCGTGTGTACCCACCAAGGAAAGAAGGGGGGGAGTGGTAGTGTGTGTGTGTGCGCGCACCCACGGTGGGCTCACCCGTGGTGGGCTCACCCATCGGTGGATCCACCTCGGGTAGGTCTGGGTCCAGTGTGGCCCAGACCACCCAAGCCAACCCAAAGGCTGCAGCATCAGCTGCAGCCAGCCCAGCAAAGGGAAAAGCCGGACTGACCGACTTGGGTCAGTCCGGGGCTCGTCCCGGGGCCTGCAACTGCCCAGCCCACCAGCAATGGGCTCAGCAAGGCCACCAACCGGCCTGGGCTGGCCTTGCAAGGGCTCAGCCGAGCACCTTGCCCAGCTCCAGCCCAAAGGGGGGGGGGGGCGCTCTAGCATCACCACGAACCAAAGACACACACACAGAAATTTTTTTTTTGAAACACACAAAAAAAAACTTAAACAAAGCCAAGGAAGGAGGGCCTCACTTTGTGCTAGGTTGGCCCAGCTGAACAGCAACTCCAAGAGGAAATGGAGGGAGTGTAGAAGAGGAAGAAGGAGAAGTGTGGAAGGAGAGAGAGAGAGAAGAAGAGTGGAAGAAGGGGGGCATCGACCCTCTCCCTCTTCCCTTGCTTTGCTTAAAAAGGGGGAGGGGGAAGATGGATGGTGGGAAGTGAAGGAGGGGAGATGTGTGGTCTCCCCCTCCCACGCCCCACCCTACTCTAACACCCTAAAGGGAGGGGGGGTCTAAGGTACCTTGTACCTTCCAACCACTCCCCTTAATCAAAGGGGAGTAGTTGGCCTTGACCCTCAAGGTCAAGGTCAAAGCCTCCCACCAAATAAATCGCCCTCCCCTCCTTTTTTTTTTATATATTTTATTTTTTTTTTAAAAAAGGGGCAAGGGCTACCCCCTAAGGGGCGCCCAAGCCTAGTCCCCCAAAACGTGGGCTGTGCCCACCCACTTTTGAAAATGCCTCTTTAAGGCCTCAAAAAGAAAATTTTCCAACTTTTCAAAAATCTCATTTTGAAAAGTGGTTTTTTGTAAATACTTCTTTTCATAAGCCTTTAAAAGGAGACATGGGCTGAGGTGGGGCCCATGTCAACTTCTCTAAATTCACAAACCTACCCCTTGTAAAGCATTTTTCAAAAACCTTCTACTAGGTTTTGAGGATTTTGCAATTTACCTCATCTTTTTCCTTTTGAAAAATCTCAATATAATAAATGTTAAAAAGAACTAATCTAAACTTATTTAAAAATCAAGATTTTTAATTACATTTTGTAAATTAAGGTTTAAACTTTCATAAAGTATATTTAACTTCTCAATTACGGCGAAATTGGGCCTCGGTATGACTCATAATTACCGATATGCCCCTGTCTCGCCAAAATCCATGGAATAACGAGATATTGCTCTCGTTTAAACCCCAAATCCTGGGAGGACTTGTGTGAACACAATATACACATAATCTATAAATATTGAGGTTGGATCCGTCGCAGTTTGCCCCGAATCGCCTCGCAGAGCAAATCTACACGATTCAAAACCTCAAAAAGCGATAATTGCTAAAAATTGCGAGTATTGCCCATGCCTAAACAAGAATTTCTCAACAAGTAGAAATATTCATTCAAAATTCTTCAGAAAAATAGTGGGGCTTACATCCTTCCCTCCTAAAAAGGGATTTCGTCCGCGAAATCACGAATACTAGGCCACAAAAAGGTCAGGGTATTTCTCCCTCATGCTGGCCTCTGGCTCCCATGTGCATTCTTCAATGCCATGGTGTTGCCACCGTACCTTAACCAATGGAATGGTCTTGGTACGCAGAACTTGGTCGCGACAATCGACGATCTCAACAGGTCTTTCGGCCACCGTTAAATCCTCTTGAACTTCGACATCTTCGTATCGGATGACGTGTGACGGGTCCGGAATGTACTTCCTCAACATCGACACGTGAAAAACGTTATGAATTTGAGCATACTGCTGCGGTAGCTCAATCCGATAGGCTGCTCCACCGATCCTTTCAAGGATCCTGAACGGCCCAACGTATCTAGGACTCAACTTTCCTTTGTTTCCGAAACGAAAGACGCTCTTCGTCGGTGATACTTTCACAAAAACCATGTCATCGACATCAAACTGTAGCTCTCGCCGCCTCTTATCGGCGTAACTCTTCTGTCTGTCCTGGGCTGCCTTCAGACGTTCTCGGATCTTCTGCACTTGCTGAGTGTAGTGCTGGAGAACAATCGGCGATTCACTGGATCGATCGCTGATATCGTCCCAATATGACGGTGATCGGCAAGGTCTCCCGTACAAGGCCTCATACGGAGCCATACCAATACTAGTGTGATAACTATTGTTGTAGGCAAACTCGACCAAACATAAGTGTGAATCCCACTCACCTTTCCAGTCGAGCATACAAGCTCGCAACATATCTTCTAATGTCTGTATCGTCCTCTCTGACTGGCCATCAGTCTGAGGGTGGAAGGCAGTACTAAACTTCAACTTTGTTCCCAAAGCTGACTGTAACTGTCCCCACAATCGCGACGTGAAATCACGATCCAAAATGATAGACGTTGGTACACCATGTAACCGTACAATCTCTCGGATATACAAGTCTGCTAAGCCCTCAAGCGGCTGACTGATCCGGATAGGTAGGAAGTGAGCAGACTTGGTGAGTCTGTCCACAATCACCCATATCGCATCGTGCTTTCGCCTAGTTCGCGGTAAACCTACCACGAAATCCATCGTGATATCCTCCCATTTCCACTGAGGAATCTCAATCCTCTGCATGGTGCCACCGGGACGTTGGTGCTCGATCTTGATTTGCTGACAAGTCAAACACCTTGATACATATGCTGCGACTTCACACTTTATCCCGTTCCACCAATACTTCCGCTGAAGGTCCTTAAACATCTTAGTACCACTAGGATGGACGATGTACTTTGACAGATGTGCCTCATCAAGAATCTCCTTTCTCAACTCAGAGTCATTCGGCACCCAAAGTCGATCCTTCATGCGGATGCCACCGCTATCGTCTATGCGAAAGACTGAGCCCCCTTCACGAGGTCGGTCAACAAACTTCTGATATTGAGCGTTCAGCTTCTGCGCCTCGATAACCTTAGGCAAGAATTCTGATCGAATGGCCAACCCAGACAATCTGATCGTCCCGCCTCCGATCGCGAATGGCTTCCAAGCCACGAAATCTTCGATCAACCTCTGGCTCCACACTAGACTAGCCAGAACACTGCTCGATTTGCGACTAAGTGCATCTGCAACGACGTTCACCTTACCAGGATGGTAAGACAACGTAAACTCATAATCCTTGATAAACTCGAGCCAACGACGTTGTCTCATATTCAACTCCTTCTGGGAAAATAAATACTTGAGACTCTTGTGGTCAGAGAAGACCTCGAATGTATCTCCGTACAGATAATGTCGCCAGGACTTCAAGGCGAACACCACAGCCGCTAACTCCAAGTCATGAGTCGGATAGTTTCTCTCATGAATCTTCAGCTGTCGCGAAGCATACGCAATAACACGACCGTGTTGCATGAGCACACATCCCAATCCTGTACCTGAGGCGTCAGTGTACACCACAAAACCGCCTCTGCCAGAAGGTAAAGCTAGCACCGGAGAGGTAGTCAGTTTCGTCTTCAGGATCTGAAAACTCTCCTCGCAAGAGTCAGTCCATTCGAATTTGACTCCCTTATGCGGAAGTTTCGTCAAAGGAAGCGCAATCCTAGAGAAATCCTGAATGAAACGCCGGTAGTAACCAGCTAACCCGAGAAAACTGCGGATATCAGTGATAGACTGAGGCTGCTTCCAGTCCAACACTGCTTCGACCTTCGCTGGATCAACTGACACACCATCACTGGATATCACATGACCCAAAAACATGACTCGTCGAAGCCAAAACTCGCACTTGGAGAACTTGGCGAACAATGTATGCTCTCGAAGTACTCCCAACACAATACGCAGATGCTCTCGGTGCTGCTCAGGGGTTTCTGAGTAGATCAAGATATCATCGATAAATACGATCACAAAAGTATCCACGAACGGACGGAAGATACGATTCATCAAATCCATGAATGCTGCAGGTGCATTCGTGAGCCCAAAAGGCATCACAACGAACTCGTACAACCCATACCTAGTTCGAAAAGCCGTCTTCGAGACATCTTCTTCTCTGATCCGGAGTTGATGATAACCCGATCTGAGGTCGATCTTCGAGAATATCTTCGCTCTCTGCAACTGATCAAAGAGATCTTCTATTCTCGGCAAAGGATATTTGTTCTTAATCGTCGCTTGGTTGAGCATTCTGTAATCAATGCACAACCTCAGGGATCCGTCTTTCTTCTTTACGAACAAAACAGGTGCACCCCACGGTGATGCACTGTTTCTGATAAACCCTTGCTCCATCAACTCTTCCAACTGACGCTTCAGTTCTTCGAGTTCTGCCGGAGCCATACGATATGGTGCCTTTGAGATCAGAGTCGTTCCAGGTAGCAACTCAATACAAAACTCGATGTCACGCTTCGGAGGTAATCCAGGCAGTTCCTCAGGAAACACATCGGGGAACTCCCGAACTA
The DNA here is from genome assembly GCF_984573655.1 of Nuphar pumila. Lineage (NCBI taxonomy): Eukaryota > Viridiplantae > Streptophyta > Magnoliopsida > Nymphaeales > Nymphaeaceae > Nuphar > Nuphar pumila. The sequence continues at coordinate 80,284,886 of NC_143253.1, forward strand.
CATCTAGATCCTTGATAGGGGTTAGCACTGATTCAACTGGGGCGATACTGACCAAGAAAGCAGTACCCCCATTCCGCAGATATTTCTGAACCTTAAATGATGAAATCATACGACTGCCTCGAACAGATCGAGCAAGGCTGATCTCCAAAACTGGACGGTCAGGAGGATATAAAACCACCTTGCCTTCCCTGCACAGAACTTGAGCATGATACTCAAACAACCAATCCATGCCTAGAATGACATCAAACTCCGTCATGTCTAGCAGGATCAAATCAGCTGGCAAGTCCTGACTTGCCACTGACACATCCACGCTTGGAATGTACAAGGTACATAAAGACTGATCACCAGTCGGCGTACGAACTTCCAACGGATAATTCAACAATACAGCAGACATAGGCAAGGAACTAGCAAATCTCGAAGCTATGAAAGAATGCGAAGCACCACAGTCAAACAAGGTAAAAGCTGCATGACCAGCGACTGGAATAGTACCTTTGACCAACTCTCCCTTGGTCACTTGCTCGATAGTGGCTGCGTAGGCACGCCCTGCCACCGTCTTCTGATTACCCGTCTTCTGCTGGGAAGATTGCTGCGGCGGGTACATCTGCTGCTGCTGCGGCTGCTGCTGCTGCTGCTGAGGAAGTCGCTGAGGCGCTGGCTGCGATGTTCCTGGCGTGTTCCTCCTCAGATCGTCGGACTGCTTCTTCTGACAATCCTTGATGTAGTGGCCCATCTTGCCATAGTAGATGCATCCTCCAAGGTCCCGTGGACACGGTCGGCCAGGATGATCCATCCGACACTTTGGGCAACCTGATGTTGCCACCATCTGTCTCTGCTGTTGCTGCTGCTGGGGCTGGCGATTCTGTCGCTGCCGATTATTGTGATTCCTCTTTGCTGGCGGGGCGGACTTCTTTCCACCCGAATTCTGCTGAAATGAACATTTCTTAGGCCAACTCTTTTGGCCTTGCTGCTGCTGGTTACCCTTAGACTGTGGAGTCTTCTGGGAGTCGGTCCATTCCTGCTCCAGAAGTATAGCCGTCTCCAGGGCTTCCTCAAGAGTCGAGGGAGCACGCGTGAACACTCTCAGGCGTAGGGCTAACTTCAATCCACGAGCGAACTTCATCGCTCGTTCCTTCTCGGTCACGTACACATGTGGACAGAAGCGCTCCAGGCTTCTAAACTTCGTGATGTAGTCTGCCAAGGTAGAGCTCTCCTGCTGAAGGTCGAGGAACTCCTGCATCTTACGACTGCGCTCGTGGGTCGGAAAATAGGCCGCGTAGAAGACCTCCACGAACTGCTCCCATGTAACTGGTCCACCTCCAAACTTGACATCCCAGGTGGTCGCCCACCACCTTTCGGCATCCTTCCGGAGCCGATATGAGCCGAAGTCCACCTTCCGGTCATCGCTGACCTGCAGCACACGAAAGATCCGCTCGATCTCCCGTACCCAGTCCTCGGCTGCCTCAAGTGTAGACTTCCCATCGAACGACGGAGGGTTCATAGCCATGAACTGCTTATAGGGCACGACTGTCGCTGGAACTGGAGAGGGAGTAGGAACCGGGGTCTCTCGCTCCTGAGAGGTCCGCATGTTCTCTCCCATAGCACGCATGGCCTCAGCCTGCCTGCCCACAACCTCAGCTAGGTTGCTCACAGTGTCCATGATACGATCGCAACGCTCGCGCCAAGCCATCTTGTGCAAAAAGAGGATATGTGTAAGCGATAAGACAAGTCAAAGCATAACTTCATTACTTAAAAGGCATATGTATACATATCATCAGTACAAGCCAAAATTACCCTCTCAACAGGGTTACAACACATAAACCTCCGCAACAAAAATACCAACAAAGCAAGTCTACTAAATGAACACCGACTCAGTGTTCCAACCATACATGTTCACATATGAACAAACACAATCACCGTTGCCTACGAGTGTAGTAGTTGCGGTAGGTGTTCCGATTTCCGTATCGCCTCTGCATCGGACGAGGAGAAGAAGCAGGTGTATACTCAGGAGGACTCACTGCCTAAGACCCCGGAGGCGAAGCTGGCGTGTACTCGGGAGAAACAGAGCGTGAGTAGGACGCTGGCGTGTACTCGGGAGAACCTGGTGCAACTATTGCATCTCCCACTGGGTCAACTGCTGACTGTGCCTGACCGCACTCAGGAGCCTCATTCTCCTCGGTCTCAGCGTTACCCATAATGAGTTCGTCGCCCAACTTACGCTGACATTCGATCTCAATATGCCCCCTAAAGCCACAGTAGGGGCATATGCTCAAGGCACGAGGACAAATCTGTCCTGCGTGATACTCATCACATCTCCCACAAGGAGGTGCCGGATGTGCGAGTATCCGAGCACTCCGCACAATTTGCTGAACCGCTTGATCGAGGGCCTCGGTGCCTCGAATCAAGTCGATAAGAGCTCCGAGCATTCGCTCATTTCTCGAGTCAGCAGACATCTAACAGGTTATGCAACAAGTTAAGCATGCAAGGCTAAGTACAGCAGAAATCATTAAGAAACAAATGAAAATAATAATTCAGAACATACTTACAGTGCGATGAACGTTGCACGCAGAAGTCTTGGACCACACTTATAAACTGCAGCTCTGATACCAATCTCTGTGACGCCCCAAACCCCGACCTTGTAAAAACCTTTGGTTTTTGAGGAATTTTTTTTTTTGAAGGATATACATAGTGAAAAACAACTAGCGGAAGTAAAAGAGGAAAACAGGGGTAAAGCAAAGAGGCCGCAAGTCTGAGCGAGCCACAGTGAGAAACCAAACCACAAAACAAGTAAAGTGCTTTTCATTTCCACAGTATTTACAATGATACAAAAGGGAGACTGGGTACAAAAAGAAACAGCCTCACAAAAGGGACAGGAACAACCCCTCGAACCTCAAAACCAGAAGAAGCCAGAATCTGCTGCAAAGTGTGGATCTCAAGGCTCCTGCTGTGTGTCGTCGCATCGCGCTGCATCTACTCGTCACCTGTATCCCCATAAAACGGGGTCAGTACTCTTGCGAGTTGGTGAGACAAACCGTCCATACATTATCATTTTTAAGGAAAAGCAGAAGGTAAGCAACATGCTACAAGTGTGCTAAGTACAAGACTATAACTAGCATGATGGAACAGTTAGAAACACTTGAATAAAAGTACCAGTGCGTGTCAGGTAGGTGCGCGTGCCACAAGACTGTAAAACTACAAGTAAGTAACAGTGCAACCACTAAAGTAACAAAACAGAAACTGAACAACAGAAGTAGCAGCTAAAGTAACAGAGTAGGAACCAACCAACAGAGGGTAGCAACTGAACAAAAGTGTGTACTGCATCTAAAGTAGCAACTACAGTAAGTCAGTCTGTTTGGTTAGTCCTTATGTTCATCTTTTTACCTCCTTCGGGTACGCGAAGGAAAACCCTCGAGTTCTGTGAGACATGCACCCGGCGTCTGTTATTCAATTTCTAATGTGGTAACCGGGGATGCTACAGAACGAGAAAACCACCTGCGGGCGACACGCAGCCAGGAGAGACCTTTCGCAGGGGTAAAGGATTGCAATCCGTACTACTGCAGTAGTAAAGGTCCCTGCAGAGGGTACCTTGACCTCCCTAACTCCGAGTGACTGGAGGTCAGAGGGCACATCGGCTCCTCTAAAGAACAAGTCGTAGTAACGACACGTCACTCGGGGTTGTACCGTTCACCCTCTCCCTGGGTGACCAAATTGTGAATGGGGCGCGGCAGGTTTATCTTATTTAGGCTCATACTTCAGGTCATACCTCCTCTCGAGGTAGTCGTGCCTCGTGGTCCCCGCTGGGTACGCAAACGAGGACTTGGCCTGCCCATTCACGTGCTCAGCCTCACACGGCTACCACGAGCACACCGCCTGTGAGGGCGATAGTTATACCATTTTATTTTATGCCTAGGGTGACACGAATATGTGAGCACACTCTCACTGACCCGGGCCATTGCTCGTAGACTCCAATCGAGTCTCAAAACCTCAACAGGGCAAAAGTGTCAACCCCTATGATAATTCGAGTACCTCTTCAAGTGTATGCCATGTCAAGCGCACCTCTGGTGCAGTGTATATCTATCGATATACGAGAGAGGTCCTAACCCGAAGAAGCTCGACAAGTGAGCTGGTGATGTGAGTGCCCAAACGTGCCAACTCGCTCTCACGAGACGGAACAACCCGCATTGGTGCAAGTTCGTCAAACCACACGCGTACCATATTAACACGACAACTCTCGTGTAGCGAGGCCATCCGCCAGGGGTCCTCGCAAATCCCACACTCACAAGTGTCAGGCGAAGAGAAATCAATATTATCCCATACTAATGGGAATAACATTGGCATAACCAAAAGTGGGGTCCGCACGCCTGGGGCACGAAATTGACCGCAACCTTAAAGGTCCGTAGGATCGGACAGCCTGATGAGAGCGTGAGTCGCAACACCGCTTGCAACCCATCTGCACTAACTCCCTTACGGGGCCGCGGAGTATGAGCAAAAGAAGCCTCCAACCGAGACATATGTCGCTAGCAAGGGACACACTCCGCCTAAGGCTCGACATTTCCTAACGGCATGGAAAGGCAACTTCCACCCCAGATGAATTCCATGGAACTCCAAGGGGTTGCACCAACCTCGTCGCTACCCATAAGGGGGTTCAACCCTGGGCCCGAGCACTCCAAGGGGCTGCCCAACGAAGTGACAAGGTTACCGGGTGCCTTAGCACCCGGTGCCGCTGGGGCGCCAACCTTGGGAACCTAAAACCCGAAAGGGGGGGGGGGGCTCACCAAGTGGCTAGGCCACAGGGGCCCCGTCACCCTTGATCCCCGCCTAGGAACTGGCCCCATGGGGCTGACAGCCATACTGGCCTCAGCCTGCATGCGCCAACCCGGGCGTGCCAGCACCCGGCTAAGCCTAAAGTGTCCACAAGAGGGCTAGGCTTAGCCCAGGGCCCTACGGGCCAACCGAGACCTTAAGTGAGGTCCGGCTCGCTCATGACCAGACTTAGCTGGGTCATGAAAGACCCCTGGTCTGAACCCAGCTGTGGGTTCGGACCAGGGTGTCGGGCCTTAGCCCACACCCATAGGGGTGCGACTAACCCAACCACCCGGTTGGGTGAGCCAAGCCAAAGGCTCTGGCCTGGACCTGATTGGTCCAGGCCCGACCAACTGAAAAGGGGGCAGGGCACTAACTGGGGTGCCCCACAGACACCCCTGGTCTGACCCGGGGGTGGGTCCTGACCAAAGCACCCAGCGGGTGCTCGCCAGCCCGGAGTGGGCACCAAGGAGGTGGCCAAGGTGGGCGCCAAAGCAGGGTGGCGGTCTGGACCACTGGAGGTCCAGACCCAGCCTGACTACCCTAGCAACCGAAGTTGCTGGGGACAGGCCACGCCTGGTCTGACCAGGCCCAAAATGGGCCAGCGCACCACTAAGTGGTGCGCCCAGCACCATGCCCTGGGTGCACTAAGCACCCGGCTCTAGGCTGCACTGCAGCCAACAGGCCAAGGAGGAGGGGGAGGCTGCCTGCTACAGACTCCTAGTCTGTAGCATCTGGCTCAGCCCAACCATGGGTCGAGCCAGGTCGCACCCACTCAGTGGCTGCGCCAAAGAGGTGACCCGGGTGCCATGCGCACCAGGCCACCCGCCTGTCAAAAGGGCCTTGGCCCGGTCAAAGCACAAGGAAAGGGGCCCATGCAGGCCCCTGGTTCGAGCCAAGTGGTGGCTCGAGCCAGGGCCTGCAGCCCCGATTCGGCAGGTCAAACCCTAACCAAAAAAAAACTCCTCGGGTGCTAAGGCACCCGGGTGGTGCGTGTGTACCCACCAAGGAAAGAAGGGGGGGAGTGGTAGTGTGTGTGTGTGCGCGCACCCACGGTGGGCTCACCCGTGGTGGGATCACCCATGGGTGGATCCACCTCGGGTAGGTCTGGGTCCAGTGTGGCCCAGACCACCCAAGCTAACCCAAAGGCTGCAACATCAGCTGCAGCCAGCCCAGCAAAGGGAAAAGCCGGACTGACCGACTTGGGTCAGTCCGGGGCTCGTCCCGGGGCCTGCAACTGCCCAGCCCACCAGCAGTGGGCTCGGCAAGGCCACCAACCAGCCTGGGCTGGCCTTGCAAGGGCTCAGCCCAGCACCTTGCCCAGCTCTAGCCCAAAGGGGGGGGGGGGGGGGGGGCGCTCTAGCATCACCACGAACCAAACACACACACACAGAATTTTTTTTTTTGAAACACACAAAAAAAAACTTAAACAAAGCCAAGGAAGGAGGGCCTCACTTTGTGCTAGGTTGGCCCAGCTGAACAACAACTCCAAGAGGAAATGGAGGGAGTGTAGAAGAGGAAGAAGGAGAAGTGTGGAAGGAGAGAGAGAGAGAAGAAGAGTGGAAGAAGGGGGGCATCGACCCTCTCCCTCTTCCCTTGCTTTGCTTAAAAAGGGGGAGGGGGAAGATGGATGGTGGGGAGTGAAGGAGGGGAGATGTGTGGTCTCCCCCTCCCACGCCCCACCCTACTCTAACACCCTAAAGGGGGGGGTCTAAGGTACCTTGTACCTTCCAACCACTCCCCTTAATCAAAGGGGAGTGGTTGGCCTTGACCCTCAAGGTCAAGGTCAAAGCCTCCCACCAAATAAATCGCCCTCCCCTCCTTTTTTTTTTTTATATATTTTATTTTTTTTTTTAAAAAAGGGGCAAGGGCTACCCCCTAAGGGGCGCCCAAGCCTAGTCCCCCAAAACGTGGGCTGTGCCCACCCACTTTTGAAAATGCCTCTTTAAGGCCTCAAAAAGAAAAATTTCCAACTTTTCAAAAATCTCATTTTGAAAAGTGGTTTTTTGTAAATACTTCTTTTCATAAGCCTTTAAAAGGAGACATGGGCTGAGGTGGGGCCCATGTCAACTTCTCTAAATTCACAAACCTACCCCTTGTAAAGCATTTTTCAAAAACCCTTTACTAGGTTTTGAGGATTTTGCAATTTACCTCATCTTTTTCCTTTTGAAAAATCTCAATATAATAAATGTTAAAAAGAACTAATCTAAACTTATTTAAAAATCAAGATTTTTAATTACATTTTGTAAATTAAGGTTTAAACTTTCATAAAGTATATTTAACTTCTCAATTACGGCGAAATTGGGCCTCGGTATGACTCATAATTACCGATATGCCCCTGTCTCGCCAAAATCCATGGAATAACGAGATATTGCTCTTGTTTAAACCCCAAATCCGGGGCGGACTCGTGTGAACACAATATACACATAATCTATAAATATTGAGGTTGGATCCGTCGCGGTTTGCCCCGAATCGCCTCGCAGAGCAAATCTACACGATTCAAAACCTCAGAAAGCAATAATTGCTAAAAATTGCGAGTATTGCCCGTGCCTAAACAAGAATTTCTCAACAAGTAGAAATATTCATTCAAAATTCTTCAGAAAACTAGTGGGGCTTACATATCTGCATGATTGAATCACAATAAAATCTTTTAGACTACCTTAGAACACATATATGCAAGATTGAATCACTATGAAATTCTTTAGACAACCTTAAAACATATATATGGAGGATTGAATCCCTTTGAATTTCTTTAACAACCTCAGATACATATATGTGTGATTGAATCACTATGATTTTTTTTTGAGAACCTTTGAACATATATATGCAAGATTGAATCACTATGAAAGTTTTTTGACAGCCTTAGAACACATATGCAAGATTGAATCAATATGAATTTTTTTTTACAACCTCAGATCACATATATGCAAGATTGAATCACTATAAATATTTTTTGTCAGACTTAGAACATATATATGCAAGATTAAATCATTATAAAATTTTTTTGACAGCCTTAGAACATATATATTTATTTTTGAATAACGATAAATTTTTTTTAACAGCCTTAGAACACATATATGCAATATTAAATCACTATAAGTTTTTTTGACAGCCTTAGAACACATGTATGCAAGATTGAATCACTATGAAATTTGTTTGACAGCATTAGAACACATATATGCATGATTGAATCACAATAATTTTTTTTTGAAAACCTTAGAATAAATATCTGCATGATTGAATCACTATATAATTTTTTTGACAGCCCTAGAATACGTATATGCATGATTTAATCGCTATGAATTTTTTTTGACAGCCTGAGAACATGTATAGGCTAGATTGGATCACTATGAAATTTTTTTGACTGCCTTAGACCACATATATGCAAGATTGAATAACTATGAAATTTTTTTGACAGCCGCAGAATACATATATGCATGATTGAATCACTATGATTTTTTTTTCACAGCCTTAGAACACATATATACAAGATTGAATCACAATAAAAAAAATTTGACAGCCTTAGAACACATATATGCATGATTGAGTCACTATAAAATGTTTTTGACAACCTTAGAACACATATATGCATGATTAAATCACTTTGAAATTTTTTTACAACCTTAGAACACATATCTACATGATTGAATCACTTTGAAATTTGTTAGACTGTCTTAGAACATATATATGCATGATTGAATTACTATGGAATTTTTTAAACAGCGTTAGAACATATATATGCTTGATTGAATCACTATGGAATTTCATTTACAACCTTAGAACACATATATGTGCGATTGAATCACTCTGAAATTTTTTTGACAACCTTTAAACACATATATGCAAGATTGAATCAATATGAATTTTTTTTTACAACCTTAGAACACATATATGCAAGATTGAATCACTATGAATTTTTTTTGACAACCTTGGATCATATATATGCAAGATTGAATCACTATGAAACTTTTATGACAACCTTAGATCACATATATGCATGATTGAATCACTCTGAGTTTTTTTTTTACAGTAATAGAACAAATATATGCAAGATTGAATAACTATTAAATTTTTTTTACAACCTTAGAACACACATGTGCATGATTAAATCATTAGAACACATTAAAAAGATTGAATCTCAAAAAAAAAAATTGACAGCCTTAGAACACATATATGCATGATTGGATCACTACAAAATGTTTTTGACAAGCGTAGAACACATATATGCATGATTGAATTACTATGAAATTTTTTAACAACCATAGAACACAGACCTGCATGATTGAATCACTATGAAATTTTTTGACAGCCTTAGAACACATATCTGCATGATTGAATCACAATAAATCTTTTAGACTACCTTAGAACACATATATGCAAGATTGAATCACTATGAAATTCTTTAGACAGCCTTAGAACATATATATGGAGGATTGAATCCCTTTGAATTTCTTTAACAACCTTAGATACATATATGTGTGATTGAATCACTATGAATTTTTTTTGACAACCTTTGAACATATATATGCAAGATTGAATCACTATAAAAGTTTTTTGACAGCCTTAGAACACATATGCAAGATTGAATCAATATGATTTTTTTTTGACAACCTTAGATCACATATATGCAAGATTGAATCACTATAAAAAAAATTTGACAGCCTTACAACACATATATGCATGATTGAATCACTATAAATTTTTTTTGATAGCCGTACAACACATATACTAATGACTGAATCACTATAAATTTTTTTTACAACCTTAGAACAAATATATGCATGATTGAATCACTATAAAAAAATTTTAATAGCCTTAGAACACATTTATGCTTGATTGAATCGCTTTGAAATTTTTTTGACAGCCTTCTAACATATATATTTATGGTTGAATGACTATGAATTTTTTTTAACAGCCTTAGAACACACATATGTTTGATTAAATCACTATAAAAATTTTTTGACAACCTTGGAACACATAACTGCATGATTGAATCACTATGCAATTTTTTTGACAGCATTAGAACACATATATGCTTGATTGAAGCACTATAAAGTTTTTTTGACAACCATAGAATAAATATCTGCATGATTGAATCAATATAAAAAAATTTTGACTGCCCTAGAATACATATATGCCTGACTGAATCACTATGAAATTTTTTTGACAGCCTGAGAATATGTATAGGCTAGATTGAATCACTATGAAATTATTTTGACAGCCTCAGAATACATATATGCAGTATTGAATCACTATGAATTTTTTTCACAGCCTTAGAACACATATATATAAGATTAAATCATTGTAAAAAAAATTTGACAACCTTAGAACACTTATATGCATGATTGAATCACTATAAAATGTTTTTGACAACCTTAGAACACATATATGCTTGATTAAATCACTATAAAAAATTTTTGATAGCCTTGGACCACATATATGCATGATTGAATCACTATGAATTATTTTGACAACATTAGAACACATATTTGCATGATTGAATCCAGATACATTTTTTTTATAGCAATTGAAGACATATATGCAAGATTGAATCAAGATAAATTTTTTTGATTGCCTTAAAACACATATATGCAAGATTGAATCATGTGAAGTTTTTTTGACACCCTTAGAACACATATATGCATCATTGACTCACTATTTTTTTTTTTTGACTACCTTAAAACAGATATATGCGTGATTGAATCGCTAAGAAATTTTTTTGACAACATTAGACCACATATGTGCATGATTAAATCATGATAATTTTTTTTAACTACCATAAAACGCATATATGCATGATGGAATCTCTTTAAAATTGTTTCTATCAGTAATAGAGCAAATATATGCGTGATTGAATAACTATAATTTTTTTTTTACTGTAATAGAACACATAAATGCAAGATTGAATCACTATGAAATTTTTTTGAGACCCTTAGAACACAAATATGCATGATTGAGTCACAATGAATTTTTTTGGACAGCCTTAGAACACATATAAGCAAGATTAAATCACTATGAAATTTTTTTGACAGCCTTGGAACATATATATATGTAAGATTGAATCACTATGAAATTTTTTTGACAGTCTTAGAACACATATATGCATGATTGAATCACTACAATTTTTTTTTTATATCCTTAGAACATATATATGCATGATTTAATCACTATGAGATTTTTTTATGAGGCTGAGAATCACATAAATGCATGATTAATTCACTATGAATATTTTCCCACAAGCTTAGAACACATATATGCATGATTAATTCACTATGAAAATTTTCCCATAGGCTTGGAACATATATATATATATGTAAGATTGAATCACTATGAAATTTTTTTGACAACCTTAGAACACATATATGCATGATTGAATCACTACAAATTTTTTTTGACAACCTTAGAACACATATATGCATGATTGAATCACTACAAATTTTTTTTGACAGACTTAGAACAAATATATGCAAGATTCAATCACTATAAAATTTTTTTGTGAGGTTGAGAATCACATATATGCATGATTGTATCACTATGAAATTTTTTTAACAACCTTAGAACAAATATATGCATGATTGAATCACAATTAAATTCTTTTGACAGCCTTAAAACACATATATGCATGATTGAATCACTATGAATTTTTTTTGACAGCTTAGAACACATATATGCATGAATAAATCTCTATGAAATTTTTTTGACAGCCTTAGAGCACATATATGAAAGATTGAATCACTTTGATTTTTTTTTTACATCCTTAACACATATATATGCATGATTGATTAACTATGAAAGTTTTTGACAGAATTAGAACATACATATGCATGATTAAATCACTATGAAACTTTTTTGATAGCCCCAAAACACATACATGCATGATTGAATCAATATAAAATTTTTGTGATAGCATTTGAACATATATATGAATGATTGAATCACTATAATTTTTTTTTGATACCCTTAGAACACATATATGCATGATTGAATCACTATGAATTTTTTTTTAAAGCCTTAGAATACATATATGCAAGATGAATCACTATGAATTTTTTTTTACAGCATTAGAACACATATATCCATGATTAAATCACTAATTTTTTTTTACAGCATTAGACCACAATATTTTTTTTGACAGCATTATTGAATCACTATAAAATTTTTTTGACAGCCTTAGAATAGATGTATATGTGATTGAATCAATACAATTTTTTTTTACAGCAATAGAACAAATATATGCATGATTGAATCACTATAACTTTTTTTGACAACCTTAGAACACATATATGCATGATTGAATCATTATGAATTTTTTTTACATCCATAGACCACATATATGCATGATTGAATCGCTATAAAAATTTTTTGCCATCCTTAGAACACATATATGCATGTTTGAATCACTCTAAAATTTTTTTGACAGCATTAGACCACAAAAATGCCTGATTGAATCACTGTAAACAATTTTTGATAGGCTTAGAACACATATATGCAAGATTGAATCACTACAAAAAAATTTTGACTACATTAGAACACATATGTGCATGATTGAATCACTATAAAAAATTTTTGACATCCTTAGAACACATATATGCATGATTGAATCACTATGATTTTTTTTAAACAAACTTAGAACATATATATGCAAGATTAAATCACTATGAATTTTTTTTCACAGGCTTAGAACACATATACGCATGATTGAATTACTGTGAAATTTTTTTGACAGCCTCAAAACACATAGATGCAAGATTGAATCACTATGATTTTTTTTTGATAGCCTTAGATCACATATATGCATGATTGAATCACTAAGATTTTTTTTTACAGCCTTCGCATATATATATGCATGGTTGAATAACTATGAAATTCTTTGACAGCCTTAGAGCATATATATGCATGATTAAATCACTATGAAACTTTTTTGATAGCCTCAAAACAAATACATGCTTGATTGGATCACTATAAAATTTTTGTGACAGCATTTGAACATATATTTGAATGATTGAATCTCTATAAATTTTTTTTTACACCCTTAGAACACATATATGCATGATTGAATCACTATGAAATTTTTTTGACAGCCTTAGAACACATATATGCATGATTGAATCATTATGAAATTTTTTTACAGTCCTTAGAACACATATATGCAAGTTTGAATCACTATAATTTTTTTTTGACAGCATTTGACCACATATATGCTTGATTGAATCACTATAAAAAAAAATTTATAGCCTTAAAACACATATATGCGTGATTGAATCACTATGAAATTTTTTTTGACAGGCATAGAACACATATATGCATCATTGAATCACTATGAATTTTTTTTTGACAGGCTTAGAACACATATATGCATCATTGAATCACTATGAATTTTTTTTGACAACCTTATAACACATAGATGCATGATTGAATCACTATAGAATTTTTTTGAAAGCCTTAGAACAAATATCTGCAAGATTGAATCACTATAACTATTTTTCGATAGCCTTAGAACACATATAAGCATAATTGAATCACAATAAATTTTTTTTGCTGCCCTAGAACACATATATGCATGATTGAATCACTACGAATTTTTTTAAACAGCCTTAGATCACATATATGCAAGATTGAATCGCAATGAAACTTTTTTGACAGGTTTAGAACACATATATGCAAGATTGAATCACTAAGAATTTTATTTGACAACCTTAGATCACATATATGTAAGATTGTATCACTATGTAATTTTTTTGATAGCCTTGGAACACATATAGGCATGATTGCAACACTAAATTTTTTTTTTATAGCAATACAACAAATATATGCATTTTTGAATCACTAAAAAAAATTTGACAACCTTAGAACACACATCTAACTGAATCACTATGTAATTTTTTTTACAGCCTTATAACACATATATGCATGATTGAGTCACTATGAATTTTTTTTGATAGCCTTAGAACACATATGCATGATTATCACAATGAATTTTTTTTGATAGCCTTAGAACACATATGCAAGATTGAATCACTATAATTGTTTTTTACCATATTAGACACATATCTACATGATTGAATCACTATAATTTTTTTTTGACAGCCTTAGAACACATATATGCAGGATGGAATCACTCTGAATTTTTTAAATAGCCTTAAAACATATATATGCAATATTAAATCACTACAAAATTTTTTTGAGAGCCTTAATACACATATATGCACGATTGAATTACTATGAATTTTTTTTGACAAACTTAGAACACATACATGTAAGATTGAATCACTATGAAACTTTTTTGACATCCTTAGAACACAAATATGAATGATTTAGTCACTATGATTTTTTTTTTGACAACCTTAGGACACATATATGCATGATTGAGTCACAATGAATTTTTTTTTACAGCCATAGAACACATATACACATGATTGAATCACTATGAAATTTTTTTGACAGTCATAGAACACATATATGCATGATTGAATCACTATGATTTTTTTTTGACAGCCTTACAACACACATATATTCAAGATTGAATCACTATGAATTTTTTTTGACAGCCATAAGACACATATATGCAAGATTGAATGACTATGATGTTTTTTTGGCCTTAGAACACATATATGCATGATTGATTGACGATGAAATTTTTTTGACAGCCTTAGAACATATATATGCAAGATTGATTGACCATGATTTTTTTTTTATAGCCTTAGAACATATATATGCATTATTGACTCACTATAATTTTTTTTTTGACAGCCTTAGAACTCATATATGCATGATTGAATTACTATGAAATTTTTTTGACAGCCTTAAAAAAAATATATGCATGATTTAATCACTATAATTTTTTTTTGATAACCTTTAAACACACATCTGCATGATTGAATCACTACAATTTTTTTTTGAAAGTCGTAGAACACATATATGCATGATTGAATCACTATAAAAAATTTTTGACAACCTTAGAACAAATATCTGCATTATTGAATCACTATAAAATTTTTTTGACAAACTTAGAAAACATGTATGCATGAATGAATCACTATGATTTTTTTTTGACAAACGTAGAACAAATATGCTTGATTGAATTACAATGAAATTTTTTAGACAGCCTTAGAACACATATATGCATGATTGAATCACTATGATTTTTTTTATAGCTTTCCAACACATATATGCTTGATTGATTCACTATGAAATTTTTTTGACAGCCTTGGAACACATATATGCATAATTGAATCACTACAAAAAAATTTTAACAACCGTAGAACACATATCTATTCAAGATTGAATCATGATAAAAAAAATTTGATAGCCTTAGAACATATATATGCATGATTGAATAACTAGGATTTTTTTTTTACAGCCTTAGAACTAATATGTGCATGACTAAATCACTATATAAATTTTTTAATAGCCTTAGAATACATATATGCATGATTGAATGACTATGAAATTTTTTTGATGGCCTAAGAACACATATTTGCAAGATTGAATCACTAAGAATTTTTTTTGACAGCCTTAGAACACATATATGCTTGATTGAACCACTATGAACTTTTTTTTACAGCAATAGAACAAATATATGCATGATTGAATAACTATAATTTTTTTTCTGACAACCTTAGAACAAATAACTTTATAATTGAGTCATTATGATTGTTTTTTTACTTCCTTAGAACACATATATGCATGATTGAATCACTATGAATTTTTTTTTACAGCCTTAGAACACATATATGCAAGATTGAGTCACTATGAAATTTTTTTGTTAGCCTTAGAATACATATATGCATGATTGAATCACTCTGAAATTTTTTGACACCATAGAACACAGATTTGCACGATTTAATCACTATGAAATTTTTTAGACAGCCTTACAACACATATTCGCAAGATTGAATCGTTATGAAAAAATTTAAACAGTTTTAGAACACATATATGCAAGATTGAATCACTATGAAATTTTTTTGACAACCTTAGAACACATATACGCAAGATTGAATCACTATCAAATTTTTTTGACAGCCTTAAAACACATATATGCTAGATTGAATGACTATAATTTTTTTTGACAGCCTTAGAACACATATATGCTTGAATGAATCACTATGAATTTTTTTAAATAGCCTTAGAACATATAAATGCAAGATTGAATCACTATGAAATTTTTTGACAGCCTTGAAACACATATATGCATGATTGAATCACTATAATTTTTTTTGACAAACTTAGAACACATATATCAAAGTTTGAATCACTATGAATTTTTTTGACAGCCTTATAATAGATATATGCATGATTAAATCTCTATGAATTTTTTTTGACAACCTTAGGACACACATACGCATGATTGAGTCACTATAAAATTTTTATGATAGTCATTGAACAAATATACGCATGATTGAATCACTATGAATTTTTATTGACAGCCATAGAACACATATATGTGTGATTCAATCACTAAGAAATTTTTTTGACAGCCTTAGAACACATATCCGCATGATTCAATCACTATGAAACTTTTTTGACTGCCCTAGATCACATATATGCGTGATTCAATCACTATAAATATTTTTTTACAGCAATAGAACAAATATATGCATGATTGAATAACTATGAAATTTTTTGGACAAACTTAGAACACATATACACAAGATTGAATCACTATGAAATTTTTTTGATAGCCTTAGAACACATATATGCATGATTGAATCACTACGATTTTTTTTTACAGACTTAGAACACATATATGCATGATTGAATCACTGAAATTTTTTGGATAGCCTTATATTACATATATGCATGATTGAATCACTATGAAATCTTTTTGACAGCCTTATATAACATATGCATGATTGAATCACTATGATTTTTTTTTATAGCCTTAGAACTCATATGCATGATTGAATCACTTTTAAATATTTTTGACAACCTTAGAACACATATATTCATGATTGAATCATTACAAATTTTTTTGACAGACTTAGAATGCATATATGTGTGATTGAATCACTATGAAAGTTTTTTAACAACCTTAGAACACATATAAAAAAGATTGAATCACTATGGAATTTTTATGAGAGCCTTAGAACACATATATGCAAGATTGAATCACTATGAATTTTTTTTTACAGACTTAGAACACAAATTTGCTTGATTGAATCACTATGAATTTTTTTTTGACAACATTAGAACAGATACATACATGATTGAGTTAGTATGATTTTTTTTTATTGCCGTAGAACACATACGCATGAATGATTGACTATAAAAAAAATTGACAACTTTACAACACACATATGCATGATTCAATGATTATAAATTTTTTTCACAACCTTAGAACACATATCTACAAGATTCAATCACTATGAAATTTTTTTGACAGCCATAGGGCACATATCTGCATGATTGAATCACTATGAAATTTTTGACATTTTGAACACATATCAGAATGATTAAATCACTATGAAATTCTTTTGACAACCATAGAACACATATATGCATGATTGAATAACTATGAAATTTTTTTGACAGCCTTAGAACATATATATGCATGATTGAATCACTAAAAATTTTTTATGACAGCCGTAGAACAAATATATGCATGATTGAATCACTATCAATTTTTTTGACAGCCTTAGAACACATATATGCATGATTGAATCACTATCGATTTTTTTTTGACAGCCTTATAACACATGTATGCAAGATTGAATCACTATAAAAAAAATTCGACAGCATTAGAACAAATATCTGCATGATTGAATCACTATGATATTTTTTTGACAACCTTAGAACACATATATGCAAGGTTGAATCACTATAAAATTTTATTAACAGCATTAGAACAAATATCTGCATGATTGAATCACTATGATTTTTTTTTTACATCCTTAGAACATATATATGCATGATTGAATTTTTTTTAATAGCCTCATAACACATATATGGATGATTTAATTACAATGATTTTTTTTTGACAGCCTTAGAACACATGTACGCACGATTGAATCACTATGAAATTTTTTTGACAGCCTGAGAACAAATATATGCATGATTGAATCACTATTAAATTTTTTGAGAGCCTTAGAACACATATATGCAAGATTGAAATTTTTTTCATAGCCTTAGAACACATACATGCATGATTGAATAACTATATATTTTTTTTGACAACCTTAGAACACATATCTGCAAGATTGAATCACTATGAATTTTTTTGACAGCCTTAGAATGCATATATGCATGATTGAATCACTATAAAACTTTTTTGACATCTAAGGAGACATATCTGCATTATTGAATCACTATGAAATTTTTTTGACAGCCTAAGAACATATACATGCATGCCTCAATCACTATGAAATTTTTATGACAACCTTAGAACATATATATCTATGATTGAATGACTATGAAATTTTTTTGTCAGCCTTACCACATATATATGCATGATTGAATGACTGTGAATTTTTTTTGACAACGTTAGAACATGTATATGCATGATTGAATAAATATGAAATTTTTTTGGCAAGCTTAGAACACATATATGTGTGGTTGAATGACTATGAATTTTTTTTGACAGCCTTAGAGCACATATTTGCATGATTGAATCACTATCAAAGTTTTCTTGACTTCCTTAGAACACATATATTCAAGATTGAATCACTATGAATTTTGTTTTAGAGACTTAGAACACATATATGCATGATTGCATTCCTATGAAATTTTTTTGACAGCCTTAGAACACATATATGCAAAGATTGAATCACTATGAAATTTTTTTGCCAGCCTTAGAATACAAATATGCATGATTGAATTACTATGAATTTTTTTTGACAGGCTTAGAGCACATATACGCATGATTGAATCACTATTAATTTTTTTTGACAGCCTTAGAACAAATATATGCAAGATTGAATCACTATGAATTTTTTTGATAGCCTTAGAACACACATATGCATGATTGAATCACTATGAATTTTTTTTACTGACGTAGAACACATATATCCATGATTGGATCACTATGAAACTTTTTTGACATCTTAGAATACATATCGGCATGATTGAGTCACAATGAATTTTTTTTGACAGCCTTAGAACATATATCTTTCTGATTCAATCAGTATGACATTTTTTTGACAGCGTTAGAACATATATATGCATAATTGAATAACTATGAAATTTTTTTGACAGCCTTAGAACACATATATACATGATTAAATCATTATGAATTTTTTTTTACAGCCTTAGAACATATATATGCATGATTGAATCAGTCTAAAATTTTTTTGACAGACTTAGAACACGTATATGCATGTCTGAATCACTCTGTATTTTTTTTACCGCATTAGAACATGTATATGCATGATTGAATCATCATGATTTTTTTTTGACAGACTTAGAAAACATATATTCATGATTGAATCACTTGGTAATCTTTTTGACAGCCTGAAAACAAATATCTGCATAATTGAATCAGTATGAAATTGTTTTGACAGCCTTAGAACATGTATATGCAAGATTCAGTCACTATGAATTTTTTTTCGCAGCATTAGAACACATATATGCATGATTGAATCACTATGAAATCTTTTTGACAGACTTAGAACACATATATGCATGATTGAATCACTATTAATTTTTTTTGACAAACTTAGAATACATATCTGCATGATTGAATCGCTATAAATTTTTTTTGGCTGTAAGCCCCACTGTTTTTCTGAAGAATTTTAATTGATATATGTACTATTGTTGCAAAATTTCTTGTTTTGGTACGAGCATTTCTCGTAGATCTGGCAATTTTCGTTTTCTGAGGTTCTGAATCGCGTAGATTCGCTCTACGAGGTGGTTCGGGGCAAACCGCGGTGAATCAAATCTCAATACTTGTAGATTTGATTTATACTACATTCATTTGGGTTCGTTCCGAATTTGGAACCTAAACGAGGAAAATTTCTCGTTATTTCATGAAAATTTCAGAAAAAAGGGTATATCGGTAATTATGAGTCATACCGAGGCCTAATTTCGTAGAAATTAGGGAATTAAATACACTTTATTATCACTTAAACCTTAATTCATAAAATTTAATTTAAAATTTTAGTTTTTAGATTAATTTAATCATGTCCATTTAAATATCAATTGAATTGGGTTTTTTTTTTATAAAGTAAATTGCAAAATTGACAAAACCTTGAAGTGGGATTTCGAAAATATTTTAAAGGAAGTTGGTTTTGGCAATTATAAGAGGTGGTTGGCATGGGCCCCATCTCAGCCTATGTTATTAAATCAAAAAAAAATATTACAAGTCAACTTTTCAAAAAAATTCACCTTTCTAAGGATTTTTGAAAAGTTTCAAAAAGGGCTAAATTGAGGACTTAATATGGGTTTTCAAAAAAATAAGTGGGCATAGGCCCACGATTTTTTTTGAAAGGGCTGGGGGTAGCCCCTAGCCCATTTAATGGCATTCAAAAAAAAAAATGAATTTAAAAAAAAAAAAATTTGAGAAATCGTTGGATGGTCTTTGAGAGGGGTTGGCTTTGAAAAGTCAAAGCCAACCACTCCCCTTGAATCAAGGGGAGTGGTTGGGGGCCACCCCTTGACCCCCTTTGACCCCCTTTGCTGGAATTAGGGAGGGGATTGAGGAGGATCCTGCATCTCCCCTCCTTTACTCCTCACCCCTCATCTCCCTCAACTCTCTTTTAAGAGGAAAGAAAGGGAAGAGAGAGGGTCGACACTCTCTCCCTTCTCCTCTCTCCCTTCTTCTCTCTCCAGCAGCTGCTTCAGCTGGGCCAACCCCAGCACAAGGTGAGCCTCACCCCCCCCCCCCCCCCCCCTATGCTTTTCATTTTTTTTTCATTTATGTATTGCTTATGTTGTTCGGTTTGGGCCTTTGGCCCAACCCACTCCGTTGCACACATGGTGCAGTGGGTTCACGGGTGGGTTAAACCCACAAGGTGATGGGGAAACCTCTGGTTTCCCCATTCTTGTTTGATCCCATCAAAAAAAAAAGAAGAGAAAAAACGTTATTTCTTTCCTCGTTTTTCCGAGTTCTCAGAGTACCCTCCGGTAAAACGAGTGCATCTCCCTGGATACACGTTGAAACAGAGAGTTCTTGGGCATTTCGGAAAGCTCAGACAGGTATCTAAAACTTTGTAGTTGTACACTTCATCTGGTTCGGCTTGCAGAACTGTTGAAAATCCACATCTCTGTCCGACCATTTTCCCCGTCAGCAACCCAGAAACGTCTGGAGTAACGCCTGGTTTTCTGGCGTTATTTTCCGAACCCTATGACCATTTTCGGATCTCTTGGTTGCTGTAGAAAGCTGACGAAACCCTCTACGAGTTTCGTGTTGTGCGTTTTGGCCGGGGCAGCCTGTAGACTGCCGGAAACGGGCAGCCTTTCGGCTGCATTTTTTTGATAAACATATAGTTATATATAAAAAAAAATATAAGTATATATATTTTGGGGAGGAGGCTCGTGTTGCACGGGAAGGGCTGCAGCCCTGGTCCGAATCCCTACAAGACTCGAACCAGGGGGCTGTATAGCCCCTTCTTTCTCCTTCTTTGGGTTGCCAAGGGAGGGGCAGCACGGGACTGGGTGCCCTTGGCACCCGGGTTTTTGCCCTTGGCGCACCCACTTGGTGGGGGCGCCGGCCAATATATGGCATGGTCTGGACCCACGGTAGGGTCAGACCAGGGGCCACAGACCTTAGGTCTGTGGCTGGTCGTCAGTCCGTGGCCTTGCATGGTCTGGACCTGCATGGTCCAGACCATGCAGGCTGGTCAGCACCAACCCGCAGGGTGACAAACACCTTGGGCGCACCCTTGGGTGCGGGTGCAGGCCGGTCTGGACTCCTCTAGGAGACCAACCGAGGGCCTGGGCTCAGCACACGCCCAGTGTGCTGCCCTGCCCCTACTTGTCTCGGTAGGGACTGGTCCCACAGGGCCCAGACCCCGCCCCCTTGTCGCACGCCTAGTCGGGAGTTCTGGGCTAGCCGCACCCCACACGGGTGTGGGCTTAGCCCAGCACCCTGGTCCGAACCCCCTAGGTTCAGACCAGGGTCCCTCCTGTGACCCTAGCTGGGTCTGGTCCTTGTTGGACCAGACCTGCAGGATAGACTTGGCCCAGCCCCTTTGGGCCGAGCATCGCCGAGCCCACTATGGGGCTCCCTTGCTGCCTAGCCGGGTGCGGGAGCACCCGGGTGAGCTCGACACTGGCTTTGACCAGTGCTGCAGCCTAGCAGCACTTGGTCTGCGCGTAGGGTGCCGACCAAGGTGGTTGTGGGCCCAGTAGGCCGCCAGTGGCAGGCCCCACATGGGCCTTGCCTCTTTTGCCCTTTGGCACCAACACCGGCGCCATGCGTTAAGGCACCCGGTAGCCTCGCTACCTTTGGGCAGTCTGGAGGTGGACCTAGGCTCCAGGTCAGTGTTGTTAGCGGATTCAGTACGGGTACACGTGTCACCCATGTCATTCTCGCGAAGGCCCGGTGGCGGCACCCGTCTCTCTCTTAGCCGCCAAGCGAAACTAGTTGGTTAAGATGATGATGTTCATTGTCATGGCGGTCGCATGCTTCACATGCTCATACCCCGCCGACCACCCTAACAACAAAGTGTTTGTGTCATGACTCATGTCACGGTACACGTTTGCGTGTACTTCGCTTGTTTTCGTCGGACGCTTGCGGCAATTGGCGCTTTGTGCCCTGGTTGCGCGGGCAGAGTGCGACTATACTCTGGCAGCGACGATGTGATTTCCCATTCGGATGGGACCGTGTTGACCTCGCTCTCGACACACTTGGGTGTCGACTCTGCGATGATCCTGCGCCGATGGCCTCGCCATGCGAGTTTTCCGCAGTGTGAGGGTTGAAATACGCGTATAGGGAAGATACGTATTTCAAGCTCTGGTCACTCCTCACTCATACAGTGAGCATCGTATATGTATTTCGAGCCTTGTGCCACTTAGAATTCGTAGTCGTGACACTTAACCGATTTCTTGGCGTATCGTTGCTCACGGCACGATACTTGTGCAAGATTATAACTTTGTGGGTTTTCGTGTTTCGCACGTACACGTTGGCACATCTCGCCACGTATGTCACAGGGTTTTTGGTTGTCGGGTTTACATTTGGTTGGTTCCCCTTTCGTATATCGATGGATATACACTGCACCAGAGGGTGCTTTAGACTCGACGTGTCACACACTTGAAAAGAACTGAAAACACTGCAGGGTTCGACACCTTAAACCTGTTGAGGTTTGGAGACTCGGTTGGAGTCTACGGGCAATGGCCCGGGTTCGTGAGAATGTGCTCACATGTTCGTGTCACCCTAGGCATAAAATAAAATGGTATATTATCGTCTTCACAGGCGGTGTGCTCGTGGTGGCCGTGTGAGGCTGAGCACGTGAATGGGCAGGCCAAGTCCTCGTTTGCGTACCCCGCGGGGACCATGAGGCACGACTACCTCGAGAGGAGGTATGACTTGAAGTTTGAGCCTAAATAAGATAAACCAGCCGTGCCCCATTCACAAATTGGTCACCGAGGGAGAGGGTGAATGGTACAACCCCGAGTGACGTGTCGTTACTACGACTTGATCTTTTGAGGAGCCGATGTGCCCTCGGACCTCCAGTCACTCGGAGTTAGGGAGGTCAAGGTTGCCCATTACAAGGACCTTTGCTACTGCAGTAGTACGGATTGCAATCCTTTGCCCCTGCGAAAGGTTTCTCCTGGCTGCATGTCGCCCGCAAGTGGTTTTCTCGTTCTGTAGCATCCCCGGTTACCACATTAAAAATTGAATAATAGACGCCGGGTGTATGTCTCACAGAACTCGAGGGTTTTCCTTCGCGTACCCGGAGGAGGTAATAAGAAGAACATAAGGACTAACCAAACAGACTGACTTACTGTAGTTGTTACTCTAGAGCAGTATAGACTTTTGTTTCAGTTGCTACACTCTGTTGTTTAGTCCTGTTTCGTTACTCCAGTTGTTGCAATGTTACTTACTGGTAGTTTTATAGTCTTGTGGCACGTGCACTTACCTGTCACGCACTTGTACTTTTATGTAAATGTTTCTTACAGTTCCATCATGTTAGTTATAGTCTGGTACTTAGCGCACTTGTAGCATGCTGCTTACTTTCTGCTTTTTCTGGAAAAAAAAATGATATGCATGGATGGTTTGTCTCACCAGCTCGCAAGAGTATTGACCGCGTTTTATGGGGATACAGGTGACGAGTAGATGCAGCGCGATGCGACGGCGCATAGCAGGAGCCTTGAGATGCACACTTTGCAGCAGATTCTGGCTTCTTCTGGTTTTGGGGTTCGAGGGGTTGTTCCTCTCCTTTTTGTGAGACTGTTCCTTTTTGTACCCAGTCTCCCTTTTGTATCATTGTAAATACTGTGGAAATGAAAAGCACTTTACTTATTTTGTGGTTTGGTTTCTCACTGTGGCTCGCTCAGACTTGCGGCCTTTTGCTTTACCCCTGTTTTCCTCTTTTACTTCTGCTAGTTGTTTTTCACTCTGTATATCCTTTCAAAAAAAAAATTTTTGCTCAAAAACCAAAGGTTTTTACAAGGTCGGGGTTTGGGGCGTCACAGAGATTGGTATCAGAGCTGCAGTTTATAAGTGTGGTCCAAGACTTCTGCGTGCATCGTCCATCGCACTATAAGTATGTTCTGAATAATTGCTTTCATTGTTCTCTTAAAGATTTCTGCTGTATTTAGTTTTGCATGCTTGATTTGTTGCGTAACCTGTTAGATGCCTGCTGATTCGAGAAATGAGCGAATGCTCGGAGCTCTTATAGACTTGATTCGAGGCACAGAGGCACTCGATCAAGCGGTTCAGCAAATTATGCGGAGTGCCCGAGTACTTGCACAACCGGCACCTCCGTGTGGGAGATGTGATCAGTATCACGTGGGACAGATTTGTCCTCGTGCCTTGAGTGTATGCCCCTACTGTGGTTTTAGGGTGCATATTGAGATCGAGTGTCAGCGTAAGTTGGGCGACGAACTCATAATGGGTAACGCTGAGACCGAGGAGAACGGGGCTTCTGAGGGCGGTCAGGCACAGTCAGCGATTGACCCGGTGGGAGATGCACGGGTAGCACCAGTTTCTCCCGAGTACACGCCAGCTTCCTACTCTTGATCTGTTTCTCCCGAGTACACGCCAGCTTCACCTCCGTGGTCTTAGGCAGTGAGTCCTCCGAAGTACACACCTTCTTCTCCTCCTTGTCTGATGCAGAGGCGATACGGGAATCGAAACACCTACCGCAACTACTACACTCGTAGGCAGCGGTGATTGTGTTCATTTAGATGTGAACATGTGTGGTCGGAACACTGAGTCAGTGTTCATTTTGTAGACTTGCTTTGTTTTTGCATTGTGGCGGAGATTTATGTATTGTAACCCTATTATAGAAGGGTAGTTTTGGCTTGTACTAAATGTATGTATGCTTCTCTTACTTCGTGAAATGGAATGATATTTTGATCTGTCTTTTTGCTTATGTGAGTCTTCTTTTGTTTAAGATGGCTTGGCGCGAGCGTTGCGATCGTATCATGGAGACCATGAGCAACCTGGCCGAGGTTGTGGGCAAGCAGGCTGAGGCCATGCGTGCTATGGGAGAGAACATGCGGACCTCTCAGGAGCGAGAGACTCCGGTTCCTACTCCCTCTCCAGTTCCAGCGACAGCCGTGCCCTATAAGCAGTTCATGGCTATGAACCCTCCGTCGTTCGATGGGAAGTCTACACCTGAGGCAGCCGAGGACTGGGTACGGGAGATTGAGCGGATCTTTCATGTGTTGCAGGTCAGCGATGACCGGAAGGTGGACTTCGGCTCATATCGGCTCCGGAAGGATGCCGAGAGGTGGTGGGCGACCACCTGGGATGTCAAGTTCGGAGGCGGGACAGTCTTGTGGGAACAGTTCGTGGAGGTCTTCTATGCGGCCTATTTTCCGACCCACGAGCGCAGTCGGAAGATGCAAGAGTTCCTCGACCTTCAGCAAGGAAACTCCACTTTGGCAGATTACATCACGAAGTTCAGAAGCCTGGAGCGCTTCTGTCCACATGTGTACGTGACTGAGAAGGAACGAGCGATGAAGTTCGCTCGTGGTTTGAAGTTAGCCTTGCGTTTGAGAGTGATAACGCGTGCTCCCTCAACTCTTGAGGAAGCCCTGGAGACGGCTACGCTTCTGGAGCAGGAATGGACAGAATCCCAGAAGACTCCGCAGTCCAAAGGTAACCAGCAGCAGCAAGGCCAAAAGAGTTGGCCTAAGAAGCGTTCGTTTCAGCAGAATTCGGGTGGAAAGAAGTCTGCCCCCGCCAGCGAAGAGGAACCGCAACAACATTAACCGGCAGCGACATAATCGTCAGCCTCAGCAGAGACAGGTGGTGGCAACATCGGGTTGCCCAAAATGTCGGATGGATCATCCTGGCCGACCGTGTCCACGGGACCTCGGAGGATGTATCTACTGTGGCAAGATGGGCCACTATATCAAGGATTGTCGGAAGAAGCAGTCTGATGATCTAAGGGGAAACACGCCAGGAACGTCGCAGCCAGCACCTTAGCGACCCGCCGCAGCAATCTTCCCAGCAGAAGACGGGTAACCAGAGGACGGTGGTAGGGCGTGCCTACGCAGCCACTATCGAGCAAGTGACCAAGGGAGAGTTGGTCCAAGGTACTATTCCAGTCGCTGGTCATGCAGCTTTTACCTTGTTTGATTGCGGTGCTTCACATTCTTTCAAAGCTTCGAGATTTGCTAGTTCTTTGCCTATGTCTGCTGTATTATTGAATTATCCGTTGGAAGTTCGTACACCGACTGGTAATCAGTCTTTGTGTACTTTATACATTCCAAGCGTAGAGGTGTCAGTGGCAAGTCAGAACTTGCCAACTGACTTGATCCTGGTAGAGATGACGGAGTTTGATGTCATTCTGGGCATGGATTGGTTGTTTGAGTACCATGCTCAAGTTCTGTGCAGAGAAGGCAAGGTGGTTCTGTACCCTCCTGATCGTCCAGTTTTGGAGATCAGCCTTGCTCGACCTATTCGAGACAGTCGTATGATTTCGTCGTTTAAAGTTCAGAAATATCTACGGAATGGGGGTACTGCTTTCTTGGTCAGTATCGCCCCAGTTGAATCAGTGTTAGCCCCTATCGAGGATTTAGAAGTAGTTCGGGAGTTCCCCGATGTGTTTCCTGAGGAACTGCCTGGATTACCTCCGAAGCGTGAGATCGAGTTTTGTATTGAGTTGTTACCTGAAACGACTCCGATCTCAAAGGCACCATATCGTATGGCTCCGGCAGAACTCGAAGAACTGAAGCGTCAGTTGGAAGAGTTGATGGAGCAAGGGTTTATCAGAAACAGTGCATCACCGTGGGGTGCACCTGTTTTGTTCGTAAAGAAGAAAGATGGATCCCTGAGGTTGTGCATTGATTACAGAATGCTCAACCAAGCGACGATTAAGAACAAGTATCCGTTGCCGAGAATAGAAGATCTCTTTGATCAGTTGCAGAGAGCGAAGATATTCTCGAAGATCGACCTCAGATCTGGTTATCATCAACTCCGGATCAGAGAGAAAGATGTCTCGAAGACAGCTTTTCGAACTAGGTACGGGTTGTACGAGTTCGTTGTGATGCCTTTTGGGCTCACGAATGCACTAGCAGCATTCATGGATTTGATGAATCGTATCTTCCGTCCGTTCGTGGATACCTTCGTGATCGTATTCATCGATGATATCTTGATCTACTCAAAGACCCCTGAGCAGCACCGAGAGCATCTGCGTATTGCGTTGGGAGTACTTCGAGAGCACAGATTATTCGCCAAGTTCTCCAAGTGCAAGTTTTGGCTTCGACGAGTCATGTTTTTGGGTCATGTGATATCCAGTGATGGTGTGTCTGTTGATCCAGCGAAGGTCGACGCAGTGTTGGACTGGAAGCAGCCTCAGTCTGTTATAGATATCCGCAGCTTTCTCAGGTTAGCTGGTTACTATCGGCGTTTCATTCAGGATTTCTCTAGGATTGCGCTTCCATTGACGAAGCTTTTGCGTAAGGGAGTCAAGTTCGAGTGGACTGACTCTTGTGAAGAGAGTTTCCAAATCCTGAAGATGAAGCTGACTACCTCTATCGTGTTAGCTTTACCTTCTGGTAGAGGCGGTTTTGTGGTGTACACAGATGCCTCAGGTACAGGATTGGGATGCGTGCTCATGCAGCACGGTCGTGTTATTGCGTATGCTTCGCGACAGCTGAAGATTCACGAAAGGAATTATCCGACTCATGACTTGGAGTTAGCGGCTGTGGTGTTCGCCTTGAAGTCTTGGCGACATTATCTATACGGGGATACATTCGAGGTCTTTTCTGACCACAAGAGTCTCAAGTATTTATTTTCCCAGAAGGAATTGAATATGAGAGAGCGTCGTTGGCTCGAGTTTATCAAGGATTATGAGTTTACGTTGTCTTATCACCCTGGTAAGGCGAACGTCGTTGCAGATGCGCTTAGTCGCAAATCGAGCAGTGTTCTGGCTAGTCTAGTGTAGAGCCAGAGGTTGATCGAAGATTTCGTGGCTTGGAAGCCATTCGCGATCGGAGGCGGAACGATCAGATTGTCTGAGTTGGCCATTCGATCAGAATTCTTGCCTAAGGTTATCGAGGCACAGAAGCAGAACGCTCAATATCAGAAGTTTGTCGAGCGAGCTTGTGAAGAGGGCTCAGTCTTTCGCATTGATGATAGCGGTTGTATCCGCATGAAGGATCGACTTTGGGTGCCAAATGACCCTGAGTTGAGGAAGGAGATTCTTGATGAGGCACATCTGTCGAAGTACACCATTCACCCTGGTGGTACTAAGATGTTTAAGGATCTTCAGCGAAGGTATTGGTGGAACGGGATGAAGCGTGAAGTCGCAGCGTATGTCTCGAGGTGTTTGACTTGTCAGCAAATCAAGATCGAGCACCAACATCCCGGTGGTTCCTTGCAGAGGATCGAGATTCCTCAATGGAAATGGGAGGATATCACGATGGATTTCGTGGTAGGTTTACCGCAAACCAGGCGAAAGCATGATGCAATATGGGTGATCGTGGATAGACTCACCAAGTCTGCTCACTTCTTACCTATCCGGATCAGTCAGCCGCTTGAGAGCTTAGCAGACTTGTATATCCGAGAGATCGTACGGTTACATGGTGTGCCTACGTCTATCATTTCGGATCGTGATCCCAGGTTCACGTCGCGACTGTGGGGACAGTTGCAGTCAGCTTTGGGGACGAAACTGAAGTTCAGTATGGCCTTTCACCCTCAGACTGATGGCCAGTCAGAGAGAACAATTCAGACGTTAGAAGATATGTTGCGAGCTTGTATGCTCGACTGGAAGGGTGATTGGGATTCACACTTATGTTTGGTCGAGTTTGCCTACAACAACAGTTATCACTCTAGTATCGGTATGGCTCCATACGAGGCTTTGTACGGGAGACCTTGCCGATCACCGTCATATTGGGACGATATCAGCGATCGATCCAGTGAATCACCGATTGTTCTTCAACACTACACTCAGCAAGTGCAGAAGATTCGAGAGCGTCTGAAGGCAGCTCAGGACAGACAGAAGAGTTACGCCGATAAGAGGCGGCGAGAGCTTCAGTTTGATGTAGATGACATGGTTTTTGTGAAAGTATCACCGACGAAGAGCGTCTTTCGTTTCGGGAAGAAAGGAAAGTTGAGTCCTAGATACGTTGGGCCGTTCAGGATCCTTGAGAGGATCGGTGGAGCAGCCTATCGGATTGAGCTACCGCAGCAGTATGCTCAAATTCATAATGTTTTTCACGTGTCGATGCTGAGGAAGTACATTCCGGACCCATCACACGTCATCCGATACGAAGATGTCGAAGTGCAAGAGGACTTAACGGTGGCCGAAAGACCTGTTGAGATCGTGGATCATCGCGATCAAGTTCTGCGTACCAAGACCATTCCGTTGGTTAAGGTACGGTGGCAACACCATGGCATTGAAGAATGCACATGGGAGCCAGAGGCCAACATGAGGGAGAAATACCCTGAGCTTTTTGTGGCCTAGCGTTCGTGATTTCACGGACGAAATCCCTTTTTAGGAGGGAAGGATGTAAGCCCCACTGTTTTTCTGAAGAATTTTAATTGATATATGTACTATTGTTGCGAAATTTCTTGTTTTGGTACGAGCATTTCTCGTAGATCTGGCAATTTTCGTTTTCTGAGGTTCTGAATCGCGTAGATTCGCTCTACGAGGTGGTTCGGGGCAAACCGCGGCGAATCAAATCTCAATACTTGTAGATTTGATTTATACTACATTCATTTGGGTTCGTTCCGAATTTGGAACCTAAACGAGGAAAATTTCTCGTTATTTCATGAAAATTTCAAAAAAAAGGGTATATCGGTAATTATGAGTCATACCGAGGCCTAATTTCGTAGAAATTAGGGAATTAAATACACTTTATTATCACTTAAACCTTAATTCATAAAATTTAATTTAAAAATTTAGTTTTTAGATTAATTTAATCATGTCCATTTAAATATCAATTGAATTGGGTTTTTTTTTATAAAGTAAATTGCAAAATTGACAAAACGTTGAAGTGGGATTTCGAAAATATTTTAAAGGAAGTTGGTTTTGGCAATTATAAGAGGTGGTTGGCATGGGCCCCATCTCAGCCTATGTTATTAAATCAAAAAAAATATTACAAGTCAACTTTTCAAAAAAATTCACCTTTCTAAGGCTTTTTGAAAAGTTTCAAAAAGGGCTAAATTGAGGACTTGATATGGGTTTTCAAAAAAATAAGTGGGCATAGGCCCACGATTTTTTTTGAAAGGGCTGGGGGTAGCCCCTAGCCCATTTAATGGCATTAAAAAAAAAATGAATTTAAAAAAAAAAAATTTGAGAAATCGTTGGATGGTCTTTGAGAGGGGTTGGCTATGAAAAGTCAAAGCCAACCACTCCCCTTGAATCAAGGGGAGTGGTTGGGGGCCAGCCCTTGACCCCCTTTGCTGGAATTAGGGAGGGGATTGAGGAGGATCCTCCATCTCCCCTCCTTTACTCCTCACCCCTCATCTCCCTCAACTCTCTTTTAAGAGGAAAGAAAGGGAAGAGAGAGGGTCGACACTCTCTCCCTTCTCCTCTCTCCCTTCTTCTCTCTCCCTTCTTCACTCTCCAGCAGCTGCTTCAGCTGGGCCAACCCCAGCACAAGGTGAGCCTCACCCCCCCCCCCCCCCCCCCTATGCTTTTCATTTTTTTTCATTTATGTATTGCTTATATTGTTCGGTTTGGGCCTTGGGCCCAACCCACTCCGTTGCACACATGGTGCAGTGGGTTCACGGGTGGGTTAAACCCACAAGGTGATGGGGAAACCTCTGGTTTCCCCATTCTTGTTTGATCCCATCAAAAAAAAAAAGAGAGAAAAAACGTTATTTCTTTCCTCGTTTTTCCGAGTTCTCAGAGTACCCTCCGGTAAAACGAGTGTATCTCCCTGGATACACGTCGAAACAGAGAGTTCTTGGGCATTTCAGAAAGCTCAGACAGGGATATAAAAGTTTGTAGTTGTACACATCGTCTGGTTCGGCTTGCAGAGCCGTTGAAAATCCACATCTCTGTCCGACCATTTTTCCCATCAGCAACCCAGAAACGTCTGGAGTAACGCCAGGTTTTCCGGCGTTATTTTCCGAACCGTATGACCATTTTCGGATCTCCTGGTTGCTGTAGAAAGCTGACGAAACCCTCTACGAGTTTTGTGTTGGACGTTTTGTCCGGGGCAGCCTGTAGACTGCCGGAAACTGGCAGCCTTTCGGCTGCATTTTTTTGATAAACATATAGTTATATATAAAAAAAAATATAAGTATATATATTTTGGGGAGGAGGCTCGTGTTGCGCGGGAAGGGATGCAGCCCTGGTCCGAATCCCTACAAGACTCGAACCAGGGGGCTGTATAGCCCCTTCTTTCTCCTTCTTTGGGTTGCCAAGGGGGGGGCAGCACGGGACTGGGTGCCCTTGGCACCCGGATTTTTGCCCTTGGCGCACCCACTTGGTGGGGGCGCCGGCCAATATATGGCATGGTCTGGACCCACGGTAGGGTCAGACCAGGGGCCACAGACCTTAGGTCTGTGGCTGGTCGTCAGTCCGTGGCCTTGCATGGTCGAGACCATGCAGGCTGGTCAGCACCAACCCGCAGGGTGACAAACACCTTGGGCACACCCTTGGGTGCGGGTGCAGGCTGGTCTGGACTCCTCTAGGAGACCAGCCGAGGGCCTGGGCTCAGCACATGCTCAGTGTGCTGCCCTGCCACTACTTGTCTCGGTAGGGACTGGTCCCACAGGGCCCAGACCCCGCCCCCTTGTCGCACGCCTAGTCGGGAGTTCTGGGCTAGCCGCACCCCACGCGGGTGTCGGCTTAGCCCAGCACCCTGGTCCGAACCCCCTAGGTTCAGACCAGGGTCCCTCCTGTGACCCTAGCTGGGTCTGGTCCTTGTTGGACCAGACCTGCAGGATAGACTTGGCCCAGCCCCTTTGGGCCGAGCATCGCCGAGCCCACTATGGGGCTCCCTTGCATCCTAGCCGGGTGCGGGAGCACCCGGGTGAGCTCGGCACTGGCTTTGACCAGTGCTGCAGCCTAGCAGCACTTGGTCTGCGCATAGGGTGCCGACCAAGGAGGTCGTGGGCACAGTAGCCCGCCAGTGGCAGGCCCCACATGGGCCTTGCCTCTTTTGCCCTTTGGCACCAACACCGACGCCATGCGCTAAGGCACCCGGTAGCCTCGCTACCTTTGGGCAGTCTGGAGGTGGACCTAGGCTCCAGGTCAGTGTTGCTAGCGGATTCAGTACGGGTACACGTGTCACCCATGTCATTCTCGCGAAGGCCCGGTGGCGGCACCCGTCTCTCTCGCCGCCGCCAAGCGAAACTAGTTGGTTAAGATGATGATGTTCATTGTCGTGGCGGTCACATGCTTCACATGCTCATACCCCGCCGACCACCCTGACAGCAAAGTGTTTGTGTCATGACTCATGTCACCGTACACGTTTGCGTGTACTTCTCTTGTTTTCGTCGGACGCTTGCGGCAATTGGCGCTTTGTGCCCTGGTTGCGCGGGCAGAGTGCGACTATACTCTGGCAGCGGCGATGTGATTTCCCATTCGGATGGGACCGTGTTGACCTCGCTCTCGACACACTTGGGTGTCGACTCTGCGATGATCCTGCGCCGATGGCCTCGCCATGCAAGTTTGCCGCAGTGTGAGGGTTGAAATACGCGTATAGGGAAGATACGTATTTCAAGCCCTGGTCACTCCTCGCTCATACAGTGAGCATGGTATATGTATTTGGAGCCTTGTGCCACTTAGAATTTGTAGTCGTGACACTTTACCGATTTCTTGGCGTATTGTTGCTCACGGCACGATACTTGTGCAAGATTATAACTTTGTGGGTTTTCGTGTTTTGCACGTACACGTTGGCACATCTCGCCACGTATGTCACAGGGTTTTTGGTTGTCGGGTTTACATTTGGTTGGTTCCCCTTTCGTATATCGATGGATATACGCTGCACCAGAGGGTGCTTTAGACTCGACGTGTCACACACTTGAAAAGAACTGAAAACACTGCAGGGTTCGACACCTTAAACCTGTTGAGGTTTGGAGACTCGGTTGGAGTCTACGGGCAATGGCCCGGGTTCGTGAGAATGTGCTCACATGTTCGTGTCACCCTAGGCATAAAATAAAATGGTATATTATCGTCTTCACAGGCGGTGTGCTCGTGGTGGCCGTGTGAGGCTGAGCACGTGAATGGGCAGGCCAAGTCCTCGTTTGCGTACCCCGCGGGGACCACGAGGCACGACTACCTCGAGAGGAGGTATGACTTGAAGTTTGAGCCTAAATAAGATAAACCTGTCGCGCCCCATTCACAAATTGGTCACCCAGGGAGAGGGTGAATGGTACAACCCCGAGTGACGTGTCGTTACTACGACTTGATCTTTTGAGGAGCCGATGTGCCCTCGGACCTCCAGTCACTCGAAGTTAGGGAGGTCAAGGTTGCCCTTTACAGGGACCTTTGCTACTGCAGTAGTACGGATTGCAATCCTTTGCCCCTGCGAAAGGTTTCTCCTGGCTGCATGTCGCCCGCAGGTGGTTTTCTCGTTCTGTAGCATCCCCGGTTACCACATTAGAAATTGAATAACAGACGCCGGGTGTATGTCTCACAGAACTCGAGGGTTTTCCTTCGCGTACCCGGAGGAGGTAATAAGAAGAACATAAGGACTAACCAAACAGACTGACTTACTGTAGTTGTTACTCTAGAGCAGTATAGACTTTTGTTTCAGTTGCTACACTCTATTGTTTAGTCCTGTTTCGTTACGCCAGTTGTTGCACTGTTACTTACTGGTAGTTTTATAGTCTTGTGGCACGTGCACTTACCTGTCACACACTTGTACTTTTATGTAAATGTTTCTTACAGTTCCATCATGTTAGTTATAGTCTGGTACTTAGCGCACTTGTAGCTTGCTGCTTACTTTCTGCTTTTCCTGAAAAAAAAAATGATATGCATGGATGGTTTGTCTCACCAGCTCGCAAGAGTATTGACCCCGTTTTATGGGGATGCAGGTGACGAGTAGACGCAGCGCGATGCGACGGCGCACAGCAGGAGCCTTGAGACCCACACTTTGCGGCAGATTCTGGCTTCTTCTGGTTTTGGGGTTCGAGGGGTTGTTCCTCTCCTTTTTGTGAGACTGTTCCTTTTTATACCCAGTCTCCCTTTTGTATCATTGTAAATACGGTGGAAATGAAAAGCACTTTACTTGTTTTGTGGTTTGGTTTCTCACTGTGGCTCGCTCAGACTTGCGGCCTTTTGCTTTACCCCTGTTTTCCTCTTTTACTTCCGCTAGTTGTTTTTCACTCTGTATATCCTTTCAAAAAAAAAATTTGCTCAAAAACCAAAGGTTTTTAATAGGTCGGGGTTTGGGGCATCACATTGGCAGCCTTAGAACTCATATACGCATGATTGAATCACTATGAATTTTTTTTTACTAACTTAGAACTCATATATTCATGATTGAACCACTATGAAATTTTTTTGACAGCCTGAGAACTCATATATGCATGATTGAGTCACTATGAAATCTTTTTTAAAACCTTAGAATGCATATCTGCAAGATTGAATCACTATGAAATTTTTTGACAGCCTTATAACACATATATGCATGATTGAATCTCCATAAAAAAATTTTGACATCTTAGAACACATATCTGTATGATTGAATCACTATGAAATTTTTTTGACAGCCTTAGAACATATATATGCATTATTCAATCACTATGAATTTTTTTTTACAGCCTTAGAACATATATATGCATGATTCAATAACTATGAATTTTTTTTTATAGTCTTAGATCACATATATGCATGATTAAATCACTATGAATTTTTTTTGACACTCTTAGAACATATATATCATTATTGAATCACTCTGCAATTTTTTTGATAGCCTTAGAACATGCATATGCATGATTGAATCACTGTGAAATTTTTTTGACAGCTTTAGAATATGTATATGCATGATTGAATCACTATGAATTTTTTTTGACAAACTTAGAGCACATATATGTGTGATTGAATGACTGAAATTTTTTTGACAACCTTAGAACACATATATCCATGATGGTATCACTATCAAAGTTTTTTTTGACAGCCTTAGAACACATATATTCAAGATTGAATCACTATAAAAAAATTTTGACAGACTTAGAACACATATATGCATGATTGAATTACTATGAAATTTTTTTGACAGACTTAGAACACATATA
Source organism: Nuphar pumila (assembly GCF_984573655.1). Taxonomy (NCBI): domain Eukaryota; kingdom Viridiplantae; phylum Streptophyta; class Magnoliopsida; order Nymphaeales; family Nymphaeaceae; genus Nuphar; species Nuphar pumila. Next base: position 80,320,434 of record NC_143253.1, read on the forward strand.
TCCATGATTGAATCACTATGATTTTTTTTTGACAGCCTTAGAACACAAATATACATGATTGAATCACTATGAAATTTTTTTGACAACATTAGAAAACATATATGCATGATTAAGTCACTATGAAATTTTTTTGACAGCCATAGAACACATCTAGGCATGATAGAATCACTATAAAAAATTTTTTACAGCCTTAGAACACATATATGCAAGATTTAAATTTTTTTAACAGTCTTAGAACTCATATATGCATGATTGAATCACTATAAATTTTTTTTGACAACCTTAGAACATATATCTGCAAGATTGAATTGCTATGAATTTTTTTGACAACCTTAGAACACATATATGCACGATTGAATCACTATGAAATTTTCTTGACAGCCTTAGAACATATATATGCTTTATTGAATCAGTATGAATTTTTTTTCACAGCCTTAGAGCACATATATGCAAGATTGAATCACTATGACTTTTTTTTGACAGCCTTAGAACACATATCTGCATGATTGAATCACTATGAAATTTTTTTGACAGCCTTAGATCACATATATGCATGATTGACTCACTATAAAAAAAATTGACAATAATAGAACAAATATATGCATTATTGAATAACTATAAATTTTTTTTGACAACCTTAGAACACATATCTGCATGATTGAATCATTATGAAATTTTTTTGACTTCCTTACACTACAAGAAACCAGTGGATTAGCGACGACCTAAATCCGTCGCTATTTCGCCGCTAATCTGTCGCTAAACTGTTTAGCGACAAATTAGTGATGGATATCTTCCATCATGATTTTTTCGATGCTAAATGTCGATGAAATATATTTGTGGCCTATTCCGTCGCTAAGTAGCGACGAACTATATATGTCGCCAGTTCCATCGCTACGTTGCGATGGAATAACAAATGCCAACATCCGTCGCAAGGTCATTGTTGCTATACGGTGACTTTGTTTTGTTGATGGATTTATAATCATCGCTAATCTGTCGCTATATTCAACGCTAATATTAATTAGTGACAGATATATCCATCGCTAATCCATCACAAACAAGGAAAAAAATAAAAAAAAAAATATTTGAAAATTAAATATCGAGAAAAAATTTCTTGGGATACAATTTATATTTCCTATACAATTTATATTTCCTGTGAATAAAAAACAAAGTACACATCAAAATACATATAAAAGGAAACTAAAACAATTAATCGATTTACTTTAAAATTTGCAAGTTCTAATTTTTTACAATTCAACATTTACATTTTTGAAACAGAAAGAAGGTAGAACAAATTCAACACATGAATCTAATCATCGCCAAGATTTTGTGTGTCCTCTTGTTCATTGTCTTGCTCTGTCTCTTCAGCTCCACTATCTTGATTATCGCCAGGAACCTACACAAGAAAAGAAAGGTCAGTATTGATAAACAAAATATATTGAAATAAATTCTACTCTATATGTGATTCTATCATCTTCATATATGTTCCAAGGCAGTAAAAAAACTGTATATGGGATTCTATCATGCTCATATGTGTTCTAAGGCAGTACAAAAACTGTATATGTGAGTCTATCATGCTTATATGTGTTCTTAAGGCAGTAAAAAAAACTTATATGTGATTCAATCATGCTCATATGTTCTCTACGGCAGTCAAAAAAATGTATATGTGATTCTACCATGCTGATATGTGTTCTAAGGCAGTAAAAAAACTTTATATATGATTCAATCATGTTCATATGTGTTCTATGGCAGTAAAAAAACTGAATATGTGATTCTATCATGCTCATATGTGTTCTTAAGGTAGTAAAAAAACTTATATGTGATTCAATCATGCTCATATATGCTCTAAGGCAGTCAAAAAAACTGTATATGTGATTCTATCATGCTCATATGTGCACTAAGGCAGTCAAAAAACTTTATATGTGATTCTATCATGCTCATATGTGTTCTAAGGCAAACAAAAAACTATATATGTGATTATATCATGCTCATATGTATTCTAAGGCAGTCAAAAAAACTCTATATGTGATTCTACCATACTCATATGTGTTCTAAGGCAGTAAAAAAACTTTATATGTGATTCTATCATGCTCATATGTGTTCTAAGGCAGGCAAAAAACTGTATATGTGATTATATCATGCTCATATGTGTTATAAGGCAGTCAAAAAAATTGTATATGTGATTCTATCATGCTCATGTGTGCTCTAAGGCAGTCAAAAAACTTTATATGTGATTCTATCATGCTCATATGTGTTTTAAGGCAGACAAAAATTATATATGTGATTATATCATGCTCATATGTGTTCTAAGGCAGTCAAAAAAACTCTATATGTGATTCTACCATGCTCATATGTGTTCTAAGGCAGTAACAAAACTTTATATGTGTTTCTATCATGCTCATATGTGTTCTAAGGCAAAAAACTGTATATGTGATTATATCATGCTCATATATGTTGTAAGGCAGTAAAAAAACTATATATGTGATTCTATCATGCTCATATGTGCTCTAAGGCAGTAAAAAAACTTTATATGTGATTCTATCATGCTCATATGTGTTCTAAGGCAGACAAAAAACTATATATGTGATTATATCATGCTCATATTTGTTCTAAGGCAGTCTAAAAAACACTATATGTGATTCTATCATGCTCATATGTGCTCTAAGGCAGTCAAAAAATTGTATATGTGATTCTATCATGCGCATATGTGTTCTAAGGCATGCAAAAAACTGTATATGTGATTATATCATGCTCATATGTGCTCTAAGGTAGTCAAAAAAACTATATATGTGATTCTATCATACTCATTTGTGTTCTAAAGCAGTCAAAAAACTGTATATGTGATTTTATCATACTCATATGTGCTCTAAGGCAGTCAAAAAAATGTATATGTGATTCTATCATGCTCATATATGTTCTAAAGCAGGCAAAAAAATGTATATGTGATTCTACCATGCTTATATGTGTTCTAAGGCAGTTAAAAAACTTTATATGTGATTCAATCATGCTTATATGTATTCTAAAGGGAGTAAAAAAATTATTTTTGTGATTCTATCATGCTCATATATGTTCAAAGGCAGTAAAAAAATTGTATATGTGATTCTATCATGCTCATATGTGTTCTAAGGTAGTAAAAAAATAGTATATGTGATTCTATCATGCTCATATGTATTCAAAGGCAGTAAAAATATTATACTGAAATATTATATAAAAGGTTAGTATTGATAAACAAAATATACTGAAATAAATTATATCCAATGCACCTAAGGTAAGGCAATCAAAGTTATATGAAGTCTAACAACATGTAATATATCACATGAAAGTCTCATGTCTGAGAGGCACCTGCAATCGAAGTTTCCTTGTTCTGCAAAAAACTGTTGAACTCATCTCGAAGAACATCGGCAATTGTTTCATGGAAGTAGTCACGCATTGTGTCCTTAACGATCTAGCGTACATCATCACCGAAAAAATAGGATGCTTGGAGCTGATGTCGACGAGAGAAGTGTGTGAGCCGTGACTAGAGGAAGCAACAACTGGCGAGGTGTTCATATTACTCCCAAACCCAAACATACGACCCTTTTTTGGTTCACATGCTGCAGTCACCCATGCTGCAGGATCAAATGATGGATGCTGAGTAGATTCATCGCTATATCGCTCTACCATTTATTGCTCATATGCCTCCTACAAAGTAATGTTTACAGTATGCATTAATAATTAAGAATTACAATGTTTATGATAACTTGTATATTACAATGATTATTAATGCAATACATACATACCGTTGTCATTCTCACCTTCTCTTATATGAACTCTCCCGTGGTCTTACGTTTATGTGTTTCAACAAACACATCCTTGTATGGCACAATGCCTCCTTTTTCTGCTTCTTGTGAAGTGAAATGATAAAAGATTTAGTTAACAGGTTTGCAACAATACTTATAAAATTGACAATATATATATATTGATGAGTTACCATTTTCTTCAGGTGGCTCCCAAAAGTCCGTGATCCACCTCTGTGTAGATGGGCTTCAGGCATTTTCGTTCGATTTTGTGCAGCCTTCGCTGAGCGATTTCGAAATGCATCCCCGCCCACTTGTCGCACATTTCCTCCCAATAATCTCTCATGAGAGTAATAGGGTCATGGCCCTTCCACTGTAGTGGATCATCTATTCCGCCAGATGTTTTTTTTCCTGCAGTCTTCATATTGTGCATCATGTCTGCAAATCGATTGGCAGCCCACCTTTTGCCACACCTTGCTTGCATCATGTTCCTCCATCGTAGTCGTGAAGTGATTCGAAGCCTATATATATTTTCAGAAAGTTAGTAGAAATGACTATAACAAAAAATTAAATATGAAACACATTAACTATGACAAACAACTATATATCGTGAATGAGGATCACAATCTATCTATCACCTCTTTTGGATACTCTTTCCATTGAGCGACCGGTCCTGTTAGATGTTGAAGAACCAAATTCCTAATATTGTGTACTACTTCTTGTGGCTCAAACCTCGTGCTGCACATGAATTGGTATACAATAAATATCAATATACAATATTTATAAGATATGCAATAAGTGAAAACGAAATACTTACGGTCGATTATCGATATACACTATTCGAATGAGTCTTCTTGTGCCAGACTGAGAAGACTTTGCATCCTGTGTTGGCTTCTGACTTGTATGATCAACTGGAGTAAGTGGGTCATGTACAGGCGAAACATCATCTATAAAAAAATACGTTAGAAATTCTCAGAATGCACATTTCAACTAATCAAGCATCCAATTAGTTAAATGATATACCTATCAAAGGAGCCCGTGAAGATGAAGGTTGATCCTGGCTACTACTAGATAAACGACCTCTGTAAGCTCCACGAACCATATTCTAACAAATAAAAAATGTCATGCAATACATTCAAATTGTTTTAAATCATTCACATCAATGCAATATATTTCAATACATTCAAATAATTCAAATCAAGTATTGCAATACATTCAAATCATTCAAATCATTGGAATACCTGTAAATCATTCACATCAAGTATTGCAATACATTCAAATCATTCACATCAAGTATTGCAATACATTCAAATAATTCAAATCATTCACATAAAGTATTGCAATACATGTACCTGCAGCAAACACACTCCAATATCCCGCTAACTACTACCATGCCTAGCATGGAATCCGTACTCCAAAAATAAGAACACTTCTATTCTCATACATTAAAATCATGCACAACATGATCTCCAAACTCCAACAAAGCAGTCTTAGATATCAACAACTAAGTGAGTATGTAAACAATAAAGTGTTGCATCCAATAAATTAAATAACATGAGATGCACTTGCATCACTTATTCACCACGGGTATTTACCCGATTTGCATTGTTTTTGTCACTTACTTACCATGAGTGGCGGGGCACAAGCGGGATCCATTGAGAAATCTGCAAGAGACACTGTGTTAAAATGAAGTCACCCTCTACCGAAAAAAAAAATTAGAATAAATATCGAAGTCGGACGGGATTCTGGTGAGGTGGAACGCCTCCCGGGCATCGACCACCTCTCCGTTCAGCCCGACCGCCCTCGAGTTCGGTCGGCCAGTCAGTAGGCCAACGATGTACGATAGCAGCACGAGGTCTCTAGAGGCAGTGATCATCCCCCGGACCGACAGGCACAAAGTGATACCGTGGTTCATAAACCCGATGATCGTCGGGCGCCACCCAGCCTATCGCCCCCCTGCCGAAAAAAAAAAACGAGGCAGGGTCGCCCCCCTCCCCCTTGCCAGAAAACCAGGGGGGATGATCCCTTGCCCCAATAAAAAAATTAGGCAGGGGGGCGACCCCCTGCAAGAAAAAACAAACGAGGGCAACCCCCTGTCGGAAAAGCAGGGGGGTGACCCTACCCAAATAAAAAAATGAGGTAGGGGGAAGATCTTCTGTCCAAAAAAAAACTAGGCAGGGGGTCGCCCCCCCTGCCAGAAAAAAAAAGTGGCAGGGGGGCGACCCTCTGCCGGAAAAGCATGGGGGCGACCCCCTGCCCGAATAAAACAACGAGGTAGGGGGGTCGCCCCCCTACGAGAAAAAACAAAATGCGACAGAGGGTTGCCCCCCCCCCCCCCCTCTGTCGAAAAAAACAAATGAGGCAGGCGGGCGACCCCCTGCTCGAATAAAACAACAAGGCAGGGGGGTCGCCCCCCTGCCGAAAAAAAAGTGGCAGAGGGGCGACCCCCTGCTCGAATAAAACAACGAGGCAGGGGGTCGCCTCTGTGACGCCCCAAACCCCGACCTTGTAAAAACCTTTGGTTTTTGAGGAATTTTTTTTTGAAGGATATACAGAGTGAAAAACAACTAGGGGAAGTAAAGGAGGGAAACAGGGGTAAGGCAAGGGTCGCAAGTCTGAGCGAGGAACAGTGAGAAAACCAAACCACAGTAGACAAGTAAAGTATTCTTTATTTCCACAATAGTTACAATGATACAAAAATGAGACTGGGTACAAAAAGGGACAGTCTCACAAAAAGGAGAGGTACACCCCTCAAAACCCCAAAACCAGTAGAAGCCAGAATCTGCTGCAAAGTGTGGGTCTCAAGGCTCCTGTTGTGCGCCGTCGCATCGCGCTGCGTCTACTTGTCACCTGCATCCCCATAAAACGGGGTCAGTACTCTTGCGAGTTGGTGAGACAAACCATCCATATATTATCATTTTTAAGGAAAAACAGAAAGTAAGCAACAAGCTACAAGTGTGCTAAGTACTAGACTATAACTATCATGATGGAACAGTTAGAAGCATTTGAAATAAACGTACCAGTGCGTGTCAAGTAGGTGCACGTGCCACAAGACTGTAAAACTACAAATAAGTAACAGTGCAATCACTAAAGTAACAAAGCAGAACTGAACAACAGGAAGTAGCAGCTAAAGTAACCGAGTAGGAACTAACCAACAAAAGTAGTCACTGAACACAAGTACATACGGCTCTGGAGTAACAACTATTGTAAGTCAGTGTGATTGGTTAGTCCTTATGTTCATCTTTTTACCTCCTTCGGGTACGCGAAGGAAAACCCTCGAGTTCTGTGAGACATGCACCCGGCGTCTGTTATTCAATTTCTAATGTGGTAACCGGGGATGCTACAGAACAAGAAAACCACCTGCGGGCGACACGCAGCCAGGAGAGACCTTTCGCAGGGGTAAAGGATTGCAATCCGTACTACTGAAGTAGTAAAGGTCCCTGCAGAGGGTACCTTGACCTCCCTAACTCCGAGTGACTGGAGGTCAGAGGGCACATCGGCTCCTCTAAAGAACAAGTCGTAGTAATGACATGTCACACGGGGCTGTACCATTCACCCTCTCCCTGGGTGACCAAATTGTGAATGGGGCGCGACACGTTTATCCTATTTAGGCTCATACCTTCTCTCGAGGTAGTCGTACCTCGTGGTCCCCGCGGGGTACGCAAACGAGGACTTGGCCTGCCCATTCACGTGCTCAGCCTCACAAGGCCACCACGAGCACACCGCCTGTGAGGGAGATAATATACCATTTTATTCCATGCCTAGGGTGACACTAACATGTGAGCACATTCTCACGAACCCGGGCTATTGCCCGCAGACTCCAACCGAGTCTCCAAACCTCAACAGGGCAAAAGTGTCAACCCCTACGATAATTCGAGTACCTTTTCAAGTGTATGCCATGCAAAGCGCACCTCTGGTGCAGTGTATATCTATCGATATATGAGAGGGGTCCAAACACGAAGATGCTCGACAAGTGAGCTGGTGATGTAAGTGTCCGAACGTGCCAACTTGCTCTCACGAGACGGGACAACCCGCATAGGTGCAAGTTCGTCAAACCACATGCGTACCATTTTAACACGACAACTCTCGTCTAGCGAGACCATCCACCAAGGGTCCTCGCGAGTCCCACACTCACAAGTGTCACAGGAAGAGAAATCAATATTATCCCATGCTAATGGGAATAACATTGGCATAACCAAAAGTGGGGTCCGCACGCCTGGGGCACGAAAGTGACCGCAACCCTAAAGGTCCGTAGAATCGAACAACCTTATGCGAGCGTGAGTCGCAACACCGCTTGCAACCCATCCGCACTACCTCCCTTACGGGGCCGCGGGGTATGAGCAATAGAACCCTCCAACCGAGAAATATGTTGCTAGCGAGAGCCGCACTCCGCCTAAGGCTCGACATGCCCTACGGAAGGGAAACTGCCGCCACGGATGAATTCCCAGGGAACTCAAAAGGATTGCACCAACCTTGTTGCTACCCAAGGGGGGGGGGGGGGTCAAACCCCGAATCAGAGCACTCCAAGGGACTGCCCAACAAGGTAACACGGTTACCGGGTGCCTTTGCACCCGGTGCCGCTGTGGCGCCAACTCGGGAACCTAAAACCTGATGGGGGGGGGGGCTGTCCAAGTGGCTAGGCCACGGGGGCTCTGCCACCCTTGATCCCCACTCAGCAACTGGCCCAGTGGGGCTGACAGCCATACTGGCCTCAGCCCGCACGCGCCAACCCGGTGGTGCCAGCACCCGGCTAAGCCTAAAGCGCCCACAAGGGTGCTAGGCTTAGCCTAGGGCCCTACGGGCCAACCGAGACATCAAGTGAGGTTTGGCCCGCTCATGACCAGACCTAGCTGGGTCATGAAAAACCCGTGGTCTGAACCCAGCTGTGGGTTCGGACCAGGGTGTTGGGCCTTAGCCCACACCCAAAGTGGTGCGGCTAACCCAGCCGCCCGGTTGGGTGATCCAAGCCAAAGGCTCTGGCCTGGACCCGATTGGTCCAGGCCCGGCCAACTAAAAAGGGGGTAGGGGACCTAGCTGAGGTGCCCCACAGGCACCCCTGGTCTGACCCGAGGGTGGGTCCTGACCAAAGCACCCAACGGGTGCACGCCAGCCCGCAGTGGGCACCAAGGAGGGACCAAGGTGGGGCGCCCACCCGGGGTAAGTGGCGTCAACCCAGGGTGGCGGTCTGGACCACTGAAGGTCCAGACCCAGCCTAACTACCCCAGCAACCGAAGTTGCTGGGGGCAGGCCACGCTTGGTCTGACCCAGCCAAGGGTCCAGACCAGGCCCACAATGGGCTAGCGCACCACTAAGTGGTGCGCCTAGCACCATGCCCTGGGTGCACTAAGCACCCGGCTCTAGGCTGCGCCGCAGCCAACCACACCCAGAAGAGGGGGGGTCAGCCACGTGCTACAGACCTTGGGTCTGTAGCATCTGGCGCAACCCAGCCAGGGGCTGAGCCAGGTCGCACCTACCTGGTGCGCCCACTAAGTGGGTGCGCCAAGGAGGTGGCCCGGGTCCCACGCGCACCGGGCCATCGGCATGCCAATAGGCATCAGCCAGGGGCATACCAAAAAAAAGAAGGGGCCCATACAGACCCCTGGTTCGAGCCAAGTGGTGGCTCGACCCAGGGCTGTAGCCCTTGACCCTGCAGATCAGACCCCAAACCAAGACCCCCGGGTGCTAAGGCACCCGGGTGGTGCGTGTGCACCAACCAAGGAAAGAAAGGGGGGGGGGAGTTCACCCATGGTGGGCTCGCCCCTGGGTGGGTTCACCCCGGGTAGGTCTGGGTCCAGGGTGGCCCAGACCACCCAAGCCAACCGCTGGCTGCAACACTAGCTGCAGTCAACCCATCCAAAAGGAGGAGCCGGACTGACCAACTTGGGGTCAGTCCGGGGCTCATCCCAGGGCCTGCAACGGCCCAGCCCACCACTTGTGGGCTCAACCAGGCCACCAAACGGCCTGGGCTGGGCGTACAAGCGTCCAGCTATGGACCTTGCCCAGCACCAGCCCCAAGGGAAGTTCAACCACAATGAACAAGAAAAAAAAAGAAAAACGAGCAAGCTTACACCCTTCTTTTTTTTTTTGACAAAAGCTAAAATGAAAACAAGGGAAGGAGGGCTCACCTTGTGCTAGGTTGGCCCAGCTGGACAGCAGCTCCAAGAGGAATGGAGGAAGTGTAGATGAGGAAGAAGGAGAAGAGTGGAAGGAGAGAGAGAGAAGTAGGAGAAGGGAGAAAGAAGGGAGCATCGACCCTCCCCCTCTTCCCTTACTTTGTGAAAAAAGAGGGAGGGGGAAGATGGATGGTGGGGAGTGAAGGAGGGGAGATGTGTGGTCTCCCCCTCCCACGCCCCACCCTACTCTAAAACCCTAAGGGGGGGGGGGGGTCTAAGGTACCATGTACCTTCCAACCACTCACCTTTATCAAAGGGGAGTGGTTGGCCTTGACCTTTCAAGGTCAAGGTCAAAGCCTCCCACCAAAAATCGCCCACCCCTTTTTTTTTATATATATATATATTTTTTTTGAAAAACCTTGTAGGGGCTACCCCCTAAGGGGGCGCCCAGCCTACTCCCAAAAACGTGGGCTGAGCCCACCCACTTTTAAAAATGCCTTTTTAAGGCTTTCATTTGAAGATTTTCCAACTTTTAAAAATCTCCATTTTGAAAAGTGGTTTTTTGTAAATATGCCTTTTTATAAGCCTTTAAAAGGAGACATGGGCTGAGGTGGAGCTCATGTCAACTTCTCTAAATTCACAAACCTACCCCTTGTAAAACATTTTTCAAAAACCCTCTACTAGGTTTTGAGGATTTTGCAATTTACCTCTTTTCTTTCCTTTTGTAAAATCTCAAAAAGTATTTAAGAAAAGAACCATTCTAAACCAATTTAAAACTCAAGATTTTAAATTATATTTTGTAAATTAAGGTTTAAGCTTTCATAAAGTATATTTAACTTCTCAATTACGGCAAAATTGGGCCTCGGTATGACTCATAATTACCGATATACCCCCATCTCGCCAAAATCCATGGAATAACGAGATATTGCTCTCGTTTAAACCCCAAATCCGGGGCGAACTCATGTGAACACAATATACACATAATCTATAGATATTGAGGTTGGATCCGTCGCGGTTTGCCCCGAATCGCCTCGTAGAGCAAAACCACACGATTCAAAACCTCAGAAAGCGATAATTGCTAAAATTGCGAGTATTGCCCGTGCCTAAACAAGAATTTCTCAACAAGTAGAAATATTTCATTTAAAATTCTTCAGAAAAATAGTGGGGGTTACATCCTTCCCTCCTAAAAAGGGATTTCGTCCGCGAAATCACGAACGCTAGGCCACAAAAAGGTCAGGGTATTTCTCCCTCATACTGGCCTCTGACTCCCATGTGCATTCTTCGATGCCATGTGTTGCCACCGTACCTTAACCAATGGAATGGTCTTGGTACGCAGAACTTGGTCGCGACGATCGACGATCTCAACAGGTCTCTCAGCCACCGTTAAGTCCTCTTGTACTTCAACATCTTCGTATCGGATGACGTGTGATGGGTCCGGAATGTACTTCCTCAGCATCGACACGTGAAAAACGTTATGAATTTGAGCATACTGCTGCGGTAGCTCAATCCGATAGGCTGCTCCACCGATCCTTTCAAGGATCCTGAACGGCCCAATCTATCTAGGACTCAATTTTTCTTTCTTTCCGAAACGAAAGACGCTCTTCGTCGGGGATACTTTCACAAAAACCAAGTCATCGACATCAAACTGTAGCTCTCGCCGCCTCTTATCGGCGTAACTCTTCTGTCTGTCCTGGGCTGCCTTTAGACATTCTCGGATCTTCTGCACTTGCTGAGTGTAGTGCTGGAGAACAATCGGTGATTCACTGGATCGATCGCTGATATCGTCCCAATATGACGGTGATCGGCAAGGTCTCCCGTACAAAGCCTCGTACGGAGCCATACCGATACTAGCGTGATAACTATTGTTGTAGGCAAACTCGACCAAACATAAGTGTGAATCCCAATCACCTTTCCAGTCGAGCATACAAGCCCGCAACATATCCTCTAATGTCTGTATTGTCCTCTCTGACTGGCCATTAGTCTGAGAGTGAAAAGCAGTACTGAACTTCAGCTTCGTTCCCAAAGCTGACTGCAACTGTCCCCACAGTCGCGACGTGAATCTGGGATCACGATCCGAAATAATAGACGTAGGTACACCATGTAACCGTACAATCTCTCGGATATACAAGTCTGCTAAGCTCTCAAGCGGCTGACTGATCCGGATAGGTAGGAAGTGAGCAGACTTGGTGAGTCTGTCCACAATCACCCATATCGCATCGTGCTTTCGCCTAGTTCGCGGTAAACCTACCACGAAATCCATCGTGATATCCTCCCATTTCCACTGAGGAATCTCAATCCTCTGCATGGAACCACCGGGACGTTGGTGCTCGATCTTGATTTGCTGACAAGTCAAACACCTCGAAACATACGCTGCGACTTCAGGCTTCATCCCGTTCCACCAATACTTTCGCTGAAGGTCCTTAAACATCTTAGTACCACCAGGATGGATGGTGTACTTTGACAGATGTGCCTCATCAAGAATCTCCTTTCTCAACTCAGGGTCATTCGGCACCCAAAGTCGATCCTTCATGCGGATACGACCGTCGTCATCTATGCGAAAGACTGAGCCCTCTTCATGAGCTCGGTCCACAAACCTCTGATATTGAGCACTCTGCTTCTGTGCTCCAATAACCTTGGGCAAGAATTGTGATCGAATGGCCAACCCAGACAATCTGATCGTTCCGCCTCCGATCGCGAATGGCTTCCAAGCCACGAAATCTTCGATCAATTTCTGGCTCCACACAAGACTAGCCAGAACACTGCTCGCTTTTGAGGATATGGTGCCTTACCAGGGTGGTAAGACAACGTAAACTCATAATCCTTGATAAACTCGAGCCAACGACGTTGTCTCATATTCAACTCCTTTTGGGAAATTAAGTACTTGAGACTCTTGTGGTCAGAGAAGACCTCGAACGTATCTCCATACAAATAGTGTCGCCAGGACTTCAAGGCGAACACCATAGCTGCTAACTCCAAATCATGAGTCGGATAATTCCTCTCGTGAATCTTCAGCTGCCGCGAAGCATACACAATAACACGACCGTGCTGCATGAGCACGCATCCCAGTCCGGTACCCGAGGCGTCTGTGTACACCACAAAACCGCCTCGACCAGAAGGTAAAGCTAATACCGGAGAGGTAGTCAGCTTCGTCTTCAGGATCTAAAAACTCTCTTCGCAAGAGTTAGTTCATTCAAACTTGACTCCCTTACGCAGAAGCTTCGTCAAAGGAAGCGCGATCCTGGAAAAGTCCTGTATAAAACGCCGGTAATATCCAGCTAACCCGAGAAAGCTACGGATATCTGTGACAGACTGAGGCTGCTTCCAGTCCAACACTGCTTTGACCTTTGCTGGATCAACTGACACACCATCACTGGATATCACATGACCCAAAAACATGACGCGTCGAAGCCAAAACTCGCACTTAGAGAACTTGGCGAACAAATTGTGCTCCCGAAGTACTCCCAACACAATACGCAGATGCTCTCGGTGTTGCTCAGGGGTCTCTGAGTAGATCAAGATATCATCAATGAATACGATCACGAACGTATCCACGAACGGACGGAAAATGTGATTCATCAAGTCCATGAATGCTGCTGGTGCATTTGTGAGCCCAAAAGGCATCACTACAAACTCATACAATCCGTACCTAGTTCGAAAAGCCGTCTTCGAGACATCTTCTTCTCTGATTCGGAGTTGATGATAACCTGATCTGAGGTCGATCTTCGAGAATATCTTCGCTCTCTGCAACTGATCAAAGAGGTCTTCTATTCTCGGCAGCAGATATTTATTCTTAATCGTCGCTTGGTTGAGCATTCTGTAGTCAATGCATAACCTCAGGGATCCGTCTTTCTTCTTCACGAACAAAACAGGTGCACCCCACGGCGATGCACTGTTTCTGATAAACCCTTGCTCCATCAACTCTTCCAACTGATGCTTCAGTTCCTCGAGTTCTGCCGGAGCCATACGATATGGTGCCTTTGAGATCAGAGTCGTTCCAGGTAACAACTCAATACAAAACTCGATCTCACGCTTCGGAGGTAATCCAGGCAGTTCCTTAGGAAACACATCGGGGAACTCCCGAACTACCTCAAGATCCTCGATAGGGGTTAGCACCGATTCAACCGGGTTGATACTGACCAAGAAAGCAGTACCCCCATTCCGCAGATATTTCTGAACCTTAAATGACGAAATTATACGACTGTCTCGAATAGGTCGAGCAAGGCTGATCTCCAAAACTGGACGATCAGGAGGATACAAAACCACCTTGCCTTCTCTGCATAGAACTTGAGCATGATACTCAAATAACCAATCCATGCAGAGAATGACATCAAACTCTGTCATATCTAGCAGGATCAAGTCAGCTGGCAAGTCCTGACTTGCCACTGACACATCTACGCTCGGAATGTACAAAGTACATAAAGACTGATCACCAGTCGGCATATGAACTTCCAACAGATAATTCAACAATACAGCAGACATAGGCAAGGAACTAGCAAATCTCGAAGCTATGAAAGAATGCGAAGCACCACAGTCAAACAAGGTAAAAGTTGCATGACCAACGACTGGAATAGTACCTTTGACCAACTCTCCCTTGGTCACTTGCTCAATAGTGGCTGCGTGTGCACGCCCTGCCACCGTCTTCTGGTTACCCGTCTTCTGCTGGGAAGATTGCTGCAGCGGATACATCTGCAGCTGCTGCGGCTGCGGCTGCTGCTGAGGAAGTTGCTGAGGCGCTCGCTGCGATGTTCCTCGCGTGTTCCTCCTTAGATCGTCGGACTGCTTCTTCCGACAATCCTTAATGTAGTGGCCCATCTTGCCACAGTAGATGCATCCTCCAAGGTCCCGTGGACACGGTCGGTCAGGATGATCCATCCGACATTTTGGGCAACCTGATGTTGCCACCACCTGTCTCTGTTGTTGCTGCTGCTGGGGCTGACGATTCTGTCGTTGCCGATTGTTGTGATTCCTCTTTGCTGGCGGGGCAGACTTCTTTCCATCTGAATTCTGTTGGAATGAACGCTTCTTAGGCCAACTCTTTTGGCCTTGCTGCTGGTTACCCTTGAACTGTGGAGTCTTCTGGGAGTCAGTCCACTCTTGCTCCAGAAGTGTAGCCGTCTCCAAGGCTTCCTCAAGAGTCGAGGGAGCACGTGTGAACACTCTCACGCGCAAGGCTAACTTCAGTCTATGAGCAATCTTCATCGCTCGTTCCTTCTCGGTCACGTACACATGTGGACAGAAGCGCTCCAGGATTCTGAACTTCGTGATGTAGTCTGCCAAGGTAGAGCTCCCCTGCTGAAGGTCGAGGAACTCCTGCATCTTACGACTGCGCTCGTGGGTCGGAAAATAGGCCGCGTAGAAGACCTCCACGAACTGCTCCCACGTAACTGGTCCACCTCCAAACTTGACATCCCAGGTGGTCGCCCACCACCTTTCGGCATCCTTCCGAAGCCGATATGAGCCAAAGTCGACTTTCCTGTCATCACTGACCTGCAGCACACGGAAGATCCGCTCGATCTCTCGTATCCAATCCTCGGCTGCCTCGGGTGTAGACTTTCCATCAAAGGAGGGAGGGTTCATAGCCATGAACTGCTTATAGGGCACGGCTGTCGCTGGAACTGGAGAGGGAGTAAGAACCGGGGTCTCTCGCTCCTGAGAGGTCCGCATGTTCTCTCCCATAGCACGCATGGCCTCAGCCTGCCTGCCCACAACCTCAGCTAGGTTGCTCACAGTGTCCATGATACGATCACAATGCTCGTGCCAAGCCATCTTATGCAAAAAGAAGATATGTGTAAGCGATAAGACAAGTCAAAGCATAACTTCATTACTTAAAAAGCATATGTATACATATCATCAGTACAAGCCAAAATTACCCTTTTTAACAGGGTTACAATACATAAACCTCCGCAGCAAAAGCAAAAACAAAGCAAGTCTACAAAATGAACACTGACACAGTGTTCCAACCACACATGTTCTCATGTGAACAAACACAATCACCGCTGCCTACGAGTGTAGTAGTTGCGGTAGGTGTTCCGATTTCCGTATCGCCTCTGCATCGGACGAGGAGGAGAAGCAGGTGTGTACTCAGGAGGACTCACTGCCTGAGACCCCGGAGGTGAAGCTGGCGTGTACTCGGGAGAAACAGAGCGCGAGTACGAAGCTGGCGTGTACTCGGGAGAAACTGGTGCAACCGGTGCATCTCCCACTGGGTCAACTGCTGACTGTGCCTGACCGTCCTCAGGAGCCTCATTCTCCTCGGTCTCAGCGTTACCCATTATGAGTTCGTCGCCCAACTTGCGCTGACACTCGATCTCTATATGCCCCCTAAAGCCACAGTAGGGGCATATGCTCAAGGCACGAGGACAAATCTGTCCTGTGTGATACTTGTCACATCTCCCACAAGGAGGTGCCGGATGTGCAAGTATCCGGGCACTCCGCTTGATTTGCTGAACCGCTTGATCGAGGGCCTTCGTGCCTCGAATCAAATCGATAATAGCTCCGAGCATTCACTCATTTCTCGAATCAGCAGGCATCTAACAGGTTATGCAACAAGCCAAGCATGCAAAGCTAAATACAACAGAAATCACTAAGAAACAATGAAAGTAATAATTCAAAATATACTTACAGTGCGATGAACGTTGCACGCAGAAGTCTTGGACCACACTTATAAACCTGCAGCGCTGATACCAAACTCTGTGGTGCCCCAAACCCTGACCTTGTAAAAACCTTTGGTTTTTGAGGAAAAAATTTTTTTTGAAGGATACACAGAGTGAAAAACAACTAGCGGAAGTAAAGGAGGGAAACAGGGGTAAGGCATGGGTCGCAAGTCTGAGCGAGCCACAGTGAGAAAACCAAACCACAGTAGACAAGTAAAGTATTCTTTATTTCCACAATAGTTACAATGATACAAAAATGAGACTGGGTACAAAAAGGGACAGTCTCACAAAAAGGAGAGGTACACCCCTCAAAACCCCAAAACCAGTAGAAGCCAGAATCTGCTGCAAAGTGTGGGTCTCAAGGCTCATGCTGTGCGCCGTCGCATCGCGCTGCGTCTACTCGTCACCTGCATCCCCATAAAACGGGGTCAGTACTCTTGCGAGTTGGTGAGACAAACCATCCATATATTATCATTTTTAAGGAAAAACAGAAAGTAAGCAACAAGCTATAAGTGTGCTAAGTACTAGACTATAACTATCATGATGGAACAGTTAGAAGCATTTGAAATAAACGTGCCAGTGCGTGTCAAGTAGGTGCACGTGCCACAAGACTGTAAAACTACAAATAAGTAACAGTGCAGTCACTAAAGTAACAAAGCAGAACTGAACAACAGGAAGTAGCAGCTAAAGTAACCGAGTAGGAACTAACCAACAAAAGTAGTCACTGAACACAAGTACATACGGCTCTAGAGTAACAACTACTGTAAGTCAGTGTGATTGGTTAGTCCTTATGTTCATCTTTTTACCTCCTTCGGATACGCGAAGGAAAACCCTCGAGTTCTGTGAGACATGCACCCGACGTCTGTTATTCAATTTCTAATGTGGTAACCGGGGATGCTACAGAACGAGAAAACCACCTGCGGGCGACACGCAGCCAGGAGAGACCTTTCGCAGGGGTAAAGGATTGCAATCCGTACAACTGCAGTAGTAAAGGTCCCTGCAGAGGGTACCTTGACCTCCCTAACTCCGAGTGACTGGAGGTCAGAGGGCACATCGGCTCCTCTAAAGAACAAGTCGTAGTAATGACACGTCACTCGAGGCTGTACCATTCACCCTCTCCCTGGGTGACCAAATTGTGAATGGGGCGCGGCAGGTTTATCTTATTTAGGCTCATACTTTAAGTCATACCTTCTCTCGAGGTAGTCGTACCTCGTGGTCCCCGCGGGGTACGCAAACGAGGACTTGGCTTGCCCATTCACGTGCTCAGCCTCACACGGCCACCACGAGCACACCGCTTGTGAGGGCAATAATATACCATTTTATTCCATGCCTAGGGTGACACGAACATGTGAGCACATTCTCATGAACCCGGGCTATTGCCCGCAGACTCCAACCGAGTCTCCAAACCTCAACAGGGCAAAAGTGTCAACCCCTACGATAATTCGAGTACCTTTTCAAGTGTATGCCATGCAAAGCGCACCTCTGGTGCAGTGTATATCTATCGATATACGAGAGGGGTCCAAACACGACGATGCTCGACAAGTGAGCTGGTGATGTAAGTGTTCGAACGTGCCAACTTGCTCTCATGAGACGGGACAACCCGCATTGGTGCAAGTTCGTCAAACCACACGCGTACCATTTTAACGCGACAACTCTCGTGTAGCGAGGCCATCCAACAGGGGTCCGCGCGAGTCCCACACTCACAAGTGTCAGGGGAAGAGAAATCAATATTATCCCATGCTAATGGGAATAACATTGGCATAACCAAAAGTGGGGTCCGCACGCCTGGGGCACAAAAGTGACCGCAACCCTAAAGGTCCGTAGAATCGGAGAACCTTATGCGAGCGTGAGTCGCAACACCGCTTGCAACCCATCCGCACTACCTCCCTTACGGGGCCGCGGGGTATGAGCAATAGAAGCCTCCCACCGAGACATATGTTGCTAGCTAGAGCCGCACTCCGCCTAAGGCTCGACATGCCCTACGGAACGGAAGGGAAACTGCCGCCACGGATGAATTCCCAGGGAACTCCAAAGGGTTGCACCAACCTTGTTGCTACCCAAGGGGGGGGGGGGCTGTCCAAGTGGCTAGGCCACGAGGGCCCTGCCACCCTTGATCCCCACCCAGCAACTGGCCCAGTGGGGCTGACAGCCATACTGGCCTCAGCCCGCACGCGCCAACCCGGTGGTGCCAGCACCCGACTAAGCCTAAAGCGCCCACAAGGGTGCTAGGCTTAGCCTAGGGCCCTACGGGCCAACCGAGACCTCAAGTGAGGTCCGGCCCGCTCATGACCAGACCTAGCTGGGTCATGAAAAACCCCTGGTCTGAACCCAACTGTGGGTTCGGACCAAGGTGTTGGGCCTTAGCCCACACACAAAGTGGTGCGGCTAACCCAGCCACCCGGTTGGGTGAGCCAAGCCAAAGGCTCTGGCCTGGACCCGATTGGTCCAGGCCCGGCCAACTAAAAAAGGGGCAGGGGCCCTAGCTGAGGTGCCCCACAGGCACCCCTGGTCTGACCCGAGGGTGGGTCCTGACCAAAGCACCCAACGGGTGCACGCCAGCCCGCAGTGGGCACCAAGGAGGGACCAAGGTGGGGCGCCCACCCGGGGTAAGTGGCGTCAACCCAGGGTGGCGGTCTGGATCACTGACGGTCCAGACCCAGCCTGACTACCCCAGCAACCGAAGTTGCTGGGGGCAGGCCACGCTTGGTCTGACCCAGCCAAGGGTCCAGACCAGGCCCACAATGGGCTAGCGCACCACTAAGTGGTGCGCCCAACACCATGCCCCGGGTGCACTAAGCACCCGGCTCTAGGCTGCGCCGCAACCAACCACACCCAGAAGGGGGGGGGGGGGTTCAGCCACCTGCTACAGACCTTGGGTCTGTAGCATCTGGCTCATCCCAGCCAAGGGCTGAGCCAAGTCGCACCTACCTGGTGCGCCCACTAAGTGGGTGCGCCAAGGAGGTGGCCCGGGCGCCACGCGCACCGGGCCACCGGCTTGCCAATAGGCATCAGCCAGGGGCATACCAAAAAAAAAGAAGGGCCCCATACAGACCCCTGGTTCAAGCCAAGTGGTGGCTCGACCCAGGGCTGTAGCCCTTGACCCTGCAGGTCAGACCCCAAACCAAGACCCCCGGGTGCTAAGGCACCCGGGTGGTGCGTGTGCACCAACCAAGGAAAGAAGGGGGGGGCGGAGTTCACCCATGGTGGGCTCACCCGTGGTGGGCTCGCCCCTGGGTGGGTTCACCCCGGGTAGGTCTGGGTCCAGGGTGGCCCAGACCACCCAAGCCAACCGTTGGCTGCAGCACCAGCTGCAGTCAGTCCATCCAAAAGGAGGAGCCGGACTGACCAACTTGGGGTCAGTCCGGGGCTCATCCCAGGGCAACGGCCCAGCCCACCACTTGTGGGCTCAGCCAGGCCACCAAACGGCCTGGGCTGGGCGTACAAGGGTCCAGCCATGGACCTTGCCCAGCACCAGCCCCCAAGGGGCGTTCAACCACAATGAACAAGAAAAAAAAAGAAAAACGAGCAAGCTTACACCCTTCTTTTTTTTTTTGACAAAAGCTAAAATGAAAACAACGGAAGGAGGGCTCACCTTGTGCTAGGTTGGCCCAGCTGGACAGCAGCTCCAAGACGAATGGAGGGAGTGTAGATGAGGAAGAAGGAGAAGAGTGGAAGGAGAGAGAGAGAAGTAGGAGAAGGGAGCATCGACCCTCCCCCTCTTCCGTTACTTTTTTTAAAAAGAGGGAGGGGGAAGATGGATGGTGGGGAGTGAAGGAGGGGAGATGTGTCGTCTCCACCTCCCACGCCCCACCCTACTCTAAAACCCTAAGGGGGGGCGGGGGGGGTCTAAGGTACCATGTACCTTCCAACCACTCCCCTTAATCAAAGGGGAGTGGTTGGCCTTGACCTTTGAAGGTCAAGGTCAAAGCCTCCCACCAAAAATCGCCCACCCCTTTTTTTATATATATTTTTTTTTGAAAAACCTTGTAGGGGCTACCCCCCAAGGGGGCGCCCAGCCTACTCCCAAAAACGTGGGCTGAGCCCACCCACTTTTAAAAATGCCTTTTTAAGGCTTTCATTTGAAGATTTTCCAACTTTTAAAAATCTCCATTTTGAAAAGTGGTTTTTTGTAAATATGCCTTTTTATAAGCCTTTAAAAGGAGACATGGGCTGAGGTGGAGCTCATGTCAACTTCTCTAAATTCACAAACCTACCCCTTGTAAAACATTTTTCAAAAACCCTCTACTAGGTTTTGAGGATTTTGCAATTTACCTCTTTTCTTTCCTTTTGTAAAATCTCAAAAAGTATTTAAGAAAAGAACCATTCTAAACCAATTTAAAACTCAAGATTTTAAATTATATTTTATAAATTAAGGTTTAAGCTTTCATAAAGTATATTTAACTTCTCAATTACGGCGAAATTGGGCCTCGGTATGACTCATAATTACCGATATACCCCCGTCTTGCCAAAATCCATGGAATAACGAGATATTGCTCTCGTTTAAACCCCAAATCCGGGGCGAACTCATGTGAACACAATATACACATAATCTATAGATATTGAGGTTGGATCCGTCGCAGTTTGCCCCGAATCGCCTCGTAGAGCAAAACCACACGATTCAAAACCTCAGAAAGCGATAATTGCTAAAATTGCGAGTATTGCCCGTGCCTAAACAAGAATTTCTCAACAAGTAGAAATATTTCATTTAAAATTCTTCAGAAAAACAGTGGGGCTTACATCCTTCCCTCCTAAAAAGGGATTTCGTCCGCGAAATCACGAACGCTATGCCACAAAAAGGTCAGGGTATTTCTCCCTCATACTGGCCTCTGGCTCCCATGTGCATTCTTCGATGCCATGTGTTGCCACCGTACCTTAACCAATGGAATGGTCTTGGTACGCAGAACTTGGTCGCGACGATCGACGATCTCAACAGGTCTCTCAGCCACCGTTAAGTCCTCTTGTACTTCGACATCTTCGTATCGGATGACGTGTGATGGGTCCGGAATATACTTCCTCAGCATTGACACATGAAAAATGTTATGAATTTGAGCATACTGCTGCGGTAGCTTAATCTGATAGGCTGCTCCACCGATCCTTTCAAGGATCCTGAACGGCCCAATGTATCTAGGACTCAATTTTCCTTTCTTTCCGAAACGAAAGACGCTCTTCGTCGGGGATACTTTCACAAAAACCAAGTCATCGACATCAAACTGTAGCTCTCGCCGCCTCTTATCGGCGTAACTCTTCTGTCTGTCCTGGGCTGCCTTCAGGCGTTCTCGGATCTTCTGCACTTGCTGAGTGTAGTGCTAGAGAACAATCGGCGATTCACTGGATCGATCGCTGATATCGTCCCAATATGACGGTGATCGGCAAGGTCTCCCGTACAAAGCCTCGTACGGAGCCATACCGATACTAGCGTGATAACTATTGTTGTAGGCAAACTCGACCAAACATAAGTGTGAATCCCAATCACCTTTCCAGTCGAGCATACAAGCCCGCAACATATCCTCTAATGTCTGTATTGTCCTCTCTGACTGGCCATCAGTCTGAGAGTGAAAAGCAGTACTGAACTTCAGCTTCGTTCCCAAAGCTGACTGCAACTGTCCCCACAGTCGCGACGTGAATCTGGGATCACGATCCGAAATGATAGACGTAGGTACACCATGTAACCGTACAATCTCTCGGATATACAAGCTTGCTAAGCTCTCAAGCGGCTAACTGATCCGGATAGGTAGGAAGTGAGCAGACTTGGTGAGTCTGTCCACAATCACCCATATCGCATCGTGCTTTCGCCTAGTTCGCGGTAAACCTACCACGAAATCCATCGTGATATCCTCCCATTTCCACTGAGGAATCTCAATCCTCTGCATGGAACCACCGGGACGTTGGTGCTCGATCTTGATTTGCTGACAAGTCAAACACCTCGAAACATACGCTGCGACTTCAGGCTTCATCCCGTTCCACCAATACTTTCGCTGAAGGTCCTTAAACATCTTAGTACCACCAGAATGGATGGTGTACTTTGACAGATATGCCTCATCAAGAATCTCCTTTCTCAACTCAGGGTCATTCGGCACCCAAAGTCGATCCTTCATGCGGATACGACCGTCGTCATCTATGCGAAAGATTGAGCCCTCTTCACGAGCTCGGTCCACAAACTTCTGATATTGAGCACTCTGCTTCTGTGCCCCAATAACCTTGGGCAAGAATTCCGATCGAATGGCCAACCCAGACAATCTGATCATTTCGCCTCCGATCGCGAATGGCTTCCAAGCCACGAAATCTTTGATCAATTTCTGGCTCCACACAAGACTAGCCAGAACACTGCTCGCTTTGCGACTAAGCGCATCTGCAATGACATTTGCCTTACCAGGGTGGTAAGACAACGTAAACTCATAATCCTTGATAAACTCGAGCCAACGACGCTGTCTCATATTCAACTCCTTCTGGGAAAATAAGTACTTGAGACTCTTGTGGTCAGAGAAGACCTCGAACGTATCTCCGTACAGATAGTGTCGCCAGGACTTCAAGGCGAACACCACAGCTGCTAACTCCAAATCATGAGTCGGATAATTCCTCTCGTGAATCTTCAGCTGCCGCGAAGCATATGCAATAACACAACCGTGCTGCATGAGCACGCATCCCAGTTCGGTACCCGAGGCGTCTGTGTACACCACAAAACCGCCTCGACCAGAAGGTAAAGCTAATACCGAATAGGTAGTCAGCTTCGTCTTCAGGATCTAAAAACTCTCTTCGCAAGAGTCAGTCCATTCGAACTTGACTCCCTTACGCAGAAGCTTCGTCAAAGGAAGCGCGATCCTGGAAAAGTCCTGTATAAAACGCCGGTAATATCCAGCTAACCCGAGAAAGCTACGGATATCTGTGACAGACTGAGGCTGCTTCCAGTCCAACACTGCTTCGACCTTTGCTGGATCAACTGACACACCATCACTGGATATCACATGACCCAAAAACATGACGCGTCGAAGCCAAAACTCGCACTTAGAGAACTTGGCGAACAAACTGTGCTCCCGAAGTACTCCCAACACAATACGCAGATGCTCTCGGTGCTGCTCAGGGGTCTCTGAGTAGATCAAGATATCATCAATGAATACGATCACGAACGTATCCACAAACGGACGGAAAATGCGATTCATCAAGTCCATGAATGCTGCTGGTGCATTTGTGAGCCCAAAAGGCATCACTACAAACTCATACAATCCGTACCTAGTTCGAAAAGCCATCTTCGAGACATCTTCTTCTCTGATTCGGAGTTGATGATAACCTGATCTGAGGTCGATCTTCGAGAATATCTTCGCTCTCTGCAACTGATCAAAGAGGTCTTCTATTCTCGGCAGCAGATATTTATTCTTAATCGTCGCTTGGTTGAGCATTCTGTAGTCAATGCATAACCTCAAGGATCCGTCTTTCTTCTTCACGAACAAAACAGGTGCACCCCACGGCGATGCACTGTTTCTGATAAACCCTTGCTCCATCAACTCTTCCAACTGATGCTTCAGTTCCTCAAGTTCTGCCGGAGCCATACGATATGGTGCCTTTGAGATGGGAGTCGTTCCAGGTAACAACTCAATACAAAACTCGATCTCACGCTTCGGAGGTAATCCAGGCAGTTCCTCAGGAAACACATCGGGGAACTCCCGAACTACCTCAAGATCCTCGATAGGGGTTAGCACCGATTCAACCGGGGCGATACTGACCAAGAAAGCAGTACCCCCATTTCGCAGATATTTCTGAACCTTAAATGACGAAATCATACGACTGTCTCGAATAGGTCGAGCAAGGCTAATCTCCAAAACTGGACGATCAGAAGGATACAAAACCACCTTGCCTTCTCTCCATAGAACTTGAGCATGATACTCAAATAACCAATCCATGCCGAGAATGACATCAAACTCTGTCATATCTAGCAGGATCAAGTCAGCTGGCAAGTCCTGACTTGCCACTGACACATCTACGCTCGGAATGTACAAAGTACATAAAGACTGATCACCAGTCGGCGTATGAACTTCCAACGGATAATTCAACAATACAGCAGACATAGGCAAGAAACTAGCAAATCTCGAAGCTATGAAAGAATGCGAAGCATCACAGTCAAACAAGGTAAAAGCTGCATGACCAGCCACTGGAATAGTACCTTTGACCAACTCTCCCTTGGTCACTTGCTCGATAGTGGCTGCGTATGCACGCCCTGCCACCGTCTTCTGGTTACCCGTCTTCTGCTGGGAAGATTGCTGCGGCGGGTACATCTGCTGCTGCTGCGGCTGAGGAAGTCGCTGAGGCGCTGGCTGCGATGTTCCTGGCGTGTTCCTCCTCAGATCATCGAACTGCTTCTTCCGAGAATCCTTAATGTAGTGGCCCATCTTGCCACAGTAGATGCATCCTCCAAGGTCCCGTGGACACGGTCGGCCAGGATGATCCATCCGACATTTTGGGCAACCTGATGTTGCCACCACCTGTCTCTGCTGTTGCTGCTGCTGGGGCTGGCAATTCTGTCGCTGGCGATTCTGTCGCTGCCGATTGTTGTGATTCCTCTTTGCTGGCGGGGCGGACTTCTTTCCATCCGAATTCTGTTGGAATGAACGCTTCTTAGGCCAACTCTTTTGGCCTTGCTGCTGGTTACCCTTGGACTGTGGAGTCTTCTGGGAGTCGGTCCACTCCTGCTCCAGAAGTGTAGCCGTCTCCAGGGCTTCCTCAAGAGTCGAGGGAGAATGTGTGAACACTCTCAGGCGCAAGGCTAACTTCAGTCTACGAGCAAACTTCATCGCTCGTTCCTTCTCGGTCACATACACATGTGGACAGAAGCGCTCCAGGCTTCTGAACTTCGTGATGTAGTCTACCAAGGTAGAGCTCCCCTGCTGAAGGTTGAGGAACTCCTGCATCTTACGACTGCGCTCGTGGGTCGGAAAATAGGCCGCGTAGAAGACCTCCACGAACTGCTCCCACGTAACTGGTCCACCTCCAAACTTGACATCCCAGGTGGTCGCCCACCACCTTTCGGCATCCTTCCGGAGCCGATATGAGCCAAAGTCCACTTTCCTGTCATCACTGACCTGCAGCACACAGAAGATCCGCTCGATCTCTCGTATCCAATCCTCAGCTGCCTCGAGTGTAGACTTTCCATCAAAGGAGGGAGGGTTCATAGCCATGAACTGCTTATAGGGCACGACTGTCGCTGGAACTGGAGAGGGAGTTGGAACCGGGGTCTCTCGCTCCTGAGAGGTCCGCATGTTCTCTCCCATAGCACGCATGGCCTCAGCCTGCCTGCCCACAACCTCAGCTAGGTTGCTCACAGTGTCCATGATACGATCACAACGCTCGCGCCAAGCCATCTTGTGCAAAAAGAAGATATGTGTAAGCGATAAGACAAGTCAAAGCATAACTTCATTACTTAAAAAGCATATGTATACATATCATCAGTACAAGCCAAAATTACCCTTTTTAACAGGGTTACAATACATAAACCTCCGCAGCAAAAGCAAAAACAAAGCAAGTCTACAAAATGAACACTGACACAGTGTTCCAACCACACATGTTCTCATGTGAACAAACACAATCACTGCTGCCTACGAGTGTAGTAGTTGCGGTAGGTGTTCCGATTTCCGTATCGCCTCTGCATCGGACGAGGAGGAGAAGCAGGTGTGTACTCAGAAGGACTCACTGCCTGAGACCCCGGAGGTGAAGCTGGCGTGTACTCGGGAGAAACAGAGCGCGAGTAGGAAGCTGGCGTGTACTCGGGAGAAACTGGTGCAACCGATGCATCTCCCACTGGGTCAACTGCTGAAAGTGCCTGACCGTCCTCAGGAGCCTCATTCTCCTCGGTCTCAGCGTTACCCATTATGAGTTCGTCGCCCAACTTGCGCTGACACTTGATCTCTATATGCCCCCTAAAGTCACAGTAGGGGCATATGCTCAAGGCACGAGGACAAATCTGTCCTGTGTGATACTCGTCACATCTCCTACAAGGAGGTGCCGGATGTGCAAGTATCCGGGCACTCCGCTTGATTTGCTGAACCGCTTGATCGAGGGCCTTCGTGCCTCGAATCAAGTCGATAAGAGCTCCGAGCATTTACTCATTTCTCGAATCAGCAGGCATCTAACAGGTTATGCAACAATCCAAGCATGCAAGCTAAATACAGCAGAAATCACTAAGAAACAATGAAAGTAATAATTCAAAATATACTTACAGTGCGATGAACGTTGCACGCAGAAGTCTTGGACCACACTTATAAACCTGCAGCTCTGATACCAATCTCTGTGGCACCCCAAACCCCGACCTTATAAAAACCTTTGGTTTTTGAGGAAATTTTTTTTTTTGAAGGATATACAGAGTGAAAAACAACTAGCGGAAGTAAAGGAGGGAAACAGGGGTAAGGCATGGGTCGCAAGTCTGAGCGAGCCACAGTGAGAAAACCAAACCACAATAGACAAGTAAAGTATTCTTTATTTCCACAATAGTTACAATGATACAAAAACGAGACTAGGTACAAAAAGGGACAGTCTCACAAAAAGGAGAGGTACACCCCTCAAAACCCCAAAACCAGTAGAAGCCAGAATCTGCTGCAAAGTGTGGGTCTCAAGGCTTCTGCTGTGGGCCGTCGCATCGCGTTGCGTCTACTCGTCACCTGCATCCCCATAAAACAGGGTCAGTACTCTTGCGAGTTGGTGGGACAAACCATCCATATATTATCATTTTTAAGGAAAAACAGAAAGTAAGCAACAAGCTACAAGTGTGCTAAGTACTAGACTATAACTATCATGATGGAACAGTTAGAAGCATTTGAAATAAACGTACCAGTGCGTGTCAAGTAGGTGCACGTGCCACAAGACTTTAAAACTACAAATAAGTAACAGTGCAGTCACTAAAGTAACAAAGCAGAACTGAACAACAGGAAGTAGAACCTAAAGTAACCGAGTAGGAACTAACCAACAAAAGTAGTCACTGAACACAAGTACATACGGCTCTGGAGTAACAACTACTGTAAGTCAGTGTGATTGGTTAGTCCTTATGTTCATCTTTTTACCTCCTTCGGGTACGCGAAGGAAAACCCTCGAGTTCTGTGAGACCGACGTCTGTTATTCAATTTCTAATGTGGTAACCGGGGATGCTACAGAAGGAGAAAACCACCTGCGGGCAACACGCAGCCAGGAGAGACCTTTTGCAGGGGTAAAGGATTGCAATCCGTACAACTGCAGTAGTAAAGGTCCCTGCAGAGGGTACCTTGACCTCCCTAACTCCGATTGACTGGAGGTCAGAGGGCACATCGGCTCCTCTAAAGAACAAGTCGTAGTAATGACACGTCACTCGAGGCTGTACCATTCACCCTCTCCCTGGGTGACCAAATTGTGAATGTGGCGCGGCAGGTTTATCTTATTTAGGCTCATACTTCAAGTCATACCTTCTCTCGAGGTAGTCGTACCTCGTGGTCCCCGCGGGGTACGCAAACGAGGACTTGGCCTGCCCATTCACGTGCTCAGCCTCACATGGCCACCACGAGCACACCGCCTGTGAGGGCGATAATATACCATTTTATTCCATGCCTAGGGTGACACGAACATGTGAGCACATTCTCACGAACCCGGGCTATTGCCCGCAGACTCCAACCGAGTCTCCAAACCTCAACAGGGCAAAAGTGTCAACCCCTACGATAATTCGAGTACCTTTTCAAGTGTATGCCATCCAAAGCGCACCTCTGGTGCAGTGTATATCTATCGATATACGAGAGGGGTCCAAACACGAAGATGCTCGACAAGTGAGCTGGTGATGTAAGTGTCCGAACGTGCCAACTTGCTCTCACGAGATGGGACAACCCGCATAGGTGCAAGTTCGTCAAACCACACGCGTACCATTTTAACACGACAGCTCTTGTGTAGCGAGGCCATCCACCTGGGGTCCTCGCGAGTCCCACACTCACAAGTGTCAGGGGAAGAGAAATCAATATTATCCCATGCTAATGGGAATAACATTGGCATAACCAAAAGTGGGGTCCGCACGCCTGGGGCACAAAAGTGACCGCAACCCTAAAGGTCCGTAGAATCGGACAACCTTATGCGAGCGTGAGTCGCAACACCGCTTGCAACCCATCTGCACTACCTCCCTATGGGGCCGCGGGGTATGAGCAATAGAAGCCTCCAACCGAGACATATGTTGCTAGCGAGAGCCGCACTCCGCCTAAGGCTCGACATGCCGCAACAGATGAATTCCCAGGGAACTCCAAAGGGTTGCACCAATCTTGTTGCTACCCAAGGGGGGGGGGGGGTTTCAAACTCCGGGTCAGAGCACACCAAGAGACTGCCCAACAAGGTGACACGGTTACCGGGTTCCTTAGCACCCGGTGCCGCTGTGGCGCCAACTTGGGAACCTAAAACCCGATGGTGGGGGGGGGGGGGGGGGGCTGTCCAAGTGGCTAGGCCACGGGGGCCCTGCCACCCTTGATCCCCACCCAGCAACTGGCCCAGTGGGGCTGACAGCCATACTGGCCTCAGCCCGCACGCGCCAACCCGTTGGTGCCAGCACCCGGCTAAGCCTAAAGCGCCCACAAGGGTGCTAGGCTTAGCCTAGGGCCCTACGAGCCAACCGAGACCTCAAGTGAGGTCCGGCCCGCTCATGACCAGACCTAGCTGGGTCATGAAAAACCCCTGGTCTGAACCCAGCTGTGGGTTCGGACCAGGGTGTTGGGCCTTAGCCCACACCCAAAGTGGTGCGGCTAACCCAGCCACCCGGTTGGGTGATCCAAGCCAAAGGCTCTGGCCTGGACCCGATTGGTCCAGGCCCGGCCAACTAAAAAGGCGGCAGGGGCCCTAGCTGAGGTGCCCCACAGGCACCCCTGGTCTGACCCGAGGGTGGGTCCTGACCAAAGCACCCAACGGGTGCACGCCAGCCCGTAGTGGGCACCAAGGAGGGACCAAGGTGGGGCGCCTACCCGGGGTAAGTGGCGTCAACCTAGGGTGGCGGTCTGGACCACTGACGGTCCAGACCCAGCCTGACTACCCCAGCAACCGAAGTTGCTGGGGGCAGGCCACGCTTGGTCTGACCCAGCCAAGGGTCCAGACCAGGCCCACAATGGGCTAGCGCACCACTAAGTGGTGCGCCCAGCACCATGCCCCGGGTGCACTAAGCACCCGGCTCTAGGCTGCACCGCAGCCAACCACACCCAGAAGGGGGGGGTTCAGGCACCTGCTACAGACCTTGGGTCTGTAGCATCTGGCTCAACCCAGCCAGGGGCTGAGCCAGGTCGCACCTACCTGGTGCACCCACTAAGTGGGTGCGCCAGGGAGGTGGCCCGGGTGCCACGCGCACCGGGCCACCGGCTTGCCAATAGGCATCAGCCAGGGGCATACCAAAAAAAAAGAAGGGGCCCATACAGACCCCTGGTTCGAGTTAAGTGGTGGCTCGACCCAGGGCTGTAGCCCTTGACCCTGCAGGTCAGACCCCAAACCAAGACCCCCGGGTGCTAAGGCACCCGGGTGGTGCTTGTGCACCAACCAAGGAAAGAAGGGGGGGGAGTTCACCCATGGTGGGCTCACCCGTGGTGGGCTCGCCCCTGGGTGGGTTCACCCCGGGTAGGTCTGGGTCCAGGGTGGCCCAGACCACCCAAGCCAACCGTTGGCTGCAGCACCAGCTGCAGTCAGCCCATCCAAAAGGAGGAGTCGGACTGACCAACTTGGGGTCAGTCCGGGGCTCATCCCAGGGCCTGCAACGGCCCAGCCCACCACTTGTGGGCTCAGCCAGGCCACCAAACGGCCTGGGCTGGGCGTACAAGGGTCCAGCCATGGACCTTGCCCAGCATCAGCCCCCAAGGGGCGTTCAACCACAATGAACAAGAAAAAAAAAGAAAAACGAGCAAGCTTACACCCTTCTTTTTTTTTTTGACAAAAGCTAAAATGAAAACAAGGGAAGGAGGGCTCACCTTGTGCTAGGTTGGCCCAGCTGGACAGCAGCTCCAAGAGGAATGGAGGGAGTGTAGATGAGGAAGAAGGAGAAGAGTGGAAGGAGAGAGAGAGAAGTAGGAGAAGGGAGCATCGACCCTCCCCCTCTTCCCTTACTTTGTTTAAAAAGAGGGAGGGGGGAGATGGATGGTGGGGAGTGAAGGAGGGGAGATGTGTGGTCTCCCCCTCCCACACCCCACCCTACTCTAAAACCCTAAGGGGGGGGGGGGTCTAAGGTACCATGTACCTTCCAACCACTCCCCTTAATCAAAGGGGAGTGGTTGGCCTTGACCTTTCAAGGTCAAGGTCAAAGCCTCCCACCAAAAATCGCCCACCCCTTTTTTTTTATATATATATATTTTTTTGAAAAAACTTGTAGGGGCTACCCCTAAGGGGGCGCCCAGCCTACTCCCAAAAACGTGGGCTGAGCCCACCCACTTTTAAAAATGCCTTTTAAAGGCTTTCATTTGAAGATTTTCCAACTTTTAAAAATCTCCATTTTGAAAAGTGATTTTTTGTAAATATGCCTTTTTATAAGCCTTTAAAAGGAGACATGGGCTGAGGTGGAGCTCATGTCAACTTCTCTAAATTCACAAACCTACCCCTTGTAAAATATTTTTCAAAAACCCTCTACTAGGTTTTGAGGATTTTGCAATTTACCTCTTTTCTTTCCTTTTGTAAAATCTCAAAAAGTATTTAAGAAAAGAACCATTCTAAACCAATTTAAAACTCAAGATTTTAAATTATATTTTGTAAATTAAGGTTTAAGCTTTCATAAAGTATATTTAACTTCTCAATTACGGCGAAATTGGGCCTCGGTATGACTCATAATTACCGATATACCCTCGTCTCGCCAAAATCCATGGAATAACGAGATATTGCTCTCGTTTAAACCCCAAATCCGGGGTGAACTCATGTGAACACAATATACACATAATCTATAGATATTGAGGTTGGATCCGTCGCGGTTTGCCCTGAATCGCCTCGTAGAGCAAAACCACACGATTCAAAACCTCAGAAAGCGATAATTGCTAAAATTGCGAGTATTGCCCGTGCCTAAACACGAATTTCTCAACAAGTAGAAATATTTCATTTAAAACTCTTCAGAAAAACAGTGGGGCTTATAGCCCCCTACCGAAACAAACAAAACGCTGCAGAGGGTTGCCCCCACAGTCGGAAAAAACAAACGAGGCAAGGTGGGCGACAACCTGCCAGAAAAAATAAAAGGGGCAGGCGGCCCTGCCTGAAAAAAAAAAGAGGGATTTACTTGGAAGACGTCGGACGGCAATCGGGGGGCGACGGACCGGGCGGCGGACCAAGGAGTGACGGGCGGTGGGCTGCAGAGGAGTGCGTTGGGCGGGCGGGAGAGACGATACAGGAAAGAGAAAAAAAGGTTCTGATTAGGGATTTACAGGAAAATTAGCGACGGATTTGGCAACAGATTTGGCGACGGCTTAATTCCGTCACAACACCATCATAAATTTACATGACGACATAGCGACGGAAGATTTTCCGTCAGCAAATCCGTCGCTAACTATCGCGTGTGTTGCGACTTATCGACGGATTAGTTTCTCTCGCTAATCTGCCGCAACGTTGTTACAGAAAAACTCTATCGCCAATATCCGTCGCTAATTGAAAATTTTCTTATAGTGTTAGAACTCATATATGCGTGATGGAATCACTATATAATTTTTTTGGCAGCCTTAGAACACATATATGCAAGATTGAATCAATATGAATTTATTTTTGACAGCCTTAGAACATATATATGCAAGATTGAATCACCATGAATTTTTTTTGACAGCCTTAGAATAGATATATGAATCATTAAATCACTATGAAATTTTTTTGACAACATTAAAACACATATATGCAAGATTGTGTCACTATGAAATTTTTTTGACAGCCATAGAAGACATATACGCATGATTGAATCACTATGAATTTTTTTTTACGGCCATAGAACACATATGTGCAAGCTTGAAATTTTTTTAACAGCCTTACAACAGTTATATACATGATTGAATAACTATAAAAAAAAATTGACGGCCTTCAAACACAAATATGCATGATTGAATCACTATGAAATTTTTTGACAACCTTAGAATGCAGATATGCATGATTGAATCACTACGAAATTTTTTTGAAATCTTAGAAGACATATCTGCATGACTGAATCACTATGAAATTTTTTTGACAGCCTTAGAACATATATACGCATGACTCAATCACTATGAAATTTTTTTTATAGTCTTAGAACACATACATGCATGATTGAATAACTATGAATTTTTTTTGATAGCCTTAGCACATATTTATGCATGATTGAAACAATAAATTTTTTTTTGGACAGCCTTAGAACACATAAATGCATGATCGAATCACTATCGATTTTTTTTTACAGCCTTAGAACACATGTTTGCATGATTGAATCACTATGAAAATTTTTTGATTACATTAAAACAAATATCTTCATTATTGAATCATTATAAAAAAAAATTCACAGCCTTAGATTACATATATGCATGATTGAGTCACTATGAAATTTTTTTGACAGCCTTAGAACACATATATGCATGATTGAATCACTATGAAATTTTTTTGACTGCCTTAGAATACATATATGCATGATTGAATCACTATGAATATTTTTTTATAGTCTTAGAACGCATATATGCAAGATTAGATCACTATAAAAAAAGTTTGACAGCTTTACAACATATATATGCAAGATTGAATCACTATGATTTTTTTTTTACAGCCTTAGAAATCATATATGCATGATAGAATCACCATGATTTTTTTTGACAAACCTAGAACACATATATCCATGATTGAAACACTATGAAACTTTTTTGACATCTTATAACATATATCTGCAAGATTGAATCACTATGAATTTTTTTTTACAGCCTTAGAACATATAAATGCATGACTCAATCACTATGAAATTTTTTTGACAGCCTTAGAAAAAATATATGCATAAATAAATAACTATGTTTTTTTTTTTACAGCCTTTAAACACATATATGCATGATTAAATCACTATGATTTTTTTTTCACAGCCTTAGAACATATATCTGCATGATTGAATCACTCTGAAATTTTTTTGAAAGACTTAGAACATGTATATGCGTGATTGAGTCACTCTGCATTTTTTTTACCGCACTAGAACATGAATATGCATGATTGAATCACTATGAATTTTTTTTTGCCGCATTAGAACACATATATGCATGATTGAATCACTATGAAAATTTTTAATAGCCTTATAACACATATTTGCACGATTGCATTAGTATGATTTTTTTTTGATAGCTTTAGAACATGTATATGCATGATTGAGTCACTATGATTTTTTTTTCACAGCATTAGAACACATATATGCATGATTGAATCACTATGATTTTTTTTTTGACAGACTTAGAACACATGCATGATTGAATCACTATAAAAAAAATTTGACAATCGTAGAACACATATCTGTATGATTGAATCACTGTGAAATTGTTTTGACAGCCTTAGAACACATATCTGTAAGATTGAATCACTATGAATTTTTTTTGACTCACTTACAACTCACATATGCATGATTAAATCACTATGAATTTTTTTGATAGACTTAGAACACATATGTTTATGATTGAATCACTATGAATTTTTTTTGACAGCCTTAGAACACAAATTTGCATGATTGAAACACTATAAAAACTTTTTGACAACCTTAGAACACATATCTGCAAGATTGAATCATTATGAAATTTTTTGACAGCCCTATAACACATATATGCATGATTGAATCACTATGAAACTTTTTTGACATCGTAGAACACATATCTGCATGATTGAATCTCCATAAAAATTTTTTGACAGCCTTAGAACATATATATGCATTACTCAATCACTATGAATTTTTTTTATAGCCTTAAAACATATATACCCATGATTGAAAAGCTATGAATTTTTTTTTATGGTCTTAGAACACATATATGCATGATTAAATCACTATAAAAATTTTTTGACAACCTTAGAACATATATATGCATGATTGAATCACTCCGAAATTTTTTTTAGAGCCTTAGAAAATGTATATGAATGATTCAATCACTCTGAAATTTTTTTGACAGCATTAGATCACGTATATGCATGATTGAATCAGTATAAAATTTTGTTGACAAACTTAGGACACATATATGCATGTTTGAATTACTATGAAATTTTTTTGACTGCCTTAGAACACATATATCCATGATTGAATCACTACTAAAAATTTTTTACAGCGTTAAAACATATATATTCAAGATCGAATCACTATGAAATTTTTTTGACAACCTTAGAACACATATATGCAAGATTGAATCACTATTAATTTTTTTGACAGACTTAGAAAACATATATGCATGATTGAATTACTATGAATTTTTTTTTATGGCCTTAGAACACATATATCCACGATTGAATCACTATCAAATTTTTTTGACAGCCTTAGAACATATATATTCAAGATTAAATCACTATGAATTTTTTTTGACAACCTTAGAACACATATATGCAAGATTGAATCACTATTAAATTTTTTGACAGACTTAGAAAACATATATGCATGATTGAATCACTATAAAAAAAATTTGATAGCTTTAGAACACAAATATGCATGATTGAATCACTATGTTTTTTTTTTTACAACATTAGAAAACATATATGCATGTTTGAGTCACTGTGAAAATTTTTTGACAGCCATAGAACATATATACACATGATTGAATCACACTAAATTTTTTTTTACAGCCTTAGAACACATATATGCAAGATTTAAATTTTTTTAGTAGCCTTAGACTCATATATGCATGATTGAATCACTATAAATTTTTTTTGACAACCTTAGAACACATATCTATAAGATTGAATTACTATGAATTTTTTTGACAGCCTTAGAACACATATTGATTGATTGAATCACTATAAAAAATTTTTGATGGCCTTAGAACACATATATGCATTATTGAATCAGAATGAAATTTTTTTGACAGCCTTAGAACACATATATGCAAGATTAAATCACTATGAAATTTTTTTGACAGCCTTAGAACACATATAGGCATGATTGAATCACTATGAATTTTTTTTTATAGCCTCAGAAGACAAATATGCAAGCTTGAAATTTTTTTAACCGCCTTAGAACTCATATATGCATGATTGAATAACTATAATTTTTTTTGACAACCTTAGAACACAAATACGTATGATTGAATCACTATGAAAATTTTTTACAGCCTTAGAATGCAGATATGCTTTATTGAATCACTATGAATTTTTTTTTACATCTTAGAACAAATATCTGCATGACTGAATCACTATGAAATTTTTTTGACAGCTTTAGAACATATATACGCATGACTCAATCGCTATGAGATTTTTTTGACAACCTTTGAACACATATATGCATGATTAAATCACTATGAAATTTTTTTGACAGCCTTAGAACATGTATAAGCATGATTAAATCACTATGATTTTCTTTTGACAGCCTTAGAACATATATATGCATGATTGAATCACTATGAAATTTTTTTGACAACCTTAGAACACATATATGCATGATTGAATCACTATGAAATATTTTTGTCAGCCTTAGAACATATATTTGCATTATTGAATCAGTATGAAATTTTTTTGTCAGCCTTGGAAACTTATATGCAAGATTGAATCACTATGAAATTTTTTTGACTGCCTTAGAACACATATCTGCATGATTGAATCACTATAATTTTTTTTAATAGCCTTAGATCACATATATGCATGATTGACTCACTACAAAAAAATTTGACAGCAATAGAACAAATATATGCATTATTGAAACTATAAATTTTTTTTAAGAACCTTAGAGCACATATCTGCATGATTGAATCATTATGAAAATTTTTTGACAGCCTTAGAACTCATATATGCATGATTGAATCACTATGAAATTTTTTTGACAACCTTAGATCATATATATGATAGATTGAATCACTCTAAAATTTTTTTGACAACCTTCGAACATATATATGCAGGATTGAATCACTACAAAGTTTTTTTGACAAACTTGGAATGCGTATACGCATGATTGAATCACTATGATCTTTTTTTGACAGCCTTAGAACATGTATACGCATGATTGAATCACTATGAATTTTTTGTGACAACCTTAGAACACATATGCATGATTGAATCACTATGAAATTTTTTTGACAACCTTAGAACACATATATGCATTATTGAATCAGTATGAAATTTTGTTTGTCAGCCTTAGATCACATATACACATGATTGACTCACTATAAAAAAAAATTGATAACAATAGAACAAATATATGCATTATTGAACAAGTATAATTTTTTTTGACAACCTTAGAACACATATCTGCATGATTGAATCAATATAATTTTTTTTTTGACACCCTTAGTACATGTATTTGCATCATTGAATCACTATGAAATTCTTTGACGAACTTAAAACACATATATGCATGAATGAATCACTATGATTGTTTTTTGACAACCTTAGAATACATATATGGCTGATTGAATCACTATGAATTTTTTTTTATGGTCTTTGAACAAATATATGCATTATTGAATCAGTATGAAATTTTTTTGACAGGCATAAAACACATACATGCAAGATTGAATCACTATGAATTTTTTTTGACAACCTTAGAACACATATCTGCATGATTGAAACACTATGAAAGTTTTTTGACAACCTTAGATCACATATATGCATGATTGAGTCACTATAAAAAAAAATTGATAACAGTAGAAGAAATATATGCATTATTGAATAACTATAATTTTTTTTGACAACCTTAGAACACATATCTACGTGATTGAATCATTATGAAATTTTTTTGACAGCCTTAGAACTCGTATATGCATGATTGAATCACTATAAAAAATTTTGACAGCCTAAGGTGACATATATGAAAGATTGAATCACTGTAAATTTTTTTTTACAGCCTTAGAACACATATATGCAAGATTGAATCACAACAAAAAAATTTTGACAGACTTAGAACAAAAATATGCATGATTGAATCACTATGAATTTTTTTTATCAGCCTTAGAACACATATATGCATGATTGATTCACTATGAATATTTCTTGACAGCCTTAGAACACATATATGCAAGATCGAATCACTATAAAAAAAAATTGACAGCCTTAGAACACATATATGAAAGATTGAAAGACTGAAATTTTTTTGACAGCCTTACAACTTATATATGCATGATTGAATCACCATGAATTTTTTTGACAGACATAGAACACATATATCCATGATTTAAACACTACGAAACTTTCTTGTCATCTTAGGACACATATCTGCATGATTGGATCACAATGAATTTTTTTTTACACCCTTAGAACATATATATCGATGACTCAATCACTATGAATTTTTTTTGACAACCTTATAACATTTATATGCATAATTGAATAACTATGAAAAATTTTTGACAGCCTTTGAAAACATGTATGCATGATTAAATCACTATGAAATTTTTTTCACAGCCTTAGAACATATATATATGCATGATTGAATCACTCTGAATTTTTTTTGACAGCCTTAGAACATGTATATGCAATATTGAATCACTATAAATTTTTTTTGACAGACTTAGAACAGATATATGCAAGATTGAATCACTATGAATTTTTTTTTAGAACCTTATAACCCATATTTGCGCGATTGAATCAGTATGAAAGTTTTTTTACTACTTTAGAACATGTATATCCATGATTGAATCACTATGAATTTTTTTGCAAAGCAGTAGAACAAATATATAAATCATTGAATCACTATGAATTTCTTTTGACAAACTTAGAACATACATATGCATGATTGAATCACTATGAAATTTTTTTGACAACCTTAGAACACATATCTGCATGATTGAATCACTATGAATTTTTTTTGACAGCCTTAGAACACATATCTGCATGATTGCACTATGAAATTTTTTTGACAAGCTTAGAACATGTATATGCATTACTCAATCACTATGAATTTTTTTATAGCCTTAGAACATACATGCATGATTGAAAAATTATGAAATTTTTTTGACAGTCTTAGAACACATATATGAATGATTAAATCACTATGAATTTTTTTTGACAACCTTAGAACATATATATACATGATTGAATCACTCCGAAAATTTTTTGACAGCCTTGGAGCATGTATACGCATGATTGAATCACTATAAATTTTTTTTTTCTACAATAGAACATGTATATGCTTGATTTGATTGAATCACTATGAATTTTTTTTGACAAACTTAGAACACATATATGCATGATTGAATCAATATGATTTTTTTTTACAGCCTTAGAACACATATATCCATGATTGAATCACTATCAAATTTTTTTGACAGCCTTATAACATATATATTCAAGATTAAATCTCTATAAAAAAAAATTGGCAGCCTTAGAACACATATATGCATGATTGTATCACTAGGAATTTTTTTTGACAGACTTAGAACACATTTATGCATGATTGAATTACTGTAAAAAAAAATTATCAGACTTACAACGCATATATGCAAGATTGAATCACTATGAAATTTTGTTGACAGTCTTAGAACATAAATATGCATGATTATTCTTCACTATGATTTTTTTTTTACAACATTAGAAAACATATATGCATGATTGAGTCACTATGAAATTTGTTTGACAGCCATAGAACACATATACGCATGATTGAATCACCATGAAATTTTTGTGACAGGCTTAGAAGACATATATGCAAGATTAAATTTTTTTTAATAGCCTTAGAACTCATATATGCAAGATTGAATCACTATAAAAAAAATTTCACAACCTTAGAACACATATCTGCATGATTGAATCACTATGAAATTTTTTTAACATCTTTAAAATGCCTATATGCATGATAGAATCTCTCTGAAATTTTTTTGACAGCCTTAGAACACATATATTCATGATTAAATCACTATGAATTTTTTTTGACTGCCTTAGAAGACATATATGCATGATTAAATCACTATGAATTTTTTTTGACATCCTTAGAACACATATATGCAAGATTAAATCACTGTGAAATTTTTTTGACACCCTTAGAACCCATATCTGCATGATTGAATCACTATGAAATTTTGTTGACAACCTTAGATCACATATATACAAGATTGACTCACCATAAAAAAAATTTGACAGCAATACTACAAATATATGCATTATCGAGTAACTATAATTTTTTTTGACAACCTTAGAATACATAGCTGCATGATTGAATCATTATGAACTTTTTTTTACAGCCTTAGAACTCATATATATATGATTGAATCACTATAAATTTTTTTTGACAGCCTTAGAACACATATATGCAAGTTTGAATCACTGTGAAATTTTTTTGATAGCCCTCAAACACATATATGGAGGATTCAATCACTACAAAATTTTTTTGACAGACTTACAACACATATATGCAAGATTGAATCACTTTGAAAACTTTTTGACAACATTAGAACACATATATGCATGATTCTGTCACTATGAATTTTTTTTGACAGCCACAGAACACAAATACGCATGGTTGAATCCCTATGACATTTTTTTGACAGCCTTAGAACACTTATATGCAAGCTTGTAATTTTTTTAAGAGCCTTAGAACACATATATGAATGATTGAATTACTGTAAATTTTTTTTGACTGCCTTAGAATATAAATATGCAAGATTGAATCACTATGAAATTTTTTGACAGCCTTAGAACACAAATAATGCTGATTGAATCACAATGAAATCTTTTTGACATCTTAGAACAAATATCCGCATGACTGAATCACTATCAATTTTTTTTTACAGCCTTAGAAAATATACACGCATGACTAAATCACTATGAATTTTTTTTTGACAGCCTTAGAACATATATACGCATGATTGAATAACTATGAATTTTTTCTGTTAGCCTTAGAACACATATATGCATGATTGAATCACTATGAAATTTTTTGACTGACTTAAAACACATATATGCAAGAATAAAGCACTATGAAATTTTTCGACAGCCATAGAACACATATATGCAAGATTGAATCACTATGAAATTTTTTGGACAGACTTAGAACACATGTATGCATGATTGAATCACTATAAATTTGTTTTGACAGCCTTAGAACACATATGTGCATGATTGAATCACTATGAATTTTTTTTTACAGCCTTAGAACTCAAATATACATGATTGAGTCAGTATGAATTTTTTTTGACAGCCATACAACACATATACGCATGATTGAATCACTATAAAAAAAATCACAACCTTAAAACACATATTTACAAGATTCAATCACTATGAACGTTTTTTGACAGCCTCAGGGCACATATCTGCATGATTGAATCACTATGATTTTTTTTTGAAATCTTAGAAAACATATCTGCATGATTGAATCACTATTAAATTTGTTTGACAGCCCTAGAAGACATATATGCATGATTGAATCACTATGATTTTTTTTTGAAATCTTAGAAAACATATCTGCATGATTAAATCACTATTAAATTTGTTTGACAGCCTTAGAACACATATATGCATGATTGAATAACTATGAATTTTTTTTTACACCCTTAAAATATATATATTCATGATTGAATCAATAAATTTTTTTTTGACAGCCTTTGAACACATATATGATTAAATCACTATCAAATTTTTTTGACAGCCTTAGAACACATGTATGCATGATTGAATCACTATGAAATTTTTTTC
The DNA here is from genome assembly GCF_984573655.1 of Nuphar pumila. NCBI lineage: Eukaryota > Viridiplantae > Streptophyta > Magnoliopsida > Nymphaeales > Nymphaeaceae > Nuphar > Nuphar pumila. Next base: position 80,361,702 of record NC_143253.1, read on the forward strand.
ACTGCCTTAGAACCAATATCTGCATGATTGAATCACTATAAAAAAAATTTGACTGTCTTTGATAACATATATGCATGAGTGAGTCTCTATGAATTTTTTTTTAAAGCCTTAGAACACATATATGCAAGATTGTGTCACTATGAAATTTTTTTGACCGCCATAGAACACATATACGCAGTATTGAATAACTATGAATTTTTTTTTATAGCCTTAAAACATATATGTGCAAGCTTAAAATTTTTTTAACAGCCTTACAACACATATATGCATGATTGAATCACTATAAAAAAAATTTGACAGCCTTTGAACACAGATATGCATGATTGAATCACTATGAAATTTTTTTGACATCTTAGAACACATATGTGCATGACTTAAACAGTATGAAATTTTTTTAAACACCTTAGAACATATGTACGCATGACTCAATCACTCTGAAAATTTTTTTGATAGCCTTAGAACACATCTATGCATGATTGAATAACCATGATATTTTTTTGACAGACTAAGCACATTTATATATACGATTGAATCACTAATTTTTTTTTTTTACAACCCTAGAACACATATGCATGATCAAATCACTATCAAATTTTTTTGGCAGCCCTAGAACACATATATGCATGATTGTATCACTATAAAAAAATTTTGACAGCCTTAGATTACATATATGCGTGATTGAGTGACTATGACAATTTTTTGACAGCCTTAAAACACATATATGCATGATTGAATCACTATGAATTTTTTTTGACAGCCTTAGAACACATGTATCCAAGATTGGATCACTATAAAAAAATTTTGACAGCCTTAGAACATATATGCAAGATTGAATCACTATGAAATTTTTTTGACAGCCTTAGAACATATATATGCCGGATTGAATCACTGTAAATTTTTTTGACAGAGTTCGAACACATATATCCATGATTTAAACAATGTGAAACTTTCTTGACCTCTTAGAACACATATCTGCATGATTGAATCACAATGATTTTTTTTTTACACCCTTAGAACATATATATGCATAATTTAATAACTATGCAAATTTTTTTACAGCATTTGAACATATATTTACATGATTAAATCACTCAAATTTTTTTTGGCAGCCTTAGAACACATATATGCATGATTGAATCACTATAAAAAAAATTTGACATCCTTAGAACACATATATGAATGATTAAATCACAATATAATTTTTTTGGCAGCCTTAGAACATTTATATGCGTGATTCAATCACTATAAAAACTTTCTGACAGCCTTAGAACACATATATGCAAGATTGAATTACAGTGAATTTTTTTTGGCAGTCGTAGAACTCATATATGCATGATTGAATCACTATGATTTTTTTTTGACAGCGTTAGAACACATATATGCATGATTGATTCACTCTGAATTTTTTTTTACAGCCTTAGAACGTGAATATGCAGGATTGAATCACTATGAGTTTTTTTTGACAGACTTAGAACACATATATGCATGATTGAATTACTGTAAAAAAAATTTATCAGACTTACAACGCATATATGCAAGATTGAATCACTATGAAATTTTGTTGACAGTCTTAGAACATAAATATGCATGATTATTCTTCACTATGATTTTTTTTTTACAACATTAGAAAACATATATGCATGATTGAGTCACTATGAAATTTGTTTGACAACCATAGAACACATATACGCATGATTGAATCACCATGAAATTTTTGTGACAGGCTTAGAAGACATATATGCAAGATTAAATTTTTTTTAATAGCCTTAGAACTCATATATGCAAGATTGAATCACTATAAAAAAAAATTCACAACCTTAGAACACATATCTGCATGATTGAATCACTATGAAATTTTTTTAACATCTTTAAAATGCCTATATGCATGATAGAATCTCTCTGAAATTTTTTTGACAGCCTTAGAACACATATATTCATGATTAAATCACTATGAAATTTTTTTGACTGCCTTAGAAGACATATATGCATGATTAAATCACTATGAATTTTTTTTGACATCCTTAGAACACATATATGCAAGATTAAATCACTGTGAAATTTTTTTGACACCCTTAGAACCCATATCTGCATGATTGAATCACTATGAAATTTTGTTGACAACCTTAGATCACATATATACAAGATTGACTCACCATAAAAAAAATTTGACAGCAATACTACAAATATATGCATTATCGAGTAACTATAATTTTTTTTGACAACCTTAGAATACATAGCTGCATGATTGAATCATTATGAACTTTTTTTTACAGCCTTAGAACTCATATATATATGATTGAATCACTATAATTTTTTTTTGACAGCCTTAGAACACATATATGCAAGTTTGAATCACTGTGAAATTTTTTTGATAGCCCTCAAACACATATATGGAGGATTCAATCACTACAAAAAAATTTTGACAGACTTAGAACATATATATGCAAGATTGAATCACTTTGAAAACTTTTTGACAACATTAGAACACATATATGCATGATTCTGTCACTATGAATTTTTTTTGACAGCCACAGAACACAAATACGCATGGTTGAATCCCTATGACATTTTTTTGACAGCCTTAGAACACTTATATGCAAGCTTGTAATTTTTTTAAGAGCCTTAGAACACATATATGCATGATTGAATTACTGTAAATTTTTTTTGACTGCCTTAGAATATAAATATGCAAGATTGAATCACTATGAAATTTTTTGACAGCCTTAGAACACAAATAATGCTGATTGAATCACAATGAAATCTTTTTGACATCTTAGAACAAATATCCGCATGACTGAATCACTATCAATTTTTTTTTACAGCCTTAGAAAATATACACGCATGACTAAATCACTATGAATTTTTTTTTGACAGCCTTAGAACATATATACGCATGATTGAATAACTATGAATTTTTTCTGTTAGCCTTAGAACACATATATGCATGATTGAATCACTATGAAATTTTTTGACTGACTTAAAACACATATATGCAAGAATAAAGCACTATGAAATTTTTTTGACAGCCATAGAACACATATATGCAAGATTGAATCACTATGAAATTTTTTGGACAGACTTAGAACACATGTATGCATGATTGAATCACTATAAATTTGTTTTGACAGCCTTAGAACACATATGTGCATGATTGAATCACTATGAATTTTTTTTTACAGCCTTAGAACTCAAATATACATGATTGAGTCAGTATGAATTTTTTTTGACAGCCATAGAACACATATACGCATGATTGAATCACTATAAAAAAAATCACAACCTTAAAACACATATTTACAAGATTCAATCACTATGAACGTTTTTTGACAGCCTCAGGGCACATATCTGCATGATTGAATCACTATGATTTTTTTTTGAAATCTTAGAAAACATATCTGCATGATTGAATCACTATTAAATTTGTTTGACAGCCCTAGAAGACATATATGCATGATTGAATCACTATGATTTTTTTTTGAAATCTTAGAAAACATATATGCATGATTAAATCACTATTAAATTTGTTTGACAGCCTTAGAACACATATATGCATGATTGAATAACTATGAATTTTTTTTTACACCCTTAAAATATATATATTCATGATTGAATCAATAAATTTTTTTTTGACAGCCTTTGAACACATATATGATTAAATCACTATCAAATTTTTTTGACAGCCTTAGAACACATGTATGCATGATTGAATCACTATGAAATTTTTTTCACTGCCTTAGAACCAATATCTGCATGATTGAATCACTATAAAAAAAATTTGACTGTCTTTGATAACATATATGCATGAGTGAGTCTCTATGAATTTTTTTTTAAAGCCTTAGAACACATATATGCAAGATTGTGTCACTATGACCGCCATAGAACACATATACGCAGTATTGAATAACTATGAATTTTTTTTTATAGCCTTAAAACATATATGTGCAAGCTTAAAATTTTTTTAACAGCCTTACAACACATATATGCATGATTGAATCACTATAAAAAAAATTTGACAGCCTTTGAACACAGATATGCATGATTGAATCACTATGAAATTTTTTTGACATCTTAGAACACATATGTGCATGACTTAAATAGTATGAAATTTTTTTAAACACCTTAGAACATATGTACGCATGACTCAATCACTCTGAAAATTTTTTTGATAGCCTTAGAACACATATATGCATGATTGAATAACCATGATATTTTTTTGACAGACTAAGCACATTTATATATACGATTGAATCACTAATTTTTTTTTTTGACAGCCCTAGAACACATATGCATGATCAAATCACTAGCAAATTTTTTTGGCAGCCCTAGAACACATATATGCATGATTGTATCACTATAAAAAAATTTTGACAGCCTTAGATTACATATATGCGTGATTGAGTGACTATGACAATTTTTTGACAGCCTTAAAACACATATATGCATGATTGAATCACTATGAATTTTTTTTGACAGCCTTAGAACACATGTATCCAAGATTGGATCACTATAAAAAAATTTTGACAGCCTTAGAACATATATGCAAGATTGAATCACTATGAAATTTTTTTGACAGCCTTAGAACATATATATGCCGGATTGAATCACTGTAAATTTTTTTGACAGAGTTCGAACACATATATCCATGATTTAAACAATGTGAAACTTTCTTGACCTCTTAGAACACATATCTGCATGATTGAATCACAATGAATTTTTTTTTACACCCTTAGAACATATATATGCATAATTTAATAACTATGCAAATTTTTTTACAGCATTTGAACATATATTTACATGATTAAATCACTCAAATTTTTTTTGGCAGCCTTAGAACACATATATGCATGATTGAATCACTATAAAAAAAATTTGACATCCTTAGAACACATATATGAATGATTAAATCACAATATAATTTTTTTGGCAGCCTTAGAACATTTATATGCGTGATTCAATCACTATAAAAACTTTCTGACAGCCTTAGAACACATATATGCAAGATTGAATTACAGTGAATTTTTTTTGGCAGTCGTAGAACTCATATATGCATGATTGAATCACTATGATTTTTTTTTGACAGCGTTAGAACACATATATGCATGATTGATTCACTCTGAATTTTTTTTACAGCCTTAGAACGTGAATATGCAGTATTGAATCACTATGAGTTTTTTTTGACAGACTTAGAACACATATATGCATGATTGAATCACTATGAAATTTTTTTGACGGACTTATAACACATATCTGCACGATTGAATCAATATGAAATTTTTTTGACAGCTTTAGCACATGTATATGCATGATTAAGTTGCTATGAAATTTTTTTCAAAGCAATAAAACACATTGAAACATTTTTTCACTAACTTCGAACTCACATTTGCATGATTGAATCACTATGAAATTTTGTGACAGACTTAGAACACATATGTGCATGATTGAATCACTATGAATTTTTTTTGACACCCTTAGAACACAAATAAGCATGATTGAATCACTATGAAATATTCTTGACAACCTTAGAACACATATCTGCAAGATTGAATCACTATGAAACATTTTTGACAACTTTCAACATATATCTGCAGGATTGAATCACTATTAAATTTTTTTGACAGGCTTTGAACATATATATGCATTACTCAATCACTATGCTTGATTGAAAAACTATAAATTTTTTTTTACAATCTTAGAACACATTTATGAATGATTAAATCACTATGAAATTTTTTTGACAACCTTAGAACTTATATATGCATGATTGAATCACTCTGAAACTTTTTTGACACCCTTAGAAATGTATATGCATGATTCAGTCACTCTAAATTTTTTTTACAGCATTAGAACATGTATATGCATGATTGAATCACTATGAAATTTTTTTGACAAACTTAGAACACATATATGCATGATTGAATCACGATGAAATTTTTTTGACAGCCTTATAACACATATATCCATGATTGAATCACTATCAAATTTTTTTGACAGCCTTAGAACATATATATTCATGATTGAATCACTATAAAAAAAATTGACAGCCTTAGAACACATATCTGCATGATTAAATCATTATGATTTTTTTTTGATGGCCTTAGAACTCATATATATATGATTGAATCACTATAAAAAAAATTTGACAGCCTTAGAACACATATTTGCAAGATTGAATAACTGTTAAATTTTTTTGACAGCCTTAGAACACATATATGCAGGATTGAATCACTACGAAATTTTTTTGACAGGCTTAGAACACATAAACTATGAAAATTTTTTAACAGTCTTAAACACATAAATGAGTGATTAAATCACTATAAATTTTTTTTGAGAACCTTAGAACATATATATGCCTAATTGAGTCACTCCAAAATTTTTTTGACAGCCTTAGAGCATGTATATGCATGATTCAATCACTCTAAATTTTTTTTGACAGTATTAGAACATGTATATGCATGATTGAATCACTATGAATTTTTTTTGACAAACTTAGAACACATATATGCATGATTGCATCACTATGAATTTTTTTTTACAGCCTTAGAACACATATATTCGTGATAGATTCTCTATCAAATTTTTTTGACAGCCTTAGAACATATAAATTCAAGATTGAATCACCATAAAAAAATTTTGACAGCCTTAGAACACATATATGCAAGATTGAATCACTATGAAATTTTTTTGACAGACTTAGAATACATATATGGATGATTGAATTACTGTAAAAAAAATTTATCCGACTTAGAATACATATATGCATGATTGAGTCACTATGAAATTTTGTTGACAGCCTTAGAACATAAATATGCATGATTATTCTTCACTATGACATTTTTTTTGACAACATTAGAAAACATATATGCATGATTCAGTCACTATGAAATTTGTTTGATAGCCAAAGAACACATATACACATGATTGAATCACTATGAAATTTTTTATACAGCCTTACAATACATATATGCAAGATTGAAATTTTTTTAATAGCCTGAGAACTCATATATGCATGATTGAATCACTATAATTTTTTTTGACAACATTAGAACACATATCTGCAAGGTTAAATTACTATGGAAGTTTTGGACATCCTTAGAACACATATATGCGAGATTAAATCACTACGATTTTTTTTTGACAGCCTCAGAACACATATATGCATTATTGAATAAGCATGAAATTTTTTCGACAGCCTTAGGACATGTATATGCAAGATTGAATCACTATGAAATTTTTTTGATAGCCTTAGAACACATATATGCATGATAGAATCACTATGAAATTTTGTTGATGGCCTTAGATCACATATATACATGATTGACCATGATTGACTCACTATAAAAAAAAAAATTTACAGCAATAGGACAAATATATGCATTATCGAAAAACTATATTTTTTTTTGACAACCTTAGAACACATATCTGCATGATTGAATCATTATGAAAATTTTTTGACAGCTTCAGAACTCATATATATATGATTTAATCACTATGAAAGCTTTTTGACAGCCTTAGAACACATATATGCAAGATTGAATCACTGTTAAATTTTTTTGACAGCCTTAGAATACATATATGCAGGATTGAATCACTATGAAATTTTTTTGACAGACTTAGAACACATATACGCAAGATTGAATCACTATGAAATCTTTTTTACAAAATTAGAATACATATATGCATGATTATGTCACTATGAAATTTTTTTACAGCAATAGAACACATATACGCATGATTGAATCTCTATAAAAAAATTTAACAGCCTTAGAACACATATATGCAAGCTTGTAATTTTTTTAACAGCCTTAGAACACATATATGCATGATGAAATTACTATAAATTTTTTTTTACAGCCTTAGAACACAAATATGCTAGATTGAATCACTAGGAAATTTTTTGACAGCCTTAGAACGCAGATATGCTTGATTGATTCACTATGAAATTTTTTTGACATCTTAGAACAAATATCTGCATGACTGAATCACTATCATTTTTTTTGACAGCCTTAGAACACATACATGCATTACTCAATCACTATGAATTTTTTTTTGACAGCCTTAGAACATATATATGCATGATTTAATAACTATGAATTTTTTTTCTAGCCTTAGAACACATATATGCATGATTAAATGACTTTGAAGTTTTTTTGATAGCCTTAGAACATGTGTATGCATGATTGAATAACTATGAATTTTTTTGGACAACCTTAGAACATGAATATGCATGATTGAATCACTATAAAAAAAAATTGAAAACCTTAGAACACATACCTGCATGTCTGAATCACTATGAAATTTTTTTGACAACCTCATAGCACATATATGCAAGATTGAATCACTATGAACTTTTTTTTACAGCCTTACAACACTTATATGCAAGATTGTATCACTAAAAATTCTTTTTGATAGCCTGAAAACACATATATGCATGATTGAATCACTATGAAATTTCTTTGACAGCCTTAGAACACATATATGCATGATTGAATCACTATGAAAATTTTTTGACAGCAATATAACAAATGTATCCATGATTGAATCACTATAATTTTTTTTTGACAACCTTAGAACACTTATCTGCATGATTGAATCACTATGATTTTTTTTGGACAGCCTTATAACACATATATGCATGATTGAATCACTATGATTTTTTTTTACAGCAATAAAACACATATATGGATGATTAAGTCACTACAAAATTTTCTTGACAGCCTTAGAACACATCTATGCATGATTGAATCACTTTAAAAAATTTTTGACAACCTTAGAACACATATATGCATGATTGAATCACTATGAAATTTTTTTGATAGCCTTATAACACATATATATATATATATATATATATATATATATATGCATGATTGAATCACTTTAGAAATTTTTGACAGCCTTAGAACACTTATGTGCATGATTTAGTCACTATAAAAGTTTTTTGACAGTTGTAGAACACATATATTCATGATTAAATCACTAGAAAACATTTTTGAAAGCAATAGAAGACATATATACATGATTGAATCACTTCAAATTTTTTTTGACAGCAATAGAACATGTATATACATGATTGAATCACTATAAAAAAAAATTGACAGCCTTAGAACATAGAGATGCATGATTGAATCACTTCAAATTTTTTTTGACAGCCTCATAACACAAATATGCAAGATTGAATCACTATGAAATTATTTTGACAGGAAAAGAACACATAGATGGATGATTAAATCACTATCAAATTTTCTTGACAGCCTTCGAACACATATATCCATGATTTAATCACTTTGAAATGTCTTTGACAGCCTTAGAACACATATATGCATGATTGAATCACTATGAAATTTTATTGACAGCCTTAGAATACATATATGTGTACATGATTGAATCACTATGGAATTTTTTGACAGCCTTAGAACACTAACATGCATGATTGAGTCACTACAAAATTTTTTTGACAGCCTTAGAACACATATATGCATCATTGAATCACTACGAAGATTTTTGGAAAGCAATAGAAGACATATATGCATGACTGAATCACTACAAAAATTTTTTGACAGCAATAGTACATATATATACACTATTGAATCACTAAGAAACTTTTTTGACAGCTTTAGAACATATATATCCATGATTGATTCACTTCAAATTTTTTTTGACAGCCTTAGAACACAAATATGCATGATTGAATCACTATGAAATTATTTTGACAGCAATAGAACACATAGATTGATGATTAAATCACTATAAAATTTTTTGGACAGCCTTAGAAGACATATATGCATGATTGGATCACTAAAAGAAAAAAATTGAAAAACCTTAGAACACATATCTGCACGATTAAATCACTATGAATTTTTTTTGACAACCTTATAACACATATAGGCATGATTGAATCACTATGAATTTTTTTTATAGCCTTAGAGCACATATATGCAAGATTGAATCACTACGATTTTTTTTTGATAGCCTTAGAACATATATGTGCATAATTAAATTGCTGCAAAAAAAATTTGACTGGCTTATAACACATATATGCATGATTGAGTCACTATAAAAAAATTTTGACAGCAATAGAACAAATATATGCATGATCGAATCACTATAAATTTTTTTTGACAACCTTAGAACACATATATGCATGATTGAATCACTATGAATTTTTTTTTGACAGCTGTATAACACATATACGCATGATTGAATTACTATGAAAATTTTTGGACAGCCTTAGAACAATATATGCATGATTGAATCACTATAAATTTATTTTTACAGCAACAGAACAAATATATGCATGATTGAATCACTGTAGAAAAAATTGCAAAACCTTAGAGCACATATTTGCATGATTGAATCACTATGAAATTTTTTTGACAAACTTATAACACATATATGCATGATTGAATAACTATGAATTTTTTTTTACAGCCTTAGAACACATATATGCAAGATTGAACCACAACAAATTTTTTTTTATTGCCTGAGAACACATATATGCATGATTGAATCACTATGAAATTTCTTTGACAGCCTTAGAACACATATATACATGATTCAATCACTATAAAGTTTATTTGGCAAACTTAGAACACATATCTCTATGATTGAATCACTATGAAATTTTTTTGACAGCTTTATGACACATATATGCATGATTGAATCACTATGAATTTTTTTTTACAACAATAGAACACATATATGGATGATTGAATCTCTATGAAATTTTCTTGACAGCCTTATTACACATATATGCATGATTGAATCACTATGAATTTTTTTTCAAAGCCTTAGAACACATATATGCATTACTGAATCACTATGATTTTTTTTTGACAGCCTTAGAACACATTTATGCATGAGTGAATCACTATGGATTTTTTTGACAGCCTTAGAATAGTAATATACATGATTGAGTCGCTACAAAATTTTTGACAGCCTTAGAACACATATATGCATGATTGAATCACTACAAAAAAAATTTGATAGCAATAGAAGACATATATGCATGATTGAATCACTACAAATTTTTTTTATCAGCAATAGAACATATATATACATGATTGAATCACTATGAAATTTTGTTTGACAGCCTTAGAACATATATATGCATGATTGAATCACTTCAAATTTTTTTTGACAGCCTTAGAACACAAATATGCATGATTGAATCACTATGAAATTATTTTGACAGCAATAAAAACATAGATGGATGATTAAATCACTATGAATTTTTTTGGACTGCCTTAGAACACATATATGCATGATTGAATCACTATGTATTTTTTTTATAGCAATAGAATCAATATATGCATGATTGAATCACTATGAAATTTTTTTGACAACTTATAACATATATAGGCATGATTGAATCACTATGAATTTTTTTTTATAGCCTAAGAACACATATATGCAAGATTGAATCACTACAATTTTTTTTTATAGCCTTAGAACACATGTATGCATGATTGAATCGCTGCAAAAATTTTTTGACTGGCTAAGAACACATATATATATATGATTGAATCACTATAAAAAAAATTTTACAGCAAAAAAATTTTTTATGCATGATGGAATCACTATAAATTTTTTTTGACAACCTTAGAACACATATCTGCAAGTTTGAATCACTATGATTTTTTTTTTGACAGCTATATAACACGTATATGCATGACTGAATCACTATGAATTTTTTTTTACAGCAATAGAACACATATATGGATGTTTGAATTACTATGATATTTTCTGGACAGCCTTAGAACAATATATACATGATTGAATCACTATAATTTATTTTGACAAGAATAGAACAAATATATGCATGATTGAATCACTATAAAAAAAATTTGAAAACCTTAAAACACATATAAGAAAGGTTGAATCACTATGATATTTTTTCGCCAACCTTATAACTCATATGTGCATGATTGAATCACTAGGATTTTTTTTTACAGCATTCGAACACATATATGCAAGATTGAACCAATACAATTTTTTTTATAGCCTTAGAACACATATATGCATGATTGAATCACTATGAAATTTCTTTGACAGCCTTAGAATACATATCTGCATGATTGAATCACTATGAAATTTTTTTGACAGCCTTATAACACATATATGCATGATTGAATCACAATAAATTTTTTTTACAGCAATAGAACATATATATGGAAGATTGAATCACTATGAAATTTTCTTGACAGCCTTAGAACCCTTATATGCATGATTGAATCTCTTTGAAATTTTTTGACAGCCTTAGAACACTTATATGCATGATTGAGTCACAACAAATTTTTTTTTACAGCCTTAGAACTAATATATAGCCTTAGATCACATATATGCATGATTGAATCACTAATTTTTTTTTAAAGCAATAGAACACATATGTGCATGATTGAATCACTTCAAATTTTTTTTGACAGCCTTAGAACACAAACATGCATGATTGAATCACTACGAAATTATTTTGACAGCAATAGAACACATAGATGGAAGATTAAATCACTATGAAATTTTTTGGACATCCTGAAAACACATATATGCATGATTGAATCACTATGAATTTTTTTTGATGGCAATAGAACAAATATATGCATGATTGAATCACTATAAAAAAAATTGAAAACCATAGAACACATATCTGCATGATTGAATCACTATGAAAATTTTTTGACAGCCTTATAACACATATAGGCATGATTGAATCACTATGAATATTTTTATTGCCTTAGAACACATATATCCAAGATTGAATTGCTACGAATTTTTTTTTATAGCCGTAGAACACATATATGCATGATTGAATCTCTGCAAAACTTTTTTAATGGGTTTAAAACACATATATGCACGATTGAATCACTATGAAATTTTTTGAACGAAATAGAACAAATATATGCATAATTGAATCACTATAAGTTTTTTTGACAACCTTAGAACACATATATGCATGATTGAATCACTATGAATTTTTTTTTGACAGCTATATAACAAATATATGCATGATTGAATCTCTATGAAATTTTTTTAACATTAATAGAAGACATATATGGATGATTGAATCACTATGCAATTGTCTGGACTGCCATAGAACACATATATGCATGATTGAATCACTATAAATTTTTATGACAGCGATATAACAAATATATGCAAGATTGAATCACTATAGAAAAAATTTGAAAACCTTAGAGCATATATCTGCAAGCTTGAATCACTATGAAATGTTTTTGACAACCTTATAACACATATATGCATGATTGAATCACTATGAATTTTTTTTACAGCCTTAGAACACATATATGAAAAATTGAATCGCTACAAAATTTTTTTTATAGCCTTAGAACACATATATGCATGATTGAATCACTATGAAATTTCTTTGACAGCCTTAGAACACATATATGCATGATTGAATCACAATAAAAAAAATTTTACAGCAATATAACAAATATATGCATGATTGAATAACTATAAAATTTTCTTGATAGCCTTAGAACACATATATGCGTGATTGAATCACTATGAAATTTTTTTGACAGACTTAGAACACATATATGCATGATTGAATCACTATAAAAAATTTTTGACAGCCTTAGAACACATAAATATGCGTGATTGAATCACTATGGAATTTTTTGACAGCCTTAGAACACCTATATGCATGATTGAGTCATACAAATTTTTTTTGAGAGCCTTAGAACACATATATGCATGATTAAATCACTATAATTTTTTTTTAAAAGCAGTAGAAGACATATATGCATGATTGAATCACTGCAATTTTTTTTTACAGCAATAGAACACATATATACATGATTGAATCACTATAAAAATTTTTTGACAGCCTTAGAAAATATATATGCATGATTGAGTCACTTCGAATTTTTTTTACAGCCTTAGAACACAAATATGCATGATTGAATCACTATGAAATTATTTTGACAGCAATAGAACACATAGATGGATGATTAAATCACTATGAAATTGTCTGGACAGCCTTAGAACACATATGTGCATGATTGAACCACTATGAAATTTGTTTGATAGCAATAGAACAAATATATGCATGATTGAATCACTATAAAAAAAATTGGCAAACCTTGAACACATATCTGCATGATTGAATCACTACGAAATTTTTTGGCAGCCTTGTAACACATATAGGCATGATGAAACACTATGAATTTTTTTTATAGCCTTAGAACACATATATGCAAGATTGAATCACTAGGGATGTTTTTTGATAGCCTTAGAACACATATATGCATGATTGAATCACTGAAAAAAAAATTTGACAAGCTTGGAACACATATATGTAAGATTGAATCACTATTAAAAAAATTTGACAGCAATAGAACAAATATATGCATGATTGAATCGCTATGATTTTTTTTTTATAGCTATATAACACATATACGCATGATTTAATCACTATGAATTTTTTTTGACAACAATAGAACACATATATGGATGATTGAATCACTATGAATTTTTCTGGACAGCCTTAGTATACATATATGCATGATTGAATCACTATAAATTTTTTTTGACAGCAATAAAACAAATATATGCATGATTGAATCTCTATAAAAAAAATTTGAAAACCTTAGAATACATATCTACATGCTTAAATCATTGTCAAAGCTTTTTGGCAGCCTATGAACACATATACGCATGATTGAATCACTATGAACTTTTTTTTACAGCCTAAGAAAACTTATACCCAAGATTAAATCTCTATAATTTTTTTTTATATCCTTAGAACACATATATGCAAGATTGAATCACTATGACATTTTTTTGACAACCTTAGAACGCATATATGCATGATTAAATCATGATGAAATTTTTTAACAACAATATAACAAATATATGCATGATTAAATCACTACAAAATGTTTTTTACAACCTTAGAACACATATCTGCATGATTAAATCACTTTGAATTTTTTTTGACTGCCTTATAACATATATATTTATTATGGAATCATTATGAATTTTTTTTACAGCAATAGAACTCATACATGGATGATTAAATCACTACAAAATTTTCTTGACAGCCTTAGAACACATATATGCATGATTGAATCACCATTAAAACTTTTTGACAACCTTAGAACACATATATGCATAATTGACTCACTATGAAATTCTTTTGACAGCCATAGAACACATATATATGCATGATTGAATGACTATGGAATTTTTTGACTGCCTTAGAACACTTATATGCATAATTGAGTCACTACAAAAAATTTTTGACAGCCTTAAAACACATATATGGATGATTAAATCACTATCAAATTTTCTTGACAGCCTTGGAACACATATATCCATGATTTAATCACTTTGAAATGTCTTTGACAGCCTTAGAACACATATATGCATGATTGAATCACTATGAAATTTTATTGACAGCCTTAGAACACATATATGTGTACATGATTGAATCACTATGGAATTTTTTGACAGCCTTAGAACACTAACATGCATGATTGAGTCACTACAAAATTTTTTTGACAGCCTTAGAACACATATATGCATCCTTGAATCACTACGAAGATTTTTGGAAAGCAATAGAAGACATATATGCATGATTGAATCACTACAAAATTTTTTTGACAGCAATATTTCATATATATACACGATTGAATCACTAAGAAACTTTTTTGACAGCTTTAGAACATATATATCCATGATTGATTCACTTCAAATTTTTTTTGACAGCCTTAGAACACAAATATGCATGATTGAATCACTATGAAATTATTTTGACAGCAATAGAACACATAGATTGATGATTAAATCACTATAAAATTTTTTGGACAGCCTTAGAAGACATATATGCATGATTGGATCACTAAAAGAAAAAAATTGAAAAACCTTAGAACACATATCTGCACGATTAAATCACTATGAATTTTTTTTGACAACCTTATAACACATATAGGCATGATTGAATCACTATGAATTTTTTTTATAGCCTTAGAGCACATATATGCAAGATTGAATCACTACGATTTTTTTTTGATAGCCTTAGAACATATATGTGCATAATTGAATTGCTGCAAAAAAAATTTGACTGGCTTATAACACATATATGCATGATTGAGTCACTATAAAAAAATTTTGACAGCAATAGAACAAATATATGCATGATTGAATCACTATGAAATTTCTTTGACAGCCTTAGAACACATATATGCATGATTGAATCACAATAAAAAATTTTTTTACAGCAATATAACAAATATATGCATGATTGAATAACTATAAAATTTTCTTGATAGCCTTAGAACACATATATGCGTGATTGAATCACTATGAATTTTTTTTGACAGACTTAGAACACATATATGCATGATTGAATCACTATAAAAAATTTTTGACAGCCTTAGAACACATAAATATGCGTGATTGAATCACTATGGAATTTTTTGACAGCCTTAGAACACCTATATACATGATTGAGTCATACAAAATTTTTTTGAGAGCCTTAGAACACATATATGCATGATTAAATCACTATAATTTTTTTTTAAAAGCAGTAGAAGACATATATGCATGATTGAATCACTGCAATTTTTTTTTACAGCAATAGAACACATATATACATGATTGAATCACTATAAAATTTTTTTGACAGCCTTAGAAAATATATATGCATGATTGAGTCACTTCGAATTTTTTTTACAGCCTTAGAACACAAATATGCATGATTGAATCACTATGAAATTATTTTGACAGCAATAGAACATAGAGATGGATGATTAAATCACTATGAAATTTTCTGGACAGCCTTAGAACACATATATGCATGATTGAATCACTATGAAATTTGTTTGATAGCAATAGAACAAATATATGCATGATTGAATCACTATAAAAAAAATTGGAAAACCTTGAACACATATCTGCATGATTGAATCACTACGAATTTTTTTGGCAGCCTTGTAACACATATAGGCATGATGAAACACTATGAATTTTTTTTATAGCCTTAGAACACATATATGCAAGATTGAATCACTAGGGATGTTTTTTGATAGCCTTAGAACACATATATGCATGATTGAATCACTGAAAAAAAAAATTGACAAGCTTGGAACACATATATGTAAGATTGAATCACTATAAAAAAAATTTGACAGCAATAGAACAAATATATGCATGATTGAATCGCTATGATTTTTTTTTTTATAACTATATAACACATATACGCATGATTTAATCACTATGAATTTTTTTTTACAACAATAGAACACATATATGGATGATTGAATCACTATGAATTTTTCTGGACAGCCTTAGTATACATATATGCATGATTGAATCACTATAAATTTTTTTTGACAGCAATAAAACAAATATATGCATGATTGAATCTCTATAAAAAAAAATTGAAAACCTTATAATATATATCTACATGCTTAAATCATTGTCAAAGCTTTTTGGCAGCCTATGAACACATATACGCATGATTGAATCACTATGAACTTTTTTTTACAGCCTAAGAAAACTTATACCCAAGATTAAATCTCTATAATTTTTTTTTATATCCTTAGAACACATATATGCAAGATTGAATCACTATGACATTTTTTTGACAACCTTAGAACGCATATATGCATGATTAAATCATGATGAAATTTTTTAACAACAATATAACAAATATATACATGATTAAATCACTACAAAATGTTTTTTACAACCTTAGAACACATATCTGCATGATTAAATCACTTTGAATTTTTTTTTGACTGCCTTATAACATATATATTTATTATGGAATCACTATGAATTTTTTTTACAGCAATAGAACTCATACATGGATGATTAAATCACTATGAAATTTTCTTGACAGCCTTAGAACACATATATGCATGATTGAATCACCATTAAAACTTTTTGACAACCTTAGAACACATATATGCATAATTGACTCACTATGAAATTCTTTTGACAGCCATAGAACACATATATATGCATGATTGAATGACTATGGAATTTTTTGACTGCCTTAGAACACTTATATGCATAATTGAGTCAGTACAAAAATTTTTTGACAGCCTTAAAACACATATATGGATGATTGAATCACTACAAAATTTTTTAGACAGTGACAGATCACATATATGCATGATTGAATCACTACAATTTTTTTTTGACAGCAATTGAACACATATAAGCATGATTTAATCACTACGAAATTTTTTTACAGCCTCACAACATATACATGCATGATTGAATTGCTTCAAATTTTTTTTGACAGTCTTAGAACACAAATATGCATGATTGAATCACTATGAAATTATTTTAACAGCAATAGAACACATAGATGGATGATTAAATCACTATGAAATTTTGTGGACAGCCATAGAACACAAATATGCATGATTGAACCACTATGAAATTTTTTTGACAGCAATAGAACAAATATATGCATGATTGATTCACAATAAAAAAAAATTGAAAACCTTAGAACACATATCTACATGATTGAATCACTATGAAATTTTTTTGACTGCCTTATGACACATATAGGCAGGATTGAATCACTAAGAAATTTTTTTATAGCCTTAGAACACATAGATACAATATTGAATCACTATAAATTTTTTTTGATAGCCTTAGAACACATATATGCAAGATTGAATCATTGCAAATTTTCTTTGACTGGTTTAGAACACATATATGCATGATTTAATCACTATAAAAAAAATTTGACAGCAATAGAACAAATATATGCATGATTGAATCACTATAAATTTTTTTGACAACCTTAGAACATATATCTGCATGATTGAATCACAATAAATTTTGTTTTGACAGCTATATAACACATATATGCATGATTGAATCACTATGAAATTTTTTTTACAGCAATAGAACACACATATTGATGATTGAATCATTATGAAATTTTTTGGATAACCATAGAACATATATATGCATGCTTGAATCACTATGAATTTTTTTTGACAGCAATATAACACATATATGCACGATTAAATCACTATAATTTTTTTTTCATAGCCTTACAACACATATATGCAAGATTTAATCACTATGAAATTTTTTTGACAGCCTTAGAGGACTTTTATGCAATATTGAATCGATATGAAATTTTTTTGACCACCTATAACTCATATATGCATGATTAAATCACTATGAAATTTTTTTGACAGAGTTAGAAAGCATATATGGATGATTGAATTGCTACGAAATTTTTTTGACAGCCTTAGAACCCTTATATGCAAGATTGAATCCCTATGAATTTTTTTTTATAGCCTTAGAACACATATATGTATGACTGAATCACTATGAAAATTTTTTGATAGCCTTAGAACACATATATGCTTGATAGAATAACAATGAAATTTTTTTGACAGCCTTAGAGCACATATATGCAAGATTGAATCACTATGAAATTTTTTTGATAGCCTTAGAACACATTATTCAAGATTGAATCACTTTGAAATTATTTTGACAGCCTTAGAACCCAAATATGAGAGATTGAATCACTACAATATTGTTTTGACTGCAATAGAACAAATATATGCATGATTGAGTCACTATAAAAATTTTTGACAGCCTTAGAAGACATATATGCATGATTGAATTACTATGAAATTTTTTTGATAACCTTAGAAAACATATATGCAAGATTAAATCATAATGAAATTTTCTTGATAGCCTTAGAACACATATAAACATGATTGAATCACTATCAAATTTTTTTGACAGCAATAGAACAAATATATGCATGATTGAATCACTATAATTTTTTTTTGACAATCCTAGAACACATATATACATGATTGAATCACTATGAATTTTTTTTGGCATCCTTAGAACACCTATACGCTTAATAGAATAACTATGAAATTTTATTGTTAGCGTTAGAACACATATATGCAAGATTGAATCACTATGAAATTTTTTTGACAGCCTTAGAACACCTTATTCAAGATTGAAGCACTATGAATTTTTTTTGACAGCCTTAAAACGCAAATATGCAAGATTGAATCCATATGAATTTTTTTTTGATTGCCTTAGAACACAAATATGCATTATAGAATAACTATGAATTTTTTTTAACAACCTTAGAACACATATATGCAAGATTGAATCACTATGATTTTTTTTTACAGCCTTAGAACATATATATGCATGATAGAATCACTATGAATTTTTTTTTACAGACTTAAAACTCACATACGCAAGAAGTAATCACTACCAATTTCTTTGACAGCCTTAGAAAATATATATGCATGATTAAATCACTATGACATTTTTTTGATAGCCTTAGAACATATATATGCTTGATGTAATTACTATATTGTTTTTTTGACAGCCTTTGAACACATATATGCAAGATTGAATCACACTCAATTTTTTTTTGACACGCTTAGATTACATATATGCATGATTGAATCACTATAATTTTTTTTTGACAGCCTTCCAACTCATATATGCAAGATTGAATCACTATAAAAAAAAATTGATAGCCTTAGAACACATATATGCTTGATTGACTCTCTATGATTTTTTTTTTACAGCCTTAGAACACATCTATGCATGATTGAATAACTCTAACATTTTTTTGACAGCCATAGAACACATATATGCATGATTGAATCACTATGAAAATTTGTTTACAGCCTTAGAACACATATATGCATGAATGAATCACTATAAAAAGTTTTTGACAGCCTTATAACACATATATGCGTGATTGAATCACTATGAATTTTTTTTTACAACATTTGAATACATACATGCATGATTGAGTCACTATGAAATTTGTTTTACAGCCTTAGACCACATGTATGAGTGATTGAGTCACTATGAAATTGTTTTGACAGCCTTAGAACACATATATGAAAGATTGAATCACTATGTAATTTTGTTGACAGCCTTAGAACACATTATTCAGGATTGAAGCATTATGAATTTTTTTTTAGAGCCTTAAAATGCAAATATCCAAGATTATATCACTATCAATTTTTTTTTGATATCCTTAGAACACAAATATGCATTATAGAATAACTTTGACTTTTTTTTGACAACCTTAGAACACATATATGCAAGATTGAATCACTATGAATTTTTTTTGACATCCTTGGAAGACATTATTCAACATTGAATCACTATAATTTTTTTCGACAGACTTAGACCGCAAATATGCAAGATTGAATAACTATGAATTTTTTTTTACAGCCTTAGAACACATATATGCATGATAGAATCACTATGAAAATTTTTTGAGAGACTTAGAACACATATATGCATGATTGAATCACTACAAGATTGTTTTGACCGCAATAGAACAAATATATGCATGATTGAGTCACTATAAAAAAAATTTGACATCCTTAGAAGCCATACATGCCTGATTGAATTACTATGAAATTTTTTTTATAACCTTAGAACACATATATGCAAGATTAAATCACAATGAAATTTTCTGGATAGCCTTAGAACACATATAAACATGATTGAATCACTATAAATTTTTTTTGACAGCAATAGAACAAATATATGCATGATTGAATCGCTACAATTTTTTTTGACAATCCTAGAACACATATATACATGATTGAATCACCATGAATTTTTTTTTACTGCCTTAGAACACGTATAAGCTTAATAGAATAACTATGAAATTTTTTTGTCAGCCTTAGAACACATATATGCAAGATTGAATCACTATGATATTTTTTTGACAGCCTTAGAACACCTTTTTCAAGATTGAAGCACTATGATTTTTTTTTGACAGCCTTAAAACGCAAATATGCAAGATTGAATCACTATGAAAATTTTTTTCATAGCCATAGAACACAAATATGCATTATAGAATAACTATGAAATTTTTTTGACAACCTTAGAACACATATATGCAAGATTGAGTCACTATGAAATTTTTTGACAGCCTTAGAAGACATTATTCAACATTGAATAACTATAAATTTTTTTGGCAGACTTAGACCGCAAATATGCAAGATTGAATCACTATGAAATTTTTTTGATAGCTATAGAACACATATATGCATGATAGAATCACATATGCAAGAATTAATCACTAACAAAATCTTTGACAACCTTAGAAAATATATATGCATGATTAAATCACTATGACATTTTTTTATAGCCTTAGAACATATATATGCTTAATGTAATTACTATGACATTTTTTTGACAGCCTTTGAACACATATAGGCAAGATTGAATCACAATGAAAATTTTTTAACACCCTTAGAACACATATACGCAAGATTAAATCACTATGAATTTTTTTTTACGGCCTTTGAACACATATATGCATGATTGAATCATAATAATTTTTTTTTTGACAGTCTTAGAACACATATATGCAAGATTGAATCACTCTAAAAACATTTTGATAGCCTTAGAACACATATATGCTTGATTGACTCTCTATGAATTTTTTTTGAAAGCCTTAGAACACATCTATGCATGATTGAATCACTCTGAAATTTTTTTGACAGCCTTAGAACACATATATGCATGATTGAATCACTATGAAAATTTGTTTACAGCCTTAGAACACATATGTGCATGAATGAATCACTATAAAAAGTTTTTGACAGCCTTATAACACATATATGCGTGATTGAATCACTATGATTTTTTTTTGACAACATTAGAATACATACATGCATGATTGAGTCACTATGAAATATTTTTGACAGCCTTAGGCCACATGTATGAGTGATTGAGTCACTACAAATATTTTTTGATAGCCTTTGAACACATATATGCATGCTTGACTCACTTTGAAATGTTTTTGAGAGCCTAAGAACACATATATGCATGATTAATTCACTATAATTATTTTTTGACAAAATTAGAACATATATGCATGATTGAGTGACTTTGAAATTGTTTTGACAGCCTTAGAACATATATACGCATGATTGAATCACTATAAAATTTTTTTGTCAGCCATACAACACATATATGCAAGATTAATTTTTTTTTTACGGCCTCAGAATATATATGCATGATTGAATAACTATAAAAAAAATTTGAGAGCCTTAGAACACATATGTGCACAATTGAATCACTATAAAATTTTGTTTACAGCCTTAGAACACATATATGCGTGAATAAATCACTATGAAATTTATTTGACAGCCTTAGAACACATATATGCAACATTGAATCACCATGAAATTTTTTTGACAGCCTTAGAACATATATATGCATGATAGAATCACTATAAATTGTTTTAGACCGAATAGAACAAATATATGCATGATTGAATCACTATAAAATTTTTTAGATAGAATAGAACAAATATATGCATGATTGAATCACTATTAAAATTTTTTGACTGCCTTACAACACAAATATGTGTGATAAATTCAATATGAATTTTTTTTTATTGACTTAGAACACATATATGCATGATTGACTCACTATGAAATTTTTTTGAGTGTCTTTGAACATATATATGCTTGATTGAATCACTACGAAAGTTTTTTTATAGCCTTATAACACATATATGCATGATTGAGTCACTATGAATTTTTTTGACAGCCTTAGAACACATATATGCATGATTGAATCACTGTAAAAAAATTCTGATAGCACTAAAACAAATATATGCATGATTGAGTCTCTATAAAAAGAATTTGACAATGTTACAACACTTATATACACGATTGAATCACTATAAAATTTTGTTGACCATCTTAGAACACAAATTTGCATGATTGAATCACTATGATATTTTTTTGACAGCCTTAGGACACATATATGCAAGATTGAATCACTATGAATTTTTTTTTACAGCCGTAAGACACATATATGCATGATTGAATCACTATGATTTTTTTTTTACTGCTTTTGAACACATATATATGAATGGATCACTATAAAGTTTTTTTGACAGCCTTAGAACACTTATATGCATGATTGATTCACTATAAATTTTTTTTGACACCCTTAGAACACATATATGCATGATTGAATCGCTATGAATTTTTTTTACAACCTTAGAACACATATATGCATGATTAAATCACTATGAATTGTTTTTTACAGCCTTAGAACATATATATGCATGATTGAATCACGATGAAATGTTTTTGACAGAATTATAACACATATATGCATGATTGAATCACTATGAAATTTTTTTGACAACATGAGAACATATGTATACATGATTGAGTCACTATGAAAAATTTTTGACAGGCTTCGAACACATATACGCATGATTGAATCACTTTGATATTTTTTTTACAGCTTTTATAACACATATATGAATAACTGATTTTTTTTTTACAACCTTAGAACATATATGCATGTTTGAATCACTATAAAATTTTTGACAGCCTTAGAACACATATATTCATGATTGAATCACTATAAATTTTTTTTGAAATCTATAGAACAAATATATGCACGATTCAATCACTATAAAATTTTTTTGACAGCCTTAGAACACATATATGCATGATTGAATCACTACAAATGTTTTTTGACAACCTTAGAACACATACAAGCGTTATTGAATCACTCTGAAAAAATTTTTACAGCATAGAACACATATATGCATGACTGAGTCACTATGAAATTTTTTTGACAGCCTTAGAACACATATATCCCTTATTGAATCACAATGAAATTTTTTTGATAGCCTTAGAACATATATATCCACAATTGAATCACTATAAAAAAAATTTTACTGCATTAGAACATATATATTCATGATTGAATCACTATAAATTTTTTTTTCAACTTTAGAACACATATATATATGATTGAATCACTATGAATTTTTTTTTACAGCCTTAGAACACATATATGCATGATTGAATCACTATGACATTTTTTTGATATTCTTAGAATGCACATATGCCAGATTGAATCACTATGATTTTTTTTTGACAGCTTCAGCACACATATATGACTGATTGAATGAATATGAAATTTTTTTGACAGCCTTAGTACACATATATGCATCTTTGAATCACTATGAACTTTTTTTGACAACATTAGAACACATATATTAATGATTGTGTTACTATGAAATTTTTTTGACAGACTTAGAACATACATATATATGCCTCATTGAATCACTATAAATTTTTTTTGACTTCCTTAGAACACATATATGCATGATTGAAATTTTTTTGATAGCCTTAGAACTTATATGCATGATTGAATGAGTATGAAATTTTTTTACAGCCTTAGAACACATATACACATGATTGAATCACTATGAATTTTTTTTTATTCAATTAGAACACATATATACAAGATTGAAGTACTAAGAAATTTTTTTGACAACCTTAGAACACATATATACACCATTGAATAACTATGAAATTTTTTTGATAGCCTTAGAACACATATATGCATGATTGAATCACTATGAAATTTTTTTGACAGCCTTATAACACATACATGCATGATTGAATCACCATGAAATTTTTTTGACAACCTTAGAACACATACATGCGTAATTAAATCACTATAAAAAATTTTTGACAACCTTAGAACACATACATACATCATTGAAACACTATGAATTTTTTTTTACGGCCTTAGAACACATATATGCATGATTGAATCACTACAATATTTTTTGACAACTTTAGAACACATACATGCGTTATTGAATCACATTGATATTTTTTTACAGCATAGAACACATATATGCATGATTGAGTCACTATGAAATTTTTTTGACAGCCTTAGAACACATATATGCTTGATTGAATCACCATGAAATTTTTTTGATAGCCTTAGAACACATATATCCATGATTGAATCACTATAAATTTTTTTTTACTGCATTAGAACACATATATTCATGATTGAATCACTATAAATTTTTTTGTCAACCTTAGAACACATTTATACATGATTGAATCACTATGAAATTTTTTTGACATCCTTAGAATTCATATATATATAATTGAATCCCTATGACATTCTTTTGATATTCTTAGAACACATATAAGCTAGATTGAATCACTATGATTTTTTTTTTACAACCTTAGAACACATATATACATGATTGAATCGCTATGAAATTTGTTTGACAACAATAGAACACATATATGAATGATGGTGTCACTATGAAATTTTTTTACAGACTTAAAAGAAATATACGCCGCATTGAATCACTATGAATTTTTTTTTACGGCTCTAAAACACATATATGCATGATTCAAATTTTTTTGACAGCCTTAGAACATATATGCATGATTAAATCTATATAAATTTTTTTTGACAGCCATAGAACACATATATGCATGATTGAATCACAACAATTTTTTTTTACAGCCTTAGAACACATATATGCATGATTGAATCACTACGAATTTTTTTTTACAACCTTAGAACACATATATACATGATTTAATCTCTATGAATTTTTTTTGACAGCCATAGAACACATATATGCATGACTGAATCACTATAAATTTTTTTTGACAGACTTAAAACACATACATGCATGATTGAATCACTATGAATATTTTTTGACAACCATAGAACACATACAGCCGTGATTGAATCACTATGAATGTTTTTTGGCAGCCTTAGAACACATATATGCATGAATGAATCACTATAATTTTTTTTTAGAAACATAGAACACATATATGCATGACTAAATCACTATGTAATTTTTTTGATAGCCTTAGAACACATATATGCATGATTGAATCACTGCAATTTTTTTTTTACAGCTTTAGAACAAATGTATGCATGATTGAATCACTATGAAGTTTTTGTTACAAACTTAGAACATATATATGCAAGATTGAATCACTATGAATTTTTTTTGATAGCCTTACAACACATATATGGATGATTGAATCACTATGAATTTTTTTTTATAGCCTTAGAACACATATATGCATGATTGAATCACTTTGAATTTTTTTTAAGAAAGTTAGAACACATATATGCTTGATTGAATCACTACGAAATTTTCTTGACAACAAAAGAACACATATATGCATGATTGAGTCACTTTGAATATTTTTATCAGCCTTAGAACATATATACGCATGATTAGAATTTTTTTGACAGCCTTAGAACTTATATGCATGATTCAATCACATTAAAAAAAAATTGACAGCCTTAGAACACATATATACATGATTAAATAACTATGAAATTTTTTTGAGAGCATTAGAACACACATATGCTCGATTTCTATCACTATAAAAATTTTTGGACAGCCTTAGAACACATTTATGCATGATTTAAGCACTATGAATTTCTTTTGACATTCTTAGACACATCTATGGTTGATTGAATCACTGTGAAATTTTATTGAAAACCTTAGAACACATACATGCGTGATTAAATCACTACAAATTTTTTTTTTTACAGCATAGATCACATATATGCATGATTGAATCCCCATGAAAATTTTTTGCACGCTGCTGAACACATATATGCAAGATTGAATCACTACAAAAAAAAATTGACTGACTTTTAACACATATATGCAAGATTGAATCACTATATAATTTTTATGACAACCTTAGAACACATATATGCATGATTGAATGAATTCAAAATTTTTTTGACAGCCTTAGAACACATATATGCTAGATTGATTCACTATGAATTTTTTTTGACAGATTTAGAACACATATATGCATGTTTGAAACACTATGAAATTTTTTTGACAGCCTTAGAACACATATATGCATCATTGAATCACTATGAATTTTTTTTGACAACATTAGAACACATATAAGAATGATTGAGTCACTATGAATTTTTTTTGACAGCCTTAAAACATATATAAGCGTGATTGAATCACTATGAAACTTTTTTGCTAGCCTTAGTACACATATATAAATGATTGAATGAATTTGAAAATTTTTTGACAGCCTTATAACACATATGTGCATGATGGAATCACTATAAAAATTTTTTGGCAACCTGAGAACACATATATGCATGATTGAATCACTATAAAATTTTTTTGACAGTCTTATAACAGATATATGCATCATTGAGTCACTATGAAATTTTTTTGACTGTCTTATAACACATATATACATGCTTAAATCACTATAAAAAAATTTTGACAACATTAGAACACACATATGCATGATTGAGTCACTCTGAATTTTTTTTGGCAACCTTAGAACATATATACGCATGATTGAGCCAATATGATTTTTTTTTTACAGCCTTAGTACACATATATGCATGATTGAGTCACTATGATTTTTTTTTGGCATCCTTAGAAAATATATACGCATGATCGAGCCACCCTTAGAACACATATATGCATGATTGATTTTTTTTTGACAACCTTAGAACACAAATATGCAAAATTGAATCACTATGAAACCTATTTGATAGCCTTAGAACACATATATGCATGATTGACTCAATACAAAAAAATTTTGATCACATTAGAACACATATATGTATTATTGAATCACTATAAAAGAATTTTGACGACCTTAGAACATATATATGCACGATTGAATCACTGACATTTTTTTGATAGCCTTTGAACACATATATATGCAAGATTGAATCACTATGAAATTTTTTTGACAGCCTTAGAACACATATATGCAAGATTAAATCACTATGAAGTTTTTTGACAACCTTAGAACACATATATGCATGATTGAATCACTATGAAATTTTTTTGGCAACCTTAGAACACATATATGCATGATTGAATCACTATGAATTTTTTTTGTGAACCTTAGTACACATATATGCATGATTGAATCACTATAAAAAAATTTTGACCGCCTTAGAACACATATACGTATGATTGAATTACTATGATTTTTTTTTACAGACTTAAGACACAAATATGCATGATTAATTTTTTTTCCCAACCATAGAACATATATGCCTAATTAAGTCACTATAAAAAAATTTTGACTGCCTTTGAACACATATATGCATGATTTTTGACAGCCTTAGAACACATATATGTATGATTAAAAAAAAATTGAGAACATTCAAACACGTATAAAAATGATTGAGTCACTAAGAAAATTTTTTGACAGTATTATAACTTATATACGCATGATTGAGTCACTATGAAAATTTTTTGACAGCCTTAGAACACATATATGCATGATTGAATCACTTTGAAATTTTTTTGGCAACCTTAAAACACATATATGCATGAATGAATCACTATGAAAATTTTTGGACAGCCTTATAACACATATATGCATGATTGAATCACTATGAAATTTTTTTGGCAACATTAGAACACATATATGCATGATTGAGTCACTATGAATTTTTTTTTACAGCCTTAGAACATATATACGCCTGATTGAAGCACTATAATTTTTTTTTACAGCCTTAGCACACATACATGCGTGATTGAGTCACTATGAAATTTTTTAGACAGCCTTAGAACACTTATATGCATGATTGAGTCAATATAAAATTTTTTGGACTACATTAGAGCACATATATGCATGAGTGAATCATTATAAAAACTTTTTGACAGCCACAAAACACATATATGCTTGATAGAATCACCATGAAATTGTTTTGACAGCCTTAGAACATATTTATGCATGATTGAATCACTATGATTTTTTTTTTTATAGCCTTGGAGCACATATATGCAAGATTGAATCACTATGAAATTTTTTTGACAGCCTTGAACACATATATTTAAGATTGAAGCACTTTGAAATGTTTTTTTACAGCCACTATATGAATTTGTTTGGCAACCTTATAACATATATACGCATGATTCAACTATGAATTTTTTTTTACTGGCTTAGAACACATATGTGCATGATTGAATCACTATGAAAATTTTTTATAGCCTTAGAACACATATATGCATGATTGAATCACTATGAAATCTTTTTGACAACCTTAGAACACATATATGCATGATTGAATCACTATAACTTCTTTTTGACAACATTACAACACATATATCCACGATTGAGTCACTACAAAATTTTTTTGGCAGCCTTAGAACATATATACTTACGATTGAGCCACTATGAAATTTCTTTGACAGCCTTAGAACACATATATGCTTGATTGAATCACCATCAAAAAATTTTGTGCACCTTAGAACACATATATGCAAGATTGAATCACTATATTGTTTTTTTGTCAACCTTAGGACACATATATACATGATTAAATCACTATGAATTTTTTTTGACAAACTTAGAACACATATATGCTAGATAGTATCACTATAAAAATTTTTTGACAGCCTTGGAACACACATATACTCGACTGAATGAATGTGAAATTTTTTTGACAGCCTTAGAACACATATATGCATGATTGAATCACTATGAAATTTTTTTGACAGCCTTAAAACACATGTATGCATGATTGAATCACTACAAAAAAATTTTGACAGACTTAGGACACATATATGCTTGATTGAATCACTACAAAAAATTTTTGACAGCCTTAGAACATATATATGCATGATTAAAGCACTATAATTGCTTTTTGACAAATTTAAAACACATATATAAATGATTGAATTACTATAAACAAATTTTGACAGCCTTAGAACACATATATGCTTGATTGAATCACTATAATATTTTTTTGACTGCCTTAGAACACATATATGCTTGATTGAATCACTATGACATTTTTTTGGCAGCCTTAGAACACATATATGCAGGATTGAATCACTATGAATTTTTTTTGACAAATTTAGAACACATATAAACAAGATTGGATCACTATGAATTTTTTTTGACAGCCTTAGAACACATATCCATGATTGAATCATTATGAAATTTTATTGACAGCCTTACAAAAATATATGTGAGATTGAAGCAGTATGAAATTTTTTTGACAGCCTTTGAACACATATATGCATGATTGAATCAGTATGAAACTTTTTTGACAGCCTTAGAACACATATTTGCATGATTGAATCAGTACAAAAAGTTTTTGACAACATGAGAACACATATAAGCATGATTGAATCACTCTGAAATTTTTTTGATAGCCTTGGAACACATATGCAAGATTGAAATTTTTTAGACAGCCTTAGAACATATATACACATGATGGAATCACTATAAATTGTTTTTCACAGCCTGAGAACACATATATGCATGATTGAAATTTTTTTGATAGCCTTAAAAGATATATGCATGATTGAAATTTTTTTGACAACCATAGAACTCGTATATGCAAGATTGAATCACAATGAATTTTTTTTTGACAACAATAGAACAAATATATGCGTGATTGAATCACTATAAAAAAAAATTGATAACCTTAAAACACATATATGAATGATTGAAACACTATGAAATATTTTTGACAGCCTTAGTACATATATATGCATGATTGAATGAGTATGAAAATTTTTTGACAGCCTTAAAACACATATCTGCATGATTGAATCACTTAAAAAAATTTTGACAGCCCTAGAACACATATATGCAAGATTGAATCACTATGAATTTTTTTTGACAACCTTAAAACACATATATGGATGATTGAATCACTATGAAATATTTTTGATATCCTTAGAACACATGTATGCATGATTGAATCACTATGAAATTTTTTTGACAACATTAGAACACATACATGCATGATTAAGTCACTATGAAATTTTTTTGACACCCTTAAAACACATATACGCATGATTCAATCACTATGAACTTTTTTTGACAGCCTTACAACACATACATGCATGATTGAATCACTACAAAACTTTTTTGACAGCCTTAGAATACATATATGCATGACCGAATTACTATGAAATTTTTTTTATAACCTTAGAGCACATATATGCATGATTGAATCAATATAAAATGTGTTTGATAGCCTTAGAACACATATATGCATGATTGAATCACTATGAAATTTTTTGGACAACATTAGAACACATACATGAATGATTAAGTCACTATGAAATTTTTTTGACAGCCTTAAAACACATATACGCATCACTAAATCACTATGAAATTTTTTGACAGCCTTAGAACATATATATGCATGTTTGAATCACTACAAAACTTTTTTGACTGCCTTAGAACACATATATGCCTGATTGAATCAGTATAATTTTTTTTTGACAAACTTAGAACACAAATATACATGATTGAATTACTCTGACATTTTTTTGACAACCTTAGAACAGATATATGCCTGATTGAATCACTATGACATTTTTTTGACAGCCATAGAACACGTATATGCAAAATTGAATCACAATGAATTTTTTTTTACAGCAATAGAACAAATATATGCATGATTGAATCACTATAAAAAAATTATGACAACTATAAAACACATATATGCATGATTGAAACAATATGAAATTTTTTTTACTACCTTAGTAGATATATATGCATGATTGAATCAGTATGAAAATTTTTTGACAGCCTTAAAACACATATATGCATGATTGAATCACTATGAATTTTTTTTGACAGCCTTAAAACACATATATGCATGATTGAATCACTAGAAAAAAATTTTGACAGCCCTAGAACACATATATGCAAGATTGAATCACAATGAATTTTTTTTTACAACCTTAGAACACATATATGCATTATTGAATCACAGTGAAATGTTTTTTATTGCCTTAGAACACATATATGCATGATTGAATCACTATGAAATTTTTTTCACAACATTAGAACACATATACGCATGATTAAGGCACTATGAAATTTTAACACATATATGCCTGATTGAATCACTATGAAATTTTTTTCACAACATTAGAACACATATACGCATGATTAAGTTACTATGAAATTTTTTGACAGCCTTAAAACACATATACGCATGATTGAATCACTAGGAAATTTTGTTTGACAACCTTAGAACACATATATTTATGATTGAATCACTACAAAAGTTTTTTGATAGCCATATAACACATATATGCATCATTGAATCACTATAAAAAAATTTTGACTGCCTTAAAACATATATATGCAAGATTGAATCACTATAAAAAAAAATTGACAGCCCTAGAACACTTATATGTAAGATTAAATCACTATGAAATTTTTTTGACAACATTAGAATTCATACATGCAAGATTAAGTCACTATGAAATTTTTTTGACAGCCTTTAGAACACATATATGAGTGATTGAATCACTACAAAATTTTTTGACAGCCTTAGATCACATATATCCATTACTGAATCACGACAAAATTTTTTTGACATCCTTAGAACACATACATCCATGACTGAATCACGACGAAATTTTTTTGACAGCCTTAGAACACATATATGCATGATTAAGTCACTACAATTTTTTTTTGACAGACTTGAAACACATATATGCATGATTGAATCACTACAAAATTTTTTTGACAGACTTGAAAACCATATATGCATGTTTGAATAACTACAAAATTTTTTTGACAGCCTTAGAACACATATATGCATGATTGAATCATGACAAAAATATTATGACTGCAATAAAAGAAATATATGCAAGATTGAATCACAACAATTTTTTTTGACAAACTTAGAACACATATATACTTGATTGAGTCAATATGATTTCTTTTTTACAGCCTCAGAACACATATATGCTTGGTTTAATCACTATGATATTTTTTTGACAGCTTTAGAACACATGTATGCAAGATAGAATCACTATGAAATTTTTTTGACACACTTAGAACACATATATCCAAGATTTAATCACTATGAAATTTTTTTAACAGCATTAGAACACATATATGCAAGCTTGAATCAGTATGAAATTTTTTTAACAACCATAGAACACATATATATGCGTGATTGAATCAGTATGATTTTTTTTTACAACATTAGAACACATATATGTGTGATTTAATCACTCTGAAATCTTTTTCACAGCCTTAGAACACATATATGCATGATTGAAATTTTTTTTTTAGCCATAGAACAGATATATAGATTATTGAATCACCATAAAAAAAATTTGATAGCCTGAGAACACATATAAGCATGATTGAAACTTTTTTGACATGCTTGGAACATATATAAGTGATTAAAAAAAAATTGACAGCCTTAGAACACGTATATGCAAGATTGAATCACTATGAAATTTTTTTACAGCAATAGAACAAATATATGCATGATTGAATCACTATAATTTTTTTTTTACTACCTTAGAACACATATATGCATGATTAAAACACTATAAAATTTTTTTGACAGCCTTAGAACACATATACGCATGATTGAATCACTATGAAATTTGTTTGACAACCTTAGAACATATATATACATGACTTAATCAGTATGAAATTTTTTTGAAAGCCTTAGAACACATATATGCAAGATTTAATCACTATGAAATTTTTTTGACAGCCTTAGAACACATATATTCATGATTTAATTACCATTAAAAAAATTCGACACACTTAAAACACATATATGCATGACTGAATCACTATGAAATGTTTTTGACAGCCTTAGAACACATATATGCATGATTGAATCACTATGAAATTTTTTTGACAGCCTTAGAACACATATTCGCAAGATTGAATCACTAGGAATTTTTTTTGACTGCCTTAGAACACATGTATGCATGATTGATTCACTATGAAAATTTTTTGACAGCCTTAGAACACATATATGCATGATTAAAGCACTATGAAATTTTTTTGACAGCCTTAAAACACATATATGCATCATTGAGTCATTATGAAATTCTTTTGACAGCCTTAGAACACATGTATGCATGATTGATTCACTATGAAATTTTTTTGACAGCCTTAGAACACATATTTTCAAGATTGAATCACTAGGAAATTTTTTTGATGGGCTTAGAACATATATGCATGATTGAAATTTTTTGAACAGCCTTAGAACACATATATGCATGATTGAATCACGATGAATTTTTTTTGACAGCCTTAGAACATACATATTGATGATTGAATCACTATGATTTTTTTTTACAGCCATAGAACATATATATGCATGATTGACTCACTATAAAAAATAATTCATAGCATTAGAACACATATATGCAAGATTGAACCACTATGAAATTTTTTTACAGTCTTAGAACACATATATGGATGATTGAATCACTATGAATTTTTTTTTACTGCCTCAAAACACATATAAGCAAGATTCAATCACTATGAAATTCTTTTGACAGCCTTAGAACACATATATGCATGATTGAGTCATTATGAAATTTTTTTCACAGCCTTATAACACAAATATGCATGATTGAATCACTATGAATTTTTTTTGTCTGCCTTTGAACACATATTTGCAAGATTAAATCATTATAAAAAAAAATTGACAGCCATAGAACTAATATATATGCATGATTGAATCATTACAAAACTTTTTTGATAGCCTTAGAACACATATATGCATGACTGAATCACTATGAATTTTTTTTATAACCTTAGAGCACATATATGCATGATTGGATCACTATGAAATGTTTTTGATAGCCTTAGAACACATATATGCATGATTGAATCCCTATGAAATTGTTTTGACAGCATTAGAATGCATACATGCATGATTAAGTTACTATAAAATTTGTTTGACAACCTTAAAACACATATACACATGATTGAATACTTTGAAATTTTTTTGACAGCCTTAGAACACATATATGAATGATTGAATCACTACAAAACTTTTTTTAGAGCCTTAGAACACATATTTGCCTGATTGAATCACTTTAAATTTTTTTCGACAAACTTAGAACACAAATATACATGATTGAATTACTCTGAATTTTTTTTGACAGCCTTAGAACACATATATACTTGACTGAATCACTATGACATTTTTTTGACATCCTTAGAACACATATATACTTGGATGAATCACTATGACATTTTTTTGACAGCCTTAGAACACGTATATGCTTGATTGAATCACTATGACATTTTTTTGACAGCCCTAGAACACATATATGCAAGATTGAATCACTATGAATTTTTTTATACACATTTAGAACACATATATGCAAGATTAAATCCCTATGAATTTTTTTTTACAGCCTTAGAACACAAATATGCATGATTGAATCACTATGAAGTTTTTTTGACAGCCTTAGAAAAAATATATGCATGATTGAAGCAGTATGAAATTTTTTTAACAGACTTAGAACACATATATGCATGATTGAATCTGTATGAAACTTTTTTGATAGCCTTAGAATACATATTGATTGAATCAGTATGAAATTTTTTTGACAACATTAGAACACAAATATGCATGATTGAATCACTCTAAAATTTTTTTGACAGCTTTAGAACACATATGCAAGATTGAAGCTTTTTTGACAGCCCTTAGAACAAATATACGCATGATGGAATCACAATAAATTGTTTTTGAAAGCCTTAGAACACAGATATGAAAGATTGATTTTTTTTTT
Source organism: Nuphar pumila (assembly GCF_984573655.1). Lineage (NCBI taxonomy): Eukaryota > Viridiplantae > Streptophyta > Magnoliopsida > Nymphaeales > Nymphaeaceae > Nuphar > Nuphar pumila. Next base: position 80,398,084 of record NC_143253.1, read on the forward strand.
ATTGCCTTACAACATATATGCACGATTGAAATTTTTCTGACAACCATAGAACATGTATATGCAAAATTGAATCACAATGAATTTTTTTTTACAGCAATAGAACAAATATATGCATGATTAAATTACTTTAAAAAAAATTTGAGAACCATAAAACACATATATGCTGGATTGAAACAGTATGAATTTTTTTTTACTGCCTTAGTACATATATATGCATGATTGAATCAGTATGAAATTGTTTTGACAGCCTTAAAACACATATATGCATGATTGAATCACTATGAAATTTTTAAAAGCCTTAAAACACATATATGCAAGATTGAAACACTAGAAAAAAAATTTGACAGCCCAAGAACACATATATGAAATATTGATTCACAATGAAATTTTTTTTACAACCTTAGAACACATATATGCATGATAGAATCACTATGAATTGTTTTTGATAGCCTTAGAACACATATATGCATGATTGAATCACTATGAAATTTTTTTCACAACATTAGAACACATATATGCATGATTGAATCACAGTCAAATGTTTTTGATAGCCTTAGAACACATATATGCATGATTGAATCTCTATGAAATTTTTTTCACAACATTAGAACATATATACACATGATGAAGTCACTATGAAATTTTTTGACAGCCTTAAAACACATGTACGCATGATTGAATCACTATGAAATTTTGTTTGACAGCCTTAGAACACATATATTCATGATTGAGTAACTACAAAACTTTTTTTATAGCCTTATGACTCATATTTGCATCATTGAATCACTATGAAATTTTTTTGACTGCCTTAAAACATATATATGCAAGATTGAATCACTAGAAAAAAAATTTAACAGCCCTAGAACACATATATGCAAGATTGAATCACTATGAAATTTTGTTGACAACATTAGAATACATACATGCAAGATTAAGTCACTATGAAATTTTTTTGACAGCCTTTAGAACACATATATGAGTGATTGAATCACTACAAAACTTTTTTGACAGCCTTAGATCACATATATCCATTACTGAATCACGACGAAATATACGCATGATGGAATCACAACAAATTGTTTTTGACAATCTCAGAACACATATATGAAAGATTGAAATTTTTTTTTATTGCCTTACAACATATATTCACGTTTGAAATTTTTATGACAAGCATAGAACATGTATATGCATGATTGAATCACTTTAAAAAAAATTTGAGAACCATAAAAAACACATATGCTGGATTGAAACAGAATGAAATTTTTTTGACTGCCTTAGTACATATATATGCATGATTGAATTAGTATGAAATTTTTTTGACAGCGCTAAAACACATATATGCATGATTGAATCACTATGAAATTTTTTGAAAGCCTTAAAACACATATATGCATGATTGAATCACTAGAAAAAAAATTTGACAGCCGTAGAATACATATATGAAATATTGATTCACAATGATATTTTTTTTACAACCTTAGAACACATATATGCATGATTGAATCACTATGAAATGTTTTTTATAGCCTTAGAACACATATATGCATGATTGAATCACTATGAAATTTTTTACACAACATTAGAACACATAAATGCATGATTGAGTCACTATGAATTTTTTTGACAATTTTAAAACACATATACGCATGATTAAGTCACTATGAAATTTTTTTGACAGCCTTAGAACACATATATGCAAGATTGACTCACTACAAAACTTTTTTGACAGACTTAAAACACATATACGCATGATTGAATCACAATGAAAATTTTTTGGCAGCCTTAAAACACATATATGCAAGATTGAATGACTAAAAAGAAAAATTGACAGCCCTAGAACACAAACATGCAAGATTAAGTCACTATGAAATTTTGACAGCCCTAGAACACATATATGCAAGATTGAATCACTATGAAATTTTTTTGACAGCCTTAGAACACAAATATGCATGATTGAATCACTATGAAGTTTTTTTGACAGTCTTAGAAAAAATATATGCATGATTGAAGCAGTATGAAATTTTTTTAACAGACTTAGAACACATATATGCATGATTGAATCTGTAAGAAACTTTTTTGACAGCCTTAGAGTACATATTGATTGAATCAGTATGAATTTTTTTTGACAACATTAGAACACATATATGCATGATTGAATTACTCTAAATTTTTTTTGACAGCTTTAGAACACATATGCAAGATTGAAGTTTTTTTGACAGCCCTTAGAACATATATATGCATGATGGAATCACAACAAATTGTTTTTGACAGCCACAGAACACAGATATGAAAGATTGAAATTTTTTTTAATTGCCTTACAACATATATGCACGATTGAAATTTTTCTGACAACCATAGAACATGTATATACATGATTGAATCACAATGAAATTTTTTTGACAGCAATAGAACAAATATATGCATGATTGAATCACTGTAAAAATATTTTGAGAACCATAAAACACATATATGCTGGATTGAAATAGGATGAAATTTTTTTGACTGCCTTAGTACATATATATGCATGATTGAATAAGTATGAAATTTTTTTGACAGGCTTTAAACACATATATGCATGATTGAATCACTATGAAATTTTTTGAAAGCCTTAAAACACATATATGCATGATTGAATCACTGGAAAAAAAATTTGACAGCCCTAGAACACATATATGAAATATTGATTCACAATGAATTTTTTTTTACAACCTTAGAACACATATATGCATGATTGAATCACTATGAAATGTTTTTGATAGCCTTTGAACATATATATGCATGATTGAATCACTATGAAATTTTTTTCACAACATTAGAACACATAAATGCATGATTGAGTCACTATGAATTTTTTTAACAATCTTAAAACACATATACGCAAGATTAAGTCACTATGAATTTTTTTTTACAGCTTTAGAACACATATATGCAAGATTGACTTACTACAAAACTTTTTTGACAGACTTAAAACCCATATATGCATGATTGAATCACAATGAATTTTTTTTGGCAGCCTTAAAACACATATATGCATGATTGAATCACTAAAAAGAAAATTTGACAGCCCTATAACACAAATATGCAAGATTAAGTCACTATGAAAGTTTCACAGCCCTAGAACACATATATGCAAGATTGAATCACTATGAAATTTTTTTGACAGACTTAGAACACAAATATGCATGATTGAATCACAAAGAAGTTTTTTTTACAGCCTTAGAAAAAATATATGCATGATTGAAGCAGTATGAAATTTTTTTAACAGACTTAGAACACATATATGCATGATTGAATCTGTATGAAACTTTTTTGGCAGCCTTAGAATACATAATGATTGAATCAGTATAAATTTTTTTTGACAACATTAGAACACATATATGCATGATTGAATGACTCAAAAAATTTTTTGACAGCTTTAGAACACATATGCAAGATTGAAGTTTTTTGACAGCCCTTAGAACATATATACGCATGATGGAATCACAACAAATTGTTTTTGACAGCCATAGAACACAAATATGAAAGATTGAAATTTTTTTTAATTGCCTTATAACATATATGCACGATTGAAATTTTTCTAACAACCATAGAACATGTATATGCAAAATTGAATCACAATGAAATTTTTTTGACAGCAATAGAACAAATATATGCATGATTGAATCACTGTAAAAGTATTTTGAGAACCATAAAACACATATATGCTGGATTTAAATAGTATGAAATTTTTTTGACTGCCTTAGTACATATATATGCATGATTGAATCAGTATGAAATTTTTTTGACAGCCTTAAAACACATATATGCATGATTGAATCACTATGAAATTTTTTGAAAGCCTTAAAACACATATATGCATGATTGAATCACTGTAAAAAAAAAATTGACAGCCCTAGAACACATATATGAAATATTGATTCACAATGAAGTTTTTTTTACAACCTTAGAACACATATATGCATGATTGAATCACTATGAAATGTTTTTGATAGCCTTTGAACATATATATGCATGATTGAATCACTATGAAATTTTTTTCACAACATTAGAACACATAAATGCATGATTGAGTCACTATGAATTTTTTTAACAATCTTAAAACACATATACGCAAGATTAAGTCACTATGAATTTTTTTTTACAGCTTTAGAACACATATATGCAAGATTGACTTACTACAAAACTTTTTTGACAGACTTAAAACCCATATATGCATGATTGAATCACAATGAATTTTTTTTGGCAGCCTTAAAACACATATATGCATGATTGAATCACTAAAAAGAAAATTTGACAGCCCTATAACACAAATATGCAAGATTAAGTCACTATGAAAGTTTCACAGCCCTAGAACACATATATGCAAGATTGAATCACTATGAAATTTTTTTGACAGACTTAGAACACAAATATGCATGATTGAATCACAAAGAAGTTTTTTTTACAGCCTTAGAAAAAATATATGCATGATTGAAGCAGTATGAAATTTTTTTAACAGACTTAGAACACATATATGCATGATTGAATCTGTATGAAACTTTTTTGGCAGCCTTAGAATACATAATGATTGAATCAGTATAAATTTTTTTTGACAACATTAGAACACATATATGCATGATTGAATGACTCAAAAATTTTTTTGACAGCTTTAGAACACATATGCAAGATTGAAGTTTTTTGACAGCCCTTAGAACATATATACGCATGATGGAATCACAACAAATTGTTTTTGACAGCCATAGAACACAGATATGAAAGATTGAAATTTTTTTTAATTGCCTTATAACATATATGCACGATTGAAATTTTTCTAACAACCATAGAACATGTATATGCAAAATTGAATCACAATGAAATTTTTTTGACAGCAATAGAACAAATATATGCATGATTGAATCACTGTAAAAGTATTTTGAGAACCATAAAACACATATATGCTGGATTTAAATAGTATGAAATTTTTTTGACTGCCTTAGTACATATATATGCATGATTGAATCAGTATGAAATTTTTTTGACAGCCTTAAAACACATATATGCATGATTGAATCACTATGAAATTTTTTGAAAGCCTTAAAACACATATATGCATGATTGAATCACTGTAAAAAAAAAATTGACAGCCCTAGAACACATATATGAAATATTGATTCACAATGAAGTTTTTTTTACAACCTTAGAACACATATATGCATGATTGAATCACTATGAAATTTTTTTCACAACATTAGAACACATATATGCATGATTGAATCACAGTGAAATGTTTTTGATAGCCTTAGAACACATACATCCATGATTGAATCACTATGAAATTTTTTTCACAACATTAGAACACATATACGCATGATCAAGTCACTATGAAATGTTTTGACAGCCTTAAAACACATATACGCATGATTGAATCACTATGAAATTTTGTTTGACAGCCTTAGAACACATTTATGCATGATTGAATCACTACAAAACTTCTTTGACAGCCTTATAACACATATATACATCATTGAATCACTATGAAATTTTTTTGACTGCCTTAAAACATATATATGCAAGATTGAATCGCTAGAAAAAAAATTGACAGCCCTAGAACACATATATGCAAGATTGAATCACTATGAAATTTTTTTGACAACATTAGAATACATACATGCAAGATTAAGTCACTATAAAAAATTTTTGACAGCCTTTAGAGTGATGGAATCACTACAAAACTTTTTTGACAGCCGTAGATCACATATATCCATTACTGAATCACGACGAAATTTTTTTGACATCCTTAGAACACATATATGCATGACTGAATCACGACGAATATTTTTTGACAGCCTTAGAACACATATATGCATGATTGAGTCACTACAAATTTTTTTTGACAGACTTGAAACACATTTGTGCATGATTGAACCACTACGAAATTTTTTTGACAGACTTGAAAACCCTATATGCATGTTTGAATAACTACGAAATTTTTTTGACAACCTTAGAACACATATATGCATGATTGAATCACGACAATTTTTTTTTGACAAACTTAGAACACATATATCCTTCAATGAGTCAATATGATTTCTTTTTTACAGCCTCAGAACACATATATGCTTGGTTGAATCACTATGACATTTTTTGGCAGCTTTAGAACACATGTATGCAAGATAGAATCATGATGAAATTTCTTTGACAAACTTAGAACACATATATCCAAGATTTAATCATTATGAAATTTTTTTAACAGCAATAGAACACATATATGCAAGATTGAATCAGTATGAAATTTTTTTAACAACCATAGAACACATATATATGCATGATTGAATATATATGATTTTTTTTCACAGCCTTAGAACACATATATGCATGATTGAATTTTTTTTTATTGCCATAGAACAAATATATAGATTATTGAATCACTATAAAAATTGTTTGATAGTCGGAGAACACATATAAGCATGATTGAATCACTATACTTTTTTTTGACAGCCTTTGAACATATATGCATGATTAAAAAAATTTTGACAGCCTTAGAACACGTATATGCAAGATTGAATCACTATGAAATTGTTTTGACAGCAATAGAACAAATATATGCATGATTGAATCACTATAATTTTTTTTTCACAACCTTAGAATACATATATGCATGATTAAAACAGTATGAAATTTTTTTGACTGCCTTAGAACAAATATACGCATGATTGAATCACTATGAAATTTTTTTGACAGCCTTAGAACATATATATGCATGATTCAATCAGTATGAAATTTTTTTGACAGCCTTAGAACACATATATGCAAGATTGAATCACTATGAAATTTTTTTGACAGCCTCAGAACACATATATTCGTGATTGAATTACTATAAAAAAATTTTGACACCCTTAAAACACATATATGCATGACTGAATCACTATGAAATTTTTTTGACAGCCTTAGAACACATAAATGCATGACTGAATCACTATGAAATTTTTTTGACAGCCTTAGAACACAAATATGCATCATTGAGTCGTTATGAAATTCTTTTGACAGCCTTAGAACACATGTATGCATGATTGATTCACTATGAAATTTTTTTGACAGCCTGAGAACACATATTTGCAAGATTGAATCACTAGGAAATTTTTTTGATGGGCTTAGAACATATATGCATGATTGAAATTTTTTAAATAGCCTTAGAACACATATATGCAAGATTGAATCATAATGAATTTTTTTTTACAGCCTTAGAACATATATATTGATTATTGAATCACTATGAATTTTTTTTAACAGCCATAGAATAGATATATGCATGATTGAATCACTATAAAAAACTTTTGACAGCCTTAGAACACATATATGCAAGATTGAACCGCTATGAAATTTTTTTACAGTCTTAGAACACATATATGGATGATTGAATCACTATGAATTTTTTTTTACTGCCTCAAAACACATATAAGCATGATTGAATCACTATGAAATTTTTTTGACAGCCTTAGAACATATATATGCATGATTGAGTCATTATGAAATTTTTTTGACAGCCTTAGAACACAAATATGCATGATTGAATCACTATGAATTTTTTTTGTCAGCCTTTGAACACATATTTGCAAGATTGAATCACTATAAAAAAAATTTCACTGCCTTAGAACAAATATATATGCATGATTGAATCATTACAAAACTTTTTTGACAGCCTTAAAACACATATATGCATGACTGAATCACTATGATTTTTTTTTTGTAACCTTAGAACACATATATGCATGATTAAATCACTATGAAATGTTTTTGATAGCCATAGAACACATATATGCATGATTGAATCCCAATGAAATTTTTTTGACAGCATTAGAACGCATACATGCATGATTAAGTTACTATGAAATTTTTTTGACATCCTTAAAACACATATACGCATGATTAAATACTTTGAAATTTTTTTGACAGCCTTAGAACACATATATGCATGATTGAATCACTACAAAACTTTTTTGACAGCCTTAGAACACATATATGCCTGATTGAATCACTTTAATTTTTTTTGGACAAACTTAGAACACAAATATACATGATTGAATTACTCTGAAATTTTTTTGACAGCCTTAGAACACATATATACTTGACTGAATAAATATGACAATTTTTTGACAGCCTTAGAACACATATATGCTTGATTGAATCACTATGACATTTTTTTGACAGCCTTAGAACACATATATGCAAGATTGAATCACTATGAAATTTTTTTTACACATTTAGAACACATATATGCAAGATTGAATCACTATGAAATTTTTTTGACAGCCTTAGAACACAAATATGCATGATTGAATCACTATAAAGTTTTTTTGACAGCCTTAGAAAAAATATATGCATGATTGAAGTTGTATGAAATTTTTTTAACAGGCTTCGAACACATATATGCATGATTGAATCTGTATGAAACTTTTTTGACAGCCTTAGAATACATATTGATTGAATCAGTATGAATTTTTTTTTACAACATTAGAACACATATATGCAAGATTGAATCACTCTAAATTTTTTTTGATAGCTTTATAACACATATACAAGATTCAAGTTTTTTTGACAGCCTGTAGAACATATATACGGATGATGGAATCACAACAAATTGTTTTTTTGACAGCAATAGAACAAATATATGCATGATTGAATCACTGTAAAAGAATTTTGAGAACCAGAAAACACATATATGCTGGATTGAAATAGTATGAAAGTTTTTTGACTGCCTTAGTACATATATATGCATGATTGAATCAGTATGAAATTTTTTTGACAGCCTTAAAACACATATATGCATGATTGAATCACTATGAAATTTTTTGAAAGCTTTAAAACACATATATGCATGATTGAATCACTAGAAAAAAATTTTGACAGCCCTAGAACACATATGAAATATTGATTCAGAATGAAATTTTTTTTACAACCTTAGAACACATATATGCATGATTGAATCACTATGAAATGTTTTTTATAGCCTTAGAACATATATATGCATGATTGAATCACTATGAAATTTTTTTCACAACATTAGAACACATACATGCATGATTAAGTCACGATGAAATTTTTTAACAATCTTAAAACACATATACACATGACTAAGTCACTATGAATTTTTTTTGACAGCCTTAGAACACATATATGCATGATTGAAACAATAAAAAAAGTTTTGACAGCCTTAGAACACATATATGCATGATTGAATGAGTATGAATTTTTTTTTATAACCTTAGAACACATATATGCATGATTGAAACACTATAAAATTTTTTTTACAACATTAGAACACATATATGCATGATTGAATCACTATGACATTTTTTTGACACCCTTAGAACACATATATGTAAGATTGAATCACTATAAAAGTTTTTTGACAACCTTAGAACACATATGCAAGATTGAATCACTACGAAATTTTTTTGACAGCCTTAGAACACATAAACGCATGATTGAATATCTATGAATTTTTTTTACAGCCATAGAACACATATATGCATGATTGAATCACTGTGAATTTTTTTTGACGGCCATAGAATACATAGATGCATGATTAATTTAGTATGAATTTTTTTTTGCAACCTTAGAACACATATATGCATGATCAAGTCAGTATGAAATTTTTTTGACAATATTCAAACACATATATGCATGATTGAATCACTCTGAAATTTTTTTGACAGCCTTAGAACAGATATATGCATGATTGAATTTTTTTTCACAGCCTTAGAACATATATACGCATGATTGAACACTATAAAAAAATTTGACTGCCTTAGAACACATATATGCATGATTGAAATTTTTTTGACTACCTCATAACACATATATGCATTATTGAAAACTTTTTGACAGCCTTAGAACCTATATGAAAGATTGAATCACTATGAAATTTTTTTGACAGCAATAGAACAAATATATGCATGATTGAATCACTATAAAAAAATTTTACAACCCTACAACACATATATGCATGATTGAATCACTATGATTTTTTTTTGACAACCTTAGAACACATATGCATGATAGAGTCACTATGAATTTTTTTTTACAGCCTCAGAACACATATATATAAGATTGAATCACTATAAATTTATGTTGATAGCCTTAGAGCACATATATGCAAGATTGAATCACTATAAAAAAATTTTGACACCCTTAGATACATATTTGCAAGATTGAATCACTATCAAATTTTTTTACAGCAATAGAACAAATATATGCATGATTGAATCACTATGATTTTTTTTAACAACCTTAGAACACATATATGCATGATTGAAATGCTATAAATTTTTTTTGACAGGCTTAGTACACATATATGCTTGATAGAGTCACTATGATTTTTTTTTGACAACCTTAAAACACAAATATGCATGATTGAATCACTATGAAATTTTTTTAACATCATTAGAACACATACATGCATTATTGAGTCACTATGAATTTTTTTTGACAGCCTTACAACACATATATGCATGATTGAATCACTATGAAATTTTTTTGACAGCTTTAGAACACATATACGTATCATTGAAATTTTTTTGACTGCCTTAGAACAAATATTCAGGATTGAATCACTAAAATTTTTTTTGACAGCCTTAGAACAGATATATGCATGATTGAATCACAATGATTTTTTTTTTTTACAACCTTAGAACAGTTATATGCCTGATTGAATCGCTATAATTTTTTTTTGACAACCTTGGAACCCATCTATGCGTGATTGAATCACTACAAAAATTTGTTGACAGCCTAGAACACATAAATGCATTATTGTATTACTATGAATTTTTTTTGATAGAATTGGAACACATATATGCATGATTGAATCACTATGAAATTTTTTTGACAGCCATAGAACACATAGATGCATGATTAATTCAGTCTGAAATTTTTTTTACAACCTTATATATATGCTTCATTGAATCAGTATGAAATTTTTTTGACAATATTCGAACACATATATGCATGATCAAATCACTCTGAAATTTTTTTGACAACCTTAGAACAGATATATGCATGATTGAATTTTTTTGACTATTTCAGAACACATATATGCATGATTGAAAACATTTTGACTGCCTTATTACCTATACGCATGATTGAAATGTTTTTACAGCCTTAGAACACCGATAAGGAATATATGCATTTTTTTACAACAATAGAAGAAATATATGCATGATTGAATCACTATCAAAATTTTTTGACAACCTTAGAACACATATAGGCATGATTGAATCACTTTGATTTTTTTTTGACAGCCTTAGAACATATATGCATGATAGAGTCACTATGATTTTTTTTTTACAACCTTAGAACACATATATGTAAGATTAAATCACTATGGAGTTTTTTGGCAGCCTTAGAAACATATATGCATGATTGAATCACTATGAAATTTTTTTGAGAGCCTTACAACACATATATGCAAGATTGAATCATTATGAACTTTTTTTGACAGCCTTAGAACACATATATGGATGATTGAGTCACTATGAATTTTTTTTTACAGCATTAGAACACATATATGCATGATTAAATCACTATGAATTTTTTTTTACAGCCTTAGAACAAATATATGCATGATTAAGTCACTATGAAATTCTTTTGACAGCCGTAGAACACATATATATATGACTCAATCACTATGATATTTTTTTGACAGACTTGTAACACATATTTGCATGACTGAATCACAATGAAATTTTTTTGACAGCCTTACAACACATATATGCATGATTGAATCACTATGAATATTTTTTGACAGACTTAGAACACATATATTCATGATTGAGTCACTATGAATATTTTTTATAGCTTTAGAACACGTATACGCATGATTGAATCAGTATGAAACTTTTTTGACAACATTAGAACACATATGATCATGGTTGAGTATCTATGAAATTTTTTTGACAGTCTTAGAACATATACACGGAGGATTGAATCACTATGAAATTTTTTTGACAGACTTAGAACTCATATATGCAGGATTGATTTTTTTTTTACAGCCTTAGAACATATATATGAATGATTGAAACATTATAAAAAACATTTGACAGCCTTATAACACATATATGCATGATTGAAACTTTTTTGAAAGCCGTAGAAAATATATGCATGATTAATTTTTTTTTTACACCCTTAGAACACGTATATGCGTGACTGAATCACTTAAAATTTTTTAACAGCCTTAGAACAAATATATGCATGATTAAATCACTATAAATTTTTTTTTACAACATTAGAACACATATATGCATGATTGAATCATTGTAAACTTTTTTGGACATCCCTAGAACACATATACACATGATTGAATCACTATAAATTTTTTTTTAAAGCCATAGAACATATATTTGCAAGATTGAATCACTATGAAATTTTTTTGACAGCCTTAGAACACATATATGCATCATTGAGTCATTATGAAATTCTTTTGATAGCCTTAGAACACATGTATGCATGATTGAATCAATATGAATTTTTTTTGACAGCCTTAGAACACATATATGCAAGATTGAATCACTATGAAATTTTTTGGACATCCCAGAACACTTATATGCAAAATATGGTCACTATGAAATGTTTTTGACAGTCTTAGAACACATATTTGCATGATTGAATCACTATGATTTTTTTTACAGTCTTAGAACACATATATGAATGATTGAATCACTACAACTTTTTTTATAGCATTCGAACACATATATGCATGATTGAATCATTAAAAAAATCTTTGACAACCATAGAACACATATATACATGATTGAATCACAATGAAAGTTTTTTGACAGCCTTATAACACATATATGCATGATTAAATCACTATGACATTTTTTTTACAGCCTTAGAACATATATATGCAAGATTGAATCACTATGAAATTTTTTTGACAGCCTTAGAACAAATATATGCATGTGAAAATCACTATGAATTTTTTTTTACTGTCTTTGAACACACACATATATGCAAGATTGAATCACTATGAAATTTTTTTTACAGCCTTAGAACACATATATACATGATTGAATCACTATAAAAAAAATTTGACACACATATATGCATGATTAAATCACTATGAAATTTTTTTTATAGCCTTAGAACACATATATACATGATTGAATCACTATAAAATGTTTTTGATAGCCTTAAAACACATATACACATGATTGAATCACTATGAATTTTTTTTCACAACATTAAAACACATACATACATGAGTGAGTCACTATGAATTTTTTTGTCAGCCTTAAAACACATATACGCATCATTGAATCACTATCACATTTTTTTGACATCTTTAGAATATATATGCATGATTGAAATTTTTTTGACAACCTTAGAACATATATGCATCATTGAATCTCTACAAAAAAATTTTGAGAGCCTTAGAACACATATATGCATGATTGAATCACTACAAAATTTTTTTGATAGCAATAAAAGAAATATATGCATGATTGAATGACTAGAATTTTTCTTTTACAAACCTTAGAACACATATATACATGATTTAATCACTATAAAAAAATTTTGACAGCCTTAGAACACATATATGCATGATTGAATCACTATGAAATTTTTTTGACAGACTTACAACACATATATGCTTGATGGAATCACTATAAACTTTTTTTGATATCCTTAGAACACATACACGTGATTGAATCACTATAAAATTTTTTTGAAAGCCTTGGAACTCATACATGCATGATTGAATTTTTTTAGACAGCCTTAGAACAAATATACGCATGCTTGAATAACTATGAATTTTTTTTGACAGCCTTAGAACATATATATGCAAGATTGAATCACTTGGAATTTTTTTTGACAGCCTTAGAACAAATATATGCATGTGAAAATCACTATGAAATTTTTTTGAAAGTCTTAGAACACATATATGCATGTGAAAATCACTATGAAATTTTTTTGACAGTCTTAGAACACATATATGCAAGATTGACTCACGGTGGTTGAACTTTTTTTGAACTTGGTTGAACATTTTTTGATAGCCTTTGAACATATACGCATGATTGAAAGTCTCTTGACAGACTTAGGATACGTATGTGCATGACGGAATCATTATGAAACTTTTTTTCACTGTCTTAGAACACATATATGCATGATTAAATCACTATGAAAATTGTTTGACAGCATTAGGACACATATATGCATGATTGAATCACTATAAGTTTTTTTGGATAGCATTAGAACACATATATGCAAGATTGAATCACTATGAAATTTTTTTGACAGCATGGAACACATATATGCATGATTGAGTCACTATGAAATGTTTTTGACAGCCTTAGAACACATATGCAAGATTGAATCACTATGAAATTTTTTTGACAGCCTTAGAACACATATATGCATGATTGAATCAATATAAATTTTTTTGACAGCATTAGAACACATATATGCATTATTGAATCTCTATAAAAAAAATTTGACGACCTTAGAGCACATATATGCATGATCGAATCACTTTGAAATTTTTTTGACAGCCTTAGAACACATATAGGCAAGATTAAATCACTATAAATTTTTTTTTACAGCCTTAGAACAAATATCTGCAAGATAGAATCACTATGAAAATTTTTTGACATCCAGAGAACAAATATATGCATGAGTAAATCAATATGAATTTTTTTTGATAGCCATACAACACATATATGCATGATTGAATCACTATAAAATGTTTTTGACAGCTTTAGAACCCACATATGCATGATTGAAAAGAAATATATGCATGATTGAATCACTATGAATCTTTTTTGACAGTCTTAGAACGTATATAAGCATGATTTAATCACTATAATTTTTTTTTTGACATCCTTAGAACACATATATGCAAGATTATGCCACTATAAATTTTTTTGACAGCCTTGGAATACATATATGCAAAATTGAATCACTATGAAATTTTTTTGATAGCCTTTGAACACATATATGCAAGATTGAATAACTCTGATTTTTTTTTATAGCCTCAGAACACATATATGCATGACTGAGTCACTACAAATTTTTTTTGACAACAATCGAACAAATATACGCATGATTGAATCACTATGATTTTTTTTTAACAAACTTAGAACATATATATGCATGATTGAATCATTATGATTTTTTTTTACAGCCTTAGAACACATATATGCAAGATTGAATCACTATAAATTTTTTTTGACAGCTTTAGAACACATATATGAAAGAATAAGTCTCTATTAAATTTTTTTGACAGCCTTAGAACACACATATGCATTATTGAATCACTATGAACTTTTTTTTATAGCCTAAGAACACATACATGCATGATTGAGACATTATGAATTTTTTTTGACAAAAATAGAATACATGCATGAATGATTGAGTCACCGTGAAATTTTTTTGACAGCTTTAGAACACATATATGCATGATATAAATCACTATGAAATTTGTTTGACAACTTTGGAACCCATATATGCAAGATTCAAATTTTTTTGATAGCCTTAGAACACATATATGCATGATTCAATCACTATGAATTTTTTTTGACAGCCTTAGAACATATATATGCAAGATTGAATCACTATGAAATTTTTTTGATAGCTTTAGAACACATATATGCAAGAATGAATCACAATGAATTTTTTTTGACAGCCTTAGAACACATAAATGCATGATTGAATCACTATCAAATTTTTTTTATAGCCTTAGAACACAAATATGCATGATTGAAATTTTTTTGCCAGCCATAGAACATATATGGATGATTGAATCACTATAAATTTTTTTACACAGCGTTAGAACACATATATGCATGATTAAATCACTATGAATTTTTTTTGACAACTTTAGAACAAGTATATGCATGATTAAAGCAGTATGATTTTTTTTTAAAGCTTTAGAACACATATATGCAAGATTGAATAACTATGATTTTTTTTTTGATAGCCTTAGAACACATGTAGGCCTTATTGAATCACTACAATTACTTTTTGAAAGCAATAGAACAGATGTTGGCATGATTGAAATTTTTTTGGCAGCCTTAGAACACATATATGCATGATTGAATCACTATAAAAAAATGTTGACTGCCTTAGAACACGTGCATGCAAGATTCAATCTCTATGAAATTTTTTTGAAAACCTTAGAAGTTATATATACATCATTGCATCACTATGATTTTTTTTTTACTGCCTCAGAACACATATATGCATGATTGAATCACTATAAAAGAAATTTGAGAGCCTTAGAACACATATATTGTAACGCCCCGGATTTTCAAAACAAAACTAAGTTAAAATTTTCATGGATTTCTTTTTTTTTTTTTTGCAGCGGAACTTAGAAAAGCTTTTAGCAGCGGAATAAGACGATAATGAGTCGTCGGTTTTAGAAAACTCCGAGCACGTTGCAGGTATGTGGCCAAGCAACTCATTGACCACCAAAGTGTTCCATTTTATCGAAAGCACATGTTTATTACAACACTACTGCTTCGAAAAGCAGTGAAGGTTCAATAAAAAGGAAGCAGTACAACTCTGTCTAGAGAAACCCTGGAACTTGATGCCGCCTTGCTCCGCATATCGCCATGCAGGTTCAACACCTGAAATCCCCATTAAACGGGGTCAGAACCACTGATGGTCTGGTAAGTAGGCAAACACCTATCTATTCAACTCAAGTAAATGCATAGACCACTCAGGGTCGCAGTTCATAATATGACGCTCAAGCCTCCATGACTTAGCGTATATCGCAAAAGCCTCATCAGGGCTATGAGTTGAACATCCACGCAAGTCGTCATGACTTCGCATAAGCCTCTTCAGGGCTGTGAGTTAGAATAACCTCTCAAGTCTCTACGACTTAGCCTTGACTTCCTCAGAGTCACGAATGGATGTCTAGCTCAAGCCTTTATGCTTGGCACATCCGTATCCTACGAATCTAAGGACAGCTCTCCGAGCTTCACTTAGTCGTACGGATATCAATGGTGTTCTTTCCCAATCGGTCCAGTAGTATACCGACCATGACACCTTCACAAAGGTTATGCAGGACTGACTCAACAACGTCATCCACTCATACATTCAAAGTAGCATTGTACCTAAGCTAATGCTTTGTTTCGATAATTGCACCTCCCCCTGGGCTTAGGGGACTCATATCTGGGCGACAACGCGACGATCTGGGGGTTGATTATTCTATGTATTTTAGATACCCCAGAGGCCTCTTGACCCCATCCCCCTAGTAGGACGGTATAGCATACCGGAAGAGATCCTTACTAGGTATCCGAATGCATTCTGCTACTGCAGTAGTTGGGTTCAATCCTTAGATATTTAAGGATAACCACAACCTCCATACCTCTGAGTGACGAAGGCCATCAATGAACTCTATCAGGTTCGGGTGAAATATATGTCACTCAAGGCTGCGCCATCACCGTCTTCCTCGGTGAGAAATTCTGAAAGGGGCCTGCCGGTCTTACAATTACTTGACGAACATTGCATGCCTATAGGGCAGCCTTTGAGAAGTATGTACCCGACCCCAATCAACCACACGGTTTTCACCGTGGAACAAAGGTTTTATTCATATGCATGCTTAACTCTGCTCTCGGCACTTCGGCCTTGACGAGCACTTCACCTCTTTCGGTGGAAACAACTCACTCCGGCTTAGCGGCCCTTACGAGTCTCGTTGTCTGATAATTCTCAATGAGCATGCACATGACTCGATCTCTACGGATCGACTACTCGGCGTATTTTTACGCAACGAGCTCAGGACCTTGTCAAGGCGCTACCACTACTTTGGCGCAACGGCTCTTACAAGTATGATGCCCTTGCAGGTGTCAGGGAGACGAGTCATTCTGACATCGTTCCAACAAAGGACATCATTGTGCCACTTAACTAGTTTTGGCAGCTCTTCTGCCAACCATTCTGTCAACACCTTCTCTGCTCTACCGGCAGTGGTGCGACGAACCCTTCTACATCGTAGAAGGCGTTCCATAACTGGGTAGCACTTCTGCTACGTTCTTTCTGAGCCATTCTTAGCTCCTTCAGGAATTTCAGCAGCACTTCCTCTCTTTTACGGAGAAAGCGTGCGTTTCTTTTATCCGTTTCAGCGGCATCTCCCCTCTTTGGTGGGAAATCGCTATGCTTAACTCGGGAAATGGATGTGCACCGTTGTGCGTACTTTGCATCCATCAAGGTTGCAGGAACCTTGGGCCATAGCCAGGCCATACGTAATTGATTTAGTCTTTACGTAAAAAGCATTTTGCCAAAAGGCGAAGCCTTTCCAATAGGGGCTTCATTCGTCAAGCAGAATCTTGTACGAGGAGCGGTAAGGGAATCGCATGGGCGATTTTGGAGTTGATCTCTGTTTGAATGCTCACTTATGCGCCATATATGTAATATAAGCAGAAGCCTGTGCTTTATACAGCGGCGGCGTAAAGGAAATGCATATACTATTGTTCAGGGTGTGTAACTGAACGAAATATTCTACATATATAACAAAACAGGAGCCTTGGCATCGTTCGACGCGACGGCGTAAGTAAATGCATAATCGGAAGTGCAGTAATCGGAAGTACAGAAAGCAGGGAGCCTTGGCATCATACGACGCGACGACAAAGGTAAATTACATGGCCTGTGCGATATAAGACGCGTCAGCAGTATCAGCAGATATACACCTAGATCTGTATCCAACGATAGTTACGAGGCGAGCGAGTGAACACCGAAGTGTCCTAGAGGGCTCAACCAAGAACTAGGGTGAGATACTATTTTGAAGAACGCATATACTGCGTATTCGAACATATATATCCGACGATAGTTACGAGGCGAGCGCGTGAACACCGAAGTGTCCTAGAGGGCTCAACCAAGAACTAAAGTAAGATACTACTTCAGAAAGTATATGCTATATACAAACAATCAAATACTTGAGAGAGATGGTTTAATGAAGCGAACTTACTTCAAATCGTGGAAGAAACGACTCCGGGTTGCTTCTTTGGCTTCTAGCCTTCTTTCGAGAGGTCAGACTAAGTCAGATGAAGCTGACTTAGTTGAGAAAGAGGTAGAGCAGGTCAAGCTACTCAACCTAAGTGGTTTGAACCAAACAGGGTTCAATTCAAGTCAACTGGGTTCAGCAGGTTCGAACTCAGCTCAAGTAGGCTAAGTCTGGGTTCAGAAATCCAAACCAAAAGCTGGACCAAAAAGGACTTTGACTTTGACTTCCAACCCAACTAGGTTCAAGTCAAGTCAACTGGGTTTGAGCTAGGTCAGGTGGGTTCAGACCTAGGTCAGGTGGGTTAGGACCAAGTCAGGCAGGCTCAGACCAGGTCAGGTGGGCTCAGGTGGGCTAGGCTAGGTAGGGGAGGTTTGGAAAAGGAGGAGAGAGAGAGGGCTAGACGATTTTTCAAAGGAGGGGGGCTCCTCTATTTATAGATTCTGAAACTTGAGCCCCAAGTTTCAGAATTTCCATTTTAGTCCATAGCTTTTTCAGAAATTCCCTTTGATCTTATCCATATGACTGTTTGATCTTATCCATCTGACTGTTTGATCTTATCCATCTGAGATATTTCCATGAGATATTTTCGTGGGTCCCACCAGATATTTTCTGAAGAATATTTCTGTGGGTCCCACCAACATTTTCGTGGGTCCCGCAAAAAGTTGAGTTTTCGGCATTTTTTTCTGAAAAAATCTGAGTAGGCCATTATCTTCGTATTTATGCAACTAAGAAAGTTGGCTCGTAGGAATCTCTTGATTTCGAGCAGGGAGGAAGTTATGATCTCCAGAGCGTTTGAGCATATATTCGTGAAGATACGAATATCTTAAGTATATCTGGGTCGCAGGAATCGGTTCGATTCGCTTTACGGTAAAAATGCTATTTTTCACTGAAGAATGCCTCAGGAATTTATTCAGAGTTATCTGAAAAATTGCGGGTCTTACATATATACATGATTGAATTTTTTTTTACAGCCTCATAACATATATACGAATGATTTAAACAACATATACGTGTGATTGAATCACTATAATTTTTTTTTACAGCCTTAGAACACAGATATGCATGATTAAGTCACTGTGAAATGTTTGTAGACAGCCTTAAAACACATATATGCATGATTGAATCACTATGATTTTTTTTTACAATATTAGAACACATATATGCATGATTGAGTCACTACAATTTTTTTTTGACAGCCTTAGAATATATATACGCATGATTGAATCACTATGAAACTTTTTTGATAACCTTAGAACACATACATACGTAATCGAATCACGATGAAATTTTTTTTACTGGCTTAGAACACTTATATGCATGATTGAATCACTACAAAATTTTTTTGACCGCAATAGAACAAATATATTCATGATTGAGTCACTATAAATTTTTTTGACAGCCTTAAAACACATATATGTTTGTTTGAGTCACTATGATTTTTTTTAAAGCCTTAGAAGACATATACACAAGATTGAGTTATTGCAAAAAAAAATTGGAAGCCTTAGAACACATAAATGCATGGTTGAATCGCTACGAAATTTTTTTGACAGACTTATAACACATATATGCATGATTGAATCACTATGAATTTTTTTGGATAGCCTTAGAACACATATATGCAAGATTGAATCACTATGAAATTTTTTTGACAGCCTTAGAACGCATATATGCATGATTGAATCACTATGAATTTTTTTTTACATCAATAGTACAAATATATGTATGATGGAATCACTAGGAAATTTTTTTGACAGACTTATAATGTATAGATGCAAGATTGAATCACTATGAAATTTTTTTGACAGACTTAGTACACTTATACGCATGATTGAATCAATATGAATTTTTGTTGACAACATTAGAACTCATATATGCATGGTTGAGTATCTATGATATTTTTTTGACAGCCTTAGAACAAATATATGCATGCTTGAATCACTATGAATTTTTTTTGACAGCCTTAGAATATATATACGCATGATTGAATCACTATGAAATTTTTTTGATAACCTTAGAATGCATACATGCATGATTGAATCACTATGAAATTTTTTTGGCAGCTTTAGAACACTTATATGCATGATTGAATCAGTAGAAATTTTTTTTCACAGCAATAGAACAAATATATGCATGATTGAGTCACTATAATTTTTTTTTGACAGCCTTAGAACACATATATGCAAGATTGAATCACTATTAAATTTTTTTGACAGCCTTAGAACACATATATGCATGATTGAATCACTATGAATTTTTTTTGACAGCAATAGTCCAAACTAATGTATGATGGAATCACTAGGCAATTTTTTTGACAGACTTATAATATATAGATGCAAGATTGAATCACTATGAAATTTTTTTGACAGACTTAGTACACGTATACGCACGATTGAATCAATATGAATTTTTGTTGACAACATTAGAACACATATATGCATGGTTGAGTATCTATGAAATTTTTTTGATAGCCTTAGAACAAACATACGCATGCTTGAATCACTATGAATTGTTTTTGACAGCCTTAGAACTCATATATGCATGATTAAAATTTTGTTGACAGCCTTAGAACATATATAGGAATGATTGATTCACTATGAAATTTTTTTGACAGCCTTAGAACAAATATATGCATGTTTGAAATTTTTTTGACAGACTTAGAACATATATGCACGATTGACATTTTTTTGACATACTTAGAACATGTGTATCCTTAACTGAATCACTATGAAAATTTTTAGACAGCCTTAGAACACATATATGCATAATTAAATCACTTTGAAATTTTTTGGACACCATTAGAACACATATATGCATGATTGAATCAATATAAATTTTTTTTGACAGCCATAGAACACATATATGCAAGATTGAATCACTATGAAATGTGTTTGACAGCCTTAGAACACATACATGCATGATTGAGTCACTATGAAATGTTTTTTACAGCCTTAGAACACATATATGCATGAATGAGTAACTATGATTTTTTTTTTCACAGCATTAGAGCACATATATGCATGATTGAATCACTGTGAAGTTTTTTTGACAGACTTATAAAACATATATGCTTGATTGAATCACTATAATCTTTTTTTTACAGCCTTAGAACACATATATGCATGATTGAATCACTATGAAATTTTTTTGACAGACTTATAACACATATATGCATGATTGAATCACTGTAAACTTTTTTTGACATCCCCAGAACACATATACACATAATTGAATCACTATAATTTTTTTGAAAACCTTGGAACTCATACATGCATGATTGAAATTTTTTAGACAGCCTTAGAACAACTATACGCATGCTTGAATCACTATGAATTTTTTTTGACAGCCTTAGAACATATATATGCAAGATTGAATCACTATGAAATTTTTTTGACAGCCATAGAACAAATATATGCATGTGAAAATCACTATGAAATTTTTTTGACAGTCTTAGAACACATATATGCAAGATTGAATCACTATGAAAATTTCTTTACAGCCTTAAAACACATATATGCATGATTGAATCACTATAAAAAAAATTTGACACACTTATAACACACATATGCATGATTGAATCACTATGAATTTTTTTTTATAGCCTTAGAACACATATACACATGATTAAATCACTATGAAATGTTTTTGAAAGCCTTACAACACATATACACATGATTGAATCACTATGAATTTTTTTTGACAACATTAGAAAACATACATACATGATTGAGTCACTATGAAATTTTTTCGTGAGCCTTAAAACACATATACGCATCATTGAATGACTATCACATTTTTTTGACAGCTTTAGAATATATATGCATGATTGAATTTTTTTTTACAGCCTTAGAACATATTTGCTTGATTGAATCACTACAAAAAAATTTTGAGAGCCTTAGAACACATATATGCATGATTGAATCACTACAAAAATTTTTTGATAGCAATAAAAGAAATATATGCATGATTGATTGACTAGAATTTTTTTTGACAAACTTAGAACACATATATACAAGATTTAATCACTATAAATTTTTTTTGACAGCCTTAGAACACATATATTCTTGATTGAATCACTATGACATTTTTTTTACAGCCTTAGAACATATATATGCAAGATTGAATCATAATGAATTTTTTTTGACAACCTAAGAACACATATATGCATGGTTGAGTATCTATGAATTTTTCTTGACAGCCTTAGAACTCATATATGCATGATTGAAATTTTTTTGACAGCCTTATAACATATATATACGTGGTTGAACGTTTTTTGACAGCCTTTGAACATATACGCATGATTGAAATTTTCTTGACAGACTTAGGATACATATGTGCATGATAGAATCATTATGAAATTTTTTTTCACCGTCTTAGAACACATATATGCATGATTAAATCACTATGAAATTTTTTTAACGGCGTTAGGATACATATATGCATGATTGAATCACTATAAGTTTTTTTGGATAGCCTTAGAACACATATATGCAAGATTGAGTCACTATGAAATTTTTTTTGACAGCTTTAGAACATATATATGCAAGATTGAATCACTATAATTTTTTTTGACAGCCTTTGAATACATATATGCAACATTGAATCACTATGAGTTTTTTTTTATAGTCTTAGAACACATATTTGCATGATTGAATAACTCTGATTTTTTTTATAGCCTTAGCACACATATATGCATTATTGAATCACTAGAAAACTTTTTTGACAGCAATAGAACAAATATATACATGGTTGAATCACTATAAAAAAATTTAGACAACCTTATAACACATAAATGCATGATTGAATCTCTATGAATTTTTTTTTATAGCCTTAGAACACATATATGCATGATAGAGTCACTATAAAATTTTTTTGACAGCCTTAGAACATATATATGCTTGATGGAATCACTACAATTTTTTTTTGAGAAACTTAGAACATATATATGTATGATTGAATCATTATGAAAACTTTTTGACAGCCTTAGAACACATATATGCAAGATTGAATCACTATAATTTTTTTTGACAGCCTTAGAACACATATATGAAAGATTAAATCTCTATTAAATTTTTTTGACAGCCTTAGAACACATATATACATGATTGAATCACTATGATTTTTTTTTTATAGCCTTAGAACACATACATGCATGATTGAGTCACTATGAAATTTTTTTGACAAAAATAGAACACATACATGGATGATTGAGTCACTGTGAAAATTTTTTGACAGCCTTAGAACACATATACGTATGAATTGAATCACTATGAAATTCTTTTGACAACTTTAGAACCCATATAGGCAAGATTGAATTTTTTTTGATAGCCTTAGAACACATATATGCATGATTGAATCACTATGAAATTTTTTTGACAGACTTAGAACATATATATACATGATTGAATCACTATAAATTTTTTTTGACAGCCATAGAACACATATATGCAAGATTGAATCACTATGAATTTCTTTTGACAGCCTTAGAACACATAAATGCATGATTGAATCACTGACAAATGTTTTTTATAGCCTTAGAACACAAATATACATGATTGAATTTTTTTTAGCAGCATTAGAACATATATGGATGATTGAATCACTATAAATTTTTTTGGACAGCCTTAGAACACGTATATGCATGATTGAATCACTATGAAATTTTTTTGACAACGTTAGAACAAATATATGCATGATTGAATTTGTATGATTTTTTTTTAAAGCTTTAGAACACATACATGCAAGATTGAATAACTATGAATTTTTTTTTGGCAGCCTTAAACACATATAGGCTTGATTAAATCACTACAATTATTTTTTGAAAGCAGTAGAACAAATATTGGCATGATTGAATTTTTTTTGGCAGCCTTAGAACACATATATGCATGATTGAATCACTATAAAAAAAAATTGAGAGCCTTAGAACACATATAGGCGTGATTGATTTTTTTTTTACAGCCTCAGAACATATATACGAATGATTGAAAACACATATACGCGTGATTGAATCACTATGAAATTTTTTTACAGCCTTAGAACATAGATATGCATCATTGAGTCACTGTGAAATGTTTGTAGACAGCCTTAAAACACATATATGCATGATTGAATCACTATGATTTTTTTTTGACAATATTAGAACACATATATGCATGATTGAGTCACTATGAATTTTTTTTTACAGCCTTAGAATATATATACGCATGATTGAATCACTCTGAAACTTTTTTGATAACCTTAGAACGCATACATGCATAATCGAATCACTATGAAATTTTTTTGACAGGCTTAGAACACTTATATGCATGATTGAATCACTACAATTTTCTTTTGACCGCAATAGAACAAATATATTCATGATTGAGTCACTATAAAAAAATTTTGACAGCCTTAGAACACATATATGCAAGATTGAATCACTATGAAATTTTTTTGACAGCCTTTGAACACATATATGCATGATTGAATCACTATGAATTTTTTTTACAGCAATAGTACAAATATATGTATGATGGAATCACTAGGAAATTTTTTTGACAGACTTATAATATATATATATACAAGATTAAATCGCTATGATTTTTTTTAGACAGATTTAGAACACGTATACGCACGATTGAATCAATATGATTTTTTTTTGGCAACATTAGAACATATATATGCATGGTTGAGCATCTATGAAATTTTTTTGACAGCCTTAGAACAAATATACGCATGCTTGAATCACTATGAATTTTTTTTTATAGCCTTAGAACTCATATATACATGATTGAATTTTTTTTTTGACAGCCTTATAACATATATACGAATGTTTGAATCACTATGAAATTTTTTTGACAGCCTTACAACACATATATGCATGTTTGAAACTTTTTTGACAGCCTTAGAACATATATATGCAAGATTGAATCACTATGAAATTTTTTTGACAGCCATAGAACAAATATATGCATGTGAAAATCACTATGAAATTTTTTTGACAGTCTTAGAACACATATATGCAAGATTGAATCACTATGAAAATTTCTTTACAGCCTTAAAACACATATATGCATGATTGAATCACTATAAAAAAAATTTGACACACTTATAACACACATATGCATGATTGAATCACTATGAATTTTTTTTTATAGCCTTAGAACACATATACACATGATTAAATCACTATGAAATGTTTTTGAAAGCCTTAGAACACATATACACATGATTGAATCACTATGAATTTTTTTTGACAACATTAGAAAACATACATACATGATTGAGTCACTATGAAATTTTTTCGTGAGCCTTAAAACACATATACGCATCATTGAATGACTATCACATTTTTTTGACAGCTTTAGAATATATATGCATGATTGAATTTTTTTTTACAGCCTTAGAACATATTTGCTTGATTGAATCACTACAAAAAAATTTTGAGAGCCTTAGAACACATATATGCATGATTGAATCACTACAAAAATTTTTTGATAGCAATAAAAGAAATATATGCATGATTGATTGACTAGAATTTTTTTTGACAAACTTAGAACACATATATACAAGATTTAATCACTATAATTTTTTTTTGACAGCCTTAGAACACATATATTCTTGATTGAATCACTATGACATTTTTTTTACAGCCTTAGAACATATATATGCAAGATTGAATCATAATGAATTTTTTTTGACAACCTAAGAACACATATATGCATGGTTGAGTATCTATGAATTTTTCTTGACAGCCTTAGAACTCATATATGCATGATTGAAATTTTTTTGACAGCCTTATAACATATATATACGTGGTTGAACGTTTTTTGACAGCCTTTGAACATATACGCATGATTGAAATTTTCTTGACAGACTTAGGATACATATGTGCATGATAGAATCATTATGAAATTTTTTTTCACCGTCTTAGAACACATATATGCATGATTAAATCACTATGAAATTTTTTTAACGGCGTTAGGATACATATATGCATGATTGAATCACTATAAGTTTTTTTGGATAGCCTTAGAACACATATATGCAAGATTGAGTCACTATGAAATTTTTTTTGACAGCTTTAGAACATATATATGCAAGATTGAATCACTATAATTTTTTTTGACAGCCTTTGAATACATATATGCAACATTGAATCACTATGAGTTTTTTTTTATAGTCTTAGAACACATATTTGCATGATTGAATAACTCTGATTTTTTTTATAGCCTTAGCACACATATATGCATTATTGAATCACTAGAAAACTTTTTTGACAGCAATAGAACAAATATATACATGGTTGAATCACTATAAAAAAATTTAGACAACCTTATAACACATAAATGCATGATTGAATCTCTATGAATTTTTTTTTATAGCCTTAGAACACATATATGCATGATAGAGTCACTATAAAATTTTTTTGACAGCCTTAGAACATATATATGCTTGATGGAATCACTACAATTTTTTTTTGAGAAACTTAGAACATATATATGTATGATTGAATCATTATGAAAACTTTTTGACAGCCTTAGAACACATATATGCAAGATTGAATCACTATAATTTTTTTTGACAGCCTTAGAACACATATATGAAAGATTAAATCTCTATTAAATTTTTTTGACAGCCTTAGAACACATATATACATGATTGAATCACTATGATTTTTTTTTTATAGCCTTAGAACACATACATGCATGATTGAGTCACTATGAAATTTTTTTGACAAAAATAGAACACATACATGGATGATTGAGTCACTGTGAAAATTTTTTGACAGCCTTAGAACACATATACGTATGAATTGAATCACTATGAAATTCTTTTGACAACTTTAGAACCCATATAGGCAAGATTGAATTTTTTTTGATAGCCTTAGAACACATATATGCATGATTGAATCACTATGAAATTTTTTTGACAGACTTAGAACATATATATACATGATTGAATCACTATAAATTTTTTTTGACAGCCATAGAACACATATATGCAAGATTGAATCACTATGAATTTCTTTTGACAGCCTTAGAACACATAAATGCATGATTGAATCACTGACAAATGTTTTTTATAGCCTTAGAACACAAATATACATGATTGAATTTTTTTTAGCAGCATTAGAACATATATGGATGATTGAATCACTATAAATTTTTTTGGACAGCCTTAGAACACGTATATGCATGATTGAATCACTATGAAATTTTTTTGACAACGTTAGAACAAATATATGCATGATTGAATCTGTATGATTTTTTTTTAAAGCTTTAGAACACATACATGCAAGATTGAATAACTATGAATTTTTTTTTGGCAGCCTTAAACACATATAGGCTTGATTAAATCACTACAATTATTTTTTGAAAGCAGTAGAACAAATATTGGCATGATTGAATTTTTTTTGGCAGCCTTAGAACACATATATGCATGATTGAATCACTATAAAAAAAAATTGAGAGCCTTAGAACACATATAGGCGTGATTGATTTTTTTTTTACAGCCTCAGAACATATATACGAATGATTGAAAACACATATACGCGTGATTGAATCACTATGAAATTTTTTTACAGCCTTAGAACATAGATATGCATCATTGAGTCACTGTGAAATGTTTGTAGACAGCCTTAAAACACATATATGCATGATTGAATCACTATGATTTTTTTTTGACAATATTAGAACACATATATGCATGATTGAGTCACTATGAATTTTTTTTTACAGCCTTAGAATATATATACGCATGATTGAATCACTCTGAAACTTTTTTGATAACCTTAGAACGCATACATGCATAATCGAATCACTATGAAATTTTTTTGACAGGCTTAGAACACTTATATGCATGATTGAATCACTACAATTTTCTTTTGACCGCAATAGAACAAATATATTCATGATTGAGTCACTATAAAAAATTTTTGACAGCCTTAGAACACATATATGCAAGATTGAATCACTATGAAATTTTTTTGACAGCCTTTGAACACATATATGCATGATTGAATCACTATGAATTTTTTTTACAGCAATAGTACAAATATATGTATGATGGAATCACTAGGAAATTTTTTTGACAGACTTATAATATATATATATACAAGATTAAATCGCTATGATTTTTTTTAGACAGATTTAGAACACGTATACGCACGATTGAATCAATATGATTTTTTTTTGGCAACATTAGAACATATATATGCATGGTTGAGCATCTATGAAATTTTTTTGACAGCCTTAGAACAAATATACGCATGCTTGAATCACTATGAATTTTTTTTTATAGCCTTAGAACTCATATATACATGATTGAATTTTTTTTTTGACAGCCTTATAACATATATACGAATGTTTGAATCACTATGAAATTTTTTTGACAGCCTTACAACACATATATGCATGTTTGAAACTTTTTTTACAGCCTTAGAACATATATATGCAAGATTGAATCACTATGAAATTTTTTTGACAGCCATAGAACAAATATATGCATGTGAAAATCACTATGAAATTTTTTTGACAGTCTTAGAACACATATATGCAAGATTGAATCACTATGAAAATTTCTTTACAGCCTTAAAACACATATATGCATGATTGAATCACTATAAAAAAAATTTGACACACTTATAACACACATATGCATGATTGAATCACTATGAATTTTTTTTTATAGCCTTAGAACACATATACACATGATTAAATCACTATGAAATGTTTTTGAAAGCCTTAGAACACATATACACATGATTGAATCACTATGAATTTTTTTTGACAACATTAGAAAACATACATACATGATTGAGTCACTATGAAATTTTTTCGTGAGCCTTAAAACACATATACGCATCATTGAATGACTATCACATTTTTTTGACAGCTTTAGAATATATATGCATGATTGAATTTTTTTTTACAGCCTTAGAACATATTTGCTTGATTGAATCACTACAAAAAAATTTTGAGAGCCTTAGAACACATATATGCATGATTGAATCACTACAAAAATTTTTTGATAGCAATAAAAGAAATATATGCATGATTGATTGACTAGAATTTTTTTTGACAAACTTAGAACACATATATACAAGATTTAATCACTATAAATTTTTTTTGACAGCCTTAGAACACATATATTCTTGATTGAATCACTATGACATTTTTTTTACAGCCTTAGAACATATATATGCAAGATTGAATCATAATGAATTTTTTTTGACAACCTAAGAACACATATATGCATGGTTGAGTATCTATGAATTTTTCTTGACAGCCTTAGAACTCATATATGCATGATTGAAATTTTTTTGACAGCCTTATAACATATATATACGTGGTTGAACGTTTTTTGACAGCCTTTGAACATATACGCATGATTGAAATTTTCTTGACAGACTTAGGATACATATGTGCATGATAGAATCATTATGAAATTTTTTTTCACCGTCTTAGAACACATATATGCATGATTAAATCACTATGAAATTTTTTTAACGGCGTTAGGATACATATATGCATGATTGAATCACTATAAGTTTTTTTGGATAGCCTTAGAACACATATATGCAAGATTGAGTCACTATGAAATTTTTTTTGACAGCTTTAGAACATATATATGCAAGATTGAATCACTATAATTTTTTTTGACAGCCTTTGAATACATATATGCAACATTGAATCACTATGAGTTTTTTTTTATAGTCTTAGAACACATATTTGCATGATTGAATAACTCTGATTTTTTTTATAGCCTTAGCACACATATATGCATTATTGAATCACTAGAAAACTTTTTTGACAGCAATAGAACAAATATATACATGGTTGAATCACTATAAAAAAATTTAGACAACCTTATAACACATAAATGCATGATTGAATCTCTATGAATTTTTTTTTATAGCCTTAGAACACATATATGCATGATAGAGTCACTATAAAATTTTTTTGACAGCCTTAGAACATATATATGCTTGATGGAATCACTACAATTTTTTTTTGAGAAACTTAGAACATATATATGTATGATTGAATCATTATGAAAACTTTTTGACAGCCTTAGAACACATATATGCAAGATTGAATCACTATAATTTTTTTTGACAGCCTTAGAACACATATATGAAAGATTAAATCTCTATTAAATTTTTTTGACAGCCTTAGAACACATATATACATGATTGAATCACTATGATTTTTTTTTTATAGCCTTAGAACACATACATGCATGATTGAGTCACTATGAAATTTTTTTGACAAAAATAGAACACATACATGGATGATTGAGTCACTGTGAAAATTTTTTGACAGCCTTAGAACACATATACGTATGAATTGAATCACTATGAAATTCTTTTGACAACTTTAGAACCCATACAGGCAAGATTGAATTTTTTTTGATAGCCTTAGAACACATATATGCATGATTGAATCACTATGAAATTTTTTTGACAGACTTAGAACATATATATACATGATTGAATCACTATAAATTTTTTTTGACAGCCATAGAACACATATATGCAAGATTGAATCACTATGAATTTCTTTTGACAGCCTTAGAACACATAAATGCATGATTGAATCACTGACAAATGTTTTTTATAGCCTTAGAACACAAATATACATGATTGAATTTTTTTTAGCAGCATTAGAACATATATGGATGATTGAATCACTATAAATTTTTTTGGACAGCCTTAGAACACGTATATGCATGATTGAATCACTATGAAATTTTTTTGACAACGTTAGAACAAATATATGCATGATTGAATCTGTATGATTTTTTTTTAAAGCTTTAGAACACATACATGCAAGATTGAATAACTATGAATTTTTTTTTGGCAGCCTTAAACACATATAGGCTTGATTAAATCACTACAATTATTTTTTGAAAGCAGTAGAACAAATATTGGCATGATTGAATTTTTTTTGGCAGCCTTAGAACACATATATGCATGATTGAATCACTATAAAAAAAAATTGAGAGCCTTAGAACACATATAGGCGTGATTGATTTTTTTTTTACAGCCTCAGAACATATATACGAATGATTGAAAACACATATACGCGTGATTGAATCACTATGAAATTTTTTTACAGCCTTAGAACATAGATATGCATCATTGAGTCACTGTGAAATGTTTGTAGACAGCCTTAAAACACATATATGCATGATTGAATCACTATGATTTTTTTTTGACAATATTAGAACACATATATGCATGATTGAGTCACTATGAATTTTTTTTTACAGCCTTAGAATATATATACGCATGATTGAATCACTCTGAAACTTTTTTGATAACCTTAGAACGCATACATGCATAATCGAATCACTATGAAATTTTTTTGACAGGCTTAGAACACTTATATGCATGATTGAATCACTACAATTTTCTTTTGACCGCAATAGAACAAATATATTCATGATTGAGTCACTATAAAAAATTTTTGACAGCCTTAGAACACATATATGCAAGATTGAATCACTATGAAATTTTTTTGACAGCCTTTGAACACATATATGCATGATTGAATCACTATGAATTTTTTTTACAGCAATAGTACAAATATATGTATGATGGAATCACTAGGAAATTTTTTTGACAGACTTATAATATATATATATACAAGATTAAATCGCTATGATTTTTTTTAGACAGATTTAGAACACGTATACGCACGATTGAATCAATATGATTTTTTTTTGGCAACATTAGAACATATATATGCATGGTTGAGCATCTATGAAATTTTTTTGACAGCCTTAGAACAAATATACGCATGCTTGAATCACTATGAATTTTTTTTTATAGCCTTAGAACTCATATATACATGATTGAATTTTTTTTTTGACAGCCTTATAACATATATACGAATGTTTGAATCACTATGAAATTTTTTTGACAGCCTTACAACACATATATGCATGTTTGAAACTTTTTTTACAGCCTTAGAACATATATGCATGATTGACATTTTTTTGACAGACTTAGAACACGTGTATCCTTGACTGAATCACTATGAAGTTTTTTTACAGCCTTAGAACACATATATGCATAATTAAATCACTTTGAAAAATTTTGGACACCATTAGAACACATATATGCATGATTGAATCACTATAATTTTTTTTTGACATTCTTAGAACACATATAAGCAAGATTGAATCACTGTGAAATGTGTTTGACAGCCTTAGAACACATACATGCATGATTGAGTCACTATGAAATGTTTTTTACAGCCTTAGAACACATATATGCATGATTGAGTAACTATGATTTTTCTTTTCACAGCCTTAGAACACATATATGCATGATTGAATCACTACAAAATTTTTTTTACAGCATTAGAACACATATATGCATGATTGAATCGCTATGAAGTTTTTTTGACAGACTTACAACACATATATGCTTGATTAAATCACTATGAACTTTTTTTGACATCCTTAGAACACATATACACATGATTCAATCACTATATTTTTTTTTTGAAAGCCTTGGAACTCATACATGCATGATTGAATTTTTTTAGACAGCCTTAGAACAAATATACGCATGCTTGAATCACTATGAATTTTTTTTGACAGCCTTAGAACTCATATATGCATGATTGAAATTTTTTTGACAGCCTTTGAACATATATGCGAATGATTGAATCACTATGAAATTTTTTAGACAGCCTTAGTACACATATATGCATGATTGAATCACTACAAAAAAATTTTAACACCATTAGAACACATATATGCATGATTGAATCACTATAAAAAACAAATTGACAGCCTTTAGAACACATATACGCATGATTAAATCACTATGATAGTTTTTTAACACCCTTAGAACACACATATGCAAGATTGAATCACTATGATTTTTTTTATAGCAATAAAACACATATATGCAATATTGAAAACACATATATGCATGATTGAACAACTACGAAATTTTTTTGACAGCCTTAGAACAAATATATACACGAGTAAATCTCTATGAATTTTTTTTGACAGCCTTAGAACCCATATATGCGTGATTGATTCACAATAAATTTTTATTAACAACCTTAGATGACATATATGCAAGATTGAATCACTATAAAAAAAATTTGACAGCCTTAGAACCTATATAAGCATGATTGAATCACTGTGATTTTTTTTTATAGCCTTACAACAAATATATGCAAGAGTACATCACTATTATTTTTTTTTTATAGCCTTTGAACATATATATGCCTGATTAAATCACAATAAATTTTTTTGACAGCCTTAGAACACATATATGAATGATTGAATCACTATGAAATTTTTTTGACAGCCTTAGAACATATATAAGCACAATAGAGTCACTATGAAATTCTTTTGACAGCCTTATAGCACATATATGCATGATTGAATCACTTCAAAAACAAATTGACAACAATTGAACAAATACATGCATGATTGAATCACTATGAAAGTGTTTTTATAGCCATAGAACGCATATATGCAAGATTGAATCACTAGGAATTTTTTTTGACGGCCTTAGAACACATATGCATGATTGAATCACTATGAACTTTTTTTGAAAGTAATAGCACATATATATGCATGATTGAATCACAATGATTTTTTTTTTGAAAACCTTGGAACACATATATGCATGATTAAATCACTATGAAATAGTTTTGACAGCAATAGTATATATATATATATATAAATATATAAATGATTGAATCACTATAAATAAATTTTGACAGCCTTAAAACACATATATGCTTTATTGAATCACTATGAATTTTTTTTTACAACCTTAGAACACATATATGAATGATTGAATCACTATGAAATTTTCTTGACGGCATTAGAACACACATATGTACGATTGAATCATTATAAGATTTTTTTGAGAGCCATTGAACACATATGTTTATGATTGAATCACTATGAATTTTTTTTTCAGCATTAGAATACATATATGCCTGATTGAATCACTATAAAAAATTTTTGATAGCCTTAGAACAAATATATGCACGATTGAATCACAATGAAATTTATTTCAATGGATAGAACAAATAATTGCATGAGTTAATCACTACAAAAAAAAATTGACAACCTTGGAACACTATGAAATTTTTTAGACAGATTTAGAACACATATATGCATGATTGAATCTCTGTGATTTTTTTTTACAGCATTAGAACACATATATGCATGATTAAATCACTCTAAATTTTTTTTGACAGCCTTAGAACACATATATGCATGACTGAATCAGTATGAAATTTTCCTGAGAGCACTAGAACACATATATGCATTATTGAATGACTATAAAAAAAATTTGATAGCCTTAGAACACATATGCATGATTGAATCACTATGAAATGTGTTTCAATGGATAGAACAAATATTTGCATGATTGAATCACTATAAAAAAAAATTGACAACCTTAGAACACATATATGCATGATTGAATAACTATGAATTTTTTTTTGACAGCCTCAGAACACATATATGCATGCTTGAATCAATATCAATTTTTTTTACAGCATTAGAACACATATATGCATGATTGAGTCACTATAAAAAAAAATTGACAGCCATAGAACACTTATATGCATGATTGAATCACTATGAAATATTTTTGACAGCATTAGAACACATATATGCATGATTGAATCACTATAAAAAAATTTCGATAGCCTTAGAACACATATATGCAAGATTGAATCACTATGAATTTTTTTTGACAGACATAGAACACATATATGCATGATTGAATCAATATGAAATTGTTTAGACAGACTTAGAATACATATATGGATGATTGAATCACTATGAATTTTTTTTGACAGCCTTAGAACATATATGACCATGATTGAATCACATGAAAATTTTTATGACAGCCTTAAAACAAATATATACATGAGTAAATCTCTATGAATTTTTTTTATAGCCTCAAACACATATATGCACAATTGAATCACAATGAATTTTTGACGGCCTTAGAGAACATATATGTGTGATTGAAAGTTTTCGAACAGCCTTAGAACACGTATATGCTTGATTGAATCACTATGAAATATTTTTGACAGCCTTAGAACACATATATCCATGATTGAATCACTATAAAAAAATTTGATAGCCTTAGAACACATATATGCATGATTGAATCACTATAAAAAAAAATTATAGCATTAGAACACATATATGCATGATTGAATCACTATAAAAAAAATTTGATAGCCTTAGAACACATATGCGCATGATTAAATCACAATGAAATTGGTTTCAATGTTTAGAACAAATATTTGCCTGATTGAATCACTATAAAAAAAATTTAACAACCTCAGAACACATATATGCATGACTGAATCACTATGAAATTTTTTTGACAGCCTTAGAACACATAGATGAATGTTTCAATCACTATGATTTTTTTTTACAGCATTAGAACACATATATGGCTGATTATATCACTATAAAAATATTTTAACAGCCCTAGAACACATATTTGCATGATTGAATCACTAGGAATTTTTTTTTACAGCATTAGAACACATATATGCATGACTGAATCACTATAAAAAAATTTTGATAGTCTTAGAACACATATATGCATGATAAAATCACTATGAAATTTCTTTCAATGGATAGAACAAACATTTGCCTGATTGAATAACTTTAAAAAGATTTTGACAACCATAGAACACATATATGCACGATTGAATCACTATGAATTTTTTTTACAGCAATAGTACAAATATATACATGATTAAATCACTATGAACCTTTTTTGAAAGCCTTAGAACACAAACTTGCTTTTTTTGAATCACTGTGAAATTTTTTTGACAGCCTTAAAACACGTACATGCATGATCGAATCACTATGACATTTTTTTGACATCCTTAGAACACATATATGCAAGATTGAATCACTATGAATTTTTTTTATAGCCTAATAACTCATATATGCATGACTAAATCACTACAAATTGTTTTTGACAGCAATTAAACAAATATATGCATGACTGAATCACTATAAACATTTTTTGACAGTCTTACAACACATATATTCATGATTGAATCAATATAAATTTTTTTTGACAACCTTAGAACACATATAAATATGATTGAATCACTATAAATTTTTTTACAGCCTTAGAACACATATATGCAAGATTGAATGACAATCAAATTTTTTTGACAGCCTTAGAACACATATATGCAAGATTGAATCACCATGAAACTTTTTTAACAGCCTTAGAACACATATATGCACGATTGAATCACTATGAATATTTTTTTACAGCCTTTAAATATATATATGCATGATTGAATCACTATGAATTTTTTGACAACATTAGAACACATATATGCATGGTTGAGTCACTAAGAATTTTTTTTAAGGACTTAGAACACATATACGCAGGATTGAATGACTATAATATTTTTTTGACAGCCTTAGAACCCATATAGGCAATGTTGAATCACTGTAAAAAAATTTTGACAGCAATAGAACAAATATATGCATGATTGAATCACTATAAAAAAATTTTGACAGGCTTAGAACACATATATGCAAGATTAAATCACTATGAAACTTTTTTACAGCCTTAGAACACATATATGCATCATTGAATCACTATGAAATTATTTTGAAAGCAATAGTACAAATATACGCTTGATTGAATCACTATAAAAAATTTTGACAGTCGTAGAACACATATATGCTTTATTGAATCACTATCAATTTTTTTTACAGCCTTAAACCATATATATGCAAGATTGAATCACTATTAATTTTTGTTTGACAGCCTTAGAACACATATATGGATGATTGAATCACTATGAAATTTTTTTGACGAACTTATAACTCATATATACATGATTGAATCACTATAAAAAACTTTTGACAGCCTTAGAACACATATATGCATGATTGAATCCCTATGAATTTTTTTGATAGCCTTAGAACTCATATATGCATGATTTAATCACTACAAATTTTTTTTGACAACAATAAAACAAATATATGCATGATTGAATCACTATAATTTTTTTTTGACAACCTTAGAACACATATATACATGATTGAATCACTATGCAATTTTTTTGTCAACCTTAGAACACATATATACTTGATTGAATCACTATGACATTTTTTTGACAGCCTTAGAAGACATATATGCAAGATTGAATCACTATGAAATTTTTTGGACAACTTTAGAACATATATTTGCAAGATTGAATCACTACAAAAAAATTTTGATAGCAATAAAACCAATATATGCATGAATGAATCTCAATAAAAAAAATTTGACAACCATAGAACACATATATACATGATTGAATAAATTTAAAATTTTTTTAACTACCTTAGAAAACATATATACATGATTGAATCACTATGATTTTTTTTTTACAGCCTTAGAACACATATATGCAAGATTGAATCACTATGATTTTTTTTTTACAGCCTTAGAACACATATATGTATGATTGAATGACTAAGAAATTTTTTTGAGAGCCTTAAAACACATATATGCATGATTGAATCACTATGAAATTTTTTTGAGAGCCGTAGAACACATATATGCTTGATCGAATCAGTATGATTTTTTTTTTACAACATTAGAACACATTTATATGCATGGTTGAGTCACTATAAATTTTTTTTGACAGCCTTAGAACATATATACGCATGATTGAAACACTATGAAATTTTTTTTAACAGCTTTAGAACTCATATATGCATGATTTAAATTTTTTTGACAGCCTTAGAATATGTATACGCATATATGCATGATTAAAACTTTTTGACAGCCATAGAATATATATACACATGATTGAATCACTATGAAATTTTTTTGACAACTTTAGAACACATATATGCATGATTGAACTCATTTTGACAGTCTTAGAACACGTATATGCATGAGTGAATCACTATGAAATTTTTTTGACAGCCTTAGAACATGTATATGCATGATTGAATCACTATGAATTTTTTTTGACCGCCTTAGAACACCTATATGCAAGATTGAATCACTATGACATTTTTTTTTATAGCTCTACAACACATATATTCAAGATTGAATCACTATGAAATTTTTTTGACAGCCTTAGAACACATACTCAAGATTAAGTCACTATGAAATTTTTTTGACAACCTTAGAACACATATATGCAAGATTGAATCAATATAATTTTTTTTTAATAGCGTTGGAACTCAGATATAAATGGTTGAATCACTATAATTTTTTTGACAGCCTTAGAACATATATATGCATAATTGAATCACAATGAAATTTTTTTGACAGCCTTAGAAATCATATATGCGTGATTGAAATTTTTTTGGCAGCCATAGAACATATATATGCATGATTGAATCACTTTGAAATTTTTTTGACAGCCTTAGAACACATATATGCATGATTGAATCACTATAAAATTTGTTTTAGTGGATAGAACAAATATTTGCATGATTGAATCACTGTAAAAAAAAATTGACAACCTTAGAACACATATACGCATGATTGAATCAGTAAGAAATTTTTTTGACAGCCTTAGAACATATATATGCTTTATTGAATCACAGTGAAATTTTTTTCACAGCCGTAGAACATATATATTCTTTATTGAATGACTATGAAATTTTTTTGACAGCCTTAAAACACATATATGCATGATTGAATCACTATGACATTTTTTTGACAACCTTAGAACACATATATGCAAGATTGAATCACTATGAATTTTTTTTGATAGTCTTAGAACACATATATGCATGATTGAATCACTATGAAATTTTTTTGACTGCCTTAAAACACATATATGCATGATTGAATCACTATGACATTTTTTTGATATCCATAGAACACATATATGCATGATTCAATCAGTATGATTTTTTTTTACAACATTAGACCATATATATGCATGGTTGAGTCACTATAATTTTTTTTTGACAACCTTAGAACATATATACGCATGATTAAATCACTATGAATTTTTTTTACAGCATTAGAACACATATATGCTTGATTGAAATTTTTTTGACTGCATTAGAATGCATATATGCAAGATTGAATCACTATGAATTTTATTTAACAGCCTTAGAATACATATAAGCAAGATTGAATCACTATGAAATTTTTTTTACAGCCTTAGAATACATATATGCATGAATGAATCACTATGAAATTTTTTGGACAGACTTAGAACACATATATGCATGATTGAATCACTATGTATTTTTTTTACAGACCTAGAACACATATATGCATGATTGAATCACTACAAAATTTTTTTGACAGCCTTAGTACACATATATGCATGACTGAATGTCTACGAAATTGTTTTGACAGCCTTAGACCACAAATACACATGATTCAATCAGTACGAAATTTTTTTGACAGCAATAAAGCAAATATTTACATGATCGAATTTCTTTAAAAAAAAATTAACAACCTTAGAACATATATATACTTGATTAAATCACTATAAATTTTTTTTGGGAGACTTAGAACATATATGCATCATTGAAAATTTTTTGACAGCCTTAGAACACATATCCGCATGATTGAATCACTATGAATTTTTTTTGACAACCTTAAAACACATGCAAGATTGAATCACTATGATTATTTGTTGACAACATTACAACACATATATGCATGGTTGAGTCACTATGAATTTTTTTACAACCTTAGAACACATATACGCATGATTGAATCACTATGAAATTTTTTTGACAGCCTTGGAACACATATAGGCATGATTGAATCACTATAAAAAAAAATTGACAGCAATAGAACAAATATATGCATGATTGAATCACTATAAAAAAATTTTGACAGCCTTACAGCACATATAAGCAAGATTGAATCACTGTGAAAATTTTTTTACAGCCTTAGAACACATATATGCATCATTGAATCACTATGAAATTATTTTCACAGCAATAGTACAAATATATGCTTGATTGAATAACTATATTTTTTTTTTGATAGCCATAGAACACATATATGCTTTATTGAATCACTATGATTTTTTTTTGACACCCTTTGACCTCATATATGCAAGATTAAATCACTATAAATTTTTTTTGATAGCCTTAGAACACATATATACATGATTGAATCACTATGAATTTTTTTTGACGGACTTATAACACATATATGCATGATTGAATCACTATAAAAAATTTTTGATAGCCTTAGAACACATAAATGCATGATTGAATCACTATGAATTTTTTTGACAGCCTTAGAACTCATATATGCATGATTGACTCACAGCAATAAAACAAATATATGCATGATTGAATCACTATAATTTTTTTTTGCCAACCTTAGAAAACATATATACATGATTGAATCACTATGCAATTTTTTTTACATGAGTAGTATAAATACATACATGATTGAATCACTATGAAATTTTTTTTATAGCAATAGTAAAAATATATGCATGATTGAAATTTTTTTGACAGCCTTAGAACATATATACGCATGATTGAATCACTACGAAATTTTTTTGACAGCCTTAGAACACATATATGCATGATTGAAATTTTTTTAACCGCCTTAGAACACATATATGCAAGATTGAATCACTATGAATTTTTTTTGACAGCCTTAGAACACATATATGTAAGATTGAATCACTATGAAATTTTTTCCACAGCCTTAGAACACATATATGCAAGATGGAATCACTATAAAATTTTTTTGATAACCTTAGAACACATATATGCATGATTGAATCACTATCAAATTTTTTGACAGCCTTAGAACACATATATGCTCGATTGAATCACTACAAAAAAAAATTTACTGCATTATGACAAATTCATATGCATGATTGAATCACTATAATTTTTTTTTTTACAATGTTTGAACACATATATATATATGATTGAAACATTACGAAAAATTTTTGATAGCCTTAGAACACATATATGCATGATTTAATCACTATAAATTTTTTTGACAGCCTTAGAACAAATATATGCATGATTGAATCACTATAAAAAAAATTAACAGCCTTAGAACACATATATGCATGATTGACTCACTGTGATTTTTTTTTTTACAACCTTAGAACACATACATGCGTGATTGAATCACTATAAAAAAATTTGACAGTCTTAGAACACATATACGCATGATTGAATCACTATGAATTTTTTTTCAAAACCTTAGAACAGGTACATGTGTGATTGAATCACTATGAAATTTTTTTGATAGCCTTAGGACACATATATGCATTATTGAATCACTATAATTTTTTTTTTACTTCATTAGAACACAAATATGCATGATTGAATCACTATAAAGAAAATTGACAATCTTAGAACACTTATATACATCATTGAAACACTATGAAAATTTTTTTACGGCCTTAGAACACATATATGCAAGATTGAATCACTATAACTTTTTTTGACAGCCTTAGAACACATATATAGAAGATTGAATCACTATGAAATTTTTTTGACAACCTGAGAACACATATATGCAAGATTGAATCACTTTGAATTTTTTTTGACAGCCTTAGAACACATATATGCATGATTCAATCACTATAAAAAAAATTTTACAACCTTAGAACACATATATGCTTGATTGAATCACTTTGAAATTTTTTTGACAGCCTTAGAACACATATATGCATGATTGAATCACTATGAAATTTTTTTTGACAACAATAGAACACATATATGCATGATTGAGTCACTATGAAATTTTTTGACAGCCTTAGGACATAATTGCATGATTGAATCACTATGACATTTTTTTTATAACATTAGAACACATATATGCATGATTGAGTCACTTTGAATTTTTTTTTGCAGCCTTGGAACATATATAAACATGATTGAATCACTATGAAATGTTTTTGACTGCCTTAGAACACATATATGCATGATTGAAATTTTTTTGACAGCCTTAGAACATATATACATGATTAAATCACTGTGAAAAATTTTTGACTGCCTTAGAACACATATATGAATGATTGATACACTATGAAATTTTTTTGACAGCCTTAGAACACATATATGCATGATTGAATCACTATGAATTTTTTTTTATAGCATTAGTACATATATATCCATGATTGAATCACTATAAAAAAATTTTGACAGCCTTAGAACCCATATATGCGTGATTGAATCACTATAAATTTTTTTTGACAGCCTTAAAACACATATATGCATGATTGAATCACTGTGAAATTTTTTTGACAAATTTAGAACACATACATGCGTGATTGAATCACTATGAATTTTTTTTTACAGTTATAGACACCCCAAATTTTCTAAATTCCAAAAATTATCCTTTTAACCTTGAGTTCCACTTTCTCAGCCATTCAAATGGGCAATTGGGTCAATTTCTAATCATTTCTCAGATTTTCTTCTCTGTTGAAGATCCAAAGCTCAATTCTATTTTTTATACGAGACCCAAAGCTGGATCCAAATTAGATATCTGAATCCAATTCTGAGCCAGATTGTTCTATTTTCAATATAAATCTAAAACTTCAAAATCAATATGGTTCAAGTATCTAGATCCAATCTCTATTTGGATCCATTCCTCTTATTTTTTCAGTTTGAGATCCAAACTCAATTTTTACTCAAAAGCTCAAATCCAGATCCATTTTCAAAATTCAAATTTAAAATTAGTTCTTTTATTTCAAAAACTCTCTTTTGCAAAATCCTGAAATTCTAGATTCAATATTTTGTAAAATCTTTCAAAATTCCATCTGGATCTCATTTCCTAAAGCATTTGCATTTTAGATTTTATTTTTGAAATAAAAAAATAAAGAAAAAGAGAAAAGAAAAGCAAAATTTCAAAAAAACAATAAAATGAAAATGACTTTGTTTTAAATAAGAAAAAGTTTTTTTTAGAAAATCTTTAATATTAACCCTCTTTTTAAAATTTTCAAAATTTAGTAAGGGTGTTTTTGAAAATAAATAACCACCCTTTCCTTTATATGGAGAGGGAAGACATCGAATGAAGGGGTAGAAAGTTTTTAAAAAGGGGGATCAAATTTTTCAAAGTGGTTCTTGATTTTTTTTAGAGAGGGAAGCACGAGTTCCTCTGATCTCTCACTTTCCCTCTTCCCTCCATTTTTTTATTCCTTCTTCTACCTCCTTATTTCCTCTCTTCGTCTTCTTTTGTCTCTCCTTTTCTTTTCTATTCTTACGATTGAAAAAGATCAAGTATATGACAATATTAAAGGGAAAAACCTCCTTCTCTGCTGAAAATAATTAGATTCGGATCGATCAATCAGGTGGTGGTGCACGGGCTAGAGATCACTCTCTCTTTTCCATCAATATGGTAAGTGTGTTTTTCTCATTTATTTATTTTTCTTCTCTTCTTTTCTCTTTTCTCTTTTCATGTTTCAAAATTTTGTTTAGCAATTTTTGTTGCTTCATTGATTCGATTCAGCTTGCATTTTTATTCATCTAATTTTTTTTTTGCATTTTACTGCATCATTTCTGTTCATCTGCATCAATTTGTGTTTCATCACATCATTCGCTTATTCGATCATTCGTGTTGTTTTCTCCTTATCAGCTTTTCTGCATTGTGCTTTGTCAGCATCATTTTCTT
This sequence comes from Nuphar pumila, assembly GCF_984573655.1. Taxonomy (NCBI): domain Eukaryota; kingdom Viridiplantae; phylum Streptophyta; class Magnoliopsida; order Nymphaeales; family Nymphaeaceae; genus Nuphar; species Nuphar pumila. The sequence goes on from NC_143253.1 coordinate 80,442,651, forward strand.
CATAGCATTAGCATTTCATTGATTTTCTTTCTGATTTACTGAAACTGATTTGCTAATTCAACGAATTTCTCATTTGTCGTGAAATATATGCTTCATTGATTTAAAATTAGATTCTTAATTTTTCGTGAAACACTTGCTTCACTGATTTAAAATCAGATCTCTGGTTTGCTGTGAAAAGTATATCTGATCTGCCGGTGGATTCAATTTCATCTATCGGATTATCCTCCTCTGTCAGAAGCTACTTAGCAGCATGTCGGATTTGCTCCAGCGTCTACTGGAATCCTCTTCTGTTGGATTCATTTGGTTGTGGATACCGGCTATTCTTCACCGAGAAATCCTTTGATTTCATAGTGAAGCAATCCACTGTAACCCTGTGCATCAGCCAGAGTCACCGTGAATTCCATCTTCATGACAACTCTTATGCATTAAAACTTCTGATTCATGGCAGCCTGTTTTCAGTGGGATCTGGCAGAGATTCTCATTTTGAATCTGTCGTGGAAGTAGAGCAGGGGGGAAATCCCTGCTCCTGCATCTTGATCTTCATTATCTTTGGTTTAATCGATACTGGATCTGCATTTTCATTTATTTTTCACGGCATATCAGCTGCATCTTCACAGCACTCCATCTGCACTTCACGACAGCCATTTCACAAAAGCACTTTACTTCTTTACTTTACTATTCATGGCAGTATTCATTTAGAGTTTCACGGCATCGCATCTTGCATATTAGCATATTGTTTTTGCATCATCTCACCTTCAATTGATTCCCTATGTCATATCTGCATCTGCATCACTACATCAACATCTCATCTTATGCATTTTTCCATTCTCTGCATATTATCTCTGCAGCTATGTTTGCTTATCACATCTTTGGTCATTTAAATGCTACTTTGTTGGAGAATATCACAACTGAGTTTAATTCAGTGATAAGCATGGCTACACATTTAGATGGAGAGTTCTTAGATATGATGGAAACTACAAAAGTTTTCAAGTCTTTTGAAAGCATCTGGGACACTGTTTCTGATGTTGATGTTGATGTTGATTTAGCAAAAGTCAGGCTTTCTTGGGTTACTCTCTATTCCCTTCTTCATTCAAAAAGGACTGCATGCCATCAAAATGGTTGTATATGGCTTATTGAATTGCTTGTTTCTGATATCATTAGTGAGAATGAAACAAGCAGCATCGAGATGAACATGAAAAAGTTGTAGCAGCAACTTGAAATGCTTGTAATTCAGCAACTTGAAATGCTTGTAGTGAATAGTATGCAGATGGAATTGGCATCTAGATGCCAGATTGCATTGAAGTGCAAATTAAAAGGATCAAGATGCCATAACTGCCTTGTCAACTCCTCAAATGCCTCTCCCAAGCAACCATTGTCAAGAGGATATAATATGACATGGTTTTCAAGAAAATTGCATAATTTGACATCTCATTCTCAGCACACCTCACTTCTTACAGCACTTCACTTCTTCATCTGCATACTATTCACTACATTTCATTTCACTGTGTACACCTTATTGCATTCACCATATTCATTTCACTGTATACACTTTATCATAATTCTTTATATTCATTTCACTGTATACATCCTGTTACATTCAATATACTATGTACACTTTATTACAGTCATTGTAATCACATTACTGTGTGCACATGATCATATTCATTATGTTCATTTCATCATATCACATTATTACATTCATAACATTCATTTCATTTCCTGCATTTTATACATTCACATGCATTTCCATGTTGCATAAATACATACATTTTCATTTAGTATATACATGAGCATTATATTTCATATGCATATCATAGTTCATATGCATATAATATTACATATGCATTTCATATATCATATGCATATCACATCTCATATGCATGTTCATATTTCATTATTTTACATTTCATATGCATATTACATTTTATATACATATGCATTTTAGTTTTAGCATAGCATATGCCATTTTTTGGTATTTTGTATCTTTGTTGCTTTTGTATTGTTTCTTGTTTTGCAGGGAAGAATGGATGATTGGTTTTTCTTTTGGATTAGAAGATTTTATTGTTCATTTTTAAATTTGAAAATTATAATAATCTCATTTAATGAGAATTTCTATTTCGTGTCTAGATTAGAATGTATAAGCATATAGTTGCATTTTAGATTCTTGTAATTGTCTTCGCATATCATTTTTATTTTTATTTTTCAAAGGGAACTATGGTGTAACACGAATGGCACGTGCATCATTCTAATAAGAGGTAAATAACCCTAAGTAGATGATTCACATTTATGGCCATAGTCAGAATGTGAACAAATACTTAAGATTTTTATCTTTTATGGAATAAAATTTGACCTACACTTTAGGTCCTTTTGAAAAACATCATATTTTTTTCTTTTATCAGAATTTAAAATAAATTAATTTGAGATGCATTTGTGTCCATAGCCATGAATGTATTACAAAATAATTTTGTTTTAAATTCTGTAAAAATACAAAAATCATCTTTTAAAATAAGATCATTTGAATTTCTTTTATTAAATGTATTCATCATAAAATTACATCATTTTCATTTTCAAATTATTTCAAATTTCAAAATATTCCAAGTGATTTTCGAAATTCATTTTCAAAAACTTATTTTCAAAATAGATTTAAATTCACTTTCAAACCTTGAACTTCAGTTTCAATTACAATTTCAAATTCTAATTTCAATTCAATTTCAATTTCAATTTCAATTTCAATTTTAATTTCAATTTCAATATTAATTTCCAAGTCTAATTTCAATTTCAAAATCCAATTTCAAGGTTTACTTTTAAATTTCAAAATTTCAATTTCAAAATTGATTTTTAAATTACAATTTCAATGTCAATATCAATTTCAAATCCAAATTCAATTTTTATTTCAATTTCCATTTTCCAATTTCAATTCAAATCCAATTTTGAAATTCATTTGGAATTATAATTTTGAAATATTTTCAAATCAAAATGATTTTAAAGCATGCATCATATTTCAAACCATCATTTTCAAAGTTCATAATACAAGCATGATTCAATATGGATTTAGAATTTCAAAATAATTCCTTAGTCAAACTTAGGCAAAGCAAAAGGGATAGATTCGATCCTTGGTTCGATTACCCCTGGTAAAGGCGCCATGAATGGTTGAACCTCGTACCGACGAGCGAGTTCCTATTTCCCATGTTTTTCAAAAATGGAGGCAGGTTAATTTTCATTTTCAAAATTAAAGAGAAATGTTTGAAATGCGAAAGGATCCCGATCAAAGAGAAAATTTTGCATGGATAACAACAGCCTTAGAACACATATATGCATGACTGAAACACTATGATTTTTTTTGACAGCCATAGAACACATATATGCACGATTGAATCACTACAAATTTTTTTACTGCATTAGAACACATATATGCATGATTGAATCACTATAATATTTTTTGGCAACCTTAGAACACATATAAACATTATTGAATCACTATGAATTTTTTTTGATAGCCTTAGAACACATATATGCATGATTGAATCACTAACATTTTTTTGACAGCATTAGAACACATATAAGCAAGATTGGATCACTATAAAAAAAATTTGACAGCCTTAGAACATATATATGCAAGATTGAATCACAATGAAATGTTTTTGACAACCATAGAACACATACATGAGTAATTTAATCACTACCAAATTTTTTTGACAACCTTAGAACACATATATGCACGATTGACTCGCTATAAATTTGTTTTGACAACCTTAGAACACATACTTGCCTGATTGAATCACTATGAAATTTTTTGAGAGACTTAGAACACATATATGCAAGATTGAATCACTATGAAATTTTTTTGATAGCCTAAGAACACATATATGCATGATTGAATAACTACAAATTTTTATGATAGCCTTAGAACACATATATGCATGATTGAATCACTATAAAAAAAATTTGACAACCTTAGAAGACATATACACACGATTGAAACACTATAAATTTTTTTGACAGACTCAAAACACATATATGCATGATTGAATCACTATGACATTTTTTTGACAGCCTTAGAACACATATATGAAAGATTGAATCACTATGAAATTTTTTTGACAGCCTTAGAACATATATATGCAAGATTGAATCATTATGAATTTTTTTTGACAGCCTTAGAACAAATATACATGATTGAATCACTATGAAATGTTTTTGACACCCTTAGAACACATATATACATGATTGAATCATTATGAAATGTTTTTAGCACCCTTAAAACACATATATGCATGATTGAATCACTACGAAATTGTTTTGACAGCATTACAACACATGTATGCAAGATTGAGTCAATATGAATTTTTTTTAACAGCCTTAAAAGACATATACACATGATTTAATCACTATGAATTTTTTTTAATAGCTTTAGAACACGTATATGCATGATTGAAATTTTTTTGACAACCTTAGAACATATATACATGATTGATTCACTATAAAAAAAATTTGACAGCCTTAGAACACATATAAGCATGATTGAATCACTATGATTTTTTTTTACAGCCTTAGTACACATATATACGTTATTGAATTACTACGAATTTTTTTTGACAGACGTAGAACATACATATGCAAGATTGAATCACTAACAATTTTTTTTGATAGCCTTAGAACACATATATGCATGATTGAATCACTAAAATTTTTTTTTACTGCAATAGAACAAATATATGCATGATTGAATCACTATAAAAAAATTTTGACAACCTTAGAACACATATATGCATGATTGAATCATAAAAAAAAAAATTGACAGTCATAGAACACAGATATGCATTATTAAATCACTATGAAATTTTTTTGACAGCCTTAGAACACATATATTCATTATTGAGTCACTATGAAATTTTTTTTACAGCATTAGAACACATATATGCATGATTGAATCACTACAAAATGTTTTGACAGCAATAGAACAAATATATGCGTGATTGAATCACCATGAAATTTTTTTGACAGCTTTAGAACACAAATATGCAAGATTGAATCACTATGAAATTTTTTTGACAGCCTTAGAACACATGTATGCATGATTAAATCACCACAAAATTTTGTTGACACCCTTAGAACATATATATGCATGATTGAATCACTATAAAAAAAATTTGACAGCCTCAGAACAAATATATGCATGATTGAATCACTATGAATTTTTTTTGACAGCCTTAGAACACATAATTGCATGATTGTGTCACTATAATTTTTTTTTATTGCAATAGAACTAATATACACATGAGTAAATCACAATAAAAAAAAATTGACAGCCTTAGAACACATATATTCTAGATTAAGTCACTACAAATTTTTTTTTACAGCAATAGCACAAATATATGCATGATTGAATCACTATAAAAAAAATTTGACAGTCTTAAAACACATATATATATGATTGAATCACTATGAAATTTTTTTCACTGCCTTAGAACACATATATGCGTGATTGAATCACTATGAATTTTATTTTACAAACTTAGAACGCATACATGCGTGATGGAATAACTATGTAAGTTTTTTGACAGCCTTAGAACACATATGTGCAAGATTGAGTCACTATAAATTTTTTTTGACAGCCTTAGAACACATATAGGCACATTTGAATCACTATGAAATTTTTTTGACAGCCTTTGAACACATATGTGCGTGATTGAATCACTATAAATTTTATTGACTGCACTACAACACTTATATGCATGATTAAATCACTATAAAAAATTTTTGACAACCTTAGAACACATATGCGTGATTGAATCAATATGAAATTTTGTTGATAGACTTAGAACACATATATGCATGCTTGTGTCACTATGAATTTTTTTTGACAGCCTTAGAACACATATATGCATGATTGAATAAATATGATATTTTTTTGACAGCATTAGAACAAATATATGCAAGATTGAATCACTATAAAAAAAATTTGACAGCAATAGAACAAATATATGCATGATTGATTCACTATCAATTTTTTTTTGACAACCTTATAACACCTATATGCACGATTGATTCACTATGAATTTTTTTTGACAGCCTTAGAAAACATATATGCATGATTGAATCACTATAACAAATTTTTGACAGCCTTAGAACTCATAAATGCATGAATGAATCACTACAAAATTTGTTTGACTGCAATAGAAAATACATATGCAATATTAAATCACTATAAAAAAAATTTGACAACCTTAGAATGCATATATGCTTGATTGAATCACTATGAATTTTTTTTGAAACCCTTAGAACATATATATGCATGATTTAATCACTATGAAATTTTTTTGACAGCCTTAGAACACATATATACTTGATTGAATCACTATGAATTTTTTTTGACAGCCTTAGAACACATAAATGCAAGAATGAATTACTATGATTTTTTTTTAATGGCCTTAAAACACATATATGCAAGATTGAATCACTATAAAAAAATTTTGACAGCCTTAGAACACATATATGCATGATTCAATAACAATGATTTTTTTTTTGACAAACTCAAAACATTTATATGCAAGATTGAATGACGAACAAATGCATGCGTGATTGAATCACTGTGAAATTTTTTTGGCAGCCTTAGAACACATATATGCATGATTGAATATGTATGAAATTTTTTTGACCGCTTTTGAAAACATATAGGCTTGATTGAATCACTGTGAAATTTTTTTGACAGCCTTAGAACATATATATGCATGATTGAATCAGTATGAAATTTTTTTGACCGCTTTTGAAAACATATAAGCATGATTGAATCAGTGTGAAATTTTTTTGACAGCCTCAGAACATATATATGCATGATTGAATCACTATAAAATTGTTTTGATAGTCGTAAAACACATATATGCATGATTGAATCACTATCAAATTTTGTTGACAGCCTTAGAAAATATATATACAAGATTGAATTCCTATGAAATTTTTTTGATAGCCTTAGAACACATATATGCAAGATTGAATCACTATGAAATTTTTTTGACCTCCTTAGAACACATATATGCTAGATTGAATCACTATAATTTTTTTTTGAAAGTCTTAGAACACATATAAGTATGATTGAATCACTTCAAAAAAATTTTGACAGCCTTAGAACACATATATGCATGATTGAATCACTACAAAATTTTTTTTATAGCCTTAGAACACATATATATGATTGAATCACTACAAATTTTTTTTATAGCATTAGAAAACATATATGCATGATTTAATCACTATAAAAAAAATTTGCCAACCTTAGAAAACATATATGCATGATTGAATCAGTATGAAACTTTTTTGACAGCCTTTCATGACATATATGCATGATTGAAATTTTTTTGACAGCCTTAGAACATATATGCTTGATTGAAATAGTATAAAAAAAATTGACAGCCTTACAATGTATATATGCATGATTGAATCACTATGAATCTTTTTTGACAGCCTTAGAACACATATATGCGTGATTGAATGAATCATTATAAATTTTTTTTTGACAACCTTAGAACACATATATGCCTGAATGAGTCACTACAAATTTTTGTTGACAACAATAGAACAAATATATGCATGATTGATTTACTATGAAATTTTTTTGATAGACTTAGAACATATATATGCGTGACTGAATCAATATAATTTTTTTTTGATAGCCTTAGAACTCATATATGCTTGATTGAATCACTAAAACAAATTTCTGACACCAATAGAACAAATATATGCACGATTGAATCACTACAAAATTTTTTTGACACCAATAGAACAAATATATGCATGATTGAATCACAATAAATTTTTTTTGACAACCTTAGAGCACATATATGAATGAATAAATCACAATATAATTTTTTTGATAGCCTTAGAACACATATATGCATTATTGTATCACTATGAATTTTTTTTAACAGCCTTAAAACACATATATATTTGATTGAATCACTATGAATTTTGTTTTTAAAGCCTTAAAAGACATATATGTAAGATTGAGTTACTGCAAAAAAAAATTGGAAGCCTTAGAACACATATATGCATGGTTCAATCGCTACGAAATTTTTTTGACAGACTTATAACATATATATGCATGATTGAATCACTATGAAATTTTTTGGATAGCCTTAGAACACATATTTTCATGATTGAATCACTATGAAAATTTTTTGATAGCCTTAGAACACATATTTGCATGATTGAATCACTATGAAATTTTTTTGACAGCCTTAGAACACATATATTCATGATTGAATCACAATATAATTTTTTGAAAGCCTTAGAACACATATATGCAAGATTGAATCACTATGAAATTTTTTTGACCTCCTTAGAACACATATATGCTAGATTGAATCACTATAATTTTTTTTTTAAAGTCTTAGAACACATATAAGTATGATTGAATCACTTCAAAAAAAAATTGACAGCCTTAGAACACATATATATGATTGAATCACTACAAATTTTTTTGATAGCATTAGAAAACATATATGCATGATTTAATCACTATAAAAAAAATTTGACAAACTTAGAAAACATATATGCATGATTGAATCAGTATGAAATTTTTTTGACAGCCTTTCATGACATATATGTATGATTGAAATTTTTTTGACAGCCTTAGAACATATATGCTTGATTGAAATATTATAAAAAAAAATTGACAGCCTTACAATGTATATATGCATGATTGAATCACTATGAATCTTTTTTGACAACCTTAGAACACATATATGCGTGATTGAATGAATCATTATAAATTTTTTTTTTGACAACCTTAGAACACATATATGCTTGAATGAGTCACTACAAATTTTTGTTGACAACAATAGAACAAATATATGCATGATTGATTTACTATGAAATTTTTTTGATAGACTCAAAACATATATATGTGTGATTGAATCAATATAAATTTTTTTTGATAGCCTTAGAACTCATATATGCTTGATTGAATCACTAAAAAAATTTTCTGACGCCAATAGAACAAATATATGCACGATTGAATCACTACAAAATTTTTTTGACACCAATAAAACAAATATATGCATCATTGAATCACAATAATTTTTTTCGACAACCTTAGAGCACATATATGAATGAATAAATCACAATATAATTTTTTTGACAGCCTTAGAACACATATATGCATTATTGTATCACTATGAAATTTTTTTAACAGACTTAAAACACATATATATTTGATTGAATCACTATGAATTTTGTTTTTAAAGCCTTAGAAGACATATATGTAAGATTGAGTTACTGAAAAAAAGAATGGAAGCCTTAGAACACATATATGCATGGTTCAATCGCTACGAATTTTTTTTGACAGACTTATAACATATATATGCATGATTGAGTCACTATGAAATTTTTTGGATAGCCTTAGAACACATATTTTCATGATTGAATCACTATGAAAATTTTTTGATAGCCTTAGAACACATATTTGCATGATTGAATCACTATGAAATTTTTTTGACAGCCTTAGAACACATATATTCATGATTGAATCACAATATAATTTTTTGGACAGCCTTAAAACACATATATGCTCGATTGAATCACTATGAAATTTTTTTAACACCCTTAGAAGACATAGATGCAAGATTGAATTACTATGAATTTTTTTTTACAGCCTTAGAACACATATACGCAAGATTGAACCACTCTGAAATTTTTTTGACAACCTCAAACATATATATGCATGATTGAATTACTGTGAAAGTTTTTTTTATAGCCTTAGTACACATATATGCATGATAGAATCACAACAAAAATTTTTTGTCTGACTTTGAACAAATATATGCAGGATTCAATCAAAATGATTTTTGTTTACAGCCCTAGAACTCATATATGCATGGTTGAATCACTATAATAATTTTTTGGCAGCCTTAGAACACAAATATCTTTGATTGAATCGCTATCAAAAATTTTTGACTACCTTAGAAGTCATATATGCTTGAATGAATCACTTTGGAATTTTTTTGACAGCCTGAGAACATATATATGCAGGATTGATTCAATTTGAATTTTTTTTTACTGTCTTAGATCACATATATGCATGACGGAAGCACTATGAACTTTTTTTGAGAGCCTTAGAACACATATATGCATGACTGAATCACTATAAATTTTTTTTTACAGCCTTAGAGCACATATATGCAAGATTGAATCACTATGAAATTTTTTCGACAATCTTAGAACACATATCTATTCATGATTAAATCACCATGAAAATTTTATGACAGCCTTAGAACACATATATGCATGATTGGATCACTATGAAATTTTTTTTACAGTCTTAGAATACTTATATTCATGATTGAATCACTATGAAATTTTTTTGACAGCCTTAGAACATATATATGCTTGATTGAATCACTATGAAATTATACATGATTGAAATATTTTTGATAGCCTTTGAACACAAATAAGCATGATTAATTTTTTTTTAAAGCCTTAGAACATATGTGCTTGATTGAATCACTATAAAAAAAGTTTGACAGCCTTAGAACACATATATGAAGGACTAAATCACTATGAATTTTTTTTGGCAGCCTTAGAACACATATATGCATGATTGAATCGCTATGAATTTTTTTTGATAGCCTTAGAACACATATATGCATGATTGAATCACTATAAAAAAAATTTGATAGTCTTAGAACACATATATGCCTGATTAACTATGAATTTTTTTTCACAGCCTTAGAAGACATACATGCAGGATTGAATCACTATAAATTTTTTTTATAGCCTTAGAACATATATATACATGATTAACTTACTATGAATTTCTTTTTACAGACTTAGAGCACATATATGCATGATTGAATTACTACAAAATTTTTTTGACTGACTTAGAACAAGTATATGTAGGATTGAATCACTAGAAAAAAAAAATCAGCCTTCATATATGCATGATTGAATCACTACAAATTTTTTTTAACAGCCTTAGAACACATATATGCATGATTGAATCACTATGAAATTTTTTTGATAGCCTTAGAACACATATATTAATGATTGAATCACTAATAAGTATTTTTGACAGCCTTAGAACACATATATGCATGATTGAATCACTATGAATTTTTTTTTAGAACATTTGAACACATATAAGCATGATTGAGTCACTATGATTTTTTTTTTGACCTCCTCGTAACACATATACACATGATTGAAATTGTTTTTACAGTCTTAGAATCGATATACGCATTGAAATTTTTTTGATAGCCTTAGAACATATGTGCTTGATTGAATCACTATAATTTTTTTGTGATAGCCTTAGAATACATATATGCGGGATTGAGTCAATATGAAATTTTTTTGACAGCCATATAACAAATAAATGCATGATTGAATCACTATGAAATTTTTTTGACAACCTTACAACACATATATGCATGATGGGATCACTATGAAAATTTTGTTTCAGCCTTAAAACATATGTATGCATGATTGAATCACTATGAAATTTTTTTGAGAGCGTTAGAACACATTTATTCATCATTGAATCACTATGAAATTTTTTTGACATACTTATAACACATATATGCATGACTCAATCACTATGAATTTAATTTTGACAGCCTTAGAACACATATATGCTTGATTAAATCACTATAAAAACTTTTTGGCAGCCTTAGAACATATATATGCATGATTGAATCACTATGAAATTGTTTGGACAGCCTTAGAACATATGTGCATGATTGAGTCACTATAATTTTTTTTTGACAGCCTTAGAACACATATTGGATTGATTGAGTCACTATGAATTTTTTTTATAGCATTAGAACACATATATGAATCATTGAATCTCTAAAAAAAAAAATCATAGCATTAGAACACATATATGCAAAATTGAATCACTATTAATTTTTTTTTACAGCAATAGCACAAATATATGCATGATTGATTCACTATAAAAAAAAATTGACAAACTTAGAGCACATATACATGACTGAATCATCATGATTTTTTTTTACAGCCTTAGAATACATATATGCTTGATTGAGTCACTACGAAATTTTTTTGACAGCCTTAGAACACATATATGCATGATTGAATCACTATGTAATTTTTTTCACAGCCTTAGGACACATATATGCTTGATTGAATCACTATGAATTTTTTTAGCAAACTTAGAACACATATATGCTTGATTGAATCACAATGAAATTTTTTTGACCTACTTAGAACACATATATGCTAGATTAAATCACTATAATTTTTTTTTGACCTCCTTAGAACACATATAAGTATGATTGAATTACTTCAAAAAAATTCTGATAGCCTTAGAACACATATATGCATGATTGAATCACTACAAAAAAAATTTGATAGCCTTAGAACACATATATATGATTGAATCACTACAAATTTTTTTTGACAGCGATAGAACAAAAATATGGATAATTGAATCACTATAAAAAAATTTTGACAACCTTAGAACACATATATGCATGATTGAATCACTATGAAATTTTTTTGACATGTTTAGAACACATATTTGCATGATTGAATGACTATGACATTTTTTTGATAGTCTTAGAACACATATATGCACGATTGAACCACTATAAAAAAAATTGACAACCCTAGAACAAATATTTTCATGATTGAATCACAAATTTTTTTTTGATAGCCTTAGAATACATTTATGAATGATTGAATCACTATGAAGTTTTTTTGACAGGCTTAGAACACATATATGCAAAATGGAATACAACAAACAACAACAACTACGCCTTCATCCCAAAACAATTGGGGTCAGCGATATGAACCAAAAAAGAAATTCATTTTGGGTCTTCCACATGTATCCTTTTCCTCCAATCATTTCTATCCAATGCCATGTCCTCGGTGAGGTTCAAAGCATTCATATCCTTTCCTATCATCTCCATCCAAGTCTTCCTAGGCCTACCCCGACCTCTTTTAACTAATATATTTTCCCATTTCTCCAACCATCTAACTGGAGCATCATTAGGCCTTCGCCGAATATGTCCAAACCACCGTAAACGATTCTCTTGCATCTTATGCAAAATGGAATCATTATAGAATTTTTTTGACATCCTTTTAACATATATATGCATGATTGAATCTCTACGATTTTTTTTTATAGCCTTAGAACACATATATATGATTGAATCACTGCAATTTTTTTTTATAGCATTAGAAAACATATATGCTTGATTGAATCACTATAAAAAAAAATTGACAACCTTAGAAAACATATATGCATGATTGAATCACTTTGAAATTTTTTTGACAGCCTTTCAAGACATATATGCATGATTGAATTTTTTTTGACTGCCTTAGAACATATATGCTTGATTGAAACATTATAAAAAAATTTTTGACAGCCTTACAATGCATATATGCATGATTGAATCACTATGAATCTTTTTTGACAGCCTTAGAACACATATATGCGTGATTGAATCAGTATAAATTTTTTTTTGACAACCTTAGAACACATATATGCATGAATGAGTCACTACAAATTTTTTTTGACAGCAATAGAAGAAATATATGCATGATTGATTCACTATGAAATTTTTTTTACAGACTTAGAACATATATATGTGTGATTGAATCAATATAAATTTTTTTTGATAGCCTTAGAACTCATATATGCTTGATTGAATCACTAAAAAAAAATTCTGACACCAATAGAACAAATATATGTACGATTGAATCACTACAATTTTTTTTTGACACCAAGAGAACAAATATATGCATCATTGAATCACAATAAAAAAATTTTGACAACCTTAGAGCACATATATGAATGATTAAATCACAATATAATTTTTTTGACAGCCTTAGAACATATATATGCATTATTTGATCCTTATGAAATTTTTTTGACAGCCTTAAAACACATATATGTTTGTTAGAGTCACTATGATTTTTTTTAAAGCCTTAGAAGACATATACGCAAGATTGAGTTATTGCAAAAAAGAATAGGAAGCCTTAGAACACATAAATGCATGGTTGAATCTCTACGAAAATTTTTTGATAGACTTATAACACATATATGCATGATTGAATCACTATGAATTTTTTTGGATAGCCTTAGAACACATATTTGCATGATTGAATCACTATGAAATTTTTTTGACAGCCTTAGAACACATATTTGCATGATTGAATCACTATGAAATTCTTTTGACAGCCTTAAAACACATATATATGCAGGATTGAATCCATATGGATTTTTTTTTACTGCCTTAGAACAAATATATGCGTGACTGAAGCACTATGAATGTTTTTTGAGAGCCTTAGAACACATATATGCATGACTGAATCACTATGAATTTTTTTTGACAGCCTTAGAGCACATATATATAAGATTGAATCACTATGAATTTTTTTCGACATTCTTAGGACACATATATCATGATTGAATCACTATGAAAATTTTCTGACAGCCTTAGAACGCATATATGCATGATTGGATCACTATGAATTTTTTTTTACAGTCTTAGAACACTTATATTTATGATTGAATCACTATGAAATTTTTTTGACAGCCTTAGATTATATATATGCTTGATTGAATCACTATGAAATTACGCGTGATTGAAATATTTTTGATAGCCTTTGAACACAAATAAGCATGATGGAATTTTTTTTTACAGCCTTAGAACATATGTGCTTGACTGAATCGCTATAAAAAAAGCTTGACAGCCTTATAACACAAATATGCAGGATTGAATCACTATGAAATTATTTTGGCAGCGTCTATAAATATTTTTTTACAGCCTGAGAACACATATATGCATGATTGAATCACTATAAAAAAACTTTAACAGCCTTGGAACACATATATGCATGATTGAATCGCTATGATTTTTTTTTGACAGCCTTAGAACACATATATGCATGATTGAATCACTATGAAATTTTTTTGACAGCCTTAGAACACATATATGCCTGATTGAATAACTATGATTTTTTTTCACAGCCTTAGAAGATATACATGCAAGATTGAATCACTATAAATTTTTTTTATAGCCTTAGAACATATATACACATGATTGAATTACTATGAATTTCTTTTTACAGAATTAGAGCACATATATGCATGATAGAATTACTAAAAAAAGATTTTGACTGACTTAAAGCACATAAATGTAGGATTGAATCACTACAAAAAAAAAATCAGCCTTAGAACACATATATGCATGATTGAATCACTACAAATATTTTTTAACAGCCTTAGAACACATATATGCATGATTGAATCACTATAAAAAAACTTTAACAGCCTTGGAACACATATATGCATGATTGAATCACTATGAAATTTTTTTGATAGCCTTAGAACACATATATTAATGATTGAATCACTAAGAAATATTTTTGACAACCTTAGAACACATATATGTATGATTGAATCACTATGAAGTTTTTTTTAGAACATTAGAACACATATAAGCATGATTGAGTTAGTATGAAATGTTTTTTGACCTCCTTATAACACATATACGCATTATTGAAATTTTTTTGATAGCCTTAGAACATATGTGCTTGATTGAATCACTATAAATTTTTTTGATAGCCTTAGAACACATATATGCGTGATTGAGTCACTATGAAATTTTTTTGACAGCCGTATAACATATAAATGCATGATTGAATCACTATGAAATTTTCTTGAGAGCCTTACAACACATATATGCAGGATGGGATCACTATGAAAATTTTGTTACAGCCTTAAAACATATATATGCATGATTGAATCACTATGAATTTTTTTTGATAGCGTTAGAACACATATATGCATGATTGAATCACTATGAAATTTTTTTGACAGACTTATAAAACATATAGAACACATATATGCATGATTGAATCGCTATGAATTTTTTTTTGACAGCCTTAGAACACATATATGCATGATTGAATTACTATGAAATTTTTTATCAGCCTTAGAACACATATATGCCTGATTGAAAAACTATGAATTTTTTTTCACAACCTTAGAAGACATACATGCAAGATTGAATCACTATAAATTTTTTTTTATTGCCTTAGAACATATATATACTCGATTGAATTACTATGAATTTCTTTTTGCAGACTTAGAGCACATATATGCATGATTTAATTACTACAAATGTTTTTTGACTGACTTAGAACAAGTATATGTAGAATTGAATGACTACAAAAAAAAAAAATCAGCCTTAGAACACATATATGCATGATTGAATCACTACAAAATTTTTTTAACAGCCTTAGAACACATGTATGCATGATTGAATCACTATAAAAAAAAATTTACAGCCTTGGAACACATATATACATGATTGAATCACTATGAAATTTTTTTGATAGCCTTAGAACACATATATTAATGATTGAATCACTAAGAAAAAATTTTGACAACCTTAGAACACATATATGCATGATTGAATCACTATCAAATTTTTTTTAGAACATTTGAACACATATAAGCATGATTGAGTCACTATGAATTTTTTTTTGACCTCCTTCTAACACATATACACATGATTGAAATTTTTTTGACATTCTTAGAATCGATATACGCATTGAAATTTTTTTGATAGCCTTAAAACATATGTGCTTGATTGAATCACTATAAATTTTTTGTGATAGCCTTAGAACACATATATGCGTGATTGAGTCACTATGAAATTTTTTTGACAGCCATATAACATATAAATGCATGATTGAATCACTATGAAATTTTTTTTGACAGCCTTTCAACACATATATGCATGATGGGATCACTATGAAAATTTTGCTTCAGCCTTAAAACATATATATGCATGATTGAATCACTATGAAATTTTTTTGAGAGCGTTAGAACACTTATAGCATCATTGAATCACTATGAAATTTTTTTGACATACTTATAACACATATAGGCATGACTCATTTACTATGAAAATTTTTTTACAACCTTAGAACATATACACGCATGATTGAATCACTATTTAATTTTTTCTGCCAGCATTAGAAGATATATATGCATGATTAAAATTTTTTTGAAAGCATTAGAACATATATGCATGATTGAATCACTATAAAAAAATTTGCCAGCCTTAGAGCACCTATATGCATGATTGAATCACTATGAAATATTTTTGATAGACTTAAAACACATATATGTGTGATTGAATCACTGTGAAATTTTTTTGACAGTCTTACAACACATATATGCATGATTGAGTCACATTAATTTTTTTTTGACAGCCTTAGAACACATATTGGATAGATTGAATCACTATGAATTTTTTTTATAGCATTAGAACACATATATGAATCATTGAATCACGAAAAAAAAAATTCACAGCATTAGAACACATATATGCAAAATTGAATCATTATAATTTTTTTTTTACAGCAATAGAACAAATATATGCACGATTGATTCACTATAAAAAACATTTGACAAACTTATAACACATGTACATGTTTGAATCATCATGATTTTTTTTTCAGTCTTAGAATACATATATGCTTGATTGAGTCACTACGAAATTGTTTTGACAGCCTTAGAACACATATATGCATGATTGAATCACTATGTAATTTTTTTCACAGCCTTAAGACACATATATGCATGATTGAATCATTATGAATTTTTTTGGCAAACTTAGCACACATATGTGCTTGATTGAATCACAATGAAATTTTTTAGACCTACTTAGAACACATATATGCTAGATTGAATCACTATAAATTTTTTTTGACCTCCTTAGAACAAACATAAGTATGATTGAATCACTTCAAAAAAAATCTGACAGCCTTAGAACACATATATGCATGATTGAATCAAAACAAAATTTTTTTGATAGCCTTAGAACACATATCTATGATTGAATCACTACAAATTTTTTTTGACAGCGATAGAACAAAAATATGGATGATTGAATCACTATAAAAAATTTTGACAACCTTAGAACACATATATGCATGATTGAATCACTATGAAATTTTTTTGACAGGCTTAGAACACATATTTTCATGATTGAATGACTATGACATTTTTTTGATAGTCTTAGAACACATATATGCATGATTGAATCAGTATAAAAAAAAAATTGACAACCCTAGAACAAATATTTGCATGATTGAATCACAAATTTTTTTGATAGCCTTAGAATACATTTATGAATGATTGAATCACTATGAAGTTTTTTTGACAGACTTAGAACACACATATGCAAAATGTAATCATTATGGAATGTTTTTGACAGCCTTTTAACATATATATGCATGATTGAATCTCTACGAATTTTTTTTGATAGCCTGAGAACACATATATGCATGATTGAATCACTATAAAAAAACTTTAACAGACTTGGAACATATATATGCATGATTGAATTACTATGATTTTTTTTTACAGCCTTAGAACACATATATTCATGATTGAATCACTATGATTTTTTTTTACAGCCTTAGAACACATATATGCCTGATTGAATCACTATGATTTTTTTTTCACAACCTTAGAAGACATACATTCAAGATTGAATCACTATAATTTTTTTTTTATAGCCTTAGAACATATATACACAAGATTGAATTACTATGAATTTCTTTTTACAGACTTAGAGTACATATATGCATGATTGAATTACTAAAAAAAAAATTGACTGACTTAGAGCACATAAATGTAGGATTGAATCACTACAAAAAAAAATCAGCCTTAGAACACATATACGCATGATTGAATCACTACAAATATTTTTTAACAGCCTTAGAACACATATATGCATGATTGAATCACTATAAAAAAACTTTAACAGCCTTGGAACACATATGCATGATTGAATCACTTTGAAATCTTTTTGACAACCTTAGAACACATATATGCATGATTGAATCACTATGAAGTTTTTTTTAGAACATTAGAACACATATATGCATGATTAAATCACTATGAAGTTTTTTTTAGAACATTAGAACACATATAAACATGATTGAGTCACTATGAAATTTTTTTGACAGCCATATAACATATAAATGCATGATTGAATCACTATGAATTTTTTTTGACAGCCTTACAACACATATATGCAAGATGGGATCACTATGAAAATTTTGTTTCAGCCTTAAAACATATATATGCAAGATTGAATCACTATGAAATTTTTTTGATAGTGTTAGAACACATATATGCATCATTGAATCACTATGAAATTTTTTTGACAGACTTATAAAACATATAGGCATGACTTAATCACTATGAAATTTTTTTTATAGTCTTAGAACACATACTCGCATGATTGAATCACTATTTAATTTTTTCTGCCAGCATTAGAACATATATATGCATGATTAAAAAAAAATTGAAAGCATTAGAACATATATGCATGATTGAATCTGTATAAAAAAAAAGTGACTGCCATAGAACACATATATGCATGATTGAATCACTATGAATTTTTTTTTATAGACTTAAAACACATACATGCATGATTGATCACTATGAAATTTTTTTGACAGCCTTAGAACATATATATGCCTGATTAAATCACTTTGAAATTACACATGATTGAAATATTTTTGATAGCCCTTGAACACAAATAAGCATGATTAAATTTTTTTTGACAGCCTTAGAACATATGTGCTTGATTGAATCGCTATAAAAAAAGTTTGACAGCCTTAGAACACATATATGCATGATTAAATCACTATGAAATTTTTTTGGCAGACTTAGAACACATATATGCATGATTGAATCGCTATGAATTTTTTTTTGAGAGCCTTAGAACACATATATGCCTGATTGAATAACTATGAATTTTTTTTCACAGCCTTAGAAGACATACATGCAAGTTTGAATCACTATAAATTTTTTTTGTATAGCCTTAGAACATATATATACATGATAGAATTACTATGAATTTCTTTTTACAGACTTAGAGCACATATATGCATGATTGAATTACTACAAAAATTTTTTGACTGACTTAGAACAAGTATATGTAGGATTGAATCACTACAAAAAAAATTCAGCCTTAGAACACATATATGCATGATTGAATCACTACAAAATTTTTTTAACAGCCTTAGAACACATGTATGCATGATTGAATCACTATAAAAAAAAAATTTACAGCCTTGGAACACATATATACATGATTGAAGCACTATGAAATTTTTTTGATAGCCTTAGAACACATATATTATTGATAGAATCACTAAGAAATATTTTTGACAGCCTTAGAATACATATATGCATGATTAAATCACTATGAATTTTTTTTTAGAACATTAGAACACATATAAGCATGATTGAGTCACTATGAATTTTTTTTCGACCTCCATCTAACACATATACACATGATTGAAATTTTTTTGACAGTCTTAGAATCGATATACGCATTGAAATTTTTTTGATAGCCTTAGAACATATGTGCTTGATTGAATCACTATAAATTTTTTGTGATAGCCTTAGAACACATATATGCGTGATTGAGTCACTATGAAATTTTTTTGACAGCCATATAACATATAAATGCATGATTGAATCACTATGAATTTTTTTTTGACAGCCTTACAACACATATATGCATGATGGGATCACTATGAAAATTTTGTTTCAGCCTTAAAACATATATATGCTTGATTGAATAACTATGAAATTTTTTTCAGAGCGTTAGAACACTTATATGCATCATTGAATGACTATGAAATTTTTTTGACATACTTATAACACATATAGGCATGTCTCAATCACTATGAAATTTTTTTTACAACCTTAGAACATATACACGCATGATTGAATCACTATTTAATTTTTTCTGCCAGCATTAGAACATATATATGCATGATTAAATTTTTTTTGAAAGCATTAGAACATATATGCATGATTGAATCACTATAAAAAACAATTTGACAGCCTTAGAACACATATATGCATGATTGAATCATTATGAAATTTTTTTGATAGACTTAAAACACATATATGCGTGATTGAATCACTGTGAATTTTTTTTTACAGCCATACAACACATATATGCGTGATTGAGTCACTATAATTTTTTTTTTACAGCCTTAGAACACATATTGGATTGATTGAATCACTATGAATTTTTTTTATAGCATTAGAACACATATATGAATCATTGAATCATTAAAAAAAATTCACAGCATTAGAACACATATATGCAAAATTGAATCATTATAATTTTTTTTTGACAGCAATAGAACAAATATATGCATGATTGATTCACTATAAAAAAAAATTGACAAACTTAGAACACATATACCTGATTGAATCATCATGATTTTTTTTTACAGCCTTAGAATACATATATGCTTGATTGAGTCTATACAAATTTTTTTTGACAGCCTTAGAACACATATATGCAGGATTGAATCACTATGTAATTTTTTTCACAGCCTTAGGACACATATATGCATGATTGAATCATTATGAATTTTTTTGGCAAACTTAGAACACATATATGCTAGATTAAATCACTATAATTTTTTTTGACCTCCTTAGAACACATATAAGTATGATTGAATCACTTTAAAAAAAATCTGACTGCCTTAGAACACATATATGCATGATTGAATCACTACAAAAAAATTTTGATAGCCTTAGAACACATATATATGATTGAATCACTACAAATTTTTTTTGACAGAGATAGAACAAAAATATGGATGATTGAATCACTATAAAAAAATTTTGACAACCTTAGAACACATATATGCATGATTGAATCACTATGAATTTTTTTGGACAGGCTTAGAACACAAATTTGCATGATTGAATGACTATGACATTTTTTTGATAGTCTTAGAACACATATATGCATGATTGAATCACTATAAAAATTTGACAATCCTAGAACAAATATTTGCATGATTGAATCACAATTTTTTTTTTATAGCCTTAGAACACATTTATGAATGATTGAATCACTAGGAAGTTTTTTTGACAGGCTTAGAACACACATATGCAAAATGGAATCATTATGGAATTTTTTTTTCAGCCTTTTAACATATATATGCATGATTGAATCTCTACAAACTCTTTTTGATAGATTTAGAACACATATATATGATTGAATCACTACAATTTTTTTTTAATAGCATTAGAAAACATATATGCTTGATTAAATCACTATAAAAAAAATTTGACAACCTTAGAAAACATATATGCATGATTGAATCACTTTGAAATTTTTTTGACAGCCATTCAAGACATATATGCATGATTGAATTTTTTTTGACAGCCTTAGAACATATATGCTTGATTGAAACATTATAAAAAAAAATTTGACTGCCTTACAATGCATATATGCATGATTGAATCACTATGAATCTTTTTTGACAGCCTTAGAACACATATATGCGTGATTGAATCAGTATAAATTTTTTTTTGACAACCTTAGAACACATATATGCATGAATGAGTCACTACAATTTTTTTTTGACAGCAATAGAAGAAATATATGCATGATTGATTCACTATGAAATTTTTTTGACAGACTTAGAACATATATATGCGTGAATGAATCAATATAATTTTTTTTAGATAGCCTTAGAACTCATATATGCTTGATTGAATCACTAAAAAAAAATTCTGACACCAATAGAACAAATACATGCACGATTGAATCACTATAAAAAAATTTTGACACCAATAGAACAAATATATGCATCATTTAATCACAATAAAAATTTTTTGACAACCTTAGAGCACATATATGAATGATTAAATCACAATATAATTTTTTTGACAGCCTTAGAACATATATATGCATCATTTGATCCTTATGAAATTTTTTTGACAGCCTTAAAACACATATATGTTTGTTTGAGTCACTATGATTTTTTTTAAAGCCTTAGAAGACATATACGCAAGATTGAGTTATTGCAAAAAAAAATTGGAAGCCTTAGAACACATAAATGCATGGTTGAATCGCTACGAAATTTTTTTGACAGACTTATAACACATATATGCATGATTGAATCACTATGAAATTTTTTGGATAGCCTTAGAACACATATTTGCATGATTGAATCACTATGAAATTTTTTTGACAGCCTTAGAACACATATTTGCATGATTGAATCACCATGAAATTATTTTGACAGCCTTAAAACACATATATTCATGATTGAATCACAATATAAATTTTTGGACAGCCTTAAAACACATATATGCATGATTGAATCACTATGAAATTTTTTTGACAGCGTTAGAACACATATATGCTTGATTGAATCACTATAAAAATTTTTTGACAGCCTTGAACAAATATATGCATGATTGAATTACTATGAATTTTTTTTTATAGCCTTAGTACACATATATGCATGATAGAATCACAACAAATTTTTTTTGACTGACTTTGAATAAATATATGCAGGATTCAATCACAATGATTTTTTTTTACAGCCTTAGAACGCATATATGCATGGTTGAATCACTATAAGAATTTTTTGGCAGCCTTAGAACACAAATATGTTTGATTGAATCGCTTTCAAATTTTTTTGACTACCTTAGAAGTCATATATGCATGAATGAATCACTTTGGATTTTTTTTGACAGCATGAGAACATATATATGCCGGATTAAATCAATATGAATTTTTTTTTACTGCCTTAGAACACATATATGCATGACTGAAGCACTATGAACATTTTTTGAGAGCCTTAGAACACATATATGCATGACTAAATCACTATGAATTTTTTTTACAGCCTTAGAGCACATATATGCAAGATTGAATCACTATGAAATTTTTTCGACATTCTTAGAACACATATATTCATGATTGAATCACTATGAAAATTTTCTGACAGCCTTAGAACACATATATGCATGATTGGATCACTATGAATTTTTTTTACAGTCTTAGAACACTTATATTCATGATTGAATCACTATGAAATTTTTTTGACAGCCTTAGAACATATATATGCCTGATTGAATCACTATGAAATTACGCGTGATTAAAATATTTTTGATAGCCTTTGAACATAAATAAGCATGATTGAATTTTTTTTGACAGCCTCGGAACATATGTGCTTGATTAAATCGCTATAAAAAAAGCTAGACAGCCATAGAACACATATATGTAGGATTGAATCACTATGAAATTATTTTGGCAGCCTCTACAAATATTTTTTAACAGCCTGAGAACACATATATGCATGATTGAATCACTATAAAAAACTTTAACAGCCTTGGAACACATATATGCATCATCGAATCGCTATGATTTTTTTTGATAGCCTTAGAGCACATATATGCATGATTGAATCACTATGAAATTTTTTTGACAGCCTTAGGAAACATATATGCTTGATTGAGTAACTATGATTTTTTTTCACAGCCTTAGAAGACATACATGCAAGATTGAATCACTATAAAAAAAAATTTGACTTATATACACATGATTGAATTACTATGAATTTCGTTTTACAGACTTAGAGCACATATATGCATGATTGAATTACTAAAAAATTTGACTGACTTAGAGCACATAAATATAGGATTGAATCACTACAAAAAAAAATCAGCCTTAGAACACATATACGCATGATTGAATCACTACAAATATTTTTTAACAGCCTTAGAACACATATATGCATGATTGAATCACTATAAAAAAAATTTAACAGCCTTGAAACACATATATGCATGATTGAATCACTATGAAATTTTTTTGATAGCCTTAGAACACATATATTAATGATTAAATCACTAAGAAATATTTTGGCAACCTTAGAACACATATATGCATGATTGAATCACTATTAAGTTTTTTTTAAAACATTAGAACACATATAAGCATGATTGAGTCACTATGAATTTTTTTTTTACCTCCTTATAACACATATACACATGATTGAAATTTTTTTGACAGTCTTAGAATCGATATACGCATGATTGAAATTTTTTTGATAGCCTTAGAACATATGTGCTTGATTGAGTCACTATAAATTTTTTTGATAGCCTTAGAACAAATATATGCGTGATTCAGTCACTATGAAATTTTTTTGGCAGCCATATAACATATAAATGCATGATTTAATCACTATGAATTTTTTTTGACAGCCTTACAACACATATATGCAAGAAGGGATCACAATGAAAATTTTGTTTCAGCCTTAAAACATATATATGCAAGATTGAATCACTATGAAATTTTTTTCACAGCCTTAGAAGACATACATGCAATATTGAATCACTATAAACTTTTTTTTATAGCCTTAGAACGTATATACACATGATTAAATTACTATGAATTTCTTTTTACAGACTTAGAGCACATATATGCATTGTTGAATTACTAAAAAAAAATTTGACTGACTTAGAGCACATAATTATAGGATTGAATCACTACAAAAAAAAAATCAGCCTTAGAACACATATACGCATGATTGAATCATTACAAATATTTTTTAACAGCCTTAGAACACATATATGCATGATTGAATCACTATAAAAAACTTTAACAGCCTTGGAACATATATATGCATGATTGAATCACTATGAAATTTTTTTGATAGCCTTAGAACACATATGTTAATGATTGAATCACTAAGAAATATTTTTGACAACCTTAGAACACAAATATGCATGATTGAATCACTATGAACTTTTGTTTTGAACATTAGAACATATATAAGCATGATTGAGTCACTATGAAATTTTTTTTGACTTCCTTATAACACATATACACATGATTGAAATTTTTTTGACAGTCTTAGAATCGATATACGCATTATTGAAAGTTTTTTGATAGCCTAAGAACATATTTGCTTGATTGAATCACTATAAAATTTTTTGATAGCCTTAGAACACATATATGCATGATTGAGTCACTATGAAATTTTTTTGACAGCCATATAACATATAAATGCATGATTGAATCACTATGAATTTTTTTTGACTGCCTTACAACACATATATGCAAGATGGGATCACTATGAAAATTTTGTTTCAGCCTTAAAACATATATATGCATGATTGAATCACTATGAAATTTTTTTGATAGCGTTAGAACACATATATGCATCATTAAATCACTATGAAATTTTTTTGATAGACTTATAAAACATTTAGGCATGACTTAATCACTATGAAATTTGTTTTACAGTCTTAGAACACATACTCGCATGATTGAATCACTATATAATTTTTTCTGCCAGCATTAGAACATATACATGCATGATTAAAAAAAGTTTGAAAGCATTGGAACATATATGCATGATTGAATCAGTATAAAAAAATTTGGACAGCCATAGAACACATATATGCATGATTGAATCACTATGAAATTTTTTTGATAGACTTAAAACACATATATGCATGATTGAATCACTGTGAAATTTTTTTGACAGCCTTACAATGCATATATGCATGATTGAGTCACTATAAATTTTTTTTTACAGCCTTAGAACACATATTGAATTTAGTGAATCACTATGAATCATTGAATCACTAAAAATTTCATTGAACACATATATGAATCATTGGATCACTAAAAAAAAAAAATCATAGCATTAGAACACATATATGCAAAATTGAATCACTATTAATTTTTTTTTACAGCAATAGCACAAATATATGCATGATTGATTCACTATAAAAAAAATTTGACAAACTTAGAGCACATATACATGATTGAATCATCATGATTATTTTTTACAACCTTAGAATACATATATGCTTGATTGAGTCACTATGAATTTTTTTTGACAGCCTTAGAACACATATATGCATGATTAAATCACTATGTAATTTTTTTGACAGCCTTAGGACACATATTTGCATGATTGAATCACTATGACTTTTTTTGGCAAACTTAGAACACATATATGCTTGATTGAATCACTATAATTTTTTTTTACAGCCTTAGAACACATATATCCTAGATTGAATCACTATAAATTTTTGTTGACCTTCTTAGAACACATATAAGTATGATTGAATCACTTCAAAAAAATTTTGACAGCCTTAGAACACATATATGCATGATTGAATCACTACAAAAAAAATTTTAATAGCCTTAGAACACATATATATTATTGAATCACTACAAAAAATTTTTGACAGCGATAGAACAAAGATATGGATGATTGAATCAATACAATTTTTTTTTGACAACCTTAGAACACATATATGCTTGATTGAATCACTATGGAATTTTTTTGACAGTCTTAGAACACATATTTGCATGGTTGAATGACTGACATTTTTTTGATAGTCTTAGAACACATATATGCATGATTGAATCACTATAAAAAAAATTTGACAACCTTAGAACAAATATTTGCATGATTGAATCACAAAAAAATTTTTTTGATTGCCTTAGAATACATTTATGAATGATTGAATCACTATGAAATTTTTTTGACAGACTTAGAACACATATATGCAAAATGGAATCATTATTGAATTTTTTTGACAGCCTTCGAACATATATATGCATGATTGAATCTCAATAAAAAAATTTGACAAACTTAGAACACATATATGCACGATTGAATCACTATGAAATTTTTTTAACAGCCTCAGAACCCATATATGCATTATTCAATCACTATAATAAAAAATTGACTGTATTAGAACACATATATGCCTGATTGAATAACTATGAAATTTTTTTGACAGCCTTAGAACACATCTATACATGATTGAAGCACTATGAATTTTTTTTTACAACATTAGAACACATATAAGCATGATTGAGTCACTATGAAATTTTTTGACAGCCTTAGAACACATATACATTTGATTGAAAATTTTTTGACAGCCTTAGAACACATATACGCATGATTGAAATTTTTTTGATAGCCTTAGAACATAAGTACTTGATTGAATCACTATAAAAAAAAATTGACAGCCTTAGAACTCATATATGCATGATTGAGTCACTACGACATTTTTTTGACGGCCATAAAACATATATATGTTTGATTGAATCACTATGATTTTTTTTTACAGCCTTAGAACACATATATCATGATGGGATCACTATGAATTTTTTTTGATAGCCTTAAAACACAGATATGCATGATTGAATCACTATGAAATTTTTTTGATAGCCTTAAAACACATATGCAAGATTGAATTACTATCAAATTTTTTTGAGTCACTATGAAGTTTTGATAGCCTTAGAACACATATATGTACTATTGAGTCACTATGAAATTTTTTTGACAGTCTTACAGCACATATATGCATGATTGAATCATTGCAAAAACTTTTTACAGCCTTGTAACACATATATGCATTATAGAATCACTATGAATTTTTTTTGACAACCTTAAAATACATATAGGAATGATGGAATCACAACGAAATTTTTTTGAGAGCCTTAAAACATATATATGCGTGATTGAATCACTACAAAAAAAATTTGACAGCCCGAGAAAACATCTATGCATGATTGAATTACTATGAATTTTTTTTGACAGCCTTAAAACACATATCTGCATGATTGAATCACTATGAACTTTTTTTTGACAGCCTTAGAACAAAATTATGCATTATTGAATCACTATGATTTTTTTTACAGCTTTAGGACACATATATGCAAGATTGAATCACTATGATTTTTTTTTGACAACCTTAGAACACATATATGCAGTATTGAATCACAATGAATTTTTTTTATGGCCTTAGAACACATATAAGCATGATTGAATCCTATGAAAATTTTTTGACAGCCTTAGAATAGATATATGCAAAATGGAATCACTATGGAATTATTTTGACCCCCTTAGAACATATATATTTATGATTGAATCACTATAAAAAAACTTAATGGCAATAAAACAAATATACTTATGTTTGATTCACTATAAAAAAAATTGACAAACTTAGAACACATATATGCATGATTGAATCACTATGAAATTTTTTTAACAGCCTCACAACACATATATGTGTGATTCAATCACTATAAAAAAATTTTGACAGCCTTAGAACACATATATGTCTGATTGAATAACTCTGACATTTTTTTCACAACCTTAGAAAACAGATATGCAAGATTGAATCACTATGGATTTTTTTTGACAGCCTTAGAACACATATATTCATGATTGAATCACTATGAATTTTTTTTTACAACATTAGAACACATATAAGCATGATTGAGTCATTGTGAATTTTTTTTGACAGTCTTAGAACACATATACATATGATTGAAATTTTTTTGATAGCCTTAGAACGCATATACGCATGATTGAAATTTTTTTGATAGCCTTAGAACATATATGCTTGATTGAATCACTATAAAAAAAATTTGACAGCCTTAGAACACATATACGCATGATTGAATCACTATGAAATTTTTTTGATGGCCATAAAACATATATATGTTTGATTGAATCACTATGATTTTTTTTTACAGCCTTAGAACATATATATCCATGATGGGATCACTATGAAATTTTTTTGACAGCCTTAGAACACATATATGCATGATTGAATCACTATGAAATTTTTTTGATAGTCTTAGAACACATATATGCATGATTGAATCACTATCAAATTTTTTGACAGTCTTAGAACATATATATGCATGATGCAATCACTATGAAATTTTTTGGACAGCCTTAGAACTCATATATACATGATATAATCGCTATGAAATTTTTTGGACAACTTTATAACACATATATGCAGGATAGAATCACTATGAAGTGTTTTTGACAGCCTTAGAACACATATATGCATTATTGAGTCACTATGAAACTTTTTTAACAACCTTACAACACATATATGCATGATTGAATCACTGCAAAAACTTTTTGACAGCCTTATAACACATATATGCATGACAGAATCACTACAATTTTTTTTTTACAGCCTTAAAATACACATATGAATGATGGAATCACAACGAAATTTTTTTTGACAGCCTTAAAACATATATACGCGTGATTGAATCACTATAAATTTTTTTTGACAGCATGAGAACACATATATGCATGATTGAATCTCTATGAAATTTTTTTTGACAGCCTTAGAACACAATTATGCATTATTGAATCACTATGAATTTTTTTTACAAGCTTAGAACATATATATGCAATATTAAATCACTGTGATTTTTTTTTTGACAGCCTTAGAACACATATATGCATGATTGAATCACAACAAATTTTTTTTGATGGCCTTAGAACACATATATGCATGATTGAATCACTTTAAAAAAAAATTGTCAGCCTTAGAATACATATATGCATGATTGAGTCACTATGAATTTTTTTGACAGCCTTAGAACACATATATGTACTATTGAATTGCTATGATTTTTTTTTGATAGCCTTAGAACACATATATGCATGATTGAATCACTATGAAATTTTTTTGATTGCAATAGAACACATATATCCATGATTGAAGCACTACTATTTTTTTTTACAGCATTAGAACACATATATGTGATTAAATCACTTTAAAAAAAAATTGACAACAATAAAACAAATATATGCATGATTGATTCACTATAAATGTTTTTTGACAAACTTAGAACACATATGTGCTTGATTGAATCACCATGAAATTGTTTTGATAGCCTTAGAATACATATATGCTTGATTGAATCACTATGAATTTTTTTTTACATCCGTAGAACGCATATATGCATGATTGAATCACTATGTAATTTTTTTGACATCCTTAGAACACATATATGCATGATTGAATCACTACGAATTTTTTTGGCCAATTTAGAGCACATATATGCTTGATTGAATCACTAAAAAATTTTTTTGACAGCATTAGAACACATATATGCAAGATTGAATCACTATGAAATTTTTTTGACAAACTTAGAACACATCTATGCACGATTGAATCACTATGAAATTTTTTTGACAGCCTTATAACATATATATGCTTGATTAAATCACTATAAAATTTTTTTGAAAGTCATAGAACACATATAAGCGTGATTGAATCACAACAAAAATTTTTTGACAGCCTTAGAACACATATATGCATGATTGAAACACTACAAAAAGGTTTTGACAGCCTTAGAACACATATAAATGATTGAAGCACTATAATTTATTTTTGACAACAATAGAACAAATATATGCATGATTGAATCACTATAAAAAAAAATTGACAACCTTAGAACACATATATGCATGATTGAATCACTAGTATTTTTTTTTTCGACAGGCTTAGAATATATATATGCATGATTGAATCAGTATGACATTTTTTTTGCAGCCTTAGGACACATATATGCATGATTGAATCACTATGACATCTTTTTGACAGCCTTAGAACACATATATGCAAGATTCAATCACTATGAAAATTTTTTGACAGCCTTAGAACGCATATAGGCGTGATTGAATCACTATAAAAAAAAGTTGACAACCTTAGAACAAGTATCTACATGATTGAATCACAATTTTTTTTTTTGACAACCTTAGAATACATATATGAATGATTGAATCACTATGAAATTTTTTTGACAACCTTAGAACACATATATACAACAAACAACAACAGCTACGCTTTTATCCCAAAACAATTGGTGTCAATGATATGAACCAAAAAAGAAAATCATTCAGGGTCTTCCACATGAATCCTTCTCATCCAATCATTTCTATCCAATGCCATGTCCTCGATGAGGTTCAAAGCATTTATATCCTTTCCTATCATCTCCATCCAAGTCTTCTTAGGCCTACCCCGACCTCTTTTAACTAATATATTTTCCCATTTCTTCATCCTTCTAACTAGAGCGTCATTAGGCCTTCACTGAATATGTCCAAACCACCGTAAACGATTCTCTCTCATCTTATTTTCAATGGATGCAATGCCTACTGTCTTATGTATTTCCTTATTTCGAATCTTATCTTTTATTGTATTTCCACACATCCATCTAAGCATACGCATCTCAGCTACACTCATTTTTTTTATATGATGTCTCTTGGCAACCCAACATTCTGTACCATATGGTAAAGCGGGCCTAATTGTCGTGCTATAAAACTTTTCCTTCAACTGCAATGGAATTCTACGATTGCACAACTCTCCAGTTGTACTTTTTCATTTCATCCACCCAACCTTTATCCTATGATTTACATCTCCATCAATTTCTCCATACTTTTGAATGATAGATTCTAAATATTTGAAACAGTCATCCACCGGTATTTCTTGCTCACCAAGCTTCACTACACTCCCATCACTGCTTCGTTGCTTACTAAACCGACATTTTATATATTTTGTCTTACTCTTACTCAACT
This sequence comes from Nuphar pumila, assembly GCF_984573655.1. NCBI lineage: Eukaryota > Viridiplantae > Streptophyta > Magnoliopsida > Nymphaeales > Nymphaeaceae > Nuphar > Nuphar pumila. The sequence goes on from NC_143253.1 coordinate 80,474,898, forward strand.
TAAAACCTCTTGCTTCTGATGTTTGTCTCCATAATTCTAACTTAGCATTAACCCCAGCTCTAGACTCATCAATCAAAACAATATCATCAACAAACAATATACACCACGACACATTTTCTTGAATTGATCTCGTAAGCTCATCCATCACTATAGCAAATAGGAAAGGGCTTAATGCAGATCATTGATGTAACCCAACTGTTATAGGAAAATTGGTTGTCACCCCTCCACAAGTGCGGACATTGGTTACTACTCCTGCGTACATATCTTTAATTATACTAATGTACATAAGAGAAACACCTTTCTTCATCATTGTCCACCATAGAACATCCCTAGGTACTCTATTGTATGCCTTCTCCAAATCAATAAAAACCATATGGAAATCTTTGTTCCTCTCTCTATATCTCTCAATAAGTTGTCTAAGAAGATGTATAGCATCCATAGTTGATCTTCCAGGCATAAAACCAAATTGATTCTCCGATATCATGACAACCTTCCTCAACCTATACTCAATCACCCTCTCTCAAAGTTTCATAGTGTGACTCATGAATTTTATACCATGATAGTTTGTGCAATCTTGTATATCACCCTTATTCTTATATAGAGGCATCAAAGTACTCTTCCTCCACTCATTAGGTATCTTATTTGTCCTCCAAATCTTGTTAAAAAGATTTGTCAACCATTCTAAACCTTTCTCACTCAAGCATTTCCAAGCCTCAATAGGTATATCATCTGGGCCAACTGCCCTTCTTGATTTCATTTTCTTCAAAGCCTCTGCAATTTCTTTCTTTTGAATCTTGCGCATGAAGTCACGATTCATCTCATGAAAAGGAATGGAGAAGTCTCCAAGATCCTGATCATGACTTCCATTAAATAGCTTATCAAAATAATATTTTCATTTCTCCTTAATCTCCTCATCTTTGACTAAAACCCTTTGCGTTTCATCTTTGATACATCTAACCATACCCAGATCCCTCGATTTTCTATCTCTCATCTTTGCAAGCCTATAAATATCCTTCTCACCCTCTTTGGTATCTAACTTGTCATAAACCTCCTTATATACCTTATTCCTCGCATTCTGAACTACTTTTTTAGCTTCCTTATTTGCTATCATATACTTCTCCAAATTCTCATTATCACGACTCTTACTTAGATTTCTATAACACTCTCTTTTAACCTTAATAGCTAATTTGACATCCTTGTTCCACCATGATGTATTCTTACCTAGCGGTGCACCACCCATAGACTCACCCAATACCTCCTAGCCACCTTTCTCATGTCACCCACTATCTTATTCCACATTGATTCTGAATCCTCCTCGAGACAACAATCAGCTTCCGTAACTACTTGCTCTACAAACATTCCTTGTTTAGCTTCTTTCAGTGCCCACCACTTAATTCTAGAGTCTATCCTATGTCTATCCCTTTTTGCGGCATTTTCTAATTCTAAGATCTAAAATTAAGACTCTATATTGTGTAGCTACACTTTCTCTCGGTATAACCTTACAATCGATGCAACAACCTCTATCTCTCTTTCTAAATCTTCTCAAAATTGACGCTTTTAAATGTTACTAGGTGTGACTCCCTCTTCCTAAACCAAGTGTTTGCTAAGATCATATCATAGGACAAACCAAAATCTAAAATCCTTTCTCCACTTTTGTTTCTTTCTCCTATACCATAGCCTCCATGGATACTCTCAAATCCATCCCTACTAATCTTACAAGTTCATTAAGGTCACCGCCAATGAAAAGCTTTTCTCCATAAGCTATCCCTTATACTACTCCATCTAAATCTTCTCAAAACTGACGCTTAATGGAATCATCTAAACCTACTTGAGGTGCATAAACATTAATAATATTAATAATATCCGTACCTAATACTAATTTAATAAGTAAAATCCTATCACCCTTCCTACGGACCCCAACTACATTATCTATAAACTCACAACTAATAACAATCCCTACTCCATTTCTATATGCATGATTGAATTACTATGACATGTTTTTTACAGCCTTAGAACACATATACACAAGATAGAATCACTATAAAAAATTTTGACAGCCATAGAACATATATATGCATGATTGAATCACTATAAAATATTTTTTGACAGCAATAGAACAAATATATGCATGATTGTTTCACTATAAAAAAAAATTGACAAACCTAGAACACAAATATGCATGATTGAATCTCCATGAATTTTTTTTTACTGCCTTAGAACACATATATGCATGATTGAATCACTATGAAATTATTTTGACAGCCTTAGAACACATATATGCCTGATTGAATCACTATCAAATTTTTTTGATAGCCTTAGAACACATATATGGATGATTTAATCACTATAATTTTTTTTTGACAGCCTTAGAACACATATATTCATGATTGAATCACTAGGAAATTTTTTTGACAACATTAGAACACATATACGCATGATTAAATCACTGCAAAAAAATTTTGACAGACATAGATTACATATATGCATGATTGAATCACAATGAATTTTTTTTCACAGACTTAGAACACATATATGCATGATTAAATCACTATGAAATTTTTTTGACAGACTTAGAACACATATATGCATAATTCAATAACTATGAATTTTTTTGACAGCCTTAAAACACATATATGCATGATTGAATCACTATGAAATTTTTTTGACACCCACAAAACACATATATGCATGATTGAATCTCTACAAAAAAAAATTCACAGCAATAGAACAAATATGTGCATGATTGAATCACGATATTTTTTTTTTACAGTAATAAAACACATATTTGGATGATAGAATCACTATAAATTTTTTTTGACAGTCTTAGAACACATATATGCATGATTGAATCACTATGAAATTTTCTGTACAGCCCAAGAACACATATATGCCTGATTGAATTACTACAAATTTTTTTGACAGCATTAGAAACCATATATTTATGATTGAATCACTATAACAAAAATTTGACAGCCTTAGAACACAAATATGCATGATTGAATCACTATAAAAAAATTTTGACAACCTTAGAACACATATCTGCATGATTGAATTACTATAAAAAAATTTTATCTCCCTCAAAACAGATATTGACATGATTGAATCACTAGGATATTTTGTTGACAGGATTAGAAAACATATACACATGATTAAACAACCAGGAAATTTTTTTGACAGCCTTAGAACACATATACGCATTATTGAATCACTATGATTTTCTTTTGACAGGCTTAGAACACATATATGCATGATTGAATCACTACATAATTTTTTTGACAGACTTAGAACACATAAATGCATGATTGAATCACTATGATTTTTTTTTGACAGCCATAGAATACATATATGCATGATTGAATCACTATAAAATTTTTTGACAAGCTTAGAGCACATATATGCATGATTGAATTGAATAACTATGGATTGTTTTTAACAACCTCAGAACACAAATATGCATGATTGAATCACTACAAAAAATTTTTGATAGACTTAGAACACATATATGCATGATTGAATCACTATGAATTTTTTTTGACACCTTTAGAACACATATATGCATGATTGAATCCCTCTGAAATGTTTTTGACAGCCATAGAACACATATATCCCTGATTGAATCACTGTGAAATTTTTTTGACAGCCATAGAACACATATATGCATGGTAGAAGTATAAAAAAATTTGACAGTCATAGAACACATATACGCCTGATTGAATCATCACATTTTTTTGACAGCATTAGAAATCATATATGCATGATTAAATCACTATAAATTTTTTTTTAGAACCATAGAACACATATCTGCTTGATTGAATCACTTTGAGATTTTTTTTCCAGCTTTAGAACCTATATATGCATGATTGAATCACTACAAAAAAATTTTGACAGCCTTAGAACACTTTTATGCATGATTGAATAACTATGAAATTTATTTGACAACATTAGAACACATATATTCGTGATTGAGTCACTATGAAATTTTTTTGACAGCCTTAAAACACATATACGCATGATTGAATCACTAAGAAATATGTTTAAAAGCTTTAGAACACATATATGCATGATTGAATCTTTCTGAATTTTTCTTGATAGCCCTAGAACACGTATATGCATGATTGAATCACTATAAAAAAAATTGACATCAACAGAAATCATATATTCATGATTGAGTCACTTTGAAATTTTTTTGACAGCGTTAGAACACATGTACGTCAGATTGAATCACTTCAAATTTTTTTGACAGCATTGGAAATCATATATGCATGATTGAATCACTATAATTTTTTTTTGACAACCTTAGAACACATATCTGCATGATTAAATCACTATGAAATTTTTTTGAAAGACTTAGAACACTTATATGCATGATTGAATCACTACAAAAAATTTTTAACAGCCTTAAAACAAATATATGCATGATTAAATTACTATAAAAAAATTTTGACAGTCGTACAACGCATATATACATGATTGAATCACTACAAATTTTTTTTGACAACAATATAACAAATATATGCTTGATTAAATCAGTTCAAAATTTTTTTGACATGAACTGAACAAATATATGAATGATTCAATCACTATAAATTTTTTTTGACAACCTTAGAACACATATATTGATTATTGAATCACTATAAAAAAAAATTGACAACCTTAGAACACATATATACATGATTGAATCACTGTGAAATTTTCTTGACAGCCTTAGAACACATATACATGATTGAATCACCATGCAATTTTTTTGACAGCCTTAGAACACATATACACACGATTAAATCACTATAAAAATTTTTTGATAGCCTTAGAACACATATATGCTTGATTGAATCACAATAAATTTTTTTAAAAGCAATAGAAATCATATATGCATGATTGAATCACTATAAAAAAAAATTGGCAACCTTAGAACACATATCAGCACGATTGAATCACTGTAATTTTTTTTTGACAACCGTAGAACACGTATCTACAGGATTGAATCACTATGAATTTTTTTTTATAGTCTTAGAACACATACATGCATGATTGAATCACTACAAAATTTTTTTGACACCCTTAGAACGTATATATGTATGATTGAATCACTATAAAAAATGTTTTACAACAATAGTACACATATATGCATGATTGTATCACTACATAATTTTTTTTTGAGAGCAATAGAACAAATAAATGCATGATTGAATCACTATGAAATTTTTTTGACAGCAATATAACAAATATATGCTTGATTAAATCAGTATATTTTTTTTTACAACAATAGAACAAATATATGCATGGCTGAATCACTATAAATTTTTTTTGACAACCATAGAACACATATATACATCATTGAATCACTATGAAATTTTCTTGACAGCCTTAGAACACATATATACATGATTGAATCACCATGCAATTTTTTTGACTGCCTTAGAACAGATATATGCATGATTGAATCACTATGAAATTTTTTTGATAGCCTTAGAACACATATATGCTTGATTGAATCACTAAACTTTTTTTTACAGCAATAGAAATCATATATGCATGATTGAAACACTATAAAAGAATTTTGACAACCTTAGAACACATATCTGCATGATTAAATCACATTGAATTTTTTTTGACAGACTTTGAATACAAATATGCAAGACTGAATCACTATGAAATTTTTTTGACAGCTTTAGAATACATATATGCATGGTTGAAGAAGTATGAAATTTTTTGACAGCCTTAGATAACATATACGCCTGATTGAATCACTACAAATTTTTTTTATAGCATTAGAAATCAAATATGCTTGATTAATCACTATAACAAATTTTTGAGAACCTTAGAACACATATCGGCATGATTGAATCACTATGAGATTTTTTTGATAGCCTTAGAACACATATATCCATGATTGAATCACTATGAAATTTTTTTAACCCCCTTAGAACACTTTTATGCATGATTGAATCACTATGAAAAATTTTTGACAACATTATAACACATATATTCATGATTGAGTCACTATGAATTTTTTTTTGACAGCCTCAGAACACATATACGCATGATTGAATCACTATGAAATTTTTTTAACAACTTTAGAACACATATATGCATGATTGAGTCACTATGAAATTTTTTTTGATAGCCTCAGAACACATATACGCCTAATTGAATCACTCAAATTTTTTTTTGACAGCATTGGAAATCATATATGCGTGATTGAATCACTATGAAAATTTTTTGATAGTCTTAGAACACTTGTATGCATTATAGAATCACTATAAAATTTTTTTTACAGCCTTAAAACACATATATGCATAATTGAATCACTATGAAAATTTTTTGACTGCCTTAGAACACATATATGCATGATTTAATCACTACAAAAATTTTTTGACAACATTATAACAAATATATGCTTGATTAGTTCAAATTTTTTTTGACATCAACAGAACAAATATATGCATGATTGAAGCACTATAAAAAAAAATTGACAACCTTAAAACACAAATATTCATTATTGAATCACTATGAAAATTTTTTGACTGCCTTAGAACACATATATGCATGATTGAATCACTATAAAATTTTCTTGACAGCCTTAGAATACATATATACATGATTGAATCACCATGCAATTTTTTTGACAGCCTTAGAACACATATATGCATGATTGAATCACTATGAAATTTTTTTGATAGCCTTAGAAAACATATATTCTTGATTGAATCACTAAATTTTTTTTTACGGCAATAGAAATCATATATGCATGATTGAATCACTATAAAAAAAATTGACAACCTCAGAACACTTATCAACACGATTGAATCATCATAAAAATTTTTTGACAACCTTAGAAACACATATTTGCAGGATTGAATCACTATGAAATTCTTTTGACAGACTTACAACGCAGATATGCATGATTGAATAAATACAGAAATTTTTTGACACCCTTAGAACACATATATGCATGATTGTAACACTACAAAATTTTTTTGCGAGCAATAGAACAAATATATGCATGATTGAATCACTATGAAATTTTCTTGACACCCTTAGAACATATATATGCACGATAGAATCACTATTAAATTTTTTTGTCAGCCTTAGAACACATATATGCATGATTGAATCACTATGAATTTTTTTTTACAGCAATATAACAAATATGTGCTTGATTAAATCTGTATAAATTTTTTTGACAGCAAAAGAACTAATATATGCATGATTAAATGACTATAATTTTTTTTTGACGACCATAGAACACATATACGCATGATTGAATCACTATGAAATTTTCTTGACAGCCTTAGAACACATATATGCCTGATTGAATCACTATAATTTTTTTTTTATAGCATTAGAAATCATATAAGGATGATTGAAGCACTATAAAATTTTTTTGACAACCTTAGAACACATATCTGCATGATTGAATCACTATAAAGTTTTTTTGATACCCCTAGAACATATATATGCTAGATTAAATCACTATAAATTTTTTTTGACAGTATTAGAAATCATATATGCATGATTGAATCACTATAAAAAAATTGACAACCTTAGAACATATATCTGCATGATTGAATCACTATAAAAGTTTTTTGACAACCTTAGAACACATATCTACAGGATTGAATCACTATGAAATTTTCTTGACAGCCTTATGATACATACATGCATGATTGAATCACTATGAAATTTTTTTGGCAACCTTAGAACACATATATGCATGATTGAATCACTATGAAATTTTCTTGACAGCCATATAACACGTATATGCCTGATTGAATCACTATAATTTTTTTTTACAGCATTAGAAATCATATATGGATGATTGAAGCACTATAAATTTTTTTTGACAACCTTAGAACACATATCTGCATGATTGAATCACTACAAAATTCTTTTGACAGACATAGAACACATATATGCATGATTTAAAAACTATAAAAATATTTTGATAGCCTTACAACACATATATGCATGATGGAATCACAATGAAATTTTTTTGACAGCCTTAGAACACATGTATGCATGATTGAATGGCTTAAATTTTTTTTTTACAGCCTTAGAACAGATACATGCATGATTGAATCAATATAACATTTTTTTGACAGCCTTAGAACACATATATGCATGATTGAATCACTATGAAGTTTTTTTTACTACCTTAGAAGACATACATGCATGATTGAATCACTATAAAAAATTTGACAACCTTAAAACACATATATGCATGATTGAATCACTATGAATTTTTTTTGACACCTTTAGAACACTTATATGCATGATTAAATCACTATGAAATGTTTTTGACAACCTTAAAACACAAATACTTCTGATTCAATCACTCAAATTTTTTTTGACAGCATTAGAAATCATATACTCATGATTGACCCACCATAAAAAAAATTTGACAACCTTAGAACACATATCTGCATTATTGAATGACTATGAAATTTTCTTGACAGCCATAGAAAACATATAGGCCAGATTGAATCACTACATTTTTTTTTTTCAGCATCAGAAATCATATATGGATGATTGAGTCACTATAAAAAAAAATGACAACCTTAGAACACATATGCAGGATTGAATCACTATGAAATTTTTTAGACAGCCTTAGAACACATATATGCAAGATAGAATCACTATGAAATTTTTTTGACAGCCTTAGAACACATATATGCATTATTGAGTCACTATGAATTGTTTTTTACAGCAATATAACAAATATATGCTTGATTAAATCAATACAAATGTTTTTTTTACAGCAATAGAACAAATATATGCATGATTGAATCACTATAAAATTGGTTTGACAACCTTAGAACACATATACGCATGATTGAATCACTGCAAAAAAAATTTGGGAGCCCTATAACACATATATGCATGAATGAATCACTATAAAAATTTTTAGACAGACTTAGAACATATATATATATATATATAGATATACATATCTATATATATTTATATATATATATATATATATATATATATTATTGAAACACTATGAAACTTTTTTAACCGCCTTAGAACACATATATGCAAGATTGAGTCACTATGAAATTTTTTTTGACAATCTTGGAACACATATATGCATGATTGAATAACTATGAATTTTTTTTGACAGCCTTAGATCACATATATGCATGATTGAATCACTATGAAATTTTTTTGACAGCCTTAGAACACAATGCATGATTGAATCCCAATGAATTTTTTTTTATAACCTTGGAACACATATATTCATGATTGAATCACTGTGAAAATTTTTTGACAGCCTTAGAACACATATATTCATGATTCAATCACTAATAAATTTTTTTTACAACGTTAGAACACATATAAGCATGATTGAGTCATTATAAAAAAATTTTGACAGCCTTAGAACACATATACGCATGATTAAAAAATTTTTGACAGCCTTAGAACACATATACACATGATTGAAATTTTTTTGATAGCCTTAGAACATATGTTTTTGACTGAATCACTATAAAAAAAATTTGACAGCCTTGATTGAATCACTATGAGATTTTTTCGACTGCCTTAGAACACATATATACATGATTAAATCACTACAAATTTTTTTGACAACAATATAACAAATATATGCATTATTGAATCACTATAATTTTTTTTTGACAACCTTAGAAGGCAAATATGCATGATTGAATCACCTTGAAATTTTTTTGATAGCCTTAAAACACAAATATGCATGATTGAATCACTAAAAAATTTATTTGAGAGCATTAGAAATCATATATACATCATTAAGTCACTATAATATTTTTTTGACAGCCTTAGAACACATATATGCAAGATTGAATCTCTATAAAAATTTTTGGATGGCTTTAAAACACATATATAGATGATTGAATCTCTATGATTTTTTTTTACATCCTTAGAACACATATATGCATGATTGTTTCACTTCGAAATTTCTTCGACAACATTAGAACACATATATTCATGATTGAGTCACTATGAAAATTTTTTGACAGCCTTAGACACATATACGCATGATTGAATCACTATGAAATTTTTTTAACAGCTTTAGAACATATATATGCACGATTGAAATTTTTTTGACAACCTTAGAACACATATTTGCATGATTAAATCACTATAAAAATTTTCTTACAACCTCAGAACACATATATGCAAGATTGGATCACTCTGAAATTTTTTTGACAGCCTTAGAACACATATACGCCTGATTAAATCACTATAAAATTTTTTTGACAGCATTAGAAATTATATATGCATCATGGAATTACTATAAATTTTCTTTGACAACCTTAGAACACATTAATTCATGATTGAATCACTATCATTTTTTTTACAGCCCTAGAACACATATATGCATGATTGAATCACTATATTTTTTTTTACCTCCTTAGAATACATATATGCATGATTGAATCACTACAAAAAAACTTTGACTGCCTTAGAACACATATATGCATGATGGAATCACTAAAAAAAAATTTTGACAGCAATATAACAAATATATGGATGATTAAATCAGTTCAAATTTTTTTTGATAGCAATAGAACAAATATATGCATGATTGAATTACTATATTTTTTTTTTGACAAACTTAGAACACATATATGCATGATTGAATTCCTATGAAATTTTTTTGACAAACTTAGAACACATATACACATGATTGAATCACTATGAAATTTTCTTGACAGCCTTAGAACATATATATGCAAGATTGAATCACTATGAATTTTTGACAGCCCTAGAACACATATATGCATGATTGAACAAATGAATTTTTTTTGACAGCCTTGGAACACATATATGCATGACAGAATCACTACAAATTTTTTTTTACAACATTAGAAATCATATATTCATGATTAAATCACTATAAAAATTTTTTGACAACCTTAGAACACATATCTGCACGATTAAATAACTATAAACTTTTTTTGAGAACCTTAGAACGCATTTTAGCACAATTGAATCACTATGAAATTTTTTTTGATAGCCTTAGAACATATATATGCATGATTGAATCACTATAATTTTTTTGTGACAACCTTAGAACCCATATATGCATGACTGAATCACTATAATGTTTTTTTATAGCAATAGAACACATTTATGCATGATTGAATCACTACAAAATTTTGTTGATAGCAAAAGAACAAATATAAGCATGATTGAATAACTATGAAATTTTTTTGACACCATTAGAACACATATATGCATGATTGAATTGCCATAAAAAAATTTGACAGTCTTGGAACACTTGTATGCATGATTGAATCACTAAAAAAAAAATGAGACCCTTGAAACACATATATGATTGATTGAATCACTATAAAAAAATTTGATAGCCTTAGAACACATATGTGCAAGATTGAATCACTATAAAAAAATTTTGACAGCCTTAGAACACATATGTGCATCATTGAATCACTGTAAAAAAAATTTGACAGCCTTAGAACACATATATACAACATTGAATCACTATGAAAAAATTTTGACAGCCTTAGAGCACATATATGCATGATGCAATCACTATGAAATTTTTTTGATAGCCTTAGAACACATATATGCATGATTGAATCACTATGAAATTTTTTTAACCGCCTTAGAACTCATATATGCAAGATTGAATCACTATAAAAAAATTTTGATAACATTAGAGTACATATATTCATTATTGAGTCACTATGAATCTTTTTTGACAGCCTTAAAACACATATACGCATGATTGAATCACTACAAAAAAAATTTAACAGCTTTAGAACATATATATACATGACTGAAATTTTTTTGATAGCCTTAGAACATATATTTATGATTGAATCACTATGAAATTTTTTTGACAGCCTTAGGTACATATATGCATGATTGAATCACTATGAAAATTTTTTGATCGCCTTAGAACACATATATGCATGATTGAATCACTATGAAATTTTTTTGATAGCCTTATAACACATATATATAAGATTGAATCACTATAAAAAAAAATTAACAGCCTTAGAACACATATATGCAAATTTGAATCACTATGAATTTTTTTTATATCCTTAGAACACATATATGCATGATTGAATCACTATGATATTGTTTTGACAGCCTTAGAACACATATACGCATGATTGAATCACTATGAAAATGTTTTTACAACTTTAGAACATATATATGCATGATTGAAATTTTTTTGACAGCCTTAGAACACATATATGCATGATTGAATCACTATGAAATTTTTTTCACAGCCTTCGAACATATATATCCATGATTAAATCACCAGAAAAAAAAATTTATGAAATTTTTTTGACAGCCTTAGAACACATATCTGCATGATTAAATCACTATAAAAAAAAATTGACTGCCTTAGAACACATATATGCATGATTTAATCACTATAAAATCTTTTTGACAACCTTAGAACACATATATGCAAGATTGAATCACTAAATCCGAGTTGGTTCACACGAATCCATTAAAGAAAGCACAGATTTGGAATCATATTCGGACTACAGGGAGATCCAAACATCCCACCCGATTTGCGAGGGAATTTCAAGAAATTTGAATGATTTAGGACTCCGATACGAAATTCAAAATATATTAAATAGAAGTTAATATTAAGATAAAAAGAATTGGGAAAGCCCACGTGGAAATGAGAAAATCCATCAAAAAGGAAAACTTCAAGCGTAAGCTTATATAAATTAATTTTGCCAAAACAAACAATAAATGAGACTGTGGTGTGGTGGGGAGGCTTGTTACCTCCTAGAGTTTGATGCAGGTTCAAAACTCACTATGCGCACACGTGTAGTATAAAGGAAAATATTTTTCCTTTTTATATAAAAAGTGTAAATCGGTCCAGATAAGTTTAAGTATAATAAATTTTGCATTATTTGCAACGGAATTGAACATAGCATAGTGGTGCGGTTCGTTGCCTCTTTGGGAGTAGACCACAGTTCGAAACCCTTTGTGCATGAGGCTCATTTTGCATAAACTATATGCATTTTTACCTTTTTGAAAAAGGTAAAAATGTTGGGGCTAAAAGTATCCCTATCCTTTAGCCATCCCTCTACTAAAAACGTGAGAGGAGTTGCTACTCCTTTCACTTTTCCAAAAACTTAATGGAATCCCACCAAAATTGATGGAGAGGTACCAAAAATGGGAAAAAATGGTAGTTATAAAAAAACAAATGTCTAAGTTAGGGGGGGGGGCATCAATGGAAATGACCTCAGCCCACCAAAATCGTGGGGGATTTAGGAGACATCCCATGAGTTTAAACGAAATTGAAAAGCTATTTTTGAGGAGATTAAGTTGGGAAAGTGAGAGGCTTTAGAGAAAACGTCTTTCTCCACTGTTTTTACTCTCTCTCTCTCTCTTTCTCTCTCTCTCTCTTTCTCTCTTTCTCTAGTCCCTACACTTCCATTGTTGGACATGGGATTTTCTTCATCCTTTGCTTGATGTGGTGCTTCAATCGAAGGAAAGAGATTCATCTTCGTCGACTCGAATCTCCGAACAAGGTAAGGGGTTAGTATCTATATGCATGTGTCCGGTGCCCTATAGCACGAGTATGCTGCAACACCTTTCGATTGTATGTAAGGGGTATTATGCCTATACATAGTATTCATTATCGTGTGGTGCGAATATGAGGCAAGTGTTTGCCAAAAACCGGTATGAAACCATACCAACCATGGTTGGGTATGTGGTTTCAAACCAAGCACGAATGAACGCGCTTTAAACAATATATATATATATATATATATATATATATATATATATATATATATATATATATATATATATATATATATATATATATATATAGCCTACATTCAACATGGGGTCATGCCTACTTAGTTGGTTTATATGAGGGTTGATTTATTCCGATTATAAACTATGTTTCACACATATGGTTGTGATGGACTGTTAGTACAAAGCTTAGAAAAAAATTTGTCTCTATAGCCATTAGTCAAACATTGGACTCCCTATTGAATCTGTTTACTGAGGTTTTTTGGTAGCCTCGATAATTATACCCAAATTTATGCATATGGTGGGCATTCACTGCTGCATTCTGAAGATTATCATGCTTGACACACTGAGTTTCACTCTCCAGCGGTCTTTCATTAATGATGCTATCTACCTTCTCAAGAGGAGTTGCTGACCACAACATTAGCAACCATTTTGAGAATATCTTCTGTTTATCATGTGATCCAGCTATAGCCTCTTCATTTTTGTTGTTTGACCTAAGAGAGTTGAATAGAAGAACTGGTGGATCTAGAATCATCAGTTCTGATTTCTGACTCATCACTGCTTGTGTTGCCTTTAAATAATGATACTTTGAAAGGTTTCCTTGATGTCAATAAAATGGGTCAGTTTCCAATGCTATAGAGAGGAACTATGCATCAGTACTATTGGTAGAAACACTAATGAAAAAAAAAAAGCAATACAATAGAATCACTGGAAGTAAATTAAGATATAGGAATAAAATCAATGCAGTTTTTCAATTAGGAAAAAATGACTTCATTAGACTGCAAGCAAAAAAAAAATCACAGTTAACTTACATGTTCCTTCAAGCATTATCCCCCTATAAGATGGAGAATGCTTAAAGGACTTTGGATGTGACGCAGTTTATCATCCTGTCCATCTACAAGATGGACAGCATGCAAAAACTTGGGTAGTTTTTGAAAATCAGCCAACAACCATCAACTGTGATAGGCACATTCATCTGGGATGCATGGTTTCATACATCAAGAATGACTCCCATACATTCACACATTTACCAAAAAGAATATCCCATGAGAATTTTAATGATAAATGAATATTCAACCAAATCTAAATTACAGAAGACACGGCACACACTAATGCAATTTTGATAAAAAAAAAATAAATGATTTTTCATGCCATATAGGTGTAGTTGTAGCTCACTGAGATAATAGCATTCGTTATAACAGTGACCTTGGTAAGTTAAATAGGGAACCCAGACTCTGCACCTTCTTGGGTCATATTGAACAAAAGAGGTCGGTTTTGTCGTGCCATTAAAATCGCCTACAGGTCATGAATCTTGTTCAGGACCTTCTTTACATTCGGTAACTTTAGTATTATGGCATAAACTGTTTTGCATAAATGCACATGATGCCATGTTTAATGACTTATGTTTGATAATGTTACATGCAACATGATTGTTATGGACGTGTTAATGGTATGCATAACCTGATGGTATATGCATGAAATATTAAATGCAAGTTAACTGTAATTGCATGAAATGATGTGTGCACATTAATGCTATGGATCACATAGCAACTTGGGCATGTAATAAATTATACTATGCTATAATGATGTGCATCATGGGATTGTTGTATATACATGATGTTGAATGTAAGTATTCATGGCAAACAAATAACCAATACTAATGAGCAAGCACAACATGATAGATGCATTCATGATATGATACACAGGTGAATATCCTTGTGCGTGGGAAGACTAAAAGCTTGTGCAATGAATTGGGCACCAAAATAAATATTTAGGTGCAATTATGTAAACTGTAATATTCTACTAGCACCATGTGGATATACTTTTTGTTTTATGTGTGTTGTTGTTACGAGTATACATGAGCGTCTCACTCGGTCTCCAGTCCTCGGAGTTAGGGGGGCCAGGACTACCAATGTGTCCTAGGTGGTAGATCCAAGTCTTCTGCAGAAGTACAGGGTGCATCCTAATTCTAGTTCTAGCCATTGGGGAGTACTCTCTCGGTCGTGAACCGTCCCCTTTGGATATCCGTACGGCTAGTCATACGGGTTATAAAATAATAAACCCCCGTGTGGTCTCGGTCCGCTACGATGTCAAATGCCTGTGCGTACCCACAGGGTAATTAACAAGATGAAACATAAAGTTTGTGCATTGGGAAAAATCTTCAAGTAGTTGCATATTGCTTGCTGTTGAAATTGTTGGAGTAAGTTGTGACTCCTGCAGGGCATGATTCAAATTGGTTTTCCTTTACATGCAAATTGTGATAACTTATGAACAATGTGTTGAACATTGATATTTGTGCTTTATGCACACTTTACATGAAATGTTTTACTTAAGTCAGTTGTACACCCACATAAGTTCCAAAGTTGTTATTACTTATATAAATATGGTTTATGGATCGTGCTTTGATGTTGATAAAATATATCATGAAATGTTTGACTTTAGTGACTTTTACATTTATCAATTGTTAAATGGTTATTAGTTCTATCTAAACTTGTCGCACATATACTTGTACACATGACACTATGCACACTCATATGGATATTATGCTTCTTACTCAGACGTGGTAGTCTGACCCTTTCTGAATTAATGTTTTTCAGGAAACTGAATGGCGAGCAATTGCGGTCGTCGCTGCGGACTGTGCTATGTGACCATATCTTCTTTGGATGTCCTGAGGATTTCTGACTTGTAATAAATCTTCAAGTTGTAAATGATAACTTGTAGTATTTCAATGCAAGAATTTATTTTACTTAAATGCCTTGAGTCTGTGCTATTACTTGTAACCCGCCCAAATATTTTGACTAAGGATTTAATAAAGTTTTTCCGCTGTTGTTTAGAAAAACAAAATTATTCCAAAATTTTCAAGTTAAAAATTTGGGGCGTTACAAAAAGCTTGTGCAATGAATTGAGCACCAAAATAAATATTTAGGTGCAATTATGTAAACTGTAATATTCTACTAGCACCATGTGGATATACTTGTTGTTTTATGTGTGTTGTTGTTACGAGTATACATGCATATGCAATCAGCTCATGCACGAGCCAACAGTTCTGTGAAACCATGGTAGTGTCATACAAGCACTTATGAAAAAGTTGTACTTGAGACATGCCCTATGAGTGCATGATCAGTGGGGTACAAAACGTATACCCTAGCTCAGAAATGAAATTTTTAGAATACTGTAAGTATAAGTACTCGGCTCAGAGTTGAGGGAAAAGTTTCTGAGAAAATATTGTTGGTGCCTATTGGGCACTTGATGGGTAATGTGCATACACTGAGATCACCTCAAGTGTGGGTTGGGATTTTTGAAAATCCCCTATGGTGCAATAACTTGCACACAAAAAAACAAACAAGAATGAAAAATATGCACACATAACTTAAATATGGCATTCTAGGTATACTTGAAAGACGGTATATGTTATAGGTTTCCTGGGATACTGGGTATACCTGAAAATTATATATGTTACTGGTTTCCTAGGGCTCTGGGTAAACCTGAAAGATGATGTATATCACTAGACCCAAGGTCTACCTTGGAGAGGGTAGATGGTACAAGCTCCATGGGACAGTTTCATTTTTATGAGAGTTAGACGTCTCACCCGGTCCCCAGTCCTCAGAGTTAGGGGATTAGGACTATCAATATGTCCTAGGTGGTAGATCCAAGTTTTCTGTAGTAGTTACAAGGTGCATCCTAATTCTAGTTCTAGCCACTAGGGAGTACTCTCTCGGTCACATACCATCCTCTTTGGATATCCGTATGGCTAGCTATAAAGGTTATTAAATACTTGACCTCATATGGTCTCAGTCTGATATGATGTTGAATGTCTATGCGTACCCACAAGGTAATTAACAAGAGAAAAGTAAAGTTAGTATACTTTTGGAAAGTCTTCAAGTACACAAACAATGCTAGATGTTGCATTTGTATGATTGTGATTCACTCGTGTGATGCATAGCTTAGCAATGTTTTTCTTTACATTTAAAATGTGATAACCTAAATGTTATTCATTCATATGATGTGTCATTCATTGATATCTTTTCTTTATGTAATAAATCATGAAATGCTTGAATTCAGTGAACTGTACATTCAAAACTTGTATAAATGTTTAGCATTTCTTATATCAATGTGTTGCATATAGACTTGTACACATGACATTGAGCACATCCATATAGATATTTTGCTTCTTACTCAGACGGGGTAGTCTGACCTCTTCTGAATTGATATTTTCAGGAAACAAATAAAGATGGGCAATTGCAGTCATCGTGCGGACGGGCCATGAGACCATATCTTCTTTGGATGTCCTCGGGAACTCTGACTTTAAGAAATTCATTAAATTTGTCATTAATGACTTATAAGATTTCAAGGCGAGAGTTTAATTTGCCTAATGTTATTCAGTCTGTGCTATCATCTGTAACCCGCACAAATTAATTGACTAAGGGATTAATAAAACAATTCAGCAGTGCTTTTAGAAAAAAAGTTATTTCAAAGTTTTTGAGTTAAATAATTGGGGAGTTACAACACATATATGCATGATTGAATTAATATAAAAAAAAATTGACTACATTAGAACACATATATGCAAGATAGAATCAGCATAAATTTTTTTTGACAACCTTAGAACACATATCTGCAAGATTAAATCACTATGAAATTTTTTTGACAGCATCAGAACACATATAGGCATGATTGAATCACTACAAAAAATTTTTGAGAGCCTTAGAACACATATATGCATGATTGAATCACAATAATTTTTTTTTTACTACCTTAGAACACATATCTACAAGATTGAATCACAATGAAATTTTTTTGACAGCCTTAGAACACATATCTGCATTATTCAATCACTATGAAATTTTTTTGACAGCCTTAGAACACATATATGCGTGATTAAATCATTACAAATATTTTTTGACAACAATAAAACAAATATACGCATGATTGAATCATTATAATTTTTTTTTACTCCAATAGAACAAATATATGCATGATTGAAGCACTATAAAAAAATTTTGACAACCTTAGAACACGTATCTTCATGATTGAATCACTACGAATAATTTTTGACAGCTTTAGAACATATATATGCATGACTGAATCACTACAAATTTTTTTTTACAGCATTAGAATACTTATACGCATGATTGAATCACTGTGAAATTTTTTTGACAGCCTTAGAACACATATATGCAAGATTGAATCACTATAAATATTTTTTGACATTAATAAAACAAATATATGAAGAATTGAATCACTATAAAATTTGACAACCTTAGAACATATATCCGTATGATTGAATCACTATGAAATTTTTTTGACAGCCATATAACACATATATGTATGATAGAATCACAATGAAACTTTTTTTACAGCCTTAGAACACACATATGCAAGATTGAATCACAACGATTTTTTTTTTATAGCCTTAGAACATATAGGCAAGATTGAATCACTATGAAATTTTTTTGACAACCTTAGAACAAATATATGCATGATTGAATCACTACAAAAAAATTTTGACAGCCTTAAAACACACATATATATGATTGAATCATTATGAAATTTTTGTGACAGCCTTAAAATACAAATATTCATGATTGAATCCCAACGAATCTTTTGTGACAGCCTTAGAACACATATATGCATGATTGAATCACCAAGAAATTTTTTTGACAGCCTTAGAACACACATGCATGATTGAATCACTATAATTTTTTTTGACAACCTTAGAACACATATATGCTTGATTGAGACCCTATCAATTTTTTTGACAGCCTTAGACGATATATATGCCTGATTGAATCGCTATAAAATTTACTTGACAGCCTTAGAACATGTATATGCATGATTGAATCACTATGAAAATTTTTTGATAGCCTTAGAACACATATATGCATGATTGAATCACTATCAAAGTTTTTTGACAGCCTTAAAACACAAATATGCATGACTGAATCACTATAAAAAAAAATTGACAGCCTTAGAACACATATATGCATAATTGAATCACTATGAAATTTTTTTGACAGCCTTAGAACACATACATGCCTGATTGAATCACTATAAAAAAAATTTGACAGCAATAGAACAAATATATGTTGGTTTGAAACACTATAAAAGCTTTTGGACAACCTTAGAACACATATCTGCATGATTGAATCACTATAAAAAATATGTGACAGCCTTATAACACATATATGCATGATTGAATCACTATGATTTTTTTTTAACAATCTTAGAACATATATATGCAAGATTGAATCACTATGAAATTTTTTTGATAGCCTTAGAATATATATGCAAGATTGAATCACTATAAAAAAAAATTGATAGCCTTAGAACACATATATGCATGACTGAATCATTATAAAAAAAATTTGACAGCCTTAGAGAAAATATATGCATGATGGAATCACTAAGAAATTTTTTTTGACAACCTTAGAACACACATATGCATGATTGAATCACTATGAAAATTTCTTGACAGCCTTAGAACACATATACGCGTGATGGAATCCCAACGAAATTTTTCTAACAGTCTTAGAACACATATACTCATGATTGAATCACTATAAAAAATTTTGACAGCCTTAGAACACATATACGCATGATTGAATCACAATGAATTTTTTTTTTTACAGCCTTTGAACACATATATGCATGATTGAGTTTTTTTTTACAGCCTTAGAACATATGTGCATCATTAAATCTCTATAAAATTTTTGACAGCCTTAGAACACATATAGGTGTGATTGAATCATTATGAATTTTTTTTTACAGCCTTAGAACACATATATGCACGATTGAATCACTATGAAATTTTTTTAACAGCTTTAGAACACACACATTTTCATGATTAAATCACTATAAAAAATTTTTGACAGCCCCAGGACACATATATGCATGTTTGAATCACTATTAGATTTTTTTGAGAGACTTAGAACACATATTTGCATGATTGAGTCACTATGAAAGTTTTTTGACAGTCTTAGTATGCATGATTAAATCAGAACAAATTTTTTAAACAGCCTTAGAACGCATATATGAATGATTGAATCACTATCAAACTTTTTGAACAGCCTTAAAACACATATATGCATGATTGAATCACTGTGAAATTTTTTTCACTACCGTAGAACACATTTACGCATGATTGAATCACTATAAAAAATATTTCATAGCCTTAGAACACACATATTCATGATTGATTTTTTTTTACAGCCTTAGAACATATATGCGTGATTGAATCACTATAAAAATTTTCTGACAGACGTAGAACACACATATGTATGATTGAATCACTATAATTTTTTTTGACAACCTTAGAACACATATATGCATGATTGACTTACTATGAAATTTTATTGACAGCCTTAGACACAAATACGCATGATTGAATCACTATGAAAATTTTTTGACAGCCTTGGAACACATGTATGCTTGATTGAATCACTATGAAAAGTTTTTGATAGCCTTAGAACACGTATACGCATGATTGAATCCCTATGAATTTTTTTTGACAGACCTAAAACACATATATGCATGACTGAATCACTATAAAAAAATTTTGACAACCTTAGAACACAGATGCATGATTGAATCACTATGAAAAAATTTTCACAGCCTTAGAACACATAAATGCATGATTGAATCACTATGAAATTTTTTTGACAGCCTTAAAGCACATATATGCATGATTGAATCACTATAAATTTTTTTTGACAGCAATAGAACAAATATATGCAGGATTGAATCACTATAAAAAAAATTGACAGCCTTATAACATATATATGCATGATTGAATCACTACAAAATTTTGTTGACAGCCTTAGAGAACATATATGCATGATTGAATCACTACAAAATTTTGTTGACAGCCTTAGAGAACATATATGCATGATTGAATCACTACAATTTTTTTTTATACGCATAAAACACACATATGCATGATTGAACCACTATGAGTTTTTTTTGACAGCCTTAGAACACATATACGTGAGATTGAATCCCAATGAAATTTTTTGACAGCCTTAAAACACGTATATGCATGATTGAATCACTATATTTTTTTTTTGACAGCCTCAGAACACATATACAGCTGATTGAATCACTATGAATTTATTTTTACAGCCTTAGAACACATATATGCATGATTGAAAGTTTTTTGACACTTTAGAACATACATGCGCGATTTAATCACTTTGAATTTTTTTTAAAGCAATAGAACATATATATGCATGACTGATTCACTATAATTTTTTTTTGACAACCTTGGAACACATATATGCATGATTTACTCACTTTGAAATTTTTTTGACAGACTTAGAACACATATTTGCATGACCAAATCACTATAAAAAAATGCTGACAGCCTGAGAACACATATATGCATGACTAAATCACAAGAAAAGTTTTTTGACAGCCATAGAACACATATATGCATGATTGAATTACTATGAAATTTTTTTGACAGCCTTAGAACACATATATGCATGATTGAATCACTAAAAAGTTTTTTGACAACAATAGAACAAATATATGCAGGATTGAATGACTATAAAAATTTTTTGACAAGCTTAGAATACATATCTGCATGATTAAATCACTATGAATTTTTTTTGACAGCCTTATAACACATATTTGCAAGATTGAATCACTATGAAAATTTTTTGATAGCCTTAGAACATATATGCAAGATTGAGTCAGTATAAAAAAAATTTAACAACTTTAGAACACATATATGCATGATTGAATCACTATATTCTTTTTTTACTGCCTTACAAAATATATATTTGTGATCAAATCACTACGAAATCTTTTGATAGCCTTAGAACACACATATGCATGATTGAATCACTATGAAATTCTTTTGAAAGCATTAGAACATATATATGCATGATTGAATCACTTTGAATTTTTTTTTACAGCCTTATAACACATATGTGCATGACTGAATCACTATGAAAATTTTTTTACAGCCTTAGAACACATATGTGCTTGATTGAATCACTATGAAAATTTTTTGACGTCCTTAGAACACATATACACATGATTGAATCACTATCAAATTTTTTTGGCAGCCTTAAAACACATATACACATGACTGAATCACTATGAATTTTTTTTTACAGCCTTAGTACACATATATTCATGATTGAATCACTATGAAATTTTTTTGACAGCCTTAGAACACCTATATGCATGATCAAATCAGTATCAAATTTTTTAGACAGCCCTAGAACACATATATGCATGATTGAAGCACTATTAAATTTTTTTGACAGCCTTAGAACACATAAATGCATGATTGAATCACTATGAAATTTTTTTGACAGCCTTAGAACACATATATGCATGATTAAATTATTATAAATTTTTTTTGACAGCCTTAGAACACATATATGCATGATTGAATCACTATCAACATTTTTTGACAGCCTTATAATACATATATGTATGATTGAATAACCATCAAATTTTTCTGACAGTCTTAGAACACATATATGCATGATTGAATCCCTACAAAATTGTTTTATGAAATTTTTTGGACTGCCTTAGAACACATATATGCATGATTGAATCACTACAAAATTTTTTTGACTGCAATAGAATAAATATATGCATGATTGAATAATTATAAATTTTTTTTTACAACCTTATAACCAATATCTGCATGATTGAATGACTATGAAATTTTTTTGACAGCCTAAGAACACATATTTGCACGATTTTTTTTATAGCCTTAGAACACATATATGCATGATTGAATCATTATAAATAACCTTTCACAGCCTTAGAACTCATATATGCATGATTGAACCACTATAAAAAAATTTTACAGCCTTATAACACATATATGCATGATTGAATCACTATGAAATTTTTTTACAGCCTTATAACACATATATGCATGATTGAATCACTATGAACATTTTTAGACAACCTTAGAACACATATATGCATGATTGAATCGCTGTGAAATTTTTTTGATAGCCTTAAAACACATATATGCATGATTGAATCACTATGAATTTTTTTTTGACAACCCTAAAAAAAATATATATGCATGATTTAAGCACTATGAAATTTTTTTCACAGCCTTAAAACACATATATGCATGATCGAATCACTATGAATTTTTTTTTACAGCATTAGAACACATATAGGCATGATCAAACCACTATCAAATTTTTTTGACAGCCTTAGAACACATATATGCATGATCAAATCACTATCAAAATTTTTTAATAGCCTTAGAACCCATATATGTATGATTAAATCACTATCAATTTTTTTTAACTACTTTAGAACACATATATGCATAATTGAATAACTATAAAAAATTTTTGACAACCTTAGAACACATATCTGCATGATTGAATCACTATGAATTTTTTTTTACAGCCTTAGAACGCACATTTGCCTAATTTTTTTTACAGCCTTAGAACACATATATTCATGATTGAATCACTATAAAAAAAATTGACAGCCTTAGAACACATATATTCCTTATTGAATCACTATAAAAAAAAATTTGATTGCCTTAGAACTCATATATGCAAGATTGAATCTCTATAAAAAAAATTTAACAGCCTTAGAACACATATATCCATGACTGAATCTCTATGAATTTTTTTTGACAGCCTTAGAACACATATATGCATGTCTGAATCACTATGAAATTTTTTAGACAGCCTTAGAACACATATATGCATGATTGAGTCACTATGAAATTATTTTGACAGCCTTATAACACATATATGCAAGATTTAATCACTATGAAATTTTTTTGACAGCCCTAGAACACATATATGCATGATTGAATCACTATCAAATTTTTTTGACAGCCTTAGAAGTCATATATGCATGATTGAATCACTACAAAATTTATTTGACAGCAATATATCAAAAATATGCATGATTGATTGACTATGAAAATTTTTGACAACCTTAGTGTGGTGCCCCAAACCCCGACCTTGGAAAAATCTTTGAATTTCTATAGAATTTTTTTTTTTGAAATCGTTTTACAATAAACAGCGGAAAGCAAGGAAAAGGGTAGCTAGGTAACAAGGCCGCAAGTCTGAGTGAACCACAGGTAAGTAAAGCATACATGTCTATTATACTAGAGAAGGGTACAAAACTCAAGTTTAAAGGGGTATACAACCCATAAGTTTTATAATTACAAAATGAGAAAGGTACTACAAGTCTTTCACTTTCAAAAATAGGGAGAATATCACCTTAAAAACCCAAAACCAAACAAGAGCAGGATCTGCAGCTAAGTGTGGGTCCTCAAGCCTCCACTGTGTGTCGTCGCATCACTGTTGTACCTAATCATCACCTGCATCCCCATAAAACAGGGTCAACACTTTTGCGAGGAGGTGAAGAATCAACAACATATCACATATCTCAAGGAAAAATAGGAAGCAAAAGTAGGAAGCAGGTGAACAACAGATATATGTGTCTGTGTCAAGTGCACGTGTAACAAGTGATAACAAAGTAAAGTAGTGAGCAGAACTAAGCAACTACTAAACGTGAGTAGCTAAGAAAAAGTAAGGGAACGTAACCGGTACTGAAGCAGTGAAACAAGTAAAGCAACTACTACAATACGTTAGTTGTGATTGGTTTGCCTTGAAGTTCTTCTTATTACTCCTTTGGGTACGCGAAGGAACCTCGCATTCTTTGAGTCATGCACCCGGTGTCTGTTATTCAAATTATAAAGTGGTAACCGGGGATGCTACGGACCGAGTAAACCTTATGCGAGAAGCATGCAGCTGAGAGAGATTCTCGCATAGGTGAGGATTGCAATCCATACTACTACAGTAGTGAGGTCCTAAAAAGGTGACCTCGACCTCCCTGACTCCGAGTGACTGGAGGCCAAAGGACGTTATAGCTCCTATCAAACTAATGTCGTAATAACGACAAGTCACTCAGGGTTGTACCATACACCCTCTCCAAGGTGAACCATCTGTGAATGGGGCGAAGCAGGTTTATCTTTCTTAGGTTCATGAATCAGTTATACCTCCTTCCGAGGTGTTTATGCCTCGTGGTCCCCATGGGGTACGCAATACGAGGACTTAGCCTACCCATCCACGTGCTCAGCCTCACGCGGCTATCAAGAGCACATCGCTTGCAAAAGTGATCAAAACACCATATTATTAATTTCATATCTAGGGTATAGAAACGCGTGAGTTCACTCATGAACAAGGGGCCCTCACCCAAAGACTCCAACAGAGTCCAAGCCACAACAGTGCTACTCATACCCTATGGTGTTCAAGTTTTTGTGTCTCAATCTTTTCATTACATGACCAAGGTGCACTTTGTGCCCTCATCAATGCCTCTAGCACGAGTCTCACAATGTACCAATCTAGGTACGCACTAAGTAGTGCAAGTGTCAAGATGTGCTACGTGCAGAGTGCGACTAAGTACTACATGATTTTAAGTTACTCGTACAACATAAGCAACAGAGGCATAATACAAGTGCGTAACTGAGAAACAATAATGCCATTACATTATAATGTGTGTGTGAGTGCACAATTCCATACTTTCAAGAGGTATGCACATACCATGAACATATTTGGGGGTTGATTAAGTTGGAATTGGTATTGCCAGTCTCTAAGTTCACACTTCAAGTAGTTAGAACTATGATGTCATAATTTTGGCAACTCTTATGCGGAAAGGCCACTCACATCGAAAAGATTCATGATCTCAGTCCATTCAAGTATTGAGATGGCAATCTGAGTGATTCCCATACGTATGTGAATCACATCATCATTACATGGTGTGTCGCCGCTCTTACAGGTGAACCAAAGTATTTAAGATCACAAAAGATATGCGTAAGCATTTCACCTTTCTAGGTTACGTAGTTTGACACACTTACGTGTCAAGAATAGAATCTAGGATATTTCCAACTTATGGGAATAACATTAGCATTTCCACGGTTTAGGGTGCTGCGTATGCGGAGACTGCTAATCATATGACGAAGAATTCTATGTTTCATTACTGGTAAAAAGGCTTTATATCCGTGTGGATGGCACGGAGCTCACCCGACTACTAATATTAAACTATTGAAACGGGAACCAAGGAAAGTACAAGGTTCACTACAGACTCATGATCAAATTTGGGGTCATCCGACTATACAACCACAAGGTATAACACCTACGTGGCACAAACTCACATTGGAGTCTAAGGGGTTACTGTTGAAACATTTGGACAAGGCACAAAAATGCTACGTGCCCGACTAGCTTCCACTAGACAGCGGACCCAAATCATCCAATATATATATATATATATATATATATATATATATATATATATATATATATATATATATATATATATATATATATATACATATAGTCAGTTACTCGTACCTCTTCCTATCAGGTTCATGGTGCCCTAATTAAAACGTGGCCCTAACATTTGCATAAGGGGCAAAAAAACTATGGAAAAAAAAAGGGGTTCGGGTCTGATCCTTTGGACCAGACCATGGCCAAGACACGGTCCCGAGTCTGAACCCCAAGGTTCGAACCAAGTGGTCACCGAAGGTGACAGCAGTCGAAAGGGGCGCCTAATCCACAAAGGACCCAGGTGCAGTTGGCACCCGGTAGCCTATTGCAGTGCCACTGCCACAGGTTGGGAGAGTGCGGGTCTGGTCCTCCGGACCAAACCACTAGGTCTGACAAGAGTTCTGGTCTGAACCCACAGTTCAGACCAGACGCCTATGATAGGATGGGTGAGTCCGAATCAGGCTACCAAGGTGACTGACACCCTATTACTAACACGTCGCCACGGTAAGAGGGGAAAAGGTTTGACATAGGTCTGGTCTGAACCCACGGTTCAGTCCAGTCCCAAGGCGGTACAACAGGGGTTCACTAACCTAGAGTGGCCAGCACTTGGGCGGCTACCTTGATGCCAAGGCTAGACCGGCCATGCTGGAACTCAGATCTGGTCCTCCGGACCGGACCAAGGGGTCCTAGCAAGGGTTCTGGTCTAAACCCACGATTCAGACTAGACTCCCTGGTCAGGTGCCCGACCCCCCAAAGAGTCTAGCCAACCCGGGTGCCTTTGGCCCCGGGTGACCTAGTGCTAAAAACGAATGGGCCAAGGGCCCCTTCCTCAGATGGGACCCAGGCCATGTCGTGGCCTTAGTCAAGGTCCCAAGGGAAGTCGTACCAGTCCCAGATCCATTGGGACATGTCTATACATAGCTCCCCAAAGCGACAGGCTAACCGAATGCTGGTCTCAACTAGCAACCAAACTCGCGCCAAGAGAGAGCGCCAAGGGTCTGGGTGCACCTGGACGATCCCCGCTCGGTCCAGGGTGTACCCAGCAATGCTCATCACGCACACGGGGAGACCTACCATATCCAGCAACAGAGAAAACAAAATCAGTGGCATAAAAACAAATGCAGAGGCAAGAATCTAAGGGGAAAAAATAATGGCAAATTCCAGTGAGAAAACAAAGTAAACCATGACCGACAAAATGCAATGCTTTCATCTTTCTTTCTTTTATCCTTTCTTTTTTTTTTCAAAACTGCAACGCATAGCCCAAGTACAACAAAAAAAAGATTTGTTGGAACCAACACGATAAAAACAAAAAAAAAACAATGAGATGCACAAAATGACGATCTACACATTGGGAGCACCCTCTTGGTTCCATGCATCGAAAATAGGGAAAATACTTGGCCAAACAGAAATGCAATTTAGAAGAAGAAGAACACCACTAAATCCATCGGTGAAACATGCATACACGGATGCCTTGACTTCACGGTTTCATGGTTCAATTACATGAAATTTTTGAAAAAATAAAACCAGATAAATGTATTGAATCTTCACCTTGGATGCTTGGAAGAGGAAGGATTCGGCTGCAAGGCTCTCTCCCAATGGTGGTTGAGCCACACCACACGGCTAAGGGAGGAGAAGAGTGAGGATGGGAGAGAGAGAGAAAGAAAGTCTAAAAAAAATTTGCACCTTTTGGGCTGTTCTTTTTTTCCAAAAGGGGTTTTAAGGAGGTAGGTGGGTGTACGAACGATGGAGATTTGCTTCACCAAGATGAAGGGCTAGGAGTGGGTCACGGTTTCCCACAGCCGCCCAGCTCCTCCATTCTGCTCTAAGGATTTGAAAAGGCCTTACTAAACTTTCAAGGATGCCATGAGGCTGCTGCCCCATGCATCCAATGAGGTATTACCCTCCTCATAATGGCTCCTATGAGGAAAACAAGAAAGGGATTTTGAAATCCCTTGGGGCGCCACCCTAACACTTGTCTTGGAGTGTGCCCAACCCCCATAATGAGATCTCATGCCTCATTATGAGGTCATGCTCATGGTGAGTTGGGTCAATCGTGGCCAACCCTAAGAAAAATTGGCTTACACAGTTTACCAGACTGCCATTACCCCAGCTGGTCAACTTGACCAGCTGGTTAACTTGACCAGCTGGTCTCATGGACAAATTTGTCTCAATGCAGTCCTAAGTGGTCGACCATGGGCTTGGTCGACCCTTAACCAACTATATAGAAAAAAAAGAAAGAACGTTTTATAATTCCTTTTATTAAGTAAGATTAAAATTAACTACGCCGTATACCTTATTTCAGTTTTAAATTTTCAATACCATTATCTATCCAACCCTATCCAAAAGGAAAATTTCTTCTTCTTACGGCGATCTCTCGTAAATCACATGCACTGATGGGGTTTTTCCATCGTTTAGGTCTCAAATTTGAGGACAACCCAAATATACGTATTATAAACTTGCCCTAAAATTTTCGGAGGTTAATTCATCACAGTTTTCTCTCAATTTCTATTTACATTAAACTTACGTGATTTCCAACTTCGTGTTCTTACAAAGGTACCAAATGAAAAGTTCGCGAATCAAACAAGAAATTTTCATTCATCACAACATTCTGCATAATGTTACCTCAAAATTATCGTGGACCTTACATCCTTCCCTCCTTGAAAATGATTTCGTTCATGAAATCACCCAAACTAGGTTACAAAAAGATCCGGATATTTCTCTCTCATGCTTGCTTCTGGTTCCCATGTGCATTCTTTGATGCCATGGTGTTGCCAACGTACTTTAGCTAACGGAATAGTCTTCGTACGCAACACTCGATCTCGTCGATCAACAATCTCAATAGGTTGTTCCATCAATGTCAGATCTTCCTGAACTTCCACGTCTTCATAACGAATGATGTGCGATGGATCTGGAATGTACTTCCTTAACATTGATACATGAAAAACATTGTGAATATGAGCATACTGTTGAGGTAGATCAACACGATATGCCACTTCACCGATCCTTGCTAAAATCTTGAATGGTCTTACATACCTAGGACTCAACTTCCCTTTCTTACCGAAACAGAACACACTCTTGGTCGGTGAAACTCTGACAAAAACCATATCACCAACTTTGAACGATAACTCACGTCGTCTCTTATCGGCATAACTTTTTTGTCTATCTTGTGCTGCTTTCAAATGTTCTCGGATTTTCTGCACTTGCTGAGTGTAGTGCTGAAGAACAATCGGTGATTCTCTGGATCTATCACTGATGTCGTCCCAATACGATGGTGATCGGCAAGGTCTCACGTACAACGCTTGGTACGGAGTCATCTCGATACTAGCGTGATAACTGTTATTATATGCAAATTCAACCAAACACAGGTGTGAATCCCATTCGCCTTTCTAATCGAGCATACAGACTCACAACATATCCTCTAGCATCTGAATAGTCCGTTCTGATTGACCATCAGTCTGAGGGTGAAAAGTTGTACTGAACTTCAACTTCATACCCAAAGCAGACTGCAACTGACCCCCATAGTCGTGATGTAAACTTGGGATCATGATCAGAAATAATCGATCTCGGCACACCATGCAATCATACCATCTCTCTGACATACAGGTCAGCTAAGCTCTCAAGAGGCTGACTGGTCCTGATAGGTAAAAAATGAACAGACTTGGTTAGTCTGTCCACAACTACTCAAATCGTGTCATGCTTGCGTCTTGTTCGCGGTAACTCTATGTAAACACCCCAAATTTTCACCCTCATCCAGTGTTTGTCCATTTCATATGTAATTGCATATCACTGCATACATTTTTTGCATATCATTTCATCGCATTGCATAGCATTGCATGTCATTGCATGTCATTATATCTCATCTTCGAGATCCAGCACTCATGTTTTTAAAATATTTAATCCAGATTTGAGTTTTAAAACTTTTTCTTTCGAAATCAATTTCAAAACCTGGGTTTTTATTTAATATTCTGTCATTTGCAAACCTCAGGACTTTATATTTCGAAATATTTTCTTAGAAAACGATCTGGATTCATTTCAAACTCAATTTCAATTGATTTTAATTCTCAGATGAGGCCCATTTAGGTGGTGTCGCTTCTGGATTCCTTCACTTATCAAAAATCTCAAAAGTCTTAGAGTCCTAGTTGGATCAGGACTCTTTTTCTGGAGTCTTAGTCGGATCAAAACTCTACTTTTCACTACCTTTTTACCTGTTTTTGCAAAAAACCTTTCAAAACCTTCTATTTTGGCTAAAGTTTCAGAGTCCTAGTTGGATCAGGACTCTTCTTCAAGAGTCCAGTCGGATCAGGACTCTTCTTCAGAGTTTCAATTGGATTGGGACTCTAATCTTTTACAGCTATTTTTATCCATTCTCAATCAAATCTTTCAAAATATTTCAAAATGAGTCAGAAACTTAGAGTTTCAGTTAAAACAGGACTCTGATCCTGATTTCAATTTTGAGAGAATCTTTCAGAAATCTTTTAATCTACCAAAACTATTACACTTTTATCAAAGAATTTCAAAATTCTGAGATTTTATCTCAGAGTCCTGATCAAATCAGGACTCTACCCCAGAGTCCTGATCGAAGTAGGACTCTATCCAAAATTGATGTTCTTGCTTCATTTTCACTGGTTTTCAAAAGCTTTGCCCAAATTTCATCATATTCCTACCAGAAAAACCAAAATTCTTAGAGTTCTGATCGAATCAGGACTTTTCTTAGAGTCCTAATCAGATCAGAACTCTAAACCAAAACTTCAATTTTATCCTGTTTTTATCTGTTTTTCAAAATTCTCTCATTTGTTTTCTCAGAAAATCCAAAAATCTGAGAGTCCTAGTTCAATTAGAACTTTGTCCTCAGAGTCTCAGTTGAATCAGAACTCTGTTTTATTTCAACACTTGTTATTGTTTTCACTGCTTTCACAAGATCTTTCGTCTGCTTTTCAGAAAATACCAAAAAAAATCTAGAGTTTCAGTCTGATCAGGACTCTGTCCCAGAGTCCTAATCCAGTTAGAAGTTTGTTCTAGAGTCTGTTTTTACTTCTATTTTCATTTATTTTCATTTGTTTTTCAAAAATTATGTCATTTTGTAGAGTCCAGATAACTCAGGACTCTATTTCAGAGTTCTGATTGAGTTAGGAGTCTAACCCTGACTGTATTTTCTGACTTGTTTTACCATTTTTGATGAAATCTTTTCCAAAACTCCTTCATTTGGATTTTAAAATCCAAAATCTCAGAGTTCTAAGAGTTCAGGACTCTAACCCAGAGTTCCAATTTGCTTGAGACTGTTTTCAAAAATCTTGAATTTCAATTATTGATTTTAACCCCTTTTCAAAGGTATTTTCAGTGTTTATTTCAAAATTTGCAAAACTCGATGTGGGCCCACTCAGTTGGTACCATATCCAAAGGAGTCCTGACCCAGTTAGGACCCTATGCCATTTCAAAAAATTTAATTTCAAAGTTTACTTTTGAAAATCTTTTGAAAACTTTCTCAATTTCAAGTTTTAAAATCGCTTTTTGAAAAACTCAAGTAGGGCCCACTCGGGGTGGCGCCATATTCGAGTAAGTTAGGGCTAGACTAGGGTTAGTCAGTGTCTTGGTTAGTGTTAGAGGTTTAGAAGAGTCAAAATCAATTTTAAAAATCTATTTTATTTAAGTTTTAAACCATTGGTTTTTAAAGCTTTTAAATTCAGGTTTTAAAAACCAAATGTGGGTCCATACTAGGTGGTGTCACATTTGGACTTTTTAGGGTTTAATTAGGTATTAATTAGAGTTTAATTAAAGTTCATTTAGGGTTAGAAAACCACAAAAAATCGTTGCCCTTAGTGGATTTATTAGAAAGAGTCCTGAAAAAATGAAAAACCTCTTAATTAACCCTAATTAAGTGACTTTTTGAAAATCTATAAATAGGGGACCTAAAGGGGGTCAAAAAGGGCTCTTTTTCTCTCAAATTTTTGTGGTCTCTCTCTCCTCTCCAGCACCTTCATCTTCCTCCATTGCAGCTGCAGCCCCAAGGTGAGTTATTTAATATTATTTTATTATTTTTTATTACTTTTTTTATGATTTTTCAATAGATTTCACCATGGAAACTCTTGTGTTCATGGATTTAACCATGGATTTCATCCAAGAACCCCAAAATCAATTCAAGAAGATGATCTAAATCTGTTTTTTGTGTTTTACAGGGATTCTAATCCATTAGAATCATTTATTGCATTATTTTTTATATTATTAACCAATAAAACATGTGATTTACCCTTTTAATGGGTTAAATCCATGCTTTTAAAGGTAACATCAAATTCCAGCCATTGATTCCCTGTATTTTATTTATTTATTTGTTTATTCATGTTTATTACACGTTTCTTAGCATAGAAATAATTTTTATTTACTGTTTTATGGTTTATCTTATTGTTTTTCATTAGTTAATGCATGGTTTCTTAAGTTTCTTAGATTTCTGTGTGTTTTAGGTTTAGAACAGTAAAGATAATGTTATTTCGGATTGAAATACTTGTTGTTTATTTCTGATTTTTTTATATGTGATGCATGCATATGTGATTAAACTACTGTAAAAAAATCAGAGATTTTGGACTTCGGGAATCTTGTCAGAAAAATCAGACATCAAATCGGGTTTTTAAAACTTTAAAATTGTTGTTAAAATCAAGAGGGTAACTTGCTGTGATGATATTTTTCTCATCTTAAATCCGATTCTAGATCTATAAAGTTCCATGGATTCATATTGATTAGATCTAGCTACTGTGAAATTTTCAGAATTTGTTATTACTGTTTAGTATTTTTCCTCTGTCAGAGACTCTGATTTTCAATTTAAAACTCGTTAGGGTTTTCCAAAACCCTAATCAGACTTGTGTTGTTTATAAATCTCAAACTACACATCCGATTCAGGATCTGTAAAAAGTGAGTATTATTATTTTTCTGTCAAATGTTCACTGTTAAAATCTCATATATTTTTAATGAGCACTGCTATTTATCCCAGAATTTTTAATTGAAAGTATCAGTTAAGACCAAAGTTTAAATCAATATATTCAAGTCCGAATTGTCGGATAGGAATCTCCCTGGTTTTAAAAGATTTTTCAGATCTGTAAACAGGAAAAGTTCTGTTTTCTTGTCTATTTGTTTTCTGTAAAATTTCATAAATTTTCATGGAGGTTTGACCCATGGTTCGGGTCTTGGACTGAAACTGGTTGGTGAGCTAGGTCAAAAATAGCATATTTTTAGGGTTTAATGCAATTTTCGGATTAAATTACTGCCAAAAAATTATTTTTATAATTTCAATCCACTATTAGGGTTATAATAAGTGCAGGTACCAAATTTGATGAATTTTGGAATCTGATTGATGGGTAAATTAAGCAAATTGCAAAACAGGGTACCCG
Source organism: Nuphar pumila (assembly GCF_984573655.1). NCBI lineage: Eukaryota > Viridiplantae > Streptophyta > Magnoliopsida > Nymphaeales > Nymphaeaceae > Nuphar > Nuphar pumila. The sequence goes on from NC_143253.1 coordinate 80,509,288, forward strand.
AAGAATTCCAAAACATTGCAAAAATCACAAAATTTGTGATATTCTTGGATTTTTGTGCATAGGCATATATTTTTAGGGTTTAATCATATTCATAATCATATTAAGATGCTTTAGGTTTAATTTGATTCTCATTTGATTTCAGTTAGTGCATAAAACCTAAGTTTTTACCAAAATATTTTCTAAAAACCCTGATTTCAAGGCCATAGTCTTGCTATCAGGGGCAATTTGGTCATTTGACCTCAATTTCGAAATTCCTAACCCTAATTTTCATATTTTTAATCATGTCATAGCATATTTAGTTTGATTTATTTTTATTTGTATTTCAAAACTTGCATTTACCAAATATCTTTCTGAAAACCCTAATTTCAAGGCCATAGTCTTGTTATTAGGGATATTTTGCTCATTTTGACCCCAATTTCGAAATTTCATATCTTATCTTCCTTATTTATTCAATTTTATTTCATATTTTATCATTTTGATTTAAGGAAATCATGGCAAAAAGGCTTATATCTAGCAGAATCCAGCAATTTCCTGATATTGCTGGATAAATCTAGAAAAGCCAACATATATTCACTAACCAAGCTTTCTAGTTTTGCAGGTACATTGAAGACTTTATTTTTCATGTATTTAATTTTCAATAGTGATGTAAACTAAATTAAACTTTAGAATAAGAATTTACATTTCCTGCTTTGCTTAGGCAGCATTGCATATAGTTTATTTTTTTTAAATAATGTTAATGTGTGATGGATGATGATTCATGCATATTCAAACTCACTATGGTCTACACGAATGGCACATGCACTAGCTTTTATGAAGTTTATAAACTTGGTGGAATTCGTATTTATGGCCATAGTCAGAATATGAATGATACCTAGATTTATGATCTTCACATTAGCCACATTCAGCCTACACTCTTAGGCTAACTTCAAAATGCACTGCATTTCTCAAAAATACAAAAAGTATTTCTCAATTCCTCAAATTCATATTCATTCATTTCATGCATTTGCCAATTCCAATTCAAATTTCAATTCAGAGAAATCATTTTCTCAAAATTCTTTAAATCTTATTCAAAAATCGATTTTCTCAAAATATGGATTTGCCAATGATATTTCAAGTATTTCTCAAGTTCCAAATTTGATTTTTCAAGTTATATATTCAATTTCAAAGTTTGAATTCAAAGAAATCAAGTTTTTCAAAGTTATTTCACATTTCTCAAAATCGATTTTCATCAAACCTCTAGATTCTTCAGAAATCGATTTTCACTTTCTCAAATACAGTATCTCAACCTTGATTCATGATTTTCAAAGAGTTTATTTTTCCAATTATTTTCAATATTCAAAGCAAACATCATGTTTTCAAATGTGCATTTTTAGAAATTCATAGCACATGCCTGATTCTATGTGCATTTAGAAATTAGAATATGATTTAGACAAGTTGAATAGAGCAGAGCAGTAGATTGATCCTTGGTTCAATTACCCCTGGTAAAGGCGCCAGGAACGGTTGAATCTCGTACCGACAGGCGAGTCTCATTCTTCGGAATAATCCTGCATTTTAAAACGGAGGCGAGTTATTTTCAAAAACTATTTCAAAGGTCAGTTTGACTCGCAAAAGTTAAAAATTTTGCGATGAAAACAGGTTTGGCGACCGTGATGGGACCTGTCTTTGCCTGATCAATCTAATGCTCTACTTAGTTCAAATTGTCAAAATCGATTTCCATGGAATGTCAGCTTTGCTTTATGATATCATGTGAACCTAGGAGCCTAGACTTGAACCCAGCTGACATGGAATGCATATAGACTAGGTATGGTTTGGTAGGACCATATTGAGGAGAATTATTCATGCTCACATAGACTTAGGCCTAATACAACACTCCTTAATTTAGAAATTGTATGAAAACAATGTTTGCTTCTTCAATTTTTTTCAAAAATCTATCTCTTTAGGACTTAGAGCCTTCTATTTGCTTGCATGTGCTCATGTTTTCAAAAAAACCACCCCCACCTATATTGTTTCGGTCTTCACGTTGCTGGGCTCTCTTCCAGAACCATAGTTCAGGACAGAGCCTCACAACTGGGCCACTTATTTGGGTGAAAACCCCCCTGCCACGTACCAAGGGCCATAGTCCAACGTATATCGGCAGGTGCTCAAGGATGTTGGAAAACTTGAACCTAGAACCGGAGAAATTGATTTTATGCCACGTACATCGAGCCTTGGCTTGAGTATATAGGCATAACTGGATTGTATACAGTTGATCTGAACCTTAGAGTTAGGATTAAGGTCCTACAGCTATTTCAAAATTTATGCATCTAGAGTCAGCTTTTAGGGAATGTTGTATGTGCATGCTTGTTTATGCAGGATGTGATTGAATATGTTATAGTCATTTCCTTTGTATTTTCCATATTTTCCCAATTTTCTAAAAATACTAGATGATTTTTCAAAATTCCTCAATCCATGTCCATGTACTGTCCATGTTTTAAATCCTGGACGATTTTCAAAACACTTCATTTTATGAAGTACTTCCTTATATTTCATTAAACCCTAGATGATTTTCATAAAATTCCTCCATTTTCCTCAAAACTCCAGGTGATTTCCCATCTTTCCTGTCTTCTGGATCTCGAATTTCCTACTTTATTTTTATCCTGCTTGCATTTCCCTCAAATTTCCTGTATCTTCCCAAGTCTTATTCCAATTTTCCATGTTTTCCAAGTCTGATGGCATCCAGTCAGCTTGATTCAGTCTTCCCTAAGGGTCACATCTCCTACGAGGTGCGACAAAGTCTTCCCGAGCATCGAGTCCTCAGCACCGGATCCTTCTTTCCCCGGTGGTACTATTTATGGTTCAAGAATTTCTCTCGTATGTTTCCGGACCACTTGGACGATTGTGGGTTAGAACTGGCGTCCGCAGTGGGAAAGCAGACAGTCAACGACAATTTGATCCATGCACTAGCAGAGCGGTGGAATCCGAGCACTTCTACCTTCTGGTTCCCATGGGGCGAGATGACGGTGCTGATAGATGAATTTTCAGAGATTATGGGATTGCCTGAGCCAGCCGGTCAGCCTGGAGATCCATTGGAGAAACAGTTTCTGATTAATGTTAAGGGTCTGGACCCTAAGGATGCTTTAGCTTGCATGACAGGACACAAGTCTTGGACATTGATAGAGGAGGATGGAAACGAATATGTGGACCTGCTCGAAATCTATAGACAGTATGGGGCATTTATGGAAGTCAGCTCGTTGTCTCGAATAGCTCGAGAAAGAATTCAGCATGCGATGGTTTTGTGCACGGTGGGATTAGCTTTCTTTCCCGATGGACGGAATTATATGGATATCAGAATAGTTCAGCTTCTGCGAAGATGGGGAAGTCGACAGACCAGCCGTCTCTCGATAGCCATGGCCGCACTCGCCTTTCTATACCGAGGGTTGACCCGTTTCATACTCGGAGAGTCGATCCTAGTCGAAGGATGCACCTATGCCTTGCAGTCTTGGTTCCTCCGGCATGTACCAGCCCGAACCAGTTCCTTCAGATACAATGGTAAAAAGCTTCTGCCAGTTGCGCGATACCGATTCTTGATCGATAATCTTCATGAGGAAGAGGTCGTATGGGACTACTTTGATCGTCAGGAATCACCTCCTAGATACACTTATGCATACGGCAAGCGGTTCAGGCTACTTGGTCCATTCTTCTGCGCATACTACTATCCAGAGCGGTGTGTCAGGCAGTTCTCTCAGAGACAAAAACGTGTAGAGATTCGTCCACTATCGGGGGTCTTGCCAGAGTTCGATCTCACATCAGATAAGTGGTCTGGAGCATATCATTCTGTCAGACATGGCTGGGATTCTTTTGTCACTCTCACTATTTTTCCTGGTCCCCGAGTGTCCTCTAATTATCAGGAGTGGTGGAAAATTGCCCGTCCCCCTCCCCTTTGTCGAGTCTATTATTAATAAAATCATGTTTTCAATAAAATTCCTTTATTCTATATTTCACCTTGGTTTAACGACCTTGCCTAGGTAACAAGGCATATTTCCAGTTGTTTATTTTGCAAAGAATAGCAACGCAATTGTCGTAACTCCAGCGACGACTCAATCCCTAGTAATGGGATATTATTTCAATTGTCTACCAAAATTCACAACAAATATTTTCCTCCAACCAAATTTCCTTCAAAAGCCTAATCATCAGTTCTACCTTGTAGAGAGCATCAGCAACATTCAGGAGAACATTTGTGATACTAGATGGTTTATACAAGATCCGGAAAGAAAACCTCATCAATCGAAGGTGTGGCATACTCGATCGCTTCAGAAGAGGAAATGGACTCACCTTGATCAGCTAGAAGTCAGGGTCAACAAACAAAGGATGATGTTGATCCCCAGATATATGCTATGTTCAAAGAGATGATGACCAAAATGTCGACAGAACAAGCTAAAGCTAGTACAGAAAAGATCCAGGTCAAGCAGAGGGCAAAAGGCCGGTCAGCCAAGAAAGTTTTAAAACTATCCAAGAAACATATCCAACACGAGGATACATCTGATGAATCAGAATCAGTAGTTGGCACTGATGAAGAGTATGAAGTCTGGCAAGCACTTCAAAGATCCTCTCATAGACAAGGGACAGCCTATAAATTGAAAGATCAAGCAATGGATGATCCAGTCCAAATACAGCTGAAGGAAATGGCCAAGATGATTAAAGATTTGCAAGCTCATGACAAGGGAAAGAAGGTCTTCAGGAACAAAAATTTCCATGATGGCATCACCTCCGTCGGGAATAATCAAGATTCAGAAAAGAAGACAAAACACATCTTCTTCATTGATGCCAATCGCAGTGATGGCAAAAATAACAAAGGCAATCATACAAGTCAGAAAGAGAAATCTTTAAAGCAGAGTGAAAAATTGAGTCAACAGAAAGAGAAGAAAAAGCATGACGGTTGGGGTTACGATCGCGAATTCACTCCTCTAGATCAGCCCCTCGAAGAGGTCCTTGAATACATGCTGAGCAAAGGAATGGTTAAGCTTCCAAGAATTGCTAATCCTCTGGTCGCCCTAGGAAAATGGAAAGACCGCTTCTGCGAATTCCACCAAACAACGGGGCACAATATTGAACATTGTTTCGTCTTTAAAAATATCGTTCAAGATTATATCGACAAGAATTTCTTTGTTAAGGGTGAGAAAGAATATCAGTCGACTGTCTTTGCCAAGTCCCAGCAGAAATCAAGCACTCGGCAAGAGGTACAACATGATGATCGAAATCAGGACCGCAAGATGGCCCCTTTGGATCAAATATTTGAAAGTTTTTTGGAATACATGCTCGCGAAAGATTCAGTAAGATCTCCGAAGGCTCACTTCACTCCTTCTGCCAATGATAGCAAAAGCAATAAGAAGAATCATGATCACTATTCAGAGGGATCCAAGGGTCAAAAAGGAAAGTTCTCCAACAATGATAAGCCTCTTCAATCTAGTCCTCAGCATAAAGAAAAAGATCAAGAAAAGCCAAAGCACAAGGATTGGAGTACGGATCGAAAGTTCACCCCTCTGGACCAGACACTAGAGAGTGTTCTGGAATACATGCTCGCGAAAGATATGATCCGTTTACCTAAAGCAGCTAATCCCGCAACAATCATGGGCAGATTCAAAGAAAAATTTTGCAAATTTCATCGGGCAGTGGGACATGACACTGAGAATTATTTCATCCTGAAGAATATCATTCAAGATTGCATCGACAAGATTATCCTTATTGAAGATGGGAAAAATACCAGTCGACCATCCTGAGCAAGTTTCTAAAAATTGACAATGTCAAGACTATGTCACTTTCATCGTTTTATCATTTTAAAAGGGACAATGCAGTCCCAGTTCTTCTCTCAATTTGTCATTTTCCTTCAATGCATCAATAAAGTGGATTTTTTTTCCCGCAAGCACCGGTGCCACCTTTTATTCTCCTTCTCTATAAAATATTCTTTTATGAGGAATGACCTCTTCAGAGTCTCTTCTGAATCAATCAAAAGCCAGTTGTCGTGACACCTACAGAAAGCGTTCTTCGAACATCAATCATTTATCCTTTTGTTCAAAATCTTCTTCCCCCATTACACTGGGGCATTATTTTGAAAATTGGCTTCAAAACTCTCTGTATGCAGGCAGGATCAAATAAATCTCTCATTTTGCATGCATGCGCATCCATTTACATCATTTTGCATTCATTTGCATTTGCATGCATTCATTCGCATTCATCTGCATTCGTCCGCATCAATTTGCATTGAACCACCCATCCAGGATAAGGGATAAATCCTGAGACTCCGGCAAGTCGTCCAAGTCATCGTCAATTGATGACCCTTCAAAACCCAGTGCTCGTACTGGTAATCTTTTAAAACCCAGTGCTCGTACTGGTAACCTTTTAAGACCTAGTGCTCGTACTGCTAACCTTTTAAAAACCCAGTGCTCGTACTGGTAATCTTTTAAAACCCAGTGCTCATACTGGTAATCTTTTAAAACCCAGTGCTCGTACTGGTAATCTTTTAAAACTCAGTGCTCGTACTGGTAATCTTTTAAAACCCAATGCTTGTACTGGTAATCTTTTAAAACCCAGTGCTCGTATTGGTAATCTTTTAAAACCCAGTACTTGTACTGGTAATCTTTTAAAAACCTAGTGCTCGTACTGGTAACCTTTTAAAACCCAGTGTTTGTACTAGTAATCTTCCAAAATCCAGTGCTCGTACTGGTACTCTTCCAAAATCTGATGCTCGTACTAGTTGAACTAGTCCCAAATGTCATCTTTATACTTATCAACTTTTCTTTCCTTTAAATGTCTTGAATTGGTCTAGAAGAGTCGAGTTCCGATTTGAATCTTCTTCCAAATCCAATTCAGAATTGGTCTAGAAAATCCAAGTTCCGACTTGAATTTTCTTACAAATCCAATTCGTATAATCTTCTTTCCTCTAGATTCTAGAATTGGTCTAGAAGAGTCGAGTTCCGATTCGAATCTTCTTCCAAATCCAATTCAGAAATGGTCTAGAAAATCCAAGTTCCGACTTGAATTTTCTTACAAATCCAATTCGTATAATTTTCTTTCCTCTAGATTCTAGAATTGGTCTAGAAGAGTCGAGTTCCGATTCGAATCTTCTTCCAAATCCAATTCAAAATTGGTCTAGAAAATCCAAGTTCCGACTTGAATTTTCTTATAAATCCAATTCGTATAATTGTCTTTCCTCTATATTCTAGAATTGGTCTAGAAGAGTCGAGTTCCGATTCGAATCTTCTTCCAAATCCAATTCAGAATTGGTCTAGAAAATCCAAGTTCCGACTTGAATTTTCTTACAAATCCAATTCGTATAATTTTCTTTCCTCTAGATTCTAGAATTGGTCTAGAAGAGTCGAGTTCCGATTCGAATCTTCTTCCAAATCCAATTCAGAATTGGTCTAGAAAATCCAAGTTCCGACTTGAATTTTCTTACAAATCCAATTCGTATAATTTTCTTTCCTCTAGATTCTAGAATTGGTCTAGAAGAGTCGAGTTCCGATTTGAATCTTCTTCCAAATCCAATTCAGAATTGGTCTAGAAAATCCAAGTTCCGACTTGAATTTTCTTACAAATCCAATTCGTATAATTTTCTTTCCTCTAGATTCTAGATCTGGTCTAGAAGAGTCGAGTTCCGATTTGAATCTTCTTCCAAATCCAATTCAGAATTGGTCTAGAAAATCAGAGTTCCGACTCAAATTTTCTTTCAAATCCAATTCGCTTAGCTTTTCTTTACAAGTTTGAACTTCTACTCAAACTAAACTGCGAGTTGGTCTAGAAGATCCGAGTTCCGACTCGAATTGTCTTTCAAAATCCAATTCATCTAGTTTTCCTTGAGGAATTGAATTCTGATTCGAATCTTCCCTCAAAAACCCAATTTAGCACCTGGTCCATTCAAAGCTCACAAGTTGGAATCATTCCTTCTTGGGCTATGATCCTTAGGTTGAATTCCTATGGAATTGATAGTTCGTAGGTCGAACCCCTACGGGACCAATGCCGTTCTCAATTGAACCAATGTCGTTCTTAGGCTGAATCCCTATAGAACCCATGTCATTCTCGGTAAACCAATTCACAATTTCGACCTTCGGGTCAATCAATTTCCAATTTTCAATTATCAATTTCCAAATTTCCAATGTCCAATTTCAAATATCAAATTTCAAAATTCCAATTTCCAAAATTTGACCCTTTTGAGTCACCCAATACCCAATTTCAATTATTTTCTCTTGCGAGAGACCCTTTTTATAGGGAGAGTTCGAGGGAGCTCGCTCTTTTCGCATGCTATTCAATTCGTTCACTTAGCCCCTTTTCAGGGAGAGTTTGAAGGGACTCGTGTCTTTGTGAACCGTTTGCAAAACAAAATTCCAAATTTCACACAAGGAACCCTTTTTATAGGGAGAGACTCGACTAAGACTTGCTTTCCTTGTGGCCCCATGATTTCAGACTAGGCCATTTCATCATGAAGGACCCTCTTTTCAGGGAGAGTGTGATGAACTCGTTCCTTCATGACCAATTTACCAACCTCACCAATTCCGGGCTCCTTTCCATAAGAGAAGCCTAATGTTAGGAAGTTTTGACGAAAGCTTAATTTCTCTTCGAAAGTTCGTTTTGCAAACACCTCCTCTTCAGGAAAGAGAGGAGTAATTCCCAATTCTAATTTCTGAATCTTCTCCTTTGGGGAAAGGAGAAGAGAATTGTTGTCATGGATGTGTTGCGTTGTGCTTCAAATGCTCGCTTTCACAAAAAGATTTCAAGAAAGTTTTGCCAATTTGTCGTCGAATATTTGTTGATTTCAAAAATCTTTATTGCACAAAATTATTACTTCAGAATACCCCCAGTATTACTTCGAAAAGGACAATGCTTTCGCGAAAAAGGATTCAAAGTTCAAAATCTTTCTATTGGCCAACCAAAAGGATGAAGAATAAATCCGCAATATGGCCAGCAAAGAGAATTCAATGTTGTTGCAAAGCCATGAGTGATTGATATTGATCGCAGTCAATGGCATATTTTTAAAGACCATTCTTGAAAAATAAAGCAGTCGAAATATCCTTGGTGATACAGAAAAATCTACTCAATTTTCATATCTCCTCAATCACCTAAGCTGCAATTAAATATCTGCAAAAGGGATCTCTCAACTGTCGTCAAGATGAAGGCGAATTAGATGAGTCGACCCCCGGGGCCAAAGAAGATTTGGATCATCTCCAAGATGACGGAGTTTGTGACGGATCCTTCCAGAAAAAGTTTAGATCACCGTCGAGATGAAGGCGAGTGTGATGAGCCTACCGACAAACCCTAAAAGATATTTAATTCCAGCTATCATCAAGAGATTTCCTACCAAAGAGCCAATAATCATCATGATAACCCCTGAGAGAAAAGAAGGATCGGAACATCTCTGAGATGAAGGAGTTTGTGACGTACCCTTCCAAAAAAAAAAGAGAGAGACAAGTCAGGACATCTCCAAAATGAAGGATGATGTAATTCCCGAAAAATCCAAGAGAGCTCCAATGTGCTAAAAAGAGAGTGCAAAAAGATCATCATGAGAAAAGAATCCCAGGATATCAGACTTCCAAATCTATCAAGAATCTTCTTTAATTTTGTGAAATTCTTTTATCAATATTCTTTCACCAATAGCTCTCGCAATATCAAGAATACTTTCTTTTCCATCCATATCAAGGGAATTGATAGCTTCCTTGAAAGAAAGTCAATCACAAGCAATTTGAATTCGAATCTTGATTCTACGGAGTTAAGCTCAGTCGAAGGTAATACTTCAGGTAGAAAAGAGGGAATACTTTCAAAACAATGTGCATCACTTTCATTTATTTTGAATCAACAATAATTTTCAACATTTTAACAATATTTTCTAGCTATCCTGGCGTGAGGCGAGAGCTTGAGGTTCATCTTTGGCGCATCCTGACATCAGTTGTTATCCCTTTTAGGACTTGATAACGGGAGTTTTCAAGATTCCTTCCCTTCTTCGGTATAATCTGAGCATCTAGGTTCTCAGATTCGCACACTTCCCTGTGTCCCCACTGTCCCACCATAGACAGTCCAATTTCGGCTTGAGGTTAAGCCACCAATTTCAGCAAAAGGCAATTTCAAAAGTTAATTAGTCTCAGCAATGAGGCACCCAAAATCAATCACTTTTCAAACTTTAGGGACCCCAATTTCCTTTCTTTTGCAAAACCCTTATCGAATTCATTGTGCGAAAATCCGAAGGTTCCATCACGGTCTCTTCTTTCGAGGATTCCGTCCATTTTCTGCCCAATCAGGTTAAGGGTATAAACCTGGGCCTCCTTTGATGAGGTATTCCATTTTTTGCCCGATCAGGTTAAGGGTACAAACCTGGGCCTCCTTTGATGAGGTATTCCATTTTCTGCCCGATCAGGTTAAGGGTATAAACCTGAGCCTCCTTTGATGAGGTATTCCATTTTCTGCCCAATCAGGTTAAGGGTATAAACCTGAGCCTCCTTTGATGAGGTATTCCATTTTCTACTCGATCAGGATAAGGGTATAAACCTGAGCCTCCTTTGATGAGGTATTCCATTTTCTGCCCAATCAGGTTAAGGGTATAAACCTGGGCCTCCTTTAATGAGGTATTCCATTTTCTGCTCAATCAGGTTAAGGTTATAAACCTGGGCCTCCTTTGATGAGGTATTCCATTTTCTGCCCAATCAGGTTAAGGGTATAAACCTGGGCCTCCTTTGATGAGGTATTCCATTTTCTGCCCAATCAGGTTAAGGGTATAAACCTGGGCCTCCTTTGATGAGGTATTCCATTTTCTGCCCAATCAGGTTAAGGGTATAAACCTGGGCCTCCTTTGATGAGGTATTCCATTTTCCACCCAATCAGGTCAAGGGTACAAACCTGAGCCTCACGTGATGAGGTATTTCATTTCCCAATCAGGTTAAGGGTTAAGCCTGAGCTTCGTTCCATACGAGATATTTCCCGTCCCATCTAGGTTAAAGGCAAAACCTGCATCTCACTTCTTTTTGAAGTAAAATTTTCTCCTTATTCTCCATTTCATATCTAATATCATCACTTGAACTAATTCTTTCATAACCAGTTAGATTCATCTAACTGGGGCATTTTTATAATCCAAATTTGGTGTGTTTTTCTTTGCCACTAAGCTCGGCTTACAACCGGGTTAGTAGCAAAGAGGGGCATCTGTAAACACCCCAAATTTTCACCCTCATCCAGTGTTTGTCCATTTCATATGTAATTGCATATCACTGCATACATTTTTTGCATATCATTTCATCGCATTGCATAGCATTGCATGTCATTGCATGTCATTACATCTCATCTTCGAGATCCAGCACTCATGTTTTTAAAATATTTAATCCAGATTTGAGTTTTAAAACTTTTTCTTTCGAAATCAATTTCAAAACCTGGGTTTTTATTTAATATTCTGTCATTTGCAAACCTCAAGACTTTCTATTTCGAAATATTTCCTTAGAAAACGATCTGGATTCATTTCAAACTCAATTTCAATTGATTTTAATTCTCAGATGAGGCTCATTTAGGTGGTGTCGCTTCTGGATTCCTTCACTTATCAAAAATCTCAAAAATCTTAAAGTCCTAGTTGGATCAGGACTCTTTTTCTAGAGTCTTAGTCGGATCAAAACTCTACTTTTCACTACCTTTTTACCTGTTTTTGGAGAAAACCTTTCAAAACCTTCTATTTTGGCTAAAGTTTTAGAGTCCTAGTTGGATCAGGACTCTTCTTCAAGAGTCCAGTCGGATCAGGACTCTTCTTCAGAGTTTCAATTGGATTGGGACTCTAATCTTTTACAACTATTTTTATCCATTCTCAATCAAATCTTTCAAAATATTTCAAAATGAGTCAGAAACTTAGAGTTTCAGTTAAAACAGGACTCTGTTCAGAGAGTCCTAGTTGGATCAGGACTCTGATCCTGATTTCAATTTTGAGAGAATCTTTCAGAAATCTTTTAATCTACCAAAACTATTACACTTTTATCAAAGAATTTCAAAATTATGAGATTTTATCTCAGAGTCCTGATCAAATCAGGACTCTATCCCAGAGTCCTGATCGAAGTAGGACTCTATCCAAAATTGATGTTCTTGCTTCATTTTCACTGGTTTTCAAAAGCTTTGCCCAAATTTCATCATTTGTCTACCAGAAAAACCAAAATTCTTAGAGTTCTGATCGAATCAGGACTTTTCTTAGAGTCCTAATCAGATCAGAACTCTAAACCAAAACTTCAATTTTATCCTGTTTTTATCTGTTTTTCAAAATTCTCTCATTTGTTTTCTCAGAAAATCCAAAAATCTGAGAGTCCTAGTTCAATTAGAACTTTGTCCTCAGAGTCTCAGTTGAATCAGAACTCTGTTTTATTTCAACACTTGTTATTGTTTTCACTGCTTTCACAAGATCTTTCGTCTGCTTTTCAGAAAATACCAAAAAAAATCTAGAGTTTCAGTCTGATCAGGACTCTGTCCCAGAGTCCTAATCCAGTTAGGAGTTTGTTCTAGAGTCTGTTTTTACTTCTATTTTCATTTATTTTCATTTGTTTTTCAAAAATTATGTCATTTTGTAGAGTCCAGTTAACTCAGGACTCTATTTCAGAGTTCTGATTGAGTTAGGAGTCTAACCCTGATTGTATTTTCTGACTTGTTTTACCATTTTCGATGAAATATTTTCCAAAACTCCTTCATTTGGATTTTAAAATCCAAAATCTCAGAGTTCTAAGAGTTCAGGACTCTAACCCGGAGTTTCAATTTGCTTGAGACTGTTTTCAAAAATCTTGAATTTCAATTATTGATTTTAACCCCTTTTCAAAGGTATTTTCAGTGTTTATTTCAAAATTTGCAAAACTCGATGTGGGCCCACTCAGTTGGTACCATATCCAGAGGAGTCCTGACCCAGTTAGGACCCTATGCCATTTCAAAAAATTTAATTTCAAAGTTTACTTTTGAAAATCTTTTGAAAACTTTCTCAATTTCAAGTTTTAAAATCGCTTTTTGAAAAACTCAAGTAGGGCCCACTCGGGGTGGCGCCATATTCGAGTAAGTTAGGGCTAGACTAGGGTTAGTCAGTGTCTTGGTTAGTGTTAGAGGTTTAGAAGAGTCAAAATCAATTTTAAAAATCCATTTTATTTAAGTTTTAAACCATTGGTTTTTAAAGCTTTTAAATTCAAGTTTTAAAAACCAAATGTGGGTCCATACTAGGTGGTGTCACATTTGGACTTTTTAGGGTTTAATTAGGTATTAATTAGAGTTTAATTAGAGTTCATTTAGGGTTAGAAAACCACAAAAAATTGTTGCCCTTAGTGGATTTATTAGAAAGAGTCCTGAAAAAATGAAAAACCTCTTAATTAACCCTAATTAAGTGACTTTTTGAAAATCTATAAATAGGGGACCTAAAGGGGGTCAAAAAGGGCTCTTTTTCTCTCAAATTTTCGTGGCCTCTCTCTCCTCTCTAGCACCTTTACCTTCATCCATTGCAGCTGCAGCCCCAAGGTGAGTTATTTAATATTATTTTATTATTTTTTATTAGTTTTTTTATGATTTTTCAATAGATTTCACCATGGAAACTCTTGTGTTCATGGATTTAACCATGGATTTCATTCAAGAACCCCAAAATCAATTCAAGAAGATGATCTAAATCTGTTTTTTGTGTTTTACAGGGATTCTAATCCATTAGAATCGTTTATTGCATTATTTTTTATATTATTAACCAATAAAACATGTGATTTACCCTTTTAATGGGTTAAATCCATGCTTTTAAAGGTAACATCAAATTTCAGCCATTGATTCCCTGTATTTTATTTATTTATTTGTTTATTCATGTTTATTACACGTTTCTTAGCATAGAAATAATTTTTATTTACTGTTTTATGGTTTATCTTATTGTTTTTCATTAGTTAATGCATGGTTTCTTAAGTTTCTTAGATTTCTGTGTGTTTTAGGTTTAAAACAGTAAAGATAATGTTATTTCGTATTGAAATACTTGTTGTTTATTTCTGATTTTTTTATATGTGATGCATGCATATGTGATTAAACTACTGTAAAAAAATTAGAGATTTTGGGCTTCGGAAATCTTGTCAGAAAAATCAGACATCAAATCGGGTTTTTAAAACTTTAAAATCATTGTTAAAATCAAGAGGGTAACTTGCTGTGATGATATTTTTCTCATCTTATATCCAATTCTAGATATGTAAAGTTACATGGATTCATAATGATTATATCTAGCTACTGTGAAATTTTCAGAATTTTTTATTACTGTTTAGTATTTTTCCTCTGTCAGAGACTCTGATTTTCAATTTAAAACTCGTTAGGGTTTTCTAAAACCCTAATCAGACTTGTGTTGTTTATAAATCCCAAACTACAGATCCGATTCAGGATCTGTAAAAAGTGAGTATTGTTATTTTTATGTCAACTATTCACTGTTAAAATCTCATATGTTTTGAATGATCACTGCTATTTATCCCGGAATTTTCAATTGAAAGTATCAGTTAAGACCAAAGTTAAAATCATTATATTCAAGTCCGGATTGTCGGATAGGGATCTCCCTGGTTTTAAAAGCTTTTTCAGATCTGTAAAAAGGAAAAGTTTTGTTTTTTGTGTATTTTTTTTCTGTAAACTTTCATAAATTTTCATGGAGGTTTGACTCCTGGTTCGGGTCTTGGACTGAAACTGGTTGGTGAGCTAGGTCAAAAATAGCATATTTTTAGGGTTTAATGCAATTTTTGGATTAAATTACTGCCAAAAAATTATTTTTATAATTTCAATCCACTATTAGGGTTATAATAAGTGCAGGTACCAAATTTGATGAATTTTGGAATCTGATTGATGGCTTAATTAAGCAAATTGCAAAACAGGGTACCCGAAGAATTCCAAAACATTGCAAAAATCACAAATTTTGTGATATTCTTGGATTTTTGTGCATAAGCATATATTTTTAGGGTTTAATCATATTCATAATCATATTAGGATGCTTTAGGTTTAATTTGATGCTCATTTGATTTCATTTAGTGCATAAAACCTAAGTTTTTACCAAAATATTTTCTAAAAACCCTGATTTCAAGGCCATAGTCTTGCTATCAGGGGCAATTTGGTCATTTGACCTCAATTTCGAAATTCCTAACCCTAATTTTCATATTTTTAATCATGTCATAGCATATTTAGTTTGATTTATTTTTATTTGTATTTCAAAACTTGCATTTACCAAATATCTTTCTGAAAACCCTAATTTCAAGGCCATAGTCTTGTTATTAGGGGTATTTTGGTCATTTTGACCCCAATTTCAAAATTTCATATCTTATCTTCCTTATTTATTCAATTTTATTTTATATTTCATCATTTTGATTTAAGGGAATCATGGCAAAAAGTCTTATATCTAACAGAATCCAGCAATTTCCTGATATTGCTGGATAAATCTAGAAAAGCCAACATATATTCACTAACCAAGCTTTCTAGTTTTGCAGGTACATTGAAGACTTTATTTTTCATGTATTTAATTTTCAATAGTGATGTAAACTAAATTAAACTTTGGAATAAGAATTTACATTTCCTGCTTTGCTTAGGCAGCATTGCATATAGTTTATTTTTTTTAAATAATGTTAATGTGTGATGGATGATGATTCATGCATATTCAAACTCACTATGGTCTACACGAATGGCACATGCACTAGCTTTTATGAAGTTTATTAACTTGGTGGAATTCGTATTTATGGCCATAGTCAGAATATGAATGATACCTAGATTTATGATCTTCACATTAGCCACATTCAGCCTACACTCTTAGGCTAACTTCAAAATGCACTGCATTTCTCAAAAATACAAAAAGTATTTCTCAATTCCTCAAATTCATATTCATTCATTTCATTCATTTGCCAATTCCAATTCAAATTTCAATTCAGAGAAATCATTTTCTCAAAATTCTCTAAATCTTATTCAAAAATCGATTTTCTCAAAATATGGATTTGCCAATGATATTTCAAGTATTTCTCAAGTTCCAAATTTGATTTTTCAAGTTATATATTCAATTTCAAAGTTTGAATTCAAAGAAATCAAGTTTTTCAAAGTTATTTCACATTTCTCAAAATCGATTTTCACCAAACCTTTAGATTCTTCAGAAATCGATTTTCACTTTCTCAAATACAATATCTCAACCTTGATTCATGATTTTCAAAGAGTTTATTTTTCCAATTATTTTCAATATTCAAAGCAAACATCATGTTTTCAAATGTGCATTTTTAGAAATTCATAGCACATGCCTGATTCTATGTGCATTTAGAAATTAGAATATGATTTAGACAAGTTGAATAGAGCAGAGCAGTAGATTGATCCTTGGTTCAATTACCCCTGGTAAAGGCGCCAGGAACAGTTGAATCTCGTACCGACAGGCGAGTCCCATTCTTCGGAATAATCCCGCATTTTAAAACGGAGGCGAGTTATTTTCAAAAACTATTTCAAAGGTCAGTTTGACTCGCAAAAGTTAAAAATTTTGCGATGATAACACTCTACCACGAAATCCATCGTAACATCTTCCCATTTCCACTGAAGAATCTCAATCCTCTCCATGGAACCACCAGGACGCTGGTGCTCCACCTTGATTTGCTGATAAGTCAAGCATCTCAAAACGTACGCTGCTATCTCACCCTTCATACCATTCCACCAATATTTTTGTTGCAAATCCTTAAACATTTTTGTTCCACCTGGATGAATCATATATCTCGACATGTGAGTGTCATCAAGTATCTCCTTCTTCAGCTCAGGGTCGCTCGAAACCCAAAGTCGATCTCTCATACGAATATCGCCATCGTCTGACATACTGAAGAATATATTTTCCTGCCTTGCCAGGGCTAGAAACTTACCATATTGGTCATCAAGCTTCTGAGCCTCCACAATTTTAGGCAAAAACTCTGATCGAATGGTCAGACCAGACAATCTGATTGATCCACTAGCAACCGAAAAAGGCTTCCATGCTACAAAGTCTTTAATCAGTTTCTGGCTCTACACGAGACTAGCCAGAACACCACTCGTCTTGCAACTAAGCGCATCTGCCACCACGTTTGCCCAACCAGGGTGGTAAGACAACGTAAAGTCGTAATCCTTGATAAACTCGAGTCAATGTCGTTGTCTCATGTTCAACTCCTTCTGAGAGAACAAATACTTGAAACTCTTATGGTCTGAAAAGACCTCGAACGATTCTCCATACAAATAATGTCGCCAAGATTTCAAGGCAAACACAACTGGTGCTAATTCCAAATCGTGTGTCGGGTAATTTCTCTCATGAATCTTCAACTGCCTTAAAGCATAAGCAATCACCCTGCCGTATTGCATTAGCACGCAACTCAAACCTGTATCGGAGGCGTCTGTGTACACCACAAAACCACCTCTGCCTGAAGGTAAAGCTAACACTAGCGAGGTTGTCAACTTTGACTTCAAGATCTAGAAGTTGTCTTCACAAGCACTATTTCACTCGAACTTGATGCCTTTACGCAAAAGCTTCGTCAATGGTAAAAAAAACCTTGAAAAGTCTTGGATGAATCGTCGATAATATCCTGCTAACCCGAAAAAACTATGAATCTCTGAAACATTCTGAGGCTGCTTTCAGCCTAGCACTGCTTCAACTTTCGCTGGATCGACTGACACTCCATCCTTGGATATCACGTGTCCCAGAAACATAACTTGCTCAAGCCAAAACTCGTACTTGGAGAACTTGGCAAACAAACGATGCTCACGAAGTATACTCAGAATGATATGCAAATATTCTCAATGTTGCTCAGGACTCTCTGAGTAGATCAAGATGTTGTCAATAAACATGATCACAAACGTATCCATAAATGGACAAAAATTTTGGTTCATCAAATCCATAAATGCAGCTGGTGCATTTGTGAGGCCGAAAGGCATCACTACGAACTCGTACAAACCATACCTCATTCGAAAAGTTGTCTTCGTAATATCTTCCTCTCTAATACGAAGTTGATGATAACCTGACCTGAGGTCAATCTTCGAGAAAATCTTCGCTTTCTGCAACTGATCGAAAAGGTCTTCGATCCTGGGTAATGGGTATTTGTTCTTAATCGTCGCTTGGTTGAGCATTTGGTAGTCAATGCACAACCTCAAAGATCTGTCTTTCTTCTTTATGAATAACACTGGTGCTCCCCAAGGGGATGCACTGAGTCAGATAAAACCTTGTTCCAAAAGTTCTTCCAACTGCTGCTTCAATTCTTCTAGCTCTGCTGGAGTCATACGATAAGGTGCCTTGGAAATAGGAGTAGTTCCAGGCAACAATTTGATACAAAATTAAATCTCTCGCTTCGGAGGTAAGCCAAGCAATTCCTCAGGGAAGACATCTGGGAACTTTTGAACTACATCTAAGTCTTCAATTGGGACTATCTTAGGCTCAACTAGAGTGATACTGACCAGAAATGCAGTACCCTCATTCTGTAAATACTTCTGGGCTTTAAAATCATAAATCAAATGGCTATCTCGCAATGGTCGAGGAAGCTTGATCTCCAAAATAGGATGATCAGGCTAAAAGAGAACAACTATGCCTTCTCGACAGAAAACTTGAGCATGATACTCAAATAACCATACCATGCCTAGAATGATGTCAAACTCAGTCATGTCTAGCAGGATCACGTCAGCTGGCAAGTTCTGCCCTGCCACTGACACCTCAATGCTCAAAATATAAGAATCACAAAATGACTGATCACCTGTTGGAGTATGAACCTCCAATGGGTAATTCAAAAACTCTATGGTCAAAAGCAATGTTCTAGCAAATCTGATAGATATAAAGGAATGCAAAGCACCATAATCAAATAACGTAAAAGTTGTATGACCCGCAACTGGAATAGTATGTTGGACCAATTCGCCTTTGGTCACTTGTTTCACTGTTGCTGCGTAGGCACATCCTGCGATAGTTTTCTGGTTGCCTTGCTTCTGCTGATAATGTTGTTGTGGCTGATGTTGCTGAGGTTGTCTCTGTGGCACTGGCTGAGATGTTTCTGGTGCATTCCTCCTTTGGTCATCTGACTGCTTCTTTCGACAATCCTTTATGTAGTGGCTCATCTTGCCACAATAGAGGCATTCGCCCGTGTCACAAGGGCAAGGTCGACCTGGATGATCGACAGGACACTTTGGACAACCTGTTGCTGTTGTGATTTGCCTTTGAGGTTGTTGATACTGGCATTGCTGCTGTTAGTACTGGGTTCATCGATTCTGATATTGTTGTTGCTGGTTATGGTTGTTGTTGTTTTTGTTCTTCTTCGAAGGTAGATGAAATTTCTTCCCATCTTGGTGTCTCTGAAACTGACGCTTCTTAAGCCAACTCTTTTGGCCTTGCTGTTGTTGCTGTCCTCTGAAAGCTGGTGTACTCTAGGACTCTGACCAATCCTGTTCTAACAGTGAGGGTGTCTCAAGAGCCTCATCAACAGTCGTAGGTGCACGAGTATACACCTCGGTACGTAACACTGGCTTTAATCCCCAAGCAAATTTCAGCGCTCGGTCCTTCTCGGTAGCATAAAGGTTGGGACAATATCTCTCAAGACTGTGGCAATGAGTGACGTACTCCGCCAACATAGAATTTCCTTGTTGTAGGTCAAGGAATTCTTGCATCTTCTTACTCCTCTCATGAGCAGGGAAATATGCTGCGAAAAAGGTCTTCACAAACTTCTCCCATGTGATTGAATGATTGTTGTACTTGATCTCCTAGGTGGTAGCCCACCACCTCTCAGCATCTTTTCGGAGATGGTATATCCCGAAATCAACCTTCTGATCATCATTCACTTGTAAGACACGAAAAATCTGTTCTATTTCTCGCACCCAATCTTCTGTTGCCTCTGGTGTCAATTTCCCGTCAAAAGAAGGAGGGTTCATACCCATGAAGTGCTTGTATAGAACTGCGGTAGCGGGAACTTGGGTAGGTGTCCCTTGTCCTTGGGCGGTCAGCAGAATGTGATCACCCATGTTTTGCATAGCTTCTGCCTGACGGCCAACCATCTCCGTGAGGTTGTTGAGTGATTCCATCAAGTCATCACAACGTGTACGCCACACCATCTTTAAACAAGCAAAAATCATATAAGCAATGACACAAGTTCTTAAATATAGAAATTCCATTGCATTTATAATAAAGCTTCATGCATTACATGACAGAGATACCCCTCATTATGACAAGGTTACCAAAACACTACCGATAACTTAAGAAAAAAAATAAAAAATGGAACACTAACTCAGTGTCTTCAACTAAACAACATGACATCATCAAGGCTTGCTAGTATAAAAGTCTCAATAGTCCTTTCGGCTTCCACAGCGTTGTGGCCTGATACAAGGAGGAGAAGCAGGAGTTCTCAAAGGCGTATCAAATATCTCTTGGACTTCCCTGAGTATTAGTGGCATAGATGGATCTGGCATATACTCTGATGATACTGCATAAGGATAAGATTTCGGAGAGTACTGAGGAGAGTCTGGCGAACCACGCCTATCTCCCTCCTGACTACCCACTTCAACAATTTTCGGTTCAGTGACCGAGGATACATCATCAATATCGTTGGCATTGCTCTTCCAGAGCTCATCTCGAGTCTTTGTTTGATATTCTTCTTCGATATGCCCCCGAAGACCACAGTAGGGGCAATCGCTCAACTCACGGGGACAGATCTGCCCCGCGTGATCCAAAATACATCTGGCACACGGAGGTGCCTGCTATGCCAACATGTGGACACCAGGAGTTAGGTGTTGCACAGTTCTACCAAAAGACTCCCCGCCTCATACTAAGTCTTGTAGAGCGTCCAAAATCTTCTTGTAACTTGGGTTTGTCGACATCTATCCCATGCACATAGAATCAAGCATACAATTCTAACTAAGAAGTAAGGAACATACAATAACAAAAATTTAAGTTTAAACATACTTACAGTGCAATAGACGATGCACGTTGAAGTCTTGGACCACACTTAAACACTGCTCTGATACCAATCTCCATGGCGCCCCAAACCCCGACCTTGGAAAAACCTTTGAATTTCTATGAATTTTTTTTATTTTTTTTGAAATGATTTTACAATAAACAGCGGAAAGCAAGGAAAAGGGTAGCTAGGTAACAAGGCCGCAAGTCTGAGGGGACCACAGGTAAGTAAAACATACATGTTTATTATACTAGAGAAGGGTACAAAACTCAAGTTTAAATGGGTATACAACCCATAAGTTTTAAAATTACAAAATGAGAAAGGTACTACAAGTCTGTCACTTTCAAAAATAGGGAGATTATCCCTTCAAAAACCCAAAACCAAACAGGAGCAGGATCTGCAGCTAAGTGTGGGTCCCCAAGCCTCCACCGTGTGTCATCGCATCGCTGTTGTACCTAATCATCACTTGCATCCCCATAAAATGGGGTCAACACTCTTGCGAGGTGGTGAAGAATCAACAACATATCACATATCTCAAGGAAAAACAGGAAGCAATAGTAGGAAATAGGTAAACAACAGATATATGTGTCTATGTCAAGTAAGTGCACGTATAACAAGTGATAACAAAGTAAAGCAGTGAGCATAACTAAGCAACTACTAAATGTGAGTAGCTAAGAAAAAGTAAGGGAACGTAACAGGTACTGAAGTAGTGAAACAAGTAAAGCAACTACTACAATACATTAGTTGTGATTGGTTAGTCTTTAAGTTATTCTGATTACTCCTTCGGGTACGCGAAGGAACCTCGCATTCTGTGAGTCATGCACCAAGCGTCTGTTATTCAAATTATAAGGTGGTAACCGGGGATGCTACAGACCGAGTAAACCTTATGCGAGCAGCACGCAACTGAGAGAGATTCTCGCATAGGTGAGGATTGCAATTCGTACTACTGCAGTAGTGAGGTCCTAAAAAGGTGACCTCGACCTCTCTGACTCCGAGTGACTGGAGGCCAAAGGACGCTATAGCTCCTATCAAACTAATGTCGTAGTAACGACAAGTCACTCAGGGTTGTACCATCCACCCTATCCAAGGTGAACCATCTGTGAATGGGGCGAAGCAGGTTTTTCTTTCTTAGGTTCATGAATCAGTTATACCTCCTTCTGAGGTGTTTATGCCTGGTGGTCCTTGTGGGGTACGCAATACGAGGACTTAGCCTGGCCATCCACATGTTTAGCCTCACGCGGCTATCAAGAGCACATCGCTCATGAAAGCAATCAAAACACCATATTATTAATTTTATATCTAGGGTATAGACACGCGTGAGCTCACTCACGAACAAGGGGCCCTCGCCCAGAGACTCCAACAGAGTCCAAGCCACAACAGTGCTACTCATACCCTATGGTGTTCAAGTTTTTGTGTCGCAATCTTTTCATTACACGAATAAGGTGCACTTTGTGCCCTTATCAATGCCTCTAGCACGAGTCTCACAATGTACCAATCTAGGTACACACTAAGCAGTACAAGTGTCAAGATATGCTACGTGCAGAGTGCGACTAAGTACTACATGATTTTAAGTTACTCGCACAACATAAGCAACAGAGGCATAATACAAGTGCATAACTGAGAAACAATAATGCCATTACATGATAATGTGTGTGTGAGTGTACAATTATGTACTTTCAAGAGGTATGCACATACCATGAACATATTTGCGAGTTCATTAAGTTGGAATAGGTATTTCCAGTCTCTATATTTCACACTTCAAGTAGTTAGAACTACGGTGTCATAATTTTGGCAACTCTTACGCGGAAAGGCCACTCACATCGAAAAGATTCATGATCTCGGTCCATTCAAGTATTGAGATGGTAATTTGAGTGATTCCCATACGTATGTGAATCACATCATCATTACATGGTGTGTCGCCGCTCTTGCGGGAGAACCAAAGTATTTAAGATCACAAAAGATATGTGTAAGCATTTCACCTTTCTAGGTTACGTAGTTTGACACACTTACGTGTCAAGGATGGAATCTAGGATATTTTCAACTTATGGAAATAACATTAGCATTTCCACGGTTTAGGGCACCACGTATGTGGAGCCTGCTAATGATATGACAAAGAATTCTAAGTTTCATAACTAGTAAAAAGGCTTTATATCCGTGTGGATGGCACGGAGCTCACTCGATTACTAATATTAAACTATTGAAACGGGAACCAAGGAAAGTACGAGGTTCACTACAGACTCATGATCAAATTTGGGGCCATCCGACTAGACAGACACAAGGTATAACACCTACGTGGCACAAACTCACATTGGAGTCTAAGGGGTTACTGCCGAAACATTTGGACAAAGCACAAGAATGCCATGTGCCTGACTAGGTTCCACTAGATAGTGGACCCAAATCGTGTAATATATATATATATATATATATATATATATATATATATATATATATATATATATATATATATATATATATATATATATATATATATATATATATATATAGTCGGTTACTCGTACCTCTTCCTATTAGGTTCATGGTGCTCTAATCAAAACGTGCCTGAATATTTTCACAAGGGGCAAAAAAATTATGGGCAAAAAAAAAGGGGTTCGGGTATGATCCTTTGGACCGGACCATGGCCAAGACACGGTCTCGGGTCTGAACCCCAAGGTTCGGACCAGGTGGTAACCGAAGGTGACAGCAGTCGAAAGGGGCGCCTAACCCACAAAGGACCCGGGTGCAGTTGGCACCCGATAGCCTATTGTAGTGCCACTGCAACAGGTTGGGTGAGTGTGGGTCTCGTCCTCCAAACCAGACCACTAGGTCTGACAAGAGTTCTGGTCAGAACCCACGGTTCAGACCAGATGCCTATGATAGGCTGGGCGAGCTCGAATCGGGCTACCAAGGTGACTGACACCCTATTACTATCACGTCGCCACGGTAAGAGGGGAAAAGGTTTGACATAGGTCTGATCCTTTGGACTAGACCACTCAGGTTTACTGGGAGGACTGGTCTGAACCCACGGTTCAGTCCAGTCCCAAGGCGATACAGCAGGGGTTCACTAACCTAGAGCTGCCACCACTTGGGCGGCTACCTTGATGCCAAGGCAAGACCGGCCATGCTGAAACTCAGGTATGGTCCTCCAGACCGGATCAAGGGGTCCTAGCAGGGGTTCTGGTCTAAACCCATGGTTCAGACTAGACTCCCTGGTCAGGTGCCCGAACCCCCAAAGAGTATGGCCAACCCGGGTGCCTTTGGCCCCGGGTGACCCGATGCTAAAAACGAATGGGCCAAGGGCCCCTTCCCCAGATTGGACCCTGGCCATGTCGTGGCCCTGGTCAAGGTCCCAAGGGAAGTCGTATCAGTCCCAGATCCCTTGGGACAGGGTCTATACATAGCTCCCCGAAGCGACAGGCTAACCGGACGCTGGTTGCAACTAGCAACCAGACTCGCTCCAAGATAGAGCGCCAAGGGTCTGGGTGCACCTAAACGAGCCCCGCTCGGTCCAGGGTGTACCCACCAATGCTCATCACGCACAGGGGCAGACCTACCATATCCAGCAACAGAGAAAACAAAATCAGTGGCATAAAAAGAAATGCAGAGGCAAGAATCTAAGGAAAAAAATAATGGTGAATTCCAGCGAGAAAACAAAGTAAACCATGACCGACAAAATGCAATGCCTTCGTCTTTTTTTCTTTTGTCCTTTCTTTTTCTTTTTCTTTCAGAACTGCAACGCATAGCCCAAGTGCAACAAAAAAAAGATTTGCTGGAACCAACACAATAAAAACAAAAAAAAAACAATGAGACGCACAAAATGACGATCTACACATTGGGAGCACCCTCTTGGTTCCATGCATCGAAAATAGGGAAAATACTTGGCCAAATAGAAATGCAATTTGGAAGAAGAAGAACACCACTAAATCCATTGGTGAAACATGCATACACGGATGCCTTGCCTTCACGGTTTCAAGGTTCAATTACATGAAATTTCTGAAAAAATAAAACCAGATAAATGTATTGAATCTTCACCTTGGATGCTTGGAAGAGGAAGGATTTCACTGCAAGGCTCTCTCACAATGGTGGTTGAGCCACACCACATGGCTAAGGTAGGAGAAGAGTGAGGATGAGAGAGAGAAAAAGAAAGTCTAAAAAAAAATCGCCCCTTTCAGAATCTCGTTTTTTTCCAAAAGGGGCTTTAAAAAGGTAGGTGGGTGTACGGACGGTGGGGATTTGCTTCACCAAGATGAAGGGCAGAGAGTGAATCATGGTTTTCCACAACCGCCCAGCTCCTCCATTTAGCTCTAAGGATTTGAAAAGGCCCTACTAAACTTTCATAATGGCTTCTATGAGGAAAACGAGAAAGGGATTTTGAAATCCTTTGGGGCGCCACCCTAAGCACTTGTCTTGGAGTGTGCCCAACCCCCATAATGAGATCGCATGCCTCATTATAAGGTCATGCTCATGGTGGGCAGGGTCAATTGTTGCCCACCCTAAGAAAAATTGGCTTACACAGTTTACCAGACTGCCATTATCCCAGCTGGTCAACTTGACTAGCTGGTCTCATGGCCAAATTCATCCCAATGCAGTCCTAAGTGGTCGACCATGGGCTTGGTCGACCCTTGACCAACTATATAAAAAAAAAAAAACGTTTTATAATTCCTTTTATTAAGTAAGATTAAAATTAACTACGTCGCATACCTTATTTCAGTTTTAAAATTTCAATACCATTATCTATCCAACCCTATCCAAAAGGAAAATTTCCTCTTCATACGACATGGTTCGCATATAGGCCCTCGTTAAATTGCTAGGCGATATCCCGTAAATCACATGCACTGATGCGGTTTTTCCATCGTTTAGGTCTCAAATTTGGGGACAACCCAAATATATGCAATATAAACTTGCCCTAAAACAATTGGAGGTTAATTCACCACAGTTTTCCCACAATTGTTATTTACATTAAACTTACGCGATTTCCAACTTTGTGTTCTTACAATTGTACCAAATGAAAAGTTCGCGAATCAAAAAAGAAATTTCCATTCACCACAACATTCCGCATAATGTTACCTTAAAATTTTCATGGACCTTACACTTAGAACACATTTATGTATGATTGAATCACTATGAAATTTTTTTGACAGCCTTTGAACACATATATGCATGATTGAATCACTATGATTTTTTTTTACAGCCATATAACGCATATATGCACGATTGAATCACTATGAACTTTTTTTAACAACCTTAGAATACATATACGCATGATTGAATCACTACGAAATTTTTTTGATTGCCTAAGAACACATATATGCAAGGTTGAATCACTACCAAATTTTTTTTGACAACTTTAGAACACATATATACATGATTGAAGCACTATGACATTTTGTTCACAGCCTTAGAACACATAGGCATGATCAAATCACTATAAATTTTTTTTGACACCCTTAGAACACATATAGGCATGATCAAATCACTATCAAATTTTTTTGACAGCCTTAGAACACATATATACATGATCAAATGACTATAAAAATTTTTTAATAGCCTTAGAACACATACATGCATGATTGAATCATTATCAAATTTTTTTGACAGCCATAAAACACATAAATGCATGATTGAATCACTATGAATTTTTTTTGATAGTCCTAGAACATATATATGCATGATTGAATCACTAAGAAATTTTTTTTGACAGCCTTAGAACAAATATATGCATGATTGAATCACTATCAAATTTTTTTTACAACCTTAGAACAAATATATGCATGATTGAATCACTATCAAATTTTTTTACAGCATTAGAACACATATATAAATGATTGAATCACTTTAAAAAAAAATTGACAGCCTTAGAACACATATATGCATTATCAAATCACTACAAAATTGTTTTATGAAATTTTTTTGACTGTTTTAGAACACATATATGCATGATTGAATCACTATAAAATTTTGTGACTGCAATAGAACACATATATGCATGATTGAATAACTATAATTTTTTTTTTACAACCTTAGAACACATATCTTCATGATTGAATCACTATGAAATTTTTCGCAGCCTTAGAACACATATTTGCATGTTTTTTTTTACAGCCTTAGGACACATATATTCATGATTGAATCACTATAAAAAAAGTTGACAGCCTTAGAACACATATATGCATCATTGAATCACTATAAAAAAAAAATTTGACAGCCTTAGAAAACATATAGGCATGATTAAATCACTATAAAAAATTTTGACAGACTTAAAACACATATATGCATGACTAAATCACTATAAAAAAATTTTAACACCTTAGAACACATATATGCATGACAAAATCACTATAAAATTTTTTAGACCGCATTCGAACATATATATGCATGATTGAATCACTATGAAATTATTTTGACAACCTTACAACACATATATGCAAGATTTAATCACTATGAACTGTTTTTTACAGCCTTAGAACACATATATGCATGATGGAATCACTAAGAAATTTTTTTGACTGCCTTAGAACTCATATATGCATGATTGAATCACTACAAAATTTTTTTGACAGCAATATAACAAATATATTCATGATGGATTTACTATGAATTTTTTTTCACAGCCTTTGAACACATTTATGTATGATTGAATCACTATGAAATTTTCTTTAAAGCCTTAGAACACATATATGCATGATTGTATCACTATAAAAAAATTTTGGCAGCCTTACAACACATATATACATGCTTAAATCACTATAAAAAAAATTGACATCAATAGAACAAAGATATAGAAGATTGATTCACTACAATTTTTTTTTACAGCCTTACAACACATATATGCAGGATTGATGACAATGAATTTTTTTTTTACTTCAATAGAACAAAGATATGCATGATTGATTCACTACAATTTTTTTTACAGTCTTAGAACACATATATGCATGATTGAATCACTATAAAAATTTTTTCACAGCCATAGAACACACATATACATGATTCAATCACTATAAAAAAAATTTGACAACCTTAGAACACATATATGCAGGATTGAATCACTATGAATTTTTTTGTATAGCCTTAGAACACATATATGCATGATTGAATCACTATAAAATTTTTTGATAGCAACAGAAGAAGTACATGAATGATTGAATCACCACAATTATTTTTTACAGCAATAGAACAAATATATGCATAATTGAATCAGTATAAAATTGTTTTGACAACCTGAGAAAACATATATGCATGATTGAATCACTTCGAATTTTTTTTTACAGCCTTAGAGCACATATATACATGATTGAATCACTATAAAAAAATTTTTTATAGCAATAGAAGAAAGATATGCATGATTGAATCACTATAAATTTTTTTTGACAGCCTTACAACACATATATGCTTGATTGAATCACTATGAATTTTTATTTTACAGCCTTACAACACATATTTGCATGATTAAATCACTATGAAATTTTTTTGATAGCCTTCGAACACATATAAGCATGATTAAATCACTATCAAATTTTTTCGACCGCCTTAGAACCCATATATGCATGATTGAATCAATATAAAAAAAAATTGGCAGCCTGAGAACACATAAATGCATGATTGAATAACTATGAAAATTTTTTGAGAGCCTTAGAACACATATATGCACGATTGAATTACTGTGATTTTTTTTACAGCCTTAGAACATATATTTGCATGAATGAATTGCTATCAAAATTTTTCTGACAGCTTTAGAACACATATATTCGTGATTGAATCGTTATAAAAAAATTTTGATAGCCTTAGAACACATATATGCATGATTGAACCACTATCAAATTTTTTTGAAAGCCTCAGAACACATATATACCTGATAAAATCACTAGCAAATTTTTTTGACAGCTTTAGAACAGATATTTGCATGATTGAATCACTGCAAAAATTTTTTGACAGCCTTAGATCACATATATGCATGATTGAATCACCATCAAAAAATTTTGACAGCCTTAGAACACATATATGCATGATTGAATCACTATGAAATTTTTTTGACAGCCTTAGAACACATACATGTAAGATTGAATCACTATGAATTTTTTTTGACAGCCTTAGAACACATAATTGCGTGATCGAATCACTACAAAATTATTTTCTGAAATTTTTTTGACTGCCTCAGAACACATATATGCATGACTACATCACTAAAAAATTTTTTTGACAGCAATAGAACACATATATGCTCGATTGAATAACTATAATTTTTTTTTACAACCTTAGAACACATATCTGCATGATTGAATCAATTTGAAATTTTTTTGACAGCCTTATAACACATATTTGCATGATTTTTTTAGAACCTTAGAAGACATATATGCATGATTGAATCACTATAAAAAAAATTTGACAGCCTTAGAACATATATATGCATGATTGAATCACTAAAAAATATTTGACAGCCTTATAACACATATATACATGATTGAATCACTATGAATTTTTTTTTCACAGCCTTATAACGCATAAATGCATGATTGAATCCCTATGAAATTTTTTAGACCGCCTTAGAACACATATATGCATGACTGAAGCACAATGAATTTTTTTTGATAGCCTTACAACACATACATGCAAGATTTAATCACTATGAAATTTTTTTGACAGCCTTAGAACACATATAAACATGATCAAATCACAATTGAAGTTTTTTAGACTGCCTTAGAACCCATATATGCATGATTGAATCAATATCAAAATTTTTTGGCAGCCTGAGAACACATAAATGCATGATTGAATAACTATGAAAATTTTTTGAGAGCCTTAGAACACATATATGCATGAATGAATTGCTATCAAATTTTTTTTGACAGCCTTAGAACACATATATTCATGATTGAATCACTATTAAAAAATTTGATAGCCTTAGAACACATATATGCATGATTGAATCACTATCAAATTTTTGTGACAGCCCCATAACACAAATATGCATGATCAAATCACTAGCAAATTTTTTTGAGAGCCTTAGAATAGATATTTGCATGATTGAATCACTACGGAATTTTTTTGACAGCCCTAGAACACATATATGCTTGATTGAATGACCATCAAAATTTTTTGATATCCTTAGAACACATATATGCATGATTGAATCACTATCAAATTTTTTTGACAGCCTTAGAACACATATATGCATGATTGAATCACTATGAATTTTTTTTGACAGGCTTAGAACATATATATGCATGATCGAATCACTACAAAATTGTTTTATGAAATTTTTTTGACTTCAATAGAACACATATATGCATGACTGAATCACTTTACTTTTTTTTTACAACCGTAGAACACATATCTGCATGATTGAATCACTTTTAAATTTTTTTGACAGCCTTAGAACACATATTTGCATGATTTATTTGACAACCTTAGAAGACATATATGCATGATTGAATCAATATAAAAAAAAATTGACAGCCTTAGAACATATATATGCATGATTGAGTCACTATAAAAAATATTTGACAGCCTTAGAACACTTATATGCAAGATTCAATCACAATGAATTTTTTTTTATAACCTTATAATGCTTATATGCATGATTGAATCCCTATGAATTTTTTTAGACAGCCTTAGAACACCTATATGCTTGACTGAAGGATAATGAAATTTTTTTGATAGCCTTACAATACATACATGCAAGATTTAATCACTATGAATTTTTTTTTATGCCATAAAATATATATATATGTTTGATTGAATCACTATAAAAAAATTTTGACAGCCTTAGTACAAATTTATACATGATTGAGTCACTAAAAACTTTTTTAACAGCAATATAACAAATATATGCATGATTGAATCACTATGAATTTTTTTTGACAGCCTTGGAACACATATCTTCATTATTGAATCACTATAAAAAAAATTAACAACCTTAGAATAAATATCTACATGATTGAATCACTATGAATTTTTTTTAACAAACTTATAATGAATATATGCATGATTGAATCACTATAAGATTTTTTTGACAGCTTAAGAGAACATATATGCATGATTGAATCACTATGAAATTTTTCTGACAGCCTTAGAACACACAACTGCATGATTGAATAACTATAAAAAAGTTTCGATAGCCTTAGAACACAAACGTGCATGATTGAATCCCAATAAATTTTTTTTGACTCCCTTAGAACACATGCATGATTGAATCACTATGAAATTTTTTTGACAGCTTTAGAACACATATACACACAATTGAATCACTACAAAAAAAAATTTGACGGCCTTAGAACATATATATGCATGATTGAAATTTTTTTGATAGCCTTAGAAGAGATATGCATGATTGAATCACTATAAAAAAAATTTGAAAGCCTTAGCACACATATACGATAACTTAGGCATGATGAAATTTTTTTGACAGCCTTAGAATACATACATGATTGATTGAATCACTATGGAATTTTTTTGACAACCTTAGAACACATATATACATGATTGAATCACTATAAAAAAAATTTGACAACCTTATAACAAATATATGCATGATTGAGTCACTATGAGATTTTTTTGACTGCCTTAGAACACATATATGCATGAATGGATCACTATCAATTTTTTTTTACTACTGTATAACACATACACGCATGATTGACTCACTATGAAATTTTTTTGACAACCTTAGAAAAAATATTTGCATGATTGAATATTTTTTTACAGCAATTGAACAAATATATGCTTGATTGAATCACTATAAAAAAACTTTGACAGTCTTAGAACACATATATGCATGATTGAGTCACTATGACATTTTTTTGACAGCCTTAGAACACATTTATGCATGTCTCAATCACTGTGAAATTTTTTTAATAGCCTTAGAAAACATATATGCATGATTGAATCACTGTGAAATTTTTTTGACAACCTTAGTACACATATCTACATGATTGAATCACTACAAACATTTTTTGACAATTTTAGAACACATATCTGCATTATTGAATAACTATAAAAAAAATTTAACAGCCTTATAACAACTATATGCATACTTGAACCACTATAAAAAAAGTTTGACAGCTTTAGAGAACATATATGCATGATTGAATCACTACAATTTTTTTTATAGCCTTAGAACACACATATATGAATGATTGAATTCCAATGAATTTTTTTTTGACACCCTTAGAACACATATGCATGATTGAATCACATTGAAATTTTTTTGACAGCTTTAGAACAAAAATACGTATGATTAAATCACTATAAAAAAAAATTTGATAGCCTTAGAAGATATATATGCATGATTGAAATTTTTTTGATTGCCTTAGAACACATATGCATGATTAAATCACTATAAATTTTTTTTGATAGCCATAGAACACATATACGCATGATTTAATCGTTATGAAATTTTTTTGACAGCCTTAGAACATATGTGCATGATTGAATCACTATTAAATTTTTTTGATAGCCTTAGAATACGTTTGTTTGATTGAATCACTACAAAAAAATTTTGACAGCCTTAGAACACATATATCCATGATTGAATCACAACAAAGTCTCTTTTACAGTGATAGAACACATATATTCATGATTAAATCACCATAATTTTTTTTTAACAGCCTTAGAACACATGTATGCATGATAGAATTCCAATGAAATTTTTTTGACACCCTTAGAACACATATATGCATGATTGAATCACTATGAAATTTTTTCGACAGCCTTAGAACAATATATGCATCATAGAATCCCTACATAATTTTTTAACAGCCTTAGAACAATATATGCATGATAGAATCACTATAAAATTTCTTTGACAGCAATAGAACAAATATATGCATGATTGATTCAGTACAAATTTTTTTACACTGCCTTAGAACACATATATGCATGACTGAATCACTATGAAATTTTTTTGACAACCTTAGAACACATATATGCATGATTGAATCACTATGAAATTTTTTTGGCAGCCTTAGAACACATATCTGCATGATTGAAACACTACAAATTTTTTTACGGCAATAGATTAAATATATGCATGATCGAATCACTATAAAAAAAATTTGACAACCTTTGAAAGCATATCTGCGGGTCTGAATCACTATGCAAGTTTCTTGACAGCCTTAGAACACATATGTGCATGATTGAATCACTTTCAAATTTTTTTTTATGACCATAGAACACATATATGCATGAAATTTTTTTGACAGCCTTAGAACACAAATATGCATGATTGAAATTTTTTTGACAGCCTTTGAATATATATGCATGATTGAATCTTTATGAATTTTCTTTGACAGGCTTAGAACACATATATGCATGATTGAATCACTATGAAATTTTTTTGAGAGACTTAGAAAACATATATGCAAGATTGAATCACTATGACTTTTTTTATAGCCTTAGAACATATATAAAAGTTTGAATCACTATGAATTTTTTTTGACAGCCTTAAAACACATATATGCATGATTGAATTGCTATAAACTTTTTTGATAGCTTTAGAGAACATGTATGCATGATTGAATCACTACGAAATTTTTTTGACAGCCTTAGAACACATATATGCATGATTGAATCTGTATGGTTTTTTTTTTTACAGCCTTAAAACACATATATGCATGATTGAATTTTTTTTTTGACAGCCTTAAAACACATATATGCAAGATTGAATCACTATAAAAACAACTTGACATCCTTAGAATACATATATGCATGATTAAAATATTTTTGACAGTCTTAGAATATATATGCATGATTAAATCAATATGAAATTTTTTTGACAACCTTAGAACACATATATGCATGATTGAATCACTGTGAATTTTTTTTTAGAGACTTAAAAAAAAATGCAAGATTGTATCACTATGAATTTTTTTTTATAGCCTTAGAACATATATAAAAGTTTAAATCACTATGAATTTTTTTTTTACAGCCTTAGCACACATATATGCATGATTGAATTGCTATAAACTTTTTTGATAGCTTTAGAGAACATATGTGCATGATTAAATCACTACAAAAATTTTTTGGCAGCCTTAGAACATATATATGCATGATTGAATCACTATGATTTTTTTTTGACAGCCTTAAAACACATATATGCATGATTGAAATATTTTTGACAGCCTTAGAACATATATGCATGATTGAATCACTATAAAAAAAATTTGATAAACTTAGAACACATATTAGCATGATTTAATCATTATGAAATTTTTTTCACAGCCTTAGAATGCATGTATGTTTGATTGAATCACTATGAATTTTTTTTAACAACCTTAGAACACATATATGCATGATAGAATCTCTATGAATTTTTTTTGACAACCTTAGAACAAATATATGCGTGATTGAATCACTATGAAATTATTTTGACAGCCTTATAACACATATATGCATTATTGAATCACTATAAAAAAAATTTAACAGCCTTAAAACACATATATGCATGTCTGGATCACTATGAAAAAATTTTCACAGCCTTAGAACACATATATGCATGATTGAATCACAATAAAAAATTTTTTACAGCCTTAGAACACATATATGCATGATTGAATCACTATGAAATTTTTTTGACAGCCTTAGGACACATATCTTCATGATTGAATCACTAAAGAATTTTTTTGACAGCAATAGAGTAAATATATGTATGATTGAATCACTACAAATTTTTTTTTACACCAATAGAAGAAAGATATGCATGATTGAATCACTACAAAAAAATTTTGACAGCATTAGAACACATATACGCATAATAGAATCACTCTGAAACTTTTTTTACTGCCTTAGAACACATATACGCATGATTGAATCACTACAAAATTCTATTGACAGCATTAAAAATCATATGTGCATGATTGAATCACTATAAAAAAATTTGACAACCTTAGAACACATATATGCTTGTTTGAACCACTTCAAAAAAAATTTTACAGCCTTAGAACACATATATGCATGATTGAATCACTATGAAATTTTTTTTACAGCCTTATAACACATATATGCATTGATTGAATCACTATGAAATTTTTTTGACAGTTTTAGAACACATATATGCATGATTGAATCACTATGAAAATTTTTTGACCGCCTTAGAACACATATATGCATGATTGAATCACTATGATATTTTTTTGACTGCCTTAGAACATATATATGCATGATTGAATCAATGCAAACTTTTTTTCACAGCAATAGAAGAAATATATTTATGATTGAGTCACTATAAAAAAATTTTATAGCAATAGAACAAATATATACCTGATTGAATCACTATAAAAAATTTTGACGGCCTTAGAACACATATATGCATGATTATATCACTATGAAATTTTTTTGACAGCCTTACATCACATATATATACATGATTGAATCACTATGAAATTTTTTTGAAAGCCTTATCACACATATACGCAAGATTGAATCACTATGAAACTTTTTCGGTAGCCTTAGAACACATATATGCATGATTATATCGCTACGAAATTTTTTAGACGGCCTTTGAACACATATATGCAAGATTGACTATGAAAATTTTTTGACAGCCTTAAAACACATTTATGCATGATTGAATCACTATGAAATTTTTTTGACAGCCTTGGAACACATATATGCATTATTGAATCATTACAAAAAAAAATTGACAGCTATAGAACAAGCATATGTATGATTGAATGACTACAATTTTTTTTGGACAGCAACAGAAGAAATATATGAATGATTGAATCACTATAAAAAAATTTGACTGCTTTACAACACATATATGCATGATTGGATCACTATAAAAAAATTTGACTGCCTTAGAACACATATATGCATGATTGAATCACTATAAACTTGTTTTGACAACAATAGAACAAATATATGCATGATTGAATCACCATAACAATTTTTTGACAGCAATAGAAGAAAGATATTAATGATTGAATCACTATAAAAATTTTCTGACAGCCTTAGAACATATATACGCATCATTGAATCACAATGAAACGTTTTTGATAGCCTTAGAACATATGTATACGCATGATTGAATCACCACAAAATTCTTTTGACAGCATTATAAATCATATATGCATGACGGAATCGCTATCAAAAAAATTGGACAACCTTACAACACATATATGCATGATTGAATCACTATGAATTTTTTTTGACAACCTAACAACACATTTATGCATGACTGAATCACTACGAATTTTTTTTTGACAGCCTTAGAACACATATAATCATTGATTGAATCACTATGAAAATTTTTGGAACGCCTTATAACATATATATGCACGATTGAGTCACTATAAAAAAATTTTGACAACCTTTGAACACATATATCCAAGATTAAATCACTATGAAATTTTTTAGACAGCCTTAGAACACATATATGCATGATTGAATCACTATGAAATTTTTTTGACAGCTTTAGAACACATATATGCATGACTGAATCACTATGAATTTTTTTTTATTGACTTGAAACACATATATGCAAGATTGAATCACTATGAAATTTTTTAAACAGCCTTACAACACATATATGCTTGATTGAATCACTATGAAATTTTTTTGACAACCTTAGAACATATGGCAGCATGATTGAACCACTACAAAAAAAATTGACAGCCTTAGAACGCATATATGCAAGATTGAATCACTATAAACTTTTTTTATAGCAATAGAACAAATATATGTATGATTGAATCACTACAAACTTTTTTTACAACATTAGAACAAATATATGCGTGATTGGGTCACTATGAAATTTTTTTGACGGCCTTAGATCACATATATGCATGATTGAATGACTATAAAATTTATTGACTGCCTTAGAACACATATACGCATGATTGAATCACTACAAAATTCTACTGACAGCATTAAAAATCATGTATGCGTGATTGAATCACTATAAAAAAAATTGAAAACCTTAGAACACATATATGCTTATTTGAACAACTTCAAAAAAAATTGTACAGCCTTAGAACACATATATGCATGATTGAATCACTAAAAAAAAAATTTTACACCCTTAGAACACATATATGCATTCATTGAATCACTATGAAAATTTT
The DNA here is from genome assembly GCF_984573655.1 of Nuphar pumila. Lineage (NCBI taxonomy): Eukaryota > Viridiplantae > Streptophyta > Magnoliopsida > Nymphaeales > Nymphaeaceae > Nuphar > Nuphar pumila. The sequence continues at coordinate 80,546,204 of NC_143253.1, forward strand.
TTGGCAGCCTTAGAACACATATATGGATGATTGAATCACTATGAATTTTTTTTTACAGCCTTATTACACATATATGCATGATTGAATGACTATGATATTTTTTTGACAGCCTTAGAACATATATATGCATGATTGAATCAATGCAAACTTTTTTTCAAAGCAATAGAACAAATATATGTGTGATTGAGTCACTATAAAAAAAATTTATAGCAATAGAACAAGTATATGCATGATTGAATCACTATAAAATTTTTTGACGGCCTTAGAATACATATATGCATGATTGAATCACTATGAAATTTTTTTGATAGCCTTACATCACATATATATACATGATTGATTCACTTTGAAATTTTGTTTGAAAGCCTTAGCACACATATACGCATGATTGAATCACTATGAAACTTTTTTGGTAGCCTTAGAACACATATGTGCATGATTATATCACTATGAATTTTTTTAGACAGCCTTAGAACACATATATGCAAGATTGAATCACTATGAAATTTTTTTGACAGCCCTAGAACACATATATGCATGTTTGAATCACTATGAAATTGTTTTTACAGCCTTGGAACACATATATGCATTATCAAATAACTACAAAAAAATTTTGACAACTATAGAACAAGCATATGTATGATTGAATGACAACAAATTTTTTTGGACAGCAACAGAAGAAATATATGAATGATTAAATCACTATAAAAAAAATTTGACTGCTTTACAACACATATATGCATGATTGAATCACTATAAACTTGTTTTCACAACAATAGAACAAATATATGCATGATTGAATCACTGAAAAAAAATTTGACAGCAATAGAAGAAAGATATTAATGATTGAATCACTACAAAAATTTTCTGACAGCCTTAGAACATATATACGCATCATTGAATCACAATGAAAATTTTTTTATAGCCTTAGAACATATATACGCACGATTGAATCACCACAAAATTCTTTTGACAGCATTAGAAATCATATATGCATGACTGAATCGCTATAAAAAAAATTGGACAACCTTACAACACATATATGCATGATTCAATCACTATGAATTTTTTTTTACCACCTTACAACACATATATGCATGATTGAATCACTATGAATTTTTTTTGACAGCCTTAGAACACAAATAAGCATTGATAGAATCACTATGAAAATTTTTGGACAGCCTTATAACATATATATGCATGATTGAATCACTATAAAAAAAAATTGACAACCTTTGAACACATATATCCAATATTAAATCACTATGAAATTTTTTAGACAGCCTTAGAACACATATATGCATGATTGATTCACTATGAAATTTTTTTGACAGCCTTAGAACACATAAATTTTTTTGATTGACTTGAAACACATATATGCAAGATTGAATCACTATGAAATTTTTTAGACAGCCTTAGAACACATATATGCTTGATTGAATCACTATGAATTTTTTTTGAAAGCCTTAGAACACATATATGCATGATTGAATCACTACAAAAATTTTTTGACAGCCTTAGAACGCATATATGCAAGATTGAATCACTACAAACTTTTTTTATAGCAATAGAACAAATATATGTATGATTGAATCACTACAAACTTTTTTTTACAACATTAGAACAAATATATGCATGATTGGGTCACTATGAAATTTTTTTGAGGGCCTTAGAACACATATATGCATGATTGAATCACTATGAATTTTTTTTGACAACCTTAGAATAGATATACGCATGATTAAATCACTATAAAAATTTTTTGGCAGCCTTGGAACATAGATATGCATGATTGAATCACTATGAAATTGTTTAGACAACCTTAGAACACATATATGCTTGATTGAGTCACTATGAAATTTTTTTGACAGCCTTAGAACACATATATGCATGATTGAATCACTATGAAATTTTTTTGACAGCCTTAGAACACATAGCAATAGAACAAATATATGCATGATTGATTCACTATAGTTTTTTTCAACTGCCTTAGAACACAAATATGCATGATTGAATCAATACAAAAATTTTTTGACAGACTTAGAATACATATATGCCTCCCTGAGTCACTATGAAATTTTTTTGACACCCTTAGAACACTTATATGCGTGATTGAATCACTATGAAATTTTTTTGACAGCTTTAGAACACATATCAGCATGATTGAAACAGAACAAAATTTGTTTGAAGACAATAGAGTAAATATATGCATTATTGAATCTCTATAAAAAAAATTTGACAACCTTATAACACATATCTGCAAGATTGAATCACTATGAAACTTTCTTGACAGCCTTAGAACACATATATGCATGGTTGAATCACTTTGAATTTTTTTTGATGACCTCAGGACACATATATACATGAAATTTTTTTGACATCCTTAGAACACATATATGCATGGTTGAATCTCTTTGAAAATTTTTTGACGACCTTAGAATATATATGCATGATTGAATCACTATGATTTTTTTTTGACAGCCTTAGAACACATTTATGCATGATTGAATCACTATTAAATTTTTTTGAGAGACTTAGAAAACATATCTGCAAGATTGAATCACTATGAATTTTTTTTATAGCCTTAGAACATATATGCAAGTTTGAATCACTATGAAATTTTTTTGACTACCTTAGAACAACTATATGCATGATTGAATTGCTATAAACTTTTTTGACAGCTTTAGAGAACATATATGCATGATTGAATCACTACAAAATTTTTTTGACAGCCTTAGAACACATATATGTATGATTGAATCAGTATGATTTTTTTTTTTTACAGCCTTATAGCACATATACGCATGATTGAATTTTTTTTAACAGCTTTAGAACATATATTCATGATTGAATCACTATAAAAAAAAATTTGACAAACTTAGAACGCGTGTATGCATGATTGAAATTTTTTTGAAAGCCTTAGAACATATATGCATGATTGAATTAGTATGAAATTTTTGTGACAACCTTAGAACCCATATATGCAAGATTGAATCACTATGAATTTTTTTTTATAGCCTTAGAACATATATAAAAGTTTGAATCACTATGAAATTTTTTTGACAGACTTAGAACACATATATGCATGATTGAATAGCTATAAACTTTTTTGACAGCTTTAGAGAACATATATGCATGATTGAATCACTACAAAATCTTTTTGATAGCCTTAGAACACATGTATGCATGATTGAATCACTATGACTTTTTTTTTTTGACAGCCAAAAAACACATATATGCATGATTGAATTTTTTTTGACAGCCCTACAACATATATGCATGATTAAATCACTATAAAAACAATTTGACAAACTTAGAACACATATACGCCTGATTGAATCATTACAAAATTTTTTTGGCAGCTTTAGAACACATATCTGCATGATAGAATCACTATGAAAATTTTTTGACAGCCTTAGAACACATATATGCTTGATTAAATCACTATAAAAACTTTTTGGCAGCCTTAGAACATATATATGCATGATTGAATCACTATGAAATTGTTTCGACTACCTTAGAACATATATATGCATGATTGAATCACTATGAATTTTTTTGACAGCCTTAGAACACATATATGCATGATTGAATCACTACAAAAAAAATTTGACTGACTTAGAACACATATATGCATGACTGAATCACCATGAAATTTTTTTTACAGCCTTAGAACACATATATGCATGATTGAATCACTATGAAATTTTTTTGACAGCCTTAGAACACTTATATGCGTGATTGAAACACTACAAATTTTTTTTATGGCAATAGAGTAAATATATGCATGAGTGCATCACTTTAAAAAAAAATGACAAACTTAGAACACGTGTATGCATGATTGAAATATTTTTGATAGCCTTAGAACATATATGCATGATTGAATTAGTATGAAATTTTTTTGACAGCATTAGAACCCATATATACATGATTGAATCACTATGAAATTTTTTTGAGAGACCTAGAAAACATATATGCAAGATTGAATCACTATGAATTTTTTTTTATAGCCTTAGAACATATATAAAAGTTTGAATCACTATGAAATTTTTTTGACAGCCTTAGAACACATATATGCATGATTGAATTGTTATAACCTTTTTTGCCAGCTTTAGAGAACATATATACATGATTGAATCACTACAAAATCTTTTTGATAGCCTTAGAACACATGTATGCATTATTGAATCACTATGATTTTTTTTTTGACAGCCTTAAAACACATATGCATGATTGAAATTTTTTTGACAGCCCTACAACATATATGCATGATTAAATCACTATAAAAAAAAATTGACAAACTTAGAACACATATACGCCTGATTGAATCATTACAAAAATTTTTTGGCAGCCTTAGAACACATATCTGCATGATTGAATCACTATGAAATTTTTTTGACAGCCTTAGAACACATATATGCTTGATTAAATCACTATAAAAACTTTTTGGCAGCCTTAGAACATATATATGCATGATTGAATCACTATGTAATTGTTTGGACAGCCTTAGAACATATATATGCATGATTGAATCACTATGAATTTTTTTTTACAGCCTTAGAACACATATATGCATGATTGAATCACTACAAAAATTTTTTGACAAACCTAGAACACATATATGCATTATAGCAATAGAACAAACATATACATGATTGATTCACTAAACATGTTTTTTGATTGACTAATAGCACATATATGCATGATTGAATCACTATAAAAAAAAATTGACTGACTTAGAACACATATATGCATGACTGAATCACCATGAAATTTTTTTGACAGCCTTAGAACACATATATGCATGATTGAATCACTATGAAATTTTTTTGACAGCCTTAGAACACTTATATGCGTGATTGAAACACTACAAATTTTTTTATGGCAATAGAGTAAATATATGCATGATTGCATCACTTAAAAAAAAAATTGACAAACTTAGAACACGTGTATGCATGATTGAAATTTATTTGATAGCCTTAGAACATATATGCATGATTGAATTAGTATGAAATTTTTTTTACAGCCTTAGAACCCATATATGCATGATTGAATCACTATGAAATTTTTTTGAGAGACATAGAAAACATATATGCAATATTGAATCACTATGAATTTTTTTTATAGCCTTAGAACATATATAAAAGTTTGAATCACTATGAAATTTTTTTGACAGCCTTAGAACACATATATGCATGATTGAATTGCTATAAAAATTTTTGACAGCTTTAGAGAACATATATGCATGATTGAATCACTACAAAATCTTTTTGATAGCCTTAGAACACATGTATGCATGATTGAATCACTATGAAATTTTTTTTGACAGCCTTAAAACACATATATGCATGATTAAATCACTATAAAAAAAATTGACAAACTTAGAACACATATACGCCTCATTGAATCATTATGAAATTTTTTTTGGCAGCCTTAGAACACATATCTGCAAGATTGAATCACTATGAAAATTTTTGACAGCCTTAGAACACATATATGCTTGATTAAATCACTATAAAAAAATTTGGCAGCCTTAGAACATATATATGCATGATTGAATCACTATGAAATTATTTGGACAGCCTTAGAACATATATAAGCAAGATTGAATCACTATGAAATTTTTTTGACAGACATACAACACATATATGCATGATTGAATCACTATGAAATTTTTTTGACAACCCTAGAACACATATATGCGTGATAGCAATAGAAAAAATATATGCACGATTGATTCACTACAATTTTGTTTTGATTGACTAATAGCACATATATGCATGATTCAATCACTAGAAAAAAAATTTGACTGACTTAGAACACATATATGCATGACTGAATCACCATGAAATTTTTTTGACAGCCTTAGAACACATATATGCATGATTGAATCACTATGAATTTTTTTTTACAGCCTTAGAACACATATCTGCGTGATTGAAACACTACAAAATTATTTTGATAGCAATAGAGTAAATATATGCATGATTGCATCACTTTAAAAAAAAATTGACAACCTTAGAACACATATCTGCATGATTGAATCACTATGAAAGTTTCTTGACAGCCTTAAAAACATAGATGCATTATTGAATCACTTTGAAATTTTTTTGACGACTTTACAACACAGATATGCATTAAATTTTTTTGACAGCCTTAGAACACATATATGCGTGATTGAAATTTTTTTGACAGCCATAGAACATATGTGCATGATTGAATCACTATGAAATTTTTTTGAGATCCTTAGAACACATATATGCATGATTGAATCACTATGAAATTTTGTTGACAACCTTAGAACACATATATGTCTGATTGAATTACTATGAAATTTTTTTTAAAGCCTTAGAACATATATTTGCATGATTGAATCACTATAAAATTTCTTTTACTGCAATAGAGTAAATATATGCATGATTGAATCACTACAAAGGTTTTTTGACTGCAATAGAAGAAAGATATGCATGATTGAATCACTTCAAAAAAAATTTGACAGCCTTAGAACACATATACGCAAGATTGAATCACTATGAAATTTTTTTGACATCCTTAGAACACATATGCGCATGATTGAATCACTACAAAATTCTATTGAGAGCATTAGAAATCTTATATGCATGATTAAATCGCTATAAAAAAAATTGACAACCTTAGAAAAAATATATGCATGATTGAATCACTACAAATTTTTTTTGACAGCCTTAGAACACATATATTCATGATTGAATCACTATCAAATTTTTTTAACAGCCTTAGAACATATATATGCATTGATTGAATAAGTATGATATTTTTTTGACAGCCTTAGAACACATATGTGCATGATTGAATAACTTGAAATTTTTTTGACAGCCTTAGAACGCATATATGCATGATTGAATCGCTATGAAATTTTTTTGACAGCCATATAACACATATATGCATGGTTGAAATACTACACACTTTTTTTAACAGCAATAGAACAAATATATGCATCACTGAATCACTATAAAAAAACTTTTATAGCAATAGAACCAATATATGCTTGATTGAAACACTATAAACTTTTTTGAAGGCCTTAGAACACATATATTCATGATTGAATCACTATGAAATTTTTTTGACAACCTTAGAGAACATATATGCGTGATTGAATCATTTTGAATATTTTTTAAAAGCCTTAGCACACATATATGCATGATTGAATCGCTATAAAATTTTTTTGACAGCCTTAGAACACATATATGCAAGATTGAATCACTATCAAATTTTTTTGACAGCCCTAGAATACATATATTGTAAGACCCGCAATTTTTCAGAAAATATCTGAATAAAATTCATGAGGCATTTACCGGTAAAAATAGCATTTCTTCTCAGAATGCGAAACGAATCAATTCCTGCGAGCCAGTTATACTTAGGATATTCGTCGAATTGCGAATATATGCTCAAATACTCGGGAAGCCATAACTTCCTAACTAAACGAAATCAATAGATTCGTACGAGCCAACTTTCTTAGTTACGTCAATACGAAGAAAATGGCGTACTCAGAATTTTTCGGAAAAAATCGCCGGAAACCCGAAATTCTTGCGGGACCCACGGAAATATTGGTGGGACCCACAGAAATATTCCTCAGAAAATATCTGGTGGGACCCACAAAAATATCCCATGGAATATCCAAGTGGGCCCCACACCAAGGAACCTCTTGGAATTAAAAAGAAGCCAAGGGGGTAGTATGGGCATGGAAAAACCCAAGAGGAGGTGGGCTTGGGCTATAAATAGCCCTCCCCACTCTCTCTCTTCTCATAAAAATCGACCCCCCTTCTCTCTCTCTCCTAAACCTCCCCTACCTAGCCTAGCCCACCTGAGCCCACCTGACCTGGTCTGAGCCTGCCTGACTTAGCCTGAGCCTACCTGACCTGGGTCTGAACCCACTTGACCTGGTCCAAACCCAGTTGACTTGACTTGAACCTAGTTGGGTTTAAAGTCAAAGTCAAAGTCCTTTTTGGTCCAGATTTCGGTTTGGATTTCTGAACCTAGACTTAGCCTACTTGAGCTGAGTTCGAACCTGCTGAACCCAGTTGACTTGGATCGAACCCTGTTTGGTTCAAACCACTTAGGTTGAGTAGCTTGACCTGCTCTACCTCTTTCTCAACTAAGTCAGCTTCATCTGACTTAGTCTGACCTATCGAAGGAAGGCTCGAAGCCAAAGAAGCAACCCGGAGCCGTTTCTTCCACGATTTGAAGTAAGTTCGCTTCGTTGATCCATCTCTGTCAAGTATTTGATTGTTTGTATATAGAATATACTTTCTGAAGTAGTATCTTGCTTTAGTTCTTGGTTGAGCCCTCTAGGACGCTTCGGTGTTCACGCGCTCGCCTCGTAACTATCGTCGGATATATATGTTCGAATACGCAGTATATGCGTTCTTCAAAATGGTATCTCGCTTTAGTTCTTGGTTGAGCTCTTTAGGACACTTCGGTGTTCACCCGCTCGCCTCGTAACTATCGTTGGATGCGGATCTAGGTGTATATCTGCTGATTCTGCCGACGCGTCTTATATCGCACAGGCTATGTAATTTACCTTTGCCGTCGCGTCGTATGATGCCAAGGCTCCCTGTTTTCTGCACTTCCGATTATGCATTTACTTACGCCGTCGCGTCGAACGATGCCAAGGCTCCTGCTTTCTGCAATGTCTTTACTTACGCCGTCGCGTCGAACGATGCCAAGGCTTCTGCTTTGTTATATATGTAGAATATTTCGTTCAGTTACACACCCTGAACAATAGTATATGCATTTCTTTACGCCGCCGCTGTATAAAGCACAGGCTTCTGCTTATACTACATATATAGCGCATAAATGAGCGTTCAAATGGAGATCAAACTCCAAATCGCCCATGCGATTCCTTGACCGCTCCTCGTTCAAGATTCTGCTTGACGAATGAAGCCCCTATTGGAAAGGCTTCGGTTTTTAGCAAAATGCTCTTTACGTAATGACTAATCAATTTCGTATGGCCTGGCTATGGCCAAGTGTTCCTGCAACCTTGATGGATGCAAAGTACGCACAACGGTGCGCATCCATTTCCCGAATTAAGCGTGGCGATTTCCTACCAAAGAGGGGAGATGCCGCTGAAATGGATAAAAGAAACGCACGCTTTCTCCGTAAAAGAGAGGAAGTGCTGCTGAAATTTCTGAAGAAGCTATGAATAGCTCAGAAAGAACGTAGCAGGATACTCTGACATATAGCAGAGTGCTACCCAGTTCATGGTTTGCCCTCTACAACGTAGAAGGGTTCGTCGCACCACTGCCGGTAGAGCAGGGGAGGTGCTGACGAAATGGTTGGCAGAAGAGCTGCCGGAACCAATGGAACGGCATAATGATGTCCGTTGATGGAACGATGCCAGATCGGCTCGTATCCTTGTGCCTGCAAGGGCACCTTGCTCGTAAGGGCCGCTGAGCCGGAGTAGAGGTTGCGCCTTGGCTAGGTTTGGACTCGTTGCGTAAAAATACGCCGAGTAGCCGATCTATTTAGATCGAGTCATATGCATGCTCATTGAGAACGGTTACACAACCAGACTCGTAAGGGCCGAAGAGCCAGAGTGTGTTGTTTCCACCCAAAGAGGTGTGATGCTCGTGGTGGCCGAAGTGCCAAAGAGCGGTGTTCTGCATGCATATGAATAAGACTTAAGGTCGCACATACCCCACGGTTGAAGATCGTGTTAGGGGTACCCCCTCAGTAATGACTGTGTTGGGGAAGACTGAATGGGGTCGGGTACATACTCCCGTAGTGCTGAAAGCACGGGCTGCCTAAATGGCATGCAGATTCTGTCCAAGTAATTGTAAGACTGGCAGACCCCTTCAGGAATTATGCTCACTGTGGAATGACAGTGATGGTACAGCCTTGAGTGACATGTATTTTACTTTGGACCTGATAGAGTCCACGATGGCCTCAGTCACTCATGGGTTTTGGGGTCGTGGTTATCCTTAAGATCTAAGGATTGAACCCAACTACTGCAAGTAGAGGATGCATCCGAATATGGGCCTAGTAGGGTTCTCCCAGTTGAAACACACTGCCCTACTATGGATAGGGTCAACAGGCCTCTGGGGTATCTAAAATACATAGAATAATCAACCCCCAGAACGTCGCGTTGATGCCCGGACAATAGCTCTACCTGCGTACCAAAGGCGGGAGCGGTTAATTATCAAACAATGCATTAGTTCTAGGTACAGCGATGCTTTGAATGTATGAGTGGATGACGTGTTGAGTCAGTCCTGCATAACCTTTGTGAAGGTGTCATGTTCGGTATACTACTGGACCGACTGGGCAAAGACCCGTGTTGTATCCGCACGACTAAGCGAAGCTCGAGGAGTTGTCCTTAGATGCGTGGGATACGGATGTGCCAAGTATGAAGACTTGAGCTAGACATCACTTTGAGACCCGAAAGAGGTCATGGCTAAGTCGTGGAGACTTAAGCGGCTATTCAAATCACAGCCCTGAAAAGGCTTGCTCTAAGTCATGAAGACTCGAGCGGATGTTCAACTCATAGCCCTGAGGAGGCTCCTGCGATATACGCTAAGTCTTGGAGGCTTGAGCGTCGTTATTGCGCATTGCGACCCTGAGTGGTCATTATCGTGCTTGAGTTGAATGGTTACATGATTGCATGCTTACCAGACCATCAGTGGTTCTGACCCCGTTTTATGGGGATTTCAGGTGTTGGACCTGCGTGGCGATATGCGGAGCAAGGCGGCATCGAGTTCCAGGGTTTCTCTAGACAGAGTTGTACTGCTTCCTTTTATTGAACCTATACTGCTTTTCCAAGCAGTGATGTTGTAATAAACAAGTGGTTTTCGATAAAATAGAACACTTTGGTGGTCAATGAGTTGCTTGGCCACATACCTGCAACGTGCTCGGGGTTTTCTAAAACTGATGACTCATTATCGTCTTATTCCGCTGCTAAAAGCTTTTCTAAGTTCCGCTGCAAAAAAAAAAAAAAGAAATTCATGAAAATTTTAACTTAGCTTTGTTTTGGAAATCCGGGGCGTTACAGAATTGGTATCAGAGCATGAGTCTGAGAAACCTGGTTCAAGATCCGTCATGGTACCGATATCGCACTGTAAGTATATGTTTTTATACTTTTGTTCTGATCTGGGTGCATCTTTGTATAGATGGCAACTCATGACTCGCGTGGATATTGCTATCGTTGCAAGGTCATGCACGATGAGTGGATATGCCCGTATGAAGTCCAAGACTGCCAATATTGTGGCGAAGATGGGCATTCCGCCAACGAATGCCAAAGGAAATATACCGCCGATATGGGTCGGCGGGCTTCAAAGGGTCTCAGAGATGAGACTTCGCGTGTCAGTGGACCGCATCACTCTAGTGTTGGGAGCAACCATACCCCAACATCTTTTGATGAATTACCAAGGCTGAGGGATTTTGATTTGAACTTCCCTGCGGAGGTCTATCACTCGCCAAGCTACCATCCGGCATCACATACGCCGAGCTTAAATGGCATGAACAAAAGAGGGGATTCTTTCTGTTCGCCAATCATTATTCCAGACTCCCAGAGTCTTGATCTTGCTGACTGGGAAAGTGGACTGGAGTCTCTCATATATCCCCAGTATTCGCTTGCTAGTGCGGAAGTGCCGCCCAAGCCAAAGCTAGTAGTGCCTGCACCAAGGCCATGTGGCAATAGATGGACCTTTTGGAGTTCGTCTTCATCAAAGAAATCCAAGTCTTAAAGAGACTGGTGATGTTTTGGAGTCAATAGACTCATGTATATAGTTTCTCAACGCCTAAAGTCTGCCAGTGCGGCATGACGTTTTGTTTAAGGCAATGCTTGTGTAAATGTGATGTATATTAAGTAAATAAAGCTTTTACTTCCTCATATACATCGAGAAACTAAAAACAAGTGCTTGTGTGTGCATAGATAAATGGCTCCTACGACGAGGAGAACCATACCAAGCGAGGAGTCTCATATGCAAGGATTCCTGTTGGAGACACTCAACAACCTGGTTACCGCCATCCGTGAAACGAGGCCAGAACCAGTCGCACCACGAAATGAGCACCTGGGAGGAGTGACTTATGAGAAGTTTCTCAAGCTTGACCCGCCAGTTTTCATTGGCAGAGCCGATCCTGAGCTCGCGGAGAGTTGGATCGAAGAGACAGAACGTGCCTTCTCAGTACTGGGAGTACCAGAAGAGAAGAAGACCAACTTTGGCACGTATCGATTAAAAGATAATGCACGGAAGTGGTGGGATACCACTAAACTTATCGAGTTCTCACAAGTCGAAGTCATTCCTTGGACTGACTTTCGGAGGACTTTTATGGATAACTACTTCCCGTTGCATTCCAGAAACAAGAAAAAGATGGAGTTTCTGGAGTTAGAACAGGGCGGTATGAGTCTAATGGACTACACCACCAAATTTCAGAATCTAGAGCGCTACTGCTCTCGATTGTTCGAAACAGACCAAGAAAGGGCCGACAAATATGTGAATGGTCTGCGCGAAGGGCTGCGATCTCGAGTGATAACAAGCATGCCTTCGACTTTTCAGGCTGCGGTAGCAGCAGCTTCAAAAATCCAAGAGGACTGGGCACGATCTAAAGTGATCGTAGCAAAGAAGCCCATAGTGAATGGTGGGAATCGTAAAAGGACGTTCCCAAGTGGCCAGGGTTCACGACAACCCTTTCAAAAGAAGAAGTTCCAAGGAGGGAACAACACTCAGCAAGTCGTGAGGCCAAGACAGAACCCAACTCCGAATGGTCAGCAGTCCAACTTCAGCTGCCCAAGGTGTCGTATGAACCACCCCGGAAAGCCATGTCCTCGTGACATTGGTGGGTGCTTGTATTGTGGCAAGATGGGCCACTTTATAAGGGATTGCGCCAAGAAGGCTGCAGATGAACAGAGGGGTAATGCCGGATCTGCCGGATCCTCTCGACCAGCACCACAACGTTCTCAGTTTCCACGACCTCCACCTAGAATAGAACAAAGGCCTGCTGCAGGTCGTGTATATGCTGTAACGACTGAACAAGTCGAAAATGGTGACCTGATTGAAGGCACCGTACCTGTTAATGGACATGCAGCTTACGTCTTGTTTGATTGTGGTGCTACTCATACGTTTATCTCTGACGATTTCACCGAACAACTCCACGCTTCGGTGCAACCGATTGATAAAATGATCGAAGTATATAACCCGTTGGGTTCACGCACCAAATGTATCCGGTGTGTGAAAAAATTGGATATTGAGATAGCAGGTCAACACTTGCCTACCGACGCCATCCTGATCGATATGATACAGTACGATGTCATTCTGGGAATGAATTGGTTGGCTCAGAATAATGTCAAGATTCTGTGCCGCGAGGGCAGAGTGATTCTATCTCGACCCGGATTGCCTAAGATGGAGTACCGGTTATCCAAACCAGTTCCACAGAAACGGCTCATATCAGCACTTAAGGTACAAAAATACCTTAGGAAGGGTTGTGTGGCCTTCCTGTTGAGTCTCTCGGTGGAAAAATCCAATGACCAACCCCTTGAGAGTTTGGAAGTAGTGCGGGAGTTTCCCGATGTGTTTCCTGAGGAATTGCCAGGACTTCCGCCACTTCGTGAGGTTGAATTTGGAATTCAATCCTTACCTGGAACAGCGCCGATATCCAAAGCCCCGTATCGAATGGCGCCAGCTGAACTCAGTGAGTTGAAGTGTCAGTTGGAAGAACTGATGGAATAAGGGTTCATCCGTCCTAGTGTGTCACCGTGGGGAGCCCCGGTACTGTTTGTAAAGAAGAAGGATGGATCCCTTCGGTTATGCATCGATTATCGGATGCTTAACCAGGCAACTGTTAAAAATAAGTACCCGTTGCCTCGGATTGAGGACTTATTCGATCAACTCAGAACAGCGAGGGTGTTCTCCAAGATCGACCTCAGGTCTGGGTACCATCAGCTCAGAGTAAAGGAAGAGGATATACCCAAGACTGCCTTCAGAACGAGATACGGCCATTATGAGTTCGTAGTAATGCCCTTCGGACTCACTAATGCGCCTGCTGCCTTTATGGATCTAATGAACCGGATATTCAGACCATATTTGGATAGCTTTGTCATCGTCTTTATTGATGACATTCTCGTATATTCTGAGAACAAGGAACAACACGTGGAGCACTTGAAAATCGTCTTGAAAACCCTTCAAGATAACCAACTCTATGCTAAGTTTTCAAAATGTGAATTCTGGCTAGATAAAGTGATGTTCCTTGGTCATGTGATCTCGAAAGATGGAATCACAGTAGATCCTGCGAAGGTGGAAGCTGTGATGGACTGGAAGCAGCCAGAAAATATCACTGAGGTTCGTAGCTTCCTTGGACTTGCCGGATATTATCGGAAGTTCATACAAGACTTCTCCCGAATCGCCGTACCGATGACGAAATTACTTAAAAAGGGAGTCAAGTTTGAATGGACTGACCAGTGTAAGGAGTGCTTTGAGGTTCTCAAACAGAGGCTTACCACTGCCCCTGTCCTTACCTTACCTTCTGGTCAGGGAGGCTTCGTGGCATATACCGATGCCTCAGGAACAGGTCTGGGTTGTGTGTTGATGCAGCATGGCAAAGTAATCGCCTATGCATCACGACAGTTGAGGGTCCATGAGAAAAACTATCCAACCCACGACTTGGAGCTTGCCGCGGTAGTGTTCGCGCTTAAAATCTGGCGACACTACCTGTATGGAGAGAAATTTGAGGTCATGTCGGACCATAAAAGCCTAAAATACCTCTTTTCTCAAAAAGAACTCAATATGCGGCAACGGCGATGGCTGGAATTCCTCAAAGACTATGAATTCACGCTTTCCTATCACCCTGGAAAGGCGAATGTTGTAGCAGATGCCCTTAGTCGCAAGACTGTTGGCACTCTGGCCAGCCTAACCGGACAATGGAAGTTGATGGAGGATTTCGTCAAGTGGAAGCCATTTTTGGCTGATTCAGGTAGAATCCAAATGTCATGTTTGACGATCCACATTGAGTTCCTCGATCGCATCGTAGCCGAACAGTTCAAGGATCCCCAGTACTTGGAATTAAAAGCTCGTGCTGAAAAAGATGATACTTTCTTCCATTTGAAAGAAGATGGAGGAATATGGATGGAAGAAAGGATTTGGGTTCCAAATAACCCTGAGCTAAGACAGGAAGTACTCCAGGAGGCCCATAGTAGCAAATATACTATCCACCCTGGGGGTACGAAGATGTTCCGAGATTTGCAGAGAAAGTACTGGTGGAAGGGTATGAAGCGTGATGTGGCTACGTTTGTCTCGAAGTGTTTGATCTGCCAGCAAGTTAAGATCGAACATCAGCGCCCTGGTGGAAAGATGCAACGGATCGAGATTCCAGAATGGAAATGGGAAGGCATTACGATGGATTTCATCGTTGGATTGCCTCGATCCAAGAGACAACATGACTCAATATGGGTGATCGTGGACAGACTCACCAAGTCTGCTCATTTTCTGCCAATCAACACTCGATACTCAACTGAACGATTGGCGGAGATCTACATTCGGGAAATCGTTAGACTCCATGGAGTGCCGATTTCGATCATATCTGATCGTGACCCGAAGTTCACCTCTCACTTTTGGGAGCAGCTTCAGAGAGCCCTGGGGACGAAACTCAAGTTCAGTACAGCATTCCATCCCCAAACAGATGGGCAATCAGAACGAACCATACAGACTCTTGAAGATATGCTCAGAGCCTGTATGCTGGAATGGAAAGGTGATTGGGATTCCCACCTAGCGTTGGCTGAATTTGCTTATAATAATAGCCACCACGCTAGCATTGGGATGGCGCCGTATGAAGCCTTGTATGGACGACCCTGTAGATCACCGATCCATTGGGGTGAAGTGGGTGAGCGAACCTTGGACTCGCCCATTGTGTTGCAGCATTATACTGAGCAAGTCCACATGATCAGAAAGAAGCTACTGACTGCTCAGAGTCGACAGAAGAGCTACGCCGATCAGCGGCGTAGGGAACTCACTTTTGCGGTTGGAGATAAGGTTTTTATCAAGGTCTCTCCAACCAAGAGTGTGTTTCGTTTTGGAAAGAAGGGGAAGCTCAGCCCCAGATTCGTTGGTCCCTTCGAAGTTTTGAGCCGGATTGGAGAGACTGCCTACCGAGTAGCATTGCCACCACAATACGCGCAAATACATGATGTATTTCACGTATCAATGCTTAGAAAGTACGTTCATGATCCTTCTCACGTTATTCAACATGAAGACATTGACATCCGAGAAGATATGACGGTAGAAGAAAGGCCAGTGGAGATCATGGACCGACGGGAGCAAGTGCTAAGAACGAAGGTCATTCCACTTGTTAAAGTGAGGTGGCAGCATCATGGAATCGATGATTGCACTTGGGAGCCCGAATCGGATATGCGGGATAAATATCCTGAACTCTTCATCTTGTACTCTTAGCTGAATTTCGCGGACGAAATTCCTTTAAGGGGGTAATGATGTAAGACCCGCAATTTTTCAGAAAATATCTGAATAAAATTCATGAGGCATTTACCGGTAAAAATAGCATTTCTTCTCAGAATGCGAAACGAATCAATTCCTGCGAGCCAGTTATACTTAGGATATTCGTCGAATTGCGAATATATGCTCAAATACTCGGGAAGCCATAACTTCCTAACTAAACGAAATCAATAGATTCGTACGAGCCAACTTTCTTAGTTACGTCAATACGAAGAAAATGGCGTACTCAGAATTTTTCGGAAAAAATCGCCGGAAACCCGAAATTCTTGCGGGACCCACGGAAATATTGGTGGGACCCACAGAAATATTCCTCAGAAAATATCTGGTGGGACCCACAAAAATATCCCATGGAATATCCAAGTGGGCCCCACACCAAGGAACCTCTTGGAATTAAAAAGAAGCCAAGGGGGTAGTATGGGCATGGAAAAACCCAAGAGGAGGTGGGCTTGGGCTATAAATAGCCCTCCCCACTCTCTCTCTTCTCATAAAAATCGACCCCCCTTCTCTCTCTTGCCTTCTCTCTCTCTCCTAAACCTCCCCTACCTAGCCTAGCCCACCTGACCTGGTCTGAGCCTGCCTGACTTAGCCTGAGCCTGCCTGACCTGGTCCTAACACACCTGACCTGGGTCTGAACCCACTTGACCTGGTCCAAACCCAGTTGACTTGACTTGAACCTAGTTGGGTTTAAAGTCAAAGTCAAAGTCCTTTTTGGTCCAGATTCCGGTTTGGATTTCTGAACCTAGACTTAGCCTACTTGAGCTGAGTTCGAACCTGCTGAACCCAGTTGACTTGGATCGAACCCTGTTTGGTTCAAACCACTTAGGTTGAGTAGCTTGACCTGCTCTACCTCTTTCTCAACTAAGTCAACTTCATCTGACTTAGTCTGACCTCTCGAAGGAAGGCTCGAAGCCAAAGAAGCAACCCGGAGCCGTTTCTTCCACGATTTGAAGTAAGTTCGCTTCGTTCATCCATCTCTCTCAAGTATTTGATTGTTTGTATATAGAATATACTTTCTGAAGTAGTATCTTGCTTTAGTTCTTGGTTGAGCCCTCTAGGACGCTTCGGTGTTCACGCGCTCGCCTCGTAACTATCGTCGGATATATATGTTCGAATACGCAGTATATGCGTTCTTCAAAATGGTATCTCGCTTTAGTTCTTGGTTGAGCTCTTTAGGACACTTCGGTGTTCACCCGCTCGCCTCGTAACTATCGTTGGATGCGGATCTAGGTGTATATCTGCTGATTCTGCCGACGCGTCTTATATCGCACAGGCTATGTAATTTACCTTTGCCGTCGCGTCGTATGATGCCAAGGCTCCCTGTTTTCTGCACTTCCGATTATGCATTTACTTACGCCGTCGCGTCGAACGATGCCAAGGCTCCTGCTTTCTGCAATGTCTTTACTTACGCCGTCGCGTCGAACGATGCCAAGGCTTCTGCTTTGTTATATATGTAGAATATTTCGTTCAGTTACACACCCTGAACAATAGTATATGCATTTCTTTACGCCGCCGCTGTATAAAGCACAGGCTTCTGCTTATACTACATATATAGCGCATAAATGAGCGTTCAAATGGAGATCAAACTCCAAATCGCCCATGCGATTCCTTGACCGCTCCTCGTTCAAGATTCTGCTTGACGAATGAAGCCCCTATTGGAAAGGCTTCGGTTTTTAGCAAAATGCTCTTTACGTAATGACTAAGTCAATTTCGTATGGCCTGGCTATGGCCAAGTGTTCCTGCAACCTTGATGGATGCAAAGTACGCACAACGGTGCGCATCCATTTCCCGAATTAAGCGTGGCGATTTCCTACCAAAGAGGGGAGATGCCGCTGAAATGGATAAAAGAAACGCACGCTTTCTCCGTAAAAGAGAGGAAGTGCTGCTGAAATTTCTGAAGAAGCTATGAATAGCTCAGAAAGAACGTAGCAGGATACTCTGACATATAGCAGAGTGCTACCCAGTTCATGGTTTGCCCTCTACAACGTAGAAGGGTTCGTCGCACCACTGCCGGTAGAGCAGGGGAGGTGCTGACGAAATGGTTGGCAGAAGAGCTGCCGGAACCAATGGAACGGCATAATGATGTCCGTTGATGGAACGATGCCAGATCGGCTCGTATCCTTGTGCCTGCAAGGGCACCTTGCTCGTAAGGGCCGCTGAGCCGGAGTAGAGGTTGCGCCTTGGCTAGGTTTGGACTCGTTGCGTAAAAATACGCCGAGTAGCCGATCTATTTAGATCGAGTCATATACATGCTCATTGAGAACGGTTACACAACCAGACTCGTAAGGGCCGAAGAGTCAGAGTGTGTTGTTTCCACCCAAAGAGGTGTGATGCTCGTGGTGGCCGAAGTGCCAAAGAGCGGTGTTCTGCATGCATATGAATAAGACTTAAGGTCGCACATACCCCGCGGTTGAAGATCGTGTTAGGGGTACCCCCTCAGTAATGACTGTGTTGGGGAAGACTGAATGGGGTCGGGTACATACTCCCGTAGTGCTGAAAGCACGGGCTGCCTAAATGGCATGCAGATTCTGTCCAAGTAATTGTAAGACTGGCAGACCCCTTCAGGAATTATGCTCACTGTGGAATGACAGTGATGGTACAGCCTTGAGTGACATGTATTTTACTTTGGATCTGATAGAGTCCACGATGGCCTCAGTCACTCATGGGTTTTGGGGTCGTGGTTATCCTTAAGATCTAAGGATTGAACCCAACTACTGCAAGTAGAGGATGCATCCGAATATGGGCCTAGTAGGGTTCTCCCAGTTGAAACACACTGCCCTACTATGGATAGGGTCAACAGGCCTCTGGGGTATCTAAAATACATAGAATAATCAACCCCCAGAACGTCGCGTTGATGCCCGGACAATAGCTCTACCTGCGTACCAAAGGCGGGAGCGGTTAATTATCAAACAATGCATTAGTTCTAGGTACAGCGATGCTTTGAATGTATGAGTGGATGACGTGTTGAGTCAGTCCTGCATAACCTTTGTGAAGGTGTCATGTTCGGTATACTACTGGACCGACTGGGCAAAGACCCGTGTTGTATCCGCACGACTAAGCGAAGCTCGAGGAGTTGTCCTTAGATGCGTGGGATACGGATGTGCCAAGTATGAAGACTTGAGCTAGACATCACTTTGAGACCCGGAAGAGGTCATGGCTAAGTCGTGGAGACTTAAGCGGCTATTCAAATCACAGCCCTGAAAAGGCTTGCTCTAAGTCATGAAGACTCGAGCGGATGTTCAACTCATAGCCCTGAGGAGGCTCCTGCGATATACGCTAAGTCTTGGAGGCTTGAGCGTCGTTATTGCGCATTGCGACCCTGAGTGGTCATTATCGTGCTTGAGTTGAATGGTTACATGATTGCATGCTTACCAGACCATCAGTGGTTCTGACCCCGTTTTATGGGGATTTCAGGTGTTGGACCTGCGTGGCGATATGCGGAGCATGGCGGCATCGAGTTCCAGGGTTTCTCTAGACAGAGTTGTACTGCTTCCTTTTATTGAACCTATACTGCTTTTCCAAGCAGTGATGTTGTAATAAACAAGTGGTTTTCGATAAAATAGAACACTTTGGTGGTCAATGAGTTGCTTGGCCACATACCTGCAACGTGCTCGGGGTTTTCTAAAACTGACGACTCATTATCGTCTTATTCCGCTGCTAAAAGCTTTTCTAAGTTCCGCTGCAAAGAAAAAAAAAAAAGAAATTCATGAAAATTTTAACTTAGCTTTGTTTTGGAAATCCGGGGCGTTACATATATGCATGATTGAATCACTATAAAAAAAATTTGACCACCTTAGAACACATATATGCATGATTGAATCATTATAAACACTTTTTGACAACCTTACAACACATATATGCATGATTGAATCACTATCAACATTTTCTAGAAAAACCTTAGAACACATATACTTGATTGAATCACTATCAATTTTTTTTTACAGCCTTAGAACATACATATTAATGATTAAATCACTATGAAATTTTTTTGACAGCCTTCGAACACATATATGCATGATTGAATCACTATGCAATTTTTTTTACAACCTTGGAACACATATATGCATGATTGAATCACTACAAAAATTTTTTGACTACTATAGAACAGACATATACATGATTGATTGACAATAAATTTAAGAAATAGATGCTTGATTAAATCACTATAAAAAAAAATTTACACCCTTAGAACACATATATGCATGATTAAGTCACTATAAAAAAAAATTTACACCCTTAGAACACATATATGCATTATTGAATCAGTACAAACTTTTTTTGACAACAATAGAACAAATATATGCATGATTGAATCACTACAAATTTTTTTTCACAGCAATAGAAGAAAGATATACATGATTGAATCCCTACCAAAGTTTTTAGACAGCCTTACAACATATATATGCATGATTGAATCACAATGAATTTTTTTTTACATCCTTAGAACACATATACCCATGATTGAATCACTACAAAATTCTTTTGAGAGCATTGGAAATCATATATGCATTATTGAATCGCTATAAAAAAAATTTGACAACCTTAGAACACATATATGCATGATTGAATCACTATGAATTTTTTTTGACAGCCTTATAACACATATATGCATGATTGAATCACTATGATTTTTTTTTTACAGCCTTAGAACACATATATGCATTGATTGAATGATTATGAAATTGTTTTGACAGCCTTAGAACACATATATGCATGATTGCATCACTATGAAATTTTTTTGACAGCCATAAAACACATATATGAAAGATTGAATCACTATGAAACTTTTTAGACAGCCTTAGAACACATATATGCATGATTGAATCACTATGAAATATTTTTGACAGCCTTAGAACACTTATATGCTTGATTGAGTCAGTACGATTTTTTTTATAGACTTGAAATACATATATGCATGATTGAATCACTATGAAATTTTTTAGACAGCCTTAGAACACATATATGCATGACTGAATCACTACAAAAAAAATTTGACAGTCTTAGAACACGTATATGAATGATTGAATCCCTACAAATTTTTTTTACAGCATTAGAATAAATATATGCATGATTGAGTCACTACAAAAAAATTTTGACGGCCTTAGAACACTTATATACATTATTGAATCACTATGAAATTTTTTTGACAGCCTTAGAGCACATATATGCATGAATGAATCTCTACAAATTTCTTTTGGCAGCCATAGAACACATATATGCATGATTGAATCACTATGAAATTTTTTAGACTGCCTTAGAACACGTATATGCATGATTGAATCCCTATAAAAAAAATTGCACAGCCTTAGAACACATATATGCATGATTGAATCATGGTGAAATTTTTTTGACAACCTTTGAACACATATATGCCTGATTGAATCACTACTAAAAATTTTTGACAGCAGTAGATCAAACAAATGGATGATTGAATGTCTACAAATTTTTTTTTCAGCAATAGAAGAAATTTATGCATGATTGAATCACTATAAAAATATTTTGACAGCCTTAGAACACATATATGCATGAATGAATCATTGCAAACTTTTTTTGACAGCAATAGAACAAATATGTACATGATTGAATCACTATTATTTTTTTTGACAACAATAGAACAAATATATGCATGATTGAATCACTAAAAAAAAAATGAACAACCTTAGAACACATATATGCATGATTGAATCACTATAAAAAAATTTTGACAGCCTTAGAACACATATATGCATGATTAAATCACTACAAAATTTTTTTGACAGCCTTAGAACACATATATGCATGATTGAATCACACTTTTTTTAATAGCAATAGAACAAACATATGCATGATTGAATCACTACAAATTTTTATTTACAGCATTAGAACAAATATATGCATGATTAAGTCACTACAAAATTTTTTTGACGGCCTTAAAACATTTATATGCATGATTGAATCACTATGAAATTTTTTTGACAACCTTAGAGCACTTATATAAATGATTGAATCACTATAAAATATTTTTGACAGCCATAGGACAGATATATGCATGATTGAATCACTATGAAATTTTTTTGATAGACTTAAAACACATATATGCATGATTGAATCACTATGAAATTTTTTAGACAGCCTTAGAACACGTATATGCATGATTGAATCCCTATAAAAAAATTTTGACAGCCTTAGAACACATGTATGCATGATTGAATCACGGTGAAAATTTTTTGACAGCCTTAGAACACATATATGCATGATTGATCACTACAAAATTTTTTGACAGCAATATATCAAACAAATGGATGATTGAATGTCTACAAATATTTTTTGTGGCAATAGAAGAAATTTATGCATGATGGAATCACAATAAAAATATTTTGACCGCCTTAGAACACATATATGCATGATTGAATCACTTTAAAAATAATTGATAGCCTTAGAACACATATATGCACGATTGAATCACTGCAAACTTTTTTTCACATCAATAGAACAAATATATATACAAGAATGAATCACTATAATTTTTTTTACAGCAATAGAACAAATATATTTATGCATGATTGAATCACTATGAATATTTTTTGACAGCCTCAGAACACATATATGCATTTTTGAATCCCTATGAAATATTTTTGATAACCTTAGAACACGGATATGCAAGATAGAATCACTATGAAAATTTGTTGACAACCTTACAACACATATGAATGATTGAATCACTATGATTTTTTGTCGACAACCTTAGAACACATATGTGCATGATTAAATCACTACAAAATTTTTTTGACAACAATTGTACAAATATCTGCAAGATTGAAACAGTACAAATTTTTTTTTATAGCAATAGGACAAATATATACATGATTGAATCACTATGAATTTTTTTTTATAGCCTTAGAACACATATATGCATGGTTTTTTTGACTGCCTTAGAACACATATATCCTTGATTGAATCACTTTGAAATTTTTTTGACAACCTTAAAACACAAATATGCATGATTGAATCACTATGAATTTGTTTTACGGCCTTAGGACTCATATATGTATGATTGAATCACTATGATTTTTTTTTACAACCTTATGACACATATATACATGATTGAATCACTAAAAAAAATTGACAACCTTAGAACACATATATGCATGAATGAATCACTATGATTTTTTTTTATAGCCTTAGAACATGTATATGCATGATTTTTTTTACAGCCTTAGAACACATATATCCTTGATTAAATCACTTTGAAATTTTTTTGACAACCTTAGAACACTTATATGCATGATTGAATCACTATGATTTTTTTTTTACGGCGGTAGAATACATATATGCGTGATTGAATCACTATAAATTTTTTTTCACAACCTTAAAACACATATGGGCATGATTGAATCACTATCAAATTTTTTGGACAGCATTAGAACACATATATGCATGATTGAATCACTATGAAAATTTTTGGGATAAAATTTTGTTGGACAGCCTTAAAACAATATATGTCTGATTGAATAACTATGAAATCTTTTTTACAGTCTTAGAACACATATGTGCATGATTGAAATATTTTGATTTTTTTCTGATTGCCTTAGAACACATATACGCCAGATTGAATCGCTATGAAAATTTTCTTACAGCCTTAGAACTCATATAGGCATGTTTGAATCAGTATGAAACTTTTCTAATAGCCTTAGAACACATATATGCATGATTGAATCACTTGGAAATTATTTTGATTGCCTTAGAACATATATATGCATGGTTCAATCACTATGAAATTTTTTTGACAGCTCTAGAACACATATATACATGCTTGAATCACTATAAAAAAAATTTGACTGGCTTATAACCCATATATGTATGATTGAATCACAATAATTTTTTTTATAGCATTAGATCAAATATATGCATGATTAAATCACTATTAAATTTTTTTTACTGCAATTAAACAAATATATGCATGATTGAATCACTATAAAAAACTTTTGACAACCTTAGAACACATGTATGCCTGATTGAATAACTATGAAATTTTTTTGACAGCCATAGACCACATATATGAATGATTTTTTTCTCAGCCTTAGAACATATATTTGAATGATTGAATCACTATGAATTTTTTTTGACATCCTTATAACACATATATGCATGATTGAATCACTATGAAATTTTTTTGACAGCCTTAGAACATATATATGCATAATTGAATCAC
Source organism: Nuphar pumila (assembly GCF_984573655.1). Classification (NCBI taxonomy): domain Eukaryota; kingdom Viridiplantae; phylum Streptophyta; class Magnoliopsida; order Nymphaeales; family Nymphaeaceae; genus Nuphar; species Nuphar pumila. Next base: position 80,570,864 of record NC_143253.1, read on the forward strand.
TATGAACTTTTTTAACGGCCTTAGAACGTATATAAGCATGATTGAATCGCTATGAAATTTTTCTGACAACCTTAGAACACATATAGGCAAGATTGAATCACTATGAAATTTTTTTGACAGACTTAGAACAGATATACGCAAGATTGATTCACTATGAATTTTTTCTGACAGCCTTAGAACAAATTTGTACATGATTGAACCACTATAAAATTTTCTGACGGCCTTAGAACATATGTATAATTGATTGAATCACTATGAATTTTTTCTGACGGCCTTAGAACACATATATGCATGATTGAATCACTATGAAATTTTTCTGACAGCCTTAGAACACATATATGCATGTTTAAATCATTATGAATATTTTCTGATAGCCTAAGAACATATGTGCATGATTGAATAATAATATTTTTTTTTTGACAGCCTTGAGCACATATATGCGTGATTGAATCACTACAAAATTTTTTTGATAGCCTTATAACATATATATCTAAGATTGAATCACTACAAATTTTTTTTGCTGCAATAGAAGAAATATATGCATGATTGAATCACTAAGATATTTTTTTACAGCAATAGAACAAATATATGCATGATTGAATCAATATAAAATTGTTTTAACAACATTAGAACACATATATGCATGATTAATCCATATGAAATTTTTTTCACAGCTTTAGAACACATATATGCATGATTGAATCACTATAAGTTTTTTTTTACAGCAATAGAAGAAAGAAATGCATGATTGAATCACTACAAATTTTTTTGACAGCCTTACAACACATATATGCAAGATTGAATCACTACGAAATGTTTTGGACAACCTTGGAACACATATATGCATGATTGAATCACTAAAAAAGTTTTCTAACAGCAAAAGAACAAATATATGCATGATTAAATCACAACTAAATTTTTTTTTATAGCAATAGAAGAAATGTATGCATGATTAAATCACGACAAAATTTTTTTTGACAGCCTTAGAACATATATACATGATTGAAACACTATAAAAAAAATTGACAGCTTTAGAACATATATATGCATGATTGAATCCCTACAAACATTTTTTGACAGCAATATATCAAATATATGCATTATTGAATCACTACAATTTTTTTTATAGCAGTAGAACAAATATATACACGATTGAATCACTATAAAAAAAAATTTACAACCTTAGAACACATACATGCATGATTGAATCACTATGAATTTTTTTTTATAGCCTTAGAACACATATATGCAAGACTGAATCACTATGAAATTTTTTAGACAACCATAGAAATTATATAGATTGAATCACTATGAAATTTTTTAGACAGCCTTAGAAATTATATATACATGACTGAATCACTATGAATTTTTTTGACAGCCTTAGAACACATATATGCATGATTGAATCACTATGAATTTTTTTTTGATAGACTTGAAACCCATATATGCATGATTGAATCACAATGAAATTTTTTAGACAGCATTAGAACACTTATATGTTAAATTGAATCACTCTGAAATTTTTTTGACAACCTTTGAACACATATATGCATGAATGAATCTCTATAAATTTCTTTTGACATCCTTAGAACACAAATATGCATGATTGAATCACTATAAACTTTTTTTGATAGCAATAGAACAAATATATGATTGATTGAATCACTATAATTTTTTTTTTTAGTATTAGAACAAATATATGCATGATTGAGTCACTATGAAATTTTTTGGACAGCCTTAGAACACATGTATACATGATTGAATCACTATGAAATTTTTTTTATAGCCTTAGAAAATATATATGCATGATTGAATCACTATGAATTTTTTTTTACAGCCTTAAAACACATATATGCATGATTGAATCACTATGAAATTTTCTTGACAACCTTAGAACACATATATGCATGATTGAATCACTATGAATTTATTTTGACGTTCTTAGAACACATATATGCAAAATGCAAGCATTATGCAAATTTTTTGACAAGGTTAGAACCCATATACGCCTGATTGAGCCTCTACAAAAATTATTTTACAGCTTTAGAATACATATATGCCTGATTTAATCATTATGTAATTTTTTTGACAATCTTAGAGCCCATATATGCATGATTGAAATTTTTTTAATAGATTTATAACACATATATGCCTGATTGAATCACTATGAAATTTTGTGGACAGCCTTAGAACACATATATGCATGATTGAATCACTATAAAACTTTTTTGATAGCCTTAGAACTCATATATGCACGATTGAATTACTACAAAAAAAATTTAACAACTTTAGAACGCATATGTCCTTAATTGAGTCACTATGAATTTTTTTTTACAGCCTAATAATACACATATATATGATTAAATCACTATGAAATTTTTTTGATAGCCTTAGAACACATACATACATGATAGAATCACTATAAGAATTTTTTGACAACCTTAGAAGACATATATGCATGAATGAATCACTATGAAATTTTTTTGACCGCCTTAGAACACATATATCCTTGATTGAATCACTATGAAATTTTTTTAACAACCTTAGGACACATATATGCATGATTGAATCACTATGGTTTTTTTTACGGCCTTAGAACACATATATGCATGATTGAGTCATTATAAAAAATTTTTGACAGCCTTAAAACATATATATGCATGATTGAACCACTATGAAATTTTTAGGACAGCATTAGAACACATATATGCATGATTGAATGACTTTGAAATTTTTTTGACAGCCGTAAAACACTATATACCTGATTGAATATCTATGAAATCTTTTTTACAACCTTAGAACACATAAGTGCATGATTGAAATATTATGATTTTTTTTCGATTGCCTTAGAACACATATAGGCATGATTGAATCACTATGAAAATTTTCTTACAACCTTAGAACTCATATAGGCATGTTTGAATAACTATGAAATTTTTTTGACAGCCTTAGAACACATATATGCAAGATTCAATCACTTGGAAATTATTTTGATAGCCTTAGAACATATATATACATGATTGAATCACTATGAATTTTTTTTTACAGCTCTAGAACAGATATATACATGCTTGAATCACTGTAATTTTTTTTTGACAGCCTTATAACCCATATATGCATGATTGAATCACAATAATTTTTTTTAGAGAGCATTAGATCAAATATAAGCATGATTGAATCACTATTAAAATTTTTTGACAGCAATAGAACAAATATATCCAGGATTAAATCACTATAAAAAAATTTTGACAACCTTAGAACAAATATATGCATGATTGAATAACTACGCAATTTTTTTTATAGCTTTAGAACACATATATGATTGATTTTTTTCTCAGCCTTAGAACATATGTATGCATGTCTGAATCACTATGAATTTTTTTAACAGCCTTAGAACACATATAAGCATGATTGAATTCCTATGAAAGTTTTCAAACAACCGTAGAACACATATACGCAAGATTGAATCACTATGAGATTTTTCTGACAGCCTTAGAACACATATACGCAAGATTGAATCACTGTGAAATTTTTCTGACAGCCTTTGAATAAAGGTATGCATGATTGAATCACTGTGAAATTTTTCTGACAGCCTTAGAACACATATATACACGATTAAATCACTCTCAAATTTTTCTTATAGCCTTAGAACATATATGCGTGATTGATTCACTACAAAAAAAAATTGACAGCCTTATAACATTTATATGAATGATTGAATCAGTATAAATTTTTTTTTACAGCAATAGAATAAATATATGCATGATTGAATCACTACAATTTTTTTTTACAGCAATAGAACAAATATATGCATGATTGAATCAATATAAAGTTGTTTTGACAACATTAGAACACATATATGCATGATTGAATCACTATGAAATTTTTTTGACAGCCTTAGAACACACATATGCATGATTGAATCCCTATAATTTTTTTTTACAGCAATAGAAGAAAGATATGCATGATTGAATCACTACAAAAATTTTTTGACAACCTTACATCACATATATGCAAGATTGAATCACTACGAAATTTTTTTGACAGCCTTGGAACACATATTTGCACGATTGAATCACTAAAAAAATTTACTAACACCAAAAAAACAAATATATGCATGACTGAATCACTATAATTTTTTCTTACAGCAATAGAAGAAATATATGCATGATTAAATCATGACAAAATTTTTTTTGAAAGCCTTAGAACATATATGCATGATGTAATCACTATAACAAAATTTTGACTGGCTTAGAACACATAGATGCATGATTGAATCCCTACAAACATTTTTTGACAGCAATATAACAAATATATGCATGATTGAATCACTACAAATTTTTTTAGAGCAATGGAACAAATATATACATGATTGAATCACTATAAAAAACAATTGGCAACCTTAGACAACATATATGCATGATTGAATCACTATAAAATTTCTTTGACAGCATTGGAACAAATATATACATGATTGAATCACTATAAAAAAAAATTGACAGCTATAGAACAAACATATGCAGGATTAAATGACTATAAAATCTTTTGGACAGCAATAGAAGAAATATATGCATGATTGAATCTCTATAAAAAAAATTTGACAGCCTTAGAACACATATATGCATGATTGAATCACTTTAAAAAAAAATTGACAGCCTTACAACACATATATGCATGATTGAATCACTACAAAAAACATTTGACAGCAATAGAAGAAACATATTCATGGTTGAATCACTACAAAAAAAATTTGACTGCAATAGAAGAAAGATATGCGTGGTTGAATCACTACAAAAAATTTTTGACAGCCTTAGAACATATATACGCATGATTGTATCACAATAAATTTTTTTTGATAGCCTTACAACACATATACGCACGATTGAATCACCACAAAAATTTTTTGACAACATTAGAAATTATACATGATTGAATCACTATAAATTTTTTTTACAACCCTATAACATATATATGCATGATTAAATCACTATGAAAATTTTTTGACCGCTTTGGAACACATATATAGATGATTGAATCACTAAAAAAAATTCTAACACCAAAAGAACAATTATATGCATGATTGAGTCACTATGATTTTTTTTTTTACAGCCTTATCACATATATGCATGAATAAATCACTATGATTTTTTTTGACCGCCTTAGAACACATAAATGCATTGATTGAATCACTAAGAAATTTTATGGACAACCTTAGAACACATATATGCATGTTTGAATCGCTATGAAAATTTTTTGACAGCCTTAGAACCCATATATGTAAGATTGAATCACTATAAAATTTTTTAGACAGCCTTAGAACACATATATGCATGATTGCATCACTATGAAATTCTTTTGACAGCCTTAGAACACATATATGCATCATTGAATCACTATGATTTTTTTTATAGACTTGAAACACATATATGCTCTATAAAATCACTATGAAATTTTTTAGACAACCATAGAACACATATATGCTTGATTGAATCACGGAGTTAGAACACGTATACGCATGATTGAATCACTATGAAATTTTTTTGACAGCCTTAGAGCACATATATGCATGATTGAATCACTATAAAAGTTTTTTGACAGCCTTAGAACGAATATATGCATGATTGAATCGCTACGAAATTTTTTTGACACCCTTAGAACACATATATGGATGATTCAATCGCTACGAAATTTTTTTGACACCCTTAGAACACATATATGCATGATTGAATGACTACAAATTTTTTTTTAAAGGAATAGATCAAACATATGGATGATTGAATGACTATAATTTTTTTTTGCAGAAATAGAAGAAATATATGCATGATTGAATCACTAAAAAAATATGTTGACAGCCTAAGAACACATATATGCATGATTGAATCACTATAAACTTTTTGTGACAACAATAAAACAAATATATGAATGATTGAATCACTATAAATTTTTGTTTACAGCAATAGAAGAAAAATATGCATGATTGAATCACTACAAAAATTTTTTGACAGCCTTAGAACATATATACGCAGGATTGAATCACCACAAAATTCTTTGAAAAACATTAGAAATCATATATGCAAGATTGAATCACTAGGAATTTTTTTGGACAGCCTTATAACACATATATGCAAGATTGAATCACTATGAATTTTTTTTTACAGCCTTAGAACACATATATGCATGATTGAATCACTGCAAATTCTTTTTGATAACAATAGAACAAATATATGCATGATTGAATCACTATGAATTTTTTTTATAGCCTTAGAACACACATAAGCATTAATTGAATCACTATGAAATTTTCTTGATAGCCTTAAAACACATATATGCATGATTGAATCACTATAAAAAAATTTTGTCGGCCTTAGCACACATACATGCCTGATTGAATCACTATGAATTTTTTTATAGCCTTAGAACACATACATGCATGATTAAATCACTATAAACTTTTTTTGGCAGCCTTAAAACATATATATGCTTGATTGAATCACTATTAAATTGTTTAAACAGCCTTAGAACACATACATGCATCATTGAATCACTATGAAATTTTTTTGACAGCCTTAGAACACAAATATGCGTGATTGAATCACTACGAAATTTGTTTGACACCCTTAGAACACATATATGCATGATTGAATGACTACAAATTTTTTTTTAAAGCAATAGATCGAACATATGGATGATTGAATGAATATAAAATCTTTTTGCAGAAATAGAAGAAATATATGCATGATTGAATCAGTAAAAAAATATTTTGACAGCCTTAGAACACATATATGCATGATTGAATCACTACAAACTTTTTGTGACAACAATAGAACAAATATATGCATGATTGAATCACTACAAAATTTTTCTGACAGCAATAGAAGAAAGATATGCATGATTGAATCACTACAAAAAATTTTTGACAGCCATAGAACATACATATGCATGATTGTATCAGAATCCAATTTTTTTGACAACCTTAGAACACATATGCGCTGGATTGAATCACCACAAAATTCTTTTGACAATATTAGAAATCATATATGCAAGATTGAATCACTAGGAATTTTTTTGGACAACCTTATAACACATATATGCAAGATTGAATCACTATGAATTTTTTTTTGACAGCCTTAGAACACGTATATGCATGATTGAATCACTACAAACTCTTTTTGATAACAATAGAACAAATATATGCATGATTGAATCACTATGAATTTTTTTTTACAGTCGTAGAACACACATAAGCATTGATTGAATCACTATGAAATTTTCTTGACAGCCTTAAAGCACATATATGCATGATTGAATCACTATGAAAATTTTTTGTCGGCCTTAGAACACATACATGCCTGATTGAATCACTATGAATTTTTTTATAGCCTTAGAACACATACATGCATGATTAAATCACTATAAACTTTTTTTGGCAGCCTTAGAACATATATATGCTTGATTGAATCACTATCAAATTTTTAAACAGCCTTAGAACACATACATGCATCATTGAATCACTATGAAATTTTTTTGACAACCTTAGAACACAAATATGCATGATTAAATCACTACAAAATTTTTTTGACACCCTTAGAACACATATATGCATGATTGAATGACTACAATTTTTTTTTAAAGCAATAAAAGGAACATATGGATGATTGAATGAATATAAAATCTTTTTGCAGAAATAGAAGAAATATATGCATGATTGAATCAGTAAAAAAATATTTTGACAGCCTTAGAACACAAATATGCATGATTGAATCACTACAAACTTTTTGTGACAACAATAGAACAAATATATGCATGATTGAATCACTACAAAATTTTTCTGACAGCAATAGAAGAAAGATATGCATGATTGAATCACTACAAAAAAATTTTGACAGCCATAGAACATACATATGTATAATTGTATCAGAATGCAATATTTTTGACAACCTTAGAACACATACGTGCAAAATTGAATCACCACAAAATTCATTTGACAGCATTAGAAATCATATATGCATGATTGAATCACTAGGAATTTTTTTTGACAGTCGTATAACACATATATGCAAGATTGAATCACTATGAATTCTTTTTGACAGCCTTAGAACACATATATGCATGATTGAATCATTATAAAGTCTTTTTGACAACAATAGAACAAATATATGCATGATTGAATCACTACAAACTTTTTTTTACAGCAATAGAAGAAAGTTATACATGATTGAATCACAACAAAAATTTTTGTGACAACAATAGATCAAATATATGCATGATTGAATCACTACAAAAATGTTTTGACAGCAATAGAAGAAAGATAAGCATGATTGAATCACTACAATTTTTTTTTGACAGCCTTAGAACATATATACGCAGGATTGAAACACCACAAAATTCTTTTGACAACATTAGAAATCATATATGCAAGATTGAATCACTAGGAATTTTTTTGGACAGCCTTATAACACATATATGCAAGATTGAATCACTATGAATTTTTTTTGACAGCCTTAGAACACATATATGCAAGATTGAATCACTGCAAACTCTTTTTGATAACAATAGAACAAATATATGCATGATTGAATCACTATGGATTTTTTTTACAGCTTTAGAACACACATAAGCATTGATTGAATCACTATGAAATTTTCTTGATAGCCTTGAAACACATATATGCGTGATTGAATCACTATAAAAAAAAATTGTCGGCCTTAGAACACATACATGCCTCATTGAATCACTATGAATTTTTTTATAGCCTTAGAACACATACATGCATGATTAAATCACTATAAACTGTTTTGGGGAGCCTTAGAACATATATATGCTTGATTGAATCACTATTAAATACTTTAAACAGCCTTAGAACACATACATGCATCATTGAATCACTATGAAATTTTTTTGACAGCCTTATAACACAAATATGCATGATTGAATCACTACGACATTTTTTTGACACCCTTAGAACACATATATGCATGATTGAATGACTACGAATTTTTTTTTAAAGCAATAGATCGAACATATGGAAGATTGAATCAATATAAAATCTTTTTGCAGAAATAAAAGAAATATATGCATGATTGAATTAGTAAAAAAATATTTTGACAGCCTTAGAACACATATATGCGTGATTGAATCACTACAAAATTTTTCTGACAGCAATAGAAGAAAGATATGCATGATTAAATCACTACAAAAAATTTTTGATAGCCATAGAACATACATATGCATGATTGTATCAGAATCCAATTTTTTTGACAACCTTAGAACCCATATGCGCAGGATTGAATCACCACAAAATTCTTTTAACAACATTAGAAATCATATATGCAAGATTGAATCACTAGGAATTTTTTTGGACAGCTTTATTACACATATATGCAAGATTGAATCACTATGAATTTTTTTTTTGAGAACCTTAGAACACATATATGCATGATTGAATCACTACAAACTCTTTTTTATAACAATAGAACAAATATATGCATGATTGAATCACTAAGATTTTTTTTACAGCCTTAGAACACACATAAGCATTGATTGAATCACTATGAAATTTTCTTGATAGCCTTAAAACACATATATGCATGATTGAATCACTATGAAAATTTTTTGTCGGCCTTAGAACACATACATGCCTGATTGAATCACTATGAACTTTTTTATAGCCTTAGAACACATACATGCATGATTAAATCACTATAAACTTTTTTTGGCAGCCTTAGAACATATATTTGCTTGATTGAATCACTATCAAATTGTTTAAACAGCCTTAGAACACATACATGCGTCATTGAATCACTATGAAATTTTTTTGACAGCCTTAGAACACAAATATGCATGATTGAATCACTACGAAATTTTTTGACACCCTTAGAACGCATATATGCATGATTGAATGACTACAATTTTTTTTTAAAGCAATAAAACGAACACATGGATGATTAAATGAATATAAAATCTTTTTGCAGAAATAGAAGAAATATATGCATGATTGAATCAGTAAAAAAATATTTTGACAGCCTTAGAACACATATATGCATGATTGAATCACTACAAACTTTTTGTGACAACAATAGAACAAATATATGCATGATTGAATCACTACAAAAATTTTCTGACAGCAATAGAAGAAAGATATGCATGATTCAATCACTACAAAAAATTTTTGACAGCCATAGATAATACATATGCATAATTGTATAAGAATGAAATTTTTTTGACAACCTTAGAACACATACGTGCAGAATTGAATCACCACAAAATTCTTTTGACAGCATTAGAAATCATATATGCATGATTGAATCACTAGGAATTTTTTTTGATAGTCGTATAGCACATATATGCAAGATTGAATCACTATGAATTCTTTTTGACAGCCTTAGAAAACATATATATATGATTGAATCACTACAAACTCTTTTTGACAACAATAGAACAAATATATGAATGATTGAATCACTACAAATTTTTTTTGACAGCAATAGAAGAAAGTTATACATGATTGAATCACAACAAAAAATTTTGTGACAACAATAGATCAAATATATGCATGATTGAATCACTACAAAAATGTTTTGCCAGCAATAGAAGAAAGATATGCATGATTGAATCACTACAAATTTTTTTTTATAGCCTTAGAACATATATACGCAGGATTGAATCACCACAAAATTCTTTTGACAACATTAGAAATCATATATGCAAGATTGAATCACTAAGAATTTTTTTGGACAGCCTTATAACACATATATGCAAGATTGAATCACTATGAAATTTTTTAGACAGCCTTAGAACACATATATGCATGATTGAATCACTGCAAACTCTTTTTGAAAACAATAGAACAAATATACGCATGATTGAATCACTATGATTTTTTTTTACAGCCTTAGAACACACATAAGAATTGATTGAATCACTATGAAATTTTCTTGATAGCCTTAAAACACATATATGCATGATTGAATCACTATAAAAAAATTTTGTCGGCCTTAGAACACATACAAGCCTCATTAAATCACTATGAATTTTTTTATACCCTTAGAACACATACATGCATGATTAATTCACTATAAACTTTTATTGGCAGCCTTAGAACATATATATGCTTGATTGAATCACTATCAAATTGTTTAAACAGCCTTAGAACACATACATGCATCATTGAATCACTATGAAATTTTTTTGACAGCCTTATAACACAAATATGCATGATTGAATCACTACGAAATTTTTTTGACACCCTTAGAACACATATATGCATGATTGAATGACTACGAATTTTTTTTTAAAGCAATAGATCGAACATATGGACGATTGAATGAATATAAAATCTTTTTGCAGAAATAGAAGAAATATATGCATGATTGAATCAGTAAAAAAATATTTTGACAGCCTAAGAACACATATATGCATGATTGAATCACTACAAAATTTTTTCTGACAGCAATAGAAGAAAGATATGCATAATTGAATCACTACAAAAAAATTTTGACAGCCATAGAACATACATATGCATGATTGTATCAGAATCCAATTTTTTGACAACCTTAGAACACATATGTGCAGGATTGAATCACCACAAAATTCTTTTGACAACATTAGAAATCATATATGCAAGATTGAATCACTAGGAATTTTTTTGGACAGCCTTATAACACATATATGCAAGATTGAATCACTATGAATTTTTTTTTAACAACCTTAGAACACATATATGCATGATTGAATCACTACAAACTCTTTTTTATAACAATAGAACAAATATATGCATGATTGAATCACTATGAATTTTTTTTTACGGCCGTAGAACACACATAAGCATTGATTGAATCACTATGAAATTTTCTTGACAGCCTTAAAGCACATATATGCATGATTGAATCACTATGAAAATTTTTTGTCGGCCTTAGAACACATACATGCCTGATTGAATCACTATGAATTTTTTTATAGCCTTAGAACACATACATGCATGATTAAATCACTATAAACTTTTTTTGGCAGCGTTAGAACATATATATGCTTGATTGAATCACTATCAAATTGATTAAACAGCCTTAGAACACATACATGCATCACTGAATCACTATGAAATTTTTTTAACAGCCTTAGAACACAAATATCATGATTGAATCACTATGAAATTTTTTTGACACCCTTAGAACACATATATGCATGATTGAATGACTACAAATTTGTTTTTAAAGCAATAAAACGAACATATGTATGATTGAATGAATATAAAATCTTTTTGCAGAAATAGAAGAAATATATGCATGATTGAATCAGTAAAAAAATATTTTGAAAGCCTTAGAACACATATATGCATGATTGAATCACTACAAACTTTTTGTGACAACAATAGAACAAATATATGCATGATTGAATGACTACAAAATTTTTCTGACCGCAATTGAAGAAAGATATGCATGATTGAATCACTACAAAAAAATTTTGACAGCCATAGAACATACATATGCATGATTGTATCAGAATGAAATTTTTTTGACAATCTTAGAACACATACGTGCAGAATTGAATCACCATAAAATTATTTTGACAGCATTAGAACTAATATATGCATGATTGAATCACTAGGAATTTTTTTTTACAGTCGTATAACACATATATAAAATATTGAATCACTATGAATTCTTTTTGACAGCGTTATAACACATATATGCATGATTGAATCACTACAAACTCTTTTTGACAACAATAGACTAAATATATGCATGATTGAGTCACTAAATTTTTTTTTTACAGCAATAGAAGAAAGATATACATGATTGAATCACAACAAAAATTTTTGTGACAACAATAGATCAAATATATGCATGATTGAATCACTACAAAAATAATTTGACAGCAATAGAAGAAAGATCTGCCTGATTCAATCACTATGATTTTTTTTACAACCATATAACACATATATGCACGATTGAATCATTATGATTTTTTTTACAGCCTTATAACACATATATGCATGATTGAATCACTATGAAATTTTTTTTACAATCATAGAACACACATAAGCATTGATTGAGTCACTATGAAATTTTCTTGACAGCCTTAGAACAAATATATGCATGATTGAATCACTACGAAAATTTTTAAACGGCCTTAGAACACATATATGCGTGATCGAATCACTATCATTTTTTTTTACAGACTTATGACACATATATGCATGATTGACTCACTATAAAAAAATTTTGACAGTCGTAGAACACATATATGCATTGATTGAATCACTATGAAATTTTGTTGAAAGCCTTAGAACACATATATGCATGATTGAATCACTATGAAAATTTTTTCACATCCTTAGAACACATATAAGCAAGAGTGAATCACTATGAAATTTTTTAGACAGCCTTAGAACACATATGTGCATGATTGAATCACTATGAAATTTTTTTGTCAGCCTTAGAACACTTATATGCCTGATTGAATCACTATGAAATTTTTTTGATAAACTTGAGACACTTATATCTATGATTGAATCACTATGAAATTTTTTAGACTACCTTAGAACATATATATGCATGATTGAATCATTATGAAATGTTTTTGACAGCCTTAGAACACATATATGCATGATTGAATCACTACAAAAATTTTTTAACTGCCTTAGAACACATATATGCATGATTGAATCACTACAGAGTTTTTTTTATAGCAATAGAACAAATATATGCATGATTCACTACAAAAAAAAAAATTTACAGCATTAGAACAAATATATGCATGATTGAGTCACTATGAAATTTTTTTTACGGTCTTAGAACACATATATGCATGATTGAATCACTATGATTTTTTTTGACAGCCTTAGAGCACATATATGCATGATTGAATCACTGTAAAAATTTTGTGACAGCCTTAGAACACATATATGCATGATTGAATCACTATGAATTTTTTTTGACAGCCTTAGAACACATATATGCATGATTGAATCACTAAAAAAAAATTTTGACAGCAATAGATCAAACATATGGATGATTGAATGACTACAATTTTTTTTTGCAGAAATAGAAGTAATATATGCATGATTGAATCACTGTAAAAATATTTTGACAGTCGTAGAACACATAAATGCAAGATAGAATCACTATAAAAAAATTTTGACAACCTTAGAACACATATATGCATGATTTTTTTGACTGTCTTAGAAAAAATATATCCATGATTGAATCACTTTGCAATTTTTTTGACAACCTTAGAACACATATATGCATGATTGAATAACTATGAATTTTTTTGTACGGCCTAAGAACACATATATGCATGATTGAATCACTATGAAATTTTGTTAACAACCCTAGAACACATTTATACATGATTGAATCACTATGAATTTTTTTTGACAGCCTTAGAACATAGATATACATGATTGAATCCTATAAAAAAAAAATTGATAGCAATAGAACAAATATATGCATGAATGAATCACTATGAAAATTTTTTGACTCCCTTCGAACACATATATGCATGATTTTTTTGACAGCCGTAGAACACATATATCCTTGATTGAATCACTATGAAATTTTTTTGACAACCTTAGAACACATATGTGCATGATTGAATGACTATGAATTTTTTTTACGGCCTTTGAACACATATATGCGTGATTGAATCACTATAAAAAAATTTTGATAGCCTTAAAACACATATACGCATCATTGAATCACTATTAAGTTTTTTGGACACTAGTAGAACACATATATGCATGATTGAATCACTATAAATTTTTTTGCCCTAAAACAATATATGCCTAATTGAATAACTATGAAGTCTTTTTGACAGCCTTAGGACACATATGTGCCTGATTGAAATATAATTTTTTTTTTACTGCCTTAGAACACAAATACGCATGATTGAATCACTATGAATTTTTTCTTACAGCCTTAGAACTCATATAGGCATGTTTGAATCACTATGAAATTTTACTGACAGCCTTAGAACACATATATGCATGATTGACTCATTAGGAAATTCTTTTGATAGCCTTAGAACATATATCGGCATGATTGAATCACAATGAAATTTTTTTGACAGACCTAGAATGCATATATACATGATTTAACTACTATAAAAAAAATTTGACAGCCTTGTAACACATATATGCATGATTGAATCCCGATAATTTTTTTTTTACAGCATTAGATCAAATATATGCATGATTGAATCACTATTAAATTTTTTTGACAGCAATAGAACAAATATATACATGATTGAATCACTATAAAAAAAATTTGACAACCTTAGAACACATATATGCATGATTGAATAACTATGAAATTTTTTTTACTGCCTTAGAACTCATACATGCATGATTTTTTTCACAACCTTAGAATGTATATATGCAAGATTGAATCACTATGAAATTTTTTTGACAGCCTTATAACATATATATGCCTGATTGAATCACTATGAAATTTTTTTGACAGCCTTAGAACATATGTATGCCAGATTGAATAACTTTGAAATTTTTTTGAATGCCTTAGAACTCATATATGCATGATTTTTTTTACAACCTTAGAATATATATATGCAAGATTGAATCACTATGAAATTTTTTTGACAGCCTTATAACTTATATATGCCTAATTAAATCACTATGAAATTTTTTTGACAGCCTTAGAACATATGTATGCAAGATTGAATCATTATGAATTTTTTTAACAGCCTTAGAACACATATAAGCATGATTAAATCATTGTGAAATTTTTCTTACAACCTTAGAACACATATAAGCAAAATTGAATCACTATGAAATTTTTCTGACAGCCTTAGAACATATGTATGAATCTTTGAATTACTATGAAATTTTTCTGACAGCCTTAGAACATATTTATGCATGATTAAATCACTATGAAATTTTTTTTACGGCCTTAGAACACATATATGCTTGATTAAATCACCATAAAAAAATTTTGATAGTCTTAGAACATATATATGCATGAATGAATCTGTATAAAAATGTTTTGATAGCCTTAGAACACATATATGCGTGATCAAATCACAACAAAATTTTTTTGACAGCCTTATAACATATATATGCAAGATTGAATCACTACAAAATTGTTTTGACAGCAATAGAAGGAATATATGCATGATTGAATCACTATAATTTTTTTACAGCAATAGAACAAATATATGCAAGATTGAATCAGTATAAAATTCTTTTGACAACATTATAACACATATATTCAGGATTGAATCACTATGAATTTTTTTTGACAGCCTTAAAACACATATATGCATGATTGAATCACTATAATTTTTTTTTTAGAGCAATAGAAGAAAGATATGCATGATTGAATCACTACAAAAAAAATTTGAAAGCCTTACAATACATATATGCAAGATTGAGTCACTATGAAATTTTTTTGACAGCCTTGGAACACATGTACGCATGATTTAATCACTACAAAATTTTCTTAACAGCAAAAGAAAAAATATATGCCTGATTGAATAGCTTTGAAATCTTTTTGACAGCCTTAGAACACATTTGTGCATGATTGAAATATAATGATTTTTTCTGACTTCCTTAGAACACATATACGCATGATTGAATCACTATGAAATTTTTCTTACAGCCTTAGAACTTATATAGGCATGTTTGAATCACTATGAAATTTTTCTAACAGCCTTAGAACACATATATGCATGATTGAATCTTTAGGAAATTCTTTTGATAGCCATAGAACATATATATGCATGATTGAATCACAATGAAATTTTTTAGACAACCCTAGAATACATAGATACATGATTTAATAACAATAAAAAAAAATTGACAGCCTTGTAACACATATATGCATGATTGAATCACTATAATTTTTTTTTTACAGCATTAGATCAAATATATGCATGATTGAATCACTATTACATTTTTTTGACAGCAATAGAACAAATATATGCATGATTGAATCACTATAAAAAAAATTTGACAACCTTAGAACACATATATGCATGATTGAATAACTATGATTTTTTTTACTGCCTTAGAACACATATATGCATGATTTTTTTCATATCCTTAGAATGTATATATGCATGATTGAATCACTATGAAATTTTTTTGACCACCTTATAACACATATATGCCTGATTGAACCACTATGAAATTTTTTTGACAACCTTAGAACATATGTATGCATGATTGAATCACTATGAATTTTTTTAACAGCCTTAGAACACATATAAGCATGATTAAATCGCTGTGAAATTTTTCTGACAACCTTAGAACATATGTGTGCATGATTGAATCACTATGAAATTTTTTTTACGACCTTAGAACACATATATGCATGATTGAATCACTATGAAATTTTTCTGACCGCCTTAGAACACATATATGGCTGATTAAATCACTATGAAATTTCTTTGATAGTCTTAGAACATATATATGCATGATTGAATCAATATAAAAATGTTTTAATAGCCTTAGAACACATATATGCATGATTGAATCACTACAAAAAATTTTTGACAGCCTTATAACAAATATATGCATGATTGAATCACTACAAACTTTTTGTTAGAGCAATAGAAGGAATATATGCATGATTGAATCACTACAATTTTTTTTACAGCAATAGAACAAATATATGCATGATTGAATCAGTATAAATTGTTTTGACAACATTAGAACACATATATCCATGATTGAATCACTATGAAATTTGTTTGACAGCCTTAGAACACATATATGCATGATTGAATCACTATAATTTTTTTTTAACAGCAATAGAAGAAGGATTTGCATGATTGAATCACTACAAAAAAAATTTGATTGCCTTACAACACATATATGCTAGATTGAGTCACTATGAAATTTTTTTGACAGCCTTGGAACACATATGCGCATGATTGAATCACTAAAAATTTTTCTTAACAGCAAAAAAACAAATATATGCATGATTGAATCACTATAATTTTTTTGACAGCAATATAAGAAATATATGCATGATTAATTCATGACAAAAAAAATTTTGACAGCCTTACAACATATGTGCATGATTGAATCACTATAAAAAAAAATTGATAGCCTTAGAACACGTATATTGAAACCCTACAAACATTTTTTCACAGCAATATAACAAATATATGCATGATTGAATCACTATAAAAAAAGTTTTGACAACCTTAGAACACATATATGCATGTTTGAATCACTATGAAACTTTTTTGGCAGCCTTACAACACATATATGCATGGTTGAATCACTATGAAATATTTTTGACAACATAGAACATATATACATGATCGAATCACAGTGAAATTTTTTCACAGCATTAGAACACATATATACATGATAAAATCACTATGAAATTTTTTTTATAACCTTAGAACACATATATGCGTGATTAAATCACTATAGTTTTTTTTTTACTACCTTAGAACAACTATATTCATGAGTGAATCACTATGAAATGTTTTTGACCGTCATAGAACAAATATATGCATGATTGAATCAATATGAATTTTTTTTTACTGCCTTAGAACACATATACACTTTATTGTATCACTATGAATTTTTTTTGAGAGCCTTAGAACACATAAATGCCTGATTAAACCACTATGAAATTTTTTTGATAGTCTTAGAACACATATATGGACGATTAAATGACTATGAAATTTTTTTTACTGTCGTAGAACACATATACGCATGATTGAATCACGATGAAATTTTTTTGACAGCCTTAGAACACATATATGCATGATTGAAATTTTTTTTATAGACCTAGAACATATATGCATGATTGAATCACTATGAAATTCTTTTGACAGCCTTAGAACACATATATGCACGATTGAATCTCCATGAAATTTTTTTCATGGCCTTAGAACACATATATGCATAACTAAATCACTAAGAAATTTTTTTGACAGCCTTGGAACACTTATATGCATGATTGAATCGATACAAAAAAAAATTGATGGCAATATAGTAAATATATGCATGATTGAATCAATATAATTTTTTTTGACAACCATAGAACACGTATCTGCATGATTGAATCACTATAACAAAAATTTGACTGCCTTAGAACACATATATGCATGATGGAATCACTCTAAATTTTTTTGATAGCAGTAGAACACATATATGTGTTATTGAATCACTCAAAAAAAAATTTCACAGCCTTAGAACACATATACGCATCATTGAATC
Organism: Nuphar pumila; assembly: GCF_984573655.1. NCBI lineage: Eukaryota > Viridiplantae > Streptophyta > Magnoliopsida > Nymphaeales > Nymphaeaceae > Nuphar > Nuphar pumila. The sequence goes on from NC_143253.1 coordinate 80,590,059, forward strand.
ACTATAAAAAAAAATTGACAGCCTTAGAACACATATATAAAAGATTGAATCACTATGAAAATTTTTTGACAGCCTTAGAACACATATATGCATGATTGAATCGCTAAGAAATTTTTTTGACAGCCTTAGAACATATATATGTGTGACTGAATCACTATGAAATTTATTTGACAGCCTTAGAACACATATATGCATGATTGAATCACTATCAACATTTTTTGACAACCTTAATACACATATATGCATGATTGAATACAATGATGCATGATTGAATCACTATGAAATTTTTTTGACAGCCATGGAACACATATATGCATGTTCGAATAACTACAAAATTGTTTTATGAAATTATTTTGATTGCCTTAGAACACATATATGCATGATCGAATCACTACAAAAAAATTATGACTGCAATAGAGCACACATATGCATGATTGAATAATTATAATTTTTTTTGACAACCTTAGATTGCATATGTGTATGATTGAATAAGTATGAAATTTTTTTGACAGCCTTATAACAAATATGTGCATGATTGAATCACTATGAGAATTTTTTGACAGCTTTAGAACGCATATGTGTATGATTGAATCACTATAAAAAAAATTTGACAGTCGTAGAACATATATATGCAAGATTGAATCACTATGAAAATTTTTTGACAGCCTTAGAACACATATATGCATGTTTGAATCACTATGAAATTTTTTTGACATCCTCAGAACACATATATGGATGATTAAATAACTATAAAAAAATTTTGACAGACTTAGAACACATATACGCAAGATTGACTCCCTATCAAATTTTTTTAATAGCCTTATTACATATATATGCATGATTGAATCACTATCAATTTTTTTTGACAGCCTTAGAACACATATATGCATGATTGAATCACTATGAAATTTTTTTGACAGCCTTATAACACATATATGTATGATCGAATGACTACAAAATGGTTTTACTAAATTATTTTTACTGCCTTAGAACACATATATGCATGATTGAATTACTATAAAGAAATTTTGATTGCAATAGAGCGCATATATGCATGATTGAGTAACTATAATTTTTTTTTGACAACCTTAGAACACATATCTACATGATTGAATCACTATGAAATTTTTTTGACAGGCTTAGAACACATATTTGCATGATTTTTATGACTGTGTTAGAACACATATATGCATGATTGAATCAATATAAAAAGATTTTATAGCCTTAGAACACAAATATGCATGGTTGAATAACTATGAAATTTTTTGAACAACCTTATAACACATATATGCATGATGGAATCACTATAAAAATTTTTAGACAGCCCTACAATAGATATATGCATTATTGAACCACTATAAAATTTTTTGTATAGACTTACAACACATATATGTAAGATTTAATCACTATGAATTTTTTTGTCAGCCTTAGAATACATATATGCATGATTGAATCACTATGAAATTTTTTTGACAGCCTTAGAACACATATATGCATGATGGAATCACTATGAAATTTTTTTGACAGCCTTAGAACACATATATGCAACATTAAATCACTATGAAATTTTTTTAACGGCCTTAGAACAGTTATATGCATTATTGAATCACCATGAAATTTTTTGACCGCCTTAGAACACAGATATGCATGATTGAGTCACTATGAAATTTTTTTTACCACCTTAGAACATATATATTCATGATTTAGTCACTATGACATTTTTGGGAGACTCTTAGAACACATATACGCATGATTGAATCACTATAAAATTTTTTAGAAAGCCTTGGAATACATATACGCATGATTGAATTTTTTTTGACAGCCTTAGAACATATATGCATGATTGAATCGCTAAGATTTTTTTGACAGTCTTATTACACATATATGCTTGATTGAATCACTATGAAATTTTTTTGACAGACTAATAACATATATATTCAAGATTGAATCTCTATGAAATTTTTTTGACAACCTTAGAACATATATATTCATGATTTAGTCACTATGACATTTTTGGGACAGTCTTTGAACACGTATACGTATGATTGAAATATTTTTGACTGCGTTAGAATACATATATGCATGATTGAATCACTATGAAATTTTTTGGCAGCCTTAGAACACAGATATGTATGATTGAAATTTTTTTGACGGCCTTAGAACAAATATATGAATGATTGAGTCACTATCAAATTTTTTTCACAGCCTAAGAGCATATACGCATGATTGAATCTCTATGAAATTTTTATGACAGCCTTCAAATACATATATGCATGATTGAATTTTTTTTTTACTGCCATAGAACACAGATATGCATGATTGAGTCACTATGAATTTTTTTTACAGCCTTAGAACACATATATACATGATTGAGTCACTATGCATTTTTTTTGACAGCCTTGGAATACATATACGGTTGATTGAAATTTTTTTCACAGCCTTGGAACATATATGCATGATTGAATCACTAAAAATTTTTAACAGCCTTAGAACACAAATATACAAGATAGAATCACTATGAAATTTTTTTGGCAGACTTATAACACTTATATTCAAGATTAAATGACTATGAAAATTTTTTTACAGCCTTAGAAAACATATATGCATGATTGCATTTTTTTTACAGCCTTATAGCTCATATATGCATGACTGAGTTACTATGAAATTTTTTAGACGGACTTAGAACATAGATATGCATGATTGAGTCACTATGAAAATTTTTTAACTACCTTAGAACATATATTCACTATGACATTTTTGGGACAGTCTTAGAACACATATATGCATGATTGAATCACTATGAAATTTTTTAGACAGCCTTGGAATACATATACGCATGATTGAAATTTTTTTAACAACCTTAAAACATATATGCATGATTGAATCACTAAGATTTTTTTGACAGTCTCAGCACACATATATGCATGATTGAATAACTATAAAAAAAAATTGATAGCCTTAGAACACATATATGCATGATTGAATCACTATGAAATTTATTTGACAGAGTTACAACACATATATGCATGATTGACTCACTATGAAATTTTTTTACAGACTAAGAATATATGCATGATTGAGTCACTATAAAAATGTTTTGAAAGCCTTAGAACACATATATGCATGATTGAATCGCTATGAAATTTTTTTGACATCTTACAACACATATATGCATGATTGAGTCACTATGAAATTTTTTTGACAGCCTTAAACAAATATATGCTTGATTGAATGACTATGTCATTTTTTGTCAGCCTTAGAACACAATTATGCATGATTGAATCACTATAAACTTTTTTGACAGCCTTAGAACATTTATACGCATGATTAAATCATTTTAAATTTTTCTTGACAGCATTAGAACTCAAATATGCTTGATTGAGTAACTATGAAATTTTTTTGACAGCCTTAGAACACATATATGCATGATTGAATGACTATGAAATTTTTTTGATAGCCTTAGAACAAATATATACATGATATAATCACAAGAATTTTTTTTGAACCTTAGAACACATATCAGCATGATTGAATCACTGTGAAATTTTGTTGACAGCATTATAACACATATATGCATGATTAAATTAGTATGAAATTTTTTTGACAACCATAAAACAAATATCTACATGATTGAATCACTATGAAATTTTTTTGACATCCTTAGAAAGCATGTACTTATGATTGAATCACTATGAAATTTTTTTGACAGCCTTAGAACACATATGTATGATTGAATGACTGTGATTAATTTTTTTTGACAGCCTTAGAACACATATATGGATGATTGAATCACTACAAAATCTTTTTTACTTCTTAGAACACATATATGCATGATTAAATCACTATGAATTTTTTTTTAGAGCCTTATAACACATATATGCAAGATTGAATCACAATGAATTTTTTTTTTATATCCTTAAAACATATATATGCATGATTGAATAACTACAAACTTTTTTCACAGCCTTAGAACATATATATGCAAGATTGAATCACTATGAAATTTTTTTGACTGCCTTAGATCAATATAAAAAAATTTTGACAGCCTTAGAACACATATATGCATGATTGAATTACTATAAAAAAATTTTGACTGTCTTACAACACATATATACATGATTGACTCACGATGAAATTTTTTTACAACCTTAGAATACATATATGCATGATTGAATCACTATAAAAAAATTTTGACAGCCTTAGAACACATATATGCATGATTGAATCGCTATGAAATTTTGTTGACATCTTACAACACATATACGCATGATTGAGTCACTATGAAATTTTTTTGACAGCCTTAAAACACATATATGCATGATTGAATCACTATGAACTTTTCTGAAAGCCTTAGAACATATATATGCATGATTAAATCACTTTAATTTTTTTTAAAAGCATTAGAACTCAAATATCCTTGATTGAGTAACTATGAAATTTTTTTGACAGCCTTAGAACACATATATGCATGATTGAATGACTATAAAATTTTTTTGATAGCATTAGTACAAGTATATACATGATACAATCACAAGAATTTTTTTTGAACCTTAGAACACATATCTGCAAGAATGAATCACTGTGAAATTTTGTTGACAGCATTATAACACATATGTGCATGATTAAATTAGTATGAAATTTTTTTGACAACCATAAAACAAATATCTGTATGATTGAATCACTATGAAATTTTTTTGACATCCTTAGAAAGCATGTACTTATGATTGAATCACTATGAAATTTTTTTGACAGCCTTAGAACACATATGTATGATTGAATGACTGTGATTAATTTTTTTTGACAGCCTTAGAACACATATATGGATGATTGAATCACTACAAAATTCTTTTTACTTCTTAGAACACATATATGCATGATTAAATCACTATGAAATTTTTTTGAGAGCCTTATAACACATATATGCAAGATTGAATCACAATGAATTTTTTTTTTATATCCTTAAAACATATATATGCATGATTGAATAACTATAAACTTTTTTGACAGCCTTAGAACATATATATGCAAGATTGAATCACTATGAAATTTTTTGACACCCTTAGATCACATATCTTAAAGATTGAGTCAATATAAAAAAAATTTGACAGCCTTAGAACACATATATGCATGATTGAATCACTATGAAACTTTTTTTACTGTCTTACAACACATATATGCATGATTGACTCACGATGAAATTTTTTTACAACCTTAGAATACATATATGCATGATTGAATCATTATAAAAATGTTTTGACAGCCTTAGAACGCATATATGCATGATTGAATCGCTATGAAATTTTGTTGACATCTTACAACACATATATGCATGATTGAGTCACTATGAAATTTTTTTGACAGCCTTAAAACACATATATGCATGATCGAATCACTATAAACTTTTTGACAGCCTTAGAAAATATATATGCATGATTAAATCACTTTAAATTTTTCTTGATAGCATTAGAACTCAAATATGCTTGATTAAGTAACTATGAAATTTTTTTGACAGCCTTAGAACACTATATGCATGATTGAATGACTATGAAATTTTTTTGATAGCCTTAGAAGAAATATATACATGATACAATCACAAGAAATTTTTTTGAACCTTAGAACACATATCTGCATGATTGAATCGCTGTGAAATTTTGTTGACAGCATTATAACACATATATGCATGATTAAATTAGTATGAAATTTTTTTGACAACCATAAAACAAATATCTGCAAGATTGAATCACTATGAAATTTTTTTGACATCCTTAGAAAGCATGTACTTATGATTGAATCACTATGTAATTTTTATGACAGCCTTAGAACACATATGTATGATTGAACGACTGTGATTAATTTTTTTTGACAGCCTTAGAACACATATATGGATGATTGAATCACTACGAATTTTTTTTACTTCTTAGAACACATATATGCATGATTAAATCACTATGAATTTTTTTTGAGAGCCTTATAACACATGTATGCAAGATTGAATCACAATGGATTTTTTTTTTATATCCTTAAAACATATATATGCATGATTGAATAACTATAAACTTTTTTCACAGCCTTAGAACATATATATGCAAGATTGAATCACTATGAAATTTTTTTGACAGCCTTAGATCACATATCTTAAAGATTGAATCAGTATAAAAAAAAATTGACAGCCTTAGAACACATAAATGCATGATTGAATCACTATGAATTTTTTTTGACTGCCTTACAACATATATATGCATGATTGACTCACGATAAAAAATTTTTACAACCTTAGAATACATATATGCATGATTGAATCACTATAAAAATGTTTTGACAGCCTTAGAACACATATATGCATGATTGAATCGCTATGAAATTTTGTTGACATCTTACAACACATATATGCATGATTGAGTCACTATGAAATTTTTTTGACAGCCTTAAACACATATATGCATGATTGAATCACTATTAACTTTTTGACAGCCTTAGAAAATACATATGCATGATTAAATCACTTTAAATTTTTATTGACAGCATTAGAACTCAAATATGCTTGATTGAGTAACTATGAAATTTTTTTGACAGCCTTAGAACACATATATGCATGATTGAATGACTATGAAATTTTTTTGATAGCCTTAGAGCAAATATATACATGATTTAATCACAAGAAATTTTTTTGAACCTTAGAACACATACCTGCATGATTGAATCACAGTGAAATTTTGTTAACAGCATTATAACACATATATGCATGATTAAATTAGTATGAAATTATTTTGACAACCATAAAACAAATATCTGCAAGATTGAATCACTATGAAATTTTTTTGACATCCTTAGAAAGCTTTTTTTGACATCCTTAGAAAGCATGTACTTATGATTGAATCACTATGTAATTTTTTTGACAGCCATAGAACACACATGTATGATTGAATGACTGTGATTAATTTTTTTTTACAGCCTTAGAACACATATATGGATGATAGAATCACTACGAAATTTTGTTTACTTCTTATTACACATATATGCATGATTAAATCACTATGAATTTTTTTTTAGAGCCTTATAACACATATATGCAAGATTGAATCACAATGAATTTTTTTTTATATCCTTAAAACATATATTTGCATGATTGAATAACTATAAACTTTTTTGACAGCCTTAGAACATATATATGCAAGATTGAATCACTATGAAATTGTTTTGACAGCCTTAGATCACATATCTTAAAGATTGAATGAGTATAAAAAAATTTGACAGCCTTAGAACACATATATGCATGATTGAATCACTATGAATTTTTTTTGACTGCCTTACAACATATATATGCATGATTGACTCACGATAAAAAATTTTTACAACCTTAGAATACATATATGCATGATTGAATCACTATAAAAATGTTTTGACAGCCTTAGAACACATATATGCATGATTGAATCGCTATGAAATTTTGTTGACATCTTACAACACATATATGCATGATTGAGTCACTATGACATTTTTTTGACAGCCTTAAAACACATATATGCATGATTGAATCACTATGAACTTTTCTGAACGCCTTAGAACATATATATGCATGATTAAATCACTTTAATTTTTTTTAAGAGCATTAGAACTCAAATATGCTTGATTAAGTAACTATGAAATTTTTTTGACAGCCTTAGAACACATATATGCATGATTGAATGACTATGAAATTTTTTTGATAGCCTTAGAACAAATATATATATGATACAATCACAAGAATTTTTTTTGAACCTTAGAACACATATTTGCGTGATTGAATCACTGTGAAATTTTGTTGACAGCATTATAACACATATGTGCATGATTAAATTAGTATGAAATTTTTTTGACAACCATAAAACAAATATCTGCATGATTGAATCACTATGAATTTTTTTTGACATCCTTAGAAAGCATGTACTTATGATTGAATCACTATGAAATTTTTTTGACAGCCTTAGAACACATATGTATGATTGAATGACTGTGATTAATTTTTTTTTACAGCCTTAGAACACATATATGGATGATTGAATCACTACGAAATTCTTTTTACTTCTTAGAACACATATATGCATGATTAAATCACTATGAAATTTTTTTGAGAGCCATATAACACATATATGCAAGATTGAATCACAATGAATTTTTTTTTATATCCTTAAAACATATATATGCATGATTGAATAATTATAAACTTTTTTGACAGCCTTAGAACATATATATGCAAGATTGAATCACTATGAAGATTTTTGACAGCCTTAGATTACATATCTTAAAGATTGAATCAATATAAAAAAAATTTGACAGCCTTAGAACACATATATGCATGATTGAATCACTATGAAATTTTTTTGCCTGTCTTACAACACATATATACATGATTGACTCACGATGGAATTTTTTTACAACCTTAGAATACATATATGCATGATTGTATCACTATAAAAATGTTTTGACAGCCTTAGAACACATATATGCATGATTGAATCGCTATGAAATTTTGTTGACATCTTACAACACATATATGCATGATTGAGTCACTATGAAATTTTTTGACAGCCTTAACCACATATATGCATGATTGAATCACTATAAACTTTTTGACAGCCTTAGAAAATACATATGCATGATTAAATCACTTTAAATTTTTATTGACAGCATTAGAACTCAAATATGCTTGATTGAGTAACTATGAAATTTTTTTGACAGCCTTAGAACACATATATGCATGATTGAATGACTATGAAATTTTTTTGATAGCCTTAGAACACATATATGCATGATACAATCACAAGAAATTTTTTTGAACCTTAGAACACATACCTGCATGATTGAATCACAGTGAAATTTTGTTAACAGCATTATAACACATATATGCATGATTAAATTAGTATGAAATTATTTTGACAACCATAAAACAAATATCTGCAAGATTGAATCACTATGAAATTTTTTTGACATCCTTAGAAAGCATGTACTTATGATTGAATCACTATGTAATTTTTTTGACAGCCATAGAACACACATGTATGATTGAATGACTGTGATTAATTTTTTTTTACAGCCTTAGAACACATATATGGATGATAGAATCACTACGAAATTTTGTTTACTTCTTAGAACACATATATGCATGATTAAATCACTATGATTTTTTTTTTAGATCCTTATAACACATATATGCAAGATTGAATCACAATGAATTTTTTTTTATATCCTTAAAACATATATTTGCATGATTGAATAACTATAAACTTTTTTGACAGCCTTAGAACATATATATGCAAGATTGAATCACTATGAAATTTTTTTGATAGCCTTAGATCACATATCTTAAAGATTGAATCAGTATAAAAAAATTTGACAGCCTTAGAACACATATATGCATGATTGAATCACTATGAATTTTTTTTTACTGCCTTACAACATATATATGCATGATTGACTCACGATAAAAAATTTTTACAACCTTAGAATACATATATGCATGATTGAATCACTATAAAAATGTTTTGACAGCCTTAGAACACATATATGCATGATTGAATCGCTATGAAATTTTGTTGACATCTTACAACACATATATGCATGATTGAGTCACTATGAAATTTTTTTGACAGCCTTAAAACACATATATGCATGATTGAATCACTATGAACTTTTCTGAAAGCCTTAGAACATATATATGCATGATTAAATCACTTTAATTTTTTTTTAAAAGCATTAGAACTCAAATATGCTTGATTGAGTAACTATGAAATTTTTTTGACAGCCTTAGAACACATATCTGCATGATTGAATCACTATGAATTTTTTTTGAAAGCCTTAGTACAAATATATACATGATTCAATCACTATATATTTTTTTGAACAACCTTACAACACAAATCTGCATGATTGAATCACTATAAAATTTTGTTGACAGCCTTAGAACACATATATGCATGATTAAATCATTACGAAATTTTTTTGACAACCATAGAACAAATATATGCTTGATTGAATCACTATGAAATTTTTTTGACAGCCTTAGAACACATATATGCATGATTGAATGACTATGAAATTTTTTTGATAGCCTTAGAACAAATATATACGTGATATAATCACAAGAATTTTTTTTGAACCTTAGAACACATATCTGCATGATTGAATCACTATGAATTTTAATTGACAGCATTATAACACATATATGCATGACTAAATTAGTATGAAATTTTTTTGACAACCATAAATCAAATATCTGCATGATTGAATCACTATGAAATTTTTTTGACATCCTTAGAAAGCATGTACTTATACTATGAAAATTTTTTGACAGCCTTAAAACACATATGTTTGATTGAATGACTGTGATTAATTTTTTTTGACAGCCTTAGAACACATATATGGATGATTGAATCACTACGAAATTATTTTTACTTCTTAGAACACATATATGCATGATTAAATCACTATGAAATTTTTTTGAGAGCCTTATAACAAATATATGCAATATTGAATCACAATGAATTTTTTTTTTATATCCTTAAAACATATATATGCATGATTGAATAACTATAAACTTTTTTGACAGCCTTAGAACATATATATGCAAGATTGAATCACTATGAAATTTTTTGACAGCCTTAGATCACATATCTTAAAGATTGAATCAATATAAAAAAGTTTTGACAGCATTAGAACACATATATGCATGATTGAATCACTATGAAATTTTTTTTACTGTCTTACAACACATATATGCATGATTGACTCACGATCAAATTTTTTTACAACCTTAGAATACATATATGCATGATTGAATCACTATAAAAATGTTTTGACAGCCTTAGAACACATATATGCATGATTGAATTTCTATGAAATTTTTTTGACATCTTACAACACATATATGCATGATTGAGTCACTATGAAATTTTTTTGACAGCCTTAAAACACATATATGCATGATTGAATCACTATAAACTTTTTTACAGCCTTAGAAAATATATATGCATGATTAAATCACTTTAAAAAATTTTTTACAGCATTAGAACTCAAATATGCTTGATTGAGTAACTACTAAAATTTTTTGACAGCCTTAGAACACATATATGCATGATTGAATGACTATGAAATTTTTTTGATAGCCTTAGAACAAATATATACATGATACAATCACAAGAAATTTTTTTGAACCTTAGAACACATATCTGCATGATTGAATCACTGTGAAATTTTGTTGACAGCATTATAACACATATATGCATGATTAAATTAGTATGAATTTCTTTTGACAACCATAAAACAAATATCTGCATGATTAAATTAGTATGAATTTCTTTTGACAACCATAAAACAAATATCTGCATGATTGAATCACTATGAAATTTTTTTGACATCCTTAGAAAGCATGTACTTATGATTAAATCACTATGAAATTTTATAGTCATTCAATCATGCATATATGTGTTTTAAGGTTGTCAAGAAAATTTTGTAGTGATTCAATCATGCATATATGTGCTCTAAGATGTCAAAACAAATTCATAGTGATTCAATCATGCATATATGTGTTCTAAGGCTGTCAAAAAAAATTTATTGAATCAATCATGCATATATGTTTTCTAAGGCTATAAAAAAATTTCATGGTGAGTCAACCATGCATATATGTGTTGTAAGGCTGTCAAAAAATTTCATAGTGATTCAATCATGCATATATGTCTGCTAAGGCTGTCAAAATTTTTTATACTCGTTCAGTCTTGCAAATATGTGATCTAAGGTAGTCAAAAAAAATTCGTAGTGATTCAATCTTGCATATATGTGTTCTAAGGCAGTCAAAAAAATTTTATACTGATTCAATGTTGCATACATGTAGTATAAGGCTGTCAAAAAAATTTTGCAGTATTTCAATCATGCATATATGTATCCTAAGGCTGTCAAAAAAATTTAATAATGATTCAATCACGATGATATGTGTTCTAAGGTTTGTAAAAAAAAATTATAGTTATTCACTCATGCATATATTTGTTCTATTGCTGCCAAAAATGTTTTAAAGTGATTCAATCATGCATATATGTGTTCTAAGGCAGTCAAAAAATTTTTATAGTGATTCAATCTTCCATATGTGTTCTAAGGCTGTCAAAAAAATTTCATAGTTATTCAATCTTTCATATATATGTTCTTAGGCTCTCAAAAAAAAATCATAGTGATTCAATCATGCATATATGTATTCTAAGGCTCTCAAAAAACTTATATAGTGATTAATCATAGAGATATTTGTTCTAAGGTTGTCAAAAAAAATTTATAGTTATTCAATCATGCATTTGTTCCATTGCTGCCAAAAAAAAATTATAGTGATTCAATTATGCATATATGAGTACTATGGCGGTCAAAAAACTTTCATATCTTCCATATATGTGTTCTAAGGCTGTCAAAAAAATTTTATAGTGATCCAATCTTGAATATATATGTTCTTAGGCTGTCAAAAAAAATTCATAGTGATTCAATCATGCATATATGTATGCTAAGGTGGTCAAAAAAATTATATAGTGATTAATCATGCAGATATTTGTGCTAAGGTTGTGAAAAAAATGTATAGTAATTCGATCATGCATATATGTGTTCTAATGCCGTCAAAAAAATTTCATAGTTATTCAATCATGCATATATATGTTCTAAGGCTGTCAATTTTTTTTTATAGTGTTTCAATCATGCATATATGTGTTCTAAGGATGTCAAAAAATTTCCATAGTGACTCAATGATGCATATATATATTCTAAGGCTGTCAAAAAAAATTTGTAGTGATTCAAGCATGCATATATGTGTTCTGAGACTATCAAAAAAAATTCATAGTGATTCAAACATGCATATATGTGTTCTATGCTGTAAAAAAAAATCATAGTGATTCAATCACGCATGTATGTGTTCCAAGGTTGTCAAAAATATTTTATGTGTTCTAAGGCTGTCAAAAAAAAAATCACAAGGATTCAATCATGCATATATATGTTCTAAGGCTGTCAATTTTTTTTTATAGTGAATCAATCATGCATATATGTGTTCTAAGGGTGTCAAAAAAAATTCATAGTGATTCAATCAAGCATATATGTATTCTAAGGCTGTCAAAAAAAATTCATAGTGATTCAATAATGCATATATGTGTTCTAACGCTGTCAATTTTTTTTATAGCGATTCAATCATGCATATATGTGTTCTAAGGCTGTAAAAAAAGTTCATAGTGAGTCAATCATGACTGTCAAAAATATTTCATAATGATGCAATCATGCATATATGTGTTCTAAGGCTGTCAAATTTTTTTTATACTTATTCAATCTTGCATATATGTGATCTAAGTTTGTCAAAAAAAATTCATAGTGATTCGATCTTGCATATATGTGTAGTAAGGCTTTCAAAAAAATTTCATAGTGATTCAATATTGCATATATGTGTTCTAAGGCTGTCAAAAAAATTTCACAGTATTTCAATCATGCATATATATGTTCTAAGGCTGTCAAAAAAATTTCATAATGATTCAATAATGAAGATATGTGTTCTAAGGTTATCAGAAAAAATTTATAGTTATTCAATATTTCATATATTTGTTCTATTGCTGCAATTTTTTTTATAGTGATTCAATCATGCATATATGTGTTCTAAGGCTGTCAAAAAAATTTCGTAGTGATTCAATGTTCCATATATGTGTTCTAAGGCAGTCAAAAAAAATTCATAGTGATTCAATCTTGCATATATATGTTGTTAAGCTGTCAAAAAAAAATCATAGTGATTCAGTCATGCATATATGTATTATAAGGCTGTCAAAAATTTTATATTGTGATTAATCATAAAGATATGTGTACTAAGGTTGTCAAAAAAATTATAGTTATTGAATCATGCATATATTCGTTCTGTTGCTGCCAAAAAAAATTTATAGTAATTCAATTATGCATATATGTGTTCTGAGGCTGTCAAATTTTTTTTATAGTGATTCAATCTTCCATATATGTTTTCTAAGGCTGTCTAAAAAATTTCATAGTGATTCAATCTTGCATTTATATGTTCTTAGGCTGTCAAAAAAATTTCAGAGTGATTCAATCATGCATATATGTATTCTAAGGCTACCAAAAAAATTATATAGTGATTTAATCATGCAGATATTTGTTCTAAGGTTGTCAAAAAAATTTATAGTGATTCAATCATGAATATATGTGTTGTAATGGTGTCAAAAAAATTCCGTAGTGAATCAATCATTCTTATATGTGTTATAAGGATCTAATAAAAAATTTATTGTTATTCAATCATGCATATATGTGTTCTAACGGTGTCAAAAAAAAATCATAGTTATTCAATCAAGCATATATATGTTCTAAGTCTATAAAAAAATCATTGTGATTCAATCTTGCATATATGAGTTATAAGGTTGTCAAAAAAAATTCATAGTGATTCAATCATGCATATATGTGTTCTAAGAAGTAAAAAAACTTTCATAGTGATTCAATAATGCATATATATGTTCTAAGGCTGTCAAAAAAAATTCATAGTGATTCAATCATACATATGTGTTCTAAGGCTGTCAAAAAAAATTCATAGTGATTCAATCATGCATATATTTGTTCTATGGTTGTCAAAAAAATTTCATACTGATTTAATCATGCATATATGTGTTCTAAGGTTGTCAACAAAATTTCATAGTGATTCAATCATGCAGATTTGTGTTGTAAGGTTGTTCAAAAAAAATATAGGGATTCAATCATGTATATATTTGTTCTATGGCTGTCAAAAAAAATTCATAGTGATTCAATCATGCAAATATGTGGTCTAAGGCTGTCAAAAAAATTTCATAGTTACACAATCAAGCATATTTGAGTTCTAATGCTCTCAAAAAAAATTAAAGTGATTTAATCATGCATATATATGTTCTAAAGCTTTAAGAAAAGTTCATAGTGATTCAATCATGCATATATGTATTTTAAGGCTGTCAAAAAAATTTCATAGTGATTGAATCATGCATATATGTGTGCTAAGGCTGTCAAAATTTGTTTATACTTGTTCAGACTTGCATATATGTGATCTAAGGTTGTCAAAAAAATTTTGTAGTGATTCAATCTTGCATATATGTGTTCTAAGGCGGTCAAAAAACATTTCATATTGATTCAATGTTGCATACATGTGGTATAAGGTTGTCAAAAAAAATTAACAGTATTTCAATCATGGATATATGTTCCTAAGGCTGTCAAAAAAAATTCATAATGATTCAATCACGAAGATATGTGTTCTAAGGTTGTCAAAAAAAAATATATAGTTATTCAATCATGCATATATTTGTTTTATTGCTGCCAAAAAAATTTTATAGTGATTCAATCATGCATATATGTGTTCTAAGGCTGTCAAATATTTTTTTAGTGATTCAGTCTTCCATATGTGTTCTAAGGCTGTCAAAAAAAATTCATAGTGATTCAATCTTGCATATATATATTCTTAGGCTCTCAACAAAATTTCATAGTGATTCAATCATGCATATATGTATTCTAAGGCTCTCAAAAAAATTATATAGTGATGAATCATAAAGATATGTGTTCTAAGGTTGTCAAAAAAAACTTATAGTTATTCAATCATACATTTGTTCTATTGCTGCCAAAAAAAATTTATAGTGATTCAATTATGCATATATGAGTTCTATGGTGGTCAAAAAAAATTCATAGTGATTCAATCTTCCATATATGTGGTCTAAGGCTGTCAAAAAAATTTCATAGTGATTCAATCTTGAATATATATGTTCTTAGGCTGTCAAAAAAATTTCATAATGATTCAATCATGCATATATGTATGCTGAGGTGGTCAAAAAAATTATATAGTGATTAATCATGCAGATATTTGTGCTAAGGTTGTGAAAAAAATGTATCGTGATTCGATCGCGCATATATATGTTCTAATGTCGTCAAAAAAAAATCATAGTTATTCAATCATGCATATATATGTTCTAAGGCTGTCAAATTTTTTTTATAGTGTTTCAATCATGCATATATGTGTTCTAAGGATGTCAAAAAATTTCCATAGTGACTCAATGATGCATATATGTGTTCTAAGGCTGTCAAAAAAAATTTGTAGTGATTCAAGCATGCATATATGTGTTTTGAGACTATCAAAAAAAATTTCATAGTGATTCAAACATGTATATATGTGTTCTATCTTGTAAAAAAAATAATAGTGATTCAATCACGCATGTATGTGTTCCAAGGTTGTCAAAAATATTTTATGTGTTCTAAGGCTGTCAAAAAAAATCACAGGGATTCAATCATGCATATATATGTTCTAAGGCTGTCAAATTTTTTTTATAGTGAATCAATCATGCATATATGTGTTCTAAGGGTGTCAAAAAAATTTCATAGTGATTCAATCAAGCATATATGTGTTCTAAGCCTGTCAAAAAAATTTCATAGTGATTCAATCATGCATATATGGGTTCTAACGATGTCAATTTTTTTTATAGCGATTCAATCATGCATATATGTGTTCTAAGGCTGTAAAAAAAGTTCATAGTGAGTCAATCATGACTATCAAAAATATTTCATAATGACGCAATCATGCATATATGTTTTCTAAGGCTGTCAAATTTTTTTTATACTTATTCAATCTTGCATATATGTGATCTAAGTTTGTCAAAAAAAATTCATAGTGATTCGATCTTGCATATATGTGTTGTAAGGCTGTCAAAAAAATTTCATAGTGATTCAATATTGCATATATGTGTTCTAAGGCTGTCAAAAAAATTTCACAGTATTTCAATCATGCATATATGTGTTCTAAGGCTGTAAAAAAAAATTCATAATGATTCAATAATGAAGATATGTGTTCTAGGGTTATAAAAAAAAATTATAGTTATTCAATATTGCATATATTTGTTCTATTGCTGCAATTTTTTTTATAGTGATTCAATCATGAATATATGTGTTCTACGGCTGTCAAAAAAAATTCGTAGTGATTCAATGTTTCATATATATATGCATGATTGAATCACCATAAAAAAATTTTGACATCCTTAGAACACATATCCACAAGATTGAATCACTATGACATTTTTTGACAGCCTTAGAACACATATATACACGATTGAGGCACTATGAAATTTTTTTGATAGCCATAGGATACATATATGCATGATTGAATCACTATAAAAATATTTTGAGAGCCTAAGAATATATATATACAAGATTGAATCACTATGAAATTTTTTTGACAAACTTAGAACACATATATGCAAGATTGAATCATGATGAAATTTTTTTGACAACCTTAAAACATATATATATGCATGATTGAATCACTATAAAAAAAATTTACAGTAATAGAACAAATATATGCATGATTCAATAACTATAAATGTTTTTTGACAACCTTAGAATGCACATCTGCATGATTGAATCATTATGAAATTTTTTTGATAGCCTTAGAACACATATATGCATGATTGAATCTCCATGAAAATTTTTTCGCAACCTTAGAACAGATATATACAAGATCGAATCAAAAAAAAAATTTGACAACATTGGAACACATATATGCATGATTGAATCACTACAAAATGTTTTTGAGAACCTTACAATGCATATATGCATGATTGATTCACTATGAATTTTTTTGACAACCTTAGAACACATATCTACATGATTGAATCACTATGAAATATTTTAGACAGCCTTAGAACACATATATGCAACATTGAATAACTATGAAATTTTTTAAACAGCCTTAGCACATATATGTGCAAGATGTAATCCCTATGGAATTTTTTTACAGACTTAGAACACATATATGTGTGATTTAATCACAATGAAATTTTTTTGACAACTTTTGAACACATATATGCAAGTTTGAATCACTATGAATTTTTTTTACAGCCCTTGAACAGATATATGTGTGATTTAATCACTATGAAAAGTTTTTGACAACCTTTGAACACATATGCATGATTGAATCACTACAAAATTTTTTAACTGCCTTTGAACATATATGTGCAAGATTGAATCACTATGAAATTTGTTTGACAGCCTTAGAACATATATATGCATGATTAAATAACTATGAAATTTTTTTGACAGCACATATGTGCATGATTAAATCACTATGAACTTTTTTGGACAGCCTTAGAATACTTATATGCATGATTGAGTCACTATACAAAAAATTTGACAGCCTTAGAACATACAGATGCATGATGGAATCACTATGAAATTTTTTTGACAGACTTAAAACACATATATGCATGATTAAATCACTATAAAAATTTTTTGACAGCCTCATAACACATATACGCATGATTGAATCACGCTAAATTTTTTTGACATCATTAGAACACATATACGCAAGATTGAATCACGATAAATTTTTTTGAAGTCCCTAAGACACATATATGCATGATTGAATGAGAGTGAAATTTTTTTGCCAGACTTAGAACACATATATGCATGATTGAATCACTACATATTTTTTTTACTGCCTTAGAACACATATATGCATGATTGAATCGCTTAGAAATTTTTTTGATAGCAATAGAACACAGATATGCATGATTGAATCACGATAAATTTTTTTGACTACCTTAAAACACATATATGCATGATTAAATCACTAATAATTTTTTTTTATAGCCTTGGAAGACATATGCATGATTGAATCACTACAAAAAAAAATTGATAGCAATACAAAAAATATATGCATGAATGAATCACTATTAAATTTTTTTTACAGCCTTAGAACACATATATGCATGATTGAATCACTATGATTTTTTTTACAGCCTTAGAACACATGTATGCATGATTGAATCACTATGAAATTTTTTTAACAGCCTTAGAACACATATATGCATGATTGAATGATTATGAAATTTTTTTTACATCCTTAGAACACATATATGCAAGATTAAATCACTATAAAAATATTTTGACAGCGTTAGAACATATATATTCAAGATTGAAACACTGAACTTTTTTTGACAGTCATAGAATACATGTATGCATGATTGAATCACTATGATTTTTTTTGACAACCTTAGAACATAAATATGCATGATTGAATCACTATGAATTTTTTTTTACAATATTAGAAAACATATATACATGATTGAGACACTATTAAATTTTTTTGATTGCCATAGAACACATATATGCATGATTGAATCACTATGAAATTTCTTTGACAGCCTTAGAACACATATATGCTTGATTGGAATTTTTTTAATAGCTTTGAACACATATCTGCAAGATAGAATCACTATTAAATTTTTTCATAGCCTTATAACACATATATGCATGATTGAATCACTATGAAATTTTTTTGACAGCCTTAGAACATATATATTCATTATTGAATCACTAAGAAATTTTTTTGCAGCCTTAGAACACATATATGCAAGATTGAATGATTATGAAATTTTTTTGACAGCCTTAAAACACATATTTGCATGAATAAATCACTATTAAATTTTTTTGATAGACATGAATACATATTTCCACGATTAAATCATGATATAAAATTTTTTCACAGCCTTAGATTACATATATATGGATGATTAAATCACTATGAAATTTTTTGACAGCCTTTGAACACAAATATGCAAGATAAAAACACTATGATTTTTTTTTACACCCTTAGAAACATATATGCATGATTGAATCAATATAAAAAAAATTTGACAACAATGGAACAAATATATTCATGACTGGATCTCTCTAAAAAATTTTTGACAATCTTACAACACATATCTGCATGATTCAATCATTATGAAATTTTTTTCACAGCCTTAGAACTCATATATGCATGATTGAATGACTATGAAAATTTTTTGGCAGCCTTATTACATATATATGCAAGATTAAATCACTGTGAAATTTTTTTGACAGCCTTAGAACTCATATATGCATGATTGAATCACTATGAAATTTTTTTGACAGCCTAAGAATATATATATGCAAGATTGAATGACTATGATTTTTTTTGACAGACTTAGAACACATATATGCAAGATTGAATCACTATGAAATTTTTTTGACAGACTTAGAACACAAATATGCATGATTTAATCGCTATGAAAATTTTTTTGATAGACTTAGAACACAAATATGCATGATTAAATCACTATGAAATTTTTTTTACAACATTAGAACACATATATGCATGATTGAATCACTATCAAATTTTTTTTACAGACTTAGAACACATATATGCATGATTGAATCACTATAAAAAAAAATTGACTGGCTTTGAACACATATATGCAAGCTTAAACTTTTTTAACATTCTTAGAACACATATATGCATGATTGAATCACTATAAAAAAAAATTGACAACCTAAGAACACATATCTACAAGTCTGAATCACTATGAAATTTTTTGACTGCCGTAGAACACAAATATGCGTGATTGTATCAATAGAAAACATTTTTGACATCTTAGAACACATATCTACATGATTGAATGACTATAAAATTTGTTTGACATCCTTAGAACACATATCCACAAGATTGAATCACTATGACATTTTTTGACAGCCTTAGAACACATATTTGCATGATTGAGGCACTATGAAATTTTTTTAACAGCCTTAGAACACATATATGCATGATTGAATCACTATGAAATTTTTTTGATAGCCTTAGAACCCATATATGCATGATTGAATCATCACAAATTTTTTTTTACAGCATTAGAGCACATATATGTGTAATTTAATCATGATAATTTTTTTTGGCTACCTTAGAACAGATATATGAAAGTTTGAATCACTATGATTTTTTTTTCACAGACTTAGAACACATATATGCATTATTGAATCAATATGTAATTTTTTTGACAGCCTTAGAACAGATGTATGCATGATTGAATCACTATAAAAAAATTTGAGTGCCTTAGAACACGTATATGCTTGATTGAATCATTTTAGTTTTTTTTTGACAACCTTAGAACAAAATATGCAAGATTGAGTCACTAAGAAATTTTTTTGATAGCCTTAGAACACATATATGTATGATTTAATCACTATTAAAATTTGTTGACAGCCTTAGAATAGATGTATGCATGATTGAATCACCTTGAATTGTTTTTTGAGTGCCATAGAACACATATATGCATGATTGAGTTACTATAAAAAATTTTGAAAAACTTACAACACATATCCATAAGATTGAATCACTATGACAATTTTTGACAGCCTTAGAACATATACATGGATGATTGAATCCCTATGAAAATTTTTTGACTGCCTTAAAACAAATATATGCAAGATTGAATCACTATGGGTTTTTTTTTACAATCTTAAACACATATATGCAAGATTGAATCACTATGAAATTTTTTTGACAGCCTTAGAACACATATCTGCATGATTGAATCACTATAAAAAAAATTTAACAACCTTAGAACACATATCCACAAGATTGAATCACTATGACATTTTTTGACAGCCTTAAAACACATACATGATTGATTGATTCACTATGAAATTTTTTTGACAGCCTTACAACACGTATATGCAAGATTGAATCACTATGATTTTTTTTTACAACCTTAAAGCACATATATGCAAGATTAAATAGCTATGAAATTTTTTTCATAGGCTTAGAACACATATATGCAAGATTGAATCACTATAAAACAAATTTGACAGCCTTAGATTACATATTTGCAGGATTGAATCACTATAAAAAAAAATTGACAACCCTAGAACACATATTTGCATTATTGAATCATTATGAAATTTTTTTGCAGCCTTAGAACTCAAATGTGCTTGATTGAATCAATATGAAAAAATTTTGACAGCCTTATTACACATATATGCAAGATTAAATCGCTATGAAATTTTTTTGAAAGCCTTAGAACACATATATGCAAGAATGAATCACTACATTTTTTTTTGACAGACTTAGAACACATATATGCATGATTTAATGACTTTGAAATTTTTTAAACCGCCTTAGAACACAGATATGCATCATTGAATCACAATGAATTTTTTTCACAACATTAGAACACATATTTGCATGATTGAGTCACTACTGAATTTTTTTGACAGCCATAGAACACACGCATGATTAAATCACTATAAAAAAATTTCAACAGCCTTAGAACGCATATATGCAAGCTTAAATTTTTTAACAGCCTTAGAACCCATATATGCATGATTGAATCACTACGAAACTTTTTTTACATCTTAGAACACATATATTCGTGACTGAATCACTATGAAATTTTTTTGACAGCCTTAGAACATATATATGCATTACACAATCACTATGAATTTTTTTTTGAAAGCCTTAGAACATATATATGCATGATTGAATAACTATGATTTTTTTTTTACAGCCATAGAACACATATATGCATGATTAAATCACCATGAAATTTTTTTGGTAGCCTTAGAAGATATATATGCATGATTGAATCACTCTGAAAAAACTTTGACAGCCTTAGAACATGTATATGCATGATTGAGTCACTCTGATATTTTTTTGACAGCATAAGAACACGTATATGCATGATTGAATCACTGAAATTTTTTGGATAAACTTAGAACACATACATTTATGAATGAATCAGTATGAATTTTTTTTTACAGCCTTAGAACACATGTATACATGATTGAATCACTATGAATTTTTTTTTACAGCCTTAGAACACATATATGCAAGATTAAATCACTATGAATTTTTTCGATAGACTTACAACACATATATGCATGATTGATTCACTATGCAATTTTATTGACAACCTTAGAACACAAATCTGCATGATTGAATCACTATGAAATTTTTTTGATAATAATAGAAAACATATATGCATGTTTGAGTCACTATGAAATTTCGTTGACAGCCATATAACACATATACGCATGATTAAATCACTATGAAACATTTTTGACAGCCTTAGAACACATATGCAAGATTGGAATTTTTTTAATAGCCTTAGATCTCATATATGCATGATTGAATCACTATAAAAAAAAATTGACAAACTTAGAACACATATCTGCAAGATTGAATCACTATGAAATTTTTTGACAGCCTTAGAACACATATATGCAAGATTGA
The DNA here is from genome assembly GCF_984573655.1 of Nuphar pumila. Classification (NCBI taxonomy): domain Eukaryota; kingdom Viridiplantae; phylum Streptophyta; class Magnoliopsida; order Nymphaeales; family Nymphaeaceae; genus Nuphar; species Nuphar pumila. Next base: position 80,613,130 of record NC_143253.1, read on the forward strand.
ATCACTATAAAAAAAAATTGACAGACTTAGAACACATATATTCAAGATTGAATCACTATGAATTTTTTTGACAGCCTTAGAACACATATATGCATCATTCAATCACTATGAAATTTTTTTGACAGACTTAGAACACATATATGCAAGATTGAATTACTATAATTTTTTTTTGATAGACTTAGAACATATATATGCATTATTGAATCACTATAAAATTTTATTGACAACCTTAGAACACAAATATGCATGATTGAATCACTATGAAATTTTTTTGACAACATTAGAAAACATATATGCATGATTGAGTCACTATGAAATTTTTTTGACAGCCATAGAACACATATACACATGAATGAATCACTATGAAATTTTTTTGACAGCCTTAGAACACATACATGCAAGATTGGAATTTTTTTAATAGCCTTAGAACTCATATATGCATTACTGAATCACTATAAAAAAAATTGACAACCTTAGAACACATATCTGCAAGATTGACTCACTATGAAATTTTTTGACAGCCTTTGAACACATATATGCATAATTGATTCACTATGAAATTTTTTTGACAGCCTTAGAACATATATATTCATTATTGAATCACTAAGCAATTTTTTTGACAGCCTTAGAACACATATATGCAAGAATGAATCGTTAGAAAAAAAAATTGACAGCCTTAAAACTCATATCTGCATGATTAAATCACTATTAAAGTTTTTTAACACCCTTAGATCACATATATCCATGATTGACTCACTATAAAAAAAATTGATAGCAACAGAATAAATATATGCATTATTGAGTCACTATAAATTTTTTTCGACAACCTTAGAATACATATTTCCATGATTGAATCATTATGAAATTTTTTTGTTAGCCTTAGAACTCATATATGCATGATTGAATCACTATGAAATTTTTTTGACAGCTTTAGTACACATATATGCAAGATTGAATCACTAGGAAATTTTTTTGACAGGCTTAGAATATATATGTGCATGATTGAATCACTAGAAATTTTTTTTAAATACTTAGAACACATATATGCATGATTGAATCACTATAAAGTTTTTTTGACAGCCTTAGAACACAAATATTCATGATTGAATCACTATGAAATTTTTTTGACAACACTAGAACACATATATGCATGATTGTGTCACTATGATAGTTTTTTGACAGCCCTAGAACACATATACACATGATTCAATAACTATGAAATTTTTTTTGATAGCCTTAGAACACATATATGCAAGATTGAATCACTATGAAATTTTTTTAACAACCTTAGAACACATATTTGCATGATTAAATCACTATTAAATTTTATCACTATAAATTGTTTTTGACATACTTAGAACACATATTTGCATGATTGAATCATTATGAAATTTGTTTGATAGCCTTAGAACTCACATATGCATGATTTAATCACTATGAAATTTTTTGACGGCCTTATAACACATATATGCAAGATTGAATCACTAAGAAATTTTTTTGACATCCTTAGAACACATATATGCATGATTGAATCACTATGAATTTTTTTTTGACAGCCTTAGAACACAAATATTCATGATTGAATCACTTTGAAATTTTTTTGACAACATTAGAAAACATACATGCGTGATTGTGTGACTATAAAATTTTTTTGATAGCCCTTGAACTTATATACGCATAATTGAATAAGTATGAATTTTTTTGACAGCCTTAAAACATATATACGCAAGCTTGAAATTTTATTAACAGCCTTAGAACACATATATGCATGATTGAATCACTATAAAAAAAATTTGACAACCTTAGAACACATATCTGCAAGTCTAAATCACTATAAAATTTTTTGACAGCCTTAGAACGCAGATATGCATGATTGAATCACTATGAAATTTTTTTGACATCTTAGAACACATATCTGCATGGCTGAATCACTATGAAATTTTGTAGACAACTTTACAACACATATCTGCATGATTGAATTACTATGAATTTTTTTTATAGCCTTAAAACACATATATGTATGACTAAATCACTATGAAATTTTTTTTACAGCCTTAGAACATGTATATGCATGATTGAATCACTATGAAATTTTTTTGACAGCCTTAGAATGTGTATATGCATGATTGAATCAATATAAAATTATTTTGACAGCCTTAGAACATGTATATGCATGATTGAATCACTATGAATTTTTTTTGACAGACTTAAAACACAAATATCATGATCGAAACACTATGAAATTTATTTGACAACCATAGAACACATATCTGTGTGATTGAATCACTATAAAAAAAAATTGACAGCCATAGAACACATATGCATGATTGAATTGCAATGAATTTTTTTTTAAAGCCTTAGAACACATATATGCATGATTGAATCACTCAAAAAAAATTTGACATCATTTGAACACATATATGCATGATTAAATGATTATAATTTTTTTTGACAACCTTAGAACACATATCCACAAGGTTCAATCGCTATGAAATTTTTTTGATAGGCTTAGGTCATATATCTGCATGATTGAATCACTATGAAATGTTTTTGACATCTCAGAACACATATCTGCATGATTGAATCACTATGAAATTTTTGTGACAGCCTTAGAAGACATATATTCAAGATTGAATCACTATAAAATTTTTTTAGAGTCTTAGAACAAATATATGCATGAGTGAATCACTATGAATTTTTTTTGACAAACTTAGAACACATGTATGCATGACTCTATCACTATGAAACTTTTTTGACAGCCTTAGAACACATGTATGTGTGATTGAATCATGATACAAATATTTTTGAGAGCCTTAGATTGCATATATGCATGATTAAATTACTACAAAATTTTTTTGACAGCCTTAGAACACTTATATGCATGATTGAATCACTATGAATTTTTTTTTGACAGCCTTAGAAACATATATGCTTGATTGAATCACTATAAAAAAATTTGACAACAATGGAACAAATATATGCATGACTGAATCTCTATAATTTTTTTTTGACAATCTTAGAACACATATCTTCATGATTGAATCATTATGAAATTTTTTTGACAACTGTAGAACACATATATGCATGATTGAATCACTATATAAATTTTTTTGCAGCCTTATTACATATAAATGCAAGATTGAATCACTGTGAATTTTTTTTGACAGTCTTAGATCTCATATATGCATGATTGAATCACAATAAACTTTTTTTGACAGCCTAAGAAAACATATATGCAAGATTGAATTACTATGAATTTTTTTTGACAGACTTAGAACACATATATGCGAGAATGAATCACTATAAAAAAATTTTGACAGACTTAGAACACATATATGCATGATTGAATCACTATGAAATTTTTTTGATAGACTTTGAACACCTATATGCATGTTTGAATCACTATAAAAAAAATTTGACAGCCTTAGAACACAAATATGCATGTTTAAATCACTATGAAATTTGTTTTACAACATTAGAACACATATATGCATAATTGAATCACTATAAAAAATTTTTGACAGACTTAGAACACTTATATGCATGATTGAATCTCTATAAAAAAAAATTGACAACCTTAGAACACAAATATTCATGATTGAATCACTCTAAAAAAAATTTGACAACATTAGAACACATATATGCATGGTTGTGCCACTATGAAATTTTTTTGACAGCCCTAGAACACATATACTCATGATTGAATAATTATGAAATTTTTTTGATAGCCTTAGCACACATATATGCAAGATTGAAATTTTTTTAACAGCCTTAGAACACATATATGCATGATTGAATCACCTTAAAAAAAATTTGACAACCTTAGAACACATATCTGCAATACTGAATCACTATAAAAAAATTTGACAGCCTTAGAATGTAGATATGTATGATTGAATCACTATGAAATTTTTTTGACATCTTAGAACACATATCTGCATGACTGAATCACTATGAAATTTTTTTGATAGCCTTAGATCACATATATGCATGATTTACTCACTATAAAAAAAATTGACAGCAACAAAACAAATATATGCATTATTGAATCACAATAAAAATTTTTGACAACCTTAGAACACATATCTGCATGATTAAATCACTATAAAATTTTTTGACGGCCTTAGACCACATATATGTAAGATTGAATCGCTTGGAAATTTTTTTGACAGCCTTAGAACACATATATGCATGATTGAATCAATAAGAAATTTTTTTTAACGGACTTAGAACACATATATGCATGATTGAATCACTATGAAATTTTTTTGATACCCTTAGAACACAAATATTCATTACTGGATCACTTTGAAATTTTTTTGACAACATTAGAACACATATATATGTGATTGTGTGACTATGAAATTTTTTTGACATCCCTAGAACACATATACGCTTGATTGAATAAGTATGAATTTTTTTTTACAGACTTAGAACATATATACGCAAGCTTGAAATTTTTTTCACAGCCTTAGAACACATATATGCATGATTAAATCACTATAAAAAAAATTTGACAACCTTAGAACACATATCTGCAAGACTGAATCACTATAAAAAAATTTGACAGCCTTAGAATGTAGATATGCATGATTGAATCACTATGAATTTTTTTTGACATCTTAGAACACGTATTTGCACGACTGAATCACTATGAATTTTTTTTTATAGCCTTAGATCACATATATGCATGATTTACTCACTATAAAAAAATTTTGACAGCAACAGAACAAATATATGCATTATTGAATCACTATAAACTTTTTTTGACAAGCTTAAAACACATATTTGCAAGATTGATTCATTATGAATTTTTTTGATAGCCTTAGAACTCAAATATGCATGATTGAATCACTATGAAATTTTTTTGACAGCCTTAGACCACATATATGCAAGATTGAATCACTAGGAAATGTTTTTGACAGCCTTAGAACACCTATATGCATGATTGAATCACTATGAAATTTTTTTTGACAGACTTAGAACACGTACATATGTGATTGAATCACTATGAAATTTTTTTGACAGCCTTAGAACACAAATATTCTAGACTGAATCACTTTGTAATTTTTTTGACAACATTAGAACACATACATGCGTGATTGTGTGACTATGAAATTTTATTGATAGCCCTAGAAAATATATACGCATGATTGAATAAGTATGAATTTTTTTTGACAGCCTTAGAACATATATACGCAAGCTTAAAATTTCTTTAACAGCCTTAGAACACATATATGCATGATTGAATCACTATAAAAAAAAATTGACAACCTTAGAACACATAGCAAGGCTAAATCACGATAAAATTTTTGACAGCCTAAGAACGATGATATGCATGATTGAATCACTATGAAATTTTTTCGACATCTTAGAACACATATCTGCATGACTGAATCACTATGAAATTTTGTAGACTGCCTTAGAACACATATCTGCATGATTGAATTACTATGAATTTTTTTTATAGCCTTAAAACACATGTGTATGATTAAATCACTATGAAATTTTTTTGACAACCTTAGAACATGTATATGCATCATTGAATCACAATGAAATTTTTTGACAGTCTTAGAATGTGTATATGCATGATTGAGTCAATATGAAATTTTTTTGACAGCCTTAGAACATGTATATGCATGACTGAATCACTATGAAATTTTTTTGACAGACTTAAAACACATATATGCATGATCGAAACACTATGAAATTTATTTGACAACCTTAGAACACATATCTGCGTGATTGAATCACTGTAAAAAAAACTTGGCAGCCTTAGAACACATATGCATGATTGAATTACTATGATTTTTTTTTAAAGCCTTAGAACACATATCTGCATGATTGAATCACTACAAAAAAAAATTGACAGCATTAGAGCACATATATGCATGATTAAATGATTAGAATTTTTTTTGACAACCTTATAACACATAACCACAAGGTTCAATCGCTATGAAATTTTTTTGACAGGCTTAGGTCACATATCTGCATGATTGAATCACTATGAAATGTTTTTGACATCTTAGAACACATATCTGCATGATTGAATCAGTATGAAATTTTTTTGACAGCCTTAGAAGACATATATTCAAGATTCAATCACTATGAAATTTTTTTAGAGCCTTAGAATAAATTTATGCATGATTGAATCACTACGAATTTTTTTGACAACCTTAGAACACATGTATGCATGATTGTATCACTATGAAACTTTTTGACAGCCTTAGAACACATGTATGCATGATTAAATCACGATACAAAATTTTTTTGACAGCCTTAGGTTACTTATATGCATGATTAAATCGCTACAAATTTTTTTTGACAGCCTTAAAACACATATATGCATGATTGAATCACTATGAATTTTTTTTTACTGCCTTAGAAACAAATATGCTTGATTGAATCACTATAAAAAAAATTTGACAGCAATGGAACAAATATATGCATGATTGAATCTCTATAAAATTTTTTTGACAATCTTAGAACACATATCTTCATGATTGAATCATTATGAATTTTTTTTACAACCTTAGACCTCATATATGCATGATTGAATCACTATGTAAATTTTTTGGCAGCCTTATTACATATATATGCAAGATTGAATTACTGTAAAAAAAAATTTGACAGCCTTAGAACTCATATATGCATGATTGAATCATAATAAAAAAAATTTGACAGCCTAAGAACACATATATGCAAAATTGAATGGCTACAAAAAAATTTTGACAGACTTAGAACACATATATGCAAGATTGAATCACTATGAAATTTTTTTGACAGACTTAGAACACATATATGCATGATTGAATCACTATAAAAAAAAAAATTGACAGCCTTAGAGCACATATATTCAAGCTTAAACTTTTTTAACAATCTCAGAACACATATATGCATGATTGAATCACTATAAATTTTTTTTGACAATCTTACAACACATATCTTCAAGTTTGTATCACTATGAAACTTTTTTGACATCTTAGAACACATATCAGCATGATTGAATCACTATGAAATTTTTTTGACAACCTTAGAACACATATCCACAAGATTGAATCACTATAACATTTTTTGACAGCCTTAGAACACATATATGCTTGATTGAGGCACTATGAAATTTTTTTGACAGCCTTAGAACACATATATGCATGATTGAATCACTATGAAATTTTTTTGATAGTCTCAGAACACATATATGCATGATTGAACCACCACAATTTTTTTTTACAGCAATTGAACACAAATATGTGTAATTTAATCACGATAAATTTTTTTTGACAAGCTTAGAACAGATATGTGCAAGATTGAATCACTATGATTTTTTTTTTACAGACTTGGAACACATATATGCATGATTGAATCAATATGTAATTTTTTTGATAGCCTTAGAACAGATGTATGCATGATTGAATCACTATAAAAAAAGTTTGAGTGCCTTAAGAACACATATATGCTTTATTGAATCATTCTAATTTTTTTTGACAACCTTAGAACAAAATATACAAGATTGAGTCACTATGAAATTTTTTTGACAGCCTTACAACACATATGCATGATTTAATCACTATTAAAATTTGTTGACAGCCTTAGAATACATGTACGCATGGTTGAATCACCATGAATTTTTTTTTAGTGCTACAGAACACATATATGCATGATTGAGTTACTATAAAAAATTTTGAAAACCTTACAACACATATCCACAAGATTGAATCACTATGACATTTTTTACAGCCTTAGAATTCATACATGTACGATTGAATCACTATGAAATTTTTTTAACAGCCTTAGAATACATATATGCAAGATTGAATCACTATGAATTTTTTTTTACAATCTTAGAACACATATATGCAAGATTGAATCACTATGAAACTTTTTTGACAGCTTTAGAACACATATCTGCACGATTGAATCACTATAAAAAAATTTTGACAACCTTAGAATACATATCCACAAGATTGAATCACTATGACATTTTTTGACAACCTTAAAACACATACATGATTGACTGAATCTCTATGAAATTTTTTTGACAGCCTTAGAACACATATATGCAAGATTGAATCACTGTGATTTTTTTTTACAACCTTAGAACACATATATACAACATTTAATCACTATGAAATTTTTTTCACAACCTTAGAACTCATATCTGCATCATTGAATCACTATGAAATATTTTTGAGAGCCTTAGATCACATATTTGCAAGATTGAATCACTATAAAAAAAAATTGACAACCCCAGAATACATATCTTCACTATTGAATCGTTATGAAATTTTGTTGACATCCTTAGAACTCGTATGTGCTTGATTCAATCAATATGAAATTTTTTTGACAGCCTTAGAACACATATATGCAAGATTATATCACTATGAAATTTTTTTGACAGCCTTAGAACACATATATATAAGAATGAACTACACATTTTTTTGGACTGACTTAGAATACATATATGCATGATTGAGTCACTATTAAATTTTTTAGACAGCCTTAGAACACAAATATTCTTGATTGAATCATAATGATTTTTTTTTACAACATTAGAACACATGTATACATGATTGAGTCACTATTAAATTTTATTGACTGCCATAGAACACACGCATGATTGAATCACTATGAAATTTTTTCGATAGCCTTAGAACACATATATCCAAGCTTAAATTTTTTTAACAGCCTTAGAACCCATATATGCCTGATTGAATCACTATAAATTTTTTTGACAACCTTAGAACACATATCTTTAAGACTGAATCACTATGAAATTTTTTCATGGCCTTAGATTACATATATGCATGATTTAATCACAATGAATTTTTTGTATAGCCTTAGAACACATATATGCATGACTAAATCACTTTAAAAAACAATTGACAGCCTTATAACATATATATGTATAATTGAATCACTATGAAAATTTTTTGACAGCTTTAGAACAGATATATGCATGATTGAATCACTATAAAAAAAATTGACAACCTTAGAACACATATATGCATGATTAAATCACTACAAAAAAAAATTAGAGCAATAGAACAGATATATGCTGGATTTAATCACTATAAATTTTTTTTTGACAACCTTAGAACACATATCTTCAAGATTGAATCGCTACAAAGTTTTTTTGAGAGCAATAGAACAGATATATGCATGATTGAATCACTATAAAGTTTTTTTGACAAGCTTAGAACACATATCTTCAAGATTGAATCGCTATCAAATTATTTTGACAGCCTTAGAACACATATATGCATGATTGAATCATAACAAAAAAAAATTGACAGCCTTGGAACATATATATATGATTGAATCACTGTGAAAATTTTTTGACTGCATTAGAACACATATATGCCTGATTGAATCACTATAAAAAAATTTTGACAGCCTTAGAACATATATATGCATGATTGAATCACAATGAAATATTTTTTATTCAATCATGGATGTATGTGTTGTATTTCTCTCAAAAAAAATTGTAGTGATTCAATCATGCATATATGTGTTCTAAGGTTGTCAAAAAAAATTATAGTGATTAAATCATGCATATTTGTTTTTTAATGCTCTCAAAAAAAAATTGTAGTGATTCAATCATACGCATATGTGTTCTAAGGCTGTCAAAAAAATTTCATAGGGATTCAATCCTGCATATTTGTGTTCTATGGTTGTCAAAAATAATTCATGATTGATCGCTACAAAAAATTTTGACAGCCTTAGAACACATATATGCAAGCTTAAATTTTTTTAACAGCCTTAGGACACATATATGCATGATTGAATCACTATAAAACTTTTTTGACAACCTTAGAACACATATCTACAAGTCTGAATCATTATGAAATTTTTTGACAGTCGTAGAACGCATATATGCGTGATTGAATCACTATGAAACTTTTTTGACATCTTAGAACACATATCTGCATGATTAAATGAATCACTATGAAATTTTTTTGACAACCCTAGAAAAGATATCCACAAGATTAAATCACTATGACATTTTTTGACAGCCTTAGAATACATATATGCATTATTGAGGCACAATGAAATTTTTTTGACAGCCTTAGAACACATATATGCAAGATTGAATCACTATGAAAATTTTTGATAGCCTTAGAACACATATATGCATGATTGAATCACCACTTTTTTTTTACAGCATTAGAACACATATATGTGTTATTTAATCGCAATAAATTTTTTTTGACAACCTTAGAATAGATATATGCAAGATTGATTCACTATGATTTTTTTTTACAGACTTAGAACACATATATGCATGACTGAATCAATATGTAATTTTTTTGACATTCTTAGAACAGATCTATCATGATTGAATCTCTATAAAAAGATTTTGAGTGCCTTAGAACAGATATATGCTTAATGAAATCATTTTTATTTTTTCTTACAACCTTAGAACAAAATATGCAAGATTGAGTCACTATGATTTTTTTTACAGCTTTAGAACACATATATGCGTGATTTAATCACTATTAAAATTTGTTGACAGCCTTAGAACAGATGTATGTATGATTGAATCACCTTGAAATTTTTTTGAGAGCCTTAGAACACATATATGCATGATTGAGTTACTATAAAAAATTTTGACAACCTTACAACACAAATCCACAAGTATGAATCACTATGACATTTTTTGATAACCTTACAACACATACATGGATGATTGAATCACTGTGAAATTTTTTTGACAGCCTTAGAACACATATATACAAGATTGAATCACTAGAAAAAAGTTTTGACAGCCTTAGAACACATATTTGCATGATTGAATCACTATAAAAAAAATTTTGACAACCATAGAACATATATCCACAAGATTGAATCGCTATGACATTTTTTGACAGCCTTAAAACACATGCATGGATGATTGAATCATTGTGAAATTTTTTTGACAGCCTTAGAACACATACATGCAAGATTGAATCACTACGATTTTTTTTTTACAGCCTTAGAACACATATGTGCAAGATTAAATCTGTATAAAACTTTTTTGACAGCCTTAGAACACATATCTGAATGATTGAACCACTATGAAAATTTTTTAACAGCCTTAGATCACATATTTGCAAAATTGAATCACTATACAAAAAAATTTGACAACCCTAGAACACATATTTGCATTATTGAATCATTATGAAATTTTTTTGACAGCCCTTGAACTCATATATGCTTGATTCAACCACTATGAATTTTTTTTACAGCCTTAGAACACATACATGCAAGATTAAATCACTATGAATTTTTTTCGACAGCCTTAGAACACATATATGCAAGAATGAATCACTACACATTTTTTTTTTACAGACTTAGAACACATATATGCATGATTGAATCACTATGAAATTTTTTAGATAGCCCTAGAACACAATTATGCATGATTGAATCACAATGAAATTTTTTTGACAACATTAAAACACATATATGCATGATTGAGTCACTATTAAATTTTTTTGACAGCCATAGAATAGACGCATGATTGAATCACTATGGAATTTTTTTGACAGTCTTAGAACACATATATGCAGGCTTAAATTTTTTTAACATCCTTAGAACCCATATATGCATGATTGAATCACTATAAATTTTTTTGACAACCTTAGAACACATATCTTTAAGACTGAATCACTATGAAATTTTTTGACGGCCTTAGATTACATATATGCATGATTGAATCACAATGAATTTTTTTTAACAGCCTTAGAACACATATATGCATGATTGAATCACGTTAAAAAAAATTTGACAGCCTTATAACACATATGTATAATAGAATCACTATGAAATTTTTTTGACAGCTTTAGAACATATATAAGCATGATTGAATCACAATAAAAAAAATTTGACAGCATTAGAAAACACGTATGCATGATTGAATCACTATAAAAAAAATTTGACACCCTTAGAATACATATATGCATGATTGAATCACTATAATTTTTTTTTTACAAACTTAGAACACATATGTGCATGATTGAATCACTATGAAATTTTTTTGACAGCCTTGGAACACTTATATGCATGATTGAAACACTATAAAAAAAATTTGACAACCTTAGAACACAAATCTGCAAGATTGAATCATTATGAAATTTTTTTGACAACCTTAGAACTCATATATGCATGCTTGAATCACTATGATATTTTTTTGAAAGCCTTAGAACACATATATGCAAATTTGAATCTCTGTGAAATTTTTTTGACAGCCTTAGAAAACATATATGTAGGATTGACTCACTATGAAACTTCTTTGACAGCCTTAGAACATATATATGCATGATTGAATAACTATGAAATTTTTTTGACAGACTTAGAACACATATATACATTATTGAATCAATATGAAATTTTTTTGAAAGCCATAGCACATATATACGCATGATTGAATCACTGTGAAATTTTTCTGAAAGCCTTAGAACATATATATGAAGATTGAAAATTTTTGAGTGCCTTAGATCACATATATGCATGATCGAATCACTATAAAAAAAAATTGACAACCTTAGAACACTTATTTGCAAGATTGAATCACTATGAAATTTTTTTGACAGCCTTAAAACATATTTCTGCATGATTGAATGACTATGAAATTTTTTTAACATCTTAGAACCAAAATCTCATTTATTGAATCACTATAAAAAAAAATTGACGGCATTAGTACACATTTATGCAAGATTGAAATTTTTTTGATAGCCTTAGAACACATATATGTATGATCGAATTACTATAAAAAAAATTTAACAACCTTAGAACACATATCCTCAAGATTGAATCATTATGAAATTTTTTTTACAAGTTTGGAACACATATATGCATGATTGAATCATTATGAAATTTTTTTAGCATCTTATAACAAATATCTTCATGATTGAATCACTTTGAAATTTTTTTGAAACCCTTAGATCGTATATATGAAAGATTTATTCACTATGAAATTTTTTTGACAGCCTTAGAACATATATATGCATGATTCAATAACTATGAATTTTTTTTTACTGCCTTAGAACACATATATGCAAGATTGAATCACTACGAAATGTTTTTAACATCTTAGAATTGAGATCTACAAGATTGAATCACTATGAAATTTTTTTGATAGCCTTAGAACATATATTCAAGATTAAATCACTATGAATTTTTTTTTACAGCCTTAGAGCATATATATGCATGATTGAATCACTCTAAAAAAATTTTGACAGCCTTAGAACATGTATATGCATGATTGAATCACTCTGAAATTTTATTGACAGACTTAGAACACATATATGCATGATTGAATCACTACGAAATTTTTTTTACTGCCTTAGAACACATATATGCAAGATTGAAATTTTTTTGAATGTATTAAAACACATATATGCATGATCGAATCACTATAAAAAATTTTGACAACCTTAGAGCACATATCTGCAAGATTGAACCACAATGAAATTTTTTTTAACATCTTAGAACCCATATATGCATGATTGAATCGCTAAGATTTTTTTTTGACACCCTTAGAACATATATATGCACGATTGAATCACTATGAAATTTTTTTAACAACCTTAGAACATATATATTCATGATTCAATAACTATGAATTTTTTTTATAGCCTTAGAACACATATATGCATGATTGAATCCATATAAAACTTTTTTTAACATCTTAGAACCCATATCTGCATGATTAAATCACTCTGAATTTTTTTTGACAGACTTAGAACACATATATGCAAGATTGAATCACTATAAAAAAAATTGACAGACTTAGAACACATATATGCATGATTGAATCACTATGAAAAATTTTTGACAAACTTTGAACACATAAATGCATGTTAGAATCACTATAAAAACATTTTGACAGCCTTAGAAAACAAATATGCATGTTTAAATCACTATGAAATTTGTTTTACAACATTAGAACACGTATATCTATAATTGAATCACTATGAAATTTTTTTGACAGACTTAGAACACATATATGCATGATTGAATCTCTATAAAAAAAATTTGACAACCTTAGAACACAAATATTCATGATTGAATCACTCTAAAATTTTTTTGACAACATTAGAACACATATATGCAGGATTGTGTCACTATGAATTTTTTTTTACAGCCCTAGAACAAATATACGCATGATTGACTAATTATGATTTTTTTTTTACAGCCTTAGAACACATATATGCAAGCTTGAAATTTTTTTGACAACCTTAGAACACATATATGCATGATTGAACCACTATGAATTTTTTTTAACATCTTAGAACCCATATAAGCATGATTGAATCTTTATGAATTTTTGTTGACAGCCTTAGAACATATATATGCACGATTGAATCACTATGAAATTTTTTTGACAGCCTTAGAACATATATATGCATGATTCAATAACTATGAATTTTTTTGACAGCCTTAGAACACATATATGCATGATTGAATCACTATAAAAAAAAAATTTAACATCTTAGAACCCATATCTACATGATTAAATCACTGTGAAATTTTTTTGACAGACTTAGAACACATATATGCAAGATTGAATCACTATAAAAAAAAATTGACAGACTTAGAACACATATATTCATGATTGAATCACTATGAAATTTTTTTGACAGACTTTGAACACAAATATGCATGTTTGAATCACTATAAAAAACTTTTGACAGCCTTAGAACACAAATATGTGTGTTTCAATCACTATGAAATTTGTTTTACAACATTAGAACACATATATGCATAATTCAATCACTATGAAATTTTTTTGACAGACTTAGAACACATATATGCATGATTGAATCTCTATAAAAAAAAATTGACAACCTTAGAACCGACATATTCATGATTGAATCACTCTGAATTTTTTTTAACATTAGAACACATATATGCATGACTGTGTCACTATGAAATTTTTTTGACAACCCTAGAACACATATATGCAAGATTGAATAATTATGAAATTTTTTTGACAACCTTAAAACACATATATGCAAGCTTGAAATTTTTTTAACTGCCTTAGAACACATATATGCATGATTGAATCACTATAAAAAAAAATTGACAATCTTATAACACATATCTGCAATACTGAATCACTATAAAAAAATTTGACAGCCTTAGAATGTAGATATGTATGATTGAATCACTATGAAATTTTTTTGACATCTTAGAACACAAATCTGCATGACTGAATCACTATGATTTTTTTTTATAGCGTTAGATCACATATATGCATTATTTACTCACTATAAAAAAAATTGACAGCAACAGAACAAATATATGCATTATTGAATCACTATAAAAAAAAATTGACAACCTTAGAACACATATCTGCATGATTGAATCACTATGAAATTTTTTTGACGGCCTTAGACCACATATATGTAAGATTGAATTGCTTGGAAATTTTTTTTATAGCCTTAGAACACATGTGCATGATTGAATCACTACGAAATTTTTTTTGACAGACTTAGAACACAAATATGCATGATTGAATCACTATGAAATTTTTTTGACAGCCTTAGAACACAAATATTCATGACTGAATCACTTTGAAATTTTTTTGACAACATTAGAACACATATATGTGTGATTGTGTGACTATGAAATTTGTTTGACATCACTAGAACACATATACGCATGATTGAATAAGTATGAAATTTTTTTTGATAGCCTTAGAACATATATACGCAAGCTTGAAATTTTTTTAATAGCCTTAGAACACATATATGCATGATTAAATCACTATAAAAAAAAATTGACAACCTTAGAACACATATCTGCAAGACTGAATCACTATAAAAATTTTGACAGTTTTAGAATGTAGATATGCATGACGGAATCACTATGAAATTTTTTTGACATCTTAGAACACGTATCTGCGTGACTGAATCACTATGAAATTTTTTTTATAGCCTTAGATCACATATATGCATGATTTACTCACTATAAAAAAATTGACAACAACAGAACAAATATATGCTTTATTGAATCACTATAATTTTTTTTTGACAAGCTTAGAACACATATTTGCATGATTGAATCATTATGAAATTTTTTTGATAGCCTTGGAACTCATATATGCATGATTGAATCACTATGAAATTTTTTTGATGACCTTAGACCACATATATGCAAGATTGAATCACTAGGAAATGTTTTTGACAGCCTTAGAACACATATATGCATGATTGAATCACTACAAAAAAATTTTTGACAGACTTAGAACACATACATAAGTGATTGAATCACTATGAAATTTTTTGGACAGCCTTTGAACACAAATATTTCAGACTGAATCACTTTGAAATTTTTTTGACAACATTAGAACACATACATGCGTGATTGTGTGACTATGAAATTTTTTTGATAGCCCTAGAACATATATACGCATTATTGAATAAGTATGAAGTTTTTTTTACAGCCGTAAAACTTATATACACACGCTTGAAATTTTTTTAACAGCCTTAGAACACATATATGCATGATTGAATCACTATAAAAAAAAATTGACAACCTTAGAACACATATCTGCAAGGCTAAATCACTATAATATTTTTTGACAGCCTTAGAACGCAGATACGCATGATTGAATCACTATGAAATTTTTTTGACATCTTAGAACACATATCTGCATGGCTGAATCACTATGAAATTTTGTAGACAACTTTACAACACATATCTGCATGATTGAATTACTATGAATTTTTTTTATAGCCTTAAAACACATATATGTATGACTAAATCACTATGAAATTTTTTTGACAGCCTTAGAACATGTTTATGCATGATTGAATCAATATGAAATTTTTTTGACAGCCTTAGTACGTATATATGCATGATTGAATCAATATGAAATTTTTTTGAGAGCCTTAGAACACATATATGCATGATTGAATCACTATCAAATTTTTTTGGCAGACTTAAAACACATATATTCATGATCGAAACACTATGAAATTTATTTGACAACCTTAAAACACATATCTGCGTGATTGAATCTCTGTAAAAAAAAAATTCCATCCTTATAACACATATATGCAAGATTGAATCACTATGATTTTTTTTGACAATGTTAGAACACATATATGCAACATTAAATCCATATGAAATTTTTTTCACAGCCTTAGAACACATATCTGCATGATTGAATAACTATGATTTTTTTTTAGAGCCTTAGATCACATATTTGCATGATTGAATCACTATAAAAAAAAATTGACAACCCTAGAATACAAATCTGCATTATTGAATCATTATGAAATTTTTTTGAAATCCTTAGAACTCATATATGCTTGATTCAATCAATATGAAATTTTTTTGACAGACTTAGAACACATATGCAAGATTAAATCATTATGAATTTTTTTTGACAGCCTTAGAACACATATATGTATGAATGAAATACACATATTTTTTTACTGACTTAGAATACATGTATGCATGATTGAGTCACTATGAAATTTTTTAGATAGCCTTAGAACACAAATATGCATGATTGAATCATAATGAATTTTTTTTTTACAACATTAGAACACATATATGCATGATTGAGTCACTATTAAATTTTTTTGACAGCCATAAAACAAATGCATGATTGAATCACTATGAAATTTTTTCGACAGCCTTAGAAAACATATATGCAAGCTTAAATTTTTTTGACAGCCTTAGAACCCATATATGCATGATTGAATCACTATGATTTTTTTTGACAATATTAGAACACATATCTTTAAGACTGAATCACTATGAAATTTTTTCACGGCCTTAGATTACATATATGCATGATTTAATCACAATGAATTTTTTTTATAGCTTTAGAACACCTATATGCATGATTGAATCACTTTAAAAAAAATTTGACAGCCTTATAACATATATATGTATAATTGAATCTATATGAAATATTTTTTACAGCTTTAGAATAGATATATGCATGATTGAAACACTATAAAAAAAATTGACAGCCTTAGAACACATATATGCATGATTGAATCACTACAAAAATTTTTTGAGAGCAATAGAACAGATATATGCTTGATTGAATCACTATAAATGTTTTTTGACAACCTTAGAACACATATTTTCAAGATTGAATCACTACAAATTTTTTTTAGAGCAATAAAACACATATATGCATGATTAAATCACTATAAAAAAATTTTGACAACCTTAGAACACATATCTTCAAGATTGAGTCACTATAAAATTATTTTGACAGCCTTAGAACACATATATGCATGATTGAATCACAACCAAAAAATTTTGACAGCCTTGGAACATATATATATATGATCGAATCACTGTGAAATTTGTTTGACAGCATTAGAACACATCTACGCCTGATTGAATCACCATAAAAAAAATTTGACAGCCTTAGAACATATATATGCAAGATTGAATCACAATGAAATATTTTGTATTCAATCATGGATGTATGTGTTGTATTGCTCTCAAAAAAAAATTATAGTGATTCAATCATGCATATATGAGTTCTAAGGCTGTCAAAAAAAATTTATAGTGATTAAATCGTGCATATTTGTGTTCTATTGCTCTCAAAAAAATTTTGTAGTGATTCAATCATGCATATGTGTTCTAAGGCTGTAAAAAAAATTTCATAGTGATTCAATCGTGCCTATTTGTGTTCTACGGTGGTCAAAAAAAATTCTTGATTATCACTACAAAAATTTTTTGACAACGTTAGAACACATATATGCAAGCTTAAATTTTTCTAACAGCCTTAGAACACGTATATGCATGATTGAATCACTATAAAACTTTTTTGACAACCTTAGAACACATATCTACAAGTTTGAATCCTTATGAAATTTTTTGACAGTCATAGAACACATATATGCATAATTGAATCACTATGAAACTTTTTTGACATCTTAGAACACATATCTGCATGATTGAATCACTATGAAATTTTTTTGACAACCTTAGAACACATATCTACAAGATTGAATCACTATGGCATTTTTTGAGAGCCTTAGAACACATATATGCATTATTGAGGCACTATGAAATTTTTTTGACAGCCTTAAAACACATATATGCAAGATTGAATCTCTATGTAATTTTTTTTATTTTCTTAAAACACATATGCATGATTGAATCACCACTTTTTTTACAGCATTAGAACACATATATGTGTTATTTAATCACGATAAACTTTTTTTGACAACCTTAAAATAGATATATGCAAGATTGATTCACTATGATTTTTTTTTGACAGACTTAGAACACATATATGCATGACTGAATCAATATGAAATTTTTTTACATTCTTAGAACAGATGTATGCATGATTGAATCTCTATAAAAAAAATTGATTGCCTTAGAACAGATATATGCTTAATGAAATCATTTTTATTTTTTCTTACAACCTTAGAATAAAATATGCAAGATTGAGTCACTATGAAATTTTTTTGACAGCTTTAGAACACATATATGCATGATTTAATCACTATTAAAATTTCTTGACAGCCTTAGAACAGATGTATGCATGATTGAATCACCATGAAATTTTTTTGAGTGCCTTAGAACACATATATGCATGATTGAGTTACTATAAAAAAATTTGACAACCTTACAACACATATCCACAAGATTGAATCACTATGACATTTTTTGACAGCCTTAGAACACATACATGGATGATTGTATCACTATGAATTTTTTTTACACCCTTAGAACACATATATGCAAGATTGAATCACTATAAAAAAAATTTGACAACCATAGAAATATATCCTCAAGATTGAATCACTATGACATTTTTTGACAACCTTAAAACACTTGCATGGATGTTTGAATCATTGTGAAATTTTTTGACAGCCTTAGAACAAATACATGCAAGATTGAATCACTATGATTTTTTTTTACAGCCTTAGAACACATATATGAAAGATTAAATCTCTATAAAACTTTTTTGACAGCCTTAGAACACATATCTGCACGATTGAACTACTATGAAATTTTTTTGACATCCTTAGATCACATATTTGCAAAATTGAATCACTATACAAAAATTTTTGACAACCCTAGAACACATATCTGCATTATTGAATCATTATGAAATTTTTTTGACATCCCTAGAACTCATATATGCTTGATTCAATCACTATGAATTTTTTTTACAGCCTTAGAACACATATATGCACGATTAAATCACTATGAAATTTTTTCGACAGCCTTAGAACACATATATGCAAAAATGAATCACTACACATTTTTTTTACAGACTTAGAACACATATATGCATGATTGAATCACTATGAAATTTTTTAGACAGCCTTAGAACACAATTATGCAAGATTGAATCACAATGAAATTTTTTTGACAACATTAGAACACATATATGCATGATTGAGTCACTATTAAATTTTTTTGACAGCCATAGAATAGACGCATGATTGAATCACTATGAAATTTTTTTGACAGCCTTAGAACACATATATGCAAGCTTAAATTTTTTTAACATCCTTAGAACCCATATATGCATGATTGAATCACTATAAATTTTTTGGACAACCTTAGAGCACATATCTTTAAGATTGAATCACTATGAAATTTTTTAACAGCCTTAGATTACATATATGCATGATTGAATCACAATGAATTTTTTTAACAGCCTTAGAACACATATATGCATGATTGAATCACTTTAAAAAAAAATTAGCAGCCTTATAACACATATATGTATAATTGAATCACTATGAAATTTTTTTGACAGCTTTAGAACAGATATATGCATGATTGAATCACAATAAAATAATTTTGACAGCAGTAGAACACATGTATGCATGATTGAATCACTATAAAAAAATTTTGACAGCCTTAGAATACATATATGCATGATTAAATCACTATAAACCTTTTTTTACAAACTTAGAACACATATGTGCATGATTGAATCACTATGAAATTTTTTTGACAGCCTTGGAACACTTATATGCATGACTGAATCACTATAAAAAAAATTCACAACCTTAGAACACATATCTGCAGGATTGAATCATTATGAATTTTTTTTGACAACCTTAGAACTCATATATGCATGCTTGAATCACTATGATATTTTTTTGAAAGCCTTAGAACACATATATACCAGATTGAATCTATGTGAAATTTTTTTGACAACCTTAGAACATATATGTAGGATTGACTCACTATAAAACTTCTTTGACAGCCTTAGAACATATATATGCATGATTGAATAACTATGAAAATTTTTTGATAGACTTAGAACACATATATACTATGAAATTTTTTTGACTGCCATAGCACATATATACGCATGATTGAATCACTATGAAATTTTTTTAAAAGCCTTAGAACACATATATGAAGATTGAAATTTTTTTGAGTGCCTTAGATCACATATATGCATGATCGAATCACTATAAAAAAAATTTGACAACCTTAGAACACATTTCTGCAAGATTGAATCACTATGAATTTTTTTTGACAGCCTTAAAACATATTTCTGCATGATTGAATGACTATGAAATTTTTTTAACATCTTAGAACCGAAATCTTATTGATTGAATCACTATGAAATTTTTTTGACAACCTTAGAACACATATGCAAGATTGAATTTTTTTTAGAGCCTTAGAACACATATATGTATGATCGAATCACTATAAAAAAAATTGACAACCTTAGAACACATATCTGCAAGATTGAATCATTCTGAAATTTTTTTTACGAGTTTGGAACACATATATGCATGATTGAATCACTATGAAATTTTTTAAGCATTTTAGAACAGATATCTTCATGATTGAATCACTTTAAAAAGTTTTTGCAACCCATAGATCGTATATATGAAAGATTTAATCACTATGAAATTTTTTTGACAGCCTTAGAACATATATATGCATGATTCAATAACTATGATTTTTTTTTACTGCTTTAGAACACATATATGCATGATTGAATCACTATGAAATTTTTTTAACATCTTAGAACTGAGATCTACAAGATTGAATCACTATGAAATTTTTTTTATAGCCTTAGAACATATATTCAAGATTGAATCACTATGATTTTTTTTTTACAGCCTTAGAACATATATATGCATGATTGAATCACTCTAAAAAAAAAATTGACAGCCTTAGAACATGTATATGCATGATTGAATCACTCTAAAAAAAATTTTACAGCATGAAAACATGTATATGCATGTTTGAATCACTCTGAAAATTTTTTTACTGACCTAGAACACATATATGCATGACTGAATCACTATGAATTTTTTTTACTGACCTAGAACACATATATGCAAGATTGAAATTTTTTTGAATCTTTTAAAACACATATATGCATGATCGAATCACTATACAAATTTTTGACAACCTTAGAGCACATATCTGCAAGATTTAATCACTATGAAATTTTTTTGACATCCTTAGAACACATATATGCATGATTGAACCACTATGAATTTTTTTTTAACATCTTAGAACCCATATATACATGATTGAATCGTTATGAATTTTTGTTGACAGCCTTAGAACATATATATGCACGATTGAATCACTATGAAATTTTTTTAACAGCCTTAGAACATATATATGCATGATTCAATAACTATTGATTTTTTTGACAGCTTTAGAACACATATATGCATGATTGAATCACTATAAAAAAAATTTAACATCTTAGAACCCATATCTGCATGATTAAATCACTGTGAATTTTTTTTGAAAGACTTGGAACACAAATATGCCATATTGAATCACTATAAAAAAAATTGACAGACTTAGAACACATATATGCATGATTCAATCACTATGAAAATTTTTTGACAGACTTTGAACACATATATGCATGTTCGAATCACTATAAAAACATTTTGACAGCCTTAGAACACAAATATGCATGTTTAAATCATTATGAAATTTGTTTTACAACATTAGAACACATATATGCATGATTGCATCACTATGAAATTTTTTAGACAGCCCCAGAACACATATACGCATGATTGAATAATTATGAATTTTTTTTTTGACAGCCTTAGAACACATATATGCAAGCTTGAAATTTTTTTAATAGCCTTAGAACACGTATATGCATGATTGAATCACTATAAAAAAAATTGACAATCTTAGAACACATATCTGCAATACTGAATCACTATAAAAAATTTTGACATCCTTAGAATGTAGATATGTATGATTGAATCACTATGAAATGTTTTTGACATCTTAGAACACATATATGCCTAACTGAATCTCTATGAAATTTTTTTGATAGCCTTAGATCTCATATATGCATGATTGAATCACTATGAAATTTTTTTGATAGTCTTAGAACACATATATGCATGATTGAAGCACCACAAATTGTTTTTTACAGAATTCAAACACAAATATGTGTAATTTAATCACGATAACTTTTTTTTGACAACCTTAGAACAGATATGTGCAAGATTGAATCACTATGATTTTTTTTTGACAAACTTGAAACACATATATGCTTGATTGAATCAATATGTAATTTTTTTTATAGCCTTAGAACAGATGTATGTATGATTGAATCACTATAAAAAAAATTGAGTGCCTCAAGAACACATATATGCTTGATTAAATCATTCTAATTTTTTTTGACAACCTTAGAACAAAATATGCAAGATTGAGTCACTATGAAATTTTTTTGACAGCCTTACAACGCATATATGCATGATTTAATCACTAGTAAAATTTGTTAACAGCCTTAGAATACATGTATGCATGATTGAATCACCATGAATATTTTTTTAGTGCCTTAGTACACTTATATGCATGATTGAGCTACTATAAAAAATTTTGAAAACCTTACAACACATATCCACAAGATTGAATCACTATGACATTTTTTGACAGCCTTAGAATACATACATGTATGATTGAATCACTATGAAAAATTTTTGACAGCCTTAGAATATATATATGCAAGATTCAATCACTATGAATTTTTTTTTACAATCTTAGAACACATATATGCAAGATTGAATCACTATAAAAAAATTTTGACAGCCTTAGAACACATATTTGCATGATCGAATCACTATAAAAAATTATTTTACAACCTTAAAACACATATCCACAAGAATGAATCACTATGACATTTTTTGACAACCTTAAAACACATACATGATTGATTGAATCTCTATGAAATTTTTTTGACAACCTTAGCATATCTGCATGATTGAATCACTATGAAATTTTTTTGAGAGCCTTAGATCACATATTTGCAGGATTGAATCACTATAAACACATATCTACATTATTGAATCGTTATGAAATTTTTTTGACATCCTTAGAACTCATATATGCTTGATTCAATCAATATAAAATTTTTTTGATAGCCTTAGAACACATATATGCAAGATTAAATCACTATGAAATTTTTTTGACAGCCATAGAACAAATATATGTAAGAATGAACTACACATTTTTTTGACTGACTTAGAATACATATATGCATGATTGAGTCACTATGAAATTTTTTAGACAGCCTTAGAACACAAATATGCATGATTGAAACATAATGATTTTTTTTTACAACATTAGAACACATATATGCATGATTGAGTCACTATTAAAATTTTTTGACAGCCATAGAACACACGCATGATTCAAGCACTATGAAATTTTTTTGACAGCCTTAGAACACATATATGCAAGCTTAAATTTTTTTAATGGCCTTAGAACCCATATATGCATGATTGAATCAACAAAAAAAAATTTGGCAACCTTAGAACATATATCTTTAAGAGTGAATCACTATGAAATTTTTTTACGGCATTAGATTACATATATGCGTGATTGAATCACAATAAAAAAATTTTACAGCCTTAGAACACATATATGCATGATTGAATCACTTTAAAAAAAAATTGGCAGCCTTATAACACATATATGTATAATTGAATCACTATGAAATTTTTTTGATAACTTTAGAACAGATATATGCATGAGTGAATCACTATAAAAAAAATTTGATAGCCTTAGAACACATATATGCATGATTGAATCACTACAAAAAAATTTTGTGAGCAATAGAACAGATATATGCTTGATTGAATCACTATAATTTTTTTTTGACAACCTTAGAACACATATCTTCAAGATTGAATCGCTACAAAATTTTTTTGAAAGCAATAGAACAGATATATGCATGATTGAATCACTATAAAAAAATTTTGACAACCTTAGAACACATATCTTCAAGATTGAATCGCTATCAAATTATTTTGACAGCCTTACAACACATATATGCATGATTGAATCACAATAAAAAAAATTTGACAGCCTTGGAACATATATATATGATTGAATCACTATGAAAATTTTTTTACAGCATTAGAACACATATACGCCTGATTGAATCACTATAAAAAAAATTTGACAGCCTTAGAACCTATATATGCATGATTGAATCACAATGAAATATTTTTTATTCAATCATGGATGTTTGTGTTGTATTGCTCTCAAAAAAAATTTATAGTGATTCAATCATGCATATATGTGTTCTAAGGCTGTCAAAAAAATTTATAGTGATTAAATCGTGCATATTTGTGTTCTATTGCTCTCAAAAAAAATTTATAGTGATTCAATCATGCATATATGTGTTCTAAGGCTGTCAAAAAAAATTCATAGTGATTCAATCGTGCATATTTGTGTTCTACGGTTGTCAAAAAAAAAATCATGATTGAATCACTACAAAAAAATTTTGACACCCTTAGAACACATATATGCAAGCTTAAATTTTTCTAACAGCCTTAGAACACATATATGCATGATTGAATTACTATAAAACTTTTTTGACATCTTTAGAACACATATCTACAAGTCTGGATCCTTATCAATTTTTTTTACAGTTGTAGAACACATATATGCGTGATTGAATCACTATGAAACTTTTTTGACATCTTAGAACACATATCTGCATGATTGAATCACTATAAAAAAATTTTGAAAACCTTAGAACACATATCCACAAGATTGAATCACTATGACATTTTTTGACAGCCTTAGAACACATATATGCATTATTGCGGCACTATGAAATTTTTTCACAGCCTTAGAACACATATATGCAAGATTGAATCATTATGAAATTTTTTTGATAGCCTTAGAACACATATATGCATGATTGAATAACCACTTTTTTTTTACAGCATTAGAACACATATATGTGTTATTTAATCCCGATAAATTTTTTTTGACAACCTTAGAATAGATATATGCAAGATTGATTCACTATAAATTTTTTTTGACAGACTTAGAACACATATATGCTTGACTGAATCAATATGTTATTTTTTTGACATTCTTAGAAAAGATGTATGCATGATTTAATCTCTATAAAAAAAATTTGAGTGCCTTAGAACAGATATATGCTTGATGAAATCATTTTTATTTTTTCTTACAACCTTAGAACAAAATATGCAAGATTGAGTCACTATGAAATTTTTTTGACAGCTTTAGAACACATATATGCATGATTTAATCACTATTAAAATTTGTTGACAGCCTTTGAACAGATGTATGCATGATTGAATCACCATGAAATTTTTTTGAGTGCCTTAGAACACATATATGCATGATTGAGTTACTATAAAAAAATTTGACAACCTTACAACACATATCCACAAGATTGAATTACTATGACATTTTTTTGACAGCCTTAGAACACATACATGGATGATTGAATCACTGTGAAATTTTTTTGACAGCCTTAGAACACATATATGGAAGATTGAATCACTGTAAAAACAATTTGACAACCTTAGAACACATATCTGCATGATTGAATCACTATAAAAAAAATTTGACAACCTCGGAACATAAATCCACATGATTGAATCACTATGACATTGTTTGACAGCCTTAAAATACATGCATGGATGATAGAATCATTGTGAAATTTTTTTGACCTCCTTAGAACACATACATGCAAGATTGAATCACTATGATTTTTTTTTACAGCCTTAGAACACATATATGCAAGATTAAATCACTATAAAACTTTTTTGACAGCCTTAGAATACATATCTGCATGATTGAACCACTATGAAATTTTTTGACAGCCTTAGATCACATATTTACAAAATTGAATCACTATACAAAAATTTTTGACAACCCTAGAACACATATCTATGTTATTGAATCATTATGAAATGCTTTTGACAGCCCTAGAACTCATATATGCTTGATTCAATCACTATGAAATTTTTTTGACAGCCTTAGAATACATATATGCATGATTGAATCACTATGCAAATTTGTTGACAACCTTAGAACACATATATGCATGATTGAATCACAATGGAAATTTTTTGACAGCCTTAGAACACATATATGCATGATGGAATCACTATGATTTTTTTTTGCCAGCCTTAGAACACCTATATGCATGAATGAATCACTATGAAATTTTTTAGATAGCCTTAGAACACATATATGCAAGATTGAATCACTATGAAATTTTTTTTACAGCATTAGCACACATATATGCATGATTGAATCACTATAAAAAATATTTGACAGACTTAGAAAACATATCTGCATGATTGAATCACTATGACATTTTTTTTATAGACTTAGAACACATATATGAATGATTGAATCACTATGAATTTTTTTTATTGCCTTAGAACACATATATGGATGATTACTAACAATTTTCTTTGACAGCCTTAGAACACATATATGCATATTTAAGTCACTACAAATTTTTTTGGCAGCATTAGAATAAATATATGCATGATTGAATCACAACAAAAAAATTTTGATAGCTTTAAAACACATATATGCTTGATTGAATTACTATAAAAAAAATTGGCAACCTTACAATCCATATCTACAAGATTGAATCACTTTAAAAAAAATTACAGCATAAGGTCACATATCTGCATGATTTGATCACTATTAAATTTCATTGACATCTTAAAACACATATCAGTATGATTGAATCACTATGAAATGTTTTTGACAGCCTAAGAACATATATATGGATGATTGAATAATTATGAAATTTTTTTGACAGCCTTAGAACATATATATGCATGATTCAATCACTATAAAAAAAATGACAGCCTTAGAACACATATATGCATGATTGAATCATTATAAAAAAAATTTGACAGCCTTAGAACACATATATGCATGATTAAATCACTATGAACATTTTTCGACAGAATTATACCAAATATCTACATGATTGAATGACAATAATTTTCTTTGACAGCCTTAGATTACATATATGCATAATTGAATGACTAGAAAAAAATTTTGGCAGCCTTAGAACACATATATGATTGATTGAAACACTATGAATTTTTTTGGACAGCATTAGAACACATATATTCATGATTGAATCACTATAAAAAAAATTTGACAACGTTTGAACATATATGCGTGATTGAATCACTATAAAAAAAAATCAGCAATAGAATAAATATATGCATGATTGAATCACTATAAAAAAAAATTTACAACGTCAGAATACATATCTGCATGATTGAATCACTATGAAATTTTTTCGATAGGCTTAGAACACATATATGCTAGATTTTTTTACTATGATTTTTTTTATAGCCTTTGAACACATATATGCAAGACTGAATCACTGTGAAATTTTTTTGATAGCCTTAGAACACATGTATGCATTATTGAATCACTCTAAAAAAATTTTGACAGACCTAGAACACATATATGCATGATTAAATCACTATGAAATTTTTTTGATAGCCTTAGAACACAAATATGCATGATTGAATCACTATAAAAAAATTTTGACAGC
The DNA here is from genome assembly GCF_984573655.1 of Nuphar pumila. Taxonomy (NCBI): domain Eukaryota; kingdom Viridiplantae; phylum Streptophyta; class Magnoliopsida; order Nymphaeales; family Nymphaeaceae; genus Nuphar; species Nuphar pumila. The sequence continues at coordinate 80,641,937 of NC_143253.1, forward strand.
CTTAGAACACAAATGTGCAATATTGAATCACTATAAAAAAAATTTGAGAGCCTTAGAACAACACATATATGCATGATTACTATGAAATTTTTTTGACAACCTTTGAACACATATATGCATGATTGAATCACTTGAATTTTTTTTTCACAGCATTAGAACAAATATATGTGTGATTGAATCTGTTCAAAACTTTTTTGACTATATGCATGATTGAATTTCGATAAAACTTTTTTGGCAACCTTAGATCACATATCTACAAGATTGAATGACTATGAAATTTTTTTTACAGCATTAAGACACATATTTGCCTGATTGAATCACTATAAAAAAAAATTGATATCTTAAAACACATATCTCCATGATTGAATCCCTACGAAATTTTTTTGACAACTTAGAACATATATATGGATGATTGCTAACTTTGAAAAATTTTGGCAGACTTAGAAAATATATATGCATGATTGAATCACTATAAAAATTTTTTGACGACCTTAGAACACATACACGCATGATTGAATCACTATGAAATTTTTTTGATAGCCTTAAAACACATGTATGCATGATTTAATCACTATGAAATTTTTTTGACAGACTTGGAACATATATGCTTGATTGAATCACTATATAATTTTTTTAACAGCAATAGAACAAATATATGCTTAATTGAATCACTATCAAAAAAAATTGACAACCATAGAACGTGTATCTACATGATTGAATCATTATGAAATTTTTTTAACTACCTTAGAACTCATATATGCATGATTGAGTCAATATGAAATTTTTTTAACACCCTTAGAACACATATATGCTAGATTTTATCACTATGAAATTTTTTTGATAGCCTTTGAACATATGTATGCAAGATTGAATCACTATGAATTTTTTTTTAAAGCCTTAAAACACATGTATGCATGATTGAATCACAATGAAAATTTTGACAGACTCGGAACACATATATGCATGATTGAATCAGTGTGAATTTTTTTTGACACCCTTAGAACATATATATGCTTCATTGAATCACTATAAAAAAAATTTGATAGCCTTAGAACAAAAATATGCATGATTGAATCACTATGAATTTTTTTTTACAACCTTAGAACATATATATGCAAGATTGAATCATTATAAAAAATTTTGACATCCTTACAACACATATCTGCATGATTCAATCACTATGACATTTTTTTGACAGCCTTAGATCACATATATGCATGATTGAATCACTATAAATTTTTTTTGACAGCAATAGAATATATATATGCATGATTGAATCACTATAAAAAAATTTGACAACCTTAGAGCACATATATGCACGTTAGAATCACTATAACGCCTTTTGACATCGTTAGAACTTATATATGCATGATTGAATCACCATGAAATTTTTTTGATGATGTTAGAACACATATATGCATGATTGAATCACTATAAAAAAAATTTGATAGCCTTAGATCAGATATATCCATGAATGAATCACTATGAAATTTTTTTGACAGCCTTATAACACAGATTTGCATGATTGAATCACACTGAATTTTTTTTAACAAACTTAGACACATATATATTTGATTAAGTCAAGATAAATTTTTTTTTACAGCCTTAGAACATATATATGTTTTAAGGCTGTCAAAAAAATTTATAGTAATTCAATCATGCATATATGTGTTCTAAGGCAATCAAAAAAATTAAGTAATAATTCCATAATGTATATATGTGTTCTAAGGTTGTCAAAAAAATTTATAGTGACCTAATCATGCATATACGTGTTCTAATGGTGCCAAAAAAAATTCATAGTGATTCAATCATGCATATATGTGTTCTACGGCTGTCAAAAAAAATTTATAGTGATTTAATCATGCATATATATGTGTCTAAGGTTGTCAAAAAAAATTTAAGTGATTTAATCTAGCATATATGTGTTATATAAGGTTGTCAAAAAAAATTTAAGTGATTTAATCTTGCATATATGTGTTCTAAGGTTGTCAAAAAAATTTATAGTGATTCAATCATACATATATGTGTTCTAATGCGGTCCAAAAAAATTTGTAGTGATTCAATCATGCATGTATATGTACTAAAGCTGTCAAAAAAAATTATAGTGATTCAACCATACACATGTGTTCTAAGGCTGTCAAAAAAATTCATTCTGATTCAATCATGCATATATGTGTTCTAACATCGTCAAAAAAATTATAGTGATTCAATTATGCATATATGTGTTCTAAGGCTGCCAAAAAATTTCATATTGATTCAAACATGCATATATGTGTTCTTAGGCTGTCAAAAAAAATCATAATGATTCAATCATGCATATATGTGTTCTAAGGCTTTTAAAAAAATTTAATAGTGATTCAAGCATACATATGTGTGTTCTAAGGTTGCCAAAAAAAATTATAGTGACTCAATCATGCATATATAAGTTTTAATGATGTCAAAAAAGTTCATAGTGATTCAATCATGCATATATGTGTTCTAAGGTTGTCAAAAAAAATCATAGTAATTCAGTCATGCATATATGTGTTCTAAGGCTGACAAAAAAATTTCATAGTGATTCAATCATGCATATAAGTGTTCTAAGGCTGTCAAAAAAAATTTATAGTGGTTCAACCATGCATATATGTGTTCTAAGCCATCAAAAAGATTTCACGGTGATTCAATCAAGCATATATGTGTTCTTAGGTTGTCCCAAAAAATTCATAGTGATTCAATCACGCATATATTTATTATAAGGCTGTCCAAAAGTTTTCATAGTGATTCAATCATACATAATAGGGTTCTAAGGTTGTTAAAAAAAAATTATCGTGATTCAATCTTGTATATATGTGTTCTAAGGATGTCAAAAAGCTTCATAGTGATTCTATCATGCATATATGGGTTCTAAGGCTGGCAAAAAAAGTTTAATGTGATTCAAACATGCATATATGTGTTATGGGGCAGTAAAAAAAATTTTGTAGTGATTCAATAAAGTATATATGTCTTCTAAGGCTGTCAAAAAAATTAATAGTGATTCAATCATGCATATATGTGTTCTAAGGTTGTGAAAAAAATGTTATAGTGATTCAATCATGCATATATGTGTTCTAATGCTGTCAAAAAATTTTCATAGTGATTCAATCATGCATATATATGTTTTCTAACATTGTCAAAAAAATTTTGTAGTGATTCAATCATGCATATATGAGTTCTAAGGCTCTCAAAAAAATTTCACAGGGATTCAATCATGCATATATGTGTTCTATGGTTGTCAAAAAAAAATTATAGTGATTGAATCATACATATATGAGTTCTAAGGCTGTCAAAAAATTTTAATAGTGATTCAATGATTTATATATGTGTTCTAAGGATGTCAAAAAAAATCATAGTAATTGAATCATGCATATATATGTTCTATGGCTGTCAAATTTTTTTTACAGTGATTCTATCATAAATATATGTGTTCTAATGTTGTAAAAACAAAGTTATAGTGATTCAATCATGCATATATATGTTCTAAAGCTGTCAAAAAATTTTATACTGATTCAACCATGCATATATGTGTTTTAAGGCTGTTAAAAAAAATTCACTCTGTTTCAATCATGCATATATGTGTTCTAACGTTGTCAAAAAAAATCATAGTGATTCAATCATGCATATATGTATTCTAAGGATGTCAAAAATCTTTATAGTGATCCTATCGTGCATGTATGTGTTCTATGGCTTGCAAAAATAAATTCATAGTGTTTCAAACATGCATATATGTGTTCTAAGGCTGTGAAAAAAAAATCATAGTGATTCAATCATGCATATATTTTTTGTAAGGCTGTCAAAAAAAATTTAATATCGATTCAATCATGAATATATGTGTTGTAAGCTTGTCAACAAAATTTAGAGTGATTCAATCATGCGTATATGTGTTCTAATACTGTCAAAAAAAATCATAGTGACTCAATCATGCATATATCTTTTCTAACATTGTCAAAAAAAATCGTAGTGATTCAATCATGCATATTTGAGTTCTAAGGGTGTCCAAAAAAATTTGTAGGGATTCAATCATGCATACATGTGTTCTAAGGATGTCAAAAAAATTTATTGTGATTCAATCATGCATATATGTGTTCTAAGGCTGTCAAAAAAAAATCAAGGTGACTCAATCAAGCATATATGTGTTCTAAGTTTTTCAAAAAAAAAATCATAGTAATTCAATCATGCATAATTGTGTTCTAAAGCTGTCAAAAAAAAATATAGCGATTCAATCAAGCATACACGTTTTCTAAGGCTATCAAAAAAATTTCATAGTGATGCAATCATTCATATATGTGTTCTTAGGCTGTCAAAAAAAATTCATAGAATTCAATCTTGCGTATGTGTTTTCTAAGTGTGTCAAAAAAAAATTATAGTGTTTCAATCATACGTATATATGTTCTAATTTTGTCAAAAAAAATCCATAGTGATTCAACCATGCATATATGTATTCTGAGGTTGTCAAAAAAAATTCATTTCGATTCAATCATGGATATATGTGCTGCCACGTTGTCAAAAAAATTTTGTAGTGATTCAATCATGCATATATAAGGATGTCAAAAAGCTTTGTAGTGATTCTATCATGCATATGTGTGTTCTAAGGCTCTCTAAAACATTTCATAGTGATTCCAACAAGCATATATGTAGTCTAAGGTGTTCAAAAAAACTGGTAGTGATTTAATCATGCATATATGAGTTCTAAGGCTGTCAAAAAAAAATCATGATGATTCTGTCATGCATATATGTGTTCTACGGTTGTCAAAAAAAAATTATAGTGATTCAATCATGCATATATGTGTTCTAAAGCTTTCAAATAAAATCAAGGTGTTTCAATCAAGCATATATGTGTTCTAAGATTGTCAAAAAAAAGTCATAGTAATTCAATAATGCATATATGCTCTAAGGCTGTCAAAAAAAATTATAGTGATTTAATCATACATATCTGTGTCTAAGGTTGTCAAAAAAACTTATAGTGATTCAATCATGCATATATGTGTTCTAAGTTTGTCAAAAAAACTTATAGAGATTCAATCATGCATATAAGTGTTCTAAGACCTTAAAAAAAATTGCATCATGATTCAACAATGCATATATGTGTTGTAAGGCTGTCAAAAAAAAATTATTCTGATTTTATCATGCATACATGTGCTATAAGGTTGTCAACAAAATATTATAGTGATTCATTCATGCATATATGTGTTTTATGGTTTTCCAAAAAAAATCATAGTGTTTCAATCATGCATTTATGTGTACTGAGGTTTTCAAAAAAAAATATAGTGATTCAATCATGCATATATTTGTTCTAATGCTGTCAAAAAAATTCATAGTGATTCAATCATGCATATATGTGTTTTAAGGTTGTCAAAAAAAATCACAGTGATTCAATCATTCATATATGTCTTCTAATGCTGTCAAAAAAATTTTATTGTGATTCAATCATGCATACATGTGTTCTAAGGCTATCAAAAAAAATTCATAGTGATTCAATCATGTATATAAGTGTTCTAAGGCTGTTAAAAAATTTTAATAGTGATTCAATCTTGCATGTATGTGTTCTAAGGTTGTCAAAAAACAATTTATGGTGATTTAATCATGCATATATGTGTTCTAAAGCTATCAAAAATATTTCATAGTGATTCAATCATGCATATATGTGTTTCAAGGCTGTCAAAAATATTTCATAGTAATTTAATCAAGCATATATGTATTTTAAGGTTATCAAAAATGTTTTATAGTGATTTAATCATGCATAAATGTGTTCTAAGGATGTCAAATACATTTCATAGTGACTCAATCATGCATATGTGTTCTAAGGATGTCAAAAAAAAATCATAGTAATTCAATCAGGCATATATGTGCTCTAAGGCTATCAAAAAAATTTAATAGTGATTTAATCATGTGTATGTGTCTAAGGTTGTCAAAAATATTCATTATGTTTTAATCATGCATATGAGTTCTAAGGCTGTCAAAAAAAATTCATGGAGATTCAATCATGCATATATGTGTTCTAAGTTTTTCAAAAAAAAATTATAGTGATTCAATCATATATATATATGTGTTCTAAGGTTGTCAAATAAAAATCATAGTGATTCAATCATGCATATACGTGTTCTAATGCAGTAAAAAAAATTTAGTGATTCAATCATGCATATTTGTGTTCTAAGGCTCTCAAAGAAATTTCATAGTGATTCAATCCTGCATATATATGTTCTAAGGCTATAAAAAAAATCATAGTGATTCAATCATGCATATATGCGTTCTTAGGTTGTCAAAAAAATTGCATAATGATTAAATCTTGCAGATATGTGTGCTTGGGTAGTCAAAAAAAAATATTGTGATTTAATCATGCATATATGTGTTCTAAGCTTGTCAAAAAAAGATTGTAGTGATTTAATCATGCATATATGAGTTTTAAGGTTGTCAAAAAAAATTGTAGTGATTTTGTCATGCATATATGTGTTCTAAGGTTGTCAAAAAAATTTTATAGTGATTGAATCATGCATATTTTTGTTCTAAAGCTTTCAAAAAAGTTCAAGGTGATTCAATCAAGCATATATGTGTTCTAAGATTGTCAAAAAAAAATCATAGTAATTCAATAATGCATATATGTGCTTTAAGGCTGTCAAAAAAAATTTGTAGTGATTTAATCATCCATATATGTGCCTAAGGTTGTCAAACAAAATCATAGTGATTCAAACATGCATGTATGTGTTCTAAGGACGGCCAAAAAAAATTCAAAGGAATTCAATCAGGCATATATGTGTTTTAAGGAGATCAAAAAAAAATATTGTGATTTAATCATGCATATATATGTATATTTGTCAAAAACAATTCGTAGTGATTCAATCTTGCATATGTGTGTTCTAAGGCTATCAAAAAAAATCTATAGTGATTCAATCATGCATATAAGCATTTTAAGGGTGTCAAAAAAATTCATAATGATTCAATCCTGCACATATATGTTCTAGGTTTTTAAAAAAAAATTATTGTGTTTCAATCATGCATATATGTGTTGAAAGGTTATCAAAAAAAATTCAAAGCGATTCAATGATGCATATATGAGTTTTAAGTTTGTCAAAAAAAATTAACAATGATTAAATCATGCATATATTTGTCCTAAGATTGTCAAAAAAAATTCATAGTAATTCAATAATGCATATATGTGCTCTAAGGCTGAAAAAAAAAACGAGTCATTCATTTCAAGCATTCTGACATAAAGCATTTCATCACTTAATATTCTATTCAACATTAACTCACACAATAAAGCATAATCTATATGCATTCAAGTCATTAGAAGTTATCGCATATATATATGTATATATATATATATATATATATATATATATATATATATATATATATATATATATATATGCATCTAAGACATTCATATCATTGCATCATTTTCATATGCATTCATAATTCTTATAAATAATAAGTCAAATCATATTTGACCATTCCAGCATGAAATACACACACATACATTCTAAGTAATTTAGTTAGATATTCATGATATACATCAATCATGATACATAGGTCTGATGTATTCACTCAGACAATCATAATGCAATCATTTGTAATAAAACTATGTAGGTGTATTGTATCATTCACATAATAAGTCAAAACTAGTCATTTGTAAGCATGTCACCTATACGCTAACATAAGCGTCACAATCATAACCTCATATCAAGATCTAAAATAAATAAGGATCTGATCTCATATCTGAGTTCAATATTTAATCATGCTATAACAGAAAAGCTAAATCTATAGATTCATAACTGACTATCTCAATCAACTAAGAAGATCACCATAATTCATCGTAATATTTTGTTTAATCATAATAAAGATTTACAAGATCCACGTCGGATCACCTAGTTTGGGAAATGTACAACCTCACAAAGAGTTACCGCCCTAGACGGATGGTCTGCCTGGTCTTGGACAATGCACTTCCTCACAGGAATATACTGTCTTCACTGGCTACCCGCTCTTGGATAATGCATTTCCTCATAGAGACTTACCGCTCTAGCTGGATTACCTGATCTGGTCATGCACACCCTCACAGAGAATCCTTTGAGAAGAGTTCTTCAACGGGTACCATATCCAATGAAAATATATGTGTCTAAGGTTTTCAAAAAAAATTATAGTGATTCAATCATGCATATATGCGTTCTAATGCAGTAAAAAAAATTCATAGTGATTCAATCATGCGTATATGTGTTTTAAGGTTGTCAAAAAAAATTACACTGATTCAATCATGCATATATGTGTTCTAATGATGTCAAGAAAAAATTATACTGATTCACTCATGCATACGTGTTCTAAGGCTATCAAAAAAAATTCATAGTGATTCAAACCTGCATATATGAGTTCTAAGGCCGTCAAAAAATTTTTATAGTGTTCTGATCATATATATATGTGTTCTAATGTTGTCAAAAAACATTATAGTGATTCAATCATGCATATATGTATTCTAAGTCTGTCAAAAAAACTTCATAGAGATTCAACCATGCATATAAGTGTTCTAAGCCTGTAAAAAAATTTGTTGTGATTCAATCGTGCATATATGTGTTCTAAGTCTATCAAAAAAATATCATAGAGATTCAAAAAAATATCAACAATGCATATATGTGTTATAAGGTTGTCAAAAAAAATTCATTCTGATTCTATCATGCATACATGTGATATAACGTTGTCAAAAAAATATTATAGGGATTCAATCATGAATATATGTGTCCTAAGGTTGTCAAAAAAAGTTCATAGTGATTTAATCATGCATTTATGTGTTCAAAGGGTTTCAAAAAAAATTATAATGATTCAATCATAAATATATGTGTTCTAATGTTGTCAAAAAAAAATCATAGTGAATCACTGACCTAGAACACATATATGCATGACTGAATCACTATGAAATTTTTTTTACTGACCTAGAACACATATATGCAAGATTGAAATTTTTTTGAATCTTTTAAAACACATATATGCATGATCGAATCACTATACAAATTTTTGACAACCTTAGAGCACATATCTGCAAGATTTAATCACTATGAATTTTTTTTGACATCCTTAGAATACATATATGCATGATTGAACCACTATGAATTTTTTTTTAACATCTTAGAACCCATATATACATGATTGAATCGTTATGAATTTTTGTTGACAGCCTTAGAACATATATATGCACGATTGAATCACTATGAAATTTTTTTAACAGCCTTAGAACATATATATGCATGATTCAATAACTATTGATTTTTTTGACAGCTTTAGAACACATATATGCATGATTGAATCACTATAAAAAAAATTTAACATCTTAGAACCCATATCTGCATGATTAAATCACTGTGAAATTTTTTTGAAAGACTTGGAACACAAATATGCCATATTGAATCACTATAAAAAAAATTGACAGACTTAGAACACATATATGCATGATTCAATCACTATGAAAATTTTTTGACAGACTTTGAACACATATATGCATGTTCGAATCACTATAAAAACATTTTGACAGCCTTAGAACACAAATATGCATGTTTAAATCATTATGAAATTTGTTTTACAACATTAGAACACATATATGCATGATTGCGTCACTATGAAATTTTTTAGACAGCCCCAGAACACATATACGCATGATTGAATAATTATGAATTTTTTTTTTGACAGCCTTAGAACACATATATGCAAGCTTGAATTTTTTTTAATAGCCTTAGAACACGTATATGCATGATTGAATCACTATAAAAAAAATTGACAATCTTAGAACACATATCTGCAATACTGAATCACTATAAAAAATTTTGACATCCTTAGAATGTAGATATGTATGATTGAATCACTATGAAATTTTTTTGACATCTTAGAACACATATATGCCTAACTGAATCTCTATGAAATTTTTTTGATAGCCTTAGATCACATATATGCATGATTGAATCACTATGAAATTTTTTTGATAGTCTTAGAACACATATATGCATGATTGAAGCACCACAAATTTTTTTTTACAGAATTCAAACACAAATATGTGTAATTTAATCACGATAACTTTTTTTTGACAACCTTAGAACAGATATGTGCAAGATTGAATCACTATGATTTTTTTTTGACAAACTTGAAACACATATATGTTTGATTGAATCAATATGTAATTTTTTTTATAGCCTTAGAACAGATGTATGTATGATTGAATCACTATAAAAAAAAATTGAGTGCCTCAAGAACACATATATGCTTGATTAAATCATTCTAATTTTTTTTGACAACCTTAGAACAAAATATGCAAGATTGAGTCACTATGAAATTTTTTTTGACAGCCTTACAACGCATATATGCATGATTTAATCACTAGTAAAATTTGTTAACAGCCTTAGAATACATGTATGCATGATTGAATCACCATGAATATTTTTTTAGTGCCTTAGTACACTTATATGCATGATTGAGCTACTATAAAAAAAATTGAAAACCTTACAACACATATCCACAAGATTGAATCACTATGACATTTTTTGACAGCCTTAGAATACATACATGTATGATTGAATCAATATGAAAATTTTTTGACAGCCTTAGAATATATATATGCAAGATTCAATCACTATGAATTTTTTTTTACAATCTTAGAACACATATATGCAAGATTGAATCACTATAAAAAAATTTTGACAGCCTTAGAACACATATTTGCATGATTGAATCACTATAAAAAATTATTTTACAACCTTAAAACACATATCCACAAGAATGAATCACTATGACATTTTTTGACAACCTTAAAACACATACATGATTGATTGAATCTCTATGAAATTTTTTTGATAACCTTAGCATATCTGCATGATTGAATCACTATGAAATTTTTTTGAGAGCCTTAGATCACATATTTGCAGGATTGAATCACTATAAACACATATCTACATTATTGAATCGTTATGAAATTTTTTTGACATCCTTAGAACTCATATATGCTTGATTCAATCAATATAAAATTTTTTTGATAGCCTTGGAACACATATATGCAAGATTAAATCACTATGAAATTTTTTTGACAGCCATAGAACAAATATATGTAAGAATGAACTACACATTTTTTTGACTGACTTAGAATACATATATGCATGATTGAGTCACTATGAAATTTTTTAGACAGCCTTAGAACACAAATATGCATGATTGAAACATAATGATTTTTTTTTACAACATTAGAACACATATATGCATGATTGAGTCACTATTAAAATTTTTTGACAGCCATAGAACACACGCATGATTCAAGCACTATGAAATTTTTTTGACAGCCTTAGAACACATATATGCAAGCTTAAATTTTTTTAATGGCCTTAGAACCCATATATGCATGATTGAATCAACAAAAAAAAATTTGGCAACCTTAGAACATATATCTTTAAGAGTGAATCACTATGAAATTTTTTTACGGCATTAGATTACATATATGCGTGATTGAATCACAATAAAAAAATTTTACATCCTTAGAACACATATATGCATGATTGAATCACTTTAAAAAAAAATTGGCATCCTTATAACACATATATTTATAATTGAATCACTATGAAATTTTTTTGATAACTTTAGAACAGATATATGCATGAGTGAATCACTATAAAAAAAATTTGATAGCCTTAGAACACATATATGCATGATTGAATCACTACAAAAAATTTTTGTGAGCAATAGAACAGATATATGCTTGATTGAATCACTATAATTTTTTTTTGACAACCTTAGAACACATATCTTCAAGATTGAATCGCTACAAAATTTTTTTGAAAGCAATAGAACAGATATATGCATGATTGAATCACTATAAAAAAATTTTGACAACCTTAGAACACATATCTTCAAGATTGAATCGCTATCAAATTATTTTGACAGCCTTACAACACATATATGCATGATTGAATCACAATAAAAAAATTTTGACAGCCTTGGAACATATATATATGATTGAATCACTATGAAAATTTTTTTACAGCATTAGAACACATATACGCATGATTGAATCACTATAAAAAAATTTTGACAGCCTTAGAACCTATATATGCATGATTGAATCACAATGAAATATTTTTTATTCAATCATGGATGTTTGTGTTGTATTGCTCTCAAAAAAAATTTGTAGTGATTCAATCATGCATATATGTGTTCTAAGGCTGTCAAAAAAAATTTATAGTGATTAAATCGTGCATATTTGTGTTCTATTGCTCTCAAAAAAAATTTATAGTGATTCAATCATGCATATATGTGTTCTAAGGCTGTCAAAAAAAATTCATAGTTATTCAATCGTGCATATTTGTGTTCTACGGTTGTCAAAAAAAAAATCATGATTGAATCACTACAAAAAAATTTTGACACCCTTAGAACACATATATGCAAGCTTAAATTTTTCTAACAGCCTTAGAACACATATATGCATGATTGAATTACTATAAAACTTTTTTGACATCTTTAGAACACATATCTACAAGTCTGGATCCTTATCAAATTTTTTTACAGTCGTAGAACACATATATGCGTGATTGAATCACTATGAAACTTTTTTGACATTTTAGAACACATATCTGCATGATTGAATCACTATAAAAAAATTTTGAAAACCTTAGAATACATATCCACAAGATTGAATCACTATGACATTTTTTGACAGCCTTAGAACACATATATGCATTATTGCGGCACTATGAAATTTTTTCATAGCCTTAGAACACATATATGCAAGATTGAATCATTATGAAATTTTTTTGATAGCCTTAGAACACATATATGCATGATTGAATAACCACTTTTTTTTTTACAGCATTAGAACACATATATGTGTTATTTAATCCCGATAAATTTTTTTTGACAACCTTAGAATAGATATATGCAAGATTGATTCACTATAAATTTTTTTTGACAGACTTAGAACACATATATGCTTGACTGAATCAATATGTTATTTTTTTGACATTCTTAGAAAAGATGTATGCATGATTTAATCTCTATAAAAAAATTTGAGTGCCTTAGAACAGATATATGCTTGATGAAATCATTTTTATTTTTTCTTACAACCTTAGAACAAAATATGCAAGATTGAGTCACTATGAAATTTTTTTGACAGCTTTAGAACACATATATGCATGATTTAATCACTATTAAAATTTGTTGACAGCCTTTGAACAGATGTATGCATGATTGAATCACCATGAAATTTTTTTGAGTGCCTTAGAACACATATATGCATGATTGAGTTACTATAAAAAAATTTGACAACCTTACAACACATATCCACAAGATTGAATTACTATGACATTTTTTTGACAGCCTTAGAACACATACATGGATGATTGAATCACTGTGAAATTTTTTTGACAGCCTTAGAACACATATATGGAAGATTGAATCACTGTAAAAACAATTTGACAACCTTAGAACACATATCTGCATGATTGAATCACTATAAAAAAAATTTGACAACCTCGGAACATAAATCCACATGATTGAATCACTATGACATTGTTTGACAGCCTTAAAATACATGCATGGATGATAGAATCATTGTGAAATTTTTTTGACCTCCTTAGAACACATACATGCAAGATTGAATCACTATGATTTTTTTTTACAGCCTTAGAACACATATATGCAAGATTAAATCACTATAAAACTTTTTTGACAGCCTTAGAATACATATCTGCATGATTGAACCACTATGAAATTTTTTGACAGCCTTAGATCACATATTTACAAAATTGAATCACTATACAAAAATTTTTGACAACCCTAGAACACATATCTATGTTATTGAATCATTATGAAATGCTTTTGACAGCCCTAGAACTCATATATGCTTGATTCAATCACTATGAAATTTTTTTGACAGCCTTAGAATACATATATGCATGATTGAATCACTATGCAAATTTGTTGACAACCTTAGAACACATATATGCATGATTGAATCACAATGGAAATTTTTTGACAGCCTTAGAACACATATATGCATGATGGAATCACTATGATTTTTTTTTGCCAGCCTTAGAACACCTATATGCATGAATGAATCACTATGAAATTTTTTAGATAGCCTTAGAACACATATATGCAAGATTGAATCACTATGAAATTTTTTTTACAGCATTAGCACACATATATGCATGATTGAATCATGCATATATGTGTTCTAAGTCTGTCAAAAAAAATTCATAGAGATTCAAACATGCAAATATGTGTTTTAAGACTTTCAAAAAAAATTCATAGTAATTCAATTTTCATATACGTGGTCTAAGGCTGTCAAAAAAACTTAATAGGGATTCAATCACGCATATATGTGTTCTAAGGTTGTTAAAAAAAATTTATAGTGATCCAATCAAGCATATAAGTGTTCTAATGCTGTCAAAAAAATCTCATAGTCATTCAATCATGCATATATGTTTTCTAACATTATTAAAAAAAAATTGGGAGTGATTCAATTATGCATATATGAGTTCTAAGCATGTCAAAAAAAATCATAGTAATTCAATCATTTATATATGTGTTCTAAGGCTGTTAAAAAAAATTATAATGATTTAATCAAGCATTTATTTGTCTATGGTTGTCAAAAAGAATTCATAGTGACTCAATCATGCATATATGTGTTCTAAGGATGTAAAAAAAAATTCATAGTGATTAAATCTTGCAGATATGTGCTCTAAGGTTGTCAAAAATTTGTATAGTGATTCAATCATGCATATATGTGTTTTAAAAGATTCAAAAAAATTTCAATCTTGCATATATGTGTTCTAGGTCAGTAAAAAAATTTCATAGTGATTCAGTCATGCATATATGTGTTCTAAGTCTGTCAAAAAAAATTCATAGAGATTCAAACATGCAAATATGTGTTTTAAGACTTTCAAAAAAAATTCATAGTAATTCAATTTTCATATACGTGGTCTAAGGCTGTCAAAAAAACTTAATAGGGATTCAATCACGCATATATGTGTTCTAAGGTTGTTAAAAAAAAATTATAGTGATCCAATCAAGCATATAAGTGTTCTAATGCTGTCAAAAAAATTTCATAGTCATTCAATCATGCATATATGTTTTCTAACATTATTAAAAAAAAATTGGGAGTGATTCAATTATGCATATATGAGTTCTAAGCATGTAAAAAAAAATCATAGTAATTCAATCATTTATATATGTGTTCTAAGGCTGTTAAAAAAAATTATAATGATTTAATCAAGCATTTATTTGTCTATGGTTGTCAAAAAGAATTCATAGTGACTCAATCATGCATGTATGTGTTCTAAGGCTGTAAAAAAAAATACATAGTGATTCAAACATGCATATATGTGTTTTAAGTCTGTCAAAGATATTTCATATTGATTCAATAATTCATATATGCCTTCAAAACTTTTAAAAAAAATCATAGTGATTCAATCATGCATATATGCCTAAAAAAAAATCATAGTAATTCAATTAATCATATATGTGTTCTAAGGCCATCAAAAAAAATTCATAGTGATTTAATCAGGCACATATGTGTTCAAAGGTTGTCAAAAAAAATTCATAGTGATTCAATCAGGCATATATGTGTTCTAAAGCTGTAAAAAAAATGATTGAGTTTCAATCATGCATATATGGTTTCTAAGGTTGTCAAATAAATTTCATAGTGATTCAATCATGCATATATGCGTTCTTAGGCTGTCAAAAAAAATTCATAAAGATTCAGTCCTGCAGATATGTGTTCTTGGGTTTTTAAAAAAATTGTGATTCAATCACGCATATATGTGTTGTAAGGTCGTCAAAAAAAATTCTAGTGCTTCAATAATCCATAGTGATCCAATCATGCAAATATGTGTTCTGGGGTTGTAAAAAAAAATACAATGATTAAATGAAGCATGTATGTGTTCTAAGGCTGTCAAAAAAAAATTCATAGTAATTCAATCACGCATATATATGCTCTAAAGCTGTCAAAAAAAACTTATAGTGATTTAATCATGCATATATGTGTGTAACGTTGTCAAAAAATATTTATAGTTATTCAATCATGTATATAAGTGTTGTAAGTCTCTCAAAAAATTCATAAAGATTCAATCATGCATATAAGTGTTCTAAGGTTGTCTAAAAAAATTTGTAGTAATTTAGTCATGCATATATGTGATTCTAGGATGTCAAAAGAAGTTTATAGTGATTTAATCATGCATATATGTGTCTAAGGCTGTCAAAAGAAATTTATAGTGATTTAATAATGCATATTTGTGTCTAAGGCTGTCTAAATAATTTCGTAGTTATTCAATCAATTATATATATGTGTAAGGTTGTCAAAAACAATTATAGTGATTCAATCATGCATATATGTGTTCTAAGGCAGTCAAAAAATTTTATAATGATCCAATCATGCATATATGCGTTCTAAGGCTATCAAAAAATTTAAATAGTGATTCAATCATGCATATATGTGTAAGAATGTCAAAAAAAATCATTGTAAATCAATTATGTATATATGTGTTCTAAGGCTGTCAAAAACAATTTATAGGGAGTTAATCATGCATATATATGTCTAAGAAAGCCAAAAAAAATCATAGTAATTTCGTAATGTATATATGTGTTTTAAGGTTGTCAAAAAAAATTATAGTGATTTAATAATGCATATATATGTCTATGGTTGTCAAAAAAAAATCATAGTGATTCAATCATGCACATATGTATTCTAAGGCTGTCAAAAAAAATTCAAAGTTATTTAATCATGCATATATGTATTCTAAGGTTGTCAAAAAAAATCATTGTAAATCAATTATGTATATATGTGTTCTAAGGCTGTCAAAAACAATTTATAGGGAGTTAATCATGCATATATATGTCTAAGAAAGCCAAAAAAAATCATAGTAATTTCGTAATGTATATATGTGTTTTAAGGTTGTCAAAAAAAATTATAGTGATTTAATAATGCATATATATGTCTATGGTTGTCAAAAAAAAATCATAGTGATTCAATCATGCACATATGTATTCTAAGGCTGTCAAAAAAAATTCAAAGTTATTTAATCATGCATATATGTATTCTAAGGTTGTCAAAAAAAATTATAGTAATTCAATAATGCAAACATTTAATCATGCGTAAATGTGTCTAAGGTTGCCAAAAAAATTCATAGTTATTTAATCGTGCATATATGTATTCTTAGGTTGTAAAAAAAAATTATAGTAATTCAATAATGCAAACATTTAATCATGCGTAAATGTGTCTAAGGTTGCCAAAAAAAATTCATAGTGATTTAATCATGCATATGTGCTCTCAGGCTGTCAAAAAAAATTCATAGTGATTTCATCATGCATATTTGTATTCTAAGGTTGTCAAAAACAATTTGTAGTGATTTAATCATGTATTTATGTGTTCTAAAGCTGCCGAAAAATTTTCATCGTGATTCAATCATTTATATATGTGTTCCAAGGATGTCAAAAAAATGTCATAGTAATTCAATAATACTTATATATGTTCTAAGGTTGTAAAAAAAATTATTGTGACTTAATCTTGCATATATGTGTCTAAAGTTGTCAAAAAAATTATAGTGAATCAATCATGCATATATGTGTTCTCAGGCTGTCAAAAAAAAATTATAATGATTCAATCATGCTTATATGTATTCTAAGGTTATCAAAAAAATTTGTAGTGATTCAATCATGCATATAAGTGTTCTAAGGCTGACAAAAAAATTTGATAGTAGTTTAATTGTTTATATATGTGTTGTAAGGATGTCAAAAAAAATTCATAGTAATTCAATAATGCATATATGTGTTCTTAGAATATCAAAAAAAATTCATTCTGATTCAATCATGCAAGATTGTTCCAATGTTGTGAAAAAAAATTCATAGTCAATCATGCATATATGTGTTCTAAAGATGTCAAAAAAAATTATAGTGATTCAAACATGCATCTATGTATTCTAAGGAAGGCAAAAAAAATCATAGTAACTCAATAAGGCATATATGTGTTTTAAGGACATCAAAAAAAATTATAGTGATTTAATCATGCATATATGTGTAAGGTTCTCAAAAAAAATTCGTAGCGATTTAATCTTGCATATATGTGTTCTAATGCTGTAAAAAAAAGTCATAGTGATTCAATCATGCATATATGTGTTCACAGTGATTCAATAATGCATATGTGTATTGTATGGTTGTCGAAAAAAGTTTGTAGTGATTCAATCATGCATATATGTGTTGTCATATATGTGTTGTATGGTTGTCAAAAAAAGTTTACAATTATTCAATCATGCATATATGTGTTTTAAGGTTGTCAAAAACATTTATAGAGATTCAATCATGCATATGTGTTCTAAGGCTGTCAAAAAAATTTCACGGTGATCCAATCATGCATATATATGTTCTAAGTTTGTCAACAAAAATCATATTAATTCAATCATCCATATGTCTTCGAAGGTTGTCAAAAAAATTCATAGTAAAATCATCCATATATGTGTCAAAGATTGTCAAAAAAAAATCATAGTGATTCAATCATGCAAATATGTATATAAGGTTGTCAAAAAAAATTATAGCGATTCAATAACACATATATGTTTTTTAAGGCTGTCAAAAACCTTTTATTGGGATTCAATCATGCATTTATATGTTCTCAGACTGTCAAAAAAAATCGTAGTCATTCAATCATACATATATGTGTTCTAAGGTTGTCAAAAAAAATTCATACTCATTCAATCATGCATATATGTGTTCTAAGGCTGTCCAAAATTTTTTATAGTGATTCATTGAAGCATATATGTGTTCTAAGGATGTCAAAAAAAAATCTTTGTAATTCAAAAATGCATATATGTGTTCTAAGGCTGTCAAAAAAAACTATAGGGATTCAATCATGCATATATGTGTTCTAAGGTTGTCAAAAAAAAAATTATAGTGATTCAATCATGCATATATTTGTTCTAAGGGTAACAAAAAAAATTCATAGTGATTCAAACATGCATGTATGTATTCTAAGGCAGTCAAAAAAATTTCATAGTGACTCAAACATGCATATTTGAGTTCTAAGGCTGTCAAAAAATTTCATTGTGATTCAATCATGCATATATGTTTTCTAAGTTGCAAAAAAAAATTATAGTGATTCAATCATGAATATATGTGTTCTAATACTGTCTAAAAAATTTAATAGTGATTCAATCATGCATATATGTGTTTTAAGGTTGTCAAAAATAATTCACAGCGATTCAGTCATGCATAAATGTCTTCTATGGTTGTCAAAAACCAATTATTGTGATTCAATCATGCATATATGTCTTCTAAGGCTGTCAAAAAAATTGAATAGTGATTCAATCAGGCAAATATGTGTTCTAAGGCTGTAAAGAAAAAATTATAGTAATTCAATCATACATATATGTGTTCTTAGGCTTTCAAAAAATTTTCAAGGTGATTCAATCATGTATATATGTGTTTTCTGGTTTTCAAAAAAAATTCATAGTAATTCAATAACGCATATATGAGTTCTAGGGCTGTCAAAAAAATTTTAGAGTGATTCAATAATACACATATGTGTTCTAAGGATGTCAAAAAAAATTCATCGTAATTCATTCAAGCATATATGTGTTCTAAGGATATAAAAAAATTCCATAGTGATTTAATCATGTATATATGTGTCTAAGGTTGTCAAAAAAATGTCATAGTAACTCAATCATGCATATATATGTGTTCCACGGATATAAAAAAAAAAATCATAGTAATTTAATCATGCATATATGTGTCTAAGGTTGTCAAAAAAAATTCTTAGTGATTCAATCATGCATATATGTGTTCTAAGGCTGTCAAAAAAAATTTATAGAGATTATTCAATCACGCATAAATGTGTTCTAAGGCTGTGAAAAAAAATTATAGTGATTCAATCATGCATGTATGTGTTTTTAGGTTGTCAAAAAAAAATTCAACTATTCAATCATGCATATATGACTTTAAAGGTTGTCAAAAAGAATTCACAGTGATTCAATCAGGCATATATGTGTTCTAAGGTTGTCAAGAAAAAATTATAGTGATTCAATCATGCATATATGTGTTCTAATGCTGTCAAAAAAAATTCATAGTGATTCAATCATGCATATATGTTTTCTAAGGTTGTCAAGAAAAAATCACAGTGATTCAATCAAGCATATATGTGCTATAAGGTTGTCTAAAGAAATTTATAGTGATTCAATCATGCATATATGTGTTCTAAGGCAGTCAAAGAAATTCATAATGATTAAACCATGCATATATGTGTTCTAAGGTTATCACAAAAAAATTATTGCAATTCAATTATGCATATATCTTTTCTAAGGTTGTCAAAACATTTTTATAGTAATTTAATCATTTATATATGTTCTAAGGATCTCAAAAAAAAATCATAGTAATTCTGACATGCATATATGTGTTCTTAGTATATAAAAAAAATATAGTGATTTAATCGTATATGTACATGTCTAGGGTTGTTAAGAAAATTTTTGTGTGACTCAATCATGCATACCTGTGTTCTAAGGCTGTCAAAAAAAAGATCATGCTATTTAATCATGCATATATGTATTCTAAGGCTATCAAAAAAATCATAGTGATTCAATCATGCATATTATTATTCTAAGGCTATAAAAAAAGTTTATACTGATTCAATCATGCATATTTGTGTTTTAAGGCTGTCAAAAAAATTCTCATAGCGATTCAATCATGCATAAAGTGTTCTAAGGATGTCAAAAAAAATTCATTCTGATTTAATCATGCTAATATGTGTTATAAGGCTATCAAAAAAAATTCAGTCATGTAATCATGCACATATGTGTCTAAGACTGTCAAAAAATAATCATAGTGATTCAATCATGCGTATATGTGTTCTAATTATGTAAAAAAAATAGTGATTCAATCATCCATATATGTGTTCTAAGGTTGTCAAAAAAAAATATATTAATTCAATCATGCATATATGTGTTCTAATGCAGTCAAAAAACTTTTATAGTGATTCAATCATGTATATATGTGTTCTAAAGCTGCCAAAAAAAATTTATAGTGATTCAATCACACATATATGTGTTCTAAGGCTGTCAAAAATTTTTCATAGTGATTCTATCGTACATATATGTATTCTAAGGTTGTCAAAAAAAATTATAGTGATTCAATAATGAATATATGTGTTCTAAGGCTTTCAAAAAAAAAACATAGTGATTAAATCATTTATATATTTATTCTAAGGATGTCAAAAAAATTTCATAGTAATTCAATAATGCATATATGTGTTCTAAGGCTGTCAAAAAAAAATTTATAGTGATTTAATCATGTATATAAGTGTCTAAGGTTGTGAAAAAAAATTCATAGTGATTCATATGTGCTTATATGTGTTCTAAGGCTTTAAAAAAAATTATAGTGATTCATTGTTGCATATATGTATTCTAAGGTTGTCAAAAAAAATTATAGGGATTCAATGAGCCATATATGTGTTCTAAGGCAGCCAAAAAAATTTCATAGTGATTCAATCATTTATATATGTTTTCTAAGGATGTCAAAAAAATTTCAATGTAATTCAATAATGCATATATGTGTTATAAGGCTGTCAAAGAAAATTTATAGTGACTTTATCATGGATATGTGTATATATGTGTTCTAAGGTTGTCCAAAAAAAATCATAGTAATTCAATCATGCAAGTATGCATTCTAAGGTTGTCAAAAAAAATTTATAGTCATTCAATCATCCATATATGTGTTCTAAGGTTGCTAAAAAAATTCATAGCAATTTAATCGTTTATATATGTGTTCTAAGGATGTCAAAAAAAATTCAAAGTAATTCAATTATGCATATATGGGTTCTACGGATGTCAAAAAAAATTATAGTGACTTAATCATGCATATTTATTTTAAGGTTGTCAAAAAAAGTTCATAGTGAATCATGGATATTTGTGTTCAAAGGATATCAAAAAAGTTTTATTGTAATTCAATCATGCATATATTGTTCTAAGTCTATAAAAAAAATGCATAGTGATTTAATCATGCACAAATGTGTCTGAGATTGTCAAAAAAAAATCATAGTGATTCAATCATGCATATATAAGTTCTAAAGTTGTCAAAAAAAATTATATTGATTGAATCATGCATATGTGTTCTAATGCTCTCATAAAAATTTCATAGTGATTCAATCATGCATGTATGTGTTTAAAGGCATCATGCATACATGTGTTCTATGACTTTAAAAAAAAAATCATAGTGGTTCAATTAAACATATATGTGTTCTAAGGCTGTAAAAAAAATTTAATAGTGATTCAATCATGCATATATGAGTTCTAAGTTTATAAAAAAATTTATAGTGATTCAATCTTGCATATATGTTGTCTAGGGTTTTCAAAAAAAAAATCATAGTGATTCAAATATGCATATATGTGTTCTATGGTTGTCAAAAAAATTTATAGTGATTCAATCATGCATATATGTGTTTTAAGTCCGTCAAAAAAAATTCATAATGATTCAATCATGCATATATGTTTTCTAAGGCTATCAAAAAAAATTTATAGCAATTCAATCATTCATATATGTTTTCTAAGGCTGTCAAAACATTTTTATAGTGATTCAATCATGTGTTCTAAGCATGTCAAAAAAATTTCACAGTAATTCACTCATGCATTATGTGTTCTAAGTATATGAAAAAATTATCGTGATTTAATGGTTCATGTACGTGGCTACGGTTGTTAAGAAAATTTTCATGTGATTCAATCATGCAGATCTGTGTTCTAAGGCTGTCAAAAAAAATTCATAGTGATTCAATCATGCATATATATGTTCTAAGGCTATAAAAAAAATTCATAGTGGTTCAATGATGCATATTAGTGTTCTAAGGCCATCAAAAATGTGTCATAGTGATTCAATCATGCATATATATTCGTTCTATGTTGTTAAAAAAAATTTTATAGTTATTCAATCATGCATATCTTTGTTTTACGGCTGTCAAAAAATTCTCATAGTGATTTAGTCATGCATTTGTGTTCTAAGGGTGTCAAAAAAAGTCATTGTGATTTAATCATGCATATATGTGTTCTAAGGCTATAAAAAAAATTCATAGTGATTTAATCGTGCACATATGTGTCTAGGATTGTAAAAAAAAAAAATCATATTGATTCAATCTTGCATATATGTGTTCTAAGGTTTGACAAAAAAAATTATGGTGATTCAAGAATGCGTATATGTGTTCTAATTAAGTGAAAAAAATTTGTAGTGAGTCGATCATGCCGATGAATAAGTAATTGTTGTTCTTGTTTCTTTAGTACACTTAGCCATTCAATCATGCATATATGTGTTCTATGGAATAATATAGATGGCGATAGTTATATATGGACTAGCCATCTATAATATTTCATTCCCCATATTACTACTGACTTTACATGGATATAGATTCCTCTTTCTCTATATGGATTACGATGTGTGATACGTAGTGTATTTGTCTTGCTCTTGATTTCTTCCTACACTATAACATACATATCGTAATTAAATACATTTATATCAATCATGTTTCTCAAGCAGGAGTATTGAGCTACACATGAATTAATTATTGGAATAAGCTTCATGGGCTTACTTAATTTTGAATTTAAATCAATTCAAACAGAAAAAGCCTCTCTTTGAAATTCAAAGCATTATTTTATTAGTTATTTCAATGGAAAGCTACTAAATGAAACAACAACAACAATTGCCAATATATTACTGAAACGGTAAAAATTAGGTGATTGTGAAAACTTCTAAGACATTAATTTGTAAAAGTAATATAGTTGTGTTCTAAGGCTATAAAAAAAATTCATAGTGATTTAATCATGCACATATGTGTCTAGGATTGTAAAAAAAAAATCATATTGATTCAATCTTGCATATATGTGTTCCAAGGTTTGACAAAAAAAATTATGGTGATTCAAGAATGCGTATATGTGTTCTAATTAAGTGAAAAAATTTGTAGTGAGTCGATCATGCCGATGAATAAGTAATTGTTGTTCTTGTTTCTTTAGTACACTTGGCCATTCAATCATGCATATATGTGTTCTATGGAATAATATAGATGGCGATAGTTATATATGGACTAGCCATCTATAATATTTCATTCCCCATATTACTACTGACTTTACATAGATATAGATTCCTCTTTCTCTATATGGATTACGATGTGTGATATGTAGTGTATTTGTCTTGCTCTTGATTTCTTCCTACACTATAACATACATATCGTAATTAAATACATTTATATCAATCATGTTTCTCAAGCAGGAGTATTGAGCTACACATGAATTAATTATTGGAATAAGATTCATGGGCTTACTTAATTTTGAATTTAAATCAATTCAAACAGAAAAAGCCTCTCTTTGAAATTCAAAGCATTATTTTATTAGTTATTTCAATGGAAAGCTACTAAATGAAACAACAACAACAATTGCCAATATATTACTGAAACGGTAAAAATTAGGTGATAAAGGTTTTGTGAAAACTTCTAAGACATTAATTTGTAAAAGTAATATAGTTGGTTAAATATATAAACTGATTTCATTTGGCGATTCATCAAAGCAAACCATTCCATATCAAGATTTGATGATTGATTGATCCAATTACAATTTTGGTTAATTGTTGAATAGGATGGAATGAAATAACACTGGTTTCGCAGAATATAGTTATTGTAGTTTTGTCTCACGCCCCAAACGAGTGAGAATTATTACCCCAATTATGAATTCTTGTAACCGACTAGGAAAATAAATGAGATGTACGACATGCATAGGTCAAAAGGAGATCTTCGAAAAAATTGGGAATTCCCCCCTGTTTTTACAGTTCCTTAGTGTAGTACGTAATATAATAAATATTAATATCATACATATATTTCTCTCTCTCTTGTTTTTTTCCTACACTATATCATACATATCATAAATAAACATATTTATATCAATCGTCTTCCTCAAGTCGGTATCTTGAGCTACGCATGAATTAATTATTGGAATAAGATTCATGGGCTAACTTAATTCTAAATTTAAATTAATTCAAAAGGAAAAAGTTTCTCTTTGAAATTCAAAGCATTATTTTATTATTTATTTCTAAGGAAAGCTACTCAATGATGACCTTCCATAGCTAAGTGTACTAAAGAAACAAGAACAACGATTACTAATTCATCGGCCAATATATTCCGGAAAAGTCGAAAAATTAAGTGATCAAGGTTTTGTGAAATCTTGTAAGACATTAATTGGTAAAAGTATTGGAGTTTGTAAATACTATTTACCGAAATAACCCAATCCCTTTTAAATAAGGCTTGCATAGAAATGTGCCACTGACGTGAGTAAAGCTAAAGCAACAGTTGTATTTTTATCATTCGTAGATGCAACTAACTCCCCATGAGGTAACCGTATGATTCTCCAAGGTAAAAGCGCACCTGGCCAGTTAGAAAGAAAAATAAATAGGAACAGAATTTCAATAAAAGATAGCAATGAATTAACCATATTCTTATCCATTTTGAGTTTTGCTCACGTCAGAATGATTTATGTATTCTGAGCGGCTATAGCAGTTGAATCGAATAAGATAGTAATTACGACCCAAGAAGTTATAAGTACTTGGGCATGTACTTGGAAACCTCCTATTGGCCAATAGAAATGTTGCCTACTTCCCCACTGAATATCTCGCATAAGCCTTTAGTGTGTTGATTGAACATGGTAGAACATTTGTAGTACCCTTTGACAGAAATTTAATCTCCTATTGGCCAATAGGAATTATTTTGATTCAACCATTTCTTTTTGGACTCTCCTACATAATTTAATCATATATTTCGGGTACTAAAATAATTAAAGAATTAACCACGTAATATATCATATATCATAAAAATTTTCGATTAGGTCACTTCGCGCCCTAAATCCGGGAAGCTATCCATATTCCATAAAGCTATCCATATTCCATAAAGCAACCAAAGTTTCATGTTCGGTTTTGAATGATAGACGTTAAAAATGATGAATCGACGTTGACTACGGCACACTTGGAAACCTCCTACTAGCCAGTCAAAATGTTGGCCTACTTCCACACCGGATATCTCGCATAAACTAATGGTAGCACATTTGTAGCACGCTCTCACAAAATGGAACTCAAGAAGGAATTATTTTTATTCAAACATATATTCCAGGATACTAAATTAATTAATGAATTGACCACATAATATACCACACATCGTAAAAATTTTCGTTTAGGTCACTTTGTACCCTAAAGCCAAGAATCTTTCCATATTCCAAAAAAAAGATGAATGAAACCAAAGTTTCATGTTCGGTTTTAAATTATAGACGTTAAAAATGATGGACAAGCATTAGAGGTGGTCTATCCTAGGATTAATGATTTGTGAAATCAATTAGAATGTTTAAAAACTGATTATGAGGCATCATAGAGGACCCACGTGTTAACTTGCATTGTTTAAGCTACTTTTTAGAAATAGATTTGATCTCAATGTTAATCTTATCTATTTTACAATATCGGTTTGTCTACTTTTTTGCTATTCACAGAGCATCACATGCTTGATAACAAATAAATACAATATGTAAACACCCCAATTTTGGCGTTGTAGTCTTGTGTCAATTGTCATATTTAAAAAAACCAACCGGTCGCGGGTCATTTTCAACATATTTTCTATTCTCACTACATATTTTGCCTATAAAACAAGATCCTAACGGTTTTTGTCCAAAAGAATGATGAAACTAGAGTCTTAACTTTCTAACATGAAAAAATTTGTCATTTCGATATCTAAGTACAAAGTTATGACCAAAACAAGTCGGTTTTACTACCCAAAAAACTTTATTTTATGAAGACTTTTACTTTAATTCTATTTTTGACATTCAAATTGGCCAAATTTGTTTTTTGACTATAATTTAAACTAAACACATTAATCCATACCTCAAATGCATCATTAGAAAGAGATGGTCAAAACAAGGTGATTTTTACCAAGAATTGATGATTGAATGATCCAATTGCAATTAATTCCAATTTTGGTTTATTATTGAATAGGATGGAATGAAATAGCAACAGTGTCGCAAAACATAGTTCTTATTGTTTCGTCGCATGCCCCAAATGAGTAAGAATTATTACCCCAAATATGAATCCTTGTAAAGAAAATAAAGTTGATGTATGACATGAACAGCACAAAAGGGGATCTTAGGAAAAATTGGGAATTTCCCCCTTTTTAAAAAATTTTGTACTGTAATACGTAACATAATAAATATTAATATCATACATACATTTTCCTCGCTCTTGTTTTTCTTCGGACACTATATCATACATATTGTAAATAAACATAATTATTGGAATAAGATTCATGGGCCTACTTAATTTTGAATTTAAATCAATTCAAAAAGAAAAAGTGACACTTTGAAATTCAAAGCATTATTCGATTACTTATTTGGAAGAAAAGTTACTCAATGTTGACCTTCCATGGCTAAGTGTACTAAAGAAACAAGAACAACAATTACTAATTCATTGGCCAGTTTATTCCAAAAAAGTTTAGAATTAAGTGATCAAGGTTTTGTGAAATCTTCTAAGACATTAATTGGTAAAAGTATTGGAGCTTGTTAAATCTATTAACCGAAATAACCCAATCCCTTTTTAATAAGTTCTGCATAGAAATGTGTCACAGACGTGAGTAAAGCTAAAGCAACAGTAGTATTTTTGTCATTCGTAGGTGCAATAAACTCCCCATGGTGTAAGTGTATGATTTTCAATTGTAAAAGCGCACCTGACCAGTTAGAAACAAAAACAAATAGAGATAGAGTTCCAATAAAAGGAACCCAAAGACCATATTCTTCTCCATTTTAAATTTTGCTCACGTCTTTAATGAAATCAAGAGCATATCAGAAGAAATTTTGGCCGTCGGTCAGAATACTTTGTGTATTCCGAACAACTATAGCGGCTGAATCTAATAAGATAGCAATTACGACCCAAGAAGTTATAAGTACTTGGGCATGCACTTGGAAACCTCTTATTTGCCATTAGAAATGTTGCCTACCTCCCGACCGAATATCTCGAATAAGCCATTAGTGTGTTGATCGGACATGGCAGAACATTCGATGTACCCTCTGACAGAAATGGAACTTAAGAAGAAATTATTTTGATTCAACCATTTCTTTTTCTACTCAACGATCTAATTTAATCATATATTTCGGGTACTAAAATAATTAATGAATTAACGACGTAATATATCATACATCATAAATTTTTTTGATTCGGTCACTTCGCGCCTTAAATCCGGGAAGCTATCCATATTCCATAAAGCAGCCAAATGATGTTATAAATGATGAATTGACCTCGACTATAACTTTAGCGTTCCAAGCTAACGATGCGGGTTCGAGTCCCTTTATCTGCTCGACATGAATCAAAATACATACATCATTGGATCCTCCTAAGATTTATAGATCATTCAAGAGATATTCCAGGTCAACTAATATGGACTAGAAATCTAAATTTGAAACCAACCTTTCGGTCTAGATCGACCCATCACTAGAGGCTTAAAAAATGCTAAAGGTCAGTTGGTCTTGGAGTCAAAAGGCAATTTGGATAAGTTCATCATTGATTGTGAAATGATTAGAAGCCAGCAAAGGATCAATGATTTGTGAAATCAATTAAAGTGTTTAAAATCTGATTATGAGGCAACATAGAGAGACCCACATGTTAAGTTGGATACATGCTTTTTTGCTGCTTATTCTTACTCTCATCTTCATCTTTGTCAAAAATAACTTTTTAGAAATGGATTTGATCTCAATGTCAATCTAATCCAATCTTCAAAATCATGATTCAATCATGCATATATGTGTTCTAAGGCTGTCAAAAAAATTTCACAGTGATTCAATCATGCATATATGTCTTCTAAGGTTGTCTAAAAAAATTTGTAGAGATTCAATCATGCATGTGTTCTAAGGCTGTCAAAAAAATTTCAAGGTGATTTAATCATGCATATATGTGTTATAAGGCTATAAAAAAAAATCATAGAGATCACTTAGTTTTCGACTTTTCCTGAATATATTGGCCATTGAATTAGTATTTGTTGTTTTTGTTTCTTTAGTACACTTAGCCATTCAATGATGCATATATGTGTTCTACGGAATAATATAGATGGCGATAGTTATATATGCACTAGCTATCTATAATATTTCATTCCCCATATATACCGATTTTATATAGATATAGATTTCACTTTCTCTATATGGATTACGATGTGTGATACGTAGTATATTTGTCATGCTCTTGATTTCTTCCAACACTATATCATACATATCGTAATTATAGATAGCGATGTTCTGCGAAACCGGTGCTATTTAATTCCATCCTATTCAACAATTAACAAAATTTGTTATTAATCATAATTGGATCAATTTATCATCAAATCTTCATATGGAATGGTTCGCTTTGATGAATCTCCAACTCAAATCAATATATAGATTTAACCAACCCCAATACTTTTACCAATTAATGTCTTAGAAGTTTTCACAAAACCTTTATCACCTAATTTTTGACGTTTCAGGAATATATTGGCCGATGATTTAGCAATTGTTGTTCTTGTTTCTTTAGTACACTTAGCCATTGAAGGTCATCATTTAGTAGCTTTCCATCCAAATAAATAATAAAATAATGCTTTGAATTTGAAAGAGACGCTTTTTCTTTTTGAATTGATTTAAATTCAAAATTAAGTAAGCCCATGAATCTTACTCCAATAATTAACTCGTGTAGTTCAAGATACATGCTTGAGAAACATGATTGATATAAATGTCATTGACTGGGAAAATAAACGAGATGTATGACATGCATAGAACAATAAAAGATCTTCGAAAAAATTGGGAATTTCCCCCGTTTTTTTACAATTCCTTAGTGTAATACATAATATAATAAATATTAATATCGTACATATATAGTGTAATACGTAATATAATAAATATTAATATTAAATAATTAACCACGTAATATATCATACATCGTAAATTTTTTCGATTGGGTCACTTCGTGCCCTGAATCCAGGAAGCTATCCATATTCTGTAAAGGAGCCGAATGAAACCAAAATTTCAAGTGGTTTTAAATTGTAGACGTTATAAATGATGAATCGGCGTTGACTAGGGCATGCTCTTGGAAACCTCCTACTTGCCAGTCGAAATGTTGGCCTTCTTCCACACCGGTTATCTCGCACAAACTAATGGTAGCACATTTGTAGTACGCTCACACAGAAATGGAACTTAAGAAGGAATTATTTTGATTCAAGCATTTTTCTTCTACTCTTCTACCTAATTTAATCATATATTCCAGGGTACTAAATTAATTAATGAATAAACCACGTAATATACCACACATCGTAAATTTTTTCGTTTAGGTCGCTTTGTGCCCTAAAGCCAGGAATCTTTCCATATTCCAAAAAGGAGATGAATGAAACCAAAGTTTCATGTTCGGTTTTTAAATTATAGACGTTAAAAATGATGGACAAGCATTAGAGGTGGTCCAGCCTAGGATTAATATTTTGTGAAATCAATTAGAATGTTTAAAAACTGATTACGAGCCATCATAGAGGGACCCACGTGTTAAGTTGTGTTCTTTAAGCTACTTTTTAGAAATAGATTTGATATCAATATTAATCTTATCTATTTTACAAAATCGACCTGTCTGCTTTTTTACTGTTCACAGGGCCTCACATGCATGATAACAAATAAATACAATATGTATAGACCCTAATTTTGGCATTGTAGTCTTGTGTCAACGGTCATATTTCAAAAAACAAGTTGCCCCAAGTCATTTTCAACATGGTTACTATTTTCACTACATATTTTGCCTATAAAACAAGATCCTAATGGTTTTTGTCCAAAAGAAAGATGAAACTAGAGTCTTAACTTTCTAACATGAAAAAAATTGTCATTTCAATATCTAAGTACAAAGTTATGACCAAAACAAGTCGGTTTGATGACCCCAAAAACTTTTTTTTATGAAGACTTTTACTTTAATTCTATTTTTGACATTCAAATTGGCCAAATTTGTTTTTTTACTATAATTTCAACTAAACACATCAACTCCATACCTCAAATGCATCATTAGAAAGAGATGGTCAAAACCAGTTTATCTATGAATTTTGGAGTATGTGTTGGGTTGATATAATTTAAAGAAGAGAAGAGGCAGGGTCAAAGCAATAAAAGTACGTATTTTTCAAGTTTGTAGGATTACACAGAGGGATTAGCAAATAAAAGTTCTAATGCCACGATCAAGCCGTAAATTATTAAAGCTTCTATAAAAGCCAGATTAAGCAATAAAGTACCTCGTATTTTACCCTCTGCTTCTAGTTGACTAGGGATGCCTTCTATGGCTTGGCCCGCAGGAGTGCCTTGACCGACTCTGGGTCGAATAGAATCAAGTTCTTTTATGGCCAATCCAGCAGCAGTAATGGAAGCAACCAGAATTTTGGGATTCATGATAAGATCCTCACAACAAAAAATAAAGAAATGGTTAATGATATAATCAAATAAACCATTGAATTATTATATATAGTTTAGTTAGTGTACTTAATTAAT
Organism: Nuphar pumila; assembly: GCF_984573655.1. NCBI lineage: Eukaryota > Viridiplantae > Streptophyta > Magnoliopsida > Nymphaeales > Nymphaeaceae > Nuphar > Nuphar pumila. The sequence continues at coordinate 80,673,469 of NC_143253.1, forward strand.
GTTATTTACATATTTATAAAAAAATTAGTTAAATTGCTTAGTATTTCATATTCCATCATTAAGATCCATACAACTAAACTAAGAACTCCCAATCAAATTTGAGAAGTGATGATATTTGTTATTATATACCATCAGGACTACTTCAAGTTTTTGTAAATCCTTATTATATGGTTCTTCTTTTTCTTTGCACCAAATCCATTTCTTCAATTCTTCGCTCCTTCATCGTCTTTAAATGCATTCATAGCCTTGACTTTATATTTAATCCACACATACAGTCACACACGGAAAAATAAGAGATAATATCGTAATCCATATGGAAGTGGAATCTATATATATATAAAGTCGGTAGTAATATGGAGAATGAAATAATATACATCGGTAGTCTCTATATAACTATTGAATATCAATTATCACTTGTGTATGTGTTTCTTCCATAATGAAAACCATCGTCATCTTAATTATTTTGAATCGGATCGGACCCCGGAGTTCACGTATAATATGTAGCTATGGTAATCTACCTTGACCCGCGTAAACTAGGTGACTTTTACTTGTCTTTATCATTATCTCACATCGATTCAAACAAAGTGATTCATCAAAGCGAACCACACCATATCAAGATTTGATGATTGAATGATCCCATTGCAATTCATTACAATTTTGGTTTATTATTGAATAGGATGGAATGAAATAGCCACGGTTTCGCAGAACACAGTTCTTGTTGTTTCGTCGCACGCCCCAAACGAGTAAGAATTATTACCCCAAATATGAATCCTTGTAATTGACTCGGAAAATAAAGTAGATGTACGACATGAATAGCGCAAAAGGCGATCTTATGAAAAAATGGGAATTTCCACCCTTATTTACAATTTCGTACCGTAATCCGTAACATAATAAATATTAATATCGTACATATATTTTTCTCGCTCTTGTTTTCTTCGGACACTATATCATACATATTATAAATAAACATATTTATATGAATCATGTTCCTCAAGCCGTTATATTGAGCTACGCCTGAATTAATTATTGGAATAAGATTCATGGGCTTACTTAATTTTCAATTTGAATTTTATTATTTATTTGGAAGGAAAGATACTCAATGTTGACCTTTGATGGCTAAGTGTACTAAAGAAACAAGAACAACAATTACTAATTCATTGGCCAGTATATTCCAAAAAAGCTTAAAATTAAGTGACCAAGGTTTTGTGAAATCTTCTAAGACATTAATTGGTAAAAGTATTGGAGTTTGTTAAATCTATTAACCGAAATAACCCAATCCCTTTTTAATAAGGCCTGCATAGAAATGTGCCACAGACGTGAGTAAAGCTAAAGCAACAGTAGTATTTTTGTCATTCATAGGTGCAACAAACTCCCCATGGTGTAAGTGTATGATTTTAAATTGTAAAAGCGCACCTGACCAGTTAGAAACAAAAACAAATAGAGATAGAGTTCCAATAAAAGGAACCCAAGGACCATATTCTTCTCCATTTTAAATTTTGCTCACGTCTTTAATGAAATCAAGAGCATATCAGAAGAAATTTTGGCCGTCGGTCAGAATACTTTGTGTATTCCGAACAACTATAGTGGCTGAATCTAATAAGATAGCAATTATGATCCAAGAAGTTATAAGTACTCGGGCATGCACTTGGAAACCACTTATTTGCCATTAGAAATGTTGCCTACCACCAGACCGAATATCTCGAATAAGCCTTTAGTGTGTTGATTGAACAGGGTAGAACATTCGATGTACCCTCCTATCTAATTTAATCATATATTTCATGTACTAAATTAATTAATGAATTAACCACGTAATATATCATACATCGTAAAAAAATTTGATTCGGTCACTTTGCGCCCTAAATTCGAGAAGCTATCTATATTCCATAAAGCAGCTGAATGAAACCCTAGCCTTCATGTTCGGTTTTGAATTATAGACGTTAAAAATGATGAATCGACCTCGACTATAACCCTAGCCTTCCAAGCTAACGATACGGGTTTGAGTCATTTTATCTGCTCAACATGAATCATAATACCTTCATCATTGGATCCTCCTAAGATTTCTATATCATGCAACAGATATTCAAGGTGAACTAATATGGACCAGAAAATTAAATTTGAAACCAACCTCTGGGTCTAGGTCGACCCATCAATAGAGGCTTAAAAAATGCCAGAGGTCAGTTGGTCCTGGAGTCAAAAGGCAATTTGGATATGTTTGTCATTGATTGTGAAATGATTAGAAGCCAGCAGAGGATCAATGACTTGTGAAATCAATTAGAGTGTTTAAAATCTGATTATGAGGCATCACATAGAGACCCTCATGTTAACTAGTATACATGCTTTAAGCTGCTTATTCTTACTCTCATCTTCATCATTGTCAAAAATAACTTTTTAGAAATGGATTTGATCTTAATGTCAATCTTATCCAATCCTCAAAATCGGTGTCTACTTTTTCGTCATCATCTCATGCTTGATAACGAAGAGATACAATATATGTAAACACCCCAATTTTGGCCTAGTAGTATTGTGTCAATTGTCATATTTTAAAAAACAAGTTGCCCAGTGTCATTTTCGACACTCTATTTTCACTATATTTTTTGCATATAAAACATCATAAAGTTTTTTGTGCAAAAGAATGATGAATATCATTCAAACATGAAAAAAATAAGTCATTTAGATTGGGGTTTGACTACTAAAAAATTTGTTTTTAGGTAAATTTAACTTTACTTTTCATTTTGACATTCAAATTTGCCAAATTTGTTTTCTTACTATAATTTAAACTAAACGCGTTAAACCATAACTCAAATGGATGCATGATTAGAAAGATGTTCTCAAAACAAGTTAACTTGTTTGTGCAGTCAATTCATATCTAGGATTTTAGGAGTGAAATGTTGAGTTGATGTAATTTAAAGAAGAGAAGAGGCAGAGCCAAAGCAATAAAAGAAGTACGTATTTTTCACATTTTCACGTTTCTAGGATTACACAAAGGGATTAGCAAATAAAAATGCTAATGCGACGACCAGGCCAGAAATTGTTATAGCTTCCATAAAAGCCAGATTAAGCAATAAAGTATCTTGTATTTGACCCTCAGCTCCTGGTTGACTAGCGATACCTTATTCAGCTTGGCCTGTAGCTGTATCATATTCCCGTCACACATCTCCTTTATTTTCCCAGTCAATTACGATGATTCATAATTGGGGTAATAACTATTACTCGTTTTGGACGTGCAACGAAACAACAAGAACCAAGTTATGCAAAACCGTAGCTATTTCATTCCATCCTATTATGTTATTCACAAAAATTTGAATTAATTGCAATTGGATCAATCAATCATCAAATCTTGATCTAGGATGATTTGCTTTGATGAATCTCTTCGTTAGAATCGATGTGAGATAAAAATCATGAAGGTTAGGTGGGTCGAGCTAGACAGTCGTAGCTACATATGCTTTAACTCCGGTGTATGTTTAGAAGAATGATTCCAAGGTATGATCTGTTTCAAAAGAAATAAGATGACAATGGTTTACACTATGGAGAAAACACATGTATATGTGATAGTAGATTGTCAATAGTTATATATTGATTGCCATCTATATTATTTCATTCCCCATATTGCTACCGACTATATATAGATATAGATTCAACTTTCTCTATATAGATTACGATATAAGCTTGTCGTTTTTTGTCTGTGACTGTATATGTGGATTGAATATGAAATCAAGCCTATGAATGTGTTTATGTCATCTTCATATGCTTGATAACAAAGAGATACAACTTGTAAACAATCCAATTTTGGCCTAGTAGTCTTGTTTCAATGGTCATATTTCAAAAAACAAGTTGCTCAGAGTCATTTTCAACATACTCTCTATGTTCTCTATATTTTTTGCATTTAAGAAGGAATTATTTTGATTCATCCATTTCATTTATACTCTCCTACATAATTTAATCATATATTTCAGGTACTAAAATAATTAATGAATTAACCACATAATATATCATACATCGTAAAAAATTTCGATTAGGTCACTTCGCGCCTTAAATCCAGGAAGCTATCCACTTTCCATAAAGGAGCCATTTGAAACCAAAGTTTCATGTTCGGTTTAGAAGTATAGAAGTTAAAATTCATGAATTGAAGTCGACTATACACTCGATATGAATCATAATACATTCGCCTAAGATTTATAGATCATCCAAGAGATATTCAAGGTCAACTAATATGGACCAGAAATTAAAATTTGAAACCAACTAATACGGTCTAGGTCGACCCATCACTAGGGGCTTAAAATGACTAAGGTCAGCTGGTCCTAGAGTCAAAAGGCAATATTTCAAATAACAACGATTGTCAAATGATTAGAGTTTGTCCATCATAGGATCAATGATTTGTGAAATCAATTAGAGTGTTTAAAAACTGATTATGTTAAAGAGACCCTCGTGTTATGTTGCATACATGCTTTAAGCTGCTTATTCATACTTTCATCTTCAGCTTTGTCAAAAAAAACTTTTTAGAAATATATTTGATCTCAATGTTTATCTTATCCATTCTACAAAATTAGTGCGTCTACTTTTTTGTCATCTTCACATGCTTGATAACAAGAGATACAAATTGTAAACACTCCAATTTTGGCGTAGTAGTCTTGTTTCAATGGTCATACTTCAAAAAACAAGTTGCTCAAAGACATTTTCGACATACTCTCTATGTTCAATATATTTTTTGCATACATAACAAGATCGAAAGGATTTTGTATAAAAGAATGACGAATATCTGTCAGAAATGAAAAAATAAGTCGGGTTCATTGCCCCAAAAAACTTGTTTTTAGGAAGATTTTACTTTAATTCTGATTTTGCCGTTCAAATTGGCCAAGTTTGCTTTTTTTACTATAATTTAAACTAAATGCATTAGACCATACATCAAAAGCATTCATGATTAGAAAGAGACGTTCAAAAAAAGCTAACTTGTTCGTGCAGGGCAATCATGTCTGTCTAGAAATTGAGTGAAGTGTTGAGTTGATATAATTTAAAGAAGACAAGAGGCAGGGCCAAAGCAAGACGTACGTATTTTTCACGTTTCTCTGAATACAAAAAGGGATTAGCAAATAAAAGTGCTAATGCCATGACCATGTCATAAACTGTTAAAGCTTTCATAAAGGCCAGATTAAGTAATAAAGTACCTCGTATTTTATCCTAGCTAAACGATACCTTATATGGCTTTGCCCGCATGAGTACCCTGACTGATGCAGAAGAAATTAGGTGGTTCATATTAAGCTCCTCACAACAAAAAAATGAAGAAATGGTTAATGATATAATCAAATAAATACATGAATTTTATATTACTTAATTAGTGTGCTTAATTAATGTTATTTATATATTTAAAATATTAATTAGTTGCATTACTTAGTATTTTATATTCCATCACTAAGATCCATCCAACTAAACTAAGAACTCCCAACATAATTTGAGAAGGGATGATATTTGATATTACTGAAGCATCAGAACATGATTGATATAAATATGTTTATTTACGATATGTATGATATTGTATTGGAAAAAAACAAGAGCGAGAGAAATATGTACGATATTAATATTTATTATATTACGTATTACACTAAGGAATTGTAAAAAAAAGGGGCAATTCCCAATTTTTTTGTAGATCTCCTTTTGTCCTATGCAAGTCATACATCTCGTTTATTTTCCCAGTCGATTATTAGGATTCATAGTTGGGGTAATAATTCTTACTCGTTTGGGGCGTGAGACGAAACTACACGAACTATGTTCTGCGAAACAGGTGCTATTTCATTCCATCCTATTCAACAATTAACCAAAATTTTAATTGGAAAAATTTATCATCAAATCTTGATATGGAATGGTTCGCTTTGATGAATCTTCAACTCCAATCATTATATAGATTTAACCAACTCCAATTCTTTTACCAATTAATGTCCTAAAAGTTTTCATAAAACCTTTATCACCAAAATTTTGACGTTTCAGGAATATATTGGCCGATGATTTAGCGATTGTTGTTCTTGTTTCATTACTTTCCATCCAAATAAAAAAAAAATAATGCTTTGAATTTCAAAGAGAAGCTTTTTCTGTTTGAATTGATTTAAATTCAAAGTTAAATAAGCCCATGAATCTTATTCCAATAATTAATTCATGCGTAGTTCAATACCTGCTTGAAAAACATGATTGATATAAACGTATTTAATTACGATATGTGTGACATAGTGTAGGAAGAAATCAAGAGCAAGAGAAATATTTGTACGATATTAATATTTGTTATATCACGTATTACACTACGGAATTGTAAGGAAAGGGCGAAATTCCCAATTTTTCTTAAGATCCCCTTTATCATATTCACGTCAAACATCTCCTTTATTTTCACAGTCAATTACAATGATTCATAATTGGGGTAATAACTATTACTCGTTTTGGGCGTGCAACGAAACAACAAGAACCAAGTTATGCAAAACCGTAGCTATTTCATTCCATCCTATTATGTTATTCACAAAAATTTGAATTAATTGCAATTGGATCAATCAGTCATCAAATCTTGATCTAGGATGATTTGCTTTGATGAATCTCTTCGTTAGAATCGATGTGAGATAAAAATCATGAAGGTTAGGTGGGTCGAGCTAGACAGTCGTAGCTACATATGCTTTAACTCCGGTGTATGTTTAGAAGAATGATTCCAAGGTATGATCTGTTTCAAAAGAAATAAGATGACAATGGTTTACACTATGGAGGAAACACATGTATATGTTATAGTAGATTTTCAATAGTTATATATTGATTGCCATCTATATTATTTCATTCCCCATATTGCTACCGACTTTATATAGATATAGATTCAACTTTCTCTATATAGATTACGATATAAGCTTGTCGTTTTTTGTCTGTGACTGTATATGTGGATTGAATATGAAATCAAGCCTATGAATGTGTTTATGTCATCTTCATATGATTGATAACAAAGAGATACAACTTGTAAACAATCCAATTTTGGCCTAGTAGTCTTGTTTCAATGGTCATATTTCAAAAAACAAGTTGCTCAGAATCATTTTCAACATACTCTATATGTTCACTATATTTTTTGCATTTAAGAAGGAATTATTTTGATTCATCCATTTCATTTCTACTCTCCTACATAATTTAATCATATATTTCAGGTACTAAAATAATTAATGAATTAACCACGTAATATATCATACATCCTAAAAATTTTCGATTAGGTCAGTTCGCGCCTTAAATCCAGGAAGCTATCCACGTTCCATAAAGGAGCCATATGAAACCAAAGTTTCATGTCCGGTTTAGAAGTATAGAAGTTAAAAGTCATGAATTGAAGTCGACTATAACCCTAGCCTTCCAAGCTAACGAGTCCCTTTATACACTCGATATGAATCATAATACATTCGCCTAAGATTTATAGATCATCCAAGAGATATTCAAGGTCAACTAATATGGACCAGAAATTAAAATTTGAAACCAACCATTACGGTCTAGGTCGACCCATCACTAGGGGCTTAAAATGACTAAGGTCAGCTGGACCAAGAGTCAAAAGGCAATATTTCAAATAACAACGATTGTGAAATGATTAGAGTTGGTCCATCATAGGATCAATGATTTGTGAAATCAATTAGAGTGTTTAAAAACTGATTATGTTACAGAGACCTTCGTGTTATGTTGCATACATGCTTTAAGCTGCTTATTCATACTTTCATCTTCAGCTTTGTCAAAAACAACTTTTTAGAAATATATTTGATCTCAATGTTAATCTTATCCATTCTACAAAATCAGTGCGTCTACTTTTTTGTCATCTTCACATGCTTGATAACAAGAGATACAAATTGTAAACACCCCAATTTTGGCCTAGTAGTCTTGTTTCAATGGTCATATTTCAAAAAACAAGTTGCTCAAAGACATTTTCGACATACTCTCTATGTTCAATATATTTTTTGTATACATAACAAGATCGAAAGGATTTTGTATAAAAGAATGGCGAATATCTGTCAGAAATGAAAAAATAAGTCGGGTTCATTGCCCAAAAAACTTGTTTTTATGAAGATTTTACTTTAATTCTGATTTTGATTCAACTTTGCCCGCATGAGTACCGTGACTGATGCAGTAGAAATTAGGTGGTTCATATTAAGCTCCTCACAACAAAAAAATGAAGAAATGGTTAATGATATAATCAAATAAACACATGAATTTTATATTACTAAATTAGTGTGCTTAATTAATGTTATTTATATATTTAAAATATTAATTAGTTGCATTACTTAGTGTTTTATATTCCATCACTAAGATCCATCCAACTAAACTAAGAACTCCCAACATAATTTGAGAAGGGATGATATTTGATATTACTGAAACATCAGAACATGATTGATATAAATATGTTTATTTACGATATGTATGATATTGTATTGGAAAAAAACAAGAGCGAGAGAAATATGTACGATATTAATATTTATTATATTACGTATTACACTAAGGAATTGTAAAAAAAAGGGGGAATTCCCAATTTTTTTGTAGATCTCCTTTTGTCCTATGCAAGTCATACATCTCGTTTATTTTCCCAGTCGATTATTAGGATTCATAGTTGGGGTAATAATTCTTACTCGTTTGGGGCGTGAGACGAAACTACACTAACTATGTTCTGCGAAACAGGTGCTATTTCATTCCATCCTATTCAACAATTAACCAAAATTTTTATTGGAAAAATTTATCATCAAATCTTGATATGGAATGGTTCGCTTTGATGAATCTTCAACTCCAATCATTATATAGATTTAACCAACTCCAATTCTTTTACCAATTAATGTCCTAAAAGTTTTCATAAAACCTTTATCACCAAAATTTTGACGTTTCAGGAATATATTGGCCGATGATTTAGCGATTGTTGTTCTTGTTTCATTACTTTCCATCCAAATAAAAAATAAAATAATGCTTTGAATTTCAAAGAGAAGCTTTTTTCTGTTTGAATTGATTTAAATTCAAAGTTAAATAAGCCCATGAATCTTATTCCAATAATTAATTCATGCGTAGTTCAATACCTGCTTGAAAAACATGATTGATATAAACGTATTTAATTACGATATGTGTGACATAGTGTAGGAAGAAATCAAGAGCAAGAGAAATATTTGTACGATATTAATATTTGTTATATCACGTATTACACTACGGAATTGTAAGGAAAGGGCGAAATTCCCAATTTTTCTTAAGATCCCCTTTATCATATTCACGTCAAACATCTCTTTTATTTTCACAGTCAATTACAATGATTCATAATTGGGGTAATAACTATTACTCGTTTTGGGCGTGCAACGAAACAACAAGAACCAAGTTATGCAAAACCGTAGCTATTTCATTCCATCCTATTATGTTATTCACAAAAATTTGAATTAATTGCAATTGGATCAATCAGTCATCAAATCTTGATCTAGGATGATTTGCTTTGATGAATCTCTTGGTTAGAATCGATGTGAGATAAAATCATGAAGGTTAGGTGGGTCGAGCTAGACCGTCGTAGCTACATATGCTTTAACTCCGGTGTATGTTTAGAAGAATGATTCCAAGGTATGATATGTTTCAAAAGAAATAAGATGACAATGGTTTACACTATGGAGGAAACACATGTATATGTGATAGTAGATTTTCAATAGTTATATATTGATTGCCATCTATATTATTTCATTCCCCATATTGCTACCGACTTTATATAGATATAGATTCAACTTTCTCTATATAGATTACGATATAAGCTTGTCGTTTTTTGTCTGTGACTGTATATGTGGATTGAATATGAAATCAAGCCTATGAATGTGTTTATGTCATCTTCATATGATTGATAACAAAGAGATACAACTTGTAAACAATCCAATTTTGGCCTAGTAGTCTTGTTTCAATGGTCATATTTCAAAAAACAAGTTGCTCAGAATCATTTTCAACATACTCTATATGTTCACTATATTTTTTGCATTTAAGAAGGAATTATTTTGATTCATCCATTTCATTTCTACTCTCCTACATAATTTAATCATATATTTCAGGTACTAAAATAATTAATGAATTAACCACGTAATATATCATACATCCTAAAAATTTTCGATTAGGTCAGTTCGCGCCTTAAATCCAGGAAGCTATCCACGTTCCATAAAGGAGCCATATGAAACCAAAGTTTCATGTCCGGTTTAGAAGTATAGAAGTTAAAAGTCATGAATTGAAGTCGACTATAACCCTAGCCTTCCAAGCTAACGAGTCCCTTTATACACTCGATATGAATCATAATACATTCGCCTAAGATTTATAGATCATCCAAGAGATATTCAAGGTCAACTAATATGGACCAGAAATTAAAATTTGAAACCAACCATTACGGTCTAGGTCGACCCATCACTAGGGGCTTAAAATGACTAAGGTCAGCTGGACCAAGAGTCAAAAGGCAATATTTCAAATAACAACGATTGTGAAATGATTAGAGTTGGTCCATCATAGGATCAATGATTTGTGAAATCAATTAGAGTGTTTAAAAACTGATTATGTTACAGAGACCTTCGTGTTATGTTGCATACATGCTTTAAGCTGCTTATTCATACTTTCATCTTCAGCTTTGTCAAAAACAACTTTTTAGAAATATATTTGATCTCAATGTTAATCTTATCCATTCTACAAAATCAGTGCGTCTACTTTTTTGTCATCTTCACATGCTTGATAACAAGAGATACAAATTGTAAACACCCCAATTTTGGCCTAGTAGTCTTGTTTCAATGGTCATATTTCAAAAAACAAGTTGCTCAAAGACATTTTCGACATACTCTCCATGTTCAATATATTTTTTGTATACATAACAAGATCGAAAGGATTTTGTATAAAAGAATGGCGAATATCTGTCAGAAATGAAAAAATAAGTCGGGTTCATTGCCCAAAAAACTTGTTTTTATGAAGATTTTACTTTAATTCTGATTTTGATTCAACTTTGCCCGCATGAGTACCGTGACTGATGCAGTAGAAATTAGGTGGTTCATATTAAGCTCCTCACAACAAAAAAATGAAGAAATGGTTAATGATATAATCAAATAAACACATGAATTTTATATTACTAAATTAGTGTGCTTAATTAATGTTATTTATATATTTAAAATATTAATTAGTTGCATTACTTAGTGTTTTATATTCCATCACTAAGATCCATCCAACTAAACTAAGAACTCCCAACATAATTTGAGAAGGGATGATATTTGATATTACTGAAACATCAGAACATGATTGATATAAATATGTTTATTTACGATATGTATGATATTGTATTGGAAAAAAACAAGAGCGAGAGAAATATGTACGATATTAATATTTATTATATTACGTATTACACTAAGGAATTGTAAAAAAAAGGGGGAATTCCCAATTTTTTTGTAGATCTCCTTTTGTCCTATGCAAGTCATACATCTCGTTTATTTTCCCAGTCGATTATTAGGATTCATAGTTGGGGTAATAATTCTTACTCGTTTGGGGCGTGAGACGAAACTACACGAACTATGTTCTGCGAAACAGGTGCTATTTCATTCCATCCTATTCAACAATTAACCAAAATTTTTATTGGAAAAATTTATCATCAAATCTTGATATGGAATGGTTCGCTTTGATGAATCTTCAACTCCAATCATTATATAGATTTAACCAACTCCAATTCTTTTACCAATTAATGTCCTAAAAGTTTTCATAAAACCTTTATCACCAAAATTTTGACGTTTCAGGAATATATTGGCCGATGATTTAGCGATTGTTGTTCTTGTTTCATTACTTTCCATCCAAATAAAAAATAAAATAATGCTTTGAATTTCAAAGAGAAGCTTTTTTCTGTTTGAATTGATTTAAATTCAAAGTTAAATAAGCCCATGAATCTTATTCCAATAATTAATTCATGCGTAGTTCAATACCTGCTTGAAAAACATGATTGATATAAACGTATTTAATTACGATATGTGTGACATAGTGTAGGAAGAAATCAAGAGCAAGAGAAATATTTGTACGATATTAATATTTGTTATATCACGTATTACACTACGGAATTGTAAGGAAAGGGCGAAATTCCCAATTTTTCTTAAGATCCCCTTTATCATATTCACGTCAAACATCTCTTTTATTTTCACAGTCAATTACAATGATTCATAATTGGGGTAATAACTATTACTCGTTTTGGGCGTGCAACGAAAACAACAAGAACCAAGTTATGCAAAACCGTAGCTATTTCATTCCATCCTATTATGTTATTCACAAAAATTTGAATTAATTGCAATTGGATCAATCAGTCATCAAATCTTGATCTAGGATGATTTGCTTTGATGAATCTCTTGGTTAGAATCGATGTGAGATAAAATCATGAAGGTTAGGTGGGTCGAGCTAGACCGTCGTAGCTACATATGCTTTAACTCCGGTGTATGTTTAGAAGAATGATTCCAAGGTATGATATGTTTCAAAAGAAATAAGATGACAATGGTTTACACTATGGAGGAAACACATGTATATGTGATAGTAGATTTTCAATAGTTATATATTGATTGCCATCTATATTATTTCATTCCCCATATTGCTACCGACTTTATATAGATATAGATTCAACTTTCTCTATATAGATTACGATATAAGCTTGTCGTTTTTTGTCTGTGACTGTATATGTGGATTGAATATGAAATCAAGCCTATGAATGTGTTTATGTCATCTTCATATGATTGATAACAAAGAGATACAACTTGTAAACAATCCAATTTTGGCCTAGTAGTCTTGTTTCAATGGTCATATTTCAAAAAACAAGTTGCTCAGAATCATTTTCAACATACTCTATATGTTCACTATATTTTTTGCATTTAAGAAGGAATTATTTTGATTCATCCATTTCATTTCTACTCTCCTACATAATTTAATCATATATTTCAGGTACTAAAATAATTAATGAATTAACCACGTAATATATCATACATCCTAAAAATTTTCGATTAGGTCAGTTCGCGCCTTAAATCCAGGAAGCTATCCACGTTCCATAAAGGAGCCATATGAAACCAAAGTTTCATGTCCGGTTTAGAAGTATAGAAGTTAAAAGTCATGAATTGAAGTCGACTATAACCCTAGCCTTCCAAGCTAACGAGTCCCTTTATACACTCGATATGAATCATAATACATTCGCCTAAGATTTATAGATCATCCAAGAGATATTCAAGGTCAACTAATATGGACCAGAAATTAAAATTTGAAACCAACCATTACGGTCTAGGTCGACCCATCACTAGGGGCTTAAAATGACTAAGGTCAGCTGGACCAAGAGTCAAAAGGCAATATTTCAAATAACAACGATTGTGAAATGATTAGAGTTGGTCCATCATAGGATCAATGATTTGTGAAATCAATTAGAGTGTTTAAAAACTGATTATGTTACAGAGACCTTCGTGTTATGTTGCATACATGCTTTAAGCTGCTTATTCATACTTTCATCTTCAGCTTTGTCAAAAACAACTTTTTAGAAATATATTTGATCTCAATGTTAATCTTATCCATTCTACAAAATCAGTGCGTCTACTTTTTTGTCATCTTCACATGCTTGATAACAAGAGATACAAATTGTAAACACCCCAATTTTGGCCTAGTAGTCTTGTTTCAATGGTCATATTTCAAAAAACAAGTTGCTCAAAGACATTTTCGACATACTCTCTATGTTCAATATATTTTTTGTATACATAACAAGATCGAAAGGATTTTGTATAAAAGAATGGCGAATATCTGTCAGAAATGAAAAAATAAGTCGGGTTCATTGCCCAAAAAACTTGTTTTTATGAAGATTTTACTTTAATTCTGATTTTGATTCAACTTTGCCCGCATGAGTACCGTGACTGATGCAGTAGAAATTAGGTGGTTCATATTAAGCTCCTCACAACAAAAAAATGAAGAAATGGTTAATGATATAATCAAATAAACACATGAATTTTATATTACTAAATTAGTGTGCTTAATTAATGTTATTTATATATTTAAAATATTAATTAGTTGCATTACTTAGTGTTTTATATTCCATCACTAAGATCCATCCAACTAAACTAAGAACTCCCAACATAATTTGAGAAGGGATGATATTTGATATTACTGAAACATCAGAACATGATTGATATAAATATGTTTATTTACGATATGTATGATATTGTATTGGAAAAAAACAAGAGCGAGAGAAATATGTACGATATTAATATTTATTATATTACGTATTACACTAAGGAATTGTAAAAAAAAGGGGGAATTCCCAATTTTTTTGTAGATCTCCTTTTGTCCTATGCAAGTCATACATCTCGTTTATTTTCCCAGTCGATTATTAGGATTCATAGTTGGGGTAATAATTCTTACTCGTTTGGGGCGTGAGACGAAACTACACGAACTATGTTCTGCGAAACAGGTGCTATTTCATTCCATCCTATTCAACAATTAACCAAAATTTTTATTGGAAAAATTTATCATCAAATCTTGATATGGAATGGTTCGCTTTGATGAATCTTCAACTCCAATCATTATATAGATTTAACCAACTCCAATTCTTTTACCAATTAATGTCCTAAAAGTTTTCATAAAACCTTTATCACCAAAATTTTGACGTTTCAGGAATATATTGGCCGATGATTTAGCGATTGTTGTTCTTGTTTCATTACTTTCCATCCAAATAAAAAATAAAATAATGCTTTGAATTTCAAAGAGAAGCTTTTTTCTGTTTGAATTGATTTAAATTCAAAGTTAAATAAGCCCATGAATCTTATTCCAATAATTAATTCATGCGTAGTTCAATACCTGCTTGAAAAACATGATTGATATAAACGTATTTAATTACGATATGTGTGACATAGTGTAGGAAGAAATCAAGAGCAAGAGAAATATTTGTACGATATTAATATTTGTTATATCACGTATTACACTACGGAATTGTAAGGAAAGGGCGAAATTCCCAATTTTTCTTAAGATCCCCTTTATCATATTCACGTCAAACATCTCTTTTATTTTCACAGTCAATTACAATGATTCATAATTGGGGTAATAACTATTACTCGTTTTGGGCGTGCAACGAAAACAACAAGAACCAAGTTATGCAAAACCGTAGCTATTTCATTCCATCCTATTATGTTATTCACAAAAATTTGAATTAATTGCAATTGGATCAATCAGTCATCAAATCTTGATCTAGGATGATTTGCTTTGATGAATCTCTTGGTTAGAATCGATGTGAGATAAAATCATGAAGGTTAGGTGGGTCGAGCTAGACCGTCGTAGCTACATATGCTTTAACTCCGGTGTATGTTTAGAAGAATGATTCCAAGGTATGATATGTTTCAAAAGAAATAAGATGACAATGGTTTACACTATGGAGGAAACACATGTATATGTGATAGTAGATTTTCAATAGTTATATATTGATTGCCATCTATATTATTTCATTCCCCATATTGCTACCGACTTTATATAGATATAGATTCAACTTTCTCTATATAGATTACGATATAAGCTTGTCGTTTTTTGTCTGTGACTGTATATGTGGATTGAATATGAAATCAAGCCTATGAATGTGTTTATGTCATCTTCATATGATTGATAACAAAGAGATACAACTTGTAAACAATCCAATTTTGGCCTAGTAGTCTTGTTTCAATGGTCATATTTCAAAAAACAAGTTGCTCAGAATCATTTTCAACATACTCTATATGTTCACTATATTTTTTGCATTTAAGAAGGAATTATTTTGATTCATCCATTTCATTTCTACTCTCCTACATAATTTAATCATATATTTCAGGTACTAAAATAATTAATGAATTAACCACGTAATATATCATACATCCTAAAAATTTTCGATTAGGTCAGTTCGCGCCTTAAATCCAGGAAGCTATCCACGTTCCATAAAGGAGCCATATGAAACCAAAGTTTCATGTCCGGTTTAGAAGTATAGAAGTTAAAAGTCATGAATTGAAGTCGACTATAACCCTAGCCTTCCAAGCTAACGAGTCCCTTTATACACTCGATATGAATCATAATACATTCGCCTAAGATTTATAGATCATCCAAGAGATATTCAAGGTCAACTAATATGGACCAGAAATTAAAATTTGAAACCAACCATTACGGTCTAGGTCGACCCATCACTAGGGGCTTAAAATGACTAAGGTCAGCTGGACCAAGAGTCAAAAGGCAATATTTCAAATAACAACGATTGTGAAATGATTAGAGTTGGTCCATCATAGGATCAATGATTTGTGAAATCAATTAGAGTGTTTAAAAACTGATTATGTTACAGAGACCTTCGTGTTATGTTGCATACATGCTTTAAGCTGCTTATTCATACTTTCATCTTCAGCTTTGTCAAAAACAACTTTTTAGAAATATATTTGATCTCAATGTTAATCTTATCCATTCTACAAAATCAGTGCGTCTACTTTTTTGTCATCTTCACATGCTTGATAACAAGAGATACAAATTGTAAACACCCCAATTTTGGCCTAGTAGTCTTGTTTCAATGGTCATATTTCAAAAAACAAGTTGCTCAAAGACATTTTCGACATACTCTCTATGTTCAATATATTTTTTGTATACATAACAAGATCGAAAGGATTTTGTATAAAAGAATGGCGAATATCTGTCAGAAATGAAAAAATAAGTCGGGTTCATTGCCCAAAAAACTTGTTTTTATGAAGATTTTACTTTAATTCTGATTTTGATTCAACTTTGCCCGCATGAGTACCGTGACTGATGCAGTAGAAATTAGGTGGTTCATATTAAGCTCCTCACAACAAAAAAATGAAGAAATGGTTAATGATATAATCAAATAAACACATGAATTTTATATTACTAAATTAGTGTGCTTAATTAATGTTATTTATATATTTAAAATATTAATTAGTTGCATTACTTAGTGTTTTATATTCCATCACTAAGATCCATCCAACTAAACTAAGAACTCCCAACATAATTTGAGAAGGGATGATATTTGATATTACTGAAACATCAGAACATGATTGATATAAATATGTTTATTTACGATATGTATGATATTGTATTGGAAAAAAACAAGAGCGAGAGAAATATGTACGATATTAATATTTATTATATTACGTATTACACTAAGGAATTGTAAAAAAAAGGGGGAATTCCCAATTTTTTTGTAGATCTCCTTTTGTCCTATGCAAGTCATACATCTCGTTTATTTTCCCAGTCGATTATTAGGATTCATAGTTGGGGTAATAATTCTTACTCGTTTGGGGCGTGAGACGAAACTACACGAACTATGTTCTGCGAAACAGGTGCTATTTCATTCCATCCTATTCAACAATTAACCAAAATTTTTATTGGAAAAATTTATCATCAAATCTTGATATGGAATGGTTCGCTTTGATGAATCTTCAACTCCAATCATTATATAGATTTAACCAACTCCAATTCTTTTACCAATTAATGTCCTAAAAGTTTTCATAAAACCTTTATCACCAAAATTTTGACGTTTCAGGAATATATTGGCCGATGATTTAGCGATTGTTGTTCTTGTTTCATTACTTTCCATCCAAATAAAAAATAAAATAATGCTTTGAATTTCAAAGAGAAGCTTTTTTCTGTTTGAATTGATTTAAATTCAAAGTTAAATAAGCCCATGAATCTTATTCCAATAATTAATTCATGCGTAGTTCAATACCTGCTTGAAAAACATGATTGATATAAACGTATTTAATTACGATATGTGTGACATAGTGTAGGAAGAAATCAAGAGCAAGAGAAATATTTGTACGATATTAATATTTGTTATATCACGTATTACACTACGGAATTGTAAGGAAAGGGCGAAATTCCCAATTTTTCTTAAGATCCCCTTTATCATATTCACGTCAAACATCTCTTTTATTTTCACAGTCAATTACAATGATTCATAATTGGGGTAATAACTATTACTCGTTTTGGGCGTGCAACGAAACAACAAGAACCAAGTTATGCAAAACCGTAGCTATTTCATTCCATCCTATTATGTTATTCACAAAAATTTGAATTAATTGCAATTGGATCAATCAGTCATCAAATCTTGATCTAGGATGATTTGCTTTGATGAATCTCTTGGTTAGAATCGATGTGAGATAAAATCATGAAGGTTAGGTGGGTCGAGCTAGACCGTCGTAGCTACATATGCTTTAACTCCGGTGTATGTTTAGAAGAATGATTCCAAGGTATGATATGTTTCAAAAGAAATAAGATGACAATGGTTTACACTATGGAGGAAACACATGTATATGTGATAGTAGATTTTCAATAGTTATATATTGATTGCCATCTATATTATTTCATTCCCCATATTGCTACCGACTTTATATAGATATAGATTCAACTTTCTCTATATAGATTACGATATAAGCTTGTCGTTTTTTGTCTGTGACTGTATATGTGGATTGAATATGAAATCAAGCCTATGAATGTGTTTATGTCATCTTCATATGATTGATAACAAAGAGATACAACTTGTAAACAATCCAATTTTGGCCTAGTAGTCTTGTTTCAATGGTCATATTTCAAAAAACAAGTTGCTCAGAATCATTTTCAACATACTCTATATGTTCACTATATTTTTTGCATTTAAGAAGGAATTATTTTGATTCATCCATTTCATTTCTACTCTCCTACATAATTTAATCATATATTTCAGGTACTAAAATAATTAATGAATTAACCACGTAATATATCATACATCCTAAAAATTTTCGATTAGGTCAGTTCGCGCCTTAAATCCAGGAAGCTATCCACGTTCCATAAAGGAGCCATATGAAACCAAAGTTTCATGTCCGGTTTAGAAGTATAGAAGTTAAAAGTCATGAATTGAAGTCGACTATAACCCTAGCCTTCCAAGCTAACGAGTCCCTTTATACACTCGATATGAATCATAATACATTCGCCTAAGATTTATAGATCATCCAAGAGATATTCAAGGTCAACTAATATGGACCAGAAATTAAAATTTGAAACCAACCATTACGGTCTAGGTCGACCCATCACTAGGGGCTTAAAATGACTAAGGTCAGCTGGACCAAGAGTCAAAAGGCAATATTTCAAATAACAACGATTGTGAAATGATTAGAGTTGGTCCATCATCGGATCAATGATTTGTGAAATCAATTAGAGTGTTTAAAAACTGATTATGTTACAGAGACCTTCGTGTTATGTTGCATACATGCTTTAAGCTGCTTATTCATACTTTCATCTTCAGCTTTGTCAAAAACAACTTTTTAGAAATATATTTGATCTCAATGTTAATCTTATCCATTCTACAAAATCAGTGCGTCTACTTTTTTGTCATCTTCACATGCTTGATAACAAGAGATACAAATTGTAAACACCCCAATTTTGGCCTAGCAGTCTTGTTTCAATGGTCATATTTCAAAAAACAAGTTGCTCAAAGACATTTTCGACATACTCTCTATGTTCAATATATTTTTTGTATACATAACAAGATCGAAAGGATTTTGTATAAAAGAATGAAGAATATCTGTCAGAAATGAAAAAATAAGTCGGGTTCATTGCCCAAAAAACTTGTTTTTATGAAGATTTTACTTTAATTCTGATTTTGATTCAACTTTGCCCGCATGAGTACCGTGACTGATGCAGTAGAAATTAGGTGGTTCATATTAAGCTCCTCACAACAAAAAAATGAAGAAATGGTTAATGATATAATCAAATAAACACATGAATTTTATATTACTAAATTAGTGTGCTTAATTAATGTTATTTATATATTTAAAATATTAATTAGTTGCATTACTTAGTGTTTTATATTCCATCACTAAGATCCATCCAACTAAACTAAGAACTCCCAACATAATTTGAGAAGGGATGATATTTGATATTACTGAAACATCAGAACATGATTGATATAAATATGTTTATTTACGATATGTATGATATTGTATTGGAAAAAAACAAGAGCGAGAGAAATATGTACGATATTAATATTTATTATATTACGTATTACACTAAGGAATTGTAAAAAAAAGGGGGTATTCCCAATTTTTTTGTAGATCTCCTTTTGTCCTATGCAAGTTATACATCTCGTTTATTTTTCCAGTCGATTATTAGGATTCATAGTTGGGGTAATAATTCTTACTCGTTTGGGGCGTGAGACGAAACTACACGAACTATGTTCTGCGAAACAGGTGCTATTTCATTCCATCCTATTCAACAATTAACCAAAATTTTAATTGGAAAAATTTATCATCAAATCTTGATATGGAATGGTTCGCTTTGATGAATCTTCAACTCCAATCATTATATAGATTTAACCAACTCCAATTCTTTTACCAATTAATGTCCTAAAAGTTTTCATAAAACCTTTATCACCAAAATTTTGACGTTTCAGGAATATATTGGCCGATGATTTAGCGATTGTTGTTCTTGTTTCATTACTTTCCATCCAAATAAAAAAAAAATAATGCTTTGAATTTCAAAGAGAAGCTTTTTCTGTTTGAATTGATTTAAATTCAAAGTTAAATAAGCCCATGAATCTTATTCCAATAATTAATTCATGCGTAGTTCAATACCTGCTTGAAAAACATGATTGATATAAACGTATTTAATTACGATATGTGTGACATAGTGTAGGAAGAAATCAAGAGCAAGAGAAATATTTGTACGATATTAATATTTGTTATATCACGTATTACACTACGGAATTGTAAGGAAAGGGCGAAATTCCCAATTTTTCTTAAGATCCCCTTTATCATATTCACGTCAAACATCTCTTTTATTTTCACAGTCAATTACAATGATTCATAATTGGGGTAATAACTATTACTCGTTTTGGGCGTGCAACGAAACAACAAGAACCAAGTTATGCAAAACCGTAGCTATTTCATTCCATCCTATTATGTTATTCACAAAAATTTGAATTAATTGCAATTGGATCAATCAGTCATCAAATCTTGATCTAGGATGATTTGCTTTGATGAATCTCTTGGTTAGAATCGATGTGAGATAAAATCATGAAGGTTAGGTGGGTCGAGCTAGACCGTCGTAGCTACATATGCTTTAACTCCGGTGTATGTTTAGAAGAATGATTCCAAGGTATGATATGTTTCAAAAGAAATAAGATGACAATGGTTTACACTATGGAGGAAACACATGTATATGTGATAGTAGATTTTCAATAGTTATATATTGATTGCCATCTATATTATTTCATTCCCCATATTGCTACCGACTTTATATAGATATAGATTCAACTTTCTCTATATAGATTACGATATAAGCTTGTCGTTTTTTGTCTGTGACTGTATATGTGGATTGAATATGAAATCAAGCCTATGAATGTGTTTATGTCATCTTCATATGATTGATAACAAAGAGATACAACTTGTAAACAATCCAATTTTGGCCTAGTAGTCTTGTTTCAATGGTCATATTTCAAAAAACAAGTTGCTCAGAATCATTTTCAACATACTCTATATATGTTCACTATATTTTTTGCATTTAAGAAGGAATTATTTTGATTCATCCATTTCATTTCTACTCTCCTACATAATTTAATCATATATTTCAGGTACTAAAATAATTAATGAATTAACCACGTAATATATCATACATCCTAAAAATTTTCGATTAGGTCAGTTCGCGCCTTAAATCCAGGAAGCTATCCACGTTCCATAAAGGAGCCATATGAAACCAAAGTTTCATGTCCGGTTTAGAAGTATAGAAGTTAAAAGTCATGAATTGAAGTCGACTATAACCCTAGCCTTCCAAGCTAACGAGTCCCTTTATACACTCGATATGAATCATAATACATTCGCCTAAGATTTATAGATCATCCAAGAGATATTCAAGGTCAACT
Organism: Nuphar pumila; assembly: GCF_984573655.1. Lineage (NCBI taxonomy): Eukaryota > Viridiplantae > Streptophyta > Magnoliopsida > Nymphaeales > Nymphaeaceae > Nuphar > Nuphar pumila. The sequence goes on from NC_143253.1 coordinate 80,695,331, forward strand.
AATATGGACCAGAAATTAAAATTTGAAACCAACCATTACGGTCTAGGTCGACCCATCACTAGGGGCTTAAAATGACTAAGGTCAGCTGGACCAAGAGTCAAAAGGCAATATTTCAAATAACAACGATTGTGAAATGATTAGAGTTGGTCCATCATAGGATCAATGATTTGTGAAATCAATTAGAGTGTTTAAAAACTGATTATGTTACAGAGACCTTCGTGTTATGTTGCATACATGCTTTAAGCTGCTTATTCATACTTTCATCTTCAGCTTTGTCAAAAACAACTTTTTAGAAATATATTTGATCTCAATGTTAATCTTATCCATTCTACAAAATCAGTGCGTCTACTTTTTTGTCATCTTCACATGCTTGATAACAAGAGATACAAATTGTAAACACAACAATTTTGGCCTAGTAGTCTTGTTTCAATGGTCATATTTCAAAAAACAAGTTGCTCAAAGACATTTTCGACATACTCTCTATGTTCAATATATTTTTTGTATACATAACAAGATCGAAAGGATTTTGTATAAAAGAATGGCGAATATCTGTCAGAAATGAAAAAATAAGTCGGGTTCATTGCCCAAAAAACTTGTTTTTATGAAGATTTTACTTTAATTCTGATTTTGATTCAACTTTGCCCGCATGAGTACCGTGACTGATGCAGTAGAAATTAGGTGGTTCATATTAAGCTCCTCACAACAAAAAAATGAAGAAATGGTTAATGATATAATCAAATAAACACATGAATTTTATATTACTAAATTAGTGTGCTTAATTAATGTTATTTATATATTTAAAATATTAATTAGTTGCATTACTTAGTGTTTTATATTCCATCACTAAGATCCATCCAACTAAACTAAGAACTCCCAACATAATTTGAGAAGGGATGATATTTGATATTACTGAAACATCAGAACATGATTGATATAAATATGTTTATTTACGATATGTATGATATTGTATTGGAAAAAAACAAGAGCGAGAGAAATATGTACGATATTAATATTTTATTATATTACGTATTACACTAAGGAATTGTAAAAAAAAGGGGGAATTCCCAATTTTTTTGTAGATCTCCTTTTGTCCTATGCAAGTCATACATCTCGTTTATTTTCCCAGTCGATTATTAGGATTCATAGTTGGGGTAATAATTCTTACTCGTTTGGGGCGTGAGACGAAACTACACGAACTATGTTCTGCGAAACAGGTGCTATTTCATTCCATCCTATTCAACAATTAACCAAAATTTTAATTGGAAAAATTTATCATCAAATCTTGATATGGAATGGTTCGCTTTGATGAATCTTCAACTCCAATCATTATATAGATTTAACCAACTCCAATTCTTTTACCAATTAATGTCCTAAAAGTTTTCATAAAACCTTTATCACCAAAATTTTGACGTTTCAGGAATATATTGGCCGATGATTTAGCGATTGTTGTTCTTGTTTCATTACTTTCCATCCAAATAAAAAATAAAATAATGCTTTGAATTTCAAAGAGAAGCTTTTTTCTGTTTGAATTGATTTAAATTCAAAGTTAAATAAGCCCATGAATCTTATTCCAATAATTAATTCATGCGTAGTTCAATACCTGCTTGAAAAACATGATTGATATAAACGTATTTAATTACGATATGTATGACATAGTTTTGGAAGAAATCAAGAGCAAGAGAAATATTTGTACGATATTAATATTCGTTGTATCACGTATTACACTACGGAATTGTAAGGAAAGGGCGAAATTCCCAATTTTTCTTAAGATCCCCTTTATCATATTCACGTCACACATCTCTTTTATTTTCCCAGTCAATTACGATGATTCATAATTGGGGTAATAACTATTACTCGTTTTGGGCGTGCAACGAAACAACAAGAACCAAGTTATGCAAAACCGTAGCTATTTCATTCCATCCTATTATGTTATTCACAAAAATTTGAATTAATTGCAATTGGATCAACCAACCATCAAATCTTGATCTAGGATGATTTGCTTTGATGAATCTATTTGTTAGAATCGATGTGAGATAAAAATCATGAAGGTTAGGTGGGTCAAGCTAGACAGTCGTAGCTACATATGCTTTAACTCCGGTGTATGTTTAGAAGAATGATTCCAAGGCCTGATCTGTTTCAAAAGAAATAAGATGACAATGGTTTACACTATGGAGGAAACACATGTATATGTGATAGTATATTTTCAATAGTTATATATTGATTGCCATCTATATTATTTCATTCCCCATATTGCTACCGACTTTATATAGATATAGATTCAACTTTCTCTATATAGATTACGATATAAGCTTGTCGTTTTTTGTCTGTGACTGTATATGTGGATTGAATATGAAATCAAGCCTATGAATGTGTTTATGTCATCTTCATATGCTTGATAACAAAGAGATACAACTTGTAAACAATCCAATTTTGGCATAGTACTCTTTTTTCGATGGTCATATTTCAAAAAACAAGTTGCTCAGAGTCATTTTCAACATACTCTCTATGTTCACTATATTTTTTGCATTTAAGAAGGAATTATTTTGATTCATCCATTTCATTTCTACTCTCCTACATAATTTAGTCATATATTTCAGGTACTAAAATAATTAATGAATTAACCACGTAATATATCATACATCGTAAAAATTTTCGATTAGGTCACTTCGCGCCTTAAATCCAGGAAGCTATCCACGTTTCATGAAGGATCCATATGAAACCAAAGTTTCATGTCCGGTTTAGAAGTATAGAAGTTAAAAGTCATGAATTGAAGTCGACTATGACCCTAGCCTTCCAAGCTAACGAGTCCCTTTATACACTCGATATGAATCATAATACATTCGCCTAAGATTTATAGATCATCCAAGAGATATTCAAGGTCAACTAATATGGACCAGAAATTAAAATTTGAAACCAACCATTACGGTCTCGGTCGACCCATGACTAGGGGCTTAAAATGACTAAGGTCAGCTGGTCCTAGAGTCAAAAGGCAATTTTGATAAGAATAACAACGATTGTGAAATGATTAGAGTTGGTCCATCATAGGATCAATGATTTGTGAAATCAATTAGAGTGTTTAAAAACTGATTATGTTACAGAGACCCTCGTGTTATGTTGCATACATCCTTTAAGCTGCTTATTCATACTTTCATCTTCATCTTTGTCAAAAACAACTTTTTAGAAATATATTTGATCTCAATGTTAATCTTATCCATTCTACAAAATCAGTGCGTCTACTTTTTTGTCATCTTCACATGCTTGATAACAAGAGATACAAATTGTAAACACCCCAATTTTGGCATTGTAGTCTTGTTTCAATGGTCATATTTCAAAAAACAAGTTCCTCAAAGACATTTTCGACATACTCTCTATGTTCAATATATTTTTTGCATACATAACAAGATCGAAAGGATTTTGTATAAAAGAATGACGAATATCTGTCAGAAATGAAAAAATAAGTCGGGTTCATTTCCCCCAAAAACTTGTTTTTAGGAAGATTTTACTTTAATTCTGATTTTGACGTTCAAATTGGCCATGTTTGTTTTTTTTACTATAATTTAAACTAAATGCATTAGACCATACATCAAAAGCATTCATGATTAGAGAGAGACGTTCAAAAAAAGCTAACTTGTTCATGCAGGGCAATCATGTCTGTCTAGGATTGGAGTGAAATGTTGAGTTGATATAATTTAAAGAAGACAAGAGGCAGGGCCAAAGCAATAAAAGACGTACGTATTTTTCACGTTTCTCTGATTACAAAAAGGGATTAGCAAATAAAAGTGCTAATGCCATGACCATGTCATAAACTGTTAAAGCTTTCATAAAGGCCAGATTAAGTAATAAAGTACCTTGTATTTTATCCTAGCTAAACGATACCTTATATGGCTTTGCCCGCATGAGTACCCTGACTGATGCAGTAGAAATTAGGTGGTTCATATTAAGCTCCTCACAACAAAAAAATGAAGAAATGGTTAATGATATAATCAAATAAACACTTGAATTTTATATTACTTAATTAGTGTGCTTAATTAATGTTATTTATATATTTAAAATATTAATTAGTTGCATTACTTAGTATTTTATATTCCATCACTAAGATCCATCCAACTAAACTAAGAACTCCCAACATAATTTGAGAAGGGATGATATTTGATATTACTGAAACATCAGAACATGATTGATATAAATATGTTTATTTATGATATGTATGATATTGTATTGGAAAAAAACAAGAGCGAGAGAAATATGTACGATATTAATATTTTTATATTACGTATTACATTAAGGAATTATAAAAAAAAGGGGGAATTCCCAAATTTTTTGTAGATCTCCTTTTGTCCTATGCATGTCATACATCTCATTTATTTTCCAAGTCGATTATTAGGATTCATAGTTGGGGTAATAATTCTTACTCGTTTGGGGCGTGAGACGAAACTACACGAACTATGTTCTGCGAAACAGGTGCTATTTCATTCCATCCTATTCAACAATTAACCAAAATTTTAATTGGAAAAATTTATCATCAAATCTTGATATGGAATGGTTCGCTTTGTTGAATCTTCAACTCCAATCATTATATAGATTTAACAAACTCTAATTCTTTTAGCAATTAATGTCCTAAAAGTTTTCATAAAACCTTTATCACCAAAATTTTGACGTTTCAGGAATATATTGGCCGATGATTTAGCGATTGTTGTTCTTGTTTCATTACTTTCCATCCAAATAAAAAATAAAATAATGCTTTGAATTTCAAAGAGAAGCTTTTTCTGTTTCAATTGATTTAAATTCAAAATTAAATAAGCCCATGAATCTTATTCCAATAATTAATTCATGCGTAGTTCAATACCTGCTTGAAAAACATGATTGATATAAACGTATTTAATTACGATATGTGTGACATAGTGTAGGAAGAAATCAAGAGCAAGAGAAATATTTGTACGATATTAATATTTGTTATATCACGTATTACACTACGGAATTGTAAGGAAAGGGCGAAATTCCCAATTTTTCTTAAGATCCCTTTTACCATATTCACGTCACACATCTCCTTTATTTTCCCAATCAATTACGATGATTCATAATTGGGGTAATAACTATTACTTGTTTTGGGCGTGCAACGAAACAACAAGAACCAAGTTATGCAAAACCGTAGCTATTTCATTCCATCCTATTATGTTATTCACAAAAATTTGAATTAATTGCAATTGGATCAATCAATCATCAAATCTTGATCTAGGATGATTTGATTTGATGAATCTCTTCGTTAGAATCGATGTGAGATAAAAATCATGAAGGTTAGGTGGGTCGAGCTAGACAGTCGTGGCTACATATGCTTTTACTTCGGTGTATGTTTAGAAGAATGATTCCAAGGTCTGATCTGTTTCGAAAGAAATAAGATGACAATGGTTTACACTATGGAGGAAACACATGTATATGTGATAGTAGATTTTCAATAGTTATATATTGATTGCCATCTATATTGTTTCATTCCCCATATTGCTACCGACTTTATATAGATATAGATTCAACTTTCTCTATATAGATTACGATATAAGCTTGTCGTTTTTTGTCTGTGACTATATGTGGATTGAATATGAAATCGAGCCTATGAATGTGTTTATGTCATCTTCATATGCTTGATAACAAAGAGATACAACTTGTAAACAATCCAATTTTGGCCTAGTAGTCTTGTATCAATGGTCATATTTCAAAAAACAAGTTGCTCAGAGTCATTTTCAACATATTCTCTATGTTCACTATATTTTTTGCATTTAAGAAGGAATTATTTTGATTCATCCATTTCATTTCTACTCTCCTGCATAATTTAATCATATATTTCAGGTACTAAAATAATTAATGAATTAACCACGTAATATATCATACATCGTAAAATTTTTCGATTAGGTCACTTCGCGCCTTAAATCCAGGAAGCTATCCACGTTCCATAAAGGAGCCATATGAAACCAAAGTTTCATGTCCGGTTTAGAAGTATAGAAGTTAAAAGTCATGAATTGAAGTCGACTATAACCCTAGCCTTCCAATCTAACGAGTCCCTTTATACACTCGATATGAATCATAATACATTCGCCTAAGATTTATAGATCATCCAAGAGATATTCAAGGTCAACTAATATGGACCAGAAATTAAAATTTGAAACCAACCATTATGGTCTAGGTTGACCCATCACTAGGGGCTTAAAATGACTAAGGTCAGCTGGTCCTAGAGTCAAAAGGCAATTTTGATAAGAATAACAACAATTGTGAAATGATTAGAGTTGGTCCATCATAGGATCAATGATTTGTGAAATCAATTAGAGTGTTTAAAAACTGATTATGTTACAGAGACACTCGTGTTATATTGCATACATGCTTTAAGCTGCCTATTCATACTTTCATCTTCATCTTTGTCAAAAACAACTTTTTAAAAATATATTTGATCTCAATGTTAATCTTATCCATTCTACAAAATCAGTGCATCTACTTTTTTGTCATCTTCACATGCTTGATAACAAGAGATACAAATTGTAAACACCCCAATTTTGGCGTAGTAGTCTTGTTTCAATGATCATATTTCAAAAAACAAGTTGCTCAAAGACATTTTCGACATACTCTTTATGTTCAATATATTTTTTGCATACATAACAAGATCGAAAGGATTTTGTATAAAAGAATGACGAATATCTGTCAGAAATGAAAAAATAAGTCGGGTTCATTGCCCCCAAAAACTTGTTTTTAGAAAGATTTTACTTTAATTCTGATTTTGACGTTCAAATTGGCCAAGTTTGTTTTTTTTACTATAATTTAAACTAAATGCATTAGACCATACATCAAAAGCATTCATGATTAGAAAGAGACGTTCAAAAAAAGCTAACTTGTTCGTGCAGGGCAATCATGTCTGTCTAGGATTGGAGTGAAGTGTTGAGTTGATATAATTTAAAGAAGACAAGAGGCAGGGCCAAAGCAATAAAAGACGTACGTATTTTTCACGTTTCTCTGATTACAAAAAGGGATTAGCAAATAAAAGTGCTAATGCCATGACCATGTCATAAACTGTTAAAGCTTTCATAAAGGCCAGATTAAGTAATAAAGTACCTCGTATTTTATCCTAGCTAAACGATACCTTATATGGCTTTGCCCGCATGAGTACCCTGACTGATGCAGTAGAAATTAGGTGGTTCATATTAAGCTCCTCACAACAAAAAAATGAAGAAATGGTTAATGATATAATCAAATAAATACATGAATTTTATATTACTTAATTAGTGTGCTTAATTAATGTTATTTATATATTTAAAATATTAATTAGTTGCATTACTTAGTATTTTATATTCCATCACTAAGATCCATCCAACTAAACTAAGAACTCCCAACATAATTTGAGAAGGGATGATATTTGATATTACTGAAGCATCAGAACATGATTGATATAAATATGTTTATTTACGATATGTATGATATTGTATTGGAAAAAAACAAGAGCGAGAGAATATGTACGATATTAATACTTATTATATTACGTATTACACTAAGGAATTGTAAAAAAAAGGGGGAATTCCCAATTTTTTTGTAGATCTCCTTTTGTCCTATGCAAGTCATACATCTCGTTTATTTTCCCAGTCGATTATTAGGATTCATAGTTGGGGTAATAATTCTTACTCGTTTGGTGCGTGAGACGAAACTACACGAACTATGTTCTGCGAAACAGGTGCTATTTCATTCCATCCTATTCAACAATTAACCAGAATTTTAATTGGAAAAATTTATCATCAAATCTTGATATGGAATGGTTCGCTTTGATGAATCTTCAACTCCAATCATTATATAGATTTAACCAACTCCAATACTTTTACCAATTAATGTCCTAAAAGTTTTCATAAAACCTTTATCACCAAAATTTTGACGTTTCAGGAATATATTGGCCGATGATTTAGCGATTGTTGTTCAAGTTTCATTACTTTCCATCAAAATAAAAAATAAAATAATGCTTTGAATTTCAAAGAGACGCTTTTTCTGTTTGAATTGATTTAAATTCAAAATTAAATAAGCCCATGAATATTATTCCCAGTCAATATTTAATTCATGCATAGTTCAATACCTGCTTGAAAAACATGATTGATATAAACGTATTTAATTACGATATGTATGACATAGTTTTGGAAGAAATCAAGAGCAAGAGAAATATTTGTACGATATTAATATTCGTTGTATCACGTATTTAATCACTACGGAATTGTAAGGAAAGGGCGAAATTCCCAATTTTTCTTAAGATCCCCTTTATCATATTCACGTCACACATCTCTTTTATTTTCCCAGTCAATTACGATGATTCATAATTGGGGTAATAACTATTACTCGTTTTGGGCGTGCAACGAAATAACAAGAACCAAGTTATGCAAAACCGTAGCTATTTCATTCCATCCTATTATGTTATTCACAAAAATTTGAATTAATGGCAATTGGATCAACCAACCATCAAATCTTGATCTAAGATGATTTGCTTTGATGAATCTATTTGTTAGAATCGATGTGAGATAAAAATCATGAAGGTTAGGTGGGTCGAGCTAGACAGTCGTAGCTACATATGCTTTAACTCCGGTGTATGTTTAGAAGAATGATTCCAAGGCCTGATCTGTTTCAAAAGAAATAAGATGACAATGGTTTACACTATGGAGGAAACACATGTATATGTGATAGTATATTTTCAATAGTTATATATTTATTGCCATCTATATTATTTCATTCCCCATATTGCTACCGACTTTATATAGATATAGATTCAACTTTCTCTATATAGATTACGATATAAGCTTGTCGTTTTTTGTCTGTGACTGTATATGTGGATTGAATATGAAATCAAGCCTATGAATGTGTTTATGTCATCTTCATATGCTTGATAACAAAGAGATACAACTTGTAAACAATCCAATTTTGGCCTAGTACTCTTTTTTCAATGGTCATATTTCAAAAAACAAGTTGCTCAGAGTCATTTTCAACATACTCTCTATGTTCACTATATTTTTTGCATTTAAGAAGGAATTATTTTGATTCATCCATTTCATTTCTACTCTCCTACATAATTTAATCATATATTTCAGGTACTAAAATAATTAATGAATTAACCACGTAATATATCATACATCGTAAAAATTTTCGATTAGGTCACTTCGCGCCTTAAATCCAGGAAGCTATCCACGTTTCATGAAGGATCCATATGAAACCAAAGTTTCATGTCCGGTTTAGAAGTATAGAAGTTAAAAGTCATGAATTGAAGTCGACTATGACCCTAGCCTTCCAAGCTAACGAGTCCCTTTATACACTCGATATGAATCATAATACATTCGCCTAAGATTTATAGATCATCCAAGAGATATTCAAGGTCAACTAATATGGACCAGAAATTAAAATTTGAAACCAACCATTACGGTCTCGGTCGACCCATGACTAGGGGCTTAAAATGACTAAGGTCAGCTGGTCCTAGAGTCAAAAGGCAATTTTGATAAGAATAACAACGATTGTGAAATGATTAGAGTTGGTCCATCATAGGATCAATGATTTGTGAAATCAATTAGAGTGTTTAAAAACTGATTATGTTACAGAGACCCTCGTGTTATGTTGCATACATCCTTTAAGCTGCTTATTCATACTTTCATCTTCATCTTTGTCAAAAACAACTTTTTAAAAATATATTTGATCTCAATGTTAATCTTATCCATTCTACAAAATCAGTGCATCTACTTTTTTGTCATCTTCACATGCTTGATAACAAGAGATACAAATTGTAAACACCCCAATTTTGGCATTGTAGTCTTGTTTCAATGGTCATATTTCAAAAAACAAGTTCCTCAAAGACATTTTCGACATACTCTCTATGTTCAACATATTTTTTGCATACATAACAAGATCGAAAGGATTTTGTATAAAAGAATGACGAATATCTGTCAGAAATGAAAAAATAAGTCGGGTTCATTGCCCCCAAAAACTTGTTTTTAGGAAGATTTTACTTTAATTCTGATTTTGACGTTCAAATTGGCCAAGTTTGTTTTTTTTACTATAATTTAAACTAAATGCATTAGACCATACATCAAAAGCATTCATGATTAGAAAGAGACGTTCAAAAAAAGCTAACTTGTTCGTGCAGGGCAATCATGTCTGTCTAGGATTGGAGTGAAGTGTTGAGTTGATATAATTTAAAGAAGACAAGAGGCAGGGCCAAAGCAATAAAAGACGTACGTATTTTTCACGTTTCTCTGATTACAAAAAGGGATTAGCAAATAAAAGTGCTAATGCCATGACCATGTCATAAACTGTTAAAGCTTTCATAAAGGCCAGATTAAGTAATAAAGTACCTCGTATTTTATCCTAGCTAAACGATACCTTATATGGCTTTGCCCGCATGAGTACCCTGACTGATGCAGTAGAAATTAGGTGGTTCATATTAAGCTCCTCACAACAAAAAAATGAAGAAATGGTTAATGATATAATCAAATAAACACATGAATTTTATATTACTTAATTAGTGTGCTTAATTAATGTTATTTATATATTTAAAATATTAATTAGTTGCATTACTTAGTATTTTATATTCCATCACTAAGATCCATCCAACTAAACTAAGAACTCCCAACATAATTTGAGAAGGGATGATATTTGATATTACTGAAACATCAGAACATGATTGATATAAATATGTTTATTTACGATATGTGTGATATTGTATTGGAAAAAAACAAGAGCGAGAGAAATATGTACGATATTAATATTTATTATATTACGTATTACACTAAGGAATTGTAAAAAAAAGGGGGAATTCCCAATTTTTTTGTAGATCTCCTTTTGTCCTATGCATGTCATACATCTCGTTTATTTTCCAAGTCGATTATTAGGATTCATAGTTGGGGTAATAATTCTTACTCGTTTGGGGCGTGAGACGAAACTACACGAACTATGTTCTGCGAAACAGGTGCTATTTCATTCCATCCTATTCAACAATTAACCAGAATTTTAATTGGAAAAATTTATCATCAAATCTTGATATGGAATGGTTCGCTTTGATGAATCTTCAACTCCAATCATTAGATAGATTTAACAAACTCCAATACTTTTACGAATTAATGTCCTAAAAGTTTTCATAAAACCTTTATCACCAAAATTTTGACGTTTCAGGAATATATTGGCCTATCATTTAGCGATTGTTGTTCAAGTTTCATTACTTTCCATCCAAATAAAAAATAAAATAATGCTTTGAATTTCAAAGAGAAGCTTTTTCTGTTTGAATTGATTTAAATTCAAAATTAAATAAGCCCATGAATCTTATTCCCAGTCATTATTTAATTCATGCATAGTTCAATACCTGCTTGAAAAACATGATTGATATAAACGTATTTAATTACGATATGTATGACATAGTGTAGGAAGAAATCAAGAGCAAGAGAAATATTTGTACGATATTAATATTCGTTGTATCACGTATTACACTACGGAATTGTAAGGAAAGGGCGAAATTCTCAATTTTTCTTAAGATCCCCTTTATCATATTCACGTCACACATCTCTTTTATTTTCCCAGTCAATTACGATGATTGATAATTGGGGTAATAACTATTACTCGTTTTGGGCGTGCAACGAAACAACAAGAACCAAGTTATGCAAAACCGTAGCTATTTCATTCCATCCTATTATGTTATTCACAAAAATTTGAATTAATTGCAATTGGATCAACCAACCATCAAATCTTGATCTAGGATGATTTGCTTTGATGAATCTATTTGTTAGAATCGATGTGAGATAAAAATCATGAAGGTTAGGTGGGTCGAGCTAGGCAGTCGTAGCTACATATGCTTTAACTCCGGTGTATGTTTAGAAGAATGATTCCAAGGCCTGATCTGTTTCAAAAGAAATAAGATGACAATGGTTTACACTATGGAGGAAACACATGTATATGTGATAGTATATTTTCAATAGTTATATATTGATTGCCATCTATATTATTTCATTCCCCATATTGCTACCGACTTTATATAGATATAGATTCAACTTTCTCTATATAGATTACGATATAAGCTTGTCGTTTTTTGTCTGTGACTGTATATGTGGATTGAATATGAAATCAAGCCTATGAATGTGTTTATGTCATCTTCATATGCTTGATAACAAAGAGATACAACTTGTAAACAATCCAATTTTGGCCTAGTAGTCTTTTTTCAATGGTCATATTTCAAAAAACAAGTTGCTCAGAGTCATTTTCAACATACTCTCTATGTTCACTATATTTTTTGCATTTAAGAAGGAATTATTTTGATTCATCCATTTCATTTCTACTCTCCTACATAATTTAATCATATATTTCAGGTACTAAAATAATTAATGAATTAACCACGTAATATATCATACATCGTAAAAATTTTCGATTAGGTCACTTCGCGCCTTAAATCCAGGAAGCTATCCACGTTTCATGAAGGATCCATATGAAACCAAAGTTTCATGTCCGGTTTAGAAGTATAGAAGTTAAAAGTCATGAATTGAAGTCGACTATGACCCTAGCCTTCCAAGCTAACGAGTCCCTTTATACACTCGATATGAATCATAATACATTCGCCTAAGATTTATAGATCATCCAAGAGATATTCAAGGTCAACTAATATGGACCAGAAATTAAAATTTGAAACCAACCATTACGGTCTCGGTCGACCCATGACTAGGGGCTTAAAATGACTAAGGTCAGCTGGTCCTAGAGTCAAAAGGCAATTTTGATAAGAATAACAACGATTGTGAAATGATTAGAGTTGGTCCATCATAGGATCAATGATTTGTGAAATCAATTAGAGTGTTTAAAAACTGATTATGTTACAGAGACCCTCGTGTTATGTTGCATACATCCTTTAAGCTGCTTATTCATACTTTCATCTTCATCTTTGTCAAAAACAACTTTTTAAAAATATATTTGATCTCAATGTTAATCTTATCCATTCTACAAAATCAGTGCATCTACTTTTTTGTCATCTTCACATGCTTGATAACAAGAGATACAAATTGTAAACACCCCAATTTTGGCATTGTAGTCTTGTTTCAATGGTCATATTTCAAAAAACAAGTTCCTCAAAGACATTTTCGACATACTCTCTATGTTCAACATATTTTTTGCATACATAACAAGATCGAAAGGATTTTGTATAAAAGAATGACGAATATCTGTCAGAAATGAAAAAATAAGTCGGGTTCATTGCCCCCAAAAACTTGTTTTTAGGAAGATTTTACTTTAATTCTGATTTTGACGTTCAAATTGGCCAAGTTTGTTTTTTTTACTATAATTTAAACTAAATGCATTAGACCATACATCAAAAGCATTCATGATTAGAAAGAGACGTTCAAAAAAAGCTAACTTGTTCGTGCAGGGCAATCATGTCTGTCTAGGATTGGAGTGAAGTGTTGAGTTGATATAATTTAAAGAAGACAAGAGGCAGGGCCAAAGCAATAAAAGACGTACGTATTTTTCACGTTTCTCTGATTACAAAAAGGGATTAGCAAATAAAAGTGCTAATGCCATGACCATGTCATAAACTGTTAAAGCTTTCATAAAGGCCAGATTAAGTAATAAAGTACCTCGTATTTTATCCTAGCTAAACGATACCTTATATGGCTTTGCCCGCATGAGTACCCTGACTGATGCAGTAGAAATTAGGTGGTTCATATTAAGCTCCTCACAACAAAAAAATGAAGAAATGGTTAATGATATAATCAAATAAACACATGAATTTTATATTACTTAATTAGTGTGCTTAATTAATGTTATTTATATATTTAAAATATTAATTAGTTGCATTACTTAGTATTTTATATTCCATCACTAAGATCCATCCAACTAAACTAAGAACTCCCAACATAATTTGAGAAGGGATGATATTTGATATTACTGAAACATCAGAACATGATTGATATAAATATGTTTATTTACGACATGTGTGATATTGTATTGGAAAAAAACAAGAGCGAGAGAAATATGTACGATATTAATATTTATTATATTACGTATTACACTAAGGAATTGTAAAAAAAAGGGGGAATTCCCAATTTTTTTGTAGATCTCCTTTTGTCCTATGCATGTCATACATCTCGTTTATTTTCCAAGTCGATTATTAGGATTCATAGTTGGGGTAATAATTCTTACTCGTTTGGGGCGTGAGACGAAACTACACGAACTATGTTCTGCGAAACAGGTGCTATTTCATTCCATCCTATTCAACAATTAACCAAAATTTTAATTGGAAAAATTTATCATCAAATCTTGATATGGAATGGTTCGCTTTGATGAATCTTCAACTCCAATCATTATATAGATTTAACCAACTCCAATACTTTTACCAATTAATGTCCTAAAAGTTTTCATAAAACCTTTATCACCAAAATTTTGATGTTTCAGGAATATATTGGCCGATCATTTAGCGATTGTTGTTCAAGTTTCATTACTTTCCATCAAAATAAAAAATAAAATAATGGTTTGAATTTCAAAGAGACGCTTTTTCTGTTTGAATTGATTTAAATTCAAAATTAAATAAGCCCATGAATCTTATTCCCAGTCAATATTTAATTCATGCATAGTTCAATACCTGCTTGAAAAACATGATTGATATAAACGTATTTAATTACGATATGTATGACATAGTGTAGGAAGAAATCAAGAGCAAGAGAAATATTTGTTATATCATATTCCCAATTTTTCTTAAGATCCCCTTTATCATATTCACGTCACACATCTCCTTTATTTTCCCAGTCAATTACGATGATTCATAATTGGGGTAATAACTATTACTCGTTTTGGGCGTGCAACGAAACAACAAGAACTTGTTATGCAAAACCGTAGCTATTTCATTCATTCCTATTATGTTATTCACAAAAAATTGAATTAATTGCAATTGCATCAATCAATCATCAGATCTTGATCTAGGATGATTTGCTTTGATGAATCTCTTCGTTAGAATCGATTTGAGATAAAAATCATGAAGGTTAGGTGGGTCGAGCTAGACAGTCGTAGCTACATATGCTTTAACTCCGGTGTATGTTTAGAAGAATGATTCCAATGTCTGATCTGTTTCAAAAGAAACAAGATGACAATGGTTTACACTATGGAGGAAACACATGTATATGTGATAGTAGATTTTCAATAGTTATATATTGATTGCTTTCTATATTATTTCATTCCCCATATTACTACTGACTTTATATAGATATAGATTCAACTTTCTCTATATAGATTACGATATAAGCTTCTCATTTTTTGTCTGTGACTGTATATGTGGATTGAATATGAAATCAAGCCTATGAATGTGTTTATGTCATCTTCATATGCTTGATAACAAAGAGATACAACTTGTAAACAATCCAATTTTGGCCTAGTAGTCTTGTTTCAATGGTCATATTTCAAAAAACAAGTTGCTCAGAGTCATTTTCAACATACTCTCTATGTTCACTATATTTTTTGCATTTAAAACAACATCCGAAATGATTTTGTATAAAAGAAGGACTAATATCTTTTGAAAATGTAAAAAAAAAGTCATTTCGATGTGTAAGTACAAAGTTATAACCAAAACAAGTCGGTTTGATTGTCCAAAGAACTTGTTTTTAAGAAGATTTTTTTAATTCATATTTTGACATTTAAATTGGCCAAGTTTGTTTTTTACTATAATTTAAAGTTTGAAACAAAAAACAATTTGTAATAGAGTTCCTATAAAAGGAACCCAAGGACCATTTTCTTCTCCATTTTGATTTTTGCTCACATCTTGAAGAAATTTTGGTGTCAGTCAGAATAGTTTGTGGATTCCGAAGGGCTATACATGCTGAACCTAATAAGATAGCAATTATAACCCAAGAAGTTATAAGTACTTGGACATGCACTTGGAAACCCCCTATTTGCCAATGGAAATGTTACCTACTTCAATGCCGAATATCTCGCATAACGCTTTAGTCTGTTAATCGAACATAGTAGAACATTTGTAGTACTAAATCAAGAAGGAATTATTTTGATTCAACCATTTCTTTTTCTACACTGTTACCTAATTTAACCATCAACCACGTGATATATCACACATTATAAAATTTTTATTTATGTCACTTTGTGGCCTAAATCCTTGAATTTATCCATATTGTATAAAGGATCTCAATGAAACCAAAGTTTCATGTTTGGTTTTGAATTAAGGATGTTAAAAATCATGAATCAATGTCGATTATAACCCAAGCCTTCCAAGTTACATTGTGGGTTCGAGTCCCTTTACCCGCTCATAGGATCCTCCTATGATTTCTAGATCATCCAAGAGAAACCAACCTTTGGGGTCCAGGTCGACCCATCACTAGGGGCTTAAAAAATGCCTAGTTTTGAGTTGGTATTAGAGTCAAAAGGCAATTTGGATGGCTCAGCATTAGAGGAGGTCCACCTTAGGATCTATGATTTATGAAATCAATTACAGTATCTAAAAACTGATTATGATGCATCGTAGAGACACCCTCATGTTAAGTTGCGTACATGCTTTAAGCTGCTTATTCATACTTTCACCTTCATTTTCGTCAAAAAGAACTTTTTAGAAATGGATTTGATCTTAATGTTAATCTTATCCACTACAAAATCGGTCTGTATACTTTTTTACTATTGAAAGAGATTCACATGCTTGATAACAAAGAAATACAATATGTAAACACTCCAATTTTGGCATAGTAGTCTTGTGTCAATGATCATATTTCAAAAAACAAGTTGCCCAAAGTCATTTTTGACATACTTTGTATTTTCAGTATATTTTTTATATATAAAACATAATAAAGGTTTTTGTACAAAAGAATGATGAAACTAGTCTTATCTTTCAAACATGAAAAAAATTTCCTGCCTTTTCTCATCTTTAAATTATTTCAACTCAACACTTCACTCCTAAAATGCTTGACATGCTTCAACCATATCATTAACTTGTTTTGAACATATGTTTCTAATGCATCATTTTGAGGTATGATTTAATGTGTTTAGTTTTAATTATATTAAAAAACAGATTTGGCCAATTTCAATGTCAAAATCAGAATTAAATTAAAATTTTCGTAAAAACAAGTTTTTTGGGTAGTCAAACCGACATGTTTTGGTAATAACTTGGTACTTAGACAACGATATTGTTTTATATGCAAAAAATATACTGAAAATAAAAAGTATGTTGAAAATGACTCTCGGCAACTTGTTTTTAGAAATATGACCATTGACATAACTATGCCAAAATTGGGGTATTTACATATTGTATTTCTTTGTTATCCATCACCTGAAGCTCTGTCAATAGCGAAAAGTAAACAGACCGATTTTGTAGATTGAATAAGATTAACATTGAGAGCAAATCTATTTCTAAAAAGTTCTTTTTGACGAAATTGAAGGTGAAAGTATGAATATTCAGCTTAAAGCATATATGCAACTTAACACAAGGGTCTCTCTATGATGCATCATAATCAGTTTTTAGATACTGTAATTGATTTCACAAATCATTGATCCTAGGGTGGACCACCTCTAATGCTCAGCCAACCAAATTGCCTTTTGACTCTAATACCAACTGAACTTGGGTATTTTTTATTCCCCTAGTGGTGGGTCGACCTGCATCCTAAAGGTTGGTTTCAAATTTAGATTTCTGCTCCATTTTGGTTGACCTTGAATATCTCTTGGATGATCCAGAAATCATAGGAGGATCAAATGATGTATGTATTATGATTCATCGAGCTGGTAAAGGGACTGAAACCCACAGCGTACTTGGAAGGCTAGGGTTATAGTCGACGTTGATTCATGATTTTTAGCATTCTTAATTCATAACGGAACATGAAACTTTGGTTTCATTCGGCTCCTTTATGGAAAATGGATAAATTCAAGGATTTATTCTCAAAGTAACATAAATGAAAAAATTTACAATGTGTTATATATTATGGTGGTTATTTCATTAATTAATTTAGTACCCAGAATATATGGTTAAATTAGGTAGGAGAGTAGAAAACGTAATTGTTGGATCAAAATAATTCCTTCTTAATTTCGATTTTTTGTCAGAGGGTAATACGAATGTTCTACCGTTGTTCCATCAACACACTAAAGGGTTGTGCGAGATATTCGGTGTGGAAGTAGGTAACATTTATGTTGGCAAATAGGGGGTTTTCAAGTGCATGCCCAAGTAGTACTTATAACTTCTTGGGTTGTAATTGCTATCTTAGGTTCAGCCGGTATAGCCTTTCGGAATCCACAAACTATTCTGATTGACGGCCAGAATTTCTTCTAATATGGTCCTTGGGTTCCTTTTATTGGAACTCTATTCTGAATTGTGTTCGTTTATAATTCGTCTTGTGGACTTTCACCTTGGAGAATCAAACAGTTACCGCATGGGGACTTAGTTGCACCTACGAATGATATAAATACTACTGTTGCTTCAGCTTTACTGATCTCAGCGGCACATTTCTATGCAGGCCTTACTAAAAAGGGATTGGGTTGTTTCGGTAAATAGTTTCACAAAACCTTTGTCACATAGTTTTCGACTTTTTAGGAATATATTGGTCGATGAATTTGTACACTTAGCCAGGGAAGGTCATCATTGAGTAGCTTTCCTTCCAAATAAATAATAAAATAATGCTTTGAATTTCAAAGAGTCTCTTTTTCTTTTTGAATTGATTTAAATTTAAAATTAAGTAAGCCCATGAATCTTATTCCAATAATTAATTCATGCGTAGCTCAAGATAACGGCTTGAGGAACATGATTCATTTAAATATGTTTATTTACGATATGTATGATATATTGTCCGAAGAAAACAAGAGCAAGAGAAATATATGTACGATATTAATATTTAATATGTTATGTATTGCAGTACGGAATTGTAAAAAAAGGAGGAATTCCCAAATTTTCCCAAGATCCCAACCAGGTATCTTGAGCTATACATGAATTTCATTACTGTAATAAGATTCATGGGCTTACTTAATTTTGAATTTGAATCAATTCGAACAGAAAAAGTCACTCTTTGAAATTCAAAGCATTATTTATTTGGATGGAAAGCTACTCAATGATGAGATTGGCTAAGTGTACCAAGGAAACCAGAACAACAATTACTAAATTATAGGCCAATATATTCATGAAGAGTAAAAAATTAGCTGATAAAGGTTTTCTGAAATCTTCTAAGACATTAATTGGTAAAAGTATTGGAGTTGGATGAATCTATTTACCGAAATAATCCAGTCCCATTTTAGTAAGGCCTGCATAGAAATGTGCCACTGACATGAATAAAGCTAAAGCAACGATAGTATTCATATCATTCGTAAGTGCAACTAACTCCACATGATTCTCCAAGGTAAATATGCACCTGACCAGTTAGAAACAAAAACAAAAACAAATAGGAATAGAATTCCAACAAAAGGAACCGAAGGACCATATTCTTCTCCATTTTGAGTTTTGCTTACATCTTGAATGGATTCAAGAAGATATTCGAAGAAATTATGGTTGACGGTTAGTTTGCGGATTCATAACGGCTATAGCTGCTAAACCTAAAAACTTAGCAATTACTACCCTAGAAGATATAAGTACTTGGGCATGCACTTGGAAATCTCGTAGTTGCCAATCGAAATGTTGGCCTAGTTCCACACCAGATATCTTACATTTGTAGTACCCTCTCACAGAAATGGTACTTCTTAAAGAAGGAATCATTTTGATTCAACCATTTTTTTCTACTCACCAACCTAATTTAAACATATGTTCCGGGTACTAAATTAATTAATAAATTAACCATGTAATATACCACACATCGTAAATCTTTTCGTTTAGGTTACTTTGCTCCCTAAAGCCCCGAATCTATCAATATTCCAGAAAGGAGCCGAGTGAAACCAATGTTTCATGTTTTGTTTTCAATTATAGACGTTAAAAATGATGGGCAAACATTAGAGGTGGTCCAGCCTATGATCAATTAGAATGTTTAAAAACTGATTATGAGGCATCATAGAGAGACCCACGTGTTAAGTTGCATGCTTTAAGCTACTTTTTAGAAATAGATTTGATCTCAATGTTAGTCTCATCTATTTTACAAAATCGGTATGTCTGCTTTTTTGCTATTGATAGAGCTTCACATGCTTGATAACAAAGAAATACAAAATGAAAACACCCTAATTTTGGCATTATAGTCTTGTGTCAATGGTCATATTTCAAAAAACAAGTTGTCGCGAGTCATTTTAAACATACTTTCTATTTTCACTGTGTTTTTTTGCTTATAAAACAACATCTAATGGTTTTTGTGGAAAAGAATATTGAAACTAGAGTCTCAACTTTCTAACACGAAAAAATTGTCATTTTGATATCTAAGTACAAAGTTATGAGCAAAACAAGTCAGTTTGACTACCCAAAAACCTTTTTTTATGAAGACTTTACTGAATTTTGATTTTAAAATTCAAGTTGGCCAAATTTCTTTTTTTACTATAAGTTAAACTAAACGCATTAAACCATACCACAAAAGGATTCATCAATAGAAAGAGATGGTCAAAACAAGTTTACATAATTATTATGAAGAAGTTTACTCAAAACAAGAGATGGTAAAAAATGAAGAAATGGTTAATGATTTAATCAAATAAGCACATGGTTAATGAAGAAATTAGCTAATTAGTGTGCTTAATATTAATTGGTTGCATTACTTAGTATTTCATATTCCATCACTAAGATCCATCCAACTAACTAAACTAAGAACTCCCAACCTAATTTGAGAAGGGATGATATTTGATATTGCTTAATCATCAGACCTACTTCAATATCTCGCTTTTATTCCCTATCCAATTTTTTTAAATCCATATAATGCTCTTCTATTTCTTTGCTCCAAACCTATTCTTTGAATCCTTCTCTCCTTCATTCATAAGCATGACTTCGTATTCAATTCACATAAATAGTCACAGACAGAAAAGGAATGGCTTATATCGTTCTCACAAGGATTCAAAAGAAGAGATTCATCATAGCAAATCATCACATATAAAGATTTGATTATTGATTTATTGCTTCAATTGCAATTAATTCCAATTTTGGTTAATTGTTGAATAGAATGGAAGGATGTAGCAGCGGTTTCGCTAAACATTGTTGCTGTTGTTTCGTTGCACGCCCCAATTCTGAATCATCGAAATTCATTGGGAAAATAAAGCAGATGTATGACATGAATAGAACAAAGGGGATCTTAGAAAAATTTGGGAATCTCCCTCTTTTTTTACAATTCCGTACTATAGTTACATAACAAATATTAATATCATACATATATTTCTCTCACGCCTGTTTTCTTCGGACACTATATCATACATATCGTAAATAAACATATTTATATCAATCATGTTCCTCAAGCCGTTTTCTTGAGCTACGCATGAAGTAATTATTGGAATAAGATTCATGGGCTTACTTAATTTTAAATTTAAATCAATTAAAAAAAAGCAACTCATTGAAATTCAAAGTATTATTTTATTATTTATTTGGAACGAAAGCTACTCAATGATGACCTTCCGTGGCTAAGTGTACTAAAGAAACAAGAACAACAATTACAAATTCATCCGCCAATATATTCATGAAAAGTCGAAAATGAGGTGATAAAGGTTTTGTGAAATCTTGTAAGACATTAAAAGTATTGGAGTCGGTTGAATCTATTTACCGAAATAACCCAATCCCTTTTTGGTAAGGCCTGCATAGAAATGTGCCACTGAGATGAGTAAAGCTAATGCAACAATAGTATTTATATCATTCAGAGGTGCAACTAACTCCTCATGTGGTAACTGTTTGATTCCCCAAGGTAAAAATGCACCAGACGAGTTAGAATCGAAAACAAATCGGAATAGAGTTTTTCAATAAAAGGAACCCAAGGACTATATTCATCTCCATTTTGAGTTTTGCGCACGTCTTGAATAAATTTAGAAGAAATTCTGGCCGTCAGCCAAAATAGTTTGTGGATTCCGAAGGGCTATATCGGATGAACCTAATAAGATAACAATTACAACCCAAGGAGTATTAAGTACTTGGCCCATCACTTGGAAATGCCTTATTTGCCAATAATGTTACCTACTTCCACACCGAATATCTCGCATAACCCATATTTTGATTCAACCATTTCTTTTTCTACTCTCCTACCTAATTTAACCATATATTCTGTGTACTAAATTAATTAATGAATTAACCACTTAATATATCACACATTCAAAAAATTTTCGTTTTTTCCACTTTGCGTTCTAAATCCTTGAATTTATCCAAATTCCATAAAGGAGCCGAATGAAACCAAAGTTTGATGTTCGGATTTGAATTAAGGATGTTAAAAATCATGAATCGACTTTGACTATAACCCTAACCTTCCAAGTTAGGTTTTGGGTTCGAGTCCATTTACCCGCTCGATATGAACCATAATACATTTATCATTGGATCCTCCTATGATTTCTGGATCATGCAAGAGATATTCAACGTCAACCAATAGGGACCAAAAATCTAAATCTGAAACCAACCTTTAGGGTCCAGATCGACCTACCTCTAGAGGCTTAAAAAATGCCCAAGGTCAGTTGGTATTTGAGTAAAAAGGCAATTTGGATGGCCGGGAATTAGAGTTGGTCCACCCTAAGATCAAAGATTTGTGAAATGAATTTCAGTATGTAAAAACTGTTTATGAGGTATTGTAGAGAAACCCTCGTGTTAAGCTCCATACAGGCTTTAAGCTTACTCATACTTTCACCTTAATCTTCGTCAAAAAGAACTTTTTAGAAATGGATTTGATCTCAATGCTAATCTTATCCAATCCACAAAATCAGTTTTGCTACTTTTTTGCTATTGAAAGAGCTTTACATGCTTGATAACAAAGAAATACAATATGCAAACACCTCAATTTTGGCATAGTAGTCTTGTGTCAATGGTCAGATTTCAAAAAACAAGTTGCCCAGAGTCATTTTCGACATACTTTCTATTTTCAGTATAATTTTTGCATATAAAACAACATCCTAAAGGTTTTTGTACAAGAGTCTTATCTTTCAAACATGAAAAAAAAAATTCATTTCGTTGTCTAAGTACCAAGTTATGACCAAAACATGTCAGTTTGACTACCCAAAAAACTTGTTTTTAGGAAAATTTTAATTTAATTATGATCTTGACATTCAAATTGGCTAAATTTATTTTTTAATATAATTAAAACTAAACACATTAAATCATACCTCAAAAAGGTGCATGATTAGAAACATTATGGTCAAAACAAGTTAACTTGCTAGTGCAGTCGAAGCATGTCTGGGATTTTTGGAGGGAAGTGTTGAGTTGTAATAATTTAAACAAGAGAAAACGCAGTGTCAGACCAATATAAAAAGTATGTATTTTTCACGTTTTCATGTTTCTAGGGTTACACAATGGGATTAGCTAATAAAAGTGCTAATGCCATGGCCATGCCACAAATCGTTAAAGATTCCATAAAAGCCAGAATAAGCAATAAAGTACCTCGTATTTTACCTTCTGCTTCTGGTTGAATAGCGATAGCTTCTATGGCGTGTGCGATGAAACAACAAGAACTATGTTCTGGGAAACCGTTGCTATTTAATCCCATTCTATTCAACAGTTAACCAAAATTGGAATTAATTGCTATTACTTAATTAGTGTACGTTATTAATGTTATTTACATACTTATAATATTAATTAGTTATATTACTTAGTAGTTCATATTCCATCACTAAGATCCATACAAGTAAACTAAGACCTCCCAACCTAATTTGAGAACTTATGATATTTGATACTATTGAATCATCATAATTGCTTTAATATCTCGTTTTTATTCCCTATATAAGTTTTTGTAAATCCATGTATAGTTATTCTATTTTTTTGCTCCGAACCCATTTTTTCAAACCTTTGCTCATTCGTCTTCTTTAAACGCATTTATAGGCTTGATTTCATATTCAATCCACATATACAGTCACACACAAAAAAGGATGAGCTTATATCGTAATCCATATAGAGAAAGTGGAATCTATATCTATATAAAGTCAGTAGTAATATGGGGAATGAAATAATATACATGGGTAGTCCATATATAACTATTGAATATATACTATTACATATAAATGTTTTTCATCCATAATGTAAACCATTGTCTTCTTATTTCTTTTGAGACGGATCGGACCTTGGAATCATTCTTCTAAGCATGCACCGTATTTCACGTATAATATGTAGCTACGGTCGTCTAACTCGACCCACCAAACCTACATGATTTTTATCTCACATCGATACAAACAAAAAGATTCATCAAAGCAAATCATCCCAGATCAAGATTTGATGATTGATTAATCCAATTGCAATTAATTTCAATTTTTGTTAATAACAGAATAGGATGGAGTGAAACAGCTACGGTTTCGCATAACATGGTTCTTGTTGTTTCATCGTAATTAGCTGGGAAAAAACTAGATGTGTGACATGAGTAGGACAAAAGGGGATCTTAAGAAAAATTGGGAATTTCCCCCTTTTCTTACAATTCCGTAGTGTAATACGTAACAAACGTTAATATCGTACAAATATTTCTCTTGCTCCTGTTTTCTTCCTACACTATATCATACATATCATAAATAAATACATTTATATCAATCATGTTTTTCAAGCAGGTATCTTGAGCTACGCATGAATTAATTATTGAAATCAGATTCATGGGATTACTTAATTTTCAATTTAAATCAATTGAAACAGAAAAAACGTCTCTTTGAAATTCAAAGAATGATTTTATTATTTTTTTGGATGGAAAGCTACTCAATGATGACCTTCCATGGCTAAGTGTACTAAAGAAACAAGAACAACCATTACTAACTCATCAACCAATATATTCCTGAAAAATAAAAAATTAAGTGATAAAGGTTTTGTGAAATCTTCTAAGACATTATAATTGGTAAAAATGTTGGAGTTGGTTTAATCTATATACTGATTTGAGTTAGAGAATCATCAAAGTGAAATATTCCATATCAAGATTTGATGATTGATTGATTCAATTACAATTAATTACAATTTTGGTTAATTGCTGAATAGGATGGAATGAAACAGCACCGTTTTGCAGAACATAGTTCTTGTAGTTAGTTTCGTTGCACGCCCCAAGCGAGTAAGAATCTTTACCCCAATTATGAATCCTTGTAATTGATTGGAAAAATAAACTTGTACGACATGCATAGGACAAAAGAAATCTTAGTGAAAATTGGGAATTCCCTCCTTTTTTACAATTCCATATCGTAATACATAATACATAATACATAATACATAATATAATAAATATTAATATCATACATATGTTTTTCTCGCTCTTGTTTTTGTCCTACACTATATCATACTTATCGTAAATAAACATATTTATATCAATCATGTTCCTCAAACCGGTATCTTGAGCTACGCAAGAATTAATTATTCGAATAAGATTCATGGGCTTACTTAATTTTAAATTTAAATCAACTCAAAAAGAAAGAGCGTCGCTTTGAAATTCAAAGCATTATTTTATTATTTATTTTGAGGGAAAGCTACTCAATGATGACCTTCCATGGCTAAGTGTACTAAAGAAATAAGAACAACAATTACTAATTCATCGGCCAATATATTCTTAAAAAGTCGAAAACTAAGTAGTGTCAAAGGTTTTGTAAAATCTTGTAAGACATTAATTGGTAAAAGTGTTGGAGTTTGTTTAATCTATTTACTGAAATAACCCAATCCTTTTTTAATAAGGCCTGCATAGAAATGTGCTACTTAGATGAGTAACGCTAAAGCAACAGTAGTATTTATATCATTCGTAGGTGCAACTGACTCCCCATGAGGTAACCGTATGATTCTCCAAGGTAAAAGTGCACCTGACCAGTTACAAGCAAAAACAAATATGAAACGAATTCCAATAAAAGGAACCCAAGAACCATATTATTCTCCATTTTGAGTTTTGCTCACGCCTTAAATGAAATCAAGAACATATCAGAAGAAATTTTGGCCGTCGGTAAGAATAATTTATGTATTCCGAACAGCTATAGCGATTTAATCTAATAAGATAGCAATTACGACCCAAGAAGTTATAAGTACTTGGGCATGCACTTAGTGTGTTGATCGAACATTCGTAGAATCCTCTGACAGAAATGGAACTTAAGAAGGAATTATTTTGATTCAATCATTTCTTTTTGTACTCTCTTACCTAATTTAATGATAAATTTTGAGTACTAAATTAATTAATGAATTAACCACGTAATATGTCATATATCGTAAAAAAATTTATGTCACTTTGAGCCCTAAAGTCAGGAATCTATCGATATTCCACGAAGGAGTCGAATGAAACCAAAGCTTCCTGTTCGGTTTTGAATTATAGGCGTTAAAAATGATGAATCGACGTCGGCTATAAGCCTAGCCTTCCAAGCTAACGATGCGGGTTTGAGTCCCTTCACCCACTCGATATGAATCAAAATACATACATCTTTGGATCCTTCTAGAATTTCTAGATCATCCAAGAGATATTCAAGGTCAACCAATATCGACCAGAAATCTAAATTTGAAATCAAAACCTTTAGGGTCCATTTCGACCGTTCACTAAGGGCTTAAAAAATGCCAAAGGTCAGTTGGTCCTGGAGTCAAAAGGCACTTTGGATAAGATTGACATTAATTGTGAAATGATTAGAGGTGGTCCAACAAAGGATCAATGATTTGTGACATCAATTAGAATGTTTAAAAACTGATTATGAGGCATCAGAGAGAGACCCTCCTGTTAAGTTGCATACATGCATTAAACTGCTTATTCATACTTTCATGTTTATCTTCATCAAGAAAAACATTTTAGAAATGATTTTGATCTCAATGTTAATCTTATCCAATTCTTCAAAGATGGGGGTGTCTACTTTTTTGTCATCATCGCATAATTGATAACAAAGAGATACAATATGTAAACACCCCAATTTTGGCCATATTTTAATAAACAAGTTGCCCATAAGCATTTTCGACATACTCTCTATTTTCACTATATTTTTTGCATATAAAACATCCAAAAGATTTTTGTCCAAAAGAATGATGAATATGTTTCAAACATGAAAAAAAAGTCATTTCGATGTATAAGCCCAAAGTTATAACCAAAACAAGTCTGTTTGACTACATAGAAAACTTGTTTTCTTGAAAATTTGACGTTAGTTTTGATTTTGACATTCAAATTTGCCAAATTTATTTTCTTACTATAATTTAAACTAAACGCATTAAACCATACCTCAAAATGATGCATGATTAGAAAGATATGGTCCAAACAAGTTAACTTGTTAGTGCAGTCTAAGCATGTCTAGGATTTTAGGAGCGAAGAGAAGAGGCAAGGCCAAAGCAATAAAAGAAGTTTCTAGGATTACAAAAAGGGACAAGTTTCTAGGATTACAAAAAGGGATTAGTAAATAAAAGTGCTAATGCAACCACCAAGCCATAAATTGTTAAAGCCTCCATAAAAGCCAGATTAAGCAATAAAGTACCTCATATTTTACCCTCTGCTTATGGTTGGCTAGCAATATTTTCTACGGCTTAACACGCATCAGTATCTTGACCGAGTCTGGGTCCAATAGAAGCAAGTTCTATGAACAATCAGGCAGCCATAGACGCAGTCGTGTTGTAACGTTGCACGCCCCAAATGAGTAACAATTATTACCGCAATTATGAATCGTCATAATTGACTGAGAAAATAAAGGAGATGTATGACTTGAATATGATAAATAGGATCTTAGGAAAAATTGGGAATTCCCTCGGTTTTTTTACAATTCTGTATTATAATATGTAATATAATAAATATTAATATCGTACATATATTTCTCTTGCTCTAGTTTACTTCTTACACTATAGCATACATATCATAAAATAAACATATTTATATCAATCATGTTCCTCAAGCTGTATTCTTGAACTTTGCATGAATTAATTATTGCAATAAGATTCAGGGCATACTTAATTTTGAATTTAAATCAATTCAAAAAGAAAAAGCGACGCTTTGAAAATTAAAGCATTATTTTGTTATTTATTTGGATGGAACGCTACTCAATGATGACCTTCGGCTAAGTGTACTAAGGAATCAAGAACAACAATTATTAATTCATCGGCCAATATATTCCTGAAAAGTCGAAAACTAAGTGGAAGGTTTTGTGAAATCTTCTGAGACATTAATTGGTAAAAGTATTGGAGTTGGTTGAATGCATTTAACGAAATAACCCAGTCCCTTTTTAGTAAGGCCTGCATAGAAATGTGCCACGGACATGAGTAAAGCTAAAGCAACAATAGTATTTATATCATTCGTAGGTGAAACTAACTCCCCATGAGGTAATTGTTTGATTCTCTAAGGTAAAATTGCACGACCAGTTAGAAATGAAAACAAATAGGAATAGAGTTCCAATAAAAGAAACCCAAGGAGCATATTCTTCTCCATTTTGAGTTTTGCTCACGTCTTGAATGAAATCAAGAACATATCAGAAGAAATTATGGCCGTCGGTCAGAATAGTTTCTGGATTCTGAATGGCTATACGGGCTGAACCTAATAAAATAGCAATTATGACCCAAGAAGTTATAAGTACTTGGGCATGCACTTGGAAACCTCCTATTTGCCTGTAAAAATGTAGCCTAGTTCCACACCGAATATCTCGCATAATCCTTTAGTGTGTTGATCTAAAATGGTAGAACAATCATAGTACCCTCTCACAAAAATGACGCTTA
Source organism: Nuphar pumila (assembly GCF_984573655.1). Taxonomy (NCBI): domain Eukaryota; kingdom Viridiplantae; phylum Streptophyta; class Magnoliopsida; order Nymphaeales; family Nymphaeaceae; genus Nuphar; species Nuphar pumila. Next base: position 80,724,009 of record NC_143253.1, read on the forward strand.
AGAAAGAATTATTTTGATTCAACCAGCTCTTTTTCTACTCTCCTACGTAATCATATATTTCAGGTACTAAAATAATTAATGAATTAAGCACATGATATATCATACATAATAAATTTTTTCGATTAGGTCACCTCGCACCCTAAAAGCTATTCATATTCCGTAAATGAGTCAAATGAAACCAAAGTTTCATGTTCAGTTTTGAATTATAGATGTTAAAAATGATGAATCGACATCGACTATAACCCCTAGCCTTCCAAGCTAATGATACGAATTCGAGTCCCTTTATCCGCTAGATATGAATCATAATACCTACATCATTGGATCCTTCTAAGATATCTAGATCATCCAAGAGATACTCAAGGTCAACCAATATGGACCAGAAATCTAAATTTGACTCCAACCTTTAGGTCCAGGTCGACCCATCACTAGGGGCTTAAAAAATGCCCAAGGTTAGTCAAAAGGCAATTTGGATATGATTATCATTGGTTGTGAAATGATTGGTCGTCCATCGTAGGATCAATGATTTGTGAAATCAATTAGTGTTTGAAAACTGATTATGATAGAGAGACCCTCGTGTTAAGTTGCATACATGCTTTAAGCTCCTTTTTCATACTTTCATATTCATCTTTGTCAAAAACAACTTTTTAAAAATGGATTTGATCTCAATGTTAATTTTATCCATTCTTCAAAATCGGTGTGTTTACTTTTTCGTCATCTTCACATGCTTGACAACAAAGAGATACAATTTGTAAACGCCCAAATTTTAGCCTAGTAGTCTTGTGTCAATGGTCAAATTTAAAAAAACAAGTTGCCCAGAGTCATTTTCAACATACTCTCTCTATGTTCACTATATTTTTTGCATATAAAACAATATCCGAAAGAATGTTGTGCAAAAGAATGATGAATATCTTCCAAAAATGAAAAAAAGTAAGTCATTTTGATGCCTAAGCACGAAGTTATGACCACAACTAGTCGGTTTGACTGCCCAAAAAACTTGTTTTTATGAAAATTTTACTTTAATTGTGATTTTGACATTCAAATTGGCCAAATTTGTTTTTTGCTATAATTTAAACTAAACGCATTAAAACATACATCAAAAGCATGCATGATTAGAAAGATATGGTCAAAACAAGTTAACTCGTTAGTGAAGTCCAATCATGTGTATCTAGGATTGTAGGACTGAAGTGTTGAGTTGATATAACTTAAAGAAGACAAGATGCAGGGCCAAAGTAATAAAAGAAGTATGTATTCACGTTTCTCAGATTACACAAAGGGATTAGCAAATAAAAGTGCTAATGCCACGGCCATGCCATAAACTGTTAAAGTTTCCATAAAAGCCATATTAAGAAATAAAGTACCTCGTATTTTACCCTCTGCTTCTGGTTGACGAGCATACCTTCTACGGCTTGGCCCGCAACAGTACCCTCACTGAAGCAGCTGAAATTAGGGGATACATATTAAGCTCCTCACAAAAAAAAATGAAAAATGGTTAATGATATAATCAAATAAGCAAATGAATTATTATATATTACTTAATTAATTTGATTTATATATTTATAATATTAATTAATTGTGTTACTTAGTATTTCATATTCCATCACTAAGATCCATCCAACTAAACTAAGAACTCCCAACCTAATTTGAGAAAAGATGATATTTGATATTATTGAATCATCAGAACTACTTCAATATCTCATTTTATTCTCTATGCAAGTTTTTGTAAATCCATATAATATAGTTCTTCTATTTCTTTTCTCCAAATTTATTCTTTCAATTCTTCTCTCCATCTTCTTTAAACGCATTCATACACATATACAGTCACAAATAGAAAAGGAAGGGCTTATATCGTAATCCATATGGAGAAAGTGGAATCTATACCTATATAAAGTCGGTAGTAATATAGGGAATGAAATAATATACATGGGTAGTCTATATATAACTATTGAATATCAACTATCACATATACATGTGTTTCTTCCATAATGTAATTCATCGTCATCTTATTTCTAATGAATGGGATCGGACCCTTGAATCATTCTTCTAAGCATACACGTAACCTACTTGATTTTTACTTGTCTTTATCATTATTTCACAAGGATTCAAACAAAGAGATTCATCAAAGCGAATAATCACATATCAAGATTTGATGATTGATTGATTCAATTGCAATTAATTCCAATTTTGGTTGATTGTTGAATAGAATGGAATGGAATGGAATGGAATGGAATGAAATAGCAACGGTTTTGCAGAACATAATTCCTGTTGTTTCGTTGCACGACCCAAACGAGTCACAATTATTACCCCAATTATGAATCATCATAATTGACTGAAAAAATAAAGATGTATCACATGAATAGGACAAAAAGGGATCTTAGGAAAAATCGTAAATTCCCCCTTTTTTTTTCAATTCCGTACTGTAATACATAATATAATAAATATTAATATCGTACATATATTTCTCTTGCTCTAGTTTTCTTCTTACACTATATCATATATATCATAAATAAACATATTTATATCAATCATGTTCCTCAAGCAGGTATCTTAAGCTATGCATGAATTAATTATTGAAATAAGATTCATGGGCTTACTTAATTTTGAACTTAAATCAATTCAAAAAGAAAAAAATCTCTTGAGGAACATGATTGATATAAATTAAGTAAGCCCATTATATATGGCTTATATATGGCCACTATATAAGCCATATATAAGGTTACAAAAATCATAGCCTGAATACCGCTTGTGAATAATCCGTGGAACATCACACGTATAGGAATCACTAAATGTACTAAATAAACAAGAACAACAACTATTAATTCATCGGCCAATATATTCCTGAAAAGTCGAAAACTAAGTGATAAAGGTTTTGTGAAGTCTTTTAAGACATTAATTGGTAAAAGTATTGAAGTTGGTTGAATCTGTTTACCGAAATAACCCAATCCTTTTTTAGTAAGGCTTGCATAGAAATGTGCCACTGAGATGAGTAAAGCTAAAGCAACAGTAGTATTTATATATATCATTCATAGGTGCAACTAACTCCCCATGAGGTAATCGTATGATTCTCCAAGGTGAAAGCACACCTGTCTAGTTAGAAACAAAAATAAATAGGAATAGAGTTCCAATATAAGGAACCCAAGGACCATATTCTTCTTGTTCATTTTGAGTTTTGCTCAAGTCTTGAATGAATTCAAGAACATACTCGAAGAAATTCTGTTCGTCAGTCAGAATAGTTTGTGGATTCTGAACGGCTATAGCAGTTGAACGTAATTACGACCAAAGAAGTTATAAGTACTTGGCATGCACTTGGAAACCTCTTATTTGCCAATAGAAATGTTGTCCTACTTCCACACCGGATATCTCACATAACCCCTTTAGTGTGTAGATGGAACATGGTAGAACATTCGTAGTACCCTCTCACCGAAATGGAACTTAAGCATGAATTATTTTCATTCAACCATTTCTTTTTTTACTCTCCTACCTAATTTAATCTTATATTCTGAGTACTAAATTAATATAACAATTCATTGATTTATTTGATTATATCATTAACTATTTCTTCATTTTTTGTTGTGAGGACTTACCATGAATCCCCTAATTTCTGCTGCTTCCGTTATTGCTACTGGATTGGCCATAAAACTTGCTTCTAGTAATGCTGTAGGCCAAGCCGTAGAAGGTATCGCTAGTCAACTAGAAGAAGAGGGAAAATTACGAGGTACTTTATTGCTTAGTCTGGCTTTTATGGAAGTTTTAACAAATTACGTTCTGGCTGTCGAATTAGCACTTTTATTTGTTAATCCCTTTGTGTAATCTCAGATATGTGAAAACGTTAAAAATACGTACTTTTATTGCTTTCTCCGTGCCTCTTACTTTTATACGTGAAAAAACCTAAATACTATGCTTCAACTTATGCATAATCTAATTTTGATGATAAAATGTCCTGAATTGTCATAATTCATACTTGAAAACATTATGCATAACTTAACCAATATAAAACACATGAATTAACATGTACAAGTCAAGTTTTCTTAACAATGAACACTTATAAAGCATGAAAAATAACAAAAACTAGCTCAAATAGGTAAAACCCGGAGTCCTTAAGCTAGGACTGGTCTAAAAACACCCAAACCAGTCTAAAACGGCTCTGAATCAATCATCTAAGGGTCTGAACCCGTTTTAGACCTAATGAACTAGCATAATACAAGAACAAAAGCTCATACAACCCTATAACCGAATGAGAAAATCCCTATCTATTTATGGATTCATGAAAACAGGGTCTCTACGTCTCAAAACCGGTGAAAAATGTTACGACAATGAAGCCATACATGATACTTCAAGTACAAGGTTTTGATGATGAGCAAGTGGAATCAACTGCATTTCAGCTAAGGCTATGAAGAAATTGAAGAATTCAGTGAAGAATCCTTGAAGACTAGTGTGCAAATGTTTAATTCATTAAAAGTCTTAGATTCTTGTAAGAGCCTTACTTAGAGTGCATATTTAGGTTGTATTTCACCTTAAAAGTCTTTAGAAAAACTTTTCTAAAAAAAACTCTTTTAAAAATCTTTTTAGAAAACTCTTTTCTTAAATTTTCATGTTTATTAGTCGACCAATAGACTTATTAGTCGACTAATCCTTTCGCGCCATATTTTCTAAAAAGTCATTCTTGTCAAATTAGTCGACTGAAGGTTTATCAGTCGACTGGACAGAATGTCTGTTTTCTGGAAAATTAGCAGCAGTCGACTGAACAGAACATGTGTTTTCTGAAAAATTTAGCAGCAGTCGACTAATGCTTTTTATCAGTCGACCGAACAGAATGTTTGTTTTTCAGAAGTTTTTAGCAGCAGTCGACTAACTTTTCTTAAGTCGACTAAGTTTCAAAAGTTCAGATTTTCAAACGGCTCGATTAACAGATCAGTCGACCGACGATAACTGTCAGTCTACTAATAACTAACTATTAGTCGACTAACTAATGTTTTAGTCGACTAATTTTGCCGTTTTCCTGAAACTTCAAAAAGACGTGTCTTTTCATTTTTCAAACGTTTTGATCGTTCAAAATGAACAGTTTTGACACCTTTTCATACTCTCAACGTATGGAATCTTTTAACTATAAATATGAGTGCTTTTTACACTAAAAAACAACAATTCAATCGATTTGAATCTTGCTTTTCACTCTTATTCATTCAAGTATTTGTTTTCTCACTCACGTGATATTTTCACTTCAGTTTTTCACTCAAATCACTTTGAGAGATAGTGAATTCGTGAGTAGAGTGTTTCAACAACCTCAAAAGCCAATTGCATCTCATTTGCATTCAAAAGAAAGGCTCATAGGTTGTATTGTAAGTTGTTATTTCTTTTGTGTAAAAAGAAGGACTCCTTGGTGTAAAGGAGTTGTTTGCTTTCAGTAGGATTGTTACTGAAAGTGGGACCGGTTATGGTGTGTGTGATCTTGTAGTTTACAAGGTTGATAGTGGAAAATCTCAAGCGGGTTTTGCTTGGGGACTGGATGTAGGTCGGGTTTGACCGAACCAGGATAAAATCTTTTGTTCTTTGTGTGTTTGCTTTGAGATTTGCAAAATCATTCAATATTCCGCAGAAAGTTTTAAAAGCACTATTCACCCCCCCCTCTAGTAACGCCCCGGATTTCCAAAACAAAGCTAAGTTAAAATTTTCATGAATTTCTTTTTTTTTTCTTTGCAGCGGAACTTAGAAAAGCTTTTAGCAGCGGAATAAGACGATAATGAGTCGTCGGTTTTAGAAAACTCTGAGCACGTTGCAGGTATGTGGCCAAGCAACTCATTGACCACCAAAGTGTTCCATTTTATCGAAAACCACATGTTTATTACAACACTACTGCTTAGAAAAGCAATATAGGTTCAAAAAAAGGAAGCAATACAAAATCTGTCTAGAGAAACCCTAGAACTCGATGCCGCCTTGCTCCGCATATCGTCACGCAGGTCCAACACCTGAAATCCCCATTAAACGGGGTCAGAACCACTGATGGTCTGGTAAGCATGCAGTCATTTATTCATTCAACTCAAGTACAATAATGACCACTCAGGGTCGCAATGCGCAATAACGACGCTCAAGCCTCCAAGACTTAGCGTATATCGCAAGAGCCTCCTCAAGGCTATGAGTTGAACATCCGCTCGAGTCCTCATGACTTAGAGCAAGCCTTTTCAGGGCTGTGATTTGAATAGCCACTTAAGTCTCCATGACTTAGCCATGACCTCTTCCGGGTCTCAAAGTGATGTCTAGCTTAAGTCTTCATATTTGGCACATCCGTATCCCACGCATCTAAGGACAACTCCTCGAGCTTCGCTTAGTCGTGCGGATACAACACGGGTCTTTGCCCAGTCGGTCCAGTAGTATACCGAACATGACACCTTCACAAAGGTTATGCAGGACTGACTCAACACGTCATCCACTCATACATTCAATGCATCGCTGTACCTAGAACTAATGCATTGTTTGATAATTAACCGCTCCCGCCTTTGGTACGCAGGTAGAGCTATTGTCCGGGCATCAACGCGACGTTCTGGGGGTTGATTATTCTATGTATTTTAGATACCCCAGAGGCCTGTTGACCCTATCCATAGTAGGGCAGTGTGTTTCAACTGGGAGAACCCTACTAGGCCCATATTCGGATGCATCCTCTACTTGCAGTAGTTGGGTTCAATCCTTAGATCTTAAGGATAACCACGACCCCAAAACCCATGAGTGACTGAGGCCATCGTGGACTCTATCAGGTCCAAAGTAAAATACGTGTCACTTAAGGCTGTACCATCACTGTCATTCCACAGTGAGCATAATTCCTGAAGGGGTCTGCCAGTCTTACAATTACTTGGACAGAATCTGCATGCCATTTAGGCAGCCCGTGCTTTCAGCACTACGGGAGTATGTACCCGACCCCATTCAGTCCGCCCCAACATAGTCATCACTGAGGGGGTACCCTTAACACGATTTTCAACCGCGGAGTATCTGCGACCTTAAGTCTTATTCATATGCATGCAGAACACCGCTCTTGGCACTTCGGCCACCGCGAGCATCACACCTCTTTGGGTGGAAACAACACACTCTGGCTCTTCGGCCCTTACGAGTCTGGTTGCGTAACCGTTCTCAATGAGCATGCATATGACTCGAACTAAATAGATCGGCTACTCGGCGTATTTTTACGCAACGAGTCCAAACCTAGCCAAGGCGCAGCCTCTACTCCGGCTCAGCGGCCCTTACGAGCAAGGTGCCCTTGCAGGCACAAGGATACGAGCCGATCTGGCATCGTTCCATCAACGGACATCATTATGCCGTTCAACTGGTTCCGACAGCTCTTCTGTCAACCATTTCGTCAGCACCTCCCCTGCTCTATCGGCAGCAGTGCGACGAACCCTTCTACGTTTGTAGAAGGCAATACATGAACTGGGTAGCACTCTGCTATATGTCAGAGTATCCTGCTACGTTCTTTCTGAGCTATTCTTAGCTTCTTCAGAAATTTCAGCAGCACTTCCTCTCTTTTACGGAGAAAGCGTGCGTTTCTTTTATCCATTTCAGCGGCATCTCCCCTCTTTGGTAGGAAATCGCCACGCTTAATTCGGGGAAATGGATGCGCACCGTTGTGCGTACTTTGCATCTATCAAAGTTGCAAGAACCCTGGGTCATAGCCAGGCCATACGTAATTGACTTAGTCTTTATGTAAAGAGCATTTTGCCAAAAAGCTGAAGCCTTTCCAATAGGGGCTTCATTCGTAAAGCAGAATCTTGAACGAGGAGCGGTCAGGGAATCGCATTGGCGATTTGGAGTTGATCTCCATTTGAACGCTCATTTATGCGCCATATATGTAGTATAAGCAGAAGCCTGTGCTTTATACAGCGACGGCGTAAAGAAATGCATATACTATTATTCAGGGTGTGTAACTGAACGAAATATTCTACATATATAACAAAACAGAAGCCTTGGCATCGTTCGACGCGACGGCGTAAGTAAATACATTGCAGAAAGCAGAAGCCTTGGCATCGTTCGACGCGACGGCGTAAGTAAATGCATAATCGGAAGTGCAGTAATCGGAAGTGCAGAAAACAGAGAGCCTTGGCATCATACGACGCGACGGCAAAGGTAAATTACATAGCCTGTGCGATATAGGACGCGTCGGCAGAATCAGCAGATATACACCTAGATCCGTATCAACGATAGTTACGAGGCAAGTGGGTGAACACCGAAGTGTTCTGAAGGGCTCAACCAAGAACTAGGGCGAGATACCATTTTAAAAACGCATATACTGCGTATTTGAACATAGATATATCCGACGATAGTTCCGAGACGAGCGGGTGAACACCGAAGTGTCCAAAAAGGGCTCAATAAAAAACTAAAGCAAGATACTACTTCAGAAAGTATATTCTATATACAAACAATCAAATACTTGAGAGAGATGGATCAACGAAGCGAACTTACTTCAAATCGAGGAAGAAATGGCTCCGGGTTGCTTCTTTGGCTTCGAGCCTTCCTTCGAGAGGTCAGACTAAGTCAGATGAAGCTGACTTAGTTGAGAAAGAGGTAGAGCAGGTCAAGCTACTCAACCTAAGTGGTTTGAACCAAACAGGGTTCGATCCAAGTCAACTGGGTTCAGCAGGTTCGAACTCAGCTCAAGTAGGCTAAGTCTGGGTTCAGAAATCCAAACCGGGATCTGGACCAAAAAGGACTTTGACTTTTACTTTAAACCCAACTAGGTTCAAGTCAAGTCAACTGGGTTTGAACCAGGTCAAGTGGGTTCAGACCTAAGTCAGGTGGGTTAGAACCAGGTCAGGCAGGCTCAGGCTAAGTCAGGCAGGCTCAGACCAGGTCAGGTAGGCTCAGGTGGGCTAGGCTAGGTAGGGGAGGTTTAGGAGAGAGAGAGAAGGCAAGAGAGAGAGTGGGGGTCGATTTTTATGAGAAGAGAGAGAGTGGGGAGGGCTATTTATAGCCCAAGCCCACCTCCTCTTGGGTTTTTCCATGCCCCTTCTACCCCCTTGGCTTCTTTTTAATTCCAAGAGGTTCCTTGGTGTGGGGCCCACCAAGATATTTCCATGGGATATTTTGTGGGTCCCACCAGATATTTTCTGAGGAATATTTCTGTGGGTCCCACCAATATTTTCGTGGGTCCCGCAAGAATTTCAGGTTTCCGGCGATTTTTTTTCCGAAAAATTCTGAGTACGCCATTCTCTTCGTATTTATGCAACTAAGAAAGTTGGCTCGCAGGAATCCTTTGATTTCGTTTAGGTAGGAAGTTATGGCTTCCAGAGTGTTTGAGCATATATTCGCGATTCAACGAATATCCTAAGTATAACTGGCTCGCAAGAATTTATTCGTTTCGCATTCTGAGAAAAATGCTATTTTTATCGATAAATGCCTCATGAATTTTATTCAGATATTTTCTGAAAAATTGCGGGTCTTACAGAATCTCAATGATTTTTTTTTAAAGCCTTAGAACAATATATGCAAGATTGAATGTCTATGAATTTTTTTTGACAACCTTAGACACATATAAGCATGATTAAATTAGTATGATTTTTTTATATCCTTAGAATACATATATGCATGATTGAATCATTGATTTTTTTTTTGACATCCTTAGAACATATATATGCGTGATTGAATCACAATAAAATTTTTTTGACTGCCTAAGAACACATATATGCATGATTCAATAACTATATTTTTTTTGACAACTTTAGAACACATATATGCTTGATTGAATTACTATGAAATATTTTTGATTACCTTAAAACACATATATGCATGATTGAATCACTATGAATTTTTTTTGAAAGCCTTAGAACACATATATGCATGATTGAAACACTATATTTTTTTTTCTCATCCTTAGAACACATATATGCATGACTGAATTACTTTGATTTTTTTTGACATCCTTGGAACACATATATGTATGATTGAATCACTCTGAATTTTTTTTGACAATAATAGAACACATATATGCATGGTTGAATTACTATGATTTTTTTTATAGCATTAGAACACATATATGCAAGATTGAATCACTATGAATTTTTTTTGACAAAATTAGACACATACGCATGATTAAAAAACTATATTTTTTTTTTGACAACCTTACAACACATATATTCATGATTGAATTACTATAAGATTTTTTTGACAACCTTAGAACACATATAGGCATGACTGAATTACTCTGAATTTTTTTTAAACCTTAGAACACATATATGCATGATTCAATCACTCTAGTTTTTTTTGACAACATTAGAACACATATATGCATGATTGAATCACTGTGAATTTTTTTGACAACCTTAGAACACTACATGATTGAATCACTATAAATTTTTTTGGACAACCTTAGAACACATATCTTCAATATTGAATATTTATGATTTTTTTTTCACAGTTTTTGAACACGGATATGCATGATTGAATCACTATGAAATTTTTTTGATAGACTGAGGGCACATATAGGCAAGATTATATCACTATGACATTTTGTTGACATCCTTAAAACATATATATGCATGATTGAATCACTATTAATTTTTTTTGACAACCTTAGAACACTTATCTGCAGGATTGAATCATTATGATATTTTTTTGACAGCCTTAGAACACATATATTAATGATTGAATCACTATAAAAATTTTTTGACAGCCTTAAAACACAAATATGTAAGATTAAATCACTATGAATTTTTTTTTACATCTGTAGAACACATATATTCATGATTGAATCACTATAATTTTTTTTGACAGCCTTAAAACACATATATGCAATATTGAATCACTATAAATTTTTTTTGACAGCCTTTGAACACATATATGCAAGAATGAATCTCCATGAATTTGTTTTTAAAGCCTTAGAACACATATATGCATGATTGAATCTCTAAGATTTTTTTTTGACAACCTTAGACACATATAAGCATGTTTAAATCAGTATGATTTTTTTTGATAGCTTTAAAATACATATATGCATGATTGAATCACTAATTTTTTTTTGACATCCTTAGAACATATATATTGGTGATTGATTCACTTTAAAAATTTTTTTACAGCCTTAGAACACATATATGCATGATTCATTAACTATAATTTTTTTTGACAACTTTATAACACATATATGCATGATTGAATCACTATGAAGTATTTTTGATAACTTTAAAACACATATATGCTGATTGAATCACTATGATTTTTTTTCGAAAGCCTTAGAACACATATATGCATGATTGAATCACTATAAATTTTTTTTCACAGCCTTATAACACATATATGCATGGCTGAATTACTTTGAATTTTTTTTGACATCCTTAGAACAAATATGCATGATTGAATCACTCTAATTTTTTTTGACAACAATACAACACATATACGCATGGTTGAATCACTGTGAATTTTTTTTGACATCCTTAGAATACATATCTGCAAGATTGAATCAAGTTAAATTTTTTTTGACAACATTGGACACATATACGCATGATTAAATCACTATAAAATTTTCTTGACAGCCTTAGAAGACATATATTAATGATTGAATTGTTAATTTTTTTTTCACAGCCTTAGAACACATATATGCATGACTGAATTACTCTGAATTTTTTTTAAGAACCTTAGAACAAATATATGCATGATCACTATGAATTTTTTTTGACACTATTAGAAGATATATACGCATGATTGAATTATTATAAATTTTTTTTGACAACCTTAGAACACATATGTGCATGATTGAATCGCTGTAATTTTTTTTGACAACCTTAGAACACATATATGATTGATTGAATCACTGTGATTTTTTTGACAACCTTAGAAAACATATCTACATGATTGAATCACCATAAAAATTTTTTTGACAACATTAGAACACATATCTGCATGATTGAATCATTATGATTTTTTTTTTCACAGCCTTTGAACCCATATTATATGCATGATTGAATCACTATGATTTTTTTTACAGCAGTAGAACACAAATATGGAAGATTGAATCACTATAATTTTCTTTGGACAACATTATAATACATTATGCTTGATTGAATCACTATAACTTTTTTTTGACATGCTTAGAACACTTATATGCATGATTGAATCTCTATAATTTTTTTTTAACAGGCTTAGAAAACATATATGCCTGATTGAATCACTGGTTTTTTTTTTGACATCCTTAGAACGTATATATGCACGATTAAATCACTATGAATTTTTTTGACAAACTTAGAACACATATATGCATGATTGAATCACTATGAAATATTTTTCAAAGCCTTAAAACACCTATATGTATGATTCAATCACTATAAAATTTTTTGACAGCGTTTGAACAAATATATGCATGGTTGATTCACTATGAATTTTTTTTGATGGCCTTAGAACACATATATGCTTGATTGAATTTCTATGAATTTTATTTTAGAGCCTTAGAACACATATATGTATAGAACACATATGTGCATGATTGAATCACTATGAGAATTTTTTGTCAACCTCTGAACACATATATGCATGATTGAATCACTATGATTTTTTTTAACAACTTTAGAACACATATATGCATGATTGATTCACTATGATTTTTTTTGGCGGCTTTAGAAGACATATATGCGTGATCGAATCATTATAATTTTTTTTTGACAACCTTAGAACACATATATGCATGATTGGATCACTATAATTTTTTTTTTAGAACCTTAGAACATATATCTGTAAGATTGAATCATTCTGAATTTTTTTTCACAACCTTAGAACACATGTGCAAGATTGTATCACTACAAAATTTTTTTGACAGCCTTAGAACACATATATGAAAGATTGAATTACTATGATTTTTTTCTGACATCTTAGAACACATATATGCATGATTGAATCACTATAAATTTTTTTTGACAACATTTAAACACATATATGCATGATTGAATCACTATAAATTTTTTTGACAGCTATTGAACACACATATGCATGATTGAATCACTATGAATTTTTTTTGACAACCTTAGAAACATATATGCATGATTAAATGAGTAAGATTTTTTTTATAGCCTTAGAATACTTGTATGCATGATTGAATCACTGATTTTTTTTTGACATCCTTAGAACATATATATGCATGATTGAATCACTATAATTTTTTTTTTACAGCCTTAGAACACATATATGCTCGATTGAATAACTATATATTTTTTAGGCAACTTTAGAACACATATATGCAAGATTGAATCACTATGAAGTTTTTTGAAAACCTAAGAACACATATATGAAAGATTGTATCACTATAAATTTTTTTGATAGCCTTAGAACATATATATGCATGACTGAATTATTCTAATTTTTTTTTTACATCCTTAGAACACATATAAGCATGATTGAATCACTATGAATTTTTTTTGACAACAATAGAACATATATATGCATGGTTGTATCACTATGATTTTTTTTTTGACAGCCTTAGAGTACATATACGCAAGCTTGAATCACTGTGAATTTTTTTTATAACATTAGACACATATACGCATGACTAAATCACTATAAATTATTTTTGATAGCCTTGGAACACATATATTCATGATTGAATTACTATAATTTTTTTGATTGAATGATAGCCTTGGAACACATATACGTTTGATTGAATGACTATAAATGTTTTTTGACAGCCTTAGAGCACATATATGCATGTTTGAATCACTATAATTTTTGTTGACAATCTTAGAACACATAATCTATATTTGAATCACTATGAGTTTTTTTTGATAGCCTTATAACACATTATGTACGATTGAATCACTATGAATTTTATTTGACAGTCTTAGCACACATATATGCATGATTGAATCACGATGACATTTTTTTGATAACCTTAGAAACATATATATGCATGTTTGAATCACTATGATTTTTTTTGATAACCTTAGAACTCTTATATGCATGATTGAATCACTATTAAATTTTTTTGACAACATTAGAACACATATATGCTTTGATTGAATCACTATGAAATATTTTTGACAGCCTTAGAACACATGCATGTATGATTCCATCACTCTGAAATTTTTTGGACAGCCTTAGAACATATATATGCATGATTGAATCGCTATGAGATATATTTCGATGATTGAATAACTAATTTTTTTTTGACAACCTTAGAACACATATATGCATGATTGAATCACTATGAATTTTTTTTGACAACCTTAGAACACGTATATGCATGATTACACCACTGTATATTTTTTTTACAACCTTAGAACACATATATACATTATTGAATCACTATAATTTTTTTTTGACAACCATAAAATATCTGCATGATTGAATCATTTTGATTTTTTTTTCACAGCCTTAGAACACATATATACATGATTGAATAACTATAAATTTTTTTTGACACCCTAAGACACATATATGCAAGATTGAATCACTATGATTTTTTTTGACATCCTTAGAACACATATATCCATGATTGAATCACTACGAGATTTTTTTGACATTTTTAAAACACATATTTCTATGATTGTGTCACTATGAAATTTTTTTACAGCCTTAGAACACATATATGAATGATTGAATCTGTATAATTTTTTTGGCAGCTTTAGAACATATACATGCATGATTAAATCACTATGACATTTTTTAATAGCCTTAGAACACATATGTACATGATTGACTAACTATAAATTTTTTTTGACATCCTTAGAATACAAATATGCATGATTGAATCACTATGATTTTTTTTGACAGCCTTGGAACACATATATGCATTATAGAATCAATATGACATTTTTTTTTACTGCCTTAGAACACATATATGCATGATTGAATTACTATGAACTTTTTTTGACAGGCTTAGAACCCATATATGAATGCTTGAATCTATATAATTTTTTTTATAGCCTAAAAACATATATATGCATGATTGTATCATTATGATTTTTTTTTGAGGGCCTTAGAACACATATATGAATTATTGAATCACTATTAAATTTTTTTGACAACCTAAGACACATATATGCATGATTAAATCACTATAATTTTTTTTGACACTTTAGAACACATATATGCATGATTGAATTACTTTGACTTTTTTTTAACAAACTTGGAACACATTTGCCTAATTGAATCACCTTGATATTTTTTTGACAGCCTTAGAATACATATATGCATGCTTTAAGGACTTTGAATTTTTTTGACAAACTTAGAACAAATATGTGCATGATTGAATCAATATGAATTTTTTTTAATAGGCTTAGAACACATGTATGCATGATTGAATCAATATAAATTTTCTTTGACAGCCTTAGAACACATATATGCATGTTTGAATCACTATGAATTTTTTGTTGACAAATTTAGAACATATATATGTATGATTCAATCAATATGAAATTTTTTTGACTGCCTTAGAACTCATGTATGCTTGATTGAATCACTACGAAATTGTTTTGACAATGTTAGAATACATTTATGCATGTTTGAGTCACTATAAATTTTTTTTGATAGCATTAGAACACATATATATATTAATGAATCACTATGAATTTTTTTTGACAGCCTTAGAACACATATATGCATGATTTAATTTTTTTTGACAGCCTTAGAACACATATATCCATGATGAAATGACTGAATTTTTTTTGATAACCTTAGGAAACATATATGCATGATTGAATCACAATGAAATTTTTTTGACAGCCTTTAAACACATATATACATTATTGAATCACTATGAATTTTTTTGATAGCCATAGAATAGATATATGCAAGATTGAATCACTTTGAAATTTTGTTGAGAGCTTTAGAACACTTATATGCATGATTGAGTCACTAAGAAATATTTTTGACTGCCTTAAAACACATATATGCATGATTGAATCACTATGAAAATTTTTTGACATCTTTAGAACACATTCACGCATGATTGATTCACTATGAATTTTTTTTGACAGCCTTAGAACACATACATGCATGATTGAATCACTATAAAATTTGTTTGACAGCCTTAGAACATATATGCATGATTGAATTGCTATGATTTTTTTTTGACATCCTAAGAACACATATATGCATTATTGAATCACTATAAAATTTTTTTTACAACCTTAAAATGGATATATGTAAGATTGATTCACTATGAAATTTTTTTCACATCCATAGAACATATGAATTTTTTTTACGGCCTTAGAACACATATATGCATGATTGAATCACTATGATTTTTTTTTGATGGCCTTAGAACACATATATGCATGATTGAATCACTAGCAAAATTTTTTGACAACCTTGGACACATATATGCATGATTAAATCACTATAATTTTTTTGACAGCCTTAGAACATACATGCATGATTGAATTACTATGATTTCTTTTTGACAAACTTAGAACACATATTAGCCTAATTGAATCACGATGACAATTTTTTAACAGCCTTAGAACACATATCTGCATGATTCAATCAGTTAGAATTTTTTTTGACAAACTTAGAACACATATATGCATGATTGAATCAATATGAAATTCTTTTGACTGCCTTAGAACTTATGTGTGCATGATTAAATCACTACGAAATTTTTTGTCAGTGTTAGAATACATATATGCATGATTGAATCACTATTAAATTTTTAGACAACCATAGAAAACATATATGCATGATTGAATCACTATAATTTTTTTGATAGCCTTAGAACACATATATGCATGATTGAATACTATAATTTTTTTTTGACAACTTTAGAAGACATATATGCCTGATTGAATAATTATGAAATATTTTTGACATCCATAATACACATATATGCATGATTGAATCACAATGAAATTTTCTTGACAGTCTCAGAACATATATATGCGTGATTGAATCACTATGATTTATTTTTGACAAATTTAGACCACATATATTGTTGAATGAATCAATTTGAAAATTTCTTGACAGCATTAGAGAACATATATGCGTGATTTAATATATATGTTTTAAGGCTATCAAAAAAAAATTCATAGTGATTCAATCATGCATATATTTATCCTAAGTTTGTTAAAAAAAAATCATAGTGATTCCATCATGCATATTTGTGTTCTAAGGCTGTAAAAAAAAATTCAATAATACATATATTTTTTCTAAGGCTGTCAAAAAAATTTCATAGTGATTCAATCATGCATATATGTGTTCTAAGGCTATAAAAAACATTTCATAGTGATGCAATCATGCATATTTGTGTTCTAAGGTTGTCAAAAAAAAATTATAATCATTTTTTTTGACTACCTTAAAACACATATATGCGTGATTTAATAACAATGAATTTTTTTATGAGCCTTAGAACACATATATGCATGATTGAATCACTATGAAATTTTTTTGACAGCAATAGACCACATATTTGAATGATTGAATCTCTATGAGAATTTTTTATCTGCATTATTACACATACATACATGATTGAATTACTACAATTTTTTTTGACAGCCTTAGAACACAGATATGCATTATTGAATCACTATGATTTTTTTTTGATAGACTTAAAACACACATATGCTTGATTGAATCACTATGAGAATTTTTTGTTAGCCTTAGAACACATTTATACATGAGTGAATTCACTACAAATTTTCTTTGACAGCCTTAGATCACATATGAGCATGATTGAATCACTATGAATCTTTTTTGACATCCTTAGAACACATACATGCATGATTTAATCACTATGAATTTTTTTTGATAGCCTTAGAACACATATATGCATGATTGAATCACTATGAATTTTTTTTTCCAACCTTAGACAAATATATGCATGATTAAATCACTATAATTTTGTTTTGACATCATTCGAATACATATATGCATGATTGAATCACTATAATTTTTTTTGGCAGCCTTAGAACACATATATCCATGATTGAATCACTATGAATTTTTTTTGACAACCATAGAAATATATATGCATGATTAAATCACTATAAATTTTTTTTGACAACATTAGAGCACATATATGTATGATTGAATCAATATAATTTTTTTTGACATTCTCAGAACTCAGATATGCATGATTGAATCAATATGATTTTTTTTTACAATGTTAGAACACATATATGCATGATTGAATCACTATAAAATTTGTTTGACAACCTTAGAACACATATATGCATGATTGAATCAATATTATTTTTTTTTGACAGCCTTAGCACACATGTATGCATGATTGAACCACCGTGAATTTTTTTTGACAGCCTTAGAATGCATATATGCATGATTGAATCACTGACTTTTTTTCCACAACCCTAGAACATATATATGCACTATAGAATCACTATAAATCATTTTGACATCCTTAGAACACATATATGTATGATTAAATCAGAATGAACTTTTTTTGACAGCCTTAGAACAAATATATGCACGGTTGATTCACTATGAATTTTTTTTGACAGTATTAGAACATATATATGCATGATTGAAACACTACAATTTGTTTTTGACAGCATTAGAACACATATATGCATGATTGAATCACTACAATTTTTTTTTGATAGCATTAGAACACATATGTTACTAAATCACAATGAATTTTTTTTATAGCATTAGAACCCATGTATGCATTGTTGATTAACTATGAAATTTTTTCGACGGCGTTAGAACACATATATGCGTGATTGAATCACTGTGATTTTTTTTTGATAGGATTAATACACATATATGCATAATTGAATCACTATAAATTTTTTTTGACAACCTTAGAACACACACACACACAATATATATATATATATATAAATATATATATAATAAAGTCACTGTGATTCTTTTTTGCTACCTTAGAACACATATATGCATGATTCAATCACTATGATTTTTTTTTACAGCATTAGAGTACATATATGCAAGATTGAATCACCATATATTTCTTTTAATAACCTTAGAACACATATCTGCATGATTGAATCACTGTGAATTTTTTTGACAGCATTAGAACGCATATATGTATGATTGAATCACTATAATTTTTTTTAACAACTTAGAACACATATATGCAAGATTGAATCACTATGAAATTTTTTTGATAGCCTTAGAACAAAATAAGCATGATTGAATCACTATGAATTTTTTTGGACAGCCTTAGAAAACATATATGCATGAGTGAATTACTATAATTTATTTTGACAACCTTTGAACACATATATGCATGATCGAATCAATATGATTTTTTTTTACTGTGTTAAAATTCTTTGAATGCATGATTGAAACACTATGAAATGTTTTTGACAATGTTAGAATACATATTTGCAAGATTGAATCTCTATGATTTTTTTTACTGCATTAGAACACATATATGCATGATTAATTCACTATAATTTTTTTTGACAACCATCGAACACATATATGCATGATTGATTCACGATGATTTTGACTACCTTAGAACACTTATATGCATGATTGAATCAATATGAAATTTTTCTGACAGCCTTGGAATACATATATGCATGATTGAAATTTTTTTGACAGCCTTAGAACACATATATGCTTTGTGGAATCACTATGATTTTTTTTGACAACTTTAGGAAACATATATGCATGATTTAATCACTATGATTTTTTTTTGACAACCGTAAAACACATATACGCATGATTGATTCACTATGATTTTTTTTATTGCCATAAAACACATATATGCATGATTAAAACACTATAAAATATTTTTGACTGCCTTAAAACACATGTAGGCATGATTGAATCACTATAATTTTTTTTTGATAACATTAGTACACATCTATGGATGGTTGATTCACTATGATTTTTTTTTGACAGTCATAGAACATACATGCATGATTGAGTCACTATAGAATTTTTTTGACCGCATTAGAAGACATATACGTGTGATTGAATCACTATAAATTTTTTTGACAGCATTAGAATACATATATGCATGGTTGATTCACTATGATTTTTTAAAATAGCCTTAGAACACATACACATGATTGAATCATAATAAATTTTTTTTAACAACATTGGAACACATATATGCATGATTTAATCACTATCATTTTTGCTTGACAAACTTAGAACAAATATCTGCATTATTTAATCACTGTAAATTTTTTTTGACAATCTTGGAACACATATATGCATGATTGAGTCACTTTGATTTTTTTTTGGTCAACCTTAGACACATATATGCAAGATTTAATCACGATAATTTTTTTTAACAACCATAGAAAACATATATGCATGATTGAATCACTATGAGTTTTTTTTGACAGCCTTAGAACACATATATCCATGATTGAATCACTATGAGATTTTTTTGACAGCCTTAGAACACATATATGAATGATTGAATCTCTATAAATTTTTTTGGCAGGTTTAGAACACATATATGCATGATTAAATCACTATGAGATTTTTTTAATAGCCTTAAAACACATATGTAAATGGTTGACTCTCTATGAATTTTTTTTGATAGCCTTATAACACATAATGCATGATTGAATCACTATAAAAAAATTTTGACAGCCCTAGAACATATATATTTATGATTGAATTTTTTTTGACAGACTTAGAACATATATATGCATGATTGAGTCTCTATGAAGTTTTTTTGATAGCCTTAGAACACATATATGCAAGATTGAATCACTATGAATTTTTTTTGACTGCCCTAGAACATATATATGCATGATTGAATATTTTTTGACAGACTTAGAAAATTCATAGAGACTCAATTATGAATATATGTGTTCTAAGGTTGTCAAAAAAAATTTATAGTGCTTCAATCATGCATATATTTGTTCTAAGTTTGTCAAAAAAAAATTATAGTGACTCAATCATGAATACATGTGTTCTAAGTCTGTCAAAAAATATTCAATCATGCATATATATGTTCTAGGGCTGTAAAAAAAAATTTATAGTTATTCAATCTTGCATATATGTGTTCTAAGGCTATCAAAAAAATTTCATAGAGACTCAATCATGTCATAGTGACTCAATTATGCACATGTGTTCTAATGCTGTCAACCAAATTTCATAGTGATTCAATCATTCGTGTATGTGTTCTAAGGTTGTAAAAAAAATCATCGTGATTCAATCATGCGTATATGTATACTAAGGTTGTACAAAAAATTCATAGCGATCAATCATGCATATATGTGTTCCAAGGCTATCAAAGAAAATTCATAGAGACTCAATTATGAATATATTGTTCTAAGGTTGTCAAAAAAAAATTTATAGTGCTTCAATCATGCATATATTTGTTCTAAGTTTGTCAAAAAAAAATTATAGTGACTCAATCATGAATACATGTGTTCTTTGATAGCCTTAGAACACATATAAGCATGATTGATCGCTATGAATTTTTTGTACAACCTTAGTATACATATACGCATGATTAAATCATGATGATTTTTTTTTACAACCTTCGAACACATACACGAATGATTGAATCACTATGAAATTTGGTTGACAGCATTAGAACACATGTGCATAATTGAGTCATTATGATTTTTTTTTGACAGACCTAGAACACATATGTGCTAGATTGAATCACTATGAAATTTTTTTGACAGCCTTAGAACACATATATGCATGATTGAATCAATATGATTTTTTTTGACAACCTTAGAACACATATATGCATGATTGAATGACTACGGTTTTTTTTTGACTGCCTTAGAACACATATATGCATGATTGAATCACTATGGAATTTTTCTGATAGCCTTAGAATACATATATGCATGATTGAATCCCTATAACTTTTTTTGTCAACTTTAGAACACATTTATGAATGATTGAGTCATTATCACGTTGGTTTGACAGCCTTAGAACACATATATGGATGATTGAATCACTGTGAAATTTTTTTGACAGCCTTAAAACACATATATGCGTGATTGAGTCACTATGTAATTTTTTTGACAGCCTTAGAACACATATATGCATGATAGAATCACTACAATTTTTTTTTTTACAACATTACAACATATATATGCATGATTAATATAATTTTTTTTTGACAACCTTAGAACACATATATAAAAGATTGAATCACTGTGAAATTTTTTTGACAGCCTTACAACATATATATACATGATTAAATCGCTATGTAATTTTTTTGACAGCCTTAGAACACATATATGCATAATTGAATCACTACAAAATTTTGTTGACAGCATTACAACACATATATGCATGATTGAATTACTATAAATTTTTTTGACAACCTTAGAACACATATATAAAAGATAGAATCACTATAAATTTTTTCGAAAGCCTTAGAACAAATATATGCATGATTGAATAACTATGAATTTTTTTTATTACCTTAGAGCACATATATTCATGATCGAATAAATATAATTTTTTTTTAAAATGTTAGAGCACATATATGCATGACGCATGATTGAATAATTATGAATTTTTTTTCACAACCTTAGAACACATATATGCAAGACGCATGATTGAATAACTCTGAATTTTTTTTCACAACCTTAAAACACATATATGCATGATTGAATCACTGTGGAATATTTTTGGCAGCCTAAGAACACATATATGCATGATTGAATCACTATGGATTTTTTAGAGAGCCTTAGAACACATATATGCATGATTGAATCACTATAATTTTTTTTGACAATGTTAGAACACAAAGATGCATGATTGAATCACTATAAATTTTTTTGACAGCCTTAAAACACATATATGCATAATTGAACCACTATGAAATTTTTTTGACACCTTTAAAACACATAAATGCATGATTGAATCACTATGTAATTTTTTTGACAGCCTTAGAACATGTATATGCGCGATTGAATCAAAACCAAACTTTTAACAAATTTTTTTTGACAACATTAGAGCACATATATGCATGATTAAATGACTATAAATTTTTTTTGACAACCTTAAAACACATATATGAAAGATTAAATCACTATAATTTTTTTTTGAAATTCATTAAACACATATACGCATAAATGAATCACTATGATTTATTTTCATAGCCTTAGAAAACATATATGCGTGATGGATCTGATAAACATATAAGCATGATTGAATCACTATACAAAATTCTTAACAACGTTAGGACACATATATGCAAGATTGAGTCAGTATGAGTTTTTTTGACAGCGTTAGAACACATATATGCAAGATTGAATCACTATGATTTTTTTTACAGCATTAGAACACATATGTGCATGATTGAATCACTGCAAATTTTTTTGACTGCATTAGAACACATACATGCATGATTGTGTCCCTATGAATTTTTTTTGCCAGCATTAGAACACACATATGCATGATTGAATCACTAGATTTTTTTTTTCACAACCTTAGAACACATATGTATCATTGAATCACTATAATTTTTTTTTGACAACCTTAGAACACATATATGCAAGGTTGAATCACTATGAATTTTTTTTGACAACCTTAAACCTATTTGCATGATGGAATCACTATAAAATTTTTTTGACAGCCTTACAACACAAATATGCGTGATTGAATCACTGTGAATTTTTTTTGACAGCCATAGAAAACATATGAATGATTGAATCACTATTAATTTTTTTGGCAGACTTAGAACACATATATACATGATTGATATACTACATAATTTTTGTGACAGCCCTAGAACACAAACATGCATGATTGTATAACTATGAATTTTTTTTGACAACCTTAGAACATACATGCAAGATTAAATCACCATGATTTTTTTTGACATTCTTATAACACATATATGCATGATTGAATCACTATGACTTTTTTTTGGCAATGTTAGAACAGATATATGCTTGACTGAGTCACTATGAAATTTTTTTGATAGCCTTAGAACGCATATATTTCGGATTGAATCACTATGATTTTTTTTGGACAAGGCTATAACACATATACGCATGATTGAGTCGCTATGAATTTTTTTGGACAGACTTAGAACACATATATGCTTGTTTGAATCACTATGAATTTTTTTTGACAACCTTAGAACCGATATATGCATGATTGAATTTTTTTTTACACCTTTAGCACACATATATGCATGATTGAATCACTATGAATTTTTTTTGACATCCTTAGATTAGATATATGCATGATTGAATCACTATGAATTTTTTTTTACAACTTTAGAACACATATGTGCATGATTGAGTCACTATGAATTTTTTTTGACAGCTTTAGAAAACATATATGCATGATTAAATCATTATGAATTTTTTTACCAACGTTAGAACACATATACGCATGATTGAGTATCTATGAAATTTTTTAGACAACCTTAGAACACATATATGCTTGATTGAATCACTACAAATTTTTTTGACAGCCTTAGAACACATATATGCAAGGTTGAATCACTATGAATTTTTTTTGACAACCTTAAACCTATATACATGATGGAATCACTATACAATTTTTTTGATAGCCTTACAACACAAATATGTGTGATTGAATCACTGATTTTTTTTGACAGCCATAAAAAACATATGAATGATTGAATCACTATTAAATTCTTTTTGCAGACTTAGAACACATATATACATGATTGAATTAATACATAATTTTTGTGACATACCTAGAACACAAATATGCATGATTATATCACTATGAATTTTTTTTTAGAACCTCAGAACATACATGCAAGATTAAATCACCATGATTTTTTTTTGACATTCTTATAACACATATATGCATGATTGAATCACTATGACTTTTTTTTGGCAATGTTAGAACAAATATATGCTTGACTGAGTAACTATGATTTTTTTTGACAGCCTTAGAACGCATATATGTCGGATTGAATAACTATGATTTTTTTTGGACAAGGTTATAACACATATATGCATGATTGAGTCACTATGAATTTTTTTGGACAGACTTAGAACACATATATGCATGTTTGAATCAGTATGAATTTTTTTTGACAACCTTAGAACCGATATATGCATGATTGAATTTTTTTTACAGCTTTAGCACACATATATGCATGATTGAATCACTATGAATTTTTTTTGACATCCTTAGATTAGATATATGCATGATTGAATCACTATAATTTTTTTTTTGCAACTTTAGAACACATATGTGCATGATTGAGTCACTATGAAATTTTTTTGACAGCTTTAGAAAACATATATGCATGATTAAATCATTATGAATTTTTTTAACAACGTTAGAACACATATACGCTTGATTGAGTCTCTATGAAATTTATTAGACAACCTTAGAACACATATATGCACGATTGAATCACTACAATTTTTTTTGATAGCATTAGAACACATGTATCCATGATTGAATCACTATGAAATTTTTTTGACAACCTTAAAACACATATATGCAAGGTTGAATCACTATGCAATTTTTTTACAACCTTAGATTAGATATATGCATGATTGACTAACTATGATTTTTTTTTGACATCCTTAGATTAGATATATGCATGATTGAATCACTATGATTTTTTTTTACAACTTTAGAACACATATGTGCATGATTGAGTCACTATGAATTTTTTTTGACAGCTTTATAAAACATATATGCATGATTAAATCATTATGATTTTTTTTAACAACGTTAGAACACATATACACATGATTGAGTCTCTATTAAATTTATTAGACAACCTTAGAACACATATATGCATTATTGAATCACTACAATTTTTTTTGACAGCATTAGAACACATATATCCATGATTGAATCACTATGAATTTTTTTTGACAACCCTAAAACACATATATGCATGATTGAATCACTAAGGATTTTTTTTGATAGCCTTAGAACACAAATATGCATGATTGAATCACTATAGATTTTTTTTGACAGCCTTAGAACATTATTTGCTGGATTGAATCACTATAATTTTTTTTTGACAATGTTGGAACACATATAAGCATGATTGAATCACTACGAAATTGTTTTGACAACTTTAGAACACATAAATGCATGATTGAATCACTATGAATTTTTTATGATTGGTTTATAACACATATATGCATGATTAAATCATTATAATTTTTTTGACAGCCTTAAAACATATATATGCATGATTGAATCACTATGATTTTTTTTACAGCCTTAGAACACATATATGCATGATTGAATAACAATGTAATTTTTTTGAGAGCCTTAGAACACATATATGCATGATTGAATCACTATGAATTTTTCTTGACATTCTTAGAACACATATATGCATGATTTAATCACTATGAAATTTTCTTGACAACCTTAGAACACATATACGCATGATTGAATCACTATGAATTTTGTTTTACAACGTTAGAAGACATATATACATGATTAAGTCTCTATGAATTTTTTTTGACAGCCTTAGAACACATATATGCATGATTGAATCACTATGAATTTTTTTTACAACTTTAGAACACATATATGCAGAATTAAATATTTTTTAATAGACGTAAAACACATATATGCATGATTGAATCACTATGAAACTTTTGGACAGCCTTAGAACACTTATACGCATGATTGAATCATAATGATTTTTTTTTAATAACCTTAGAACACATATACGCATTATTTAGTCACTATAATTTTTTTTTTCAACGTTAGAGCACATATGTGCTTAATTGAGTCACTATGATTTTTTTTGACATCCTTAGAACACATATATGCCTATGGTGTCACTATGAATTTTTTTTGACAACCTTATAACACATATATGGATTATTGAATCACTATAGAATTTTTTTGACAACATTAGAACACATATATGCATGATTGAATCACTATAAAATTTTTTTGACAACCTTAGAACACATATATGCATGATTGAATAAATATTGAATTTTTTTGACAGCCTTACAACTCATATATGCATGATTGAATCACTACAATTTTTTTTTTACAACGTTACAACACAAGTATGCATGATTGACTCACTATGAAATTTTTTTGACAGCCTTAGAACACATAAATGCGTGATTGAATCACCTTAAATTTTTTTCCACTGCCTTAGAACACATATATGCATGATTAAATCACTATGAATTTTTTTTGACAGCCTTAAAGCACATATATGCATGATTGAATCACTATGAAATTTTTTGACAGTCTTAGAGAACATATACGCATGATTGAATCACTATAATTTTTTTTTTGACATCCTTGGAACACATATATGCATGATTCAATCACTTTGATTTTTTTTGACATTCTTAGAACACATTTATGCATTATTGAATCTCTATAAAATTTTCTTGACAACCACAAAACACATATATGCAAGATGGAATCACTATGAAATTATTTTGAAATTCTAAGAATACATATATGCATGAATGAATCACTATGATTTTTTTTTACCATGTTCGAACACATATATGCATGATTGAGTCACTATGAAATTGTTTTGATACCCTTAGAACACATATATGCATGGTTGAATCACTATGAAATATTTTTGACAGCCCTAGAACACATATATGCATAATTGATTTTTTTTTGACATCCTTAGAACATATATATGCATGAATCAATCACTATGAATTTTTTTTTACAGCCTTAGAACATATATATACATGATTGAATCACTATAAATTTTTTTTTGACAATGTAAGAACACATATATGCATGATTGAAATTTTTTTAATAGATGTAAAACACATATATGCACGATTGAATCACTATGAAATTTTTTGGATAGCCTTAGAACGCATAAATGCATGATTGAATCTCTATGAAATTTTTTTGATAGCCTTAGAACACTTATACGCATGATTGAATCACTATGAATTTTTTCTGACAACCTTAGAACACATATACGCATCATTTAATCTCTATAAATTTTTTTGACAATGTTAGAACACATATGTGCTTATTGAGTCACTATGAATTTTTTCTGACATCCTTAGAACACGTATATGCCTGATGGAGTCACTATGAATTTTTTTGACTACCTTAAAACACATATATGCGTGATTGAATCACTGTAGAATTTTTTGATTGCATTAGAACACATATATGCATGATTAAATCAAAACAAGTTTTTTTTTACAACAAATTTTTTTTGACAACCTTAGAACACATATATGCATGATAAAATAAATATTGAATTTTCTTGACAGCCTTAGAACATATATATGCATGATTGAATCACTATAATTTTTTTTACGTTACAACACAAATATGCATGATTGACTCACTATGAAATTGTTTTGACAGCCTTAGAAAACATAAATGCGTGATTGAATCATTATAAAATTTTTTTGACAGCCTTAGAACACATATATGCATAAATCTCTATGAAATTTTTTTGACAGCATTAACACAGATATATGCATGATTGAATCACTATGAATTTTTTTTGACAGCCTTAGAGCATATATATGCATGATTGAATCACTATAAAATTTTTTTGACATCCTTGGAACACATATATGCATGATTCAATCACTATGAATTTTTTTTGACATTCTTAGAACACATATATGCATGATTGAATCTCTTTATAATTTTCTTGACAACTACAAAACAAATATATTAAAATGGAATCACTATGAAATTATTTTGACATTCTTAGAATACATATATGCATGAATGAATCACTATGATTTTTTTTGACAACGTTAGAATACATATATGCATGATTGAGTCACTATGAAATTGTTTTGTCACCCTTAGAACACATATATGCATGATTGAATCACTATGATTTTTTTTTGACAGCCTTAGAACACAAATATGCGTAATTGAAATTTTCTTGACATCCTTAAAACATATATATGCATGAATCAATCACTATAAATTTTTTTTGACAGCCTTAAAACATATATATCAATGATTGGATCACAATGATTTTTTTTTTACAACGTTAGAACACATATATGCATGATTGAGTCTCTATGTATTTATTTGGATAACCTTAGAACACATATATACATGATTGAATCACTAGAATTTTTTTTGATAGCCTTAGATTACATATATGCATGACTGATTCACTATGATTTTTTTTTTGACAACTTTAGAAAACATATATGCATGATTGAGTCAGTATAAATTTTTTTGACAGCTTTAAAAAACATATATACGTATGATTGACTCACTATGAAATTTTTTCGACATATTAGAATGCATATACGCTTAATTGAGTCACTATGAAATTTTTTTGACAGCCTTAGAATAGATATATGCATGATCGAATCACAATGGAATTTTTTTGACAGCCTTAGAATAGATATATGCGTGATTGAATCACTACAATTTTTTTTGACACTGTTAAAACACATATATGCATGATTGAATCACTATGATTTTTTTTTTACAACCATAAAACACATATATGTAAGATTGAATTACTATGATTTTTTTTGACAACCTTAGAATACATATATGCATGATTGAATCACTATGA
Organism: Nuphar pumila; assembly: GCF_984573655.1. Classification (NCBI taxonomy): domain Eukaryota; kingdom Viridiplantae; phylum Streptophyta; class Magnoliopsida; order Nymphaeales; family Nymphaeaceae; genus Nuphar; species Nuphar pumila. Next base: position 80,753,365 of record NC_143253.1, read on the forward strand.
GATTTTTTGACAGCCTTGGAACACAAATATGCATGATTGAATTAATATGGTATTGTTTTGACTGCCTTAGAATACATATATGCATGATTGAATCACTACAAATTTTTTTTGATTGCCTTAGAATACATATATGCATGATTGAATCACTAAAAATTTTTTTTGATAGTGTTAGAACACATATATGCATGATTGAATCACTATGATTTTTTTTTGACAACGTTAGAACACATATATGCATGATTGAATGGTTATGGGATTTTTTTGACAGCCATGGAACACAAATATGCATGATTGAATCACAATGATTTTTTTTGACAACGTCAGAACACATATATTTATGATTGAGTCTCTATGAATTTTTTTTGATAGCCTTAGAACACATATAGGCATGATTGAATCACTATGAAATTTTTTGATAGCCTTAGATTACATATATGCACGATTGAATCACTGTGAATTGTTTTGGCAAGTTTAGAACGCTTATATGCATGATTGAGTCACTATGATTTTTTTTTACAACTTTAGAATACAAATATGCATGATTGAGTCTCTATGAGATTTTTTTGATAGCCATAGAACACATATAGGCATGATTGAATCACTATGATTTTTTTTTGATAGCCTTAGATTACATATATGCACAATTGAATCACTATGAATTTTTTTTGACAACTTTAGAACACATATATGCATGATTGAGTCACTATGATTTTTTTTTGACAGCTTTAGAAAACATATATACGTATGATTGAATCACTATGATTTTTTTTTGATAACGTTAGAGTGCATATATGCTTAATTTATTCACCATGAAATTTTTTTGACAGCCTTATAACACATATATGCATGATTGAATCACTATGGTTTTTTTTGAGAGCCTTAGAATATATATATGCATGATTGAATCACTATGATTTTTTTTTACAACTTAGAACACATATATGTTTGATTGAATCACTATGATTTTTTTTGACAACATTAGAACACATATATGCATGATTGAATCGCTATGGAATTTTTTTGACAGCCTTGGAACACAAACATGCATGATTGAATCACTATGGAATTGTTTTGAAAGCCTTGGAATATATATATGCATGATTGAATCACTATTTTTTTTATAGTGTTAGAACACATATATGCATGATTAAATCACTATAATTTTTTTTTGACAATCTTAGAACGCATATATGCATGATTTAATCACTATGGGATTTTTTTACTGCCATGGAACACAAATATGCATGATTGTATCACAATGGATTTTTTTTTTGATATCCTTAGAACACATATATGCATGATTTAATCACTATAATTTTTTTTGTCAATGTAAGAACACATATATGCAAGATTTAGTTACAATGAAATTGTTTTGAAAGCCTGAGAACACATAAATGCATGATAGAATCACTATAAATTTTTTCTGACAACTGTAAAAAATATATATGCATGGTTAAATCAATATGAAAATCTTTTAACTGCCTTAAAACACATATATACATGATTGAATCACTATAAATTTTTTTTGACAGCCTTAGAGCACATATATGCATGATTGAGTCATTGTGTAATTTTTTTGACATTCTTAGAACACATATATGCATGATTGAATCACAATGAAATTTTCTTGACAACCGTAGAACACATATGCAAAATTGAATCACTATGAATTTATTTTGACATTCTTAGAACACATATATGCATGATGTATGCGTTATGTAAATTTTTTGACAAGGTTATAACACATATAGGCATGATTGAACCTCTATGAAAATTATTTTACTTCTTTATAATACATATATGCATGATTGAATCATTATGTAATTTTTTTAACATTCTTAAAACCCGTATATGCATGATTGAATTATTTTTAATAGATTTAGAACAAATATATGCTTGAATGAATCACTATGAAATTTTTTAGACTGCCTTAGAACACATATATGAATGATTGAATCACTATGATTTTTTTTACAGCCTTAGAACTTATATATGCATGATTGAATCACTACAATTTTTTTTGACAACATTAGAATGCATATGCCCTTAATTGAGTCACTATGAATTTTTTTTGATAGCATAAGAACACATATATGCATGATTGAATCACTATGATTTTTTTTTGACAGCCTTAGAACACATATATGCAGGATTGAATCACTATGGATTTTTTTTTTGACAATGTTAGGACACATATATGCATGATTAAGTCACTATGAAATTGTTTTGATTGCCTTAGAACACATAAATGCATGATTGAATAACTACGAAACTTTTTTGATATGCTTAGAACACATATACGCATGATTAAATCACTATGAATTTTTTTGATAACCTTAAAACACATATATGCATGATTGAATCACTACGAAATTTTTTTGACAGCCTTAGAACACATATATTAATGGTTGAATCACTATAATTCTTTTTGACAGCAATAAAACACATATATGCATGATTGAATCACTATGATTTTTTTTGACAAACTTAGAACACATATATGCATGATTGAATCACTATGGAATTTTTTTTATAGTCTGATAAACATATATACATGATTGAATCACTATAATTTTTTTTTGACAACGTTAGAACACATATGCATGATTGAGTCAATATATATTTTTTTTGACACCGTTAGAACACATATATGCAAGTTTGAATCACTATGATTTTTTTTTATAGCATTAGAACACATATTCACATGATTTAATCAGTATGCAATTTTTTTGACAGCATTAGAACACATATATACATGGTTGAATCACTATAATTTTTTTTGACAACCTTAGAAGACATATATACATGATTGATTCACTATGAAATTTTTTTGAGAGCCTTAGAATACATATTTGGATGATTGAATCAATATGATTTTTGTTTGACAATGTTAGCGTATATCTATGCATGATTGAATCAATATGAAATTTTTTGATAATATTTGAACACAAATATGCGTGATTAAATCACTATAATTTTTTTTGACAACCTTAGAACACATATATGTATGATTGAATGACTATAATTGTTTTTGACAAACGGAGAACATATATTCATGATTGAATCACTACAAATTTTTTTAAAAACCATTAGAACACATATATTCCAGATTGAAATACTATGAATTTTTTTTGACAACCTTAGAACACCTATATGCAAGATTGAATCACTATGAGTTTTTTTTCACAAACTTAGAACACATATATGCGTGATCTAATCACTATAGAAATTTTTTGATGGCCTTAGAGCACATATATGCATGATTGAATCATTATAAATTTTTTTGATGGCCTTAGAACATATATGCATGATTGAATCACTATAAATTTTTTTTGACAACCTTAGAACACGTATATGCATGATTGAGTCACTAGAATTCTTTTTGACAACTTTAGAATACATATATGCATGATTGAATCACTATGAAATTTTTTTGTCAGCCTGAGAACACATATATGCATGATTGAATCACTATAAAATTTTGTTTGACCGCCTTATAACAGATATATGCATGATTGAATAACTATTTTTTTTTGACAGCATTAGTACACATTTATGCATCTTTGAAACACTAAATTTTTTTTGACAACCTTAGAACACACATATGCATGATCGAATCACTATAATTGTTTTTTGACTACCTTAGAACACATATATACATAATTGAATCACTATGAATTTTTTTGACACCCTTAGAACACATATATGAATGATTGAATCACTATGAATTTGTTTTTTACAGTTGTAGAACACATATATGCATGATTAAGTCACTATGAATTGTTTTTGACAATGTTAGAACACATATATGCATGATTGAGTCACTATAAATTTTTTTTGACAGCCTTAGAATACATATATGCATGGTTGAATCACTATGAATTTTTTTTGATAGCCTTAGAACACATATATGCATGATTGAATTTTTTTTGATAGCGTTAGAACAGATATATGCAAGATTGAATCAATATGATTTTTTTTGGACAGCCTTAGAACACATATGTGCATGATCGAATTATGATGAAATTTTTTTGACAGCCTTAGAACATATATATGCTTGATTGAATGTTTTTTGATAGCCTTAGAACACATATATGCAAGCGTGAGTCACTCTGAAATTTTTTTGACAGCCTTAGAACACATATATGCATGATTGAATGACTATTAAATTTTTTTGACACTGTTAGAACACATATATGCATGATTGAGTCACTATAAAGTTTTTTTGACAGCCTAAGAACACCTATATACATGATTGAATCACTATGAAATATTTTGACAGCCTTAGAACACATATATGCATGATTGAAATTTTTTGACAGGCTTAGAACACATATATGCTTGATTGAATCACTACAATTTTTTTTTACTATATTACAACACATATATGCATGATTGAATCACTGCAATTTTTTTTTAAAAACCTTAGAATGCATATATGCATGATTGAATTACTATTTACATATATACCAGATTGAATCACTATGAATATTTTTTGACATTCTTAGAACACAGATATGCTTGATTGAATCACTATAATTTTTTTTTGACAATATTAGAACAAATATATGCATGATTGAGTCACTATAAATTTTTTTTGACAGCCTTAAAACACATATAAGCTTGATTGAATCACTATTCAATTTTTTGGACTGCCTTAGAAAATTTATATGCATGATTGAAAGACTATGAATTTTTTTTCACAACGTTAGAACACAAATATGCACGACTGAGTCTCTCTGAATTTTTTTTGACAACTTTAGAACACATATATGCAATATTGAATCACTATGAAATGTTTTTGACAGCCTTAGTACACATATATGTATGGTAGAATTTGTTTTGATAGCCTTAGAACACATATATACGTGACTTAATCACTATGAAATTTTTTAGAACACATATATCCATGATTGTCTCACTATGAATTTTTTTTATAGCCTTAGAACAAATATATGCATGATTGCATCACTATAAATTTTTTAGACAGCCTTCGAACACATATATGCATAATTAAATTTATTTTTATAGGCTTAGAAGACATATATGCATGATTGAACCACTACAAATTTTTTTTGACTGCATTAGAACACATATATGCATGATTGAATCACTGTAGATTTTTTTTGACAAACTTAGAATTCATATATGCATGATTGAATCACTATTTACATTTATGCAAGATTGAATCGGTATGTTTTTTTTTTTAAATCCTTGGAACACATATAAGCATGATTAAATCACTAAGAAATTTTGTTGACAAGCTTAGAACACACATATATACAATTGAATCACTATGATTTTTTTTTGACAATCTTAGAATATATATATGCATGATTGAATCACTATGAATTTTTTTTGACAATGTTAGAACTCATATATGCATGATTGAGTCACTATGAAATTTTTTTGAGAGCCTTAGAATACATATACGGATGATTGAATCAATATGATTTTTTTTACAATGTTAGCACATATATATGCATGATTGAGTCACTATGAAATTTTTTTGACAGACATAGAACACATGTATGCATGATTGAATCACTATGAAATTTTTTGATAACGTTGGAAGAGATATATGCATGATTAAATCACTACAAAATTTTTTTGACAGCATTAGAACACATATATGCATTATTAAATCACTATAATTTTTTTTTGACAACCTTAAAACATATATATGCATGATTGAATGAATAATTTTTTTTTTGACAAACTTAGAAAATATATACAAGATTGAATCACTAAACTTTTTTTTGATAGCATTAGAACACATATATACCAGATTCAATCACTTTGATTTTTTTTTGACAACCTTAGAACACATATATGCAAGATTGAATCACTAGGAAGTTTTTTTGACAGCCTTAAAACACATCTATGCATGATTGATTCACTATAAAATTTTTTTGATGACCTTTGAACACATATATGCATGATTGAATCATTTTGCATATTTTTTGATAGCCTTAGAACATATATGCATGATTTAATCACTATGAAATTTTTTGACAACTGTAGACCAAGTATATGCATGATTGAGTCACCATAAAATTTTTTTGACAGGATTAGAACACATATATGCATGATTTAATCACTATGAATTTTTTTTGACAACCTTAGAACATGTATATGCATGATTGAGACACTATAAATTTTTATTGACAGCCTTATAACAAATATATGCATGATAGAATCACTACAATTTTTTTTTGACCGCATTAGAACACATATATGCATGATTGACACACTATAAATTTCTTTGACAACCTTACAACACGTAGATGAATGATTGAATCATTATAAATTTTTTTTGACGACCTTAGAACACATGTATGCATAATTGATTCACTATGATTTTTTATGACACCATTAGAACACAGATATGAATGGTTGAATTAGTATGATTTTTTTTAACAGCAGTAGAACACATATATGCATGATAGATTTATAATGCATTTTTTTTTACAGATTTAGAACATATATATGCATGATAGAATCATTATGAATTTTTATTGACAACGTTAGAATACATATATGCATGAATGAGTCACTTTGAAATTTTTTTGACAGGCTTAAAATACATATATGCATGGTTGAATCACTATGAATTTTTTTTGATATCCTTAGAACACATATATGCATGATTGAATCAATATGAAATTTTTTGGACAGCCTTAGAACACATATGTGCATGATCGAATTATGATGAAATTTTTTTGACAGCCTTAGAACATATATATGCTTGATTGAATGTTTTTTGATAGCCTTAGAACACATATATGCATGCGTGATTGAATCTCTATGAAATTTTTTGGACAACCTTACAACACATATATGCATGATCAAATCAGTATGAATTTTTTTTGACAGCCTTAGAACATATATATGCATGATTAAATTTTTTTTGACAGCCTTAGAAGACATATATGCATGATTGAGTTACTATGAATTTTTTTTGACAGACTTAGAACCCATATATGCATGATTGAATCACTATTAAATTTTTTAACAACGTTAGAACACATATATGCTAGATTGAGTCACTATAAATTTATTTTGACAGCCTTAGAACACATATATGCATGATTGAATCACAATGCAACTTTTTGATAGCCTTAGAACACATATGTGCATGATTGAATATTTTTTACTGTCTTAGAACACATATATATATATATGATTGAATTTTTTTTGACAGCCTTAAAACACATATATGCATGATTGAATCACAACAAAAATTGTTTTACGGGATTAGAACACATATATGCCTGATTGAATCACTGTAAATTTTTTTGACAACTTTGAATACATATATGCATGATTGTCACTATTTACGTATATGCATGATTTTTTTTGATAGTCGTAGAACATAGATATGCATGATTGAATCACTATTTTTTTTTTGACAATGTTAAAACATATATATGCATGATTGAATCACTAGTTTTTTTTTTTGACAATGTTAAAACATATATATGCATGATTGAGTCACTATGAATTTTTTTTGATAGCCTTAGAACACATATATGCATGATTGAATCACTACAATTTTTTTTGACTATATTACAACACATATATGCATGATTGAATCACTGCAATTTTTTTTAACAACCTTAGAATGCATATATGCATGATTGAATTACTATTTATATATATACAAGATTGAATCACTATAAATGTTTTTTGACATTCTTAGAACACATATATGCTTGATTGAACCACTATAATTTTTTTTGACAATATTAGAACAAATGTATGCATGATTGAGTCACTATATTTTTTTTAGAGCCTTAAAACATATATAAGCTTGATTGAATCACTATGCAATTTTTTGAACTGCCTTAGAAAATTTATATGCATGCTTGAAAGACTATGATTTTTTTTTGACAACTTTAGAACATATATATGCATTATTGAATCACTATGAAATGTTTTTGACAGCCTTAGAACACATATATGTATGGTAGAATTTGTTTTGATAGCCTTAGAACACATATATACGTGACTGAGTCACTATGAAAATTTTTAGAACACATATATCCATGATTGAGTCACTATGAAATTTTTTTATAGCCTTAGAACAAATATATGCATGATTGCATCACTATAAATTTTTTAGACAGCCTTCGAACACATATATGCATAATTAAATTTTTTTTTATATGCTTAAAAGACATATATGCATGATTGAACCACCATAATTTTTTTGACTGCATTAGAACACATATATGCATGATTGAATCACTGTAGATTTTTTTTAACAACCTTAGAATTCATATATGCATGATTGAATCACTATTTACATATATGCAAGATTGAATCAGTATGTTTTTTTTTTTGAAATCCTTGGAACACATATAAGCATGATTAAATCACTAAGAAATGTTGTTGACAAGCTTAGAACACACATATATACAATTGAATCACTATGAATTTTTTTTGACATTCTTAGAACATACATATGCATGATTGAATCACTATGAATTTTTTTTGACAATGTTAGAACTCATATATGCATGGTTGAGTCACTATGAAAATTTTTTGAGAGCCTTAGAATACATATATGGATGATTGAATCAATATGATTTTTTTTACAATATTAGCACATATATATGCATGATTGAGTCACTATGAATTTTTTTTGACAGACATAGAACACATGTATGCATGATTGAATCACTATGAAATTTTTTGATAACGTTGGAAGAGATATATGCATGATTAAATCACTACAAATTTTTTTTGACAGCATTAGAACACATATATGCATTATTAAATCACTATAATTTTTTTTTGACAACCTTAAAACATATATATGCATGATTGAATGACTATAAATGTTTTTTGACAAACATAGAAAATATATACAAGATTGAATCATTAAAGTTTTTTTTTATAGCATTAGAACACATATATACCAGATTCAATCACTCTGATTTTTTTTGACAACCTTAGAACACATATATGCAAGATTGAATCACTAGGAAGTTTTTTTGACAACCTTAAAACACTTATATGCATGATTGATTCACTATAGAATTTTTTTGATGACCTTTGAACACATATATGCATGATTGAATCATTCTGCATATTTTTTGATAGCCTTAGAACATATATGCATGATTTAATCACTATGAAATTTTTTGACAAACGTAGACCAAGTATATGCATGATTGAGTCACTATAAATTTTTTTTGACAGGATTAGAACACATATATGCATGATTTAATCACTATGAATTTTTTTTGACAACCTTTGAACATGTACATGCATGATTGAGACACTATAAATTTTTTTTGACAGCCTTATAACAAATATATGCATGATAGAATCACAACTTTTTTTTGACCGCATTAGAACACATATATGCATGATTGACACACTATAAATTTCTTTGACAACCTTACAGCACGTAGATGAATGATTGAATCATTATAAAATTTTTTTGACGACCTTAGAACACATGTATGCATAATTGATTCACTATGATTTTTTTTTGACACCATTAGAACACATATATGAATGATTGAATTAGTATGATTTTTTTTAACAGCAGTAGAACACATATATGCATGATAGATTTATAATGCATTTTTGTTTACAGTTTTAGAACATATATATGCGTGATAGAATCATTATGAATTTTTATTGACAACGTTAGAATACATATATGCATGATTGAGTCACTATGAAAATTTTTTGACAGCCTTAAAATACATATATGCATGATTGAATCACTATGAATTTTTTTTTATAGCCTTAGAACACATATATGCATGATTAAATCTTTTTGATGGCGTTAGAACATATATATGCATGATTGAATCTCTATGAAATTTTTTGGACAACCTTACAACACATATATGCATGATCAAATCAGTATGATTTTTTTTTGACAGCCTTAGAACATATATATATGCATGATTAAATTTTTTTTTGACAGCCTTAGAAGACATATATGCATGATTGAGTTACTATGAATTTTTTTTGACAGACTTAGAACCCATATATGCATGATTGAATCACTATTAATTTTTTTTAACAACGTTAGAACACATATATGCTAGATTGAGTCACTATAAAATTTTTTTGACAGCCTTAGAATACATATATGCATGATTGAATCATAATGAAACTTTTTGACAGCCTTAGAACACATATGTGCATGATTGAATATTTTTTACAGTCTTAGAACACATATATGTATGATTGAAATTTTTTTGACAGCCTTAAAACACATATAGGCATGATTGAATCAAAACAAAAATTGTTTTACCGGATTAGAACACATATATGCATTATTGAATCACTGTAAATTTTTTTTGACAACTTTGAAAACATATATGCATGATTGTCACTATTTACATATATGCATGTTTTTTTTTTTATAGTCTTAGAACATATATATGCATGATTGAGTCACTAAAATTTTTTTTGACCATGTTAAAACATATATATGCATGATTGAGTCACTATGAATTTTTTTGACAGCCTTAGAACACATATATGCATGATTGAATCACTACCATTTTTTTGACTATATTACAAAACATATATGCATGATTGTCACTGCAAATTTTTTTTAACAATCTTAGAATGCATATATGCATGATTGAATTACTATTTATATATATACAAGATTGAATCACTATGAATGTTTTTTGACATTCTTAGAACACATATATGCTTGATTAAATCACTATAATTTTGTTTTGACAATATTAGAACATATATATGCATGATTGAGTCACTATATTTTTTTTTACAGCCTTAAAACATATATAAGCTTGATTGAATCACAATGCAATTTTTTGAACTGCCTTAGAAAATTTATATGCATGATTGAAATACTATGAATTTTTTTTCACAACGTTAGAACACAAATATGCACGACTGAGTCTCTCTGAAATGTTTTTGACAACTTTAGAACATATATATGCATTATTGAATCACTATGAACTATTTTTGACAACCTTAGAACACATATATGTATGGTAGAATTTGTTTTGATAGCCTTAGAACACATATATACGTGACTGAATCACTATGAAATTTTTTAGAACACATATATCCATGATTGAGTCACTATGAAATTTTTTTTATAGCCTTAGAACAAATATATGCATGATTGCATCACTATAAATTTTTTCGACAGCCTTCGAATACATATATGCATAATTAAAATTTTTTTTATAGGCTTAAAAGACATATATGCATGATTGAACCACTACAAATTTTTTTTGACTGCATTAGAACACATATATGCATGATTGAATCACTGTAGATTTTTTTTGACAAACTTAGAATTCATATATGCATGATTGAATCACTATTTACATATATGCAAGATTGAATCAGTATGTTTTTTTTTTTTGAAATCCTTGGAACACATATAAGCATGATTAAATCACTAAGAAATTTTGTTGACAAGCTTAGAACACACATATATACAATTGAATCACTATGAATTTTTTTTGACAATCTTAGAATATATATATGCATGATTGAATCACTATGATTTTTTTTTGACAATGTTAGAACTCATATGTGCATGATTGAGTCACTATGAAATTTTTTTGAGAGCCTTAGAATATATATACGGATGATTGAATCAATATGATTTTTTTTACAATGTTAGCACATATATATGCATGATTGAGTCACTATGAATTTTTTTTGACAGACATAGAACACATGTATGCATGATTGAATCACTATGAAAATTTTTGATAACATTAGAAGAGATATATGCATGATTAAATCACTACAATTTTTTTTTGACAGCATTAGAACACATATATGCATTATTAAATCACTATAATTTTTTTTTGACAACCTTAAAACATATATATGCATGATTGAATGACTATAAATGTTTTTTGACAAACTTAGAAAATATATACAAGATTGAATCACTAAAGTTTTTTTTATAGCATTAGAACACATATATAGCAGATTCAATCACTCTGATTTTTTTTGACAACCTTAGAACACATATATGCAAGATTGAATCACTAGGAAGTTTTTTTGACAACCTTAAAACACATATATGCATGATTGATTCACTATAGAATTTTTTTGATGACCTTTGAACACATATATTTATGATTGAATCATTCTGCATATTTTTTGATAGCCTTAGAACATATATGTATGATTTAATCACTATGATTTTTTTTGACAACCGTAGACCAAGTATATGCATGATTGAGTCACTATAAATTTTTTTTGACAGGATTAGAACACATATATGCATGATTTAATCACTATGATTTTTTTTTGACAACCTTAGAACATGTATATGCATGATTGAGACACTATAAATTTTTTTTGACAGCCTTATAACAAATATATGCATGATAGAATCACTACAACTTTTTTTTGACCGCATTAGAACACATATATGCATGATTGACACACCATAAATTTCTTTGACAACCTTACAACACGTAGATGAATGATTTAATCATTATAATTTTTTTTTGACGACTTTAGAACACATGTATGCATAATTGATTCACTATGATTTTTTTTTGACAGCATTAGAACACATATATGAATGATTGAATTAGTATGATTTTTTTTAACAGCAGTATTACACATATATGCATGATAGATTTATAATGCATTTTTTTTACAGTTTTAGAACATATATATGCATGATAAAATCACTATGAATTTTTATTGACAACATTAGAATACATATATGCATGATTGAGTCACTGAAATTTTTTTGACAGCCTTAGAATACATATATGCATGGTTGAATCACTATGAATTTTTTTTGATAGCCTTAGAACACATATATGCATGATTGAATTTTTTTTGATGGCGTTAGAACATATATATGCATGATTGAATCTCTATGATTTTTTTTGGACAACCTGACAACACATATATGCATGATCAAATCAGTATGAATTTTTTTTGACAGCCTTAGAACATATATAAGCATGATTAAAATTTTTTTGACATTCTTAGAAGACATATATGCATGATTGAGTTACTATGATTTTTTTTTGACAGACTTAGAACCCATATATGCATGATTGAATCACTATTAAATTTTTTTAACAACGTTAAAACACATATATGCTAGATTGAGTCACTATAATTTTTTTTGACAGCCTTAGAACACATATATGCATGATTGAATCACAATGAAACTTTTTAACAGCCTTAGAACACATATGTGCATGATTGAATATTTTATACAGTCTTAGAACACATATATGTATGATTGAAATTTTTTTGACAACCTTAAAACACATATATGCATGATTGAATCACTACAAAAATTGTTTTATTGGATTAGAACACATATATGCATGATTGAATCACTGTAATTTTTTTTTGGCAACTTTGAATACATATACGCATGATTGTCACTATTTACATATATGCATGATTTTTTTTTATATTCTTAGATCATAGATATGCATGATTGAATCACATTTTTTTTTTGATAATGTTAAAACATATATATGCATGATTGAGTCACTATGAAATTTTTTTGACAGCCTTAGAACACATATATGCATGATTGAATCACTCCAAAATTTTTTGACGGCCATAGAACATATATATGCATGATTGAATCACTATGAATTTTTTTTGACCAATTAGAACCCATATATACATGATTGAATGTCTATGAATTTTTTTTGACAACTTTAAAACACATATGTGCATGATTGAATCACTATGAAATGTTTTAGACAACCTTAGAACACATATACGCACGATAATTTTTTTTGACAGCCTTAGAACACATATATGCATGATTGAAAATTTTTTGATGGCCGTAGAACACATATATGCATGATTGAGTTACTATGATTTTTTTTGGCTGACTTAGAACCCATATATGCATGATTGAATCACTATTAAATTTTTTTTAACAACGTTAGAACACATACATGCTAGATTGAGTCACTATAAATTTTTTTTGACAGCCTTAGAACACATATATGCATGATTGAATCACAATGAAACTTTTTGATAGCCTTAGAACACATATGTGCATGATTGAATATTTTTTACAGTCTTAGAACACATATATGTATGATTGAAATTTTTTTGACAGCTTTAAAACACATATATGCATGATTGAGTCACTACAAAAATTGTTTTACTGGATTAGAACACATATATGCATGATTGAATCACTATAATTTTTTTTGACAACTTTGAATACATATACGCATGATTGTCACTATTTACATATGCATTATTTTTTTTTGATATTCTTAGATCATAGATATGCATGATTGAATCACTAAATTTTTTTTTTTGATAATGTTAAAACATATATATGCATGATTGAGTCACTATGAATTTTTTTGACAGCCTTAGAACACATATATGCATGATTGAATCACTACAAATTTTTTTTGATGGCCATAGAACATATATATGCATGATTGAATCACTATGAATTTTTTTTGACCAATTAGAAACCATATATGCATGATTGATTGTCTATCATTTTTTTGGACAACTTTAAAACACATATGTGCATGATTGAATCACTATGAAATGTTTTAGACAGCCATATAACACATATACACACAATAAATTTTTTTTTGACAGCCTTAGAAGACATATATGCATGATTGAAATTTTTTTGATGGCTGTAGAACATATATATGCATGATTGAGTAGCTCTGAATTTTTTTTGACAGGCTTAGAACACATATGCATGATTGAATCACTATGAAATTTTTTAGAGCACATATATCCATGATTGACTCAGTATGAATCTTTTTTGATTGCCTTAGAACAAATATATGCAAGATTGAATCAATATAAATTTTTTTTGACAACCTTAGAACACCTATATACACGATTGAAATATTTTTGACAGCCTTAGAACACATATATGCATGATTAAATCACTACAAAATTTTTTTGACTGCATTAGAACACATATATTCATGATGGAATCACTGTAATTTTTTTTTACAACTTTAGAAGACATATATGCATGATTGAATCACTATTTACATATAAGCAAAATTGAATCAGTATGATTTTTTTGACATTCTTAGAACACAAATATGCATGATTGAACCACTATAATTTTTTTTTGACAATGTTAGAACATGTATGTATGATTGAGTCACTATGATTTTTTTTTTTGACAATGTTAGAAATCGTGTGCATGACAGAGTCACTATGATTTTTTTTTGACAGCCTTAGAACACATATACACATGATTGAATCACAACGAAATTTTTTTAACAACGTTAGAACACATATATGCATGATTGAGTCTCTATGAAATTTTTTTGATAGCCTTAGAACACATACATGCATGATTGAATCACTATGAAATGTTTTTGAAAACCTTAAAACAAATATACAGATGATTGAATCACTATAAAATTTTTTGGACAGCCTTAGAACCCATCCATACATGATTGAATCACTATGAAGTTTTTTTTATAGTTTTAGAACACCTCTATGCATGATTGAATCACTATAAATTTTTTTTGACAACCTTAGGACACATATACGCTTGATTGAATCACTATGGAATTTTTTTTACAACCTTAAAACACATATGTGCTTAATTGAGTCACTATGAAATTTCTTTGACAGGCTTAGAACACATTTGCATGATTGAATCACTGTAATTTTTTTTACAGCTTAGAACATATATATAACTGATTGAATCACTATAAAAATTTTTGACAGCATTAGAACACATATACACATGATTGAATCACTATTAAAATTTTGTGACAGCCTTAGAACAAATATATGCAAGATTGAAACACTATAAAATTATTTTGATAGCCTTAGAACACATATATGCATTATTGAATCACGATGATTTTTTTTGACAGCCTTAGAACACATATATGCATGACTGAATCACCATGAATTTTTTTTGACAGCCTTAAAACACATATATGCTTGATTGAATCATGATAATTTTTTTTGACATGGTTAGAACACATGTATACATGATTGAGTCACTATATAATTGTTTTGACAGCCTTAGAACACATAGATAAATGATTGAATCACTATGAATTTTTTTGACAGCCTTATAACACATGTACGCATGATTGAATCACTGTGAATTTTTTTCACAACATTTGAGCACATATGTGATTAATTGAGTCACTATGTAATTTTTTTGACAGCCTTAAAACATATATATGCATGATTGAATCACTAGGAAATTTTTTTGACAACCTTAGAACACATATGTGCATGATTGAATCACTATCAAATTTTTTTGACAACCTTAGAACACATATACGCATGATTGAATGAGTATGATTTTTTTTTGACAATGTTAGAACACATATGTGCTTTGTTGAGTTACTATGAATTTCTTTTAAGAGCCTTAGAACACATATATGCATGATTGAAATCTATGCATGATTGAATCACTATGATTTTTTTTTTTGACAGCCTTAGAACACATATACGCATGATTGAATCAATATGAAATTGTTTTGACAACCTAATAAGATATATATGCATGATTGAATCACTATGATTTTTTTTTGAGAGCCTCAGAACACATATATGCATGATTAAGTCACTAAGAAATTTTTTTGACAGCCGTAGAGCACATATATGCATGATTGAATCACTATGAATTTTTTTTGACAGCTTTAGAACACATATATGCATGATTGAATCAGTATGAAAATGTTTTGACAGCCTTAGAACACATATATGCATGATTGAATTAGTATGAAATTTTTTTGACAGCCTTAGAACACATATATCCATGATTAAATCACTATGAATTTTTTTTGACAGCCTTAGAACACGTATATGAATGATTGAAATTTTTTTGACAGCCTTAGAACATATATATGCGTGATTAAATCACTAAAATTTTTTTTGACCGCATTACAACACATATATATGCATTATTGAATCACTATAATTTTTTTTGACAACCTTCGAACCCGTAAATGCATGGTTGAATCACTATAAATTTTTTGTGACATTCTTAGAACACATATATGCATGATTGAATCACTACAATTTTTTTATTACAATATTAGAAAACTTATATGCATGATTAAGTCGCTGCGAAATTTTTTTGATAGCCTTAGAACCCATATACGCATGATTAAATCACTCTGAAATTTTTTGACAGCCTTACAATACATATATGCATGATTGAATCACTATGATTTTTTATTGACAATGTTAGATCGCACGTATGCATGATTGAGCTTCTATGAAATTTGTTTGGGAGCCTTAAAACATATATATGCATGATTACATCACTTAGAAAATTTTTTGACAGCCTTAGATCACATATATGCATGATTGAGTTTTTTTTGACAGCCTTGGAACACATATACGCATGAATGAATCACTATAATTTGTTTTGACTGCCGTAGAAGACATATACGCATGATTGAATCAATATGATTTTTTTTGTGACAAACTTAAATCTCATATATGCGTGATTGAATCGCAATGATTTTTTTTTGATAGCCTTAGAACATACATATGCATGATTGAATTGCTATGATTTTTTTTTGACAACGTTAGAACACATATATGCATGACTGAGCCTCTATGAAATTTTTTCACAGCCTTTGAACATATGTATGCATGATTGAATCACAAAGAAATTTTTTTGATAACCTTAGAAAACATATATGCCTGATTATTTTTTTTTTGACAGCCTTAGTACACATATACACATGATTGAATAACTATGAAATTTTTTTGACAGCCGTAGAACTCATATACGCATGATTGAATCAATATGATTTTTTTTGGTTAACTTAAAACACATATATGCGTGATTGAATCACTATGAATTTTTTTTGAAGGCTTAAAACACATATATGCATGATTGAATCACTATGAATTTTTTTTGACAACATTAGAACACATATATGCCTGATTGAATCACTATGAATTTTTTTGACAACGTTAGAACACATATGTGATTAGTTGAGTCACTATGTAATTTTTTTGACAGCCTTAGAGCACATATATGCATGATTGAATCACTATGAAATTTTTTTGACAGCCTTGGAACACATATACGCATGATTGAGTCACTATCAATTTTTTTTGATAACCTTAGAACACATATACGCATGATTGAATCACTATGAAATTTTTTTGACAACGTTAGAACACATATGTGCTTAATTGGGTTACTATGATATTTTTTTGACAGCCTTAGAACAAATATATGCATGATTGAAATATATGCAAGATTGAATCGCTATGATTTTTTTTTGACAGCCTTAGAACACATATATGCATGATTGAATCATTGTGAATTTTTTTTGACAGACTTAGAAAACATATATGCATGACTGAATTACTATGAATTTTTTTTGAGAGCCTTAGGACACATGTATGCATGATTGAATCCCTATGAATTTTTTTTGACAGCCTTACAACATATATATGCAAGATTTAGTCACTAAATATTTTTTTGACTGCCTTAGAACACAATTAGGCATGATTGAATCACTATAAGTTTTTTTTGACAAGCTTAGAACACATATATGCATGATTAAGTCCCTATGAAATTTTTTTGACAGCCTTGAAACACATATATGCATGATTGAATCACTATGAAATTTTTTGACAGCCATAGAACATATATATGCATGATTGAATGAATATGATTTTTTTTTGAAAACCTTAGAACAAATATACGGATGATTGAATCACTATAATTTTTGTTTGACAGCCTTAAAACACATATATGCATGATTGAATCACTATGAAGTTTTTTTAAAGTTTAAGAACACATCTACGCAAGATTGAAGCACTATGAAATTTTTTTGACAACCTTACGACACACATATGATTGATTGAATCGCTATGAATTTTTTTTGACAACCTTAAAACACATATGTGATTAATTGAGTCACTATGAAAGTTTTTTGACAGACCTAGAACACATATTTGCATGATTGAATCACTAGAAATTTTTTTGACTGCCTTAGAACAAATATATGCATGATTGAATAACTATAAAAATATTTTGACAGCATTAGAACACATATACTCATGATTGAATCACTATTAAAATTTTGTGACAACCTTATAACACATATATGCAAGATTGAATCACTATAATTTTTTTTGACAGCCTTAGAACACATATATGCATGATTGAATCACTATAATTTTTTTTGACAGCCTTAAAACACATATATGCATGATTGAATCACTATAAAATTTTGTTGACATGGTTAGAAGACATATATACATGATTTTTTTTGACAACCTTGGAACACATATACGCATGACAGAATCACTATGAATTTTTTTTGACAGCTGTAGAAGATATATATGCATGATTGAATCAATATGATTTTTTTTGACAAACTTAAATCACATATACGCATGATTGAATCACAAAGATTTTTTTTGATAGCCTTAGAACATACATATGCATGATTGAATCACTATGATTTTTTTTGAAAACCTTAGAACACATATATGCATGATTGAGCCTCTATGAATTTTTTTTCACAGCCTTTGAACATATATATGCATGATTGAATCACAAAGAATTTTCTTTTGATAGCCTTAGAAAACATATATGCATGATTAAATTTTTTTTGACATTTTTAAAACACGTATACACATGATTGAATCACCATGAATTTTTTTTGACAGCCGTAGAACTCATATACGCTTGATTGAATCAATCTGATTTTTTTTTGGGAAACTTAAAACACATATACGCGTGATTGAATCACTATGATTTTTTTGAAGGCTTGTTACACATATATGCATGATTGAATCACTATGAATTTTTTTTGACAACAATAGAACACATATATGCAAGATTCAATCACTATGAATTTTTTTGACAATGTTAGAACACATATGTGATTAATTGAGTCACTATTTTATTTTTTTGACAGCCTTAGAACACATATACGCATGATTGAATCACTATGAATTTTTTTTGACAGCCTTAGAACACATATACTCAAGATTCAATCACTATCAATTTTTTTTGAGAACCTTAGAACACATATACGCATGATTGAATCACTATAATTTTTTTTTGACAGACTTAGAACACATATATGCATCATTGAATCACTATGAATTTTTTTTGATAGCCTTAGAACACATATATGCATGATTGAATCAGTATGAAATTTTTTTGACAGCCTTTGATCACATATATGCATGATTAAGTCACTACGAATTTTTTTTGACAGCCTTAAAACACATATATGCATGATTGAATCACTATGAAATTATTTTGCCAGCCTTAGAACACATATATGCATGATTGAACCAGTATGAATTTTTTTGGCAGCCTTAGAACACATATATACATGATTAAATTTTGTTTGACAGCCTTAGAACATACATACGCATGATTGAATGACTATAATTTTTTTTTGAAAACCTTAGAACAAATATACGGATGATTGAATCACTATAAATTTTTTTGAACAACCTTAGAATATATGCATGATTGAATCACTATGAAGGTTTTTTACAGTTTAAAACACATCTACGCAAGATTGAATCACTATGAATTTTTTTTGACAACCTTAGGACACACGTATGCTTGATTGAATCACTATGATTTTTTTTGACAACCTTAAAACACATATGTGATTAATTTAGTCACTATGAAATTTTTTTGACAGACTTAGAACACATATTTGCATGATTGAATCACTATAAATTTTTTTGACTGCCTTAGAATAAATATATGCATGATTGAATCACCATAAAAAATTTTTGATAGCGTTAGAACACATATACTCATGATTGAATCACTATTAAAATTTTGTGACAACCTTAGAACATATATACGCAAGATTGAATCACTATAAATTTTTTTTGACAACCTTAAAACACATATATGCATTATTAAATCACTATGAAAATTTTTTGACAGCCTTAGAACACATATATGCATGATTGAATCACTATGAATTTTTTTGACAGCCCTAAAACACATATATGCATGATTGATTTACTATAAAATTTTCTTGACATAGTTAGAACACAAATATACATGATTGAGTTACTATAAAATTGTTTTGACAGCCTTAGAACACATAGATAAATGATTGAATGACTATGAATTTTTTTTGACAGCCTTAGAACACATATATGCATGATTTAATCACTATGAATTTTTTTTGACAACATTAGAACACATATATGCAAGAATTCAATCACTATGATTTTTTTTGACAACGTTAGAACACATATGTGATTAGTTTAGCCACTATGTAATTTTTTTGACAGCCTTAGAGCATATATATGCATGATTGAATCACTATCAAATTTTTTTGACAGCCTTATAACACATATACGCATGATTGAATCACTATCAATTTTTTTTGATAACCTTAGAACACATATACGCATGATTGAATCACTATGAATTTTTTTTGACAATGTTAGAACACATATGTGCTTAATTGGGTTACTATGATATTTTTTTGACAGCCTTAGAACAAATATATGCATGATTGAAATATATGCAAGATTGAATCGCTATGATTTTTTTTGACAGCCTTAGAACACATATATGCATGATTGAATCATTGTGAATTTTTTTTGACGGACTTAGAAAACATATATGCATGACTGAATTACTATGAATTTTTTTTGAGAGCCTTAGGACACATGTATGCATGATTGAATCCCTATGAATTTTTTTTGACAGCCTTACAACATATATATGCAAGATTTAGTCACTAAATATTTTTTTGACTACCTTAGAACACAATTAGGCATGATTGAATCACTATAAATTTTTTTTGACAAGCTTAGAACACATATATGCATGATTAAGTCCCTATGAAATTTTTTTGACAGCCTTGAAACACATATATGCATGATTGAATCACTATGAAATTTTTTGACAGCCTTAGAACATATATATGCATGATTGAATATGTATGATTTTTTTTTGGCAGCCTTAGAACACATATATACATGATTGAATTTTGTTTGACAGCCTTTGAACATATATATGCATGATTGAATGAATATGAATTTTTTTTGAAAACCTTAGAACAAATATACGGATGATTGAATCACTATAATTTTTGTTTGACAGCCTTAAAACACATATATGCATGATTGAATCACTATGAAGTTTTTTTAAAGTTTAAGAACACATCTACGCAAGATTGAAGCACTATGAAATGTTTTTGACAACCTTAGGACACACATATGATTGATTGAATCGCTATGATATTTTTTTGACAACCTTAAAACACATATGTGATTAATTGCGTCACTATGAAAGTTTTTTGACAGACCTAGAACACATATTTGCATGATTGAATCACTAGAAATTTTTTTGATTGCCTTACAACAAATATATGCATGATTAAATAACTATAAAAATATTTTGACAGCATTAGAACACATATACTCATGATTGAATCACTATTAAAATTTTGTGACAACCTTATAACACATATATGCAAGATTGAATCACTATAATTTTTTTTTGACAGCCTTAGAACACATATATGCATGATTGAATCACTATAATTTTTTTTGACAGCCTTAAAACACATATATGCATGATTGAATCACTATAAAATTTTGTTGACATGGTTAGAACACATATATACATGATTTTTTTTGACAGCCTTGGAACACATATACGCATGACAGAATCACTATGATTTTTGTTTGATAGCCGTAGAAGATATATATGCATGATTGAATCGATATGATTTTTTTTGACTAACTTAAATCACATATACGCGTGATTGAATCACAATGATTTTTTTTGATAGCCTTAGAACATACATATGCATGATTGAATTACTATGATTTTTTTTTACAACCTTAGAACACATATATGCATGATTGAGCCTCTATGAATTTTTTTCAAAGCCTTTGAACATATATATGCATGATTGAATCACAAAGATTTTTTTTTGATAGCCTTAGAAAACATATATGCGTGATTAAATTTTTTTTGCCATTCTTAGAACACATATACGCCTGATTGAATCACCATGAAATTTTTTTGACAGCCGTAAAACTCATATACGCTTGATTGAATCAATATGATTTTTTTTTGGGAAACTTAAAACACATATATGCGTGATTGAATCATTATGATTTGTTTTGAAGGCTTGGAACACATATATGCAAGATTGAATCACTATGATTTTTTTTTGACATTAGAACACATATATGCACGATTGAATCACTATGAATTCTTTTGACAATGTTAGAACACATATGTGATTAATTGAGTCACTATTTAATTTTATACAGCCTTAGAACACATATATGCATGATTGAATCACTATGAAATTTTTTTGACAGCCTTAGAACACATATACGCAAGATTGAATCACTATCAAATTTTTTTGAGAACCTTAGAACACATATACGCATGATTGAATGACTATGATTTTTTTTTGACAGCCTTAGAACACATATATGCATGATTGAATCAATATAAATTTTTTTTGACAGCCTTAGAACACATATATGCATGATTAAGTCACTATGAATTTTTTTTGACAGCCTTAAAACACATATATGCATGATTGAATCACTATGAAATTATTTTGCCAGCCTTAGAACACATATATGCATGATTGAACGAGTATGAATTTTTTTGGCAGCCTTAGAGCACATATATACATGATTGATTTGTTTGACAGCCTTAGAACATATATACGCATGATTGAATGACTATGAATTTTTTTTTGATAGCCTTAGAACACATATATGCATGATTGAATCCATATGACTTTTTTTTGACAGCCATAGAACACATATATGCATGATTAAGTCACTATGATTTTTTTTTGACAGCCTTAAAACACATATATGCATGATTGAATCACTATGAAATTATTTTGCCAGCCTTAAAACACATATATGCATGATTGAACCGGTATGATTTTTTTTTGGCAGCCTTAGAACACATATATACATGATTGAATTTTGTTTGACAGCCTTAGAACATATATACGCAAGATTGAACGACTATGATTTTTTTTGAAAACCTTAGAACAAATGTACGGATGATTGAATCACTATAAATTTTTTTGAACAACCTTAAAACACATATATTCATGATTGAATCACTATGAAGTTTTTTTAAAGTTTTAGAACACATCTATGCAAGACTGAATCACTATGATATTTTTTTGACAACCTTAGGACACACGTATGCTTGATTGGATCACGATGATTTTTTTTGACAACCTTAAAACACATATGTGATTAATTGAGTCACTATGAAATTATTTTGACAGACTTAGAACACATATTTGCATTATTGAATCACTATAAATTTTTTTGACTGCCTTAGAATAAATATATGCATGATTGAATCACTATAAAAAATTTTTGATAGCATAAGAACACATATACTCATGATTGAATCACTATTAAAATTTTGTGACAACCTTAGAACATATATATGTAAGATTGAATCGCTATAATTTTTTTTTGACAGCCTTAAAACACATATATGCATTATTAAATCACTATGAAATATTATTGACAGCCTTAGAACATATATATGCATGATTAAATCACTATGATTTTTTTTTTGATAGCCTTAAATCACTGTAAATGATTGAATCACTATGATTTTTTATTGACAAAGTTAGAACACATATATGCATGATTGAGCCTCTATGATTTTTTTCGAGAGCCTTAAAACATATATATGCATGATTGAATCAGTTAGAAATTTTTTTGACAGCCTTATATCACATATATGCATGATTGAATTTTTTTTGACAGCCGTAGAAGACATATACGCATGATTGAATCAATATGATTTTTTTTGACAAACTTAAATCACATATACGCGTGATTAAATCACTATGAATTTTTTTTGACAGCCTTAGAAAATACATATGCATGATTGAATCTCTATCTTTCTTTTTTGACAACGTTAGAACACATATATATGCATGATTGAATCACAAAGAATTTTTTTTGAGAGCCTTAGAAAACATATATGCTTGATTAAACTTTTTTTGACAGCCTTAGAACACATATACTTATGATTCAATCACTATGAAATTTTTTTGACAGCCGTAGAAAACATATTAGCATGATTGAATCAATATGATTTTTTTTGGGAAACTTAAAACGCATATATGCGTTATTGAATCACTGTGAACTTTTTTTGAAGGCTTAGAACACATATATGCAAGATTGAATCACCATGAATTTTTTTTTACAATGTTAGAACACATATATGCTTGATTGAATCACTATGAATTTTTTTTGACAATGGTAGAACACATATATGCAAGATTGAATCACTATGAATTTTTTTTAGCAACGTTAGAACACATATGTAATTAATTTGCGTTACTATGAAATTTTTTTGACAGCCTTAGAACACATATATGCATGATTGAATCAATATGAAATTTTTTGACAGCCTTAGAACACATATATGCATGATTGAATCACTAAGATTTTTTTTGACAGCCTTAGAACACAAATATGCGGGAATAAGTTAATATAAAATTTTTTTGACAGCCTTAGAACACATATATGCATGATTGAATCACTATGAATTTTTTTTGACAGCCTTAGTACACATATATGCATGATTGAATCAGTATGAAATTTTTTTAACAGCCTTAGAACACATATATACATGATTGAATATTTTTTGACAGCCATAGAACACATATACACATGATTGAATCAGTATGAATTTCTTTTGAAAACCTTAGAACAAATATACGGATGATTGAATCACTATAAAACTTTTTGGACAGCCTTAGAACACATATATGCATGATTGAATGACTATGAAGTTTTTTTTACAGTTTTAGAACACATCTATGCATGATTGAATCACTATGAATTTTTTTTGACAACCTTAGGACACACGTACGCTTGATTAAAACACTATGATTTTTTTTGACAACCTTAGAACACATATGTGCTTAATTGAGTCACTATGAATTTTTTTTGACAGACTTAGAACACATATTTGTATGATTGAATCACTATAAATTTTTTTGACAGCCTTAGAATAAATATATGCATGATTGAATCACTATAAAAAAATTTTGATAGCATAAGAACACATATACTCATGATTGAATCACTATTAAAATTTTGTGACAACCTTAGAACATATATATGCAAGATTGAATCACTATAAAAATTTTTTGACAGCCTTAAAACACATATATGCCTTATTAAATCACTATGAAATTTTTTTGACAGCCTTAGAACACATATATGCATGATTGAATCACTATGAATTTTTTTGACAGCATTAAAACACATATATGCATGATTGATTCACTATAAAATTTTCTTGACAAAGTTAGAACACATATATACATGATTGAGTTCTACGCAAAATTGTTTTGACAGCCTTAGAACACATAGATAAATGATTGAATCACTATGAATTTTTTTTGACAGCGTTAGAACACATATATGCATGATTAAATTACTATGATTTTTTTTTTATAGCCTTAAATCACTCTAAATGATTGAATCACTATGATTTTTTATTGACAATGTTAGAACACATATATGCATGATTGAGCCTCTATGATTTTTTTTTGAGAGACTTAAAACATATATATGCAAGATTGAATCACTTAGAAAGTTTTTTGACAGCCTTAGATCACATATATGCATGATTGAATTTTTTTTGACAGCCTTAGATCACATATATGCGTGATTGAATCACTATGAATTTTTTTTGACAGCCGTAGAAGACATATACACATGATTGAATCAATATGATTTTTTTTGACAAACTTAAATCACATATACGCGTGATTGAATCACTATGAATTTTTTTTGACAGCCTTAGAACATACATATGCATGATTGAATCACTATCTTTCTTTTTTGACAACGTTAGAACATATATATATGCATGATTGAATCACAAAGAATTTTTTTTGGCAGCCTTAGAAAACATATATGCATGATTAAATTTTTTTTGACAGCCTTAGAACACATATACTTATGATTCAATCACTATGAAATTTTTTTGACAGCCGTAGAACACATATACGCATGATTGAATCAATATGATTTTTTTTGGGAAACTTAAAACACATATACGCGTTATTGAATCACTGTGAATTTTTTTTGAAGGCTTAGAACACATATCTGCAAGATTGAATCACCTTGATTTTTTTTTTACAACGTTGGAACACATATATGCTTGATTGAATCACTATGAAATTTTTTTGACAATGGTAGAACACATATATGCAAGAATGAATCACTATGATTTTTTTTTAGCAACGTTAGAACACATATGTGCTTAATTGAGTTACTATGATTTTTTTTTGACAGCCTTAGAACACTTATATGCATGATTGAAATATATGCATGATTGAATCACTATAAATTTTTTTTGACAGCCTTAGAACACATATATGCATGATTGAATCACTATGAATTTTTTTGACAACCTTAGTACACATATATGCATGATTGAATCAGTATGAATTTTTTTTGACAGCCTTAGAACACATATATACATGATTGAATATTTTTTGACAGCCATATAACACATATACGCATGATTGAATCACTATGAATGTTTTTTGAAAACCTTAGAACAAATATACGGATGATTGAATCACTATAATACTTTTTGGACTGCCTTAGAACGCATATATGCATGATTGAATGACTATGAAGTTTTTTTTACAGTTTTAGAACACATCTACGCATGATTGAATCACTATGATTTTTTTTTGACAACCTTAGGACACACATACACTTGATTAAAACACTATGATTTTTTTTGACAACCTTAGAACACATATGTGCTTAATTGAATCACTATGAAATTTTTTTGACAGACATAGAACACATATTTGTATGATTGAATCACTATAATTTTTTTTGACAGCCTTAGAACATATTTATGCATGATTGAATCACTATAATTTTTTTTGACAGCATTAGAACACATATACGCATGATTGAATCACTATTAAAATTTTGTGACAACCTTAGAACACATATATGCAAGATTGAATCACTATAAATTTTTTTTGATAGCCTTAGAACACATATATGCATGATTGAATCACTATGAAGTTTTTTTACAATTTTAGAACACATCTACGCAAGATTGAATCACTATGAAATTTTTTTGACAACCTTAGGACACACGTATGTTTGATTGAATCACTATGATTTTTTTTGACAAACTTAAAACACATATGTGATTAAAAGAGTCACTATAAATTTTTTTTGACAGACTTAGAACACATATTTGCTTGATTGAATCACTATAAATTTTTTTGACTGCCTTAGAATAAATATATGCATGATTGAATCACTATAAAAAATTTTTGATAGCATAAGAACACATATACTCATGATTGAATCACTATCAAATATTTGTGACAAGCTTAGAACATATATATGCAAGATTGAATCACTATAAAATTTTTTTGACAGCCTTAAAACACATATATGCATTATTAAATCACTATGAAATTTTTTTGATAGCCTTTGAACACATATATGCATGATTGAATCACTATGAATTTTTTTGACAGCCTTAAAACACATATATCCATGATTGATTCACTATAAAATTTTCTTGACATGGTTAGAACACATATATACATGATTGAGTTACTATAAAATTGTTTTGACAGCCTTAGAAAACATAGATAAATGATTGAATAACTATGAATTTTTTTTGACAGCCTTAGAACACATATATGCATTATTGAATCACTATGAATTTTTTTTGACAGCTCTAGAAAACATAAATGCATGATTGAATTAATATGAAATTTTTTTGACAACCTTGGGACACATGTATGCATGATTGAATCCCTATGAATTTTTTTTGATAGCCTTACAACATATATATGCAAGATTTAGTCACTAATTTTTTTTTTTACTGCCTTACAAGACATATAGGCATGATTGAATCACTATAAATTTTTTTTGATTGGCTTAGAACACATATATGCATGATTAAGTCACTATGAAATTTTTTTGACAGCCTTAGAACAGATATATGCATGATTGAATCACTAAGAAATTTTTTGACAACCTTAGAACACATATATGCATGATTGAATCAGTATGAATTTTTTTTGGCAGCCTTAGAAAACATATATACATGATTGAGTTTTGTTTGACAGCCTGAGAACATATATATGCATGATTCAATGACTATGATTTTTTTTTGAAAACCTTAGAACAAATATACGGATGATTGAATCACTATAATTTTTTTTTGGACAGCCTTAAAACACATATATGCATGATTGAATCACTATGAAGTTTTTTTACAGTTTAAGAACACCTCTACACAAGATTGAAGCACTATGAAATTTTTTGACAACCTTAGGACACACATATGCTTGATTGAATCACTATAAATTTTTTTGACAACCTTAAAACACATATGCGATTAATTGAGTCACTATGAATTTTTTTTGACACACTTAGAACACATATTTGCATGATTGAATCACTAGAAAATTTTTTGACTGCCTTAGAACAAATATATGCATGATTGAATAAATATAAAAATATTTTGACAGCATTAGAACACATATACTCATGATTGAATCACTATTAAAATTTTGTGACAACCTTAGAACACATATATGCAAGATTGAATCACTATAAATTTTTTTTGACAGCCTTAGAACACATATATGCGTGATTGAATCACTATGAATTTTTTTTGACAGCCTTAAAACACATATATGCATGATTGAATCACTATAAAATTTTGTTGACATGGTTAGAACACATATATATATATATATGATTTTTTTGACAGCCTTGGAACACATATACGCATGACAGAATCACTATGATTTTTTTTGACAGTCGTAGAAGATATATATGCATGATTGATTCAATATGATTTTTTTGACAAACTTAAATCACATATACGCGTGATTGAATCACAATGATTTTTTTTGATAGCCTTAGAACATACATATGCATGATTGAATCACTATGATTTTTTTAGACAACCTTAGAACACATATATGCATGATTGAGCCTCTATGATTTTTTTTTCATAGCCTTTGAACATATATAAGCATGATTGAATCACAAAGAATTTGTTTTGATAGCCTTAGAAAACATATATGCATGATTAAATTTTTTTTGACATTCTTAGAACACATATACACATGATTGAATCACCATGAAATTTTTTTGACAGCCGTAGAACTCATATACGCTTGATTGAATCAATATGATTTTTTTTTTGGGAAACATAAAACACATATATGCGTGATTGAATCACTATGATTTTTTTGAAGGCTTGAAACACATATATGCATGATTGAATCACTATGAATTTTTTTTGACAACATTAGAACACATATATGCACAATTGAATCACGATGAAATTTTTTGACAATGTTAGAACACATATGTGATTAATTGAGTCACTAGTTATTTTTTTGACAACCTTAGAACACATATATGCATGATTGAATCACTATGAAATTTTTTTGACAGCCTTAAAACACATATACGCAAGATTGAATCACTATCAATTTTTTTTGAGAACCTTAGAACACAAATACGCATGATTGAATCACTATGAATTTTTTTTGACAGCCTTAGAACACATATATGCATGATTGAATCACTATGAATTTTTTTTGATAGCCTTAGAACACATATATGCATAATTGAATTGATAAGAATTTTTTTTACAACCTTCGAACACATATATGCATAATTAAGTCACAATGATTTTTTTTTTACAGCCTTAAAACACATATATGCATGATTGAATCACAATGAAATTATTTTGCCAGCCTTAGAACACATATTTGCATGATTGATTTTTGTTTGACAGCCTTAGAACATATATACGCATGATTGAATGACTATGATTTTTTTTTGAAAACCTTAGAACAAATATACGGATGATTGAATCACTATAAAATTTTTTAAACAGCCTTAGAACACATATATGCATGATTGATTCACTATGAAGTTTTTTTAAAGTTTTAGAACACATCTACGCAAGATTGAATCACTATAAATTTTTTTGACAACCTTAGGACACACGTATGCTTGATTGAATCACTATGATTTTTTTTGACAACCTTAAAACACATATGTGATTAATTGAGTCACTATGAAAATTTTTCGACAGACTTAGAACACATATTTGCATGATTGAATCACTATAAATTTTTTTGACTGCCTTAGAATAAATATATGCATGATTGAATCACTATAAAAAATTTTTGATAGCATAAGAACACATATACTCATGATTGAATCACTATTAAAATTTTGTGACATCCTTAGAACATATATATGCAAGATTGAATCACTATAATTTTTTTTTGACAACCTTAAAACATATATATGCATGATTGATTCACTATAAAATTTTCTTGACATGGTTAGAACACATATGTAGATGACTGAGTTACTATAAATTTTTTTTGACAACCTTAGAACACATAGATAAATGATTGAATCACTATGAATTTTTTTTGACAGCCTTAGAACACATATATGCATGATTAAATCACTATGATTTTTTTTATAGCCTTAAATCACTCTAAATGATTGAATCACTATGATTTTTTATTGACAATGTTAGAACACATATAGGCATGATTGAGCCTCTATGGTTTTTTTTGAGAGCCTTAAAACATATATATGCATGATTGAATCACTTAGAAATTTTTTTGACAGCCTTAGATCACATATATGCATGATTGAATTTTTTTTGACATCCTTAGAACACATATACGCATGATTGAATCACTATGAATTTTTTTTGACAGCCGTAGAAGACATATATGCATGATTGAATCAATATGACTTTTTTTTGACAAACTTAAATCAGATATACGCGTGATTTAATCACTATGAATTTTTTTTGATAGCGTTTGAACATACATATGCATGATTGAATCACTATCTTTCTTTTTTGACAACGTTAGAACACATATATATGCATGATTGAATCATAAAGAAATTTTTTTGACAGCCTTAGAAAACATATATGCATGATTAATTTTTTTTGACAGCCTTAGAACAAATATACTTATGATTCAATCACTATGAATTTTTTGACAGCCGTAGAACACAGACACGCATGATTGAATCAATATGATTTTTTTGGGAAACTTAAAACCCATATACGCGTTATTGAATCACTGTGAATTTTTTTTGAAGGCTTAGAACACATATATGCAAGATTGAATCACCATGATTTTTTTTTACAATGTTAGAACACATATATGCTTGATTGAATCACTATGAATTTTTTTTGACAATGGTAGAACACATATATGCAAGATTGAATCACTATGAATTTTTTTTAGCAACGTTAGAACACATATGTGCTTAATTGAGTTACTATGAAAAATTTTTGACAGCCTTAGAACACATATATGCTTGATTGAAATATATGCATGATTGAATCACTATAAAATTTTTTTTGACAGCCTTAGAACACATATATGCATTATTGAATCAATATGAAATTTTTTTGACAGCCTTCGAACACATATATGCATGATTGAATCACTAAGATTTTTTTTTGACAGCCTTAGAACACAAATATGCATGAATAAGTTACTATAATTTTTTTTTGACAGCCTTAGAACACATATATGCATGATTGAATCACTATGAATTTTTTTTGACAGCCTTAGTACACATATATGCATGATTGAATCAGTATAATTTTTTTTGAAAGCCTTAGAACACATATATACATGATTGAATATTTTTTGAAAGCCATAGAACACATATACGCATGATTGAATCACTATGATTTTTTTTTTAAAACCTTAGAACAAATATACGGATGTTTGAAATACTATAATACTTTTTGGACTGCCTTAGAACACATATATGCATGATTGAATGACTATGAAGTTTTTTTTACAGTTTTAGAACACATCTACGCATGATTGAATCACTATGAATTTTTTTTGACAACCTTAGGACACACATACGCTTGATTAAAACACTATGATTTTTTTTGACAAACTTAGAACACATATGTGCGTAATTGAGTCACTATGAATTTTTTTTAACAGACTTAGAACATATATTTGTATGATTGAATCACTATAATTTTTTTTGACAGCTTTAGAATAAATATATGCATGATTGAATCACTATAAAAAAATTTTGATAGCAAAAGAACACATATACTCATGATTGAATCACTATTAAAATTTTGTGACAACCTTAGAACACATATATGCAAGATTGAATCACTATAAATTTTTTTTGATAGCCTTAGAACACATATATGCATGATTGAATCACTATGAAGTTTTTTTACAATTTTAGAACACATTTACGCAAGATTGAATCACTATGAAATTTTTTTGACAACCTTAGGACACACGTATGTTTGATTGATTCACTATAAAATTTTCTTCACATGGTTAGAACACAAATATACATGATTGAGTTACTATAAAATTGTTTTGACAGCCTTAGAACACATAGATAAATGATTGAATCACTATGATTTTTTTGACAACCTTAGAACACAAATATGCATGATTAAATCTCTATGATTTTTTTGATAGCCTTAAATAACTCTAAATGATTGAATCACTATGATTTTTTATTGACAATGTTAGAACACATATATGCATGATTGAGCCTCTATGATTTTTTTTTGAGAGACTTAAAACATATATATGCATGATTGAATCACTTAGAAATTTTTGTGACAGCCTTAGATCACATATATGCATGATTGAATTCTTTTAGATAGCCTTAGAACACATATACGCATGATTGAATCACCATGATTTTTTTTTGACAGCCGTAGAAGACATATACACATGATTGAATCAATATGATTTTTTTTTTTGACAAACTTAAATCACATATACGCGTGATTGAATCACTATGAATTTTTTTTGACAGCATTAGAACATACATATGCATGATTGAATCACTATCTTTCTTTTTTGACAACGTTAGAACACATATATATGCATGATTGAATCACAAAGAAATTTTTTTGACAGCCTTATAAAACATATATACATGATTAAATTTTTTTTGACAGCCTTAGAACACACATACTTATGATTCAATCACTATGAAATTTTTTTGACAGCCGTAGAACACATACGCATGATTGAATCAATATGATTTTTTTTGGGAAATTTAAAACACATATACGCGTTATTGAATCACTGTGATTTTTTTTTTAAGGCTTAGAACACATATATGCAAGATTGAATCACCTTGAAATTTTTTTACAACATTAGAACACATATATGCTTGATTGAATCACTATGAAATTTTTTTGACAATGGTAGAACACATATATGCAAGATTGAATCACTATGATATTTTTTTAGCAACGTTAGAACACATATGTGCTTAATTGAGTTACTATGAATTTTTTTTGACAGCCTTAGAACACATATATGCATGATTGAATCAATATGAAATTTTTTTGACAGCCTTACAACACATATATGCATCATTGAATCACTAAGATTTTTTTTTGACAGCCTTAGAACACAAATATGCATGAATAGAACACATATATGCAAGATTGAATCACTATAAATTTTTTTTGACAGCCTTTGAACACATATATGCATGATAGAATCACTATGAATTTTTTTTGACAGCCTTAAAACACATATATGCATGATTGAATCACTATAAAATTTTGTTGACAAGGTTAGAACACATATATACATGATTGAGTCACTATAAAATTGTTTTGATAGCCTTAGAACACACACATAATTGATTGAATCACTATAAATTTTTTTTGACAGCCTTAGAAGACATATATGCATGATTGAATTACCATGATTTTTTTTGACACCTTCAAAACACATATATGCATGATTGAGTCTCTTTGAATTTTTTTTGACAGCCATAGAACACATATATGCATGATTGAATCACTATAAAATGTTTTTGATAGCCTTAGATCACATATATGCACAAGATTACAATTTTTTTGACAGCCTAAGAAAACATATATGCATGATTGAGTCACTATGAATTTTTTTTGACTGCCTTAGCAAACATATACGCATGATTGAAGCACTATAAATTTTTTTTGACAACCTTAGAACACATATAGGCATGATTTAATCACTATGAAATTTTTTTGACAGCGTTAGAACACATATGTGATTAGTTGAGTCACTATGTAATTTATTTGACAGCCTTAGAACACATATACGCATGATTGAATCACTATGAATTTTTTTTGACAGCCTTAGAACACGTATATGCATGATAAAATCACTATCAAATTTTTTTGACAACCTTAGAACACATATACACATATTTGAATCACTATGATTTTTTTTGACAACGTTAGAACACATATGTGCTTAATTGAGTTACTGTGAAAACTTTTTGACAACCTTAGAACACATATGATTGATTGAATCACTATGATTTTTTTTTGACAGCCTTAGGAAACATATATGCATGATTGAATCAATATGATTTTTTTTTGATAGCCTTAGAACACATATATGCATGATTGATTCACTATGAAATTTTTTTAACAGCCTTAGAGCATATATATGCATGATTGAATAACTATGAAATTTTTTTGACAGCCTTAAAACACATATATGCATGATTGAATCAGTATGAATTTTTTTTGACACGCTTAAGACACATATATGCAAGATTTAATCAATATAAGATTTTTTTGACAGCCTTAGAACATATACATCCATGATTAAATCACTATGAAATTTTTTTGACAGCCTTAGAACGCATATATGAATGATTAATTTTTTTTTGAGAGACTTAGAACATATATATGCGTGATTGAATCACAGCAATTTTTTTGGCCGCATTACAACACATACATGCATGACTGAATCACTATAAATTTTTTTTGACAACCTTAGAACCCTTACATCGACGGTTGAATCAGTACTACTTTTTTTAAACCTTAGAATGCATATATGCAAGATTGAATCACTATAAATTTTTTGTGACATTCTTAGAACACATATATGCATGATTAAATCACTACACTTATATGCATGATTGAGTCGCTGCGATTTTTTTTTGATAGCCTTAGAACCCATATATGCATGATTGAATCACTATTAAAATTTTGTGACTACCTTCGAACACATATATGCAAGATTGAATCACTATAAATTTTTTTTGACAGCCTTAGAACACATATATCCATGATTAAATCACTATGAATTTTTTTTGATAGCCTTAAAACACATATATGCATGATTGAATCACTGTGATTTTTTTTTGACATCCTTGAAACACATATATGCAGGATTGAATCACTAAGATTTTTTTTGACAGCCTTAGAACACAAATATGCATGAATAAGTTACTATAAATTTTTTTTGACAGCCTTAGAACACATATATGCATGATTGAATCACCATAAATTTTTTTTGACATCCTTAGAACACATATATGCATGATTAAATTTCTTTTGACTGCCTTAGAACATATATATGCGTGATTGAATCACTACAAATTTTTTTGACAGCCTTAAAACACATAAATGCCTGATTGAATCACTATAAATTTTTTTTGACAGCAATAAAACAAATATATGCATGATTGAATCATTACAAATCTTTTTGACAACCTTAGAACACAAATATAATTGATTAACTCACTATGATTTTTTTTGATAGACTTAGAGCACATATATGCAAGATTGAATCACTATGACATTTTTTTGACAGCCTTAGAACACATATATGCATGATTGAATCACTATGAAAGTTTTTTGTCAGCCTTAGAACATATATATGCATGATTGAATTACTATGAATTTTTTTTGACAAATTTAAAACACATATATGCATGATTAAATGACAATAATTTTTTTGACAGTATTAGAACACATATATGCATGATTGAGTCACTATGTTTTTTTTTGTCAGCCTTAGAAAACATATATGTATGATTGAAATTTTTTTCACAACCTTAGAACATATATGCATGATTAAATCACTATAATTTTTTTTTGAAAGCCTTAAAGGACATATATGCATGATTGAATCACTATGAATTTTTTTGACAGCCTTAGAAAACCTATATGCATGATTGAATCACTATGAATTTTTTTTGATAGCAATAAAACAAAAACATGCATGATTGATTCACTATAAAATTTTTTGATAGCGTTAGAACACATATATGCATGATGGAATCACTATAATTTTTTTTTGATAGCCTTAGAACACATATATGCATGATTGAACCACTGTAAACTTTTTGTTGACATCCTTAGAACACATATGTGCTTGATAGAATCACTATGAATTTTTGTTGACAACCTTAGAACACATATATGCAAGAATGAATCACTATGAATTTTTTTTGATAGCCTTAGAACACATATAAGCATGATTGAATCCCAATAATTGTTTTTTGAAAGCCTTAGAACACATATAAGCAAGATTAAATCATTATATAAAAAAAATTGAGAGCCTTAGAAAACATATATACATGATTGAATCTGTATAAATTTTTTTTGATTGCCTTAGGGCACATATATGCATGATTGAATCACTATGACATTTTTTTGACAGCCTTAGAACACATATATGCATGATGCAATCACTATGATTTTTTTTTGACAGCCTTAGAACATATATATGCATGATTGAATCAGTATAAATTTTTTTTGATAGCCTTAGAACATATATATGGATGATTGAATCACTATGGATTTTTTTTGACAACATTATAACACATATATGCATGATTGAGTCACTATGAATTTTTTTGGCTGCCTTAGAACACATATATGTATGATTGAATTTTTTATTACAGCCTTAGAACATATATGCATGATTAAATCACTATAAAGTTTTTTTGACAGGCTTAGAATACATTAATGCATGATTGAATCACTACTAAATTTTTTTGACAGCCTCTGAGCACATATATGCAAGATTGAATCACAATGATTTTTTTTTGACAGCATTAGAACACATATTTGTATGACTGAATCACTATAATTTTTTTTGACATCCTGAGAACACATATATGCATGATTAAATCACTGTGAAATTTTTTTCACAGCCTTAGCACAAATATATGCATGATTGAATCACTAAGATATTCTTTTGACAGCCTTAGAACACATATGTGCATGATTGATGCACTATGATTTTTTTTTACAGCATAGAATACTTACATGCATTTTTGAATCACTAAGAAATTTTTTTGACAGCCTTAGAACACATCTATGCATGATTGAATCACTACAATTTTTTTGACAACATTGGAATACATATATGCACAATTGAATTACTAGATTTTTTTTGACAAACTTAGAACACATATATACAGTATTGAATCACTATGTCAATTTTTTGACAGCCATATAACAGATATGAGCAAGACTGAATCACTAAGACATTTTTTTGACAGCCTTAGAACACATATTTGCAAGATTGAATATGTATGAAATTTTTTTGATTGCCTTTAAACACATATATGCAAGATTGAATCTCTATGAAATTTTTTTGATAGCAACAAAACAAATACACACATGATTGATTCACTACAATTTCTTTTTTAATGCATTAGGACACATATATCATGATTGAATCACTATGAATTTTTTTATAGCAATAGAACAAATATATGCATGATTGAATCACTGTAAATTTTTTTGGACAACATTAGAACACATATATGCATGATTGAATCTCTATGAATTTTTTTTGACATCCTTACAACACATATATGCTTGATAGAATCATTATGATTTTATTTTGAGAGCCTTAGAACACACATATGCATGATTGAATCACTATGAAATTTTTTTGACAACCATAGAACACATATATGCATGATTAAATCACTATGAATTTTTTTTGACAGACTTGAAACACATATATGCATGATTAAATCACTACAAGCTTTTTTTGACAAACTTGGAACACATATATGCCTGATTGAATCACTATGAAATTTTTTTGACGACAATAGAACAAATATAAGCACGATTGAATCACTATAAAAAAAGTTTGATAGCCATAAAACACATATATGCATGATTGAATCACTATGAAATTTTTTTGAGAGCCTTAGAACACGTATATGCATGATTGAATCACTATATAATATTCTTGACACCCATAGGACACATATATGCATGACTGACTCTCTATCAATGTTTTTTGATAACCTTAGAACACATATACGCATGATTGAATCACTATGAAATTATTTTGACAGCCTTAGAACACATATATGCATGATTGAATCTCTATGAAATTTTGTTGACAGCCTTAGAACTCATATATGCAATTTTGAATCACTATATTTTTTTTATAACAATAGAAGAAATATATGCATCATTGAAACACTATAAAATTTTTTTGACAGCCTTAATACACATAAATGCCTGTTTGAATCACTATAATTTTTTTTGACAGGAATAAAACAAATATATGCAAGATTGAATCCTTATAAATTTTTTTGACAACCTTAGAACACAAATATACTTAATTAACAGACTATGATTTTTTTTTGATAGCCTTAGAGCACATATATGCAAGATTGAGACTATGACATTTTTTTGACAGCCTTAGAACACATATATGCATGATTGAATCACTATAAAAGTTTTTTGACAGCCATAGAACAAATATATGCATGATTGAATTACTATGATTTTTTTTTGACAGATTTAAAAGACATATATGCATGATTGAATGACGATATTTCTTTGTGACAATATTAGAACACATATATGCATGATTGCATCACTATGATTTTTTTGTCAGCCTTAAAACACATATATGCATGATTGAATTTTTTTTCACAATCTTAGAACATGCATGCATGATTAAATCACTATAATCTTTTTTTGAAAGCCTTAAAACACATATATGCTTGATTGAATCACTATGAATTTTTTTGACAGCCTTAGAACACATATATGCATGATTGAATCACTATGATTTTTTTTTTATAGCAATAAAACAAATACATGCATGATTGATTCAGTATAAATTTTTGACAACATTAGAACACATATATGCATGATTAAACCACTTTGAAATTTTTGTTGACATCCTTAGAACACATATGTGCTTGATAGAATCACTATGAATTTTTGTTGGCAACCTTAGAACACATATATGCAAGATTGAATCACTATGAATTTTTTTTGACAGCCTTATTGCACATATATGCATGATTGAATCCCTATATTTTTTTTGAAAGTCTTAGAACACATATAAGCAAGTTTGAATCATTATAAAAAAAAATTTTGAGAGCCTTAGAAAACATATATACATGATTGAATCAGTATAATTTTTTTTGATTGCTTTAGGGCACATATATGCATGATTGAATCACTATGACATTTTTTTGACAGCCTTAGAACACATATATGCGTGATGGAAGCACTATGAATTTTTTCTTACATCCTTAGAACATATATATGCATGATTGAATCACTATAATTTTTTTTTTACAACCTTAGAACATGTATATGCATGATTGAATCACTATGAATTTTTTTTGACAACATTAGAACACATATATGGATGATTGAGTCACTATGATTTTTTTTTGGCAGCCTTAGAACACATATATGTATGGTTGAAATTTTTTTGACAGGCTTAAAACATATATGCATGATTAAATCACTATAAAGTTTTTTTGACAGCCTTAGAATACATATATGCGTGATTGAATCACTATTAAATTTTTTTGACAGCCTCTGAACACATATATGCAAGATTGAATCACTATGATTTTTTTTTGACAGCATTAGAACACATATATGTATGACTGAATCACTATAATTTTTTTTGACAACCTGAGAACACATATATGCATGATTAAATCACTATGAAATTTTTTTGACTGCCTTAGCACAAATATATGCATGATTGAATCACTAAGATATTCTTTTGACAACCTTAGAACACATACGTGCATGATTGAAACACTATGATTTTTTTTACAGCATACAATACATACATGCATTATTGAATCACTAAGAATTTTTTTTGACAGCCTTAGAACACATGTATGCATGATTGAATCACTACGATTTTTTTTGACAACATTGGAACACATATATGCACGATTGAATAACTATAATTTTTTTTTGACAAACTTAGAACACATATATACATTATTGAATTACTATAAATTTTTTTTTCAGCCATAGAACAAATATATGTATGACTGAATCACTATGACATTTTTTTGAAAGCCTTAAAACAAATATTTGCTAGATTGAATCTGTATGAAGTTTTTTTACTCTCTATGAATTTTTGTTGATAGCAGCAAAACAAATACACGCATGATTGATTCACTACAAATTTTTTTACTGCATTAGAACACATATATGCATGATTGAGTCACTATAAACTTTTTTTGACAGCTTTAGGACACATATATGCTTGATTGAATCACTATAAATTTTTTTGACTACCTTAGAACACATATATGCGAGATTGAATCACTATGATTTTTTTTACAGCAATAAAACAAATATATGCATGATTCAGTCACTATAAAATTTTTTGGACAACCTTAGAACACATATATGCATGATTGAATCTCTATGATTTTTTTTTGACATCCTTACAACACATATATGCTTGATAGAATCACTATGATTTTTTTTGACAACCTTAGAACACATATATGCATGATTGAATCACTATGAATTTTTTTTGATAGACTTGAAACACATATATGCATGATTGAATCACTACGAACTTTTTTTGACAGACTAGGAACACATATATGCCAGATTGAATCACTATGAAATTTTTTTGACAGCAATAGAACAAATATATGCATCATTGAATCACTATAAAAAAATTTTGATAGCCATACAACACATATATGCATGATTGAATCACTATGAATTTCTTTTGAGAGCCTTAGAACACTTATATGCACGATTGAGTCACTATGAAACATTCTTGACACCCATAGAACTCATATATGCATGACTGAATCTCTATGAATGTTTTTTGATAACCTTAGAACACATATACGCGTGATTGAATCACTATGAAATTATTTTGACAACCCTAGAACACATATATGCATGATTGAATCACTATGAAATTTTTTTGACAGCCTTAGAACTCATATATGCATTTTTAAATCACTATAAATTTTTTTTACAACAATAGAACAAATATATGCATCATTGAAACACTATAATTTTTTTTTGACAGCCTTAAAACACATAAATGCCTGATTGAATCACTATAAATTTTTTTTGACAGCAATAAAACAAATATATGCATGATTGAATCATTATAATTTTTTTTGACAACCTTAGAACTCAAATATACTTGATTAACTCACTATGAATTTTTTTTGATAGCCTTAGAGCACATATATACAAGATTGAATCACAATGACATTTTTTGACAGCCTTAGAACACATATATGCATGAGTGAATCACTATGAAAGTTTTTTGACAGCCTTAGAACAGATATATGCATGATTGAATTACTATGAACTTTTTTTGACAGATTTAAAACACATATATGAATGATTGAATGCCGATAAATTTTCTTTGACAATATTAGAACACATATATGCATGATTGAGTAACTATGAATTTTTTTGGCTGCCCTAGAACACATATATGCACGATTGAAATTTTTTTCACAACCTTAGAACATATATGCATGATTAAATCACTATAAATTTTTTTTTGAAAGCCTTAAAACACATATATGCATGATTGAATAACTATGATTTTTTTTTGACAGCCTTAGAACACACATATGCATGATTGAATCACTATGAATTTTTTTTGATAGCAATAAAACAAATACATTCATGATTGATTCACTATTATTTTTTTTGATAGCGTTAGAACACATATATGCATGATGGAATCACTATAAACTTTTTTTGATAGCCTTAGAAAACATATATGCATGATTGAACCACTGTGAAATTTTTGTTGACATCCTTTGAACACATATGTGCTTGATAGAAGCAATATGAATTTTTGTTGACAACCTTAGAACACATATATGCACGATTGATTCACTATGAAATTTTTTGACAGCTTTAGAACACATATATGCATGATTGAATCCCTATGAATTTTTTTTGAAAGACTTAGAACACATATATGCATGATTGAATCACTATGAATTTTTTTTGACAGACTTGGAACCATATATGCATGATTGAATCACTATCATTTTTTTTTTGTCAGTATTAGAAGACAAAATGCATGATTGATTCGCTATGAAATTTTTTTGACAGTCGTAGAACACATATATGCATAATTGAGTCACTATAAATTTTTTTTGACAGCATTAGAACACATTTTTGAGTGATTG
Source organism: Nuphar pumila (assembly GCF_984573655.1). Taxonomy (NCBI): domain Eukaryota; kingdom Viridiplantae; phylum Streptophyta; class Magnoliopsida; order Nymphaeales; family Nymphaeaceae; genus Nuphar; species Nuphar pumila. The sequence goes on from NC_143253.1 coordinate 80,796,667, forward strand.
AATCACTATAAAACTTATTTGACAACCTTAGAACACATATATACATTATTGAATCACTATGATTTTTTTTTACTGCCATAGAACACATATATACAAGATTAAATCACTATGACATATTTTTGACAGCCTTAGAACATATATATGCAAGATTGAATCACTATGCTTTTTTTTTGAAAGCCTTAGAACACACATATGCATGTTTGAATCACCATGAATTTTTTTTTATAGCTATAAAAGAAATACATGCCTTAGAACACATATATGCATGATGGAATCACTATATTTTTTTTTGACAGCCTTGGAACCCATATATGCATGATTGAATCACTGTAAAATTTTTGTGACATCCATAGAACACATTTATACTTGATAAAATCACTATGATTTTTTTTTTAGCAACCTTAGAACACATATATGCAAGATTGAATCACTATGAAATTTTTTTGATAGCCTTAGAACCCATATATTAATGATTGAATCACTGTGATTTTTTTTTGAAAGCTATAGAACATATATATGCATGATTGAATCACTATGAATTGTTTTTTACAGACATGGAACACATATATGCATGATTGAATCAGTACGAAATTTTTTTGATAGACTTGGAACACATGTATGCATGGTTGAATCACTATGAACATTTTTTAACCGCCTTAGAACACATATATGCAAGATTGAATCACTATGAATTTTTTTTGAGAGCCTTAGAACACATACATGCGTGATTGAATCACTACAATTTTTTTTGACAGCAATAAAACAAATATATGCATGATTGAATCAATATAACATTTTTTGGACAACCTTAGAGCACATATATGCATGATAGAATCACTGTGAAATTTTTTTGACATCCTTATAACACATATATGCTTGATAGAATCACAATATATTTTGTTGACAGCAATAGAACAAATATATGCATGATTGACTCACGATAAAAAAATTTTGAGAGACAAAGAACACATATATGCATCATTGAATCACTTTGAATTTTTTTTGAAAGCTCTAGAACACATATATGCACGATTGAATCACTATGAAATATTCTTGATACCCATAGAACCCATATATGCATGATTGAATCTCTATGAATTTTTTTTGATAGACTTAGAACGCATATATGCGTGATTGATTCACTATGAAATTTTTTTGACAGCCTTAGAACACATATAAGCATGATTGAATCACTATGAAAATTTTTTGATAGCCTTAGAACACATATATGCATGATTGAATGACTATGAATTTTTTTTGACACCGTTAGAACACATATATGCATGATAGAATCACTGTGAAGTTCTTTTGACTGCCTTGGAACACTTAAATGCATTTTTGAATCATAATAATTTTTTTTACAGCAATAGAAAAAATATATGCAAAATTGAAACACTATAAAAAGTTTTTCACATCCTTAAAACACATATATGGCCGATTGAATCACTATAAAATATTTTGAAAATGAATAAAACAAATATATTTATGATTAAATCATTATAATTTTTTTTGACAAACTTAGAATGCAAATATACTTGACTGAATCACTTTGAAATTTTTTTGACAACCTTAGAGAACATATATGCAAGATTAAATCACTATGAAATTTTTTTGACAGCCTTAGAACACATACATACAAGATTGAATCACTATGAATTTTTTTTGACAACCTTAGAACACATATATGCATGATTGAATCACTATGATTTTTTTTTAACCGCCTTAGAACACATATATCCATGATTAAGTCACTATGATTTTTTTTGGCAGCCTTAGAACACATATATGCATGATTGAATTTTTTTTGACAGCCTTAGACCATATATGCATCATTATATAACTATAAGTTTTTTTGTCAGACTTAGAAAACATATATGCATGATTGAATAACTATAAAATTTATTTTACAGCCTTAGAACACATTTATGCATGACTGAATCACCATAAATTTTTTTTGACAACACTAGAACACATATATGTATGATTGAATCGCTATAATTTTTTTTTGACAGCCTTAGAGCACATATATGCATGATTGAATCACAATAAATTTTTTTTGACAGCCTTAGAATACATATATGCTTGATTGAATCACTATAATTTTTTTTACAGCATTAGAACACATATATGCACGATTGAATCACTATAAAACTTTTTTGACAGCATTAGAACACATATATACATTATTGAATCACTATGAAATTTTTTTGACGGCCACAAAACACATATATGCATGATTGAATCACTATGGCAGTTTTTTGACAGCCTTAGAACACATATATGCAACATTGAATCAGTATAAATTTTTGTTGACAACCTTAGAACACATATAAACAAGATTGAATCACTATGATTTTTTTTATAGCCATAGAACAAACATATGCATGATTGAATCACTATGATTTTTTTTTGATAAAAATAAAACAAAAACATGCGTGATTGATTGACTATAAATTTTGTTTAACTGCATTAGAGCACATATATAATTGATGAAATCACTATAAATTTTTTTTGACAACCTTAGAGCACATATATGCATGATTGAATCATTGTGATTTTTTTTTTGGCATCCCTAGAACATATATATGCTTGATAGAATCACTATGAATTTTTTTTGACAACCTTAGAACACATATATGCAAGATTGAATCACTTTAAATTTTTTTTCACAGCCTTAGAACACAGATATGCATGATTGAATTACTATAAATTTTTTTTGAAAGCCTTAGAACACATATATGCATGATTGAATCTCTATGAATATTTTTTGACAGACTTGGAACACATATATGCATGATTGAATCACTACGCAATTTTTTTGACCCACTTGGAACACATATATGCATGACTGAATCAGTATGAACTTTTTTTGACCGCCTTAAAACACATATATGCAAGATTGAATCACTATGATTTTTTTTAGTGCCTTATTCCATATATATGCATGATTAAATCACTATAAATTTTTTTTGTCAGCAGTAGAACAAATATATGCATGATTGAATCACTATAAAATTTTTTTGACAGCCACACACGTATATGCATGACTGAATCACTATGAAATTTTTTTGAGAACCTTAGAACACATATATGCAAGATTGAATCACTATAAAATTTTCTTGACACCCATAGAACACATATATGCATTATTGAATATCTATGAAATTTTGTTGATAGCCTTAGAACAGATATATGCGTGATTGAATCACTATGAATTTTTTTTGACAACATTAGAACATATATGTGGTTGATAGAATCACTATGAAATTTTTTTGACAGCCTTAGAATACACATATGCATGATAGAATCACTATAATTTTTTTTTGACAGCCTTAAAACACATATATGCAAGATTGAATCACTATGAAGTTTGTTTGACAACCATAGAACACATATATGCAAGACTGAATCACTATGAAATGTTTTTGACAGCCTTAGAACACATATATGTAAGATTAAATCACTATGAATGTTTTGACAGCCATTGAAAACATATATGCAAGATTGAACCACTATGATTATTTTTGACCACCATAGAACACATATATGTAAGATTGAATAACTATGAAATTTTTTTGGCAGACTTAGAACACATATATGCATAATTGAATAACTACAATTTTTTATTGATAGCCTTAGAACATATATATGTAAGATTGAATCACAATGATTTTTTTTTGACAGCCTCAGAACACATATATGTATGATTGAGACACAACAATTTTTTGTTGACAACCTTGGAACACATATATGGACGATTGAATCACTATGATTTTTTTTTGAGAGGATTAGAACACATATATGCATGATTGAATCACTATAATTTTTTTTTTACCGCATTATAAAAAATATATGCATGATTGAATCACGATAAATTTTTTTGACAGCCTTAGAACACATATATGCATGATTGAATCACTATGTTTTTTTTTGACAACATTAGAACACATATATGCATGATTAAGTCACTACTATTTTTTTTTGGCAGCCTTAGAAAACATATATGCTTGATTGAATTTTTTTTGACAGCCTTAGAACATATATACAAGATTAAATCACTATGAAATTTTTTGGGTAGCCTTAGAACACATATATATAAGACAGAATCACTATGAATTTTTTTTGACAACCTTAGAACACAAATATGCATGATTGAATCACTATAATGTTTTTTTGATATCATTAGAACACATTTATGTATGATTGAATCACTATAAAATTTTTTTTGACTGCCTTAGAACACATATATCCATGATTGAATCTCTATAATTTTTTTTTGAAAGCCTTAGCACACATATATGCATGATTGAATCACTATGAATTTTTTTTGACAACCTTAGAACACATACATCTGTGATTGAATCACTATGAAATTTTCTTAACTGCATAGAATGCATACTTGCATGGTTGAATCACTGTAATTTTTTTTCCCAAGCTTTGAACACATATATGCATGATTGAATAACTACAAAAATTTTTTGACTGCCAAACAAGAAATATATGCATGATTGAATCACTCAGAACTTTTTTTGATAGACTTGGAACACATATATGCATGATTGAATCACTATGAATTTTTTATTATAGCAATAGAACAAATATATGCATGATTGAATCACTATAAAAATTTTTTGACAACCATAGAACACATATATGCTTGACTCAATCACTATAAAATTTTTTTGAGAGCCTTAGAATACATCTATACACAATTGAATCACAATGAAATATTCTTGACAGCACTAGAACACATATATGCATGATCGAATCACTATAAATTTTTTTTGACAGCCTTTGAACACATATATGCATTATTGAATCACTATAAAGAAAATTTGACTGCCTTAGAACACATATCTGCATGATTGAATCACTGTAATTTTTTTTTGACAGCCTTAGCACACACGCATATGCATGATTGAATTACTATTAATTTTTTTTTGACAGCCTTAGAGCATATACATGCATGATTGAATCAATATAATTTTTTTTAGCAGCATACAACAAATACATGCATGATTGAATCACTGTAAAAAAAATTTGATAGCCTTAGAACACATATATGCATGATTAAATCACTATAATTTTTTTTGACTGCCTAAGAACACATATATGCATGATTGAATCACTATAAATTTTTTTTGACAACCTTAGAACACATATATGCATGATTAAATCTCTATGAAGTTTGTTTGACAGCCTTAAAACATATATGCAAGTTTAAATCACAATAAATTTTTTTTGACAGCCTTAGAATACATATATGCAGGATTAAATCACTATGAATTTTTTTTGACAACCTTAGAAAACATATATGCATGATTGAATCATTATGAATTTTTTTTGACAGCATTAGAACACATATATGCATGATTGAATCACTGAAATTTTTTTGATTGCCTTAGGACACATATATGCATGATTGAATCACTATGAATTTTTTTTGACAACCTTAGGAACCATACATGCGTGATTGAATCACTATGAATTTTTTTTGACAGCATAGAACACAAACATGCATGATTGAATCACTATAATTTTTTTTTGGCAGCCTTAGAACATATATATGCATGACTGAATCACTAGATATTTTTTTTTACAGCATTAGAAGACATATATGCATGATTGGATCACTACAATTTTTTTTTACATCGTTAGAACACACACATACATTCTTAAATCACTATTTTTTTTTTGACAACCATAGAACACATATATGCATAATTGAATCACTATGACATTTTTTTGACAGCCTTATAACACATATATGCAGGATTGCATCACTAAATTTTTTTTGATAGCCTTAGAACACATATATGCAAGAATGAATAACTATGATTTTTTTTTGACAACCTTAAAACACACATATGCCTGATTGAATCACTATGATTTTTTTTGAGAGCAATAAAACAAATACATGCTTGAGTGATTCACTATAAACTTTTTTTGACAGCTTTAGAACACATATATGCATGATTGAATCACTATATACTTTTTTTGACAGCGTTAGAATACATATATGCATGATAGAATCACTATAATTTTTTTTGAGAACCTTAGAACACATATATGCTTGATTGAATCACGGTGAATTTTTTTTGACATCCTTCGAACATATATATGCTTGATAGAATCACTATGATTTTTTTTTGAATGCCTTAGAACAGAAACATGCTTGATAGAATCACTACGATTTTTTTTGACAGCCTTAGAACACATATATCCATGATTGAATCACTATGAATTTTTTTTTACAGCCATAGAACACATATATGCACGATTGAATCACTATGAAATATTTTTGACAGGTTTAGAAGACATATATGCATCATTGAACCACTTTGAAATTGTTTTGACAGACTTGGAGCACATATATGCAAAACTGAATCTCTACGAAATCTTTTTGCCAGCCTTAGAACATATATATGCATGATTGAATCACTACGAAATTTTTTTGACAGCCTTAGAACTCATATATGGAAGATTAAATCCCAATGATTTTTTTGACAGCTTTATAACACATATGTGCCTGAGGGAATCATAATGAAATATTTTGAGAGCCTTAAAACACATATATGCATGATTGAATCACTACAAATTTTTTTTGATAGCAATAGAAAAAATATATGCATGATTGAATTACTATAAAATTTTTTTGACAGCCTTAGAACACATATATGCATGATTGAACCACTATGTAATTTTTTTTGAGATATTTAAAACACTTATATACATGATTGAATCACTATAAATATTTCTTAGCACCCATAAAACACATATATGCATGATTGAATGTCTATGAAATTTTTTTGACAGCCTTAGAACACATATATGCGTGATTGAATCACTACAAATTTTTTTTGGTAGCAATAGAACAATAATCTGCAAGTTTGAATCACTATAAATTGTTTTTGACAATCTTAGAACACATATATGCAAGATTGAATCACTGTGAATTTTTTTTGACAGCCTTAGAACACATATATGCAAGATTTAATCAACATGATTTTTTTTTAACAACCTTAGAACACATATATGCAAGATTGAATCAATATGAAATTTTTTTGACAGCCTTAGAACACATATTCTTGATTGAATCACTATGATTTTTTTTGACAGACTTAGAACACATATATGCAAGATTGGACCACTACAAAATTTTTTTGATAGCCGTATAACACATATATGCAAGATTGAATCACAATGATTTTTTTTTGACAGCCTTAGAAGAAATATATGCAGGATTGAGACATAATTTGTTTTTTTTTTGACTGCCATGGAACACATATATGCTTGGTTGAATCACTATAATTTTTTTTTGAGAGACTTATAACACATATATACATGATTGAATGAGTATAAATTTTTTTTGACAACATTACAACAAATATATGCTTGATTGAATCACTATAAGTTTTTTTGACAGCCTTAGAACATATATATGCATGATTGAATCACTATGATTTTTTTGTGACAACATTAAAACACATATAGACATGACTAAGTCACTATGAAATTTTTTTGACAGCCTTAGAACACATATATGCTTGATAGAATCACTATGATTTTTTTTTTCGCAACCTTAGAACACATATATGCAAGATTGAATCACTATGAAATTTTTTTGACTGCTTTAGAACACATATGCATGATTGAGACACAACAAAAAATTTCTGACTGCCATATCACTATGAAGTTTTTTTGAGAGCCTTAGTACACATATATGCATGATTGAAACACTATAAATTTTTTTTGACAGATTTAGAAAAAATATTTGCATGATTGAATCACTATAAGTTTCTTTGACAAAAGTAGAAAACATAAATGCATGATTGAATTACTATGGAATTTTTTTGACAGCCTTTGAACAGATATATACATGATTGAAAACTACGATTTTTTTTTTAAAACATTAGAACACATATATGCATCATTGAGTCACTAACAAAATTTTTTGACAGCCTTAAAACACATATATGCATGATTGAATCATTATGATTTTTTTTTTGACAGACTTAGAACACATATATGCATGATTGAATCACTATCAATTTTTTTTGACAGCAATAGAACAAATATATGCATGATTGAATCACTATAATTTTTTTTAACAACCATAGAACACATATATGCATGATTGACTCACTATGAATTTTTTTTGACAGCCTTAGAACACATATGTGCTTGCTAGAATCACTATGAAGTTTTTTTGAGAGCCTTAGAACACATATGCATGATTGAGTCACTATGAAATGTTTTTGTCAAAATATATATCACAGATATGCATGATTGAGTCACTATGAAATTTTTTTGACAGCCATAGAACACATATATGCATGATTGAATTACTATGAAATTCTTTTGACAACCGTAGAACACATATCTGCGTATGATTAAATTACTATGATTTTTTTTTTACTACATTAGAACACATATATATGCATGATTGAATCACTATAAATTTTTTTTGTCAACCTCAAAACAAATATCTGCATGATTGACTCACTATGAAATCTTTTTGACTAAATTGGAATACATATATGCATGATTGAATCATCATAAATTTTTTTTGACAGCCTTAGAACATTTATATGCACGATTGAATAATTATAAATTTTTTTGTCAGCCATAGATCACATATTTGCAAGATGGAAACACTATGAGATTTTTTTTACAACCTTAGAACACATATATGCATGATTGAATCACTATGAATTTTTTTTGGCATCATTAGAAAACATATGCATGATTGAATCACTATAAAAAAACTTTGATAACCTTAGAACACAGATATGCCTGATTGAATCCCAATGAATTTTTTTTGACAGCCTTAGAACACATATATGCATGATTGAATCACTCTAAATTTTTTTTGACAGTCTTAGAACACATATAAGCATAATTGAAATTTTCTTGACATCCTTAGAACATATATGTGCATGAATCAATCACTATGAATTTTTTTTGAACAGACTTGGAATACGTATATGCTTGATTGAATCACTATGAATTTTTTTTGACAGCCTTAGAACACATATAAAAAAGATTGAATCACAATGAATTTTTTTTGACATCCGTAGAACACATATATGCAAGATTGAATCACTATGAAATTATTTTGATAGCTTTAGAACACATATATGCTTGATGGAATCACTATGAAATTTTTTTGGCAGACTTATATCACATATATGCAAGATTGAATCACTATGAAATTTTTTTGACAACCTAAGAACACATATGTAAGATTGAATCACTATGAATTTTTTTTGACAGCATTAGAACACATATATGCTTGATTGAATCACTATGATTTTTTTTTGACGTAGTTAGAAAACATATATGCATGATTGAATTAATTCAAATTTTTTTTTACTACCGTATAACACATATATGAACGATTGAATCAATATGACATTTTTTTGACAACCTTAGTACACATATATGCATGATTGGGACACAAGTTTTTTTTGACTGCCCTAGAACACATATATTCATGATTGAGTCACTATGAAATTTTTTTGGGAGCCTTAGAACACATATATGCATGATAGAATCACTATAATTTTTTTTTGACAACCTTATAACACATATATGCATGATTGAATCACTGTGAATTTTTTTTGACATCCTTAAAACACATATATGCTTGATAAAATTAATATGATTTTTTTTTACTCTCTTAGAACACATATACGCTTGATAGAATCACTATGATTTTTTTTTGAGAACCTTAGAACACTTATATGCAATATTGAATCACTATGATTTTTTTTTTACAGCCTTAGAACACATATATGCATGATAGAATCACTATAATTTTTTTTGACAACCTTAAAACACATATATACAAGATTGAATCACTATGGAATTTGTTTGACAACCTTAGAACAAATATATGCAAGATTGAACCACTATGAAATTTTTTTGACAGCCTTAGAACACATATATGCAAGATTCAATCACTACAAAATTTTTTTGACAACCTTAGAACACATATATTTGAAATTGAATCACTATGATTTTTTTTTGACAACATTAGAACACATAAATGCTTGATTTAATCAGTATGATTTTTTTGACATACTTACAATATATATATGCCTGATTGAATCACTACGGAATTTTTTGGACAGCCGTATAACTCATATATGCAAGATTGATTCACTACGATTTTTTTTGACAGCCTTAGAACACATATATGCATGATTGAGACACAAAAAATTTTTTCACAGCCTTATAATACAGACATGCAAGATTGAATCACTATGAATTTTTTTGAGAGCCTTAGAACACATATATGCATGATTGAATCAATATAATTTTTTTCTGATAGCCTTATAACAAATATATGCATGATTGAATCACTATAAGTTTTATTGACAACCTTAAAACACATATATGCATGATTGAATCACTATGAAATTCTTTGACAGCCTTTGAATACATATATGCATGATTGACTCACTATGAAAGTTTTATGACAGTCTTAGAACACATATATGCCTGATTGAATCACTAGCAATTTTTTTTGACAGCCTTAGAACACATATGTTCATGATTGAATCATTATGAATTTTTTTGACAGCCTTAGAACACATATATGCATGATTGAATCACTATGAATTGTTTTTGACAGCCTTAGAACACATATATGCAAGATTGAATCACTATAATTTTTTTTTTACAACCTTCGAATACATATATGCAAGATTGAATCACTATGAATTTTTTTTGACAGGCTTAGAACACATATATGCTTAATTGAATGACTATACTTTTTTTTTCATAGATTTAGAACACATATATGCAAGATTGAAACACTATAAATATTTTTTCACAACCTTATAACACATATATGTAAAGATTGAATCATTATGATTTTTTTTTGACAGCCTTAGAACAGATATATGCTTGATTGAATCACTCTGAAATTATTTTTACAGTCGTATAACACATATATGCAAGATTGAATCACTATGATTTTTTTTGACTGCCTTAGAACACATATGCTTGATTGAGACACAACAAAGTTATTTTAACTGCCATAGAACACATATATGCATGATTGAATCACTATGATTTTTTTTTTAAAGCCTTAGTACACATATATATATATGATTAAATCACTATAAATGTTTTTTGACAACATTAGAACAAATAGATGCATGTTTGAATCACAATAAGTTTTTTTGACAAAAATAAAACACATATATGCATGATTGAATTATTATGATATTTTTTTGACATCCTTTGAACACATTTACGCATAATTAAAAAACTATGAATTTTTTTTACAACATTAGAACACATATATGCATGATTGAGTCACTATGAATTTTTTTTGACAACCTTAAAACACATATATGCTTGATTGAATCACTATGATTTTTTTATATAGCCTTAGAACCCATATATGCATGATTAAATCGTTACAAATTTTTTTTGACTGCAGTAGAAAAAATATATGCGTGAATGAATCACTATAAAATTGTTTTAACAACCTTCAAGCACATATATGCAAGATTGAATCACTATGATTTTTTTTGACAGCCTTAGAACACATATGTGCTTGATTGAATCTCTATAAAATTTTTTTGACAGCCTTAGAACACATATACGCAAGATTGAATCACTACGACTTTTTTTTCACTACCTTAGAACACTTATAAGCAAGATTGATTCACTATAAGTTTTTTTGAAAGCCTTAGAACACATATGTGCATGATTGAATCACTATGAATTTTTTTTGATAGCCTTTGAACACATATATGGATGATTGAATCATTTTGAATTTTTTTTGACAGCCGTAGAACACTTAAATGCATGATTGAATCACTATGATTTTTTTTTGACAACCTTAGAATACATATATGCAAGATTGAATCACTATGATTTTTTTTGACAACCTTTGAATACATATATGCAAGATTGAATCACTATGAAATTTTTTGGACAACCTTAGAACTCATATATGCTTGACTAAATCACTATGAACTTTTTTTGACAGATTTAGAACACATATATGCAAGATTGAATCACTATGATTTTTTTTTGACAACCGTAGAACGCATATATGTAAGATTAAATCCATATGAATTTTTTTTGACAGCCTTAGAACACATATACGCCTGATTGAATCACTACAAATTTTTTTTGTTAGCCGTATTACAAATATATGCATGATTGAATCACTATGAAATTTTTTTGGGAGCCTTAGTACACATATATGCATGATTGAATCACTACAAAATTTTTTGACACCTTTGAACACATATATGCATGATTGAGTCACTAGGAAATTTTTTTGACAACCTTAAAACAAATATATGCATGATTGAATCACTATAAATTTTTTTTAACAGCCTTAGAACACATATATGAATGATTGAATCACTACAATTTTTTTTGGACAGCCATAGAACAAATATATAGATGATTGAATCACTATAATTTTTTTTTAACAACCTTAGATCACATATATGCATGATTGAATCACTATCAATTTTTTTTGACAGCCTTAGAACACATATGTGCTTGATAGAATCACTATGAATTTTTTTTGACAGCCTTAGAACACATATATGCAAGATTGAATCACTATGAAATTCTTTTATAACTACCTTAGAACACATAAATACAAGATTGAATGACTATGGTATTTTTTTGAGAGCCTTAGAACACAAATATGCATGATTGAATCCCTAGATATTTTTTTATAGCATTAGAACAAATATATGCATGATTGATTCACTATAAGTTTTTTTGACAGCCTTAGAACACTTATCTGCATGATTGAATCACTATGACATTTTTTTGATAGCCTTAGAACACATATATGCATGATGGAATCACTGTGAAATTTTTTTGATAGCCTTAGAACATATATATGCAGGATTAAATCACTATAAATTTTTTTCGAGAACATTATAACACATGTATGCATGATTAAGTCACTATGAATTTTTTTTGGCAGCCTTAGAACACATATATGCATGATTGAAATTTTTTTGACAACCTTAGAACATATATGCAAGATTAAATCAATATAAAATCTTTTTGAAATCAATTGAACACATATATGCATGATGATTCAATCACTATGATTTTTTTGACAACTTTAGAATACATATATGCAAGATTGAATCACTATGAAATTTTTTTGACAACCTTAGAACTCATATATGCTTGATTAAATCACTATGAACTTTTTTCGACAGATTTAGAACACATATGCAAGATTGAATCACTATGAATTTTTTTTGACAACCGTAGAACACATATATGTAAGATTAAATCAATATCCAATTTTTTTGACAGCCTTGGAACACATATATGCCTGATTGAATCACTACAATTTTTTTTGTTAGCCGTATTACAAATATATGCATGATTGAATCACTATGAATTTTTTTTGAAAGTCTTAGTGCACATATATGCATGATTGAATCACTACAATTTTTTTGACACCTTTGAACACATATATGCATGATTGATTCACTAGGAAATTTTTTTGACAACCTTAAAACAAATATATGCATGATTAAATCCCTATAATTTTTTTTTAACAGCCTTAGAACACATATATGCATGATTGAATCACTACAAAATTTTTTTGACTGCAATAGAACAAATATATGCATGATTGAATCACTATAAATTTTTTTTAACAACCTTAGATCACATATATGCATGATTGAATCACTATCAATTTTTTTTGACAGCCTTAGAACATATATGTGCTTGATAGAATCACTATGAATTTTTTTTGATAGCCTTAGAACACATATATGCAAGATTGAATCACTATGAAATTCTTTTATAACTACCTTAGAACACATTTATGCAAGATTGAATGACTATGGTATTTTTTTGAGAGCCTTAGAACACAAATATGCAAGATTGAATCACTAGATTTTTTTTTGATAGCATTAGAACAAATATATGCATGATTGAATCACTATAAGTTTTTTTGACAGCCATAGAACACTTATCTGCATGATTGAATCACTATGACATTTTTTTGACAGCCTTAGAACACATATATGCATGATGGAATCACTGTGATTTTTTTTTGATAGCCTTAGAACAAAAATATGCAGGATTAAATCACTATAAAATTTTTTCGAGAACATTATAACACATGTATGCATGATTGAGTCACTATGAATTTTTTTTGGCAGCCTAAGAGCACATATATGCATGATTGAATTTTTTTTGACAACCTTAGAACATATATGCAAGATTAAATCACTATAAAATCTTTTTGAAATGAATTGAACACATATATGCATGATTGAATCAGTATTAAATTTTTTTGAAAGCCTTCGAACACATACATGCATGATTGAAACACTATGAATTTTTTTGACAGCCTTAGAACATAGATATGCAAGATTTAATCACTATGAAATTTATTTGACAACCTTAGAACACATATATCCAAGTTTGAATCACTGCAAAATTTTTTTGACAGACTTGGAACACATTTATGCATGATTGAATCACTATGAATTTTTTTTGACAGCTATAGAAGACAAATATGCATGATTAAATCACAACGAAATTTGCTTGACAGCCTTAGAACACATAAATGCATCACTGAATGACTACAAAAAAAATTCAACAGCAAAAAAAGAAATATATGCATGATTGAATGACTATGAGATTTTTTTTGACAGCCTTTGAACACATATATGTAACATTGAATCACTATAAAGTTTTTTTGACATCCTTCGAACACATATATGGTTAATTGAATCACTATGAATTTTTTTTGTCTGCCTTAGAACACATATTTGCTTGATTGAATCACTGTAAAAATTTTTTGACAGCCTTAGAACACATATATGCATCATTGAGTCATTATGAATTTTTTTTGACAGCCTTAGAATAGATATATTATTGATTGAATCACTATGAAATTTTTTCGACAACCTTAAAACACATATTTGCAAGATTTAATCACTATGAATTTTTTTTGACAGCCTTAGAACAAATATGCATGTTTGATTTTTTTTTTGGCAGCCTTAGAACACAAAATGCATGTTTGAATCACTGTAAAATTTTTTGGACAGCCTTAAAACCCATATATGCATGATAGAATCACTATGAAATTTTTTTGACAGCCTTAGAACATATATATTCAAGATTGAATCACTATGAAATTTTTTTGACAACCTTAGAACCCATATATAGATGATTGAATCACAATGTAATTTTTTCGACTGCCTTGAAACACATATGCACATGATTGAATCACTATGAAATTTTTTTGACAGCCTTAGAACACATATATGCATGATTGAGCCATTAAAAAAATTTTTTGACAGCCTGACAACACATATATCCATGATTGAATCACTATGAATTTTTTTTGTCAGCCTTAGAACAAAAATTTAAAAGATTATATCACTATAAATTTTTTTTCACAGCCTTAGAACACATATATGCATGAGTGAATCACAATAATTTTTTTTGACAGCCTTACCACATATATATGCATGTATGAATCACTAGAAGTTGTTTTTGACAGCATTAGAACAAATATATGCATGATTGAACCACTATAAGTTTTTTTGACAGCCTTAGACACATATTTGCATGATTGAATCACTATGAATTTTTTTTGACAGCCTTAGATCCTATATATGCATGATTGAATCACTATGACATTTTGTTGACAGCCTTAGAACACATATATGCATGATGGAATCATTGTGAGTTTTTTTTGACAACCTTAGAACACATATATCCATGATGAAATCACTATGAGATTTTTTTGACAGCCTTAGAACAGATATATGCATGATTAAATCACTGTGGATTTTTTTTGACAACCTTAGAACACATATATGCTTGATTTAATCATTATGAATTTTTTTTGACAGACTTAGAACACAAATATGCAAGATTGAGTCACTGCAATTTTCTTTTGACAGTCGCATAACACATATATACAAGATGGAATCACTATGAATTTTTTTTGACAGCCTTAGAACACATATATGCATGATTGAGACACAATAAAAATTTTATTACTACCTTAGAACATATATATGCAGGATTGAATCACTATGAATTTTTTTTGAGAGCCTTGGAACACAAATATGCTTGATTGAATCACTAATGTTTTTTTTTATAGCATTAGAACAAATATATGCATGATTGAATTGCTATAAGTTTTTTTGCATACCTTAGAACACATATATGCACGATTGAATCACTTTGAAATTTTTTTGACATCCTTTGAACACATATATACATGATTGAATCACTATGAAAATTTAGTTACAGTCTTAGAAGACATATATACATGATTGAATTACTATGATTTTTTATTGACTGCCTTAGAACACATATATGCATGATTGAATCACTATAATCTTTTTTTAAAAGCCTTAAAACACATATATGCATGATTGAATCACTATGATTTTTTTTTTAAAAGCCTTAGAACACATATATGCATGATTGAATCACAATGAATTTTTTTGACAGCCTTAGAACACATATATGCAAGATTAAATCACTATGAATTTTTTTTGACAACCTTAGAATACATATATGCAAGATTGAATCACTATAATTTTTTTTGACTGCCTTAGAACACATATACGCATGATTAAATCACTATGATTTTTTTTTGACAGGCTTGGAACATATATATGAATGATTGAGTCACTATGAATTTTTTTTGACAACCATAGGGCACATATATGTAAGATTGAATCACTATGAAATTTTTTTGACAGCATTAGAACTCATATATGCTTGATTGAATCACATTGAAATTTTTTTGACAGACTTATAACATATATAATGCATGATTGAATCACTACAAATTTCTTTTGACAGCCTTAAAACAGATATAGGAATGATTAAATCACTACAAATTTTTTTTCACAGCGTTAAAACACAATTATGCTTGATTGAATCACTACGAAATTCGTTTGACAACCATAGAACACATAAATGCATGATTGAAGCACTACAAAATTTCTTTGACAGCTATAAAAGAAATGTATGCATGATTGAATCACTATGAAATTTTTTGACAGCCTTAGAAGACATATATGCATCATTGAGTCATTATGAAATTTTTATGACAGCCTTAGAACACATATATGCATGATTGAATCAGTATAAATTTTTTGACAGCCTTAGAACTCATATTTGTAAGATTTAATGATTGGATTTTTTTAGAAAGCCTTAGAACATATATGCATGATTGAAATTTTTTTTACAGCCGTATAACACATATATGCAAGATTGAATCACAATGTAATTTTTTTGACAGCCTTAGAACACATATATGCATGATTGAATCACAATGAATTTTTTTGACAGCCTTAGAACACATATATGCATGATAGAATCACTATCATTTTTTTTTGATAGCCTTAGAACATATATATTCAAGTTTGAATTACTATGAAGTTTTTTTGAGAGCCTTGGAACACATATACAGATGATTGAATCACTATGCAATTTTTTTGACAGCCTTAGAACACATATATGCATGATTGAATCACAATGAATTTTTTTTGTCAGCCTTAGAACACATATTTGCAAGATTGAGTCACTATAAATATTTTTTGACAGCCTTAGAAAACATATATGCATGATCAAATCACTATGATTTTTTTTTACAGCCTTAGAACACATATATGCATGATTGAATCACTATGAATTTTTTTTGACAGCCTTACAACACATATATGCATGATTAAATCACTATAACTTTATTTTGACAATGTTAGAACACATACATTCATGATTAAGTCACTATGAAAGTTTTTTGACACCTTACAACACATATACGCATGAATGAATCACTATGTATTTTTTGGACAGCTTTAGAACAGATATACGCATGATTGAATTTTTTTTGATAGTCTTAGAACATATATGCGTGATTGAATCACTATAAATTTTTTTTGTTAGTCTTAGAACACATTTATGCAAGATTGAATCACTACGATTTTTTTTGACAGACTTGGAACACATATATGCATGATTGAATCACGATGACATTTTTTTGACAGACTTAGAACGCATATATGCATGATTGAATCACTACGAAAATATGCATGATTGAATCACTATGAATTTTTTTTGACAGAGTTGGAACACATACATTCAGGATTGAATCACTACTAAAATGTTTTGACAACCTTAGAACACATATATGCATGATTGAAACAATATAATTTTTTTTTAAAACCTTAGAGCACATATATGCACAATTGAATCACTATGAAATATTCTTGACAACCTTAGAACACATATACGCCTGTTTGAATCACTATGATTTTTTTTGGCAGCCTTAGAACACATATGCGCCTAATTGAATCACTATGAATTTTGTTTGACAACCTTAGAACACATGTATGCATGATTAAATCAGTATGAATTCTTTTTGACAGCCTTAAAACACATATATGCCTGATTGAATCACTACAAATTTTTTTTGTTAGCCGTATTACAAATATATGCATGATTGAATCACTATGATTTTTTTTTGGGAGCCTTAGTACACATATATGCATGATTGAATCACTACAAAATTTTTTGACACCTTTGAACACATATATGCATGATTGAGTCACTAGGAAATTTTTTTGACAACCTTAAAACAAATATATGCATGATTGAATCGCTATAAATTTTTTTTAACAGCCTTAGAACACATACATGCATGATTGAATCACTACAAATTTTTTTTGATAGCCATAGAACAAATATATACATGATTGAATCACTATAAATTTTTTTTAACAACCTTAGATCACATATATGCATGATTGAATCACTATCAATTTTTTTTGACAGCCTTAGAACACATATGTGCTTGATAGAATCACTATGAATTTTTTTGACAGCCTTAGAACACATATATGCAAGATTGAATCACTATGAAATTCTTTTATAACTACCTTAGAACACTTAAATACAAGATTGAATGACTATGGTATTTTTTTGAGAGCCTTAGAACACAAATATGCATGATTGAATCACTAGATATTTTTTTTATAGCATTAGAACAAATATATGCATGATTGAATCGCTATAAGTTTTTTTGACAGCCTTAGAACACTTATCTGCATGATTGAATCACTATGACATTTTTTTGATAGCCTTGGAACACATATATGCATGATGGAATCACTGTGAATTTTTTTTCATAGCCTTAGAACATATATATGCAGGATTAAATCACTATAATTTTTTTTCGAGAACATTATAACACATGTATACATGATTGAGTCACTATGAAATTTTTTTGGCAGCCTTAGAGCACATATATGCATGATTGAAATTTTTTTGACAACCTTAGAACATCGATGCAAGATTAAATCAATATAAAATCTTTTTGAAATCAATTGAACACATATATGCATGATTCAATCACTATGATTTTTTTGACAACTTTAGAATACATATATGCAAGATTGAATCACTATGAAATTTTTTTGACAACCTTAGAACTCATATATGCTTGATTAAATCACTATGAACTTTTTTTGACAGATTTAGAACACATATATGCAAGATTGAATCACTATGAATTTTTTTTGACAACCGTAGAACACATATATGTAAGATTAAATCAATATGTAATTTTTTTGACAGCCTTAGAACACATATATGCCTGATTGAATCACTACAAATTTTTTTTGTTAGCCGTATTACAAATATATGCATGATTGAATCACTATGAAATTTTTTTGAAAGTCTTAGTACACATATATGCATGATTGAATCACTACAAAATTTTTTGACACCTTTGAACACATATATGCATGATTGATTCACTAGGAAATTTTTTTGACAACCTTAAAACAAATATATGCATGATTAAATCACTATAATTTTTTTTTAATAGCCTTAGAACACATATATGCATGATTGAATCACTACAAATTTTTTTTGACAACAATAGAACAAATATATGCATGATTGAATCACTATAAATTTTTTTTAACCTTAGATCACATATATGCATGATTGAATCACTATCAATTTTTTTTGACAGCCTTAGAACACATATGTGCTTGATAGAATCACTATGAATTTTTTTGACCGCCTTAGAACACATATATGCAAGATTGAATCACTATGAAATTCTTTTATAACTACCTTAGAACACTTAAATAGAAGATTGAATGACTATGATATTTTTTTGAGAGCCTTAAAACACAAATATGCATGATTGAATCACTAGATATTTTTTTTATAGCATTAGAACAAATATATGCATGATTGAATCACTATAAGTTTTTTTGACAGCCTTAGAACACTTATCTGCATGATTGAATCACTATGACATTTTTTTGATAGCCTTGGAACACATATATGCATGATGGAATCACTGTGAATTTTTTTTCATAGCCTTAGAACATATATATGCAAGATTTAATCACTATAATTTTTTTTCGAGAACATTATAACACATGTATGCATGATTGAGTCACTATGAAATTTTTTTGGCAGCCTTAGAACACATATACGCATGATTGAAATTTTTTTGACAACCTTAGAACATCTATGCAAGATTAAATCAATTTAAAATCTTTTTGAAATCAATTGAACACATATATGCATGATTCAATCACTATGATTTTTTTGACAACTTTAGAATACATATATGCAAGATTGAATCACTATGAAATTTTTTTGACAACCTTAGAACTCATATATGCTTGATTAAATCACTATGAACTTTTTTCGACAGATTTAGAACACATATATGCAAGATTGAATCACTATGATTTTTTTTTGACAACCGTAGAACACATATATTTAAGATTAAATCAATATGTAATTTTTTTGACAGCCTTAGAACACATATATGCCTGATTGAATCACTACAATTTTTTTTGTTAGCCGTATTACAAATATATGCATGATTGAATCACTATGAAATTATTTTGAAAGTCTTAGTACACATATATGCATGATTGAATCACTACAAAAATTTTTGACACCTTTGAACACATATATGCATGATTGATTCACTAGGAAATTTTTTTGACAACCTTAAAACAAATATATGCATGATTAAATCACTATAAATTTTTTTTAATAGCCTTAGAACACATATATGCATGATTGAATCACTACAATTTTTTTTTGACAACAATAGAACAAATATATGCATGATTGAATCACTATAAATTTTTTTTAACAACCTTAGATCACATATATGCATGATTGAATCACTATAAATTTTTTTTGACAGCCTTCAAACATATATGTGCTTGATAGAATCACTATGAATTTTTTTTGATAGCCTTAGAACACATATATGCAAGATTGAATCACTATGAAATTCTTTTATAACTACCTTAGATCACATATATGCAAGATTGAATGACTATGGTATTTTTTTGAAAGCCTTAGAACAAAAATATGCAAGATTGAATCACTCGATATTTTTTTTGATAGCATTAGAATAAATATATGCATGATTGAATCACTATAAGTTTTTTTGACAGCCATAGAACACTTATCTGCATGATTGAATCACTATGACATTTTTTTGACCGCCTTAGAACACATATATGCATGATGGAATCACTGTGAATTTTTTTTGATAGCCTTAGAACATATATATGCAGGATTAAATCACTATAAAATTTTGTCGAGAACATTATAACACATGTATGCATGATTGAGCCACTATGAAATTTTTTTGGCAGCCTTAGAGCACATATATGCATGATTTAAATTTTTTTGACAACCTTAGAACATATATGCAAGATTAAATCACTATAAAATCTTTTTGTAATCAATTGAACACATATATGCATGATTGAATCAGTATTAAATTTTTTTGAAAGCCTTCGAACACATACATGCATGATTGAAACACTATGAATTTTTTTTGACAGCCTTAGAACACAGATATGCAATATTTAATCACTATGAAATTTATTTAACAACCTTAGAACACATATATCCAAGTTTGAATCACTGCAAAATTTTTTTGACAGACTTGGAACACATTTATGCATGATTGAATCACTATGATTTTTTTTTAAAGCTGTAGAAGACAAATATGCATGATTGAATCACAACGAAATTTGCTTGAC
The DNA here is from genome assembly GCF_984573655.1 of Nuphar pumila. Lineage (NCBI taxonomy): Eukaryota > Viridiplantae > Streptophyta > Magnoliopsida > Nymphaeales > Nymphaeaceae > Nuphar > Nuphar pumila. The sequence goes on from NC_143253.1 coordinate 80,818,764, forward strand.
AACCTTAGAACACATAAATGCATCACTGAATGACTACAAAAAAAATTCAACAGCAAAAAAAGAAATATATGCATGATTGAATGACTATGAGATTTTTTTGACAGCCTTTGAACACAAATATGTAACATTGAATCACTATAAAGTTTTTTTGACATCCTTAGAACACATATATGGTTAATTGAATCACTATGAAATTTTTTTGATTGCCTTAGAACACATATTTGCATGATTGAATCACTGTGAATTTTTTTTGATAGCCTTAGAACACATATATGCATCATTGAGTCATTATGAAATTTTTTTGACAGCCTTAGAATAGATATATTATTGGTTGAATCACTATGAAATTTTTTCGACAACCTTAAAACACATATTTGCAAGATTTAATCAGTATGATTTTTTTTTGACAGCCTTAGAACAAATATGCATGATTGATTTTTTTTTGACAGCCTTAGAACACAAAATGCATGTTTGAATCACTGTAAAAATTTTTGGACAGCCTTAAAACCCATATATGCATGATAGAATCACTATGAAATTTTTTTGACAGCCTTAGAACATATATATTCAAGATTGAATCACTATGAAATTTTTTTAACAACCTTAGAACCCATATATAGATGATTGAATCACAAAGTAATTTTTTCGACTGCCTTGAAACACATATGCACATGATTGAATCACTATGAAATTTTTTTCACAGCCTTAGAACACATATATGCATGATTGAGCCATTAAAAAATTTTTTTGACAGCCTGACAACACATATATCCATGATTGAATCACTATAAATTTTTTTTGTCAGCCTTAGAACAAAAATTTGAAAGATTGTATCACTATAAATTTTTTTTGACAGCCTTAGAACACATATATGCATGAGTGAATCACAATAATTTTTTTTTGACAGCCTGACCACATATATATATGCATGTATGAATCACTAGAAGTTGTTTTTGACAGCATTAGAACAAATATATGCATGATTGAACCACTATAAGTTTTTTTGACAGCCTTAGACACATATTTGCATGATTGAATCACTATGAATTTTTTTTGATAGCCTTAGATCCTATATATGCATGATTGAATCACTATGACATTTTAATGACAGCCTTAGAACACATATATGCATGATGGAATCAGTGTGAGTTTTTTTTGACAACCTTAGAACACATATATCCATGATGAAATCACTGTGAGATTTTTTTGACAGCCTTAGAACAGATATATGCATGATTAAATCACTGTGGATTTTTTTTGACAACCTTAGAACACATATATGCTTGATTTAATCACTATGATTTTTTTTTGATAGACTTAGAACACAAATATGCAAGATTGAGTCACTATAATTTTCTTTTGACAGTCGTATAACACATATATACAAGATGGAATCACTATGAAATTTTTTTGACAGCCTTAGAACACATATATGCATGATTGAGACACAATAAAAATTTTATGACTACCTTAGAACATATATATGCAGGATTGAATCACTATGATTCTTTTTTGAGAGCCTTGGAACACAAATATGCTTGATTGAATAACTAATTTTTTTTTTATAGCATTTGAACAAATATATGCATGATTGAATTGCTATAAGTTTTTTTGCATGCCTTAGAACACATATATGCACGATTAAATCACTATGAAAATTTTGTTACAGTCTTAGAACACATATATACATGATTGAATTACTATGATTTTTTATTGACAGCCTTAGAACACATATATGCATGATTGAATCACTATGATCTTTTTTTAAAAGCCTTAGAACACATATATGCATGATTGAATCACTATGATTTTTTTTTAAAAGCCTTAGAACACATATATGCATGATTGAATCACAATGAATTTTTTTTGACAGCCTTAGAACACATATATGCAAGATTAAATCACTATGATTTTTTTTTGACAACCTTAGAATACATATATGCAAGATTGAATCACTATAATTTTTTTTGACTGCCTTAGAACACATATACGCATGATTAAATCACTATGATTTTTTTTTGACAGGCTTGGAACATATATATGCATCATTGAGTCACTATGAATTTTTTTGACAACCATAGGGCACATATATGTAAGATTGAATCACTATGAAATTTTTTTGACAGCATTAGAACTCATATATGCTTGATTGAATCACTAGATATTTTTTTTATAGCATTAGAACAAATATATGCATGATTGAATCACTATAAGTTTTTTTGACAGCCTTAGAACACTTATCTGCATGATTGAATCACTATGACATTTTTTTGATAGCCTTGGAACACATATATGCATGATGGAATCACTGTGAAATTTTTTTGATAGCCTTAGAACATATATATGCAGGATTAAATCACTTTAAATTTTTTTCGAGAACATTATAACACATGTATGCATGATTGAGTCACTATGAATTTTTTTTGGCAGCCTTAGAACACATATATGCATGATTGAATTTTTTTTGACAACCTTAGAATATATATGCAAGATTAAATCAATATAAAATCTTTTTGAAATCAATTGAACACATATATGCATGATTCAATCACTATGATTTTTTTGACAACTTTAGAATACATATATGCAAGATTGAATCACTATGAAATTTTTTTGACAACCTTAGAACTCATATATGCTTGATTAAATCACTATGAACTTTTTTCGACAGATTTAGAACACATATATGCAAGATTGAATCACTATGAATTTTTTTTGACAACGGTAGAAGACATATGTGTAAAATTAAATCAATATGCAATTTTTTTGACAGCCTTGGAACACATATATGCGTGATTGAATCACTACAATTTTTTTTGTTAGCCATATTACAAATATATGCATGATTGAATCACTATGAATTTTTTTTGAAAGTCTTAGTACACATATATGCATGATTGAATCAGTACAAAATTTTTTGACACCTTTGAACACATATATGCATGATTGATTCACTAGGAATTTTTTTTGAGAACCTTAAAACAAATATATGCATGATTAAATCACTATAATTTTTTTTTAACAGCCTTAGAACACATATATGCATGATTGAATCACTACAAATTTTTTTTTACTGCAATAGAACAAATATATGCATGATTGAATCACTATAATTTTTTTTTAACAACCTTAGATCACATATATGCATGATTGAATCACTATCAATTTTTTTTGACAGCCTTAGAACATATATGTGCTTGATAGAATCACTATGAATTTTTTTTGATAGCCTTAGAACACATATATGCAAGATTGAATCACTATGAAATTCTTTTATAACTACCTTAGAACACATATATGCAAGATTGAATGATTATGGTATTTTTTTGAGAGCCTTAGAACACAAATATGCAAGATTGAATCACTAGATATTTTTTTTGATAGCATTAGAACAAATATATGCATGATTGAATCACTATAAGTTTTTTTGACAGCCATAGAACACTTATCTGCATGATTGAATCACTATGACATTTTTTTGACAGCCTTAGAACACATATATGCATGATGGAATCACTCTGATTTTTTTTTGATAGCCTTAGAACATAAATATGCAGGATTAAATCACTATAAAATTTTTTCGAGAACATTATAACACATGTATGCATGATTGAGTCACTATGAATTTTTTTTGGCATCCTTAGAGCACATATATGCATGATTGAATTTTTTTTGACAACCTTAGAACATATATGCAAGATTAAATCACTATAAAATCTTTTTGAAATGAATTGAACACATATATGCATGATTGAATCAGTATTAAATTTTTTTGAAAGCCTTCGAACACATACATGCATGATTGAAACACTATGAATTTTTTTGACAGCCTTAGAACACAGATATGCAAGATTTAATCACTATGAAATTTATTTAACAACCTTAGAACACATATATCCAAGTTTGAATCACTGCAAAATTTTTTTGACAGACTTGGAACACATTTATGCATGATTGAATCACTATGATTTTTTTTTGACAGCTGTAGAAGACAAATATGCATGATTGAATCACAACGAAATTTGCTTGACAGCCTTAGAAAACATAAATGCATCACTAAATGACTACAAAAAAAATTCAACAGCAAAAAAAGAAATATATGCATGATTGAATGACTATGAGATTTTTTTGACAGCCTTTGAACACATATATGTAACATTGAATCACTATAAAGTTTTTTTGACATCCTTAGAACACATATATGGTTAATTGAATCACTATGAATTTTTTTGTCTACCTTAGAACACATATTTGCATGATTGAATCACTGTAAAATTTTTTTGACAGCCTTAGAACACATATATGCATCATTGAGTCATTATGAATTTTTTTTGACAGCCTTAGAATAGATATATTATTGATTGAATCACTATGAAATTTTTTCGACAACCTTAAAACACATATTTGCAAGATTTAATCACTATGAATTTTTTTTGACAGCCTTAGAACAAATATGCATGATTGAATTTTTTTTTTTGACAGCCTTAAAACACAAAATGCATGTTTGAATCACTGTAAAAATTTTTGGACAGCCTTAAAACCCATATATGCATGATAGAATCACTATGAAATTTTTTTGACAGCCTTAGAACATATATATTCAAGATTGAATCACTATGAAATTTTTTTGACAACCTTAGAACCCATATATAGATGATTGAATCACAATGTAATTTTTTCGACTGCCTTGAAACACATATGCACATGATTGAATCACTATGAAATTTTTTTGACAGCCTTAGAACACATATATGCATGATTGAGCCATTAAAAAATTTTTTTGACAGCCTGACAACACATATCCATGATTGAATCACTATGAATTTTTTTTGTCAGCCTTAGAACAAAAATTTAAAAGATTATATCACTATAAATTTTTTTTCACAGCCTTAGAACACATATATGCATGAGTGAATCACAATAAATTTTTTTTGACAGCCTTACCACATATATATGCATGTATGAATCACTAGAAGTTGTTTTTGACAGCATTAGAACAAATATATTCATGATTGAACCACTATAAGTTTTTTTGACAGCCTTAGACACATATTTGCATGATTGAATCACTATGATTTTTTTTTTGACAGCCTTAGATCCTATATATGCATGATTGAATCACTATGACATTTTGTTGACAGCCTTAGAACACATATATGCATGATGGAATCATTGTGAGTTTTTTTTGACAACCTTAGAACACATATATCCATGATGAAATCACTGTGAGATTTTTTTGACAGCCTTAGAACAGATATATGCATGATTAAATCACTGTGGATTTTTTTTGACAACCTTAGAACACATATATGCTTGATTTAATCACTATGATTTTTTTTTGACAGACTTAGAACACAAATATGCAAGATTGAGTCACTACAATTTTCTTTTGACAGTCGCATAACACATATATACAAGATGGAATCACTATGAATTTTTTTTGACAGCCTTAGAACACATATATGCATGATTGAGACACAATAAAAATTTTATTACTACCTTAGAACATATATATGCATGATTGAATCACTATGATTTTTTTTTGAGAGCCTTGGAACACAAATATGCTTGATTGAATCACTAATGTTTTTTTTGATAGCATTAGAACAAATATATGCATGATTGAATTGCTATAAGTTTTTTTGCATACCTTAGAACACATATATGCACGATTGAATCACTTTGAAATTTTTTTGACATCCTTTGAACACATATATACATGATTGAATCACTATGAAAATTTAGTTACAGTCTTAGAAGACATATATACATGATTGAATTACTATGATTTTTTATTGACAGCCTTAGAACACATATATGCATGATTGAATCACTATGATCTTTTTTTAAACGCCTTAAAACACATATATGCATGATTGAATCACTATGATTTTTTTTGAAAAGCCTTAGAACACATATATGCATGATTGAATCACAATGAATTTTTTTGACAGCCTTAGAACACATATATGCAAGATTAAATCACTACGAATTTTTTTTGACAACCTTAGAATACATATATGCAAGATTGAATCACTATAATTTTTTTTGACTGCCTTAGAACACATATACGCATGATTAAATCACTATGATTTTTTTTTGACAGGCTTGGAACATATATATGCATCATTGAGTCACTATGAATTTTTTTTGACAACCATAGGGCACATATATGTAAGATTGAATCACTATGAAATTTTTTTGACAGCATTAGAACTCATATATGCTTGATTGAATCACATTGAAATTTTTTTGACAGACTTATAACATATATAATGCATGATTGAATCACTACAAATTTCTTTTGACAGCCTTAAAACAGATATAGGAATGATTAAATCACTACAAATTTTTTTTCACAGCGTTAAAACACAATTATGCTTGATTGAATCACTACAAAATTCGTTTGACAACCTTAGAACACATAAATGCATGATTGAAGCACTACAAAATTTCTTTGACAGCTATAAAAGAAATGTATGCATGATTGAATCACTATGAAATTTTTTGACAGCCTTAGAAGACATATATGCATCATTGAGTCATTATGAAATTTTTATGACAGCCTTAGAACACATATATGCATGATTGAATCAGTATAAATTTTTTGACAGCCTTAGAACTCATATTTGCAAGATTTAATGATTGGATTTTTTTAGAAAGCCTTAGAACATATATGCATGATTGAAATTTTTTTTACAGCCGTATAACACATATATGCAAGATTGAATCACAATGTAATTTTTTTGACAGCCTTAGAACACATATATGCATGATTGAATCACAATGAATTTTTTTGACAGCCTTAGAACACATATATGCATGATAGAATCACTATGATTTTTTTTTGATAGCCTTAGAACATATATATTCAAGTTTGAATTACTATGAAGTTCTTTTGAGAGCCTTGGAACACATATACGGATGATTGAATCACTATGCAATTTTTTTGACAGCCTTAGAACACATATATGCATGATTGAATCACAATGAATTTTTTTTGTCAGCCTTAGAACACATATTTGCAAGATTGAGTCACTATAAATATTTTTTGACATCCTTAGAAAACATATATGCATGATCGAATCACTATGATTTTTTTTTACAGCCTTAGAACACATATATGCATGATTGAATCACTATGAATTTTTTTTGACAGCCTTACAACACATATATGCATGATTAAATCACTATAACTTTATTTTGACAATGTTAGAACACATACATTCATGATTAAGTCACTATGAAAGTTTTTTGACACCTTACAACACATAGACGCATGAATGAATCACTATGTATTTTTTGGACAGCTTTAGAACAGATATACACATGATTGAATTTTTTTTGATAGTCTTAGAACATATATGCGTGATTGAATCACTATAAATTTTTTTTGTTAGTCTTAGAACACATTTATGCAAGATTGAATCACTACGATTTTTTTTTGACAGACTTGGAACACATATATGCATGATTGAATCACGATGACATTTTTTTGACAGACTTAGAAAGCATATATGCATGATTGAATCACTACGAAAATATGCATGATTGAATCACTACGAATTTTTTTTGACAGAGTTGGAACACATACATTCAGGATTGAATCACTACTAAAATGTTTTGACAACCTTAGAACACATATATGCATGATTGAAACAATATAATTTTTTTTTAAAACCTTAGAGCACATATATGCACAATTGAATCACTATGAAATATTCTTGACAACCTTAGAACACATATACGCCTGTTTGAATCACTATGATTTTTTTTGGCAGCCTTAGAACACATATGCGCCTAATTGAATCACTATGAATTTTGTTTGACAACCTTAGAACACATGTATGCATGATTAAATCAGTATGAATTCTTTTTGACAGCCTTAGAACACATATATGCCTGATTGAATCACTACAAATTTTTTTTGTTAGCCGTATTACAAATATATGCATGATTGAATCACTATGAATTTTTTTTGGGAGCCTTAGTACACATATATGCATGATTGAATCACTACAAATTTTTTTGACACCTTTGAACACATATATGCATGATTGAGTCACTAGGAAAATTTTTTGACAACCTTAAAACAAATATATGCATGATTGAATCACTATAATTTTTTTTTAATAGCCTTAGAACACATACATGCATGATTGAATCACTACAAATTTTTTTTGATAGCCATAGAACAAATATATACATGATTGAATCACTATAAATTTTTTTTAACAACCTTAGATCACATATATGCATGATTGAATCACTATCAATTTTTTTTGACAGCCTTAGAACACATATGTGCTTGATAGAATCACTATGAATTTTTTTGACAGCCTTAGAACACATATATGCAAGATTGAATCACTATGAAATTCTTTTATAACTACCTTAGAACACTTAAATACAAGATTGAATGACTATGGTATTTTTTTGAGAGCCTTAGAACACAAATATGCATGATTGAATCACTAGATATTTTTTTTATAGCATTAGAACAAATATATGCATGATTGAATCGCTATAAGTTTTTTTGACAGCCTTAGAACACTTATCTGCATGATTGAATCACTATGACATTTTTTTGATAGCCTTGGAACACATATATGCATGATGGAATCACTGTGAATTTTTTTTCATAGCCTTAGAACATATATATGCAGGATTAAATCACTATAATTTTTTTTCGAGAACATTATAACACATGTATGCATGATAGAGTCACTATGAAATTTTTTTGGCAGCCTTAGAACACATATATGCATGATTGAAATTTTTTTGACAACCTTATAACATCTATGCAAGATTAAATCAATATAAAATCTTTTTGAAATCAATTGAACACATATATGCATGATTCAATCACTATGATTTTTTTGACAACTTTAGAATACATATATGCAAGATTGAATCACTATGAAATTTTTTTGACAACCTTAGAACTCATATATGCTTGATTAAATCACTATGAACTTTTTTTGACAGATTTAGAACACATATATGCAAGATTGAATCACTATGAATTTTTTTTGACAACCGTAGAACACATATATGTAAGATTAAATCAATATGTAGTTTTTTTGACAGCCTTAGAACACATATATGCCTGATTGAATCACTACAATTTTTTTTTGTTAGCCGTATTACAAATATATGCATGATTGAATCACTATGAAATTTTTTTGAAAGTCTTAGTACACATATATGCATGATTGAATCACTACAAAAGTTTTTGACACCTTTGAACACATATATGCATGATTGATTCACTAGGAAATTTTTTTGACAACCTTAAAACAAATATATGCATGATTAAATCACTATAATTTTTTTTTAATAGCCTTAGAACACATATATGCATGACTGAATCACTACAATTTTTTTTTGACAACAATAGAACAAATATATGCATGATTGAGTCACTATAATTTTTTTTTAACAACCTTAGATCACATATATGCATGATTGAATCACTATCAATTTTTTTTGACAGCCTTCAAACATATATGTGCTTGATAGAATCACTATGAATTTTTTTTGATAGCCTTAGAACACATATATGCAAGATTGAATCACTATGAAATTCTTTTATAACTACCTTAGAACACATATATGCAAGATTGAATGACTATGGTATTTTTTTGAGAGCCTTAGAACACAAATATGCAAGATTGAATCACTCGATATTTTTTTTGATAGCATTAGAATAAATATATGCATGATTGAATCACTATAAGTTTTTTTGACAGCCATAGAACACTTATCTGCATGATTGAATCACTATGACATTTTTTTGACCGCCTTAGAACACATATATGCATGATGGAATCACTGTGAATTTTTTTTGATAGCCTTAGAACATATATATGCAGGATTAAATCACTATAAAATTTTTTCGAGAACATTATAACACATGTATGCATGATTGAGCCACTATGAAATTTTTTTGGCAGCCTTAGAGCACATATATGCATGATTTAAATTTTTTTGACAACCTTAGAACATATATGCAAGATTAAATCACTATAAAATCTTTTTGAAATCAATTGAACACATATATGCATGATTGAATCAGTATTAAATTTTTTTGAAAGCCTTCGAACACATACATGCATGATTGAAACACTATGAATTTTTTTTGACAGCCTTAGAACACAGATATGCAAGATTTAATCACTATGAAATTTATTTAACAACCTTAGAACACATATATCCAAGTTTGAATCACTGCAAAATTTTTTTGACAGACTTGGAACACATTTATGCATGATTGAATCACTATGATTTTTTTTTTAAAGCTGTAGAAGACAAATATGCATGATTGAATCACAACGAAATTTGCTTGACAACCTTAGAACACATAAATGCATCACTGAATGACTACAAAAAAAATTCAACAGCAAAAAAAGAAATATATGCATGATTGAATGACTATGAGATTTTTTTTGACAGCCTTTGAACACAAATATGTAACATTGAATCACTATAAAGTTTTTTTGACATCCTTAGAACACATATATGGTTAATTGAATCACTATGAAATTTTTTTGACTGCCTTAGAACACATATTTGCATGATTGAATCACTGTGAATTTTTTTTGATAGCCTTAGAACACATATATGCATCATTGAGTCATTATGAATTTTTTTTGACAGCCTTAGAATAGATATATTATTGGTTGAATCACTATGAAATTTTTTCGACAACCTTAAAACACATATTTGCAAGATTTAATCACTATGAACTTTTTTTGACAGCCTTAGAACAAATATGCATGATTGATTTTTTTTTGACAGCCTTAGAACACAAAATGCATGTTTGAATCACTGTAAAAAATTTTGGACAGCCTTAAAACCCATATATGCATGATGGAATCACTATGAAATTTTTTTGACAGCCTTAGAACATATATATTCAAGATTGAATCACTGTGAAATTTTTTTGACAACCTTAGAACCCATATATAGATGATTGAATCACAATGTAATTTTTTCGACTGCCTTGAAACACATATGCACATGATTGAATCACTATGAAATTTTTTTGACAGCCTTAGAACACATATATGCATGATTGAGCCATTAAAAATTTTTTTTGACAGCCTGACAACACATATATCCATGATTGAATCACTATGAATTTTTTTTGTCAGCCTTAGAACAAAAATTTGAAAGATTGTATCACTATAAAATTTTTTTGACAGCCTTAGAACACATATATGCATGAGTGAATCACAATAAATTTTTTTGATAGCCTGACCACATATATATGCATGTATGAATCACTAGAAGTTGTTTTTGACAGCATTAGAACAAATATATGCATGATTGAACCACTATAAGTTTTTTTGAGAGCCTTAGACACATATTTGCATGATTGAATCACTATGAATTTTTTTTGATAGCCTTAGATCCTATATATGCATGATTGAATCACTATGACATTTTAATGACAGCCTTAGAACACATATATGCATGATGGAATCAGTGTGAGTTTTTTTTGACAACCTTAGAACACATATATCCATGATGAAATCACTGTGAGATTTTTTTGACAGCCTTAGAACAGATATATGCATGATTAAATCACTGTGGATTTTTTTTGACAACCTTAAAACACATATATGCTTGATTTAATCACTATGAATTTTTTTTGACAGACTTAGAACACAAATATGCAAGATTGAGTCACTATAATTTTCTTTTGACAGTCGTATAACACATATATACAAGATGGAATCACTATGAAATTTTTTTGATAGCCTTAGAACACATATATGCATGATTGAGACACAATAAAAATTTTATGACTACCTTAGAACATATATATGCAGGATTGAATCACTATGATTTTTTTTTGAGAGCCTTGGAACACAAATATGCTTGATTGAATCATTAATTTTTTTTATAGCATTTGAACAAATATATGCATGATTGAATTGCTATAAGTTTTTTTGCATGCCTTAGAACACATATATGCACGATTGAATCACCTTGAAATTTTTTTGACAGCCTTTGAACACATATATGCATGATTGAATCACTATGAAAATTTTGTTACAGTCATAGAACACATATATACATGATTGAATTACTATGATTTTTTATTGACAGCCTTAGAACACATATATGCATGATTGAATCACTATGATCTTTTTTTAAAAGCCTTAGAACACATATATGCATGATTGAATCACTATGATTTTTTTTTAAAAGCCTTAGAACACATATATGCATGATTGAATCACAATGAATTTTTTTTGACAGCCTTAGAACACATATATGCAAGATTAAATCACTATGATTTTTTTTTGACAACCTTAGAATACATATATGCAAGATTGAATCACTATAATTTTTTTTGACTGCCTTAGAACACATATACGCATGATTAAATCACTATGATTTTTTTTTGACAGGCTTGGAACATATATATGCATCATTGAGTCACTATGAATTTTTTTGACAACCATAGGGCACATATATGTAAGATTGAATCACTATGAAATTTTTTTGACAGCATTAGAACTCATATATGCTTGATTGAATCACATTGAAATTTTTTTGACAGACTTATAACATATATAATGCAAGATTGAATCACTACAAATTTCTTTTGACAGCCTTAAAACAGATATAGGAATGATTAAATCACTACAATTTTTTTTTCACAGCGTTAAAACACAATTATGCTTGATTGAATCACTACGAAATTCGTTTGACAACCTTAGAACACAGAAATGCATGATTGAAGCACTACAAAATTTTTTTGACAGCTATAAAAGAAATGTATGCATGATTGAATCACTATGAAATTTTTTGACAGCCTTGGAAGACATATATGCATCATTGAGTCATTATGAAATTTTTATGACAGCCTTATAACACATATATGCATGATTGAATCAGTATAAATTTTTTGACAGCCTTAGAACTCATATTTGCAAGATTTAATGACTGGATTTTTTTAGAAAGCCTTAGAACATATATGCATGATTGAAATTTTTTTGACAGCCGTATAACACATATATGCAAGATTGAATCACAATGTAATTTTTTTGACAGCCTTAGAACACATATATACATGATTGAATCACAATGAATTTTTTTGACAGCCTTAGAACACATATATGCATGATAGAATCACTATGATTTTTTTTATAGCCTTAGAACATATATATTCAAGATTGAATTACTATGAAGTTTTTTTGACAGCCTTAGAACACATATACGGATGATTGAATCACTATGCATTTTTTTTGACAGCCTTAGAACACATATATGCATGATTGAATCACAATGAATTTTTTTTGTCAGCCTTAGAACACATATTTGCAAGATTGAGTCACTATAAATATTTTTTGACAGCCTTAGAAAACATATATGTATGATCGAATCACTATGATTTTTTTTTACAGCCTTAGAACACATATATGCATGATTGAATCACTATGAATTTTTTTTGACAGCCTTACAACACATATATGCATGATTAAATCACTATAAATTTATTTTGACAATGTTAGAACACATACATTCATGATTAAGTCACTATGAAAGTTTTTTGACACCTTACAACATATATACGCATGAATGAATCACTATGTATTTTTTGGACAACTTTAGAACACATATACGCATGATTAAATTTTTTTTGACAGTCTTAGAACATATATGCATGATTGAATCACTATAAATTTTTTTTGTCAGTCTTAGAACACATCTATGCAAGATTGAATCACTACGAATTTTTTTTGACAGACTTGGAACACATATATGCATGATTGAATCACGATTGCATTTTTTTGACAGACTTAGAACGCATATATGCATGATTGAATCACTATGAATTTTTTTCGACAGAGTTGGAACACATACATTCAGGATTGAATCACTACTAAAATGTTTTGACAACCTTAGAACACATATATGCATGATTGAAACAATATAATTTTTTTTTTTAAACCTTAGAGCACATATATGCACAATTGAATCACTATGAAATATTCTTGACAACCTTAGAACACATATACGCCTGTTTGAATCACTATGATTTTTTTTGGCAGCCTTAGAACACATATGCGCCTGATTGAATCACTATGAATTTTGTTTGACAACCTTAGAACACATGTATGCATGATTGAATTAGTATGAAATTTATTTGTCAACATTAGAGCACATATATGCATGATTGGATCACTCTGAATTTTTTTTGACAGCCTTATCACACTTATATGCATGATTGAAATTTTTTTGACAGCCTTAGAACATATATACGCATGATTGAGTCACTATAAATTTTTTTTGACAGCCTCAGAATACATCTATGCATGATTGAAATTTTTTTGACAGCCTTGGAACATATATGACTAATTAAAATTTTCTTGACAGCCTTAGAACACGTATATGCAAAATTGAATCACTATGAAATTTTTTTTACAGCACTAGAAGAAATATATGCATGATTGAATCACTATAATTTTTTTTCGATAGCCTCATAACACATATATGCATGATTGAATTTTTTTTGACAGGCTTTGAACATTTATGACTGATTGAATTTTTTTTGACATCCTTAAAAAATGTATATGCAAGATTGAATCAATATGATTTTTTTTTACAGCAATAGAACAAATATATGCATGATTGAATCACTATAAACTTTTTTGGACAACCTTAGAACACATATATGCATGATTGAATCACTACGTAATTTTTTTGACAGACTTGGAACACATATATGCATGATTGAATCACGACAATTTTTTTTGACAGACTTAGAACACATATATGCTTGATTGAATCTCTACTAAAATATGCATGATTGAATCACTATGATTTTTTTTTGACAGAGGTGGAACACATATATTCAGGATTGAATCACAACTAAAATTTTTTTACATCCTTACAACACATATATGCATGATTGAATCGGTACGAAATGTTTTTGACAATATTAGAACACATATACACATGATTGAATCACTATAAATTTTTTTTGACAACCATAGAACAAATATATGCTTGATTGAATCACTATGAGATTTTTTTGATAGCCTTAGAACACATATATGCAAGATTGAATCACTATGAATTTTTTTTACACCCTTAGAACACATATATGCAACATTGAATCACTATGAAATTTTTTTAACAACCTTAGAACTCATATATGCCTGTTCGAATCACTATGAAATTTTTTTGGCAGTCTTAGAACACATGTATACATGATTTAATCAGTATGAAATTTATTTGTCAACATTAGAACACATGTATACATGATTTAATCAGTATGAAATTTATTTGTCAACATTAGAACACATATATGCATGATTGAATTACTCTGAATTTTTTTTGACAGCCTTGTAAGACATATATGCGTGATTGAAATTTTTTTGACAGCCTTAGAACATATATACACATGATTGAATCACTATAAAACTTTTTTGATTGCCTCAGAATACATCTATGCATGATTGAATTTTTTTTGACAGCCTTAGAACATATATGACTGATTGAAATTTTTTTGACAGGCTTAGAACATGTATATGCAATATTTTTTTTACAGCAATAGAACAAATATATGCATGATTGAATCACTATAAATTTTTTTGACAACCTTAGAACACATATATGAAAGGTTGAAACACTATGAATTTTTTTTGACATCCTTAATACACATATATGCTTCATGAAATCACTATGAAATTTTTTTGCAAGCCATAGGACACATATATGCATGATTGAATCTCAATGATTTTTTTTGACAAACTTAGAATACCTATATTCATGCTTGAATTACTATGAAAAATTTTTGACAGCCTTAGAACACATATATGCATGATTGAATCACTATGAAATTTTTTTGACAGCCTTAGAACACATATATAGATGATTGAATCACTATGATTTTTTTTTTACTGCCTTAGAACACATATATGCATGATTGAATCACTATGAATTTTTTTTGACTGCCTTATAACACATATATGTATGGTTGAGTCATTATGAGTTTTTTTTTGACAGCTTTAGAACACAAGTATGCATGACTGAATCACTATGAATTTTTTTTGACTGCCTTAAAACACATATATGCACGATTGAATCACTATGAATTTTTTTTAACAGCCTTAGAACATATATATGGATGATTGAATGACTATGAATTTTTTTTGACAGCCTTAGAACACATATTTGCTAGATTAAATCACTAAGAAATTTTTTGACAGGCTTAGTACACATATATGCATGATTGAATCACTTTAAATTTTTTTTGACAACCTTAAAACACATATATGCGAGATTGAATCACTATAAAGTTTGTTTAACATCCTTAGAACACATATATGGATGATTGAATCACTATGAATTTTTTTTGACTGACTTAAAACACTAATATAAATGATTGACGCACTATGAATTCTTTTTGACAACCTTAGAACACATATATGCATGATTGAGTCATTATGAATTTTTTTTGATAGCCGTTGTACACAAATATGCTTGATAGAATCACTATGAAATTTTTTTGACAGCCTTAGAACACATATGTTCATGCTTGAATTTCTATGATTTTTTTTTGACAGCCTCAGAACACATATATGCAAAATTGAATCACTATGAAATTTTTTTGACTACCTTAGAACACATATATGCAAGATTGAATCACTATGAATTTTTTTGACAGACTTAGTAGACATATATGCTTGATAGAATCACTATGGATTTTTTTTGACAGACTTGGAACACATATATGCATGATTGAATCACTACGAATTTTTTATGACAGCCTTAGAACACAAATATGCAAGACTGAATCACTATGAAATTTGTTTGATAGCCTTAGAACACCTAAATGCATGATTGAATCACTACAAAATTTTTTTGACAGCAATAAAAGAAATATATGCAAGATTGAATCTCTATAAGGTTTTTTTGATAGCCTTAGAACACATATATGGATGATTGAATCACTATGAATTTTTTTTCACTGCCTTAGAACACATATATGCATGATTGAATCACTATGAATATTTTTTGACAGCCAAATAACACATATATGCATCATTGAGTCATTATGATTTTTTTTTTACAGCCTTAGAACACATATATGCATGATTGAATCAGTAAAAAAAAAATCGACAGCCTTAGAACACATATTTGCAAGATTTAATCACTATGAAATTTTTTTTGACTGCCTTAGAACAAATATGCATGATTAAATTTTTTTTGACAGCCGAAGAACACATATATGCAAGATTGAATCACTATAATTTTTTTTTTGATAGCCTAAGAACACATATATGCATGATTAAATCACTATGAAATTTTTTTGGCAGCCTTAGAACACATATATGCCTGATATAATCACTATGAATTTTTTTTATAGCCTTAGAACATATATATTCAAAATTTAATCACTATGAAGTTTTTTTGACAGCCTTAGAACACGTATAAGGATGATTGAATCACTATAAAACTTTTTTGACTACCTTAAAACCATTATATGCATGATTGAGTCATTATAATTTTTTTTTGATAGCCTTAGAACACATATATCCATGATTGAATCACTATTTTTTTTGTGAGCCTTAGAACACATATTTGCAAGATTGAATCACTATAAATTTTTTTTGACAGCCTTAAAAACATATATGCATGATTGAATCACTATGAATTTTTTTTGACAGCCTTAGAACACATATATATGCTTGATTAAATCACTATGAAATTTTTTTGACAGCCTTAGAACACATATATGCATGATTAAATCACTATAATTTTTTTTAACAAAGTTGGAAGACATACATTCAAGATTGAATCACTATGAAAGTTTTTTGATGGCCTTACAACACATATACGCACGATGGAGTCACTATGAATTATTTTTTACAACTTTAAAACACATATACTCATGATTGAAATTTTTTTGCAGCCTTAGAACATATATGCATGATTGGATCACTATAAAAAATTTTTGACAGGCTTAGAACACATCTATGCATGATAGAATCACTACAAATTTTTTTTGACAGCCCAAGAACACATATATGCTTGATAAAATCACTACAAAATTTTTGTACAGACTTGGAACACATATATGCATGATTGAATCACTACGATATTTTTTTGACAGACTTGGAACACATATATGCAGGATTGAATCACTACTAAAATATGCTGAATGAATCAATATGATTTTTTTGGACGGACTTGGAACACATATATACATGATTTAATCAGTATAATTTTTTTTTTCAACCCTAGAACACATATATGCTTGATTGAATTAGTATGATTTTTTTTTTACAACCTTAAAAGACATATATGCATGATTGAATCAGTATAATTTTTTTTTGACAATATTAGAACACACATACACATGATTGAATCACTGATTTTTTTTTACAGCTTTAGAACACATATATACTTGATTGAATCACTATGATATTTTTTTGACAGCCGTAGAACACATATATGCAAGATTGAATCACTATGAATGTTTTTTGACACCCTTATAACACATATATGCAACATTGAATCACTATACATTTTTTTTGACAGTCTTAGAACACATATACCCTTGATTGAATCACTATGAATTTTTTTTGGCAACCTTAGAACACATATATATTTGATTGAATCACTATGAGTTTTTATTGACAACCTTAAAACACATATATGCAGGATTGAATCAGTATGAATTTTTTTGACAACATTATAACACATATATGCATGATTGAATCACTCCAATTTTTTTTTGACAGCCTTAGAACACATATATGCATCATTGAATTTTTATTTACAGCCTTAGAACATATATGCGCATGATAGAAACACAATAAATTTTTTTTGATAGCCTCAGAACACATATATGCTTGATTGAATTTTTTTGACAGCCTTAGAACATATATGACTGATTGAAATTTTTTTGAAAGCCTTAGAACACGTATATATAAAATTGCATCTCTATGAAAATTTTTTGACAACAACAGAACAAATATATGCATGATTGAATCACTATAAAGTTTTATTGACAACCCTAGAACACAAATATGTTAGATTGAAACACTATGAAATTTTTTTGACAGCCTTAGTATACACATATGCTTTGAAGAATCACTATAAATTTCTTTTGAAAGCCATAGAACACATATATGCAAGATTGAATCACTATAAATTTTTGTTGACATCCTTAGAACACATATGTTCATGCTTGAATTACTATGAAATTTTTTGATAGCCTTAGAACACATATATGAAAGATTGAATCACTATGAAATTTTTTAGACAGACTTAGAACACATATATGCTTGATTGAATCACTATGAATTTTTTTTGACTGCCTTAGAACACATATATGGATGATTGAATCACAATGGAATGTTTTTGATTACCTAAGAACACATATATGCATGATTGAATCACTATGATTTTTTTTTTACTGCCTTAAAACACATATATGCAGGATTGAATCACTATGATATTTTTTGGACAGCCTTAGAAAACATGTATGCATGATTGAATCATTATGAAATTTTTTTGACAATCTTAGAACACATATTTGCAAGATTGAATCACAATGATTTTTTTTTTAGAGCCTTAGAACACATATTTGCAAGATTGAATCACTATAAAAGTTTTTTGACAGCCTTAGAACACATATATGCTTGATTGAATGACAATAAATTTTTTTTGACAGCCTTAGCACACATATATCCATGATTGAATCACTATGATTTTTTTGATAGCTTTAGACCACATATATGCATCATTGAGTCACTATAAATTTTTTTTGACAGCTTTAGCACACATGTATGCATGATTGAATTGCTATGAAATTTTCTTGACAGCCTTAGAACTCATATTTGCAAGATTGAATCACTTCAGAATTTTTTTTACACCAATAGAACAAATATATGCACTATTGAATCACTATGAAATTGTTTTGATAGCCTAAGAAACATATATGCAAGATTGAATCACTATGAGATTTTTTTGAAAGCCTTAGAACACGTATATGCATGATTGAATCACTATGATTTTTTTGACAGCAATAGCACAAATATACGCGTGATTGAATCCTATGAAATTTTTTTGACTGCCTTAGAACCCATATATGCTTTATTAAATCACTATGAAATTTTTTTGACTGCCTTAGAACCAATATATGCAAGATTGAATCACTATAAAGATTTTTTGACAGCTTTAGAACATATATATGCATGATTGAATCAACATAATTTTTTTTGACGGACTTAGAACACATATATGCATGATTGAATCACTATAATTTTTTTTGACACCCTTAGAACACATAGATAAAAGGTTAAATCACTACAATTTTTTTTTAACAGCCTTAGAACACATTTATGCATCATTGAATCACTACGAAATCTTTTTGACAGCAATAAAACAAATATATACATGATCGAATCTCTATACAAAAATTTTGACAACCTTAGAACATATATATACATGATTAAATCACTATGAAATTTTTTTGACAGCCTTAGAACATGCATGCATGATTGAAAATTTTTTGACAGCCGCTGAACACGTATATACATGATTGAGTCACTATGATTTTTTTTGACAGCCTTAAAACACATCTATGCATGATCGAATCACTATGAAATTTGTATGAATGAATAGAACAAATATTTGCTTGATTGAATCACTATAAAATTTTTTTGACAGCCTTAGAACGCATATATGCATGATTGAGTCACTATGAATTTTTTGTGACAGCTTTAGAACAGATATATGCATGATTAAAATTTTTTGGACAACCTTAGAACATAATTGCTTGATTGAATCACTATGAATTTTTTTTGACAACCTAAGAACATATATATGCATGATTGAATATGTATAAATTTTTTTTGACTGCCTTAGAACTCAGATATGCATGATTGAATCACTATAAATTTTTTTGACAGCCTTAGAACACATATAAGTAAGATTGAATCATTATGAATTTTTTTTACAGCCTTAAAACACATATATGCATGATTGAATCATAATGATTTTTTTTTACAGCAATAATACAAATATATTATAAAACCCATGAATTTTAAAGAATTTTCAATGAAATAAAAATGTGTGTTTATGTGAGATAATATGGTTTATGAGATATTCAATGTGATTTTGAGGCTTGCGGGCCAGTCGAGCAAACCCAATAACGAATACTGGAAAGGGTACTTGGATCCGGACCTTGACGAGATCCGATGATCCGACCCGGTTCACGAGTCCAAGTAAGGAAACCCGATGGTTTTGGGATGATAGCGTGAGATCCAAAGCACATTTAAAGTAACCGAGTGCAAGTTTAAAACCAACGGGTGAAAAATCCACTTGAAAATGGAAAAAATCCATCAACAAAGAAAAACGCCCCAATATGACATAAAAAGAATATTTTTGCAAAAGTAAACACCAAGTGATGGTGTGGTGTTGTGGTAAGACACACGGTGTGTGATACGACAACCCAAGTTCAAAACCCCCTATGAACAAAATATTTTTTCACAAGAAAGTGATGATTTCTACCTTGGTGAAAAGGGTAAAAACGTGGGCTCAAATTAAACCCTACCTTTTTGGTCTCTCTCCACCAAAAAAATGTGAGCAACTCCTCTCACCTTACCAAAGATAGAGGAGAATCCCATGCATCAAGGGATGAGGGGTACCACAATAAGGAAAAAAGAGAGTGGAAGTTGAAAAAAATGACACATGGAGTAAAGGGCAAAATCGGAAGAGATGCTTTCCCAACAAAAAACGTAAGATTTGGGTGAAGATTAAATGCTTTGAAAATTTGGTAACTTTCCCCTAAATAGAGGAGTTAAATGAGAGATTTTTGGTAAGGAGTTACATTAGACGTATCTCTCTCTCTCTCTCACAGTGGTGGTCGACCTCCATTGTTGGACTGTGTGGACCTCCCTTGCTGAACGCGTGAACATCCGTTATCGACGTGGGGTGCCGATCTAACGAAGAGAAGGGGTTGCAGCCTTGCCGTCGTGAAACTCCAAAGAGGTAAGGAGCATTGCTATTTGTATGTAAGTGGTTGATGCCTTGTTGCACATCTATGTTGCAATATCATGGAGTTTAAGCGACAAGGACCACCTATATGTAGGTATGTTTAGGGCCTCGAAACCCAGATGGAATGAGCTGAAACACCTACTCGCCAATAGGTCAATATGTAGTGGTTCAGCCGATGGTTCTCACCCATGGCCAACGTTGGGGCACTGGGGTGTTCTTTGTAAGGGCATTATGTTCCTATGTGTATGCCTGGTGACATGTAGTACTCATATCAAAACCTACAGTTCGAATCTATGTAGGGAAATGCATATATTTCTGGTGTGGGCGTTAGCCATGACAGATTCAAGATCTAAACAAAATAAAGTAGGTGAATGGCGTGGAACCTTAAGTATCTCTGATTATTATTCCTGAAATTATTGTTTGGTTGTATTTTCTTGTTCAATACACCTTTTACACTTTGTAGATTGAATGGTTTTAATCAAGTCTGAAGTTATGGATACGTGATTGCTATTTCATATCATGGTAAAATAAAGATATACCATTCCTATTGGGTAATTCGATTGGATTTGATGTTTTTGAGTGTGGAATGCACTCATATTTATAGTTGAAAGATCCCATACATTGAGGATGAAAGGGGTGGCAAAATAGTCCATTTAGAATGATCAAAATGTTGGAAAAATAAAAGGATACACCCTTTTAAAAGTTACAGAAAAACGGCAAAGTTAGTCGACTGGAACAATAGTTAGTCGACTGATAATATGTTCAGTCGACTGATAAAACCTTCAGTCGACTACTCCTAAAATTTCCAGGAAACAGACATTCTGTTCAGTCGACTGATGCTAAATTTTTTCCAGAAAATAGACATTCTGATCAGTCGAATGATAAAACCTTCAGTCGACTGATGCTAAAATTTTTCCAGAAAACAGGCATTCTGATCAGTCGACTGATAAAACCTTCAGTCGACTGATGCTAAAATTTTTCCAAAAAATAGACATTCTGATCAGTCGACTGATAAAACCTTCAGTCGACTGATGCTAAATTTTTTCCAGAAAACAGATATTCTGATCAGTCGACTGATAAAACCTTCAGTCGACTGATGCTAACATTTTTCCAGAAAATAGATATTCTGATCAGTCGACTGATAAAACCTTCAGTCGACTAATGCTAAAATTTTCAGAAAATTGATATTCTGTTCAGTCGACTGATAAACCCTTCAGTCGACTGTTGCTAAATTTTTCCAGAAAATGGGCATTCTGTCCGGTCGACTGATAAAACTTTCGGTCGACTAATTTTATGATCAGTCGACTGATAAACCCTTCAGTCGATTGCTGCTAAACTTTTCCAGAAAACAGACAT
This sequence comes from Nuphar pumila, assembly GCF_984573655.1. Taxonomy (NCBI): domain Eukaryota; kingdom Viridiplantae; phylum Streptophyta; class Magnoliopsida; order Nymphaeales; family Nymphaeaceae; genus Nuphar; species Nuphar pumila. The sequence continues at coordinate 80,842,152 of NC_143253.1, forward strand.
TCTGTCCGGTCGACTGATAAATTCTTCGATCGACTAATTTTACAAAAAAAAAATAACATTTTTCTTAGAAGATTTGAAGCCAAAAAGGTTGGTCGACCGGTGAGCCTATTGGTCGACTAATAAACATGAAAAATTGAGTAAAGAGTTCTTCTAAAATGATTTTCATGAAGGGTTCTTTTAGAAAAGTTTTCTAAAGACTTTTTAGGTGAAATGCAACTGAAATATCTATGAAAAAAAATAGTTTTGATGGTAAACTAAATATGTGATTCACATATGGACTTTAGGATTATGTCCAATACATAGAACACACATGATAAAGTTGGATAATGCCATGTTGCGGCATATCCAGTGGGGGTACGGAACGTACACTCGAGCTCATAAACAAAACTGAAAATGCCGAATGTTTAAGTACTCGACACAAAGTTGAACCAGAATTATGAGAAATTGTGGTTGGTGCCTTTGAGGCATTCGATGGGTAATGTGCATATACTAAGACCAACCTGAGTATGAATTGGGGTTTTAAAAGTCCCCTGTGGTGCAAAGACTTGCATATAAGAATAAATACATAATAATTATGGGATTCTGGGTATACCTGAAAGATGGTATATGTTACTGGTTTTCCCAAGGTTCTGGGTACATCTGAAAGACGATGTATGTTACTGGATCCAAACAAAACAAGAATGAAAATTAGGCACATATATAATAATTATGGGATTCTGGGTATACCTGAAAGACGGTATATGTTACTGGTTTCCCGGGATACTGGGTATACCTAAAAACGGTATATGTTACTGGTTTCCCAGGGTTCTGGGTACACTTAAAAGAAGGTGTATATTACCGAACCCCTTGTAGTGCGATAGCTCACACTTGGTTATAAAGAAAATGTAAAATGAAATATAAAACCTTCGAGACTCTGGGTATACCTGAAAGACGGTATATGTTACCGGATTCTTCGGGCTCTGGGTACACCTGAAAGATGGTGTATGTTACTGGACCCATGGTCTACCTTGGAGAGGGTAGGTGGGACGAACTTCATGGACATTCGTGTTTTCGTGAGAGCTAGGCGTCTCACCGTATGGTCTTGGTCCGCTACGAGATCTATGCCTGTGCGTACTCACAGGGTAAGAGTAAGTTAAGCATTAGATAATTTAAGTTGACTGAAACTTATCTTTGAAGAATTATATATTGTTGATTTGGCTTTAGTGAAACTTGTGGAATCTACAACTTGTACTAATGTAGATAAATATACCTTTAGTTCAGTCATCTTTAGCACTGTATCATGAATTAGAAATCATAATTATCTTCTTAGAATGATATAAAATTTCATGCTAGTTATATCTGCAGTTGTTGCACATATTTGTACACAGGACACTAAGCACCACATATAAATACATTGCTTCTTACGCAGACAGGGGAGTCTGACCCTTCTGCTTTAAATGTTTTTCAGGCAACGCATAAATGAAGCATCGTGGCGTCCCATTTGGAAGTAGTCAAGAGATCTCAGATTTTCAGTGTTTTCTGTTTGAACTCTGATTAGTAGATTTACATTTTTGTAATGAGATGTAATTAATGGCATTAATGCTTTAATTAATGAATAGTATGATTTTTGGTACTTCTCTGTTTTACCCTGTAATGCACCCGACGTGTGTTTTTCGCACATCCGCTATTTCAAAAAAAAAAAAAAAAAATACTCCGAAATTTTCACTATAATAAGTTGGGGCGTTACAGCTTTGGTATCAGAGCAGGACTGAAAAATCTGAGATCTTGGCTCTTCCAGCGACCGCGATGACTCTGTAAGTATGTAGAAATGTGGTTTTCTTAATGTAGAGATAAAAACATATAATTGCATTATATATTTTCATGGAGTTATAACTAAGGTTAGAATGGCCTTTTACTTCCCAAACGAATGGCTTGGGTAAACCGTTGCAATGATTTATGGAGATGCTACATAAACTGGCCGAAGTGGTAGGCCGACAGACTGCTGCAATGCAGCTGATGGGCGACAAATTACATCATGTAAACCATTAGAGGATACATAGAAGATGAGTGCCACCTAAAGTATGGTATATATTTTTCTAGATGGGAAACATGGATGCACTTGAGGGCATAGCTTCCCAAGTTAGTCTCGTGTCAACTCCTGCGAGAGTTGAAGTTATGGAGCGAAACCCAGGGATTGCTCGCGTATTCTACCTTCTCGAAACTGATTTGGTGAATCATAACAAATATCAAACTTATTATCCCAATCGCATTGGAAACGATGATTTTGTTGATAAGAGTCATCAGACGAGGCTCTAAATTAATGTTTTTCTTTTTTCCAACTTCGTTGGAGATGTTAGTGACTCTATCATTGATGAGGGGTACCCTCTCGAATAATCTTTCGAACAGAAGGTGAAAGCCTTGTCTGTGCTTGTTAAACCTTTGAGTTCCTCGTTGGAGGATGTTGTAGATCCCTAGTCGTTCTTGGTGATGAGAACGTAATTGATGTTATATGCTTAGCAAATGGCTTTTGGGTTGCCGATGATGGCAATCGACTCCTGAGAGGGTCATAGTTGGGGACTACATAACACCGAACTTTAGGGTGTTATTGCTCTTAAGAGAGCGCTGTGGGAATCCTTGTTTCCCAACCACAGTTGAAAGGGATTGTGGTGAGTTGAGTTGGCTCAGGTGGTGATTCTGGGTAATGCCAACGTTGTCATTAGGGTGGTGATGCTCTAATAATGTCATTAGAGTGGTGGTTCTCTAATGAAGGTTGCTGGAGTGATGATTCTTCAGCGATGCTGTTAGAGTAGTGATTCTCTAATGATGCCGCTAGGGTGGTGATTCCCTAACGATGCCATTAGAGTGGTGATTCTCTAATGAAGGTTGTTGGAGTGGTGATTCTCCAGCAATGTCGTTAGAGTGGTGATTCTCTAACGATGCCGCTAGGGTGGTGATTCCCTAACGATGCCGCTAGGGTGGTGATTCCCTAACGATGCCATTAGAGTGGTGATTCTCTAATGAAGGTTGTTGGAGTGGTGATTCTCCAGCAATGTCATTAGAGTGGTGATTCTCTAATGAAGGTTGTTGAAGTGGTGATTCTCCAGCAATGCCGTTAGAGTGGTGATTCTCTAACGATGCCACTAGGGTGGTCATTCCCTAACGATGCCATTAGAGTGGTGATTCTCTAATGAAGGTTGTTGGAGTGGTGATTCTTCAGCAATGCCGTTAGAGTGGTGATTCTCTAATGAAGGTTGTTGGAGTGGTGATTCTTCAGCAATGCCGTTAGGGTGGTGATTCTCTAACGATGTCATTAGGGTGACGATTCCCTAATGAGGTTGTTGAAGTGGTGATTCTTCAACAATATCGTTAGAGTGGTGATTCCCTAACAATGTCATTAGAATGATGATTCTCTAATGAAGTGGTGATTCTTCAACAATGACGTTAGAATGATGATCTTCTAACGATGTCATTTGAGTGATGACTCTTTCTTTATGATATTGGAGTGGTAATTCTCCGGATAGTGTGTTAGAGCGGAAGTTCTCTAACGTGAGTCGTCTAGAATGGTGATTTTCTGACGATAGCGGCCTTATGCGATGTCGCTTGAGATCGTTCGAAGAATATATGTATAAAATGAGTTACATATATGCATGATTGAATCACTATGATTTTTTTTTGGCGGCCTTAGAACACATATATGCTTTATTGAATCACTATAAAATTTTTTTGACAGCCTTAGAACACATATATACATGATTGAATCACTACAAAATTTTTTTGATAGCCTTTAAACACATATATACATGATTGAATCACTACAAAATTTTTTTGACAGCCTTAGAACACATATATGCATGATTGATTCACTATGAATTTTGTTTGACAACCTTAAAACATATATATGCAAGATTGAATCACTATGAATTTTTTTTTGAGAACATTAGAATACATATATGCATGAATGAGTACTCCATTATAAAGTTTTTTAGACAACCATAGAACACATATATGCGTGATTGAATCACCATGAACTTTTTTTGACAACCTTAGAACACATATGTGCATGATTGAATCACTGTAATAATTTTTTGACAGCAATAGAACAAATATATGCATTATTGAATCACTATAAATTTTTTTTTGATAGCCGTAGGATACATATTTGCAAGATTGAATCACTATGAGAATTTTTTAACAGCCTTAGAACACACATATTTATGATTGAATCAATATGAATTTTTTTTGACAGCAACAGTACAAATATATGCATGATTGAATCACTATGAAATTTTTTTGACAGCCTTAGAACACATATATGCATGACTCAACCACAATGAATTTTTTTTGACAGCCTTAGAACACATATATGCAACATTGAATCACTATGATTTTTTTTTGACAACCTTAGGATACATATGTGCATGATTGAAACACTACAAATTTTTTGACATCCCTAGAAAACATATATGCAAGATTGAATCCCTATGCCATTTTTTTGACAGCTTTAGAACACATATATGCAAGATTGAATCACTATGAAATTTTTTTGACAGCCTGTGAATACATATATGCATGATTGAATCACTATGAAATTTTTTTGACAGCCTTAAAACACATGTACGCCTGATTGAATTACTATGAATTTTTTTTGACAGCCTTAGAACACATATATGCAAGATTGAAAAACTATGATTTTTTTTTTACAGCCTTAGAACATATATATGCAAATTTCTTGACAGTCTTAGAACACATATGTGCATGAGTGAATTGCTATGAATTTCTTTTGACAACGTAGGAACACATATATGCCAGATTAAATCACTATGATTTTTTTGACAGTTTTAGGACACGTATATTCTTGAGTGAATCTCTATGATTTTTTTTTGTAAGCCTTAGAACACATATATGCAAGATTGAATCACCATGATTTTTTTTGACAGCCATAGAACATAATTGCATGATTGAATCACTATGAATTTTTTTTGACAACATTAGAACACATATATGCAGGATTGAGTCATTTTGAATTTTTTTTAATAAGCTTAAAACATATATACACATGATTGAATCACTATGAATTTTTTTTGACTGCCTTAGAACACATATATGCATGATTGAAATTTTTTTGACAGCCTTAGAACATATATGCATGATTAAATCCCTATAATTTTTTTTTGACAGCCTTAGAACACATATATACATGATTACATCACTATGAAATTTTTTTGACACCGTTAGAACACATATATGCAAGATTGAATCTCTATAAATTTTTTTTGACAGCCTTAGAACACATATATGCATGATTGAAACACTATAAAATTTTTTTGACAGCCTTAGAAAAGATATATGCAGAATTGAATCACTATGAATTTTTTTTGACATTCTTAAAACACATATATGCATGTATGGAGAAAATATATAAGCAAGATTGATTTTTTTTTTTATAGTCGTAGAATTAATATACGCATTATTGAAACACTATGAATTTTTTTTCACAACATTGGAACACACAAATGCATGAATGAATTTTTTTTGACAGCCTTAGAACATAATTGCATGATTGTATTATTGAATAACTATGACTATTTTTTGACAACCTTTGAACACATTTATACAAGATTGAATCACTATGATTTTTTTTTGACTGCCTTATAACATATATATGCATGATTGAATCACTATGACATTTTTTTGATAGCCTTAGAACACATATATGCAAGAATGAATCACTATGAAATTTTTTTGACAGCCTTAGAACACATATATGCATATTTGAATCACTATGAATTGTTTTTGACAGCCCTAAAACACATATACGCATGATTGAATCATTTCAAAATTTTTTTGACAACCTTAGAACACATATATGCATGATTGAATTTTTTTTACAGCCTTAGAATATATTTGCGCAAAATAGAATCACTATAAAATTTTTTTGATAGCCTCAGAACACATATATGCATGATTAATTTTTTTTTGACAGCCTTTGAACATATATGACTGATTGAATTTTTTTTGAAAACCTTAGAACACATATATGCAAGATTGAATCACTATAAAATTTTTTTGACAGCAATAGAACAAATATATGCATGATTGAATCACTATAAAGTTTTTTTGACAACCTTAGAACATATATATGCAAGATTGAAACACTATGAATTTTTTTTGACAACCTTAGTGCACATATATGCTTGATATAATCACTTTGATTTTTTTTTTGACAGCCATAGAACACATATAAAACAGATTGAATCACTATAATTTTTTTTTTGACAGCCTTAGAACACATATATTCATGCTTGAATTACCATGAATTTTTTTTGACAGCCTTAGAATACCTGTATGCAAGATTGAATCGCTATGGAATTTTTTTGACAACCTAAGAACATATATATGCAAGATTGAATCACAATGAATTTTTTTTGACTGCCTTAGAACACATATATGGATGATTGAATCACAATGAATTTTTTTTGACTGGATAAGAACACATATATGCATGATTGAATCACTATGAATTGTTTTTTACAGCCTTAGAAAACATATATGCATGATTGAATCACTATAAATTTTTTTGGACAGCCTTATAACACATGTATGCATGATTGAATCATTATGAATTTTTTTTGACAGTCTTAAAACACATATTTGCAAGATTGAATCACTATGAAATTTTTTTGATAGCCTTTGAACACATATTTGCAAGATTGAGTCATTATTAAATTTTTTTGACAGCCTTATAACACATGTATGCATGATTGAATTGCTATGAAATTTTCTTGACAGCCTTAGAAATCATATCTGCAAGATTGAATCACTTCAGAATTTTTTTTACAGCAATAGAACAAATATACGCACGGTTGAATCACTCTGAAATTTTTTTTATAGCCGAAGAAAACATATATGCAAGATTGAATCACTATGAGATTTTTTTGACAGCCTTAGAACACATTTACGCATGATTGAATCACTATGAATTTTTTTTTGACAGCAATAGCATAAATATATGCATGATTGAATCCTATGAATTTGTTTTGACAGCCTTAGAACCTATATATGCATAATTGAATAACTATGAAATTTTTGTGACACCTTTAGAACAGATATATGCATGATTAAAATTTTTTGGACAACCTTAGAACATAATTGCTTGATTGAATCACTATGAATTTTTTTTGACAACCTTAGAACATATATATACATGATTGAATGCGTATGAATTTTTTTTGACCGCCTTAGAACTCACATATGCATGATTGAATCAGTATAAATTTTTTTTGACAGCCTTGGAACACATATATGTAAGATTGAATCACTATTCATTTTTTTGGACAGCCTTAGAACATATATATGCATTATTCAATCACTATGAATTTTTTTTGACAACATTAGAACACATATATGCATGAATGAGTCATTATGAAATTTTTTAGACAACCATAGAACACATATATGCATGATTGAATCACTATGAAATTTTTTCAAAAACCTTAGAACAAATATATGCATGATTAAATCACTATAAATTTTTTTTTTATAACCGTACGACACATGTTTGAAAGATTGAATCACTATGAGATTTTTTTTACACCCTTAGAACACATATATGCATGATTGAATCACTATGAATTTTTTTTACAGCAATAGTACAAATATATGCATGATTGAATCACTATGAAATTTTTTTGACAGCCTTAGAACACATATGTGCTTTATTGAATCACTATGATTTTTTTTTGACAGCCTTAGAACACATATATGCAAGATTGAATAACTATATGTTTTTTTTGACAACCCTAAAACATATATATGCAGGATAGAATCACTATGACTTTTTTTTGATAGCTTTAGAACACATATATGCAAGATTGAATCACTATGATTTTTTTTTTTGACAGCCTTAGAACACATATATGCAAGATTGAATCACTATGAAATTTTTTTAACTGCCTAAGAACACATATATGTATGATTAAATCACTATGAGATTTTTTTGACATCCTTAAAGCACATGTATCTAAGATTGAATCACTATGAAATTTTTTTGACAAACTTAGAACACTTATATGCATGATTGAATGAGAATGAAATTTTTAGACAACATTAGAACATATAATGCATGGTTGAGTCACTATAATTTTTTTTTCACAGCCTTAGAATATATATATACGCATGATTGAATCATTATGACATTTTTTCGACTGCCTTAGAACACATATATGCATGATTGAAATTCTTTTGACAGCCTTAGAACATATATACGCATGATTGAATCACTATGAAATTTTTTTGACAGCCTTAGAACACAAATATGCATGATTGAATCACTATGAAATTTTTTTAACAGCCTTAGAACACATATATGCAACATTGAATCACTATGAATTTTTTTTGACAGCCTTAGAACACATATATGCATGATTGAATCACTATGAAATGTTTTTGACAGCCACAGAACACTTACATGCATGATTGAGATACTATGAAATTTTTTTCACAGCCTTAGAACACATGTTAACATTATTGAATCACTATGAAATTTTTTTCGCAGCTTTAGAACACATAGATGCATGATTAAAATTTTTTGGACAACCATAGAACATAATTGCATGATTGATTCACTATGATTTTTTTTTGACAAACCTAGAACATATAAATACATGATTGAGTCACTATGAAAATTTTTTGACAGCCTATTAACGCATATATGCATGATTGAGTCACTATGAAATCTTTTTGACAACATTTGAACACATACATGCATGATTGAGTTACTATGAAATTTTTTAGACAGCCTTAGAACACAAGTTCGCATGATTGAATAACTATGATTTTGTTTTCACAACTTTAGAACACATATGCATGATTAAAACTTTTTGGACAGCCTTAGAACATAATTACATGATTCAATCACTATGATTTTTTTTTGACAACCTTAGAACACATAAATACATGGTTAAATGAATATAAATTTTTTTTGACAGCCTTAGAACAAATATATACATGATTCCATCACTATGACATTTTTTTGATTGCCTTAGAACACATATATGCAAGATCGAATCACTATGAAATTTGTTTGACAGTTAGAACACATATATGCAAGATTGAATCACTATGATTTTTTTTTACGATGTTAGAACACATATATGCATGACTGAAACACTATGAAATATTTTGGACAGCCTTAGAAAATATATATACAAGATTGAATCACTATGAAAGTTTTTGACAGCCTTAGAACACATATATGCGTGATTGAGTCACTATGAATTTTTTTTGACAGTCGTAGAACACATATACGCATTACTGAATCACTTTGAAAATTTTTTCACATCTTTAAAACACACATATGCATGAATGAATTTTTTTTGACAACCTTAGAACATAATTGCATGATTGAAAAACTATGAATTGTTTTTGACAATGTTAGAACACATATATACATGATTGAATCACTATGAATTTTTTTTGACACCCTTAGAACATATATATGCGTGATTGAATCACTATGACATTTTTTTGATAGGCTTAGAAGACATATATGTAAGATTGAATGACTATGATTTTTTTTTTTACAGTCTTAGAACACATATATGTAAGATTGAGTCTCTATGAATTTTTTTTGACAGCCTGAGAACAAATATATGCATGTGTGAATAAAAATAATTTTTTTGACAACCTTAGAACACTTGTATGCAAGATTGAATTGCTATAATTTTTTTTTGAGATCCTTAGAACACATATATATGCATGAGTGAATCGTTATGGATTTTGTTTGATAGCCTTAGAACACATATATGCCAGATTGAATCACTATAATTTTTTTTTGACAACATTAGAACACATATATGCCAGATTGAGTCTCTATGATTTTTTTTTGACTGCCTTAGAACATATATACGCATAATTGAATCACTATGAAATTTTTTTGACAGCCTTACAACACATATATGCATGATTGAAATTTTTTTGATGGCCTTAGAACACATATATGCAAGATTGAATCAATATAAATTTTTTTTGACAGCCTTAGAACATAAATTTGCATGATTGAATCACTATGATTTTTTTTGACAGCCATAGAATACATATATGCATGATTGAAACACTATGAATTTTTTTTGACAGCCTTACAAATCATATATGCAAGATTGAATCACTTTGAAATTTTTTGACAGCCTTAGAGCATATATACGCGTTATTGAATCACTATTAAATTTTTTTCACAGCTTTAGAACACATATATGCATGAATGAAATTTGTTTGACAGCCTTAGAACATAATTGCATGATTGAATAACTATGGAATTTTTTTGACAGCCTTAGAACACATATATACCTGATTGAATCACTTTGACATTTTTTTGATAGCCTTACAATATATATATGCAAGATTGAATCATTTTATAATTTTTTGACAGCCTTAGAACACATATATGCATGACTGAATCACTATGAATTTTTTTTGACAGCCTTAGAACACATATATGCAAGATTGAATCACTATGAAATTGTTTTGACTGCCTTAGGACTCATATGTGCATGATTGAAACACTACAAAATTTTCTTGACAGCCTTAGAAAACATATATGGAAGTTTGAATCATTTTGATTTTTTTTTGACTGCCTTAGAACACATATATGCGTGATTGAGTCACTATCAAATTTTTTTGACAGTTGTAAAACACATATACACATTATTGAATCACTATGAAATTTTTTCACAGCTTTGGAACCCACATATGCAAGACTGAATCACTATGACATTTTTTTGACAACCTTAGAACATATATATGCAAGTTTGAATGACTATGAAATTTTTTTGAGAGCCTGTGAACACATATATGCACGATTGAATCACTCGGAATTTTTTTTGACAGTCTTAAAACACATATATGCATGATTGAATCACTATGAATTTTTTTTGACAGCCTTATAACACATATATGCAGCATTGAATAACTATGATTTTTTTTACAGCCTTAGAACATATATATGCAAGATTGAATCATTATGATTTTTTTTGTCAGCCTTGGAACACATATATGCATGAGTGAATGACTATGAATTTTTTTTGACAATGTAGGAACACGTATATGCAAGATTAAATCACTATGATTTTTGTTTGACAGCCTTAGAACACATATATTCGTGAGTGAATCTCTATGATTTTTTTTTAAAGCCTTAGAACACATATATGCACGATTGAATCACCATGAAGTTTTTTTGACAGCATCGAACTTAATTGCATGATTGAATCACTGATTTTTTTTTGACAACATTAGAACACATATATGCAAGATTGAGTCATTTTGAATTTTTTTTGACAGCCTTAAAACATATATACGCATGATTGAATCACTATGAAATTTTTTTGACTGCCTTAGAACACATATATGCATGATTAAAATTTTTTTGACAGCCTTAGAACATATATGCATGATTAAATTACTATGATATTTTTTTGACAGCCTTAGAACACACATATGCAAGATTGAATCTCTATAATTTTTTTTTGACACCCTTAGAACACATACATGCATGGTTGAATCACTATGAAATTTTTTTGACATCCTTAGAAAAGATATATGCAAGATTGAATCGCTATGATTTTTTTTTGACAGCCTTAGAACACATATATGCATGTATGGAGAAAATATATAAGCAAGATTGATTTTTTTTTGCAGTCGTAAAACACATATACGCATTATTGAAACACTGAATTTTTTTTCACAGCATTGGAACACACATATGCATGATTGAAACTTTTTTGACAGCCTTAGAACATAATTTTATGATTGAATAACTATGAATATTTTTTGACAACCTTTGAACACATTTATACATGATTGAATCACTATAAATTTTTTTTGACAGCGTTAGAACATATATATGCTTGATTTAATCACCGTGACATTTTTTTGATAGCCTTAGAACACATTTATGCAAGATTGAATCACTATGAATTTTTTTTGACAACCTTAAAACGCATATATGCAAGATTGAATCACTATGAATTTTTTTTGACAGCCTTAAAACGCATATATGCAAGATTGAATCACTTTGAATTTTTTTTGATAGCCTTAGTACTAGGGGTGGCAATTGGGTCGGGTTGGCGGGTGAGCATACCTCAACACGACGTGGTTATTAAACGGGTAACCTGACCCATTTATTAAATGTGTAACTCGAGACGTCACAGTTAACCCATTCAATAAATGCTTCATGTAAGCGGGTAAACGGGTTGGCGGGTGGGTTGGCAGGTCGGGTTTGGGTAAACAGGTTGGCGGGCAGGTCAGGATCGATTAAACGTGTTGGCGGGTCAGGTTCGGGTAAACGGGTTGACCCGCTCGCCTAACCCGTTTATAAAATGGGTCAGTCAGGTTTGCATACCCCTAACATGAACCCAACCCATTTACGACACAAACCCGTTTACGACAAACCCGAACCCGGCTAAGAAGCGGGTTGGCGGGTCATGTCAGATTTTGCCAGCCTGGCTTAGAACACATACATGCATGAGTGAATCACTATGATTTTTTTTGACAGCTTTAGAACACACATATGCCAGATTGAATCACAATGAAATTTTTTTGATAGCCTTAGAACACATATATGCATGAGTGAATCACTATAAGTTTTTTTTGATAGCCTTACAACACATATATGGAAGTTTGAATCACTATGAATTTTTTTTGAGAGCCTTAGAACACATATATGCAAGATTGAATCACTATGAATATTTTTTGATAGCCATAAAACATAATTGCATGATTGAATCACTATGAATTTTTTTTGACTACCTTAGAACATATATATGCATGATTGAATTTCTTTTGACAGCCTTAGAACATATATACATGATTAAATCACTATAATTTTTTTTTGACAGCCTTAGAACATATATATGCATGATTGAATCACTATGAAAATTTTTTGATAGCCTTAGAACACATATATGCAAGATTGAATCACTATGAAATTTTTTCACAACCTTAGAACACATATATGCAACATTAAAACACTATTAATTTTTGACAGCCTTAGAAAATATATATGCAAGATTGAATCACATTGAATTTTTTTTGACAGCCTTACACCACATATATGCATGATTGAGTCACTATGATTTTTTTGACAGTCCTCGAACACATATACGCATTATTGAATCATTATGAATTTTTTTTCATAGCTTTGGAACACACATATGCATGAATGAATATTTTTTTGAGAGCTTTAGAACATAATTGCATGATTGAATAATTATGAATTTTATTTGACAGCCATAGAACACATATATGCATGATTGAATCACTGATTTTTTTTTTACAGCATTAGAACAAATAATTGCATGATTGAATCACTACAAATTTTTTTTCATAGCAATAGACCAAATAATTGCATGATTGAATCACTATGAAGTTTTTTTTATAACATTAGAACACTATACACGTGATTGAATCACTAAGAAGTGTTTTTGACAGCCTTATAACACATATATGCATGATTGAATCACTATGAGATTTTTTTGACAGCCTTACAACACATATATGCATGATTGAATCACCATAAATTTTTTCGACAACCTTAGAACACATATATGCATGATTGAATCATTATGAAAATTTTTCGACAGCCTTAGAACACATATATGCATGATTGAATCACTATGATATTTGTTTGACAGCCTTAGAACACACATATGCATTATTAAATCACTATGATATTTGTTTGACAACAATAAAACAAAGATACACATGATTGAATCACTATAAAAAATTTGTGACAACCTTAGAAGACATATATGAATGATTGAATCACTATAAATTTTTTTTGACAGCGTTACAACACATATATGCATGATTGAATCACTATGAAATTTTTTGACATCCTTAGAACACATATATGCTTGAGTGAAGCACTATAAATTTTTTTTTACAGCCGTAGAACACATATATGTCTGATTGAAGCACTATGATTTTTTTTTACACCCTTAGAACACATATATTCATGATTAAATCACTATGAAATTTTTTTGACAACATTAGAACACATATATGCATGATTTATTCACTATGAATTTTTTTTTGACACACTTAGAATATATAGGCATGATTGAGTCAGTATGAAATTTTTTTGATAGCCTTAGAACACATACATGCATGATTGAAATTTTTTTGACAGCCTTAGAACATATGCATGATTAGATGACTATAAATTTTTATGGAAGCCTTAGAACACACATATGAAAGATTGAATCACTAAGAATTTTTTTGACAGCCTTAGAACACATATATGCATGATTGAATTACTATCAAGTTGTTTTGACAAACTTAGAACATATATATGTATGATTGAATCAATATGATTTTTTTTCGAATGCATAGAACACACATATGCATAATTGAGTCACTCTTAAAATTTTTTGACAGCATTAAAACATATATATGCAAGATTGAATAACTATAAAGTTTTTTTGACAGCCTTACAACACATATATGCATGATTGAATCACTATAAAGTTTTTTTGACAGCCATATAACACATATATGCATGATGGAATCACTATGAAATTTTTTTGACAGCCTTCGAACACATACACGAAAGATTGAATCACTTTGAAATTTTTTGACAGTATTCCAACACATATATGCAAGATTGAATCACTATGAATTTTATTGACAGCCTTAGAACACATATGTGCATGATTGAATCACTATGATTTTTTTTTGAAAGCCTTAGAACACATATATGCCTGATTGAATCATTATGAATTTTTTTTGACAGCCATAGAACACATATATGCCTGATTGAATCACTATGAAAATTTTTTGACAGCCATAAACAACATATATGCATGATTGAATCACTATGAAATTTTTTTGACAATATTATAACACATACATGCATGATTGAATTACTATAATTTTTTTTTGAGAGCGTTAGAACATATATATGCATGATTGAATCACTATGAAAATTTTTTGACACACTTTGAACATATATAGGCATGATTGAGTCACTATGATTTTTTTTTGTCATTCTTAGAACACATATATGCATGATTGACATTTTGTTGGCAGCCTTAGAACATATAGGCATGATCAGATCACTATAAATTATTTTTGACTGCCTTAGACAGACATTTGAAAGATTTAATGACTGATTTTTTTTTTTACAGTCTTAGAACACATATAAGCATGATTGAATCACTATAAAGTTTTTTTGACAACCTCAAAACATATATAAGCATGATAGAATATCTATGAAATTTGTTTGATAGCAAAGAACACACATGCATAATTAAGTCACTACGATTTTTTTTTTACAGCAATAGAACAAATATATGCATAATTGAATCACTACAATTTTTTTTTGACAACCTTAGAACGCATATATTCATGATTGAATCACTATAAAATTTTTTTGACAGCCTTAGAACACATATATTGAAGATTGAGTGACTGAATTTTTTTTGATAGCCTTAGAACAAATATATGCATGATTGAATCACCATAATTTTTTTTTGACAGCAATAGAACAAGTATATGTATGCTTGAATCACAATAAATTTTTTTTAACAACCTTAGGACACATATATGCAGGTTTGAAGCACTATGAATTTTTTTGATAGCCTTAGAACACTATGCATGATTGAATCACTTTAAAATTTTTTAGAGAGACTTAGAACACATATATGCCTGATAGAATCACGAAAATTTTTTTTTGACAACCTTAGAACACATATATGCATGATCGAATCACTGTGAAATTTTATTGATTGCAATAGAACACATAGATGCATTATTGAATCACTATGACATTTTTTTGTCAGGCTTAAAATATATAGACAAGATTGACACACAATAAATTTTTTTTGACAGCTTTAGAACACATATATGCATGATTGAATCACTATGAAATTTTTTTGACAGCCTTAGAACACATACATGCGTGATTGAATCACTATGATTTTTTTTTGAAAGCCTTAGAACACGTATATGCCTGATTGAATAACTAAAATTTTGTTTTGACAGCCTTAAAACACATATATGCCTGATTGAATCAATATAATTTTTTTTTGACAGCCTTAGAGCATATATATGCATGATTGAACCACTATGACATTTTTTTGATAGTGTTAGACAACATATATGCATGATTGAATCACTATGACATTTTTTTGATAGCCTTAGAATATATAGGCAAGATTGAATCACTATGAATTTTATTTGACACCTTTAGAACACATATATGCATGATTGAATCACTATGAAATTTTTTGGACGGCCTTAGAACACATACATGCATGACTGAATCACTATGAATTTTTTTTGAAAGCCTTAGAACACATATATGCCTGATTGAATCACTATGAATTTTTTTTTACAGCCTTAGAACACAGACATGCATGATTAAATAACTACAAATTTTTTTTGACAATATCAGAACACATATATGCATGATTGAGTCACTATGATTTTTTTTGACACACTTAGAACATATATAGGCATGATTGAGTCACTATGAAATGTTTTTGACAACCTTAGAACACATATATGAATGATTAAATCACTATAAAAAAAAGTTGACAACATAGAACACACATGCATAATTGAGTCACAATGAAATAGTTTTGACAATCTTAGAACAAATACATGCATGATTGAATCTATATAAAATTTTTGGACAGCCTTAGAACATATATATTCATAATTGAATCACTATGAAATTTTGTTGAAAGCCTTAGAACACATTTATGCATGATTGAATCACTATGAATTTTTTTGTACAGCCTCAGAACACATTTATGCATGATTGAATCACTATGAATTTTTTTGACAACATTAGAACACATATATGCATGATTGAGTCACTATGAATTTTTTTTGACTCACTTAGAATATATATAGGCATGATTGAGTCCCTATGAAGTTTTTTTGACACCCTTAGCACACATATATGCATGATTGAAATTTTTTTTGACAGCCGTAGAACATATATGCATGATTAGATCACTATGATTTTTTTTTGACAGCCTTAGAACACACATATGGAAGATTAAATCACTATGAAATTTTTTTGACAGCTTTGGAACACATATATGCTTGATTGAATTACTATGAATTTTTTTTGACAACCTTAGAACATATATATGCATGATTGAATCACTATGAAATTTTTTTGACAACAAAGAACAAACATATGAATAATTGAGTCACTATGAATTTTTTTTCACTGCCTTAGAAGACATACACGCATGATCAAATCACTATAAATTTTTTTTTACAACAATAGAACAAATGTATGCATGATTGAATCATTATAAATTTTTTTGACAACCTTAGACCACATATATGCGTGATTGAATCACTATGAAATTTTTTTGACAGCCGTAGAGCACATATATACATGATTGAATCACTATGATATTTTTTTTGACAGCCTTACAACACATATACGCAAGATTGAATCACTATAAATTTTTTTTGACAGTATTAGAACACATATATGCATGATTGAATCACTATGATTTTTTTTAAAGCCTTAGAACACATATATGCCTGATTGAATCACAATGAAGATTTTTTATGGCCTTAAAATACATATACGCTTGATTGAATCACTATGAAATTTGTTTGACAACATTAGAACACATATATGCATGATTGAGTCATTATGAATTTTGTTGACACACTTAGAATAAATAAATGTATGATTGAATCACTATAAATTTTTTTTATGAAATATTTTTGAGAGCCTTAGAACACATATACTCATGATTGAATCACTATAAAAAAATTTTGACAACATTATAACACATATATGCATGATTGAATCAATGTAATTTTTTTTTGCCAATCTTAGAACACGTATCTGCATGATTGAATCACCATGATATTTTTTTGACAGCCTTAAAACACATATATGCATGATTGAATCACTATAAATTTTTTTGACAGCCTTAGAAAACATATATGCATGATTAAATAACAATAAATTTTTTTGACAGCCTTAGAACACATATATCCAAGATTGAATCACTACACATATATGCGTCATTGAAGCACTATCATTTTTTCTGACAGCCTTAGAACACATATAGGCATGATTAAATCACTATAATTTTTTTTTTACAGCCTTAGAACAAATATACACATGATTGAATCACTACAAAAGTTTTTTGACATCATTAGAAATCCTATATGCATGATTGAAGCACTATTTTTTTTGACAACCTTAGAACACATTTGCATGATTGAATCACTATGAAATTTTTTAGACTGCCACAGAACACATATATACAAGATTGAATCACTATGATTTTTTTTTACGGCCTTTGAACACGTATATAGATGATTGAATCACTACGAATATTTTTTGGGAGTAATAGAACAAATATATGCATGATTGAATCACTACAATTTTTTTTTGACTGTAATAGAACAAGTATACGCTTGATTGAATCACTACAAAATTTTTTTGACAACAACAGAACAAATATATGCATCATTGAATCACTATAATTTTTTTTTGACAGCCTTAGAACACATATACGCATGATTGAATCACTATGAATTTTTTTTGACAGCCGTAGAAAACATATATGCATGATTGAATCACTATAGTTTTTTTTGGCTACATTAGAACACATATATGCATGAGTGAATCACTATAAATTTTTTTTGACAGCCTTAGAACACATATAAGCATGTTTGAATCACTAGAAAAAATTTTTGACAGAATAGAACACATATGTATAATTGAGTCACTATGATTTTTTTTATGGCCTTAGAACACATATATGCATGATCGAATCACTACAATTTTTTTTTCACAGCATTAGAACAAATATATGCATGATTGAATCACTATAAATTTTTTTTGAGAACCTTAGAACACATATACGGATGATTTAATCACAATGAAAGTTTTTTGACAACCTTAGAACACATATATGCATGATTGAATCACTATGAATTTTTTTTGACAGACTTAGAACACATATTCATGATTGAAAAACTTTGAATTTTTTTTGACAGACATAGAACACATATGTGAATGATTGAATCACTATAATTTTTTTTAACAGCATAGAACACACATATGCATAATTGAGTCCCTATGAATATTTTTTGACAGCCTCATAACACATATATGCCTTATTGAATCACTATTTTTTTTTACAGCAATAGAACAAATATATGCATGATTGTATCACTATAAATTTTTAGTGACAACCTTAGATCACATATATGCATGATTGGATCACAATTAAATTTTTTTGACAGCCTTAGAACATATATATGCAAGATTGAATCATTGTGAAATTTTTTTGGCAGCCTTAGAACACATATTAGCCTAATTGAATCACTATGAAAATTTTTTGATAGCCTTAGAGCAGATATATGCATGATTGAATCACTATGAATTTTTTTTGACACACTTAAAACTTATACAGGCATGATTAAGTCATTATGAAATTTTTTTGACAGCCTTAGAAGACATATATGCATGATTGAATCACTATGAATTTTTTTGACAGCCGTAGAACACATATATGAATGATTGAATCGCTATAAATTTTTTTTGACACCATAAAAAACATATATGTCTGTTTGAATCACTATAATTTTTTTTTTGACAGCCTTAGAAAAGATATATGTATGATTGAATCACTATGAATTTTTTTCGACAACATTAGAACACATATATTCATGATTGAGTCACTATGAATTTTTTTTGACAGCCTTGGAACATATATAGGCATGACTGAGTCACTAAGAAATTTTTATGACAGCCTTAGAAAACATATATGCAAGATTAAAATTTTTTGGACACCCTTAGAACATCTATGCATGTTTAGATCACTCTAAAAGTTTTTTGACAGCCGTAGAACACACATATGGAAGATTGAATCACTATGAATTTTTTTTGAAAGCCTTAGAACACATATATGGGTGATTGATTCACTATAATTTTTTTTTACAGCCTTACAACGCATATATGCATGATTGAATCACTATGAAATTTTTCTGACAGCCTTAGAACACATACATGCATGATTGAATCACTATGATTTTTTTTTGAAAGCCTTAGAACACATATATGCCTGATTGAATCACTATGAATTTTTTTTGACAGCCTTAGAAAAGAAATATGCATGATTGAATGTCTATGAAATTTTTTTGATAGCCTTAGAACAAATATATGCATGATTGAATTACTATGAATTTTTTTTGACAACCTTAGAACATACATATGCGTGTTTGAATCACAATAAAATTTTTTTTATAGCATAGAACACACATGCCCAATTGAGTCACTATGAAATTCTTTTGACAGCCATAGAACACATATATGCATGAATGAATCACTATGAAATTTTTTTGACAGCCTTAGAACATATACATTCATGATTGAATCACTATGAAACTTTTTTGACAGCCTTAGAACACATATATGCATGATTGAGTCACTATGAATTTTTTTTGACACCCTTAGAACACATATATGCATGATTGAATCACTATGAATTTTTTTTGACAGCCTTAGAACACATATATGCAAGGTTGATTGACTATGAATTTTTTTTGACAGCCTTAGAACACATATATGCATCATTGAATCACTACAATTTTTTTTTGACAGCAATAGAACAATTATATGTGTGATTGAATCACTATAATTTCTTTTTGACAACGTTAGAACATATATATACATGATTGAATCACTAGGAATTTTTTTTGAAATCCTTAGAACACATATATGCATTATGGAATCATTATGAAATTTTTTTGACAGCCTTAGAACACATATATGAATGTTTGAGTCTATAAATTTTTTTTTACAGCAATAGAACAAATATATGCTTGATTGAATCACTATGAAATTTTTTTGACAGTCTTAGAACTCATATATGCAAGAGTGAATCACTATGCAATTTTTTTGGCGGAGTTAGAATGTATATATGCATGATTAAATCACTAGAATTTTTTTTTGACACACTTAGAACATATTTATGCTGATTGAATCACTATGAAATTTTTTTGACAGCCTTAGAACACATATATGCACGATTGAATCACTACGAAATGTTTTTGACTGCCTTAACATATATGCATGAATGAAGAACAAATATATGCATGATTAAATTGCTATGATTTTTTTTGGCAGCCTTTGAACACATATATGCATGATTGAATCAGTACAAAATTTTTTTGACTGCATTAAAACAAATATATGCATAATTGAATCACTATAATTTTTTTTTGACAATCTTGGAACACTGATATGCATGATTGAAGCACTATGAGATTTTTTTGACAGCCTTAGAACACATATATGCATGATTTTATCACTATGATTTTTTTTTGATAGCCTTAGAACACATGTGCATGATTAAATCACTATGAAATTTTTTTGACAGCCATAGAGCACACATATTTATGATTGAATCACTATAAATTTTTTTTGAAAGCCTTAGAACACATGTGCATGATTAAATCACTATGAATTTTTTTTGACAGCCATAGAGCACATATATTTATGATTGAATCACTATGAATTTTTTTTGAAAGCCTTAGAACACATATATGCCTGATTGAGTCACTATGAAATGTTTTTGATAGCCTTAGAACACATATATGCATGATTGAATCACCATGAATTTTTTTTGACAACACTAGAACACATATATGCATGACTGAGTTACTATGAACTTTTTTTGACACACTTAGAACAAATATTGTCAGGATTGAGTCACTATGAATTTTTTTTTGACATCCTTAGAACACATATATGCATGACTGATTTTTTTTTGACAAGCTTAGAACGTGTATAAATGATTAAATAACTATTATTTTCTTTTTTATAGTCATAGAACACACATATGCATCACTGAATCACTATTAAAGTTTTTTGACAGACTTAGAACACATATATGCAAGATTGAATCACTATGAAACTTTTTTGACAACCTTAGAACACGCATAAGCAAGATTGAATGACTATGAAATTTTATTGAGAACCTTAGAACACAGATATGCTTGATTGAGTCACTATGATTTTTTTTTGATAGCTCTAGAACACATATATGCGTGATTAAGTCACAATGATTTTTTTTTTACAACATTAGAACACATATATGCATGATTAAATCACTATGAATTTTTTTTGACAACCTTAGAACACATATAGGCATGATTGAATCACTATAAATTTTTTTTGACAGCCTTAGAACACATATATGCATGATTGAATCACTATAAATTTTTTTTATGATTTTTTTTAGAGCCTTAGAACACATATACTCATGATTAAATCACTATAAATTTTTTTTGACTGCATTATAACACATATATGCATGATTGAATCACTATAAATTTTTTTTGCCAACCTTAGAACACATATCTGCATGATTAAATCACTATGATATTTTTTTGACAACCTTATAACACATATATGCATGATTGAATCACTATAAATTTTTTGACAGCTTTAGAACACATATATGAATGATTAAATCACAATAATTTTTTTTGACAGCCTTAGAACACATATATCCAAGATTGAATCACTAGACATATATGCGTGATGGAATCACTATAATTTTTTTTTGATAGCCTTAGAACACATATAGGCAAGATTACATCACTATAAATTTTTTTTGACAGCCTTAGAACACATATACGCATGATTAAATCACTACAAAAGTTTTTTGACATCATTAGAAATCCTATATGGATGATTAAAGGACTAAATTTTTTTGTGACAACCTTAGAACACACATCTGTATGATTGAATCCCTATGAAATTTTTTAGATTGCCATAGAACACATATTTGCAATATTGAATCACTATGAATTTTGACAACATTATAACACATATATGCATGATTGAATCACTATAAAATTTTTTTTGCCAACCTTAGAACACATATCTGCATGATTGAATCACCATGATAATTTTTTGGCAGCCTTAAAACACATATATGCATGATTAAATCACTATAAAATTTTTTTGACAGCCTAAGAAAACATATATGCATGATTAAATAACAATAAATTTTTTTGACAGCCTTAGAACACATATATCCAAGATTGAATCACTACACATATATGCGTGATTGAAGCACTATAATTTTTTTTATAGCCTTAGAACACATATAGGCATGATTAAATCACTATAAATTTTTTTTGACAGCCTTAGAACACATATACGCATGATTGAATCACTACAAAAGTTTTTTGACATCATTATAAATCCTATATGCTTGATTGAAGCACTAAATTGTTTTTTGACAACCTTAGAACACATTTTCATGATTGAATCACTATGAAATTTTTTAGACTCCCTTAGAACACATATATGCAAGATTGAATCACTATGATTTTTTTTACGTTCTTAGAACACGTATATGCATGATTGAATCACTATGAATATTTTTTGGGAGTAATAGAACAAATAAATTCATAATTGTGTCACTACAATTTTTTTTTTTATTGTAATAGAACAAGTATATGCTTGATTGAATCACTACAAATTTTTTTTTACAGCAATAGAACAAATATATGCATCATTGAATCACCATAAAAAAATTTGATAGCCTTAGAACAGATATATGCACGATTGAATCACTATGAATTTTTATTTGACAGACGTAGAAAAAAATATGCATGATTGAATCACTATAAATTTTTTTTGGCTGCTTTAGAACACATATATGCATGAGTGAATCACTATAAAAAAATTTTGACAGCCTTGGAAAATATAGAAACATGATTGAATCACTAGAAAAAAAATTTGACTGCATAGAACACACATATGTATAATTGAGTCACTGTGAATTTTTTTTTACGGACTTAGAACACATATATGCATGATCGAATCACTACAATTTTTTTTCACTGCAATAGAATAAATATATGAATGATTGCATCACTATAATTTTTTTTTGAGAACCTTAGAACACATATAAGCATGATCGAATCACTAGAAAAAAATTTGACAGCATAGAACACACATGTATAATTGAGTCACTATGAAATTTTTTTTATAGCCTTAGAACACATATATGCATGATCGAATCATTACAAATTTTTTTTCACAACAATAGAACAAATATATGCATGATTGAATCACTCTAATTTTTTTTTGAGAATCTTAGAACACATATACTCATGATTGAATCAGTATAAAAAGTTTTTGACAGCATTATAACACATATATGCATGATTGAATCACTATAAATTTTTTTGCCAACCTTAGAACACATATCTGCATGATTGAATCACCATGATATTTTTTTGATAGCCTTAAAACACATATATATGCATGATTAATTCACAATGATTTTTTTTACAACATTAGAACACATATATGCATGATAAAATCACTATGAAATTTTTTTGACAACCTTAGAACACATATATGCAAGATTGAATCAATATAAATTTTTTTTATGAATTTTTTTTGTGAGC
Source organism: Nuphar pumila (assembly GCF_984573655.1). Classification (NCBI taxonomy): domain Eukaryota; kingdom Viridiplantae; phylum Streptophyta; class Magnoliopsida; order Nymphaeales; family Nymphaeaceae; genus Nuphar; species Nuphar pumila. Next base: position 80,866,611 of record NC_143253.1, read on the forward strand.
CTTAGAACACATATACTCATGATTGAATCACTATAAAATTTTTTTGACTGCATTATAACACATATATGCATAAATGAATCACTATAAATTTTTTTTTCCAACCTTAGAACACATATATGCATGATCGAATCACTATGATATTTTTTTGACAGCCTTATAACACATATATGCTTGATTGAATCACTATAAAATTTTTGACAACTTTAGAACACATATATGCATGATTAAATCACAATAGATTTTTTTGACAGCCTTAGAACACATATATCCAAGATTGAAACACTACACATATATGTGTGATTGAATCACTGTAAATTTTTTTTGATAGCCTTAGAACTCATATAGGCATGATTAAATGACTATAAATTTTTTTGACGACCTTAGAAGACATATACACATGATTGAATCACTACAAAAGTTTTTTGACATTATTAGAAATCCTATATGGATGATTGAACCACTAAATGTTTTTTTGACAACCGTAGAACACATATCTGCATGATTGAATCACTTTGAAAATTTTTAGACTGCCATAGAACACATATATGCAATATTGAATCACCATGAATTTTGACAACATTATAACACATATATGCATGATTGAATCACTATAATTTTTTTTGCCATCTTAGAACACAAATCTGCATGATTTAATCACCATGATATTTTTTTGACAGCCTTAAAACACATATATGCATGATTAAATAACTATAATTTTTTTTGACAACCTTAGAAAACATATATGCATGATTAAATAACAATAAATTTTTTTGACAGCGTTAGAACACATATATCCAAGATTGAATCACTACACATATATGCGTGATTGAAGCACTATAATTTTTTTTTGACAGCCTTAGAACACATATAAGCATGATTAAATCACTGTAAATTTTTTTTGACAACCTTCGAACACATATACGCATGATTGAATCACTACAAATTTTTTTTGCATAGTTTTCTGCTGATCTGGCAAATGGTCTGCTCCTGAAGTTGTTTTTTTTATGTCTGGTGACTTGGACTCATGCATTGAATCACCAAATAATGAGGTATACATGCACGACAATCAACAAAATCCGAAACAAAAATCAAAACAAAACACAAACATAAAAACAATTAACAATTTTATTTCTAATATACATATATATGATACGCAAGGAATAATAATTTACATAATAAAAGCACTCAAACACAAAGTAACTAAACTATGTCAGACTTATTCTATAAAAAACAATCTAAATCTAAATCAACAAATTTAGCAAATAATCTATTTTAAGCAATGTCAAAACAATCTAATTAATCTCTGAAATAAAAGACAATTTTAATCTAAATCACAAAATCAATAAATACAGGAAATCACCACTATGTTCTCTAAGACTCACCTGTCTAATCGCTCCTTGAATCATGAAATTCGGTGAATCCTAAGAAAAACAGCATGTGAATCCTATATTTTCTAACTATGTTAAATCCAACAGATTAAAACAAATAAAAAGAATTAACTAAACATATATTAATAAACTGAAATCTCAGAAATAGCATAATATAATCGTCATTCCCTGACAACGACGCCAAAATGTGGTTGAACTTTTGCAATAGTATTTTTAAAAGGTATTTTTCAATAAATATTTGGAAAATCGTCAACCAAAAATAATAAATACCGACTTTCCACTTTTGTGGCGAGTATGGGTCGAATCCTCAGGGAACAGGAAAATATTCAAATTAAATCTAAAAACTTCAATTTATTAATATCATAAATGTTTACAAAGAAATTAAAACCTCTACAATTAAGCTACACACTCAAGACAAACTAGAAATTAACTCAGACAAATCCTAAACTAGGTTGCTTAAACTTCTTCAGATCGCAGGGGCATTTTTGTCATTTCACCAAGTATAATTTTCTCGCGCTTGACAAGATTAACCTTGTAATCTGTAGTAAGCTTATCAACCTAACACAAAGAAAAGAACAAGTCAGTACACAATTATGATAATGAATTCTAAAAATTACACTAAACTAATTCTAAAATTAATTACTAAATCTAAAATTGCAATTAAGCTAAAAATAAAATAAAATGCAAAATCTAATGAAACAAACTTTAAATTGAAATTAAAAACTAATTTAACCTAACTAGGATTAGTTAACCTAACTAGGGTTAGTTACCTAACTAAGGTTAGTCAACCTAACTATGGCACTAAAGGGTCGTCTATGCCTAACACTAAACATAATCAAGGGAAGGGTTATTGAATGCCGATGGAGGGCTAAGATGGATGCATGTGGGGCCCAAGGATACTTACCTTAGGGAGCAATGAGAGATCTTCAATACCAAAAATCGCTAGTCCTAAGGGACCCACACGTTTTTGGTCAAGATTTTCTTAGTTAAGAGCATGCGATTCTCTTTAAGGTAAGTGCAATTGAAGTGATGATAAAGACTTTGCAAATTTCAATGCACCTTCCTAAATTATGGAAAATGATTCCTTCCGTAGGCTGGAGCTTTCATGAAGGTGCAGACTTACCACAATGGGACCTCACGAATTTAACATTTACTCAATTAACACACAACATTCAAACCCAGCCATTAACCTAGCTATTCAACGTATAAAAACTACCTAATGCTACACAAAGGACTCAAATACTTGCTTAAAATATAAAACCTGGCTTTTTAAATTCGTAACTAAAATGACCCTAGACAAAAGTTAACACACTATCACGAATTCCAAAGGCATCTAATCTGCTACTTGCTAAAGATTATATGGACATAAATCTGACCTAATTAAATTGAATAAAACTAAGTGACACAATAAACTACTTAAGACACTCTATACAATTTTGAAGAAAATCTAAAAAGTCAAACATTCCTAAAAATGAATTCCAACACCCTTTACGTTAATCAATTGCGGAACTACCGTTACAAAACAGAACTACAGTTAATAACATTGAAATGAAATTTAAACATAGACTTGACATTAACCTAAGCTAATTATATAGACAACAATGACACATAAAAATCATAAAGGGAACTCTAAAGCTTGGCTATTTTGTAACTATCGACCCTACCTAATACACCACATAAATGAAAATTTCTAAGGTACAACAACATATATCTAAGCACATATCATTAGCATAAAAATATATTGCTGTTAATAGCAGATTTAACAAAATTCATTACTTATTAACCCTCACTACAGAATTGGTCCTAACCTAATCAACGAACCCTAACCGAATGATCTAACACTAGCTTAATCGACTGTTAGAGATCGGATCTAGCTGCAGCTAGATCACGATCAGATTACAACACTCCTACAGAATTTCAGAGGTTAATAAATTAAAAGACAAATCACCCTTATCTTACGATTATATGCATTATATACAATATGTTACAACCGGTTGATGCATATGAATTGAAATCGAGTAGCTTGATCAAGTCACCTAATGAGCAACTCCCAGATCGGTTCTTGCTCATGCAAGAACCCAATCAAACGATGATTTTAAACAAGAAATAAAACACTTTTTTGACTGACAAAAACAACTACACGACAGACCCACAGTTGGAACAAGACACGCCTATATGCACAACTCGATCTAACTAGAAGAAAAGAGGAAGAGAAGACGCACCTTTTTGGCTGGTCTGACGAAAGAGGGGGAACACAAGTGGTTGACGGAGGTTGGATTCATTGCCAGTACAGCCTTGCATGCCTATGCTATGGATTCTTGCTGCTGCACCCATCCGGAAGGCGATTCAAGAGTGTTAGGAAAAGAAGAAGAAGGCCACGTGGGAGAGAGGATTGGCCACTCCCTGTGGATGTAGACAACACACCGACGGAGAAAACCTCCTTAGGTCTGCAACACCTACAAGAACACAGCAAAAACATACAAGAATGAAATACAAAACAACATGGAGGAAAGAGAAGGAAGAGGGAGAAGGGAAATAAGATGAAAAAAAAAGAAAAGGGTGAAAAGGTGAGAGAGTGGAAGGGGTAGAGAGAAGGGAATAGGGGGGCATTTTTCTCCAGCTCCAAAAACGCGAAGACCTAAAATTTTGAACTATTTAATCTACCTAACTTATGCCTAATTCTAAAAACCACCTAACATAAAAGTTAGTTTCAATTAAATGCTAAACTATGTCCTATTTGCAACTACCTACCAAAATGAGTTAGAACGAGGGGGGTTTTGGAAATATCTTTATTTAAACACTTCAAATCACGTGGGTTTGGGTAAAAATGAGGTTTGGATCCAGCACAAGATCCAAAATTGAGTTTTTTGTATTGGATCTAGACCCGCTCTACATCGAAAATCGACCCAAAATACTAAAAATGCGATATTTTCCTCAATTTAACTTCGATTTGAGCGAAATTCGAACCGAGACCTCTTTATATCTAAATGCATACATTCATGGGTTCTAAACCTTAAAAACACATAAAAATGCATGGATATTATATTAACATGATGTGCATTTCATGCATCATCAAATATCCCCATGCTTGAATGTTTTGTTAGTCCCTTAACAAACCAAACTAAACTAAGTTATGAAATTAGAAAATAGACAAATATGCAATAAAAAAATAAATAAGATGCAAATTCTAAATGCCCTAACTCACTTTCGTAGGAATCATGGTTGCATTTAGCTCATGCAACAAGCCCTTTAAACCCCTGGGCTACCCGAGTGGACGAGTAAGGTCTCGTGAGGGTTTGCAGCGATGCTACCCACAAACATCAATGTCATGCAGGAAATAAAAATATCTTTTTCAAAAATATTGGGCAATTAAGAAATTTGTTTCAGCAAACATTTTATGTAATTTACACTTTCATAACAAATTTAGAATTTTTATGCCACCACAGTAAAAACTTTTCCTTTCACTTTTCTAAAATTGTAATTATCTATGAATTTTCTTAGAAAGTCAAGTATTATCATGTTATTATTTATTTATCTTCACTTATATATTTTTTGCACAATATTTCATAATTAATCCTAAGCAATAAATTTTTCTCATTAAGCTCATTCTTTTTCTTTTGATTTTCAATTTTTCATATTTTTTTAAATTTTTTTAGTTGAGCACTATTTCAAATTTTCAGTGTTTGTGACCCTTGTAGCGAGCTTTGGGTCAGTGACTCCCAGGCCAGATGACCTTAGGGCAACAGATACCGAGTATCCCTCGGACTTAATTGCTTGAGTCACTAAACCTTCCATTTTAATAGTTTACGTATAGTCTTCCTCTCATCATGTGCAATGTCTCTATCTCTGAGGCTTTCTATGAAGTTCATGTAATGAGCCTTCGAGTCGGTGGCTCCCAAACCAGATGACTTTAGGGCACACTAGGTGTAAAACACCCTTCAGACTCTACTTACTCGAACCACATAGGCCACAGATATCGATTAGACAAGAAGATGATCTCCTTTGTTATCCTTTTCGTCATGAGACTCAGACACTTCAGCTTGTGTCTATGCTCAACTACTGGGACTCGCGAAGACATCAACAACTAAACATACCTCTTTTCTTTTAAGCTCATATCTCTAAATATTTTTCATTTGCTTAGTTTTTCAAAATATACTGTGCATACTTATACTTTAGTGATTCAAAATAATTCTAACATTCAAGTAATATCTTTTCTTTGAATTTTACATAAATAACTACTATTTTTGGATCATATCTGAAAAAAAGATTCACATGGGGCTTAAAATTTTCTAAATTGTCAGATTATGCAAAAACAATCACATATGTTACAACTAGTTCTTAAAGACCTAATTTTCTGAGTTTTTAGCTACCTGACATAAAAAAAAATTAGCATGCATCTAAACCATCCCCCTATGCTTGAATGACACTGTCCCTAGTAGCATAGAAAAATATGCAGACATGCAATGCAGATGCACACTAAAGAATAATAAAATAAATACAAAAGAAAGGATAGATACAACCTAATATGTGTCAGACCTCTGAAGTTGGCGATTGACTAGACTTCGCACCACCACTATGCAAGTACAAATGCATAGTTTTCTGCTGATCTGGCAAATGGTCTGCTCCTGAAGCTGTTTTTTTTTTGTCTGGTAACTTGGACTCATGCATTGAAGCACCAAATAATGAGATATACATGCACGACAATCAACAAAATCCGAAACAAAACACAAACATAAAAACAATTAATAGTTTTATTCCTAATATACATACATATGATACACAAGGAATAATAATTAACACAATAAAAGCACTCAAACACAGAGTAACTAAACTATGTCAGACTTATTCTATAAAAACCAATCTAAATCTAAATCAACAAATTTAGCAAATAATCTATTTTAAGCAATGTCAAAACAATCTAATTAATCTCTGAAATAAAAGACAATTTTAATCTAAATCACAAAATCAATAAATACAGGAAATCACCACTATGTTCTCTAAGACTCACCTGTCTAATCACTCCTTGAATCATGAAATTCAGTGAATCCTATGAAAAATAGCATGTGAATCCTATATTTTCTAACTATGTTAAATCCAACTGATTAAAACAAATAAAAATAACTAACTAAACATATATTAATAAACTAAAATCTCAGAAATAACATAATATAATCGCCGTTCCCCGGCAACGGCGCAAAAATTTGGTTGAACTTTTGCAATAGTATTTTTAAAAGGTGTTTTTCAATAAACATTTGGAAAATCGTCAACCAAAAATAATAAAAGCCGACTTTCCACTTTTGTGGTGAGTACGGGTCGAATCCTCAGAGAACAAGAAAATATTTAAATTAAATCTAAAAACTTTAATTTATTAATATCATAAATGTTTACAAAGAAATAAGAACCTCTACAATTAAGCTACACACTCAAAACAAACTAGAAATTAACTCAGACAAATCCTAAACTAGGTTGCTTAAACTTCTTCAGATCGTAGGGGCATTTTTGTCATTTTACCAAGTATAATTTTCTCGCGCTTGACAAGATTAACCTTGTAATATGTAGTAAGCTTATCAACCTAACACAAAGAAAAGAACAAATAAATACACAATTATGATAATGAATTCTAAAAATTACACTAAACTAATTCTAAAATTAATTACTAAATCTAAAATTGCAATTAAGCTAAAAATAAAATAAAATGCAATATCTAATTAAACTAACTTTAAATTGAAATTAAAAACTAATTTAACCTAACTAGGATTAGTTAACCTAACTAGGATTAGTTAACCTAACTAGGGTTAGTTACCTAACTAAGGTTAGTCAACCTAACTAAGGCGCTAAAGGGTCGTCTATGCCTAACACTAAACATAATCAAGAGAAGGGTTATTGAATGCCGATGGAGGGCTAAGATGGATGGATGTGGGGCCCATGGATACTTACCTTAGGGAGCAATGAGAGATCTTCAATACCAAAAATCGCTAGTCCCAAGGGACCCACACGTTTTTGGTCAAGATTTTCTTAGTTAAGAGCATGCGATTCTCTTTAAGGTAAGTGCAATTGAAATGATGATAAAGACTTTGCAAATTTCAATGCACCTTCCTAAATTATGGAAAATGATTCCTTCCGTAGGCTGGAGCTTTCATGAAGGTCCAGACTTACCACAATGGGACCTCACGAATTTAACATTTACTCAATTAACACACAACATTCAAACCCAGCCATTAACCTAGCTATTCAACGTATAAAAACTACCTAATGCTACACAAAGGACTCAAATACTTGCTTAAAATATAAAACCTGACTTTTTAAATTCGTAACTAAAATGACCCTAGCCAAAAGTTAACACACTATCACAAATTCCAAAGGCATCTAATCTGCTACTTGCTAAAGATTATATGGACATAAATCTGACCTAATTAAATTGAATAAAACTAAGTGAAACAATAAACTACTTAAGACACTCTATACGATTTTGAAGAAAATCTAAAAAGTCAAACATTCCTAAAAATGAATTCCAACACCCTTTACGTTAATCCATTGCGAAACTACTGTTACAAAACAGAACTACAGTTAATAACATTGAAATGAAATTTAAACATGGACTTGACATTAACCTAAGCTAATTATATAGACAACAATGACACATAAAAATCATAAAGGGAACTCTAAAGCTTGGCTATTTTGTAACTATCGACCCTACCTAATACACCACATAAATGAAAATTTTCTAAGGTACAACAACATATATCTAAGCACATATCATTAGCATAATACTATATTGCTGTTAATAGCAGATTTAACAAAATTCATTACTTATTAACCCTCACTACAGAATTGGTCCTAACCTAATCAACGAACCCTAACCGAATGATCTAACACTAGCTTAATCGACTGTTAGAGATCGGATCTAGCTGCATCTAGATCACAATCAGATTACAACACTCCTACATAATTTCAGAGGTTTATAAATTAAAAGACAAATCACCCTTATCTTACAATTATATACATTATCTATAATATGTTACAATCAGCCAGTTGATGCATACGAATTGAAATCGAGTAGCTTGATCAAGTCACCTAATGAGCAACTCCCAGATCGGTTCTTGATCATGCAAGAACCCAATCAAACGATGATTTTAAACAAGAAATAAAACACTTTTTTGACTGACAAAAACAACTACACGACAGACCCACAGTTGGAACAAGACACGCCATATGCACAACTCGATCTAACTAGAAGAAAAGAGGAAGAGAAGACGCACCTTTTTGGCTGGTCTGACGAAAGAGGGGGAACACAAGTGGTTGACGGAGGTTGGATTCATTGCCAGTACAGCCTTGCATGCCTATGCTATGGATTCTTGCTGCTGCACCCATCCGGAAGGCGATTCAAGAGGGTTAGGAAAAGAAGAAGAAGGCCACGTGGGAGAGAGGATTGGCCACTCCCTGTGGATGTAGACAGCACACCGACGGGGAAAACCTCCTTAGGACTGCAACACCTGCAAGAACACAACAAAAACATACAAGAATGAAATACAAAACAACATGGAGGAAAGAGAAGGAAGAGGGAGAAGGGAAATAAGATGAAAAAAAAAAGAAAAGGGTGAAAAGGTGAGAGAGTGGAAGGGGTAGAGAGAAGGGAATAGGGGGGCATTTTTCTCCAGCTCCAAAAACGCGAAGACCTAAAATTTTGAACTATTTAATCTACCTAACTTATGCCTAATTCTAAAAACCACCTAACATAAAAGTTAGTTTCAATTAAATGCTAAACTATGTCCTATTTTCAACTAACTACCTAAATGAGTTAGAAAGAGGAGGTTTTTGGAAATATCTTTATTTAAACACTTCAAATCACGTAGGTTTGGGTAAAAATGAGGTTTGGATCCAGTCCAAGATCCAAAATTGAGTTTCTGGATTGGATCTAGACCCGCTTCTACATCGGAAATTGACCCCAAACCCTAAAAATGCGATATTTTCCTCAATTTAACACCGATTCGAGCGAAATTCGAACCGAGACATCTTTATATCTAAATGCATATATTCATGGGTTCTAAACCTTAAAAACACATAAAAATGCATGAATATTATATTAACATGATTTGCATTTCATGCATCATCAATATGCATGATTGAATCACTACAAATATTTTTTGGGAGTAATAGAACAAATATATGCATGATTGAATCACTATTTTTTTTTACAGTAATAGAACAAATATATGCATGATTGAATCACTACAAAATTTTTTTGACAGCAATAGATCAAATATATGCATCATTGAATCACTATAAAAAATTTTTGACAGCCTTAGAACACATATATGCATGATTGAACCACTATGAATTTTTTTGACCGCCGTATAAAACATCTATGCATGATTGAATCACTATAAAACATTTTTGGCTGCATTAGAACACATATATTCATGATTGAATCACTATAAAAATTTTGTGACACCCTTATAACACATATAAGCATGATTGAATCACTAGAAAAAAAATTGACATCAAAGAACACACATATATATAATTGGGTCACTATGATTTTTTTTTTACAGCCTTAGAACACATATATGCATGATTTTATCACTACATTTTTTTTTTCACAGCAATAGAATAAATATACACATGATTGAATCACTATAAATTCTTTTTTAGAACCTCAGAACACATAGATGCATGATTGAATCACTATGAAAGTTTTTTAACAGTCTTAGAACACATATATGCATGATTGAATCACTATGAAATTATTTGGGCAGACTTAGAACACATATATGCATGATTAAATCACAATGAATTTTTTTTTGACAGACTTAAAACACATATATGTATGATTGAATCACTACAAAATTCTTTTGACATCCTTAGAACACATATATGCATCAATTTTTTTTGACAGCCTTAGAACACATATATTCATGATTGAATCACTATGATTTTTTTGACAGCCTTAGAACACGTATATGCATCATTGAATAACTAAATTTTTTTTTGAAAGCCTTAGAACACATATATGCATGATTGAATCACTACAATTTTTTTTTGAAAGCAATAGAACAAATACATGCATGATTGAATCACTAAGAATTTTTTTTGACAGACTTGTAACATACATGCAAGATTGAATCACTATGAAATATTTTTGACAGACTTAGAACACATATATGCATAATTGAATCACTACAAAATTTGTTTGATAGACTTGGAAGACATATATGCATGATTGAATCACTACAAATTTTTTTTGATAGTCTTAGATCACATATACGCATAATTGAATCACTTTGAATTTTTTTTGACAGCCTTAGAACACATATACGCAAGATTGAAATAGTAATTTTTTTTTTATTGCAATAAAATAAATATACGCATGATTGAATCACTATAAATTCTTTTTGACAACCTTACAACACATATATGGATGATTGAATCACTATGACATTTTTTTGACAACCTTAGAACACATATATGTTTGATTGAATCACAATGACATTTTTTTGACAGCCTTGAACATATATAGGCAAGATTGAATCACTATGAATTTTTTTGACAACCTTAGAACACATATATGCATGATTGAATCACTATAATTTTTTTTGACAGCCTTAGAACACATATACGCAAGATTGAATCACTACGAATTTTTTTTGACAGCCTTAGAACACATATATGCATGATTGAGTCACTATGAAATTTTTTTGACAGCTTTAGAACACATATATGCAAGATTGAATGACGATAAAATTTTTTTGACAGCCTTATAACACATATATGCATGATTGAATCACTATAACATTTTTTTCACAGCAATAGAAGATATATATCCATGATTGAATCACTATAAGTTTTTTTTGACAACCTTAGAACTCTTATATAAATGATTGAATTACTATGAATTTTTTTGACAACCTTAGAGCACATATATTGAGGTTTGAATGACTATGAAATTTTTTTGACAGCCTTAGAAAAATTATATGCATGATTGAATCACTGTAAAATTTTTTTGACAACAATAAAACAAATATGCGCATGATTGAATCACTATAAATTTTTTTTGATAGCCTTAGAACATATATATGCATGATTGAGTCACTATAAATTTTTTTTGAGAGCCTTAAAACACATATATGGAGGTTTGAATCACTATATTTTTTTTTTTGACAGACTTAGAACACATAGATGCATGATTGAATCACTATAAAAATTTTTTGGTAGCCTTAGTTCACATATATGCATCAAACGTTTTTTGACAGCCTTAGAACACATTTGTGCATGATTGAATCACTATGATTTTTTTTGACAGCCTTAGAACACATATATGCATGACTGAATCACTATGAAATTTTTTTGATAGCCTTAGAACACATATATGCATGATTGAATCACTATAAATTTTTTTTGACAGCCTTAGAACACATATAAGCATGATTGAATCACTATAAAATTTTTTGGACAGCCTTAGAACACATATATGCAAGATTGAATGACTATGAATTTTTTTTGACAGCCTTAGAACACATATATGCACGATTGAATCACTACAATATTTTTTTGGCAGAAATAGAACAAATATATGCATGATTGAATCTCTATAAAAAAGTTTTAACAACCTTATGACCCCTATATGCATGATTGAATCACTATGAATTTTTTTTTACTGCCTTAGAACACATATATGAAATATTAAATCACTATGAAACTTTTTTGACAGCCCTAGAACACATATATTGAAGATTGAATGACTATAAAATTTTTTTGATAGCCTTAGAAAAATATATGTATGATTGAATCACTATAAACTTTTTTTGACAGCAATAAAACAAATATATGCATGATTGAATCACTGATTTTTTTTTGACAGTAATAGAGCAAATATACGCATGATTGAATCATTATAATTTTTTTTTGACAACCTTAAAACACATATATGCATGATTGTGTCACTATAAATTTGTTTTGGCAGCCTTAGAACACATATATCACTACAACAAAGCAGTAGATTAGCGACGACCACATTCCGTCGCTAATCCGTCGCTAACCATGTTAGCGACGGATTAGCGACAACGCGGCGACAGTATGCTTACGTCGCGAATATTTCGACGCTAACTGGCGACGGAATAATTCCGTCGCCAAGTCCGTCGCTAATTGCGACGGAATAACGAGCGCTATATTCCGTCGCCAATCCGCCGGTACTAAACGGCGACCACGGCGTGGCGACGGATTTAATTCCGTCGCTAAGCCGTCGCTAGATTAATATGAATAGCGACGGAATCATCCATCGCTAATCCATCGCAAAAACGAAAAAAAATCAAAAAAAATTTATTTAAAAATTAATTACCGAGAACTGTACAATTTATATTTCCTGTAAATAAAAAACAAACCACACAAAAAAATTCATATAACAAGTATCTATAATAATTAATCGTTCCACCTTAAAACTAAGAAGTTTAATTATTTATAATTCAACAATTACAATTAGGAAAAATAAAAAAAATAGAACTTCTTCAACACAGTCCTCTAATCATCGCCAAGATTTTGTGCGTCTTCTTGTTCATTGTCTTTATCTGTCCCTTCAGCTCCACTACCCTGATTATCGCTAGCAGCCTACACAAGAAAAGAACAGTCAGTATTGATAAACAAAATATAATGAAATAAATTACACACAATATGTGATTCTATCATGTGCTCATGTGTGATCGAAGGCAATAAAAAAACTCTATATGTGATTCTATCATGCTCATATATGTGCTAAGGCAGTCAAAAAATTGAATATGTGATTATAGCATGTTCATATGTGTTCTAAGGCATATAAAAAAACTCTATATGTGATTCTACCATGCTCAGATGTGCTTTAAGTCAGGCAAAAAACTATATATGTGATTCGATCATGCTCGTATGTGTGCTAAGGCAGTAAAAAAATTGAATATGTGAATATAGCATGCTCATATGTGCTCTAAGGCAGGCAAAGCCAAAAATTTTATATGTGATTCTATCATAAATGATATATAACATGTTCATATGTGTTCTAAGGCAGTTAAAAAACTCTATATGTTATTATAGCATGTTCATATGTGTGCTAAGGCAGTCAAAAAACAGAATATGTGATTATAATATGCTCATATGTGTTCTTAGGCAGTAAAAAAACTGAATATGTGATTATAGCATGCTTATGTGTTCTAATGCAATCAAAAAAACTTTATATGTGATTCTATCATGCTCATATGTGCTCTAAGACAGACAAAAAGTTAAATATATATATATATGTGATTCTATCATGCTCATATGTGTGCTAAGGCAGTAAAAAAATTGAATATGTGATTATAGCATGTTCATATGTGTTCTAAGGCATCTAGAAAAACTCTATATGTGATTCTACCATGCTCAGATGTGCTTTAAGACAGTAAAAAAAACTATATATGTGATTATACCTGAGAGGGACCTGGAATCGAAGATCCCCTATCCTGAACAACGGCCTTGATCTCATTTCGGAGAAAGGGGGCGACGGTGTATTGGAAGTAGTTATTCAGTGATTCATTAATGATCTCGCGTACATCATCACCGGAAAGAATAGTCGGCTGCTTGGAGCTTATGTCGGCGCAAGAAGTTGGTGAGCCGTAACTGGAAGAACCAATAACTGGTGAAGTGTTCATATTACTCCCAAACCCGAACACGCGACCTTTTTTGGGTTCACCTGCTGCAGTCACCCATGCTGTAGGATCAAATGATGGATGCTGAGTAGCGTCTTCGCCATATCGCTCTACCATTTGTTGCTCATATGCCTCCTACAAAATAATGTTTAAAGTATTCATTAATAATTAATGATAACATTATGATGACTTGCATATATATTGCAATGATTATTAATAGAATTAATACATACCGTTGTCGTTCTCGCCTTCTCTGATACGAAGACTCCCGTGGTCTTCCGTTTATGTGTTTCTACAAACACATCCTTATATGGTACACTGCCTCCTTTTTCTGCTTCCTGCGAAGTCAAATGACAAAAGATTTAGTACACAAATTTGCAAAAATACTTATAAAATTAATATTATATATTGATGAGTTACCATTTTTTTTAGGTGGCTCCCAAATGTCTTAGATCCACCTGTGTGTAGATGGGCTTCGGGCATCTTCGATCGATTTTGTGAAGCCTTTGCAGAGCGATTTTTAAATGCATCTCCCACCCACATATCGCACATTTCATCCCAGTAATCTCTCCTGATAGTAATAGGACCATGGCCCTTCCACAGTAATGGATCATCTACTACGCCAGATGCTTTTTTTGCTGCAGTCTTCATAGTGTGCAGCATGTCTGCAAATCGATTGGCAGCCACCTTCTGCCACACCTTCCTTGCATCATTTTCTTCCACCGTAGTTGCAAAGCGATTCGAAGCCTATAAATATTTTCAGAAAGTTAGTAGACATTGCTTAAATAAATTAAATATGAAACACATTAACTATGAGGAACAACTGTATACCATGAATGAGGACCACAATCTGTCTAACACCTCCTTTGGGTACTCTTTCCATTGAGCAACTGGTCCTGGTAGATGTTGAAGAAGTGAATTCCTAATCTCCCGTACTACTTCTTGTGGCTCAAACCTCGTGCTGCACATGAATTGTTACACAGTAAATATCAATATAAAATATTTAAAAGATATGCAATAATTGAAAACAAAATACTTACGGTCGATTATCGATATACACTATTCGAATGAGTCTTCTTGTGCCAGCCTGAGAAGACCCTGTTTCCTGTGTTGGCTGTTGACTTGTGCGATCAACTGGTGTAGGTGGGTCGTGTACAGGCGCAACATCATCTGTAAAAAAATAAACACCAAGTTCTCAGAATGTGCATTTGAACTAATCAAGCATCTAATTAGTTATATGATATACCTATCACAGGAGCCCATGAAGATGAAGGTTGAGCCTGGCTACTACTGGATGAGCGACCACTATAACCTCCACGAACCATATTCTAACAAATAACATATGTCATACAATACATTCAAATAATTCACATCAAGTATTACAATGCATTCAAGTCATTCACATCAAGCATTGCAATGCATTCAAATAATTCAAATCATTGACATCAAGTATTGCACTAATTCAAATCATTCGTTAATTGCATAAATTATAATACATTCAGATAATTGAAATCATTCACATCAAGTATTACAATGCATTCGAATCATTCGTATCAAGTATTACAATACATTGAAATAAAATTTTTAATCATTCACACCAAGTATTGCAATACAACTCACATCAAGTATTACAATGCATTTAAATAGAGGTTTGTAGTATAAGATTTTGCTCACTAGCTTGAGAATTCTTCCTCGTCACTAGTTTGACTTTCTTCTTCTTCTTCTTCTTCTTCTTCTTCTTCTTCTTCTTCATTGTTTGCCCATCCACTTGGTACATCATTTGGATCACATTCCTCTATGAATGTTTCATCAGCCAATGGAGATATGACATGCATATCATGCGCAACATCGTGACCATAAGCGAAGTCACAGACATCATCTGATTGATAGTAATCACTGTCTTCAGCTAACTCATCTTCTTGTAACTGATCATACTCGGGGTATAGTTTGGATTTCACCTTGCAAACTGCCCACCATTCATTTCTATCTGACTTTTTTATACTCGGATATGAAGTATAATAAACTTGTTGAGCTTGCGAGGCTAATATGAATGGTTCATATGTTCCAAACCTGGATTTATGATTCACCTCCACAATGCCTGAAGCTTTGTCGAGTCTTGTTGCAGTTGGATCAAACCAATGACACTTGAATACCGTAACTGTCCATCGTCAATCTTCAACCCATATAACTGTCCATATAACTGTCCATCGTCAATCTTCACAGCCCGAGCAATGTTAGAGACATATCCATCTGGAAATCTCAGTTGTCTCAACCATTGACATACATGTTTTATTTGATCAGGTCCGAGCACGTACTTCGCCTTTGGTTTCAGTACTTTGCCATTATACTCTTTGAGTTCCAATTCTGGTCTTTTACATATTAATTTTAAATCCATACGGGCCTTCGGATTATCCTTCGTTTTTCCTTTAATATTCATTACTGTATTGAACACATTATCAAACACATTTTTCTCTACATGCATCATATCCAAATTATGTCGTATCAATAGGGTCGGCCAATACGGTAGTTCCCAAAAAATAGATTTTTTCGTCCAATTGTGTTCCTTCCCAAATCCACGGAAGGGTGTAGGACTGCGGGCATCTGTTAATACATCTGGAAAGTATCGCAATCTTCTTAAAATCTCTATGCCAGACAATCTTGAGGATGGACCTTCCATTTCAGTTGTGCCTGCTGTAAATGCATTCTTTTGACGTCGAAACGGATGATCGCTGGGTAGAAATCGACGATGGCAATCAAACCAGCAAGGCTTCCTTCCATGCCTCAATCTAAAAGCTTTGGAATCCTCCATGCAGTACGGACAAGCCAACCTCCCATGTGTGCTCCAACCAGATAACATACCATATGCAGGGAAGTCACTGATTGTCCATAGAACAGCGGCCTTCATGTTCAAATTTTGTTTTTTGTGGGCATCATACGTGGTAACACCGTCATCCCACAGTACTTTTAATTCATCAATCAATGGCCTTAGATATACATCAAGATTTTGGCCAGGTGAGGTCGGACCAGGGATCAACAGAGACAAGAAAAGATTTGGACGTTTCATACACAAGCTTGGTGGAAGGTTGTATGGAGTTACAAATACTGGCCAGCATGAGTATGGAGTTGATCTACCCCCAAATGGATTAAATCCATCTGTACATAGACCGAGTCTAACATTTCGCACTTCCATTGCGAAGTTCTGATGAGTACGATCAAAGTGCTTCCAAGCTTCAGCGTCAATAGGATGCATGATCTTGTTTTCATCGTGTCGAACTTTATTTGCATGCCATCTCATGTGTTTAGCTGTCTTTGAAGACATATACAATCGCTGCAATCTAGGAGTGATAGGAAAGTAGCGGAGCGACTTGTATGAAACTTCCTTTGATCTCGTGCTACCATTGCCTCTTGTCTTTGGCTTGAACCGAGGATGCCCACATGACAGGCATGATATGTCGTTTTCCTGCTCCTTGAAATACAACATGCAGTGATTTGGACAAGCATCAATCTTTTTGTAACCCATACCTAGAGCGTTGACCATAACTTTCGCACGATAGAAATTTTGTGGCAATTTCTCATCTTTAGGCAACATACTCTTCACAATCATGCACAAACGGTCAAAACATGATTGACTCAAATTATACTCGGACTTCAAATTCATTAGTTGAAGAACTGCAGACAAGATAGTGTGACTCTCACAACCGTTCCAAAGTGGCTCATCAGCATCTTTAAGTAAATCATAAAATCTACTAGCTGCATCGTTTGGTGATTCTTCATCTACGACAGTTCTTACATCACTAGAACTCATAGCAGAACCCAGTTCTGTTCCTGCAGCATCAAATATCAAATTCGTATATGGATTATCGTGCACCACATTCACCCGTGCATCAAAATCGTTTCTAAATTCTTCTCCATGAAACGCCCAGTTCTGATAATCACTCACAAAACCCTTCCTGTATAGGTGATGTCTAACGCCATGAGGTTCTACAAATCGATTATTCTTACAAATCTTGCAGGGACACCTAATCCGACCTGTGGGATCTACCGTACTGACACTCGTCGTTGCAAATTCAATAAAACTATCGACACCATCCATATATTCATGCGATAACTCATTGTCCACTATCCTACGGTACATCCATTCATGGTTTGCAGTCATTCTGTCGTATGATGTTACGAATAGTATCCTAACGAATTAAGAAAAAAACAATCAAAATGCTACGATGAAGAAAATATCAAATTTATCATGCAATATACTATGTCAAACAATAACAAAAATTTTGATGCATGCATTGATAACTTAATATTTTCATGTGCAAACTATTAATGACATGATACAATCATTTGAAGCATGCTTTTATTATAAAATTTCACATGGAAGTCAAAATCAAATTGAAAGTAACTACATGAAAGCATGGATACAATTACATCAAACATTGCAATACATCATAATCATTCATATCAAATAAATGGCAAACATGTACCTGCAGCAAACACACTTCAATATCTCACTAACTACTACCATGCTTAGCATGGACTCCGTACTCCAAAAATAAGAACACTTCCATATTTCTACATTAAAATCATGCTCAGCATGATCTCCGAACTCCAATAAAGCAGTCCTAGATATCAACAACTAAGTGAGTGTGTGAACAATAAAGTGCTGCATTCAATAAATTAAATAACATGTGATACGTTTGCATCACTTACTCACCACGGGTATTTACCCGATTTGCATTGTTTTTGTCATTTACTTACCACAGGTGGCCGAGCACGAGTTGGTTCCGTTGAAAAATCTGCACAAAAACAAACTAACTAATCATGAAACAAGATGAAACACTAACTAAAAAAATTAAAACAAATTAAAACAACTCTAACTAATTGAAAGAAGAGAAAAGAAAAATAGTATATATGTTAAGCCAAATCTAACTAGAAGATGCTAATTTAACAAACCAGCTATAACATGTTAAACCAGTCGACTAACATAAAGTCATAGACAATTTCTAATCTGAACTACTTAGCAAAGGAATAGTAAATCAATCAATTAGTTTACTAGAAAAGATGTGAACTCCGTTTAACCACCACTATCATAAAGAATTCAAATAGCCCTAATCTAACTAACTAATTGTTAGAACATTAAATACCAATCTATCTAAGAAAAATATAATTATAAAAGACTAATAGATTGAAATACTCTAACTAACCAGATTTCAAGAAAACAAATTGAAGTAAAACTAACTACCAGTAGACATTAACAAACTAACAAATTGATAAAAATTTATGAACTACTCTAACTAGAACAAACTAACAAATTGATAAAAATTTATGAAATACTCTAACTAACCACAGTTGATTAAATCTCAACCTAGCCAGTTGATTTCGATTTGAATTTTTTTTTTATAATTAAATTTTTTTTTGAATTTTAAATCTCAACCTAGCCAGTTAAACCACCTGCCTTTCCGGCAGGGAAGGGGGTTAAACCCCTTGCCGGAAAGGCAGTTCCGGCATGGGGGGTTGACCCCCTACCGTGCCTTTACGGCAGGGGGTCGACCCCCCTGCCGGAAAGCACGGGGAGCGGCGGCTGGCGAGGTCGCCGGTGGCCGGCGCAGTCGACAGCAAAGAGGGGGAGACCTGGAGCGAAGCTCGGGGGCCACTGGGTCGCCGAAACTCAGAGCGGAGGCGAAGAGGTGGCTGCAGGGAGGATCGTCGGTCGTCGACGGCTGAGGACGCCGGCGAAGGGGAGACAACACCTCCCGGCAGTAGCCACAGGGAGGAACAACAGGGAGGAGGAAGAGGTCGGCGGCGGGTCGCCGGTGCTCGGGGTCCCTGGCGCAGCCGCTAGCCAAGCAGGGAGGTCGGCAGCGAGGATCGTCGGCGAGGCGGCGGCGGCCGGACGGTGGCGAGAGCCGACGGGCGGCGGGAGGGAGAGGGCGGCGGGCGGGAGCAATACAGCGAAACAGGAAAAAGAGAAAGAGGGATGGGATTAGGGATTTACGCGATATTTAGCGACGGCTTAGCGACGAAAACATTCCGTCGCTAAATCAAAATACAAAAACCGCGATGAAATATATTCTGTCGCTACTCCGTCGCTAATTAGCGACGGATTAGCGACGACAGAGTTCCCTCTCTAAATCCATCGCTAAAATGGTGTTCTTGTAATAAAAAGTAGCGACAAAAAATTTAGTCGCTAATCCGTCGCTAAGTAGCGACAGATTAGCGATAAAATTTGTTTCTTCGCTAATCCATCGCGAATTAGCGACAGATTCTATCTCTAGCTAATCTGTGGCTAATTAGCGACGGAAAAAATTCGTCTCTAATTTCCGTCGCTAATTAACAATTTTCTTATAGTGTATGCATGATTGAATGACTTTAGAAATTTTTTGACAGACTTAGAACACATATATGCATGATTGAATCACTACGAAATCTTTTTGATAGCCTTAGAACACATGTATGCATCGAACTTTTTTTGACAACCTTAGAACACATATGTGCATGATTGAATCACTATGAATTTTTATTGACAGCCTTAGAACACATATATGTATGATTGAATCACTATGAAATTTTTTTGACAGCCTTAGAACACATGTATGCTTGATTGAATCACTATAGTTTTTTTAACAGCCTTAGAACACTATATGCTTGATTGAATCACTATGATTTTTTTTGACAGCCTTAGAGCACATATATGCAAGATTGAATGACTACAAATTTCTTTTGACACCGTTAGAACACATATATGCATGATTGAAACACTGTAATATTTTTTTGACGTTAATAGATGTAAGACCCACTGTATTTCTAAGGAAATTTTATTTGATATATACTTCGGTGTTGAGACTCTCTTGTCTTACGAGAGAATTAATTGTAAATTTGGCGAATATTTGCTCTCTGAGGTTTTAAATCACGTAGATTTGCTCTACGAGGTGATACTTGTAAATTAAATTTATATCTTATTTAAATAGATTCACTCCAAATTTGGAGCCTAAACGAGAAAAATTTCTCGTTATTTCATGAAAATTGTGAAGAAAGGGTATATTGGTAATTATGAGTCATATCGAGGCTTAAATTCATCGAGATTGGGAAATTAAATATACATTATTATAATTTAGACTTTATTTCACGAAATGTAATTTAAAAATTTAGTTTTTAAATTAATTTAATCATGTCTATTTAAATAACAATTGAATTGGGTTTTTATAAAGTGAATTGCAAAATTTATAAAACCATGAAGTGGTTTTTCAAAAAAATGTTTTAAGGGGTTGGTTTTGGGCATTAGGAAAGGTGGTTGGCATGGGCCCCACCTCAGCCCATGTTTTTTTTATAAAGCTCAAATACCTTTTCAAAAAGACTCACCTTTTTAAAGGTAGTTTTGAGAAGATTAAAATAAAATAGATTTGGGCCTTAAAAAGGCATTTAGAGAGGTTAGTGGGCTCAGCCCACATTTTAAGGAAGGTAGGTTGGGCGCCTCTTAGGGGGTAGCCCATACACATTTTAAATGGTTTAAAAAAGAAGAAGAGAAAATCAATTTTTGAAAGGGTTGACCTTGGCCTTGACATGTCAAGGCCAACCACTCCCCTTGAATCAAGGGGAGTGGTTGGGGGTGGTTGGGGCCACCCTTGACCCCCTTTGTAGACCTATAGCTGTAAGGTCCGCGAATATTTTTGAGGAGTTTACTGCTTGCTTAGTGTTGATATGTGCTCTTTTGTATAATCACGAAGTTATATTGCATAATTAAGTATATTTTGAATCTACCCTGTGTTTTGGCTTTGTACGTGCGACCCGAAAATCGCGTAGATATACTGTGTAAGTAAGAAGTGCCTAATTCTGGATGAAATACTCTTTGAAATTTTAAAGGTTAATTTATAATATGTTTTAATAGTTTGTCGTCAAATTTGGGATGTGTACGACGTAAAAACCTCGTCAGTGCATGTGAATTACGAGTTTTGGACCCGAAATCATAATACACTTAATTCTCGCAAATGAAAGGTAATTTTGTTGAAGGGCCTTGACCATTTCATATTAATTGAGGTTAATTAGAGAACTAAATGATTTATTTGAATTTAATTAATATTTTAGTGCATTAATTAAGCGTGAGTTTGAAATACTATAAGTGGTGATTTTTGGATTTGGAGCGGATCTACTAGAAGAGGACCCAAATCCATTGGACGCCCTCTCTAGTGGACATCCTTAGTCTTGGTTGACCAGCTGGTCAAGGATGACCATCTGGATGGCACTTTTGAAATATTTTGCATGGCATTTGAAAAGGAGGCCACTATTGGCCCTTGGTCTTTTCAAAAACCCCATCATGAAGCATCATGAGGGGCGACTTTTTAGAAAAGGAGCATAGGGCTGGCGCCCCATGGTAGTTTTGTAAAGATTTTAAAACAATTCAAATGCTGAAAAACGATTGGGCATAGCCAAGAGGCAGCCCATGTAAATCCTACAACCTTTGAAGGCTTTTTGAAATTCTTTTTAATGGCAATTTTGAAATCCTTTTGAAATGATTTTAAATGCATAGCATGCATTGGGCGTAGACTTCTAAGAGGGGGGCATGGAGCACCCCAGCCGTCCACTCCATAAACCCTACCTATTTAGTGTTGTGAAGAGAGAGAAAGAGGGACCCTTGGGCGATTTTTCTTGAGGAGCTTCTCTCTCCTCCTCCTCCTTTACTCTCCAAAACCGTGGTGAGAGTGAGAGAGGTTAGGGTGTGTGGTACCTAGCTGGAGCTCCCACCTTAGGCAGCACGACCATCTCCTTCTTCTCCATTGTTGCCTCAAAGCCTCGTAGGTGAGACACTCCTACTTATGTCCATAAGTGTGGTTTTCAATGGAGCATTTGGGTTTCTCCCATTATCGATTTTCTTGAGCTAGTTGTATGCATGTTGAATAGGGTTTCATTTTGAGCAAGTTTACATGTTCATGCATTCAAGAGAGTTTCCTCTTTGCATACCTCATTATGGGTTCGTTTGAGCAAGGGTATGGGTGTTTCTATATTCTTCGTGAGCTACTACTTGTTTAGCTTGAAATAGTGGATTTTAATGGTGTGCTTGCATGCATGGAGATTGTGTTTTTGTTTTGACACGATTGCATGTATTTTTGATGTGCAACGAAGTATAGGTACCAATTAATCTTTCTTTTTGGGTTCAGTTTGTTTTTATTTTTCCCTTTGCACGGCCATACGTTATCCCCAATTTGTTAGTTTGGTACATAGCAGCCACGGTTCTGCCCCGTTATGGCAGCGAACCGTACCGCCAAGGCTTTCACTATTTTCTTCTTCGGTTAGCAAGGAGACCCTGAACAGCCCCCATGCCATGCAGCTGAATCTTTTGAGCCAACTCTCGTTGGATTAGCTGCTGGCATGGACTAGTTGGGTCGAGCCTAGGTGGAAATGCACCATCTTTTCTTTGTCTTCTCCATGCTATTTGTCCTCTATCCTCAGTTTGTGTAAGATTCACGATTTTCATTTTCATGTATATTGTGTAATTATATGAAAATCGATGAATTTTTATGTTTTGGCAATTTCTGAAGATTTGCTTATTTTGAGGACTAGATTAAATCGCGTGATTTTATGTAAATAAAGTGATTTCAGGAAATCTAGAGCAGATCAACCTACGAAACTTTTAGGGTAAGTTTGGAATAGTGTTGTAGTGATACACCCCGAATTTGAGATCCGAACGACGAAAGGACCTCGTCAGTGCATGTGAATTACGAGTCTTGACTAAATTTTTGGAGCTGAATCTTAGAACGCTTAATTTTAACTAACGAGAGAATATTTTCTCAAGAGGCATCAACCATTCTACGTTAATTAAGGTTATAAAGAGAAAAAAATAATTTGTTGGAATTAAATTATTATTTTAATTCATTAAATAAGCATTTTCTTATGACATACATGATATGCGGTTTTGGTTTTGGACCGGAGCACCTAGTGGATCCAAGACCCATGGACAACCCCTATAGTGGACGTCCATGTCCTTGGTTGACCAGACGGTCAAGGCTGACCAGCTGGATGGCAATTTTGAAAAGGTTTTTGCATAGATTTAAAGCTTAGGCCTTTATTGGCCATATGTCTTTCCAACACCCTCATGATGAAGCCTAGGCTCCATCATGAGGGGCGCCATTTTCAAAAGGGAGCCATGGGGCTGGTGCCCCATGGCAGGTTTGTAAAATTTTCAAAAGCTTTTGAATTCTTAAAAAAACCATTGGGCACGTTGGGTGGCAGCCAAGGGCGCCGCCTTGTTATTTGTTGAAGTTTTAAGGCTTTAAATGAATGGTGCTTTTGAAATTCTGCAAAACCTTTTTAAAAGACCAACATGCATTGGTTGTTCGGGGGCGTGGAGCTCCCCAACCCTTTATCTTGGAGGGATTAAATCCCAGTCGTCCATCCCTCAGCCCACATCTATAAAATCTTTACACAAAAATGGGTCCCTTATTTTGGACGATTTTTCCTCTTTTCTCTCTCTCAAAACTTCCCCTCTTCTCTATTGTCTCCTACCTCCTGCCGTGGGTTTCACCTTGGCATGGAATAGCTGCAGCACCTCCACACCTTCCATCTCCTTCTTCAAGTTTATCTAAGGTGAAGACTCACCTTGCTGGATATAGTGTTGGTATGAGAAAGGAAACCGTTGGAGCTTTGCACCTGGGCATGCAAATCCAAACAGTGGATTAGATTACATAGCCATTGTTAAATTCTTAAATCACCATGGATTAGTATGAATTCTTGTTGCATGTATTTGAAATCTCTTTTCTCTTCGTTTTCTTCCAATATCATGTTGATTGAATCATTCTCTTGCTTATTGCTATTACCCAATTAGTGTATTGCTGTCTTGTTGTTTTCTTTTTTTGTTGTCGAAGTTCTTGGCTATTGCCACACTTTCGGGTGTGCTGGATCGAGCTGGGCTTGTCCATCTTACACCCAGGCTAGATGACAGTCCCTTGTGATTGCTGAATGCTGGCTGGCACGTTCCAGCCATCAGCACTTATTTTTTTTTATGTTGTGTTATCATTCTCTTTTTTTTTGTTTGCATTTTCCTCTAGGCTTAACCCAGTCCCAAAATGTTGGGATTGGGGTTGCAGCCGTGGTTATAGGCACTGGTCACGATGTGACCAATCCATTTTGGCCGTGGGAAGTTAGACCTCTTGTAGCAGTGCATCTTCCTCTTTTTTTTCTTTTTTCTTTTTTTTTTTACGATTTTCGTTTTGGCTCATCGAACCTATGTGGTGGAGCAGGCTGGGTCGGCTCTGGGCGTGCACCCAACACTCCTTTTCACAGTTGAACTGTGCCCTTAGGCTCTGGTTCACACGCAAAGGGTGGCTCGGTCTGGTCCTGCAGACCAGACCCATTGTAAATCAATACAATTGAGTTGAGCTGGGCACATTCGGTTAGCCCAGCCCTTATAACCCGAGTTTCTGGTTTCTTTTCCTCTGGGTCAAGTTTGTTCAAGGTACTCTTGTGCCCTCCCTTTTAGTTCGGTTCGACTTGGCTAGGTGCTGGTCTGAACCGGGGGTTAAGACCAACACCATAGCTAGGTCCGGACCTGCGGTGCCCGTGAAGCCCAGTCCAGCAGTTTCCCTTGGCTGGAGCTGGGTGCACTCCGCGCGGGTGTTGTACACCCTTAGTTCTTGTCTGAGCATTATGGGAGCCGGTCTGAACCAAGGTTCAGACCTGAAAACCTCGGTAGTCCTGCTAGCACCTAGTGCCAGCCGCGGCTCATTCACGGTAGAGCCGAGTGCTAGTCGCAAGGTGTTGGGCCCCCGGGCTGTGTGTCAACCCTTTTGTGGATCCAGGTCCGAACCAAGTGGTTCCGACCTGCTTGTGGTAAGGGCAGCAGGGTTCTGTGGACCAGTCCCTTCCTCCGGGTCCAGATTCCTCGGTGCCCCCAAAACGTAGGTCTAGCCGCAACTGCACTAGTTGGCAGCTTACCTTATATTAATCCAGCCCCTTCGACCGTCTGGTCCGCACTAAGAGTCAGACTAGAACCCCTTGTGTTAGTATGACTGTCTGTCCTGTAGGACCAGACCATCGTATTAGTTGGGATTTTGAGCAGTGATTGTGTGGATCGGCAAGTTGGCACCCTTGCAGCCTCGTTTATACCATATTGTGGCTGCCAACCTTCTTTCCCGTTTAAACAAGAGCGAGCCTACTATAGGTTGGTTCTATTAGGTTCGAGCTAGCCTTAGTAGTGCCCCGCACCATCCTCGCACCCCGGTTAAGTTTCGGCATGAGCCTTGGTTTGCTTATTTTATATATATATATATATATATATATATATATATATATATATATATATATATAGATAGATAGATATATAAATATATGTATCTAGGTATGAATGTGTACAAGTATATGTGAATATACATATATGAAGGTGGAACCTTGAGTATGTTCTAAACATGGATATGCATGTAAATATGTATATGTATATGTATATGTATATATATATATATATATATATATATATATATATATATATATATATATATATATATATATATAAGCACATGATGATCATTTTGGTGTAACCGAATGGACTTACGACA
The DNA here is from genome assembly GCF_984573655.1 of Nuphar pumila. Lineage (NCBI taxonomy): Eukaryota > Viridiplantae > Streptophyta > Magnoliopsida > Nymphaeales > Nymphaeaceae > Nuphar > Nuphar pumila. Next base: position 80,893,182 of record NC_143253.1, read on the forward strand.
CTCTGGTGTCCTGTCCAAGTAATTTCTTGAATGACTCCACACTCCGAACTAAGTTTGAGTTACCCAGTGTTGTCTTACATTCGTTTTGGCAAACGGTTTGTTTCGGGTCCGCGGGCGCGGCACCCCTAACCGTGGTAATGCCATTGTAATACCCATTAGATGGGTTAATTCCAGAAATCACTTGCGACACGTATGCATGTCGTATCGCTTAAGGAAAACCCTTATGCCTTGGTTTGCGTTTGACAAACTAGAAAGGTGTGCAGTTGAACATTTTTTTAAATCCAAGAACTTAGAGACTTCGTTGATTTAAAATCACAAGTGGTTCAATATCTCTGTTTCGGGTCCGCAGGCACGATTCCCCATACCGTGGAAATAGCTAATGTTGTTCCCATAAGACAAGAATATCCTAGATTTCACCATAAACATGTAAGTGCGTTAACCACGTATGAGAATAATGTTAAATGCAATCATAACACTGAAGTATGCAATATAGTGCAGTTTAATGTCATGTGATGCCTCTGTTGTTTATACTTGTGCAAAAGATAGAAACCTGTGATATTCCTTCACTTTGCACTTAGCACAACCTGACACTGTTATTGAGTAGTGTGTACCCTGAGGAGGTACATCACTGAGGCATTGGTAAGCGCATTAGGTGCACTTACCTTATGAAATGAAAAGAAAGAAAATTGAACACCATAGGGCATGAATATTGAAATGTTTTGCTGTGGGCTCAGTTGGAGTCTTCGAGCAGTGGCCTTTGTGTTGTGTGGACTCTTGTGTGATATACCCTAACACAAAAACAAAATAATATGGTGTTTTGACTGCTTTCACGAGCAGTGTGCTCCGTTGGCCGTGTGAGGCTGAGCACGTGGATGGGCAGGCCAAGTCCTCGTTTTTGCGTACCCTGCGGGGACCATGAGGCAGATTCCTCGTTGTGAGGTATGATTGAACATGAGCCTTAAGAAAGATAAAACTGCTTCGCCCCATTCAAAAAATGGTTCACCTTAGGAGAGGGTGGATGGTACAACCCTGAGTGACTTGTCGTTACTATAACACGTGTTTGACAGAAGTTGTAGCGTCCTTTGGCCTCCAGTCACTCAGAGTCAGGGAGGTCGAGGTTGCCTTCTTAGGACCTCACTACTGCAGTAGTATGGATTGCAATCCTTGCCTATGTGAGTGTTTTCTCCTAGCCGTGTGCTGCTCGCATGACATTGACTCGGTCTCTAGCTTCCTCGGTTACCACCGTAGACAATTAATAACAGACGTCGGGTGCATGTCTCACAGAATGCGAGGTTTTCTTCGTGTACCCGAAGGAGTAATCAGAAAAACTTAAAGACTAACCAATCAGCTCACTTACTGTAGTTGATTATGCTGTGGACTTTACTCCAATTGTTTTTTCTTGTTCAACTGTTACTTGGTTACTTTGCTGCTCAACACTTGTTACAGTTGTTACAACCTTGAGCACTTGCCTTACAGTTACTGTTGCTTCTTTAGTTACTTGCTGCTCAGTTTGTTGTTTTAGCTACTTGTTTACCCTATTACTGTAGCTTGTTGACTAGTACTTGTCACTTTGCACTTACCTGACACAGGCACTTATACTTGTTGGCTATTCCTGTTTTTCCTGTATAGATGATATATCTATACATGCTTATGGTTGTTTCTTCACCACCTCGCAAGAGGACTGACCCCGTTTTATGGGGATGTAGGTGACAAACAGGTGTAGTGCGGATGTGGTGATACACGGTGGAGGCTCTGAGGACCCACACACACACTTGACTTGCAGATCCTGTACCTGGTGGTTTTTGGGTTTTTGTTGTTATTGGGATATATTCCCAGTTTTTTACTTTTGTACTCACTTTTGTAAATTCTTAAACTGTTGGGATGTTTCCTCGTGTTATTTTATAGCTACACTTTTTGTACACACCGTTGGTTACACTGTTTCCACTTGTTGCACTTATCTGTGGTGGCCGCCCAGACTTGCGGTTTTGTCATTTTTCCCACACTTGCTTTCCGCTGGTTTTCTACTTAAACCCTTTCAAAAAAAAATTCACTGAAAATTCTAAGTTTTCCAAGGTCGGGGTTTGGGGCGCCACAGTGTTTGGTATCAGAGCAGAGTTTAAGTGTGTGACCAGAGCTTCATCGTGCATCATCCATCACACTGTAAGTATAAGTTAAGCTTCTTTATTTCCTGCTTTTAGATAGTTTGTGTTTGTGGTTCTGTGTATGTGATAGATGTCGACAAACCCTACCTATGACAAGATTTTGGAGGCTCTCCAAAGCCTGACTCAAGGCGAAGAGGCCATGAGTGGAGCTGTGTAACATTTGACACGTGATGTGCATATGTTGGCACCTCCATGTGCCAGGTGTTTGAAAGATCACGCGGGGCAGATCTGTCCCCGTGAGTTGGCTGAGTTCTCCTACTGTAGTCTTCGTGGGCATGTCAAAGAGGAATGCTAGACAAAACAGAGGGATGAGCTCTGGAAGAGCAATGCGGAAGACATCGAGGACGTTTCTTAGGTCTCTGGACCATTGGTGGTGAAAGTGGATAGCTAGGACGGAGAAAGGCATGGAGCAATTGATTCTCCCAAATATTCTCCCGAGTCCTACCCCTATGCCGTGTCTTCAGAGTATGTGCCGCTGATTCTGAGGGAAGTTCAGGAGATCTTTGACACGCCGCTGAGGAATGTTGTTTCTCCTCCACGTGTTAGACCGAGGCGCTGTGGTAGTCGAAAGGACTACAGGGACTTCTACACCAGCAAATCATGAATTTGCGATGAGTTGTTTTGATGTTAGAAACACTGAGTCAGTGTTTTGATTTTTTTTATTTTGTCATGCTTAAGTTGTTGGCAGTGCTTGTTTAACCCTATCTTGATGAAGGGTGCTTCTGTAATGATTCAGTTTCTTATTAATAAAATGGAATTTTCCTATCTTTGTGTATTTGTTGGTTGCTTATGTATAGACTTGTGCGTATTTAGATGGCGTGGCGCACCAGGTGTGATGATCTTATGGAGACTCTAAACAACCTTACAGAGGTTGTAGGACGACAAGCAGAGACCATGAGAAACATGGGCGAGCACCTCCAGCAAGCCGCTTAGGGACACCTGCCCAGGTTCCTGTTGCAGCAGTCCCATACAAGCAATTTATGAGCTTGAACCCTCCCTCGTTTGATGAGAAGTCGTCGCCAGAGGCAGCCGAGGACTGGATCAAAGAAATAGAGTGTATTTTTCATGTGTTACAAGTCGACGATGATCGAAAAGTTGATTTTGGGACATATCGTCTCAGGAAGGATGCAAAGAGGTGGTGGGCGACCACCTGGTAGATCAAATTCGATAACCAGCCAGTTGATTGGGAGCAGTTTGTAGAGGCATTCTATGCAACATATTTTCCAGCTCAAGAGAGGAGCTGGAAAATGCAGGAGTTTCTCGACCTCCAACAGGCTAGTTCTTCTCTCTCTGAATACGTCACATGTTTTCGCAGCTTGGAGAGGTTTTGTCCGCACTTATACACGACAGAGAAGGAGCGAGCTCTTAAATTTGCTCGAGGTCTGAAGCTGGTACTACGGACGAAGGTGTACACCCGTGCACCTATGACGGTCGATGAGGCTTTAGAGACGGCCTCCTTGCTTGAGTATGACTGGACCAAATCGCAGAAGACTCCCGCACCATGTCAGCAGTAGCATAATCCTGGCCAAAGAAGTTGGCCAAGGAAGAGACAATTCCAGAGGAAGCAGGGTGGAAGGAAGTTCTATCCTCAGTCAAAGAAGCAGCGAAACAACAACAACAACAGCAACACCCACCAGATTCAGCATCAGAACCGTAGACCCCAGTACCAGCAACGCCAACAGCCACAGCAGAAGCAGCTTACCGCAGCCAGTTGTCTGAAATGTACCACAGATCATCCAGGGCGACCTTGCCCACAGGACACAGGCGGATGCTTATATTGTGGAAAGATGGGTCATTATATTCGGGATTGCAGAAAGAAACAGGCGGATGACCAGTGCAGGAATACGCCGAGTACTTTCCAACCAGCACAGCAGCGACAACCTTTGACACAACAGCAGCAGCAACCGCAGTCGTATCCACCGAGGCCAGCAAACCAGAAAGTCATTGCCGGTCGAGCATATGCGGCAATAGTTGAGCAAGTGACCAAGGCAGAGTTGGTCCAAGGTACGATCTCAGTAGCCGGACATGAAGCATTTACTTTGTTTGATTGTGGTGCTACTCATTCGTTCATAGCAGCTAGATTTGCTTGTACCTTACCTTTGGCAGTCGAGTCTCTGAATTTTCCGTTGGAGGTTCGCACTCCAACTGGAAAGCAGTCTTTTTGTGACTTATATATCCCGAACATTGAGGTGTCAGTGGCAGAACAGAACCTGTCGTTATCCTGTTAGATATGACCGAGTACAATGTGATTTTGGGCATGGACTGGCTTTTCGAGTACCAAGCTCAAGTCTTTTGTCGGGAAGGCAAGATCGTTCTTTTTCGGCCTGATCGTCCTGTTTTGGAGATCAAGCTTCCTCGACCTCTGCGCGATAGCCGCATGATATCTTCTTTCAAGGCTCAGAAGTATCTGTGAAACGGGGGCACTGCCTTCTTAGTCAGTATTGCCCCAATTGAACCCAAGATGGTTTTGATCGATGACTTGGATGTGGTCCGAGATTTTTTTGATGTGTTTCCTGAGGAGCTACCTGGGTTACCCCCGAGGCGAGAGATCGAATTTGGTATCAAGTTGCTGCCTGGAACAACACCGATTTCCAAGGCACCATACCGTATGGCCCCAGCGGAACTCGAGGAGTTGAAGTGTCAATTGGAAGAACTTCTCGATCAGGGTTTTATTCGACGTAGTGCTTCACCGTGGGGAGCACCAGTGCTGTTTGTACGGAAGAAGGATAGATCCCTGAGGTTGTGCATCGATTATCGGATGGTCAACCGGGCGACATTTAAGAACAAGTATCCTTTACCTAGGATCAAAGATCTTTTCGATCAGTTACAGAAGGCGAAGGTTTTCTCAAAGATTGATCTCAGATCGAGCTACCATCAACTTCGTATCCGAGAGGATGATATTGCGAAGACAGCTTTCAGAACGAGATACGGGTTGTATGAGTTTGTGGTGATGCCTTTTGGTCTCACGAATACTCCAACAATGTTCATGGATTTGATGAACCGGATCTTTCGTCCATTTGTGGACTCGTTCGTGATAGTATTCATCGATGATATTTTGGTCTATTTGGAGAGTCCGAAGCAACATCGAGAGCATCTGCGGATTGTTTTTAGTACTTTTCATGAACATCAGTTGTTCGCCAAATTCTCTAAGTGCGAATTTTGGCTCGAGCGGGTCATGTTCCTTGGCCATGTGATATCGAAGGACGAAGTACCTATCGATCCAGTGAAAGTTAAAGCAGTTTTGGGCTGGAAGCAACCTCAAAATGTGTCTGAGATTCGCAATTTTCTTGGGTTGGCCGATTACTATCGATGTTTTATCCAAGACTTTTCGAGGATCGCTTTACCTTTGACGAAGCTGTTACATAAGGGTGTTAAGTTCGTGTGGAATAGTGCCTGTGAGGACAGTTTCCAGATCCTGAAGACGAAGTTGACAACCTCGCCGGTGTTAGCGCTACCTTTTGGTAGAGGTGGTTTTGTGGTATACACAGACGCCTCTGGTACTGGTTTAGGTTGCGTGCTTATGCAGCATGACCGAGTGATTGCTTATGCCTCCAGACAGTTGAAGACTCATGAGCATAATTATCCGACACACGATTTAGAATTGGCAGCAGTCGTGTTTGCTTTGAAATCGTGGCGACATTACCTTTATGGGGAATCGTTTGAGGTCTTTTGAGACCACAAGAGCCTCAAGTATTTGTTCTCTCAGAAGAAGCTGAACATGAGGCAGCGACAATGGCTTGAGTTTATCAAGGACTACGATTTCACGTTGTCTTATCATCCTGGTAAGGCGAACGTTATGGCAGATACGATTAGCTGCAAAATGAGTGGTGTTCTGGCTAGTCTTGTGTGGAGCCAGAAGCTTGTTGAAGAGTTCGTAGCCTAGAAACCTTTTTCTGTTGGTGATGGTTCGCTTAGATTGTCTGGTCTGACCATTCGATCCGAGTTTTTGCCGAAGATTATAGTGGCTCAGAAGCTTGACGACAAGTATGGCAAGTTTCTAGCCTTGGATGAGCAAGTAGATTCTTCTTTGAGAGTGTCCAAAGATGACAGCATTCATATGAGAGATCGCCTTTGGGTTCCGAGCAACCTAGAGCTGAAGAGAGAAATTCTTGATGAAGCTCATATGTCAAAGTACACGATTCATCCGGGAGGAACGAAGATGTTCAAGGACTTACAATGGAAGTATTGGTGGCATGGCATGAAGCGAGAGATAGAGGCTTACGTTGCAAGGTGTTTGACTTGTCAGCAAGTCAAAGCGAAACATCAGCGTCCCGGTGGTACCTTGCAGAGGATTGAGATTCCTTAGTGAAAATGGGAGGATGTTACGATGGATTTGGTGGTTGGTTTACCACTGTCTAGGCGTAAAAACGATGCGATTTGGGTAGTCGTGGACAGACTCACCAAGTCTGCCCACTTTCTGCCAATCAGGATCAGTCAGTCGCTTGAGAGTTTAGCTGACTTGTACATTAGAGAGATCGTTCGACTTCATGGTGTGCCGAGATCTACCATTTCCGATCATGATTCTCGATTCACTTCGCGACTGTGGGGTCAATTGCAATCTGCTTTGGGGATGAAGTTGAAATTTAGTACAACCTTTCATCCTCAGACGGATGGACAGTCCTAGCGAACGATTCAAACGTTGGAAGATATGTTGTGAGCTTGTATGCTAAATTGAAAGGGTGAATGGGATTCACACCTATGCTTGGTAGAGTTTGCATATAACAATAGTTACCACTCTAGTATCGGGATGGCTCCGTATGAAGCATTGTACGGTAGACCTTGTCGGTTGCCATCTTATTGGGATGTCATCGACGATAGATCGAGAGAAGTGCCGATTGTTCTTCAGCACTATACGCAGCAGGTGCAAAAGATTCGTGAGCGTTTAAAGGCAGCGCAAGATAGACAGAAGAGTTACGCTGATAAGAGACGTCGCGAATTGTCTTTTGATGTTGGAGACATGGTTTTTGTCAGAGTTTCGCCGACGAAGAGCGTGTTTCATTTTGGAAAGAAAGGGAAGTTGAGTCCAAGGTATGTTGGACCGTTCGAGATCGTGGCGAGGATTGGTGAAGTGACATATCGTGTTGAGTTACCTCCACAATATGCTCACATTCACAATGTATTTCATGTGTCGATGCTTAGGAAGTACGTTCCTGACCCATCGCATATCATTCAGTACGAAGATATGGACGTGCACGAAGATCTAACTTTGTCAGAAAGGCCTATCGAGATTGTTGACCGACGAGATCAAGTTTTGCGTACCAAGACTATTCCGTTAGTTAAGGTACGGTGGCAGCACCATGGCATTAAAGAATGCACATGGGAACCAGAAGCGAGCATGAGAGAGACTTATCCGGAACTTTTTGTAACCTCCTAAGGGTGATTTCGCAGACGAAATCCTTTTTTTGGAGGGGAGGATGTAAGTTCCACGATTTTCATTTTCATGTATATTGTGTAATTATATGGAAATTGATGAATTTTTATGTTTTAGCAATTTCTGAAGATTTGCTTATTTTGAGGACTGGGTTAAATCATGTGATTTTATGTAAATAGAGCGATTTCGGGAAATCTAGAGTAGATCAACCTCCGAAACTTTTAGGGTAAGTTTGGAATAGGGTTGTAGTGATACACCCCAAATTTGAGATCCGAACGACGAAAGGACCTCGTCAGTGCATGTGAATTACGAGTCTTGACTTAATTTTTGGAGCCGAATCTTAGAACGCTTAATTTTAACTAACGAGAGAATATTTTCTCAAGAGGCATCAACCATTCTATGTTAATTAAGGTTATAAAGAGAATAAAATAATTTGTTGGAATTAAATTATTATTTTAATTCATTAAATAAGCGTTTTCTTATGACATACATGATATGCGGTTTTGGTTTTGGATCCGAAGCACCTAGTGGATCCAAGACCCATGGACAACCCCTATAGTGGACGTCCATTTCCTTGGTTGACCAGCTGGTCAAGGCTGACCAGCTGGATGGCAATTTTGAAAAGGTTTTTGCATGGATTTAAAGCTTAGGCCTTTATTGGCCATATGTCTTTCCAACACCTTCATGATGAAGCCTAGGCTCCATCATGAGGGGTGCCATTTTCAAAAGGGAGCCATGGGGCTGGCACCTCATGGCAGATTTGTAAAATTTTCAAAAGCTTTTGAATCTTTAAAAAAACCATTGGGCACGTTGGGTGGCTGCCAAGGGCGCCCCCTTGTTATTTGTTGAAGTTTTAAAGCTTTAAATGAATGGCGTTTTTGAAATTCTGCAAAACCTTTTTAAAAAACCAACATGCATTGGTTGTTGGGGGGCGTTGAGCTCCCCAACCCTTCATCTTGGAGGGATTAAATCCCATTCGTCCATCCCTCAGCCCACACCAATAAAATCTTTACACAAAAATGGGTCCCCCTTGTTTTGGACGATTTTTCCTCTTTTCTCTCTCTCAAAACTTCTCCTCTTCTCTCTTGTCTCCTACCTCCAGCCGTGGGTTTCACCTTGGCATGGAATAGCTGCAGCACCTCCACACCTTCCATCTCCTTCAAGTTTATCTAAGGTGAAGACTCACCTTGCTGGATATAGTGTCGGTATGAGAAAGGAAACCGTTGGAGCTTTGCACCTGGGCATGCAAATCCAAACAGTGGATTAGATTACATAGCCATTGTTAAATTCTTAAATCACCATGGATTAGTATGAATTCTTGTTGCATGTATTTGAAATCTCTTTTCTCTTCGTTTTCTTCCAATATCATGCTGATTGAATCATTCTCTTGCATATTGCTGTTACCCTATTAGTGTATTGTTGTCTTGTTGTATTCTTTTTTTGTTGTCGAATGTCTTGGATATTGCCACACTTCTGGGTGTGTTGGACCAAGCTGGGCTCATCCATCTTACACCCAGGCCAGATGACAGTCCCTTGTGATTGCTGAATGTTGGCTGGCACGTTCCAGCCATCATCACTTATTTTTTTTTATGTTGTGTTATCATTCTCTTTTTTTTTGTTTGCGTTTTCCTCTTGTGGTGCTAGGCTTAACCCAGTCCCAAAACACTGGGATTGGGGTTGCAGCTGTGGTAGTAGGCACTGGTCACGACGTGACCAATCCATTTTGGCCGTGGAAAGTTAGACCTCTGGTAGCAGTGCATCTTCTTCTTTTTTTTCTTTTTTCTTTTTTTTTTTTACGATTTTCGTTTCAGCTCATCGAACCTATGTGGTGGAGCAGGCTGGGTCGGCTCTGGGCATGCACTCAACACTCCCTTTCGCAGTTGAACCGTGCCCTTGGGCTCTGGTTCACACGCAAAGGGTGGCTCGGTCTGGTCCTGCAGACCAGACCCATTCTAAATCAATGCACTTGAGTTGAGTTGGGCGCATTCGGTTAGCCCAGCCCTTATAACCCGAGTTTTTGGTTTCTTTTCCCCTGGGTCAAGTCTGTTCATGGCACTCTTGTGCCCTCCTTTTTAGTTCGGTTCGACTTGGCTAGGTGTCGGTCTGAACCGGGGGTTCAGACCAGCACCATAGCTGGGTCCGAACTTGCTGTCCCTGTGAAGCCCAGTCCAGCAGTTTCCCTTGGCTGGAGCTGGGTGCACTCTGCGCGGGTGCTGTACACCCTTAGTTCTTGTCTTAGCATTGTGGGAGCCGGTCTGAACCAAGGTTTTGACCTGAAGATCTCGGTAGTCCTGCTAGCACCTATTGCCAGTCGTGTCTCATTCACGGTAGAGCCGGGTGCTAGTCGCAAGGTGTTGGGCCCTCGGGCTGTGTGTCGACCCTTTTGTGGATCCAGGTCCGAACCAAGTGGTTTCGACCTGCTTGTGGTAAGGGCAGCAGGGTCTTGTGGACCAGTCCCTTCCTCCGGGTCCAGATTCCTCGGTACCTGATCATGCATATATTTTAGGGATTTTTCATATAAAAATATGCATGATTTCATGAGAATATGAATTAAAAACCCAATTTTATGTTAGTTTCGAGTAAATGTGCTAAAATGATTTAAAAATAGAAAATGCATGAAAAATAGTTTTATTTTACATTTTAATGCCTATTTTAGTGTTTGACATAATTGTAGTAGTTTAGTTTTTGAAAATCATAAAAAAAAATTAGAGTTAAAATAGACTTAGTTTTGTATTTTCTAAAACATAGTCATTTTGAGTTGTTTTGTAAATAACTTTTTGAATAGAGGTTTTTGAAATGCAATTTTACAAAGAAGAGGGACTTATGGAGAAAAGTTCAAAATTATAAATATCATACGTAGGGGGAAGAGAGGCTTGTCTTCTCTCTTTTGCCTAAGCCCTCTCTTCTTCCCCTTCCTCTCCACCTCTTCTTACCTCTTCTTCTTCTTCTCCCTATTTTCTCCTCTTTTTCTCATCCTCTTTCCGGTGGAGAATTCCGGCAATGGCTGAAGCAAGATAGAGGATTCCAACCTCTCTTCTAATCATTCCAATTCGGTAAGTTCTTCTTCTTTCTCTTCTTCTTCTTCTTCTTCTTCTTTTCTTCTTCTTCTTCCTATTCTTCTCCTTTTCTTCTTTGAATTGTTGTTTTCATGTTTAGAACTCAAATTCCATTAGAAAAAAAAAGAACATGTTGTTTTAGATTTAGAAATTTCCAGTTTGTAAACATTTTCAAAATTTGTGAATCGTTGAAGTGTTTTTACTGTATTTGAATTGTTTTTCTTTTTAGTTTACTGTATTAGGAATCGTGTCTTCTTTGCTATATTAGCATCAAATCATCAGAAAATCAAAAATATGATCAATTAAATTCATGCTTTGCTCTTTGATCTGTTAGAATTTTATTAGATTAAGCATTTAAAATTTAGATCGATCTGCATTTCTTACAGCAATTATGTTTTTTTAAGATCATTTGAGGAAAATTGCTGGCATCGATCGGATAATCATTGAATCCGATCAATGATTCTGATAAAGGCTTTGATTCTACTAGCAATCTGACTGCTGAACATATTAATTGATTCCATGGATTTCAAATGCTGATCATCAGCTGTTAAAAAAAATTTCTAGCCACCGGAAATTTCTATCGTGAAATTTTGTCAAGTTGCCGGAATTTTCTTATTCAGATCGTGAAATCTTGTCACGATTGGCATCTGAAAGAGGGATAATGCTGCGTATGCTGATAATAGTGAAACATTTACTGGAATCCAGAAATCTGAAGTAATGATGTTACTGTTCTGGTAAAAATTTGAGAATCCGATGATTTCAATTTGAAACTCCGGTGGATTTAAATGTGAGAATCCGGCGATCATTTGATTATCGGATTAGTACTTGTTTGTGTGAAAAATCAGCACAATCATTTTATCTGCTGAGATTTGGTGTTGTTCGATGTGCTGGATTGAGTTTTTTCCATTAACATTCAGAGTTATCACCGTAACTGAGAATCCGGCGGTGATAGTTTCCCAAACCAACTGAATTTGATCATCGGCTAATTCAAACTGCTCTGTTTCTGGTTAGAATCCTTTATTTTAAGCAAAATATCACTTCACATTTATTGTGAAGATGTAAACAAGTGTTTTTCTTCTGGAGTCACCGTGAAATTTATTTCACAACTGAGTTTAAATCCGGTAGGCTGTTGAAGAATTCCGGTGGAGGCTGTTGAGAGTTCCGGTAGGCTGTTGTGATTTTCGGTGGGCTGTTGTGATTTTTCGGTGGAAGATATTGAGAGTTCCGGTGGAGGATTCGCCGGAAGTTCTGGTAGTTCAGCTCCCTGAAATGGTGGGAACCGAACTCACCTGTGTGAGGTCGTGTATTGGGATTCAATCGTGAATTTTTGATATTGTATTTTTTCTCATTTTCACGGCAAAGAATTATTTTGAAAAAATGTTTTCAGCAAGTGTAGTTGTTCCTAATCTTTGGTGATTATTGTTTGAAGGTTGATTGATGAATTTTTGGCATTAATCAGATGTCTGTTTTAGATCAAACTAGTGATTTCTGAATGTATAAGATCTAAAAATGTTAGTTTGAGTGTATTAAAAAGCATTTGATTGAATGAATAAATTGCTACTTGAACATTGATTTTTGAGCATTGTAGAACTACTGGTTTCTTGATTAATCTGATTATCGGTCATCTTTCCAATTTCTAAGCAATATCTGGCCTACATATTTGATGAATGATCAGTAGTGTTAATTTTTGAACATATGTTACTAGTTGATTAGTAATTACTTTTACTTAGTTGTTTTGAATTTAGGTTTAATTAGTTGATTTGAAATAATTAGCAATGGTAACTGCTTTGTAATTAGAATATTTAGCTAATTAGTAATTAGTTTACTTAGTAAAGAAATATGATGTTAGTTAGTTTTTGATACTATTTTTTTTAGTCTTAGAATTAATTAGTTAATTGTCATTAGTTAATTGTCATTAGTTTAATATAGTCTTAATTGTCATTAGCTTCCTTTCATGATATCTTTCAGAATTTTTTTTAGTATACTTTGTTTAGTATAATTTTACTTGTATCTCGTGTACTGCTCGTGTTTTTTTTGGATTAGTGCAGAATTGCACGGGACTGGAGCGGAAGTGATTGCATGACACGGGGAAGCACAAGAGTAGAAGATGTTTTTCTTTTATTTTAGCATTTAGAATTTTAATTGGGTTTGTAAATATTGCACTTTACGCCCTATGCGAAGGGTATTCATTTGTTGTAATAGTTAGTTGTCTTTACTTTTCTTGAATATTTTACATTTCAAATAATTTGGCAATAAAGATTAGTTTAGATTTGTGTACTTGAATATGATATATTCCCGTTCCCTGAGTTCGACCCGGTCTCATCCACTAGTGAGAACCGGTTTTTATTATTTGATGTCTGGTTTTCACATGTTTTACATCTAAAAAATCTTTTCAAAATTACAACGATTAAAAGAAGACATCAGTACCCCCAAAACGTAGGTCTAGCTGCAGTTGCACTAGTTGGCAGCTTACCTTATCTTAATCCAGCCCCTTCAACTGTCTGGTCCGCACTAAGAGTCAGACTAGAACCCCTGGTGTTAGTATGACTGTCTGGTTTGTAGGACCAGACCATCATATTAGTTGGGATTTTGAGTAGTGAGTGTGTGGATCGGCAAGTTGGAACCCTAGCAGCCTCGTTTATGCAATATTGTGGCTGCCAACCTTCTTCCCCATTTAAACAAGAGCGAGCCTACTATAGGTTGGTTCTATTAGGTTCGAGCTAGCCTTAGTAGTGCCCCGCACCATCCTCGCACCCCGGTTAAGTTTCGGCATGAGTGTATGCCTTGGTTTGCTTATTTTCGATATATATATATATATATATATATATATATATATATATATATATATATATATATATATATATATATATATATATATATATATATAAATATATGTATCTAGGTATGAATGTGTACAAGTATATGTGAATATACGTATATGAAGATGGAACCTCGAGTATGTTCTAAACATGGATACACATGTAAATATGTATATATATATATATATATATATATATATATATATATATATATATATATATATATATATATATATATATATATATAAAAGCACATGATGATCATTTCGGTGTAACCCAATGGATTTACGACACTCCGGTGTCCTGTCCAAGTAATTTCTTGAATGACTCCACACTCCGAACTAAGTTTGAGTTACCCAGTGTTGTCTTACATTCGTTTTGGCAAACTGTTTGTTTTGGGTCCGCAGGCGCGGCACCCCTAACCGTGGTAATGCCAATGTAATACCCATTAGATGGGTTAATTCCAGAAATCACTTGCGACACGTATGCGTGTCGTATCGCTTAAGGAAAACCCTTATGCCTTGGTTTGCTTTCGACAGACTAGAAAGGTATGCAGTTGAACATTTTTGTAAATCCAAGAACTTAGAGACTTCGTTGATTTAAAATCACAAGTGGTTCAATATCTCTGTTTCGGGTCTGCAGGCGCGGTTCCCCATACCATGGAAATAGCTAATGTTGTTCTCTTAAGACGAGAATATCCTAGATTTCACCATAAACATGTAAGTGCGTTAACCACATATGAGAATATTGTTAAATGCAATCATAACACTAAAGTATGCAATATAGTGCAGTTTAATATCATGTGATGCCTCTGTTGTCTATACTTGTGCAAAAGATAGAAACCTGTGATATTCCTTCACTTTGCACTTAACACATCCTGACACTGTTATTGAGTAGTGTGTACCCTGAGGAGGTACATCACTGAGGCATTGGTAAGCGCATTAGGTGCACTTACCTTATAAAATGAAAAGAATGAAAATTGAACACCATAGGGCATGAATATTGAAATGTTTTGCTGTGGGCTCAGTTGGAGTCTTCGGGCAGTGGCCTTTGTGTTGTGTGGACTCTTGTGTGATATACCCTAACACAAAAACAAAATAATATGGTGTTTTGACTGCTTTCACGAGCAGTGTGCTCCGTTGGCTGTGTGAGGCTGAGCATGTGGATGGGCAGGCCAAGTCCTCATTTTTGCGTACCCTGCGGGGACCACGAGGCAGATTCCTCATTGTGAGGTATGATTGAACATGAGCCTTAAGAAAGATAAACCTGCTTCTCCCCATTCACAAAATGGTTCACCTTGGGAGAGGGTGGATGGTACAACCCTGAGTGACTTGTCGTTACTACGACACGTGTTTGATAGGAGCTGTAGCGTCCTTTGGCCTCCAGTCACTCAGAGTCAGGGAGGTCGAGGTTGCCTTCTTAGGACCTCACTACTGCAGTAGTATGGATTGCAATCCTTGCCTATGCGAGTGTTTTCTCCTACCTTGAGCACTTGCCTTACAATTACTGTTGCTTCTTTAGTTACTTGCTGCTCAGTTTGTTGTTTTAGCTACTTGTTTACCCTGTTACTGTAGCCTGTTGACTAGTACTTGTCACTTTGCACTTACCTAACACAGGCACTTACACTTGTTAGCTTTTCCTATTTTTCCTGTGTAGATGGTATATCTATACATGCTTATGGTTGTTTCTTCACCACCTCGCAAGAGGACTGACCCCGTTTTATGGGGATGTAGGTGACGAACAGGTGTAGTGTGGATGTGGTGTTACACGGTGGAGGCTCTGAGGACACACACACACACTTGACCTGCAGATCTTGTACCTGGTGGTTTTTGGGTTTTTGTTGTTATTGGGATATATTCCCAGTTTTGTACTTTTGTACTCACTTTTGTAAATTCTTAAACTGTTGGGATGTTTCCCCGTGTTATTTTACAGCTACACTTTTTGTACACACCATTGGTTACACTGTTTCCACTTCTTGCACTTATCTGTGGTGGCGGCTTTGTCGTTTTTCACACACTTGCTTTCTGCTGGTTTTCTACTTAAACCCTTTTAAAAAAATGTCACTGAAAATTCTATATTTTCCAAGGTCGGGGTTTGGGGCGCCACAGTTTGGCCATGGGTCGCTTGGGGGCCACGATTGTTTTTCAGCCGGACTGGTCCAGACTGCTGGACGTGTCCAGCAGTGCTTAACCCAGTTTGTTTCCCCGTGAGGGCGCCCTTGTCACTCCCCTTTGGGTTTCGTTTGAGCCTTAGTCGAACCCACCAAACTCGTGTTGGTGTGGGTTCGGTTCCCAACATCTGGTCTGACATGGTCTGGACCGAACGTGGTCCAGGCTTGTCAAGGCCAGCAACAGGTATGTTACGTTTGGGCGTTAGACCTTCTCGCCCTCCAGCTTGGGCGTGGCCATGTCGCGTCGGTTGCAGCATCTGGGCTGCAACCGGGTGCAGGTTGCAGAGCCTGCACCCTTCCTTCGGCTGTTGGCTAGAGCCAACTTTGGTCTGGACCAATCGGTCCAGACCTGGACCTTGATGTTGAACCTGCGGCAACCAAGTCGCAGCAGGTGAGTCACCTTCGGGTGCAGGCCGATAGGCCTGCACCCCTTTCATGGTTGACATGCACCCCTTTCATGGTTTGTGGCTAAACCACTTAGGGTCTGGACACATGGTCCAGACCTCGTCTAGACCTAGAGTAAACTTGTGGGTCTGGACCAATCGGTCCAGGCCTGGGTCTTCGAGTTGGCAGAATTCCGGGCGGTTGGTCATGTCTTGACCGAGCCTTGTTGGTCCCATCGGTTCAGCACTGACAGCAAGCAGCTTGCTGCCACCTCGCTAGGTGCTGCCTCTTTGTTTGCACAACATTTCCGGCTTGAGCCTGCTGTGTGTGCAGGGTGCCACATGGCAGTGGGCGGGCCTGGTGGTCATAGCGGCTGCACTATAGATATTCTTCCCATTTTATCATCGTGCTTCTAGCCTTGTTAGCGAGCCTTCGGGCTGCAGCCTACGGGGCTGCAAGAACACACGTAGCACGGGGTCCAATACCCCAATCACTCTACAGTTTTGACTCATTGTGTCGCAACGAATAGTGCGTGCCAATCAAAAGCAAACTTATGTTTATTCGGTTACGATTGCCTGAAGTAGTGTTGAATTCATCGTCGTGATGTGATGGATTCCCACTTGTGTCCATGTGTTCGTCTTGCAAGAGAACATGATCCTCACGCTAATGACACCCTATCATAGGTTTCTAAATAAAATAAGAAGGATTGGCATAGTTAAGGAATCTTCGGGTCGTGTCAATAGAAATAATATAGCGTGGCAATCCCCTTGCCGTACGTAATTGACTTTGTGACACCTTGTTTTATGCCTTTGTAAAATTAAGGTCTTTACGATAGTGAGAAGTTTATTGTGGCGCCCCAAACCCCGACCTTGGAAAAAACCTTGGAATTTTCAGTGATTTTTTTTTTGAAGAGTTCAAGGGTTTAAGTAGAAAATCAGCGGAAAACAAGTGTGGGGAAAACGACAAAGCCGTAAGTCTGGGCGGCCACCACAGATGGGTGCAACAAGTGAAAACAGTGTAACCAACGGTGTGTACAAAAAGTGTAGCTGTGAGGTAAAAAGAGAAAACATCCCAATGGTCTAAAGAGTTTACAAAGTGTAAGTACAAAGGTACAAAACATGGAATACATCCCAATAAATAACCAAAACCCCAAAAAAAAGAGAGACCACCAGGTACAAGAACTGCAGGTCAAGTGTGTGGGTCCCCTGAGCCTCCACCGTGTGTCATCGCATCCGCACTATACCTGTTCGTCACCTACATCCCCATAAAATGGGGTCAGTCCTCTTGCGAGGTGGTGAAGAATCAACCACAAGCAGATATATAATCAACTCACAAGGATCCGAAAGTAAGCTAACAAGTGGTAAGTGTAAAGTGACAAGTACTAGTCAACTACCAAGTAACACTGAAGAAACAGTAGAGCAAGTACTCACGCAGTAACTAACTGTAACCAATGCCGTGTAAGTAAGGTAACCAAGTAACAGCTGAAACAAGTAAAGTAACTGAAGTAGAATCTACAGAACACGTAAAGTAGCAACTACAGTATGTCAGCTGTTTGGTTAGTCTTTAAGTTCTTCTGATTACTCCTTCGGGTATGCGAAGGAACCTCACATTCTGTGAGACATGCACCCGGTGTCTATTATTCAACTTATGGTGTGGTAATCGGAGAAGCTACAGACCGAGTCAACCATATGCGAGCAGCACACAACTAGGAGAAAACACTCGCATAGACAAAGGATTGCAATCCGTACTACTGCAGTAGTGAGACCCTAAGAAGGTTGTGAACACCCCAAAAATTTCAAAGTTTTGTAAAAATGACCCTTTTGCCCCTAACCCCGTTTTCTAAGAAAATCAAAGCAATTTCAAAGCTAAACTTCAGATTTTCTGAATTAAATTCCATGTTGGTATATTCAAAATTAATCTCGGATCCGAATCCAATATTTTAAATCCATATTCCCACAAAATCCGGATCCAAACCCATTTTTCTGAAGAAATTTTCTCAAAATAGCTTTTAATTCTCAAAAAATTTCTCTTTTGTAAATATTTTTGCAAAAACACAAAAAAATTGGTTTTAATCTTTGTTTTCTCACAAATCTTAGGATTTTACTTAAAAATACAAAAAAATTGAGAAATAACATAAAATTCAAAAAATTGGAAAATTTATGAGAAAAACAAATGAGTTTAAGCTTTTTAAAATCAATTTTGCTAAAAAAATCATTTTAAACCATTTTTATGAAAAATCTTGTTGAAGGAGCCTTCTTTTGGAAAATCCATTTTTTTTTTTACAAATGAACCCTTCTTAGGGTTTCTCTTTGAGAGACCTTGGAGAGGGGTGGCGGCGGACTCTCTTCATCGCCCCCTCTCTTTCTCTCTCCTCCATGGTCGATCACGCGCCTTCCTCCTCCATCCATCTCTAACAACCTTCTTCTCGAATTCTCCTTTGTCCGCTTTAAAGAACACGCAGGAAGCCCCATTCCATCCATCCGTCTTCACCCCCGCATCCTCCTTCACTTTCAAACATCCATTAGCGCCTTCATCCATCTTCTACATTCACATCCATCTGATTATCACCCAGCATGCTCCTGATTCCCATTCTTTTTCATTCTTCTTCTTCCTCTTCTTTTTTCTTCTCCTCCTGGTATCTACGGTTTCCTTCCCAAGCAAGCTAAAGGGGGGGGGGGGGTCAGCTACCCCTCCAAGGATATCAAACAACCGCTTCTTCTTCAGCAACCAGTGAGGAAATCTTCAGCCGATTGAATCAAGGAGGAGCTCCCTCCTTCAAAATCTCTGCAAGCAAGTCCGATATCTGGCTACCCTCGGCTCTATTTCGTCTAGAGTGTCACCTGCATCAATTGGCTGTGGAGGTCTTCTGATTCTTTCCCCAAATCGACTGAAGGGAGTCGATCGATCCCCAAAGGTTATAGGTAAAGTGACCCTTCTCTCACTGACTCCTTTAGAAATCTCCTTTTCCCTTCGTAATATCACCTTATTTTCTTTGGATTTTCGTTTTTTTTTTCTTCTTTTCATTTTTTATCATTTTTTTTAGGCATAATGCTGAGGTCGATCTGCCTGTAGCAAGATCGACCCATCCTATGCAACATTAATGGAATATTGCCACTCCTACATTCTTTCCCCGATTCCCATGCATTTTGAATGTCCACCTTGCGCTTCAGCATCATAGGCATATACTTCCTGTCCCATTTCGCATTTGATATCTTATTTGCATTTTGTTTCTTCGCTGACTTCTCAATTTAGTTCCGATTGCCAGACTTAATATCTGAGCATCATGTTTTCCTGTTTGAATATCTCTTTACATTCGATTTATTATTTTTTTTTCTTTTTTTTTGTTTTGTTTTATTTCATTTACTTCATCATTCATTATTTGTAAAACCCATATGCTGGGAGTCCTGGCGTTTTCTCTACATCTAATCCCACAGTGAAATTGCAATCCTCGGTGGATTTCATTGCAAAAATTGTGGGTTATGTTTTTGTTTTTGATGCAGCAATGCTTTGTTCAGGTTGCAAAGTCAGGCCGATTTTGGCTGTAAGGTGTGCTTTCATTCTGTTTAGTAATACCTCTGTTTCCCCTTTTATTATCATTATGTTTCGATTTCTACTTGACAATTGAGAGAACCTGGGTTTCATTTGATAAGTGTAAGCATCAGAATCGTATTTTCGGCCACATTCACCATCGTTAGTTACATTTTTTTTTGTTGTTATTGGTTTTTATCAAGTACTTGTATGCATGGTATACTCAATTTAATGATATATACACCTGCCGTGCAATGAATTACTCTCTTCATATATATATATTCATAACATCAGATCAGTATATTCAGCTGGGCAGTTATATTTCTTTCACTTCATCATAAGCATAGCCTAATATATTACATGTTTTTGGTTTATAGTTGTCAATATCATTTTCGCAGCAGGGTTCATTTTAACTTTACCTTAGCATCCCATTCTCATCATAATTTCTTTAACAGCATCTCACGGTATATTTGGAGGTATACCACAGAGGATTCATATCCAGCATTTGCAGTCATCTTAAAGCATCCTTTTGGATTTTTCTAATTTATCAGTATGTTTATTTCTTTTGTTTCATTCAAATTTTCCTGATGCAATCACTTATGATACAATCATTAGCTGGCACTGCAAGAATGGAATGTTTGAAGATGCCTTCTGGCTTCTAGGTAAAGATATTGATAATGGAATCTCTCTCAATACTGAGACATGGTCTGTGTTGGTCAACGGCTATGTAAAAGAAGGATCATACTGGCAAGAATATAGTGCAAAAATTCTGAATATACAACCAGTTGTTGAATGTAGCTAGAATGAACTCCTTGCTTGTTGTGAGCCTAGGTTCACTTGGCTCATGAAATATGCCCTTCAAGCCATTTTCAGGTTGATGCATCCACGGAAAATGGCATAGCAGCTGCTAACCTGATATGCCAGCGCATATTGTGAATTACCCATAACCAGTTGCAATTGCAGATTGACGTGGACTGACTTACAAACTGTTTATTTGATGGTCCCCTTGATGTCTTCAGTGTGGACAAAATCTGAAATATGTTGTCAGCATCAATTGAAGTTATTTTGTTGGGGATACCAGTTGTTGCGCGTACCTTTCTGAGATACAGATTGGATGGAATTATATTCTTGTTTGAGACTTCTGGTCAATACTAGAGAGGAGTTAGGCCTGACATTGTTGTTTTCAGCATCGCCAAATAAAAAACCCAGAATTGCTTTCCTTTTCTGAAGAAATTATTTTCCTTGCAGAATCAAATACTGAAGTTCATTACCTAAAGTGCTAAAGCCCATCTTTTGGGTCTTACAGAAGTCGGCAAATAAAGACAGGTGGTGCTGAAGATTTCACTGATTGGGAATCATGGATTATGTTGATAATTATTTTATGAACTAATTGCTGCAACACGCAGTGTTGTCATCACATTAGTACAGCACCCTTCATCTTGTTGCGTTACTATTCACACACGGGAGTTACAGGTATGTACCATTCTATCCGATATATACATTCTGTTTCAGTCATGAAATATAGCTAATTCTCATTTTCAAACAGCATGCACATGTTCTTGTGGAATCTGCTAGGGTTTCATGCACAGGGTATTTCTTTTTCATAAAACACATGCTTCATTATTTTCCATTCCAATAAATCATCTTGATGATATGATGCCAACTTTCAGTCATCCTAGTGATGAACCTTTTCAATTCTTAATGATGGAAAATGCCAAAACAACAAAAGTTTTAGTTTCAGTGTCAAAAGTTGGGGAGCTGTGAAACTGTGGTATTGATGAACATTTGTATTCTATATATATGTTACGTGCTGCCATATGGTTATGGGAATCTTACCTTTGTGTTTTATGGGAATCATCTTAGCAAGCAGGTTAAACTTTATTTGTATGTATCATACATCTTGATTGGTTCAAAAAAAAAAAAGAGAAAAGAAGAATTTCCTTATCTTGCTTTAGTATTGTGCACACCAGCCTTATTCATATCCATCAAAGAGTTTGATCCGGTTATTGTCATCTGGCATACTACTAGGCTGTCTCTGAAGAGACAGATCAACCCATCATTCGTTCCCCATAACTATGTTGCAGCCACACACAAACTGACTGGACCATCACAACTCATCAGGTATTGAATCCCGTAGTTTGTCATCACCAAGCCTGTGTCATTTATCTTGATAATGTTGCTACAACCCCTAAGGTCACTCATCATGGGGCGGTTCTGTTGACAGAAATCAATTTGCAGCAATATTTATCAGGAGTTGTTATTAGAAGCTCTTTGACTCATATGTTTGTGTAGTGAGTAGCTCCAGAACATTCAAAGTAGGATATATACCCCAGTTTCGCCTTAGTGTTCTTTGTGTGATATTCTAGCCATTTGCTGTGTAACCACCGCAACATCTACTACATATTTTGCTAAGCAAGGCTCCAGCCACTTGCTGTCTTCAACCCTTACAACTGCAGGTCTACCCTGCTGTAAGTCATATCCCATATATTGCTACAGCCATATACCCCAATTTTTTCATCCTCCTGTTGATAATGAATGTATTCCCATGGCATATTCATGACACTCTTCAGCACACACACCAGCTCACTGCATGCTTTCATTATGGACCATGTTTATGCCCACCTTGTATATTAGTCACAATGTAAAATTTTCCTGCAGCATTTACTTGCACTTAAAAACCTTCTTTAGTTCGCTGTTACCATAGCACTGTCATGTGTATCTTATCTTTTACCAATGTGCAATACCTTAATGATTAATCTGGATAACTTGTAGCTTAGTACATTGACATGTTTGTTTCCCTCAATATAATGTATCAAATATATATCTTTGTGTAGATTTGCTCATTAGTATAATCGTCGCACATATATTTTCGCTTTTTGGTATCATCACATTACAATCTTTTAATATGACTTCTGTTTCATGTTCATATCCTGCTTGGTATTAACTTTGTTTTGGAAATACGTGAGGTTATCGTCCTCCTGAGATTAGAAGCCTTGTAATTGCAATTGATGTAATAACCAGATGCTAAATGAGAATTTACATTTCCTGTCTTAGATAGAATGAATGGGCATTGTAAAAAAACATGAATTACTTGTTTTCATACATTTTTGCCTTTATTTCTCAAATTCTCACAATGGTGAAACACGAATGGCACGTGCACCATTTCGTAAGAGGTAAATTAATCCTAAGTTGATGATTTACATCAACGACCATAGTCGGGATGTAAACAAGACTTAGTGTTTTTATCTTTTATAAAATAACACTGGACACTAGATCCATTTTTCAAAATTCATCATATTTTCCTAAAATATTTTCTTCTTTTATCAGAATTTAACTTAAAATTAACTCAAAATATATACCAATTGCCATAGTCAGGGTATATTGAGGGTTAATTTCATTTTAAATTTTATAAAAGCACCAAAAAAGGTATTTTATCCTTCATTTGAATTTAGATATGACTATTATATAATACATTCAATGACCATAGTCAGGAGTGTATTATATCATTAATCTTATTTAAATTCATTTGAAGAATGAAATATGATTTTCAAATCCGATTTCAAACTTATTCAAATTCATTCATTATATAGGATAGAATTGCATCATATTTTCAAAAATTCTTTTTCAAAATTCCAAGTGATTCTTCTTCTTCATTTCTCAGATCAAATCTTATTCAAATCCAATTCTATCTCATTTCAAGATTCAAAAATTTAATTTCAAAGTCCAATTTGACCTTGAAATTCCAAAATCATTTTATATTCAAAACTTTAAATTTTCAACTCAATTCAAAATTCAATTTCAAAGTTCAATTTAAACTTTGAAGTTTCTGATTCATCTTCAAATGCAAAAATCAAGTCTATTTTCTTATCTTCAAATTCAAAATCATAAGTTTGAGATTGATTTTGAATCTTGACTCTTCTTAAATCTTAAATTCAATCTGGGTTTTTCAAACCTGAGATCCATCTTCAAAAGTCCCATTTGGACTTTCAAAACCCAAATCCAAAGTTGGATCAACTTGGATCCAGTTTTCTGAATACAATTCTACTTTTGGATCTTAGACTTCAGATCCAAATTGCATCATGAATTCCAGACTTCAGACCCAATCCCTTCTAGGATCCAGACCCTCATTCCACTTTGGATCTCAAATTACAGATCCAAATTCCATTGAGGATCCAGATCCTCATTCCACTTTGGATCTCGAATTACAGATCCAAATTCCATTTAGGATCCAGAACCCAATGCTACTTTGGATCTCAGACTTTAGATCCAAATCCATTCTAGGATCCATAATCCAATTCTACTTTGGATCTCAGACTTCAGATCCAATTCCATCTTAGGATCCAGAGTCCAACTCTATCTTGGATCTCAGATTTCATATCCAAAAACCATCTTGGATTCCAAACCTTGAATCCAATTCCATTCAAAATTCCAAATCCAAATTCCACTTTAATTCCAATCCTTAAAACCAACTCCATTTCATTCCAAATTTCAAATCAAGTTCCCTATTCAGATCCTAAATTCAAAATTCAACTTTGAACTCTATTCAGAATCCAGATCTAGGATTCGGATTTCATCTTGAAATTCCAACTTTTTCCATTTCTCAATTTTATTCAAATTTCCCAATTCCATCTTTCCTTCTGATTCAAATCCATTTTCATTTCTATTCTGATTCAAAGTCTATTTATGACTTTGAAAATTCATTTCTTCTTCTTTTATCTCAAAACTTCAAAATCATTTTTCAAAATCCAGATTTATTTTCCCAAGCTCTTGATTATTCTAAAAACTTAGAACTTTAATCTTAAGTTCTAAGTTAGAAATCATTTCTTCACTTTATCATATTCATCTCAGAAACACTTGGGAATTCTTCAAAACATTTTCAAAAAGAGCATACATCTTTGCATTTGCACAAGCATGATTCTTTGTGCATTTAGACTTAGAATAATTTCTTAGATAATTTCTTAGCAAAGCAAAATGCATTAATTCGACCCTTAGTTCGATTACCCCTGGTAAAGGCGCCAGGAACGGTCGAACCTCGTATCGACGAGCGGATCCCGTCTCCCAGTTTTCCCGCAAATATTTCAAAACGGAGGCGAGTTATTTCAAATATTTTTAAAATTAAGGTCAAGTGAGACCCCGCAAAAGAGTTTCTCTTCTCTTCTTTTCTTTTCTTTTCTTTTCTTTTCTCTTCTCTCCTTTCCGTCTTTTATTTTCTCCCTTCAAAAAAGGAGGAAATAGAGTTTAGAAAGGAAAAGAGAAGGAAGAGAGAGAATATTACGAGAGGAAAATTTTTGCAATGATCACAAAGGTACATCGACCTCCCTGACTCTGAGTGACTGATGTCTTCTTTTAAATCGTTGTAATTTTGAAAAGATTTTTTAAATGTAAAACATGTGAAAACCAGACATCAAATAATAAAAACCGGTTCTCACTAGTGGATGAGACCGGGTCGAACTCAGGGAACGGGAATATGTTGTATTCAAACAAACAAGTCTAAACTATTCTTTATTGCCGAATTATTTGAAATGTAAAATATTCAAGAAAAGTAAAAACAACTAAATATTACAACAAATGAATACCCTTCGCAGAGGGCGTAAAGTGCAATATTTACAAACCCACTTAAATTCCTAATTCTAAACTGAAAAGTAAAAATCTTCAATCTTCGTACTTCGTGTCACGTAATCACTTCTGCTCCAATCCCGTGCAATCCTGCACAAATCGAAAGGACACGAGCAGTACAAGAGAAAGAAGTAGACAATAGCTAAAAAGGAACACAAGTATTACAATCAAAGTAAAATGATTACTGACTACTAATTGACATGAAATAAACTGCTAACTATTACAAAAGATGTTAACCAAATCTACTACTAACTAATTGATTAATCTAATTACTAACAATTTACTAAACTAACAGCATTACATCAAGTTCATTGTTACGCAAATTCAGTGGATAATGCACCAATTTCAAACGGAACATTCAGCAACCTTGAAATCCTATAAAACTTCAGCAATTAATCTCTTGTATGATGCAAATTTATACTCAATTGATCAGCAAATTTTAATCATCCAATATGATCCATCAAACAATTAATACACTTCTTGGTATTAAAAGATTCACAAACAAATAACAGAAAAAAAATTGAAATATAGCCTTCAACCGGATGTCAGGAACCACTCCCCTTTCTTGAAATCAATGACAATAAACTGCTTCAATCTCATTGCTTTTATCAGAAAACATTATGTTACTGATTAAAAATTTTAGTGGCTATCAATATTAACATTGAATTCAGCCATTCGGTTGAATATTTTTTTTTCAAAATCAATGCTGGAATTTCAAAGAACAACTGATATTCACTAGAACTTTCAAACAGATGCTGGACTAACCAGAACTCAGAAATCTAACTACTCAAAACAGAAAAATATCAAACATCCGATCAATCTTCAAATTATTCCTTGATAAATTTCAACACTTAATCATTGAAAACCATAATAAAATCAAAATCATTCATGAATTCAATCCTTGATCGAAAACAGTAAACCGTGAACTAAAGTTCACGGTGATTCAAGAATGATCGAAAAGTTCATTTATGCTCAGCTTTACTCGCCGGAATTCATCTTCCATTTGTGACTATCAACAAAGTTCTGAATCAAAATTTTGTCTTCTCATGTTGATTCAGATTGTCATTATATGGACATTGCTCCAGAGCTTCTGATCAAAATTTTCAATCAACAATTGATGCAAGAAGTTATCAAGAATTACTCATCCGAAACATTATTCCGGTATATCCCTGTCCATCGCCGGAATTTCTTCACAGAATTTTTTTTATGTTTTCTCTTTTTTTTTTTATTTTTTTTTCCAAATTGAAATTTAAACATTATGATTCAGAAAGAATTAAAATGAAGAAGAAGAAGAAGAAGAAGAAGAAGAAGAAGATAAAGAAGAGTACTCAGCACTCACCGTGAACCTGAGGGGTTAGGGAAGAAGCTGGCCTCCACCGTCAACGCTGTCGCCGTTGAAGAAGCACCTCCACCGGAAACAGGGAAGAAGAGAGATCAAGGTAGAAGGGGAAGAAGGAGGTAAGAAAACAACGTGGAGGGAAAAGAGGGGTTAAAGGAGAGGGCTCTGGCGCAAAAGATGAAGACGCCTTATTTTTTCTGTTTTGGGGGTTTTAAAAACAAGAAACCGGCTGGAACCGGTTTGAAACAAATGCAAACCGGTTCAAGCCGGTTTGTTTATTATATTTTTTTAATTTTTCTTTTAGAAATACAAACTGGTTCAACAGGTTTGTATTATGATTTATTATTTATTTGTTTTCAGTTTTCCATTAATTTCCAAAAATTACAAACCATGCAATGGTTTGTTTTTATTATTATATATATATTTTTTTCATTTTTATTTTCAAAAATCAAGAAAACCGTATAAATCGGTTACTTATGAAAATTTTCAAAAACAAAACTATTTATAAAAGAAACTTCAAAAACTAATCTACTATATTTTTTTTCTTTTCTAAAAAACACAAACACTTAAAATGAATATAAAACTATTTTTCTCCAATTTTTTTATTTTTTCTTTTAATAAAAACTAAAACCAACTACAAAAACTAAAATAGGCATAAGAATGTAAAATAAAACTATTTTTCATGCATTTTCTAATTTTAAATCATTTAAACACATTTACTCAAAAACTAACATAAAATTGGGTTTTTGAAACATTATTTTATAAAATCATGCATATTTAAATGTTAATAAACCCTGAATTATATGCATGATCAAATACCCCCATGCTTATGTTTTGCTAGTCTTCGAGCAAACTAGAAAATGCAAGGAATCCAACTATCACCTAACTCACTTTCGTAGGAATCACGGTTGCATTTAGCTCATGCAACAAGCCCTTTCAACCCCTGAGTTACCCCAGTGGACGAGTAAGGTCTCGTGAGGGTTTGCAGTGATGCTACCCACAAACATCTCTGTCATGTATGCATAATACTACACATCCTCATAAGCAGTAGGTAATTAAAGACTTTGTTTTCACAAATATTTCCTATTATTTCAAAATCAAAATATAATTAGAGTTTTTTATATACCACCACAGAAAAGAATTTCTTTCACTTTTCTAAATATCACAATTATTTATGTTTTATTCTTAGAAAATCCAATAAAAACATATTATTATTTACTTATCCTTACTCATATGTTTTCTGCACAGGTTTTCTCAATTACACTTCTAAGCATTGAACTTTTCTTTCTTTTTAAGCTCTTTTATCTTCTTCTTTTTTTCACGCTTTTTCTTTATGCGCACTTATTTTTCTCATATAGCTTGTGTGTGGTCTGCTTTTATGCCTTGTGCAATGTCAATATCTTCTATACTTTTTCAATACATACCAAAAGATATCAACTAAGACATAAAAGTGACTTCCTTCATTCACCTTTATAACTTGAGAGTCAAATATTTCAACTTGTATCTGTTCTCAGTTACTTAGGATCACAAAGTTTTCCACTCTCCTTTTCGAAAATGGAATTAAAAGTTTCAACTTACATCTAAGTTCCATCTACTAAGGATTGTGGAATTATCCAAACAACCTAACACATGCTATATTTTTTTCTTTTGAGCTCATTTGTTTACACTTTTGTTCATTTGCTTAGTTTTTCAAAAATAGCACTGTGCATATTCATATTTATGATTCAAAATAAATTCTAACATGTATCTATCATCATTTCCTCGAAATCCGCATAAACAACCATAATTTTTAGATCTATGTCAGAAAAAATTTTCGTGGGGCTTAAAAATCCTCTAAAAACATTAGATTTGAAATAACATTCATATAAGTTCAAACTCTTTCTTTAAAAATCTACTTTTCATGAGAGATGTGTAAACATGTGCAAGAACGTAAACAGAAATATCAAGGTGTGCACTCTACACCCTCCCCCATTCTTGAATGACACTGTCCCAGTGGCACTCCCCCATGCTTGAATGAAACTAAGTGAATGCACATGAGAGAAATAAATTGAGGGAAAAGAGTAGAATAACCTGACATGAAAAATATATGTTCTATGAATGTAATAAATGCAATGTATACATGACAAAACACAAAACTCATGAAAGAAACAAAAAGAACATGAAAAACTCATGAAAAAGTAAAAACAAAATAAAATCTATAAATTTTAAGCAAATCTAATAATATACAAGATATGGGTTGCCTCCCATAAAGCGCTAAGTTTCACGTCCCCAGCCAGACGGATCCCTGAAAAAAATCCTTCATCGTCCATGAGATCAATGGACGTGAAGTCAAACTCAACCGGGCTCTATGAAGAAAAGAGTGTCATCTGTGACACTACGCACTGTGTTTCCATCCCGTCTACCTCTAACTGTAGTATCAAAACTCTCTCGACGTGAAGAACAGAGATTAGTCTCATCTGAGAGACTGGTCAAGAATCGAGAGTCTAGGACCGACCGACTATCAATGAATGCAACTTCAGACAAGTGGTGAATATAATCAGGCTTGACTTGGTCAAGCACCTTCTGCATCTGCACCTCTTGCTTAGTAAAAATTGGTGATCCTAAAGGCTGAGAAAATGGGGTTTTATATGATAATGCATGCTGTAGGCCAGGCCCCTTCTGCTGAGGTATCATGGAGATCGACTCGACAGTGGAAATGATATGGGGCTCATGAGTCGATTCCTGAGTGGAGTGACACGCCTTCCCATACTGAAGGGGTGTAATAGATTTGACTTGCTCATGATGTGAAGCAGTGGGTTGCAAGTCAAATGACATGGAATCCTCTCCCTTGGATGTGACATCAGAATGACTATGAAGGTTCCCCTGACTTTGTCTACTCAATGTCTGAGCTAACTGTCCCATTTGAGTCTCTAGCTTGGCTATTGACTGCGTATGGGAACAAAGAGTGGCCTTGATATCAGAAAAGACTTCTAACATCTTCTCTTGAAATGATGAACTTGGAATGGGCTCCTAAGGATGGGGTTGACAATATTGGGGATGAACCTGTGGAATTATAGGATGCGAGTAACCTTGTGAAGGGTTACTGGGTCTATACTGTGTCTGGGAGGGCTGATGGGATAGGGGAATGGATTGGTTTCGCCAATCTGGGGTATATGATGATGTAAACGAATCAGGCATGGGTCTAGCGAAACCTTGTGCAACATTCACCTGCTCCTGAACGAATTCAGGATATAATGGCGCTGCCGGACAATCTGAAACACAGTGTGCAGGGCTAGCACATAGCTCGCACACTCTTTCTACTTGATTTCTCGAAGAATTGGCTAGGAATTGATCTAACTTCCTAGTCAACTGGTCAACCTTGGTACGCAATTCTAATTCGGACCCAATTTCGGAAATCCCAACCTTCCTAGGACCACTAGACAAAGATGTAGTCCTATCGAGCCGTGAAGACAAGTTATGATGCATCGTGTTTTCACTCAAGGTCTCGAATAGAGACCACGCCTCGTCCTCACTCTTGAGCATAAAAGTGCCCCCACAAGACGAATCAACCATTTGACGATGCTTCTCAGTAAGCCCGTCATAAAAATACTGCACCAACTGCCAACGAGGCACCTGGTGATGGGGACACTTGCGGAGAAGATCTTTCAATCTCTCCCAAGACTCGTGAAACTGTTCTCCCTCAAGTTGAGAAAAATTGGTTATAGCTTTACGAAACTGGTTCGTCTTACCAATTGGGAAATATTTTTTTAAAAATTCTCTTTGCATTCCTTCCCAAGTAGTAATACGAACCGTCTCAAGAGATTTTAACCAATGCTTGGCTTTATCTTTGAGAGAGAACGGAAACAAAGTTAACCTCATAGCATCTTCTCCAAAATTATTGATTCGCACAGTCGAGCAAATCTCAAGGAATTCGTCGAGATGACGATATGGGTCCTCATTGCTAAGGCCATAAAACGAAGGTAACATTTGAATCACACTGGCCTTAATCTCAAAATGGCTCGCTCCTACATCAGGTCTCGTGATGCAGGAGGTGGGAGTATATGTATTTGGCATGAAGTACTCCCTCAAAGGATGGATCAAATGATGATCGTCAGCCATTGCGTACACCTTAGAGTAGACCGGTGCAGCACACGTCCTAACTTTGGGTTTTCTACCTAACTAACGCACTAAACGGCCAAACCACGCAAACCACAAAGCGAGTGAACTAAAAAAAACAAAAACTAAACAAACACCACGCAGTTACACATAACAGAGATTATGCATGAGAAATATAAAATCTATGTGTACGGTACCAATCGTACACAGTCACCTCTAAGGGGGTCCTAGTAGGTGGGCTGTGCAGAAAAATAAGCTCTTCTCTAAGATATGCACATACGTGGTTGTAAACCTACATGCAACACAAACACTAGGCAATAAAGCGAATACTAATATTACGCCGGTCCCCGGCAACGGCGCCAAAAATTTGATGTCTTCTTTTAAATCGTTGTAATTTTGAAAAGATTTTTTAAATGTAAAACATGTGAAAACCAGACATCAAATAATAAAAACCGGTTCTCACTAGTGGATGAGACCGGGTCGAACTCAGGGAACGGGAATATGTTGTATTCAAACAAACAAGTCTAAACTATTCTTTATTGCCGAATTATTTGAAATGTAAAATATTCAAGAAAAGTAAAAACAACTAAATATTACAACAAATGAATACCCTTCGCAGAGGGCGTAAAGTGCAATATTTACAAACCCACTTAAATTCCTAATTCTAAACTGAAAAGTAAAAATCTTCAATCTTCATACTTCGTGTCACGTAATCACTTCTGCTCCAATCCCGTGCAATCCTGCACAAATCAAAAGGACACGAGCAGTACAAGAGAAAGAAGTAGACAATAGCTAAAAAGGAACACAAGTATTACAATCAAAGTAAAATGATTACTGACTACTAATTGACATGAAATAAACTGCTAACTATTACAAAAGATGTTAACCAAATCTACTACTAACTAATTGATTAATCTAATTACTAACAATTTACTAAACTAACAGCATTACATCAAGTTCATTGTTACGCAAATTCAGTGGATAATGCACCAATTTCAAACGGAACATTCAGCAACCTTGAAATCCTATAAAACTTCAGCAATTAATAACTTGTATGATGCAAATTTATACTCAATTGATCAGCAAATTTTAATCATCCAATATGATCCATCAAACAATTAATACACTTCTTGGTATTAAAAGATTCACAAACAAATAATAGAAAAAAAATTGAAATATAGCCTTCAACCGGATGTCAGGAACCACTCCCCTTTCTTGAAATCAATGACAATAAACTGCTTCAATCTCATTGCTTTTATCAGAAAACATTCTGTTACTGATTAAAAATTTTAGTGGCTATCAATATTAACATTGAATTCAGCCATTCGGTTGAATATTTTTTTTTCAAAATCAATGCTGGAATTTCAAAGAACTACTGATATTCTCTAGAACTTTCAAACAGATGCTGGACTAACCAGAACTCAGAAATCTAATTACTCAAAACAGAAAAATATCAAACATCCGATCAATCTTCAAATTATTCCTTGATAAATTTCAACACTTAATCACTGAAAACCATAATAAAATCAAAATCATTCATGAATTCAATCCTTGATCGAAAACAGTAAACCGTGAACTAAAGTTCACGGTGATTCAAGAATGATCGAAAAGTTCATTTATGCTCAGCTTTACTCGCCGGAATTCATCTTCCATTTGTGACTATCAACAAAGTTCTGAATCGAAATTTTGTCTTCTGATGTTGATTCAGATTGTCATTATACGGACATTGCTCCAGAGCTTCTGATCAAAATTTTCAATCAACAATTGATGCAAGAAGTTATCAAGAATTACTCATCCGAAACATTATTCCGGTATATCCCTGTCCATCGTCGGAATTTCTTCACAGAAATTTTTTTATGTTTTCTCTTTTTTTTTTTTTCCAAATTGAAATTTAAACATTATGATTCAGAAAGAATTAAAACGAAGAAGAAGAAAAAGAAGAAGAAGAAGAAGAAGAAGAAGAAGAAGAAGAAGAAGAAGATAAAGAAGAGTACTCAAGACTCACCGTGAACCTGAGGGGTTAGGGAAGAAGCTGGCCTCCACCGTCAACGCCGTCGCCGTCGAAGAAGCACCTCCACCGAAAACAGGGAAGAAGAGAGATCAAGGTAGAAGGGGAAGAAGGAGGTAAGAAAACAAGGTGGAGGGAAAAGAGGGGTTAGAGGAGAGGGCTCTGGCGCAAAAGATGAAGACGCCTTATTTTTTCTGTTTTGGGGGTTTTAAAAACAAGAAACCGACTGGAACCGGTTTGAAACAAATGCAAACCGGTTCAAGCCAGTTTGTTTATTATATTTTTTTAATTTTTCTTTTAGAAATACAAACTGGTTCAACAGGTTTGTATTATGATTTTTTATTTATTTTTTTTCAGTTTTCCATTAATTTCCAAAAATTACAAACCATGCAATGGTTTGTTTTTATTATTATATATATATTTTTTTCATTTTTATTTTCAAAAATCAAGAAAACCGTATAAATCAGTTACTTATGAAAATTTTCAAAAACAAAACTATTTATAAAAGAAACTTCAAAAACTAATCTACTATATTTTTTTTCTTTTCTAAAAAACACAAACACTTAAAATGAATATAAAACTATTTTTCTCCAAATTTTTTATTTTTTCTTTTAATAAACACTAAAACTAACTACAAAAACTAAAAATAGGCATAAGAATGTAAAATAAAACTATTTTTCATGCATTTTCTAATTTTAAATCATTTAAGCACATTTACTCAAAAACTAACATAAAATTGGGTTTTTGAAACATTATTTTATAAAATCATGCATATTTAAATGTTAATAAACCCTGAATTATATGCATGATCAGTGACCGGAGGCCAAAGGAACGCTACAGCTCCATATAAAAATACGTGTCGTAGTAACGACGTGTCACTCAGGGTTGTACCATCCACCCTCTCCCAAGGTGAACCATTTTGTGAATGGGGCGAAGCAGGTTTATCTTTCTTAAGGCTCAAGTTCAATCATACCTCACAACGAGGAATCTGCCTCGTGGTCCCCGCGGGGTACGCAAAACGAGGACTTGGCCTGCCCATCCACGTGCTCAGCCTTACACGGCCAACGGAGCACACTGCTCGTGAAAACCGTCAAAACATCATATTATTTCATTTTCAGTTTAGGGTATAGTATAACACACAAGAGTCCACTCCTCACAAGGGCCACTGCCCGAAGACTCCAACTGAGCCCACAATGAATCATTTCAACATTCATACCCTATGGTGTTCAATTTCTATCCTTTTATCTCATGAGGTAAGTGGACCTAATGCGCTTTCGAATTCCTCAAGCAATGTACCTCCTTAGGGTACGCACTACTCAATAACAGTGTCAGGATGTGCAAAGTGCAAAGTGAAGGAATATCACAAGTTTCTATCTTTTGCACAAATATAAATGACAGAGGCATCACATAATATTAAACTGCACTACATTGCATACTTCAGTGTTATGATTGCATTCATCTACATTTTCATATTCAAGGGTTTGAAATCGAATTTAATCAATCATCCTGTCTAATGGGAACAACATTGGTTTTCCCCCAAGGTGAATCGTTGCTCTTGTACGGAAGATACAACTGTGATCCAAAGGACCATTACACGTGGTTCAATGCACTTACATGTTTATGGTGAAATCTAAGATATTCACGTCTTATAGGAACAACATTAGCTATTTCCACGATATGGGGAGCCGCGCCTGCAGTCTCGAAATAAACCGTTTGTCAAAATGAATGTTAGATTAACATTAATTGATTCGAAGTGTAACATTATCATAAGAAATATTTGGACGGAACACAAGAGTGTCGCATGTCCATTCGGACATACCGGAACAATCATTTAAGTGTTGTTAACCTACATGTGTACATATATATACATACATTCACGTTACAAAGATACTCAAGGTTCCACATACCTATACTTATATACACGTAAGTATATACACAATCACACTTATATATATATATATATATTGAACTCGATGCAACCCAAAGCATGTACACTATGTCAAAGCTTAGCCGAGGTGTGAAGGAGGTGTAGGCTAACTAAATCCGACATTGGGTCTACTATGGTTCAACAAGAAATGGAGAAAAGTTGGTTTTGAATGAAAAGTGTTTGACAGCCATAATAGTTGGATTTCGGGTCTGCTAGGGTACCAACGTGAAGTTTACACACTTGCGGTCAAGGAAAGAGAGTTTCAGTCCCGAACAATGGTCTGGCCTTTCCGGGCCTAACTGCCATGCATACCGACAGGGTCTGGTCCGATCCATAGTTCGGGCCAGATCGACCAATGGTTTCGGTTAGGGCTAAATCCAACCCTCACAAGGGTCAATGTCTATTCTAGTGAAAAGAGGCACTAAGGCTGATCAAGGGGAGGTCTGGTCCTTAGGACCAAACGACTGCTAAGACAAGGCAGGGTCTGAACTTCTCAGTTCAGACCTGAGCCCAAAGTGGCTCAGCCGAAAAGGGAAACTCGGGGTGTCCAGCACCTAGTGGCTGGCACACGGCTCCAACATGGGTGAGCTGCAGCTAACCCTGGGTGCCAAGAGGTTTAGGTCTGAAATCTCGGTTCAGACCTGCACCCCCCCCCCTCCCAAGGGCTAACCGAAAGCCATGGGTGCACAACACCCAAACGATGCGCACCCAACCCCAGCCAAAAAGGTAACTCGGGCTGGGCCCAAACTTGCACCCAACCGGTCAAGATGGACTGTAGTGCTGGTCTGAACCCATGGTTCAGACCGGCAACAGTCCAAGACAAAGAAACAAAAAGAAAATAATACAACAAAACTTACCTCCGAAAAAAAGAAAAAGCTCATAGAGGGCTTGTGCTGGGCGCGCGGGCTACCCGCATGGCGTCCAGCTCCAGCTAGGGCGAAAACTGGTTGGCCAAGGGGTCTGGTCCGCTGGACCAAGTCTGATGCTCTTCCCAGCAGCATGAGCAAGAGCTCAAAAGAGGCGGTCGAGCAGCCAACCCAAAGGGGTATGGCATCGAACGACCGATTTTTCCCCTGGTCGGTCGGAACACTCGGTGCCCTGGTGCGCCAACCGGGTGAACCGACCCGAGAACCAACAGGTCAAAAAAAATAAAATAAGGAAATAATAAAAAAAAACAAAGCAAGCATTACCTTGCTGCTGAAAAGGCCAGGGTTCCACGCTCAAGCAGGGCTGGTTACGACGTGACCCAAGCTCAGATCGTTGCTGCAATACCAGTCTCAACTCGTGGGGACTGGATTGAGCCCAAACACCACTAAAAGAAACATCCAAAAGAAAATAAAAGAATGTTGATGGCTGAAATGCACCAACCGGCGTTCCAGCATTCTGAGATCATGCCAAACGGAATGGGTGTGGGCTGGACAAGCCCAGCTCGGTCCAACACACCCGAAGAAATAGCTATAGCTTTGAACACACCATGAATACAACAGGAAAGAAAAACGTAACAACATTTTTTTTTGTTGAGAAGGAAGACAACAACAAGCATAGAAGGTGATTAAAACTGAAATGAAATCGAGAGGAAGATCAAAAGCAAAGATTGTAAATGCATGCTACAAAATGATAATGCAAATCCATGGTGATTCAAGATTACAACTACAAATCTTGGAGCTAATCCACCGTATGGACATGCATGCAAAGATGCAAGGCCCCACCGGCTTCCTTTTCATACCGAAATCGTAAACAAGAAGGGTGAATCTTCACCTGAACTAGTGGAAGATAAAGAAGGTGATGTTGCAGCTACACGTTAAGAGGTTCCCACAGTATGGAGAGAGGAAACAAGTGAGAGGGAAAGAGAGAGAGAGAGCGAGTCTTTGAGAAAAAATCGCCCAACAAGAGAGGGGCCCATTGTTTTTCTAAGAGTTTTTGTAGGATGTTCTTTAGGTTGGATGGCTAGGATTTACCCCTCCAAGATGGAGGGCTGGGGTGCTCCACGCCCCCCCATAGCCAATGCATGTCAAGCTTTTAAACTTTTTAGAAAGACTTACAAAAATACCATTTTGAAAAGCCATTAATGTTTTGAAAAATTTCAAGGGCTGCCTAAGGCTAGCCGCTCCTTAGGCCCAACCGGTTTTGAGTATTTAAAAACTTTTAGTTTTGTTTCAAAATTGCCATGGGGCGCCAGCCCCATGCTCTCTTTTTTTGAAAAGACGCCCCTCATGATGGGCTTTGGGCTCCATCATGAGGTTTTTGAAAAGATACATGGCCAATAGAGGCCCTCTTTTTAAAACCATGCAACCTTCTTGCAAAAATGCCACCCAGCTGGTCCACCCTTGACCAGCTGGTCAACCATGGCTATGGATGTCCACTGAAAGGGTTGCCCATGGGTCTTGGATCCACTAAGTGCTCTGGATCAAAACCCAAAACCCGCCAAAAATGTATGTCATAAGAAAACACATATTTAATGAAACAAAGTAATAATTTAATCCCAACAAGTCGTTTCATTCTCTTAATAACTTTAATTAACGTAGAATGGTTGAAGCCTCTTAAGGAAATCACCACTTGTTTGTTAAAATTAAGCGTTCTAAGATTCGGGTCCAAATTTAAATCAATACTCGTAATTCATATGCACTGACGAGGTTTCCTCGTCGTTCTGTAAACACCCCAAATTTTCACTCACCTTCTTGACATCGCCCTCAATCGACACATTTCAGTTCTCCAGAATCAATGAAGGGCAAAATGGTCAATTTCTGAGTTTAGATCTTGCAGAAAGTCTAAAATTTTATTCTTGAGCCTCAAAATTTCTATATTTAGATTCAGAGACATCTTCAAATTCCAAATTTCAAAATCCTTTTTCTGGACAAAAAGCTAAAATTTCCAAGTCCGAGCTCAGAGTGACATTTCATAGTACATGTTTTTGCATAGCATTGCATCATTTCACTGCACAGCATGTCATTTTGAGATCCAGAACTCTTGATTTTCAAAATTATCAATCCAGATTTGATTTTTAAACTTTTCAAATTGATTTTTAAAACCCTGGGTATTCAAAATTACCAAATTTTCCCATTTTACCCCCAGGACTTTGAATTACAAAAATTTTCTCAAGAAAAACAATCTGGATATTTGGATATTGATTTTAAAGATTTTATCTCAAAACTTTTTGTAAAAAGATTTTAAATCTCTTACAAATTTTTTTACATTTACTTTATCCATATTTTTGCCCTGAAAAACCAATCTTTCCAAATTCTTGAAAATAAACAAAGTTTTATCTCGTATTATAAAAATTCCAAAAAGAAGTTCTTTCTTCTACTTTTTATTTTCCAAAAAAAAAAAATGGTGTGGGACCCGCCTTGAACTAGTATCACACTTAAATGCTCAGGTATGTTTTTTATTTTCAAGTGGGGCTCACCCAGACAATTTACAAATTCCTCTCTCTAAATTTTCGATATTATTTATTTTATAAAATAGCCAATGGGCCCACGCATAGGTGGTGCCACGGCCAAACATTCCTAAAAAGAAGAAAATGCGTTCATTGTACCTAGACTTTAGGTAAATGAACGAAATTTTCTTAAAAGCTAAGAAACCGTCCTCTTTTAAAAACAACAAATTTTCAAAATCAATGAGGCGTCGGTTTCACAAATTTTCAAAATTGATAACGGAACCTCAGAAGGGAGAACGGCGGTTTGATTCAAGAGGATTCAAAAATTCTTTAAGAAGGAGGCTAGGGATCGATTAGGGAAGGGGGAGCTGATGTCTTCTTTTAAATCGTTGTAATTTTGAAAAGATTTTTATATGAAAAACATGTGAAAACCAGACATCAAATAATAAAAACCGGTTCTCACTAGTGGATGAGACCGGGTCGAACTCAGGGAACGGGAATATATCGTATTCAAGTACACAAGTCTAAACTAATCTTTATTGCCGAATTATGGAAATGTAAAATGTTCAGAAAAGTAAACACAACTAGCTATTACAACAAATGAATACCCTTCGCAGAGGGCGTAAAGTGCAATATTTACAAACCCAATTAAATTTCTAAATTCTAAAATAAGAGAAAAACATCTTCTATTCTTGCACTTCCCATGTCATGCAATTGCTTCTGCTCCACTCCTGTGTGATCCTGCACAAATCCAACGAAACACAAGCAGTACACAATACAAGAATAAAACTAGAATGATGCTATCTAAAATGCACGAAATGTATGTTGAAAATTATATTGATATAAGCAATGATAATACTACACGAATGTAAGTATGACTAGGCATGCATTGTTTACTAAATGAAATTTTTATGCTAAATTGAACATATACTAATGAAATCAAATGCTCTTAACCTAAATGCTAAACACTAATGTAATTGGTTGAAAACTAAACACTAACAACTCATTTTAACAATTCATCAATTCAATTAACAAAGTAATTACTAGAAAGTAACTAATAGCTAAACAGAAAAATCAGTATATGATATCAGAACACCAAAATGGATTTCCATGACATTACAATCCATTTCCATCAACACACTCTAGAGATCAGCAATCAAACAACGGATTTTCATTACAGCAAAAAAATGGATTTCCACAGCATTACAAATGGATTCTGGTCCGTCTTGCTTCACCAGAGATCAGATAATCTATTGCCGGAAAAAAAAAACAGAGATGCCGGAAAAACAAATGTATTAATTTGTTTTGTTAATCGATTGGAAATATCTCAATCCGGCTTCTTCAATTGATTAAACAATGCTCACTCATGCTGGAATTTCTTAAACATTATTCAGT
Source organism: Nuphar pumila (assembly GCF_984573655.1). NCBI lineage: Eukaryota > Viridiplantae > Streptophyta > Magnoliopsida > Nymphaeales > Nymphaeaceae > Nuphar > Nuphar pumila. The sequence goes on from NC_143253.1 coordinate 80,932,425, forward strand.
TAATCACTCCAGATTTTTATTATGAAAGAATTACTCACCGGAAAACAATAGCCGCACGGTGATTAGAATTCAGAAATTCTGATTACAATATTTCTATCAGATTCAGATATCCGATTGATTTTTCACAATTAATCAATGAAAATTCAATTAATCGACACTTTATGGAACTCAGCCAGATCAGTCATCAACAATTTCAGATTATCACAGCATTCCAGCAACATCCTCGTTCATCATCGGAGTTCTTTACAGAAACCTTTTTTTTTCTTTTTATGTTTCTTTTTTTTTTTTTTCAGATTATCATTCAGACAGAATTAAAAACGAAGAAGAAGAAGAAGAAGAAGAAGAAGAAGAAGAAGAAATAAGAAGAACTAGATGACTTACCGGGAATTGAAGGAGGAGGTGGCTTCCACTTTAGGCGCCGCAATCGACTGGAATTTTCTTGCCACCGGATGAGGATCGGCTGCTGGAAGAAGAAAAAGAAGAAGAAGAAGAAGAAGAAGAAGAAGAAGAAGAAGTAGAAGCAAGAAATCCGGTGACTGGAAAGGATAGCAAAGGGCGAAAATCAGAGAGGGAGGGAAAGAAATTTTGGCGCACAGCAAAATGAAAAGCCCCTTCCGATCTGCTTTACGCCCCTTTTTAAAAGGGTTCAAACCGGTTGGAACCGGTTTGTAACAACCATTGTTTATTTTCAGAACTTCCAAACTGGTTCCAACCAGTTTGGTTTTCAATTTCTTCTTTTTAGAAATACAAACCGGTTCCACCCGGTTTGTATTATTATTTAGATATATTTTTTTTATTTTTATTTATTATTTTTATTTTTATTCTTTTCAATAGTAAAGAAAACTGTAAAAATTTTCAAAAACAAAACTATTTATAAAAGAACTTCAAAAACTAGTCTACTATATATTTTTTTCTTTTCTTTTCTAAAAAACACAACACTTAAAATGAGTAAAACTATTTTTCTCTAATTTTTTTTTTCTTCTTTTTAATAAAAACTAAAACCAACTAAAAAAACTAAAAAAAAACTAAAATAGGCATAAGAATGTAAACTAAAACTATTTTTTATTCATTTTCTAATTTTAAATCATTTTAGCACTTTTACTCAAAAACTAACATAAAATTGGGTTTTTGAAACATTATTTCATAAAATCATGCATATTTAAATGTTAATAAACCTTGAATTATATGCATGATCAAATACCCCCATGCTTATGTTTTGCTAGTCCTCGAGCAAACTAGAAAAATGCAAGAAATCAAACTATCACCTAACTCACTTTCGTAGGAATCACAGTTGCATTTAGCTCATGCAACAAGCCCTTTCAACCCTTGGGTTACCCCAGTGGACGAGTAAGGTCTCGTGAGGGTTTGCAGTGATGCTACCCACAAACATCTCTGTCATGTATGCATAATATTACACATCCTCATAATCAGTAGGTAATTAAAGACTTTATTTTTACAAATATTTCCTGTTATTTCAAAATCAAAATATAATTAGAGTCTTTTATGTACCACCATAGAAAAAGAATTTCTTTCACTTTTCTAAAAATCACAATTATTTATGTTTTATTCTTAGAAAATCCAATAAAAATATATTATTATTTACTTATCCTCACTCATATGTTTTCTACACAGTTTTCTCAATCACACTTCTAAGCATTGAACTTTTCTTTTTAAGCTCTTTCCTTTCTTTTTTTTCTTTTCACGCTTTTTCTTTTTGCGCACTTATTTTTCTCCTATAGCTTGCGTGTGGTCTGCTTTTATACCTTGTGCAATGTCAATATCTTCTATACTTTTTCATACCAAAAGATATCAACTAAGACATAAAAGTGACTTCCTTCATTCACCCTTATAACATGAGAGTCAAACATTTCAACTTGTATCTGTTCTCAGTTACTTAGGATCACGAAGTTTTCCACTCTCCCTTATGCAAATGGACTTAAAAGTTTCAACTTACATCTAAGTTCCATCTATTAAGGATTGTGGAATTATCCAAACAACCTAACGCATGCTTTTTCTCACTTTTTGAGTTCATTTTTATGCTTTTGTTCATTTGCTTAGTTTTTCAAAAATAGAACTGTGCATATTCATATTTATGACTCAAAATAAATTCTAACATGTATCTATCATCATTTCCTTGAAATCCACATAAACAACCATAATTTTTAGATCTATGTCAGAAAAAATTTTCGTGGGGCTTAAAAATCCTCTAAAAACATCAGATTTGAAATAACATTCATATAAGTTCAAACTCTTTCTTTAAAAATCTACTTTTTATGAGAGATGTGTAAACATGTGCAAGAACGTAGACAAAAATATTCTGGTGAGCTACTACACCCTCCCCCATGCTTGAATTACACTGTTCCAGTGGCATTCCCCCATGCTTATGTGAAACTAAGTGAATGCACATGAGATAAAATCAATGAGGGAAAGAAAGTAAACTCAATGAAATCTAAAATGTGAAAATATGCCTACCATGATTATGGTTTATGAATTATGCACATGAACTATATGAAAGTACTCTTAAAAAAAATGTTTTTCTATGAATATTTACAAAATTTTTAAAATATATACAAACATGTGTGAGTCCTAAACTTCTAAAAGATCAACATCCTCAATGTCTTGTTCTGTCACAATATCTGAGATATAAGGCTTCAGCCGTTGCCCATTTACTTTAAAAATAGCACCCGTACGAGGGTCAAAAAGATCTATCGCTCCATATGGAAACACCCTATGCACAACAAATGGACCATTCCATCTTGACTTCAACTTACCTGGAAAAAGATGAAGACGTGAATGATAAAGCCATACCTTTTGCCCAGGCTCAAACTGTTTCCTAACAATATATCGATCATGAAAATGCTTAGTTCGAGCTTTGTAAATCTTTGCACTCTCATAGGCTTCATTACGCAATTCCTCTAGCTCACTCAACTGTAATTTTCTCTCGACTCCAGCTTGGGTCATGTTGAAATTGAATTTTTTTATAGCCCAATATGCTCGATGTTCTAACTCAACAGGAAGATGGCAAGGTTTCCCGAAAACTAATCGAAATGGTGACATACCAATCGGGGTCTTGAAAGCAGTCCTATAAGCCCACAAGGCATCATCAAGGCGCTGAGACCAATCCTTGCGGTCTGGTCTGACTGTCTTTTCAAGAATCCTTTTTATCTCCCTGTTAGATACCTCAACTTGGCCACTGGTTTGTGGGTGGTAAGGTGTAGCAATCCGATGATGCACAGAATATTTCCTAAGTAAGGAAGCTACCTGCACATTACGAAAATGCGTACCACCATCACTGATGATCGCTCTAGGAACTCCGAACCGACTAAAACTGTTGTGCTTGATAAACCGAAGCACCTCTTTATGATCATTGGTCCAGGTGGCCACAGCCTCGACCCATTTTGAAACATAATCAACCGCCACTAAAATATATGTAAATCCAAATGATGGCGGAAAAGGACCCATGAAATCAATGCCCCAAACATCAAAAATTTCCACAATCAGAATAGGTAAAAGAGGCATCATGTCTCGCTTGGTAATGCGACCTGTTTGCTGACATCACAAACACTTCCTACAGAATTCGTGAGCATCTCTATGAAGTGTGGGCCACCAAAATCCAGACTGAAGGACCTTTGCAGCGGTCTTCCGACTAGAAAAATGACCTCCACAAGCTAAAGAATGACAAAATGATAAAATGGAATGATACTCTTCTTCGGGCACACATCTCCGAATCATCTGGTCCGAGCATGATCTAAATAATTCTGGTTCCTCCCAAAAATAATGTTTCACCTACGCAAAAAATCTATCTTTTTCATTCCGGTTCCAGTGCGTAGGATACTCTTTAGTAACCAGAAAATTTACAATATCCGCGAACCAAGGTAAACGCTTGACATGAAATAACTGCTCATCCGGAAAAGAATCAACAATCTGTCCTTGATCAATAGATGAATCTATAGTTAGTCTAGACAGATGATCTGCTACAAGATTCTTACATCCACTCTTATCTCGAATCTCAATATCAAATTCTTGTAACAGAAGAATCCAACGAATGAGACGCAGTTTAGCATCCTTTTTACTCATCAAATATCTCAATGCAGCATGATCTGAGTAAATGATAACTTTGGAGCCTAACAAATATGATCGAAACTTCTCAAGTGCAAATACAACAGCTAGTAACTCCTTCTCAGTGGTAGTATAATGCATTTGTGTGTCAGAAAGAGTCCTACTAGCATAATGAATAACATGAGATCGTTTCTCAATTTTCTGTCCTAAAATAGCTCCAACCACATAATCTGAAGCGTCACACATAATCTCAAAAGGCACTGACCACTCAGGAGATCTGAGAATAGGAGCAGTGGTCAATGCTTCCTTTAGGGCTAAAAATGCCTTCAGACAGGCATCATCAAACACAAACGACTGATCTTTCGACAACAGGTTACACAACGGTCTAGAAATCTGACTAAAATCCTTAATGAACCGTCTATAGAAACCTGCATGCCCTAAAAATGAACGCACTTGCCTCACAGAGGTCGGTGGAGCTAATTTGACAATGGTCTCCACTTTGGCCTTATCGACCTCAATACCTTTCTCAGACACAATATGTCCAAGAACAATCCCCTACTGTACCATGAAATGACTCTTTTCCCAACTCAACACTAGATTTGTCTCCCTACAACGCTGAAGTACACGAGATAATTTTTGGAGACAATTATCAAAAGAAGAGCCATAAACCAAGAAATCGTCCATGAAAATCTCAAGGACATCATCCATCATGTCAGAGAAAATCGCCATCATACATCTCTGAAATGTAGCCGGGGCATTACAAAGCCCAAACGGCATCCTCCTATACGCAAATGTACCATAGGGACAGGTAAATGTCGTCTTATCCTGATCCTCGGGATGAACGGCCACCTGGTTATATCCGGAATATCCATCTAAAAAGCAATAATATTGCTGGCCTGCAAGTCTTTCTAAAATTTGGTTGATGAACGGTAACGGGAAATGATCTTTCCTAGTTGCACTGTTCAACTTCCTATAGTCAATACATACTCGCCATCCCGTAGTAATCCTCATGGGAATGCTCTCTCCTTTCTCATTCTTTTCCACAGTGAGCCCAGACTTTTTGGGAACAACCTGGGTAGGACTCACCCACTGACTATCGGAGATAGGATAAATAATCCCAGCATCTAACAATTTAACTACTTCCTTCTTCACCACTTCTTTCATGTGAGGATTTAATCTCCTTTGTGATTCTCTTGAAGGTTTAGCTCCCTCATCCATAATGATCCGATGCATACAAAAGGAGGGGTCAATCCCCTTTAAATCCGCCACAGACCATCCAATAGCTTCCTTGTGCTCATGCAAAACCTGTAACAACTGATGCTCCTGTGAATCTGTCAGGTTTGTAGAAATAATAACTGGGAGAGTCTGCTCTTTTCCTAAAAAGACATACTTGAGTGAAGCTGGTAAAGGCTTCAACTCCAACTCTGGGGGACTCTCTATTGATGGCTTTGCGGGCTTCTCAGCTAATTCTGGAAGTGGTTCAGGATGCCAAATCCCACTGACATTATCTGCCTCACTATCTATCATATCAAGGCGATCCTCTTTGAATGATTCATCAATCTCCTCTTGAGGTGGATCACTCAACAACCAATCATGTTCAGCTTCTATAATATCTTGAATGATATCAACCTCAAAAGAAGCTTCTTCAGTATCAGACTCCATCGATGCACAAAAAATGTTCATCCTCATTTTCCTATTTCCAAATGAAACATCCATTTCACCAGTGCGGCAATTAATGCACGCATTGGCGGTAGCTAGGAAAGGGCGACCAAGAATAATAGGAGTCTGTCTGATGCTATCAACTCCCTCCATATCTAATATCACGAAGTCAACAGGGAAATAACAATCCTCCACCTTGACTAACACATCTTCAAGTATCCCTCTCGGGACCTTAATCGATCTATCCGCTAATTGAAGCGTCATAGGTGTGGATTTCATCTCTTTCAATCCAAATTTGTCATAGAAGAAACCCGGCAAAATGTTAACACTTGCCCCAAGGTCAAGCAAAGCACGCTCAACAGTAATGTTTCCTATGACACATGAGATGATAGGGGTCCCTGGGTCCTTAAGTTTGGGTGGAGTCTGGTGTTGCAATACTGCACTGATCTGCTCCGTCAAATATATTTTCTTCTGCGCATGGGACCTCAACTTCCTTTTTTGCGTACAAAGCTCTTTGAGGAACTTTGCATATGCAGGGACTTGCTGGATGGCATCTAGTAAGGGAAGGTTTATATGGACGTGCTTGAATATCTCAAGCATCTCTTGCATGTTTACTCCCGACTTACCTAATGCTCTCGGTTTCTCTAACGCCTCAGGAAAGGGGGCTTTAGGAATATGGGTTGTGGAAGGCCCAAATGGAAGAACCTTCTCGCTTTCCTGAGGTACAACATTAGGGACAGACTGCTTCTTACTTATCTTCTCTCTTTCTTCTGCAGCCTCCCTCGAATGGTACTGCTTCCCACTTCTAAGGGTTACTACTGCCTGAGCTTGCTCTTGATGTGTATCTGTCATATGCAAACTCTGCAGAGGTTCTTTACCCCTAGGGTTAACTATAGGCTGACTAGGCAATGCTCCCTCAGTTCTCCTGCTAAGTACTTCAGCGAGCTGCCCCATTTGAGTTTCTAACTTTGCAATCGACTGGGTATGTGAGCTCAAAGCTTGCAAAATCTTATCCTCAAAAGATTGACTAGATGAAGGCTCCTGAAAATGGGGTTGAGTATAAGCAGGTTGGGCTGGAGGGTCATTGGATCTTTGAAATCCAGGTGTATAACCACCTTGTCTGGATTGACTATGGGAAGGGTTAGGGGCTTGAGCCTGTGAGTTACGCCATGAGAAATTTGGATGGTTTCGCCAGCCCGGGTTGTAAGTATTGGCAAATGGATTGGGTGCGGGCCTAGCGAAGTTTTGAGCTATCTGAGCTTGCTCTTGGACAAACTCAGGATACTGTGGCGCAGCTGGACATTGGAGAACATGGTGTGCAGGACTCGCACACAACGCACACACCTGCATGGCAGGAGAGGGACCCAACAACAATTGATCTAATTTCTGGGATAGTTGGTCTACCTTGTTGCTCAACTCAAGGTTCATCCCTATCTCGAAAATACCTGCCTTCTTAGCGCTATCCTGTACAGGTGTCACTCTATCAGACCGTGAAGCTGTCGCGTGGTGCATCGAATTCTCGCTTAATGTCTCAAAGAGCAACCACGCTTCATCCTCACTCTTGAGCATGAAAGTGCCCCCACATGCGGCATCAACCATTTGACGATTCTTCTCAGTAAGACCGTCATAGAAATATTGCACCAGTTGCCATCTAGGCACCTGGTGGTGGGGACACTTGCGGAGAAGATCCTTCATCCTCTCCCAAGTCTCATGGAACAGTTCCCCCTCTATTTGCAAAAAAACTGGTGATGGCCTTTCGATACTGATTCGTCTTACCGATTGGGAAATATTTTTTTAAAAATTCTCTTTGCATATGTTCCCACGTGGTAATTCTAACTGTATCTAATGCCTTCAGCCAGTGTTTGGCTTTATCTTTCAGAGAGAAGGGAAACAAGGTCAACCTCATAGCATCATCTCCAAAATTGTTTATTCTCACTGTAGAACAAATCTCTAAGAATTCGTCGAGATGACGATATGGGTCTTCATTGCTAAGGCCATAAAATGAGGGTAGCATTTGGATTACACTGGCCTTAATTTCAAACTGATTTGCTCCTACATCAGGTCTTGTGATGCAGGAGGCGGGAGTATAGGTGTTAGGCATGAAGTACTCCCTAAGGGGATGAGTAATCTGCTGATTCTCAGCCATGGTTGCAGATCTTTGGGCTCTCCTAATAAGGGACTCGGGGTCCTCAATCGGCTCTACCAGCTCAGGGTCAAGTGAGCGTCGCCCTTGCATACACCTTGTAGTAGACTGGTGTAGCTCACGTCCTAACTTTGGATTTTCTACCTAACTAACGCACTAAGCGGCCAAACCACGCAAACCACAAAGCGAGTAAACTAAAAACAACAAAAACTAAACAAACACCACGCAGTTACACATAACAGAGATTATGCAAAGAAATATAAAATCTATGTGTACGGTACCAATCGTACACAGTCACCTCTAAGGGAATCCTAATAGGTGGGCTGTGCAGAAAAGTAAGCTCTTCTCTAAGGTATGCACATACGTGGTTCTAAACCTAAATGCAAAGCAAACACTAGGCAATAAAGTGAATACTAATATTACGCCGTTCCCCGGTAACGGCGCCAAAAATTTGATGTCTTCTTTTAAATCGTTGTAATTTTGAAAAGATTTTTATATGAAAAACATGTGAAAACCAAACATCAAATAATAAAAACCGGTTCTCACTAGTGGATGAGACTGGGTCAAACTCAGGGAACGAGAATATATCGTATTCAAGTACACAAGTCTAAACTAATCTTTATTGCCGAATTATGGAAATGTAAAATGTTCAGAAAAGTAAACACAACTAGCTATTACAACAAATGAATACCCTTCGCAGAGGGCGTAAAGTGCAATATTTACAAACCCAATTAAATTCCTAAATTCTAAAATAAGAGAAAAACATCTTCTATTCTTGCACTTCCCATGTCATGCAATTGCTTCTGCTCCACTCCTGTGTGATCCTGCACAAATCCAACGAAACACAAGCAGTACACAATACAAGAATAAAACTAGAATGATGCTATCTAAAATGCACGAAATGTATGTTGAAAATTATATTGATATAAGCAATGATAATACTACACGAATGTAAGTATGACTAGGCATGCATTGTTTACTAAATGAAATTTTTATGCTAAATTGAACATATACTAATGAAATCAAATGCTCTTAACCTAAATGCTAAACACTAATGTAATTGGTTGAAAACTAAACACTAACAACTCATTTTAACAATTCATCAATTCAATTAACAAAGTAATTACTAGAAAGTAACTAATAGCTAAACAAAAAAATCAGTATATGATATCAGAACACCAAAATGGATTTCCATGACATTACAATCCATTTCCATCAACACACTCTAGAGATCAGCAATCAAACAACAGATTTTCATTACAGCAAAAAAATGGATTTCCACAGCATTACAAATGGATTCTGATCCGTCTTGCTTCACCAGAGATCAGATAATCTATTGCCGGAAAAAAAAACAGAGATGCCGGAAAAACAAATGTATTAATTTGTTTTGTTAATCGATTGGAAATATCTCAATCCGGCTTCTTCAATTGATTAAACAATGCTCACTCATGCTGGAATTTCTTAAACATTATTCAGTTAATCACTCCAGATTTTTATTATGAAAGAATTACTCACCGGAAAACAATAGCCGCACGGTGATTAGAATTCAGAAATTCTGATTACAATATTTCTATCAGATTCAGATATCCGATTGATTTTTCACAATTAATCAATGAAAATTCAATTAATCGACACTTTATGGAACTCAGCCAGATCAGTCATCAACAATTTCAGATTATCACAGCATTCCAGCAACATCCTCGTTCATCATCGGAGTTCTTTACAGAAACCTTTTTTTTTTCTTTTTATGTTTCTTTTTTTTTTCTTCAGATTATCATTCAGACAGAATTAAAAACGAAGAAGAAGAAGAAGAAGAAGAAGAAATAAGAAGAACTAGATGACTTACCGGGAATTGAAGGAGGAGGTGGCTTCCACTTCAGGCGCCGCAATCAACTGGAATTTTCTTGCCACCGGATGAGGATCGACTGCTGGAAGAAGAAGAAGAAGAAGAAGAAGAAGTAGAAGTAAGAAATCCGGTGACTGGAAAGGATAGCAAAGGGCGAAAATCAAAGAGGGAGGGAAAGAAATTTTGGCGCATAGCAAAATGAAAAGCCCCTTCCGATCTGCTTTACGCCCCTTTTTAAAAGGGTTCAAACCGGTTGGAACCGGTTTGTAACAACCATTGTTTATTTTCAGAACTTCCAAACCGGTTCCAACCGGTTTGGTTTTCAATTTCTTCTTTTTAGAAATACAAACCGGTTCCACCCGGTTTGTATTATTATTTAGATATATTTTTTTTATTTTTATTTATTATTTTTATTTTTATTCTTTTCAATAGTAAAGAAAACTGTGAAAATTTTCAAAAACAAAACTATTTATAAAAGAACTTCAAAAACTAGTCTACTATATATTTTTTTTCTTTTCTTTTCTAAAAAACACAACACTTAAAATGAGTAAAACTATTTTTCTCTAATTTTTTTTTCTTCTTTTTAATAAAAACTAAAACCAACTAAAAAAACTAAAAAAAAACTAAAATAGGCATAAGAATGTAAACTAAAACTATTTTTTATTCATTTTCTAATTTTAAATCATTTTAGCACTTTTACTCAAAAACTAACATAAAATTGGGTTTTTGAAACATTATTTCATAAAATCATGCATATTTAAATGTTAATAAACCCTGAATTATATGCATGATCAGGAGCCGATTGAAGGAGGCGTTTTTGGTTTTGCAGAGTCTTCCACCACCAGCGCCATTTCCATTGAAGGGGAAGAGAATCTGCATTTTTTTTTTAGAATCCGACCTCTCCATTTCCTCTGCTCACCCCGGTTCCTCTTTGCCAGCAGGGAAGATTGATTGATTTTCACCCCTTTGGGTTTATCACAGGACATCCAGCAGAAGAAAAGGGGGCCATGTTCCTTCAGCTGAAGAGAAGGAAGAGGCCAATCGGCATTTTTTTCTAAGCCCGACCTCTCCATTCCCACTTCTGACCCCTGTCCCTCTCAAGCGGCCGGATTGATTTCTCCTCTTTTCTTTGGGTTTTTGCAGGTGCCCTCTTCTCTACCGTTGAGCTCTTCCCCCTTTGGAGATTTTGTTTCCTCCGTCCAGCGTGAAGGGCTGCAGACCTCTCAACCTTTGTTGGGCTGGAAGAGATTTCGTTTGGTGCAGGAGATCCAGCCATCTCATTCTTCTCGTTTCCTTCAGCCTAGCAGTAGAGAACGACTCTTTCTACAAGTGTCATTGGATCCAGGAGATACAACCAGCATTTTTCCTCATTTCATCCAGCCCAACAGGAGAGGAACGGATCTTACTTGCTGCCTACAGATCCATTCGGTGTAAGAAATCCCCAAAACAGCAGCTGCAATCGTACCAAAGGAGTGTTCCTCTCCTTTCAGCATCTGCCGAACCAAGGGGGATCTACAAGTTCAGCTTTTTGAAAGAACATGGAACTCAAATTGTCATATACAACCTTTGGGAGGATGACCAAGGAGAGCTTGAACTTGATTTTGATACAGATCCCTATGACAATCAATTAAGAGGCGTCAACCGTGATGAGAAGAATATATAGGTGGCTAAGCAATTTCCCAATTCTAGACATTTTCCTCATGTATCGGCATTCCTTGAGGAGCTATGCGTCGATTATCTATCTGAGGCTTCCAGAAGGCTTCTGAATCATTTTGCGTGAAAGGAGTGTTGAACACCATAACTTAGTGAATGACATGATGCTAAATCAAGAGACCACTTACAGGCCACAGGCAGGTGCTGATGGAGTTCCCAAGGATGCTAATATGGTTTCCGTTGTGACAATTGGATTCGTAAAAGATGCAGAACATCACATTGATGTTCAAGGATTTAATGTGTATCACAAAAATCGTCTTATCAAGCCATTCTGGAGGCTCTGGAATTCTACTGGAAGATGGGCATGGAGTCATAGGTGTGCTGGAAGCTAATTTTATGGAGCCAGCTCATGATAAGCAGGGCTTTGAGTGCACAATTGTTCTTTCCATACTTGAAGCACGCCCTGTTTAGATACATAAAACAAAATCTGGTCACACGACTGCCACCAAATTGGCCATACTCCCTCAGTTGGTATTGTTGCAGAAAACTCAAATTTGAACACTTATTTTATTATTTTGATAGTTTATCTTTGGCATTTAGAAGCATGTTGGTACAATGATTGTCTGTAGATTTTGAATTAACAGTTGGTAGCATAATAGCTTAGTTAATAAATTTTCTACTATGGAGGTGCTTAATAGAAAATATGTTAATATAGTTAGAAAATAGAAAATATGGTATTGACAAAGTTTGATTGTTTTAGTTGAAGGCAAAATGTTATAGTTGTCAGATTTGTGAAGCCTTGGCATTCACGAACTGGAAAGGGTGTATAATGCACAGTGCATCTCTAGATCTAGACTGTTTTTGGGATTTGCAGAAAACTGTTTATTATGACTAGGATAATCCACATTGCTGCCATCACATCCATCCATTTCTTGTATTGCACAACATTATAGCCATTCTACCTCCTATGTATTCCACCATATCCATTTTTTGTTGTAGGTGTGCAGTCATGATAAACATCCATCTTCACGAACGGATATATCCATATCCGTTCATGATCCCTATGCCATTTTTTTGTATGCTTCGTCATTGATATATAGGGAAGCTCCATACCCATTTTTGTTGAAATATATCTTGTAATTTGGGAAATACGGCTATGTAAAGTTACCTACAGAAACTGTATATATCCATATTTTCTGATTTTACCCATTTTGTAGAATTTCCATTAATGCATATATTTTCTCATTTTATTTCTATATATATATGTATATCTAGGTATATCTACCTATATGTATACATATATATGTATATATATATATGTATATATATATACATAGATATATACTTATATATATATATATATATATATATATATATATATATCCCTCCATGTGTCCTTATTTCCATATATGAGCATTCATGTATATATTTTCTCATATAAATACACCTCCATTGTTACATATCATTTAGCATCAATTTTAGCAATTTTTGATATACATCTCTTTGTTATATATACTTATATATATATATATATATCCCTTAATGTGTATTTATTATTGCATATATTTCTCTTTTCTCTTACTCTTGTAAATACATCATCATTTGATTTATGAGCTTGATGTTCAAATTCTTGTTTTATGAAGATATGTTGAAACATCATTATTTGATTTATGAAATTTTGTTTAGCTTGATGGTAAAGTTCTTGTTTTATGAAGTTATGGCTGGAACTTCATCATTTGATGCTACAATTTCTGTTTTATGAAGCTATGGGCTGGAATATCATCATTTGATTTATGAGCTTGATGTTCAAAATTCTTGTTTTATGAAGTTATGGCTGGAACTTCATCATTTGATTTATGAGCTTGATGTTCAAATTCCTATTTTATGAAGTTATGTTGGAACACCATCATTTGATTTATGAGATTTTGTCTAGCTTGCTGTTAAAATCCCTGTTTTATGAAGCTATGGCTGGAACATCACCCTTGGTTTTATGAGATTTTGCTAGGCTTAGTGCTAAATTCTTGTTTGCTGTATTGTTATAATATCACCCCATTTGCAACACCAATTATACATATTGTTTCATCATTTTCCACAACATTTTCACCTTTTCACCAAGCTTTTCATATCCTTTTCACGATATCCTTGAAATAGTCCATGATGCTTCCACAACCCATTTCCTGCACATATTAATTTTCTGCTGCAAGTGTGCAGTCTTGATATTTGACCATATTCATGAACGGATATCTCTATATCCAATCGTGATCTCCCAACCATCTTTGGCGTGCTTCATTATGGATATATAGGGAAGCTCTATACCCATTTTTACTGGAAATTGCATTATAATTTGAGAAGTATGGTTGTGTGAAATCACTGATCATGCATATATTTTAGGGATTTTTCATATAAAAATATGCATGATTTCATGAGAAAATGATTTAAAAACCCAATTTTATGTTAGTTTCGAGTAAATGTGCTAAAATGATTTAAAAATAGAAAATGCATGAAAAATAGTTTTATTGTACATTTTAATGCCTATTTTAGTGTTTGACATAATTGTAGTAGTTTAGTTTTTGAAAATCATAAAAAAAATTAGAGTTAAAATAGACTTAGTTTTGTATTTTCTAAAACATAGTCATTTTGAAGTATTTTGTAAATAACTTTTTGAAGAGAGGTTTTTGAAATGAAATTTTAAAAAGAAAAGGGACTTATGGAGAAAAGTTCAAAATTATAAATATGATACGTAGGGGGAAGAGAGGGGGGTCTTCTCTCTTTTGCCTAAGCCCTCTCTTCTTCCCCTTCCTCTCCACCTCTTCTTACCTCTTCTTCTTCTTCTCCCTATTTTCCCCTCTTTTTCTCATCCTCTTTCCGGTGGAGAATTCCGGCAATGGCTGAAGCAAGATAGAGGATTCCAACCTCTCTTCTAACCCTTCAAGTTCGGTAAGTGCATCTTCTTCTTCTTCTTCTTCTTCTTCTTCTTCTTTTTCTCTTCTTTTACTTCTTCTTTTCTGATTTTTCTTTTCTTTTCTTCTTATTTTTCTGTTTCTTTAATCTGATTTCATATAATTAGCCGATAGAATGTTTGATTTTATGTCTAGTTTGCATTTTTAATTTCATCGAATGTAAGTATCAGTAGTAGCATTTGAAATTTCTACATATAGTTTTCCTTTGTTAAAAATCGTGCTTCATAAAGTCATTTTGAATTTTCTGTTTTTTTTTTTTTTTTTAACATGCATCGTAGTGTGTACATTGAAATCATATGTGTTCACAGTTGCCAGCTTTCAGCATAAAGCACATAGATTGATCAATTGTCTGGATTGAGTCTCATCTTCTTTACAGATTGATCGATCATCTGGATCGATCACTCTGTTGTTTTTCAAGCAAGCTAAAAGTGCATTTACACTAATATCCATCAGAAAATGGAAATCCACCGGCGATCTGGCTGTGCATCTCATTGATAGCAATAATCCTTTGCTTGAAGCATTTTGGATCCACTGCAGATAACTGGATATCTGAATCAATAACATAAGAAGACGATAATATTTTTTATTCAGAAGCCTGTTAATCGGCGTGATTGAAGTCTGATGGCCGGAAAGTTTCATTCCCAAAGTAAATCGGATTTCTAGAATCAATCGGAGGTTTGGATTGATTTCGATTTGGAAAAAAATTTGTAAGATTCTGATCTCATTGACTTGAACAAGATAAATCTTGATCGATAATCCAATTGATTATCATCTGACTTCCGGTGAGTGAAGGCCATCCTGAATGAGTTTTTCCGGTGATCGATTGCTGAAGTTTGATTAACCGGATGTATGAATCAATTCTAGTTTGTCAGAAAGGTGTTAATGTTTGTTTTAATTGCAGATTAATGGAATTTCGATCGATTGAATGTGAGAATGACTAGATCAACTGCTAATTACGGTTTCCTGGTAATGATCTGGATTAATTGAAAATTCGGCGAGTATTGTGTCTAAAGCCATCGGATGGATTGATTTTCTGTATCAATCAAAGAAAGAGAATAATTCCAGCAGATTGAATCGCCTTGATATCTATCTGTGTCTGGAGTTTCTTGCTTAAGCCAGAGTGTTTCATCATGAAGAGCAATTTCAAAAGTTTTTTTTAGCCATCGTGAAGTTCACTAGTTATTAATTTTCAGGTGAGAGTGTTACTGTTGGAGTGTTGACTTCAGGTGAATGGACCTTAGTTAACTAAGGTTTTTCTCATCTTTCTTGATCAAGCTTAACCTCAATTAATCAATAAGTATTAAAGTTGATCGGTACCTCATAGTTGCCATGAAATTGCCTTCTGAATTGCTCTACAACAGAAGTCGCGTATTGGTGGTTGATTCACTAATTGTAGATCGTTATATCTCTACTGATTGTGAACTACTGATTTTTACTGAATTTCAATGTTGATTTTCAATGAGCTTCATTGCATGTTTTCATTAAGTGTTAACTAGAGCAAATTTGAGTTTCACTGAGAATTGTTGAGTTTTAATTGTTGATGCTTCGTTTTAAAGAGTATTAGTTCATTAGCTTGTAGTGTTTAGTTTAATCTACCAATAGTTAGTTGTTAGTTCATTAATAGTTAGTAATTAGATTAATCAATTAGTTAGTAGTTAGACTTAATCAGCATCTTTGTAATAATTAGCATTTTATTTCATGTCAATTAGTAGTTAGTAATCATTGTTAATTAGACGTGTTAATTAGACTTTATAATTTTTTAGTATAGTTT
Organism: Nuphar pumila; assembly: GCF_984573655.1. Lineage (NCBI taxonomy): Eukaryota > Viridiplantae > Streptophyta > Magnoliopsida > Nymphaeales > Nymphaeaceae > Nuphar > Nuphar pumila. The sequence goes on from NC_143253.1 coordinate 80,948,516, forward strand.
TATTCTTTTATTTTGTACTGCTCGTGTTCATTTGACTTGTGCAGGATTGCTCAAGAGTGGAGCTGAAGTGCATATATAACACGAAGTACAAGAAGATAGAAGATTTCTTTTTGCTTTTATTTTTTTAGAATTAGGAATTTAATTGAGTTTGTAAATATTGCACTTTACGCCCTCTGCGAAGGGTATTCATTTGTTGTAATAGTTAGTTGTCTTTACTTTTCTTGAATATTTTACATTTCAAATAATTCGGCAATAAAGATTAGTTTAGAATTGTGTGCTTGAATACAAAATATTCCCGTTCCCTGAGTTCGACCCGGTCTCATCCACTAGTGAGAACCGGTTTTTATTATTTGATGTCTGGTTTTCACATGTTTTTCATATAAAAATCTTTTCAAAATTACAACGATTTAAAAGAAGACATCAAATTTTTGGCGTCGTTGCCGGGGAACGGCGTAATATTAGTATTCGCTTTATTGCCTAGTGTTTGTGTGCATTTAGGTTTAGAAGCACGTATGTGCATATCTTAGAGACGAGCTTACTTTTCTGCACAGCCCACCTATTAGGATTCCCTTAGAGGTGACTGTGTACGATTGGTACCGTACACATAGATTTTATATTTCTTATGCATAATCTCTTTTATGTGTAACTGTGTGGTGTTTGTTTAGTTTTTGTTGTTTTTAGTTTACCCGCTTTGTGGTTTGCGTGGTTTGGCCGCTTAGTGCGTTAGTTAGGTAGAAAACCCAAAGTTAGGACGTGAGCTACACCGGTCTACTCCAAGGTGTATGCAAGGGCGACGCTCACTTGACCCTGAGCTGGTAGAGCCGATTGAGGACCCCGAGTCCCTTATTAGAAGAGCCCAGAGATCTGCAACCATGGCTGAGAATCAGCAGATTACCCGTCCTCTGAGGGAGTATTTCATGCCCAACACTTACACCCCCGCCTCCTGCATCACAAGACCTGATGTAGGAGCAAACCATTTTGAGATAAAGGCCAGTGTGATCCAAATGTTACCCTCGTTTTATGGCCTTAGCAATGAAGACCCATATCGTCACCTCGATGAATTTTTAGAGATTTGCTCGACAGTGCGAATCAACAACTTTGGAGATGACGCGATGAGGTTGACCTTGTTCCCCTTCTCTCTGAAGGACAAAGCGAAGAGTTGGTTAAAATCATTAGATACTGTTCGAATTACCACTTGGGAACATATGCAAAGAGAATTTTTAAAGAAATATTTCCCAATTGGTAAAACGAACCAGTTTCGTAAAGCGATAACCAGTTTTTCCCAAATTAAAGGAGAACAGTTTCATGAGTCATGGGAGAGATTGAAAGATCTACTCCGCAAGTGTCCCCACCACCGGGTGCCTCGCTGGCAACTGGTGCAATATTTCTATGACGGTCTTACTGAAAAGAACCGTCAAATGGTGGATGCCGCGTGTGGGGGCACATTTATGCTCAAAAGTGAGGATGAAGCATGGTCGCTTTTTGAGACATTGAGTGAGAATTCGATGCACCATGCGACAGCCTCACGGTTCGATAGGGCTGCACCTGCACAAGATAGCATTAAGAAGGCAGGTATTTTCAAGTTAGGGATGAACCTTGAGTTGAGCAACAAGGTAGACCAACTGACACAGAAATTAGATCAGTTTTTGTTGGGTCCCTTTCCTGCCATGCAGGTGTGTGCGTTGTGTGCGAGTCCTGCACACCATGTCTTCGAGTGCCCAGTTGCGCCACAATATCCTGAGTTTGTCCAAGAGCAAGCTCAGATGGCTCAGAACTTCGCTAGGCCCGTACCTAATCCATTTTCCAACACTTATAACCCGGGCTGGAGAAATCATCCCAATTTCTCATGGCGCAGCTCACAGATCCAACCCCCCAACCCTTCCCATAGTCAACCAAGTCAAGGTGGTTATGCACCTGGATTTCAAAGATCCAGTTATCCCCCAGTCCAACCTGTTTATACTCAACCCCAGTCTCAGGAGCCTTTGCATAGTCAATCTTTTGAGGATAAGATTTTACAAGCTTTGAGCTCACATACCCAGTCTATTGCAAAATTAGAGACTCAAATGGGGCAGCTTGCCGAAGCACTCAGCAAGCGAAGTGAGGGGACATTACCTAGCCAGCCTATTGTCAACCCTAAGGGAAAGGAACCCATGCGTAGCTTGCATATGACTGATGCACATAAAGAGCAAGCTCAAGCAGTAACCCTTAGGAGTGGGAAGCAGTACCAAGCAAGGGAGACTGCAGAAGAAAGAGAGAACATAAGTGAAAAGCAGTCTGTCCCTAATAAATTACCTCAGGAAAGCGAGAAGGTTCTTCCATCTGAGCCTTCACCATCCTACATTCCCAAAGCCCCCTTTCCTGAGGCGTTAGAAAGGCCGAGAGCATTAGGTAAGTCCGGAGTGAACATGCAAGAGATGCTTGAGATATTCAAGCACGTTCAGATAAACCTCCCCTTATTAGATGTTATTCAACAGGTCCCTGCATATGCAAAGTTCCTCAAAGAACTTTGTACGCAGAAAAGGAAGTCGAAGTCCCATGTGCAGAAAAAGATTTATTTAACCGGGCAGGTGAGCGCAGTATTGCAACATCAAACCCCACCTAAGCTCAAGGACCCAGGGACTCCTATCATCTCTTGCGTCATAGGAAACATCACTGTTGGGCGTGCATTGCTTGACCTTGGGGCAAGTGTTAACATCTTGCCGGGTTTCTTTTATGACCAATTTGGATTGAAAGAGATGAAACCTACACCTATGACTCTTCAGCTCGCAGATAGATCTATCAAGATCCCAAGAGGGATACTTGAAGATGTTTTAGTCAAGGTGGAGGATTGTTATTTCCCTGTCGACTTCGTGATATTAGATATGGAGGGAGTTGATAGTCCACAACAGACTCCTATTATTCTCGGTCGCCCCTTCCTAGCTACCGCCAATGCATGCATCAATTGCCGCACTGGTGCGATGGATGTGTCATTTGGAAATAGGAAGATACGGCTAAACATTTTTCGTGCTGCTATGGGGCCTACTGTTGAGGAGGCTTCTTTCGAGGTTGATGTCATTCAAGACCTCGTAGAAGCAGAATATGCTTGGTTATTGAGTGATCCACCTCATGAGGAGGATAAGGAATCACTAGAAGAGGATCACCTAGAATTACGTGAAAATCAGATAGGTGAGTTGAGTTGGATCGGGCATTTTGAGCCATTTAGAGGTAAACAGGACGGGAACATAGTGCGCAATGTCACTGATGACATTATTTTTCATAGAGAGCCCGATTGAGTCTGACTTCATGTCCATTGATCTCATGGACGATGAAGGATTTTTCCAGGGATCCGTCTGGCTGGGGACGTGAAACTTAGCGCTTTATGGGAGGCAACCCATATTCTGTACAATTTTACATTTGTTAGGATTTGAAGATTTTATTTGGTTTTATTTTCCGTTTTCTAATTTTTTTCATGAGTTTCAGGTTTTGTCATGTAAACATTACATTCATTACATTCATAGAATGTGCATTTTTAATTCATGTCAGGTTATTCTACTCTTTCCCTCATTTATTTTTCTCATGTGCATTCACTTAGTTTCATTCAAGCATGGGGGAGTGCCACTGGGACAGTGTCATATAAGCATGGGGGAGGGTGTAGAATGCACACCTTGATATTTCTGTTTAAGTTCTTGCACATGTTTACACATCTCTCATGAAAAGTAGATTTTTAAAGAAAGAGTTTGAACTTATATGAATGTTATTTCAAATCTGATGTTTTTAGAGGATTTTTAAGCCCCCACGAAATTTTTTTTTCTGACATAGATATAAAAATTATGGTTGTTTATGCGGATTTCGAAGAACTTTGTACGCAGAAAAGGAAGTCGAAGTCCCATGTGCAGAAAAAGATTTATTTAACCGGGCAGGTGAGCGCAGTATTGCAACATCAAACCCCACCTAAGCTCAAGGACCCAGGGACTCCTATCATCTCTTGCGTCATAGGAAACATCACTGTTGGGCGTGCATTGCACGACCTTGGGGCAAGTGTTAACATCTTGCCGGGTTTCTTTTATGACCAATTTGGATTGAAAGAGATGAAACCTACACCTATGACTCTTCAGCTCGCAGATAGATCTATCAAGATCCCAAGAGGGATACTTGAAGATGTTTTAGTCAAGGTGGAGGATTGTTATTTTCCTGTCGACTTCGTGATATTAGATATGGAGGGAGTTGATAGTCCACAACAGACTCCTATTATTCTCGGTCGCCCCTTCCTAGCTACCGCCAATGCATGCATCAATTGCCGCACTGGTGCGATGGATGTGTCATTTGGAAATAGGAAGATACGGCTAAACATTTTTCGTGCTGCTATGGGGCCTACTGTTGAGGAGGCTTCTTTCGAGGTTGATGTCATTCAAGACCTCGTAGAAGCAGAATATGCTTGGTTATTGAGTGATCCACCTCATGAGGAGGATAAGGAATCACTAGAAGAGGATCACCTAGAATTACGTGAAAATCAGATAGGTGAGTTGAGTTGGATCGGGCACTTTGAGCCATTTAGAGGTAAACAGGACGAGAACATAGTGCGCAATGTCACTGATGACATTATTTTTCATAGAGAGCCCGATTGAGTCTGACTTCATGTCCATTGATCTCATGGACGATGAAGGATTTTTCCAGGGATCCGTCTGGCTGGGGACGTGAAACTTAGCGCTTTATGGGAGGCAACCCATATTCTGTATAGTTTTACATTTGTTAGGATTTGAAGATTTTATTTGGTTTTATTTTCCGTTTTCTAATTTTTTTCATGAGTTTCAGGTTTTGTCATGTAAACATTACATTCATTATATTCATAGAATGTGCATTTTTAATTCATGTCAGGTTATTCTACTCTTTCCCTCATTTATTTTTCTCATGTGCATTCACTTAGTTTCATTCAAGCATGGGGGAGTGCCACTGGGACAGTGTCATATAAGCATGGGGGAGGGTGTAGAATGCACACCTTGATATTTCTGTTTAAGTTCTTGCACATGTTTACACATCTCTCATGAAAAGTAGATTTTTAAAGAAAGAGTTTGAACTTATATGAATGTTATTTCAAATCTGATGTTTTTAGAGGATTTTTAAGCCCCCACGAAATTTTTTTTTCTGACATAGATATAAAAATTATGGTTGTTTATGCGGATTTCGAAGAACTTTGTACGCAGAAAAGGAAGTCGAAGTCCCATGTGCAGAAAAAGATTTATTTAACCGGGCAGGTGAGCGCAGTATTGCAACATCAAACCCCACCTAAGCTCAAGGACCCAAGGACTCCTATCATCTCTTGCGTCATAGGAAACATCACTGTTGGGCGTGCATTGCACGACCTTGGGGCAAGTGTTAACATCTTGCCGGGTTTCTTTTATGACCAATTTGGATTGAAAGAGATGAAACCTACACCTATGACTCTTCAGCTCGCAGATAGATCTATCAAGATCCCAAGAGGGATACTTGAAGATGTTTTAGTCAAGGTGGAGGATTGTTATTTCCCTGTCGACTTCGTGATATTAGATATGGAGGGAGTTGATAGTCCACAACAGACTCCGATTATTCTCGGTCGCCCCTTCCTAGCTACCGCCAATGCATGCATCAATTGCCGCACTGGTGCGATGGATGTGTCATTTGGAAATAGGAAGATACGGCTAAACATTTTTCGTGCTGCTATGGGGCCTACTGTTGAGGAGGCTTCTTTCGAGGTTGATGTCATTCAAGACCTCGTAGAAGCAGAATATGCTTGGTTATTGAGTGATCCACCTCATGAGGAGGATAAGGAATCACTAGAAGAGGATCACCTAGAATTACGTGAAAATCAGATAGGTGAGTTGAGTTGGATCGGGCACTTTGAGCCATTTAGAGGTAAACAGGACGGGAACATAGTGCGCAATGTCACTGATGACATTATTTTTCATAGAGAGCCCGATTGAGTCTGACTTCATGTCCATTGATCTCATGGACGATGAAGGATTTTTCCAGGGATCCGTCTGGCAGGGGACGTGAAACTTAGCGCTTTATGGGAGGCAACCCATATTCTGTACAGTTTTACATTTGTTAGGATTTGAAGATTTTATTTGGTTTTATTTTCCGTTTTCTAATTTTTTTCAAGAGTTTCAGGTTTTGTCATGTAAACATTACATTCATTACATTCATAGAATGTGCATTTTTAATTCATGTCAGGTTATTCTACTCTTTCCCTCATTTATTTTTCTCATGTGCATTCACTTAGTTTCATTCAAGCATGGGGGAGTGCCACTGGGACAGTGTCATATAAGCATGGGGGAGGGTGTAAAATGCACACCTTGATATTTCTGTTTAAGTTCTTGCACATGTTTACACATCTCTCATGAAAAGTAGATTTTTAAAGAAAGAGTTTGAACTTATATGAATGTTATTTCAAATCTGATGTTTTTAGAGGATTTTTAAGCCCCCACGAATTTTTTTTTTCTGACATAGATATAAAAATTATGGTTGTTTATGCGGATTTCGAAGAACTTTGTACGCAGAAAAGGAAGTCGAAGTCCCGTGCAGAAAAAGATTTATTTAACCGGGCAGGTGAGCGCAGTATTGCAACATCAAACCCCACCTAAGCTCAAGGACCCAAGGACTCCTATCATCTCTTGCGTCATAGGAAACATCACTGTTGGGCGTGCATTGCACGACCTTGGGGCAAGTGTTAACATCTTGCCGGGTTTCTTTTATGACCAATTTGGATTGAAAGAGATGAAACCTACACCTATGACTCTTCAGCTCGCAGATAGATCTATCAAGATCCCAAGAGGGATACTTGAAGATGTTTTAGTCAAGGTGGAGGATTGTTATTTCCCTGTCGACTTCGTGATATTAGATATGGAGGGAGTTGATAGTCCACAACAGACTCCTATTATTCTCGGTCGCCCCTTCCTAGCTACCGCCAATGCATGCATCAATTGCCGCACTGGTGCGATGGATGTGTCATTTGGAAATAGGAAGATACGGCTAAACATTTTTCGTGCTGCTATGGGGCCTACTGTTGAGGAGGCTTCTTTCGAGGTTGATGTCATTCAAGACCTCGTAGAAGCAGAATATGCTTGGTTATTGAGTGATCCACCTCATGAGGAGGATAAGGAATCACTAGAAGAGGATCACCTAGAATTACGTGAAAATCAGATAGGTGAGTTGAGTTGGATCGGGCACTTTGAGCCATTTAGAGGTAAACAGGACGGGAACATAGTGCGCAATGTCACTGATGACATTATTTTTCATAGAGAGCCCGATTGAGTCTGACTTCATGTCCATTGATCTCATGGACGATGAAGGATTTTTCCAGGGATCCGTCTGGCTGGGGACGTGAAACTTAGCGCTTTATGGGAGGCAACCCATATTCTGTACTGTTTTACATTTGTTAGGATTTGAAGATTTTATTTGGTTTTATTTTCCGTTTTCTAATTTTTTCATGAGTTTCAGGTTTTGTCATGTAAACATTACATTCATTACATTCATAGAATGTGCATTTTTAATTCATGTCAGGTTATTCTACTCTTTCCCTCATTTATTTTTCTCATGTGCATTCACTTAGTTTCATTCAAGCATGGGGGAGTGCCACTGGGACAGTGTCATATAAGCATGGGGGAGGGTGTAGAATGCACACCTTGATATTTCTGTTTAAGTTCTTGCACATGTTTACACATCTCTCATGAAAAGTAGATTTTTAAAGAAAGAGTTTGAACTTATATGAATGTTATTTCAAATCTGATGTTTTTAGAGGATTTTTAAGCCCCCACGAAATTTTTTTTTCTGACATAGATATAAAAATTATGGTTGTTTATGCGGATTTCGAGGAAATGATGATAGATACATGTTAAAGTTTATTTTGAATCATAAATATGAATATGCACAGTTTTATTTTTGAAAAACTAAGCAAATGAACAAAAGTGTAAAAATGAGCTCAAAAGAAAAAATAGCATGCGTTAGGTTGTTTGGATAATTTCACAATCCTTAGTAGATGGAACTTAGATGTAAGTTGAAACTTTTAATTCCATTTCGAAAAGGAGAGTGGAAAACTTCGTGATCCTAAGTAGCTGAGAACAGATACAAGTTGAAATGTTTGACTCTCATGTTATAAGGGTGAATGAAGGAAGTCACTTTTATGTCTTAGTTGATATCTTTTGATATATATTAAAAAAGTATAAAAGATATTGACATTGCACAAGGCATAAAAGCAGACCACATGCAAGCTATAAGAGAAAAATAAGTGCGCAAAAAGAAAAAGCGTGAAAAGAAAAAAAAAAAAAAAGAAAGGAAAGAGCTTAAAAAGAAAGAAAAGTTCAATGCTTAGAAGTGCGATTGAGAAAACCTGTGTAGAAAACATATGAGTGAGGATAAGTAAATAATAATATGTTTTTATTGGATTTTCTAAGAATAAAACATAAATAATTGTGATTTTTAGAAAAGTGAAAGAAATTCTTTTTCTGTGGTGGTACATAAAAGACTCTAATTATATTTTGATTTTGAAATAACAGGAAATATTTGTGAAAATAAAGTCTTTGATTACCTACTGATTGTGAGGGTGTGTAATATTATGCATACATGACAGAGATGTTTGTGGGTAGCATCACTGCAAACCCTCACGAGACCTTACTCGTCCACTGGGGTAACCCAGGGGTTGAAAGGGCTTGTTGCATGAGCTAAATGCAACCGTGATTCCTACGAAAGTGAGTTAGGTGATAGTTTGATTTCTTGAATTTTTCTAATTTGCTCGAGGACTAGCAAAACATAAGCATGGGGGTATTTGATCATGCATATATTTTAGGGATTTTTCATATAAAAATATGCATGATTTCATGAGAAAATGATTTAAAAACCCAATTTTATGTTAGTTTCGAGTAAATGTGCTAAAATGATTTAAAAATAGAAAATGCATGAAAAATAGTTTTATTGTACATTTTAATGCCTATTTTAGTGTTTGACATAATTGTAGTAGTTTAGTTTTTGAAAATCATAAAAAAAATTAGAGTTAAAATAGACTTAGTTTTGTATTTTCTAAAACATAATCATTTTGAAGTATTTTGTAAATAACTTTTTGAAGAGAGGTTTTTGAAATGAAATTTTAAAAAGAAAAGGGACTTATGGAGAAAAGTTCAAAATTATAAATATGATACGTAGGGGGAAGAGAGGGGGGTCTTCTCTCTTTTGCCTAAGCCCTCTCTTCTTCCCCTTCCTCTCCACCTCTTCTTACCTCTTCTTCTTCTTCTCCCTATTTTCCCGTCTTTTTCTCATCCTCTTTCCGGTGGAGAATTCCGGCAATGGCTGAAGCAAGATAGAGGATTCCAACCTCTCTTCTAACCCTTCAAGTTCGGTAAGTGCATCTTCTTCTTCTTCTTCTTCTTTTTCTCTTCTTTTACTTCTTCTTTTCTGATTTTTCTTTTCTTTTCTTCTTATTTTTCTGTTTCTTTAATCTGATTTCATATAATTAGCCGATAGAATGTTTGATTTTATGTCTAGTTTGCATTTTTAATTTCATCGAATGTAAGTATCAGTAGTAGCATTTGAAATTTCTACATATAGTTTTCCTTTGTTAAAAATCGTGCTTCATAAAGTCATTTTGAATTTTCTGTTTGTTTGTTTTTTTTTTAACATGCATCATAGTGTGTACATTGAAATCATATGTGTTCACAGTTGCCAGCTTTCAGCATAAAGCACATAGATTGATCAATTGTCTGGATTGAGTCTCATCTTCTTTACAGATTGATCGATCATCTGGATCGATCACTCTGTTGTTTTTCAAGCAAGCTAAATGTGCATTTACACTGATATCCATCAGAAAATGGAAATCCACCGGCGATCTGGCTGTGCATCTCATTGATAGCAATAATCCTTTGCTTGAAGCATTTTGGATCCACTGCAGATAACTGGATATCTGAATCAATAACATAAGAAGACGATAATATTTTTTATTCAGAAGCCTGTTAATCGGCGTGATTGAAGTCTGATGGCCGGAAAGTTTCATTCCCAAAGTAAATCGGATTTCTAGAATCAATCGGAGGTTTGGATTGATTCCGATTTGGAAAAAAAATTGTAAGATTCTGATCTCATTGACTTGAACAAGATAAATCTTGATCGATAATCCAATTGATTATCATCTGACTTCCGGTGAGTGAAGGCCAGCCTGAATGAGTTTTTCTGGTGATCGATTGCTGAAGTTTGATTAACCGGATGTATGAATCAATTCTAGTTTGTCAGAAAGGTGTTAATGTCTGTTTTAATTGCAGATTAATGGAATTTCGATCGATTGAATGTGAGAATGACTAGATCAACTGCTAATTACAGTTTCCTGGTAATGATCTGGATTAATTGAAAATTCGGCGAGTATTGTGTCTAAAGCCATCGGATGGATTGATTTTCTGTATCAATCAAAGAAAGAGAATAATTCCAGCAGATTGAATCGCCTTGATATCTATCTGTGTCTGGAATTTCTTGCTTAAGCCAGAGTGTTTCATCATGAAGAGCAATTTCAAAAGTTTTTTTTAGCCATCGTGAAGTTCACTAGTTATTAATTTTCAGGTGAGAGTGTTACTGTTGGAGTGTTGACTTCAGGTGAATGGACCTTAGTTAACTAAGGTTTTTCTCATCTTTCTTGATCAAGCTTAACCTCAATTAATCAATAAGTATTAAAGTTGATCGGTACCTCATAGTTGCCGTGAAATTGACTTCTGAATTGCTCTACAACAGAAGTCGTGTATTGGTGGTTGATTCACTAATTGTAGATCGTTATATCTCTACTGATTGTGAACTACTGATTTTTACTGAATTTCAATGTTGATTTTCAATGAGCTTCATTGCATGTTTTCATTAAGTGTTAACTAGAGCAAATTTGAGTTTCACTGAGAATTGTTGAGTTTTAATTGTTGATGCTTCGTTTTAAAGAGTATTAGTTCATTAGCTTGTAGTGTTTAGTTTAATCTACCAATAGTTAGTTGTTAGTTCATTAATAGTTAGTAATTAGATTAATCAATTAGTTAGCAGTTAGACTTAATTAGCATCTTTGTAATAATTAGCATTTTATTTCATGTCAATTAGTAGTTAGTAATCATTGTTAATTAGACGTGTTAATTAGACTTTATAATTTTTTAGTATAGTTTTATTCTTTTATTTTGTACTGCTCGTGTTCATTTGACTTGTGCAGGATTGCTCAAGAGTGGAGCTGAAGTGCATATATAACACGAAGTACAAGAAGATAGAAGATTTCTTTTTGCTTTTATTTTTTTAGAATTAGGAATTTAATTGAGTTTGTAAATATTGCACTTTACGCCCTCTGCGAAGGGTATTCATTTGTTGTAATAGTTAGTTGTCCTTACTTTTCTTGAATATTTTACATTTCAAATAATTCGGCAATAAAGATTAGTTTAGAATTGTGTGCTTGAATACAAAATATTCCCGTTCCCTGAGTTCGACCCGGTCTCATCCACTAGTGAGAACCGGTTTTTATTATTTGATGTCTGGTTTTCACATGTTTTTCATATAAAAATCTTTTCAAAATTACAACGATTTAAAAGAAGACATCAATCACCTACAGAAATTGTCTATACCTGTATTTTCTGATTTTACCCATTATATGGAATTTTCATTTATATGTATATTCTCTTATTATAAGTATATATATATATTGATATGTATGTATATCTACCCATATGTATACGTATATATGTATATATATATATGTATATATGTATATATATATACACATATTTATACTTATATATATATATATACCTTCATGTGCATTGGATATCACATATATTTTTCCTTTTCTTTTACTTTTTTGCAAATATATCTTTATTACCATATATCATTTAGCCTAAATTCAAATATTTCTATATCTACATATATATCTTTGTTGTATATAGTATATATGTCCATTTCCTTGGTTATTTTGTACTAACTCTCATTTTGCAGGAAAATCTAGAACATGCAGATTCCTTGGCTCCATTTCAATTTTCTTTTACTTTATGTTATGCAATGTAACAATCCAATGTAAACCTTGGAATAAGATTTATTTTTACTGCTTAGATTAAGCCGCATCTCATATAGTTTGATTTCAATAACATCTTGATTATATGATGCATATATCTCAATTTTCCAAATTCACCGTGGATGAACACGAATGGCATGTGCACCAACTCTTAGAGAGTTGATGAACTCGATGGAGTCCATATTTACGGCCCTAGTCGGAATATGGACGAGACCCAGATCCATCTTCTCTCTAACAGTCACATTGAGCCTACACTCTTAGGCTATCTTGAAAATGCACCTCATATTTCCAATGTTTTCAAAATATTGTGAATTAACTCAAATAAACCCTGAATATATTCATGGCCACATTCAGAATATATGAAGGATTTACTTTGGCTTGATCCACATTTTTCCAATAAAATTTTCAGAAATCTTTTTAAAAAGTGCATTCATTCATTCAAATCATCTGCATCATTTATTTTTCTCATGATTTTCTCAAAAGATTTTCACTTCAGGGAATCGATTTTCTCAAGAAACTATGATGATATTCGGAGTTGGATTTCCCAAATCAAATGTTTTCCTGTGATTTTCCTTAAAAAGTTATTTCCTTAAGATTCTTTTCAAAGAAATTTCTCATTTTCTCAAAAATCCAAATTGATTTTCAGATATTTCAAAAAACCAGATTCTCAGGATTTCAATTTCCTAAGTTTTGAATTTCCTTCTCCAATGAATCTTTCCTATAAATTTTCCCTCATTTTCCTAAGAAAATTCTCAAAGTCTGAGTTTTCCCGATAAGTATTTTCCGTTTCAAAAGTTCATCTTTTCTCAAGAATTCCTTCCATTTTCCCGAGATTATCATTTCTTCATAGTTTTCCAAGTTTTATAACTTTCTCAAAATTTTCCTGAGATTCTTATTTCTTCATAGTTTTCCAAGTCTTTATAAATTTTCTCAAAATTTTCCTAAGATTCTCATTTTCTAAGTCTTTATAAATTTTCTCAAAATTTTCCTGAGATTCTCATTTTCTAAGTCTTTATAAACTTTCTCAAGATTTTCCCGAGATTCTCATCTAAACTTTCTCAAGATTTTCTTGAAATTCTCATCTCTTCAAGATTTTCTAAGTCTTTATAAACATTCTTGAGATTTTCAAACCTTCTTCGCTTGAGTTTACTGAGAGATTGATTTCCATCTTTTTCCTGAGAAATACTTTTCAACTTCAAATATTTTCTAAGCATACATCATATTTTCCAATTTACATTTTCCAAAATTCTCATAGCACATGCCTGAATTCTCTGTGCATTTAGGATAGAACACGATTTCGGTAATTTCACTAAGTCAAGCACAATTTTGGTCCTTGGTTTGATTACCCTTGTCAAAGACGGCAGGAACGGTCGAACCTCGTACCGACAGGTCGAGCCCCATCCCATGGATTTTCCCGCAATTTTCAAAACGGAGGCGAGTATTTCAAAACAATTTCCAAAATCCGGTCAAGTTTGAATCGCAAAAGCGTTTCCCTCTCTCCTCCGCAAGGAAGGGAAGACGGGAAAAATTTTGCGACGATAACAGGTTTGGCGACCGTGATGGGACCTGTCCTTGTCTGACCAAAAAAGTGCTTGACTTAGTTCAATTATTGAAACCGTGTTCACAAAATGTCAGCTCTTTACTTTTGATATCATGCGAACCTAGGAGCCTAGATTTTGACCTAGTTGACATTGACTGCATATAGACTAGGCATGGTTTGGTAGGACCAGATTGAGGAGAAATTTTCACGCTCACATAGACTTAGGTCTAAATATAACTCTCCTCAATTCATGATCTGAATGCAAACAATGTATGCTTCTTCAAAGATTTTCAAAAGTCTATCTCTCTAGGATTTAGAGCCATCTATTTCTTGCATGTGATCATTTTTCAAAAACCCCAATTACCTATCATTACCCGGTCTTCACGTTGTTGGGCTCTCTTCCAGAACCCTAGTTCGGGACAGAGCCTCACAACTGGGCCAATTATTTGGGTTAACACCCCCTACCACGTACCGCGGGCCACAGTCCGAAGTATATCGGTAGGCGCTCAAGGATGTTGGAAAACCTTACCTTAGAACCGGAGTTGAAATTATATGCCACGTACCTCGAATTTCGGTTCGGGTATATCGGCATAACTGGATTGGACAAAGATGATCTAAACCTAGAGATAGGATTAAGGTCCTACATCTGTTTTCAAAATAATGCATTTAGAGTCAGCCTTTTAGGGAGTGCTGTATGTGCATAAATGTTTGTGCAGGATGTGATTGTTCTTATATTACTTCTATTTTCCCAAAAATATTTTCAAATACCCATATTTCTCATCTTTTCCTTTTATTTTCTCAAACCCTTGAAGATTTTCCCAAATATCCAATTTCTTTCAAAACTCCAGGTGATTTTTCCTTCTTCCGTTCTACTGGATCTCGAATTTCCAGCTGCATTTTTTTTTATCCTGCCTGCAATTTTTCAAAATTATATGTTTTCTTTCCTTGGATTTCAATCATTTTGTCTATTTGCCAAATTCTCCATCTTATTTTCCTCGTGCATACCTTGATTACTGCAGTGGAAATTGTTTACCCACTTGCCTTCTCTTTATTCTAAATCCGTTTGCGGATTATTTTACAAGAAATATCTCTTTCCTTCAAAATGGTGTTTTTCCTCGTGGTTGACGACCTCGCCTAGGTAACAAGGCACATTTTCCGTTGTTATTTCTCTTACAAAGAATAACAACACAATTGTCGTGATTTCAGCGGCGACTCCATCCCTAGTAATGGGATATTCTTCCAATTGCCTACCACATCATCAATAATCATTTTTTTTCCCAATCCAAAATTTCCTCAGAGTCTAATCAAGACTTCATCCTGCAGAGGGCATCCACAACATTTGATGGTTCGAACAAGATCAGGAAAAAGAACAACGACATCTCAGTACTCGTCGGCCTCGAAAGAAGAGATGAGCTCCCCGCGATCCGAGAGGAGTCAAGAGCAACAACAAGAAGAGGATGGCATAGACCCACAGATGTATGCCATGTTCCAGAAAATGATGACCAAAATGATGAGTGAACAGGCTGGGACCAGTGCAGAGGAGAACCCATTCAGAGAGAAGTTCCATGGACACAAGGATAAGAAGAACTCCAAGAAGCAAATTCAGCCAGAGGAAATTTCAGATGAATCAGACTCAAATGAAAACACTGATGAAGAGTATGAGGTGCCTCCGACATTTCAAAAACGGGGCCAAGAACAAAGGAAGAGTCGCAAATCAAAAGATCAAGTTGCAGAAGAGCTCTTGCAGACACAGTTCAAAGAAATGGCCAAAATTGTTAAAGACCTGCAAGCTCGCGACAAGGGCAAGAAAGTCTTCGCTACCGAAGATTTTTATGATGGATTAGAAGGAGACGAAGAACTGGAAAACCTGCCCCGCAAGTTCATCAAGTTCGATGGTTCTGGTGATCCCATAGCCCATCTCGCAATGTTCTTCACTGAATGCTCCAAATTCAAGAGGGACAATAGGGCCCTATTTCTCTGTTTTCCTTGTAGCTTAGAAGGCACTGCCGCCAAGTGGTACTCTGAGCATATCAATCCAATCGAGCTGCGAGAATTCCATAAGGTGGTCAACCTATTCATTGAGCGATTTCTGTTCAATACTGAAGCGCTCCCGACATTAAGTCATCTCTGCAATCTAAGGCAGAATGAAAATGAAAAGGCAAGGGACTTCATTCGCAGATGGAGAGAGACCTGCAACAAAATGAGGGATCCTATATCAGAGGGGCATGCCTTATCGCTGATCCTAAACAACTTCTCACAACCTTTGAGAAGTCTTATCTCCACCTCGCCTTCCAAGTCTTTCATAGAGCTTACCGAACGAGCTGAGTGGCTCGAGATGGGGTTGGAGAACGGTGTCTACGATGGTATCACCCTCGTCAAGAACAATCTAGATCCAAAGAAAAAGGCAAATTTCACCTCCTCTGCCAACATCAGCCGCAATGATAACAAAGGTAGTAAGGGCAACCATGCAGATTGAGAGGAAAGACAAAATAGCAAGCCATCTCAGCCCAACTTTCCACAAAAGGAAAAGATAAAGCGTGAAGGTTGGAGTAATGATCGTGTGTTCACTCCTCTCAAACAAACACTCGAAGAAGCCCTTGAATTCATGCTGACTAAGGGATTAGTGAAGCTCCCAAAGGCCACAACTCCTCCCACCATCATGGGAAGGTTCAGGAATCAGTTTTGCAAGTTTCATCGGGCAGTAGGGCATGACATTGATCATTGTTTTGTCTTCAAAAATATTGTTCAGAATTGCATTGACAAGCGCCTCCTTGCTGAAGAGGAAGAAGAAGACGAGCTAGCCATCTTGACCAAGCCTTTCCCAGATCATTCAGAAAATTGACGATGCTAAAGTTTCCTGCTTTCTTCCTTTAGTTTTGCCAGTCACCTCGTAGGGGCAAGTCCGTCCAGTTTTTGCAACCTTTTTGGTCGAGTGCTTATAAATAGGCTGTCTTTTGTTATCGGTTTTGCTTATCAATAAAATGTCAATTTTCTTCATCAAATACTTCTTTCTTTTGCCCCATTAGGGCACCTGTTTTTGTTTGAAGAATCTTCTTTGCCCATTCTTTTCAAGACGAGGGGCAATTTATGAGAGAAATGAAATTACCTATGAGGGTTTTTCAAAAATCGTGAAATTTTTGAAAATTTTCTACAAACATCTTTGTTATGATCACCCAAAAGGTTAATATTTCGGTCCAATCTTTTTCAAAAATCAACCATCGCGGTGATCTTCTTTTCTTAAATTGGTTTTGAACCATTATCTTTAAAATCAACCCTGGGGTTGGTTTTCTTAGTGTTAAACCAATTCATTTTCAAAATCAACCCTCGTGTTGATCTTAACTTCCAAAATTCAATTTTGAATCATTATCTTTAAAAATCAACCCTTGTGTTGATTTTCTTTTCCAAAATTATTGTTAAACCAATTCATTTTCAAAATCAACCCTCGTGTTGATCTTAACTTCCAAAAATTCAATTTTGAATCATTATGTTGATTTTCTTTTCCAAAATTATTGTTAAACCAATTCATTTTCAAAATCAACCCTCATGATGATTCCCCTTTCAAATATCAGCTCTCACGCTGATGATTCTTCAAAATCAACCTTGCATTTGATTTTCTTCCCAAAATGATTTCTCACTTTCAAAATAACATTTTCCTTTAAAGATCTCAGGTGCAAGCACTTTCTTCATGTCAAAGGGATAATATAATTTTGTTTCCATTTCCTCGATTTTTAAGCATCAATAAAATTTGCCAATAGTTTGGCACCATTTTATTTGCGTCTCTTTCCTTTTTGCAAATATGTCTCTTGTAAGGAACGATCTTGAGGACGTTCAACAATCAAGAAGCATGTCATCTTATTCCTCGATTATCCTTCTCTGTATTCAAAATTTTCCTCCCTACTTACACTGGGGCATTTTTTTTAAAAAATCTATTTTTACCTCAAATCATCCTGTATGCAGGCAGGATAAACCAATCTCTCATTTTGCATGTATATGCACCCACTTGCATTAATTTTGCATTCATTTACATTTCATGTGCATTTGCATTAAATCTGCATCCATTTTTTTTATTCCCCTTCAGGTTAAGGGATAAACCTGAATCATTTTCCATGATTTTCCAATTTTTATTCATATCCCCGTTCAGGATAAGGGATTTAATCCTGAAAATCAGACCACATACATCTAAATATGATGGTCTTTTTCATTGCAAGTCAAGTAATCCAGTCCTCAAACTGGCCATTCTCAAAACTTTCAATCCTATCTCTCGCACTATCGATTTTCAAAAATTCAATCTTCTGATTAAAGATTTTCCTTTGAGATTCGAGCCCTGACTCGAACTTTCCAGCTTTCCTTTGAAGATTTGAGGTTGTAACTCAAGTCTTCTTTCCTTCAAGATCTAAACTTTCCAGTTTTCTTTTGAGATTCGAGCCCTGACTCGAACTTTCCTGCTTTCCTTCGAAGATTTGAGTTTTAACTCAAGTTTTCTTTAATTCAAAATCTGAACTTCCCAGATTCGAGCCCCGACTCAAACTTTCCAACTTTTCTTTGAATATTTGAGTTTCGACTCAAAAATCTGAATTGGCCTAGTTTTTCCTTTGAAGATTTGGGTTTTTGACCCGAACTTTATCTCCTTAGAAACCAAACTTCCTAGCTTTCCTTCGAAGGCTCGAGTTTCGACTCGAATCTTCCAGCTTTCCTTGTAAAGCCTGAGTCCTGATTCAGATGGTCTTTCAAAACCAACTTTTGATTTAGGCTTATCTTCAAAATCCAGCATTATGCCAAGACTTACCTTCAAAATTCCAACTTCGTATTGGATTTACCTTCGAAATTGAGTACCATCGTCAGGGATGTGTCAACTCGGATGCCAAGCGATCTCTTTTACTAAGGATTTCAAGAACACTTTGTCAATTTGTCAATCAATTACGTGTTGACTTCAGAATTTTATTGCATAAAATTTTACCTCAGTTTACCTTCAGTATCACTTCCAAAAAGGCAAAGATTTTGTGTAGAAGGATTCAAAATCCAAATTCTTTCTATTGGCCAACCAAAAGGATGAAGGATAAATCCTCGATATGGTCAGAAAAGAAGATTCAATGTTTTTGCAAAGCCATAGATGATTGATATTGATCGCAGTCAATGGCACATTTTAAAGACCATTCTTGTGAAAATGAGGCAGTGGAAATATCCTGAGCGCTAGAAAAAGAGAGAATTCATCCAAGCCCTGTCTCCTTAAAATCACCTAAGCTGCAATTAAATATCCGCAAAAGAGATCTCTCACTTGTCGTCAAGATGAAGGCGAATTAAGCGAGTAGACCCCCAGGGCCAAAGAAGATTTGAAACATCTCCAAGATGACGGAGTTTGTGACGGATCCTTCCAGAGAAAGTCCAAAGCACTGTCGAGATGAAGGCAGATGCGATGAGCCTCCCGATAAATCCCCAAAAGATATTTAATTTCCGCTATCATCCGAAGATCTCTAACCCATGAGCCAATATCGTCAAAGAAGGATCGAAACATCTCCAAGTTGAAGGAGTTTGTAACGTACCCTTCCAAAAAAGAGAGAAATAGAGGAAAAAGAAAGAGAGAAAAAGTCAGAACATCTCCAAAATGAAGGAGAATGTAGCAAAAAGCCAAGAGAGCCGAAAGAGTGCAGAAAGATTATCATGAGAGAAGCTCCCAGGATATCAAACTGCCACATTTATCAAGAATCTTCTTTAAATTTGTGAAATTCTATTATCAATATCCTTTCATAGATTGCTTTCATGATATCAAATTCTCTTTCATGTTCATATCAAGGAAATTGATAACTTCTTTGAAGAAGGTCAATCGCAAGCAATTTGGATTCCAAATCTTGATTCTATGAAGTCAATCCTGTTTGGAGGTAATACTTCAGGTAGAAAAGAATGAATATTTTTTTACAACAATGAGCATCATTTTCAATTACTTTGAATCAGCAAAATTTTCAAACATTTTGACAATATTTTCTAGCTATTCTGACGTTAAGTGAGAGCTTATAGTCCATATTGATGTATCTTGACCCCTTCGAGAGATTTTCCTTTTGTCGTCTTTCACATTGTTGAAAGATTAGCCTTATCTCCGAAAGGATAGCCTTTATCATCTTTCACGTTGCTGAAAGATTAGTCTTCTCTCCGAAAGAATTGCCTTTGTCATCTTTCGTGTTGTAGAAAGAATCGCCTTACTCCTTTGGATCGCCTTATCATCTTTCGCGTTGTCGAAAGAATCGCCTTACTCCTTTGGATCGCCTTATCATCTTTCGTGTTGTCAAAAGAATCGCCTTACTCCTTTGGATCGCCTTATCATCTTTCGCGTTGTCGAAAGAATCGCCTTACTCCTTTGGATCGCCTTATCATCTTTCGCGTTGTCGAAAAAATCGCCTTGTTCCTTTGGATTGCCTTTGTCATCTTTCGAGTTGTCGAAAGAATCGCCTTATTTCTTTGGATTGCCTTTTGTCATCTTTCGCATTGTCGAAAGAATTGCCTTGTTCCTTTGGATTGCCTTTTGTCATCTTTTGCATTGTCGAAAGACTCGCCTTATTCCTTTGGATTACCTTTGTCATCTTTCGCGTTGTCGAAAGACTCGCCTTATTCCTTTGGATCGCCTTTATTATCTTTCGTGTTGTCGAAAGACTCGCCTTGTTCCTTTGGATTACCTTTGTCATCTTTCGTGTTGTCAAAAGAATCGCCTTATTTCTTTGGATTGCCTTTTGTCATCTTTTGCGTTATCAAAAGAATCGTCTTGTTCCTTTGGATTGCCAACGTTCATCTTTCGCATTGCCGAAAGAGTTGCCTTATTCTTCGTTGAAAAATTTGCCTTATTCATCTTTTGCGTTGTCAAAAGAGTTGCCTTACTCTTCTCTGAAAGAGTTGCCTTGTTTGTCTTTTGCGTTGCCGAAAGAGTTACCTTATTCTCGTCAAAAGATTGCCATATCCATCTTTCGCGTCATCGAAAGAGTCGTCTTACTCCTTACCTTATTCATATTTCACAATGATGAAAAATTCACCAGATCGTCTTGATCATTTTCAAAATTGCCTCTTACAATTCCATTTCCATCGCGTTCATCTTCAAGAAAAGTTGTCTTATTCACCTTCCAAATATTTCATTTTCCGCCCAATCAGGATAAGGGTACAAACCTGAGCCTCATTCAAGTAGGTATTCCATTTTCTCGCCCAATCAGGTCAAGGGTTAAAACCTGAGCTTCGTTCCATACAGAGCATTTTCTGTCCCATCCAGGTTAAGGGCATAAACCTGAACTTCGCTCTCACAGAGTGAGTCTTTCCTCTTTATTTTTCCATTTCATATCTACCATCTTCCTCGGGCTAATTTCCTCATACCCAGTTAGATCCTTCTAACTAGGGCATTTATATATATATATATATATATATATATATATATATATATATATATATAGCCCAAATTTAGAGTGTTTTTCTTTGCCACTAAGCTCGACCACAAGCCGGCTTAGTAGCAAAGAGGGGCATCTGTAAACACCCCAAATTTTCACTCACCTTCTTGACATCGCCCTCAATCGGCACATTTCAGTTCTCCGGAATCAATGAAGGGCAAAATGGTCAATTTCTGAGTTTAGATCTTGCAGAAAGTCTAAAATCTTATTCTTGACCCTCAAAATTTCTATATTTAGATTCAGAGACATCTTTAAATTGCAAACTTTTAAAATCCTTTTTCGGGACAAAAAGCTAAAATTTCCAAGTCCGAGCTGAGAGTGACATTTCATAGTACTTGTTTTTGCATAGCATTGCGTCATTTCACTGCACAGCATGTCATTTTGAGATCCAGAATTCTTGATTTTCAAAATTATCAATCCAGATTTGATTTTTAAACTTTTCAAATTGATTTTTAAAACCCTGGGTATTCAAAATTACCAAATTTTCCCATTTTACCCCCAGGACTTTGAATTATAAAAATTTTCTCAAGAAAAACAATCTGGATATTTGGATATTGATTTTAAAGATTTTATCTCAAATTTTTTTGTAAAAAGATTTTAAATCTCTTACAAAATTTTTTACATTTACTTTATCCATATTTTTGCCCTGAAAAACCAATCTTTCCAAATTCTTGAAAATAAACAAAGTTTTATCTCGTATTATAAAAATTCCAAAAAGAAGTTCTTTCTTCTACTTTTTATTTTCCAAAAAAAAAAAATTGTGTGGGACCTGCCTTGAACTAGTATCACACTCAAATGCTCAGGTATGTTTCTTATTTTCAAGTGGGTCTCACCCAGACAATTTACAAATTCCTCTCTCTAAATTTTCGATATTATTTATTTTATAAAATAGCCAATGGGCCCACGCATAGGTGGTGCCACGGCCAAACATTCCTAAAAAGAAGAAGATGCGTTCATTGTACCTAGACTTTAGGTAAATGAACGAAATTTTTTTAAAAGCTAAGAAACCGTCCTCTTTTAAAAACAACAAATTTTCAAAATCAATGAGGCGTCGGTTTCACAAATTTTCAAAATTGATAACGGAACCTCAGAAGGGAGAACGGCGGTTTGATTCAAGAGGATTCAAAAATTCTTTAAGAAGGAGGTCAGGGATCGATTAGGGAAGGGGGAGCCGATTGAAGAAGGAGGCATTTTCGGTTTTGCAGAGTCTTCCACCACCAGCGCCATTTCCATTGAAGGGGAAGAGAATCTGCATTTTTTTTTAGAATCCGACCTCTCCATTTCCTCTGCTCACCACAGTTCCTCTTCGCCAGCAGGGAAGATCGATTGATTTTCACCCCTTTGGGTTTATCGCAGGACATCCAGCAGAAGAAAAGGGGGCCATGTTCCTTCAGCTGAAGAGAAGGAAGAGGCCAATCGGCATTTTTTTCTAAGCCCGACCTCTCCATTCCTTCTTCTGACCCCTGTCCCTCTCAAGAGGCCGGATTGATTTCTCCTCTTTTCTTTGGGTTTTTGCAGGTGCCCTCTTCTCTACCGTGGAGCTCTTCCCCCTTTGGAGATTTCGTTTCCTCCGTCCAGCGTGAAGGGCTGCAGACCTCTCAACCTTTGTTGGGCTGGAGGAGATTTTGTTTGGTGCAGGAGATCCAGCCATCTCATTCTTCTCGTTTCCTTCAGCCTAGCAGCAGAGAACGACTCTTTCTACAAGGGTCATTGGATGCAGGAGATACAGCCAGCATTTTTCCTCATTTCATCCAGCCCAACAGGAGAGGAACGAATCTTACTTGCTGCCTACAGATCCATTCGGTGTAAGAAATCCCCAAAACAGCAGCTGCAATCGTACCAAAGGAGTGTTCCTCTCCTTTCAGCATCTGCCGAACCAAGGGGGATCTACAAGTTCAGCTTTTTGAAAGAACGTGGAACTCAAATTGTCATATACAACCTTTGGGAGGATGACCAAGGAGAGCTTGAACTTGATTTTGATACAGATCCCTATGACATTCAATTAAGAGGCGTCAACCGTGATGAGAAGAATATATAGGTGGCTAAGCAATTTCCCAATTCTAGACATTTCCTTATGTATCGGCATTCCTTGAGGAGCTATGCGTCGATTATCTATCTGAGGCTTCCAGAAGGCTTCTGAATGATTTTGCGTGAAAGGAGTGTTGAACACCATAACTTAGTGAATGACATGATGCTAAATCAAGAGACCACTTACAGGCCACAGGCAGGTGCTGATGGAGTTCCCAAGGATGCTAATATGGTTGCAGTTGTGACAATTGGATTCGTAAAATATGCAGAACATCACATTGATGTTCAAGGATTTAATGTGTATCACAAAAATCGTCTTATCAAGCCATTCTAGAGGCTCTGGAATTCTACTGGAAGATGGGCGTGGAGTCAGAGGTGTGCTGGAAGCTAATTTTATGGAGCCAGCTCATGATAAACAGGGCTTTGAGTGCACAATTGTTCTTTCCATACTTGAAGCACGCCCTGTTCAGATACAGAAAACAAAATCTGGTCACACGACTGCCACCAAATTGGCCATACTCCCTCAGTTGGTATTGTTGCAGAAAACTCAAATTTGAACACTTATTTTATTATTTTGATAGTTTATCTTTGGCATTTAGAAGCATGTTGGTACAGTGATTGTCTGTAGATTTTGAATTAACAGTTGGTAGCAGAATAGCTTAGTTAATAAATTTTCTACTATGGAGGTGCTTAATAGAAAATATGTTAATATAGTTAGAAAATAGAAAATATGGTATTGACAAAGTTTGATTGTTTTAGTTGAAGGCAAAATGTTATAGTTGTCAGATTTGTGAAGCCTAGGCATTCACGAACTGGAAAGGGTGTATAATGCACAGTGCATCTCTAGATCTAGACTGTTTTTGGGATTTGCAGAAAACTGTTTATTATGACTAGGATAATCCACATTGCTGCCATCACATCCATCCATTTCCTGTATTGCACAACATTATAGCCATTCTACCTCCTATGTATTCCACCATATCCATTTTTTGCTGTAGGTGTGCAGTCATGATAAACAACCATCTTCATGAACGAATATATCCATATCCGTTCATGATCCCTATGCCATTTTTTTGTATGCTTCGTCATTGATATATAGGGAAGCTCCATACCCATTTTTGTTGAAATATATCTTGTAATTTGGGAAATACGGCTATGTAAAGTTACCTACAGAAACTGTATATATCCATATTTTCTGATTTTACCCATTTTGTAGAATTTCCATTAATGCATATATTTTCTCATTTTATTTCTATATATATATATGTATATCTAGGTATATCTATCTATATGTATACGTATATATGTATATATATATGTATATATATATACATAGATATATACTTATATATATATATATCCTTCCATGTGTCCTTATTTCCATATATGAGCATTCATGTATATATTTTCTCATATAAATACACCTCCATTGTTACATATCATTTAGCATCAATTTTAGCAAATTTTTATATACATCTCTTTGTTATATATACTTATATATATATATATATATATATATATATCCCTTAATGTGTATTTATTATTGCATATATTTCTCTTTTCTCTTACTCTTGTAAATACATCATACATTTGATTTATGAGCTTGATGTTCAAATTCTTGTTTTATGAAGATATGTTGAAACATCATCATTTGATTTATGAAATTTTGTTTAGCTTGATGGTAAAATTCTTGTTTTATGAAGTTATGGCTGGAACTTCATCATTTGATGCTACAATTTCTGTTTTATGAAGCTATGGGCTGGAATATCATCATTTGATTTATGAGCTTGATGCTCAAAATTCTTGTTTTATGAAGTTATGGCTGGAACTTCATCATTTGATTTATGAGCTTGATGTTCAAATTCCTGTTTTATGAAGTTATGTTGGAACACCATCATTTGATTTATGAGATTTTGTCTAGCTTCCTGTTAAAATCCCTGTTTTATGAAGCTATGGCTGGAACATCACCCTTGGTTTTATGAGATTTTGCTTAGCTTAGTGCTAAATTCTTGTTTGCTATATTGTTATAATATCACCTCATTTGCAACACCAATTATACATATTGTTTCATCATTTTCCATGACATTTTCACCTTTTCACCAAGCTTTTCATATCCTTTTCATGATATCCTTGAAATAGTCCATGATGCTTCCACAACCCATTTCCTGCACATATTCATTTTCTGCTGCAAGTGTGCAGTCTTGATATTTGACCATATTCATGAACGGATATCTCTATATCCAATCGTGATCTCCCAACCATCTTTGGCGTGCTTCATTATGGATATATAGGGAAGCTCTATACCCATTTTTACTGGAAATTGCATTATAATTTGAGAAGTATGGTTGTGTGAAATCACCTACAGAAATTGTCTATACCTGTATTTTCTGATTTTACCCATTATATAGAATTTTCATTTATATGTATATTCTCTGATTATAAGTATATATATATTGATATGTATGTATATCTACCCATATGTATACGTATATATGTATATATATATGTATATATGTATATATATATACACATATATATACTTATATATATATACCTTCATGTGCATTGGATATCACATATATTTTTCCTTTTCTTTTACTTTTTTGCAAATATATCTTCATTACCATATATCATTTAGCCTAAATTCAAATATTTCTATATCTACATATATATCTTTGTTGTATATAGTATATATATCCATTTCCTTGGTTATTTTGTACTAACTCTCATTTTGCAGGAAAATCTAGAAGATGCAGATTCCTTGGCTCCATTTCAATTTTCTTTTACTTTATGTTATGCAATGTAACAATCCAATGTAAACCTTGGAATAAGATTTATTTTTACTGCTTAGATTAGGACGCATCTCATATAGTTTGATTTCAGTAACATCCTGATTATATGATGCATATATCTCAATTTTCCAAATTCACCGTGGATGAACACGAATGGCACGTGCACCAACTCTTAGAGAGTTGATGAACTCGGTGGAGTCCATATTTACGGCCCTAGTCGGAATATGGACGAGACCCAGATCCATCTTCTCTCTAACAGACACATTGAGCCTACACTCTTAGGCTATCTTGAAAATGCACCTCATATTTCCAATGTTTTCAAAATATTGTGAATTAACTCAAATAAACCCTGAATATATTCATGGCCACAGTCAGAATATATGAAGGATTTACTTTGGCTTAATCCACATTTTTCCAATAAAATTTTCAGAAATCTTTTTAAAAAGTGCATTCATTCATTCAAATCATCTGCATCATTTGTTTTTCTCATGATTTTCTCAAAAGATTTTCACTTCAGGGGATCGATTTTCTCAAGAAACTATGATGATATTCGGAGTTGGATTTCCCAAATCAAATGTTTTCTTGTGATTTTCCTTAAAAAGTTATTTCCTTAAGATTCTTTTCAAAGAAATTTCTCATTTTCTCAAAAATCCAAATTGATTTTCAGATATTTCAAAAAACCAGATTCTCAGGATTTCAATTTCCTAAGTTTTGAATTTCCTTCTCCAATGAATCTTTCCTATAAATTTTCCCTCATTTTCCTAAGAAAATTCTCAAAGTCTGAGTTTTCCCGATAAGTATTTTCCGTTTCAAAAAGTTCATCTTTTCTCAAGAATTCCTTCCATTTTCCCGAGATTATCATTTCTTCGTAGTTTTCCAAGTTTTATAACTTTCTCAAAATTTTCCTGAGATTCTTATTTCTTCATAGTTTTCCAAGTCTTTATAAATTTTCTCAAAATTTTCCTGAGATTCTCATTTTCTAAGTCTTTATAAATTTTCTCAAAATTTTCCTGAGATTCTCATTTTCTAAGTCTTTATAAACTTTCTCAAGATTTTCCCGAGATTCTCATCTAAACTTTCTCAAGATTTTCTTGAAATTCTCATCTCTTCAAGATTTTCTAAGTCTTTATAAACTTTCCTGAGATTTTCAAACCTTCTTCGACTGAGTTTACTGAGAGATTGATTTCCATCTTTTCCTGAGAAATACTTTTCAACTTCAAATATTTTCTAAGCATACATCATATTTTCCAATTTATATTTTCCAAAATTCTCATAGCACATGCCTGAATTCTCTGTGCATTTAGGATAGAACACGATTTCGGTAATTTCACTAAGTCAAGCACAATTTTGGTCCTTGGTTCGATTACCCCTGTCAAAGGCGGCAGGAACGGTCGAACCTCGTACCGACAGGTCGAGCCCCATCCCATGGATTTTCCCGCAATTTTCAAAACGGAGGCGAGTATTTCAAAACAATTTCCAAAATCCGGTCAAGTTTGAATCGCAAAAGCGTTTCCCTCTCTCCTCCGCAAGGAAGGGAAGACGGGAAAAAATTTGCGACGATAACATTCGGGTCTAAGTTTCGGGGTGTATCACCACCACCCTATTCCAAACTTATCCTGAAGGATTTAGGTGTTGATTCGTTCTAGATTTACCGAAATTACTTTTTTTACATAATATTACGCGATTTACCCAGTTCTCAAAATAAGCAAATCTTCAAAAATTGCCAAAACATAAAAATTCATTGATTTCTATATAATTACACCATAATCATCAAAATTAGAATCGTGGATCTTACATCCTCCCCTCCTAAAAAAAGGATTTCGTCCGCGAAATCTCTCTTAGGAGGTTACAAAAAGTTCTGGATAGGTTTCCCTCATGCTCGCTTCTGGTTCCCATGTGCATTCTTCGATGCCATGGTGCTGCCACCGTACCTTGACTAACGAAATAGTCTTGGTATGCAAGACTTGATCTCGTCGATCAACAATCTCGATAGGCCTTTCTGACAAAGTCAGATCTTCCTGTACGTCCACATCTTCGTAACGAATGACATGTGATGGGTCAGGAATATACTTCCTGAGCATCGATACGTGAAAAACACTATGAATGTGGGCATATTGTGGGGGCAACTCAACACGATATGCCACTTCACCAATCCTCGCCACGATCTCAAACGGTCCAACATACCTCGGACTCAACTTCCCTTTAATTCCAAAATGAAACACGCTCTTCGTCGGTGAAACTCTGACAAAAACCATGTCTCCAACATCAAAAGACAATTCGCGACGCCTCTTATCGGCGTAACTCTTCTGCCTATCTTGCGCTGCCTTCAATTGTTCACGAATCTTCTGCACTTGCTGCGTGTAGTGCTGAAGAACAATCGGCGCTTTGCTTGCTCTATCGCTGATGTCGTCTTAAAAAGATGGCGATCGACAAGGTCTACCATACAACGCTTCGTACGGGGCCATCTCGATACTAGCGTGGTAACTGTTGTTATACGCAAACTCTACCAAACATAGGTGGGAATCCCATTCACCTCTCCAATCAAGCATACAAGCTCGCAACATATCTTCCAATGTTTGAATCGTCCGCTCGGACTGCCCATCTGTCTGAGGATGAAAGGCTGTACTAAACTTCAATCTCGTCCCTAGAGCAGATTGCAACTGACCCCACAGTCGCAAAGTAAATCGGGGATCATGATCAGAAATGATAGATCTCGGCACACCATGCAACCGAACGATCTCTCTAACATACAAATCGGCCAGGCTCTCAAGCGACTGGCTGATTCTGATTGGCAAGAAGTGGACAGACTCGGTCCTACCCAAATCGCATCGCGTTTATGCCTAGACAGTGGTAAACCTACCACGAAATCCATCGTAACATCCTCCCATTTCCATTGAGGAATCTCAATCTTCTGCAAGGTACCACCTGGATGCTGATGTTCCGCTTTGACTTGCTGACAAGTCAAACACTTTGCAACGTAATCCGTTGTCTCTCGTTTTATACCCTGCCACCAATACTTACGTTGTAAGTCCTTGAACATCTTTGTTCCTCCCGGATGAATCGTGTACTTCAACATATGAGCTTCGTCAAGAATATCTCTCTTCAGCTCAGGGTCGCTAGGTACCCAAAGTTGATCTTTCATACGAACGTTGCCATCTTCAGACACTCTAAAAGGAGAGTCTGCTTGCTCTGTCAAGGCTAGGAACTTGGTGTACTGACCGTCAAGCTTTTGAGCTTCTACTATCCTTGGCAGAAACTCAGATCGAATGGTTAGACCAGACAACCTGATCGAACCACCACCAACAGAAAAAGGTTTCCAGGCTATAAAGTCTTCGATAAGCTTCTGGCTCCACACCAGACTATCCAGAACACCACTCGATTTGCGGCTAAGCGCATCCGCCACAATGTTTGCCTTCCTAGGGTGGTAAGACAACGTGAAATCGTAGTCTTTGATAAACTCAAGCCATCGTCGTTGCCTCAGATTCAGCTCCTTCTGAGAGAACAAATACTTGAGGCTCTTGTGGTCTGAAAAGACCTCAAACGATTCCCCATAGAGGTAATGTCGCCATTATTTCAAAGCGAACACAAGTGCTGCCAATTCTAGATCGTGCGTCGGATAATTCCGCTCGTGAGTCTTCAACTGTCTGGAAGCATAGGCAACCACTCGTCCATGCTGCATAAGCACGCAACCTAAACCAGTGCCAGAGGCGTCTGTGTATACCACAAAGCCACCTCTGCCAGAGGGTAAAGCCAATACCGGCGAGGTCGTCAACTTCGTCTTTAGGATCTGGAAACTGTCATCACAGGCACTGCTCTACACGAACTTAACACCCTTACGTAACAGTTTAGTCAAAGGTAATGCGATCCTCGAAAAGTCTTGGATAAAACGTCTATAATAACCGGCCAATCCAAGGAAACTACGGATCTCAGACACATTCTGAGGTTGCTTCCAGCCCAGAACTGCTTCGACTTTCGCTGGATCGACGGATATTTCCTCTTTCGATATCACGTGGCCAAGAAACATGACACGCTTGAGCCAAAACTCACACTTAGAGAACTTGGCGAACAACTGATGCTCACGGAGAGTACTTAAAACAATTCGTAAATGATCTTGATGCTGCTCCGGACATTCCGAATAAACTAAGATGTCGTCGATAAATACTATCATGAACGAGTCTACAAATGGACGAAAGATCCGGTTCATCAAATCCATGAACGCTGCTGGAGCATTTGTAAGGCCAAAAGGCATCACCACGAACTCATACAACCCATAACGCGTCCTGAAAGCCGTCTTCGCAATGTCATCCTCTCAGATACAAAGCTGATGGTAGCCTGATCTGAGATCAATCTTCGAGAAAACCTTCGCCTTCTGCAACTGATCGAAGAGATCTTCGATCCTAGGCAACGGGTACTTGTTCTTAATTGTCGCTTGGTTGAGCATTCGATAATCGATGCACAACCTCAGGGATCCATCCTTCTTCCGTACAAACAGCACTGGTGCTCCCCATAGTGAAGCACTAGGTCGAATAAAACCCTGATCGAGAGGTTCTTCCAACTGATGCTTCAACTCTTCTAGTTCCGCTGGGGCCATACGGTATGGTTCCTTGGAAATTGGTGTCGTTCCAAGCATCAACTCGATACCAAATTCGATCTCTCGCCTCGGTGGTAACCCAGGTAGTTCCTCCGGAAAGACATCAGCAAATTCTCGGACCACGTCCAAGTCGTAGATCAGAACCATCTCAGGTTCCACTGGGGAAATACAGACTAAGAAAGCAGTACCCCCGCTCCGCAGATACTTCTGAGCCTTGAAAGAAGAAATCATGCGGCTCTCACGCATGGATTGAGGGAGCTTGATCTCCAGAACAGGACGATCAGGCTGAGAAAGAACAATCTTGCCTTCCCGACAAAAGACTTGAGCATGGTACTCGAAAAGCCAATCCATGCCCAAAATCACATCGTACTCTGTCATATCTAACAGGATAACGTCAGCTGACAGGTTTTGTCCTGCTACTGACACCACGATGTTCAGGATATACGAGTCACAAAAAGACTGCTCTCCAGTTGGAGTGTGAACCTCCAATGGATAATTTAAAGACTCGACTGACAAAGGCAAGGTACGAGCAAATCTAGCTGCTATAAATGAAAAAGTAGCTCCACAATCAAACAAAGTAAATGCTTCATGTCCGGCTACCAAGATCGTACCTTGGACCAAATCTGCTTTGGTTACTTGATCAACCATCGCCGCGTATGCTTGTCCGGCAACGACTCTCTAGTTTGCTGGCTTCGGTGGGTACGACGGCTGCTGCTACGTAGCATTCTGTCGCTGTTGTGTCGGCTGTGAAGTGCTTGGCGTATTCTTGCACTGGTCGTCCGCTTGTTTCTTTCTGCAATCTCGGATATAGTGACCCATCCTTCTGCAATATAAACATCCGCCTGTGTCCCGTGGGCACGGCCGCCCTGGATGATCTGTGGTACACTTCGGACAACTGGCCGCGGTAAGCTGCTTCTGCTGGCATTGCTGGTACTGGGGTCTACGGTTCTGATACTGGATCTGGCCGCTGTTACTGTTGTTGTTGTTGCGCTGCTTCTTTGACTGAGGATAAAACTTCCTTCCACCCTGGTTCTTCTGAAAATGCCTCGTCCTTGGCCAACTCTCATGGCCATAATTCTGCTACTGCTAACGCTGTGCGGGAGTCTTCTGCGATTCGCTCCAGTCAAACTCAAGCAAGGAGGCCGTCTCTAAAGCCTCATCGACCGTCATAGGTGCACGGGTGTACACCTTCGTTCGTAGTACCGGCTTCAACCCTCGAGCAAATTTAAGAGCTCGCTCCTTTTTTGTCGTGTATAAGTTCGGACAAAACCTCTCCAGGCTGTGAAAACGTGTAACGTATTCAGAGAGAGAAGAACTACCCTGGTGGAGGTCAAGAAACTCCTACATTTTTCGGCTCTTCTCGTGAGCTGGAAAGTAAGCGGTGTAGAACGCTTCCACGAACTGGTCCCACTCTACAAGCTGGTTGTCGAATTTTATCTCCCAGGTGGTCGCCCACCACCTTTCCGCGTCCTTCTTCAGACGATAGGTCCCAAAATCCACCTTCCGATCATCACCAACTTGTAACACATGAAAGATTTGCTCTATTTCTCTGATCCAATCTTCGGCTGCTTCTGGCGACGATTTCGCATCAAACGAGGGAGGGTTCAAGCTCATAAATTGCTTATATGGGACTGCGGTAACAGGAATCTGGGCAGGTGTTCCCTGGCCCTAGGCAGCTTGCTGAAGGTGCTCGCCCATGTTCCTCATGGTCTCCGCCTGTCGACCCACAACCTCTGTAAGGTTGTTCAGAGTCTCCATAAGGTCATCACATCTGGCGCGCCATGCCATCTAAATGTGCAAAAGTCTATGCGTAAGCAACCAAACAAGCACAAGGATGGAAAATTTTTCTATTTTATTAATAAGAAGTTGCAACATTACAGAAGTACCCTTCATCAAGATAGGGTTAAACAAGCGCTACCAACAACTTACGCATGACAAAACCAAAAACGAAACAACACATCACAATCTCATGACTTGCTAGTGTAGAAGTCCCTGTAGTCCTTCCGACTACCATAGCGCCTCGGCCTAACACGTGGAGGAGAAACAACATCACTCATCGGCGTGTCCGAGATCTCCTAGACTTCCTCCAGAATCGGTGGCACATACTCCGAAGAAACCGCATAGGGGTAGGACTCAGGAGAATACTGGGGAGAATCGATCGCTCCGCGCCTTTCTCAGTCCTGGCTATCCACTTCCACAACCAGTGGTCCAGAGACCGAAGATACATCTTCGATGTCTTCCGCATTGCTCATTGCTTGATATTTTGAAATTGATCTTTTTAAACAATATTTTTCAATGAAATACATGGGAAAATCGTCAACCAAAGATATAAAACCGACTTTCCACCGAAGTGGCGAGTATGGGTCGAATCCACAGGGAACAAGATATTTCTGAAGTAATTCTAAAATAACACTTTATTAACATAAAAAGTTTACAATCTATGTCAATGTTTACAAGTTACATTAAATAACATTCTAACTATGAAAATAAACTACAATAGGCGGCTAAGTCTTCAGCAGGTCTCCAGGGGCATTTTTGTCTTTTCACATCAAGTGCAGTCGCACATCACAATTGAATTGTATCTGTTAACCTGTTCTAACTTAAAAACCTACATAATCAAAACAAAAAGTCAGTAACTAAATCAAGAAATCATCTAAATTACATCTAATACTAATTCTAAACTATTTCTACATTAAACTACAGTTAATTTAAATATCTAAAACTAAAATTATACTAACTAAGTAAACTAACTAAGCTAAATAACTCTAATTACTCTAAATACTGTTAATATACTAACTACAATGTTAGAAAACAGTAAAACTTCACGAAATTAGACGAATAGTTAAAAGACTGTTTTGTCCCTAAAGAAGGCAAAAATGGATTCTGACAGCTTTTTGCAAAACGATTGTTTGAGGGGTCAAACGAATTCAAAATTTGGTCAAATCTCTTCTATTCTGTAAAAGACAGATCCATGAAGCTGACACATTTTACAGACATGAAAAATACGTTCTGGATCTCCAGAACAAAGCGTTTCAAAATCAGGATAATTTGGGAAATCGCAGGACCCGAAATTTCAAAATCAGAAAAAACTGTTTTCATAATATGCTTGAAAACCAGACTAAATCAACTCGGATCGATCTGAAATTTGGTATGCAGACAGTTAACACACCGATGTGAAGAATAAAAAAATATTTTTTGGAAAACTCAATAAAAATCCACATAAAATAACACATGCACGAAATGGTAGAAATTAGGGTTTTGGTTCAGTGCACTATTCATTCATTTGAATCCTCAATTGACATTTGGACATTGAACCACGTACAAAAACAGTCCTAACTGAACCTAACCTACTGTTAAACTACAGCAAATAATAACAATTAAACTAAGATATAAAATCTAAGAAATAACCTAACCTAAACTCACTAATACTCTAAATAAGATATCTAAATAAATCTAAACTCTAACTAGACATAATATATAACATCTAATATCACTAACTAAATTAACTATCTATTCTAATATTAATTCTAACTTGCTAAAACAGCTACTAACTTACGATTAGTCTAACTAGCTAAGATTACTTACTAACTAAATTAAACACTAACTATGTTAACTAACTAACTAGGGTTATTTTACTAACTAAGGTTAGGGGCGACTAAGTTAGTTTCTAACTAAAGGAAATTAGGGTTACATAGGGGTTAGTTAAACTAATTACGGTTAGTACCTAAGGTTAGCTAAGGTCGACTAAGGGTAAACAATTAATTATGGTTAGATACCTAAAGTTAGTCTAACTAGTGTTAGTAGGGGCCGGTTAAGAATACCTAAGGTCAGTTAAGGTTAACTAAGGTTAGGTAAGGTTGGTTACTTGGGCTAGGACTCGGTTTCTAATTGAGGGTTGACTATGGTTCACTATGGTTTAACTATGGTTAGACTAAAGTAAATATGCTTTAACTACCTAAGGTTAGGAACTAACTAAAATGAAACTAGGGTTAATTAACATTAGCTAACTAACTAAGGATTAATTTAACTAGGTCTAACTAATTAGGGTTAATACCTATGGATAGGCTAGGGTTTAACTCGAGTTAAGGGTTAGCTAGGATTAACTAAGGGTATGGTTAGTTTAACTAAAGTTAGGGGGTAACTAACTATTAACTAAGGTTAATTAGGATTAAGAGGGTTTAACTAGGGGTCGATTAGGATTAGGTAGGGTTAACTAAGGTCAAATAAGGTTAACTAGGGTTGACTGGGCTCGGCTCAACTAACTAACTAGGTTAGTTACATGGGTTAAACTAGGGCTAACTAGTTAACTAAACTAAGGTTAGGGTTAATTAATGCTAATTCAAATAACGAAAATAGTGAAATTCCACTAGAGGGGGGGTGAATAGTGAAATACGATGCAAGTTGATATAATAAAAATAAAGCAATAAGGCACAACACAATAAACACAGGATTTATACTGGATCGATCAAAACCCTAACCTACATCCAGTCCCCAAGCAAACCACTTGAGCTTTCCACTATAACATCCGAGTCACCGGATAAATAGTACAACACCCTCTTCCTCAGAGGTCTTCTTCTCTCAACAGAGAAGGGGCACACCCTCTTCCACAGAGGTCTTCTTCTCTCAACAGAGAAGGACAACACCCTCTTACACAGAGGTCTTCTTCTCTCAACAGAGAAGGGCAACACCCTTTTTCTCAGAGGTCTACTTCTTTCAATAAAGAAAGAATACAGTGAATAACAGAAACTTACAATACTTCCTATAGAACCTTCAGGATGATATGAATGCACGAATGAAGGATTCTTAGAATGTTCTGTTTGTCACTCAGAAGATACTCTTTGTCAAATAGTTATTTTTGACTTTTTCTCTTTCTTTTCTCTTTCTTTTTCCAGGCTCTCTTTCAAATATCGAGTAGGTATTTTTCTCGTTGTAAGCTCACTTGTCTATTCCATTCTCTTCTCTTTTGAATAGTTCATTTGAGTGTATTTTTATAGCTTACAAAATAGTCATTGGCTTTTTGAAATCGTAGCCTTTTTGAGATGTGAAATGTCATGTCTTTTCAAAAGACATCTTTAGAGAAATTCGAGAAAGTCTTCTTTCCATAAAAGTAAAATATAGGGTACACTAGTCGTTGTAATATTTTAGGTAATATATATTTTATGTAAAAAGTCTATTTCTTACAATAGTACATTGAACGTTGGATTGTAGGCTGTCAAGTAGTTTTGTCTTTATCCTAATTAATGATTTGTGGTACATAAGTACTTCTTTACTTTAAATGAGTGTAAGTACAATAAATGCTTTGAGATATTTATTTGTACATAGTCATGTCAAGAGTTTTCTTTATGTTGTATTTTTCAAAGTCTACAGAGAGAATGAAGACTACAAGTAAGTCGACATTCTTGAGAAGGATATTTAACAAGGATTTCTTACAGGAGGTATTTAATGCTATACAAAGAGAATGATGACTTCAAGTAAGTCGACATTCTATGGGTTTGTAAAAAGGTAAGTAGAGTCTTTTCAAAACTAATATTATATTTGTTTTCTTTGTGTAGTCGATTTCATGTTTTGTCTTTTTCCTA
This sequence comes from Nuphar pumila, assembly GCF_984573655.1. Classification (NCBI taxonomy): domain Eukaryota; kingdom Viridiplantae; phylum Streptophyta; class Magnoliopsida; order Nymphaeales; family Nymphaeaceae; genus Nuphar; species Nuphar pumila. The sequence goes on from NC_143253.1 coordinate 80,984,480, forward strand.
TATTTGAAATCATTTCTTTAAAGAAGGTAACTAGAGTATTTTCAAAACATATTATATTTGTTTTCTTTGTGTAGCCGATTTCATGTTTTGTCTTTTTCCTATATTTGAAATCATTTCTTTAAAGAAGGTAACTAGAGTCTTTTCAAAACCAATATTATATTTGTTTTTTTTGTGTAGCCGATTTCATGTTTTGTCTTTTTCCTACTTTTAAAATCATTATTTTTCAAGTTGTCTTGTATATGATATAAGGTACAATTATTACATTTTGAAATCATGTCAAAATACCTTTTTCATAAAGGGTTGTAAGAAGGTACAATTATTTGTTTTCAAAAAGGAGCTTTTTGAAACTATCGTATACTTTAATGAAATAGTTTTATTGAGTGAGTATATAATATGCAATATGCATGCTTCTGAAGGTTCTGTTACATATGACTCTAAAGAAGAAAAAATCTTCAACTTGAGGAAGCCGATCTCTTTAGATGGTCTTTAGGAGTGCATGGCTCAACAAGTTTTTTCTTCAAGGAGTATGATTGCACCATAGTTGTACTTGAACAGGAGGTCTCCATCCTTTTTGAGTGAGATATCCTTGCATCAAATACTCGTTAGATATATGGCAAAACATATCCAGTCATTATATAACATTTTTCAAGAAGACATATTATCATATTATATGAAATCAAATAAGACAGTGTATCATATTATGTGACATCAAAACAGAGTTTCTCAACAAATAGTAAATAGGGCTAATAAATCTGAGAAACACGATTTTGGTAGGGGACAACTCCTCCTCTTCATGCCTTAATTGCACTTGGGGAAGGCTCATCTTCAAAAACCGTCCAGCCTCTTTTTCATTAAAAACATTAACTGCTTTTGAAAACCTTTCCCAAAACACCCAACACATTTTTGGATTAGCTTTAAATGCTCATTTCAATTTTCCAATCTTTTCCAAAAACGTGTAGCCATATTTAGCATGACCTTTGAAATTCCAAAGGGTTTCCAACTTTGAAAATGAGAAGGCATTTATGATTGGATTGGGAAATGAAGCTTTTCTCTTAATTGCCTTAAATGCATATTGGGAAAGTGTAATTTTCAAAAACCGTCCAACTAATGATTCACACGTTTTTCTATTTTGGCATTAAAAGCAAGAGCCCTTTTTAAAATTTTCCCCAAAACGTGTCACACGATTTTTTTGAGTTTGCTTTAAATGATAACTTAACAATTCAACTCTTGCCCTAAAAATCGTGTAGACCCTTTTAGAAAACCTAGGGAATTTGAAAAGGTTGCCTCATTGGAAAAAGATACTCATTTAAACTTAGCTGGAAAATAGAACTTTCCCAAATTGAAATTCATGGAATTGAAGAAGGTGCCTCATACCAAAACCGTTTTCTCAATACAATGCCCACATTACCCCTTGACTAAAATCTACACGAATTTACATACCTAGACTAAAATAAAATTAATCTAACTAAATTAATATATATACAAATCAAACAAAGGGCATAAAGGGAAAGCTACCAAAAATCAAACCTATCTCTATTAACTACTACACGAAAATTACAATTCTAAGTTAGTGCTACATTAGCTAAAATGAAAATTAAGAATTATAACTATTCTAATTAACCTATGACTAACCTAACTATCAAAACATCTCAAAAATGAATCTAACAAACTGTTTCCTACAGAAAATTTTACAAAACACGAATTGAACAAACCTAATATGCAATCTACATTAAATTAGCAACATAAAAACTACAAACTAAGGATTCTAAGCAAAACCTAATTATGCTATCTTACACATGATACAACTAAACTATTAAAACTAAAAACATGAAGAAATGAACAAAATACTATGCTGGACATGAAAATAAAAACAGAAAAATGAATGCTACACAACCCTACAATCGACTAAATTAGAGCAAAATAGAAATTAAGAAGTAGAAGAAAACGGATACATGATGAAGACTAAATCTAAACAACAATGAAAACACGTTAAACTAATTAATCAAACTACATTCAACCTAAACACTACAGCCGACTGGACATTCTACCTAAAAACCGAAAGAACAATATTCGACTAGACAATTTCACAAAATCTAAAAACGCATAAAACAATAAATGATCTACACACTTTTCCTAAAATACTAAAATCGATTAAGACAACATCTATTATACTTAGAACAACTGAAAAATGCAGATGCATCACAGAAAGATTTTTGAACACACGCATACACCCAAAAAGGCCTAAAAACTCTCAACGTTGGATTGAAAAACATAAAAGTAAATGACCCAAACACCTGAACATCCTACGTGCTGGCCTTTGCACGAACAAAAGCTATACTAGGGCTGACGAAAATACAGAAAAACACCCAACACATTACACATGCACATGATAGGTTTTAGCTAGAAGAGAAGGGAGAAGAAGACCTACCTCTTGGGCGATCCGAAGACTGAGGGGATGAAGAGAAGAGCGGACTTTGCTTGACTCCATGCCACGAGGAACCTCGGTGATGCTATCTAATCCTTTTGTTGTCTTCTTTGCAGGGATTTGCAAGTGGCAATGCTCCGGGGTTCAGGGCCGGCCGACCATGGAGGAGCGGGACCTCCACCATGATAGATACACTCCAGCTGCAGCTGAAAATAAACAAAACAAAAGTTAGTTCCAGCAGGGTGAGAAGAAAGACAAGATATGAAAGAAGAGAATGGAGGAAGAAAACGACATCTCCAATGGTGTTGGCATGGCTTCCATGGCCAACTATGGATGAGGAAGAAGGTGGATGAGAGGGGCAGCTTGGGAGAAGGTGGAGTTGAGCTAGAATTGTGCCCCTAGGGCACGAAAATCAAGACAAAGACAGATGGAATGGGCGCCCCCTCTCCCTTTTGACGTTTTGGCTATTTTACAAAAACAGGTTTAAAATAAAAATATTTCCTGGGTGCCTCATTTTACAGGGGGTTTTTAGAAAATGTTTTTACAAAACTTAAGTGGGCTGGAGCTGGGTTAAATCCATGTAATTTGGTCCAGATCCAAAGTCCAAATGGGTGTCTGGATCCAAATCTCTCAAATCGGATCCGATATTTGACCCGTTACACTGTAAATGTCATAATTCCTTCAAATTAACTCCAATTTTGATGAAATTCGAACCAGAGCTCCCTAACATCATTATGCACCTAAGTGTGTGCTTTAAATCTATAGATGATGCATTTATGCAGTGAAAATGTATTAATAAAATATGATATTTATGCATCATCAAATACCCCCATGCTAGAATAATTGCTAGTCCCTAGCAATACACTCTACCATGCAATGAAAATATGGACTACCCATTTAACATGAAAGCTCTTATTAAATAAAACAAAATAAACAATAAAAAAAACTAACTCACTTTCGTAGGAATCACGGTTGCATTTAGCTTATGCAACAAGCCCTTTAAACCCCTGGGTTACCCTAGTGGACGAGTAAGGTCTCGTGAGGGTTTGCAGAGATGCTACCCACAAACATCAATATCATGCATGAATAATTTTTCAAAAATAATAGGCAATTAAGAATTCATTGTAAACAAATATTTCATGTAATCTACATTCTCAAAACAAATTCAAAAATTTCTATGCCACCACAGTAAAAATCATTTTTCTTTCACTTCTCTAAACTTGTAATTATTTACGAATCTTTTTCAGAAAATCAAGTATTATCATGTTTTACTCATTTATCCTCACCTGTATATTTTCTGCACAGTATTTCAATAATTATTCATAAGCAATGAATTTCTACTCATTCAGCTCATTCTTTTTCTTTTGATATTCTATTTTTCACTCTTTTTCATTCTTCTAAATTGAGCACTATTTCGAATATCCAACTTTCGTAACCCGTGTAGCGAGCTTTGGGTCAGTGACTCCCAGGCTGGCCGACCTTAGGGCACTAGATACAAAGTATCCCTCGGACTTAATTGCTCGAGTCACTAAACCTTTTATTCTAATAGTATACGTATAATTTTCCTCTCATCACGTGCAATGTCTCTATCTCTTAGGCTTTCTATGCAGTCCGTGTAACAAGTTTTCGAACCGGTGGCTCCCAAACCAGCTGGCTTTGGGGCACCAGGTGTAAAACACCCTTCAGATTCTACTTACTCAAACTTCAAAGGCCACAAATATTGACTAGATAAGAGAATGATCTCCTTCGTTATCCATTTCGTAAGAGACTCAAACATTTCAACTCGTGTCTGAGTTCTACTACTTGCATTCGCGAAGAAATCAACAACTAAACGTCGCTCTATTTTATTAAACTCATTTTTCAAAAACATTATTCAATTGCTCATTTTTCTCATAAAACACACTATGCATACTTATACTTAAGTGAATCAAAACTTTATAACATGTAAATACTATCTTTTCTTTAAACTATTTCATAAACAACTACTCTATTTAAATCAAATAAGAATTTTTTTTTTACATGGGGCTTACAATTTTCTAATTTGTCAGATCATGCAGATAAACAATCATAAATGCTACAACTTATTCTTAAAAGACCTACTTTTATGAGTTTTAAGCTATCAGACATAAAGAAAATTTTTTAAAATTTGTGCATCTAAACCATCCCCCCCCCATGCTTGAATGACACTGTCCCTAGTGGCATACAGAATAATGCAAATATGCAATGCAGATGCACACTACAGAACAATAAAATGAATAAGGAGAAAGGATTGATACCACCTGGCATACTCAAACTTCTGAAGTTGTTGATTGACTGGACTCTGCACCACCACTATGCATGTACAAATGCATAGCTTTCTGCTCATTTGGTCAATGCTCTACTCTTGAAGACTTCTTCATATCCGTTTACTTGGACTCATACATTGATGGATCGGATGTTCATACATGTAAACAATGAAATTCAAATGAAATCAAAATAAAATTCAGAATAAAATACATGAATACTAACTACTTTATTTTAATATACATATGATACATCCTAAATTATAATTAATTAAATAAAAGCTCTAATACCTAAAATACTATGTTAGAATAATCTACATCTAAATCAATAAAACAATGAACAAAGTAGCAACTAACCTATGTTAGAATTAAACTATGATAATCAATCAAATCTAAATCAGCAAGTTAGCAATTTCTCTATGTTAGACTATGCTAAAATAATCTAATTATTCTATGAAATAAAAACATCTACTCTAAATCAGAGACTTAAACAACTAAACTATTTTAAACTATGTTAAAGCTATCTAATTAAACTATGCAACTATGTTAACAATGTTATACTAAGTTAATTACTCTATGAAATAAAAGATAAGCTATTCTAAATCAGAAAATCAGTAAATACAGGAATCAACACTGCATTCTCTAAGACTCGACTGTTTAATATATCATTGAAGCATGGAATTCAGTGAATCTTTATATAAAACAGAAAATGAACCCTATATTTTTCTAACTATGTTAATTCTATACTAACTAAAACAATTAAAACAAACTAAACTAAACTAAACACATATATTAATAAAATGATATCTCAGAAATAATCAGAATAAATTGCCGTTCCCCGGCAACGGCGCCAAAATTTGGTTGATATTTTGAAATTGATCTTTTGATACAATATTTTTCAATGAAATACATGGGAAAACCGTCAACCAAAGATATAAAACTGACTTTCCACCGAAGTGGCGAGTACGGGTCGAATCCACAGGGAACGGGATATTTCTAAAGTAATTCTAAAATAATACTTTATTAACATAAAAAGTTTACAATCTATGTCAATGTTTACAAGTTACATTAAATAACATTCTAACTATGAAAATAAACTACAATAGGCAGCTAAGTCTTCAGCAGGTCTCCAGGGGCATTTATGTCTTTTCACATCAAGTGCAGTCGCACATCACAATTGAATTGCATCTGTTAACCTGTTCTAACTTAACAACCTACATAATAAAAACAAAAAGTCAGTAACTAAATCAAGAAATCATCTAAATTACATCTAATACTAATTCTAAACTATTTCTACATTAAACTACAGTTAATTTAAATATCTAAAACTAAAATTATACTAATTAAGCTAAATAACTCTAATTACTCTAAATACTGTTAATATACTAACTACAATGTTAGAAAACAGTAAAACTACACGAAATCAGACAAATAGTTAAAAGACTGTTTTGTCCCTAAAGAAGGCAAAAATGGATTCTGATAGCTTTTTGCAAAATGACTGTTTGAGGGGTCAAACGAATTCCAAATTTGGTCAAATCTCTTCTATTTTGTAAAAGACAGATCCATGAAGCTACCACATTTTACAGACATGAAAAATACGTTCTGGATCTCCAGAAAAAAGCGTTTCAAAATCAGGATAATTTGGGAAATCGCAAGACCTGAAATTTCAAAATCAGAAAAAGTTGTTTTCTTAATACGCTTAAAAACCAGACCAAATCAACTCGGATCGAGCTGAAATTTGGTCTGCAGACAGCTAACACACCGATGTACAGAATAGAAAAATAATTTTTGGAAAACTCAATAAAAATCCACATAAAATAACATGTGCACGATGTAACGCCCCAGATTTCCAAAACAAAGCTAAGTTAAAATTTTCATGAATTTCTTTTTTTTTTCTTTGCAGCGGAATTTAGAAAAGCTTTTAGCAGCGGAATCAGACGATAATGAGTCGTCAGTTTTAGAAAACTCCGAGCACGTTGCAGGTATGTGGCCAAGCAACTCATTGACCACCAAAGTGTTCCATTTTATCGAAAACCACATGTTTATTACAACACTACTGCTTAGAAAAGCAGTGTAGGTTCAATAAAAGGAAGCCGTACAACTCTGTCTAGAGAAACCCTGAAACTCGATGCCACCTTGCTCCGCATATCGCCACACAGGTACAACATATGAAGTCCCCATAAAACGGGGTCAGAACCACTGATGGTCTGGTAAGCATGCAGTCATACATCCATTCAACTCAAGTACGATAATGACCACTCAGGGTCGCAATGCGCAATAACGACGCTCAAGCCTCCAAGACTTAGCGTATATCGCAAGAGCCTCTGCAGGGCTATGAGTTGAACATCCGCTCAAGTCTCCATGACTTAGAGCAAGCCTTTTCTGGGCTGTGATTTGAATAGCCGCTTAAGTCTCCATGACTTAGCCACGACCTCTTCCGGGTCTCAAAGTGATGTCTAGCTCAAGTCTTCATACTTGGCACATCTGTATCCCACGCATCTAAGGACAACTCCTCGAGCTTCGCTTAGTCGTGCGGATACAACACGGGTCTTTGCCCAGTCGGTCCAGTAGTATACCGAACATGACACCTTCACAAAGGTTATGCAGGACTGACTCAACACGTCATTCACCCATACATTCAAAGCATCGCTGTACCTAGAACTAATGCATTGTTTCGATAATTAACCGCTCCCGCCTTTGGTACGTAGGTAGAGCTATTGTCCGGGCATCAACGCGACGTTCTGGGGGTTGATTATTCTATGTATTTTAGATACCCCAGAGGCCTGTTGACCCTATCCATAGTAGGGCAGTGTGTTACAACTGGGAGAACCCTACTAGGCCCATATTCGGATGCATCCTCTACTTGCAGTAGTTGGGTTCAATCCTTAGATCTTAAGGATAACCACGACCCCAAAACCCATGAGTGACTGAGGCCATCGTGGACTCTATCAGGTCCAAAGTAAAATACATGTCACTCAAGGCTGTACCATCACTGTCATTCCACAGTGAGCATAATTTCTGAAGGGGTCTGCCAGTCTTACAATTACTTGGACAGAATCTGCATGCCATTTAGGCAGCCCGTGCTTTCAGCACTACGGGAGTATGTACCTGACCCCATTCAGTCCGCCCCAACACAGTCATTACTGAGGGGGTACCCCTAACACGATTTTCAACCGCGGGGTATGTGCGACCTTAAGTCTTATTCATATGCATGCAGAACACCGCTCTTGGCACTTCGGCCACCACGAGCATCACACCTCTTTGGGTGGAAGCAACACACTCCGGTTCTTCGGCCCTTACGAGTCTGGTTGTGTAACCGTTCTCAATGAGCATGCATATGACTCGATCTAAATAGATCGGCTACTCGGCGTATTTTTACGCGACGAGTACAAACCTAGCTAAGGCGCAACCTCTACTCCGGCTCAGCGGCCCTTACGAGCAAGGTGCCCTTGCAGGCACAAGGATACGAGCCGATCTGGCATCGTTCCATCAACGGACATCATTATGCCGTTCAACTGGTTCCGGCAGCTCTTCTGCCAACCATTTCGTCAGCACCTCCCCAGCTCTATCGGCAGCGGTGCGACGAACCCTTCTACGTTTGTAGAAGGCAATACATGAACCGGGTAGCACTCTGCTATATGTCAGAGTATCCTGCTACGTTCTTTCTGAGCTATTCTTAGCTTCTTCAGAAATTTCAGCAACACTTCCTCTCTTTTACGGAGAAAGCGTGCGTTTCTTTTATCCATTTCAGCGGCATCTCCCCTCTTTGGCGGGAAATCGCTACGCTTAATTCGGGAAATGGATGCGCACCGTTGTGCGTACTTTGCATCCATAAAGGTTGCAGGAACCCTGGGCCATAGCCAGGCCATACGTAATTGACTTAGTTTTTACGTAAAGAGCATTTGCCAAAAAGCGAAGCCTTTCCAATAGGGGCTTCATTCGTCAAGCAGAATCTTGAACGAGGAGCGGTCAGGGAATCGCATTAGCGATTTGGAGTTGATCTCCATTTGAACGCTCATTTATGCGCCATATATGTAGTATAAGCAGAAGCCTGTGCTTTATACAGCGGCGGCGTAAAGAAATGCATATACTATTGTTCAGGGTGTGTAACTGAACGAAATATTCTACATATATAACAAAACAGAAGCCTTGGCATCGTTCGACGCGACGGCGTAAGTAAATACATTGCAGAAAGCAGAAGCCTTGGCATCGTTCGACGCGACGGCGTAAGTAAATACATTGCAGAAAGCAGAAGCCTTGGCATCGTTCGACGCGATGGCGTAAGTAAATGCATTTCAGTTCTCCGGAATCAATGAAGGGCAAAATGGTCAATTTCTGAGTTTAGATCTTGCAGAAAGTCTAAAATCTTATTCTTGACCCTCAAAATTTCTATATTTAGATTCAGAGACATCTTTAAATTGCAAAATTTTAAAATCCTTTTTCGGGACAAAAAGCTAAAATTTCCAAGTCCGAGCTGAGAGTGACATTTCATAGTACTTGTTTTTGCATAGCATTGCGTCATTTCACTACACAGCATGTCATTTTGAGATCCAGAATTCTTGATTTTCAAAATTATCAATCCAGATTTGATTTTTAAACTTTTCAAATTGATTTTTAAAACCCTGGGTATTCAAAATTACCAAATTTTCCCATTTTACCCCCAGGACTTTGAATTACAAAAATTTTCTCAAGAAAAACAATCTGGATATTTGGATATTGATTTTAAAGATTTTATCTCAAAATTTTTTGTAAAAAGATTTTAAATCTCTTACAAAATTTTTTACATTTACTTTATCCATATTTTTGCCCTGAAAAACCAATCTTTCCAAATTCTTGAAAATAAACAAAGTTTTATCTCGTATTATAAAAATTCCAAAAAGAAGTTCTTTCTTCTACTTTTTATTTTCCAAAAAAAAAAAATTGTGTGGGACCTGCCTTGAACTAGTATCACACTCAAATGCTCAGGTATGTTTCTTATTTTCAAGTGGGTCTCACCCAGACAATTTACAAATTCCTCTCTCTAAATTTTCGATATTATTTATTTTATAAAATAGCCAATGGGCCCACGCATAGGTGGTGCCACGGCCAAACATTCCTAAAAAGAAGAAGATGCGTTCATTGTACCTAGACTTTAGGTAAATGAACGAAATTTTTTTAAAAGCTAAGAAACCGTCCTCTTTTAAAAACAACAAATTTTCAAAATCAATGAGGCATCGGTTTCACAAATTTTCAAAATTGATAACGGAACCTCAGAAGGGAGAACGGCGGTTTGATTCAAGAGGATTCAAAAATTCTTTAAGAAGGAGGTCAGGGATCGATTAGGGAAGGGGGAGCCGATTGAAGAAGGAGGCATTTTCGGTTTTGCAGAGTCTTCCACCACCAGCGCCATTTCCATTGAAGGGGAAGAGAATCTGCATTTTTTTTTAGAATCCGACCTCTCCATTTCCTCTGCTCACCACAGTTCCTCTTCGCCAGCAGGGAAGATCGATTGATTTTCACCCCTTTGGGTTTATCGCAGGACATCCAGCAGAAGAAAAGGGGGCCATGTTCCTTCAGCTGAAGAGAAGGAAGAGGCCAATCGGCATTTTTTTCTAAGCCCGACCTCTCCATTCCTTCTTCTGACCCCTGTCCCTCTCAAGAGGCCGGATTGATTTCTCCTCTTTTCTTTGGGTTTTTGCAGGTGCCCTCTTCTCTACCATGGAGCTCTTCCCCCTTTGGAGATTTCGTTTCCTCCGTCCAGCGTGAAGGGCTGCAGACCTCTCAACCTTTGTTGGGCTGGAGGAGATTTTGTTTGGTGCAGGAGATCCAGCCATCTCATTCTTCTCGTTTCCTTCAGCCTAGCAGCAGAGAACGACTCTTTCTACAAGGGTCATTGGATGCAGGAGATACAGCCAGCATTTTTCCTCATTTCATCCAGCCCAACAGGAGAGGAACGAATCTTACTTGCTGCCTACAGATCCATTCGGTGTAAGAAATCCCCAAAACAGCAGCTGCAATCGTACCAAAGGAGTGTTCCTCTCCTTTCAGCATCTGCCGAACCAAGGGGGATCTACAAGTTCAGCTTTTTGAAAGAACGTGGAACTCAAATTGTCATATACAACCTTTGGGAGGATGACCAAGGAGAGCTTGAACTTGATTTTGATACAGATCCCTATGACATTCAATTAAGAGGCGTCAACCGTGATGAGAAGAATATATAGGTGGCTAAGCAATTTCCCAATTCTAGACATTTCCTTATGTATCGGCATTCCTTGAGGAGCTATGCGTCGATTATCTATCTGAGGCTTCCAGAAGGCTTCTGAATGATTTTGCGTGAAAGGAGTGTTGAACACCATAACTTAGTGAATGACATGATGCTAAATCAAGAGACCACTTACAGGCCACAGGCAGGTGCTGATGGAGTTCCCAAGGATGCTAATATGGTTGCAGTTGTGACAATTGGATTCGTAAAATATGCAGAACATCACATTGATGTTCAAGGATTTAATGTGTATCACAAAAATCGTCTTATCAAGCCATTCTAGAGGCTCTGGAATTCTACTGGAAGATGGGCGTGGAGTCAGAGGTGTGCTGGAAGCTAATTTTATGGAGCCAGCTCATGATAAACAGGGCTTTGAGTGCACAATTGTTCTTTCCATACTTGAAGCACGCCCTGTTCAGATACAGAAAACAAAATCTGGTCACACGACTGCCACCAAATTGGCCATACTCCCTCAGTTGGTATTGTTGCAGAAAACTCAAATTTGAACACTTATTTTATTATTTTGATAGTTTATCTTTGGCATTTAGAAGCATGTTGGTACAGTGATTGTCTGTAGATTTTGAATTAACAGTTGGTAGCAGAATAGCTTAGTTAATAAATTTTCTACTATGGAGGTGCTTAATAGAAAATATGTTAATATAGTTAGAAAATAGAAAATATGGTATTGACAAAGTTTGATTGTTTTAGTTGAAGGCAAAATGTTATAGTTGTCAGATTTGTGAAGCCTAGGCATTCACGAACTGGAAAGGGTGTATAATGCACAGTGCATCTCTAGATCTAGACTGTTTTTGGGATTTGCAGAAAACTGTTTATTATGACTAGGATAATCCACATTGCTGCCATCACATCCATCCATTTCCTGTATTGCACAACATTATAGCCATTCTACCTCCTATGTATTCCACCATATCCATTTTTTGCTGTAGGTGTGCAGTCATGATAAACAACCATCTTCATGAACGAATATATCCATATCCGTTCATGATCCCTATGCCATTTTTTTGTATGCTTCGTCATTGATATATAGGGAAGCTCCATACCCATTTTTGTTGAAATATATCTTGTAATTTGGGAAATACGGCTATGTAAAGTTACCTACAGAAACTGTATATATCCATATTTTCTGATTTTACCCATTTTGTAGAATTTCCATTAATGCATATATTTTCTCATTTTATTTCTATATATATATATGTATATCTAGGTATATCTATCTATATGTATACGTATATATGTATATATATATGTATATATATATACATAGATATATACTTATATATATATATATCCTTCCATGTGTCCTTATTTCCATATATGAGCATTCATGTATATATTTTCTCATATAAATACACCTCCATTGTTACATATCATTTAGCATCAATTTTAGCAAATTTTGATATACATCTCTTTGTTATATATACTTATATATATATATATATATCCCTTAATGTGTATTTATTATTGCATATATTTCTCTTTTCTCTTACTCTTGTAAATACATCATACATTTGATTTATGAGCTTGATGTTCAAATTCTTGTTTTATGAAGATATGTTGAAACATCATCATTTGATTTATGAAATTTTGTTTAGCTTGATGGTAAAATTCTTGTTTTATGAAGTTATGGCTGGAACTTCATCATTTGATGCTACAATTTCTGTTTTATGAAGCTATGGGCTGGAATATCATCATTTGATTTATGAGCTTGATGCTCAAAATTCTTGTTTTATGAAGTTATGGCTGGAACTTCATCATTTGATTTATGAGCTTGATGTTCAAATTCCTGTTTTATGAAGTTATGTTGGAACACCATCATTTGATTTATGAGATTTTGTCTAGCTTCCTGTTAAAATCCCTGTTTTATGAAGCTATGGCTGGAACATCACCCTTGGTTTTATGAGATTTTGCTTAGCTTAGTGCTAAATTCTTGTTTGCTATATTGTTATAATATCACCTCATTTGCAACACCAATTATACATATTGTTTCATCATTTTCCATGACATTTTCACCTTTTCACCAAGCTTTTCATATCCTTTTCATGATATCCTTGAAATAGTCCATGATGCTTCCACAACCCATTTCCTGCACATATTCATTTTCTGCTGCAAGTGTGCAGTCTTGATATTTGACCATATTCATGAACGGATATCTCTATATCCAATCGTGATCTCCCAACCATCTTTGGCGTGCTTCATTATGGATATATAGGGAAGCTCTATACCCATTTTTACTGGAAATTGCATTATAATTTGAGAAGTATGGTTGTGTGAAATCACCTACAGAAATTGTCTATACCTGTATTTTCTGATTTTACCCATTATATAGAATTTTCATTTATATGTATATTCTCTGATTATAAGTATATATATATTGATATGTATGTATATCTACCCATATGTATACGTATATATGTATATATATATGTATATATGTATATATATACACATATATATACTTATATATATATACCTTCATGTGCATTGGATATCACATATATTTTTCCTTTTCTTTTACTTTTTTGCAAATATATCTTCATTACCATATATCATTTAGCCTAAATTCAAATATTTCTATATCTACATATATATCTTTGTTGTATATAGTATATATATCCATTTCCTTGGTTATTTTGTACTAACTCTCATTTTGCAGGAAAATCTAGAAGATGCAGATTCCTTGGCTCCATTTCAATTTTCTTTTACTTTATGTTATGCAATATAACAATCCAATGTAAACCTTGGAATAAGATTTATTTTTACTGCTTAGATTAGGACGCATCTCATATAGTTTGATTTCAGTAACATCCTGATTATATGATGCATATATCTCAATTTTCCAAATTCACCGTGGATGAACACGAATGGCACGTGCACCAACTCTTAGAGAGTTGATGAACTCGGTGGAGTCCATATTTACGGCCCTAGTCGGAATATGGACGAGACCCAGATCCATCTTCTCTCTAACAGACACATTGAGCCTACACTCTTAGGCTATCTTGAAAATGCACCTCATATTTCCAATGTTTTCAAAATATTGTGAATTAACTCAAATAAACCCTGAATATATTCATGGCCACAGTCAGAATATATGAAGGATTTACTTTGGCTTAATCCACATTTTTCCAATAAAATTTTCAGAAATCTTTTTAAAAAGTGCATTCATTCATTCAAATCATCTGCATCATTTGTTTTTCTCATGATTTTCTCAAAAGATTTTCACTTCAGGGAATCGATTTTCTCAAGAAACTATGATGATATTCGGAGTTGGATTTCCCAAATCAAATGTTTTCTTGTGATTTTCCTTAAAAAGTTATTTCCTTAAGATTCTTTTCAAAGAAATTTCTCATTTTCTCAAAAATCCAAATTGATTTTCAGATATTTCAAAAAACCAGATTCTCAGGATTTCAATTTCCTAAGTTTTGAATTTCCTTCTCCAATGAATCTTTCCTATAAATTTTCCCTCATTTTCCTAAGAAAATTCTCAAAGTCTGAGTTTTCCCGATAAGTATTTTCCGTTTCAAAAAGTTCATCTTTTCTCAAGAATTCCTTCCATTTTCCCGAGATTATCATTTCTTCGTAGTTTTCCAAGTTTTATAACTTTCTCAAAATTTTCCTGAGATTCTTATTTCTTCATAGTTTTCCAAGTCTTTATAAATTTTCTCAAAATTTTCCTGAGATTCTCATTTTCTAAGTCTTTATAAATTTTCTCAAAATTTTCCTGAGATTCTCATTTTCTAAGTCTTTATAAACTTTCTCAAGATTTTCCCGAGATTCTCATCTAAACTTTCTCAAGATTTTCTTGAAATTCTCATCTCTTCAAGATTTTCTAAGTCTTTATAAACTTTCCTGAGATTTTCAAACCTTCTTCGACTGAGTTTACTGAGAGATTGATTTCCATCTTTTCCTGAGAAATACTTTTCAACTTCAAATATTTTCTAAGCATACATCATATTTTCCAATTTATATTTTCCAAAATTCTCATAGCACATGCCTGAATTCTCTGTGCATTTAGGATAGAACACGATTTCGGTAATTTCACTAAGTCAAGCACAATTTTGGTCCTTGGTTCGATTACCCCTGTCAAAGGCGGCAGGAACGGTCGAACCTCGTACCGACAGGTCGAGCCCCATCCCATGGATTTTCCCGCAATTTTCAAAACGGAGGCGAGTATTTCAAAACAATTTCCAAAATCCGGTCAAGTTTGAATCGCAAAAGCGTTTCCCTCTCTCCTCCGCAAGGAAGGGAAGACGGGAAAAAATTTGCGACGATAACATTCGGGTCTAAGTTTCGGGGTGTATCACCACCACCCTATTCCAAACTTATCCTGAAGGATTTAGGTGTTGATTCGTTCTAGATTTACCGAAATTACTTTTTTTACATAATATTACGCGATTTACCCAGTTCTCAAAATAAGCAAATCTTCAAAAATTGCCAAAACATAAAAATTCATTGATTTCTATATAATTACACCATAATCATCAAAATTAGAATCGTGGATCTTACATCCTCCCCTCCTAAAAAAAGGATTTCGTCCGCGAAATCTCTCTTAGGAGGTTACAAAAAGTTCTGGATAGGTTTCCCTCATGCTCGCTTCTGGTTCCCATGTGCATTCTTCGATGCCATGGTGCTGCCACCGTACCTTGACTAACGAAATAGTCTTGGTATGCAAGACTTGATCTCGTCGATCAACAATCTCGATAGGCCTTTCTGACAAAGTCAGATCTTCCTGTACGTCCACATCTTCGTAACGAATGACATGTGATGGGTCAGGAATATACTTCCTGAGCATCGATACGTGAAAAACACTGTGAATGTGGGCATATTGTGGGGGCAACTCAACACGATATGCCACTTCACCAATCCTCGCCACGATCTCAAACGGTCCAACATACCTCGGACTCAACTTCCCTTTAATTCCAAAATGAAACACGCTCTTCGTCGGTGAAACTCTGACAAAAACCATGTCTCCAACATCAAAAGACAATTCGCGACGCCTCTTATCGGCGTAACTCTTCTGCCTATCTTGCGCTGCCTTCAATTGTTCACGAATCTTCTGCACTTGCTGCGTGTAGTGCTGAAGAACAATCGGCGCTTTGCTTGCTCTATCGCTGATGTCGTCTTAAAAAGATGGCGATCGACAAGGTCTACCATACAACGCTTCGTACGGGGCCATCTCGATACTAGCGTGGTAACTGTTGTTATACGCAAACTCTACCAAACATAGGTGGGAATCCCATTCACCTCTCCAATCAAGCATACAAGCTCGCAACATATCTTCCAATGTTTGAATCGTCCGCTCGGACTGCCCATCTGTCTGAGGATGAAAGGCTGTACTAAACTTCAATCTCGTCCCTAGAGCAGATTGCAACTGACCCCACAGTCGCAAAGTAAATCGGGGATCATGATCAGAAATGATAGATCTCGGCACACCATGCAACCGAACGATCTCTCTAACATACAAATCGGCCAGGCTCTCAAGCGACTGGCTGATTCTGATTGGCAAGAAGTGGACAGACTCGGTCCTACCCAAATCGCATCGCGTTTATGCCTAGACAGTGGTAAACCTACCACGAAATCCATCGTAACATCCTCCCATTTCCATTGAGGAATCTCAATCTTCTGCAAGGTACCACCTGGATGCTGATGTTCCGCTTTGACTTGCTGACAAGTCAAACACTTTGCAACGTAATCCGTTGTCTCTCGTTTTATACCCTGCCACCAATACTTACGTTGTAAGTCCTTGAACATCTTTGTTCCTCCCGGATGAATCGTGTACTTCAACATATGAGCTTCGTCAAGAATATCTCTCTTCAGCTCAGGGTCGCTAGGTACCCAAAGTTGATCTTTCATACGAACGTTGCCATCTTCAGACACTCTAAAAGGAGAGTCTGCTTGCTCTGTCAAGGCTAGGAACTTGGTGTACTGACCGTCAAGCTTTTGAGCTTCTACTATCCTTGGCAGAAACTCAGATCGAATGGTTAGACCAGACAACCTGATCGAACCACCACCAACAGAAAAAGGTTTCCAGGCTATAAAGTCTTCGATAAGCTTCTGGCTCCACACCAGACTATCCAGAACACCACTCGATTTGCGGCTAAGCGCATCCGCCACAATGTTTGCCTTCCTAGGGTGGTAAGACAACGTGAAATCGTAGTCTTTGATAAACTCAAGCCATCGTCGTTGCCTCAGATTCAGCTCCTTCTGAGAGAACAAATACTTGAGGCTCTTGTGGTCTGAAAAGACCTCAAACGATTCCCCATAGAGGTAATGTCGCCATTATTTCAAAGCGAACACAAGTGCTGCCAATTCTAGATCGTGCGTCGGATAATTCCGCTCGTGAGTCTTCAACTGTCTGGAAGCATAGGCAACCACTCGTCCATGCTGCATAAGCACGCAACCTAAACCAGTGCCAGAGGCGTCTGTGTATACCACAAAGCCACCTCTGCCAGAGGGTAAAGCCAATACCGGCGAGGTCGTCAACTTCGTCTTTAGGATCTGGAAACTGTCATCACAGGCACTGCTCTACACGAACTTAACACCCTTACGTAACAGTTTAGTCAAAGGTAATGCGATCCTCGAAAAGTCTTGGATAAAACGTCTATAATAACCGGCCAATCCAAGGAAACTACGGATCTCAGACACATTCTGAGGTTGCTTCCAGCCCAGAACTGCTTCGACTTTCGCTGGATCGACGGATATTTCCTCTTTCGATATCACGTGGCCAAGAAACATGACACGCTCGAGCCAAAACTCACACTTAGAGAACTTGGCGAACAACTGATGCTCACGGAGAGTACTTAAAACAATTCGTAAATGATCTTGATGCTGCTCCGGACATTCTGAATAAACTAAGATGTCGTCGATAAATACTATCATGAACGAGTCTACAAATGGACGAAAGATCCGGTTCATCAAATCCATGAACGCTGCTGGAGCATTTGTAAGGCCAAAAGGCATCACCACGAACTCATACAACCCATAACGCGTCCTGAAAGCCGTCTTCGCAATGTCATCCTCTCAGATACAAAGCTGATGGTAGCCTGATCTGAGATCAATCTTCGAGAAAACCTTCGCCTTCTGCAACTGATCGAAGAGATCTTCGATCCTAGGCAACGGGTACTTGTTCTTAATTGTCGCTTGGTTGAGCATTCGATAATCGATGCACAACCTCAGGGATCCATCCTTCTTCCGTACAAACAGCACTGGTGCTCCCCATAGTGAAGCACTAGGTCGAATAAAACCCTGATCGAGAGGTTCTTCCAACTGATGCTTCAACTCTTCTAGTTCCGCTGGGGCCATACGGTATGGTTCCTTGGAAATTGGTGTCGTTCCAAGCATCAACTCGATACCAAATTCGATCTCTCGCCTCGGTGGTAACCCAGGTAGTTCCTCCGGAAAGACATCAGCAAATTCTCGGACCACGTCCAAGTCGTAGATCAGAACCATCTCAGGTTCCACTGGGGAAATACAGACTAAGAAAGCAGTACCCCCGCTCCGCAGATACTTCTGAGCCTTGAAAGAAGAAATCATGCGGCTCTCACGCATGGATTGAGGGAGCTTGATCTCCAGAACAGGACGATCAGGCTGAGAAAGAACAATCTTGCCTTCCCGACAAAAGACTTGAGCATGGTACTCGAAAAGCCAATCCATGCCCAAAATCACATCGTACTCTGTCATATCTAACAGGATAACGTCAGCTGACAGGTTTTGTCCTGCTACTGACACCACGATGTTCAGGATATACGAGTCACAAAAAGACTGCTCTCCAGTTGGAGTGTGAACCTCCAATGGATAATTTAAAGACTCGACTGACAAAGGCAAGGTACGAGCAAATCTAGCTGCTATAAATGAAAAAGTAGCTCCACAATCAAACAAAGTAAATGCTTCATGTCCGGCTACCAAGATCGTACCTTGGACCAAATCTGCTTTGGTTACTTGATCAACCATCGCCGCGTATGCTTGTCCGGCAACGACTCTCTAGTTTGCTGGCTTCGGTGGGTACGACGGCTGCTGCTACGTAGCATTCTGTCGCTGTTGTGTCGGCTGTGAAGTGCTTGGCGTATTCTTGCACTGGTCGTCCGCTTGTTTCTTTCTGCAATCTCGGATATAGTGACCCATCCTTCTGCAATATAAACATCCGCCTGTGTCCCGTGGGCACGGCCGCCCTGGATGATCTGTGGTACACTTCGGACAACTGGCCGCGGTAAGCTGCTTCTGCTGGCATTGCTGGTACTGGGGTCTACGGTTCTGATACTGGATCTGGCCGCTGTTACTGTTGTTGTTGTTGCGCTGCTTCTTTGACTGAGGATAAAACTTCCTTCCACCCTGGTTCTTCTGAAAATGCCTCGTCCTTGGCCAACTCTCATGGCCATAATTCTGCTACTGCTAACGCTGTGCGGGAGTCTTCTGCGATTCGCTCCAGTCAAACTCAAGCAAGGAGGCCGTCTCTAAAGCCTCATCGACCGTCATAGGTGCACGGGTGTACACCTTCGTTCGTAGTACCGGCTTCAACCCTCGAGCAAATTTAAGAGCTCGCTCCTTTTTTGTCGTGTATAAGTTCGGACAAAACCTCTCCAGGCTGTGAAAACGTGTAACGTATTCAGAGAGAGAAGAACTACCCTGGTGGAGGTCAAGAAACTCCTACATTTTTCGGCTCTTCTCGTGAGCTGGAAAGTAAGCGGTGTAGAACGCTTCCACGAACTGGTCCCACTCTACAAGCTGGTTGTCAAATTTTATCTCCCAGGTGGTCGCCCACCACCTTTCCGCGTCCTTCTTCAGACGATAGGTCCCAAAATCCACCTTCCGATCATCACCAACTTGTAACACATGAAAGATTTGCTCTATTTCTCTGATCCAATCTTCGGCTGCTTCTGGCGACGATTTCGCATCAAACGAGGGAGGGTTCAAGCTCATAAATTGCTTATATGGGACTGCGGTAACAGGAATCTGGGCAGGTGTTCCCTGGCCCTAGGCAGCTTGCTGAAGGTGCTCGCCCATGTTCCTCATGGTCTCCGCCTGTCGACCCACAACCTCTGTAAGGTTGTTCAGAGTCTCCATAAGGTCATCACATCTGGCGCGCCATGCCATCTAAATGTGCAAAAGTCTATGCGTAAGCAACCAAACAAGCACAAGGATGGAAAATTTTTCTATTTTATTAATAAGAAGTTGCAACATTACAGAAGTACCCTTCATCAAGATAGGGTTAAACAAGCGCTACCAACAACTTACGCATGACAAAACCAAAAACGAAACAACACATCGCAATCTCATGACTTGCTAGTGTAGAAGTCCCTGTAGTCCTTCCGACTACCATAGCGCCTCGGCCTAACACGTGGAGGAGAAACAACATCACTCATCGGCGTGTCCGAGATCTCCTAGACTTCCTCCAGAATCGGTGGCACATACTCCGAAGAAACCGCATAGGGGTAGGACTCAGGAGAATACTGGGGAGAATCGATCGCTCCGCGCCTTTCTCAGTCCTGGCTATCCACTTCCACAACCAGTGGTCCAGAGACCGAAGATACATCTTCGATGTCTTCCGCATTGCTCATTGCTTGATATTTTGAAATTGATCTTTTTAAACAATATTTTTCAATGAAATACATGGGAAAATCGTCAACCAAAGATATAAAACCGACTTTCCACCGAAGTGGCGAGTATGGGTCGAATCCACAGGGAACAAGATATTTCTGAAGTAATTCTAAAATAACACTTTATTAACATAAAAAGTTTACAATCTATGTCAATGTTTACAAGTTACATTAAATAGCATTCTAACTATGAAAATAAACTACAATAGGCGGCTAAGTCTTCAGCAGGTCTCCAGGGGCATTTTTGTCTTTTCACATCAAGTGCAGTCGCACATCACAATTGAATTGTATCTGTTAACCTGTTCTAACTTAAAAACCTACATAATCAAAACAAAAAGTCAGTAACTAAATCAAGAAATTATCTAAATTACATCTAATACTAATTCTAAACTATTTCTACATTAAACTACAGTTAATTTAAATATCTAAAACTAAAATTATACTAACTAAGTAAACTAACTAAGCTAAATAACTCTAATTACTCTAAATACTGTTAATATACTAACTACAATGTTAGAAAACAGTAAAACTTCACGAAATTAGACGAATAGTTAAAAGACTGTTTTGTCCCTAAAGAAGGCAAAAATGGATTCTGACAGCTTTTTGCAAAACGATTGTTTGAGGGGTCAAACGAATTCAAAATTTGGTCAAATCTCTTCTATTCTGTAAAAGACAGATCCATGAAGCTGACACATTTTACAGACATGAAAAATACGTTCTGGATCTCCAGAACAAAGCGTTTCAAAATCAGGATAATTTGGGAAATCGCAGGACCCGAAATTTCAAAATCAGAAAAAACTGTTTTCATAATATGCTTGAAAACCAGACTAAATCAACTCGGATCGATCTGAAATTTGGTATGCAGACAGTTAACACACCGATGTGAAGAATAAAAAAATATTTTTTGGAAAACTCAATAAAAATCCACATAAAATAACACATGCACGAAATGGTAGAAATTAGGGTTTTGGTTCAGTGCACTATTCATTCATTTGAATCCTCAATTGACATTTGGACATTGAACCACGTACAAAAACAGTCCTAACTGAACCTAACCTACTGTTAAACTACAGCAAATAATAACAATTAAACTAAGATATAAAATCTAAGAAATAACCTAACCTAAACTCACTAATACTCTAAATAAGATATCTAAATAAATCTAAACTCTAACTAGACATAATATATAACATCTAATATCACTAACTAAATTAACTATCTATTCTAATATTAATTCTAACTTGCTAAAACAGCTACTAACTTACGATTAGTCTAACTAGCTAAGATTACTTACTAACTAAATTAAACACTAACTATGTTAACTAACTAACTAGGGTTATTTTACTAACTAAGGTTAGGGGCGACTAAGTTAGTTTCTAACTAAAGGAAATTAGGGTTACATAGGGGTTAGTTAAACTAATTACGGTTAGTACCTAAGGTTAGCTAAGGTCGACTAAGGGTAAACAATTAATTATGGTTAGATACCTAAAGTTAGTCTAACTAGTGTTAGTAGGGGCCGGTTAAGAATAACTAAGGTCAGTTAAGGTTAACTAAGGTTAGGTAAGGTTGGTTACTTGGGCTAGGACTCGGTTTCTAATTGAGGGTTGACTATGGTTCACTATGGTTTAACTATGGTTAGACTAAAGTAAATATGCTTTAACTACCTAAGGTTAGGAACTAACTAAAATGAAACTAGGGTTAATTAACATTAGCTAACTAACTAAGGATTAATTTAACTAGGTCTAACTAATTAGGGTTAATACCTATGGATAGGCTAGGGTTTAACTCGAGTTAAGGGTTAGCTAGGATTAACTAAGGGTATGGTTAGTTTAACTAAAGTTAGGGGGTAACTAACTATTAACTAAGGTTAATTAGGATTAAGAGGGTTTAACTAGGGGTCGATTAGGATTAGGTAGGGTTAACTAAGGTCAAATAAGGTTAACTAGGGTTGACTGGGCTCGGCTCAACTAACTAACTAGGTTAGTTACATGGGTTAAACTAGGGCTAACTAGTTAACTAAACTAAGGTTAGGGTTAATTAATGCTAATTCAAATAACGAAAATAGTGAAATTCCACTAGAGGGGGGGTGAATAGTGAAATACGATGCAAGTTGATATAATAAAAATAAAGCAATAAGGCACAACACAATAAACACAGGATTTATACTGGATCGATCAAAACCCTAACCTACATCCAGTCCCCAAGCAAACCACTTGAGCTTTCCACTATAACATCCGAGTCACCGGATAAATAGTACAACACCCTCTTCCTCAGAGGTCTTCTTCTCTCAACAGAGAAGGGGCACACCCTCTTCCACAGAGGTCTTCTTCTCTCAACAGAGAAGGACAACACCCTCTTACACAGAGGTCTTCTTCTCTCAACAGAGAAGGGCAACACCCTTTTTCTCAGAGGTCTACTTCTTTCAATAAAGAAAGAATACAGTGAATAACAGAAACTTACAATACTTCCTATAGAACCTTCAGGATGATATGAATGCACGAATGAAGGATTCTTAGAATGTTCTGTTTGTCACTCAGAAGATACTCTTTGTCAAATAGTTATTTTTGACTTTTTCTCTTTCTTTTCTCTTTCTTTTTCCAGGCTCTCTTTCAAATATCGAGTAGGTATTTTTCTCGTTGTAAGCTCACTTGTCTATTCCATTCCCTTCTCTTTTGAATAGTTCATTTGAGTGTATTTTTATAGCTTACAAAATAGTCATTGGCTTTTTGAAATCGTAGCCTTTTTGAGATGTGAAATGTCATGTCTTTTCAAAAGACATCTTTAGAGAAATTCGAGAAAGTCTTCTTTCCATAAAAGTAAAATATAGGGTACACTAGTCGTTGTAATATTTTAGGTAATATATATTTTATGTAAAAAGTCTATTTCTTACAATAGTACATTGAACGTTGGATTGTAGGCTGTCAAGTAGTTTTGTCTTTATCCTAATTAATGATTTGTGGTACATAAGTACTTCTTTACTTTAAATGAGTGTAAGTACAATAAATGCTTTGAGATATTTATTTGTACATAGTCATGTCAAGAGTTTTCTTTATGTTGTATTTTTCAAAGTCTACAGAGAGAATGAAGACTACAAGTAAGTCGACATTCTTGAGAAGGATATTTAACAAGGATTTCTTACAGGAGGTATTTAATGCTATACAAAGAGAATGATGACTTCAAGTAAGTCGACATTCTATGGGTTTGTAAAAAGGTAAGTAGAGTCTTTTCAAAACTAATATTATATTTGTTTTCTTTGTGTAGTCGATTTCATGTTTTGTCTTTTTCCTATATTTGAAATCATTTCTTTAAAGAAGGTAACTAGAGTATTTTCAAAACATATTATATTTGTTTTCTTTGTGTAGCCGATTTCATGTTTTGTCTTTTTCCTATATTTGAAATCATTTCTTTAAAGAAGGTAACTAGAGTCTTTTCAAAACCAATATTATATTTGTTTTTTTTGTGTAGCCGATTTCATGTTTTGTCTTTTTCCTACTTTTAAAATCATTACTTTTCAAGTTGTCTTGTATATGATATAAGGTACAATTATTACATTTTGAAATCATGTCAAAATACCTTTTTCATAAAGGGTTGTAAGAAGGTACAATTATTTGTTTTCAAAAAGGAGCTTTTTGAAACTATCGTATACTTTAATGAAATAGTTTTATTGAGTGAGTATATAATATGCAATATGCATGCTTCTGAAGGTTCTGTTACATATGACTCTAAAGAAGAAAAAATCTTCAACTTGAGGAAGCCGATCTCTTTAGATGGTCTTTAGGAGTGCATGGCTCAACAAGTTTTTTCTTCAAGGAGTATGATTGCACCATAGTTGTACTTGAACAGGAGGTCTCCATCCTTTTTGAGTGAGATATCCTTGCATCAAATACTCGTTAGATATATGGCAAAACATATCCAGTCATTATATAACATTTTTCAAGAAGACATATTATCATATTATATGAAATCAAATAAGACAGTGTATCATATTATGTGACATCAAAACAGAGTTTCTCAACAAATAGTAAATAGGGCTAATAAATCTGAGAAACACGATTTTGGTAGGGGACAACTCCTCCTCTTCATGCCTTAATTGCACTTGGGGAAGGCTCATCTTCAAAAACCGTCCAGCCTCTTTTTCATTAAAAACATTAACTGCTTTTGAAAACCTTTCCCAAAACACCCAACACATTTTTGGATTAGCTTTAAATGCTCATTTCAATTTTCCAATCTTTTCCAAAAACGTGTAGCCATATTTAGCATGACCTTTGAAATTCCAAAGGGTTTCCAACTTTGAAAATGAGAAGGCATTTATGATTGGATTGGGAAATGAAGCTTTTCTCTTAATTGCCTTAAATGCATATTGGGAAAGTGTAATTTTCAAAAACCGTCCAACTAATGATTCACACGTTTTTCTATTTTGGCATTAAAAGCAAGAGCCCTTTTTAAAATTTTCCCCAAAACGTGTCACACGATTTTTTTGAGTTTGCTTTAAATGATAACTTAACAATTCAACTCTTGCCCTAAAAATCGTGTAGACCCTTTTAGAAAACCTAGGGAATTTGAAAAGGTTGCCTCATTGGAAAAAGATACTCATTTAAACTTAGCTGGAAAATAGAACTTTCCCAAATTGAAATTCATGGAATTGAAGAAGGTGCCTCATACCAAAACCGTTTTCTCAATACAATGCCCACATTACCCCTTGACTAAAATCTACACGAATTTACATACCTAGACTAAAATAAAATTAATCTAACTAAATTAATATATATACAAATCAAACAAAGGGCATAAAGGGAAAGCTACCAAAAATCAAACCTATCTCTATTAACTACTACACGAAAATTACAATTCTAAGTTAGTGCTACATTAGCTAAAATGAAAATTAAGAATTATAACTATTCTAATTAACCTATGACTAACCTAACTATCAAAACATCTCAAAAATGAATCTAACAAACTGTTTCCTACAGAAAATTTTACAAAACACGAATTGAACAAACCTAATATGCAATCTACATTAAATTAGCAACATAAAAACTACAAACTAAGGATTCTAAGCAAAACCTAATTATGCTATCTTACACATGATACAACTAAACTATTAAAACTAAAAACATGAAGAAATGAACAAAATACTATGCTGGACATGAAAATAAAAACAGAAAAATGAATGCTACACAACCCTACAATCGACTAAATTAGAGCAAAATAGAAATTAAGAAGTAGAAGAAAACGGATACATGATGAAGACTAAATCTAAACAACAATGAAAACACGTTAAACTAATTAATCAAACTACATTCAACCTAAACACTACAGCCGACTGGACATTCTACCTAAAAACCGAAAGAACAATATTCGACTAGACAATTTCACAAAATCTAAAAACGCATAAAACAATAAATGATCTACACACTTTTCCTAAAATACTAAAATCGATTAAGACAACATCTATTATACTTAGAACAACTGAAAAATGCAGATGCATCACAGAAAGATTTTTGAACACACGCATACACCCAAAAAGGCCTAAAAACTCTCAACGTTGGATTGAAAAACATAAAAGTAAATGACCCAAACACCTGAACATCCTACGTGCTGGCCTTTGCACGAACAAAAGCTATACTAGGGCTGACGAAAATACAGAAAAACACCCAACACATTACACATGCACATGATAGGTTTTAGCTAGAAGAGAAGGGAGAAGAAGACCTACCTCTTGGGCGATCCGAAGACTGAGGGGATGAAGAGAAGAGCGGACTTTGCTTGACTCCATGCCACGAGGAACCTCGGTGATGCTATCTAATCCTTTTGTTGTCTTCTTTGCAGGGATTTGCAAGTGGCAATGCTCCGGGGTTCAGGGCCGGCCGACCATGGAGGAGCGGGACCTCCACCATGATAGATACACTCCAGCTGCAGCTGAAAATAAACAAAACAAAAGTTAGTTCCAGCAGGGTGAGAAGAAAGACAAGATATGAAAGAAGAGAATGGAGGAAGAAAACGACATCTCCAATGGTGTTGGCATGGCTTCCATGGCCAACTATGGATGAGGAAGAAGGTGGATGAGAGGGGCAGCTTGGGAGAAGGTGGAGTTGAGCTAGAATTGTGCCCCTAGGGCACGAAAATCAAGACAAAGACAGATGGAATGGGCGCCCCCTCTCCCTTTTGACGTTTTGGCTATTTTACAAAAACAGGTTTAAAATAAAAATATTTCCTGGGTGCCTCATTTTACAGGGGGTTTTTAGAAAATGTTTTTACAAAACTTAAGTGGGCTGGAGCTGGGTTAAATCCATGTAATTTGGTCCAGATCCAAAGTCCAAATGGGTGTCTGGATCCAAATCTCTCAAATCGGATCCGATATTTGACCCGTTACACTGTAAATGTCATAATTCCTTCAAATTAACTCCAATTTTGATGAAATTCGAACCAGAGCTCCCTAACATCATTATGCACCTAAGTGTGTGCTTTAAATCTATAGATGATGCATTTATGCAGTGAAAATGTATTAATAAAATATGATATTTATGCATCATCAAATACCCCCATGCTAGAATAATTGCTAGTCCCTAGCAATACACTCTACCATGCAATGAAAATATGGACTACCCATTTAACATGAAAGCTCTTATTAAATAAAACAAAATAAACAATAAAAAAAACTAACTCACTTTCGTAGGAATCACGGTTGCATTTAGCTTATGCAACAAGCCCTTTAAACCCCTGGGTTACCCTAGTGGACGAGTAAGGTCTCGTGAGGGTTTGCAGAGATGCTACCCACAAACATCAATATCATGCATGAATAATTTTTCAAAAATAATAGGCAATTAAGAATTCATTGTAAACAAATATTTCATGTAATCTACATTCTCAAAACAAATTCAAAAATTTCTATGCCACCACAGTAAAAATCATTTTTCTTTCACTTCTCTAAACTTGTAATTATTTACGAATCTTTTTCAGAAAATCAAGTATTATCATGTTTTACTCATTTATCCTCACCTGTATATTTTCTGCACAGTATTTCAATAATTATTCATAAGCAATGAATTTCTACTCATTCAGCTCATTCTTTTTCTTTTGATATTCTATTTTTCACTCTTTTTCATTCTTCTAAATTGAGCACTATTTCGAATATCCAACTTTCGTAACCCGTGTAGCGAGCTTTGGGTCAGTGACTCCCAGGCTGGCCGACCTTAGGGCACTAGATACAAAGTATCCCTCGGACTTAATTGCTCGAGTCACTAAACCTTTTATTCTAATAGTATACGTATAATTTTCCTCTCATCACGTGCAATGTCTCTATCTCTTAGGCTTTCTATGCAGTCCGTGTAACAAGTTTTCGAACCGGTGGCTCCCAAACCAGCTGGCTTTGGGGCACCAGGTGTAAAACACCCTTCAGATTCTACTTACTCAAACTTCAAAGGCCACAAATATTGACTAGATAAGAGAATGATCTCCTTCGTTATCCATTTCGTAAGAGACTCAAACATTTCAACTCGTGTCTGAGTTCTACTACTTGCATTCGCGAAGAAATCAACAACTAAACGTCGCTCTATTTTATTAAACTCATTTTTCAAAAACATTATTCAATTGCTCATTTTTCTCATAAAACACACTATGCATACTTATACTTAAGTGAATCAAAACTTTATAACATGTAAATACTATCTTTTCTTTAAACTATTTCATAAACAACTACTCTATTTAAATCAAATAAGAAATTTTTTTTTACATGGGGCTTACAATTTTCTAATTTGTCAGATCATGCAGATAAACAATCATAAATGCTACAACTTATTCTTAAAAGACCTACTTTTATGAGTTTTAAGCTATCAGACATAAAGAAAATTTTTTAAAATTTGTGCATCTAAACCATCCCCCCCCCATGCTTGAATGACACTGTCCCTAGTGGCATACAGAATAATGCAAATATGCAATGCAGATGCACACTACAGAACAATAAAATGAATAAGGAGAAAGGATTGATACCACCTGGCATACTCAAACTTCTGAAGTTGTTGATTGACTGGACTCTGCACCACCACTATGCATGTACAAATGCATAGCTTTCTGCTCATTTGGTCAATGCTCTACTCTTGAAGACTTCTTCATATCCGTTTACTTGGACTCATACATTGATGGATCGGATGTTCATACATGTAAACAATGAAATTCAAATGAAATCAAAATAAAATTCAGAATAAAATACATGAATACTAACTACTTTATTTTAATATACATATGATACATCCTAAATTATAATTAATTAAATAAAAGCTCTAATACCTAAAATACTATGTTAGAATAATCTACATCTAAATCAATAAAACAATGAACAAAGTAGCAACTAACCTATGTTAGAATTAAACTATGATAATCAATCAAATCTAAATCAGCAAGTTAGCAATTTCTCTATGTTAGACTATGCTAAAATAATCTAATTATTCTATGAAATAAAAACATCTACTCTAAATCAGAGACTTAAACAACTAAACTATTTTAAACTATGTTAAAGCTATCTAATTAAACTATGCAACTATGTTAACAATGTTATACTAAGTTAATTACTCTATGAAATAAAAGATAAGCTATTCTAAATCAGAAAATCAGTAAATACAGGAATCAACACTGCATTCTCTAAGACTCGACTGTTTAATATATCATTGAAGCATGGAATTCAGTGAATCTTTATATAAAACAGAAAATGAACCCTATATTTTTCTAACTATGTTAATTCTATACTAACTAAAACAATTAAAACAAACTAAACTAAACTAAACACATATATTAATAAAATGATATCTCAGAAATAATCAGAATAAATTGCCGTTCCCCGGCAACGGCGCCAAAATTTGGTTGATATTTTGAAATTGATCTTTTGATACAATATTTTTCAATGAAATACATGGGAAAATCGTCAACCAAAGATATAAAACTGACTTTCCACCGAAGTGGCGAGTACGGGTCGAATCCACAGGGAACGGGATATTTCTAAAGTAATTCTAAAATAATACTTTATTAACATAAAAAGTTTATAATCTATGTCAATGTTTACAAGTTACATTAAATAACATTCTAACTATGAAAATAAACTACAATAGGCAGCTAAGTCTTCAGCAGGTCTCCAGGGGCATTTATGTCTTTTCACATCAAGTGCAGTCGCACATCACAATTGAATTGCATCTGTTAACCTGTTCTAACTTAACAACCTACATAATAAAAACAAAAAGTCAGTAACTAAATCAAGAAATCATCTAAATTACATCTAATACTAATTCTAAACTATTTCTACATTAAACTACAGTTAATTTAAATATCTAAAACTAAAATTATACTAATTAAGCTAAATAACTCTAATTACTCTAAATACTGTTAATATACTAACTACAATGTTAGAAAACAGTAAAACTACACGAAATCAGACAAATAGTTAAAAGACTGTTTTATCCCTAAAGAAGGCAAAAATGGATTCTGATAGCTTTTTGCAAAATGACTGTTTGAGGGGTCAAACGAATTCCAAATTTGGTCAAATCTCTTCTATTTTGTAAAAGACAGATCCATGAAGCTACCACATTTTACAGACATGAAAAATACGTTCTGGATCTCCAGAAAAAAGCGTTTCAAAATCAGGATAATTTGGGAAATCGCAGGACCTGAAATTTCAAAATCAGAAAAAGTTGTTTTCTTAATACGCTTAAAAACCAGACCAAATCAACTCGGATCGAGCTGAAATTTGGTCTGCAGACAGCTAACACACCGATGTACAGAATAGAAAAATAATTTTTGGAAAACTCAATAAAAATCCACATAAAATAACATGTGCACGATGTAATGCCCCAGATTTCCAAAACAAAGCTAAGTTAAAATTTTCATGAATTTCTTTTTTTTTTTCTTTGCAGCGGAATTTAGAAAAGCTTTTAGCAGCGGAATCAGACGATAATGAGTCGTCAGTTTTAGAAAACTCCGAGCACGTTGCAGGTATGTGGCCAAGCAACTCATTGACCACCAAAGTGTTCCATTTTATCGAAAACCACATGTTTATTACAACACTACTGCTTAGAAAAGCAGTGTAGGTTCAATAAAAGGAAGCCGTACAACTCTGTCTAGAGAAACCCTGAAACTCGATGCCACCTTGCTCCGCATATCGCCACACAGGTACAACATATGAAGTCCCCATAAAACGGGGTCAGAACCACTGATGGTCTGGTAAGCATGCAGTCATACATCCATTCAACTCAAGTACGATAATGACCACTCAGGGTCGCAATGCGCAATAACGACGCTCAAGCCTCCAAGACTTAGCGTATATCGCAAGAGCCTCTGCAGGGCTATGAGTTGAACATCCGCTCAAGTCTCCATGACTTAGAGCAAGCCTTTTCTGGGCTGTGATTTGAATAGCCGCTTAAGTCTCCATGACTTAGCCACGACCTCTTCCGGGTCTCAAAGTGATGTCTAGCTCAAGTCTTCATACTTGGCACATCTGTATCCCACGCATCTAAGGACAACTCATCGAGCTTCGCTTAGTCGTGCGGATACAACACGGGTCTTTGCCCAGTCGGTCCAGTAGTATACCGAACATGACACCTTCACAAAGGTTATGCAGGACTGACTCAACACGTCATTCACCCATACATTCAAAGCATCGCTGTACCTAGAACTAATGCATTGTTTCGATAATTAACCGCTCCCGCCTTTGGTACGTAGGTAGAGCTATTGTCCGGGCATCAACGCGACGTTCTGGGGGTTGATTATTCTATGTATTTTAGATACCCCAGAGGCCTGTTGACCCTATCCATAGTAGGGCAGTGTGTTTCAACTGGGAGAACCCTACTAGGCCCATATTCGGATGCATCCTCTACTTGCAGTAGTTGGGTTCAATCCTTAGATCTTAAGGATAACCACGACCCCAAAACCCATGAGTGACTGAGGCCATCGTGGACTCTATCAGGTCCAAAGTAAAATACATGTCACTCAAGGCTGTACCATCACTGTCATTCCAGAGTGAGCATAATTTCTGAAGGGGTCTGCCAGTCTTACAATTACTTGGACAGAATCTGCATGCCATTTAGGCAGCCCGTGCTTTCAGCACTACGGGAGTATGTACCTGACCCCATTCAGTCCGCCCCAACACAGTCATTACTGAGGGGGTACCCCTAACACGATTTTCAACCGCGGGGTATGTGCGACCTTAAGTCTTATTCATATGCATGCAGAACACCGCTCTTGGCACTTCGGCCACCACGAGCATCACACCTCTTTGGGTGGAAGCAACACACTCCGGTTCTTCGGCCCTTACGAGTCTGGTTGTGTAACCGTTCTCAATGAGCATGCATATGACTCGATCTAAATAGATCGGCTACTCGGCGTATTTTTACGCGACGAGTACAAACCTAGCTAAGGCGCAACCTCTACTCCGGCTCAGCGGCCCTTACGAGCAAGGTGCCCTTGCAGGCACAAGGATACGAGCCGATCTGGCATCGTTCCATCAACGGACATCATTATGCCGTTCAACTGGTTCCGGCAGCTCTTCTGCCAACCATTTCGTCAGCACCTCCCCAGCTCTATCGGCAGCGGTGCGACGAACCCTTCTACGTTTGTAGAAGGCAATACATGAACCGGGTAGCACTCTGCTATATGTCAGAGTATCCTGCTACGTTCTTTCTGAACTATTCTTAGCTTCTTCAGAAATTTCAGCAACACTTCCTCTCTTTTACGGAGAAAGCGTGCGTTTCTTTTATCCATTTCAGCGGCATCTCCCCTCTTTGGCGGGAAATCGCTACGCTTAATTCGGGAAATGGATGCGCACCGTTGTGCGTACTTTGCATCCATCAAGGTTGCAGGAACCCTGGGCCATAGCCAGGCCATACGTAATTGACTTAGTTTTTACGTAAAGAGCATTTGCCAAAAAGCGAAGCCTTTCCAATAGGGGCTTCATTCGTCAAGCAGAATCTTGAACGAGGAGCGGTCAGGGAATCGCATTAGCGATTTGGAGTTGATCTCTATTTGAACGCTCATTTATGCGCCATATATGTAGTATAAGCAGAAGCCTGTGCTTTATACAGCGGCGGCGTAAAGAAATGCATATACTATTGTTCAGGGTGTGTAACTGAACGAAATATTCTACATATATAACAAAACAGAAGCCTTGGCATCGTTCGACGCGACGGCGTAAGTAAATACATTGCAGAAAGCAGAAGCCTTGGCATCGTTCGACGCGACGGCGTAAGTAAATACATTGCAGAAAGCAGAAGCCTTGGCATCGTTCGACGCGATGGCGTAAGTAAATGCATAATCGGAAGTGCAGTAATCGGAAGTGCAGAAAACAGGGAGCCTTGGCATCATACGACGCGACGGCAAAGGTAAATTACATAGCCTGTGCGATATAGGGCGCGTCGGCAGAATCAGCAGATATACACCTAGATCCGTATCCAACGATAGTTACAAGGCGAGCGGGTGAACACCGAAGTGTTCTGAAGGGCTCAACCAAGAACTAGGGCGAGATACCATTTTAAAAATGCATATACTGCGTGTTTGAACATAGATATATCCGACGACAGTTACGAGACGAGCGGGTGAACACCGAAGTGTCCAAAAAGGGCTCAATCAAGAACTAAAGCAAGATACTACTTCAGAAAGTATATTCTATATACAAACAATCAAATACTTGAGAGAGATGGATCAACGAAGCGAACTTACTTCAAATCGTGGAAGAAAATGGCTCCGGGTTGCTTCTTTGGCTTCGAGCCTTCCTTCGAGAGGTCAGACTAAGTCAGATGAATCTGACTTAGTTGAGAAAGAGGTAGAGTAGGTCAAGCTACTCAACCTAAGTGGTTTGAACCAAACAGGGTTCGTTCCAAGTCAACTGGGTTCAGCAGGTTCGAACACAGCTCAAGTAGGCTAAGCCTGGGTTCAGAAATCCAAACCAGAATCTGGACCAAAAAGGACTTTGACTTTAAACCCAACTAGGTTCAAGTCAAGTCAACTAGGTTAGGACTAGGTCAAGTGGGTTCAGACCCAGGTCAGGTGAGCTAGGACCAGGTCAGGCAGGCCCAGACCAGGTCAGGTGGGTTCAGGCCAGGTCAGGTGGGCTCAGACAAACTTGGGCTCACTAGGGGAGGTTTAGGAGAGAGAGAGAAGGCAAGAGAGAGAGGGGGGGTCGAAATTATGAGAAGAGAGAGAGTGGGGAGGGCTATTTATAGCCCAAGCCCACCTCCTCTTGGGTTTTTCCATGCCCCTTTTACCCCTGAGCTATATTTTAATTCCTGGAGGTTCCTTTTGAGGTGGGGCCCACTAGATATTTCCATAGGATATTTTGTGGCTCCCACAAGATATTTTCTGAGGAATATTTATGTGGGTCCCACCAACATTTCTGTGGGTCCCGCAAAAATTTCGGGTTTTCGGCGAATTTTTTCCGAAAAATTCTGAGTACGCCATTCTCTTCGTATTGACGTAACTAAGAAAGTTGGCTCGAGGAAATCCTTTGATTTCGTTTAGGTAGGAAGTTATGGCTTCTAGAGTGTTTGAGCATATATTCGCAAAGCGACCAATATCTTAAGTATAACTGGCTCGTACAAATCGATCTGATTCGTATTTTGAGTTCAGATGCTATTTTTACTTGAAAATGTCTCGTGAATTTCTTCAGAAAGATACTGAAAAATTATGGGTCTTACATCATTACCCCCTTAAAGGAATTTCGTCCACGAAATTCAGTTAAGAGTACTAAGTGCGTAACTCGGGATATTTCTCCCATATGTTAGATTCATAATGTTGTTCACTTAGTTCAACATCGTATTTATTTCAATCATAACCTCATATCATGATTCCTGATCAATGAGATATGTTTCTCATATCTGAGTTCAAATTATGCTATAACCACGATAGTTTGTTGAATCAATGTACTTCCAACCGGCTATTATCATAGCTATCCTGTGTAACTATTTTGTACACACAGATCATTCTTCTAGAGATTAACCATATTGGAATAAGTCCCCTGTCACACTACCTGGTATTGGAAACGTACCTCCTCACAGGTTTGCCTTCGTCAGACTTACCTGATATTGGATCAGTACACCCTCATAGAATCATACTAGCCAAGCTACTGGTTTTGGAACATATACACTCGCACGGAGCTGTATACCCTCACAAGCTCACTCTGGCTAGACGATCTGATCTTGAATATGTAAAACCTCACAGGACTCTCTTCTTGGGAACAATTCCTCGATGGTTTATTTTATTAAGTAACTTTTAACGTTCTAATTACGCAAACTTAATTTCTCAATCATGTGGTCTATAGCCATAAATTTTGGGCATAAGCACTTAAGATTTAATTTTAACAAATCCAATATTACTTTAGAGAGCAAGGATACATATCGATCCAGATGACCGTACACAAGGTCATAAGCCACTTGTCTCAAGCATTCATTGGATCTTGTCTTTCAATCGCTTTTTACCCATTACAACTCTATCTATCAAGGTATCCAGATTCTTTGATATGGTCATTATCCGTGAGTTGTTCGGCTGTCACCGCATAGACACGACCTGCCATGGGTTTCTGCTCTGCCCTAGGTAATGGCAGACGTTGTTGTTGAGAGGGTCCTCCATATCCCATATTTCTTCGTTGAAGATCTGAGGCCTTCTTGCGGCATTCTGTTACACGATTCTCTGGTTTGCCGCAATACAGGCAACCTCCTGTACCGCGAGGACAAACCCCTCCGGGATGATCTGAGCTACACCTCGGGCATAAAAAATTAGACTGTCGGTAGGGCTGATTGGCTTCTACCATCTGCAATGGCCGCTCGGCCGGTGGAGTGAAATTCTTTTCCTGAAAATCTCTTTTATACAAAGGTGGTTGCGATTCTTGGCCACCTGGGAACGTCCTCTTGTTGTTCCCATTACTTGCTATCGGTCGCTTTACTACGACCCCTTTGCATCGCTCCCAGTCTGCGCTAATCTTTGAAGCTGCTGCCACAGCGGCTTGAAATGTTTGGGGCATGCTAGTTATAACTAGAGATCGTAGCCCTTTCTGAAATCCGTTGATATATTTATCGGCCCTCTCCTGGTCAGTATCGAATAACCGAGAGTAGTACCGCTCAAGGTTTTGAAACTTGGTAGTATAGTCGATAAGACTCATACTACCCTGCTCCAATTCGAGAAACTCCATCTTCTTCTTATTTCTGGAGTGTATACGGGAAGTAGTTATCCAAAAATTCCCTCCGAAAATCATTCCAAGGGATGACTTCGTGATGTGAGAACTAGATAATCCTAGCGGTATCCCACCACTTTCGTGCATTATCCTTCAACCTATATGTGCCGAAGTTAGTCTTTCTATCCTCTGGTACTCCCAATACCAGGAATGCACGCTCTGTCTCCTTGATCCAACTTTCTGCAAGCTCTGGATCGGCACTGCCAACGAAAACAGGTGGGTCGAGTTTGAGGAACCTTTCATATGTTATTCCTCCAAGGTTCTCATTGCGAGGTGGGGCTGGTGCTTGCCTTGATTCACGAATGGCAGACACAAGCCTGTTGAGTGTCTCTAGCAGGAAGCCCTGTGTATGGGACTCCTCGCTCGGCATGGTTCTCCTCGTCCTAGGAGCCATTTATCTATTCACGCAAATATACCAAAATCAGAGAAAGTATAAGATTTATACTTATAGTGCGATACCGCAAACACGACGGATCTTGAACCAGGTTTCTCAGACTCATGCTTTGATACCAATTCTGTAACGCCCCGGATTTCCAAAACAAAGCTAAGTTAAAATTTTCATGAATTTCTTTTTTTTTTCTTTGCAGCAGAATTTAGAAAAGCTTTTAGCAGCGGAATCAGACGATAATGAGTCGTCAGTTTTCGAAAACTCTGAGCACGTTGCAGGTATGTGGCCAAGCAACTCATTGACCACCAAAGTGTTCCATTTTATCGAAAACCACATGTTTATTACAACACTACTGCTTAGAAAAGCAGTGTAGGTTCAATAAAAGGAAGTCGTACAACTCTGTATAGAGAAACCCTGAAACTCGATGCCGCCTTGCTCCGCATATCGCCACGCAGGTACAACACCTGAAATCCCCATAAAACGGGGTCAGAACCATTGATGGTCTGGTAAGCATGCAGTCATACATCCATTCAACTCAAGTACGATAATGACCACTCAGGGTCGCAATGCGCAATAACGACGCTCAAGCCTCCAAGACTTAGCGTATATCGCAAGAGCCTCCGCAGGGCTATGAGTTGAACATCCGCTCAAGTCTCCATGACTTAGAGAAAGCCTTTTCAGGGCTGTGATTTGAATAGCCGCTTAAGTCTCCATGACTTAGCCATGACCTCTTCCGGGTCTCAAAGTGATGTCTAGCTCAAGTCTTCATACTTGGCACATCCGTATCCCACGCATCTAAGGACAACTCCTCGAGCTTCGCTTAGTCGTGCGGATACAACACGGGTCTTTGCCCAGTCGGTCCAGTAGTATACCGAACATGACACCTTCACAAAGGTTATGCAGGACTGACTCAACACGTCATCCACTCATACATTCAAAGCATCGCTGTACCTAGAACTAATGCATTGTTTCGATAATTAACCGCTCCCGCCTTTGGTA
Source organism: Nuphar pumila (assembly GCF_984573655.1). NCBI lineage: Eukaryota > Viridiplantae > Streptophyta > Magnoliopsida > Nymphaeales > Nymphaeaceae > Nuphar > Nuphar pumila. Next base: position 81,021,628 of record NC_143253.1, read on the forward strand.
CGCAGGTAGAGCTATTGTCCGGGCATCAACGCGACGTTCTGGGGGTTGATTATTCTATGTATTTTAGATACCCCAGAGGCCTGTTGACCCTATCCATAGTAGGGCAGTGTGTTTCAACTGGGAGAACCCTACTAGGCCCATATTCGGATGCATCCTCTACTTGCAGTAGTTGGGTTCAATCCTTAGATCTTAAGGATAACCACGACCCCAAAACCCATGAGTGACTGAGGCCATCGTGGACTCTATCAGGTCCAAAGTAAAATACATGTCACTCAAGGCTTTACCATCACTGTCATTCCACAGTGAGCATAATTCCTGAAGGGGTCTGCCAGTCTTACAATTACTTGGACAGAATCTGCATGCCATTTAGGCAGCCCGTGCTTTCAGCACTACGGGAGTATGTACCCGACCCCATTCAGTCCGCCCCAACACAGTCATTACTGAGGGGGTACCCCTAACACGATTTTCAACCGCGGGGTATGTGCGACCTTAAGTCTTATTCATATGCATGCAGAACACCGCTCTTGGCACTTCGGCCACCACGAGCATCACACCTCTTTGGGTGGAAACAACACACTCCGGTTCTTCGGCCCTTACGAGTCTGGTTGTGTAACCGTTCTCAATGAGCATGCATATGACTCGATCTAAATAGATTGGCTACTCGGCGTATTTTTACGCGACGAGTACAAACCTAGCTAAGGCGCAACCTCTACTCCGGCTCAGTGGCCCTTACGAGCAAGGTGCCCTTGCAGGCACAAGGATACGAGCCGATCTGGCATCGTTCCATCAACGGACATCATTATGCCGTTCAACTGGTTCTGGCAGCTCTTCTGCCAACCATTTCGTCAGCACCTCCCCTGCTCTATCGGCAGTGGTGCGACGAACCCTTCTACGTTTGTAGAAGGCAATACATGAACCGGGTAACACTCTGCTATATGTCAGAGTATCCTGCTACGTTCTTTCTGAGCTATTCTTAGCTTCTTCAGAAATTTCAGCAGCACTTCCTCTCTTTTACAGAGAAAGCGTGCGTTTCTTTTATCCATTTCAGTGGTATCTCCCCTCTTTGGCGGGAAATCGCTACGCTTTATTCGGTAAATAGATGCGCACCGTTGTGCGTACTTTGCATCCATCAAGGTTGCAGGAACCCTGAGCCATAGCCAGGCCATACGTAATTGACTTAGTTTTTACGTAAAGAGCATTTGTCAAAAAGCGAAGCCTTTCCAATAGGGGCTTCATTCGTCAAGCAGAATCTTGAACGAGGAGCGGTCAGGGAATCGCATTGGCGATTTGGAGTTGATCTCCATTTGAACGCTCATTTATGCGCCATATATGTAGTATAAGCAGAAACCTGTGCTTTATACAGCGGCGGCGTAAAGAAATGCATATACTATTGTTCAGGGTGTGTAACTGAACGAAATATTCTACATATATAACAAAACAGAAGCCTTGGCATCGTTCGACGTGACGGCGTAAGTAAATACATTGCAGAAAGAAGAAGCCTTGGCATCGTTCGACGCGACGGCGTAAGTAAATGCATAATCGGAAGTGTAGTAATCGAAAGTGCAGAAAACAGGGAGCCTTGGCATCATACGACGCGACGGCAAAGGTAAATTACATAGCCTGTGCGATATAGGACGCGTCGGCAGAATCAACAGATATACACCTAGATCCGTATCCAACGATAGTTACAAGGCGAGCGGGTGAACACCGAAGTGTTCTGAAGGGCTCAACCAAGAACTAGGGCGAGATACCATTTTAAAAATGCATATACTGCGTGTTTGAACATAGATATATCCGACGATAGTTACGAGACGAGCGGGTGAACACCGAAGTGTCCAAAAAGGGCTCAATCAAGAATTAAAGCAAGATACTACTTCAGAAAGTATATTCTATATACAAACAATCAAATACTTGAGAGAGATGGATCAACGAAGCGAACTTACTTCAAATCGTGGAAGAAAATGGCTCCGGGTTGCTTCTTTGGCTTCGAGCCTTCCTTCGAGAGGTCAGACTAAGTCAGATGAAGCTGACTTAGTTGAGAAAGAGGTAGAGTAGGTCAAGCTACTCAACCTAAGTGGTTTGAACCAAACAGGGTTCGTTCCAAGTCAACTGGGTTCAGCAGGTTCGAACTCAGCTCAAGTAGGCTAAGCCTGGGTTCAGAAATCCAAACCAGAATCTGGACCAAAAAGGACTTTGACTTTGACTTTAAACCCAACTAGGTTCAAGTCAAGTCAACTAGGTTAGGACTAGGTCAAGTGGGTTCAGACCCAGGTCAGGTGAGCTAGGACCAGGTCAGGCAGGCTCAGACCAGGTCAGGTGGGTTCAGGCCAGGTCAGGTGGGCTCAGACTCACTTGGGCTCACTAGGGGAGGTTTAGGAGAGAGAGAGAAGGCAAGAGAGAGAGGGGGGGTCGAAATTATGAGAAGAGAGAGAGTGGGGAGGGCTATTTATAGCCCAAGCCCACCTCCTCTTGGGTTTTTCCATGCCCCTTTTACCCCTGAGCTATATTTTAATTCCTGGAGATTCCTTTTGAGGTGGGGCCCACTAGATATTTCCATAGGATATTTTGTGGCTCCCACAAGATATTTTCTGAGGAATATTTCTGTGGGTCCCACCAACATTTCTGTGGGTCCCGCAAAAATTTCGGGTTTTCGGCGAATTTTTTCCGAAAAATTCTGAGTACGCCATTCTCTTCGTATTGATGTAACTAAGAAAGTTGGCTCGAGAAAATCTTTTGATTTCGTTTAGGTAGGAAGTTATGGCTTCTAGAGTGTTTGAGCATATATTCGCAAAGCGACGAATACTTTAAGTATAACTGACTCGTACAAATCGATCTGATTCGTATTTCGAGTTCAGATGCTATTTTTACTTGAAAATGTCTCGTGAATTTCTTCAGAAAGATACTGAAAAATTATGGGTCTTACACACGAAATGGTAGAAATTAGGGTTTTGGTTCAGTGCACTATTCATTCATTTGAATCCTCAATTGACATTTGAACCTTGAACCACGTACAAAAATAGTCCTAACTGAACCTAACCTACTGTTAAACTACAGCAAACAATAACAATTAAACTAAGATATAAAATCTAAGAAATAACCTAACCTAAACTCACTAATACTCTAAATAAGATATCTAAATAAATCTAAACTCTAACTAGACATAATATATAACATCTAATATCACTAACTAAATTAACTATCTATTCTAATATTAATTCTAACTTGCTAAAACAGCTACTAACTTACGATTAGTCTAACTAGCTAAGATTACTTACTAACTAAATTAAACACTAACTATGTTAACTAACTAACTAGGGTTATTTTAGTAACTAAGGTTAGGGGCGACTAAGTTAGTTTATAACTAAGGGAAATTAGGGTTACATAGGGGTTAGTTAAACTAATTACGGTTAGTACCTAAGGTTAGCTAAGGTCGACTAAGGGTAAACAATTAATTATGGTTAGATACCTAAAGTTAGTCTAACTAGTGTTAGTAGGGGCCGGTTAAGAATAACTAAGGTCGGTTAGGGTTAACTAAGGTTAGGTAAGGTTGGTTACTTGGGCTAAACTAGGGCTAGGACTCGGTTTCTAATTGAGGGTTGACTATGGTTGACTATGGTTTAACTATGGTTAGACTAAAGTAAATATGCTTTAACTACCTAAGGTTAGGAACTAACTAAAATGAAACTAGGGTTAATTAACATTAGCTAACTAACTAAGGATTAATTTAACTAGGTCTAACTAATTAGGGTTAATACCTATGGATAGGCTAGGGTTTAACTCGAGTTAGGGGTTAGCTAGGATTAACTAAGGGTATGGTTAGTTTAACTAAAGTTAGGGGGTAACTAACTATTAACTAAGGTTAATTAGGATTTAGAGGGTTTAACTAGGGGTCGATTAGGATTAGGTAGGGTTAACTAAGGTCAAATAAGGTTAACTAGGGTTGACTAGGGCTCGACTCAACTAACTAACTAGGTTAGTTACATGGGTTAAACTAGGGCTAACTAGTTAACTAAACTAAGGTTAGGGTTAAATATCTAACTATGGTTAGGATATATTAACTAAGGTTGACTAGGGTTTACAAGGGTTGATTAGGGTTTAGCTAACTACGATTATTAACTAACTAGGGTTAGATAAGGTCGGTTAGACTAGGGTCGGTTAGGGTTAAGAGGGTGTAACTAGGATTAGACTAAGGTTAAATGCTATAATAATTAATGGTTAGTTCCTAAAAACACTAAATTCAATCTAAATTAATTATTACATTAAATATACACTACAATAGAATCTACCTAATTAGACCTACACGAATTTACAAACCTAATTTAATTCAATAACTTACTCTAATTAAATACACACGATTTTCTAAAATCTAATTCTAATGCTACATTACTATTTTAATTAACACCTAATTAATGCTAATTCAAATAACGAAAATAGTAAATAGGGCTAATAAATCTGAGAAACACAATTTTGGTAGGGGACAACTCCTCCTCTTTATGCCTTAATTGCACTTGGGGAAGGCTCATCTTCAAAAACCGTCCAACCTCTTTTTCATTAAAAACATTAACTTCTTTTGAAAACCTTTCCCAAAACACCCAACACGTTTTTGGATTAGCTTTAAATGCTCATTTCAAATTTCCAATCTTTTCTAAAAACGTGTAGCCATATTTAGCATGACCTTTGGAATTCCAAAGGGTTTCCAACTTTGAAAATGAGAAGGCATTTATGATTGGATTGGGAAATGAAGTTTTCCTCTTAATTGCCTTAAATGCATATTGGGAAAGTGTAATTTTCAAAAACCGTCCAACTAATGATTCACACGTTTTTCTATTTTGGAATTAAAAGCAAGAGCCCTTTTTAAAATCTTCCCCAAAACGTGTCACACGATTTTTTTGAGTTTGCTTTAAATGATAACTTAACAATTCAACTCTTGCCCTAAAAATCGTGTAGACCCTTTTAGAAAACCTAGGGAATTTGAAAAGGTTGCCTCATTGGAAAAAGATACTCATTTAAACTTAGCTGGAAAATAGAACTTTCCCAAATTGAAATTCATGGAATTGAAGAAGGTGCCTCATACCAAAACCGTTTTCTCAATACAATGCCCACATTACCCCTTGACTAAAATCTACACGAATTTACATACCTAGACTAAAATAAAATTAATCTAACTAAATTAATATATATACAAATCAAACAAAGGGCATAAAGGGAAAGCTACCAAAAATCAAACCTATCTCTATTAACTACTACACGAAAATTACAATTCTAAGTTAGTGCTACATTAGCTAAAATGAAAATTAAGAATTATAACTATTCTAATTAACCTATGACTAACCTAACTATCAAAACATCTCAAAAATGAATCTAACAAACTGTTTCCTACAGAAAATTTTACCAAACACGAATTGAACAAACCTAATATGCAATCTACATTAAATTAGCAACATAAAAACTACAAACTAAGGATTCTAAGCAAAACCTAATTATGCTATCTTACACATGATACAACTAAACTATTAAAACTAAAAACATGAAGAAATGAACAAAATACTATGCTGGACATGAAAATAAAAACAGAAAAACGAATGCTACACAACCCTACAATCGACTAAATTAGAGCAAAATAGAAATTAAGAAGTAGAAGAAAACGAATACATGATGAAGACTAAATCTAAACAACAATGAAAACACGTTAAACTAATTAATCAAACTACATTCAACCTAAACACTACAGCCGACTGGACATTCTACCTAAAAACCGAAAGAACAATATTCGACTAGGCAATTTCACAAAATCTAAAAACGCATAAAACAACAAATGATCTACACACTTTTCCTAAAATACTAAAATCGATTAAGACAACATCTATTATACTTAGAACAACTGAAAAATACAGATGCATCACAGAAAGATTTTTGAACACACGCATGTTATCATCGCAAAATTTTTAACTTTTTGCGAATCAAACTGACCTTTGAAAAAGTTTTTGAAAATAACTCGCCTCCGTTTTAAAATGAGGGAAAATTCCGTGGAATGGGACTCGCCTGTCGGTACGAGGTTCAACCGTTCCTGCCACCTTTAACAGGGGTAATTGAACCAAGGACCAATCTTATGCTCTACTCTATTCAACTTGTCTAAATCATATTCTAATTTCTAAATGCACATAGAATCAGGCATGTGCTATGAATTTTCAGAAAATGCACATTTTGAAAACATGATGTTTGTTTTGAATGATTGAAATATTTATAATAGGCATCACATGGAAAATCGTGAATTGGGATTTGAAATATACTTCTGAGAGAAATAAAAATCAATTTTGAGAGATCCTTGACATTTGGTAAAAATCGACTCTGAGAGACTTGGTTTCTCTGAATTCAAACTTTGAAATTGAAATTCTAACTTAGAAAATTTGAATTTGGAACTTGGGAAATATTTGAAATATCATTGGCAAATCCATATTCTTTTGAATAAGACTTAGAAAAATTCTAACTTCAAACTTTGAAATTGACTGCATAACTTTGGAAAATTGAGTTTATGAACTTGAAAAACACTTGAAATATTATTTGAAATTCAATGTTTTTAGGAAAATCGATTTTGATATAAGACTTAGGAGATTTTGAGAAAATGAACTTCTTTGAATTGAGATTGGAATTGGCAAATGCATGAAATGAATGAATATGGATTTGAGGAATTGAGAAATACTTTTTGTATTTTTGAGAAATGCAGTGCATTTTTGAAGTTAGCCTAAGAGTGTAGGCTGAATGTGGCTAATGTGAATATCATAAATCTAAGTATCATTCGTATTCTGACTATGGCCATAAATACAAATTCCACCAAGTTTATAAACTTCATAGAAGCTAGTGCATGTGCCATTCGTGTAGACCATGGTGAATTTGTAAAAATATGCATGAATCATCATCCATCACACATTAAAATTATAAACTATATGCAATGCAACCTAAGCTAAGCAGGAAATGTAAATTCTTATTCCAAAGTTTAATTACAAATTACATCACTATTGAAATTTAAATATATGAAAAATAAAACTTTCAATGTACCTGCAAAACTAGAAAACTTGTTAATGAATATATGTTGGCTTTTCTAGATTTATCCAACAATATCAGGAAATTATTGGATTTTGCTAGATGTAAGCCTTTTCCATGATTCTCTTAAATCAAAATTGATAAAGTATGAAATAAAATTGAATAAATATGAATATAAGATATGAAATTTCGAAATTGGGGTCCAAATGACCAAATACCCCTAATAACAAGACTATGGCCTTGAAATTAGGGTTTTTAGAAAGATATTTTGATAAAATGCAAGTTTTGAAATTTGAATGGAATAAACTCAAACCAAATATGCTATGACATGATTAAAAATATGAAATTAGGGTTAGGGATTTCGAAATTTAGGTCAAATGACCAAATTGCCCCCGATAGCAAGACTATGGCCTTGAAATCAGGGTTTTTAGAAAGAGATTTTGGTAAAAATTTAGGTTTTATGCACTAAATGAAATCAAATGAGCACAAAATTAAACCTAAAGTATCCTAAGATGCTTATGAACATAATAAAACCCTAAAAATATATGCTTATGCACGAAAATCCAATAATATCACAAATTTTGTGATTTTTGCAGTGTTTTGGATCTTTCAGGAACCCGGTTTTGCAATTTGCTTGATTCAGCCATCAAATGTATTCCAAAATCCATAAAAATTGGTACCTGAACTTTTTGTAACCCTAATGTCGAATTGAAATTATAAAAATAATTTTTTGACATTAAATTAATCCGAAAATTGCATTAAACCCTAAAATATGCTATTTTTGACCTAATTCACCAACCAGTTTCAATCCAAGACCTGAACCAGGGATCAAATCTCCATGGAAACTTATGAAATTTTACAGAGACTAACTAGGAAGAAAAACAGAGATTTCCCAATTTACAGATCGGAAAACGCATCTCCGGTTAGGGAGAAACCCTTCCGGCAATCTGAGCTAAAATATATCACTTTTAATAGGGATTAAAACGTCTATTTCAGATTGAAAATACATGAATAAATAGCAATCCTAAACAAAAATCTCTGAAATTTTAGTGGTGAATAGTAGACAGAAAAATAGCAATACTCACTTTTTACAGATCATGAATGGGATCTGTGGTTTGGGATTTATGACTAACACAAGTCTGATTAGGGTTTTGGTAAACCGTAACGAGTTTTAAATTTAAAAACAGATTCTCTGAAAGAGGAAAAATAATAAAAAATGATCAAAAAATCCGAAAATTTCACAGCAGACAGATCTACTCAATGTGAATCCATAGCATTTTACAGATCTAAAATCGGATATAGAATGAGAAAAATATCATCACAACAAGTTACCTTTCTGATTTTAACAACGATTTTAAAGATTTAAAAACCCGACTTGATGTCTGATTTTTTTTTACAGGGTTCCCGATATCCAAAATATCTGATTTTTTTACAGTAGCTCAATAACTCATGCATTCATCGCATATAAAAAAATCAGAAATAAACAATGAGTACTTCAATCCGAAATAACATTATCTTTACTGTTTTAAACCTAAAACACACAGAAATTTAAGAAACTTGAAAAACCATGCATTAACTAATGTAAATCAATAAAATAAACCATAAAACAGTAAATAAAAATTATTTCTATGCTGGAAAACATATAATAAACATGAATAAATAAATAAATAAAGTAAAATCAAGGAATCAATGGCTGGAATTTGATTTCACCCTTAAACACATGGATTTGACCCATTAAAAGGGTAAATCATGTATTTCATTGGTTAATAATACAAAAGACAATGCTAAAATTGATTCTAATGGATTAGAATCCCTGTAAACACCACAAAAAAGAGTTAGATCACTTTCTTGAACCGTTCTTGAGGTTCTTGAGGTTGAATCCATGGTTTAATCCATGAAGGGGATGACACCAATGGCTAAAATTGATTTAAAACATGAAAAAGCATTAAATAAAACTAAAAAATATTAAAAATATTACCTTGGTGCTTGCAGCTGCAATGGAGGAAGGTGGAGGTGCTGGAGAGGAGAGAGAGGCCACGAAAAATTGAGAGAAAAGAGCCCTCCTTTTGGCCCCCTTAGGTCCCTTTTTATAGTTTTTCAAAAGTCACTTAATTAGGGTTAATTAAGAGGTTTTTCATTTTTTTAGGACTCTTTCTAATAAATCCACTAAAGGCAACGATTTTTTGTGGTTTTCTAGCCTAGATGGGACTCTAATTAATCCCTAATTAGCCCCTAACTAAACCTAGAAAACCCCCAAATGTGATGCCACTTGGCATCTTTCACATTTGGGTTTTTAAAACACCTTTAAAAACATTTAAAAACACTAGTTTTAAAAACTAATTTTCAAAATGAGTTTTCAAAATGGTTTTGACTCTTCTAAACTTCTGACACTAACCAAGACACTGACTAACCCTAGTCTAGCCCTGACTTACTCGAATATGGCGCCACCTCGAGTGGGCCCTACTTGAGTTTTAAAAAAAAAACGATTTTAAAACTTAAAATTGAAGGAGTTTTCAAAAGAATTTTCAAAAGTAATCTTAAAGTTAAGTTTTGAAATGGCATAGGGTTCTAACTGGGTCAGAATTCCTATGGATATGGTTCCAACTGAGTGGGCCTACATCGAGTTTTGAAGAATTTTGAAATAAACACTGAAAACAGCTTTGAAAAGGGTTTAATATTAATAATTGAAATTCAAGATTTTTAAAAATAGAGTTCTAATCGAACTGGAACTCCGGGTTAGAGTCCTGAACTCTTAGGACTCTGAGATTTTAGTTTTTTTAGAATTCAAATAGAAGAATTTTTGAAAGATTTTATCAAAATTTGATGAAATAAGTCAGAAAACACAGTCAGGGTTAGACTCCTAACTCGACCAAACTCTAAAATAGAGTCCTGAATCAACTGGACTCTGCAAAACGACCTAATTTTTGAAAACAAATGGAAATAAATAAAAATGAAAGTAAAAACAGACTCCTGACTGGATTAGAACTCTTGGACAGAGTCCTGATCGGATTGAAACTCTAGATTTTTTGGTATTTTCTGAAAAACAAATGAAAGAACTTGTCAAAACAGTGAAAACAATAACGAATATTGAAATAAAACAGAGTTCTGATTCAACTAAGACTCTAGGGACAGAGTCCTAATTGAACTAGGACTCTCCAATTTTTGGATTTTCTGAGAAATCAAATGAGAGGATTTTGAAAAACAAGTGAAAACAGGATGAAATTGAAGTTTTTTGGTTCAGAGTCCTGATCTAATTAGGACCCTGAGAAAGAGTTCTGATTCGATCAGAAATCTAAGAATTTTGGTTTTTTGATAAGGAAATGATGAATTTTAAGCAAAGCTTTCGAAAGCCAGTGAAAATGAAGTGAGAAAATCAATTTTGGATAGAGTCCTACTTCGATCAGAACTCTGGGGTAGAGTCCTTATTTGATCAGGACTTTGGGATAAAACCTAAGAATTTTAAAATTCTTTGATAAAAGTATAACAATTTTGATAGATGGAAAGATTTTTAAAAGATTCTTTCAAAATTGAAATCAGGATCAGAGTCCTGATCCAACTAAAGCTCTTCAAACAGAGTCCTGGTTCAACTAGAACTCTGAATTTTTTACTCATTTTGAAAGATTTTGAAAGATTTGATTGAAAATGGATAAAAATAGTTGTAAAAGATTAGAGTCCCAATCCAATTGAAACTCTGAAGAAGAGTCCTGATCCGACTGGACTCTTGAAGAAGAGTCCTGATCCAACTCAGACTCTAACATTTTGGCCAAAACAGAAGATTTTGAAAGGTTCTTCTCAAAAACAGGTAAAAAGGTAGTGAAAATTAGAGTTTTGATCCGACTAGGATTCTGGAAAAAGAGTCATGATCCAACTAGGACTCTGAAATTTTTGAAGATTTTTGACAAGTAAAGGAATCCAGAAGCGACACCACCTAAATGGGTCTCATCTGTGAATTGAAATCAATTGAAATTGAGTTTGAAATGAATCCAGATTGTTTTCTAAGAAAGTATTTCAAAATATAAGGTCCCGGGGGTTGGAAAATGACAGAATGTTGAATAAATACCCAGGTTTTTAAATTGATTTTGAAAGAAAAGCTTTAAAATTTAAATTTGGATTCAATATTTTAAAAACTGGAGTGCTGGATCTCAAGAATGAGATGCAATGACATGCAATGCTATGCAATGCAATGAGATGGTATGCCGAATGCATGCAATGATATGCAATGACATAGGAAATGTAAGTACCAGATGAGGGTGAAAATTTGGGGTGTTTACAGATGCCCCTCTTTGCTGCTAAGCCAATTGAAAGCCGAGCTTAGTGGCAAAGAAAACACACCAAATTTGGACTATAAAATTGCCCCAGTTAGATAAATTTATCTGGGTATGAAAGAATTAATTCAAATGATGATGGTAGTTATAAAATGGAGAATTTTATTTCAAAAGAAGTGAGATTCAGGTTTTGCCCTTAACCTGGATGGGACAGAAAATACCTCGTGTAGAAACGAAGCTCAGGTTTGACCCTTAACCTGACCGGGAAATGAAATACCTCATCAAAGTGAAGCTCAAGTTTAACCCTTCACCTCATCGGGCGGAAAATAAAATACCTCATCAAAGAAGGCCCAGGTTTATACCCTTAACCTGATTGGGCAGAAAATGGAATACCTCATCAAAGGAGGCTCAGGTTTATACCCTTAACCTGATTGGGTAGAAAATGGAATACCTCATCAAAGGAGGCTCAGGTTTATACCCTTAACCTGATTGGGTAGAAAATGGAATACCTCATCAAATGAGGCTCAGGTTTATACCCTTATCCTGATTGGGTAGAAAATGGAATACCTCATCAAAGGAGGCTCAGGTTTGTACCCTTATCCTGAGTGGGTAGAAAATGGAATACCTCATCAAAGGAGGCTCAGGTTTATACCCTTAACCTGATTGGGCAGAAAAATGGAATACCTCATCAAAGGAGGCTCAGGTTTATACCCTTAACCTGATTGGGCACAAAATGGACGGAATCCTCGAAAGAAGAGACCGTGATGGAACCTTCAGATTTCCGCACAATGAATCCGATAGGAGTTTTGCAAAAGGAAGGAAATTGGGGTCCCTAAAGTTTGAAAAGGGATTGATTTTGGGTGCCTCATTGCTGAGACTAATTAACTTTTGAAATTGCCTTTTGCTGAAATTGGTGGCTTAACCTCAAGCCGAAATTGGACTGTCTATGATGGGACAGTGGGGACACAAGGAAGTGTGCGAATCTGAGAGCCCGTGCGCTCAGATTATACCAAAGAAGGGAAGGAATCTTGAAAACTCTCGTTATCAAGTCCTAAAAGGGATAACAACTGATGTCAGGATGTGCCAAAGATTAACCTCAAGCTCTCGCTTCACGCCAGGATAGCTAGAAAATATTGTCAAAATGTTGAAAATTGTTGTTGATTTAAAATAATTGAAAATGATGCACATTGTTTTGAAAGTATTCCCTCTTTTCTACCTGAAGTATTACCTCCGACTGAGCTTAACTCCGTAGAATCAAGATTCGAATTCAAATTGCTTGTGATTGGCTTTCTTTCAAGGAAGCTATCAATTTCCTTGATATGGACGAGAAAGAAAATATTCTTGATATTGCGAGAGCTATTGGTGAAAGAATATTGATAAAAGAATTTCACAAAATTAAAGAAAATTCTTGATAAAATTGACAGTCTGATATCCTGGGATTCTTTTCTCATGATGATCTTTCTGCACTCTTTTTTTTTTAGCAGATTGGAGCTCTCTTGGATTTTTCGGGAATTACATCATCCTTCATTCTGGAGATGTCCTGACTTTTCTCTCTTTTTTTCTTAGGAAGGGTACGTCACAAACTCCTTCATCTCAGAGATGTTCCGATCCTTCTTTTCTCTCAGGGATTATCTTGATAGTTATTGGCTCATTGGTTGGGAATCTCTTGATGATAGCTGGAATCAAATATCTTTTAGGGTTTGTCGGTAGGCTCATCACACTCGCCTTCATCTCGACGGTGATCTGAACTTTCCGTGGAAGGATCCGTCACAAACTCCGTCATCTTGGAGATGATCCAAATCTTCTTTGGCCCCGGGGGTCGACTCGCTTAATTCGCCTTCATCTTGACGACAATTGAGAGATCCCTTTTGCAGATATTTAATTGCAGCTTAAGTGATTGAGGAGATATGGAGATTGAGTGGATTTTTTCTGTATCACCCAGGATATTTCGACTGCTTTATTTTTCAAGAATGGTCTTTAAAAATCTGCCATTGACTGCGATCAATATCAATCACTCATGGCTTTGCAACAACATTGAATTCTCTTTGCTGGCCATATTGCGGATTTATTCTTCATCCTTTTGGTTGGCCAATAGAAAGATTTTTGAACTTTGAATCCTTTTTCGCGAAAGCTTTGTCCTTTTGGAAGTAATACTAAGGGTATTCTGAGGTAATAATTTTGTGCAATAAAGATTTTTGAAATCAACAAATATTTAGTGACAAATTGGCAAAACTTTCTTGAAATCCTTTTGTGAAAGCGAGCATTTAAAGCACAACGCAACACATCCATGACAAAAATTCTCTTCTCCTTTCCCCAAAGGAGAAGATTCAGAAATTGGAATTGGGAATTACTCCTCTTTTCCCTGAAGAGGAGGTGTTTGCAAAACGAACTTTCGAAGAGAAATTAAGCTTTCGTCAAAACTTCCTAACATTAGGCTTCTCTTATGGAAAGGGGGCCGAAATTTGTGAGGTTGGTAGATTGGTCATGAAAGAACGAGTTCATCACACTCTCCCTGAAAAGAAGGTCCTTCATGATGAAATGGCCTAGTCTGAAATTATGGGGCCACAAGGAAAGCAAGTCTCCGTCGAGTCTCTCCCTATAAAAAAGGTTTCTTGTGTGAAATTTGGAATTTTGTTTTGCAAACGGTTCACAAAGACACGAGTCCCTTCAAACTCTCCCTGAAAAGGGGCTAAGTGAACGAATTGGATAGCATGCGAAAATAGCGAGCTCCCTCGAACTCTCCCTATACAAAGGGTCTCTCGCAAGAGAAAATAATTGAAATTGGGTATTGGGTGACTCAAAAGGGTCAAATTTTGGAAATTGGAATTTTGAAATTTGATATTTGAAATTGGAAATTGGAAATTGGAAATTGGAAATTGGAAATTGATAATTGGAAATTGGAAATTGGAAATTGGAAATTTGGGAATTGATTGGCTAAAAAAGTCGAAATTGTGAGTTGGTTTACTGAGAATGACATGGGTTCTATAGGGATTCAGCCTAAGAACTACATTGGTTCTATTGAGAACGACATTGGTTCTGCAGGGGTTCGACCTACGAACTATCAATTCCATAGGAATTCAACCTAAGGATCATAGCTTAAGAAGGAATGATTCCAACTTGTGAGCTTTGAATGGACCAGATGCTAAACTGGGTTTTTGAGGGAAGATTCGAATCAGAATTCAACTCTTCAAGGAAAACTAGATGAATTGGATTTTGAAAGAAAATTTGGGTTGGAACTCGGATCTTCTAGACCAACTTGCAGGGTAAGGAAAACTCGAGTCGGAACCCGAATCTTCGAAGGAAAACCAGGTCCATTATGGAAGGAAAAGAAATCCGAGTCAGAACTCGAATCCTGAAGGAAAGGTAGATCAATTTGGAAGGAGAAGAAATTTGAGTCGGAACCCGAATCCCGAAGGAAACTAGATTAACTAGAAGGAAAGAAGATTCGAGTCGGAACTCGGATCCTGAAGGAAAACTAGACCGGTTGGAAGGAAAAGAAATTCGAGTCGGAACTCGAATTCTTGAAGGAAAACTCGATCGATTAAAAGAAAAGGAAATTCGAGTCGGAACTCGAACCCTAAAGGAAAACTAAACCGGTTAGAAGGAAAAGAAATTCGAGTCGGAACTCGAATTCTTGAAGGAAAACTCGATCGATTAAAAGGAAAGGAAATTCGAGTCGGAACTCAAATCCCAAAGGAAAACTAAACCGGTTAGAAGGAAAAGAAATTTGAGTCGAAACTCGAATTCCTGAAGGAAAACTAGATCGATTAAAAAGAAAGGAAATTCGAGTCGGAACTCGAATCCCAAAGGAAAACTAAACCGGTTAGAAGGAAAGGAAATTCGAGTCGGAACTCGAATTCCGGAAGAAAACTAGGTTAACCAAAAGGAAAGAGGATTCGAGTCAGAACTCGAATCCCGCAGGAAAACTTAAACCGGTGTGGAAGGAAAGGAAATTCGAGTCGGAACTCGAATTCCGAAGGAAAACTAGGTTAACCAGAAGGAAAGAAGATTCGAGTCGGAACTCGAATCCCAAAGGCAAACTAAATTAGTGGACACTGAATTTTAAAGTGTACCAGTGCAAACACCGGATTTTGAAAATGTGCCAATACAAGCATTATGTTTTGAAAAATTACCAGTACGAATACCGGGTTTTGGAAGATTACCAGTACGAGCGCTGGATTTTGGAAGGTTACCAGTACGAGCACTGGATTTTAAAAGGTTATCAGTACGAGCGCTGGATTTTAAATGGTTACCAGTACGAGCACTGGGCTTTAAAAGGCTACCAGTATGAGCACTGGATTTTGGAAGGATACCAGCATGAGCAGTGGAAAAAAAAGTACCCGCACGAACGCTAGGCTTTGAAAAAGTCTGACCAGTGAATACTGAATTTAGCGGGTTCGACCAGTAAAAACAGATTCAGGAAGTTCGACCAGTGAAAACTGGATTCAGGAAGTTCGACCAGTGAAAATTGGATTTAAGAAGTTCGACCAGCGAAAACTGGATTCAAGAAGTTCGACCAGCGAAAACTGGATTTAGGAAGTTCGACCAGTAAAAACCGGATTTAGGAAGTTCGACCAGCGAAAACTGGATTCAAGAAGTTCGACCAGCGAAAACTAGATTTAGGAAGTTCGACCAGTAAAAACCGGATTTAGGAAGTTCGACCAGTAAAAACCGGATTTAGGAAGTTCGACCAGTGAAAACTGGATTTAAGAAGTTCAACCAGCGAAAACTGGATTTAGGAAGCTCGACCAGTGAAAACTGGATTCTGGAAGTTCGACCAGTGAAAACTGGATTGAGGAAGTTCGACCAGTGAAAACTGGATTTAAGAAGTTCGACCAGCGAAAACTGGATTTAGGAAGTTCGACCAGTAAAAACCGGATTTAGGAAGTTCGACCAGTGAAAACTGGATTTAAGAAGTTTGACCAGTGAAAACTGGATTCTGGAAGTTCGACCAGTGAAAACTGGATTTAGGAAGTTCGACCAGTGAAAACTGGATTTAAGAAGTTCGACCAGTGAAAATTGGATTCTGGAAGTTCGACCAGTGAAAACTGGATTCAAGAAGTTCGACCAGCGAAAACTGGATTTAGGAAGTTCGACCAGTAAAAACCGGATTTAGGAAGTTCGACCTGTAAAAACCGGATTCAAGAAGTTCGACCAGTGAAAACTGGATTTAAGAAGTTCGACCAGCAAAAACTGGATTTAGGAAGTTTGACCAGTGAAAACTGGATTCTGGAAGTTCGACCAGTGAAAACTGGATTTAAGAAGTTCGACCAGTGAAAACTGGATTTAAGAGAATCACTAATTGATTTTGATGGAAAATTTTCAGTCTTCACCCTCACGACGACTTGGACAACTGTCGGGGTCTCAGGATTTATCCCTTATCCTGAATGGGTATTGGATTGATGCAAGTTGATGTATGCAAAAATGCAAATGAATGCATGCAAATGCAAAATGATGTAAATGAGTACACATGTGTGCAAAATGAGAGATTTGCTTGATCCTGCCTGCATACAGGATGTTTTGAAGACAATTTTTAAAATAATGCCCCAGTGTAATGGGGAAGTAAGATATTGGATGAAAGGATAAATAATTGATATTTGAGGAATGTTCTCTGAAGATAATAGTGGAAAGATTGACGATGTGCTTCTTGATGAATTCGAGAGACACTCTGAAAGAGGTTACTCCTTGTAAAAAGACATTTTGTAAAAAAAGGAGAAATACAAAAGATGATGCCAAACTATGAGGAAGATTAATACTTTTATTGATGAAAGAGATGAGACCATGCCATCAATACAAAATGACGAAAGCAAAATGCAAGAATGAAAGAGTGATGGCCTTATTTCTCTTAGGGTGCTGATGAGCTGGCTGCTTTATCTTCTTCTTTGCCTTCCACAAGGATATTTTTATCGATATAGTCTTGAATAATATTCCTGAGAACGAAGCAGTACTCGGTATCATGCCCCATGGCCCGATGAAACTTGCAGAATTGGTCTTTAAATCTTCCTCTAGTAATAGGAGGATCATCGACTCTTGGGAGCTTAATCATCTCCTTGGCCAACATATATTCAAGGATTTCTTCACGCGGTTGATCTAGGGGAGTAAAGTCATGTTTAAAACTCCAGTTGTCGTGCTTCGACTTTTCTTCAGGTCTCGACCCTTGCTCAAAAGATCGCTGAGGTTGCTTATCATATTGGGGAATCGACTCACCTTTTTGCTCATTTTTGCTGAGGTTTGGTCCCCCTGGGCCAGAGCTGTGATCTTTCACATTTCCCTTATAATGGTTCTTGTTGTTGCTGGTAGAGTAGGTAAAATGGGTTTTCTTGTTAGATTCCTGCTGACTGCTGCTCTTGGTGAACATAAAACCCTCATAAGATCCATTTTCCATACTCAACTCAATCCATTCAGCTCGTTCTATCAGTTCTATGAAGGTCTTTGATGGAGAGGTGGAAATCAGTCCCCTTAGGGGTTGTGAGAAATTGCTCAAAATTAAGGATAGTGCGTGTCCCTCTGATATTGGATCACGCATTTTGTTACAAGCAGATCTCCATCTATGAATAAAATCCCTGGCTTTTTCATTTTCTTTCTGCTTCAGACTGCAGAGGTGGCTGAGAGTCGGGAGGGCTTCGGCGTTGAATAAAAAGCGCTCAATAAACAAATTGACCACTTTATCGAACTCTTTCAGCTCTATGGGATTAATATGCTCTGAATACCATTTTGCTGCAATACCCTCCAAACTGCGAGGAAAACAAAGAAATAAGGCTTTGTTATTCCTCCTGAACTTGGAACACTCTGCAAAGAAAAGGGCGAGGTGCGCCTTTGGGTCACCCGAACCATCAAACTTAATGAATTTCTTGGGGAGGTTATCGAGATCATCATCCCCATCCAATCTGTCATAAAAGTCTTCGCTTGTAAAGACCCTTTTACCCTTGTCACGAGCTTGAAGATCCTTAACCATCTTCATCACATCTTTCAGTTGTGACTGCGTAGGGTCGTCAACAGACTGATTCTTGGATTTGTAGGCCGACCCCTGCCCCTGAGTCGACCTTTTGAATTCTTGCTTGTTTTCATACTCTTTGTCAGTATCATCTGTTGATTCTGACTCATCAGACATTTCCTCATGGCGATTCTGCTTTTTAATGATTTTCACATTCTTGGCTGTGTGATCCCTATCCTTCTGTTTTATCTGAATCTGCTCAGTACTGGCTTCAGCTTGCTCTGCCAGCATCTTACTCATCATCTTTTTGAACATGACGTACATTTGGGGATCGATGCCATCATCCGCCTGCTGACCCTGACTCTGGATTGATCGAGGTGAGTCCATCTCTTCTTCTGAAGCTACTGAGTACGCGACGCCTTCAACTGATGTGGCTTTCTTTCTGGATCTTGTATCAACCATCGGGTATCGCAAATGTTCTCTTGGATATTGTTGATGCTCTCTGCAGAGCAGAACTGATGGTTAGGCTTCTGACGGAAATTTGGTTTGGAGGAAAATATTTGTTGAGAATTTTGGTAGACAATTGAAAGAGTATCCCATTACTAGGGATTGAGTCGTCGCTGGAATTACGACAATTGCGCTGCTATTCTTTGCAAAATAAACAACTGGAAATATGCCTTGTTACCTAGGCGAGGTCATCAAACCAAGATGAGATGTAAAATAAAGGAATTTTTATTGAGGGGAAAAACATGATTTTATCAATAATACACTTGACAGAGGGGAGGGGGACAGACAATTTTCCACCACTCCAGATAATCAGAAGATACACGAGGACCAGGAAAAATAGTAAGACTGACAAAGGAATCCCAGCCATGTCTGGAAGAATGGTATGCTCCAGACCACTGATCTGATGCAAGATCGAATTCTGGCAGAACCCCGGCTAGTGGACGAATCTCTACGCGCTTCTGCCTCTGAGAAAACTGTCTGACACACCGCTCCGGATGATAGTATGTGCAGAAAAAGGGACCAAGTAGCCTGAATCGCTTGCCATATGCATAAGTATATCTGGGAGGTGATTTCTGATGATCAAAGTAGTCCCATACGACTTCTTCCTCCTGAAGATTATCGATCAAGAACCGATATCGAGCAATTAGAAGACGCTTTTCACCATGATGTCTGAATGAACTGGCTCGAGCTGGCACATGCTGGAGGAACCAAGACTGCAAGGCATAGGTGCATCCTTCGACTAGGATCGACTCTCCGAGTGTGAAACGAATCAACCCTCGGTACAGGAAGGCGAGTGTGGCCATGGCTATCAAGAGGCGGCTGGTCTGTCGACTTCCCCATCTCCTTAGAAGCTGAACTATTCCGATATCCATATAATTTCGTCCATCGGGGAAGAAAGCTAATCCCACCGTGCACAAAACCATCGCGTGTTGAATTCTCTCTCGAGTTGTCCTGGACAACGAGCTGACTTCTGCAAATGTTCCATACTGTCTGTAGATTTCGAGCAGGTCCACGTATTTGTTTCCATCCTCCTCTATCAATGGCCAAGACTTGCGTCCTGTCATGCGAGCTAAGGCATCCTTAGGGTCCAGACCCTTAACATTAATCAGAAACTGTTTCTCCAATGGATCTCCAGGCTGACCGGCTGGCTCGGGCAATCCCATAATCTCTGAAAATTCATCCATCAGTACTGTCATCTCGCCCCACGGGAACCAGAAGGTAGAAGTGCTCGGATTCCACCGCTCTGCTAGTGCATGAATCAAGTTGCCGTTGACCGTCTGCTTTCCAACTGCGGACGCCAGTTCCAATCCACACTCGTCTAGATGGTTCGGAAACATACGAGAGAAATTTTTTGAACCATAAATAGTACCACCGGGGAAAGAAGGATCCGGTGCTGAGGACTCGATGTTCAGGAAGACTTTTTCGCACCTCGTAGGAGATGTGACCCTCAGGGAAGACTGAATCAAGCTGACTGGATGCCATCAGACTGGAAAACATGGAAGATTGGAATAAGACTTGGGAAAATATAGGAAATTTGAGGAAAATGCAGGAAGGATAAAAATAAAGTAGGAAATTCGAGATCCAGAAGAAAGGGAAGATGGGAAATCACCTGGAGTTTTGAAGAAAATAGAGGAATTTCATGAAAATCGTCCAGGGTTTTAATATTTCATAAAATGGAGTATTGGAAAATCGTCCAAGGTTTAAAACATGGACAGTACATGGACATGGATTGGGGAATTTTGAGAAAATCGTCCAGTATTTTAGAAAATTGGGAAAATATGAAAAATAAAAAGGAAATAACACATTCAATCACATTCTGCATAAACAAATATGCATATACAGCATTCCCTAAAAGCTGACTTTAGATGCACAAATTTTGAAATGGCTGTGTGACCTTAATCCTAACTCTAAGGTTCAGATCATCTGTATCCAATCCAGTTATGCCTATATACTCGAGCCAAGGCTCAATGTACGTGGCATAAAATCAATTTCTCCAGTTCTAGGTTCAAGTTTTCCAACATCCTTGAGCACCTGCCGATATACGTTGGACTATGGCCCTTGGTACGTGGCAGGGGGGTTTTCACCCAAATAAGTGGCCCAGTTGTGAGGCTCTGTCCCGAACTATGGTTCTGGAAGAGAGCCCAGCAACGTGAAGACCGGGACAATATAGGTGGGGGTGGTTTTTTTGAAAAACATGAGCACATGCAAGCAAATAGAAGGCTCTAAGTCCTAAAGAGATAGATTTTTTAAATATTTGAAGAAGCTAACATTGTTTTCATACAATTCCTAAATTGAGGAGTGTTGTATTAGACCTAAGTCTATGTGAGCATGAATAATTCTCCTCAATATGGTCCTACCAAACCATACCTAGTCTATATGCATTCCATGTCAGCTGGGTTCAAGTCTAGGCTCTTAGGTTCACATGATATCATAAAGCAAAGCTGGCATTCCATGGAAATCGATTTTGACAATTTGAACTCAGCAGAGCATTAGATTGATCAGGCAAAGACAGGTCCCATCACGGTCGCCAAACCTGTTATCATCGCAAAATTTTTAACTTTTTGCGAATCAAACTGACCTTTGAAAAAGTTTTTGAAAATAACTCACCTCCGTTTTAAAATGCGGGAAAATTCCGTGGAATGGGACTCGCCTGTCGGTACGAGGTTCAACCGTTCCTGCCACCTTTAACAGGGGTAATTGAACCAAGGACCAATCTTATGCTCTACTCTATTCAACTTGTCTAAATCATATTCTAATTTCTAAATGCACATAGAACCAGGCATGTGCTATGAATTTTCAGAAAATGCACATTTTGAAAACATGATGTTTGCTTTGAATGATTGAAATATTTAGAATATGCATCACATGGAAAATCGTGAATTGGGATTTGAAATATACTTCTGAGAGAAATAAAAATCAATTTTGAGAGATCCTTGACATTTGGTAAAAATCGACTCTGAGAGACTTGGTTTCTCTGAATTCAAACTTTGAAATTGAAATTCTAACTTAAAAAATTTGAATTTGAAACTTGGGAAATATTTGAAATATCATTGGCAAATCCATATTCTTTTGAATAAGACTTAGAAAAATTCTAACTTCAAACTTTGAAATTGACTGCATAACTTTGGAAAATTGAGTTTATGAACTTGACTGCACTAGTTGGCAGCTTATCTTATATTAATCCAGCCCCTTCGACTGTCTGTCTTGTAGGACCAGACCATCGTATTAGTTGGGATTTTGAGCAGTGAGTGTGTGGATCGGCAAGTTGGCACCCTTGCAGCCTCGTTTATGCCATATTGTGGCTGCCAACCTTCTTCCCCGTTTAAACAAGAGCGAGCCTACTATAGGTTGGTTCTATTAGGTTCGAGCTAGCCTTAGTAGTGCCCCGCACCATCCTCGCACCCCGGTTAAGTTTCGGCATGAGCCTTGGTTTGCTTATTTTTGATATATAGATAGATAGATAAATATATAAATATATGTCTCTAGGTATGAATGTGTACAAGTATATGTGAATATACGTATATGAAGGTGGAACCTTGAGTATGTTCTAAACATGGATACGCATGTAAATATGTATATATATATATATAAGCACATGATTATCATTTTGGTGTAACCAAATGGACTTACGACACTTCGGTGTCCTGTCCAAGTAATTTCTTGAATGACTCCACACTCCGAACTAAGTTTGAGTTACCCAGTGTTGTCTTACATGCGTTTTGGCAAACGGTTTATTTCGGGTCCGCGTGCGCGGCACTCCTAACCGTGGTAATGCCAATGTAATACCCATTAGATGGGTTAATTCCAGAAATCACATGCACGTATGCATGTTGTATCGCTTAAGGAAAACCCTTATGCCTTGGTTTGCGTTTGACAAACTAGAAAGGTGTGCAGTTGAACATTTTTTTAAATCCAAGAACTTAGAGATTTCGTTGATTTAAAATCACAAGTGGTTCAATATTTCTGTTTCGGGTCCGCAGGCGCGGTTCCCCATACCGTGGAAATAGCTAATGTTGTTCCCATAAGACGAGAATATCCTAGATTTCACCATAAACATGTAAGTGCGTTAACCTGTTATCATCGCAAAATTTTTCCCCTCCCTTGCGAGAGAGAAACGAATTTGCGAGTCAAACTCGACCAATGTTTTGAAATTGGTTTTGAAAATTACTCGCCTCCGTTTTGAAAATCTACAGGAAAATTCCATGGAATGGGATCCACCTGTCGGTACGAGATTCAACCGTTCCTGGCACCTTTACCAGGGGTAATTGAACCAAGGATCAATTACGTGCTTTAACTTGACTCAAATATCTAAATTATGCTCTATTTTTCCTAGAATGCACATAGAATTAGGCTTGTGCTATGAAATTTTGAAAATAATGCAAGTTTGAGAAACATGATGTTTGCTTTGGAAAATTGAAATATGCTGAAAAATGATTGGAAAAGTGCTTGAAAATTGAATTCCTGGGAAAATCATTGAATTTCATTGGAAATCAGAAATTGGATTAGAAAACGATTTCTCAGGAAAACTTGAACTTTGGAAAATCGATTTTTGAGATTTGGAATTGCTTTTCTGAGAAAATGGATTTGAGAATCTTAAGAAAATCAGAAAATTCATTGGAAAATGATTTTTGAAATGGAAAATGGATTCTCAAGACAATGGGAACTCTAAGAAAATCGATTTCTGAAAACTTGGGATTTTGAAATTTGAGAATTTTAAAACATTGGAAAATCTTGGTTTGAACTTAGGAAATGCTTTGAAATCTCATTTGAAAATTTAGAATTCTGAGAAAATCTAATCCTGAGAAACTTGAAAATTCTTGAGAAATTTGTTTTTTTTTTAAATTGAAATTGGAAAATGAGTTTGAAAATAATGAAATTTGAATAATATGAATGAATGAATATGAATTTGAAAAGGGAATTTCATTGAGGAATTGAGAAATCCTTTTGAAGTTTTGAAAAATGCAGTGCATTTTTGAAGTTAGCCTAAGAGTGTAGGCTGAATGTGGCTGATATAAAGATCATAAATCTTGGTTTTCTTTGTATTCTGACTATGGCCATAAATACGAATCCCACCGAGTTTATAAACTCCATAAAAGCTTGTGCACGTGCCATTCGTGTAAACCATAGTGAATTTGAAATAATGTGCATGAATCATACATCACATATTAAAATTTGCATAAATTAAACTATATGCAATGCAACCCTATTCTAAGCAGAAAAGTAACTCTTATTCCAAATTATTACATTTGAGGTTACACTGAATTAAAATAAAAAAAATAAAAGCTAAGTCTTCTTCTTGAATGTTCCTGCAAAACTAGAAAAGAAGGTTAGCACAAAAATGTAGGTTTTTCTGAATTTATTCGAAAATATTGGAAATTATCGGATATTATTCAGATATAAACCCAAATTCATACCCCCTTTGATATAAACATGATAAATAATGAATAAATTTCGAAAATAAACTTGAAAACTCGAAATTGGGGTCAAAATGACCAAAATACCCCTGATGACCTTGAAATCAGGGTTTTCTGAAAATAATTTTGTAAATTTTGGAAATTTGAAAATTAAATGAAATAAATCAAACATAATATGATGAAATATGATGATATGCATGAAATTTTGGAGAATTAGAAATTGAAATTTCGAAATTTAGGTCAAAATGGCCAAAATACCCCCGATAACAAGACTATGGCCTTGAAACCAGGGTTTTCTGAAATAAATTTTGCAAAATTGAAAAATATGAAATGCAAAGGAGATTGAAATTAACCCTAATATGATTCTACATGCTTATGTACATAATAAAAACCCTAAAATGGCGAAAATATCATAAAATATCGAATTTAACATGATTTTCGCCTGATTTTCACTTCTGAATTTAAAGATAAACTAGCACATGGAGCAAATGAACTTGAAATTAAACCAAATTTGGCATGAACACCTACACTAACTCTAGA
The DNA here is from genome assembly GCF_984573655.1 of Nuphar pumila. NCBI lineage: Eukaryota > Viridiplantae > Streptophyta > Magnoliopsida > Nymphaeales > Nymphaeaceae > Nuphar > Nuphar pumila. The sequence continues at coordinate 81,046,329 of NC_143253.1, forward strand.
AACATAATGGAGCTCGAAAATCTAATTTTTTTATATTTTTAAATATGGAAATTCAAATAAAAACCCTAAATTTTGTGATTTTTGCCTAAAATACTGATTCTAAAGGGGATTTAGGATATCAAATTTCTATAAAATTTCCCAAATTCATGGGGTGACAGAGGACAGTAAGGAAAGGATTTTTTATTTTTACACTTTCTAGTTTTGACCTATGGTCGGAGCTGTGCCACTCCGGCAAGTCGGATCGGAATCCGGCGACTCTAGGATTTAGGGGAAACAGACATGTTTCGGTAGAAAACATGGAAAAAATGGAAGACAGATGGGAAAAAGGCTGAAATTGTGTTACATGTCCCTAACAAACAGATAAAGATTTGATCTTTTGACACCATTGGGATTTGGGTTACGGTTTGGAAAAGGCCAAACTATTATCAGAGACCTAAATCTCTGAGATTTCTGGACATTGGAATCTGTTAGACAGAAAGGGAAAATCCTGGAAAAATAATGAAACAGAGGAAAAAATTCCCAAATTTTGCAAAATGATAGGAAAACATGATAGGAACAACTTTTATGTTGAACGTTTTTGCAGACGGGCTACATATTAAACAGATTCAGTGCATTAGGGTCTATCTATACCCTGACGAAAGAAAATCCAGATTTTCCCAGAAGTCTGGAAAATCCGATTTTTTACAGAGAGCAAAACTAACTGGAAAAACTTAAAAATTTCTAGATCATTAGTAAACTCAATCATAAATCCACTGTAATTTTTGTAGAATGATCCGGATCTCTCACAAGGGTGGTGCCGAAGGTTCTTGTCTGCTAAAGCAGAAATTGGAGGTTCTAGAAATAGGAAATCCCAGTTTGGGATTTGATTTATTTGAGAAGGTTCTGAAACACAAATTGCATCAAATTTTTGGCACAAAAGCAGAGACATACAACTAAAATTATCATAATTTTGTTTTCGGATTTTTGAACAAAAATATATCCATGAAATGATGACTAGACTTCATATACAAACTAAAGCCTATGGATTTCTAAGCAAACCTTAATAAAGCTAACAAAACTACCTATAAAACAATGAAATTAATCAAATAAAATGCCTAAAATACTTAATTTATACAAAACTAATGCTTGAAATAAAAGAAAAAAAAAAACAAGGGAATATGAAGCCGATTTGATGTAGGCTATTAATGGAGGGGGTCTGATCCATGCATCGGATGGACTACCTCTCTTGCTTAGCCTTAATCATGAGAGATTCATTAAAGAAAACAAAATAGCACAATGGATCCAATTTTAAACTGACTTTCACATTTAGAATCATCCTTCTACAGAGAATATCCATGGCATTTTAATAAATAGATGACACACACACAAAAAAAATAATAATAATAATAACGAGAGAAATCGGTGAGACGATAGAAACTATTCACTCACCTTGGGTTCCTCCTTGGATCAGCTGAAGGTGGTAGCTATGGTTAATGGGGCTGCCAATGGATGAAGGCTGGACTGTTGGAGTGACGGGGTTGTGGTGGTTGTGACACCCACGAAGAGGGCTGGAACTGTTGGAGCAAGATGACTAGGGAACCTGTTGGAGGGGAGACGCTTCTTGCTATTGCCTTGGAGGAAGTGGCTGTAGCCGAGTGGTGGACTGAACCCTTGGTGGAGTATAACAGAGGCTGGAGATCTGCTACTTGGAGGCTTCAAAGAGATGCCGCTGCAATGAGAGAGCCGGCTGGGTGTGGAGGCATGGATGGTTGCACCATGTAGATGGGGTGACTATGGCTGGAACTAATTGAAGGTGGAAGTACCTTGTTGAAGGTTGAATGAGAGAGATCTTTTTGGCTGGAAGGAGTGGAGTCTTCCAGTTGGTGCTGCTGAGAGTTGCAAGGGTGCTTGGCGTGGAGGCCCAGCTGGTTGTGCTGATGGCTGAATGGAGGAGCTCTGGAGGTCTGCCTTGGTTGAAGGAAGCTGGGAGGAAGAGGCTGTTGCTGAAGCTCCTTGGTAAAGGTGGCTGTGGTGGTGGCTGCCTTGGTGCAGCTGAAGGTGAAGCTAGGTGGGCTGCTAGAAGGCTGGTGCAGGTGGTGCTTCAAAGTGGCTTCAATGGCTGAGAGTTGCAGCCAAGGATAGCTGCAGCCAAAAGAGAGAGAGAGAGAGAGAGAGAGAGAGAGAGAGAGAGAGAGAGAAAGAGAGAGAGAGAGAGAGAGGCGTTGAATAGGAATCCCCCCGAGCCGTTCTTTTTTTTTTTCTTTTTATCATAACTTAGGTTTTGATTAACTCAAAACCTAAGTTACTAATAATATTTCATGAAGGAATATACGTGAATGGCTGCTGCCATTGCTTTTGGGGAAAATCTAAAGGGGAATAAGGAAGAAAGGGGAAACAAGGAAGGAAAGAAAAAGGAAAGAAGAGGGGAAGAAGAAAAAGGAAAGAAAGGGGAAGAAAGGAGAGGGAAAGAAGAAGAAGGAGGGGCTGGAAAGACTATACATGAATGGAGGGAGAAGAAAGAAAGGAGGAAAGAAAGAAAGAAAGAAAAAGAAAGAAAAAGGAAGAAAAAAGAAAGAAAAGAAATAAAGAAGAAAAAAAAAGAAAAAAAAAATAAAAAAAAAAATATAAAAAAAGAAAATGGAGGAAGAAAGAAAGGAAATGGGCTGGAGGTTTGGGTGACCCCCTTGTGGGTCCCACCTTAGGAAGAATAAAAATAATTAAAAAAAAAAATTAAAATAAATAAAATAAAACAAACCAAAAGAAAAAGATAATTTTTTTTTTCTTTTCTTATAAATTAAAACAAGAAAATGCAAATGGATGGGCCATCTCAGAGCGGGTCCAAATTCCACTTTTGAAATTCATTTTGACGATTAGATGGGTAAAATAGTCTTTTTAGAAAATTTCCAGACTAAACGAGCTATTTTTGGCAGTTTTTGAAACAAGCTCGGATTTTGAAGTTCAATACCTCGTTGCGAAGCAAATCCAATGTAGAATTTGAAAATTTAATTTTGAAAGAAATCCAGATTGTTCTTCTTGAGAAAATATTTCCAAATGAAACGAGCTATTTTTGGCAATTTTTGAAACGAGCTCAGATTTTGAAGTTCAATACCCCGTTGCGAAGCAAATTCAATGTAGAATTTGAAAATTTGATTTTGAAAGAAATCCAGATTATTTTTCTTGAGAAAATATTTCCAAATTTAGAATCTCGGGGGTAAAAATGTCAATTTTGGAAACCCGAGGTTTGAAATTGATTTCTGAAAACTTTTAAAACTCAATCTGGATTGAAATTTATAAAACTGGAGTTCTGGACTTCGAAAATGAAATGAAATGTGATGAAATGTTATGAAATGCTAAGAAATGATATGAAATGATGAGAAATGACATGCGAAATGCAGACCCTGAATGGAGAATTTTAGATGTTAGACCCCGATTGACACTTGTACCAGTTCAAAAAGCATTAAAATTGATAAAATTTGCAAAATAGCTCAAGAAATGGTTTTCGGGACTCTACTGGGTTAGAGTGTCACTGAAAATTGGGGTTCGAGCTGAATTAAACTGAAATGAGCTGGATTGAGCTGGGTTTTAGAGTTTTAGAACTCAAGTGAACTAACCAGACATTGACTCAACTGACCTTTCCGACTGAATTTTCAAGAAAAGCTGCCATTTTTAGAGAAATGGTACAGAATGGTCACTGGAGTGAAGTGAATTACGAACTTGAGCTGGCTTTGAGCTAAAACAAAGGTCAGTAATACTGAGGTGAACTAAAATTGAGGCTCAAACACTAGCTCAACTGACTAAACTCGGCTCAATTTCAACTAAAAAAGTTGAAATGGACTAAAATGGGCTGCTGGACACTTAGACATGGTTTTGAACTGAAACTGGAGCGCTTGAACTCCTGGTGAGCTCAAGTTAGACTTTAAGGAATATGACTGACTATGAATGACTGAATCAGAGACAATTGGCTTGGATTTGAGTGAGAAATGATCCCATTTTGGCAAGAATGGTCAGAAATGAAAATGGTTTATTCATTATGAGCTCAGATGAGCTTGAGATGACTGATATTCTAACTGTCTTGAACTGACCAATGAGCTTGGTTGACTCGGACTGACTGAGGTCCGGGATGACCTAAGGGTAAAATGATAATTTTCCTAATGAAAATGGGTAAAATGGTGATTTTCTGAAACTGACTCGAGGTTTGACTCCTACACTGACCTGACAGGGTTGGCATTGCCTGAGGAGGATTGTTTGAGAATGGAAGTGGAAAATTTGGGGTGTTTACAGATTCCCCTCTTTGCTACTAAGCCGGCTTGAAGACGAGCTTAGTGGCAAAGAAAAACACACCAAATTTGGGCTATAAAAATGCCCCAGTTAGAAGGATCTGACTGGATATGAAAATATTAGCCCTGATGAAAATGGTAGATATGAAATGAAGAATGAAGAAGAAAATTTTACTTCAAAAGAAGTGAGATTCAGGTTTTGCCCTTAACCTGGATGGGACGGGAAATACCTCGTATAGAAACGAAGCTCAAGTTTAACCCTTAACCTGACCGGGGAATGAAATACCTCATCAAAGGAGGCTCAGGTTTGTACCCTTATCCTGATTGGGAGGAAAATAAAATACCTCATCAAAGGAGGCTCAGGTTTGTACCCTTATCCTGATTGGGCAGAAAATGAAATACCTCATCAAAGGAGGCTCAAGTTTGTACCCTTATCCTGATTAGGCAGAAATGAAATACCTCTTTGAATGAGGCTCAGGTTTATACCCTTATCCTGATTGGGCGAAAAATAAATAGAATCCTCGAAGGAAGAAACCATGATGGAACCTTCGGATTTCCGCACAATGAATCCGATAGGGGTTTTGCAAAAGAATGAAATTGGGGTCCCTAAAGCTTGAAAAGGGGTTTGATTTTGGGCGCCTCATTGCTGAGACTAAATAACTTTTGAAATTGATGACCTTTTGCGAGAAAATTATTGGTGGCTTAACCTCAAGCCGAAATTGGACTGTCTATGGTGGGACAGTGGGGACACAGGGAAGTGTGCGAATTTGAGAGCCCATGCGCTCAGATTATACCAACAGAAGGGAAGGAATCTTGAAAACTCCCGTTATCAAGTCCTTAAAAGGGATAACAACTGATGTCAGGATGCGCCAAAGATGAACCTCAAGCTCTCGTTTCACGCCAGAATAGCTAGAAAATATTGTCAAAATGTTGAAAATTGTTGTTGATTCAAAATAATTGAAAGTGATGCACATTGTTTTGAAAATATTTCCTCTTTTCTACCTGAAGTATTACCTCCAACTGGGCTTAACTTCGTAGAATCAAGATTCGAATTCAAATTGCTTGCGATTGACTTTCTTTCAAGGAAGCTATCAATTTCCTTGATATGAACAAAAAAGAGAGTATTCTTGATATTGTGAAAGCATTTGATGAAAGAATATTGATAATAGAATTTCACAAATTTAAAGAAGATTCTTGGTAGATTCGACAGTCTGATATCCTGGGATTCTTTTCTCATGATGATCTTTCTGCCCACTTTTTTTTTTCTTTTTTTTTCTTCTTTTTTTGGCAGAATTAGAGTTCTCTTAGGCTTTTGGGGATTTTATTACATCATCCTTCATTTTGGAGATGTCCTGACTTTTCTCTCTCTTTTTTTTTTTGGAAGGGTACGTCACAAACTCCTTCATCTTGGAGATGTTCCGATCCTTCTTTTTCTCTCAGGGATTATATAGACGGTTATTGGCTCATTGGTTGAAAATCTCTTGATGATAGCGGAAATTAAATATCTTTTAGGGTTTGTCGAGAGGCTCATCGCAGTCGCCTTCATCTTGACGGTGCTCTGAACTTTCCCATGGAAGGATCCGTCACAAACTCCGTCATCTTGGAGATGATTCAAATCTTCTTTGGCCCCGGGGGTCTACTCGCCTAATTCGCCTTCATCTTGATGACAATTGAGAGATCCCTTTTGCAGATATTTAATTGCAGCTTAGGTGATTGAGGAGATATAGGGATTTAATGGATTTTTCTGTATCACCCAAGATATTTGGACTGCTTTATTTTCCAAGAATGATCTTTAAAAATGTGCCATTGACTGCGATCAATACCGATCACTTATGGCTTTGCAACAACATTGATTTTACTTTTACTGGCCATATCGAGGATTTATTCTTCATCCTTTTGGTTGGCCAATAGAAAGAATTTGAATTTTGAATCCTTTTTCACGAAAGCTTTGACCTTTCGGAAATAATACTGAAGGTATTCTGAGGTATTGTTTTTGTGCAATAAAGATTTTGAAATTAACAAATATTTAATGACAAATTGGCAAAATTTTCTTGAAATCCTTTGTGGAAGCGAGTATTTGAAGCACAACGCAACACATCCACGACTAAACTGAATCCTGAAAATACTTTAGTAAGAGATCAACTTGAAGGTTAGGTTTTGTTTTGATTTACCAGCTCGAAAGCAGGATTTGTTTTGACGGACCAGCTCAAAAGAAGGATTTGTTTTGTTTTACCAGCTTAAAAGCAGGATTTGGTTTGATCGACCAGCTCGAAAGCAGGATTTGATGACCGACCAGCTCGAAAGCAGGATTTGTTTTGATTTACCAGCTCGAAAGCAGGATTTGTTTTGATTTACCAGCTCGAAAGCAGGATTTGGTTTGACCGACCAGCTCGAAAGCAGGATTTGATGACCGACCAGCTCGAAAGCGGGATTTGATGACCGACCAACTCGAAAGCAGGATTTGATTTGACCGACCAGCTCGAAAGCAGGATTTATTTGACTGACCAGCTCGAAAGCAGGATTTGTTGACCGACCAGCTCGAAAGCAGGATTTGTTGACCGACCAGCTCGAAAGCAGGATTTGTTGACCGACCAGCTCGAAAGCAGGATTTGTTGACCGACCAGCTCGAAAGCAGGATTTGTTGACCGACCAGCTCGAAAGCAGGATTTGTTGACCGACCAGCTCGAAAGCAGGATTTGTTGACCGACCAGCTCGAAAGCAGGATTTGTTGACCGACCAGCTCAAAAGCAGGATTTGTTGACCGACCAGCTCGAAAGCAGGATTTTGCTATTTTTGGTAAAATAGTTGACATTGATAGAGTTGTGAAAGGCTTGAAAATGATAGACATTAATGAAATTGTAACACGAAGGCTTGGAAAGTGATAAATATTGACAAAGTTGTAAATTGAAGGCAGGAGAATGACTGATGCTAGTAAGATTGTAACCCGAAGGATTGAATTGAGAATCTGATAGAGTGGGCGGCCCAGAGGCCTGATTGATCAAATTGGATGTCCCAAAGGTTGAAATAGGGAATTGGGTGACCCGGAGGTTGAAATTAGAAATTTGAAAATTAGAAATTGGATGACCCGAAGGTCGAAATTGACATAATTGATATTGAACTTGAATTCTGATGAAAGGTCAGCGTGAAGACTGCACCTAAGAGATCGAATAACGCGACCAATAGGCAAGACACCAACACGAGTGTTAGATTTTTAAAGGGTATCAGTACGAGCACTGGATTTTGAAAACGTACCAGTACAAGCATTATGTTTTGAAAGATTACCAGTACGAATATTGGGTTTTGGAAGATTACCAGTACAAGCGCTGGATTTTGGGAGATTACCAATACGAGCCCTGGATTTTGAGAGATTACCAATACGAGCACTGGACTTTAAATGGTTACCGACTGACGATGACTTGAACGCCTTGTCGAGGTCTCAGGGTTTATCCCTTATCCTGAATGGGGAGTTCAGGTTTATCCCTTAACCCGAAGGGGAAGTTCAGGTTTATCCCTTAACCTGAAGGGGAAGTTAATATGATGCATATGTATGCAAATGAATGCATGCAAATGCAAATGAATGCATGCAAATGCAAATGAATGCAAATGAATGCAAAATGATGTAAATGGATGCATATGCATGCAAAATGAGAGATTTGTTTGATCCTGCCTGCATACAAGATGTTTTGAAAACAATTTTCAAAATAATGCACCAGTGTAACTGGGAAAGAAGAATTTGACCATTGTTGAAGAAAGTATATTGAGGAATTACAAAGGATGGAATAGAGGATTTAAGTATAGAAAATATTCAAATGTTGAGCATTGATGGGGTCTGATAATTCCACACCATCGGCATTGATGAGCAGATATGAATTGCGGGGTAATGCTTCCTCGACAACATAGGGCCCTTCCCAATTCGGCGACCATTTGCCACCCGGGCGGTGCTTGAGATAGGTCATTGATCTGATCACTAGATCATTGACTCAGAATTTCCTTTTAATAAAAAAAAATTTGCATATTGTCTGGCTACCCTCTGTCGATATGATTGAGCATGCTCTGCTGCTCGGAGCCTTCTTTCATTGAGCAAATCAAGTTGTACCAGTCGTTGCTGCTGATATTGATCAAGCGATAACTCCAGCAGTGATGCGAACTTCAAGGCAAGTTTCTGAACATCTAGAGGCAGTACTACTTCAATTCCGTAGACAAGTTTTGACGGAGTAGCATTAGTTGGATTTTGAATGGTGGTTCTATACGCCCACAACGCATCATGAATCTTTTCATGCCAGTCATTGCCTGTTTCCAAAGTTCGCTCCAGGATTCTAATCAAAATTTTATTGGCGGCATATGCTTGACCATTCCCTTGAGGATAATAGGGAGCAGAGAAATGATGTTGAATTCTGAACTTTGAGCAGAATGTCCTCACTCTCTCATTCTTGAAATGACTGCCATTATCTGACACAATGTCGTGTGGTATGTCGAAGTGGCACATAATATTCTTGTAGATGAATGAGACCATATGTCGGCCTTCTACTGTGCGTAGATTGACAACTTCGACCCATTTAGTAAAATATTCTGCTGCGGAAAGAAAATATTTGTGGCCATTTGAAGCAGAAGGAGTAATGGGGCCTACGACATCAAAAGCCCACATAGAAAATGGCCATGGCGAAACGACAGATTGCAAATATGTCGTTGGCGCATGAATGGAAGGTGCATGTATCTGGCATAGAGCATACTTCTTCACAAAATGGTAGCAATCTTGTAGCATAGTTTTCTAATAATATCCTGCCCAGATGATTTGCTTGATAAGAGTTTGGTAGCCGATGTGACCACCGCAAATGCCTTCGTGTACCTTCTACACGACTTCTTTGGCTTCATCTTCGTCTAGGCATCTGAAATATTCAGAATTGAATCCACGATGATAGAGAACATCAGCGAGAATAAAATATCGGGCAGACGTGCGCTGAATTGCTCACTGCTCTTTCTAGTGGTATTCTGAGAGAATGAGACAAGTGTCTTCTCCTTGATGGGAACCCTTCTGAGACTGTCTTCAGCTTGCTCAGACATCATCCTAATCATCATTTTCTTGAACATCTGATATGTAGCAGGATCAATGTCATCCCTATCATTCAGACTCTGTCTTCTGGCAGATCTTGGAGAATCCATTTCTTCTTGCCTGCTTCTAAAATCACTGATGCATTGGCACGGTGGTGTCTTCTTGCTTGATCTGACCTGAACCACTTAGAAATACCGATATTCTCTGAAGAATGAGATGGATGATTATATTTCAATGATGAAGATTCAGGATAGAAATGAATATAAGAAGAATATTTGATGAGAATTTGGTAGATAATTGAAAGAACATCCCATTACTAGGGATTGGGTCGCCGCTGGAGTCACGACAATTGTGTTGTCATTCTTTGCAAGGAGAACGAACAACTGCAAATATGCCTTGTCACCTAGGCGAGGTCGTCAAACCATGATAGAATGAAAGTTGAAGGAAATTTTTTTTTTTATTGAAGAAAAAAATATGATTGCATCAATAGTGGACTTGAGAAAGATGGAGCATATAGACAGTCTGTCACCACTCTCAATGATCAGCAGAGACACGAGGACCGGGGAAAAGAGTGAGAATGATGAAAGAATCTCAGTCATATCTGGCAGAATGGTATGTTCCAGACCACTACGCTGATGCAAAGTTGAACTCTGGCATAACCCCTGATAGTAGCTGCATTTCTATGCACTTCTGCCTCTGAGAAAATGGTCGAACACACCGCTCTGGATGATAGTAGGCACAGAAGAATGGACCAAGCAGCTTGAATCTCCTGTCATATGCATAGGTGTATCTGGGAAGAAGGCAAGCCCTTCAGTGCACAGAACCATCGCATGCTGATTTCTTTCTCGAGCTGTTCTAGATAATGAGCTGACTTCTGCAAATGCCTCATACTGTTGATAGATCTCGATCAGGCTCACGTACTCATTCTCATTTTCTTCAATCAGTGGCCAAGACTTACGCCCTGTCATGACAGCCACGACATCTTTAGGGGTCCAGACCCTTGACATTGATCAGAAACTGCTGCTTTAATGGATCTCCAGGCTGACCGACTGGCTCGTGCAGTCCCATAATCTCTGAAAATTTATCCATCAGTAGTGTCATCTCGCCCCACGGGAACCAGAACATGCAAGTGCGCGGATTCCACCGCTCTGCCAGTGCATGAATCAGATTGTCGTTGACTGTCAACTTTCCCACTGCAGATGCCAATTCCAACCCGCAATCACTCAAGTGGTCCGGAAACATACGAGAGAAGTTTTTGAACCAGACATAGTACCACCGGGGGAAGAAGGGTCCGGTGCTAAGAGATCGATGCTCAAGAAGACTTTGTCGCACCTCGTAAGAGATGTGACCCTCAGGAAAAACAGAATCGAGCTGACTGGATGCCATTAGACTGAAAGATAGGAAGATTGGAATTAGACATTGGAAAAATACAAGAATTTTGAAAATTGCAGGCAGGATAAAATGAAAGCTGGAAATTCGAAGTCCAGAGGAACGAAAGAATGGAAAATCTTCTGGAGTTTTGAAGGAAAAGGTGGATAATTTAGAAAAATCATCCAGGGTTTTTGAGAAAAAGGAGATATTTCATAAAAGATGAAAAATGAGGTATTTTAGAAAATTATTCGGTATTTTGGAAAAATTGGGAAAAATATGAGAAAATAAGGCGAAAATGAATATCATACATTCAATTACAAACAATTATGCACATACAGCAATCCCTAAGAAGCTGACTCTAAATGCATCAATTTTGAAAGAGCTTTAGGACCCTAATCCTGACTCTAGGCTCAGATCAACTGTGTCCAATCCAGTTATGCCGATATACTTGAGCCGAGGCTCGATGTACGTGGCATAAAATTTTATCTCCGGTTTTAAGCTTGTGTTTTCCCAACATCCTTGAGCGCCTGCCGATATACGTTGGACTATGGCCCTTGGTACGTGGCAGGGGGGCGTTAGCCCAAATAAGTAGCCCAGTTGTGAGGCTCTGTCCCGAACTATGGTTCTGGAAGAGAGCCCAGCAACGTGAAGACCGGGTAGACATAGGTGGGGTGGTTTTTGAAATATGATCACATGCACGCAAACAGAGGGCTCTAAGTCCTAAAGAGATAGAATTTTGAAAACTTTTGAAGAAGCAAATATTGTTTTCATACAAGTCCTAGATTGAGGAGTGTTGTATTTCAGACCTAAGTCTAAGTGAGCATACATAATTCTCCTCAATATGGTCCTACCAAACCATGCCTAGTCTACATGCAATCCATGTCAGCTGGGTTTAAGTCTAGGCTCCTAGGTTCACATGATATCAAGAATTAGAGCTGACATTCCATAGAACATGTTTTTGATAAATGAGCTAAGTTAAAGCACATAATTGATCAGGCGAAGACAGGTCCCATCACGGTCGCCAAACCTGTTATCATCGCAAAAATTTTTCGCTCCCTTGCGAGAGAGAAACGAATTTGCGAGTCAAACTCGACCAAAGTTTTGAAATTGGTTTTGAAAATTACTCGCCTCCGTTTTGAAAATCTGTGGGAAAATTCCATGGAATGGGATCCACCTGTCTGTACGAGATTCAACCGTTCCTGGCACCTTTACCAGGGGTAATTGAACCAAGGATCAATTACGTGCTTTAACTTGACTCAAATATCTAAATTATGCTCTATTTTTCCTAGAATGCACAAAGAATCAGAATTGTGCTATGAAATTTTGAAAATAATGCAAGTTTGAGAAACATGATGTTTGCTTTGGAAAATTGAAATATGCTGAAAAATGATTGGAAAAGTGCTTGAAAATTGAATTACTGGGAAAATCATTGAATTTCATTGGAAATCAGAAATTGGATTAGAAAACGATTTCTCAGGAAAACTTGAACTTTGGAAAATCGATTTTTGAGATTTGGAATTGCTTTTCTGAGAAAATGGATTTGAGAATCTTAAGAAAATCAGAAAATTCATTAGAAAATGATTTTTGAAATGGAAAATGGATTCTCAAGACAATGGGAACTCTAAGAAAATCGATTTCTGAAAACTTGGGATTTTGAAATTTGAGAATTTTAAAACATTGGAAAATCTTGGTTTGAACTTAGGAAATGCTTTGAAATCTCATTTGAAAATTTAGAATTCTGAGAAAATCTAATCCTGAGAAACTTGAAAATTCTTCAGAAAATTGATTTTTTTTTTAAATTGAAATTGGAAAATGAGTTTGAAAATAATGAAATTTGAACAATATGAATGAATGAATATGAATTTGAAAAGGCAATTTCATTGAGGAATTGAGAAATCCTTTTGAAGTTTTGAAAAATGCAGTGCATTTTTGAAGTTAGCCTAAGAGTGTAGGCTGAATGTGGCTGATATAAAGATCATAAATCTTGGTTTTCTTCGTATTCTGACTATGGCCATAAATACGAATCCCACCGAGTTTATAAACTCCATAAAAGCTTGTGCACGTGCCATTCGTGTAAACCATAGTGAATTTGAAATAATGTGCATGAATCATACATCACATATTAAAATTTGCATAAATTAAATTATATGCAATGCAACCCTATTCTAAGCAGAAAAGTAACTCTTATTCCAAATTATTACATTTGAGGTTACATTGAATTGAAATAAAAAAAATAAAAGCTAAGTCTTCTTCTTGAATGTTCCTGCAAAACTAGAAAACAAGGTTAGCACAAAAATGTAGGTTTTTCTGAATTTATCCGAAAATATGAGAAATTATCGGATATTATTCAGATATAAACCCAAATTCATACCCCCTTTGATATAAACATGATAAATAATGAATAAATTTCGAAAATAAACTTGAAAATTCGAAATTGGGGTCAAAATAACCAAAATACCCCTGATGACCTTGAAATCAGGGTTTTCTAAAAGCATTTTTGTAAATTTTGGAAATTTGAAAATCAAATGAAATAAATCAAACATAATATGATGAAATATGATGATATGCATGAAATTTTGGAGAATTAGAAATTGAAATTTCGAAATTTAGGTCAAAATGGCCAAAATACCCCCGATAACAAGACTATGGCCTTGAAACCGGGGTTTTCTGAAATAAATTTTGCAAATTTGAAAAATATGAAATGCAAAAGAGATTTAAATTAACCCTAATATGATTCTACATGCTTATGTACATAATAAAAACCCTAAAATGGCGAAAATATCATAAAATATCAAATTTAACATGATTTTCGCCTGATTTTCGCTTCTGAATTTAAAGATAAACTAACACATAGAGCAAATGAACTTCGAATTAAACCAAATTTGGCATGGACACCTACACTAACCCTAGAAACATAATGGAGCTCGAAAATCTAATTTTTTTATATTTTTAAATATGGAAATTCAAATAAAAACCCTAAATTTTGTGATTTTTGCCTAAAATACTGATTCTAAAGGGGATTTAGGATATCACATTTCTATAAAAATTTCCCAAATTTCATGGGGTGACAGAGGACAGTAAGGCAAGGATTTTTTATTTTTACACTTTCTAGTTTTGACCTATGGTCGGAGCTGTGCCACTCCAGCAAGTCGGATCGGAATCCGGCGACTCTAGGATTTAGGGGAAACAGACAAGTTTCGGTAGAAAACATGGAAAAAATGGAAGACAGATGGAAAAAAGGCTGAAATTGTGTTAAAATGTCCCTGACAAACAGATAAAGATTTGATATTTTGACACCATTGGGATTCGGGTTACGGTTTGGAATAGTCCATACTATTATCAGAGACCTAAATCGCTTTCATTTCTGGACATTGGAATCTGTTAGACAGAAAGGGAAAATCCTGGAAAAATAATGAAACAGATCCAAAAATTCCCAAATTTTGGAAAATGATAGGCAAACATGATAGGAACAACTTTTATGTTGAAAGTTTTTGCATACGGGCTACGTATTAAACAGATTTGGTGCATTAGGGTATGTCTATACCCTGACAAAAGAAAATCAAGATTTTCCCAAAAGTCTGGAAAATCCGATTTTTTACAAAGAGAAAACTAACTGGAAAAACCTAAAAATTTCTAGATCATTAGTAAACTCAATCATAAATCCACTGTAATTTTTGTAGAATGATTCGGATCTCCCACAAGGGTGTTGCCGGAGGTTCTTGTCTGCTAAAGCAGAAATTGGAGGTTCTAGAAATAGGAAATCCCAGTTTGGGATTTGATTTATTTGAGAAGGTTCCAAAACCCAAATTGCATCAATTTTTTGGCACAAAAGCATAGACATACATCTAAAGTTATCACAATTTTTTTTTCGGATTTTTGAACAAAAATATATCCATGAAATGATGACTAGACTTCATATACAAACTAAAGCCTATGGATTTCTAAGCAAACCTTAATAAAGCTAACAAAACTACCTATAAAACAGTGAAATTAATCAAATAAAATGCCTAAAATACTTAATTTATACAAAACTAATGCTTGAAATAAAAGAAGAAAAAAAAAACAAGGAGATATGAAGCCGATTTGATGTTGGCTATTAATGGAGGGGGTCCGATCCATGCATCGGATGGACTACCTCTCTTGCTTAGCCTTAATCATGAGAGATTCATTAAAGAAAACAAAATAGCACAATGGATCCAGTTTTAAACTGACTTTCACATTTAGAATCATCCTTCTACAGAGAATATCCATGGCATTTTAATAAATAGATGACACACACACACAAAAAAATAATAATAATAATAACAAGAGAAATCGGTGAGACGATAGAAACTATTGACTCACCTTGGGTTCCTCCTTGGATCAGCTGAAGGTGGTAGCTATGGTTAATGGGGCTGCCAATGGATGAAGGCTGGACTGTTGGAGTGACGGGGTTGTGGTGGTTGTGACACCCACGAAGAGGGCTGGAACTGTTGGAGCAAGATGACTAGGGAACCTGTTGGAGGGGAGACACTTCTTGCTATTGCCTTGGAGGAAGTGGCTGTAGCCGAGTGGTGGACTGAACCCTTGGTAGAGTATAACAGAGGCTGGAGATCTGCTACTTGGAGGCTTCAAAGAGATGCCGCTGCAATGAGAGAGCCGGCTGGGCGTGGAGGCATGGATGGCTGCACCTTGTAGATAGGGTGACTATGGCTGGAACTAATTGAAAGTGGAAGTGCCTTGTTGAAGGTTGAATGAGAGAGATCTTTTTGGCTGGAAGGAGTGGAGTCTTCCAGTTGGTGCTGCTGAGAGTTGCAAGGGTGTTGTGCGTGGAGGCCCAGCTGGTTGTGCTGATGGATGAATGGAGGAGCTCTGGAGGTCTGCCTTGGTTGAAGGAAGCTGGGAGGAAGAGGCTGTTGCTGAAGCTCCTTGGTAAAGGTGGCTGTGGTGGTTGAAGGTAGTGGTTCAAGGTGGTGGCTGCCTTGGTGCAGCTGAAGGTGAAGCAAGGTGGGGTGCCTGTAGGCTGGTGCAGGTGGTGCTTCAAAGTGGCTTCAATGGCTGAGAGTTGCAGCCAAGGATAGCTGCAGCCAAGAGAGAGAGAGAGAGAGAGAGAGAGAGAGAGAGAGAGAGGCGTTGAATAGGAATCCCCCCCAGCCGTTCTTTTTTTTTTCTTTTTATCATAACTTAGGTTTTGATTAACTTAAAACCTAAGTTACTAATAATATTTCATGAAGGAATATACGTGAATGGCTGCAGCCATTGCTTTTGGGGAAAATCCAAAGGGGAATAAGGAAGAAAGGGGAAAGAAGGAAGGGAAGAAAAAGGAAAGAAGAGGGGAAGAAGGAAAAGGAAAGAAAGGGGAAGAAAGGAGAGGGAAAGAAGAAGAAGGAGGGGCTGGCAAGACTATATGTGAATGGAGGGAGAGGAAAGAAAGGAGGAAAGAAAGAAAGAAAGAAAAAGAAAGAAAAAGGAAGAAAAGAAATAAAGAAGAAAAGAAAAGAAAAGAAAAAAAAAATATATATATATATATATATATATAAAGAAAATGGAGGAAGAAAGAAAGGAAATGGGCTGGAGGTTTGGGTGACCCCCTTGTGGGTCCCACCTTAGGAAGAATAAAAATAATTAAAAAAAAAAATTAAAATAAATAAAATAAAACAAACCAAAAGAAAAAGATAATTTTTTTTTCTTTTCTTATAAATTAAAACAAGAAAATGCAAATGGATGGGCCATCTCAAAGCGGGTCCAAATTCCACTTTTGAAATTCATTTTGACGATTAGATGGGTAAAATAGTCTTTTTAGAAAATTTCCAGACTAAACGAGCTATTTTTGGCAGTTTTTGAAACAAGCTCGGATTTTGAAGTTCAATACCTCGTTGCGAAGCAAATCCAATGTAGAATTTGAAAATTTAATTTTGAAAGAAATCCAGATTGTTCTTCTTGAGAAAATATTTCCAAACGAAACGAGCTATTTTTGGCAATTTTTGAAACGAGCTCAGATTTTGAAGTTCAATACCCCGTTGCGAAGCAAATTCAATGTAGAATTTGAAAATTTGATTTTGAAAGAAATCCAGATTATTTTTCTTGAGAAAATATTTCCAAATTTAGAATCCCGGGGGTAAAAATGTCAATTTTGGAAACCCGAGGTTTGAAATTGATTTCAGAAAACTTTTAAAACTCAATCTGGATTGAAATTTATAAAACTAGAGTTCTGGACTTCGAAAATGAAATGAAATGTGATGAAATGTTATGAAATGCTAAGAAATGATGAGAAATGACATGCGAAATGCAGACCCTGAATGGAGAATTTTAGATGTTAGACCCCGATTGACACTTGTACCAGTTCAAAAAGCATTAAAATTGATAAAATTTGCAAAATAGCTCAAGAAATAGTTTTCGGGACTCTACTGGGTTAGAGTGACACTGAAAATTGGGGTTCGAGCTGAATTAAACTGAAATGAGCTGGATTGAGCTGGGTTTTAGAGTTTCAGAACTCAAGTGAACTAACCAAACATTGACTCAATTGACCTTTCCGTCTGAATTTTCAAGAAAAGCTGTCATTTTTAGAGAAATGGTACGGAATGGTCACTGGAGTGAAGTGAATTACGAACTTGAGCTGGCTTTGAGCTAAAACAAAGGTCAGTAATACTGAGGTGAACTAAAATCGAGGCTCAAACACTAGCTCAACTGACTAAACTCGGCTCAATTTCAGCTAAAAAAGTTGAAATGGACTAAAATGGGCTCCTGGACACTTAGAAATGGTTTTGAACTGAAACTGGAGCGCTTGAACTCTTGGTGAGCTCAAGTTAGACTCTGAGGAATATGACTGACTATGAATGACTGACTCGGAGACAATTGGCTTGGATTTGAGTGAGAAATGAGGTCATTTCTGAAGAAATGATCCCATTTTGGCAGGAATGGTCAGAAATAAAAATAGTTTATTCATTATGAGCTCAGATGAGCTTGAGATGACTGATATTCTAACTGTCTTGTACTGACCAATGAGCTTGGTTGACTCTGACTGACTGGGGTCCGGGATGACCTAGGGGTAAAATGGTAATTTTCCTAATGAAAATGGGTAAAATGGTGATTTTCTGAAACTGACTCGAGGTTTGACTCCTACACTGACCTGACAGGGTTGTCACTGCCTGAGGAGGATTGTTTGAGAATGGATGTGGAAAATTTGGGGTGTTTACATTACCACGTATGAGAATAATGTTAAATGCAATCATAACACTAAAGTATGCAATATAGTGCAGTTTAATATCATGTGATGCCTCTGCTGTTTATACTTGTGCAAAAGATAGAAACCTATGATATTCCTTCACTTTGCACTTAGCACATCCTGACATTGTTATTGAGTAGTGTGTACCCTGAGGAGGTACATCACTGAGGCATTGGTAAGCGCATTAGGTGCACTTACCTTATGAAATGAAAAGAAAGAAAATTGAACACCATAGGGCATGAATATTGAAATGTTTTGCTGTGGTCTCAGTTGGAGTCTTCGAGTAGTGGCATTTGTGTTGTGTGGACTCTTGTGTGATATACCCTAACACAGAAACAAAATAATATGGTATTTTGACTGCTTTCATGAGCAGTGTGCTCCGTTGGCCGTGTGAGGCTGAGCACGTGGATGGGCAGGCCAAGTCCTCGTTTTTGCGTACCCTGGGGACCACGAGGCAGATTCCTCGTTGTGAGGTATGATTGAATATGAGCCTTAAGAAAGATAAAACTGCTTCGCCCCATTCAAAAAATGGTTCACCTTGTGAGAGGGTGGATGGTACAACCCTGAGTGACTTGTCGTTACTACGACACGTGTTTGACAGAAGTTATAGCGTCCTTTGGCCTCCAGTCACTCAGAGTCAGGGAGGTCGAGGTTGCCTTCTTAGGACCTCACTACTGCAGTAGTATGGATTGCAATCCTTGCCTATGCGAGTGTTTTCTCCTAGCCGTGTGCTGCTCTCGCATGAGGTTGACTCGGTCTGTAGCTTCCCCGGTTACCACCCTAGACAATTAATAACAGACGCCGGGTGCATGTCTCACAGAATGCGAGGTTTCCTTCGCGTACCCGAAGGAGTAATCAGAAGAACTTAAAGACTAACCAATCAGCTCACTTACTGTAGTTGATTGTGTTGTGGACTTTACTCCAGTTGCTTTTTCTTGTTCAATTGTTACTTGGTTACTTTGCTGCTCAACACTTGTTACAGTTGTTACTACCTTGAGCACTTGCCTTACATTTACTGTTGCTTCTTTAGTTACTTGCTGCTCAGTTCATTGTTTTAGCTACTTGTTTACCCTGTTACTGTAGCTTGTTGACTAGTACTTGTCACTTTGCATTTACCTGACACAGACACTTACACTTGTTAGCTATTCCTGTTTTTTCTGTGTAGATGGTATATCTATACATGCTTATGGTTGTTTTTTCACCACCTCGCAAGAGGACTGACCCCGTTTTATGGGAATGTAGGTGAAGAACAAGTGTAGTGCGGATGTGGTGATACACGATGGAGGCTCTGAGGACCCACACACACACTTGACTTGCAGATCCTGTACCTGGTGGTTTTTGGGTTTTTGTTGTTATTGGGATATATTCCCAGTTTTTTACTTTTGTACTCACTTTTGTAAATTCTTAAACTGTTGGGATGTTTCCTCGTGTTATTTTATAGCTACACTTTTTGTACACACCGTTGGTTACACTGTTTCCACTTGTTGCACTTATCTGTGGTGGCCGCCCAGACTTGCGGCTTTGTCGTTTTTCCCACACTTGCTTTCCGCTGGTTTTCTACTTAAACCCTTTCAAAAAAAAAATTCACTGAAAATTCCAAGTTTTCCAAGGTCGGGGTTTGGGGTGCCACAATGTTTGGTATCAGAGCAGAGTTTAAGTGTGTGACCAGAGCTTCATCGTGCGTCATCCATCGCACTGTAAGTATAAGTTAAGCTTCTTTATTTCCTTTATTTCCTGCTTTTAGATAGTTTGTGTTTGTGGTTCTGTGTATGTGATAGATGTCGACAAACCCTACCTACGGCAAGATTTTGGAGGCTCTCCAAAGCCTGACTCGAGACGAAGAGGCCCTGAGTGGAGCTGTGTAACATTTGACACGTGATGTGCATATGTTGGCACCTCCATGTGCCAGGTGTTTGAAAGATCACGCGGGGCAAATCTGTCCCCATGAGTTGGCTGAGTGCCCCTACTATAGTCTTCGTGGGCATGTCGAAGAGGAATGCTAGACGAAACAAAGGGATGAGCTCTGGAAGAGCAATGCGGAAGACATCGAGGACGTTTCTTCGGTCTCTGGACCATTGGTGGTAGAAGTGGATAGCCAGGACAGAGAAAGGCATGGAGCAATTGATTCTCCCCAATATTCTCCCGAGTCCTACCCCTATGCCATGTCTTCAGAGTATGTGCCACTGATTCTAAGGGAAGTTCAGGAGATCTCTGACACGCCGCTGAGGAATGTTGTTTCTCCTCCACGTGTTAGACCGAGGCGCTGTGGTAGTCGAAAGGACTACAGGGACTTCTACATCAGCAAATCATGAATTTGCGATGTGTTGTTTTGATGTTAGAAACATTGAGTCAGTGTTTCATTTTTTTTATTTTGTCATGCTTAAGTTGTTGGCAGTGCTTGTTTAACATTATCTTGATGAAGGGTGCTTCTGTAATGATTCAGTTTCTTATTAATAAAATGGATTTTTCCTATCCCTGTGTATTTGTTGGTTGCTTATGTATAGACTTGTGCGTATTTAGATGGCATGGCGCACCAGGTGTGATGATCTTATGGAGACTCTAAACAACCTTACAGAGGTTGTAGGACGACAAGCAGAGACCATGAGGAACATGGGCGAGCACCTCCAGCAAGCCGCCCAGGGACAGGGAACACCTGCCCAGGTTCTTGTTGCAGCAGTCCCATACAAGCAATTTATGAGCTTGAACCCTCCCTCGTTTGATGGGAAGTCGTCGCCAGAGGCAGCCGAGGACTGGATCAGAGAAATAGAGCGTATTTTTTATGTGTTACAAGTCGACGATGATCGAAAAGTTGATTTTGGGACATATCGTCTCAGGAAGGATGCAGAGAGGTGGTGGGCGACCACCTGGTAGATCAAATTCGATAACCAGCCAGTTGATTGGGAGCAGTTTGTAGAGGCATTCTATGCAGCATATTTTCCAGCTCATGAGAGGAGCTGAAAAATGCAGGAGTTTCTCGACCTCCAACAGGGTAGTTCTTCTCTCTCTGAATACGTCACATGTTTTCGCAGCTTGGAGAGGTTTTGTCCGCACTTATACACGACAGAGAAGGAGAGATCTCTTAAATTTGCTCGAGGTTTGAAGCTGGTACTACGGACCAAGGTATACACCCGTGCACCTATGACGGTCGATGAGGCTTTAGAGACGGCCTCCTTGCTTGAGTATGACTGGACCAAATCGCAGAAGACTCCCGCACCACGTCAGCAGTAGCAGAATCCTGGCCAAAGAAGTTGGCCAAGGAAGAGACAATTCCAGAGGAACCAGGGTGGAAGGAAGTTCTATCCTCAGTCAAAGAAGCAGCGAAACAACAACAACAACACCCGCCAGATTCAGCATCAGAACCGTAGACCCCAGTACCAGCAACGCCAGCAGCCACAGCAGAAGCAACTTACCGCAGCCAGTTGTGCGAAATGTACCACAGATCATCCAGGGCGACCTTGCCCACGGGACACAGGCAGATGCTTATATTTTGGGAAGATGGGTCATTATATCCAGGATTGCAGAAAGAAACAGGCGGATGACCAGCGCAGGAATACGCCGAGTACTTTCCAACCAGCACAGCAGCGATAACCTTTGACACAACAGCAGCAGCAACCGCAGTCGTATCCACCGAGGCTAGCAAACCAGAAAGTCATTGCCGGTCGAGCGTATGCGGCAATAGTTGAGCAAGTGACAAAGGCAGAGTTGGTCCAAGGTACGATCTCAGTAGCCGGACATGAAGCATTTACTTTGTTTGATTATGGTGCTACTCATTCGTTCATAGCAGCTAGATTTGCTCGTACCTTACCTTTGGCAGTCGAGTCTCTGAATTTTCCGTTGGAGGTTCGCACTCCAACTGGAGAGCAGTCTTTTTGTGACTTATATATCCCGAACATTGAGGTGTCAGTGGCAGGACAGAACCTGTCAGCCGACGTTATCCTGTTAGATATGACCGAGTACAATGTGATTTTGGGCATGGACTGGCTTTTCCAGTACCAAGCTCAAGTCTTTTGTCGGGAAGGCAAGATCATTCTTTTTCGGCCTGATCGTCCTGTTTTGGAGATGAAGCTTCCTCGACCTCTGCGCGATAGCCGCATGATATCTTCCTTCAAGGCTCAGAAGTATCTGCGAAACGGGGGTACTGCCTTCTTAGTCAGTATTGCCCCAGTTGAACCCAAGATGGTTTTGATCGATGACTTGGATGTGGTTCGAGATTTTTTCGGTGTGTTTCTTGAGGAGCTACCTGGGTTACCCCCGAGGCGAGAGATCGAATTTGGTATCAAGTTGCTGCCTGGAACAACACTGATTTCCAAGGCACCATACCGTATGGCCCCAGCGGAACTCGAGGAGTTGAAGTGTCAATTGAAAGAACTTCTCGATCAGGGTTTTATTCGACGTAGTGCTTCACCGTGGGGAGCACCAGTGCTATTTGTACGGAAGAAGGATAGATCTTTAAGGTTGTGCATTGATTATCGGATGCTCAACCAGGCGACAATTAAGAACAAGTATCCTTTACCTAGGATCAAAGATCTTTTTGATCAGTTACAGAAGGCGAAGGTTTTCTCGAAGATTGATCTCAGATCGAGCTACCATCAGCTTCGTATCCGAGAGGATGATATTGCGATGACAGCTTTCAGAATGAGATACGGGTTGTATGAGTTTGTGGTGATGCCTTTTGGCCTCACAAATGCTCCAACAATGTTCATGGATTTGATGAACCGGATCTTTCGTCCATTTGTGGACTCGTTCGTGATAGTATTCATCGACGATATTTTGGTCTATTCGGAGAGTCCGAAGCAAAATCGAGAGCATCTGCGGATTGTTTTTAGTACTTTTCGTGAACATCAGTTGTTCGCCAAATTCTTTAAGTGCAAGTTATGGCTAGAGCGGTTCATGTTCCTTGGCCATGTGATATCGAAGGATGGAGTATCTGTCGATCCAGCGAAAGTCGAAGCAGTTTTGGGCTGGAAGCAACCTCAAAATGTGTCTGAGATTCGTAGTTTTCTTGGGTTGGTCGATTACTATCGATGTTTTATCCAAGACTTTTCGAGGATCGCTTTACCTTTGACGAAGCTGTTACGTAAGTGTAACGCCCCGAATTTCCAAAACAAAGCTAAGTTAAAATTTTCATGAATTTCTTTTTTTTTTCTTTGCAGCGGAACTTAGAAAAGCTTTTAGCAGTGGAATAAGACGATAATGAGTCGTCGGTTTTAGAAAACTCCAAGCACGTTGCAGGTATGTGGCCAAGCAACTCATTGACCACCAAAGTGTTCTATTTTATCGAAAACCACATGTTTATTACAACACTACTGCTTTAGAAAAGCAGTGTAGGTTCAATAAAAGGAAGCAGTACAACTCTGTGTAGAGAAACCCTGGAACTCGATGCCGCCATGCTCCGCATATCGCCACGCAGGTCCAACACCTGAAATCCCCATTAAACGGGGTCAGAACCACTGATGGTCTGGTAAGCAAGCAAACATGCGTCCATTCAACTCAAGTACATACGATGACCACTCAGGGTCGCAGTTCATAATAACGACGCTCAAGCCTCCAGGACTTAGCGTATATCGGAAGAGCCTCCGCAGGGCTATGAGTTGAACATTCGCTCAAGTCTTCACGACTTAGCCTTGACCTCTTCCAAGTCTCAAAGTGATGTCTAGCTCAAGTCTTCATACTTGGCACATCCGTATCCCACGTATCTAAGGACAGCTCCTCGAGCTTCGCTTAGTCGTGCGGATACAACACGGGTCTTTGCCCAGTCGGTTCAGTAGTATACCGAACATGACACCTTCACAAAATTTATGCAGGACTGACTCAACACGTCATCCACTCATACATTCAAAGCATCGCTGTACCTAGAACTAATGCATTGTTTTGATAATTAACCGCTCCCGCCTTTGGTACGCAGGTAGAGCTATTGTCCGGGCATCAACCCGATATTCTGGGGGTTGATTATTCTATGTATTTTAAATACCCCAAAGGCATGTTGACCCTATCCATAGTAGGGCAGTGTGTTTCAACTGGGAGAACCCTACTAGGCCCATATTCGGATGCATCCTCTACTTGCAGTAGTTGGGTTCAATCCTTAGATCTTAAGGATAACCACGACCCCAAAACCCATGAGTGACTGAGGCCATCGTGGACTCTATCAGGTCCAGTGTAAAATACGTGTCACTCAAGGCTGTACCATCACTGTCATTCCACAGAGAGCATAATTCCTGAAGGGGTTGGCGTCTTACAATTACTTGGACAGAATCTGCATGCCATTTAGGCAGCCCGTGCTTTAGCACTACGGGAGTATGTACCCGACCCCATTCAGTTCGCCCCAACACAGTCATTACTGAGGGGGTACCCCTAACACAATTTTTCAACCGCGGGGCATGTGCGACCTTAAGTCTTATTCATATGCATGCAGAACACCGCTCTTGGCACTTCGGCCACCACGAGCATCACACCTCTTTGGGTGGAAACAACACACTCTGGCTCTTCGGCCCTTACGAGTCTGGTTGCGTAACCGTTCTCAATGAGCATGCATATGACTCAATCTAAATAGATCGGCTACTCGGCGTATTTTTACGCAACGAGTCCAAACCTAGCACAAGGATACGAGCCGTTCTGGCATCGTTCCATCAACGGACATCATTATGTCGTTCCATTGGTTCCGGCAGCTCTTCTGCCAACCATTTCGACAGCACCTCCCCTGCTCTACCGGCAATGGTGCGACGAACCCTTCTACGTTTGTAGAAGGCAATCCATGACCCGGGTAGCACTTTGCTATATGTCAGAGTATCCTGCTACGTTCTTCTTGAGCTATTCTTAGCTTCTTCAGAAATTTTTGCAGCACTTCCTCTCTTTTACGAAGAAAGCGTGCGTTTCTTTTATCCATTTCAGCGGCATCTACCCTCTTTGGCGGGAAATCGCTACGCTTAACTCGGGAAATGGATGTGCACCGTTGTGCGTACTTTGCATCCATCAAGGTTGCAGGAACCCTGGGCCATAGCCAGGCCATACGTAATTGACTTAGTCTTTACGTAAAGAGCATTTTGCCAAAAAGCGAAGCCTTTTCAATAGGGGCTTCATTCGTCAAGCAGAATCTTGAACGAGGAGCGGTCAGGGAATCGCATTGGCGATTTGGAGTTTGGTCTCCATTTGAACGCTCATTTACGCGCCATATATGTAGTATAAGCAGAAGCCTGTGTTTTATACAGCGGCGGCGTAAAGGAAATGCATATACTATTGTTCAGGGTGTGTAACTGAACGAAATATTCTACATATATAACAAAACAGGAGCCTTGGCATCGTTCGACGTGACGGCGTAAGTAAATACATTGCAGAAAACAGGAGCCTTGGCATCGTTCGATGCGACGGCGTAAGTAAATGCATAATCGGAAGGGAAGTAATCGGAAGTGCAGAAAACAGGGAGCCTTGGCATCATACGACGGGACGACAAAGGTAAATTACATAGCCTGTGCCATATAGGACGCGTCGGCAGAATCAATAGATATACACCTAGATCTGTATCCAACGATAGTTACGAGGCGAGCGGGTGAACACCGAAGTATTTTGAAGGGCTCAAGCAAGAACTAAGGCGAGATACCATTTTTAAAACGCATATACTGCGTATTTGATCATAGATATATCCAACGATAGTTACAAGACGAGCGGGTGAACACCGAAGTGTCCAAAAAGAGCTCAATCAAGAACTAAAGCAAGATACTACTTCAGAAAGTATATGCTATATACAAACAAATAAATACTTGAGAGAGATGGAACAACGAAGCGAACTTACTTCAAATCGTGGAAGAAACGACTCCGGATTGCTTCTTTGGCTTCGAGCCTTCCTTTGAGAGGTCAGACTAAGTCAGATGAAACTGACTTAGTTGAGAAAGAGGTAGAGTAGGTCAAGATACTCAACCTAAGTGGTTTGAACCAAACAGGGTTCGGTCTAAGTCAACTGGGTTCAGCAGGTTCGAACTCAGCTCAAGTAGGCTAAATCTGGGTTCAGAAATCCAAACCAGAATCTGGACCAAAAAGGACTTTGACTTTGACTTTAAACCTAACTAAGTTCAAGTCAAGTCAACTAGGTTTGTACCAGGTCAAGTGGGTTCAGACCCAGGTCAGGTGGGCTAGGCTAGGTAGGGGAGGTTTAGGAGAGAGAGAGAACGCAAGAGAGAGAGGGGGGGTCGAAATTATGAGAAAAGAGAGAGTGGGGAGGGCTATTTATAGCCCAAGCCCACCTCCTCTTGGGAATTTTTATCCCCCTTTTGCCCCTGAGCTATATTTTAATTCCTGGAGGTTCCTTTTGAGGTGAAGCCCACAGGATATTTTCATAGGATATTTTGTGGGTCCCACAAGATATTTTCTGAGGAATATTTCTTTTGGTCCCACCAATATTTCTGTGGGTCTCGCAAAAATTTCGGGTTTTCGGTGATTTTTTTCGGAAAAATTCTGAGTACGCCATTCCATTTGTATTGACGTAACTAAGAAAGTTGGCTCGAGGAATTTTTTTGATTTCGTTTAGGTAGGAAGTTATGGCTTCCAGTGTAACGCCCCAACTTTTTATAGTAAAAAGTTTTGGAGTAAAATTTTTTTTTTTTTGAAATAGCGGAAGTACGAAAAACACAAGTCGGGTACATTACAGGATAAAACAGAGAACTACTAAACATACCATTCATTAATTGAAACATTAATGTCATTAATTACATCCCATAACAAAAATGTAAATCTACTAATCAAAGTTCAAACATAAAACACTGAATAAATGAGATCTCTTGGCTTTATCCAAAACGACACCCCGATGCTCCAATTAGTTGCTACCTGAAAAACATTTAAAGCAGAAGGATCAGACTCCTCTGTCTGCGTAAGAAGCATTATATTTATATGTGGTGCTTAGTGACCTGTGTACAAATATGTGCAAGTACTGCAGATATAACTAGCATGGAAGTTTATAACATTCTAAGAAGATGATTATGCTTTCTAATTCATGATACAGTGCAAAGGATGACTGAACTAGAAGTATATTTATCCATTTTAGTACAAGCTGTAGATTCCACAAGTTTTACTAAAGTCAACTCAACAGAATGTAATTCTTCAGAGATAAGTTTCTAGTCAACTTAAATTATTTAATGCTTATCTTACTCTTACCCTGTGGTTACGCACAGGCATAGACCTCGTAGCGGACCGAGACCATACGGGGGTCTATTATTTAATAACCCGTATGACTAGCCGTACGGATATCCAAAGGAGACGGTCAGTGACCGAGAGAGAACTCCCCAGTGGCTAGAACAAAAATTAGGATGCACCCTGTACTTCTGCAGAAGACTTGGATCTACCACCTAGGACATACTGGTAGTCCTGGTCCCCTAACTTCGTGGACTGGGGACCGGGTGAGACGCCTAGCTCTCACAAGAACAAGAATGTCCACGAAGCTTGTACCACCTACCCTCTCCAAGGTAGACCATGGGTCCAGTAACATACACCATCTTTCAGGTGTACCCAGAGCCCTCGGAAACCAGTAACATATACCATTTTCAGGTATACCCAGAATCCAACATATTTAATTTATATGTGTATACATTTTCATTCTTGTTTGTTTGGATCCAGTAACATACATCTTCTTTCAGATGTACCCAGAACCCTGGGAAACCAGTAACATATACCATCTTTCAGGTATACCCAGAATCCCATATTTAGTTTATATGTGTATAAATTTTCATTCTTGTTTGTTTGGATCCAGTAACATACATCTTCTTTCAGATGTACCTAGAACCCTGGGAAACCAGTAACATATACCATCTTTCAGGTATACCCAGAATCCCATATTTAGGTTATGTGTGCATATTTTTATTTTATTTTATTTATTCTTATGTGTAAATCATTGCACCACAGGGGATTTTCAAAACCCCAACTCATCCTCAGGTTGATCTTAGTATATGCACATTACCCTTCGAATGTCTCAAAGGCACCAACCACAATTTCTCATAATTCTGGTTCAACTTTGTGTCAAGTACTTAAACATTCGGCATTTTCAGTTTTGTTTATGAGCTCGAGTGTATGTTTCGTACCCCCACTGGTTATGCCGCAACAAAGCATTATCCAACTTTATCATGTGTGTTCCATGTATTGGACATAATCCTAAAGTCCATATGTGAATCACATATTTAGTTTACCATCAAAACTATTTTCTTCATAGATATTTCAATTGCATTTCACCTAAAAAGTCTTTAGAAAAACTTTTCTAAAAGAACTCTTCACGAAAATCATTTTAGAAAACTCTTTACTCAATAGCCTTACCGGTCGACCAACCTTTTTGCTTCAAATCTTCTAAGCAAAACGTGATATATTTTTTTTTTCTATAAAAATTAGTCGACCGAAAGTTTTATCAGTCGACCGGACAGAATGTCTATTTTCTGGAAAATTTAGCAGCAGTCGACTGAAGATTTTATCAGTCGACTGAACAAAATATCAATTTTCTGGAAAATTTAGCAGCAGTCAACTGAAGATTTTATCAGTCGACTGATCAGAATGTCTGTTTTCTGGAAAAAATTTAGCATCAGTCGACTGAAGGTTTTATCAGTCGACTGATCAGAATGTCTGTTTTCTGGAAAAAATTTAGCATCAGTCGACTGAAGGTTTTATCAGTCGACTAATCAGAATGTCTGTTTTCTGGAAAAATTTTAGCATCAGTCGACTGAAGGTTTTATCAGTCGACTGAACAAAATGTCTGTTTCCTGGAAATTTTTACAGCAGTCGACTGAAGGTTTTTATCAGTCGACTGAACATATTATCAGTCGACTAACTATTGTCCCAGTCGACTAATTTTGTCATTTTTTCTGTAACTTTTAAAAGGGTGTATCTTTTTATTTTTCAAATATTTTGATCATTCTAAATAGACTGTTTTGCCACCCCTTTCATCCTCAATGTATGGAATCTTTCAACTATAAATATGAGTGCATTCGACACTCAAAACATCGAATCCAATCGAATTACCCAATAAGAATGATATATCTTTATTTTACCATGATGTGAAATAGCAATCACGTATACATAACTTCAGACTTGATTAAAACCATTCAATCTACAAAGTATGAAAGGTGTATTGAACAAGAAAATACAACCAAACAATAATTTCATGAATAATAATCCGAGATACTTAAGGTTCCACGCCATTTGCCTACTTTATTTTTGTTTCGATCTTGAATCCGTCATGGCTAACACCCACACCAAAAATATATGCATTTCCCTACATAGATTCGAACTGTAGGTTTTGATATGAGTACTACATATCACCAGGCATACACATAGGAACATAATGCCCTTACAAAGAACACCACAGTGCCCCAACGTTGGCCAAGGGTGAGAACCATTGGCTGAACCACTACATATTAACCTATTGACGAGTAGGTGTTTCAACTCATGCCACCTGAGTCTCGAGGCCCTAAATATACCTACATATAGGTGGTGCTTGTCGCGTAAACTCCATGATATTGCAACATAGATGTGCAACAAGGCATCGACCACTTACATACAAATAGCAATGCTCCTTACCTCTTTGGACTTTCACGACGGCAAGGCCGCAACCCCTTTTCTTCGTTAGAGTGGCACCCCACGTCGATAATGGATGTTCACGCGTTCAGCAAGGGAGGTCCACACAGTCTAACAATAGAGGTCGACCACCACCGTGAGAGAGAGAGAGAGAGAGAGAGAGAGAGAGAGAGAGAGAGAGAGAGAGAGAGAGAGAGAGAGAGAGAGAGAGAGATACGTCTAATGTAACTCCTTACCAAAAATCTCTCATTTAACTCCTCTATCTAGGGGGAAGTTACCAAATTTTCAAAGCATTAAATCTTGACCCAAATTTCACGTTTTTGGTGGGTGATGTCTATTTCCAACAATGCCCCCTCCTCTCTTTGGCATGATTTCCTCTAACTTCCCTCACTATTTGCTTTATGGGTATCCCTCTTCCATGTCACCTGGGATTCTCCTCAATCCTTGGTAGAGCTAGATGAAAAAGGCCAAAAATTTAGGCTTAACATAATCCCACGTTTTTACCCTTTTCACCAAGGTAGAAATAATCACTTTCTTGAAAAAAAATAATTTGTGCACAGGGGGTTTTGAACTTGTGTGGTGGTATCACACACCGTGTGTCCTACCACAACACCACACCATCACTTGGTGTTTACTTTTGCAGAAAATTCTCTTTATGTCACAATGGGACATTTTTCCTTGTTGATAGATTCCTTTCGTTTTCATATGGATTTTTCACCCGTTTGGTCTAAACTTGCACTCGCTTACTCTAATCATGTTTCGGATCTCACGTTATCATTCTGAAACCATTAGGTTTCCCATTGGGCCCCGTAAGTCGGGTCGGATCATCGGATCTCGCCAAGATCCGAATCCAAAACCACTTGTGAGAGTTTGTTATCGGTTTCGTTCTAGAAACCACAAGTCATAAAAATTGTACTGCTCCCTTTTATTCATTTAGAATTTCATAAATTTCATAGGTTTTACATCTTTCCCCTCTAAAAAGAAATTTCGTCCGCGAAATTTGTAATACATATCTGTAAGACCCGCAATTTTTCAGAAAATATCTGAATAAAATTCATGAGGCATTTACCGGTAAAAATAGCATTTTTTCTCAGAATGCGAAACAAATCAATTCCTGCGAGCCAGTTATACTTAGGATATTCATCGAATCGCGAATATATGCTCAAACACTCTGGAAGCCATAACTTCCTACCTGAACGAAATCAAAGGATTCCTGCGAGCCAACTTTCTTAGTTACGTCAATATGAAGGGAATGGCGTACTCAGAATTTTTCGGAAAAAATCGCCGGAAACCCGAAATTCTTGCGGGACCCACAGAAATATTCCTCAAAAAATATCTGGTGGGACCCATAAAAATATCCCATGGAATATCCAAGTGGGCCCCACACCAAGGAACCTCTTGGAATTAAAAAGAAGCCAAGGGGGTAGAACGGGCATGGAAAAACCCAAGAGGAGGTGGGCTTGGGCTATAAATAGCCCTCCCCACTCTCTCTCTTCTCATAAAACTCGACCCCCCCTCTCTCTCTTGCCTTTTCTCTCTCTCTCCTAAACCTCCCCTACCTAGCCTAGCTCACCTGAGCCCACCTGACCTGGTGTGAGCCTGCCTGACTTAGCCTGAGCCTGCCTGACCTGGTCCTAACCCACCTGACCTGGGTCTGAACCCACTTGACCTGGTCCAAACCCAGTTGACTTGACTTGAACCTAGTTGGGTTTAAAGTCAAAGTCAAAGTCCTTTTTGGTCCAGATCCCGGTTTGGATTTCTGAACCCAGACTTAGCCTACTTGAGCTGAGTTCGAACCTGCTGAACCCAGTTGACTTGGATCGAACCCTGTTTGGTTCAAACCACTTAGGTTGAGTAGCTTGACCTGCTCTACCTCTTTCTCAACTAAGTCAGCTTCATCTGACTTAGTCTGACCTCTCGAAGGAAGGCTCGAAGCCAAAGAAGCAACCCGGAGCCATTTCTTCCTCGATTTGAAGTAAGTTCGCTTCGTTGATCCATCTCTCTCAAGTATTTGATTGTTTGTATATAGAATATACTTTCTGAAGTAATATCTTGCTTTAGTTCTTGATTGAACCCTTTTTGGACACTTCGGTGTTCACCTGCTCGTCTCGGAACTATCGTCGGATATATCTATGTTCAAATACGCAGTATATGCGTTTTTAAAATGGTATCTCGCCCTAGTTCTTGGTTGAGCCCTTCAGAACACTTCGGTGTTCAGCCGCTCGCCTCGTAACTATCGTTGGATACGGATCTAGGTGTATATCTACTGATTCTGCCGACGCGTCCTATATCGCACAGGCTATGTAATTTACCTTTGCCGTCGCGTCGTATGATGCCAAGGCTCCCTGTTTTCTGCACTTCCGATTACTGCACTTCCGATTATGCATTTACTTACGCCGTCGCGTCGAACGATGCCAAGGCTTCTGCTTTCTGCAATGTATTTACTTACGCCGTCGCGTCGAACGATGCCAAGGCTTCTGTTTTGTTATATATGTAGAATATTTCGTTCCGTTACACACCCTGAACAATAGTATATGCATTTCTTTACGTCGCCGCTGTATAAAGCACAGGCTTCTGCTTATACTACATATATGGCGCATAAATGAGCGTTCAAATGGAGATCAACTCCAAATCGCCAATGCGATTCCCTGATCGCTCCTCGTTCAAGATTATGCTTGACGAATGAAGCCCCTATTGGAAAGGCTTCAGCTTTTTGGCAAAATGCTCTTTACGTAAAGACTAAGTCAATTACGTATGGCCTGGCTATGGCTCAGGGTTCCTGCAACCTTGATGGATGCAAAGTACGCACAACGGTGCGCATCCATTTCCCCGAATTAAGCATGGCGATTTCCTACCAAAGAGGGGAGATGCCGCTGAAATGGATAAAAGAAACGCACGCTTTCTCCGTAAAAGAGAGGAAGTGCTGCTGAAATTTCTGAAGAAGCTAAGAATAGCTCAGAAAGAACGTAGCAGGATACTCTGACATATAGCAGAGTGCTACCCAGTTCATGTATTGCCTTCTACAAACGTAGAAGGGTTCGTCGCACCGCTGCCGATAGAGCAGGGGAGGTGCTGACGAAAAGGTTGGCAGAAGAGCTGCCGGAACCAGTTGAACGGCATAATGATGTCCGTTGATGGAACGATGCCAGATCGGCTCGTATCCTTGTGCCTGCAAGGGCACCTTGCTCGTAAGGGCCGCTGAGCCGGAGTAGAGGTTGCGCCTTGGCTAGGTTTGGACTCGTTGTGTAAAAATACGCCGAGTAGCCAATCTATTTAGATCGAGTCATATGCATGCTCATTGAGAACGGTTACGCAACCAGACTCGTAAGGGCCGAAGAGCCAGAGTGTGTTGTTTCCACCCAAAGAGGTGTGATGCTCGCGGTGGCCGAAGTGCCAAGAGCAGTCTTCTGCATGCATATGAATAAGACTTAAGGTCGCACATACCCCGCGGTTGAAAATCGTGTTAGGGGTACCCCCTCAGTAATGACTATGTTGGGGCGGATAGAATGGGGTCGGGTACATACTCTCGTAGTGCTGAAAGTACGGGCTGCCTAAATGGCATGCAGATTCTGTCCAAGTAATTGTAAGACTGACAGACCCCTTCAGGAATTATGCTCACTGTGGAATGACAGTGATGGTACAGCCTTGAGTGACACGTATTTTACTTTGGACCTGATAGAGTCCACGATGGCCTCAGTCACTCATGGGTTTTGGGGTCGTGGTTATCCTTAAGATCTAAGGATTGAACCCAACTACTGCAAGTAGAGGATGCATCCGAATATGGGCCTAGTAGGGTTCTCCCAGTTGAAACACACTGCCCTACTATGGATAGGGTCAACAGGCCTCTGGGGTATCTAAAATACATAGAATAATCAACTCCCAGAACGTCGCGTTGATGCCCGGACAATAGCTCTACCTGCGTACCAAAGGCGGGAGCGGTTAATTATCGAAACAATGCATTAGTTCTAGGTACAACAATGCTTTGAATGTATGAGTGGATGACGTGTTGAGTCAGTCCTGCATAACCTTTGTGAAGGTGTCATGTTCGGTATACTACTGGACCGACGGGGCAAAGACCCGTGTTGTATCCGCACGACTAAGCGAAGCTCGAGGAGTTGTCCTTAGATGCGTGGGATACGGATGTGCCAAGTATGAAGACTTGAGCTAGACATCACTTTGAGACCCGGAAGAGGTCATGGCTAAGTCATGGAGACTTAAGCGGCTATTCAAATCACAGCCCTGAAAAGGCTTGCTCTAAGTCATGGAGACTTGAGCGGATGTTCAACTCATAGCCCTGCGGAGGCTCTTGCGATATACGCTAAGTCTTGGAGGCTTGAGCGTCGTTATTGCGCATTGCGACCCTGAGTGGTCATTATTGTACTTGAGTTGAATGGATGAATGACTGCATGGCGATATACGGAGCAAGGCGGCATCGAGTTCCAGGGTTTCTCTAGACAGATTTTGTACTGCTTTCTTTTATTGAACCTATACTGCTTTTCTAAGTAGTAGTGTTGTAATAAACATGTGGTTTTCGATAAAATGGAACACTTTGGTGGTCAATGAGTTGCTTGGCCACATACCTGCAACGTGCTCGGAGTTTTCTAAAACCGACGACTCATTATCGTCTTATTCCGCTGCTAAAATATTTTCTAAGTTCCGCTGCAAAGAAAAAAAAAAGAAATTCATGAAAATTTTAACTTAGCTTTGTTTTGGAAATCTAGGGCGTTACAATATCAATCAAACAATTGTGGGTATTTGTCCTTTATTGCTGCTTCTGATTCCCACGTGCATTCTTCTAAGCCATGATGTCTCCATCTCACTTTGACTAATGGGATGATCTTATTTCGTATCACCCGCTCACGGCGATCCACGATTTCAATCGGTCTCTCTTCTACGGTCAGATCTTCTTGCACACTGATGTCCTCGAACTGAATCACGTGTGACGGATCTTGAATGTATTTTCTCAACATTGATACGTGAAATACATTATGAATCTTGGCAAGTTGAGATGGTAACTCAACTCGATAAGCAGTTTCGCCGATTCGCTCCAATATCGGGAAAGGTCCGACATATCTAGGACTCAACTTTCCCTTCTTTCCGAATCTGAAAACGCTCTTGGTCGGCGAAACCTTGACAAACATTGCATCTCCCACTTCGAAACTAAGCTCTCTGCATCGCTGATCCGCATAGATTTTCTGTCGACTCTGTGCTACTCTAAGTCGATCTTGTATCTTCTGCATCTGTTCAGTGTAATGTTGAAGTACCATTGGTGACTCAACTGTTCTTTCGCCAACTTCATCCCAATATACTGGTGACCTACAAGGCCGCCCATACAGTGCTTCGAAGGGCGCCATGCCAATACTCGCATGGTAGCTATTATTGTAGGCGAACTCTGCTAGTACCACGTGAGCATCCCATTCGCCTTTCCAATCCAACATACAGGCACGTAGCATTGTGAACACCTCAAATTTTTCAAAATCTTTTAAATATTCCCTTTTTGCCCCTGATATCATTTTCTGAGCAATTAAGCCACTTTTAAACCTAAATTCCAGTTCATTTCTCAAGTTTTATCCATTGTATATGTCTGACTTGATTTCAGATCCGGATCCATTGTCTAGATCCAAATCTGAGTCTCGTTGTCCAAATTTTAAATTAAAATTACAGAAAATACCAAAAATAGTTTTTAAAATAGCTCGGACAATCCATCCGACATCCGTTTGGATCCATCACGTGTATTTCTCGATTCGAGCTTCAAGAACTCAAACATTTGCTAAAAACTCGGGTTCAAACCCAGTCTTTTGAAGCAATTTCCCGAAATGGTCTGAAATTCTCAGAAAAATACATTTGTAAATATTTCTCAGAAAATACAAAAAAAAATTAGTGTTTAATCTTTGCTTTCATGTAAAAACTTAGATTTTTGTTCCAAAAATACAAAAAAATGGAAAATTCATGGAAAAAAACCAAAAACATTAGGGAAAAACTATGAGAAAAATAAATGATTTTTAAAGATTTTGCCAAAAACCTCATTTTGAGCCATTTTACAAAAATCTTAAAAAAAGGGAATCCTTCTTTTGGAAATTTGAGAAAGAGGAAAATGGCCATCTCCCACACGCTCCTCCCTCTCATTCCTACCCTCCATCTTCAACAACTTCTTCTTCTCTCAACCTTCCATCTTCAACCAATCCCTTCACGAACCCTCCTCCTTCTCTTTAAAAAAATCTTTCCATTCTCTTCTTGAGGGCACGCCTTCACCCCACCATGCTCCGGATTCCCCTTCTTCTTCTTCTTGTTCTTCTCCTGATATCTATTATTTTCTTCCCAAACAAGCCAAAAGAGGTCGGCTACCCTTGCAAAGATCTCAAGCAACCGGTAAGAGTTTTCTTTCTTTTCCCCTCTGTGATTTTGATTATTTCCTTTCAGTTTTTTTGATTAATTTCCCTTTTTTTTCATATATATTGTATTCTCTTTTGATTTTCCATGAGTTTTCTTCCCATTTTCTTTCATGTTCCTCTGTTTTAATACTTTCATAAAAAAAAAAAGAGCACCAAGGATGGGATCGACCTGCATATGGCAGGATCGATCCACCCTGTGCCATAACGAAGGAATTCTCTCATTCCGACAATCATTGTTGCCTTTTAAAAGAAATTTACTGTGACTTTCTCCTGTTTCATTTTATTAACTTCCTTTTCTCCTTTCATAGTGATATGTAAATTGCCGTAGGGTGTTTCCTTTTTTTTTATTTATTTATTTCAATTCGTCATCGATTAATGGTATTATTCTCTTGGCCAATCTGGTTTCATTTTCTTTTTTTTTCTTTTTTTTCTTTCTTTCTTTCTTTCTTCTTGAATTCTGTAAAGCGTTTCATTAAAAGGGGAGTCCCTTTTACAACTTGTTTTCTATATCTGCAAGCTTGGTTTCTGGTGTTTAATGTAATACTATTACCGTTGTATTCTTCTTCTTTAGTTCCTTCTGATTGCATTAATTTTGTAATACATTTAGTTTAACAGATTTTTTTTAGTATCCAGTTGATAATCCTCCATTTTTGTTCAATACTGCGTATGCATTGGGTTTTAAGAGCATAAGAATCACTCTCTTTGTTAAATTCCCGACTACTGTGGAATCCTTTAAGCAGAGAATCTCTTTGCTATCACTGAGATGAAGTCTCATAAATATAATGGAGGTTTTGATGAAGCCCGTTACTTCTGAAGGTAACTTGATACTTACCCAATTAATAATCCCATGTGCTCCCCATCGACACTTGATCTCACCATGGAAGCCGCCCCTGAATTGGCTACGAAGGATCTATAACAGGGGTGTGGATGGTGACTAATGGTACCTTAAAGATCCAATCGGCTGGAGTCACCCCATATGCAGGATTCGATCAGCCAAGACCGTTGCACTTCTGCAATTACGTAAGTATTATAAACATAGTTGCTACCTTCGTTCTGTTTCAAGCCACGCTTGTCTGTAATCCCAGTTGGTAATCAGCTGATATTAACCCCCAACGTCTGTTTTGTTTTGAACTTCAAAAGGCCATTGATTAACTCAACTATACCTTGGAGTTATTTGTAATAACTCAATCAGGTGGCTCGCCTGATTCCTTTTTTTTTATCGTGTATGTGCTTATCTCTAAATTGGTCCTCAGAATAACCTCATTCTTTCTATCCAAATTCATAAATTCGTTTTATGGTACCTTCAGGAGGCATTACAAAGAGTCAATCTCAGCAGCATTGTGGCTGCTCTGGGTGCAATTGTTTCTGTTGACCAAATCATACAAATTGGTCTTTTAAACCTTCTGAAGGTTCAATTTAAGATATCATTGACAACATTATCAATCATGTGCCCGAGAGACGTTCTGAGTTTCTAATTATCTTTGATAACAGCTTGAAAAAAAAAATGCAAAGAATATGTGCATAACGTGTCATTTGACAGGTTGGCAACACATTGATTCTGCTAGCAAAAACGTCAAATGTACAGGTATGATCCAACCTTTTGACAAAAAGATGCTGTGTTAATCCGTGCCACCATCTTAATCTGCTACTATTTTTTCTAACATACATCATTCTGTTCATTGTAATGAGTCGGCACCCAGTTATCACTTCCTGTAGCCCCTGCTATCACTATTAAAGCCATCACAAACAGCACCCTGCTGCAATCCTACTTGCAGCAACATCACTGTAGCCTCTTTACAGTAGTACCACTGTCGTGCTTCTTCCTCCACCTACAGCCATATAAAGCATTGCTGTATATGCCAAGTGTAGCAACCTCCAACACTCTCCGGCACCTATTTCACTATGTTGTCACCGCACCAGCATACCACTACACTAAATCACTCCCTGCAATTACACTCACCTGTTATATAGCATCTTCAGCACTATTACATTCGCAGCAGTGTACTATTTCACCCATAATAACACCTCTCATCATTTCACAACACGTATATAGCTCCCAGCAATTGTGTGCTACCATCAATTCCAACTCTAGCCTCTATGCCCACTTTCTCTGTTTTTTTTTTTTTTATTGCACTTCATCCCCCATTGCCCTGTTATATCCGCTGTAATTTCTGGTGCTTCAACAATACAACAGCCATAAGACTACCGTAACCTTACATACCTCGTAACCTGCCACTGCATCATTTCTCCACACATGCCACTTCATCATCATACTGCTGGAAAACTTCATCTCCTGCTGCTGTCATTTTACCTGTGAAATTCACCCTCAGCTACTACAATTAGACAGCTGCTATAACCTTCTCACTCACACTGTCATCACTCTATACTTGAACATATCCTCTTTCACAACCTTTCACTACCATTCACAACATGCTGTTCCTTCATCAAGTAGTGCATCCCACCACCGCCCATATTTGGTTTTTAGGGTTTCTTCATATTTGACATCTGTTAGATATCTTCACCGAATATGTGGATCAATTTTTTTGCATAGACTTCCTAATCAGCTGCATGGTAGTTAGAAATTTCTTGTGTATTTTCCCACTAAGTCATGCAAATATATTTCCAAGTTAGCATAAGAGCAGTGATTTGCGT
Source organism: Nuphar pumila (assembly GCF_984573655.1). Lineage (NCBI taxonomy): Eukaryota > Viridiplantae > Streptophyta > Magnoliopsida > Nymphaeales > Nymphaeaceae > Nuphar > Nuphar pumila. The sequence continues at coordinate 81,084,795 of NC_143253.1, forward strand.
GTGCATTTTCTAAAGTGAAGTAAGTATAGACTCATGCACTTGTACTTTGATATGATATCTTCCATTCACCTTGAGCTAACTTCGTTTCGCAGGATTATGGATTTCCCTTTTTCAAGATAGATGTTTTCCATCTCTTCAGAATTCATTCCTATAATGTAATAGTCAGATATAATGAAAATATTTATATTTCCAGTTCCAGATAGAATGGATGAGCATTATAAACATCATGAATTGCCTGTTTTGATGCATTTTTTCCTTTACTTCTCAAATTCTCACAATGGTGAAACACGAATGGCATGTGCACCATTTTCGTAAGAGGTAATTGATCCTAAGTTGATGATCCACATCAATGGCCATAGTCAGAGTGTGGACAAAACTTAGGATTTTTATCTTTTACGAAATAACACTGGATCCGTTTTCAAAATTCATCATGTTTTCCTTAAATATTTTCATCTTTTATCAGAGTTTAACTTAAAATTAATCCAATATATATACCAATGGCCATAGTCAGGGTATATTGAGAGTTAATTTCATTTTAAACTCTATAAAAGCACAAAATATGTTTCATTCTTCACCTGAATTTAAATATAGATTATTATATAATACATTTAATGACCATAGTCAAGGATGTATTATATCTTCAATCTTGTTTTAATTCATTTAAAGAATGAAATAGCTTTTCAAAATCCAATTTCAAAGATTCTTTAAATTCATTCATCATATAGGATAGAATTGCATCATATTTCCAAAATTCCTTTTTCAAAACTCCAAGTAATGTAAATATCTTCCTCAATCTATCTTCAATCCTTTTCAAATCCAATTCATCCTTTCATTGTTCGAAATTCTATTTTTTATCTCAAAGTTCAATTCAACTTTGAGATTTCAAATTCATTTTTATATATTCAAATTCAAATCAGATTTCAAAGTTCAATTTGACTTTGAAATTTCAAATTCATTTTCAAAAGCTCCAATCAAACTCAAAGTTCAATTTAACTTTGAGATTCTTGATTCATTTTTCTAAATTTCAAATTCAAACTTCAAATCCAAGGTCTAAATTGACCTTGGGATTCATCTGTATATTCAAAATTCAATTTATAAAAATTCCTTTTCCCAAATTCAAATCAGACTTAGAAATTTCTGGTTCATCTTCTGAATTTAAACTCCAAATCCATTTTAAGATCCAAGATTCAACACTCATATTGGATCTCAGACTTCAGATCCAATTCTATTTTAGATCTAAGACCCAATTTCATATTTGGATCTCAGATTTCAGATCCAATTTCCCTTTAGGATCCAGAATCCAATTTCACATTGGATCTCAGACTTCAGATCCAAATCCATCTTAGAATCCAGAATCTAATTCTACATTGGATCTCAGATTTTAGATCCAAATCCATCTTAGGATCCAGAAACCAACTCCATATTGGATCTCAGGCTTCAGATCCAAATCCATCTTAGGATCCATAATCCAATTCTACATTGGATCTCAGATTTCAGATCCAAATCCATCTTAGGATCCAGAATCCAACTCCATATTGGATCTTAGACTTCAGATTCAAATCCATCTTAGGATCCAGAACCCAATTCTACATCGGATCTTAAATCCATTTTGAGATCCTATTCCATTCCCAATTCTAGATTTCAAAATCCAAGTCCATTTCCAGGTCTCATTTAAACTCCCTAAACCCATTATTATCCTTAAAATACCATTTGGTTTTTCTCAGATTCATTCTAAGATTCAAATTTCAATATCACTTCAAAGAACTTCATCTTCTTCTCCCAAATCCATAACTAGATTCAAAGTCCATTTCTGACTTTTAAACTTCATCTCCTTTTATTTTTTAGTCATTCCTTCTCATTTATTTTTCCAAAACCCTGATTTATTTCAAAGACTTAGAACTCCTCTAATCTATCTCAAGTTCTAAGTTAGATTCAATCATTTCTTCACTCCCTTACCAAGTTCATCTCAGAATACTTGGAAATTTTCAAAACATCTTTAAAAATAAGCATACATCTTTGCATGGCACAAGCATGATTCTTTGTGCATTTAGAGTTAGAATAAATTCTTAGATTATATTTAGGCAAAGCAAAAGGCATAGATTCGATCCTTGGTTCGATTACCCCTGGTAAAGGTGCCAAGAACGGTCGAACCTCGTACCGACGAGCGAATCCCATCTCTCCATTTTTCCCGCAATATTTTCAAAACGGAGGTGAGTAATTTTCTAAATATTTTCAAATCAAGGTCAAGTGAGACCGCGCAAAATAGTTCCTCTTCTCTCTCTTTCTTTCTTTCTTTTCTTTTCTCTTTCTCTTTTCTTTCTTTTATTCTTCTCCTTTCAAAAAGGAGGAAAATAGAGGTTGGAAAAGGAAAAGAGAAGGAAGAGAGAGAGAAACCACGAGAGAGGAAAATTTTTGCGATGATCACAGTTTTGGCGACCGTGATGGGACTCGTCTTTGTCCGGTTGAATTTTTGCCTTTGCTTTGCTTTAATATTTTCTAAGTCTTTATTCTAACATATGTCAGCTATATTTTCCATGCAAACCTTAGGAGCCTAGACTTTGTCCTAAGCTGACATCATTGCATATAGGATCTAAGTATGGTTTGGTAGGACCATATTGAGGAAATTATATCCATGTTCACATTAGATTTAGGTTGAAATACAACTCTCCTCAATTCTAGGGATTGAATGCAAAACAATGTATGCAAGTGTATGCTTCTCTTTATTTAAATCTATCTCTTTAGGACTTGCATTAGAGCCTTCTGGTTTTATTACATGTTGATCATATTTTGAAAACATCCCTACCTATATTGTCCCGGTCTTCACGTTGCTGGGCTGTCTCACTGAACCATAGTTCGGGAGAGAGCCTCACAACTGGACCACTTATTTGGGCTCGCGCCCCCCTACCACGTACCTAAGGGCCATAGTCCAAGGTATATTGGTAGGTGCTCAAGGATGCTGGGAAGCCATTACCTTAGAACCGAAGAGATATTTTATGCCGCGTACTTCGAGCTTCGGCTTGAGTATATCGGCATACCTTGATTGGAATCAGATGATATAAATCTTAGAGTTAGGATTAAGGTCCTATCAGCCATTTCAAATATTGCATATAGAGTCAGCTTTAGGGAGTGTTGTTTGTGTATCCTTGCTTGTATATCTGTGATTGTATGATATTTTATATATCTTCCTTATATTTTCCAAAACCCTGGGTATATACTTCAAAATTTTCTCTTTTATTTCTAAAACCCAGGTGTATTTTGCTTCTTCTTCTACATTTCTTCAAAAAATTCTTCTGATCTTACCTGCAAGTTCTTCAAAATTTAAATCTTTACCATTTATCCTCAAATTTCATTTATTCTCTTATTTTTTTTCTTCTGATTTTATGTTCTTGTTTATATTTTCATAAAAATCTCTTTCCGTCAAGAGATATCCTTTTTAAAATGGTATTTTCTTTCATATTTTAGTTGGTTACTCTCCCTCGTGGAGTAAACAACACAATTGCCACAAATTTTATGGTGACTCAATCCCTAGTAATGGGATACAATTTTTTTAGACTTCAACCTAAATCCTCGCTCTTGTCAAAAATTCTCCAAAAAGTTTCTCTGGTCTAAAAACCTCCTCTTTCCTCTACAGAGAGATCACTGATATCCGAAAATGGTTACGACAAGAGCGGGAAAAGAAACAGTTCCTCAACTTAGTGACAGTGAGGCGGAAGAGATAAGCTCTCCTAAATCAGTCAGGGGACAAAATCAGAACAAGAAGGATGACATCGACCCCGCTATGTATGACATGTTCCAAAAGATGATGGCAAGGATGATGTCGGAACAAGCCGATGCCAAGCTGAAAGAGGCAGTTCCTAAAAGCAAGCTGAAGAAGAAGCCTGTGAAAAAGACAATCAGAATCATCAAAAAGAAGGTGCAGTCAGACACTATTTTTGAGGAATCAGAGTCAGTCGAGGAAGAGTCAGAAGAGGAAGAGCAGATTGTCTACAAACAGAATCCTCCAAGGCAGTCCGTAAATATAGCTGCAGAAGAGCCTGAATCCGTCAACAAAGCCAAGTCTGGAGCTCCAGTAGAGGACCTGATGAGCAAGCAGATGAAGAAAATGAGTCGAGCAATCAAAGACATTCAAGCCAAGGGTAAGGGCAAGCAGACCTACACCGGCAAAGATTTTTATGATGGTCTAGATGGGGATGATAATCTGGAGAATTTTCCTCGCAAGTTTCTCAAATTTGACGGGACTGGCAACCCTAAAGCCCACTTGGCCACATTTTATGCAGAGTGCAGCCGTTTCAGGAAAGATAACAGGGCTCTGTTCATTTGCTTTCCCCGCAGTCTGGCGGGTATAGCAGCCAGGTGGTATGCAGACCACATCAATCCTATCGAACTACGAGAGTTTGATAAAGTAGTCAATCTGTTCATTGAGCGCTTCCTGTTCAATACTAAGGTTTCACCTACGCTCAATCACCTTTACAATTTAAAGCAGAATGAGACTGAAAGAGCAGGAGAATTCATACACAGGTGGAGAAGTACCTGCAACAAGATGAAAATTCCCATTCCAGAGGAACATGCATTACAAATAATCCTCAGCAATTTCTCTTAGCCCCTAAGAAGCCTCATTGCCACTTCTCCGGCAAAATCCTTTATCAAGTTGATTGAACGAGCTGAATGGCTCGAGGCAGGAATAGAAAGTGGGCTTTACGAGGGCATGCCTCTGGCCAAAAATATCCAAGACCAGAATAAGAAAGAACAGTTCACTCATGCAGCTGATACCTCTGGCAATAATCATGATAACAGCAGAAGAAACAGAAATGACAGCAAAAATGGTCAGAACCATGGCACAGCTCAAAGGGAAAAGTCTTCCAAACAGAATGACAAACCGTCTCAGTGTAACCTTCTGCAAAAGGAAAAGATAAATCGCGAAGGTTGGAGTAATGATCGTGAGTTCACTCCTCTGAAGCAAACGCTCAAAGAAGCCCTTGAATTCATGCTGGCCAAAGGATTGGTTAAACTCCCGAAGGTCGCGGATCCTCCCACGGTCATGGGAAGGTTCACAAATCAGTTCTGCAAGTTCCATCGAGCAGTGGGGCATGACACCGATCACTGCTTCGTCTTAAAAAATATTGTTCAGGATTGCGTCGACAAAAATCTCTTTGCTGAAGATGAAGAGGAAGATGACCTTGCCGTCATGACCAAGTCTCTCCCCGGCTACTCAGAAGACTGAAGATGTCAGAATTCTCCTACCTTTTCCCTTTTTGCCAAGTCACCTTGTAAGGGGGCCAGTCAGCCCAGTCCTTTTGTGACCTTTTGGTCAAAGTGTTTGTAAATATTTTAGTTCTTTGTTATCAGTTTTGCTCATCAATGAAATGTCAATTTTCCTTTATATCTCTAAATATCCCAATACTTTCTTCCTCTACCACATAGGGGCATTCGCTTTTTAAAATCTATATTTCAAAAATCTCTTCATCGGCTTCTATTTTAAACCGCATTTAAATTCCTGTTCTTTTCAGAATGCGGGACCAATCCTGACATCATTCATGAGAGAAATGATATTACCTATGAGGACCTTTTTCAAAAATCATGAAATTTCAAAAAGTCTTCCTTATGACCAAAGAGTTCAAATATTCTTCGGTCCAAGCTTCGTTCAAAAATCAACCCTCATATTGATCATGTTTTCAAAAATAGGTTTTCGAACCATTGCATTGAAGGATCAACCCTTGTGTTGGTCTTATCTTCCAAAATAGATCTCAAATCTTGTGTTGATCGTATTTTTCCAAAAGTGGTTTTTCAAAACATTATATTCAGAGATCAATCCTGGCATTGGTCTCATCTTCCAAAAATTGATTTTAAATCATTATAGTCAAAGATCAACCCTCGCGTTGATCTTATCTTCCAAAAATGAGTTTTAAATCATTATATTCAAAAGATCAACCCCTGTGTTGGTCTTATCTTCCAAGATTGATTTTTAAACATTATCTTCAAAGATCAACCCTTGTATTAATCTTATTATCAGTCTCAAACTATTATTTTTAGAAATCAGATCTATTGTTGATCTTCTTCTTCAAAAATATATTTTCAAACCATTGCCTTCAAAATTTGACCCTCATGATGATCTCTCATGTTTGATTTAAAGGATCGGTTCTCGCACTGATCATTCTTCTTACGGTAGATTTTCTGTCCAAAAATGATTTTTTTCACTTATCCTTAAATAAACATTTTCCTTCCAAGATCCCATATGCAGGCAGGATCAGAAAAACTCCTTTTCCTCAAATCTTATAAATTTTCAGTCAATTTTTGGTACTTTTTATCTGTTACTTCATTTTATTCATATTTTATCAAGTTTACATCAATTTTATCAAGTTTTATCAAGTTTTATCAAGTTGATCAAATATTTCCTCAAATTCCATTAAATTTTATCAATTCTTTTACCCTTTCAGGTTAAGGGATAAACCTGATGCCTCTTTTCAATGAGGTATTCTTTTATTTTTCCGCTCAAGTTAAGGGATAAACCTGACCCTCGTTGTCCAAGGTGTTCCCATTCAGGATAAGGAAAAATCCTGAGACCCCTCATAGGAGCAATAACGCTACCTATGAGGATTCTTTTGTAAATACAAGTTTTGCCAATCTTTATTGATTTTCTAGATTTATATCAATTTTCCTTCATTAAATTTTCTTAAATTCTATCCTTTTTCCAATTCAGGATAAGGGAAAATCCTGAGACCCCTCATAGGAGCAACAATGCTACCTGTGAGAATTCTTTTCCAAAATAAATTTTCAAAATTTCTTTCCTTTCTTCTTCTCCATTTTTATAAATTTTATTTTTCTTCCCTTTCAAGTTAAGGGATAAACCTGAATCATTCCTTTCTAAATTCTCATCAAATGTCTATTCCATTTCTCCTTCAGGAAAAGGGAAAATCCTGAAAACACTGACAATCATTCTCGCTCAAATCTCAAGTATCTTAAAGAATGTCGGTGTCCCCCTTTTTTCTTCAAATCTCCATCAGAAAACCCAGTACTTACACTGGGGCATTTTTTTGAAAAATTCAATACTCATACAGGTATGCCTAGCACTCGTGCTAGTGTTTGGTTGACCGATCAGTTAGCCCTCAGGTCACAATCTTTCCTCAATTTTCCTCAAATTCTGTCAATCTTCCATTAATTCCCATCCCTTCTCATCAAATTCTCCTTTAAGATTCGAGTTTCGACTCAAACTTCCAACTCTTTCCCTAAGATTCGAGCCCTGACTCAAATTTTCTAGCTTTCCTTTGAAGATTTGGGTCTTAACTCGAGTCTTCTTTCCTTCAAAAATCTAAAAGAACTTTCAAGTATTCCTTTGAGATTCGAGCCCTGACTCGAATTTTCCTGCTTCCCTTTGAAAATTTGAGTTTTATATCGAGTTTTCTTCAATAAAAGAATTTTCCAAGTTTTCCTTTAAGATTCGAGCCCTGACTCGAATTTTCCTACTTTTCCTTCATTCAGGTTTTGTCTCAAGTTTTCCTGCCTTCAATAAATGAACTTTCAAGTTTTCCTTTGAGATTCGAGCCCTGACTCGAACCTTCATGCTGTCCTTCGAAAATTTGAGTTTTATCTCGAGTTTTCTTGGCTTCAATAAATGAAATTTCAAGTTTTCTCTTGAGATTCGAGCCCTGACTCGAACCTTCCAGTTTTCCTTTAAAAATTCGAGTTTTTACTCAAATTTTACTGTTTTCCTTGTAAAGTCCAAGTCCTGATTCAGATACTTTTTCAAAGGCTTACCTTCAAAATCCAGTTTTATATCAAGTTTACCTTCAGAACTTTAAATTTACATTTTCCTTCATAATTCAGCCTCATGTTGGATTCTTCCCCAGAATCCCACTGATATGTCAAAACTCGATGTTAAGCTAAGGTTTCATTATCAAGGATTTTAGGAATATCTTGCCAACTTGCCATAAAATAGTTGTTGATCTCAAACTTTTATTACATAAAGAATTTCCTCAAATCTCCTTAGTATTCCTTCCAAAAGGGCGAAACTTCTGTGAAAAAAGGCTCAAACTCAAAATTTTCTGTTGGTCAACCAAGAGGATGAAGAAAAAAATCTTCGACATAACCGGTAAAGAAAATATTCAATGATGCTGAAGAGCCATAAATGAGCTGATATTGATCATAGCTATGGCACATTCTTAAAGATTATTCTTTGACCGAAAGACAGTGGAAATATCCTGGGCAGTTGTTATCATCGCAAAATTTTAACTTTTGCGAGTCAAACTGACATTTGAAAAAGTTTTTGAAAATAACTCGCCTCCGTTTTTAAAATGCGATAAAATTCCGTAGAATGGGACTCGCCTGTCGGTACGAGGTTCAACCGTTCCTGCCACCTTTAACAGGGGTAATTGAACCAAGGATCAATCTTATGCTCTACTCTATTCAACTTGTCTAAATCATATTCTAATTTCTAAATGCACATAGAATCAGGCATGTGCTATGAATTTTCAGAAAATGCACATTTTGAAAACATGATGTTTGCTTTGAATGATTGAAATATAAAATGTAAATCTTGGAAAATCGTGAATTGGGATTTCAAATATACTTCTGAGAGAAATAAAAATCGATTTTGAGAAATCCTTGACATTTGGTGAAAATCGATTCTGAGAGACTTGGTTTCTCTGAATTCAAACTTGAAAATTGAAATTCTAACTTAGAAAATTTGAATTTGGAACTTGGGAAATACTTGAAATATCCTTTGAAATTCAATGTCTTTGGGAAAATCAATTTTGCTATAAGACTTAGGAGATTTTGAGGAAATGAACTTCTTTGAATTGAGATTGGAATTGGCAAATGCATGAAATGAATGAATATGATTTTGAGGAATTGAGAAATACTTTTTGTATTTTTGAGAAATGCAGTGCATTTTTGAAGTTAGCCTAAGAGTGTAGGCTGAATGTGGCTAATGTGAAGATCATAAATCTAAGTATCATTCATATTCTGACTATGGCCATAAATACAAATTCCACCAAGTTTATAAACTTCATAGAAGCTGGTGCATGTGCCATTCGTGTAGACCATGGTGAATTTGTAAAAATATGCATGAATCATCATCCATCATACATTTAAATTATAAAAATAAACTATATGCAATGCTGCCTAAGCTAAGCAGGAAATGTAAATTCTTATTCCAAAGTTTAATTACAAATTACATCACTATTGAAATTTAAATACATGGAAAATAAAGTCTTCAATGTACCTGCAAAACTAGAAAGCTTGGTTAATGAAAATATGTTGGCTTTTCTAGATTTATCCAGTAATATCTAGAAATTACTGGATTTTGCTAGATATAAGCCTTTTCCTTGATTCCCTTAAATCAAAAGTGATAAAGTATGAAATAAAATGGAATAAATAAGGAAGATAAGATATGAAATTTCGAAATTGGGGTCCAAATGACCAAAATACCCCTAACAAACAAAACTATGGCCTTGAAATTAGGGTTTTTAGAAAGATATTTTGATAAAATGCAAGTTTTGAAATTTGAATGGAATAAACTCAAACCAAATATGCTATGACATGATTAAAAATATGAAATTAGGGTTAGGGATTTCGAAATTTAGGTCAAATGACCAAATTGCCCCCGATAGCAAGACTATGGCCTTGAAATCAGGGTTTTTAGAAATAGATTTTTGGTAAAAATTTGGGTTTTATGACCTAAATGAAATCAAATAACTACAAAATTAAACCTAAAGTATCCTAAGATGCTTATGAACATAATAAAATCCTAAAACCATATGCTTATGCACGAAAATCCAATAATATCACAATTTTTGTTATTTTTGCAGTGTTTTTGGATCTTTCAGGAACCCGATTTTGCAATTTGCTTAATTTAGCCATCAAATGGATTCTAAAATCCATAGAAATTGGTACTTGCACTTGTTATAACCCTAATGTCGAAATGGAATTATAAAAATAATTTTTTTTACATTAAATTAATCCAAAAATTGCATTAAACCCTAAAAATATGCTATTTTTGACCTAATTCACCAACCAGTCTCAGTCCAAGACCTAAACCAGGGATCAAATCTCCATGGAAATTTATGAAATTTTACAGAGACTAACTAAGAAGAAAAACAAAGATTTCCCAATTTACAGATCGTAAAAATCATCTCCGGTTAGGGAGAAACCCTTTCGGCAATCTGAGCTAAAATATATCACTCTTAACAGGGATTAAAACAGCTATTCCAGATTGAAAATACAGACATAAATAGCAATACTAGACAAAAATCTCTGAAATTTTAGTGGTGAACAGTATACAAAAAAATAACAATACTCACTTTTTACAGATCATAAATCGGATCTGTGGTTTGGGATTTATGACTAACACAAGTCTGATTAGGGTTTTGGTAAACCCTAACGAGTTTTAAATTTAAAAACAGATTCCCTAAAAAGGGAAAAATACTAAACAGTAACAAAAAAATCCGAAAATTTCACAGCAGACAGATCTACTCAATGTGAATCCATAGCACTTTACATATTTAAAATCAGATATAAGATAAGAGAAATATCATAACAGAAAGTTACCTTCCTGATTTTAACCACGATTTTAAAGCTTTAAAAACCCGATTTGATGTCTGATTTTTTTGACAGGGTTTCCGAGATCCAAAACCTCTGATTTTTCTACAGTAACTCAATAACTCATGCATTCATCACATATAAAAAAATCAGAAATAAACAATGAGAACTTCAACCCGAAATAACATTATCTTTACTGTTCTAAACCTAGAACACACAGAAATTTAAGAAACTTGACAAACCATGCATTAACTAATGTAAATAAATAAAATAAACCATAAAACAGTAAATAAAACTTATTTCTATGCTATAGAACGTAAAACAAACATGAATAAACCATAAAAATAAAATAAAAACAGGGAATCAATGGCTGGAATTTGATATCACCTTTAAAACATAGATTTAACCCATTAAAAAGGGTAAATCATATATTTTATTGGTTAATAATGTAAAAAATCATATTAAAATCAATTCTAATGGATTAAAATCTCTGTAAATCATCCAAAACAGGGTTAGATCACCTTCTTGGATCGTTCTTGCTGATTCTTGATGGTTCTTGAGGTTGAATCCATGGTTGAATCCATGAAGGGGATGACACCAATGGCTAAAATTGATTTAAAACATGAAAAAGTATTAAATAAAACTAAAAAATATTAAAAATATTACCTTGGTGCTTGCAGCTGCAATGGAGGAAGGTGGAGGTGCTGGAGAGAAGAGAGAGGCCACGAAAATTTGAGAGAAAAGAGCCCTCCTTTTGGCCCTTTTTATAGTTTTTCAAAAGTCAATTAATTAGGGTTAATTAAGAGGTTTTTCATTTTTTTAGGACTCTTTCTAATAAATCCACTAAAGGCAACGATTTTTTGTGGTTTTCTAGCCTAGGTGGGACTCTAATTAATCCCTAATTAGCCCCTAACTAAACCTAGAAAACCCCCAAATGTGATGCCACTTGGCATCTTTCACATTTGGGTTTTTAAAACACCTTTAAAAACATTTAAAAACACTAGTTTTAAAAACTAATTTTCAAAATGAGTTTTCAAAATGGTTTTGACTCTTCTAAACCTCTAACACTAACCAAGACATCAACTAACCCTAGTCTAGCCCTGACTTACTCGAATATGGCGCCACCCCGAGTGGGCCCTACTTGAGTTTTAAAAAAAGTGATTTTAAAACTTGAAATTGAATGAGTTTTCAAAAGATTTTCAAAAGTAAACTTAAAATTAGGATTTTTGAAATGGCATAAGGTCCTAACTGAGTTAGAATTCCTCTGGATATGGTGCCAACTGAGTGGGCCCACATCGAATTTTGAACATTTTTGAAATAAACACTGAAAATGGCTTTAAAAAAGGGTTAAAATTGACATTTGAAATTCAAGATTTTTAGAAAATAGGGTCTCATGCGAACTGGAACTCCGGGTTAGAGTCCTGAACTCTTAGAACTCTGAAATTTTAAATTTTAACATCCAAATGAAAGAATTTTCAAAAGATTTTATCAAGAAATGATGAAATAAGTTAGAAAACACAGTCAAGGTTAGACTCCTAACTCGACCGAACTCTAAAATAGAGTCCTGAACTAACTAGACTCTGTAAAATGACCTAAAATTTTGAAAGCAAATGAAAAAGATTAAAAATGGAAGTAAAACAGACTTCAAAACAGACTCCTGACTGGATTAGGACTCTGAGACAGAGTCCTAATCAAACTGAAACTTTCAAAAATTTGAGAAATTTAATGAATAGAGGAATTCAGAAGCGACACCACCACAATGGGTCTCATCTGTGAATTGAAATCGATTAAAATTTGAATTTTAAATGAATCCAGATTGTTTCCTTGAGAAAATATTTCGAAATATAAAGTCCTGGGGTTGGAAAATGACAGAGTATTGAATAAAAACCCAGATTTTGAAATTGATTTTGAAATAAAGCTTTAAAATTCAAATCTGGATTGAATGTTTTGAAAACAGGAGTGTTGGATCTCGAAAATGAGATGCAATGACATGCAATGCTATGCAATGACATGCAATGCTATGCAGAATACATGCAATGACATGCAATGATCTGTAGTGACTTATGAAATGGACAAACACTGGATGAGGGTGAAAATTTGGGGTGTTTACAGCAGTCAGAAAAGAACCTACCCTCATGTCTCCTCATGTCTCCTCAAGTCAGCTAAGCTGCAAATCAAATATCCGCAAAAGGGATCTCTCAATTGTTGTCAAGATGAAAGCGAATTAAGCGAGTAGACGCCCGGGGCCAAAGAAGATTCGAAACATCTCCAAGATGATGGAGTTTGTGACGGATCCTTCCAGGGAAAGTTCGGATCACCGTCGAGATGAAGGCGGATGTGATGGACCTACCGACAAACCCTAAAAGATATTTGATTCCAGCTATCATCTAAATACCTTTGAGTCAATACCATCATGTATAATCCCTGAGATAAATGAAGGATCAGAACATCTCCAAGATGAAGGAGTTTGTGACGTACCCTTCCCCCGAAAAAGAGAGAAAAGTGAGGACATCTCCAAAATGAAGGGTGATGTAAAAGCCCAAGAAAGCCCCGTGACTCAAAAGAGTGCAAAAAGATCATCATGGGGAAAATACCCAGGATATCAAACTACCCAAACTACAAAGAATCTTCTTTACCTATATGAAATTCTTCTATCAATATCCTTTCATTTAATTGCTTTTATGAAGCTAAGAATATTTCTTCTCCTTTCATATTAAGGAAATTGATAGCATCCTTGAAGAAAACCAACAACAAAATTTGACTTTGATTCTGGACTCTATAGAGTTAACCTAGTTGGGGGTAATACTCTAGGTAGAAGAGGGAACATCTTTCGAAAGTGCTTACCTTCAATTACCTTGAAACAACTATAAATGTTATCATTTTGGCAATATTTTTCAAGCTTTCCTGATGAGAAATAAGAACTTGACATCTCTTATTGATATATCTGGGTGTTGCCTTTTTCTTTCTTTCGCGTAGTCGAAAGAGTTGCCTTCCCCTCTTTCATAAGAGTTGCCTTCCTCGTCTTTCGCTTTGTCGAGACTTGCCTTCTCCTTGTTAAAAGGATTGCCTTCCTCGTCTTTCGCTTTGTCGAGAGACTTGCCTTCTCCTTGATAAAAGGATTGTCTTCCTCATCTTTCGCTTTGTCGAGAGACTTGCCTTCTCCTTGATAAAAGGATTGTCTTCCTCGTCTTTCGCTTTGTCGAGAGACTTGCCTTCTCCTTGATAAAAGGATTGTCTTCTTCGTCTTTCCGCTCTGTCGAAAGACTCGCCTTCTCCTTGACTAAAGGATTGCCTTCTTCGTCTTTTCGCTCTGTCGAAAGACTCGCCTTTTCCTTGATAAAAGGATTGCCTTCTTTGCCTTTCGCTTTGACGAGAGACTCGCCTTCTCCTTGATTAAATGATCGCCTTCCTTGTCTTTCGCTTTGTCGAAAGACTCACCTTCTCCTTGATAAAAGGATTGCCTTCTCTGTCTTTCACTTTGTTGAGAGACTTGCCTTCTCCTTGATAAAAGGATTGCCTTATCCGTCTTTCACTTTGTTGAGAGACTTGCCTTCTCCTTGATAAAAGGATTGCCTTCCCCGTCTTTCGCTTTGTCGAGAGATTCGCCTTCTCCTTGATAAAAGGATTGCCTTCTCCGTCTTTCACTTTGTTGAGAGACTTGCCTTCCCCTTGATAAAAGGATTGCCTTCCCCGTCTTTCGCTTTGTCGAGAGATTCGCCTTCTCCTTGATAAAAGGATTGCCTTCTCCGTCTTTCACTTTGTTGAGAGACTTGCCTTCTCCTTGATAAAAGGATCGCCTTCTCCGTCTTTCACTTTGTCGAAAGATTTGCCTTCTCCTCGATAAGAGGATCGCCTTCTTCGTCTTTCACTCTGTCGAAAGACTTGCCTTCTCCTTGATAAAAGGATCGCCTTCCCGTCTTTTTGCGTTGTCAAAAGATTTGCCTTTCTCCTTGATTAAATGATTGCCTTCCTCGTCTTTCGCTTTGTCGAGAGACTTGCCTTCTCCTTGTTAAAAGGATTGCCTTCTTCATATTTTACATTTTACCTTCTCCTTTGTGAAAAGGATTGCCCTCTTCATATCCTACATTTTACCTTCTCCTTGTCAAAAGGATTGCCTTCTTCATATCTTACATTTTACCTTCTCCTTGTTAAAAGGATTGCCTTCTTCATATCTTACATTTTACCTTCTCCTTGTTAAAAGGATTGCCTTTTTTCATATCTTACATTTTGCCTTCTCCTTGTCAAAAAGATTGTCTTCTTCATATTTCACATTTCACCTTCTCCTTACTATTGCCATCTTCATATCTTCATATTTTACCTTCTCCTTGCTAAAAGGATTGCCATCTTCATCGCCATCTTCATATTTTGCTTTTTACCTTCTCCTGTCCAAAGGACTTGCCCTCTTCTATCTTTTTGCCTTGTCAATAGATTCATCTTCTTGATAAACAGTTCGCCTTATTCATCTTTCACCCCATCGAAAGATTCACCTCCTGTTACCTTATTCATCCTTCATTTTGTCTCACATCTCCTTACTTTCCATTTCTCACATTTTCCGGAAGAGTTATCCCATTCAGTTGAAGTATCTCTCCTGTCCCATCACGGTTTCGAGAAATCCGTGTGGTTGTTCCCAATCAGGTTAAGGGTCAAAACCTGTACTTCCTGCGAGAGGTCATTAAATTCAAAAGCTATTTTAGTCTCAGCAATAAGACGTCCAAGTTCATCCCTTTTTCAAAGCTTTAGGGAACCCCATTTCCTTCCTCCTTTCGCGAAACCCCTGTCGGATTTGTTTGTCCAAACTCCGAAGGTCCCATCATGGTCTCTTCACTCGAGATTCCATATGGTCGTCCCCTTCAGGTTGTGGTTAAACCTGAATCTCGTTCCAATGATTTTCTCTCGTTTTGACGAGGTGTTTCTTCCCCCAGTCCCATCATGGTTCTTCCCATAAAGGAATTCATGCTTTGTATATCCATCCAGGACAAGATCCTATTTGAGCTCCACCTCACAAGGCCTTCTCTCATAAATGTCCCATCAAAGTCCTCATATATCCCTTTTCCCATTCAGGTTGTTTTGATATATCTTCGTCCCATCCAGGTTAAAGGCTAAACCTGAGTCGTTCCAAAAGCTGTTCTAGTCTCACCCACGAGACTTGATCTAAATTCCTTATCTTTCATCATTTCGATATCATCGCCCAAAATCCCATCACGATTTCCTCATTTCTATTATTCAGTCATATCATTTTTGAGGATTTCGTCTCCCCCAAGCCATTAAGGATAAAATTTTAAATCTGAAAAACCATGTCTTTTAAATCAAATTCTTCCACACCCAGTTCAGATCTGCTAACTGGGGCATTTTTCAAAATTTGGAGTGTTTTCTTTGCCACTAAGCTCGGCTTTCAACCGGCTTAGTAGCAAAGAGGGGCATCTATGAACACCCCAAATTTTTCAAAATCTTTTAAATATTCCCTTTTTGCCCCTGATATCATTTTCTGGGCAATTGAGCCACTTTTAAACCTAAATTCCAGTTCATTTCTCAAGTTTTACTGAAATTAAATCCATTGTATATGTCTAACTTGATTTTGGATTCGAATCCATTGTCTAGATCCAAATCTGAGTCTCGTTGTCCAAATTTTAAATTAAAATTACAGAAAATACCAAAAATAGTTTTTAAAATAGCTCGGACAATCCATCCGACATCCGTTTGGATCCATCACGTGTATTTCTCGATTCGAGCTTCAAGAACTCGAACATTTGCTAAAAACTCGGGTCCAAACCCAGTCTTCTAAAGCAATTTTCCGAAATGGTTTGAAATTCTCAGAAAAATACATTTGTAAATATTTCTCATAAAATACAAAAAAAAATTAGTGTTTAATCTTTGTTTACATGTAAAAACTTAGATTTTTGTTTCAAAAATACAAAAAAATAGAAAAATCATGGAAAAAAAAACAAAAAACATTAGGGAAAAACTATGAGAAAAATAAATGATTTTTAAAGATTTTGCCAAAAACCTCATTTTAAGCCATTTTACAAAAATCTTAAAAAAAGGGAATCCTTCTTTTGGAAATTTGAGAAAGAGGAAAACGGCCATTTCCCGCACGCTCCTCCCTCTCATTCCTACCCTCCATCTTCAACAACTTCTTCTTCTCTTAACCTTCCATCTTCAACCAATCCCTTCACGAACCCTCCTCCTTCTCTTTAAAAAAATCTTTCCATTCTCTTCTTGAGGGCACGCCTTCACCCCACCATGCTCCGGATTCCCCTTCTTCTTCTTCTTGTTCTTCTCCTGATATCTATTATTTTCTTCCCAAACAAGCCGAAGGAGGTCGGCTACCCTTGCAAAGATCTCAAGCAACCGGTAAGAGTTTTCTTTCTTTCTTTTCCCCTCTGTGATTTTGATTATTTCCTTTCAGTTTTTCTGATTAATTTCCCTTTTTTTTCATATATATTGTATTCTCTTTTGATTTTCCATGAGTTTTCTTCCCATTTTCTTTCATGTTCCTCTGTTTTAATACTTTCATAAGAAAAAAAGAGCACCAAGAATGGGACCGACCTGCATATGGCAGGATCGATCCACCCTGTGCCATAACGAAGGAATTCCCTCATTCCGACAATCATTGTTGCCTTTTAAAAGAAATTTACTGTGACTTTCTCCTGTTTCGTTTTATTAACTTCCTTTTCTCCTTTCATAGTGATATGTAAATTGCCGTAGGGTGTTTCCTTTTTTTTTATTATTTATTTATTTCAATTCGTCATCGATTAATGGTATTATTCTCTTGGCTAATCTGGTTTCATTTTCTTTTTTTTTCTTTCTTTCTTTCTTTCTTCTTGAATTCTGTAAAGCGTTTCATTAAAAGGGGAGTCCCTTTTACAACTTGTTTTCTATATCTGCAAGCTTGGTTTCTGGTGTTTAATGTAATACTATTACCGTTGTATTCTTCTTCTTTAGTTCCTTCTGATTGCATTAATTCTGTAATACATTTAGTTTAACAGATTTTTTTTAGTATCCAGTTGATAATCCTCCATTTTTGTTCAATACTGCGTATGCATTGGGTTTTAAGAGCATAAGAATCACTCTCTTTGTTAAATTCCCGACTACTGTGGAATCCTTTAAGCAGAGAATCTCTTTGCTATCACTGAGATGAAGTCTCATAAATATAATGGAGGTTTTGATGAAGCCCGTTACTTCTGAAGGTAACTTGATACTTACCCATTTAATAATCCCATGTGCTCCCCATCGACACTTGATCTCACCATGGAAGCCGCCCCTGAATTGGCTACGAAGGATCTCTATAACAGGGGTGTGAATGGTGACTAATGGTACCTTAAAGATCCAATCGGCTGGAGTCACCCCATATGCAGGATTCGATCAGCCAAGACCGTTGCACTTCTGCAATTACGTAAGTATTATAAACATAGTTGCTACCTTCGTTCTGTTTCAAGCCACGCTTGTCTGTAATCCCAGTTGGTAATCAGCTGATATTAACCCCCAACGTCTGTTTTGTTTTGAACTTCAAAAGGCCATTGATTAACTCAACTATACCTTGGAGTTATTTGTAATAACTCAATCAGGTGGCTCGCCTGATTCCTTTTTTTTTTATCGTGTATGTGCTTATCTCTAAATTGGTCCTCAGAATAACCTCATTCTTTCTATCCAAATTCATAAATTCGTTTTATGGTACCTTCAGGAGGCATTACAAAGAGTCAATCTCAGCAGCATTGTGGCTGCTCTGGGTGCAATTGTTTCTGTTGACCCAATCATACAAATTGGTCTTTTAAACCTTCTGATGGTTCAATTTAAGATATCATTGACAACATTATCAATCATGTGCCCGAGAGACGTTCTGAGTTTCTAATTATCTTTGATAACAGCTTGAAAAAAAAATTGCAAAGAATATGTGCATAACGTGTCATTTGACAGGTTGGCAACACATTGATTCTGCTAGCAAAAACGTCAAATGTACAGGTATGATCCGACCTTTTGACAAAAAGATGTTGTGTTAATCCGTGCCACCATCTTAATCTGCTACTATTTTTTCTAACATACATCATTCTGTTCATTGTAATGAGTCGGCACCCAGTTATCACTTCCTGTAGCCCCTGCTATCACTATTAAAGCCATCACAAACAGCACCCTGCTGCAATCCTACTTGCAGCAACATCACTGTAGCCTCTTTACAGTAGTACCACTGTCGTGCTTCTTCCTCCACCTACAGCCATATAAAGCATTGCTGTATATGCCAAGTGTAGAAACCTCCAACACTCTCCGGCACCATTTTCACTATGTTGTCACCGCACCAGCATACCACTACACTAAATCACTCCCTGCAATTACACTCACCTGTTATATAGCATCTTCAGCACTATTACATTCGCAGCAGTGTACTATTTCACCCATAATAACACCTCTCATCATTTCACAACACGTATATATCTCCCAGCAATTGTGTGCTACCATCAATTCCAACTCTAGCCTCTATGCCCACTTTCTTTGTTTTTTTTTTATTGCACTTCATCCCCCATTGCCCTGTTATATCCGCTGTAATTTCTGGTGCTTCAACAATACAACAACCATAAGACTACCGTAACCTTACATACCTCGTAACCTGCCACTGCATCATTTCTCCACACATGCCACTTCATCATCATACTGCTGGAAAACTTCATCTCCTGCTGGTGTCATTTTACCTGTGAAATTCACCCTCAGCTACTACAATTAGACAGCTGTTGTAACCTTCTCACTCACACTGTCATCACTCTATACTTGAACATATCCGCTTTCATAGCCTTTCACTACCATTCACAGCATGATGTTCCTTCATCAAGTAGTGCATCCCACCACCGCCCATATTTGGTTTTTAGGGTTTCTTCATATTTGACATCTGTTAGATATCTTCACCGAATATGTGGATCAATTTTTTTGCATAGACTTCCTAATCAGCTGCATGGTAGTTAGAAATTTCTTGTGTATTTTCCCACTAAGTCATGCAAATATATTTCCAAGTTAGCATAAGAGCAGTGATTTGCGTGTGCATTTTCTAAAGTGAAGTAAGTATAGACTCATGCACTTGTACTTTGATATGATATCTGATGTCTTCTTTTAAATCGTTGTAATTTTGAAAAGATTTTTATATGAAAAACATGTGAAAACCAGACATCAAATAATAAAAACCGGTTCTCACTAGTGGATGAGATCGGGTTGAACTCAGGGAACGGGAATATTTTGTATTCAAGCACACAATTCTAAACTATTCTTTATTGCTGAATTATTGAAATATAAAATGTTTAAGAAAGTAAAAACAACTAGCTATTACAACAAATGAATACCCTTCACAGAGGGCGTAAAGTGCAATATTTACAAACCCAATTAAAATTCTAATTCTAAAAGAAAAACAAAAGGTGTCTTCTACACTTGTGCCTCATGTTGCGTATCGAACGTGTGCACAAGATATCACTTGCTTGCTATCTCCACGCTTTCCTACAAAATTCAAATGCACACGAGCAGCACAAGAGAAGAACAAAACTATGCTATGCAAAATGTACCAAATAAATGCTAAAATCTAAATTGAAACAAAGGAAGATAATGCAAAAGAAATGCAATGACAAGTTTTAATGACAATGATTTCTAAATGCTAAATGACAACACTATCACTTAAAGCACAATTTACTGAATTCACTCAACACACTCTCATAACACACTCAAACAACATTCACTTTCACAATACACTCAAACTATCTCTCACAGCTCATACTCAATGACAGCACACATTCAACACAATGCACAACACTCTGCTTTACTTTGCTCACTGTACTCTCTCACTCTCAGATGAATTCACAACACACTGTATTTCACCAAGTTAATCTCGCACAGATAAAATACTAGGAATCATTGTGGAATGAGTTTCATAGGAAGTATGCTATGTTAAATATGCAGAAGATTGAAGAATGCAAAATGACTAGAGTATGCATATGCAGATGGACAACAATTGCTGAATGCAATTTACAAATAATGGATTGAATGGAACTCTAAAAGAACGATACAACATCAGCACATGATACCATTTTTTATCAAAGCACAATGTTGTGCTGAGAATAAAACCGATTCAACTCAGATTAATGATGTATAGCTGATAACAATATGTAAATGCTGAAACTGATGTAGGTGCAACTGAATCAAACTAACTATAGGCAAAATGAAAATTAACTAATGCAAAACAGAAGCTACACAATGCTGGAACAAGAATGCACGGATGATTCAGATGAAAGAAAAACTAGAAAATTAAGTAACTAAAACAGGAAAATACAGCACATGTAAAACAAGAATTTCAAGTAGCTACCTTATAAAAACATTACATGACTCTGATATATCGATTTTTATTCACACATCTGATGAAATAAAAAATCAATCTCTATTAGTTTTGAACCGAAAATTCGTTGGAGAACAGAGGTAGATAATCAAGGAAAACAGTTCAGCATCGACGGCAGATCCAGAAATTTCATGTACTAATCATCTTATCTGTATCCTGGCGGTTCTTTGCAGCATTCCAGATCTCCGATTGATACTAAAATAAGCTTTGAAAAGCAACGTTTACCAGGAAAAAAAACTAGAAATCGATCCAGATGATCGATACTGATTAGAACAGATTTTTTTTTTATTTTCTGATATACAGAAACTGATTCACTAAATCTGAATCAAGAATTTGATCAATCATCAGTACTTATTCATCGGAACAAGCATTCCGGCAGAATACTTGTCCATCACCGGAGTTCTTCACAGAAATTTTTTTCCTGTTATGTTTTCTTCTTTTTTTTTTTATTTTACAAATTGAGATTCAGCAGATTATCATTCAGAAAGAATTAAAACGAAAAAGAAGAAGAAGACTAAT
The DNA here is from genome assembly GCF_984573655.1 of Nuphar pumila. Classification (NCBI taxonomy): domain Eukaryota; kingdom Viridiplantae; phylum Streptophyta; class Magnoliopsida; order Nymphaeales; family Nymphaeaceae; genus Nuphar; species Nuphar pumila. Next base: position 81,106,207 of record NC_143253.1, read on the forward strand.
TGGAAGAAGAAGAAGAAGAGGTAGATGACGACTTACCGGGAAAGGAAGGAAGAGGTGGCTTCCATCTCGTGCATTGCCACCGATTGAAGAAGCTCCTTGCCACCGGATGAAGAAGATCGGCTGCTGGAAGAAGAAGAAGAAGAAGAAGAAGAAGAAGAAGAAGTAAGAATCCGGCAACTGGGAAAAGGGAACAAAGGGAGAAAATCAGAGGGGGAAGAGAAAAAATTTTTGGCACACAAAATGAAGCACCGATCGATTCTGTTTTTGGGTTTTTAAAAGGGTTCAAACCGGTTGGAACCGGTTTGTAACAACAATTATTCAGTTTCAAAACTTCCAAACCGGTTCCAGCCGGTTTGGTTTTCAATTTTCTTTTTAGAAATACAAACCGGAGAACTGGTTTGTATTATTATTATTTATATATTTTTTTCAGTTTTCCATTAATTTTCAAAAATTACAAACCATATAATGGTTTGTTTTTATTATTATTTTTTTTTTCAAAAGTAAAGAAAACCGTATGAATCGGTTTATTATGAAAATTTTCAAAAACAAAACTATTAATTTATAAAGAAACTTCAAAAACTAATCTACTATATTTTTTTCTTTTCTAAAAAAAACAAACACTTAAAATGAGAATAAAACTATTTTTTCTTCAATTTTTTTATTTTTTTCTTTTTTATAAAAACTAAAACCAACTACAAAAACTAAAATAGGCATAAGAATGTAAACTAAAACTATTTTTCATGCATTTTCTAATTTTAAATCATTTTAGCACATTTACTCAAAAACTAACATAAAATTGGGTTTTTGAAACATTATTTTATAAAATCATGCATATTTAAATGTTAATAAACCCTGAATTATATGCATGATTAAATACCCCCATGCTTATGTTTTGCTAGTCCTCGAGCAAACTAGAAAAATGCAAGAAATGAAACTATCACCTAACTCACTTTCGTAGGAATCACGGTTGCATTTAGCTCATGCAACAAGCCCTTTCAACCCCTGGGTTACGCCAGTGGACGAGTAAGGTCTCGTGAGGGTTTGCAGTGATGCTACCCACAAACATCTCTGTCATGTATGCATAATATTACACATCCTCATAAGCAGTAGGTAATTAAAGACTTTGTTTTCACAAATATTTCCTATTATCTCAAAATCGAAATATAATTAGAGTCTTTTATGCACCACCACAGAAAAAGAATTTCTTTCACTTTTCTAAATATCACAATTATTTATGTTTTATTCTTAGAAAATCCAATAAAAGCATATTATTATTTACTTATCCTCACTCATATGTTTTCTGCACAGTTTTCTCAATCACACTTCTAAGCATTGAACTTTTCTTTCTTTTTAAGCTCTTTTCTCTCTTTTTTTCTTTTCACGCTTTTTCTTTTTGCGCACTTATTTTTCTCATATAGCTTGCATGTGGTCTGCTTTTATGCCTTGTGCAATGTCAATATCTTCTATACTTTTTCAATGCATACCAAAAGATATCAACTAAGACATAAAAGTGACTTCCTTCATTCACCCTTATAACATGAGAGTCAAACATTTCAACTTGTATCTGTTCTCAGTTACTTAGGATCACGAAGTTTTCCACTCTCCTTTTCGAAAATGGAATTAAAAGTTTCAACTTACATCTAATTTCCATCTACTAAGGATTGTGGAATTATCCAAACAACCTAACACATGCTTTTTCTCACTTTTTGAGCTCATTTTTACGCTTTTGTTCATTTGCTTAGTTTTTCAAAAATAAAACTGTGCACATTCATATTTATGATTCAAAATAAATTCTAACATGTATCTATCATCATTTCTTTGAAATCCGCATAAACAACCATAATTTTTAGATCTATGTCAGAAAAATTTTTCGTGGGGCTTAAAAATCCTCTAAAAACATCAGATTTGAAATAACATTCATATAAGTTCAACTCTTTCTTTAAAAATCTACTTTTCATGAGATATGTGTAAACATGTGCAAGAACGTAGACAAAAATATTCTGGTGAGCTACTACACCCTCCCCCATGCTTGAATTACACTGTCCCAGTAGCATTCCCCCATGCTTATGTGAAACTAAGTGAATGCACATGAGATAAAATCAATGAGGGAAAGAAAGTAAACTCAATGAAATCTAAAATGTGAAAATATGCCTACCCTGATCATGGTCTATGAATTATGCACATGAACTATATGAAAGTACTAAAATTTTTTTGCTTTTCTATGAATATTTACAAAATCTTAAAATATATACAAACATGTGTGAGTCCTAAACTTCTAAAAGATCAACATCCTCAATGTCTTGTCCTGTCACAATATCTGAGATATAAGGCTTCAGTCGTTGCCCATTTACTTTAAAAATAGCACCCGTGCGAGGGTCAAAAAGATCTATCGCTCCATATGGAAACACCCTATGCACAACAAATGGACCATTCCATCTTGACTTCAACTTACCTGGAAAAAGATGAAGACGCGAATGATAAAGCCATACCTTTTGCCCAAGCTCGAACTGTTTCCTAACGATATATCGATCATGAAAATGCTTAATTCGAGCCTTGTAAATCCTTGCACTCTCATAGGCCTCATTACGCAATTCCTCTAACTCACTCAACTGTAATTTTCTCTCGACTCCAGCTTGGGTCATATTGAAATCGAATTTTTTTATAGCCCAATATGCTCTATGTTCTAACTCAACAGGAAGATGGCAAGGTTTCCCGAAAACTAATTGAAACGGTGACATACCAATCGGGGTCTTAAAAGCAGTCCTATAAGCCCACAAGGCATCATCAAGGCGCTGAGACCAATCCTTTCGGTCTGGTCTGACTGTCTTTTCAAGAATCCGCTTTATCTCCCTGTTAGAGACTTCAACTTGGCCACTGGTCTGCGGGTGGTAAGGTGTAGCAATCCGATGATGCACAGAATATTTCCTAAGTAAAGAAGCTACCTGCACATTACAAAAGTGCGTACCACCATCACTGATGATCGCTCTAGGAACTCTGAACCGACTAAAAATGTTGTGCTTGATAAATCGAAGCACCTCTTTATGATCATTGGTCCGGATGGCCACAGCCTCGACCCATTTTGAAACATAATCAACCGCCACTAAAATATATGTAAATCCAAATGATGGCGGAAAAGGACTCATTAAATCAATGCCCCAAACATCAAAAATCTCCACAATCAGAATAGGTAAAAGAGGCATCATGTCGCGCTTAGTAATGCGACCTATTTGCTGACATCGCAAACACTTCCTACAGAATTCGTGAGCATCTCTATGAAGTGTGGGCCACCAAAATCCAGACTGAAGGACCTTTGCGGCGGTCTTCCGACTAGAAAAATGACCTCCACAAGCTAAAGAATGACAAAAGGATAAAATGGAATGATACTCTTCTTCGAGCACACATCTCTGAATCATCTGGTCCGGGCATGATCTAAATAATTCTGGTTCCTCACAAAAATAATGTTTCACTTGCGCAAAAAATCTATCTTTCTCATTCCGGTTCCAGTGCGCAGGATACTCTCTAGTAACCAGAAAATTTACGATATCCGCGAACCAGGGTAAACGCTTGACATGAAATAACTGCTCATCCGGAAAAGAATCAACAATCTGTCCTTGATCAATAGATGAATCTATAGTCAGTCTGGACAGATGATCTGCTACAAGATTCTTACATCCACTCTTATCTCGAATCTCGAGATCAAATTCTTGTAACAGAAGAATCCAACGAATGAGACACGGTTTAGCATCCTTTTTACTCATCAAATATCTCAATGTAGCATGATCTGAGTAAATGATAACTTTGGAGCCTAACAAATATGATCGAAACTTCTCAAGTGCAAATACAACAGCTAGTAACTCCTTCTCAGTGGTAGTATAATGCATTTGTGTGTCAGAAAGAGTCCTACTAGCATAATGAATAACATGAGATCGTTTCTCAATCTTCTGTCCTAAAATTGCTCCAACCGCATAATCTGAAGCGTCACACATAATCTCAAATGGCACTGACCACTCAGGCGATCTGAGAATAGGAGCAGTGGTCAGTGCGTCCTTTAGGGCTAAGAATGCCTTCAGACAGGCATCATCAAACACAAACGACTGGTCTTTCGACAACAGGTTACACAACGGTCTAGAAATCTGACTAAAATCCTTAATGAACCGTCTATAGAAACCTGCATGCCCTAAAAATGAACGCACTTGCCTCACAGAGGTCGGTGGAGCTAATTTGACAATGGTCTCCACTTTGGCCTTATCGACCTCAATACCTTTCTCGGACACAATATGTCCAAGAATAATCCCCTTCTGTACCATGAAATGACTCTTTTCCCAACTAAGCACTAGATTTGTCTCCCTATAACGCTGAAGTACACGAGATAACTTTTGGAGACAATCGTCAAAAGAAGAGCCATAAACCGAGAAATCGACCATGAAAATCTCAAGGACATCATCCATCATGTCAAGGAAAATCGCCATCATACATCTCTGAAATGTAGCCGGGGCATTACAAAGCCCAAACGACATCCTCCTATACGCAAATGTACCATAGGGACAGGTAAATGTCGTCTTATCCTGATCCTCGGGATGAACGGCCACCTGGTTATATCCGGAATATCCATCTAAAAAGCAATAATATTGCTGGCCTGCAAGTCTTTCTAAAATCTGGTCGATGAACGGTAACGGGAAATGATCCTTCCTAGTTACACTGTTCAACTTCCTATAGTCAATACATACTCGCCATCTCGTAGTAATCCTCATGGGAATGCTCTCTCCTTTCTCATTCTTCTCCACAGTGAGCCCAGACTTTTTGGGAACAACCTGGGTAGGACTCACCCACTGACTATCGGAGATGGGATAAATAATCCCAGCATCTAACAATTTAACTACTTCCTTCTTCACCACTTCTTTCATGTGAGGATTTAATCTCCTTTGCAATTCTCTTGAGGGTTTAGCTCCCTCATCCATAATGATTCGATGCATACAAAAGGAGGGGTCAATCCCCTTTAAATCCGCAACAGACCATCCAATAGCTTCCTTGTGCTCATGCAAGACCTGTAACAACTGATGCTCCTGTGAATCTGTCAGGTCTGCAGAAATAATAACTGGGAGAGTCTGCTCTTTTCCTAAAAAGACATACTTGAGTGAAGCTGGTAAAGGCTTCAACTCCAACTCTGGGGGACTCTCTATCGATGGCTTTGCGGGCTTCTCAGCTAACTCTGGAAGTGGTTCGGAATGCCAAATCCCACTGACATTATCTGCCTCACTATCTATCATATCAAGGCGATCCTCTTTGAATGATTTATCAACTTCCTCTTGAGGTGGATCACTCAACAACCAATCATGTTCAGCTTCTATAATATCCTGAATGATATCAACCTCAAAAGAAGCTTCCTCAGTATCAGACTCCATCGATGCACAAAAAATGTTCATCCTCATTTTCCTATTTCCAAATGAAACATCCATCTCACCAGTGCGGCAATTAATGCACGCATTGGCAGTAGCTAGGAAAGGTCGACCAAGAATAATAGGAGTCTGTCTGATGCTATCAACTCCCTCCATATCTAATATCACGAAGTCGACAGGGAAATAACAATCCTCCACGTTGACTAAAACATCTTCTAGTATCCCTCTCGGGACCTTAATCGATCTATCCGCAAGTTGAAGCGTCATAGGTGTAGATTTCATCTCTTTCAATCCAAATTTGTCATAGAAGAAACCCGGCAAAATGTTATCACTTGCCTCAAGGTCAAGCAACGCACACCCAACAGTGATGTTTCCTATGACACATGAGATGATAGGGGTCCCTGGGTCCTTAAGTTTAGGTGGAGTCTGGTGTTGCAATACTGCACTTATCTGCTCCGTCAAATATATTTTCTTCTGCGCATGGGACCTCAACTTCCTTTTCTGCGTACAAAGCTCTTTGAGGAACTTTGCATATGCAGGGACTTGCTGGATGGCATCTAGTAAGGGAAGGTTTATATGAACGTGCTTGAATATCTCAAGCATCTCTTGCATGTTTACTCCCGACTTACCTAATGCTCTCGGTTTCTCTAACGCCTCAAGAAAGGGGGCTTTAGGAATATGGGTTGTGGAAGGCTCAAATGGAAGAACCCTCTCGCTTTCCTGAGGTAAAACATTAGGGACAAGCTGCTTCTTACTTATCTTCTCTCTTTCTTCTGCAGCCTCCCTCGAATGGTACTGCTTCCCACTTCTAAGGGTTACTACTGCCTGAGCTGGCTCTTGATGTGTATCTGTCATATGCAAACTCTGCAGAGGTTCTTTACCCCTAGGGTTAACTATAGGCTGACTAGGCAATGCCCCCTCACTTCTCCTGCTAAGTGCTTCAGCGAGCTGCCCCATTTGAGTTTCTACCTTTGCAATCGACTGGGTATGTGAGATCAAAGCTTGCAAAATCTTATCCTCAAAAGATTGACTAGGTGAAGGCTCCTGAAAATGGGGTTGAGTATAAGCAGATTGGGCTGGAGGATCATTGGATCTGTGAAATCCAGGTGTATAACCACCTTGCCTGGATTGACTCTGGGAAGGGTTAGGGGCTTGGGCCTGTGAGTTACGCCATGAGAAATTTGGATGGTTTCTCCAGCCCGGGTTGTAAGTATTGGCAAATGGATTGGGTGCGGGCCTAGCGAAGTTTTGAGCCATCTGAGCTTGCTCTTGGACAAACTCAGGATACTGTGGCGCAACTGGACACTGGAGAACATGGTGTGCAGGACTAGCACACAACGCACACACCTGCATGGCAGGAGAGGGACCCAACAAAAATTGATCTAATTTCTGGGACAGTTGGTCTACCTTGTTGCTCAACTCAAGGTTCATCCCTATTTCGAAAATATCTGCCTTCTTAGCGCTATCCTGTACATGTGCAACTCTATCAGACCGTGAAGCTGTCGCGTGGTGCATCGAATTCTCGCTTAATGTCTCAAAGAGCAACCACGCTTCATCCTCACTCTTGAGCATGAAAGTGCCCCCACATGCGGCATCAACCATTTGACGATTCTTCTCAGTAAGACCGTCATAGAAATATTGCACCCGTTGCCACCTAGGCACTTGGTGGTGGGGACACTTGCGGAGAAGATCCTTCATCCTCTCCCAAGTCTCATGGAACAGTTCCCCGTCTATTTGCGAAAAACTGGTGATGGCCTTTCGATACTGATTCGTCTTACCGATTGGGAAATATTTTTTTAAAAATTCTCTTTGCATATGTTCCCACGTGGGTAATTCGAACTGTATCTAACGCCTTCAGGTAGTGTTTGGCTTTATCCTTCAGAGAGAAGGGAAACAAGGTCAACCTCATAGCATCATCTCCAAAGTTGTTGATTCTCACTGTCGAACAAATCTCTAAGAATTCGTCGAGATGACGATATGGGTCTTCATTGCTAAGGCCATAAAATGAGAGTAGCATTTGGATTACACTGGCCTTAATCTCAAACTGATTCGCTCCTACATCGGGTCTTGTGATGCAGGAGGCGGGAGTATAGGTGTTAGGCATGAAGTACTCCCTAAGGGGACGAGTAATCTGCTGATTCTCAGCCATGGTTGCAGATCTTTGGGCTCTCCTAATAAGGGACTCGGGGTCCTCAATCGGCTCTACCAGCTCAGGGTCAAGTGAGCGTCGCCCTTGCATACACCTCTTACTAGACCGGTGTAGCTCATGTCCTAACTTTGGGTTTTCTACCTAACTAACGCACTAAGCGGCCAAACCACGCAAACCACAAAGCGGGTAAACTAAAAACAACAAGAACTAAACAAACACCACGCAGTTACACATAACAGAGATTATGCAAAGAAATATAAAATCTATGTGTACGGTACCAATCGTACACAGTCACCTCTAAGGGGATCCTAATAGGTGGGCTGTGCAGAAAAGTAAGCTCTTCTCTAAAATATGCACATACGTGGTTCTAAACCTAAATGCAACACAAACACTAGACAATAAAGTGAATACTAATATTACGCCGTTCCCTGGCAACAACGCCAAAAATTTGATGTCTTCTTTTAAATCGTTTTAATTTTGAAAAGATTTTTATATGAAAAACATGTATGGTACGAGATTGTAAATTCATAGTCCTTGATGAACTCGAGCCACCTTCTTTGTCGCTTATTAAGTTCCTTCTGAGAAAATAGATACTTGAAGCTCTTGTGATCAGTGAAGACTTCGAACTACTCTCCATATAGATAATGTCTCCAAACCTTTAAAGCAAAAACCACCGCCGCCAACTCGAGGTCGTGCGTGGGGTAATTCCTCTCATGAATCTTCAGTTATCGTGATGCATAGGCAATGACCTTGTCGTGCTGCGTCAGTACACACCCCAATCCAGTACCAGAAGCGTCCGTGTACACCACGAATCCCCCGCTTCCAGACGGTAAGGCTAACACTGGAGCTGTGGTAAGCTTAGCTTTAAGGGTTTGAAAACTTTCTTCACTTTTCTCATTCCATTCAAACTTTACCCCTTTTCGTAGAAGCTTTGTCATTGGCATAGCGATTCGGGAGAAGTCTTGGATGAATCGCCTATAGTAGCCAGCTAATCCTAGGAAGCTTCGAATTTCGCTGACATTCCTTGGTTGTGACCAATTCATCACAGCTTCAACCTTGGCGGGATCTACTGAAACTCCATCCTTCGAGACTACTTGTCCAAGGAACATGACTTCTTCAAGCCAAAATTCGCATTTCAAGAACTTGGCATATAACTGATGTGTCCGAAGGGTTTCTAAAATGATTTTCAGATGTTCTTTGTGTTTCTCCACATTTTTTGAGTATATCTGTATGTCATCAATGAAGATAATGACGAAGGAGTCCAGGTATGACCTGAATACCCGATTCATCAGGTCCATGAATGTCGCAGGAGCATTCGTGAGTCCAAATGGCATCACCACAAACTCAAAATGCCCATATCTGGTTCGAAATGCTGACTTTGGGATATCTTCATCTCTTATTCTCAACTGGTGATAACCTGACCTCAAATCAATTTTTGAAAAGATCTTTGCTTTTTTCAATTGATCAAATAGGTCCTCGATACGAGGTAGAGGGTATTTGTTCTTCATAGTTGCTTGGTTCAACATTCTATAGTCTATGCATAGTCTCATAGACCCGTCCTTCTTTTTCACGAACAGGATCGGTGCTCCCCATGGAGACGTACTCGGTCGTACAAAACCACGCTCCATCAGCTCTTGCAACTGCTTCTTTAGTTCTTCCAACTCTGCTGGTGCCATCCAATAAGGTGCTCTTGATATTGGCTTTGTACTTGACATCAGTTCGATCCCAAACTCGACTTCCCGCTGAGGAGGAAGTCCAAGAAGTTCTTATGGGAATACATTGGCAAAATCGCATACAATTTTCAAATCCTCAAGCGGAGTTAGTTTTGTTTCACCTCTGATCATACTAACCAGGAAAGCCATATCTCCCCGACGGAGATACTTTTGGGCCTTGAGGGTCGAAATAACCCTTTTCTTGATTCCAGGCTTTGCTAATCGAAATTCCACTTCCGGCATATCCGGTCGAGACAGAATTACTTTTCCTTCTCTACAGAGGACTCTAGCATAGTGTTCAAAGAGCCAATCCATACCCAGTATGACATCGTATTCGGTCATATCAAGTATGATTAGGTTGGCAGGTAAGTTGTGTTCTCCTAAAATAACTTCTACTTCTGGCATATAGTTCACACAAACTTCAATGAATCCTATAGGGTTATACACTACTAGTTCTTGATTCAATGATTCTGTGGGGATTCTAAGTTGTTTTGCAAAATATAAAGAAATAAAGGAATAAGAAGCTCCATAGTAAAATAAGACAAGGGCAGCTTGGCCCGAAACAAGCACGGTACCTTGCACAAGGTCCCCCTTCTCCAGTTGGTCAGCTGTAGTAGCATACACACGTCCAGCTACGCGTTGTGGAGCCGCCTGAGGCTGTGGTGGTGCACGATGTTGTTGTGGCTGCTGTCCTCCAGTGTCGCGCTGTGCATCATCGGCCAGCTTCTTCTGACACTCCTTAATGTAGTGCCCCATCTTTCCACAGTAGAGACATCCTCCTGTCTCACGAGGACATTGTTGTCCGGGGTGAAAGCGATTGCACTTCTGACACCTTTGATTTTGTCCTGGCATGTGTCGGGTACCTCCATCATGCCTTGGTTTCTTAGTTTAATGGTTGAAACGTTTTCCACCAAATCTCTTCTTGAACTCAGGTTTCTGAACCCCCGTTCTGTTCTTTTGCGACTTTTGCCCCTCCTTCCAGTCATCGTCGAGGAGAGTCGCAACCTGAATAACAAGGATAGTTGATAACTAGTCAACGTTTCTTGCTAGTCTAAGTGTTAATTTTGATAACTTAAAATAAGACTTGTATCACAAGGAATATATTGATTTTACCTGAATGGCTTCGTCAAGGTTCTTTAGCCCTCGAGTATACAGACGGTTTCTCAAGCATGTCTTCAAGCCTCGAGCAAACTTCATTGCTCGATCTTCATCCGATGTATACACATTTGGGCAATAGCGTTCCAAACTGTGGAACTTAGTGATGTACTCGGCGAGGGACATCTCACCCTGCTGTAGGTCCAAGAACTCCTGCATCTTCTTCGCCCTCTCGTGCTTTGGAAAGTAGGCAGCGTTAAAAACCTCTACGAACTCCGTCCAAGATACAAGACTATCCTGGAACTTGACTGCCCTGGTGGTTTCCCACCATTTTTCAGCATGATCCTTGAGACAATATGTCCCAAAGTCCACCCGACGCTCCTCGGGCACTTCCAGTACACGGAAGATAGGTTCGATCTCCCAGATCCAACTCTCAGCAGCTTCTGGATCCATCTTTCCAGAGAAAGCAGGAGGATCCATGTCCATGAATTTCTTGTAGGACATAGTCCCACCATTTGTACTCTTCTCATGGGCCACATATTGTAGATTGTCACCCATCTGCTGCATTGTTGTAGCTTGCTGGCCTACTACTTCGGCCAGGTTATGTAGCATTTCCATAATATCGTTGCAACGATTTGCCCACGCCATCTATTTGAGCAAATAAAATTCATTATAACCTGAGCTATGATTTTGCGAATTAATCGTGCGCACTCATATGTTTCTTGTTTCTATATTACAAAACAACTTTTCTACATACTTACAGAGTCATCGTGGTCGCTGGAAGAGCCAAGATCTCAGATTGTTCAGTCCTGCTCTGATACCAAAGCTATAACGCCCCAACTTTTTATAGTAAAAATTTTGGAGTAAAATTTTTTTTTTTTTTGAAATAGCGGAAGTGCGAAAAACACAAGTCGGGTGCATTACATGATAAAACAGAGAAGTACTAAACATACCATTCATTAATTGAAATATTAATGTCATTAATTACATCTCATAACAGAAATGTAAATCTACTAATCAGAGTTCAAAAATAAAATACTGAATAAATGAGATCTCTTGGCTTTATCCAAAACGACACCCCGATGCTCCAATTAGTTGCTACCTGAAAAACATTTAAAGCAGAAGGGTCAGACTCCCCTGTCTGCGTAAGAAGAATTATATTTATATGTGGTGCTTAGTGACCTGTGTACAAATATGTGCAAGTACTGCAGATATAACTAGCATGGAAGTTTATAACATTCTAAGAAGATGATTATGCTTTCTAATTCATGATACAGTGCAAAGGATGACTGAACTAGAAGTATATTTATCCACCTTAGTACAAGATGTAGATTCCACAAGTTTTACTAAAGTCAACTCAACAGAATGTAATTCTTCAGAGATAAGTTTCTAGTCAACTTAAATTATTTAATGCTTATCTTACTCTTACCCTGTGGGTACGCACAGGCATAGACCTCGTAGCGGACCGAGACCATACTGGGGTCTATTATTTAATAACCCGTATGACTAGCCGTACGGATATCAAAAGGGGACGGTCAGTGACCGAGAGAGAACTCCCCAGTGGCTAGAACAAAAATTAGGATACACCCTGTACTTCTGCAGAAGACTTGGATCTACCACCTAGGACATACTGGCAGTCCTGGTCCCCTAACTTCGTGGACTGGGGACCGGGTGAGACGCCTAGCTCTCACAAGAACAAGAATGTCCACGAAGCTTGTACCACCTACCCTCTCCAAGGTAGACCATGGGTCCAGTAACGTACACCATCTTTCAGGTGTACCCAGAGCCCTGGGAAACTAGTAACATATATCATTTTCAGGTATACCCAGAATCCAACATATTTAATTTATATGTGTATACATTTTCATTCTTGTTTATTTGGATCCAGTAACATACATCTTCTTTTAGAGGTACCCAGAACCCTGGGAAACCAGTAACATATACCATTTTCAGGTATACCAAGAATCCCATATTTAATTTATATGTGTATAAATTTTCATTCTTGTTTGTTTGGATCCAGTAACATACATCTTCTTTCAGATGTACCTAGAACCCTGGGAAACTAGTAACATATACCATCTTTCAGGTATACCCAGAATCCCATATTTAGGTTATGTGTGCATATTTTTATTTTATTTTATTTATTCTTATGTGCAAATCATTGCACCACAGGGGATTTTCAAAACCCCAACTCATCCTCAGGTTGATCTTAGTATATGCACATTACCCATCGAATGCCTCAAAGGCACCAACCACAATTTCTCATAATTCTGGTTCAACTTTGTGTCGAGTACTTAAACATTCGGCATTTTCAGTTTTGTTTATGAGCTCGAGTGTATGTTTCGTACCCCCACTGGTTATGTCGCAACATGGCATTATCCAACTTTATCATGTGTGTTCCATGTATTGGACATAATCCTAAAGTCCATATGTGAATCACATATTTAGTTTACCATCGAAACTATTTCCTTCATAGATATTTTAATTGCATTTCACCTAAAAAGTCTTTAGAAAAACTTTTCTAAAAGAACCCTTCACGAAAATCATTTTAGAAAACTCTTTACTCAATTTTTCATGTTTATTAGTCGACCAATAGGCTCACCGGTCGACCAACCTTTTTGCTTCAAATCTTCTAAGCAATACGTGATATTTTTTTTTTATAAAAATTAGTCGACCGAAAGTTTTATCAGTCGACCGGACAGAATGTCTGTTTTCTGGAAAATTTAGCAGCAGTCGACTGAAGGTTTTATCAGTCGACTGAAAAAAATATCAATTTTCTGGAAAAATTAGCAGCAGTCGACTGAAGGTTTTATCAGTCGACTGATCAGAATGTCTGTTTTCTGGAAAAAAATTTAGCATCAGTCGACTGATCAGAATGTCTGTTTTCTGGAAAAAATTTAGCATCAGTCGACTGAAGGTTTTATCAGTCGACTGATCAGAATGTCTGTTTTCTGGAAAATTTTTAGCATCAGTCGACTGAAGGTTTTATCAGTCGACTGATTAGAATGTCTGTTTTCTAGAAAATTTTTAGCATCAGTCGACTGAAGGTTTTATCAATCTACTGAACAGAATGTTTGTTTCCTGGAAATTTTTACAGTAGTCGACTGAAGGTTTTTATCAGTCGACTGAACATATTATCAATCGACTAACTATTGTCCAGTCGACTAATTTTGTCGTTTTTTCTGTAACTTTTAAAAGGGTGTATCTTTTTATTTTTCAAACATTTTGATCATTCTAAATGGACTGTTTTGCCACCCCTTTCATCCTCAATGTATGGAATCTTTCAACTATAAATATGAGTGCATTCCACACTCAAAACATCGAATCCAATCGAATTACCCAATAAGAATGATATATCTTTATTTTACCATGATGTGAAATAGCAATCACATATACATAACTTCAGACTTGATTAAAACCATTCAATCTACAAAGTATGAAAGGTGTATTGAACAAGAAAATACAACCAAACGATAATTTCATGAATAATAATCCGAGATACTTAAGGTTCCACGCCATTTGCCTACTTTATTTTTGTTTCGATCTTGAATCTGTCATGGCTAACACCCACACCAAAAATATATGCATTTCCCTACATAGATTCGAACTGTAGGTTTTGATATAAGTACTACATATCACCAGGCATACACATAGGAACATAATGCCCTTACAAAGAACACCACAGTGCCCCAACGTTGGCCAAGGGTGAGAACCATTGGCTGAACCACTACATATTAACCTATTGGCGAGTAGGTGTTTCAACTCATGCCACCTGGGTCTCGAGGCCCTAAATATACCTACATATAGGTTGTGCTTGTCGCGTAAACTCCATGATATTGCAACATAGATGTGCAACAAGGCATCGACCACTTACATACAAATAGCAATGCTCCTTACCTCTTTGGAGTTTCACGACGGCAAGGCTGCAACCCCTTCTCTTCGTTAGAGCGGCACCCCACGTCGATAATGGATGTTCACGCATTCAACAAGGGAGGTCCACACAGTCCAACAATGGAGGTCGACCACCACCGTGAGAGAGAGAGAGAGAGAGAGAGAGAGAGAGAGAGAGAGACGTCTAATGTAACTCCTTACCAAAAATCTCTCATTTAACTCCTCTATCTAGGGGGAAGTTACCAAATTTTCAAAGCATTAAATCTTCACCCAAATCTCACGTTTTTGGTGGGTGATGTCTATTTTCAACAATGCCCCCTCCTCTCTTTGGCATGATTTCCTCTAACTTCCCTCACTATTTGCTTTATGGGTATCCCTCTTCCATGTCACCAGGGATTCTCCTCAATCCTTGGTAGAGCTAGATGAAAAAGGCCAAAAATTTAGGCTTAACATAATCCCACGTTTTTACCCTTTTCACCAAGGTAGAAATAATCACTTTCTTGAAAAAAAATAAATTGTGCACAGGGGGTTTTGAACTTGGGTCGTGGTATCACACACCGTGTGTCCTACCACAACACCACACCATCACTTGGTGTTTACTTTTGCAGAAAATTCTCTTTATGTCACAATGGGACATTTTTCCTTGTTGATAGATTCCTTTCGTTTTCATATGGATTTTTCACCCGTTTGGTCTAAACTTGCACTCGCTTACTCTAATCATGTTTCGGATCTCACGTTATCATTCCAAAACCATCAGGTTTCCCATTGGGCCCCGTAAGTCGGGTCGGATCATCGGATCTTGCCAAGATCCGAATCCAAAACCACTTGTGAGAGTTTGTTTTCGGTTTTGTTCTAGAAACCACAAGTCATAAAAATTGTACTGCCTAACTTAAAATCTTACTATTTCACATAACTGCTCCCTTTTATTCATTTAGAATTTTATAAATTTCACGGGTTTTACATCCAGAGTGTTTGAGCACATATTCGCAAAGCGACGAATATCTTAAGTATAACTGGCTCGCAGGAATTGATTCGTTTCGCATTCAGAGAAAGATGCTATTTTACCGGTAAATGCCTCATGAATTTTATTCAGATATTTTCTGAAAAATTGCGGGTCTTACATCATTACCCCTTTAAAGGAATTTCGTTCGCGAAATTCAGTTAAGAGTACAAAGTGAAGAGTTCAGGATATCTATCCTGCATATCCGATTCAGGCTCCCATGTGCAATCATCGATTCCATGATGCTGCCACCTCATTTAAACAAGTGGAATGACCTTCGTCCTTAGCACTTGCTCCCGTCGGTCCATGATCTCTACTGGCCTTTCTTCTACCATCATATCTTCTCGAATGTCAATATGTTCATGTTGAATGACGTGAGAAGGATCATGAACGTATTTTCGAAGCATTGATACGTGAAATACATCATGTATCTGCGCGTATTGTGGTGTCAATGCTATTCGGTAGGCAGTCTCTCCGACTCGGCTCAAAACTTCGAAGGGACCAACGAATCTGGGGCTGAGCTTCCCCCTCTTTCCAAAATGAAACACACTCTTGGTTGGAGAGACCTTGATAAAAACCTTATCTCCAACGGCAAAAGTGAGTTCCCTACGCCGCTGATCGGCGTAGCTCTTCTGTCGACTCTGAGCAGTCAGTAGCTTCTTTCTGATCATATGGACCTGCTCAGTGTAATGCTGCAACACAATGGGCGAGTCCAAGGTTCGCTCCCCCACTTCACCCCAATGGATTGGTGATCGACAGGGTCGCCCGTACAAGGCTTCATACGGTGCCATCCCAATGCTAGCGTGGTGGCTATTATTATAAGCAAATTCAGCCAACGCTAGGTGGGAATCCCAATCACCCTTCCATTCTATCATACAGGCTCTTAGCATATCTTCAAGAGTCTGTATGGTTTGTTTTGATTGCCCATCTGTTTGGGGATAGAATGCTGTACTGAACTTGAGTTTCATCCCCAGGGCTCTCTGAAGCTGCTCCCAAAAGTCAGAGGTGAACTTTGGGTAACAATCGGATATGATCGGCACTCCATGGAGTCTAACGATTTCCCGAATGTAGATCTCTGCCAATCGTTTAGTTGAGTATCGAGTGTTGATTGGCAGGAAGTGAGCAGACTTGGTGAGTCTGTCCACGATCACCCATATCGAGTCATGTTGTCTCTTGGATCGAGGCAATCCAACGATGAAATCCATTGTAATGCCTTCCCATTTCCATTTCGGAATCTCGATCCGTTGCATCTTTCCACCAGGGAACTGATGTTCGATCTTAACTTGCTGGCAGATCAAATACTTCGAGACAAACGTAGCCACATCACGCTTCATACCCCTCCACCAGTACTTTCTCTGCAAGTCCCGGAACATCTTAGTACCCCCAGGGTGGATAGTATATTTGCTACTATGGGCCTCCTGGAGTACTTCTTGTCTTAGCTCAGGGTTATTTGGAACCCAAATCCTTTCTTCCATCCATATTCCTCCATCTTCTTTTAAATGGAAGAAAGTATCATCTTTTTCAGCTCGAGCCTTTAGCTCCGAGTACTGGGGGACCTTGAACTGTTCGACTACAATTCGATCGAGGAGCTCAATGTGGATCGTCAAACATGACATTTGGATTCTGCCAGAATCAGCCAAAAATGGCTTCCAGTTGACGAAATCCTCCATCAACTTCCATTGTCCAGTTAGGCTGGCCAGAGTGCCAACAGTCTTGCGACTAAGGGCATCTGCTACGACATTCGCCTTTCCAGGGTGATAGGAAAGCGTGAATTTATAGTCCTTGAGGAATTCCAGCCATCGCCGTTTCCGCATATCGAGTTCTTTTTTAGAAAAGAGGTATTTTAGGCTTTTATGGTCCGACATGACCTCAAATTTCTCTCCATACAGGTAGTGTCGCCAGATTTTAAGCACGAACACTACCGCGGCAAGCTCCAAGTCGTGGGTTGGATAGTTTTTCTCATGGACTCTCAACTGTCGTGACGCATAAGCGATTACTTTGCCATTCTGCATCAACACACAACCCAGACCTGTTCCCGAGGCATCGGTATACGCCACGAAGCCTCCCTGACCAGAAGGTAAGGTAAGGACAGGGGCAGTGGTAAGCCTCTGTTTGAGAACCTCAAAGCACTCCTTACACTGGTCAGTCCATTCTAACTTGACTCCCTTTTTTAGTAATTTTGTCATGGGTACGGCGATTCGGGAGAAGTTTTGTATGAACTTTCGATAATATCTGGCAAGTCCAAGGAAGCTGCAGACCTCAGTGATATTTTCTGGCTGCTTCCAGTCCATCACAGCTTCCACCTTCGCAGGATTCACTGCGATTCCATCTTTTAAGATCACATGGCCAAGGAACATCACTTTATCTAGCTAGAATTCACATTTTGAAAACATAGCATAGAGTTGGTTATCTTGAAGGGTTTTCAAGATGATTCTCAAGTGCTTCATGTGCTGTTCCTTGTTCTCAGAATATACGAGAATGTCATCAATAAAGACGATGACAAAGCTATCCAAATATGGTCTGAATATCCGGTTCATTAGATCCATAAAGGCAGCATGCGCATTAGTGAGTCCGAAGGGCATTACTACGAACTTATAATGGTCGTATCTCGTTCTGAAGGCAGTCTTGGGTATATCCTCTTCCTTTACTCTGAGCTGGTGGTACCCAGACCCAAGGTCGATCTTGGAGAACATCCTCGCTGTTCTGAGCTGATCGAATAAGTCCTCAATTCGAGGCAATGGGTACTTATTTTTAACGGTTGCCTGGTTAAGCATCCGATAATCGATGCATAACCGAAGGGATCCATCCTTCTTCTTTACAAATAGCACCGGAGCTCCCCACAGTGACACACTAGGACGAATGAACCCTTGTTCCATTATTTCTTCCAACTGACACTTCAACTCACTGAGTTCAGCTGGCGCCATTTGATACGGGGCTTTGGATATCGGCGTTGTTCCAGGTAAGGATTGAATTCCAAATTCAACCTCACGAAGTGGCAAAAATCCAGGCAATTCGTCAGAAAACACATCGGGAAACTCCCTCACCACTTCCAAACTCTCAAAGGGTTGGTCGTTGGATTTTTCCACCGAGAGACTCAACAGGAAGGCCACGCAACCCTTCCTAAGGTATTTTTGTACCTTAAGTGCTGATATGAGCCTTTTCTGTGGAACTGGTTTGGATAACCGGTATTCCATCTTAGGCAATCCGGGTCGAGATAGAATTACTCTGCCCTTGTGGCACAGAATCTTGGCATTATTCTAAGCCAACCAATTCATTCCCAGAATGACATCGTACTATATCATATCGATCAAGATGGCGTTAGTAGCCAAGTGTTGCCCTGCTATCTCAATATCCAAGTTTTTCACACACCGAATACATTTGGTGCGTGAACCCAATGGGTTATATACTTTGATCATTTTATCAATCGGTTGCACCGAGAAGTGGAGTTGTTCGGTGAAATCGTCGGAGATGAACGAATGAGTAGCACCACAATCAAACAAGACGTAAGCTGCATGTCCATTAAGAGGTATGGTGCCTTCAATCAGGTCACCATTTTTTACTTGTTCAGTCGTTACAGCATATACACGACCTGCAGCAGGCCTTTGTTCTACTCTAGGTAGAGGTCATTGAAACTGAGAACGTTGTGGTGCCGGTCGAGAGGGTCCGGCAGATCCGGCATTACTCCTCTGCTCATCTGCAGCCTTCTTGGCGCAATCCCTTATAAAATAGCCCATCTTGCCACAATACAAGCACCCACCAATGTCACGAGGACATGGCTTTCCGGGGTGGTTCACACGACACCTTGGGCAGCTGAAGTTGGACTGCTGACCATTCGGAGTTGTTAACTGTCTTGGCCTCACGACCTGTTGAGTGTTGTTCCCTCCTTGGAACTTCTTCTTTTGAAAGGGTTGTCGTGAACCCTGGCCACTTGGGAACGTCCTTTTACGATTCCTACCATTAACTATGGGATTCTTTGCTACGATTACTTTAGATCGCGCCCAATCCTCTTGGATTTTTGAAGCCGCTGCTACCGCAGCCTGAAAAGTCGAAGGTATGCTTGTTACCACTCTTGATCGCAGCCCTTCGCGCAGACCATTGACATATTTGTCGGCCCTTTCTTGGTCTGTTTCGAACAATCGAGAGCAGTAGCGCTCTAGATTCTGAAATTTGGTGGTATAGTCCATCAGACTCATACCGCCCTGTTCTAACTCCAGAAACTCCATCTTTTTCTTGTTTCTGGAATGCAACGGGAAGTAGTTATCCATAAAAGTCCTTCGAAAGTCAGTCCAAGGAATGACTTCGACTTGTGAGAATTGGATAAGTGTAAACACCCCAAATTTTCACTCACCTTCTTGATATCGCCCTCAATCACCACATTTCGGTTCTCCGGAACCCATGAAGGGCAAAATGGTCATTTTCCAAGATTGAACCTTGCAGAAAGTCCAAAATTTTATTCTTGAGCCTCAAAATTTCTATATTTAAGTTCAGAAACATCTTCAAATGGCAAAATTTTAAAATCCTCTTTCTGGACAAAAAGTTAGAATTTCCAAGTCCAAGCTCATAGTGACATTTCATAGAACATGTCTTTGCATAGCATTGCATCATTTCACTGCATAGCATGTCAGTTTGAGATCCAGAACTACTGATTTTCAAAATTTTCCAACCAGATTTGATTTTTAAACTTTTTCAAATTGATTTTTAAAACCCTGGGTATTCAAAATTACCAAATTTTCCCATTTTACCCCTAGGACTTTGAATTACAAAAATTTTCTCAAGAAAAACAATCTGGATATTTGGATATTGATTTTAAAGATTTTATCACAAAACTTTTTGCAAAATATTTTTATATCTCTTTACAATTTTTTTTTTTTACATTTATCCATATTTTTGCCCTGAAAAACCCAATTTTTCCAAATTCTTGAAAAACAAATAATGTTTTATCTCGTATCTTCAAATAAATGGAGCGGGACCCGCCTTTGAACTAGCATCATACTCAGATTCCCAGGTAAATTTCTTATTTTTAAAAGGGACCCACCCGAAGATCGAACCCATTTACAAATTCTTCTTAATGTTATTTTTTATTTATTTATTTATTTATTTTTATTTTTTTTAGTTAGTGGGCCCACACACATGTGGCACCCCACTTGAAAATAAAAGATTTGCAAAACAAAATAAAACTTTATTTTCAAAAAGAATTTTTTTAAAAAAATTGGTTGAGGTGGCATCCCCCATTTAATTTTATTCTTTTTATTTTTTTTTATTTTTTTATTTACTATTCGTTTTTTAAAAAAAAAAAGAAAAAGAAACAGCCCCAACACGGCGCCACAGCTAAACTTTCCTTAAAAAGTTCATTTTACCTAAAACCTTAGGTAAATGAACCGAAAACTTTTGAAAATAATAAAATCGTCCTCTTTTAAACAACAAATTTTTCAAACTTAATGAGGCATCGGTTTCACATTGCCAAAATTTTCAAAAAAGAACGAAGGTAACGTATTTTCAAAGGGGAAAGGAAGCTGGATCTTTGGAAAGAGAAGGAAAATCTTTAAAAAGGGAGGTAGCTGATTGAATTGAGGGAGGATTTACGGTTTTTCTTTTTGGATTTCTGTAGGGATTTCATCCTCAACGTGTTCTTGCTTTCCCCATTTCATTCAGCCCAACAGCAGAGGAGAGGAAGCTTTGGCTTTCCCTTCTCAGCGTGGAGTCCCCTTTCACTTGCAGCAGCCGCAGGTCTTCCATCACCATCCGATCCTTCTTCAGCACCAGCCGCAAGTCTTCCACCACCATCCGATCCTTCTTCAGCAGTAGCCGCAAGAGAACCACCACCAGAGCCATCTTCACTTCCATTTCAGCCCAGCCAACAGAAGATCCAGCAGAAAAAGGGGCTGGCCGATTGATCCGTTCCTTCTGGGGTTTCTACAGAGATTCTCCTCCATCCAACGTGAAGAAGCTCTGCTTCCTCTTCAGCCCAGATCTGCAATTTCTTTCCCCTTTTCTTCTAACCCCTTCAGTTATGGTAAGCAGCATCTCATCCTCTTCATTTTCTTCTTCTCTCATGCCTCTTTTCCCCCCTTCAATTTCTAAATAGAATAGTCAATCGACTACTTGAAAAAAAAAAAGAAGTGATAGATTCATTTTTTGTTTGATCCTGCGTTTTAGAATTCATGTTTTGCATCTCCGAATTTTAGTTTTTGTGATTCTGTTATAATTTGCACCTGAGTGTTAGCATAGCCTATAGTTCTTTCATTCATGCATTTGATTTCTATTTCTAATCTGTAAAATCTGATTTTAATCCATTAAAGTTTTATTTTCCAGAGTTAAAATCAGAATCTGTGAGTTGTGCATTATTCTTTGATTTCATTTTCCTATTTTAATTCCTCTATTTTGTATTAGCATTCCTTTGATTTCAGTTCTTTTACAGCTTTTAATTCATATAGGCTATGTGTTTCATGGTGAATCATCATAAAAATCATCATCTGTTTGTATCTGAACATCAAACCAAAGCATCTGATGAATTTATCGTGAATTCAGAATCTATTGTTCATCATGAAGTAGCCGTGAACATTCATCCGTGACTTCATCTGTTATAGTCTGCTATGCATAAATCCGTGAATATATTTTTTTTCTTTTTCAAGTTTTTTTTTTCTTTTTTTTTCTGTTTTCTAAGTTTGATTATTGATTCACGTATCAGGGTATATCTGCATTTTCCTCTGTACACTCCATGGTTACTTCCATGCATATTCAGGTATCTTATACTAGGCATGTCATTGGCATTGAAATATATATTCTATATATAACACTGCTGCATTGAGTCGATGCATAATATCTGCATATCTGTTTTTATTATTCTATATCACCTGTATATCATTATTATGTCATCCCTGTACCTTCATCTATTGAGTTCTGATTTTTCCCACATTTGTGGCATTAAGTTTTTTTTTTATTTCCCAATTCACCATTGCATCTTTAGACGTCTCAAACTGATTGTACATCTCATTTATTGTTGTATATCCATTGCCACGTCCATACCTCTACATTTGATTGCCCCAGCATGTTCCTGCAGCTTCACATTTATTACTTTTTGTATCATTCAGCATGCTAATATAGTCATCTCTATCACTGTTTTGCATGCCCAACACTTGCAGTATGTCTGTCTCTGTGAAATCGTATTGCCATCTTATATCATTACTCAGCTACAACAAATTTTCCCTTGTATATGTTATATGTAATACATCCATTTGCATACCTATATGTTAACAATTTTGCTTCTGCATTACCATCAATACCTTCATATTTATTACCTCCTGCACATTGTCATAGTACATTTCATTCATTTACAACCCCTGTGTACTCATAACAGCCTTCACAGCCATCACTTATAGGATCACCTTTGTTATCCTCACCCATCTCTTTTCCTGCAGGAGTGCAGTCATGATAAACAGCCATCTTCATGAACGGATATATCCATATCCGTTCATGATCTATATACCATCTTTGGCAGGCTTCGTTATTGATATATATGGAAGCTCCATGTCCATTTTTATTGAAAAACACATTATAATTTGAGAAATATGGCTGTGTAAAATTGCCTACAAAAACTGTATATACCTGTATTTTCTGATTTTACCCATTATGTGGAATTTCCATTAATATATATATATTTTTCATTTTATGTATATATATGTGTCTATATATATCGATATCTATTGTATATCTACCTATATGTATACGTATATATGTATATATATATGTATATATATATATATATGTATATATACTTATATATATATTTATATCCCTTCATGTGTATTTGTTATTACATATATTTTTCTTTTCTCTTACTTTTGTAAATATATCTTCATTATCATATATCATTCATCATAAATTCAAGTATTTTTATATCTACATTATATCTTTGTTGTATATAGTATATATATACCCATTTCCTTGGTTATCTTGTACTAACTCTTATTTTGCAGGAAAATCTAGAAGATGCTAAGTCCTTGGCTCCATTTCATTTTTTTTTTACTTTATGTTAGCAATGTAACAATCCAATGTAAACCTTGGAATAAGATTTACTTTTACTGCTTAGATTAGGCCGCATCTCATATAGTTTGATTTCAGTAATATCCTGATTCTATGATGCATATATCTAAATTTTAAAAATTCACCGTGGATGAACACGAATGGCACGTGCACCAACTCTTAGAGAGTTGATGAACTCGGTGGAGTCTATATTGAAAGTGCACTAGGATCGAGGCAACGAGCACTAGAGGGGGGGTGAATAGTGCTTTTAAAATTTTCTGCGAAATATAGAATGATTTTGCAAATCTCAAAGCAAACACACAAAGAACACAAGATTTTATCCTGGTTCGGTCTAACCCGACCTACATCCAGTCCCCAAGCAAAACTCGCTTGAGATTATCCACTATCAACCTTGTAAACTACAAGGTCACACAGACCATAACTGGTCCCACTTTCAGTAACAACCCTACTGAAAGCAAACAACTCCTTTAAACAAAGGAGTCCTTCTTTTTACAGAAAAGAAATAACAACTTACAATACAACCTATGAGCCTTCCTTTTGAATGCAAATGAGATGCAATTGGCTTTTGAGGTTGTTGAAACACTCTACTCACGAATTCACTATCTCTCAAAGTGATTTGAGTGAAAATATCACGTGAGTGAGAAAACAAATACTTGAATGAATAGGAGTGAAAAGCAATAAGTAAATAATTCAAATCGATTGAATTCTTGTTGTTTTGAGTGTAAAATGCACTCATATTTATAGTTAAAGTTTTCCATACGTTGAGAGTATGAAAGGGTGGCAAAACTGTCCATTTCGAACGATCAAAACGTTTGAAAAATGAAAAGACACGCCTTTTTGAAGTTTCAGGAAAACGGCAAAATTAGTCGACTGAAACATCAGTTAGTCGACTAATAGTTAGTTATTAGTAGACTGACAGTTATCGTCGGTCGACTGATCTGTTAATCGAGCCATTTCAAAATCTGAACTTTTGAAACTTAGTCGACTTAAGAAAAGTTAGTTGACTGATAATATCATCAGTAGACTGAAAAAATCTTTTAGTCGACTGCTGCTAAAATCTTCTAAAAAACAAACATTCTGTTCGGTCGACTGATAAAACCATTAGTCGACTGCTGCTAATTTTCTAGAAAACAGACATTATGTCCAGTCGACTGATAAAACCTTCGGTCGACTAATTTGACAAAAAATCACTTTTTAGAAAATATGGCGCGAAAGGATTAGTCGACTGACTGGTAAGTCGATTGGTCGACTAATAAACATGAAAATTTAAGAAAAGAGTTTTCTAAAAAGATTTTCAAGAGTGTTTCTTTTAGAAAAGTTTTTCTAAAGATTTTTAAGGTGAAATGCAACCTAAATATGCACTCTAAGTAAGGCTCTTACAAGAATCTAAGACTTTTAATGAATTAAACATTTGCACACTAGTCTTCAAAGATTCTTCACTGAATTCTTCAATTTCTTCATAGCCTTAGCTGAAATGCAGTTGATTCCACTTGCTCATCATCAAAACCTTGTACTTGAAGTATCATGTATGGCTTTATTGTCGTAACAATCTCCCCCTTTTTGATGATGACAAACTTAATCAAAGATGAAGCATTTAGATACATAGATGGAGATTTTACTCCCCCTATCAATATGCTGCAAAACATTAAAAGTTAGCACATTTAAAGCACATATATCACATATTGATTGGTTTGCATTTCCATTCATCATTTCTTCATGCATTTAGAAATACATTCATTCAAAGCTTTCTTTTTCTCTTAATTTTGCATTTCTCATGCAAGATCTCCTGTAATGTAATTGCTATCATCTTTTTCTCCCCCTTTGTCAGAATAAAAAAAGAATAAGGGCAGAAATAGCATAAGCAAAATAGAGATACAAGTTTAAAATATTACAACCCATAAAGTATGAAAGTTTAGACAACAAAGATCAGAAAAGAGAGTTTAGCAAATCCTTAATGGCAGTTACATCCTTCTGAATTGAAGCAATTTGTTGAGTCACATCGTCACGAAAAGTGTGTTGATGCAGCTCCAAAGCTTTCAGTCTCTGCATAACTTCATCATGGTCTTGATTTGTCGAAAATTTCTTTCTTTTTGCATGAGATGAAGGTGTCGCAAAAGATGTAGGTTCAGAAATAGATGGTTCATTAGGATCAGATGGTTCAGTTTGATCAACATTTAAAGGAGGCAGATATTTAATTTTCATTCTTTTAAAAATTGTTTGATCAAAGAACTCTTTTTGCTCAATGTATTTTTCATTTGTTAAAGGAACTTTGAAATGTCTAAAAATACGGGTTAGAAGACAACCATAAGGAAGAAATGGTTTTTGTTTTCACAAGTTTGTAAAATACACATTGGCCATGGCCAAAATAATTAAAAAAAGTAACAATTCTGTAAACTGAGCCAAAGTAATCAAAAGTAACAACCCACTAAAAAGGGATGTCGATTCTCCACAGATTTTAGGCAAGATGGAAGAGACGATCCAAAAGTATCTTATAAAAGAGGATTTCGGAGTAATCTGAGTGAAAAAACATGTCTTGAAGAAGGTGTAGGAGGAGGAGAACCTAAACCTTTTACAGATGCAGACTTTGTACGAGGCATGGTTAAAAAAATAGAGTTACAAAAAACAATGACGGCTTCCAAATGATTTCCGGCAGAAGTAGAACATTGTTCGGCGATGTGAAACAGAACTAGAGGAGGATACAATGGCTGACGGCGAGTGAGAAGTCGGCCACAAGGGGATTCCGGCAATGCACTGTCGCACAAGAGGGTTCCGGCGTGTTTTGAGGATGCGCCAGTTACTGCAGGAGGATTCCGGCGTTTCAAGATCACGGCCAGAAGATTCCGGCGTCTCCTTGTCACGGCAAGAAAATCCCGTTGAAGATGGAATCGAACGACACTCCAAGGGTTTTTCGGAAGAGAGAGAGGCAAAAGAGAAAGAGGGGTTTTCGGTTTAAGGGTTTCGTTTTTTTTTTTTTTAAAACGAAAAGGTACGAAGTTAAACGATGCCCAAAAAAAAAAAACGGTTTTAAAACAAATCCAAGGGGTGTCGGGTCCCTTCATTTAAAAATAAAAAAAAAAATTTAGTCGACTAAAACTTTATCGGTCGACTAAAAAGTGTGACTTATTCTAAAAATATCATCAGTCGACTAATATGGTGTGATACATTTTAAAACACCAGTCGACTAGAATTTTATCGGTCGACTAATATAGTGCGATTTTGAGATTTTGTTCAAAAATCAGCATTTTTTATAAATCCAAAAACGAGCAAATACCTAGTTCTCTCCTAATTCTCATAAAATCTTCATTTTTAAGAGGTTTAGTGAAGATATCGGCATGTTGTTCTTTAGTGAAAATAAAATTTAACGAAATATCTCCTTTTAACACATGATCTCTTAAAAAATGATGTCTAACTTCAATATGCTTAGTTCTTGAGTGCTGAATAGGATTTTTCGAAAGATTTATAGCACTAGTGTTATCACAATAAATAGTTGTTATGGAGTAATTCAAACCAAAATCTTTTAAGGTCTGTTTCATCCAAAGTACTTGTGAACATGCTAAACTAGCCGCTATATATTCTGCTTTAGTTGTTAAGAGTGATACTGAATTTTGCTTTTTACTAAACCGAGAGACTAAGGAATTTCCTAAGAAATGACAAGTTCCACTAGTACTCTTGTGATCAGATTTACTTCCTGCAAAATCTGCATCACTATATGAAACTAAATCAAAGGAAGATGATTTTGGGTAAAACAAACCGAAATCTAAAGTATCTTTCAAATAACGAAGAATTTGTTTTACTGCAGTTAAATGAGATTCCTTTGGATTAGCTTGAAATCTTGCACACATACAAACACTAAACATAATATCAGGTCGACTAGCAATTAAGTATAATAGAGATCCGATCATACCTCTCTAGAGCTTATTATCTACACTTTTACTATTTTCATCTTTATCAAGAGAAGTAGTTGTACTCATAGGATTCCTTCTTGATTTCGATGAGTCCATCCCAAATCTCTTGAGAAGTTCTTTTATATACTTAGCCTGATTGATGAAGATTTCTTCTTCAGTTTGCTTTATTTGAAGTCCAAGGAAGTAGTTTAATTCGCCCATCAAGCTCATTTCAAACTCTTCCTGCATAGCCTTAGCAAATTCTTTACAAAGAGAATCATTAGTAGAACCAAATATTATGTCATCAACATAAATTTGTACAATAATAATATCTGAATTAAGATTTTTAATAAATAAAGTGGAGTCTACCCGACCAATGAAAAAACCAAATTGTTCTAGAAAATTTTGTAGTCTTTCATACCACGCTCTTGGTGCTTGTTTGAGTCCATACAAAGCTCTTTTCAATTTGTAGATTTTTTCTGGATATTTCTCATTTTCAAAGCCTGGAGGTTGCTCTACATAAACTTCTTCATTGATGTGTCCATTTAAGAATGCACTCTTAACATCAATTTGATATAACTTGAAGTTCATGTAACTAGCAAAAGCAAGCATCATTCGAATTGACTCTAATCGAGCCACTGGTGCATAGGTTTCATCAAAATCTATGCCTTCTTATTGATTATAGCCTTGTGCTACTAGCCTTGCTTTGTTACGAATGACTTCACCATTTTCATCCAGCTTATTTCGGAAGACCCAACTTGTTCCAATTACCGAATGATCCTTTGGTCTATCAACTAGATCCCAAACATCATTCCTAGTAAATTGGTTAAGTTCTTCAGACATGGCCAAAAGCCAAAATTCATCAACACAAGCCTCATTGATATTCTTTGGTTCTAATTTAGATATGAAAGCAACATTTGCAATATATTTTTCTAACTGCCTTCTAGTTTGGACACCACTCCTTATTTCACCAATAACTTGTTCATGTGGATGATTAGGAACTTCTTTCCAAACTGGTTGAAGAGGAATATTTTCTTGAAAAGTATTCTCTATCAAGGGTTCTTCTTAAAGTACTGCTTCTTCGTCTTCGCTTAGAGGTATAACCTGCTCACAATTCTCATCAAATGCAACATGTAAAGATTCTTCAATACAAGATGTTCTTTTATTGAAAATACGATATGCTTTACTTCTAGAAGAATATCCAAGAAATATTGATTCATCTGATTTTGAATCAAACTTATCAAGATTATCTTTGGTATTTAACAAGAAACATTTACTACCAAAATTTTTGAAATATGAGATCTTTGGTATACGATCATAATACAATTCAAAACATGTTTTATGTAAAATTGGTCGAATAAGAACACGGTTTAGAACATAACATGCTGTATTAATTGCTTCAGCCCAAAAGTATTTTGGTAAATTTCTATCTTGAAGCATGGTTCTAGCACATTCTTGCAAAGTTCTATTCTTTCTTTCAACAACTCCATTTTGTGGAGCCGCTCTATGAAAAGCAAAGTTGTGAGATATACCATGTAAATCACAAAACTTTAGAAAAGATTCACTTTCAAATTCACCACCATGATCACTACAAATTTTAATAATGGATGTAGATTTTTCATTTGTAATTCTTCTACAAAGTTTAGAAAATTCTGAAAAAGCATCATTTTTGCTTTTTAGAAAAATCACCCATGTAAACCGAGAATAATTATCTACTATAACAAAAGCATACTTGCTACCATTCAAAGTTTGAATTCTAGATGGTCCAAATAGATCTAAATGTAAAAGTTCAAGAGGACGTTTTGTTGAAACTATATCTTTAGCTTTAAAAGAACTCTTGATTTGTTTACCTCTTTGACAAGCATCACATAAGTGATCCTTTTTATATGGTATTCTAGGTAGGCCTCTTACAAGATCATTCTTGGATAATTTTGAAATAATTTTAAAGTTAACATGTCCAAGTCTCTTGTGCCATAACCATTGAATTTCATTTGAAACAATAAGACATTTTTCATTAAAAGAGGGTAATTCATCTAGATATAGTTCATACACATTGTTTCTTCTTTTACCTTTAAAAATGATCTTTTTAGATTGAAAATCAGAAATTAAGCATAAATCATTTTTAAAAGAAACATGAAAACCTTTATCACATAATTGACTGATAGATATTAAATTATGCATTAAACCATCTACTAAAAGAACATTTTCTATCAAGGGAAATTTTGGATTACCAATACCTATCACTTTTCCCTTATTATTGTCACCAAAGGTGACGGTTCCTCCATCCTTATTTTGGAGGGTGGAAAATAACTCCGGCCTTCCAGTCATATGTTTGGAATAGCCGCTGTCCAATATCCATTTGCTCCTTATGTTGTGTACCTACAACAAAATCAGAAAACAGAGCATTTAACCCCTTTCTATTTTCGGGTCCATGAGAGTTAGTCTTAGGAACCCATATCCATTTGGATTTTGGTTTCCTTTGATAATAAATATTCTTTCTATAAAAGGATTTAGAATAAACATGTCTAGAATAATCATATCTAGATGCATTTCTAGAAAGTTTAGTTTTATAAACAAAAGGTTGAGAATAATGTCTTTGATTTTTCACCACATAGTTTGGTCTATTTTGAGTATCAAAGAAGCTATATCCCAATCCGGTTTTATTAACCGAGCATCTTTGAGAACCAAGAAGTTTTTCTAGATTCTCTTGACCATTTGTGAATTTGGTTACTATAGAAAGAAGATCATTTGACTTTTCTTTAAGACTAGATATTTCTTTTTGTAAGAGATTGGTTCTAACTCCAATTTCTTTTATCTCAAGTGCTTGGCAAGAATTTTCCTTCTTGAGATCTTCTATTTCTTGAAGTAACACTTTATTTTGAGAGTCAAGAGTTAAATTTTCAGTTTTTAACTCTTTATTTTTAGAACTAAGACTCTTAAATTTAGCATATAAATCATTAAATGCTTCAAATAACTCATCATAGTCAAATTGACTTATCGAATCTTCTTGTGCTACAAAACACATGTTGGCGACTTCTTCATTTGATTCTTCATCGGAAGAGGAGTGTGAACACCCCAAAATTTTCAAAATATTGTAAATATTCCCCTTTGGTTGATATTTTGAAATGATCTTTTTTAAAACAATTATTTTCAATAAAACTTTGGAAAATCGTCAACCAAAAATATAAAAACCGACTTTCCACAAAGTGGTAAGTACGGGTCGAATCCTCAGGGAACAGGAATTAATCACAATATTTCTAGAAAATTTAATTTATTAATGACAAATGTCAATCTACAATTATAAAGTTAATAAAACTACAAATAATCACTAACAAAAAATAAACAAGCACTCAATCTTCTGCTCCACACCAAGGGTCTTTTCGTCTTTTAGCCAATTAGAGAATCTTTGCACTTGGACAATAACCCTGGAAACTAAATATGCTTTTCACCTAAAAATGCAGAAAATACAAAGTTAGTATTCTATTCTAACAATGCAAACAATAACTAAAACTAGTTCTAATTTTCCAAAAATAATAAAACAAATACTACTTATCAAACAAATATTAAATAAAATACTAAATTAATTCTAAAATTAACCAAATTACTTCTACTAATGCTGTATGATGATTATGCAACTCCTAAAATGCAGAAACTACTGAAAACAAGTCTAAAATGCCGAAACTAAGAAAATTACGAAACTGCCCCTAACTAGTGTAAAATAGCATTCTGACAGGTTATCGAAAAATCACTGTTTGACAAGGAAAACGAGGTCCAATTTTCCCGAAATTTGTTATGTTCTGCAACTGACAGATTAAACAAACTGACAGTTTTTACAAAATTGAAAAACTGTATCTGAAACTCCAGATATAAGCGTTTCAAATCTGGGAAAAATCAGGATATCGAAAGTCTTGTAATTTGAAATCCAGAAAAAGCGGTTTTCGCAAAACGCTTAAAAATCAGACCAAATCAACTCCGAATGAGCTGAAATTTGGTATGCAGTCAAATAACACGTCAATAAAGTGAATAGAATAAATTTTTTTGGAAAACACAGAGTTTTTGCACAGAAAATAATGCTGGTGCGACGGGGCAAAAATCTGGTTTTTATTTGAGTGCACTATTCACTTTATGAATCTATTTTAACACTCTAAAAGACAAATCAAACCTAATGCAATCTAAATGACACTGTATAACAGTGTATATGCAGATGACTATTATGAATACACTAAATGCACGGCAAACAACGCACGATAAGCAAATTATGACTATAACTACGTTAACTAACAATGCAAATGCACCTATGCTAAACAATAAAATGCAATCTAACTACTAAGTTAAATAATATCTAACTACCATTCAAACAATCACCAAAACACATTTCACACATACTAAACAAATACGATATACGTACACACACTTCTACACTAAAACTAAATTAGATAAATAAACTAATTAGTATAAAAATCAAAAGAAATAATACTAAATGAACTTAATTCACTAAAGAACAAAGGTTAGGGTTAGGGCTCACTCGATTGACTCAACGAAGCTTGGTTTTGACTTGGGTAGGTTCGGTTTTGGTTTGGGTGAACTCGGTTAGGTTTAGCTAAGGTTGGGTTGACTGGGTTAAGGTTGAATCGACCTCGGGTTTGTCTTGACTTTGACTTAGGCTATGCTAGGGTTTGACTTAAGCTTGACTATGGCTAGGTCTAGGTCTTGGACTCGGTCTAGGGTGGACTTAGTCAACTAGGTTCGGTTGACTTAGGTGGACTCGGTTTGACTTAGATAGGGTTGGGTTAACTTGGTTTAGGTTGACTCAACTTGTTTTAACCTAGGTTAGGTTTGACTTAGACTAAAGTTGACTCGACCTAGGCTCAGTTTGGACTCACCCTGGGTTAGACTAAAACTTGACTCGGGTTAGGTCTTGGTCTTGGACTTAGGCTTATTAAGACTAGATTGAACTCGGTTTAGGGTTGACTCCACTAAGCTTGACTAAGGTTGGGCTTTGGTCTTAGACTCGACCTAGGTGTGTTCTAGGCTTTGACTTAGGCTAGGATAGGTTTTGACTATACTAAAAGGGGGTGTAGACTAGGGTTTGACTCAACCTAGGCTTGGTTTGACTAGGTTAGGTCTAGACTAAAGTAGTAACCTCTTAATTCCTATAATTAATTCAAAGTTAACGATTTTAATGGAGAGGGTTGGAAAAGGAATGTAATAATTACCAAATTCCAAATTTTGAAATGCTTTGGATTCTCAAAAATTGCCCCATTTAAAGAGGGGGTTACACTCCTTAATTGCCTTTAAAGCTCCTTTTGGAAAAATGAAAATGCCAATCTAGAAATCCATGATTTTTGCTTTTCAAGATGGAATTAAAGTGCTTTTAATGCTCTATGGAAATCGTGGAGCCTAGATTGGAATTTTTGTTTAATGCCAAAAACACTTTCCAAAGTTAAGGAATAACTCCTTCTTTAATGCCCATTCAAAATTTCAAATTTTCCTTAAATGATTCACACGACTTTTGAAGAGCCTCCTTTTTCCAAAATCGCCAACTTCTAAAAGGGCTACTTTCTAAACTAATATAATTAATTTTTACCTAGGGAATAAAGGAAGTTAAATAGGAAAACGATTTCCTAGGATTAAATACTAACCTAATCCCCAAAACTTAACTTAAATAACCCCTAAAAACGGCTAAGACACTAAACCCTAATACATTGAACCTAGACAACCTAATTACACCTACCTAATTGTAATTAAAAATTACTAAAAAAATCGACCAAAAGCTCAAGGGGAGCTCTAATGGCTGCCGCCCCAACTTGGTGAAGAAGAAGATCCACACGAAAATAAAAAATTTAAAATATAAATTAACAAAAAGTGATAAAACTAAATAACCTCTATTTTGATAAAACTAAATTAGAAAATAGTAAAACGGACTCCTAATTACACAAATGCTAACAAGAACAACACTATGCTGGAATTAAAAACATGAAGAAAAGAAAACTTGATTTTTGTAATTTTCTTCAATAGACTCAAAACACAAAAACTAAAAATGCTAAAAACGATTATTTAGAACTAGCCTAAATGAATGAAATGAACTAACACGACTATATACTGCTATTAACACCCAAAACACACAGCAACTACATGGTTTACCAACATCAACACATACGTTTAACAAAAATACAAAGATCGGCTAGAATAATCCTAGCCGATTTTTTTTTTCTTCTTTCAAAAATAAAATCAAAACAAGACAAGCAAAACCCACAAATAAAATGAATTAAAATAAACTTTTAAAATGGGACTTTCAGCAAAACAACTCAGTACACATGCTGGACGAAAAAAATATCAAAACACAAAAATTTATTTTTGTGAAAATCAAGAATCGGCTAGAATAAATCTAGCCGATTTTTGGATTTTGCTTTTCAATCAAAATCAAATGTAACCCACACAAAACCGACTAAGATGAATCAAAATGAATTATTTTCTAAATGGATTTTCAGTAGAACAAACACAAGAACCCCTATGAGAAATTTGAAGAATCGGCTAGATGAAGATCTAGCCGATTTTAATGAAAAGAATGAAAAATCTAAAAAAATCGATTTCAATGAATCAAACAAACACATAAACCTAATCTAACGTGCTGGCTTATGCACGAAATCTAATCTAAGGTTGAAACAAAAAGAAAAATAAGAAACACGCAGAAAAAAAAATAAAAAGAAAACCAACACCCAATTCGGTTTTATCTAGAAGAGAAGGAAGAAGAAGACCTACCTTTGGAAGATCCGACGACCGGGGGGATGAAGAAGAGCGGACCGTGGCTGGAGATGGACGTCCTACGCAGTTCGAGAATGCTGTACTTCACCAAAAATGGCACCTTTTGCAGCTGTTACACGTTGGAGATCCACCGACGATGGAATGTGAGCCGATTCGCGATCGGAGGGTGTAGAAAGTCGGATGGAGGTAGGGCCGGCTCACCTTGGTGGTGTGTTGCGCACTCCCGCCCAAGGTTAATGGTATCCACCTCTGCTACACCTGCAAAAATACAGAAAAGTGGTGAAAAGATAGCAAGGAACAAGAAAGAAATGAAAAGAAACAAAAGAAAGATTGAAAATATGCTTGAAAATCAAGCATAGACCGGTCTTCAATGGCCAACACGTGGGCGAGATGGAGAGGAAGGAGTGCTGGAGTAGATTCACTGCAAGGGGAGTCCAAACACAGCCAAAGACGCCTAGGGCTTCTCTAAAAAGTATATTTATACTTTTTGGAATTTGCAAAAACACTGTTATAAAAAATATATTTTCTAGGCGCCTCTTTCTAGGGGGTTTTCAGAAAAACTTTTTGAAATGGATATGGATAGGCGTGTGGGTTGGGTTTTGGGCTTTCTAAGAGTTGATCCAAGGTCCAATTGACATAATTGGGTCGGATATGGATCCGATCTACCTCGAAATCCGTGCCCAAACATTGAAATAGCCATAACTCTCTCATTTTAACTCCGATTTTTCTGAAATTCGAACCATAGCCCTTTACTATCAAAACACATCTAAACATGGGTTTAAAACCTTAAACTTGATACAAAATGCATGAAAAACTTGTTTACATGATGTGCATTTCATGCATCATCACCCTTTTTGCCTCTATCTCCATTTTCTGAGTAATTGAGTCAGTCTTAAATCTAAATTCCATTTTGTTTCTCAAGTTTTATTGAAAATAAATTCATTTTATATATCTGACTCAATTTCGGATCCGGATTCAGATAAAAGATCTAAATCTGACCTTCGTTGTCCAATGTTTAAAATCAAATTCTTGAAATTTCCAAAATAACCTTTTGAAAAGCTCAGACAGTTCGTCCGGTGTCCGTTTGGATCCATCAAATGGTATTTCTCAAATTCAAGGTTTAAAACCTCAATATTTTCTCAAAACTTGGGTCCAAACCCATTTTCTAAAGAAATTTTCTCAAAATAACATTGATTTTTCAGAAAAAAAACCCTTTTCTTCTATAAATATTTTGAAATTTTGTAAGATTAGTTTAAATCTCTTAGTTTTAGAATTTTGTTTTCGAAAATATCAAAAAAAATATATATATAAGAAAAGAACAAAAAATGAAAATATAGAAAAGAAACAAAATTCGAATTTTTGAAAAAAACTCTTTTTGAAAACGGTCTTTTAACTAAAACCATCCTTTTGCAAAAACTTTTGAAAAGACCATCATTTTGAAAACTTTTTCACAGAAAACCGCCTTTTCGCAAAAGCCCCTTTTTACAACTTTTTTTTTAGGGTTCGGAAAAACCTCTCTCTAGAGCATCCTCCTTCTCAGCCTTCACGAAGCTTCTAGCTTCCGAGCCATCCTTCCCCCCCTCACTTTTTCCTCTCTCTCCCTCCATGGCCGACCACCCCCATGTGCATTACTTTTCCACCAAAACCCTCTGATCCTCTTTCCTCGATCGATCAACCCTCTGCCCTCCATCACAAACAACCTCGCAGATCACCCACCAACCCTTCGATCATCTTCGTTCGCCTCGGTCCGTCGATGCAAAACCGCCCTCTCCTCTTCCAGACCCTTCCGACCCTCTCATAAAAGGGGCATGGGGTGAACGATGGAGGAGGGAGAAAAGGAGGAGAAGAAACCCCGAAACTTTCATCATCGAGTCTACTAACCACTCCCCGATCTAGTCTCCAGAACCATCGATCATACTCATCATCTTTTCTTTTCACGGATCGGCAGTTCTTCCTTCTGAAGCTCTTTCGAATCACCAGCAAGCCGAGGGAGGTCGGCTACCCCTGCAAGGATTTCAAGCAACCACTTCTCACCAGCCATCTCCTCCATCCATTGAAGAAAGTCGGCCGAGAACCCTCGCAACCCCAAGTAGTCCAAACGATCCCTGTAGAAATTGGGTAAAAATCTTCTCCCCCCCCCCCCCCCCCTTTTTTTTTCTCTTTCTTTTCTTTCTCTTTTCTTTATTTTCCTTTTTTTTTTTCTTTTGATTTTTTTCCTTTGTTTTTCTATCTGATGCACTATCGATGGCATCGATTTGCTTGTGAAAATCTTGACCCATCTTTCCGCGATAGTAACGGAATATATCAATTCTGATATTTCCTTTTCTCTATCATTTAGGTTTTGTTTCTCAGTTTTTTTTTTTTATATATATATATCAAGTTTCGATGGTTCTACATTTTTTTTTTTATTTTTTTTTCACTTCATATCTTGTATTATGTTGATTTCTCCTTTTTCTCATTATAAACTTCGTTAATTCTCAGTATCATTTGGATAATCAATCCCTATAATGATCATCTATCAATAACCGAACCTAGGTTCGTTTTATTTTAAAACTCTAAATTTCTGTTTCTATTTGGATCTGCAATTAATCTAGTTAACCATGACTCCATTTCCCTCAAATTAAATCTTGTTTTCCTCTCTGATTGTCAGTTTATTTTTTAATACGTGTAGACATTGATGTCTTGTTTGGACAACCATCGAGATATCTCCACAGGATACTATCCTTTTAGCGTTTATCTAGCAGGGTTGTGATCTTTGTACTTTCTCACGGATTCACCAAATCCCTCTCAGTATAACCGATCTCTGTTTGGTGGACTATCAGCTGATGAATTGTCCTAAATCGGTATTGGTTAATGCTGCTGTGAAATATATAATGGGTCTTGACCCACCACAAGAAGATAAAAGTTGATTGAGATCTCAAGTGATATTCCAGCTTCCGGAATACCCGACCTCCTTTTAGTATGTTCAATCTGTTTTACTGTTTTCACTTTGCTGTGTTGTTGCTTAAAATACCACTTCCATACTCTTTTAGTCTTGTGTTCGTTATAAAAAAAAAATATGCCCTTGTGTTTCTGATGAAGCATCAAATGCATCACTAACAGACGGATCACAAGCATCCACGGGTTATGCCTGCACTAATTATATAAGCTGATTTGTTTCCCATAAAAGTGATAGTGATTTTCTTGTTAATATGAGAAAATTTCTGGGCATCATCCTGTTGAAGCATGATAATTTCAAATCTCTCAACATTCAATGCTCGTTTCAGGTTAGTTTAGGGATTTGAGATTTATATTCTGTGTAATTGATATCTCTGGCCAATATACCTACCATGTCTACCAGATCTAAGATCAAGATTATAATGAAGAGATTCTCATTGATGGTGAATTCTTGTTCATTCGACCTCAATGATTGTCGCCACTGCCTTTGAATCTTGAAAATGAATGGTACTCACTGTTCCGTTCAATCATGATTGTCTCATATTCCAATAATTTAAAACTTCCTAGTGATTTTGGTAATAAGAATGGCACCTCTACCATAAAGTTATTGTATGATTCCTGTAAAGTCGAGGTGGAAGGGCATTCGAGATGGTCGGTTGCACCAACAAAGACTTGTGAGCAGCAAAGACTTGTGAGCATCAAAGGATAGACCTAGATTCCATGTTACAGCATCGGCATTCCCTCTTTTCAGCTGTTCATAGCTTCAGCTATGTATCTTGACATGATGGAGGTAAGAGGATACCCATGAAATAAAAAATGAAGATTGGATATAATGTGCATGGGTCGACATCTGAAGACTTGGTCTTTAGGAAGAAAGCCCCTTTCAACAGTCTCTGAAAGAGATTTTTATTTTTTTTTTATGGATTGCTTGATAAAAGCATCCATAGATCCATCTTTTGGCATCCACTGTGTATTCTCTTGTAAATTTTCCTTACTTGTCACTATATTGCATATCTTACAGTAGTTTCTTTTTTTTTACCTCTTGTAAGGCTGCACCTTCATACATCCATCGCACTGCCATCTGTTTATTTTGCGCACCACGTTTACATATACCACTATATTTTATCACTTGTGCTATCCATCTGGGATACAACATTGTTTAAGCATGTCCAGACTTTGTTTACTATTGCCACACTTCATCAGTTGCTGTTTCCACTGAATGATTTCCTCTGCTAATATGGCCCTTGGCAAAATTTCATTTGCCACTTTTTTTTTTTTTGCTAGCAAACTTGTCTCGAAAAAAAAAAAAATTCAACCCAGGATGGGGATCTGCTGTAAGCGAACCTCAAAGAATTTAGCCTCAGTTATGGTGAAACTTCTCGCTATATGGGTAACGGCATGTTAAGGAGACCTTATGAAGAGCTAAAGTTGCTCTAGCATTTCTGTGGTTGCTGAGGAAGATCATATGCCTGCAGGAAGACCAATCCGAAATAGGCGCAGGACTTATGACAGATTTTGAGAGTAGAACTCATCGGACAAACATGCTGTCTCTGGCAAAAAGAACTTCTGTTCATCCACGTCGAATTCATTGGGACATTTTATGTAGGATGTGTTACTCTCTGTGCTCAGAAATTTGTTTTTTTGTTTTATAACCAATGCCCACTGTCCCGTCTTTGGCCATGTCCAAACTCTGTTTGCATTTTATTATCAGGTTAACTCTGCTGGCCCTATATTTAAGTAGGTTATTATGTTGTTCCTTTGTTATATCCCCCTTTGCATTGTGTAAATTTTCTTTTTTTCTTTTTCTGTCTTTCTTCTTTTTTTTTCCTCTTTCCCTTCATTACTTATGCATTGTCATGTATATCTGACTGTTGGAATCTATTCACAGAATTGCATATCTAGGATCTTCCTTCACCAGTTAAGTTTCATCTCATCTCCCTCTTCTTTTGTTATTTTTATATATGCATATACTTTCCCTTGCCAAGAAGTTAGCATCAATTGATATTTTGCTGAATTTCAAACTAAAACCCTGTTACTTTGCTTGATTCCTCAGTTGATCATCTTGGATTGTTCTTCTTTTTTTTTATTGAAATCAGTTGGGCGAGTGCAATGATTCCTTCTAGCATTTTTTTTTAGCATGAACGATATCCTGCTTATATTGAGAACCCTGTTTCAGCTCATGTTGAACTTAGTAAAGCCCCTTAGAGGCATCACATTTTAACTACCAGTCTCACACTGTATATACATGTTACAGCAGTTTATGTTAAGTTAAGAGCTAGGATTTCACAATAAGTGGCTTTGTCTTTGTTTCATTATAACTTGGATGCAGTCACTGCTATAATACAGTTGCACTGTGACTCTCATTTGCTATAGTAGTTCATTAAGAACTACTATAACTACATTCAGTTTTTTTTTTTTTTTTCTTTTCACAGTGGTTCACACAGAACCATTGTGGCTCTCCTTTGCTATAATAGCTCATTAAGAACTACTATAGCTACATTCTGTTTTCTTTTCGCAGTGGTTCACACTGAACCATTGTGGCCTTCCTTTGCTATAGTAGTTCATTAAGAACTACTATAACTACATTCTGCTTTCTTTTCACAATGGTTCAAACAGAACCATTGTGGCCTTTCTTTACTATGGTAGTTCATTAAGAACTACTATAGCTGTAATTCATTTTCCTTCTTCATAGTGGTTCACTTGAAACCATCGTGATCTTTCTTTACTATGGTAGTTCATTAAAAACTACTATAGCTATAATTCTTCTTCCTTCTTCACGGTGGTTCATATGAAACCATCGTGATCTTTCTTTACTATGGCAGTTCATCAGGAATTACTATAGTTGTAATCAGCATTTTTTTTTCTCTTTTCTTCTTCTTCTTTCGATGTCTTTTCAACTCTAACATTGTAATAAGCTAGATATTAATGAGAATTCTTTACTTTTTCAGTTTAGAATAGGATGAATGAGCATTGTAAACATCATGAATTATTTGTTCTTCATGCATTTTTCCTTTATTTCTCAAAATCTCACAATGGTGAAACACGAATGACACGTGCACCATTTCGTAAGAGGTAAATTAATCCTAAGTTGATGATCCATATCAATGGCCATAGTCAGGGTGTGGACAAAACTTAGGATTTTTATCTTTTACGAAATAACACTGGATCCACACCGGATCCAATTTTCAAAATTCATCATATTTCCTTAAATATTTTCTCCTTTTATTAGAATTTAACTTAAAATTGACTCAAAATATATACCAATGGCCATAGTCAGGGTATATTGAGAGTTAATTTCATTTTAAATTCTATAAAAGCACCAAATGTATTTTATTCTTCTCTCG
Organism: Nuphar pumila; assembly: GCF_984573655.1. NCBI lineage: Eukaryota > Viridiplantae > Streptophyta > Magnoliopsida > Nymphaeales > Nymphaeaceae > Nuphar > Nuphar pumila. Next base: position 81,146,423 of record NC_143253.1, read on the forward strand.
AATTTAAATATAGATTATTATATAATACATTCAATGACCATAGTCAAGGATGTATTATATCTTCAATCTTATTTTAATTCATTTAAAGAATGGAATAGCTTTTCAAAATCCAATTTCAAAAATTTAAATTCATTCATTATTTAGGATAAAATTGCATCATATTTTTGAAATTTCTTTTTTTCATAAATCCAAGTAATTCTTTCCTTCATTTCTCAGATCAAATCATATTCATAAATTCAAATTCAACTCTATTTCTCAAAAGGATTCAAGAATTCAATTTCAAGGTCCCATTTGACTTTGAAACTTCAGAATCATATTGTATTCAAATTCCAAATTCTATCTCAAATTCAAAGTACAATTTAACTTTGAAATTCATCTGTATATTCAAGATTCAATATTTATTTTTCCAAATTCAACTCAAATTTAGAAATTCTTGATTCATCCTCTAAATTCCAGATTCAAACTCCAAGTCCAATTTGACTTTGAAATTCGTATTCCAGGTTCAAAATTCTCAAATCAAATCTTGAAATTCCAAATTCAAAGTTAGATTCTAAATCCAACTTGGATCCAGATTTTCAAGTACAAATCCTTTTTTTTTTTTTGGATCACAAATTCAGATCTAAATCCATTTTAGGATCTAGGATTCAACACTCATATTGGATCTCAGACTTCAGATCCAATTCCTCCTTAGGATCCAGACTCCAATTTCACTTTTGGATCTTAGACTTCAGATCCAATTTCCTTATAGGATCCAGAATCCAATCCCACATTCGGATCTCAGACTTCAGATCCAATTTCCTTATAGGATCCAGAATCCAATCCCACATTTGGATCTCAGAATTCAGATCCAAATCCTCCTTAGGATCCAGAGCCCAACTCTACATTGGATCTCAGACTTAAGATCCAAATCCATCTTAAGATCCAGAACCCAATTCTACTTCGGATCTTAGACTTCAGATCCAAATCCATTTTCAGGATCCACGATCCAACTCTACTTTGGATCTTAGATTTTAGATCTAAATCCACCTTAAGATCCAAACTTCGGATCTGAATTCCAGATTTCAAATCAAATTTTATTCTCAAATCCAACTTTCAAATCCAATTTCAGTTCATTTCCAGATTCCTTTACAAATCATGTCTAGATTTCTTAAATTCATTTCTATACCATTTGGATTTCTCCGATCCATTCCAAATTTCAAATCTTAAATTCAATTCCACTTTTTTTTCTTATCTCTTTTCCTAAATCCAAATTCAAAAACCTTGAAAATTTTCCTTTCCTTCCCCTTTATCTCGACTTTAAATTATTCTCTTTCCAAAGTCAAGATTTATTCTTCCAAAGACTTAGAACTTCTCTGATCTATCTCAAGCTCTAAGTTAAATTTAATCATTTCTTCATTCCTTTACCAAGTTCATCTCAGAATACTTGGAAATTTCTAAATCAATTTTCAAAAGAGCATACATCCTTGCATTGCACAAGTATGATTCTTTGTGCATTTAGAGTTAGGATAAATTCTTAGATTATATTTAGGCAAAGCAAAAGGCATAGATTCGATCCTTGGTTCGATTACCCCTGGTAAAGGCGCCAAGAACGGTCGAACCTCGTACCGACGAGCGAATCCCGTCTCTCCATTTTCCCGCAATATTTTCAAAAATGGAGGTGAGTTAAATTTCTAAATGTTTTCAAATTAAGGTCAAATGAGACCGCGCAAAATAGTTCCTCTTCTCTCTTTCTTTCTTTCTTTTCTCTTCTCTTTCTCTTTTCTTTCTTTTATTCTTCTCCCTTCAAAAAGGAAGAAAATAGAGGTTAGAAAAGGAAAAGAGAAGGAAGAGAGAGAAACCATTAAGAGAGGAAAAATTTTGCGATGATCACAGTTTTGGCGACCGAGATGGGACGCGTCTTCGTCCGGTTGAATCTATGCCTTTGCTTTGCTTTTATATAATCTAAGTCTTTATTCTAACATATGTCAACTACATTTTTCATGCAAAACTTAGGAGCCTAGACTCTGTCCTAAAGCTGACATTATTTTCATATAGGATCTAAGTATGGTTTGGTAGGACCATATTGAGGAGATTATCTATGTTCACATTAGACTTAGGTCTTAAATACAACTCTCCTCAATTTTAGGGATTGAATGCAAAATAATATATGCAAGTGTATGCTTCTTTTTATTTTTCTATCTCTTTAGGACTTGCATTAGAGCCTTCTGATTTTATTGCATGTTGATCATATTTTGAAAACATCCCTACCTATATTTTCCCGGTCTTCGCGTTGTTGGGCTGTCTCACTGAACCATAGTTTGGGAGAGAGCCTCACAACTGGACCACTTATTTGGGTTCGCGCCCCCTACTACGTACCTAAGGGCCATAGTCCGAGGTATATCGGTAGGTGCTCAAGGATGTTGGGAAGCCATTACCTTAGAACCGGAGAAATGTCTTATATGCCACGTACTTCGAGCTTCGGCTTGAGTATATCAGCATACCTTGATTGGAATCAGATGATCTAAATCATAGAGTTAGGATTAAGGTCCTACAAGCCATTTCAAATATTGCATTTAGAGTCCGCCTTTAGGGAGTGCTATGTGCGCATCCTTGTTTATGTAGCTATGATTATGTGATGTTTTCCTTGTATTCTCTTATATATCAAACCTCTTTCAAAACCCTGGATGTACTGTTTAAAACTTCCTCTATTTTAAAAAAAAAACGGGTGTATATTCCTCCTTTACCTATGTTCTTTTCTCTTTTATGTCAATCTTTCTTTAAAACCCCTGGAAATTCTTCCTTCAAAATCCCTTGATCTTTTTACAAAATTTCCAGGAAACTATGTCTCTCATCAAAAGTCTATTCGTAAGTCCTGCGTCCTGATTCTCTTCCTCTTTTGCCTCAGTATTAGTCCGATGGCATCCGAATCTTTCGATGCTATTTTCCCTTGGGATCATGTCTTTTATCAAATAAGGGATGGAACCCCAGATCATCGGGTCATCCAGTCTCGTACCTTCTTCCCTCGGTGGTACTATTCTTGGTTCACCGCCTTCTCACGTATGTTCCCAGACCACTTGGATGATTCGGGATTGGAGATGGCATCGGCAGTTGGCAAGCGAACCATGAACGGCAGTCTGATTCAAGCTATGGCAGAGCGGTGGAATCCACGAACCTGCACATTCTGGTTTCCATGGGGAGAGATGACTCTGCTAATGGACGAATTCAGTGACATCATGGGGTTGCCAGAGCCAGCCGGTCAGCCAGACGACCCGGTCGAGCAACAGTTCTTGATCAATGTCAAAGGGATAGATGTTCGAGAAGCATTGGCCAGAGCTACAGGGAGCAGATCCTGGCCTCTCGCGGAGATCAACAGAAGTCAGTTCATCGATCTGTTCGAACTCTACAACAAGTATGAAGCCTATGAAGAAGTCGATACCTTGTCCCGGGCAGCAAAAGAAAGAATCCAGCATGCCATGGTCCTATGCACAGTAGGACTAGCATTCTTTCAGGATGGTCAGAATTTCGTCGATGTCAGAGTCGCCCAACTCTTCCGAAGATGGGGAAGTAAGCAGACTCGTCAGCTTTCAGTCTCCATGGCCGCATTAGCCTTTCACTACAGAGGCTTGGCTCGGTTTACTCTCGGAGAAACCATTTTGGTGGATAGATGCACATATGCCTTGCAGTTTTGGTTCCTGCGACACGTGCCATCGAAAGCCAGTTCTTTCAGATTCAGCAGTAAGCAGCCAAAGTTAGCCATTCAGTATCGAGCCTTGATCGAGAGTCTACACCAGGAGGAAATCGTTTGGGACTTCTTCGACAGAAGAGAGACCGTTCCTCGATACACCTATGCTCGTGACAAGCTCTATAAACTGCTCGGCCCTTTCTTCTGCGTAGACTATTAGCCAGAGAGGTGTCTTCGACAGTTCTCACAGCGGAGATTCGTGTCAACACTCGCTTCCCGACAGGCCGCATGCCAGAGTTCGATCTACAGTCGGATCAGTGGTCTGGAGCATACCACGTTGCCAAATACACTTGGGACTCCTTTATTCCTTTGTCTATATTTCCCGGTCCTAATGTATCATCAGAGTATAGAGAATGGTGGCAAACTGTCTGCCCACCTTCTCTTTGTATTTAAATTTTGTCGTTAATGAAAATGCAAACTTTGGTTCTAATAAAAAGCTTTTTTATGGCCAAATCTTATTTTTTTGTTTCATGTAGTTATGAATTCATCCCCAGTGATGAGACCCATTTTGTATATTCTTTCTTCGATTATCTCTCGTCATGATAGATGACCTCGCCTAGGTCATAAGGCGCATTTTGTTGCCAGAAAAGGGTGATGCAATCATCACAAAAATTTGTGATGACCCAATCCCTGTTGATGGGATAACTTATCTAAATTGACTATCAAATTCTTCTTTCATGTCTTTTCCTCAAAAATCGCATTTTCAAAAATTTCCTCCAAACCCTAACCATTCCTTTTACTTCTACAGAAATCACTGGCATTGGTAAAATGGTTGTAACAAGGGCAGAAAAAGAAACAGTTTCTCGACACAGCGACAGTGAGGCCGAAGGGATGGATTCCCCCAAATCAGTCAGGGGACAGAATCAAGCAGATGATATAGATCCTGCCATGTATAATCTGTTTAAAAGAATGATGACCAAAATGATGTCCGAGCAGGCCGAGGCCAGTCAGAAGAAGGTCGCTCCAAATAACAAACCAAAGAAGAAGGCTGTAAAGAAACCAGTCAGGATTGTTAGGAAGAAAGTACAGCCTGACACCACTTCTGAAGAAGCGGAATCAGTAGAAGGTGAATCAGAAAAGGAAGAGCAGTTTGTTTATCAGAATCCTCCACCGCAGTTTGCAAAGACCGCCGCAGAGCCCGAATCGATAAACAAGCCCATTCCGGCTAATGACCCAATGCAAGAGCAGATGAAAGAAATGAATCAGGCTATCAAAGATATCCAGGCTAAAAGCAAGGGCAAGCAAACCTACTCTGGCAAAGATTTTTATCATGGTCTAGACGGGGATGACAATCTAGAAAATCTCCCCTGCAAGTTCCTTAAATTTGACGGAACTAGCAACCCTAAAGCTCATTTGGCCACCTTTTATGCCGAATGCGGCCGTTTCAGGAAAGACAATCGGGCGTTATTCATCTGCTTTCCTCGTAGCTTAGAAGGGGTAGCAGCCAGGTGGTATGCAGACCACATTAATCCTATCGAACTATGAGACTATCGAACTACGAGAGTTCGATAAGGTCGTGAACTTGTTCATTGAGCGCTTCATGTTTAATGTCGAAGCCTCACCAACCCTCAATCATCTGTACAATTTAAAACCGATGGAGAATGAGAAAGCCAGTGAATTCATCCATAGGTGGAGAAGCACCTGTAACAGAATGAAGGTTCCCATCCCAGAGGAGCACGCCCTGCAAATTATTCTGAATAATTTTGCCCAGCCTTTGAGGAACCTCATTTCTACTTCGCCCGCCAAATCATTCATCAAACTGATTGAGAGAGCCGAGTGGCTCGAGACCGGCTTGGATAATGGCCTGTATGAGGGTTACCCTTTCACTCGAGGAAACCCTGAGCAGAAGAAAAAGGCTCATGTTGCTTATTCCACGGATTTTCTCGGTAACAGCAGCAGTTCTAACAGAAAGAAGAACAAGAAAAATCGCAACAAAAACTCAGGGCACTCCAGGGCCGAAAGAACAAACTCTGCAGCCCAGAAAGGAAAATTTGTTAAGCCACAACCTGTCCAATCAGTGCCGCAGCCTGAAGCGAAGCAGCCAGAAAAGCCAAAGCACGAAGGTTGGAGTTATGATCGGGAATTTTCAGCTTTAGAGCAGTCCCGCGAAGACATCTTAGAATATATGATGTCGAAAGGAATGATCAAACTTCCCAAGGTGGCAGATCCTCCCGTCGCTATGGGCAAATGGACTGATAAATTTTGTAAATTCCATCGGACTGTCGGACACGACACCGAACACTGTTTTGTAAATTCAAGATTGTATTGACAAAAACATGATGATTGAGGATAAGGATGAACAGCAGCCAGAATTCTTGTCCAAGTCATTTCCTAAACATTCAGCTTCAGTCATTACAGAGCAGGTATTCTCTCTGCAAGGCAGTATCCAACCATGTTCTAAACAGGACATTCAGGATCAACATCAGGTCCTAGTCCTTCGCCAAGCACAGTCTTCCGCCAAGAGGGCGGATGTCACTGCATTTTTCAGTAAACCAACAAAGGCAACGACAGAAATTGCCAAGATGGTCCCCAGAATCTCGAAGCGCTTTATCAAGGCAGCTTCAAAGAAAGAAGAAGCTTCAGGGACAGTTCAGAAACCAATCACTGCTTTGTCCAACATTTCCATCGTGGACCTGACCCACGCTTCCCCAGAACACCAGCAAGTGCTAGAAGATCTTCTCAGAAAGATCAAGGTCAAGCCTAGCACAACTCCGCAAGACATGGCTCAAATCGTCAATCAGGCCATGACGAATGCACCAATCACTTTCTCTGATGAGGATTTGCCGAAGCCTCATTCTTTTCATAATAATGCTCTCTACATAGTGGTGCGAACCAGGGGCATGACAGTCCCTCATGTGCTAGTCGATGGAGGCAGCAGCCTCAATATTTGTCCTGAGATGACGGCCAAGGCTTTGGGATTGAAGGAAGATGAATATACCCCAGATCCGATCACGATCTACGGTTTCGACAACCATGGGTAGACTGCCAAGGGGAAAATATTTCTTGAAATCTCCATCAATTATTCAGTACATACTGTACTCTTCCATGTGGTCAATGTACCACCAACATACAATCTGCTACTTGGGCGCACTTGGATTCACAGTGTCAATGTTGTCCCGTCAACTTTACACCAATGCATCAAATGGTCGAAGGGAGGCATGATCACTACGGTGCTAGGAGAGGACCCGGAAGAGCGACTCCCACAGCCCATGATCCCCCGTCCTACTTTCACTGCCGACATCCCAAGCATCAGGGAAGTCGACGAGATCAATCTGAGTGAAAGTCTAGATATGCTGAAATTGAAAGAAGTTCAGCCGACAGAAAGTGCAACGATGGTAGCCCAGTGGCAGGGACCCCACTTCTTCAAGTTAGGTGGGCGCCTCGACTGCACCTCCTTTCGGGATCATCCACTTTTTCCTCAGTTCTCAAAAACAAGGAAAGGATTTGATCTTCTAATAAAGCACTATTATAAACCCTTCAGGGGTTTGGGCAGAAATGAAGACGGCATCATGGAGCCGATCGTCCCCGATCAGCATGTCACTGGTACAGGCTTGAGTTTCACAGGTCAGTTATCCGGCAGAAAGACCACTTTCGTCAAGGGAGCCCAGTAAAGAATATAAATGCCAGTGTTTTCTATTTTCCTTTCTTCCTGTCATCTTGTAAGGGCAAGATCCGCTCGGGTTTCTTTCTTTCCTTCAAACAATCACTTGTAAATATCAAAGTTTACTTAATCAATGAAAAGTTTGTTTTCTCTGTTCATCTTGGTGTACACAAATTCTTTGCTTATATCCTTGTCTATGTTGTCATTCTCTGTTTCTGTACAAAAGGTTATTTTTTGAACATTTTACCTTTTTCTCAAAGGCCTTCTTTTCGCTTTCACGATTGCCGGGATCATGGCTCCTGAATCGTTCAAAAAGCTCGTTATCTATACCAACTTTTTTCAAAATAAACCGGCCAGAACCTGCAAGACAAAGGCAGGGGCAGAGGCCAGCAAAGTGACAGAGCAGATCGAAGAGTTGGCAGAATTCGACTCGACAATTCAAAATTTGCCAGAATTTGCCTGCATTCAGAAGCAGGATGAACCATCGTCGTTGGTTCAAGATCCAACGGAGGATGTCAATATTGGTTCAGAAGATGATCCAAAGATCCTCAAAATTGGTTCCAGTCTAAGTTTAGATGAGAAGGAAAGGCTCATCTACTTCCTCAAAGAGCATCAGAAAGTCTTCGCTTGGACTTATGAGGATATGACAGGCTTAGACTCCAAGTTAGTCGAGCATCGCCTTGTGTTGAAGCCGGATTGCAAACCAATCAAGCAGAAACTCAGAAAAATGGATCCTCGAGTGGCACCGCAAGTTAAAGAAGGACTTGAAGAATTATTAAAAGCAGGATTCATCCGAACTATTGAATACCCAGATTGGCTGGCGAACATCGTGGCGGTTCCCAAAAAGAATGGCAAGGTCTAAATCCGCATTGATTTCAGAGATCTGAACAAAGCCACCCCGAAAGATGACTATCCACTCCCCGACATCGATCTTCTGATCGATAGCACGGCGGGCCATGCCATGTTCTCCTTTATGGACGGATATTCAGGCTATAATCAGATCAAATTGGCCGCTCGTGACCAATCCAAAACTTCTTTCACAACGCCTTGGGGTACCTTTTGCTATACAGTCATGCCATTTGGGCTCAAGAATGCTGGGGCAACCTATCAGAGAGCAATGGCAGTTATCTTCCATGACCAGATGCATAAGAACATGGATGCCTATGTAGATGATATTTTGGTCAAATTTAAAGAAGGAGAGGATCATCTTGATGCTCTCGGCCAAGTCTTTGAAAGACTTATCCTTTACAAGCTGAGGCTCAATCCACAGAAATGTGTCTTCGGGGTGGAGTCAGGCAAGTTGCTTGGCTACATGATCAGCAAGAAAGGCATAGAAGTAGATCCTGCCAAGGCGAAGGCGATCATTGATATGCCGCCTCCCACTAATCTTAAAGAGCTGCGAAGCCTTCAGGGTCGCATTCAGTCTATCCGTCGCTTTATCTCCAATTTAGCCATGAGATGCAAGCCCTTCAATCACTTGCTGATAAAAGAAGTGAAATTTGAATGGGGATCAGAATGCCAGCTCTCATTTGAGTGCATCAAGCAGTATCTTCTCAATCCACCTATTCTGAAGCCACTAGAACTTGGAAAACCGCTTCTTTTATACATTTCTGTCAATCACAATGCTTGTGGCGGATTTCTTGCACAGTACGAGGAAGGCAGCCGGATAGAGCATGCCATCTACTACATCAGCAAAACTTTCATCGATTATGAGAAGAGATATTCTCAGATGGAAAAGACGTGTCTTGCCTTAGTATGGATGTGTCAAAAGCTGAGACATTATCTGATGGCCTCAGAGATCAAAATTCTGTCGAGACTTAACCCTCTCAGATATATCCTTGAGCAGCCTTTTCTTACTGGACGGATTGCGAAATGGCAAGTCCTCCTGATGCAGTATGACTTGGAATATGTTTCTCAGAAGTCAGTCAAGGGTCAGTCCATCGCAGATCAGTTGGCAGATTTCCTGTTGACAGAAGAAATCAAGGCGGAAGATGATTTTCCTGATGATCAAATTTGCAGTATTCAGGAATCTCTGGTCTGGACTCTATTCTTTGACGGAGCCAGAAACATGTCTGGTATAGGAATTAGGATCTTGCTAATCACTCCTGAAAAGGAGATGCTCCCTTATTCCCTCAAACTCGACTTTCAATGTACTCATAACATGGCCGAGTATGAAGCTCTAATACAAAGCCTCAAGATCTTGCAAGACTTTGGTGTCAAGAGAGTACACACCTTCGGCGACTCATTACTTGTTGTCAGTCAAGTTAATGCTGAATGGCAAGTCAAGGACTCAAAGTTAATTCCCTATCAGAAGATCACCTTAGCTCTCATAGGCGATTTTGAAGAATTTCAGCTCAATCATGTCAAGAGGGAATACAATCACATAGCCGATGGCATGGCCTGCTTAGGCTCTATTTTGTCCTTTAAAGACAATGAATCCTGTCGTTCCTTCGAGATCGGCAGACTTGATCAACCTGCCTACATTCCAGTTGAGCAAGTGAGTCAAGTCACTCAGAAAGAGAAGCCATGGTACCAAGACATTAAAAATTTCATCGGAACCGGTGAATTTCCAGCGGAAATGCCAAGAAAGGAGCAACACGCGATTCAGCGCATGTCAGCACGTTACTTCATCCTCGCCGATATTCTCTACCGTCGTGGTTTCAGTTCTGAGTATGCCAGATGCTTAGATAAGGATGAAGCCATGGAAGTTGTCCGAGAGGCACACAAAGGAATTTGTGGTGGTCACGTTGGCTACCAAACACTCGTAAAGCAGATAACTCGGGCAGGATATTATTGGAAAACCATGCAGCAGGATTGCCATCAATTTGCAAGGAAATGCGTCAAGTGTCAAATGCATGCACCTTCCATTCATGCGCCAGCCATATACTTGCAATCCGTGGTTTCTCCCTGGCCCTTTTCGATGTGGGCCTTTGATGTAGTCAGTCCGATCACTCCTTCGGCTTCTAATGGCCACCGATACTTCCTCGCGGCCACAGAATACTTCACCAAATGGGTCGAAGTTATCACTCTACGAACGGTAGAAGGCCGACATGTGGTCTCGTTCATCCATAAGAATCTTCTTTGCCGTTTCGGCATCCCACACGATATTGTGTCAGATAATGGCAGCCATTTCAAGAATGAGAAGATGAAGACTTTCTACTCGAAGTTCAGGATTCATCACCATTTCTCAGCTCCCTACTATCCTCAAGGGAATGGCCAAGCTGAGGCCACCAACAAGATTTTGATCCGCATTCTGGAAAGAACAGTGGAAACAGGTCGCGATTGGCACGAGAAGATGCACGATGCACTGTGGGCATACCGAACCACCATTCGGACTCCAACCAATGCTACTCCTTCAGAACTCGTTTATGGGACACAGGTAGTGTTACCTCTCCACGTTCAGAAGCCTGCACTCAAGTTTGCATCGCTCATCGAGCTTCCGCTTGATCAATATCAGCAGCAGAGGTTGGTACAACTTGATCTGCTAGATGAGAAAAGGCTTAAGGCAGCGAAACATGCTCAGGCCTACCGTCAGAGGATAGCTCGGCACTACGCCAAATCAGTTATTGAGAGAAGATTCTGAGTCAATGATCTTGTGCTCAGATCGACGACTCATCTCAAGCATCGGCCGAAGGGCAAGTGGTCACCCAATTGGGAAGGCTCTTATGTGGTTAAGTGTAAACACCCCAAATTTTCACTCACCTCCCCTACATCTCCACCAAACATCATCATTCAACCTCTGAAATCGGTGGAGGGCAAAATGGTCATTTTATGAGCTCGGACCTTGCAAAAGTCCAATTTTCATCTGAAACTCTCAAAATTTCTCTAATTTTAACTCAGATGTTCAAAAAATTTATTCCTGACAGGAGACAGACAGCTCCAAGTCTTGGTTCAAGATTGCATTTCATAAGACATGACATTGCATATCATTGCATGAGCATTTCAAATCACTGCACTGCACAGCATGTCATTTCGAGGTCCAGAACTATTGATCTCAAAATTTTCAATCCAGATTAGAATTTCAACTCTTTTCAAAATTGATTTCAAAACCCTGGGTCTTCAAAATTATCAATTCTTCCCATTTTACCCCCAGGACTCTGAATTTCAAAATATTTTCTCAGGAAAACGATCTGGATAGTTTTTAATATGGATTTCAGCCACTTCACCTCAGATTTTGCCCTTTTGACAATTTCAAATATCTTACTTTTACAAAATTGCCCTACAGGGGCCAACTCTTTCCAAAAATTCCTGTTTTACCAATTAGTCCAGATTTTATGAAAATTCCAAAAAGAAGTTGTTGTTTTATCCTTATTTCAATAAAGAAGCAATGTGGGACCCACACTGAGGTGGTGTCACACAAGCTTTTCTTTTGAAAATTTGAATTTTGAAAAACCCAAAAATATAGGAGCCTTGTCCCCTGGATTGGTGCCACTTGTCATCTCTCTCTCCTCCCATTTCCATGCCAAGTGTCAGTGTGGGGCTACCTTAAGAAGCCGCCACATGTCATCCCATTTATCTGCCATGTGTCACCCTATCCATCCTGCGCCATGTGTCATTTCAAAGAACACCAGGAGATGCCAATTGTCATAGGTTGTCCTGTCTAGAAAAGTGGAGCTTGTCTCCTCTGAGGTGGCACCACTTGAAGTGTGTCTCCTACAGGGGACACGTGTCAACCTCTTACTCCTAGAAAAGTAGCCTGACACATGTCTCTCCCTACTTTTCTCAGAAAAGTAGGAGACACATGTCACTCCTAGATTCCTCCAGAAAAAGTAAGCTTGTCTCCTCTGAGGTGGCGCCATCTGGAGTGTGTCTCCTGCAAGGAACACATGGCAATCTCTCAGTTTCTCAAAAAAAGTAGACGCCATGTGTCGTTTTCTGCTTTCTTCACAAAAACTAGAATTCAAAAGTTCAAATCTCCTCATAGGTGGCGCAAATCCTGAACTTCTACCTTTTCCATGTTGTCTGAGATTGCGCCACATGGCTTGGCCCTCCTTCTCTCCCCTCTGCCATGTGTCATCTTCTGCTTCTTTCAGAAAAAGCAGGTGACACATGTCTCCTTCTCACTCCTTCAGAAAAAGTAGAGGACACATGTCTTCTCCCTACTTTTTTCAGAAAAGTAGGAGACACATGTCACTCCTGGCTTTCTTCAGAAAAAGCAAACCATTCAAAAATTCAAACAGAGCCAAGGTGACGCAAATCCTGAGCTCTGATTTTTCCAGATGGCCTGAGGTGGCGCCACATGTCCTTTCCCTCCTTTTCCTCCCTCTTGCCACATGGCATTGTAGGAGCCACCCTGAGGTGGCGCCACATGTCCACCCTCCATTCCTCCAGGGCCAACCTCCATTTGAATTTCAAACTTTCCATGAGGTGGCGTCATTTGAGAAGGCCTCTCCAGACAACTGACACTTGTCTGCCACATGTCCAGATCTCCTTCCCTGCAGAAAAAAGCAAAATTTCAAACATTTGAACTCCCCAGAGGTGGCGCCACATGGCATGCCCCTACTGTTCCAACTTTACACCTCAGAACACCTTTTGAGGTGGCGCCATTCCAGAACTCCATTTGGCTCCATTTTGTATTTATTTTATTTCTTTTAATAAAAATAGCCCTTTTGAGGTGGCGCCACCTGAGGACTCCCTACAAAAGGTGATTTTGAAATTCAAACTCCAAGAGAGCACCCTCTGAGGTGGCGCCATCTTAGAGTTCCCTGCAGAGAGAATCAAGCAAGCTTTTGAAAAAATCCAAATTCCCCCTACTGAGGTGTCTCACCCACAAAATTCCCATTTTTTTATTTTCTCAAAAAAATCAACATAGCCCCATGAGGTGGCGCCACCTGAGGGCTCCCTGCAAAATCCAAATTCGAATTTCAAACCCCCAGATGGCACCCCCTGAGATGGCGCCACATGGAGGGCTCAGATTGAGCCTGTTTGAATTTCAAATTTCTTCATAAAATTTATAAAAACAAGGCTCCACGGCCAGGGGGAGAAGACAACATCTTTGGAGACCATTTTGTGAACTTGAAAATCCGACCTAGCCTCCTTAAAATCTGATTTTAAACTTTGGAAATCGTGCCCCCTTTGGCTCATTGGAGAAGGTGGAGTAAAGTTCGTGCAGTGGCCAATCTGATTCAAACATAGCTCGATTTTGGTGAACCATCCGAAGCTCGGAGCGAAGGACGAAGGAAGCTCGTGATAGCCGCCCCTTTCAAGAGCTCCTACGCTGCGTAACGAAACAAGGTGCACTTCTTTCCCCATTAATTTGATTCCATAATTCGAATCGGGAGTCGTTTGAAGAAAGAGCTCATCCGAGAGATGGATTGAGCTATTCTCATAAAACGACATATATAAAAACATTTAATTATGCTTCCTTGATGATTTTTAATATGCATGTAGTTATCTAGATTTAATTTACATTTTATTTCATTCATTTAGCATATTTCACGAATTAATTAGGATTAATTTAGCATTTATTCCAATTCTGCTTATTTTCAGTAAGTCTCTGTTTTTGTCAGTCAGTCCACACGTCATTTCATGCATTTATTTTTTATTAAAAATCCCAAAAAAATCACGGAATGCGACATGAGGTGTCCCTGAAATTTTACCAAAAAGTCGTAGGCATTTGAATTTGTTTACTGTGGTAAACATTCAAAATGGCAAGTCGGGTTTTGTTACCTGGGATGCGTTTTGAAAATCATTTGCCGACTTGTAAAATAGAGATATCCCTCATGGGAGATCCGATTCTCGATCCGAAAAATGTTATGAACTCGGAAGAATGTCTGGTTTTTAATACGATGTTTTCAGATTTTTCTGATTTTTTTTAATGTCTGACAAAAATCCGAGAGTTCGGGACACGTGTCAAAGCCTAATTTGGGCCTCTGAGATCTTGGATCGACTTAGGGCTATGGTTTCTCTTTGTGTGTTTCTCCAAATCCAAAACCGTAAAAAGTGAAAGTTGTGTCCGAGATGTCCTCTGTTTTCAGCTGAAAGCCTATGATTTTTAGAACAGTGTTGATACCTGCTTCGGATTTTTTTTGTCAGTCCCCTGTTTTGCTGCATTTGTCTGTTCTATTAGTTTAGGCAGGAATAGTTATATTTTTATCTGTGCTTCCGTTGATCAAATGCCAAAGTCATAAACATGAAAGTTGTTCATTTAGGTGTCGGGCATAGCTCTGATTAATGTCATAAATTTCCATGGCTGTTTTATATTTTTTGGCATTTTACATCAGATTAGGGTGATTTTTACCTCTGTCATAACTAAATCCCTGTTGCCGAACTCACCATGGCTCAAATCCCGAGGCTGTAAAAACCAAAAATGTTTCATTTCGGGTATTTTAGCATTCTAAAAAATATCAGAAGTTTCCATGGTGTAAATCTTGCGTTATCATATTAGGCATTGCATTTGGTTCGGATACATAGGCAAAATCCACCATTTTAGAACTTTCTTTGAATTTTAGCATTTAAATCATATCATTTCATAATTTTTAGCATTCTAGGTTGTTTATCAGAGTAAGTAGATGCTTCATACCGAATTTGGTGCAATTTGGAATCCATTTGAGGTTCGGATTAGCCATAATACCAAAACAGGGTCCCGCAGGACCCGGATCCAAGTGAAAAACAAGCGAAAATCGTTATTTTTGATAAATTGCAAAATACCAAATTCTGATTTTACAGCTTTAGTGTGTTTAGCAGTATGTCATCATGTCTCTTACTGTATTTCATCATCATTTGATTCGATTTGAATTTCGAAATCTCAGTTTTATCAAGTTTTCCTTCAAAAACCCTGATTTTAAAGGTGTAACTTTAATTTTAGGGGTATTTTGGTCATTTTGATCACCAATTCCGAATTTCAAACTGTTTTCTACTGAATTCCTTGCATTTACATCATTTCAAATATCAATGAAGCATGAGAATAGGGTTTATATCCAATTAAATCCAATAATTTCATAATATTATTGGAAAATCTTGGAAAAACCCACATATTTAAGCTAACCTTATTCTAAGTTTGGCAGGGACATTCAAAAGAAGGAGCTGAAGTCTGCAATTCCATTTATTTCATTTACTTAGTGATGTAATAATGTAAATTTTGGAATAAGATTTTAATTTCCTGCTTAGACTAGGATGCATATCATATAGTTTGAATTTATGCAATATCCTGATTATATGATTCATGCATTTTATTCCAAAAGCACTATGGATGTTCACGAATGGCACGTGCACCAACTCTTAGGGAGTTGATGAACTTGGTGGAATCCATATTTACGGCCCTAGTCGGAATATGGACGAGACCCAGATCCATCATCTTTCTACTAGTCACATTGAGCCTACACTCTTAGGCTATCTTAAAATGCACATCATATTTCCAAAGTTTTCAAAATCATGTGCATCAAATCAACTAATTTCTGAACATATTCATGGCCACAGTCAGAATATGTGAAGGATTTATTTGGACTTAATGCACATTTTCCAACCAATTCCTCAGAAAATCTTTTCAAAGGGCATTCATTTACTCATGTCATTTGCATCATGAAATCATTGATTTTCTCAAGATTTTCTCAAGAAAACTTCATTCTCAAGAAATTGATTTCTCAAGAAACTCTAAGGATTTTTCAAAATCGGTTTTCCAAAGACGAGTTTCTCCACAGTTTTCCCTGGAAAATGATATTTTCTTAAGAGATTCAAAAGAGTTTTCCAATCTTTCTCCAAGATCCAAAATCGATTTCCAAGTATTTCAAAAGGTAAAATTCCCAGGATTTCGATTCCCCAAGTTTTGAATTTCCTCCTCCAATGGGTTTTCCTATAAATTTTTCATCACTTTCCTAAGAAAACTCTCAAAGTCCAAGTTTTCCTAAGAAGTGTTTTCCTTTTCAAACGTTCACCTTTTCTCAAGAATCACTTCTATTTTCCCAGGATTTTCAACCATTCATGATTTTCCCACAACTTCATGAATTTTCCCGTGATTTCAAAAACCCTTTTTCACATGAGTTTTCATGAGAAATTGACTTTCATGCTTTTTCCTGAGAAATTCTTTTCAACTCCAAATATTTTCCAAGCATACATCATGTTTTCCCAAGCTGCATCTTCCAAAATCTCATAGCACATGCCTGAATTCTCTGTGCATTTAGGATAGAACATAACTTTGATGATTTAACTAAGTCAAGCACAATTTTGGTCCTTGGTTCGATTACCCCTGTTAAAGGCGGCAGGAACGGTCGAACCTCGTACCGACAGGTCGAGCCCCATCCCATGGATTTTCCCGCAATTTTCAAAACGGAGGCGAGTATTTCAAAACAATTTCCAAAATCCGGTCAAGTTTAAAGCGCGAAAGCGTTTTCCCTCTTTCTCTTCTGCAAGGAAGGGAAGACGGGGGAAAAATTTCGCGACGAGAACAGGTTTGGCGACCGTGATGGGACCTGTCCTTGTCTGACCTAAATTATGCTTGACTTAGTTTAATTATCAAAATTATGTTCACAAAATGTCAGCTCTTTTACTTTTGATATCATGTGAGCCTAGGAGCCTAGATTCTGACCTAGCTGACATTGATTGCATATAGCTTAGACATGGTTTGGTAGGACCAGATTGAGGAGATATTTTCATGCTCACATAGACTTAGGTCTAAATACAACTCTCCTCAATTTAGGATCTGAATGCAAACAATGTATGTTTCTTAAAAGTTTTCAAAATCTATCTCTCTAGGATCTAGAGCCCTCTATTTCTTGCATGTGATCATTTTTCAAAATCTCCATTACCTATCATTACCCGGTCTTCACGTTGCTGGGCTCTCTTCCAGAACCATAGTTCGGGACAGAGCCTCACAACTGGGCCAACTATTTGGGTTAACACCCCCCTACCACGTACCGCGGGCCACAGTCCGAAGTATATTGGTAGGCGCTCAAGGATGTTGGAAAACCTTACCTTAGAAGTGGAGTTGAGATTATATGCCACGTACCTCGGATTTCGATTCGGGTATATCGGCATAACTGGATTGGACAAAGATGATCTGAACCTAGAGTTAGGATTAGGGTCCTACAACTATTTTCAAAATGAGGCATCTAGAGTCAGCTTTTTAGGGAGTGCTGTATGTGCATAAATGTTTGTGCAGGATGTGATTGTATGATTTTCTCAACTCTTTATGTTTCCCAATGTTTTTTAACTCATTAGGTCTGTTTCCAAAATCCTTATTTTCCACAAGGTCTTTTCCTCAAACCCTGGATGATTTTTCCAAATATCCCATTTCTTCCAAAACTCCAGGCGATTTTACATTCTACCTTTCTACTGGATCTCGAATTTCTAGCTGCATTTTTTATCCTGCCTGCAAAATTTTTCAAAATTTCTCACATTTTCCTAAGTCTCATTCCGAGTCTTTCTCTGTTTTCAGTTCGATGGCATCTAGTCAAGTCGATCCTATCTTTCCTGAAGGTCACATCTCCTTCGAGGTGCGACAAGGTCGTCCTGAACATCGAGCCCTTAGCACCGGAACTTTCATTCCCCGGTGGTATTACTCCTGGCTAAAGAGCTTTTCCCGAATGTTCCCGGACCATTTGAGCGAGTGCAGATTAGAACTGGCATCAGCAGTCGGAAAGCAGACCATCAACGGCAACCTGATCCATGCAATGGCGGAGCGATGGAATCCTCGGACGTGTACCTTCTGGTTCCCATGGGGAGAAATGACCGTCTTAATGGATGAATTTTCAGAAATCATGGGGTTACCAGAACCAGCCGGTCAACCAGGAGACCCATTAGAGCATCAATTCCTTATCAATGTCAAGGGTTTGGACCCCCGAGACTCCTTAGCTTGTATGACAGACCGCCGATCTTGGCCCCTGATCCAGTTGAAAGGAAATGAGTATGTTGACCTACTTGAGTTGTACCGCCAGTACGGGACCTTCATGGAAGTCAGTTCGCTATCAAGAACAACTAAAGAAAGAATTCAAAATGCGATGGTTCTATGCACTGTAGGATTATCCCTCTTCTCAGATGGACAAAACTACATGGACATCAGAATAATCCAACTTATGAGAAGATGGGGAAATCGGCAAACCAATCGCCTCTCCATAGCCATGGCAGCACTCGCCTTCCTATATCGAGGTCTGACTCGATTCTCACTTGGAGAGTCCATTTTAGTTGAAGGATGCATCTATGCACTTCAGTCCTGGTTTTTCCAGCATGTTCCAGCCCGAGCAAGCTCTTTCAGATACAATGGTCAAGAACTCCTTCCGGTGGCGCAATACCGGTCTATGATCAACAACATTCAAGAGGATGACATTGTTTGGGACTATTTTGATCGACAAATATCTCCTCCCAGATATACCTACGCTTATGGCAAGCGGTTCAAGTTGCTGGGACCATTCTTCTGCACTTACTACCAGCCGGAGCGATGTGTTCGACAGTTCTCCCAGAGGCAGCAGTACGTCGAAGCTCGCTTGTTATCAGGAGTTATGGCAGAGTTTGATCTCACTTCCGCACAATGGTCCGGGGCATATCATTCTGCCCGCTACAGCTGGGATTCCTTTGTCTCTCTTAAAATCTTTTCAGATCCTAGAGTGTCTGCCGACTATCATGAATGGTGGCAAATTGTTTGTCCCCTACCTCTTTGTCAAGATCAATAAAGTCATGTTTTTCTCATTTCTATAAAATTGTCTCTCTTTCCATTGTGGTTTGACGACCTCGCCTAGGTAACAAGGCATATTTTCGTTGTTTATTTCTTTTGCAGAAGGAATGACAACACAATTTTCGTGATTCCCACGACGACTCAGTCCCTAGTAATGGGACATCTTTTCCAAATTGTCTACCATATTTTCAGCAAATATTTCTTCCAAAAGCTAATTCCATCATAATCTAATCAGGTCTTTGCCCTGCAGAAAGCATCCATATCATTTGATGGTTGAGACAAGATCAGGCAAAAGAACCACGGCATCCCAGTACTCGTCAGCCTTAGAAGAAGAAATGGGTTCCCCTCGATCCGAGAAGAGTCAAGAGCAGCAGCAAGAAGATGACGACATAGACCCTCAAATGTATGCCATGTTCAGAAAAATGATGAATAAGATGATGAATGAGCAGCCCGGGACCAGCTCAGAAAGGAATCCATTCAGAGAAAAGTTCCATGGTCGCAGGGGTAAGAAGGCTCCCAAGAAGCAGATCCAGTCAGAAGAGATTTCAGATGAATCAGATTCAACTGAAAACACAGATGAAGAATATGAGGTGCCTCCGGCATTTCAGAAGCGTGGCCAAAGTAAAAGCCACAGATCAAAGTGCAGAGATAAAGAAGAGCCTTTGCAAGCGCAGTTTAAAGAAATGGCCCGAGTTGTCAAGGATCTGCAAGCCCGCGACAAGGGCAAGAAAGTCTTCATCAGTGAGGACTTCTATGATGGCTTAGAAGGGGATGATGATCTGGAGAATCTTCCCCGTAAATTCATCAAGTTCGATGGTTCTGGCGATCCAAAAGCGCATCTCGCCACTTTCTTTGTTGAATGCTCTCGGTT
Organism: Nuphar pumila; assembly: GCF_984573655.1. NCBI lineage: Eukaryota > Viridiplantae > Streptophyta > Magnoliopsida > Nymphaeales > Nymphaeaceae > Nuphar > Nuphar pumila. The sequence goes on from NC_143253.1 coordinate 81,166,221, forward strand.
TAAGAGGGATAACCGAGCATTGTTTCTATGCTTCCCCCGCAGCTTGGAAGGAGTTGCAGCCAAGTGGTATGCTGAGCATATCAACCCCATCGAGCTCAAGGAGTTCGATAAAGTTGTGAATCTCTTTATTGAACGCTACTTGTTCAACACAGAAGCGCTGCCTACACTGAGTCATCTCTGCAACTTAAGGCAGAACGAGAATGAAAAAGCACGGGACTTCATTCACAGATGGAGGTCAGCCTGTAATAAGATGAGAGATCCTATCTCGGAAAGGCATGCATTGTCCTTAATCCTCAACAATTTCTCGCGGCCGTTAAGAGGATTAATCTCCACAGCGCCGTCCAGGACCTTCATTGAGTTGACTGAACGAGCCGAATGGCTCGAACTAAGTGTGGAAAATGGAGTCTATGAAGGCTTCACCTTTTCCAAGAACAACTCCCATGGTGAGCAGAAAAAGAAAGCTCACTTCACTTATTCTGCCAACAACAGCAACAAAGGCCAAAATCGATACAAAGGGCAGAAGAAAGATTACTGCTACGGCACAGGCAGTTCGAACAACAAGGATCAGAAAGCAAAGCCTGCTCCTCAGTACAACAAGCCTCCTCAGCAGGATCAAGGGTCGAAACTGCGTGAGAAGACCAAACATGAAGGATGGAGCTACGACAGAAAATTTACTCCTCTTGACCAATCACTCGAAGATGTGCTCGAATACATGCTATCAAAAGAGATGGTCAAATTGCCCAGATTGGCCGATCCCCCTGTGCCCATGGGGAAATGGAAAGATCAGTTCTGCAAGTTCCACAGGACAGTGGGACACAACACTGAGAACTGCTTTGTTCTCAAAAACATCATACAAGACCTTATTGAAAAAAATCTTATAGTGGAAGGAGAAGAAGAAGAGAAAATGGACATTCTCAATCACCCCTTCTCTTCGCACACCACAGCTGTAGTATCGGCACAACCCTTTCTACCGCATGAGCACATCAAGCCGTGTTCTGCGCAAGACCTACAAGTTCAGCACCAGGTATCGGTACTACGACAAGCAGCTCCAGATTCTAAGAAGATGGACTTAATTTCGGCATTCGATAAATGAAAGTTTCAGAAGCACCTGTGAAGTCAGTTCCCAAATCAAAAGGAACTCCTGACTTCTTCAAGCAAATCGTTAGACCAAGGCCAGAGAATTCAAGTCAGAAGCCTCTGACTGCCTTATCCAATGTCTCCATCCTTGACTTGGCCAAAAATTCTAGCAAGCACCGACAAGTACTGGATGATTTACTCAGGAAAATCAAAGTTAAGCCCAGTACCACTCCCGAAGACATGGCGGCACACATTGTGAACTCTTCCATGACCAATGCACCAATCACCTTTTCGGATGAGGACCTCCCAAAGCCTTATTCCTTTCATAATAATGCCTTGTACATTGTCGTTCGAGTCAAAGGAATGACAGTACCCCATGTGCTAGTAGATGGAGGCAGCAGCCTCAATATATGTCCCGAAATGACCGCAAAGGCATTAGGGATCAAGGAGGAAGAATATATTCCAGATCCCATCACTATCTATGGGTTTAACAATCATGGTCAAACGGCCAAGGGCAAGATATTCCTGGAGGTGTTCATCAACTATTCGGTGCACTCCGTCCTTTTCCACGTGGTTAACGTACCACCCACCTACAACTTGCTGCTCGGAAGGACGTGGATTCATAACGCTAATGCAGTGCCTTCCACCCTACATCAATGTGTGAAGTGGTCAAAAGGTGGAATGATTACCACAATACTGGGAGAAGACCCAAAAGAAAGGCTCCTGCAGCCCATGATTCCTCGGCCATTATTCAATGCAGATATTCCCAGCATCAGGGAAAGTGAAGAGATCAATCTCGGGGAGAATCGAGAAATACTTCAGGCACCATCAGAGCCATCTCTGCACACAGTAGCCACGACACGATGGAAAGGTCCTCAATTCTTCAAGGTTGGAGGTCGAATCGACTACAGCACCATTAAGGATCATCCCTTGTTTCCTCAATTCATGAAGTCAAGAAAGGGATTTGATTTACTCCTGAAGCATGGCTATCAACCCTTCAAGGGACTCGGCAAGAATGAAGATGGCTGCATCGAGCCAATGATCCAGAAACATCGTCCCCACAGAGCAGGACTAGGGTTCTCCGGAGGAAGCTCATCAAGGAAGACTGTTTTGGTCAAAGGAGCACAATGAAGACCATTTGTTATTTTCTTTCTATTCTTTTCCAAATAAGTGTCTCATTTTACCAATGTCATTGATCAATTCAATCAATAAAATTCCAAGTTTCTTTGTCTATCCGGATGCCATCTACTCCCTTTTTGTCTGTCTCATCATTTTATAAATTCAATGCCATTTTATGTATGGTTCTCTTCAAATGATTGCTTGTCTTACTATAGGCCAATTTGTCTGAACCAGATTTCTTCTCCAAAATTTCAGAATGACTTCTCGGACAATCAAGAAGCTCGTTCTCAATCCCAAGGCCTTTCAGAAGTCTACAACAATTCACAGAATCAAAGCAAGCACCGGAAATGATAAGATTGCAAAGCAGTCAGATGATTATGCAGAATACGATCAGTCTCTTCAGGAATTACCGGAGTTCGTCGCAGTTCAGAAGCAGGACGAACCATCTCCTCTAGTACAAGATCCGACTGAAGGTGTCAATATCGGTTCAGAGGAAGATCCAAAAATTCTCCAGATCGGAACTAGTCTGAGTCCGCAAGAAAAGAAAAGGCTTACAGATTTTCTCAAGCGGCATGAAGAAGTGTTCGCATGGACGTATGAAGACATGCCGGGCTTAGACCCCAAATTAGTCGAACATCGTCTTGTCTTAAAGTCGGATGCTAAGCTAGTTAAGCAGAAGCTGAGAAAAATGGATCCCAGAATAGAACAGCAAGTCAAGGAAGGACTTGAAGATCTACTCAAAGCAGGATTTATCCGACCTATTGACTATCCAGATTGGCTAGCCAATATCGTCGTTGTCCCAAAGAAAAGTGGCAAAGTAAGGATCTGCATAGACTTCAGAGACCTCAATAAGGCAACTCCGAAGGATGACTATCTACTTCCAAGCATCGATCTTCTAGTCGATAGCACGACAGGACATGCTATGTTCTCTTTCATGGATGGATATTCCGGCTACAATCAGATTAAGTTGGCCGCCCGCGACCAATCCAAAACTTCCTTTACTATGCCTTGGGGCACTTTCTGCTATACGGTTATGCCTTTTGGGCTCAAGAATGCTGGAGCAACGTATCAACGAGCAATGGTTGTCATCTTTCACGATCAGATGCGCAAAATCATGGATGCGTATGTTGATGATATCCTCGTGAAATCTAAAGAGGAAGAAGATCACCTCGAAGCACTTGATCAAGTCTTTAAGAGACTCATTCTTTACAAGTTAAGGCTTAACCCGCAAAAATGTATCTTCGGAGTTGAATCAGGCAAACTGTTGGGTTTTCTGGTTAGCAAAAAGGGAATTGAAGTTGACCCAGCCAAAGCAAAGGCTATCATTGATATGCCACCCCCAAAGAATCTCAAAGAACTACGTAGCCTTCAAGGACGTATGCAGTCAATCCGGCGATTCATTTCCAATTTGGCGATGAGATGTGAACCCTTCAACCACTTACTCAGAAAAGGAGTGAAGTTCGAATGGGGGCCAGAATGCCAGCAATCGTTCGATCAAATCAAGAAGTATCTTCTTAATCCTCCCATCCTGAAGCCACCAGAATTGGGAAAACCTCTTTTGCTATACATCTTAGTTAATCAAGTCGCATGCGGCGGATTCTGGGCGCAATACAAAGAAGGCAGCTTGATAGAGCACGCCATCTATTATGTGAGTAAGACTTTCATAGACTATGAAAAGAGATACTCTCAAATAGAGAATACCTAGCTCTGGTATGGATGTGTCAGAAGCTAAGACACTACCTGCTAGCATCAGAAGTCAAAATTCTGTCTAAACTCAATCCTCTCAAGTACATCTTGGAGCAACCTTTTCTCAGCGGACGAGTCGCCAAATGGCAAGTCTTACTGATGCAGTATGACTTAGAATATGTCTCGCAGCAATCAATCAAAGGCCAAGCAATCGCAGATCAATTGGCGGATTTTTCTCTGGCCGAAGAAGAGAAAGTCGAAGATGACTTCCCTGATGAGCAAATTTGCAATATCCAGCAATCTCCAGTCTGGAATTTATTTTTCGACGGTTCTAAGAATATGGCGGTAATAGGCATCGGAATCCTATTAATCACTCCTGAGAAGGAGATGATTCCATTTTCTCTCAAGTTAGATTTTCAATGTACTCACAATATGGCTGAATATGAAGCCCTGATTCAAGGTCTAAAGATTCTACTAGACTTCAATGTTAAGAGAGTGCATGCCTATGGCGATTCATTACTCGTTGTTAATCAAGTCCGAGCCGAATGGCAGGTCAAAGATCAGAAGCTATTTCCCTATCAGAAAATTGTTTCAGCTCTTGTGAGCAAGTTTGAAGAATTTCAGTTATTCCACATCAAAAGAGATTTCAATCAAGTGGCCGATAGCCTAGCCAGTTTAGGCTCCATTATGGCATTCAAGAATGGAGAATCTTGTCGCTCTTTTGAAATTGGCAGACTTGACCAACCTGCTTTCATTCCATCGGAGCAAGTAAACCAGGCGGAACAAAAGAAAAGGCCTTGGTATTACAATATCAAAACTTTCATAGAAACTGGTGAATTTCCTCCAGAACTCTCAAAGAAAGAGCAACGAGCGATCCAGTGTATGTCTACTCGATACTTCATTTTGGCCAATGTCCTCTATCGTCGTGGATTCAGTTCAGAGTATTCCAGATGTTTAGACGAAGACGAAGCCAAAGAAGTCGTGCGAGAAGCACACGAAGGCATCTGTGGTGGCCACGTTGGCTACCAAACCCTTGTCAAGCAAATCATCAGAGCAGGTTACTACTGGAAAACTATGCAACAAGACTGTTATCATTATGTGAAGAAGTGTGTACAATGTCAGATACATGCACCTTCTATCCATGCTCTGGCAACTTATTTACAGTCTGTTGTTTCTCCAAGGCCGTTCTCCATGTGGGCCTTCGATGTCGTAGGTCCCATCACTCCTTCAGCTTCAAATGGCCAAAAATACTTCCTTGCCGCAACAGAATATTTCACCAAGTGGGTAGAAGCCATCACTCTTCGCACAGTAGAAGGCCGACACGTGGTCTCTTTCATTCACAAGAACATCCTTTGCCGTTTCGGCATCCCGCATGACATTGTGTCAGACAATGGCAGTCATTTCAAGAATGAAAAGATGAAAACATTCTGCTCAAAATTCAAGATCTATCACCATTTTTCCGCTCCATATTATCCCCAAGGGAATGGTCAGGCAGAGGCCACCAACAAGATTTTAATTCGTATCTTGGAGCGAACTGTGGAAATCGGCTGTGACTGGCATGAGAAGATCCACGATGCACTATGGGCCTATCGGACCACCATTCGAACTCCAACGAATGCTACCCCATCAGAACTGGTCTATGGGACAGAAGTAGTATTGCCGCTACATGTTCAGAAGCCCGCTTTGAAATTTGCTTCACTACTGCAATTACCTCTTGATCAATACCAGCAGCAGCGACTAGTACAGCTAGACTTACTCAACGAGAGAAGGCTAAAAGCAGCAGAGCATGCTCAATCCTATCGCCAGAGAGTAGCCAGGCAATATGCGAAGTCTATCATCGAAAGAAGATTCAAAGTCAATGACTTAGTACTTCGATCCACAGCTTATCTCAAGCATCGTCCCGACGGCAAATGGTCGCCAAATTGGGAAGGTCCCTATGTTGTCAAAGAAGCATTACCCCGCAACTCATATCGGCTCATCAATGCCGATGGGGTAGAATTGCCAGATCCTATTAATGCTCGACACTTGAAAAAGTTTTATACTTGAAACATTTATTCTTCTCTTGTAATCCTTCCTGTTTCCTTCAAATAATGATCCAACTTTCTTCCCCAGTTACACTAGGGCATTTTAAAATTTTGTTCTGTATGCAGGCAGAATAAACAAATTCCTCATTTCACGCACTTGTGCATTCATGTGCATCAATTCATGTTCATTTGCATTCAACTGCTTTAACAACAATCTGGTCAGTATTGGAATTTCAACAAACAGTCCCATCACGATTCCTAAATGATTCAAAATCAAAAGGTCATCACCAATACTGAACCAAAACCCAGCGCTCGAACTGGTATTATTTTAAAATCCAGTACTCAAGCTGGCACATTTTCAAAATCCCAATTTTTCAGAAAACCGAGTTCCGACTGGGGTTTTTTATTCAAATCATGTTCTTTTGTTGATCCGGGTTCCGACTCGTGATCTCATTACCTTACTCGAGCCCTGACTCGAGCTCTTCATTTTTCTTTTGTTGATCCGGGTTCCGACTCGAGATCTCGTTACTTTGAGCTCAAATGCGAGCTCTCCATTGTCTTTTGTTGATCCGGGTTCCGACTCGAGATTTCTCTATTCATTCGAGCTCAGATTCGAGCTCTTCATTTTTCTCTATTGATCCGAGTTCTGACTCGTGATCTCATTACCTCGTTCGAGCTCAGATTCGAGCTCTTCATTTTTTTCTCTATTGATCCGAGTTCTGACTCGTGATCTCATTATCCTATTCGAGCTCAGATGCGAGCTCTTTATTTTCTTTTGTTGATCCGGGTTCCGACTCGAGATCTCTTTAGTTACTCGAACCTTGACTCGAGCGCTTCATTTTCTTCTGTTGATCCGGGTTCCGACTCGTGATCTCTATATTTTATTCGAGCTCTGACTCGAACTCATCATTCTCCCTTGTTGATACAAGTCATTTTGATCCTCAGGATCTGTCGATTGCTCAAATTTGACATTTTGACCTCCAAATTCCAATTTAAATCTTCAAATCAGGCAATCCTCCAATTTCGACCTCTGGGTCACCCAATTTCTAATTCTCAATCTCAATTTCCAATTTCCAATTTTCGACCTTCGGGTCAATCAATTTCCAAATTTCGACCTTTAGGTCAATCAATTCTCAATTTCGACCTTCGGGTCATACAATTTCGACCTTTTGGGTCAACCAATTCTCAATTCCGACCTTTTTGGTCAAATCAATTCTCAATTTCGACCGTCAGATCATCCAAATTTGTGACCTTCGGGTCATTCAATTTCCAGCAACCAATTTTCCAATTTCCAATTTCGACCTTCGGATCAATCAATATCAATATCCAATTTCAATCATTTTCTCTTGCGAGAGACCCTTTTAGGGAGAGTTCGAGGGAGCTCGTTCTTTTCGCATGCTATCCAATTCGTTCACTTAGCCCCTTTTTAGGGAGAGTTTGAAGGGACTCGCGTCTTTGTGAACCGTTTGCAAAACAATTTCCAATTTCACACGAGGAACCCTTTTTAAGGGAGAGGCTCGACGGAGACTCGTTTTTCTTGTGACCCCCCAATTTCATACTAGGCCATTTTTTGTCATGAAGAACCCTCTTTGCAAGGAGAGTGTGATGAACTCGTTCCTTTCATGACCCAATTTTCAGACCTCACTATTATCGGCCCCCTTTCCATAAGAGAAGCCTAATATTAGGGAGCTTTGACGAAAGCTCAATTTCTCTTCGAAAGTTTGTTCTGCAAACACCTCCTCTTTAGGGAAGAGAGGAGTATTTCCCATTTCCCATTCAGGTAAGGGCTAAGCCTGAGTCTCTCTTTTTGGGGAAAAAGAGAGGAGAATTTTCGTCACGGATGTATTGAGCCGGATTTCAAATACTCACTTTCACCAAGGATTTCAAGAAAATTTTGTCAAATTTGTCAATCAATTGTTGATTTCAGAATCTTTATTGCACTAATCTCTATCTCAATTTACCTTCAGCATCACTTCCAAAAGAGTGAAGCTTTGGCGAAAAGGGATTCAAACTTCAAATTCTTTCTATTGGCCAACCAAAAGGAGGAAGGATAAGTCCTCGATATAGCCAGAAAAGAAGATTCAATGTTATTGAAAAGTCATAGATGATTGATATTGATCGCAGTTATGGCACATCTTTAAGGATTATTCTTGTAAAGACAAGGTAGTGAAAATATCCTGAGTGCTAGAAAAGAGAGAATTCACCCAAGTCCTGTCTCCTCAGAATCACCTAAGCTGCAATTAAATATCCGCAAAAGGGATCTCTCACCTGTCGTCAAGATGAAGGCGAATTAGGCGAGTAGACCCCCGGGGGCCAAAGAAGATTCGAAACATCTCCAAGATGACGGAATTTGTGACGGATCCTTCCAGGGAAAGTCCAAAGCACTGTTGAGATGAAGGCAGATGCGATGAACCTCTCGACAATCCCTAAAAGATATTTAATTTCAGCTATCACCCAAAGATCTCCAAACCCATCGCCCAAGAAGGATCGAAACATCTCCGAGATGAAGGAGTTTGTGACGTACCCTTCCCAAAAGAGAGAAAGAGAGGAAAAAGAAAGAGAAAAAAAGTAAGAGCATCTCCAAAATGAAGGAGAATATAGCCAAAAAACTCAAAGAAGAGCCAAAAGAGTGCAGAAAGACTATCATGAGAGGAGCTCTCAGGATATCAAACTGCCAGATTTATCAAGAATCCTCTTTAAATTTGTGAAATTCTATTATCAATACTCTTTCATCAATTGCTTTCACAATATCAAAATTCTCTTCCCTGTTCATATCAAGGAAATTGATAGCTTCCTTGAAGAAGGTCAATTGCAAGCAATTTGGATTTCAAGTCTCGATTCTACAAAGTAAACCTTGTTTGGAGGTAATGCTTTGGGTAGAAAGTAAGGAATATCTTTGCAACAGTGTGCAACATTTTCAAAAATTTTGAATCAACAACATAATTCCCAACATTTGACAATATTTTCTAGCTATCCTGACGTAAAGTGAGAGCTTGATGTCCGTTTTCAATGCATCCTGACACCAATTTTTAAATCCCTCCTAAGGACTTGATTCCTTCCCTTCTTTGAGAGCATGAACTCTCAGATTGCACACTTCCCTGTGTCCCCACTGTCTCACCATAGACAGTCCCATTTTGGTTCGAGGTCGAACCACCAATCATTTTCTCGCGAAAGGCAATTTCAAAAGCTGATTTTAGTCTCAGCAATGAGACGCCCAAAACCAATCCCTTTTCAAGCTTTAGGGACCCCATTTTCCTTCCTTTTGCAAAACCCCTGTCGGATTTACTGTGCAAAGTCCGAAGGTTCCATCATGGTCTCTTCCTTCGAGGATTCCATTCCATTTTCCGCCCGATCGGGATAAGGGTACAAACCTAAGCCTCAATCAAAGAGGTATTTTCATTTTCCGCCCGATCAGGATAAGGGTACAAACCTGAGCCTCAACCAAAAAGGTATTTCATTTTCCGCCCGATCAGGATAAGGGTACAAACCTGAATCTCATTTCAATGAGATATTCCATCCCCAATCAGGTTAAGGGTCAAACCTGAACTTTGTTCCATGCGAGGTATTTCAGTCCCATCCAGGTCAAGGGCATAAACCTGAACTTTGCTCTCACAGAGCAAATCTTTCCTCTTCATTCTCCGTTTCATATCTACCATCCTCCTTGGGCTAATTTCTTCACACTCAGTCAGATCCTTCTAACTGGGGCATTTTTTTATGTATGGCCCAAATTTGGTGTGTTTTTCTTTGCCACTAAGCTCGGCCACAAGCCGGCTTAGTAGCAAAGAGGGGCATCTGTAAACACCCCAAATTTTCACTCACCTCCCCTACATCTCCACCAAACATCATCATTCAACCTCTGAAATCGCTGGAGGGCAAAATGGTCATTTTCTGAGCTCGGACCTTGCAAAAGTCCAAATTTCATCTGAAACTCTCAAAATTTCTCTAATTTTAACTCAGATGTTCAAAAAATTTATTCCTGACAAGAGACAGACAGCTCCAAGTCTTAGTTCAAGATTGCATTTCATAAGACATGACATTGCATATCATTGCATGAGCATTTCAAATCACTGCACTGCACAACATGTCATTTCGAGGTCCAGAACTATTGATTTCAAAATTTTCAATCCAGATTAGAATTTCAACTCTTTTCAAAATTGATTTCAAAACCCTGGGTCTTCAAAATTATCAATTCTTCCCATTTTACCCCCAGGACTCTGAATTTCAAAATATTTTCTCAGGAAAACGATCTGGATAGTTTTCAATATGGATTTCAGCCACTTCACCTCAGATTTTGCCCTTTTGACAATTTCAAATATCTTACTTTTACAAAATTGCCCTATAGGGGCCAACTCTTTCCAAAAATTCCTGTTTTACCAATTAGTCCAGATTTTATGAAAATTCCAAAAAGAAGTTGTTGTTTTATCCTTATTTCAATAAAGAAGCAATGTGGGACCCACACTCAGGTGGTGTCACACAAGCTTTTCTTTTGAAAATTTGAATTTTGAAAAACCCAAAAATATAGGAGCCTTGTCCCCTGGATTGGTGCCACTTGTCATCTCTCTCTCCTCCCATTTCCATGTCAAGTGTCAGTGTGGGGCTACCTTAAGAAGCCGCCACATGTCATCCCATTTATCTGCCATGTGTCACCCTATCCATCCTGCGCCATGTGTCATTTCAAAGAACACCAGGAGATGCCAAGTGTCATAGGTTGTCCTGTCTAGAAAAGTGGAGCTTGTCTCCTCTGAGGTGGCACCACTTGAAGTGTGTCTCCTACAGGGGACACGTGTCAACCTCTTACTCCTTCTAGAAAAGTAGCCTGACACATGTCTCTCCCTACTTTTCTCAGAAAAGTAGGAGACACGTGTCACTCCTAGATTCCTCCAGAAAAAGTAAGCTTGTCTCCTCTGAGGTGGCGCCATCTGGAGTGTGTCTCCTGCAAGGAACACATGGCAATCTCTCAGTTTCTCAAAAAAAGTAGACGCCATGTGTCGTTTTCTGCTTTCTTCAGAAAAACTAGAATTCAAAAGTTCAAATCTCCTCATAGGTGGCGCAAATCCTGAACTTCTACCTTTTCCATGTTGTCTGAGATGGCGCCACATGGCTTGGCCCTCCTTCTCTCCCCTCTGCCATGTGTCATCTTCTGCTTCTTTCAGAAAAAGCAGGTGACACATGTCTCCTTCTCACTCCTTCAGAAAAAGTAGAGGACACATGTCTTCTCCCTACTTTTTTCAGAAAAGTAGGAGACACATGTCACTCCTGGCTTTCTTCAGAAAAAGCAAACCATTCAAAAATTCAAACAGAGCCTAGGTGGCGCAAATCCTGAGCTCTGATTTTTCCAGATGGCCTGAGGTGGCGCCACATGTCCTTTCCCTCCTTTTCCTCCTTCTTGCCACATGGCATTGTAGGAGCCACCTTGAGGTGGCGCCACATGTCCACCCTCCATTCCTTCAGGGCCAACCTCCATTTGAATTTCAAACTTCCCCCTGAGGTGGCGCCATTTGAGAAGGCCTCTCCAGACAACTGACACTTGTCTGCCACATGTCCAGATCTCCTTCCCTGCAGAAAAAAGCAAAATTTCAAACATTTGAACTCCCCAGAGGTGGCGCCACATGGCATGCCCCTACTGTTCCAACTTTACACCTCAGAACACCTTTTGAGGTGGCGCCATTCCAGAACTCCATTTGGCTCCATTTTGTATTTATTTTATTTCTTTTAATAAAAATAGCCCTTTTGAGGTGGCGCCACCTGAGGACTCCCTACAAAAGGTGATTTTGTAATTCAAACTCCAAGAGAGCACCCTCTGAGGTGGCGCCATCTTAGAGTTCCCTGCAAAGAGAATCAAGCAAGCTTTTGAAAAATTCCAAATTCCCCCTACTGAGGTGTCTCACCCACAAAATTCCCATTTTTTTTATTTTCTCAAAAAAATCAACATAGCCCCATGAGGTGGCGCCACCTGAGGGCTCCCTGCAAAAGCCAAATTCGAATTTCAAACCCTCAGATGGCACCCCCTGAGATGGCGCCACATGGAGGGCTCAGATTGAGCCTGTTTGAATTTCAAATTTCTTCATAAAATTTATAAAAACAAGGCTCCACGCCCAGGGGGAGAAGACAACATCTTTGGAGACCATTTTCTGAACTTGAAAATCCGACCTAGCCTCCCTAAAATCTGATTTTAAACTTTGGAAATCGTGCCCCCTTTGGCTCATTGGAGAAGGTGGAGTAAAGTTCGTGCAGTGGCCAATCTTATTCAAACATAGCTCGATTTTGGTGAACCATCCGAAGCTCGGAGCGAAGGACGAAGGAAGCTCGTGATAGCCACCCCTTTCAAGAGCTCCTATGCTGCGTAACGAAACAAGGTGCACTTCTTTCTCCATTAATTTGATTCCATAATTCGAATCGGGAGTCGTTTGAAGAAAGAGCTCATCCGAGAGATGAATTGAGCTATTCTCATAAAATGACATATATAAAAACATTTAATTATGCTTCCTTGATGATTTTTAACATGCATGTAGTTAGCTAGATTTAATTTACATTTTATTTCATTCATTTAGCGCATTTCACGAATTAATTAGGATTAATTTAGCATTTATTTCAATTCTGCTTATTTTCAGTAGGTCTCTGTTTTTGTCAGTCAGTCCACACGTCATTTCATGCATTTATTTTTTATTAAACATCCCAAAAAAATCACGGAATGCGCCATGAGGTGTCCCTGAAATTTTGCCAAAAATTCGGAGGCATTTGAATTTGTTTACTGCGGTAAACATTCAAAATGGCAAGTCGGGTTTTGTTACCTGGGATGCGTTTTGAAAATCATTTGCCGACTTGTAAAATCGAGATATCCCTCATGAGAGATCCGATTTTCGATCCGAAAAATGTTCTGAACTCGGGAGAATGTCTAGTTTTTAATACGATGTTTTCAGATTTTTCTGATTTTTTTTAGTGTCTGACAAAAATCCGAGAGTTTGGGACACGTGTCAAAGCCTAATTTGGGCCTCTGAGATCTTGGATCGACTTAGGGCTATGGTTTCTCTTTGTGTGTTGCTCTAAATCCAAAACCGTAAAAAGTGAAAGTTGTGTCCGAGATGTCCTCTGTTTGAATCTGAAAGCCTGTGATTTTTAGAACAATGTTGATACCTGCTTCGGATTTTTTTTTTCAGTCCCTTGTTTTGCTGCATTTGTCTGTTCTGTTAGTTTAGGCAGGAATAGTTATATTTTTATCTGTGTTCCGTTGATCAAATGCCGAAGTCATAAACATGAAAGTTGTTCATTTGGGTGTCGGGCATAGCTCTGATTAATGTCATAAATTTCCATGTATGTTTTATATTTTTTTGGCATTTTACATCAGATTAGGGTGATTTTTACCTCTGTCAGAACTAAATCCCTATTGCCGAACTCACCATGGCTCAAATCCCGAGGCTGTAAAAACAAAAAATGTTCCATTTCAGGTATTTTAGCAGTCTGCAAAATATCAGAAGTTTACATGGTGTAAATCTTGCGTTATCATATTAGGCATTGCATTTGGTTCGGATACATAGGCAAAATCCACCATTTTAGGACTTTCTTTGAATTTTAGCATTTAAATCATATCATTTCATAATTTTTAGCATTCTAGGTTGTTTATCAGAGTAAGTAGATGCTTCATACCGAATTTGGTGCAATTTGGAATCCATTTGAGGTTCGGATTAGCCATAATACCAAAACAGGGTCCCGCAGGACCCGCATCCAAGTGAAAAACAAGCGAAAATCGTTATTTTTGATAAATTGCAAAATACCAAATTCTGATTTTACAGCTTTAGTATGTTTAGCAGTATGTCATCATGTCTCTTACTACATTTCATCATCATTTGATTCTATTTGAATTTCGAAATCTCGGTTTTATCAAGTTTTCCTTCAAAAAACCCTGATTTTAAAGGTGTAACTTTAATTTTAGGGGTATTTTGGTCATTTTGATCACCAATTCCGAATTTCAAACTGTTTTCTACTGAATTCCTTGCATTTACATCATTTCAAATATCAAGAAGCATGAGAATAGGGTTTATATCCAATTAAATCCAATAATTTCATAATATTATTGGAAAATCTTGGAAAAACCCACATATTTAAGCTAACCTTATTCTAAGTTTGGCAGAGACATTCAAAAGAAGGAGCTGAAGTCTGCAATTCCATTTATTTCATTTACTTAGTGATGTAATAATGTAAATTTTGGAATAAGATTTTAATTTCCTGCTTAGACTAGGATGCATATCATATAGTTTGAATTTATGCAATATCCTGATTATATGATTCATGCATTTTATTCCAAAAGCACTATGGATGTTCACGAATGGCACGTGCACCAACTCTTAGGGAGTTGATGAACTTGGTGGAATCCATATTTACGGCCCTAGTCGGAATATGGACGAGACCCAGATCCGTCATCTTTCTACTAGTCACATTGAGCCTACACTCTTAGGCTATCTTAAAATGCACATCATATTTCCAAAGTTTTCAAAATCATGTGCATCAAATCAACTAATTTCTGAACATATTCATGGCCACAGTCAGAATATGTGAAGGATTTATTTGGACTTAATGCACATTTTCCAACCAATTCCTCAGAAAATCTTTTCAAAGGGCATTCATTTACTCATGTCATTTGCATCATGAAATCATTGATTTTCTCAAGATTTTCTCAAGAAAACTTCATTCTCAAGAAATTGATTTCTCAAGAAACTCTAAGGATTTTTCAAAATCGGTTTTCCAAAGACGAGTTTCTCCACAGTTTTCCCTGGAAAATGATATTTTCTTAAGAGATTCAAAAGAGTTTTCCAATCTTTCTCCAAGATCCAAAATCGATTTCCAAGTATTTCAAAAGGTAAAATTCCCAGGATTTCGATTCCCCAAGTTTTGAATTTCCTCCTCCAATGGGTTTTCCTATAAATTTTTCATCACTTTCCTAAGAAAACTCTCAAAGTCCAAGTTTTCCTAAGAAGTGTTTTCCTTTTCAAACGTTCACCTTTTCTCAAGAATCACTTCTATTTTCCCAGGATTTTCAACCATTCATGATTTTCCCACAACTTCATGAACTTTCCCGTGATTTCAAAAACCCTTTTTCACATGAGTTTTCCTGAGAAATTGACTTTCATGCTTTTTCCTGAGAAATTCTTTTCAACTCCAAATATTTTCCAAGCATACATCATGTTTTCCCAAGCTGCATCTTCCAAAATCTCATAGCACATGCCTGAATTCTCTGTGCATTTAGGATAGAACATAACTTTGATGATTTAACTAAGTCAAGCACAATTTTGGTCCTTGGTTCGATTACCCCTGTTAAAGGCGGCAGGAACGGTCGAACCTCGTACCGACAGGTCGAGCCCCATCCCATGGATTTTCCCGTAATTTTCAAAACGGAGGCGAGTATTTCAAAACAATTTCCAAAATCCGGTCAAGTTTGAAGCGCGAAAGCGTTTTCCCTCTTTCTCTTCTGCAAGGAAGGAAAGACGGGGGAAAAATTTCGCGACGAGAACATTAAGGAAACGCTACCTCGCAATTCTTATCGTCTGATCAACGCAGATGGAGTGGAACTGCCCGATCCTATTAATGCTTTACATTTGAAAAGATTTTACACTTAAATTGTTCGTCATAGCCTTTTGTACTCCTCAGAAGTCTTTTCAAATAAAGCAATATTCTTCTCCCTGATACTGAGGCATTTTATTTTGATCTATACTTATCTTCATTTATCATGATGCAGGCAGGATCAGATAAATTCTTTTTCTAAAACTCTTACAAACTCTTTGCTAACGATGGTTATCTTCATTAAATTGCGTTCATTTCATTCTTTTTATCTAATCAAATTTTATCAGTTTATTGTGAACTTTATCAATTTGTCAAAGTTTCATTAAGTTTTATCAAATTTTATTCCTTTATCTTTAAAAACCCCCTTCAGGTTAAGGGATAAACCTGATGCCTCTTTTCAATAAGGTATTCTTTTATTTTTTCTCCTCAGGTTAAAGGAAAAAACTTACCCTCGTTATCCGAGGTGTTCCCATTCAGGATAAGGGATAATCCTGATACCCCTCTAGGAGCATCACTGCTACCCGTGAGAATTGTTTTTTTAAAAAAAAACAAATTTTCAATAAAGCTATTTAAATTCTTCTCCATGTTTATAAATTTTATTCTTCTTCAAGTTAAGGGATAAATCTGAATTATTCCCCCATAAATTCTTCAACTCTCATCAAATTCTATTCTATACTCCTTTAGGATAGGGGAAGATCCTGAAGCCATTCGAATCTTAGGCCACCTTGGGTCAAGGATCTCGAATAAATCTCTCGTCTTCATCGTCAAAATCTATTCATGCTTTGTCAATCCTTCAAGTTCCGGTTCCCGGGATGGGATTGTTTCCTTCCCATCTGAGTTCCGACTCGGATTTTCCTTTTTGTATATTTTTATTTTTGAAGTCTCAAGTTCCGAATTGAACTTCCTTTTGAATCCAATGCTCGTGTTGGACAAATCATTGTTTTGAGAATTCGAGTTTTTCCAAACTCAATTCTCACTCATTTAAAAACCGGGTTCCGACTCGGATTTTCCTTTTTTGTATATTCTTATTTTTGAAGTCTCAAGTTCCGACTTGAACTTCCTTTTTAATCCAATGCTCGTGTTGGACAAATCATTGTTTTGAGAATTCAAGTTTTTCCAAACTCAATTCTCACTCATTTAAAAACCGGGTTCCGACTCGGATTTTCCTTTTTTGTATATTCTTATTTTTGAAGTCTCAAGTTCCGACTTGAACTTCCTTTTTAATCCAATGCTCATGTTGGACAAATCATTGTTTTGAGAATTCGAGTTTTTCCAAACTCAATTCTCACTCATTTAAAAACCGAGTTCCGACTCGGATTTTCCCTTTTTGTATATTCTTATTTTGAAGTCTCAAGTTCCGACTTGAACTTCCCTTTTAATCCAATGCTCGTGTTGGACAAATCATTGTTTTGAGAATTCAAGTTTTTCCAAACTCAATTCTCACTCATTTAAAAACCGGGTTCCTGTAAACACCCCAAATTTTCACTCACCTCCCTGACATCGCCCTCAATCACCACATTTCGGTTCTCCAGAACCAATGAAGGGCAAAATGGTCATTTTCCGAGATTAAACCTTGCAGAAAGTCCAAAATTTCACTCTTGAGCCTAAAAAATTTCTATATTTAGGTTCAGAGACATCTTCAAATTGCAAAAATTCAAAATCCTCTTTCTGGACAAAAAGCTAAAATTTCCAAGTCCGAGCTCAGAGTGACATTTCACTGAAACATGTCTGTGCATCGCATGGCATGAACACTTTGCATCATTTCACTGCACAACATGTCATTTTGAGATCCAGAACTCCTGATTTTCAAAATTGTCCATCCAGATTTGATTTTAAACTTTTTCAAATTGATTTTTAAAACCGTGGATATTCAAAATTACCAAATTTTCCCATTTTACCCCAGGACTTTGAATTATAAAATTTTTCTCAAGAAAACAATCTGGATATTTGGATATTGATTTTAAAGATTTTATCTCAAAGCTTTTTGCAAAAGATTTTAAATCTCTTTACAAAATTTTTTACATTTATCCATATTTTTTGCCCTGAAAACCCAATTTTTCCAAATTCTTGAAAACAAATAAAGTTTCATCTCGTATTTTCAAATAAATAGAGCGGGACCCGCCTTTGAACTAGCATCATACTCAGACTCTCAGGTAAGTTGTTTATTCTCAAGCGGGACCCACCCGGAGTTCGTACCAATTTGCAAAATTGTCTTTTTCATTTCTCAATACTTATTTATTTATTTTTATTTTTTTTAGTTAGTGGGCCCACACACATGTGGCACCCCAATTGAAAATAAAAGACTTTCAAAAACAAAACAAAACTTTATTTTCAAAAGGATTTTAAAAGTGGGTTGAGGTGGCATTTCCATAAAAGCCTCTCATTTATTTCAATACTCACCTTTTATTTTATTTTCTTTTTATTGATTTGTTTAAATAATTTATTTATTTTTTAGAAGGAGGCAGCCTTAAATGGCACAGCCGAATTTCCCTAAAATCATAAATTTGATTTTGCCTAAAACTTAGGGAAATAAAACCAAAATTTGAAAAACAGGGAATGCGCCCCCCTTTGAAACGACTATTTCAAAAAAAAAATTCAAAAATGAAGTAACGGCACCTCATGAATGGGGGGCTGCATTTTTTTTTAAGGGAAAGGAAAGTCGATTGAGAGGAGGGGAGAGTGGATTGAAAGAAGGTAGCCGATTGAGAGGGGGAGGATTGCTCTTTTGGGGTTTTGGTAAAGGGGGAGAGTGGATTGAAAGGAGGTAGCCGATTGAGAGGGGGAGGATCGCTCTTTTGGGGTTTTGGCAAAGGAGAGAGTGGATTGAAGAGAGGGTTTTGATTTTCGGTTTTGCA
Organism: Nuphar pumila; assembly: GCF_984573655.1. Lineage (NCBI taxonomy): Eukaryota > Viridiplantae > Streptophyta > Magnoliopsida > Nymphaeales > Nymphaeaceae > Nuphar > Nuphar pumila. The sequence goes on from NC_143253.1 coordinate 81,184,537, forward strand.
GGGTCTTCCACCATCACCACCAAGGTCTTCCACCTTCTTCATTCCAGCCATCAAGCTTTTTTTTTTCAACGATTGCTGTCCACCTTCTTCAGTCCAGCCACAACAGGAGGTCCAGCGGCTGTTGCCCAGCCCTCTTTCAGCACCAAGGCCATCCTTCATCCTTCTTCAAGCTATCAACAGGAGATACCCAGCAATGGTCCAACGGCTACTGCTCAGCCCATCTCCAGCCGCACATCCACTTTCAGTAAGAAGCCCAGCCCACCAGCAATAAGAGATCCAGCCGGCGATTCCTGCATCCAGCGTGAACTCCATCCAACGTGAAGGAGCTTTGCATCCCCTTTCAGTCCAAACAACCAGGATCATGTAGGTGTCGTCTGATCATGCATATATTTTAGGGATTTTTCATATAAAAATATGCATGATTTCATGAGAAAATGAGTTAAAAACCCAATTTTATGTTAGTTTCGAGTAAATGTGCTAAAATGATTTAAAAATAGAAAATGCATGAAAAAAAGTTTTATTTTACATTTTAATGCCTATTTTAGTGTTTGACATAATTGTAGTAGTTTAGTTTTTGAAAATCATAAAAAATTAGAGTTAAAATAGACTTAGTTTTGTATTTTCTAAAACATAGTCATTTTGAGTTGTTTTGTAAATAACTTTTTGAAGAGAAGTTTTTGAAATGAAATTTTACAAAGAAGAGGGACTTATGGAGAAAAGTTCAAAATTATAAATATGATACGTAGGGGGAAGAGAGGCTTGTCTTCTCTCTTTTGCCTAAGCCCTCTCTTCTTTCCCTTCCTCTCCACCTCTTCTTACCTCTTCTTCTTCTTCTCCCTATTTTCCCCTCTTTTTCTCATCTTCTTTCCGGTGGAGAATTCCTACAACAGCTGAAGCAAGAAAGAGGATTCCAACCTCTCTTCTAACCCCTCCATTTACGGTGAGTTTTTCTTCTTCCTATCTTCTTCTTCTTCTTCTTCTTCTTCTTCTTCTTCTTCTTCTTCCTCTTCTTCTCTTCTCTAATTCTTTCTTCTATGTTTCAATAGATTAGTTATCTGGAATAAAATCAAAACAAAATAAAATTGTAGCATTTATGATTCATTCTGAAAATGTAGATTCAAAAAGAAAATTCTAGATTTCACTGTAATTTGTAGTTCATATGTAGTGCATAGTATTAATTTTTTTTCTGCATTGATAATAAAATCGATGAAGCTTTAGCATCATTTGAACATTAATTTTTCAAATTCACTCAATCCGGTAATCAATAGCAATTTGTGATCGATCATCGGATGCCTGGAGTAATTACATTCAATCAAATGGAATTCTGAAGACTGATCGGGGAAATTAAAACTGGAATGACTCTGATCCGTGTTGTTGATAAAATTTCTGGCGAATGAATGTTTTTGCTTCTGATAAATCAAGTTTTATTGATGTAACGATCTGAATCTATCGATCGATTACCTAATATTGATCGATCAAAAGAAGCCAGATTTTCCCTTCAGCCACCGCAGATTTTCCCTTCAGCCACCGGAGATTACCTTCAGTCGCCAGATCTTCCCTTCAGCCGGCGGAGCATTTAGATCATCTGGATCTAGAGTCATTAATAAATTTTTACAAAATGTTAATCGATCATCTGGATCGATCAAAGTTGATTCAAAGGATTCTGTCTCCGGTGATGAAATCATAATAGTTGATCGGATGAATGTTTGATTCCAAAGCAATCGGCTATCTGAATCATTTTTAATTTTTTTCTTCTGATTTTAACATCAAAGAAAAAAATAATCACCAGCCGTATTGAGATTTATCTGATGTTCATTGCATTCTCCAGTGATTGACTGTCGTTTATGGATTTGTCCGGCAAGTGATTGTTTTTCGGCAAGTAATTGTTTTCCGGCAAGTGATGTTTCGAAATATAAGTGAAGATCTAAAGATTAGTAGTTGAATGTCTGAATTTTATCAAACATCGATTGAATTTCTGTAGTTTTTATTTGATCTTAAATTGATTTCAGGCTGAGTGAGTCGTCCAATTTTTTATTATCATGTTCTAAAGTTTTTCAACATCTCTGTTACCGGCAATAGATTGCCTGATCTGTTCGGCAATCTGGAATGTTTTTGAATATTGCATTACTGGTGAAAATCTATAAGTTGCTGCATCTCTGGTGATTCTCTTGTTTGAATGACATCCTCTTGCCCGAATCCCCTGATTTAACTGGAACAACTTCACGATTACCGTGAAGAGGTGAATCCGGTGGTTTATTTCTTGAGCCACCGTGAAATGTATTTCACGATTGGTATTCATTGCTTCAACTGGAATTAAATTTCATTTCACCACTGTTATTTCAAATCAAGAAAGAGGATTGTTTCTGGTAAATGTGAAAGAAATTGGGTTTTGATTTCAATGTGAGTGTGAAAGAAACTGATTTTTAGTTAGTTGATTACTGAATTTTTTTAGTGACTGATATATTTTTTTCTGAGTGTTTTTTTTGGTTGATCGACTGTTTGGAATCCATTGAAGTTAATGTAGTTGATATTTGTAATATTTGAGCTGTAAATTGTGTTTGAATTCCAGCAGTGATTGAAGAACTGGATTTATTCCAGCTGGTTATGAATAGTAAAATTCTATAGTCTGAAATTCATTTGAAAATTGGATGGATGTTTGCAGCTTGAAAGTTTGATTTTCAATGTGATTTGGATGGTTGAAATACAAAGTATGTAATGAGTTCATTGTTAATTGTTTTGTAATTAGCTTAGTTAGTTGATTAGCATATCTTGGTTTGTAGTGTAGAGTTCTTTCATACTATATTTTAGTTTTTTTTTTAGTATTAGCAATTAGTTAATTTGGATGTTCTGTTTAGTAGATTTTCTACTTCTTTTTCTTGTACTGCTCGTGTCCTTTTTGAATTGTGCAGGATCGCACAGAAGAGGAGCAGAAGTGACTACGAGATGCAAGATTAGAAGATTTTTACTTTTAAATTCAGAATTAGAATTTTAATTGGGTTTGTAAATATTGCACTTTACGCCCTCTGCGATGGGTATTCATTTGTTGTAATAGTTAGTTGTCTTTACTTTTCTTGAATATTTTATATTTCAAATAATTCGGCAATAAAGATTAGTTTAGATTTGTGTACTTGAATACGATATATTCCCGTTCCCTGAGTTCGACCCGGTCTCATCCACTAGTGAGAACCGGTTTTTATTATTTGATGTCTGGTTTTCACATGCTTTTCATATAAAAATCTTTTCAAAATTACAACGATTGCAAAAAGACATCAAATTTTTGGCGCCGTTGCCGGGGAACGGCGTAATATTAGTATTCACTTTATTGCCTAGTGTTTGCTTTGCATTTAGGTTTAGAACCACGTATGTGCATATCTTAGAGAAGAGCTTACTTTTCTGCACAGCCCACCTATTAGGATTCCCTTAGAGGTGACTGTGTACGATTGGTACCGTACACATAGATTTTATATTTCTTTGCATAATCTCTGTTATGTGTAACTGCGTGGTGTTTGTTTAGTTTTTGTTGTTTTTAGTTTACTCGCTTTGTGGTTTGCGTGGTTTGGCCGCTTAGTGCGTTAGTTAGGTAGAAAACCCAAAGTTAGGACGTGAGCTACACCGGTCTACTACAAGGTGTATGCAAGGGCGACGCTCACTTGACCCTGAGCTGGTAGAGCCGATTGAGAACCCTGAGTCCCTTATTAGAAGAGCCCAGAGATCTGCAACCATGGCTGAGAATCAGCAGATTACCCGTCCTCTGAGGGAGTATTTCATGCCCAACACTTACACTCCCGCCTCCTGCATCACAAGACCTGATGTAGGAGCAAACCATTTTGAGATAAAGGCCAGTGTGATCCAAATGTTACCCTCGTTTTATGGCCTTAGCAATGAAGACCCATATCGTCACCTCGATGAATTTTTAGAGATTTGCTCGACAGTGCGAATCAACAACTTTGGAGATGACGCGATGAGGTTGACCCTGTTCCCCTTCTCTCTGAAGGACAAAGCGAAGAGTTGGTTAAAATCATTAAATATTGTTCGAATTACCACTTGGGAACATATGCAAAGAGAATTTTTAAAGAAATATTTCCCAATTGGTAAAACGAACCAGTTTCGTAAAGCGATAACCAGTTTTTCACAAATTGAGGGAGAACAGTTTCATGAGTCTTGGGAGAGATTGAAAGATCTTCGCCGCAAGTGTCCCCACCACCAGGTGCCTCGCTGGCAACTGGAGCAATATTTTTATGACGGTCTTACTGAGAAGAACCGTCAAATGGTGGATGCCGCGTGTGGGGGCACATTTATGCTCAAAAGTGAGGATGAAGCATGGTCACTTTTTGAGACATTAAGTGAGAATTCGATGCACCATGCGACAGCCTCACGGTTCGATAGGGCTGCACCTGCACAAGATAGCATTAAGAAGGCAGGTATTTTCGAGTTAGGGATGAACCTTGAGTTGAGCAACAAGGTAGACCAACTGTCCCAGAAATTAGATCAGTTTTTGTTGGGTCCCTCCCGTGCCATGCAGGTGTGCGCGTTGTGTGCGAGTCTTGCACACCATGTCTTTGAGTGCCCAGTTGCGCCACAATATCCTGAGTTTGTCCAAGAGCAAGCTCAGATGGCTCAAAACTTCGCTAGGCCCGTACCTAATCCATTTTCCAACACTTATAACCCGGGCTCGCGAAATCATCCCAATTTCTCATGGCGCAACTCACAGATCCAACCCCCCAACCTTTCCCATAGTCAACCAAGTCAAGGTGGTTATGCACCTGGATTTCAAAGATCCAGTTATCCCCCAGTCCAACCTGTTTATACTCAACCCCAATCTCAGGAGCCTTTGCATAGTCAATCTTTTGAGGATAAGATTTTGCAAGCTTTGAGCTCACATACCCAGTCTATTGCAAAATTAGAGACTCAAATGGGGCAGCTTGCCGAAGCACTCAACAAGCGAAGTGAGGGGACATTACCTAGCCAGCCTATTGTCAACCCTAAGGGAAAGGAACCCATGCGTAGCTTACATATGACTGATGCACATAAAGAGCAAGCTCAAGCAGTAACCCTTAGGAGTGGGAAGCAGTACCAAGCGAGGGAGACTGCAGAAGAAAGAGAGAACATAAGTGAAAAGCAGTCTGTCCCTAATAAATTACCTCAGGAAAGCGAGAAGGTTCTTCCATCTGAGCCTTCACCATCCTACATTCCCAAAGCCCCCTTTCCTGAGGCGTTAGAAAGGCCGAGAGCCTTAGGTAAGTCCGGAGTGAACATGCAAGAGATGCTTGAGATATTCAAGCACGTTCAGATAAACCTCCCCTTATTAGATGCTATTCAACAGGTCCCTGCATATGCAAAGTTCCTCAAAGAACTTTGTACGTAGAAAAGGAAGTCAAAGTCCCATGTGCAGAAAAATATTTATTTAACTGGGCAGGTGAGCGCAGTATTGCAACATCAAACCCCACCTAAGCTCAAGGACCCAGGGACTCCTATCATCTCTTGCGTCATAGGAAACATCACTGTTGGGCGTGCATTGCTCGACCTTGGGGCAAGTGTTAACATCTTGCCGGGTTTCTTTTATGATCAATTTGGATTGAAAGAGATGAAACCTATACCTATGACTCTTCAGCTCGCAGATAGATCTATCAAGATCCCAAGAGGGATACTTGAAGATGTTTTAGTCAAGGTGGATGATTGTTATTTCCCTGTCGACTTCGTGATATTAGATATGGAGGGAGTTGATAGTTCACAGCAGACTCCTATTATTCTCGGTCGCCCCTTCCTAGCTACCGCCAATGCATGCATCAATTGTCGCACTGGTGCGATGGATGTGTCATTTGGAAATAGGAAGATACGGCTAAACATTTTTCGTGCTGCTATGGGGCCTACTGTTGAGGAGGCTTCTTTCGAGGTTGATGTCATTCAAGACCTCGTAGAAGCAGAATATGCTTGGTTATTGAGTGATCCACCTCATGAGGAGGATAAGGAATCACTAGAAGAGTATCACCTAGAATTACGTGAAAATCAGATAGGTGAGTTGAGTTGGATCAGGCACTTTGAGCCATTAGAGGTAAACAGGACGGGAACATAGTGCGCAATGTCACTGATGACATTATTTTTCATAGAGAGCCCGATTGAGTCTGACTTCATGTCCATTGATCTCATGGACGATGAAGGATTTTTCCAGGGATCCGTCTGGCTGGGGACGTGAAACTTAGCGCTTTATGGGAGGCAACCCATATTCTGTACAGTTTTACATTTGTTAGGATTTGTAGATTTTATTTGGTTTTATTTTCATGAGTTTCAGGTTTTGTCATGTTTACATTCATAGAATGTGCATTTTTAATTCATGTCAGGTCATTCTACTCTTTTCCCTCATTTATTTCTCTCATGTGCATTCACTTAGTTTCATTCAAGCATGAGGGAGTGCCACTGGGACAATGTCATTCAAGCATGGGGGAGGGTGTAGAGTGCACACCTTGATATTTCTGTTTACGTTCTTGCACATGTTTACACATCTCTCATGAAAAGTAGATTTTTAAAGAAAGAGTTTAAACTTATATGAATGTTATTTCAAATCTGATGTTTTTAGAGGATTTTTAAGCCCCACGAAATTTTTTTCTGACATAGATCTAAAAATTATGGTTGTTTATGTGGATTTCGAGGAAATGATGATAGATACATGTTAGAATTTATTTTGAGTCATAAATATGAATATGCACAGTTCTATTTTTGAAAAACTAAGCAAATGAACAAAAGCATAAAAATGAGCTCAAAAAGTGAGAAAAAGCATGCGTTAGGTTGTTTGGATAATTCCACAATCCTTAATAGATGGAACTTAGATGTAAGTTGAAACTTTTAAGTCCATTTGCATAAGGGAGAGTGGAAAACTTCGTGATCCTAAGTAACTGAGAACAGATACAAGTTGAAATGTTTGACTCTCATGTTATAAGGGTGAATGAAGGAAGTCACTTTTATGTCTTAGTTGATATCTTTTGGTATGAAGAAAAAAAAAATATAGAAGATATTGACATTGCACAAGGTATAAAAGCAGACCACACGCAAGCTATAAGAGAAAAATAAGTGCGCAAAAAGAAAAAATGTGAAAAGAAAAAAAGAAAGGAAAGAGCTTAAAAAGAAAAGTTCAATGCTTAGAAGTGTGATTGAGAAAACCTGTGTAGAAAACATATGAGTGAGGATAAGTAAATAATAATATGTTTTTATTGGATTTTCTAAGAATAAAACATAAATAATTGTGATTTTTAGAAAAGTGAAAGAAATTCTTTTTCTATGGTGGTACATAAAAGACTCTAATTATATTTTGATTTTGAAATAACAGGAAATATTTGTAAAAATAAAGTCTTTGATTACCTACTGATTATGAGGATGTGTAATATTATGCATACATGACAGAGATGTTTGTGGGTAGCATCACTGCAAACCCTCACGAGACCTTACTCGTCCACTGGGGTAACCCAAGGGTTGAAAGGGCTTGTTGCATGAGCTAAATGCAACCGTGATTCCTACGAAAGTGAGTTAGGTGATAGTTTGATTTCTTGCATTTTTCTAATTTGCTCGAGGACTAGCAAAACATAAGCATGGGGGTATTTGATCATGCATATATTTTAGGGATTTTTCATATAAAAATATGCATGATTTCATGAGAAAATGATTTAAAAACCCAATTTTATGTTAGTTTCGAGTAAATGTGCTAAAATGATTTAAAAATAGAAAATGCATGAAAAATAGTTTTATTTTACATTTTAATGCCTATTTTAGTGTTTGACATAATTGTAGTAGTTTAGTTTTTTAAAATCATAAAAAATTAGAGTTAAAATAGACTTAGTTTTGTATTTTCTAAAACATAGTCATTTTGAGTTGTTTTGTAAATAACTTTTTGAAGAGAAGTTTTTGAAATGAAATTTTACAAAGAAGAGGGACTTATGGAGAAAAGTTCAAAATTATAAATATGATACGTAGGGGGAAGAGAGGTTTGTCTTCTCTCTTTTGCCTAAGCCCTCTCTTCTTTCCCTTCCTCTCCACCTCTTCTTACCTCTTCTTCTTCTTCTCCCTATTTTCCCCTCTTTTTCTCATCTTCTTTCCGGTGGAGAATTCCTACAACAGCTGAAGCAAGAAAGAGGATTCCAACCTCTCTTCTAACCCCTCCATTTACGGTGAGTTTTTCTTCTTCCTATCTTCTTCTTCTTCTTCTTCTTCTTCTTCTTCTTCTTCTTCTTCTTCCTCTTCTTCTCTTCTCTAATTCTTTCTTCTATGTTTCAATAGATTAGTTATCTGGAATAAAATCAAAACAAAATAAAATTGTAGCATTTATGATTCATTCTGAAAATGTAGATTCAAAAAGAAAATTCTAGATTTCACTGTAATTTGTAGTTCATATGTAGTGCATGGTATTAATTTTTTTTCTGCATTGATAATAAAATCGATGAAGCTTTAGCATCATTTGAACATTAATTTTTCAAATTCACTCAATCCGGTAATCAATAGCAATTTGTGATCGATCATCGGATGCCTGGAGTAATTACATTCAATCAAATGGAATTCTGAAGACTGATCGGGGAAATTAAAACTGGAATGACTTTGATCCGTGTTGTTGATAAAATTTCTGGCGAATGAATGTTTTTGCTTCTGATAAATCAAGTTTTGTTGATGTAATGATCTGAATCTATCGATCGATTACCTAATATTGATCGATCAGAAGAAGCCAGATTTTCCCTTCAGCCACCGCAGATTACCTTCAGCCACCAGAGATTTTCCCTTCAGCCACCGGAGATTACCTTCAGTCGCCAGATCTTCCCTTCAGCCGGCGGAGCATTTAGATCATCTGGATCTAGAGTCATTAATAAATTTTTATAAAATGTTAATCGATCAAAGTTGATTCAAAGGATTCTGTCTCCGGTGATGAAATCATAATAGTTGATCGGATGAATGTTTGATTCCAAAGCAATCGGCTATCTGAATCATTTTTAATTTTTTTCTTCTGATTTTAACATCAAAGAAAAAAATAATCACCAGCCGTATTGAGATTTATCTGATGTTCATTGCATTCTCCAGTGATTGACTGTCGTTTATGGATTTGTCCGGCAAGTGATTGTTTTCCGGCAAGTAATTGTTTTCTGGCAAGTGATGTTTCGAAATATAAGTGAAGATCTAAAGATTAGTAGCTGAATGTCTGAATTTTATCAAACATCGATTGAATGTCTGTAGTTTTTATTTGATCTTAAATTGATTTCAGGCTGAGTGAGTCATCCAATTTTTGATTATCATGTTCTAAAGTTTTTCAACATCTCTGTTACCGGCAATAGATTGCCTGATCTGTTCGGCAATCTGGAATGTTTTTGAATATTGCATTACTGGTGAAAATCTATTAGTTGCTGCATCTCTGGTGATTCTCTTGCTTGAATGACATCCTCTTGCCCAAATCCCCTGATTTAACTGGAACAACTTCACGATTACCGTGAAGAGGTGAATCCGGTGGTTTATTTCTTGAGCCACCGTGAAATGTATTTCACGATTGGTATTCATTGCTTCAACTGGAATTAAATTTCATTTCACCAATGTTATTTCAAATCAAGAAAGAGGATTGTTTCTGGTAAATGTGAAAGAAATTGGGTTTTGATTTCAATGTGAGTGTGAAAGAAACTGATTTTCAGTTAGTTGATTACTGAATTTTTTTAGTGACTGATATATTTTTTTCTGAGTGTTTTTTCTGGTTGATCGACTGTTTGGAATCCATTGAAGTTAATGTAGTTGATATTTGTAATATTTGAGCTGTAAATTGTGTTTGAATTCCAGCAGTGATTGAAGAACTGGATTTATTCCAGCCGGTTATGAATAGTAAAATTCTATAGTCTGAAATTCATTTGAAAATTGGATGGATGTTTGCAGCTTGAAAGTTTGATTTTCAATGTGATTTGGATGGTTGAAATACAAAGTATGTAATGAGTTCATTGTTAATTGTTTTGTAATTAGCTTAGTTAGTTGATTAGCATATCTTGGTTTGTAGTGTAGAGTTCTTTCATACTATATTTTAGTTTTTTTTTAGTATTAGCAATTAGTTAATTTGGATGTTCTGTTTAGTAGATTTTCTACTTCTTTTTCTTGTACTGCTCGTGTCCTTTTTGAATTGTGCAGGATCGCACAGAAGAGGAGCAGAAGTGACTACATGACATACGAGATGCAAGATTAGAAGATTTTTACTTTTAAATTCAGAATTAGAATTTTAATTGGGTTTGTAAATATTGCACTTTACGCCCTCTACGAAGGGTATTCATTTGTTGTAATAGTTAGTTGTCTTTACTTTTCTTGAATATTTTACATTTCAAATAATTCGGCAATAAAGATTAGTTTAGATTTGTGTACTTGAATACGATATATTCTCGTTCCCTGAGTTCGACCCGGTCTCATCCACTAGTGAGAACCAGTTTTTATTATTTGATGTCTGGTTTTCACATGCTTTTCATATAAAAATCTTTTCAAAATTACAACGATTGCAAAAAGACATCATCGTCACATCTAGCATACCATTGATTCCAGTTTTGAGGACTTCCACCCCAAGAAAATTTTGTTTCATCAAGATTCCTGCTAAATAAAACCTCATTTGTCCTGTTGTTCACACATAGCAACTCCTCTGTTATAACCCTCTCTTTTCAATTTGGTGGTTTTACACTTTCCCCCTATCGTAAGCATACAGTCCCCGTTTGCATTCTGGTTGTGGATATTTCATATGGGAAGGCCATTGTCGCAAGGCTATTGTTTTGTTGACAAGAGCCTCAAGAATGGTCATGAAGTCATACTGGTTGATGGCACAATGTATCTAGAAATGTTATATGAAATCCAAATGCCATGAACAGCTGAAAATTTTCTTTTACAGAGATCAGTCCTTAACTCTTTTACTGTTCTGTATATGATCAGCTAGTCCTTCTATTGTGATGCTATAGCCACTACTTTTGCATATTCCACCTATCATTCCTATGTTAAAACATCCTGTAACATAGGTTATAGCTTTCTGTATATCTTTTGAGCTTACTTAGTTTTAATTGTTTGTCTTAGATAATTTGTATTTTCCTTCAGCTATACATGTTAGTTGTAGCTTATTTAGCTTTAATTGTTGGTCTTAGACCATTTGTATTTTCCCTCGGCCATACTTGTTAGCTGTAGCTTATTTAGCTTTAACTTTTTGTCTTAAATAATTTGAATTTTCCTTCAGCTATACATGTTAGCTGTAGCTTATTTAGCTTTAACTTTGGTTTTAGACAGTTTTGTATTTTCCTTTAGCTATATATATATTGGCTGTAGCATACTTAGTTTTAACTGTTTGTTTTAGACAGTTTGTATCTCCTTTCAACTATGGATACTGGCTGTAGCTTACTTAGCCTTAATTGTTTGTCTCAGATAGTTTGTATTTCCCTTTAGCTGTGCACGATAGCTGTAATTTGTTTTACTTTAACTGTTTTGTATTTTCTTTTAACTATGCATAGCAGCTGTAGTTTTGCTTGTTTAACTATTTATTTTAGACACGGTTTGCCAAAATTTTTTTTTTGTAGCAGTCCATATCAGTTACAGTTTGTGTGTTGTAGTCACTCATATTAGATGAAGCTCACATCTTTTTAACAGTTTACAGTAGATACAACCCATTTCTTATTATATATATGTATATATATATGTTTTGCCTCTTATGCTTCGCCAATGCCCGTGTTCATTATCATCATGCATAAAATACCTCCTTATAAGCATGTTTAGTTCCTGTAAATTCGTGTTGTCTTTCACCATAACCTCTACATCCATACCCATTCCATTTTTGTTGCAGGTATGCAGTCTTGACAACCGGCTATGTTCGTGAACGGATATATCCATATCCGTTCATGATCTCTATACCATCTTTGGCATATTTCATTATTGATATATAGAAAAGCTCCATACTCATTTTTATTGAAAAATACATTATAATTTGAGAAATACGGCTGTGTAAAGTCGCCTACAGAAACTGTATATACCTGTATTTTTTGATTTTACCCATTTTATGGAATTTCCATTAATATGTATATATTTTCTCATTATATGTATATATATATATATCTATGTATATGTATATCTATTGTATATCTACCTATATGTATGCGTATATATGTATATATATATATCTATATATATATATATACATGTATATATACTTATATATGTATCTATATATGGCTTCATGTGCATTGGATATCACATATATTTTTCCTTTTCTTTTATTTTTTTTTTGCAAATATATCTTCATTACCATATATCATTTAGCATAAATTCAAATATTTCTAGATCTACATATATGTCTTTGTTGTATATAGTATATATGTCCATTTCCTTGGTTATTTTGTACTAACTCTCATTTTGCAGGAAAATCTAGAAGATGCAGACTCCTTGGTTCCATTTCAATTTTCTTTTACTTTATGTTATGCAATGTAACAATCCAATGTAAACCTTGGAATAAGATTTATTTTTACTGCTTAGATTAGGCCGCATCTCATACAGTTTGATTTCAGTAATATCCTGATTTTATGATGTATATATCTCAAATTTTCAAAAATCACCGTGGATGAACACGAATGGCACGTGCACCAACTCTTAGAGAGTTGATGAACTCGGTGGAGTCCATATTTACGGCCCTAGTCGGAATATGGACGAGACCCAGATCCATCATCTCTCTACCAGTCACATTGAGCCTACACTCTTAGGCTATCTTGAAAATGCACCTCATATTTACAATGTTTTCAAAATTTTGTGAATTAACTCAAATAAACCCTGAATATATTCATGGCCACAGTCAGAATATATGAAGGATTTACTTTGGCTTAATCCACATTTTTCCAATAAAATTTTCAGAAATCTTTTCAAAAGTGCATTCATTCATTGACATCATCTGCATCATTTGTTTTTCTCATGATTTTCTCAAAAGATTTTCACTTCATGGAATCGATTTTCTCAAGAAACTATGATGATATTCGGAGTTGGATTTCCCAAATCAAATGTTTTCCTGTGATTTTCCTTAAAAAGTTATTTCCTTAAGATTCTTTTCAAAGGAATTTCTCATTTTCTCAAGAATCCAAGTTGATTTTCAGATATTTCAAAAAAAATCAGATTCTCAGGATTTCAATTTCCTAAGTTTTGAATTTCCTTCTTCAATGAATCTTTCCTATAAATTTTCTATCCTTTTCTTAAGAAAATTCTCAAAGTCTGAGTTTTCCCAACAAGTACTTCCTTTTTTTTTCAAATGTTCATATTTTCTCAAGAATTCTTACAGTTTCCTTGAGATTCTTATTTCCTCATAATTTTCCAAGTCTTTCTAAACTCTCTCAAGATTTTCTTGAAATTCTCATCTCTTCAAGATTTTCTAAGTCTTTATAAACTTTCCTGAGATTTTCAAACCTTCTTCGCCTAAGTTTACTGAGAGATTGATTTCCATCTTTTTTTCCTGAGAAATACTTTTCAACTTCAAATATTTTCTAAGCATACATCATATTTTCCAATTTACATTTTCCAAAATTCTCATAGCACATGCCTGAATTCTCTGTGCATTTAGGATAGAACACGATTTCGGTAATTTCACTAAGTCAAGCACAATTTTGGTCCTTGGTTCGATTACCCCTGTCAAAGACGGCAGGAACGATCGAACCTCGTACTGACAGGTCGAGCCCCATCCCATGGATTTTCCCGCAATTTTCAAAATGGAGGCGAGTATTTCAAAACAATTTCCAAAATCCGGTCAAGTTTGAATCGCAAAAGTGTTTCCCTCTCTCCTCCGCAAGGAAGGGAAGACGAGAAAAATTTTGCGACGATAACAGTTCCGACTCAGATTTTCCCTTTTTGTATATTCTTATTTTGAAGTCTCAAGTTCTGACTTGAACTTCCTTTTTGAATCCAATGCTCGTGTTGGACAAATCATCGTTTTGAGAATTTGAGTTTTTCCAAACTCGATTCTCACTCATTTAAAAACCGGGTTCCGACTCGGATTTTCCTTTTTGTATATTCTTATTTTTGAAGTCTCAAGTTCCGACTTGAACTTCCTTCTGAATCCAATGCTCGTATTGGATAAATTATTGTGTTGAGAATTTGAGTTTTTCAAGCTCAATCCTCACCCATTTCTTATATTTGAAAAACTGAGTCCTGACTTGGATTTTCACTTTTGTACATCCTCATTTTTCTCAAAATTCTGACTTGAATCTCCTTGCCAATTTAATGCTCACTTGTGGAGCGGAGTTCTCTTTGAACTTTCCCTTCAGGATAAGGGATAATCCTGAAACACCGGCAATCACTTCTCGCTTAATTCTCAAGTATCTTCGAATGTCGGTCTCATTTTTTTTCAAATCCTCCTTTTGAAAAACCCAGTGCTCGTACTAGTGTGCATTTCGAAAACCCAGTGATCGTACTGGTGTGCATTTCGAAAACCCAGTGCTCGTACTGGTGTGCATTTTTTGAAAGACTGGCGCTCGTACTGGGGCATTTTCGAAATCCAGTGCTCGTGCTGGTACATCTAGCGCTTGTGCTAGTGTTTGGCTGACTAATCAGTTAGCCGTCCAGGTTCAGCCTTTGTGCTAACCAAACATCATCATTTCAAGCTATAAATTCTCAATTTCAACCTTCGGGTTATCATTTTATCAAAAATCAATCTTTTCTTGTGAAGGACCCTCTTTAGGGAGAGTTCGAGGGAGCTCGTTCTTTTCGCATGCAACCATCTTCTGTTCGCAAAAACCCTCTTTTCGAGGAGAAGTTTGAAGGGACTCGTTTTCTTCGCGAACAGTTTGCAAAACAACAACCAACTTTACACAAGAGAACCCTTTTTCCAGGGAGAGCTTCGACGGAAGCTCATTTCTTTTGTGGCCCCTGTTTTTATCATCTTTGGCCAACCCTTTCACAGAGGTCCCTCTTCTAGGGAGAGTGTGATGGACTCGTTCCTCTGTGATACTTTCTCAACTTTGTTTTTCGGCCGCCTTTCCATAAGAGAAGCCTAGAGATAGGGAGTTTTGACGAAAACTTAATTTCTCTTCGAAAGTTCCGTTTTGCAAACACGTCCTCTTTCAAGGAAGAGAGGAGTATTTCCAACTTCCCATTCAGGTAAGGGCCTAAGCCTGGATCTCTCTTTTTGGGGAAAAAGAGAGGAGAATTTTGTCATGGACATGTCAATTCGATATTGAGCAATTTCTTTTATCAAGGATTTCTAGAATACATTGCCAATCTGCTATCAAAAGCCATTTGTTGGTCTCAAAGCTTTCATCACAGAAAGAATTATCTCAAACCACCTTTAGTATCATCTTCAAAAGAGCAAGACTCTTGCGAAATAAGATCTAAATTCAAGCTTTTTCAGTTGGTCAACCAAGAGGATGAAGAAAAATCTTCGATATGACCGGCAAAGGAAAATTCAATGATGTTGAAAAGCCATAAGTGAACTGATATTGATCATAGCTGTGGCACATTCTTAAAGATTATTCTTTTGGCGGTAAGACAATGGAAATATCCTGGGCAATAAAAAAGAACCTACCCAATCCATATCTCCCCAGTCGTTTGAGCTGTAAATCAAATATCCGCAAAAGGGATTTCTCAATTGTTGTCAAGATGAAGGCAAATTAAACGAGTAGACTCCCGGGGCCAAAGAAGATTTGAAACATCTCCAAGATGACGGAGTTTGTGATGGATCCTTCCAAGGAAAGTTTGAATCACCGTCGAGATGAAGGCGGATGCGATGAACCTCCCGACAAACCCTGAAAGATATTTGATTTCTGCTATCGTCCAGAGATTTCAACCCAAGAACCAATGTCATAATTCCTGAGAAAGAAAGAAAAACAAGGATCGGATCATCTCCAAGATGAAGGAGTTTGTGACGTACCCTTCCCCGAAAAAGAGAGAAAAGTCAGGACATCTCCAAAATGAAGGATGATGTAAAAGAACCCAAGAAAGCTCCATGGTTCAAAAGAATGCAAAAAGATCATCATGGGAAATGCCCAGGATATCAAACTGCCCGAAACTGCTAGGAACCATCTTTATCTATGTGAAATTCTTTTATCAATATCTTTTCATTCAGATGCTTTTATGAAGCTAAGAATATTTCCTCTCTTTTCATATCAAGGAAATCGATATCCTCCTTGAAGAAGCTCAACAGTGACAAAATTGAGTTTGACTCTTGATTCTACAGAGTTAGCCAAATTAAAGCTAATACTCTAGGTAGAAAGAGATGATACTTTCATGCACAATTCAATCATTTTTAGATCAACTACAATTTTTGATATCTTATTGGCAATATTTTCTCATTATCTCAACATGAAGAAAGAACTTGATGTTCGTTCTGACGTATCCTGACATCATCCCTCCTTAGGACTGAAAAGTCCTTTCCTTCCGTCTGATCTGAGCGCTCTCGGATCCGCACACTTCCCTGTGCTCTCCACTGTCCCGCCATAGACAGTTCCCGCTCAGGATAAGGGTTAAACATGAACTTTTTTGTAAAAGATTTGTTATTGTCAAAAGCTATTTTCAGTCTCAGCAATGAGGCACCCAAAAACAACCCCTTTTCAAGCTTTAGGGACCCCCATTTTTGTCCTTTTGCAAAAAAAAAACCCTCTTGGACTTGTTGTGCAAAGTTTAGAGTCCCATCACAGTTTTCCTCGCTCCTCGACGATACTGTATCCATTCAGGCTAAGGATTAAACCTGTCACCTCGCTCCTCGAGGTGTAACCCAAAAACCTTCTGCGAGAGGTCGTCTGTTTTTAGAAAGCTGATTTCAGTCTCAGCAATGAGGCGCCCAAGATCATCCCCTTTCCAAGCTTTAGGGAATCCCTTGTCTTTTTTTCTCTTCTCGCAAACCCCTTCTGGATTTGTTCGTCCAAATTTCGAAGGCCCCATCATGGTTTCTTCATCTGAGGATTCCATATGGTCGTCCCTTTCAGGATAAGGGTGAAGCCTGAACCTCGCTCTGTGAGGTACCTTCCTTTCAGGTCTGGGTTAAACCTGAGCCTCATTTCGACGAGGTAATCCTTTCATTCCCATTATGGTTTTCCCCCACAAAGGAATCCATGCTCTGTACATCCATCCAGGAAAGGATCATGTTGGAAATTTCATCTCACGAGGAATTTCTATCAAAATGTCCCATCGAGGTCTGCTTATATTCCTTTCCCCATCCAAATTATCTTGATATATCTTTGTTCCATCCAGGTTAAGGGTTAAACCTGAGTCATTTCAAAAATTGATCTTGTCTCATCCACGAGACTTGATCTAAATTCTTATCTTTCATCACTTTGGGATCCTCACCCACAAGTCCCATCACGAGCTCCTCATTCCTATCATTCAATCGTATAATTGGCAAGGATTTCGTCCCCCCCCCAGGACCATTCAGGATGAGGATTTTAAGCCCAAAGAGCTATAATTCTTCCACACCCAGCTCAGATCAGCTGACTGGGGCATTTTTCAAAATTTGGAGTGTTTCTTTGCCACTAAGCTCGGCTTTCAACTGGCTTAGTAGCAAAGAGGGGCATCATCTGTGAACACCCCAAAATTTTCAAAATGTTGTAAATATTCCCCTTTTTGCCTCTATCTCCATTTTCTGAGTAATTGAGTCAGTTTTAAATCTAAATTCCATTTTGTTTCTCAAGTTTTTTTGAAAATAAATTCATTTTATATATCTGACTCAATTTCGGATCCGGATTCAGATAAAAGATATAAATCTGAGCTTCGTTGTCCAATGTTTAAAATCAAATTCTCGAAATTTCCAAAATAACCTTTTGAAAAGCTCAGACAGTTCGCCCGGTGTCCGTTTGGATCCATCAAATGGTATTTCTCAAATTCGAGGTTTAAAACCTCAATATTTTCTCAAAACTTGGGTCCAAACCCATTTTCTGAAGAAATTTTCTCAAAATAACATTGATTTTTCAGAAAAAAACCCTTTTCTTCTATAAATATTTTGAAATTTTGTAAGATTAGTTTAAATCTCTTAGTTTTAGAATTTTGTTTTCGAAAATATCAAAAAATATATATATATATATATAAGAAAAGAACAAAAAATGAAAATATAGAAAAGAAACAAAATTCGGATTTTTGAAAAAAACTCTTTTTGAAAACAGTCTTTTAACTAAAACCATCCTTTTGCAAAAACTTTTGAAAAGACCATCATTTTGAAAACTTTTTCACAGAAAACCGCCTTTTCGCAAAAGCCCCTTTTTACAACTTTTTTTTTAGGGTTCGGAAAAACCTCTCTCTGGAGCATCCTCCTTCTCAGCCTTCACGAAGCTTCCAGCTTCCGAGCCATCCTTCCCCCCCTCACTTTTTCCTCTCTCTCCCTCCATGGCCGACCACCCCCATGTGTGTTCCCCTTCCACCAAAACCCTCTGATCCTCTTTCCTCGATCGATCAACCCTCTGCCCTCCATTACAAACAACCTCGCAGATCACCCACCAACCCTTCGATCATCTTCGTTCGCCTCGGTCCGTCGATGCAAAACCGCCCTCTCCTCTTCCAGACCCTTCCGACCCTCTCATAAAAGGGGCATGGGGTGAACGATGGAGGAGGGAGAAAAAGAGGAGAAGAAACCCAGAAACTTTCATCGTCGAGTCTACTAACCACTCCCCGATCTAGTCTCCAGAACCATCAATCATACTCATCATCTTTTCTTTTCACGGATCGGCGGTTCTTCCTTCTGAAGCTCTTCCGAATCACCAGCAAGCCGAGGGAGGTCGGCTACCCCTGCAAGGATTTCAAGCAACCACTTCTCACCAGCCATCTCCTCCATCCATTGAAGAAAGTCGGCCGAGAACCCTCGCAACCCCAAGTAGTCCAAACGATCCCTGTAGAAATTGGGTAAAAATCTTCTCCCCCCCCCCCCCCCCCCCCCGCCTTTTTTTTCTCTTTCTTTTCTTTCTCTTTTCTTTATTTTCCTTTTTTTTTCTTTTGATTTTTCTCCTTTGTTTTTCTGTCTGATGCACTAACGATGGCGTCGATTTGCTTGTGAAAATCTCGACCCATCTTTCCGCGATTGTAACGGAATATATCAATTCTGACATTTCCTTTTCTCTATCATTTAGGTTTTGTTTCTCAGTTTTTTTTTTTATATATATATCAAGTTTCGATGGTTCTACATTTTTTATTTTTATTTTTTTTTCACTTCATATCTTGTATTATGTTGATTTCTCCTTTTTCTCATTATAAACTTCGTTAATTCTCAGTATCATTTGGATAATCAATCCCTGTAATGATCATCTATCAATAACCGAACCTAGGTTCGTTTTATTTTAAAACTCTAAATTTCTGTTTCTATTTGGATCTGCAATTAATCTAGTTAACCATGACTCCATTTCCCTCAAATTAAATCTTGTTTTCCTCTCTGATTGTCAATTTTTTTTTTAATACGTGTAGACATTGATGTCTTGTTTGGACAACCATCGAGATATCTCCACAGGATACTATCCTTTTAGCGTTTATCTAGCAGGGTTGTGATCTCTGTACTTTCTCACGGATTCACCAAATCCCTCTCAGTATAACCGATCTCTGTTTGGTGGACTATCAGCTGATGAATTGTCCTAAATCGGTATTGGTTAACGCTGCTGTGAAATATATACTGGGTCTTGACCCACCACAAGAAGATAAAAGTTGATTGAGATCTCAAGTGATATTCCAGCTTCCGGAATACCCGACCTCCTTTTAGTATGTTCAATCTGTTTTACTGTTTTCACTTTGCTGTGTTGTTGCTTAAAATACCACTTCCACACTCTTTTAGTCTTGTGTTCGTTATAAAAAAAAATATGCCCCTGTGTTTCTGATGAAGCATCAAATGCATCACTAACAGACGGATCACAAGCATCCACGGGTTATGCCTGCACTAATTATATAAGCTGATTTGTTTCCCATAAAAGTGATAGTGATTTCCCTATTAATATGAGAAAATTTCTGGGCATCATCCTGTTGAAGCATGATAATTTCAAATCTCTCAGCATTCAATGCTCGTTTCAGGTTAGTTTAGGGATTTGAGATTTATATTCTGTGTAATTGATATCTCTGGCCAATATACCTACCATGTCTACCAGATCTAAGATCAAGATTATAATGAAGAGATTCTCATTGATGGTGAATTCTTGTTCATTCGACCTCAATGATTGTCGCCACTGCCTTTGAATCTTGAAAATGAATGGTACTCACTGTTCCGTTCAATCATGATTGTCACATATTCCAATAATTTAAAACTTCCAGTGATTTTGGTAATAAGAATGGCACCTCTACCATAAAGTTATTGTATGATTCCTATAAAGTCGAGGTGGAAGGGCATTCGAGATGGTTGGTTGCACCAGCAAAGACTTGTGAGCATCAAAGGATAGACCTAGATTCCTTGTTATAGCATCGGCATTCCCTCTTTTCAGCTATTGATAGCTTCAGCTATGTATCTTGACATGATGGAGGTAAGAGGATACCCATGAAATAAAAAATGAAGATTGGATATAATGTGCATGGGTCAACATCTGAAGACTTTGGTCTTTAGGAAGAAAGCCCCTTTCAACAGTCTCTGAAAGAGATTTTTATTTTTTTTTATGGATTGCTTGATAAAAGCATCCATAGCTCCATCTTTTGGCATCCACTGTGTATTCTCTTGTAAAATTTCCTTACTTGTCACTATATTGCATATCTTACAGTAGTTTCTTTTTTTTTACCTCTTGTAAGGCTGCACCTTCATACATCCATCGCACCGCCATCTGTTTATTTTGCGCACCACGTTGACATATACCACTATATTTTATCACTTGTGCTATCCATCTGGGATACGACATTGTTTAAGCATGTCCAGACTTTGTTTACTATTGCCACACTTCATCAATTGTTGTTTCCACTGAATGATTTCCTCTGCTAATATGGCCCTTGGCAAAATTTCATTTGCCACTTTTTTTTTTGCTAGCAAACTTGTCTCGAAAAAAAAAAAATTTTAGCCCAGGATGGGGATCTGCTGTAAGCGAACCTCATAGAATTTAGCCTCAGTTATGGTGAAACTTCTTGCTATATGGGTAACGGCATGTTAAGGAGACCTTATGAAGAGCTAAAGTTGCTCTAGCATTTCTGTGGTTGCTGAGGAAGATCATATGCCTGCAGGAAGACCAATCCGAAATAGGCGTAGGACTGATGACAGATTTTGAGAGTAGAACTCATCGGACAAACATGTTGTCTCTGGCAAAAAGCACTTCTGTTCATCCACGTCGAATTCATTGGGACATTTTATGTAGGATGTGTTACTCACTGTGCTAAGAAATTTGTTTTTTTTTTATAACCAATGCCCACTGTCCCGGCTTTGGCCATGTCCAAACTCTGTTTGCATTTTATTATCAGGTTAACTCTGCTGGCCCTATATTTAAGTAGGTTATTATGTTGTTCCTTTGTTATATCCCCCTTTGCATTGTGTAAATTTTCTTTTTTTCTTTTTCTTTTTTTCTTCTTTTTTTTTCCGCTTTCCCTTCATTACTTCTGCATTGTCATGTATATCTGACTGTTGGAATCTGTTCACAGGATTGCATATCTAGGATCTTCCTTCACCAGTTAAGTTTCATCTCGTCTCCCTCTTCTTTTGTTATTTTTATATATGCATATACTTTCCCTTGCCAAGAAGTTAGCATCAATTGATATTTTGCTGAATTTCAAACTAAAACCCTGTTACTTTGCTTGATTCCTGAGTTGATCATTCTGGATTGTTCTTCTTTTTTTTTATTGAAATCAGTTGGGCGAGTGCAATGATTCCTTCTAGCATTTTTTTTTTAGCATGAACGATATCCTGCTTATATTGAGAACCCTGTTTCAGCTCATGTTGAACTTAGTAAAGCCCCTTAGAGGCATCACATTTGAACTACCAGTCTCACACTGTATATACATGTTACAGCAGTTTATGTTAAGTTAAGAGCTAGGATTTCACAATAAGTGGCTTTGTCTTTGTTTCATTATAACTTGGATGCAGTCACTGCTATAATACAGTTGCACTGTGACTCTCCTTTGCTATAGTAGTTCATTAAGAACTACTATAACTACATTCTGTTTTTTTTTTTTTTTCTTTTCACAGTGGTTCACATAGAACCATTGTGACTCTCCTTTGCTATAATAGCTCATTAAGAACTACTATAGCTACATTCTGTTTTCTTTTCGCAGTGGTTCACACTGAACCATTGTGGCCTTCCTTTGCTATAGTAGTTCATTAAGAACTACTATAACTACATTCTGCTTTCTTTTCACAATGGTTCAAACAGAACCATTGTGGCCTTTCTTTACTATGGTAGTTCATTAAGAACTACTATAGCTGTAATTCATTTTCCTTCTTCACAGTGGTTCACATGAAACCATCGTGATCTTTCTTTACTATGGTAGTTCATTAAAAACTACTATAGCTATAATTCTTCTTCCTTCTTCACGGTGGTTCATATGAAACCATCGTGATCTTTCTTTACTATGGCAGTTCATCAGGAATTACTATAGTTGTAATAAGCATTTTTTTTTTCTCTTTTCTTCTTCTTCTTTCGATGTCTTTTCAACTCTAACATTGTAATAAGCTAGATATTAATGAGAATTCTTTACTTTTTCAGTTTAGAATAGGATGAATGAGCATTGTAAACATCATGAATTATTTGTTCTTCATGCATTTTTCCTTTATTTCTCAAAATCTCACAATGGTGAAACACGAATGGCACGTGCACCATTTCGTAAGAGGTAAATTAATCCTAAGTTGATGATCCATATCAATGGCCATAGTCAGGGTGTGGACAAAACTTAGGATTTTTATCTTTTACGAAATAACACTGGATCTACACCAGATCCAATTTTCAAAATTCATCATATTTCCTTAAATATTTTCTCCTTTTATTAGAATTTAACTTAAAATTGACTCAAAATATATACCAATGGCCATAGTCAGGGTATATTGAGAGTTAATTTCATTTTAAATTCTATAAAAGCACCAAATGTATTTTATTCTTCTCTCGAATTTAAATATAGATTATTATATAATACATTCAATGACCATAGTCAAGGATGTATTATATCTTCAATCTTATTTTAATTCATTTAAAGAATGGAATAGCTTTTCAAAATCCAATTTCAAAAATTTAAATTCATTCATCATTTAGGATAGAATTGCATCATATTTTTGAAATTTCTTTTTTTCATAAATCCAAGTAATTCTTTCCTTCATTTCTCAGATCAAATCCTATTCATAAATTCAAATTCAACTCTATTTCTCAAAAGGATTCAAGAATTCAATTTCAAGGTCCCATTTGACTTTGAAACTTTAGAATCATCTTGTATTCAAATTCCAAATTCTATCTTAAATTCAAAGTACAATTTAACTTTGAAATTCATCTGTATATTCAAGATTCAATATTCATTTTTCCAAATTCAACTCAAATTTAGAAATTCTTGATTCATCCTCTAAATTCCAGATTCAAACTCCAAGTCCAATTTGACTTTGAAATTCGTATTCCAGGTTCAAAATTCTCAAATCAAATCTTGAAATTCCAAATTCAAAGTTAGATTCTAAATCCAACTTGGATCCAGATTTCCAAGTACAAATCCCTTTTTTTTTTTTTTGGATCACAAATTCAGATCTATATCCATTTTAGGATCTAGGATTCAACACTCATATTGGATCTCAGACTTCAGATCCAATTCCTCCTTAGGATCCAGACTCCAATTTTACTTTTGGATCTTAGACTTCAGATCCAATTTCCTTATAGGATCCAGAATCCAATCCCATATTCGGATCTCAGACTTCAAATCCAATTTCCTTATAGGATCCAGAATCCAATCCCACATTCGGATCTCAGACTTCAGATCCAAATCCTCCTTAGGATCCAGAGTCCAACTCTACATTGGATCTCAAACTTAAGATCCAAATCCATCTTAAGATCCAGAACCCAATTCTACTTCGGATCTTAGACTTCAGATCCAAATCCATTTTTCAGGATCCACGATCCAACTCTACTTTGGATCTTAGATTTCAGATCTAAATCCACCTTAAGATCCAAACTTCGGATCTGAATTCCAGATTTCAAATCAAATTTTATTCTCAAATCCAACTTTCAAATCCAATTTCAGTTCATTTCCAGATCCCTTTACAAATCATGTCTAGATTTCTTAAATTCATTTCTATACCATTTGGATTTCTCCGATCCATTCCAAATTTCAAATATTAAATTCAATTCCACTTTTTTTTCTTATCTCTTTTCCTAAATCCAAATTCAAAAACCTTGAAAAATTTCCTTTCCTTCCCCTTTATCTCGACTTTAAATTATTCTCTTTCCAAAGTCAAGATTTATTCTTCCAAAGACTTAGAACTTCTCTGATCTATCTCAAGCTCTAAGTTAAATTTAATCATTTCTTCATTCCTTTACCAAGTTCATCTCAGAATATTTGGAAATTTCTAAATCAATTTTCAAAAGAGCATACATCCTTGCATTGCACAAGTATGATTCTTTGTGCATTTAGAGTTAGGATAAATTCTTAGATTATATTTAGGCAAAGAAAAAGGCATAGATTCGATCCTTGGTTCGATTACCCTTGGTAAAGGCGCCAGAAACGGTCGAACCTCATACCGACGAGCGAATCCTGTCTCTCCATTTTCCCGCAATATTTTCAAAAACGGAGGCGAGTTAAATTTCTAAATGTTTTCAAAGTAAGGTCAAGTGAGACCGCGCAAAATAGTTCCTCTTCTCTCTTTCTTTCCTTCTTTTCTCTTCTCTTTCTTTTTTCTTTCTTTTATTCTTTTCCCTTCAAAAAGAAAGAAAATAGAGGTTAGAAAAGGAAAAGAGAAGGAAGAGAGAGAAACCCTTAAGAGAGGAAAAATTTTGCGATGATCACAAGGAGTCACTATCATCCCAACATGCTTGAAATGCCTTTTTCTTCTTGAATTGGTCCTTGGGCTTGAATTTGAGAAGAGGACAATCTTTCTTGATATGTCCTGCCTTTTTTGCAGTTAAAGCACTTTACTTCATTGGGAATGGAAGAATCTGCTTTCTTTGCCTTTCTTTGAAATCTTCCCTTTTTGATGAATCTTCTGAATTGCCTTGTGATGAGGGCAATATCTTCATCTTCATCTTCTTCTGAATTTTCTGAGTCAGAAGTAGCCTTAAAAGCAAGAGATTTCTTCTTAGGCTCTTCTTCTTGTCTGTCTTGAAGTTGGACCTCATATGCCATTAGGTTACCAACTAAGTCTTCAAGAGTGAGAGTATTGAGATCATTTGCTTCTTCAATAGCAGTGGTTTTTCTCTCCCATTCAGGAGTTAAACACCTTAGAATCTTTTTGACTAAATCCACTTGTGAATATTTTTTTTCAAGGGATTTTAAAGTGTTAGTTATATCGATCATTCTAGTTACCATGTCCGATATAGATTCATTTTGCTTCATTTTGAATAATTCAAATTTATGAACTAAAGAAGCAATTTTAGATTCCTTTACCTTTGATGTACCTTCGTGAGTTACTAGAAGAGTATGCCAAATTTCATTTGTTGTAGAGCATTGAGAGATGCGATTGAACTCTACCTTGTCAACGCCACAATATAATGCATTCATGGCTTTGGCATTTAGTGAAACAGTCTTATTTTCATCATCGGTCCATCGGATGAAATCAGTTGATGGAGTTTGGTACTTTTCTGAAACAACTCTCCAAATATCAAGATCCATGGATTGCAAGAATATTGTCATTCTTACTTTCCAGTATCCATAGTTTGTTTCGTCGAAGAGAGGAGGACGAACAGAGGAGCTTCCTTCTTTGTGCTGAGATGTTGTAGTTGCCATGCTAGATGATGGTCAAATCAAAGTAATAGCAAACCTGCGCTCTGATACCAAATGAAAGTGCACTAGGATCAAAGCAACGAGCACTAGAGAGGGGGTGAATAGTGCTTTTAAAATTTTCTACGGAATATAGAATGATTTTGCAAATCTCAAAGCAAACACACAAAGAACACAAGATTTTATCTTGGTTCGGTCTAACCCGACCTACATCCAGTCCCCAAGCAAAACCCGCTTGAGATTATCCACTATCAACCTTGTAAACTACAAAATCACACAGACCATAACTGGTCCCACTTTCAGTAACAACCCTACTGAAAGCAAACAACTCCTTTAAACAAAAGAGTCCTTCTTTTTACAGAAAAGAAATAACAACTTACAATACAACCTATGAGCCTTCCTTTTGATTGCAAATGAGATGCAATTGGCTTTTGAGGTTGTTGAAACACTCTACTCATGAATTCACTATCTCTCAAAGTGATTTGAGTGAAAAACTGAAGTGAAAATATCACGTGAGTGAGAAAACAAATACTTGAATGAATAGGAGTGAAAAGCAATAAGTAAATGATTCAAATCAATTGAATTCTTGTTGTTTTGAGTGTAAAATGCACTCATATTTATAGTTAAAGTTTTCCATATGTTGAGAGTATGAAAGGGTGTCAAAACTGTCCATTTCGAACGATCAAAATGTTTGAAAAATGAAAAGACACGCCTTTTTGAAGTTTCAGGAAAACGGCAAAATTAGTCGACTGAAACATCAGTTAGTCGACTAATAGTTAGTTATTAGTAGACTGACAGTTATCGCCGGTCGACTGATTTGTTAATCGAGCCGTTTGAAAATCTGAACTTTTGAAACTTAGTCGACTTAAGAAAAGTTAGTCGACTGATAATATCATCAGTAGACTGAAAAAATCTTTTAGTCGACTGCTGCTAAAATCTTTTGAAAAACAAACATTCTGTTCGGTCGACTGATAAAACCATTAGTCGACTGCTGCTATTTTTTCAGAAAACAGACATTCTGTCCAGTCGATTGATAAAACCTTCGGTCGACTAATTTGACAAAAAATAACTTTTTAGAAAATATGGCGCGAAAGGATTAGTCGATTGGTCGACTAATAAACATGAAAATTTAAAAAAAGAGTTTTCTAAAAAGATTTTCAAGAGTGTTTCTTTTAGAAAAGTTTTTCTAAAGATTTTTAAAGTGAAATGCAACCTAAATATGCACTCTAAGTAAGGCTCTTACAAGAATCTAAGACTTTTAATGAATTAAACATTTGCACACTAGTCTTCAAAGATTCTTCACTGAATTCTTCAATTTCTTCATAGCCTTAGCTGAAATGCAGTTGATTCCACTTGCTCATCATCAAAACCTTGTACTTGAAGTATCATGTATGGCTTCATTGTCGTAACACATATTTACCGCCCTAGTCGGAATATGGACGAGACCCAGATCCATCATCTCTCTACCAGTCACATTAAGCCTACACTCTTAGGCTATCTTGAAAATGCACCTCATATTTCCAATGTTTTCAAAATATTGTGAATTAACTCAAATAAACCCTGAATATATTCATGGCCACAGTCAGAATATGTGAAGGATTTACTTTGGCTTAATCCACATTTTTCCAACAAATTTTTCAGAAATCTTTTCAAACTGCATTCATTCATTCAAATCATCTGCATCATTTGTTTTTCTCATGATTTTCTCAAGAAATTTTCACTTCATGGAATCGATCTCTCAAGAAACTATGATGATATTCGGAGTTGGATTTTCCAAATCAAAGTTTTACCTGTGATTTTCCCTAAACAAATGTTATTTTCTTAAGACTCTTTTCAAAAAAAGATTTTTTTTTTTCTCAAGAATAAAAAGCTGATTTTCAGATATTTCAAAGATAAAATTCTCAGGATTTCAATTTCCTAAGTTCTAAATTTCCTTCTCCAATGATTTTTCCTATAAATTTTCTATCCTTTTCTTAAGAAAACTCTCAAAGTCCGAGTTTTCCCAACAAGTGCTTTCCTTTTCAAATGTTCATCTTTTCTCAAGAATTCCTTCCATTTTTCTGAGCTTCTCATTTCTTCATAGTTTTCCAAGTCTCTATAAAACTTTCTCAAGATTTTCTCGAGATTCTCATCTCTTCAAAATTTTCTAAATCTTTATAAACTTTCCCGAGATTTTCAAACCTTCTTCGTCTGAGTTTTTTTGAGAGATCGATTTCCATCTTTTCCTGAGAAATGTTGTTCAACTCCAAATGTTTTCTAATCATACATCATATTTTCCAATTTACATTTTCCAAAATTCTCATAGCACGTGCCTGAATTCTCTGTGCATTTAGGATAGAACACAATTTCGATAATTTTACTAAGTCAAGCACAATTTTGGTCCTTGGTTCGATTACCCCTGCTAAAGGCGGCAGGAACGGTCGAACCTCATACCGACAGGTCGAGCCCCATCCCATGGATTTTCCCGCAATTTTCAAAACGAAGGCGAGTATTTCAAAAACAATTTCCAAAATCCGGTCAAGTTTGAATCGCGAAAGCATTTTCCTCTCTCTTCCGCAAGGAAGGAAAGACGGAAAAAAATTTTGCGACGATAACAATAAGTTTAGTGGTATCCCACCACTTTCGTGCATTGTCTTTCAACCGATACATGCCAAAGTTGGTCTTCTTCTCCTCTGGTACTTCCAGTACCAAGAAGGCACGTTCTGTCTCTTCGATCCAACTCTCTGCGAGCTCCGGATCGGCTCTGCCAATGAAAACTGGCGGGTCAAGTTTGAGGAACTTCTCATAAGTCACTCCTCCCAGGTGCTCGTTTCGTGGTGCGAATGGTTCTGGCCTCGTTTCACGGATGGCTGTAACCAGGTTGTTGAGTGTTTCCAACAGGAATCCTTGCGTATGGGACTCCTCGCTCGACATGGTTCTCCTCGTCGTAGGAGTCATTTATCTAATCACACACAAGCACTTGTTTTTAGTTTCTCGATGTATATGAGGAAGTAAAAAGCTTTATTTTCTAAATATACATCATATTTACACAAGCATCGCCTTAAACAAAATGTCCTGCCGCACTGGCAGACTTTAGGCGTTAAGAAACTATATATATGAGTCTACTGACTCCAAAACATCACCAGTCTCTTTAAGATCTGGATTTCTTTGATGAAGACGAACTCAAAAAGGTCCATCTATTGCCACATGGCCTTGGTGCAGGCACTACTAGCTTTGGCTTGGGCGGCACTTCCGCACACTCAAGCGAATATTGGGGATACATGAGGAAATCCAGTCCACTCTCCCAGTCGGCAAGATCAAGACTCTAGGAGTCTGAAATAATGATCGGCGAACAGAAGGAATCCCCTCTTTCGTTCCTGCCATTTAAGCTCGGCGTATGTGATGTCGGATGGTAGCTTGGCGAGTGATAGACCTCCGCAGGGAAGTTCAAATCAAAATACCTCAGCCTTGGTAATTCATCAAAAGATGTTGGGGTATGGTTGCTCCCAACACTAGAGTGATGCGGTCCACTAACACGCGAAGTCTCATCCCTGAGACCCTTTGATGCCCGCCGACCCATATCGGCGGTATATTTCCTTTGGCACTCGTTGGCGGAATGCTCATCTTCGCCACAGTATTGGCAGTCTTGGACTTCATATGAGCATATACACTCATCGTGCATGACCTTGCAATGATAGCAATATCTGCGCGAGTCATGAGTTGCCATCTATACAAAGATGCACCCAGATCAGAACAAAAGTATAAAAACATAAACTTACAATGCGATATCGGGACCATGACGGATCTTGAACCAGGTTTCTCAGACACATGCTCTGATACCAATTCTGTAACGCCTCGAATCTCCAAAACAAAGCTAAGTTAAAATTTTCATGAATTTTTTTTTTCTTTGCAGCGGAACTTAGAAAAGCTTTTAGCAGCGGAATAAGACGATAATGAGTCGTCGGTTTAGGAAACTCCAAGCATGTTGCAGGTATGTGGCCAAGCAACTCATTGACCACCAAAGTGTTCCATTTTATCGAAAACCACATGTCTATTACAACACTACTGCTTTAGAAAAGCAGTGTAGGTTCAAAAAAAGGAAGCAATACAACTCTGTCTAGAGAAACCCTGGAACTCGATGCCGCCATGCTCCGCATATCGCCACGCAGGTCCAACACCTGAAATCCTCATTAAACGGGGTCAGAACCACTGATGGTCTGGTAAGCAAGCAAACATGCGTCCATTCAACTCAAGTATATACGATGACCACTCAGGGTCGCAGTTCGTAATAACGACGCTCAAGCCTCCAGGACTTAGCGTATATCGCAAGAGCCTCCGCAGGGCTATGAGTTGAACATTCGCTCAAGTCTTCACGACTTAGCCTTGACCTCTTCCGGGTCTCAAAGTGATGTCTAGCTCAAGTCTTCATACTTGGCACATCTGTATCCCACGCATCTAAGGACAGCTCCTCGAGCTTTACTTAGTCATGCGGATACAACACGGGTCTTTGCCCAGTCGGTCCAGTTGTATACCGAACATGACACCTTCACAACGGTTATGCAAGACTGACTCAACACGTCATCCACTCATACATTCAAAGCATCACTGTACCTAGAACTAATGCATTGTTTTGATAATTAACCGCTCCCGCCTTTGGTACGCAGGTAGAGCTATTGTCCGGGCATCAACGCAACATTCTGAGGGTTAATTATTCTATGTATTTTAGATACCCAGAGGCATGTTGACCCTATCCATAGTAGAGCAGTGTGTTTCAACTAGGAGAACCCTACTAGGCCCATATTTGGATGCATCCTCTACTTGCAGTAGTTGGGTTCAATCTTTAGATCTTAAGGATAACCACGACCCCAAAACCCATGATTGACTGAGGCCATCGTGGACTCTATCAGGTCCAAAGTAAAATACGTGTCACTCAAAGCTGTACCATCACTGTCATTCCACAGTAAGCATAATTCCTGAAGGGGTCTGTCAGTCTTACAATTACTTGGACAGAATCTGCATGTCATTTAGGCATCCCGTGCTTTAGCACTACGGGAGTATGTACCCGACCCCATTCAGTTTGCCCCAACACAGTCATTACTGAGGGGGTACCCCTAACATGATTTTTCAACCGCGGGGCATGTGCGACCTTAAGTCTTATTCATATGCATGCAAAACACCGCTCTTGGCACTTCGCCCACCACGAGCATCACACCTCTTTGGGTGGAAACAACACACTCTGGCTCTTCGGCCCTTACAAGTCTGGTTGTGTAACCGTTCTCAATGAGCATGCATATGACTCGATCTAAATAGATCGGCTACTCGGCGTATTTTTACGCAACGAGTCCAAACCTAGCCAAGGCGCAACCTCTACTCCGGCTCAGCGGCCCTTACAAGCAAGGTGCCCTCGTAGGCACAAGGATACGAGTCGTTCTGGCATCGTTCCATCAACGGACATCATTATGTCGTTCCATTGGTTCCGGCAGCTCTTCTACCAACCATTTCGACAGCACCTCCCCTGCTCTACCGGCAGTGGTGCGACGAACCCTTTTACGTTTGTAGAAGGCAATCCATGAACCGGGTAGCACTCTGCTATATGTCAGAGTATCCTGCTACGTTCTTTCTGAGCTATTCTTAGCTTCTTCAGAAATTTCTGCAGCACTTCCTCTCTTTTACGGAGAAAGCGTGCGTTTCTTTTATCCATTTCAGCGGCATCTCCCCTCTTTGACAGAAAATCGCTACGCTTAACTCGGGAAATGGATGTGCACCGTTGTTCGTACTTTGCATCCATCAAGGTTGCAGGAACCCTGGGCCATAGTCAGGCCATACGTAATTGACTTAGTCTTTACGTAAAGAGCATTTTGCCAAAAAGCGAAGCCTTTCCAATAGGGGCTTCATTCGTCAAGCAGAATCTTGAACGAGAAGCGGTCAGGGAATCGCATTGGCGATTTGGAGTTTGGTCTCCATTTGAACGCTCATTTACGCGCCATATATGTAGTATAAGCAGAAGCCTGTGCTTTATACAGCGGCGGCGTAAAGGAAATACATATACTATTGTTCAGGGTGTGTAACTGAATGAAATATTCTACATATATAACAAAACAGAACCTTGGCATCGTTCGACGCGACGACGTAAGTAAATACATTGCAGAAAGCAGGAGCCTTGGCATCGTTCGACGCGATGGCGTATGTAAATGCATAATCAGAAGGGCAGTAATCGGAAGTGCAGAAAACAGGGAACCTTGGCATCATACGATGCGACGACAAAGGTAAATTACATAGCCTGTGCGATATAGGATGCGTCGGCAGAATCAGCAGATATACACCTAGATCCGTATCCAACGATAGTTACGAGGCGAGTGGGTGAACACCGAAGTGTTCTGAAGGGCTCAACCAAGAACTAAGGCGAGATACCATTTTTAAAACGCATATACTGCGTATTTGAACATAGATATATCCGACGATAGTTACGAGACGAGCGGATGGATACCGAAGTATCCAAAAAGGGCTCAATCAAGAACTAAAGCAAGATACTACTTTAGAAAGTATATGCTATATACAAACAATCAAATACTTGAAAGAGATGGATCAACGAAGCAAACTTACTTCAAATCGTGGAAGAAACGGCTCCGGGTTGCTTTTTTGGCTTCGAGCCTTCCTTTGAGAGGTCAGACTAAGTCAGATGAAGCTGACTTAGTTGAGAAAGAGGTAGAGTAGGTCAAGCTACTCAACCTAAGTGGTTTGAACCAAACAGGGTTCGGTCAAAGTCAACTGGGTTCAGCAGGTTCGAACTCAGCTCAAGTAGGCTAAGTCTGGGTTCTGAAACCCAAACCAGAATCTTAACCAAAAAGGACTTCGACTTTGACTTTAAACCTAACTAGGTTCAAGTCAAGTCAACTAGGTTTGGACTAGGTCAAGTGGGTTCAGACCCAGGTCAGGTGGGTTAGGACCAGGTCAGGCAGGCTGAGGCTAAGTCAGGCAGGCTCAGACCAGGTCAGGTGGGCTAGGCTAGGTAGGGGAGGTTTAGGAGAAAGAGAGAAGGCAAGAGAGAGAGGGGGGGTCAAAATTATGAGAAGAGAGAGAGTGGGGAGGGCTATTTATAGCCCAAGGCCACCTCCTCTTGGGAATTTTTATCCCCCTTTTGCCTCTGAGCTATATTTTAATTCCTGGAGGTTCCTTTTTAGGTGGGGCCCACAAGATATTTCCATAGGATATTTTGGGTGTCCTACAAGATATTTTCTAAGGAATATTTTTGTGGGTCCCACCAACATTTCTGTGGGTCCCACAAAAATTTTGGGTTTTCGACAATTTTTTTTCCGAAAAATTCTGAGTACGCCATTCTCTTCGTATTGATGTAACTAAGAAAGTTGGCTCGAGGAAATCCTTTGATTTCGTTTAGGTAAGAAGTTATGGCTTCCAGAGTGTTTGAGCATATATTCGCAAAGCGACGAATATCTTAAGTATAACTGGCTCGCAGGAATTGATTCGTTTTGCATTCAGAGAAAGATGCTATTTTTACCGATAAATGCCTCATAAATTTTATTCAGATATTTTCTGAAAAATTGCGGGTCTTACAGTAACGGTGTTAAGTTCATGTGGAACAGTGCCTATGAGGACAGTTTTCAGATCCTGAAGACGAAGTTGACCTCATCGGTGTTAGCGCTACCTTCTGGTAGAGGTGGTTTTGTGGTATATACAGACGCCTCTGGTACTGGTTTAGGTTGCGTGCTTATGCAGCATGACCGAGTGATTGCCTATGCCTCCAGACAGTTGAAGACTCATGAGCAGAATTATCCGACGCATGATTTAGAATTGGCAGTAGTCATGTTTGGTTTAAAATCGTGGCGACATTACCTTTATGGGGAATCATTTGATCTCTGAATAAAATTCATGAGGCATTTACCGGTAAAAATAACATTTTTTCTCAGAATGCGAAATGAATCAATTCCTGCGAGCCAGTTAAACTTAAGATATTCGTCGCTTTGCGAATATATGCTTAAACACTCTGGAAGCCATAACTTCCTAACTAAACAAAATCAAAGGATTTCCTCGAGCCAACTTTCTTAGTTACGTCAATACGAAGAGAATGGCGTACTCAGAATTTTTCAGAAAAAAATCGCCGAAAACCCGAAATTTTTGCGGAACCCACGGAAATGTTGGTGGGACCCACAAAAATATTCCTCAGAAAATACTTGTGGGACCCACAAAATATCCTATGGAAATATCTTGTGGGCCCCACCTCAAAAGGAACCTCCAGGAATTAAAATATAGCTCAGGGGCAAATGGAGGATAAAAATTCCCAAGAGGAGGTGGGCTTGGGCTATAAATAGCCCTCCCCACTCTCTCTCTCTTCTCATAATTTCGACCCCCCCTCTCTCTCTTGCCTTCTCTCTCTCTCCTAAACCTCCCCTACCTAGCCTAGCCCACTTGAGCCCACCTGACCTGGTCTGAGCCTGCCTGACTTAGCCTGAGCCTGCCTGACCTGGTCATAACCCACCTGACCTGGGTCTGAACCTACTTGACCTAGTCCAAACCTAGTTGACTTGACTTGAACCTAGTTAGGTTTAAAGTCAAAGTCGAAGTCCTTTTTGGTCCAGATTCTGGTTTGGGTTTCTGAACCCAGACTTAGCCTACTTGAGCTGAGTTTGAACCTACTGAACCCAGTTGACTTTGACCGAACCCTGTTTGGTTCAAACCACTTAGGTTGAGTAGCTTGACCTACTCTACCTCTTTCTCAACTAAGTCAGCTTCATCTGACTTAGTCTGACCTCTCGAAGGACGGCTCGAAGCCAAAGAAGCAACCCAGAGCCGTTTCTTTCACGATTTGAAGTAAGTTCGCTTCGTTGATCCATCTCTCTCAAGTATTTGATTGTTTGTATATAGCATATACTTTCTGAAGTAGTATCTTGCTTTAGTTCTTGATTGAGCCCTTTTTGGACACTTCGGTGTTCATCCGCTCGTCTCGTAACTATCGTCGGATATATCTATGTTCAAATACGCAGTATATGCGTTTTAAAAATGGTATCTCGCCTTAGTTCTTGGTTGAGCCCTTCAAAACACTTGGGTGTTCACCCGCTCGCCTCATAACTATCATTGAATACGGATCTAGGTGTATATCTGTTGATTCTGCCGACGCGTCCTATATCGCACAGGCTATGTAATTTACCTTTGCCGTCATGTCGTATGATGCAAAGGCTCCCTATTTTCTGCACTTCCGATTACTGTACTTCTGATTATGCATTTACTTACGTCGTCGCGTCGAACGATGTCAAGGCTCCTGCTTTCTGCAATGTATTTACTTACGCCGTCACGTCGAACGATGCCAAGGCTCCTGTTTTGTTATATATGTAGAATATTTCGTTCAGTTACACACCTTGAACAATAGTATATGCATTTCCTTTACGCCGCCGCTGTATAAAGCACAGGCTTCTGCTTATACTACATATATGGCGCGTAAATGAGCGTTCAAATGGAGACCAAACTCCAAATCGCCAATGCGATTCCCTGACCGCTCCTCGTTCAAGATTCTGCTTGACGAATGAAGCCCCTATTGGAAAGGCTTCAGTTTTTGGCAAAATGCTCTTTACGTAAATACTAAGTCAATTACGTATGGCCTAGCTATGGCTTAGGGTTCCTGCAACCTTGATGGATGCAAAGTACGCACAACGGTGCACATCCGTTTCCCGAGTTAAGCGTAGCGATTTCCCACCAAAGAGTGGATAAAAAAAATGCACGCTTTCTCCGTAAAAAAGAGGAAGTGCTGCAGAAATTTCAGAAGAAGCTAAGAATAGCTCAGAAAGAACGTAGCAGGATACTCTGACATATAGCAGAGTGCTACCCAGATCATGGAATGCCTTCTACAACGTAGAAGGGTTCGTCGCACCACTGCCGGTAGAGCAGGGGAGGTGCTGACAAAATGGTTGGCAGAAGAGCTGCCGGAACCAGTTGAACGGCATAATGATGTTCGTTGATGGAACGATGCCAGAACGACTCGTATTCTTGTGCCTACGAGGGCACCTTGCTCGTAAGGGCCGCTGAGCCGGAGTAGAGGTTGCGCCTTGGCTAGGTTTGGACTCGTTGCGTAAAAATACGCCGAGTAGCCGATCTATTTAGATTGAGTCATATGCATGCTCATTGAGAACGGTTACGCAACCAGACTCGTAAGGGCCGAAGAGCCAGAGTCTGTTGTTTCCACCCAAAGAGGTGTGATGCTCATGGTGGCCGAAGTGCCAAGAGCGGTGTTCTGCATGCATATGAATAAGACTTAAGATTGCATATACCCCGCGGTTGAAAATCGTGTTAGGGGTACCCCCTCAGTAATGACTGTGTTGGGGCAGACTGAATGGGGTCGGGTACATACTCCCGTAGTGCTAAGGCACGGGCTACCTAAATGGCATGCAGATTCTGTCAAAGTAATTGTAAGACTGACAGACCCCTTCAGGAATTATGCTCACTGTGGAATGACAGTGATGGTACAGCCTTGAGTGACACGTATTTTACTTTGGACCTGATAGAGTCCACGATGGCCTCAGTGACTCATGGGTTTTGGGGTCGTGGTTATCCTTAAGATCTAAGGATTGAACCCAACTACTGCAAGTAGAGGATGCATCCGAATATGGGCCTAGTAGGGTTCTCCTAGTTGAAACACACTGCCCTACTATGGATAGGGTCAACAGGCCTCTGGGTATCTAAAATACATAGAATAATCAACCTCCAGAATGTCGCGTTGATGCCCGGACAATAGCTCTACCTGCGTACCAAAGGCGGGAGCGGTTAATTATCAAAACAATGCATTAGTTCTAGGTACAACGATGTTTTGAATGTATGAGTGGATGACGTGTTAAGTCAGTCCTGCATAACCTTTGTGAAGGTGTCATGTTTGGTATACTACTAGACCAACTGAGCAAAGACCCATGTTGTATCCGCACGACTAAGCGAAGCTCGAGGAGCTGTCCTTAGATGCGTGGGATACGGATGTGCCAAGTATGAAGACTTGAGCTAGACATCACTCTGGGACCCGGAAGAGGTCAAGGCTAAGTCGTGAAGACTTGAACGAATGTTCAACTCATAGCCCTGAGGAGGCTCTTGCGATATACGCTAAGTCTTGGAGGCGTGAGCGTCGTTATTATGAACTATGACCCTGAGTGGTCATCGTATGTGCTTGAGTTGAATGGACGCATGATTGCATGCTTACCAGACCATTAGTGGTTCTGACCCTGTTTAATGGGGATTTCAGGTGTTGGATCTGCGTGGCGATATGCGGAGCAAGGCGGCATCGAGTTCCAGGGTTTCTTTAGACAGAGTTGTACTGCTTCCTTTTATTGAACCTACACTGCTTTTCTAAAGCAGTAGTGTTGTAATAAACATGTGGTTTTCGGTAAAATGGAACACTTTGGTGGTCAATGAGTTGCTTGGCCACATACCTGCAACGTGCTCGGAGTTTTGTAAAACCGATGACTCATTATCGTCTTATTCCGCTGCTAAAAGCTTTTGTAAGTTCCGCTGCAAAGAAAAAAAAAAACAAATTCATGAAAATTTTAACTTAGCCTTGTTTTGGAAATTCGGGGCGTTACAGAATTGGTATCAGAGCATGTGTCTGAGAAACCTGGTTCAAGATCCGTCATGGTCCCGATATCGCACTGTAAGTATATGTTTTTATACTTTTGTTCTGATCTGGGTGTATCTTTGTATAGATGGCAACTCATTACTTGCGCGGATATTGCTATCGTTGCAAGGTCATGCACGATGAGTGGATATGCCCGTATGAAGTCCAAGGCTGCCAATATTGTGGCGAAGATGGGCATTCCGCCAACGAGTGCCAAAGGAAATATACCGTCGATATCGGTCGGCGGGCATCAAAGGGTCTCAGGGATGAGACTTCGCGTGTTAGTGGACCGCATCACTCTAGTGTTGGGAGCAACCATACCCCAACATCTTTTGATGAATTACCAAGGCTGAGGGATTTTTATTTGAACTTCCCTATGGAGGTCTATCACTCGCCAAGCTACCATTCGGCATTACATACGCTGAGCTTAAATGACAGGAACGAAAGAGGGGATTCCTTCTGTTCACCAATCATTATTTCAGACTCCCAGAGTCTTGATCTTGCCGACTAGGAGAGTGGACTGGATTCCCTCATGTATCCCCAATATTCGCTTGAGAGTGCGAAAGTGCCGCCCAAGCCAAAGCTAGTAGTGCCTGCACCAAGGCCATGTGGCAATAGATGGACCTTTTTGAGTTCGTCTTCATCAAAGAAATCCAGGTCTTAAAGAGACTGGTGATGTTTTGGATTCAGTAGACCCATGTATATAGTTTCTCAATGCCTAAAGTCTGCCAGTGCGGCATGACGTTTTGTTTAAGGCGATGCTTGTGTAAATGTGATGTATAATAAGTAAATAAAGCTTTTACTTCCTCATATACATTGAGAAACTAAAAACAAGTGCTTGTGTGTGATTAGATAAATGGCTCCTACGACGAGGAGAACCACAAGGATTCCTGTTGGAAACACTCAACAACCTGGTTACAGCCATCCGTGAAACGAGGCCAGAACCAGTCACACCACGAAACGAGCACCTGGGAGGAGTGACTTATGAGAAGTTCCTCAAGCTTGACCCACCAGTTTTCATTGGCAGAGCAGATCCGGAGCTCGCAGAGAGTTGGATCGAAGAGACAGAACGTGCCTTCTCGGTACTAGGAGTACCAGAAGAGAAAAAGACCAACTTTGGCATGTATCAGTTGAAAGACAATGCACGGCAGTGGTGAGATACCACTAAACTTATCCAGTTCTCACAAGTGGAAGTCATTCTTTGGACTGACTTTCGGAGGACTTTCATGGATAACTACTTCCCGTTGCATTACAGAAACAAGAAAAAGATGGAGTTTCTGGAGTTAGAACAGGGCGGTATGAGTGTGATGGACTATACCACCAAATTTCTGAATCTAAAGCGCTACTGCTCTCGATTGTTCGAAACAGACCAAGAAAGGGCCGATAAATATGTGAATGGTCTACGCGAAGCTCTGCGATCGAGAGTGGTAACAAGCATACCTTCGACTTTTTAGGCTGCAGTGGCAGCAGCTTCGAAAATCCAAGAGGATTGGGCGCGATCTAAAGTGATCATAGCAAAGAAGCCCATAGTGAATGGTGGGAATCGTAAAAGGA
This sequence comes from Nuphar pumila, assembly GCF_984573655.1. Classification (NCBI taxonomy): domain Eukaryota; kingdom Viridiplantae; phylum Streptophyta; class Magnoliopsida; order Nymphaeales; family Nymphaeaceae; genus Nuphar; species Nuphar pumila. The sequence continues at coordinate 81,223,439 of NC_143253.1, forward strand.
CGTTTCCAAATGGCCAGAGTTCACGACAACCCTTTCAAAAGAAGAAGTTCCAAGGAGGGAACAACACTCAACAAGTCGTGAGGCCATGTCAGAACACAACTCCGAATGGTCAGCAGTACAACTTCAGCTGCCCAAGGTATCGTGTGAACCACCCCGGAAAGCCATGTCCTTGTGACTTTGGTGGTTGCTTGTATTGTGCCAAGATGGGCCACTTTATAAGGGACTGCGCCAATAAGGTTGTAGATGAACAAAGGAGTAATGCCGAATCTGCTGGACCCTCTCGACCAGCACCACAACGTTCTCAGTTTCAACGACCTCCACCTAGAGTAGAACAAAGGCCTGCTGCAGGTCGTGTATATGCTGTAACGACTGAACAAGTCAAAAATGGTGACCTGATTGAAGAAACCGTACCTGTTAATGGACATGCAGCTTACGTCTTGTTTGATTATGGTGCTACTCATACGTTTATCTCCAACGATTTCACCGAACAACTCCACGCCTCGGTGCAACCGATATATAAAATGATCGGAGTGTATAACCCATTGGGTTCACGCACCAAATGTATCCGGTGTGTGAAAATTTTGGATATTGAGATAGCAGGGCAACAGTTGCCTACTGACGCCATCCTGATCGATATGATACAGTACGATGTCATTCTGGGAATGAATTGGTTGGCTCAGAATAATGCCAAGATTCTGTGCCGCGAGGGCAGAGTGATTCTATCTCGACCCGGATTGCCTAAGATGGAATACCGGTTATCCAAACCAGTTCCACAAAAATGGCTCATATCAGCACTTAAGGTACAAAAATACCTTAGGAAGGGATGTGTGGCCTTTCTGTTGAGTCTCTCGGTGGAAAAATCCAATGACCAACCCCTTGAGAGTTTGAAAGTGGTGCAGGAGTTTCCCGATGTGTTTCCTAAGGAATTGCGAGGACTTCCGCCACTTCGTGAGGTTGAATTTGGAATTCAATCCTTACCTGGAACAGCGCCGATATCCAAAGCCCCGTATCGAATGGCGCCAGCTGAACTCAGTGAGTTGAAGTGTCAGTTGGAAGAACTGATGGAACAAGGGTTTATCCGTTCTAGTGTGTCACCGTGTGGAGCCCCGGTGCTGTTTGTAAAGAAAAAGGATGGATCCCTTCGGTTATGCATCGATTATCGGATGCTTAATCAGACAATTGTTAAAAATAAGTACCCGTTGCCTCGGATTGAGGACTTATTCGATCAGCTCAGAACAGCGAGAGTGTTCTCCAAGATCGACCTCAGGTCTTGGTATCATCAACTCAGAGTTAAGGAAGAAGATATACCTAAGACTGCCTTTAGAATGAGATACGGCCATTATGAGTTCGTAGTGCTGCCCTACGGACTTACTAATGTGCGTGCTACCTTTATGGATCTAATGAACCGGATATTCAGACCATATTTGCATAGATTTGCCATCGTCTTTACTGATGACATTCTCGTATATTCTGAGAACAAGGAACAACACATGGAGCACTTGAGAATCGTCTTGAAAACCCTTCAAGATAACCAACTTTATGCCAAGTTTTCAAAATGTGAATTCTGGTTAGACCAAGTGATGTTCCTTGGCCATGTGATCTCGAAAGATGGAATCGCAGTAGATCCTGCAAAGGTGGAAGCTGTGATGGACTCGAAGCAGCCAGAAAATATCACTGAGGTCCGTAGCTTCCTTCGACTTGTCGGATATTATCGAAAGTTCATACAAGACTTCTCCCGAATCACCGTACCGATGACGAAATTACTGAAAAAGGGAGTCAAGTTTGAATGGATTGACCAGTGTAAGGATTGCTTTGAGGTTCTCAAATAGAGGCTTACCACTGCCCCTGTCCTTACCTTATCTTCTGGTCAGGGAGGCTTCGTGGCTTATACCGATACCTCGGGAACAGGTCTGGGGTTATGTGTTGATGCAGCATGGCAAAGTAATCGCCTATGCGTCACGACAGTTGAGAGTCCATGAGAAAAACTATCCAACCCACGACTTGGAGCTTGCCGCGGTAGTGTTCGCGCTTAAAATTTGACGACACTACCTGTATGGAGAGAAATTTGAGGTCATGTCGGACGATAAAAGCCTTAAATACCTCTTTTCTCAAAAAGAACTCAATATGCTGCAACGACGATGGCTGGAATTCCTCAAAGACTATGAATTCACGCTTTCCTATCACCCTGGAAAGGTGGATGTTATAGCAGATGCCCTTAGTCGCAAGACTGTTTGCACTCTGGCAAGCCTAACCGGACAATGGAAGTTGATGGAGGATTTCGTCAACTGGAAGCCATTTTTGGCTGATTCTGGCAGAATCCAAATGTCATGTTTAACGATCCACATTGAGTTCCTCGATCGCATCGTAGCCGAACAGTTCAAGGATCCCCAGTACTTGGAATTGAAAGCTCGTGCTGAAAAGGATGACACTTTTTTCCATTTGAAAGAAGATGGAGGAATATGGATGGAAGAAAGGATTTGGATTCCAAATAACCCTGAGCTAAGACAGGAAGTACTCCAGGAGGCTCATAATAGCAAGTACACCATTCACCCTGGAGGTACAAAGATGTTCCGGGACTTGCAGAGAAAGTACTGGTGGAGGGATATGAAGCGTGATGTGGCTACGTTTGTCTCGAAGTATTTGATCTGCCAGCAAGTTAAGATCAAACATCAGTGCCCTGGTGGAAAGATGCAAGGGATCGAGATTCCAAAATGGAAATGGGAAGGCATTACGATGGATTTCATCATTGGATTGCCTCGATCCAAGAGACAACATGACTCGATATGGGTGATCGTGGACAGACTCACCAAGTCTGCTCACTTCCTGCCAATCAACACTCGATACTCAACTGAACGATCGGCAGAGATCTACATTCGGGAAATCGTTAGACTCCATGGAGTGCCGATTTCGATCATATCTGATCGTGACCCGAAGTTCACCTCTCACTTTTGGGAGTAGCTTCAGAGAGCCCTGGGGACGAAACTCAAGTTCAGTACAGCATTCCATCCCCAAACAGATGGGCAATCAGAACAAACCATACAGACTCTTGAAGATATGCTAAGAGCCTGTATGCTGGAATGAAAAGGTGATTGGGATTCCCACCTAGCGTTGGCTGAATTTGCTTATAATAATAGCCACCACGCTAGCATTGGGATGGCACGTATGAAGCCTTGTACGGGCGACCCTGTCAATCACCAATCCATTGGGGTGAAGTGGGTGAGCGAACCCTGGACTCGCCCATTGTGTTGCAGCATTACACTGAGCAGGTCCATATGATCAGAAAGAAACTACTGACTGCTGAGAGTCGACAGAAGAGCTACGCCGATCAGCGGCGTAGGGAACTCACTTTTGCGGTTGGAGATAAGGTTTTTATCAAGGTCTCTCCAACCAAGAGTGTGTTTCGTTTTGGAAAGAAGGGGAAGCTCAGCCCTAGATTCGTTGGTCCCTTCGAAGTTTTGAACCGAATCAGAGAGACTGCCTACCAAGTAGCATTGCCACCGCAATACGCGCAAATACATGATGTATTTCACGTGTCAATGCTAAGAAAGTACGTTCATGATCTTTCTCACATCATTCAACATGAAGACATTGACATCCGAGAAGATATGACGGTAGAAGAAAGGCCAGTAGAGATCATGGACCGACGGGAGCAAGTGCTAAGAATGAAGGTCATTCCGCTTGTTAAAGTGAGGTGGCAACATCATGGAATCGATGATTGCACTTGGGAGCCCGAATCGGATATGCAGGATAAATATTCTGAACTCTTCACTTTGTACTCTTAACTGAATTTCGCGGACAAAATTCCTTTAAGGGGGTAATGATGTAAGACCCGCAATTTTTCAGATGATCTCTGAATAAAATTCATGAGGCATTTACTGGTAAAAATAACATTTTTTCTCAGAATGCGAAACAAATCAATTCCTGTGAGCCAGTTAAACTTAAGATATTCGTCGCTTTGCGAATATATGCTCAAACACTCTGGAAGCCATAACTTCCTAACTAAACAAAATCAAAGGATTTTCTCGAGCCAACATTCTTAGTTACGTCAATACGAAGAAAATGGCGTACTCAGAATTTTTCGAAAAAAAAAGCGCCGAAAACCCGAAATTTTTGTGGGACCCACGGAAATGTTGGTGGGACCCACAAAAATATTCCTCAGAAAATATCTTGTGGGACCCACAAAATATCCTATGGAAATATCTTGTGAGCCCCACCTCAAAAGGAACCTCCAGGAATTAAAATAAAGCTCAAGGGCAAATGGGGGATAAAAATTCCCAAGAGGAGGTGGGCTTGGGCTATAAATAGCCCTCCCCACTCTCTCTCTTCTCATAATTTCGACCCCCCCTCTCTCTCTTGCCTTCTCTCTCTCTCCTAAACCTCCCCTACCTAGCCTAGCCCACCTGACCTGGTCTGAGCCTGCCTGACTTAGCCTGAGCCTACCTGACCTGGTCCTAACCCACCTGACCTGGGTCTGAACCCACTTGACCTAGTCCAAACCTAGTTGACTTGACTTGAACCTAGTTAGGTTTAAAGTCAAAGTCGAAGTCCTTTTTGGTTAAGATTCTGGTTTGGGTTTCTGAACCCAGACTTAGCCTACTTGAGCTGAGTTCGAACCTGCTGAACCCAGTTGACTTTGACCGAACCCTGTTTGGTTCAAACCACTTAGGTTGAGTAGCTTGACCTACTATACCTCTTTCTCAACTAAGTCAGCTTCATCTGACTTAGTCTGACCTCTCGAAGGAAGGCTCGAAGCCAAAAAAGCAACCCGGAGCCGTTTCTTCCACGATTTGAAGTAAGTTCGCTTCGTTGATCCATCTCTTTCAAGTATTTGATTGTTTGTATATAGCATATACTTTCTAAAGTAGTATCTTACTTTAGTTCTTGATTGAGCCCTTTTTGGACACTTCGGTATACATCCGCTCGTCTCGTAACTATCGTCGGATATATTTATGTTCAAATACGCAGTATATGCGTTTTAAAAATGGTATCTCGCATTAGTTCTTGGTTGAGCCCTTCAGAACACTTCGGTGTTCACCCGCTCGTCTCGTAACTATCGTTGGATACGGATCTAGGTATATATCTGCTGATTCTGCCGACGTGTAAGCCCCACTGTTTTTCTGAAGAATTTTAAATGAGATATACTTCATTATTAGAAATTTCTTGTTCCAGCATGAGCAATACACGTAAATTTAGCTATTATCGCTTTCTGAGGTTCTGACTCGCGTAGATTTGCTCCACGAGGCGATTCGGGGCAAACCGCGATGGATCTAACATCAATCTTTGTAGATCATATGTATATTGTGTGCACATGAGTTCGCTCCGGATTTGGGGTTTAAACGAGAGCAATATCTCGTTATTGCATGGATTTTTGCGAGATAAGGGTATATCAGTAATTATGAGTCATACCGAGGCCCAATTTTGCCGTAATTGAGGAATTAAATATACTTTATGAAAGCTTAAACCTTAATTTACAAAATATAATTTAAAATCTTGATTTTTAAATTGGTTTAGATTGGTTCTTTTTCTAAAATATTTGATGAGATTTTACAAAAGGACAGAAATGAGGTATATTGCAAAATCCTCAAAACCTAGAAGAGGGTTTTTGAAAACATTTTTACAAGGGGTAGGTTTGTGAATTTAGAAGAGTTTGGCATGGGCTCCACCTCAGCCCATGTCTCCTTTTTAAGACTTATGAAAAGGTATATTTACAAAAAACCACTTTTCAAAATGGAGATTTTGAAAAGTTGGAAAATTTTCAAATGGAGGCCATGAAAAGGTATTTTCATAAGTGGGTGGATGAGCCCACGTTTTGGGGAGTAGGCTGGGCGCCCCTTAGGGGTTAGCCCTTAACCTTTTTTCAAAAAAAAAAAAAAAGAGGGAATGGGAGGGGCGATTTTTTTGGGTTGACCTTGACCATGAGGGGTCAAGGCCAACCACTCCCCTTGGATTAAGGAGAGTGGTTGGAAGGTACCAAGTACCTTACACCCCCCCCCCATGGGGCATAGGTGATGATGCATGAAATGCACATCATGTAAACAAGTTTTTCATGCATTTTGTATCAAGTTTAAGGTTTTAAACCCATGTTTAGATGTGTTTTGATAGTAAGGGGCTATGGTTCGAATTTCAGAAAAATTGGAGTTAAAATGAGAGAGTTATGGCTATTTCAGTGTTTGGGCATGGATTTCGAGGTGGATCGGATCCATATCTGACCCAATTAGGTCAATTGGACCTTGGATCAATTCTTAAAAAGCCCAAAATCCAACCCACACACATATCCATACCCATTTCAAAAAGTTTTGCAGAAAACCCCTCAGAAAGTGGCGCCTAGTAAAATATTTTTTTATAACCTTGTTTCTGAAAACTATCAAAAGTATAAATTATAGTTTCCAGCAAACCCTAGGCGTCTTTGCCATTAGGATTGGCGCCTCCTACAGTGATTCTAGCTCCAGCACCTTCCAACCTCTCATCCCACTTCATTTCCCTCGAAAATTAGGTTTTTGCTTGGAAATCAAGCATTACTCTATCTCTCTTTCCATTCTTTTTCGTTTCTTTAGTATCCTTGCTGCGTTTTCTCACCATTTGCTGTGTTTTTGCAGGTGTAGCAGAGGTGGAGACCATTAATCTTGCTTGGAAGTGCGAAACACCCCAACAAGATGAGTCGGCCCTACCTCCATCCGGTTTTCTAAGCCCTCCGATCGCGAATCGGAACCCGTTCCATCTTCGGTGGATCTCCAACGTGTTGCAGCTGTAGATATCCTGTTCGTGGTGACATTCCAGTATTCTCGAACCGTTCGGGACGTCAATCCAAGGCCATTGTCCGCTCTCTTCTTCCCCACGATCGTCGGATCGCCCTAGAGGTAGATCTTCTTCTCCCTTTTCTTCTAGCTAAAACCCAAATCCTGTGTGCTTGTTTTTCGTGTTTTCTTTTCTATGTGTTTGTTGTATTTTTCGTGTTTCAACCTTAGTATAGCATTCGTGCACTGACCAGCACGTTAGATCTAGGTGTTGTTTCATTGTTTCATGATTCAAGGATCGATTTTTATTGTTTTTATGCAAAACGTGTAAATCGGCTAGAGGTTCTTCTAGCCAATTTGTTTATTTTTGTTTACAACATGTTCTACAATGTCTTTTTACCGAAAACTTGTTTTAAAAAGTTTATTTTGATTTATTTTGGGCGTTGGGGCTGGATCAAAGAACGTTTTTATTGAAAACCAATAAATCGGCTAGATCCATTCTAGCCGATCTTGGTTCATTTTGAGTTTGAGCCTTTGATCGGTTTTTGCAGAAAAACTGGGTTAGCAGACCTCATTTAAATTATATTCAAGTTGAGTTTGCTGAAGATTCATGTGGGTTTGAGTCTATGTTGTCGTGTGATTTGTCTTTCGAACCCTCTTTGAATTAGGAGTTCTTTTGTGTTAAGTGCGTGTGTTTAGATTGAGTAATTCGTGTGTGTTGCTGTATGTGTTGCAGTTTAACAACCTCATCAAATCCATGTTGGTCAATATCATTAGCTTAGGATTAGTCTAAATATTGTTTTAGTCATTTGGTGTTTTGGGTGTTGATTGTTATTGAAAATATAAAAATCAAGGTTATCTTTTCCTAGTTGTGGTGTCGTCCGTTCTTGGTAGGGTCTTTCATAAATTTTTATAGTGGAAATTCTTGTCTTTTTAGTTCTTCATGCTATGATAGTTTAGATCTTGTTTTTGAAATTGATTTTCGATAGTTTAGGTTGTTAGTTCTAGTTGGCTGTAAATTTAAATGCATGATTTTCATGATAGTCTTAGTGTAACTTGTTCTTTGTCATTTTGATTTTAATTCAGTTTTAGGTGGTCTTCTTCCTCAAGGTGGGGCAGCAGCCATTAGAGCTCACATCGAGCTCTAGGTTTTTTGTTTTTTTTTTTTAGTAGCTTGTTAACATTTTAGTAAGTTTTAGCATTTAGTAAGTTTTTTTTTGTGTGTCTAGATACATTGTATTAAGAGAGTTAGTTTTAGACGTTTTAGTGGTAGTTTTAGGAAGGTTGAAATAGTAGAGTAAATGCTTCAAAAAGAAAAACATTTTGACAAACAATGATTGCTCCAAATTCGTTGGATTTTCTTTTAGGTAAGTTTGCAAATTGGTTCAAAGAAGGAAATTCAAGATAGCATCAAGAATTTTTGGAAAGTTGAATTGAATATCAAATCTTTTCTTAAAAGGAGCTCACGTTTTTGGATAGAGGAATTTAATTGCTTTCCAAACACGTTTGGAAAGTCGACTTCATTGAGACTCTCTTGATTTGGACGTTTTCAAATTGATTAGTTGTTCAAATTATTCTTGAAAGATTTCCAGAAGATAACTGCTCCTAGCTAGACGATTTTACCTTTTTATTTTTTTAAAATTGCAAATTAATGCAATTCAAGGCAAGCAATCAGGATTTGGACGGTTTTTGGAGATAGAAAGTTTTTCAAACTTCTATTTGAGCATTTATTCTCTCTTGATCTTCTAACCGTTCATATTTAGTGAGTCAAGATTTAGATTTATTTAATTTAGTTAAGTATACTAATCTTAGTTAGGCATTAGGTGTGTAATTAATTAAGTTTTAATTAAGTCTTGTCTTTTAGGCGTGTAATTAATAGAGTCATAGTTTATTAGTTTTAATTATTTAGATATTAACCTTAAGTGTTTAACTTAGTCCTTGTTTACAATAATTGACCTAACTTAGTCAACCTAGTTGACCCAAGTAAGTGAGTCGTGCCCATAGTCTAGGTCAAGTACACCTAGTGAACCCAGTCATTCTAGCCAAGTGTGGCGTAAACCTAGTCCTATCTTAAACCCACCACTCTTTGGTAATTAGAGATTTAGTATGTTTATTTTTAAGTTAGATTAATTTCAGTATAAGTTAGTGTCAGTTTTCATTTAATCGATTTAGTAGATTTTACATTGCATGTTTAATGTGTGTTTGATAATTGTCTTTGGTAGTTATTCAATTAGCTCAGCCGCATTTAGTTTGTATTAACTGCATTCATTCATTCATATAGCTAAGTGCATTTTTAGGTATATTAGTTACAATTGCATTATTAGTTCATTCAGTTCTTAGTCATAAAGTGCATATCATATTTCATTTACCTTTCATTTAACATCATTGCATTTAACATCAGCATATAATCTGTCATTTAATGTCATTTAGGTTGCATTAGGTTTAATTTGCATTTTTGGGTGTTTAAAATAGATTTATAAAGTGAATAGTACATTGAAATCCAAACCCGATTTTTGCCCTGTCAAACTGTCATCATTTCATGTGCAAAAATTCCGAGTTTTCAAAATATTATTTTTCTATTCACTTTATTGGTGTGTTAATTGTATGCAGACCAAATTTCAGCTCAATCCGAGTTGGTTTGGTCTGATTTTTAAGCGTTTTGTGAAAACCGCATTTTCTGGATTTTAAATTACAGGACTTTCGATATCCTGATTTTTCCCTGTTTTGAAACGCTTATATCTGGAGTTCCAGATACTGTTTTTCAATTCTGTAAAACCTGTCCGTTTTTTTAATCTGTCAGTTGCAGAACAGAACAAATTTCGGGAAAATCGGAACTCGTTTGCCTTGTCAAACAGTAGTTTTCCGATAACCTGTCAGAATGCTATTTCACACTAGTTAGGGGCAGTTTCGTAATTTTCTTAGTTTCGGCATTTTAGACTTGTTTTCAGTAATTTCTGCATTTTAGGAGTTGCATCATCATCATACAGCATTAGTAGAGTTAAGTTGGTTAATTTTAGAATTAATTTATTATTTGATTTAATTTTTGCTTGATAAATAGCATTTGTTTTAATATTTTCGTAAAATTAGAAATAATTTTAGTTATTGTTTTCATTGTTAGAATAGAAAACTAACTTTGTATTTTTCTGCATTTTTAGGTTGAAAAGCATGTTTAGTGTCCAGGGTTATTGTCCAAGTGAGAAGATTCTCTAAGTGGCAGAAAGACGGAAATGTCCTTGGTGTGGAGCAGAAGACTGAATGCTTGCTTACTTTTTTTTTAGTGCTTAATTGTAGTTGAATTTGCTTTATAATTATAAATTGACATTTGTCATTAATAAATTAAATTTTATAGGAATATTGTGTTTAATTCCTGTTCCTTGTGGATTCGACCCGTACTTACCACTTTGTGGAAAGTCGGTTTTTAAATTTTTGGTTGACGATTTTCCAAAGTTTTATTGAAAATAATTGTTTTAAAAAGATCATTCCAAAATCTCAACCAAATTTTGGCGCCGTTGCCGGGGAACGGCGAATTAATTACTTTATTTCTTAGAATTTAATTTATTAATTTGTTTTAGTTAGTGAATTAGTTATTTTCTTTGTAGTTAGTAGGATTAGTAAGTGAATATAGGATTAACATAGTTAGTAAATATAGGATTCACATATTGTTCTTTTTAGGATTCACTTAATTATCATTCTGCAAGGAGCGATTAGACAGGTGGGTTTTAGAAAAACATAGTTTGTGATTTCCTGTATTTATTTGTTTTAGCATTTTAGAATAGTTTACTTTGTTACTTAATCATTTAGTATAGAATTCTGACATAGCTATATAGCATATCTGTTTGTTTTTAGTTATTGTTATTTGTTTATTTACATTTTAGTATCTATGTTAGTTTATTTTTTAGTTAGGTCGTTGGCTTACATCTGGTCTTAGTACCACTGTATGCAGGGTCGACGAGGTCTAGGAACCCCATTACACCCATTTGTTGACAACCCAGAGAGAATTTTACATTCTCATCGAAGTTCGGCAACAATGGCTGACATGGATCCTCCACCTCCACCCCCAGTTCTTTCACGCCCTCTGCGGGAATACTTCATTCCCACAGACTATGTTCAGGCATCCTGCATTCGGAGACCCGATGTAGGAGCGCCACATTATGAGATTAAGGCCAGCATTATTCAAATGCTTCCATCCTTTTATGGCCTTAGTCATGAGGATCCCTACAGACATTTAGATGAATTCCTCGAAATCTGTTCTACTGTTAAGATACAGAATTTCGATGATGATGCTTTGAGATTGACTCTATTCCCTTTCTCATTGAAGGACAAAGCCAAGTATTGGCTAAAGTCCTTAGATTCTGTAGAAATAGAGTCATGGGATCAATTGCAACAGGAGTTTCTTCGGAAATATTTTCCCATTGGTCGTACGAACCAATATCGTAGAGCCATCACTAGCTTTGCAGAGCTAGATGGTGAGCGCTTTCATGAGACCAGGGAGAGAATGAAGGATCTCCTCAGGAAATGTCCCCATCATCAGGTGCCGAAATGGCAACTGGTGCAAAGCTTCTATGATGGATTGTCTGACAAGAATCGTCAGATGATCGACTCTTCATGTGGAGGGACATTCATGCTGAAGAGTGAGGACGAAGCATGGAGACTATTTGATACATTGGCCGAGAATTCACTCCACCATGCTTCGAGCTCTCATTCTGATAGAGCCACACCCAGCATTCAGAAGAAAGCTGGTGTTCTTGAAGTTGGTCCATCTACTGCACTACAGTGCAAGGTAGACATGATTGCTCAGAAGTTGGACCAGCTTCTCTCAGGACCATCCACTACACAGCAGGTGTGTACTCTTTGTGCCAGTCCGGCACACGAGATCACTGAGTGCCTTTCGGCAGCTCAGTACCCTGAATTTGTTCAAGAACAAGTTCAGGCAGCTCAGGGTTACGTCAGACCGCCGAATAACCCATTTTCATCGACATACAATCCGGGTTGGCGTAACCATCCCAATTTTCCATGGAAGAATCCACAGTCTTCCATGCAGATGCCTACACCCTCTCAGCCAGTTCGGCAGCCATCTTTTACTCAGTCATTTCAAAGACCGAACTATTCTCAGTCTTCTTCTTCTTCTGTTACTCCCCCGATTCAGCAGGAGTCTGCCCCGCAGACATCTTTTGAGGAGAGACTTCTCCAAGCATTCCAAGAGGTGAAAACCTCTAATCAGAACGCCTTCGAGAAGTGTAGCCAGATTTTGAGCTCGCATACGCAGTCCATTGCGAAGTTAGAGTCGCAAATGGGACAGTTAGTTGAGGCTATTAGTAGGAGACCCGAGGGTACATTGCCGAGTCAGGCTGTTATGAACCCGAAGGGTAAGCACCAGATGACTGGAGGCCTATTTCATACTGAGACACAGCAGCAGGCTAAATCAGTTATGGCCTTGAGGAGTGGACGTGAGTATCACGTCGAGAGCAGAGAGCGAGAGAGTAGAGAGAGGATAGAGGAGCTAGAGACCATTGTTTCACCTACGTCAGCTCAATCATCATCATCCCCATCCCCATCATCACCTTCACCAGCTTCATCATCTTCATCCTCAGAGAAGAAGAAGAAGGATAGGAGTGAGCCTTCTCACAAAGAGGAGGAACCAGCAGAGTATATTCCCCCACCACCCTATCCCAAAGCATTAGAGTCTCCTGGTTATAGAGGGAAGCAAGGTGCGAAGATCCAGGACATGCTTGACATCTTCAAGCATGTGCAGATCAACCTACCCTTGCTCGATGCTATTCAGCAGGTGCCGGCATATGCCAAATTCCTGAAGGAACTATGTACGCAGAAGCGTAAATCTAGAGAGAGAGTTCCTAACAGGGTCCATTTGACTGAGCAGGTGAGTTCAGTACTTCAACATCAGACACCACCGAAGCTCAAGGACCCTGGAGCCCCTATCATTGCATGTACTATAGGGAACATCCGGATAGAACGCGCATTGCTCGATCTTGGAGCAAGCGTGAACATTCTGCCCGGATATTTCTTTGATTCTTTCAGGCTAGGAGAGATGAGATCGACTCCGATTACACTGCAACTGGCAGATCGTTCCGTCAAAGTACCGAGAGGTGTCTTGGAGGACGTGCTAGTTAAGGTGGATGACTTTTATTTTCCAATCGATTTCATTATTCTTGATATGGAAGGAGTAGACAGCCAGCACCAGACTCCGATTATTTTAGGCAGACCATTCTTGGCGACTGCCAATGCGTGCATCAACTGTAGGACCGGAGCCATGGATCTCTCATTCGGCAATCGAAAGGTCAAGCTGAATATTTTCAATGCCGCGATGGGACCAGCAGGAGACATGGACTGCTTTCATGTAGACATTGCACAGGAGTTAGTGGAGGAGCAGCCCGAGTTGTACATTACTGAGGATTCTTTAGATTTGTATCATATAGAGAAGAATAGCTGTGTAGATAGTGTAGACGTGTCTAGAGTGTCGTCAGAGAGACCACCTTGGAGAGCTGTTAGGGAGCCTCTTCCACCACTTGCGGAGACTCCCGCCAAATCGTCGATAGAGTCGCCTCCGAAACTTGAGTTGAAACCCTTACCGGATTCACTCAAGTATGCATACCTCGGAGATGATGAGACTCTGCCTGTGATCATCTCATCCTTGCTCACTAAGAAGCAGGAACAGAGATTGCTGACTATTCTTCGAGAGCATAAGGCAGCGATTGGATGGAGAGTTGCTGATCTAAAGGAGATTGATCCTTCATTCTGCATGCATATGATCCATTGTAATGAGGAAGTCAAGCCATTTAGGGATATGCAGAGAAGGCTAAATCCCAACATGAAGGAAGTGGTGAAGAAAGAGGTGGTGAAGTGGTTGGATGCCAGAATCATTTACTCTATTTCTGATAGCCAGTGGGTCAGTCCGATTCAAGTTGTGCCGAAGAAGTCTGGACTCACTGTGGTTGAGAATGAGAAGGGTGAGAGAATTCCGATGAGGACCACTACAGGATGGCGAGTCTGCATCGATTATAGGAAGCTGAATGTGGCAACTAGGAAAGATCATTTCCCATTGCCATTCATTGATCAGATCTTAGAGAGACTCGCAGGACAGAGCTACTACTGCTTTCTAGATGGATATTCAGGATACAACCAGGTAGCTGTCCATCCTGACGACCAGGAGAAGACCACGTTTACATGTCCTTATGGCACCTTCGCGTTTAGACGTATGCCTTTTGGGCTCTATAATGCCCCGGCTACTTTTCAGAGGTGCATGCTTGCTATCTTTTTGGACATGATTGATGATGTGATGGAAGTTTTTATGGACGACTTTTCAGTGTATGGCTCTTCTTTTGAAGATTGCCTCCAAAAACTTGCTCGAGTACTGAGTAGGTGTGTGGAGACCAATCTCGTACTGAGTTGGGAAAAGAGCCATTTTATGGTCCAAGAGGGGATTGTGCTTGGACACATTGTGTCCAAGCGTGGTATTGAGGTTGACAGAGCGAAGGTGGAATCCATTTCCCGTTTGACTCCACCCACCTCTGTGAGGCAGATTCGATCATTTTTAGGGCATGCTGGATTTTACAGGCGGTTCATAAAAGATTTCAGCAAAATCTCTCGACCGCTCTGCACTTTATTGGAGAAAGACCAACCCTTTGTTTTTGGTGAGGATTGTATGAAGGCTTTTGAGATTCTCAAAGAGGCCTTGATTACTGCCCCTATTTTGAGACCTCCAGATTGGACTCTCCCATTTGAGATTATGTGCGATGCATCTGATTACGCTATGGGGGCCATTTTAGGACAACGCATTGATAGGAAGCCCTATGTGATCTACTATGCGAGTAGAACTCTGTCTGATGCTCAGATGAATTATACTACGACAGAGAAGGAGCTACTTGCGATAGTTTTTGCATTGGATAAATTCAGGTCCTATTTACTTGGTTCGAAGGTAGTTGTCTATTCTGACCATTCTGCATTAAAATATTTGTTGAATAAGAAAGACACCAAACCGAGATTGATTCGTTGGGTCCTACTACTATAGGAGTTTGATCTCGAGATTCGAGATAAGAAGGGAAGTGAGAATGTAGTAGCAGACCATCTTTCCAGACTGATCGTGGAGACCATGCAGGATCAGAAGCCGATCAGTGATTCTTTCCCCGATGAGCAGATCATGTCAGTCAGTACATCGCAGTTACCCTGGTTTGCAGATATTGTGAACTATCTGGTTTCGAGGCAGATACCTGAGCATTGGAACAAGAATGAGCGTGAGAGATTCCTATCTCAGGTGAGGCACTATTATTGGGATGAACCAGAGTTGTTCAAATACTGTGCAGATCAGATCATTAGGAGATGTGTTCCGGAGGAGGAGTATCAGTCCATTTTGAATTTTTCCCATTCGTTAGCTTGTGGAGGGCATTTTAGTAGTAGGAAGACAGCTGCAAAGGTTTTGCAGCCAGGATTTTATTGGCCCACACTCCACAGGGACGCGCATGAGTTCTGTAGACGATGCCTGCGATGTCAGCAGAATGGAAACATGTCCAAGAGGGACATGATGCCCTTGCTTCCGATTTTGATAGTCGAGATTTTTGATGTTTGGGGCATTGATTTCATGGGACCATTTCCGCCTTCCTTCGGAAATTTATACATTCTGGTGGCGGTTGATTATGTGTCCAACTGGGTCGAGGCTGTGGCAACCAAGACCAATGATCATAGAGTAGTGCTTAAGTTCATTAAGCACAACATTTTCAGTCATTTTGGGGTGCCACGTGCGATGATTAGCGATGGTGGCAAGCATTTTAGGAATGTACAGATAGCTTCTCTGCTGAGAAGATATTCTGTCAATCATAGATTCACCACTCCATATCATCCGCAGACTAGTGGACAGGTTGAATTGTCCAATAGGGAGATTAAGCGAATTTTAGAAAAGACAGTTCGTCCGGACCGCAAGGATTGGTCCCAGCGCTTAGATGATGCACTTTGGGCATATAGAACTGCCTTTAAGACTCCCATTGGCATGTCCCCGTATCGCCTTGTATTCGGGAAAGCATGCCATCTTCCTGTCGAGCTAAAGCATAGAGCGTATTGGGCTATCAAGAAATTGAATTTTGACCTCACCCAGGCTGGCAAAGAGAGAGCACTGCAGCTCTCAGAATTAGAGGAACTCAGGAATGATGCATATGAGAATGCCAAATTATACAAAGCTCGCACAAAAGCATTTCATGATAAGCATATTGCCAGAAAAGTGTTTGAGCCAGAGCAGAAAGTGTGGCTATACAATTCTCGTTTACATTTATTCCCAGGGAAGTTAAGATCAAAATGGACAGGTTCGTACATTGTGAAAGAAGTATTTCCCCATGGAGCAGTGACTTTATTCGATCCTATGACCCAAGGTACATTCAAGGTAAATGGGCAAAGACTGAAGCCATTCATTTCAGATGCCTTACAGGATGGTGAGTGTGAGATAGTACATCTCACGAAGGCATGAGGATTCGACCAGAGGGATGTATCATATGTACATTATTTTTCTTTCATTTTCATGATTTTCTTTATTTAGTATTTTATTTCACATGTGCTAACTGGTGTTTTGATGTATGCAGGATGAATTTAACATTTAGTGTATCAGTTACCAGGTGCATGGAAGAGCTTTCAAAGAATTCAAAGAACAGATGAAATTCAACTTCAGAAGCTCAGAGCAAATCAGGTTGTATCAATCCTTTCTCCTTATTCATTTTATTGTTCTATAGTGTGCATATGTATTACATGTTTACATGATTCTGTATGCCACTAGGGACAGTGTCATTCAAGCATGGGGGGGTGGTTTAGATTCATGCACACAAAAATACACAAATTTTTTTTTATGACTGGTAATCAAAGTAGGCATTTGAGAACAAAGTGTAGCATATATGATTGTTTTTGGCATAATCTAATAGTTTATAAATTTTTAAGCCCCATAAAAATTTTATTTTCTAAACTGAGTCAAATAGAGTAGTTATTCATGAGAAAATTCAAAGAAAAGATAGTATTTGATTGTTAGAAAATTTTGAATCACTTTAGTATAAGTATGCACAGTATGTTTTCTGAAAAAAAAATAAGCAATGGAAAGATGTGTTTGAAAAATGAGTTTAAAAGAATAGAGCTACGTTTAGTTGTTGATGTCTTCGTGAATCCTAGTAGTGGAACTCAGACATGAGATGAAGTGTTTGAGTATCTTAACGAAAAGGATAACGAAGGAGATCATCTTCTTGTCTAAGTCGCTATCTGTGGCCTTTGTAGTTCGAGTAAGTAGAATCTGAAGGGTGTTTTACACCTGGTGCCCCAAAGCCAGCTGGTTTGGGAGCCACCGGTTCGAAAGCTTGTTACATGGACTGCATAGAAAGCCTAAGAGATAGAGACATTGCACATGAGGAGAGGAAGACTATACGTAAACTATTAGAATAGAAGGTTTAGTGACTCGAGCAATTAAGTCCGAGGGATACTCTGTATCTAGTGCCCTAAGGTCGGCCGACTTGGGAGTCACTGACCCAAAGCTCACTACACGGGTCACGAAAACTGACTATTCGAAATAGTGCTCATATGAGAAGAATAAGCAAGAGATCAAAAGTTGAAAAAAGAGTGAAAATGAAAGAAAAGGATGTGCTGAATGAGAAATTTTTCATTGCTTAGGCATAAATGTGTATTACTGTGCAGAAAATATACAAGTGAGAATAAATGAGTAAAACATGAGAATACTTGACTTTCGGAGAAAAATCATGAACTAGCTACAATATTAGAAAAGTGAAGAAAAAGAATTTTTACTGTGGTGGCATGAGATTTTTAAACTTGTTTTAAGAATGTCAATTACATGAAATATGTATTACAACTGTATTCTTAAGAGTCTAATATTTTTGAAAGATCATCTTCGCATTTCATTGATGTTTGTGGGTAGCATCGCTGCAAACCCTCACGAGACCTTACTCGTCCACTAGTGTAAGCTAGGGGTTTAAAGGGCTTGTTGCATACGCTAAATGCAACCGTGATTCCTACGAAAGTGAGTTAGTATTATGCATTCATACTTAGCATTTCTTGTCTTCGTTGCATATCATAATTAGGGTTTGTTAAGGGACTAACAAACATTCAAGCATGGGGGTATTTGATGATGCATGAAATGCACATCATATAAACAAGTTTTTCATGCATTTTGTATCAAGTTTAAGGTTTTAACCCCATGTTTAGATGTGTTTTGATAGTAAGGGGCTATGGTTCGAATTTCAGAAAAATCGGAGTTAAAATGAGAAAGTTATGGCTATTTCAGTGTTTGGGCACGGATTTCAAGGTGGATCGGATCCATATCCGACCCAATTAGGTCAATTGGACCTTGGATCAATTCTTAAAAAGCCCAAAATCCAACCCACACACATATTCATACCCATTTCAAAAAGTTTTGCAGAAAACCCCTCAGAAAGTGGCGCCTAGTAAAATATTTTTTTATAACCTTGTTTCTGAAAACTATCAAAAGTATAAATTATAGTTTCCAGCAAACCCTAGGCATCTTTGGCATTGGGATTGGCGCCTCCTACAGTGATTCTAGCTCCAGCACCTTCCAACCTCTCATCCCACTTCATTTCCATCGAAAATTGGGTTTTTGCTTGGAAATCAAGCATTACTCTATCTCTCTTTCCATTCTTTTTCGTTTCTTTACTATCCTTGCTGCGTTTTCTCACCATTTGCTGTGTTTTTGCAGGTGTAGCAGAGGTGGAGACCATTAATCTTGCTTGGAAGTGCGAAACACCCCAACAAGATGAGCCGGCCCTACCTCCATCCGGTTTTCTAAGCCCTCCGATCGCGAATCGGAACCCGTTCCATCTTCGGTGGATCTCCAACGTGTTGCAGCTGTAGATATCCTGTTCGTGGTGACATTCCAGCATTCTCGAACCGTTCGGGACGTCAATCCAAGGCCATTGTCCGCTCTCTTCTTCCCCACGATCGTCGGATCGCCCTAGAGGTAGATCTTCTTCTCCCTTATCTTCTAGCTAAAACCCAAATCGTGTGTGCTTGTTTTTCGTTTTTTCTTTTCTGTGTGTTTGCTGTATTTTTCGTGTTTCAACCTTAGTATAGCATTCGTGCACTGACCAGCACGTTAGATCTAGGTGTTGTTTCATTGTTTCATGATTCAAGGATCGATTTTTATTGTTTTTATGCAAAACGTGTAAATCGGCTAGAGGTTCTTCTAGCCGATTTGTTTATTTTTGTTTACAGCGTGTTCTACAATGTTTTTTTACCGAAAACTTGTTTTAAAAAGTTTATTTTGATTTATTTTGGGCATTGGGGCTGGATCAAAGAACGTTTTTATTGAAAACCAATAAATCGACTAGATCCATTCTAGCCGATCTTGGTTCATTTTGAGTTTGAGCCTTTGATCGGTTTTTGCAGAAAAACTGGGTTAGCAGACCTCATTTAAATTATATTCAAGTTGAGTTTGCTGAAGATTCATGTGGGTTTGAGTCTATGTTGTCGTGTGATTTGTCTTTCGAACCCTCTTTGAATTAGGAGTTCTTTTGTGTTAAGTGCGTGTGTTTAGATTGAGTAATTCGTGTGTGTTGCTGTATGTGTTGCAGTTTAACAGCCTCATCAAATCCATGTTGGTCAATATCATTAGCTTAGGATTAGTCTAAATATTGTTTTAGTCATTTTGTGTTTTGGGTGTTGATTGTTATTGAAAATATAAAAATCAAGGTTATCGTTTCCTAGTTGTGGTGTCGTCCGTTCTTGGTAGGGTCTTTCATAAATTGTTATAGTGGAAATTCTTGTCTTTTTAGTTCTTCATGCTATGATAGTTTAGATCTTGTTTTTGAAATTGATTTTCGATAGTTTAGGTTGTTAGTTCTAGCTGGCTGTAAATTTAAATGCATGATTTTCATGATAGTCTTAGTGCAAATTGGTTCAAAGAAGGAAATTCAAGATAGCATCAAGAATTTTTGGAAAGTTGAATTGAATATCAAATCTTTTCTTAAAAGGAGCTCACGTTTTTGGATAGAGGAATTTAATTGCTTTCCAAACACGTTTGGAAAGTCGACTTCATTGAGACTCTCTTGATTTGGACGTTTTCAAATTGATTAGTTGTTCAAATTATTCTTGAAAGATTTCCAGAAGATAACTGCTCCTAGCTGGACGGTTTTACCTTTTTATTTTTTTAAAATTGCAAATTAATGCAATTCAAGGCAAGCAATCAGGATTTGGACGGTTTTTGGAGATAGAAAGTTTTTCAAACTTCTATTTGAGCATTTATTCTCTCTTGATCTTCTAACTGTTCATATTTAGTGAGTCAAGATTTAGATTTATTTAATTTAGTTAAGTATACTAATCTTAGTTAGGCATTAGGTGTGTAATTAATTAAGTTTTAATTAAGTCTTGTCTTTTAGGCGTGTAATTAATAGAGTCATAGTTTATTAGTTTTAATTATTTAGATATTAACCTTAAGTGTTTAACTTAGTCCTTGTTTACAATAATTGACCTAACTTAGTCAACCTAGTTGACCCAAGTAAGTGAGTCGTGCCCATAGTCTAGGTCAAGTACACCTAGTGAACCCAGTCATTCTAGCCAAGTGTGGCGTAAACCTAGTCCTATCTTAAACCCACCACTCTTTGGTAATTAGAGATTTAGTATGTTTATTTTTAAGTTAGATTAATTTCAGTATAAGTTAGTGTCAGTTTTCATTTAATCGATTTAGTAGATTTTACATTGCATGTTTAATGTGTGTTTGATAATTGTCTTTGGTAGTTATTCAATTAGCTCAGCCGCATTTAGTTTGTATTAACTGCATTCATTCATTCATATAGCTAAGTGCATTTTTTGGTATATTAGTTACAATTGCATTATTAGTTCATTCAGTTCTTAGTCATAAAGTGCATATCATATTTCATTTACCTTTCATTTAACATCATTGCATTTAACATCAGCATATATTCTGTCATTTAATGTCATTTAGGTTGCATTAGGTTTAATTTGCATTTTTGGGTGTTTAAAATAGATTTATAAAGTGAATAGTACATTGAAATCCAAACCCGATTTTTGCCCTGTCACACTGTCATCATTTCATGTATAAAAATTCCGAGTTTTCAAAATATTATTTTTCTATTCACTTTATTGGTGTGTTAATTGTATGCAGACCAAATTTCAGCTCAATCCGAGTTGGTTTGGTCTGATTTTTAAGCGTTTTGTGAAAACCGCATTTTCTGGATTTTAAATTACAGGACTTTCGATATCCTGATTTTTCCCTGTTTTGAAACGCTTATATCTGGAGTTCCAGATACTGTTTTTCAATTCTGTAAAAACTGTCAATTTGTTTAATCTGTCAGTTGCGGAACAGAACAAATTTCGAGAAAAGCGAAACTCGTTTGCTCTGTCAAACAGTGGATTTCTGATAACCTGTCAATGCTATTTCACACTAGTTAGGGGCAGTTTCGTAATTTTCTTAGTTTCGGCATTTTAGACTTGTTTTCAGTAATTTCTGCATTTTACGAGTTGCATCATCATCATACAGCATTAGTAGAGTTAAGTTGGTTAATTTTAGAATTAATTTATTATTTGATTTAATTTTTGCTTGATAAATAACATTTGTTTTAATATTTTCGTAAAATTAGAAATAGTTTTAGTTATTGTTTTCATTGTTAGAATAGAAAACTAACTTTGTATTTTTCTGCATTTTTAGGTTGAAAAGCATGTTTAGTGTCCAGGGTTATTGTCCAAGTGAGAAGATTCTCTAAGTGGCAGAAAGACGGAAATGTCCTTGGTGTGGAGCAGAAGACTGAATGCTTGCTTACTTTTCTTTTAGTGCTTAATTGTAGTTGAATTTGCTTTATAATTGTAAATTGACATTTGTCATTAATAAATTGAATTTTATAGGAATATTGTGTTTAATTCCTGTTCCCTGTGGATTCGACCCGTACTTACCACTTTGTGGAAAGTCGGTTTTTAAATTTTTGGTTGACGATTTTCCAAAGTTTTATTGAAAATAATTGTTTTAAAAAGATCATTCCAAAATATCAACCAATAGGTGACTAGGATGGGGCGTGGGAGGGGGAGACCACCCATCTCCCCTCCTTCACTCCCCACCACTCATCTTTTCCCCCCCTTTTTAAGCAAGGGAAGGGAAGAGAGAGAGGGTCGACACCCTCTCTCTCCTTCCACTCTTCTTCTTCTTCCTCTTCTACACTCCCTCCTTCCCCCTTGGTGCTGCTGCCCAGCTGGGCCAACCTAGCAAGGTGAGTCCCTCCCTCTTGTCATTTTTAAGCTTTTTGTTTTCAAAAAAAAAAAATTGTAAGTGTGTGTGCTTGTTTTCGTGGTGATGTTAGAACGCCCCCCCCCCCCCCCCCCTTGGGGGCTGGTGCTGGGCAGGGTCCATGGCTGGGCCTTTGCACGCCCAGCCCAGGCCGTTTGGTGGCCTGGCTGAGCCCACAAGTGGTAGGCTGGGCCATTGCAGGCCTTGGGACGGGTCCCGGACTGACCCGAGTTGGTCAGTCCGGCTCTCCCTTTTGTGGACGGGTTGGCTGCAGCTGGTGCTGCAGCCCACTGTTGGCTTGAGTGGTCTGGGCCACACTGGACCCAGACCTACCCGAGGTGGACCCATCTAGGGGTGAGCCCACCACGAGTGAGCCACCAGGGGTGAACCCCCCCCCTCCCTTCTTTTCTTTCCATGGTTAGCCCAAGCGCACCACCCGGGTGCCTTAGCACTCGGGGGTCTGGGTTTGGGGTTTGACCGGCAGGGTCATGGGCTACAGCCCTGGCTCGAGCCAGGGGCATGTATGGGCCCCTTTCTTTGTGGTTTGCCCGGGCCAAGGCCCTTTGGCAAGCTGGTGGCCTGGTGCGCATGGCACCCGGGCCATCTCCTTGGCGCAGCCACTGAGTGGGTGCGCCAGGTGGGTGCGGCCTGGCTCAGCCCATGGATGGGCTGAGCCAGATGCTACAGACTTGGAGTCTGTAGCAGGAAGCCGATTCCCACCCCCCCCCCCTGGACCTGTTGGCTGCTAAGGAGCTGGGAGCCGGGTGCTTAGAGCACCCGGGGCTTGGTGCTAGGTGAAATTCCACTAGAGGGGGGGTGAATAGTGAAATTTGATTATGATCGATAAAATAAAATAATTAAGCAATAAGGCACAACACATAAAACACAGAAGTTATACTGGTTCGGTCAATATCCAGACCTACATCCAGTCCCCAAGCAAACCACTTGAGATTCCACTATAACATCCGAGTTACCGGATAAATAGTACAACACCCTCTTCCCAAGAGGTCTTCTTCTCTCAACAGAGAAGGGGCACACCCTCTTCCCAAGAGGTCTTCTTCTCTCAACAGAGAAGGGCAACACCCTCTTTCACAGAGGTCTACTTCTTTAAACAAAGAAGGAATACAGTGAATAACAGAGTTACAATACTTCCTATAGAACCTTCAGAATGATATGAATGCACGAATGAAGGATTCTAAGAATGTTCTGTTTGTCACTCAGAGGATACTCTTTGTCAAAGAGCTGGACTTGACTTTTTCTCTTTTCTTCCTTTTTTTTTTCTCTTTCTTTTTCAAGGCTCTCTTTTCAAATCACGAATAGAACCTTTTCTCTTTGTAAGCTCACACGTCTATTCCATTCCTCTTGTTTGAATAGTTTATGTGTGTGTGTTTATATAGCTTATAAAAAGTAGTCCTTACATTTTTGGAATTGTAACTTTTTGAAATGTGAAATGTTAGGTCATTTCAAAACCATCTTTTAGAGAAGTTCGAGAATGCCTTTTTCCAGAAGAGTAAAATAGAGTGTACACTAGTCGTTGTATTGTTTTTAAGTAATACATATTTTATGTAAAAAGTCTATTTCTTACAATAGTACATTGAACGTTGGGTTGTAGTTTTGTCTTTATTCTAATTAATGATTTGAGGTACATTAGTACTTCTTTGCTTTAAATGAGTGTAAGTACTATGAGTGTTTTGAGATATTTATTTGTACATAGTCATGTCAAGTGTTTTCTTTATGTTGTGTATTTCAAAGTCTCCAGAGAGAATGAGGACCAAAAGGAAGGTCGACATTCTTTGAGAAGGATATTTAACAAGGATTTGTTACAGAAGGCATTTAATGCTTTGTAAAGAGAATGATGACTTCAAGTAAGTCGACATTCTATGGTTATGAGAAAAAGTAACTAGAGTCCTTAAAAAAACATATTTTATTTGTTTTTCTTTTGTATAGCCGATTTATGTTTTTGTCTTCTTCTTGTATTAAGAAACATTTCATTAAAGAAGATAACTAAAGTCTTTTCAAAAACATATTTTATTTGTTTTTCTTATGTAGTCGATTTTATGTTTTTGTCTTCTTCCTATAAATAAAACATTTCATTAAAGAAGATAACTAAAGTCTTTTCAAAAACATATTTTATTTGTTTTTCTTATGTAGCCGATTTTATGTTGTCTTGTATATAGTGTAAGGTACAATGACAAAATGTCTTTTTCATAAAAGGTTGTAAGAAGGTGCAATTATTATATGACAAAATATCTTTTTCATAAAAGGTTGTAAGAAGGTACACTTGTTGGTTTTCAAAAAAGAACCTTTTTGAAACTATCGTATACTTTTATGATATAGTATGTATGAATGAGTATGTAATATGCAATATGCAAGTTCCTGAAGGTTCTGTTACATATGACTCTAAAGAAGAAAAAATCTTCATCTTGAGGTAGCCGATTTCTTCATTTGAACTTTAGGAAAGCATGGCTCATCAAGCTTTTTCTTCAAGGAGTATGATTGCACCATAGTAGTACTTGAACAAGAAGTCTCCATCCTTATTGGGTGAGATATCCTTGCATCAAATACTCGTTAGATTTAAGGCAAAACATATTCAGTCATAATAAAACATTATTTCAAGAGAACATATTATCATATCATACAAAATCAAATAAGACAGTGTATCATATTATGTGACATCAAAACCGAGTTTCTCAACATTCTCTCCCTTTTTGATGATGACAAAATATGCTCCCCCTGTCAAAAAGACATTATGCATAGAAATAATAATATGATAAAAAAGGTGAAATAATGTTTAAAGAGACATGTTTTCTCCCCCTTTGTCATGGACAAAAAGGAGGGATCAGAGTAAGAAAGAAATATTACAGACCGAAAGTATTTAAAAGTTATTACAGACCAAATATAATAAAAAATGAGTCTATCTCGAAGGTGGAGAAGGTGAAGGTGTCCGGTTGGCACGATTCCGCTTGCGAGTCTGCTGCAACAGGGCTTGATTACAAAGGATTCGATCTTGAGTTTGCTCGATATCCATCATAGCAGAAAAGTAATTGAAGGAGGACATTGGATCTGCTTCATCAGAGCCGGGCATGTGCAGGGACCTTAGATTGAAGGTGGTACCATCGAGGACGTGAGAGAGACGGAGGATGACTTCGTTGTGAAGTGGTACTTGGAAGTATTTGAGAATGGGAGTTATAAAACACCCAAAAAGAAGAGGCTCAAATTTCTGATAACGAATAAAAAGGTCGAAAATAATGGATGACCAATTTATCAGAAGAGAAGAAAGGATTGCGTAGATAAGAAGAGAGATTTTTCAAGGAACTAATCCCTGGCGGGGATGCTTGGGATAGAGGTTGTGGAGAAGAATCTGGGCAAGTAGCTGAGCTTGAGGTTGGAGATTCCTCATGTGCCACGGAAGTTGGTAGCAGTTGGTGCAGAGAAGTATTTTTCGAAGTACCGATCGGTCGATTGGTACTATGGCGTTAAGGTCGGTACCGGTGGAAGGTAGATTTAGAATTCTACCTAGGTCGGAAGCATTGAAAATCATCAGCTGTCCTCGGACTTTGCTGGTGATTGAGGTTTGTTCATGATCAGAATAGAAGTTGGTATAAAACAGTCGGACTAGTTCAGGATAATAGGCGGCTGGGGATAAAGATCCTATGAGAGGTTTGAGTTCGGGGAGATAGGTGTCTAAGTCGAAGAACATGAAGTCGTCAAAGTTGATCAATTTTCCTTCATGAGTGGGGCGAGAGCAGAGTGAGTTGTAGGTGTGAAACAAATCAAGATACCTTAGATCGGCGGAGGTGATCACATTGGTAGAAGAGGAAGCCATTTTCGAGTGTCTTGAAAATAAAGCACTAGGAGAGAAAGGAGCTAGAATCGAGAGAAAGTTTGTATAAGGATAGAAAAGATCGAATGGAATGGTAAGAGATGAACCAATTGATTAAATAGAAGGAAGAAAATAATTGTTGATATGAAATGAATGACATTGGAAGTGAGTAATTTTTAGATTTTAGTCAAATAAGGAAATCCGTGAGGAGTAAGTTAATAGACTTGTGAATGACAAATCAAATCAATGTTTGAGGATAGTGTATTATATTAGATTGAGGAGGACATAGTTATTGAAATATATAGATTTTACTATGGGTGAGTTTATCGACTAGTGAGAGAACCCATTAATAGAGTATGGGGTG
The DNA here is from genome assembly GCF_984573655.1 of Nuphar pumila. Classification (NCBI taxonomy): domain Eukaryota; kingdom Viridiplantae; phylum Streptophyta; class Magnoliopsida; order Nymphaeales; family Nymphaeaceae; genus Nuphar; species Nuphar pumila. The sequence goes on from NC_143253.1 coordinate 81,249,601, forward strand.
TCATGTTGAATAACAAAATGATTGATCTTTGAGAATAATGGCCTAACAAGACAAACAACTTGTTATTCTATGTGAAGGGATTCTAAATTCGTGAATGGAGAGTTAAAGACATAAAAAAGATGATGTGGATATCTAGAGAGGAGAGAAAGAAAATAAAGGACAACATTTACTTGATTTAGATATGACATAAAGTAAAGATAGAATAAATAAAGGTTCTCGATTTTAGAGAGATATACAATAAGAGAGAGACAAGGTCACGGATGGAAAGAAAGGTCATAGGGTGATCATGTGATGTTGTACTTTGAAAGATATGACATTTTAAAAAAAATGTTTTATGATTAATATTTGTAATTTTTTTTTTTAAGAGTATACGTGGATATGAGGACATATTTGGACTTAGACTAGTGGTGAGAGAGATGATGAGACAAAAAGGAGAAAGAGTTAAAAAATATATAAGAATTGAAATAAGAATAGACATGTAGGAGTCAGATTCAAAAATGTATAATAAAAAAAACGTATTCGAGAGATGAAATGAGGAGACAAAGAAATATTTATGAATGAAGAATAATAAATGTGAGTTGTCATAGAGAGAGGTGAGATGACATATATGGATTTTTGTGAAGGATAAAGAAGTAATAAAAAAAGGTTGATGAAAGACATAAGGTTATGATTGATATGAATTATTATTTATATTCTTAAAGAAACTCAACAAGGTTAGGTTAAAACAAGAGTTGACAAGAATGGAGGCTTAATATGTATATGAAAGAGATGATAATAGATAGTTTGTAGGGCTATGATATAACATATGATATAGTAAAAAATAATTTACGTGAGAATATAGCAACTAGATCTTTTAAAGGAACTAAATAGTCATTCGATTTTAACTAATGAAGAGTAATAAGTTCTCATAAACTAAGTAGGACCATTTATCGTAAGAAAAGTTTTTATAAAAGGACAAAAATAATAAAGGAGTAGAGTGATGTGAACATTGTTATGATGGCTTTTAATATAATTAGTTCTTATGGATATGAGAGAAAGGAGATAGGACAAGAAGTTATAATGGATGTGTACTTGAAAGATGACAAGTTTGAATGACATAAAGAATGTGTCTTATAAGAATACGTGAATATGGAAACTTAGTTTGACTAACTAAAAACGATAATAAGGAAAGCAATTTAAAATACGATTTAAACAAGACTTATAAGAAGTATTATATTAAGTGTAATTAATTTATAAGTCACTTAGTTTGCATATTCCTAGTTCCCTTCTAATTCGTGTGAAGTCTTCATGTTTTAATGGTTTAGTGAATATGTCTGCTAACTGTAGATTAGTGGGTATGAATTCTAGTTTAATTATGTTGTTTAAGACTTGTTCTCTTAAGAAGTGGTGTCTTATTTGAATGTGCTTAGTTCGTGAGTGTAAAATAGGATTCTTAGATAGGTTTATAGCACTTGTATTATCACAAAAAATAGTTGTATTTTCAAAATTTAAACCAAAATCTTTTAATGTTTGTTTCATCCAGATAACTTGAGTACAAGCTAGGCTAGCAGCAATGTATTCGGCTTCAGTAGTAGATAATGATACACAATTCTGTTTCTTACTGAACCATGATACCAGTGAGTGCCCTAGCATGTGACATGTTCCACTTGTGCTCTTTCTGTCAGATTTACTTCCAGCAAAGTCAGCATCACTGTATGAGATTAGATCAAATGTAGAGGATTTTGAATAGAATAATCCAAAATCAACTGTCTTTTAAATATCTCATTATTCTTTTTACAGCTTTAAGATGTGATTCTTTTGGATTTGACTGGAATCTAGCACACAAGCAAACACTAAACATTATATCTGGACGGCTAGCAGTTAAATAAAGAAGTGATCCTATCATACCTCGGTATACCTTTGTATCAACAGTCTTACCATCTTCATCTTTGTCCAACACAGTAGTAGTGCTCATAGGAGTGGATTTTGAAGCAGTTGAGTTCATGTTGAACCTCTTCAGAAGTTCATGAGCATACTTAGATTGGTTGATGAAAACTCCATCCTTGGTTTGCTTAATATGCAGTCCAAGAAAGTAGGTGAGTTCTCCCATCATACTCATTTCGAATTCCTTCTGCATGGACTTAGAAAAATCTTCACAGAGAGTGCTCTTAGAAGATCCAAAGATGATGTCGTCGACATAGATTTGAACAATTAGGGTATGATTATTCACTATTTTGACAAATAGTGTAGAATCTGCTTTGCCAACAGAAAAACCAGTTTTTAATAAAAAGGTTTTAAGTCTTTCGTACCAAGCACGAGGTGCTTGTTTTAAACCATACAAAGCACGTTTGAGTTTAAAAACATGATCTGGGTATTGTTCATTTTCAAATCCTGGAGGTTGTTTTACATAGACTTCTTCATTTATAAAACCATTTAAGAAAGCACTTTTAACATCCATTTGAAATAATTTGAAATCCATATAGCTTGCATATGCTAAGAGCATTCTAATAGATTCAAGTCTAGCAACAGGAGCAAATGTTTCATCAAAGTCAATACCTTCCTCCTGGTTGTATCCTTGAGCTACTAGTCTGACCTTGTTTCTTATAACATTACCTGTTTCGTCTAACTTGTTTCTAAAGATCCATCTTGTCCCAATGATTGGATGATCCTTTGGTCTCGGCACAAGATCCCAAACGTCATTTCTTTGGAATTGATTCAGTTCTTCAGTCATGGCTAGCATCCAGAACTCATCAATGATGGCTTTATCAATCTTCTTTGGTTCAAGTTGAGAAATGAATGCCATGTTTGCAATCCGTTCTAGCTGAGCTCTAGTTTGAACCCCCTTTGTTAGTTCTCCCAAAATCTGCTTTTGAGGATGATCTTTGATATCGACAAAGGTTCTTTGGTGATCATCTTCATTAGACTTAGCTGTGTTATCTAAAAATAAATCTGTACTTTCAACATCATCATCATTAGTTTGTATATGAACAGATTGATCAATAGATTCACAAAAACTAACATGCATAGATTCTTCAATAGTATTATGACACTTATTGAAAACTCTGTATGCTTTACTATGACTTGAATATCCTAAGAATATGCCTTCAACAGATTTAGCATCAAACTTATCCAGGCTATCTTTTGTGTTTAGGATAAAGCATTTACATCCAAAGACTTTGAAGTAGTCTATTCTTGGAGTTCTGTCATAGAATAGTTCATAGGGAGTTTTATTTAATAAGGGTCTAATGAGAACTCTATTTGTTATGTAGCATGCAGTATTAACAGCTTCTGCCCAAAAAGATTTTGCAAGATTATTGTGTTGGAGCATAGTCCTGGCAGATTCCTGAAGGGTTCTATTCTTTCTTTCTACTACACCATTTTGAGGTGCAGCTCTACGAAAGGCAAAGTTATGAGAAATACCATGCAAGTTACAAAAATTTTCAATGAGTTCATTTTCAAATTCTCCTCCATGGTCACTACGGATTTTAACAATAGAACACGATTTTTCGTTTTGTAATTTTTTACATAAGATTTCAAACTGACAAAACGTGTCACTTTTGTTTTTCAAAAATATTACCCAAGTAAATCTTGAGTAATCATCTACAATGACAAAAGCATATCTATTTTGATTAAGGCTAGCTACCCTAGAAGGACCAAAGAGGTCCAGGTGGAGAAGCTCTAAAGGTCTTTTACTTGAAATGACATTTTTTGATTTGAAAGAAGATTTTGACAATTTTCCTAATTGACATGCATCACAAAAATAATACTTTTTAAAAGATATGTTGGGTAACCCACGTACTAACTTATCTTTAGCTAGTTTAGACATGTATTTAGAGTTGACATGGCCCATTCTCATGTGCCATAGATGTTGAGTGTCATTATTAGCTATGAGGCAATGTTCTGTGATGTTTTCTAGGTATAGTTCATATATATTATTCTTTCTTATACCTTTTAGGATGATGTTTTCATTTGTGTCAGCTATGAGGCATGCATCATGATTAAAGCTAACATTATAACCTATGTCACACATTTGACTGATACTTAGTAGGTTATGTTTTAAGCCTTTAACAAGGAGAACCTCTTTGATAAGAGGTTTGTCTATGTTACCAATATTTCCAATACCAATTATCAAACCTTTGTTGTTATCTCCAAAGGTGACGGTTCCTCCTTCTTTATGATGAAGAACAGCAAAAAGGTCTGGATGTCCTGTCATGTGCTTTGAACATCCACTATCTAGTATCCATCTGTTCTTCTTCTTTGGAGCCTGCAAAACATTAAGTAAATCTTCTTTTTGGTACCCAATCGGGTCCTTTTTTGTTAGACTTTGGAACCCATATCCATTTGGATTTGGGTTTGTCTATCTCTTTAGAGGAGTTAAAAAGATTATCAATATAATACTCCTTATTTGGTTCAGATGAACTTTTCACAAACGTGGTCTTTTGATTTATACAAGAAGGTTTTTTGAAATGAGAATAGCCAATCCCATTTTTGAAAAAGGAGACCTTCTGAGAGGATAAGAGTTTATCCAAGTTCTCTTTACCTTTAGTAAACTTGAAAACCGTTTTCATGAGGTTCTCAGTTTTACTTTTTAGCTCTGAAATTTCTACTTGCATATTTTTAGTTTTGGAGCTAGTAGAAGAAATTTCAAATATAAGTAAAATATTTTTCTTTTTTAACTCAGAATTTTCACTGCTGAGTTTTTCATTCTCTTGAGAAAGCTTTAAATTTTCAGATTTTAAAACTTTATTTTTGAAACTCAATTTTCTAGATTCTTCAAATAGATCTTGAAAAGCATCTAGAAGTTCTTCAAAGGAAAAATCAGAGATTTCACTTACCGAACTTTTGTTTGCCATGAAGCACATATTTGCAGTTTCGGCTTCATCGTCACTTGACTCTTCACTAGTGGATGGTTCTGAATCATCCCACTGAGCATGCAGAGCCTTTTTCTTGAAGAACCTCTTCTTTGGTTCCTCAGTCTTGGACTTTCTTTTGAGAAGTGGACAGTCACGTTTTAAGTGGCCTGGCTTATTACACTGAAAGCACATGGGATCTTCTTTAAGATCTTTTCTTTCCTTGTGCCTGTTTGGAAGCCGGTTCCTTCTCATGAAGCGCTGGAATTTTCTGGTAAGTAGCGCAATTTCTGATTCTTTATCTGAGTCTTCATTCTCAGATAGAGCTGGGAAAGCTAGAGTTTTCTTTACTGGTTGCTCTTCTTCCCTTCTTTCTTTCATGTGGACTTCATAGGCCATAAGATTGCCTATTAAGTCGTCCAATGTAAGTTTAGATAAATCTTGAGCTTCTTCAATAGCAGTAGTCTTTTTCTCCCAATCAGTTGTGAGAGATCTCAAGATTTTCTTCACCTTTTCAGTCTGGGAGTATGTTACACCCAGAGATTTCAGATCATTGGTGATGTTGGTGAATCTGGTAAACATCTCTGTGATGGGTTCATCTTTGTTCATTTTGAACAACTCATATTTTCTAACAAGAGATGATATTTTGGCTTCTTTTACTTTGTTGGTTCCTTTATGAATAACCTCCAAAGAATGCCAAATGTCATATGCAGATTCACATATAGATATTCTGTTGAATTCATTCTGATCAATGGCACAATATAAGGCATTCATAGCCTTTGCATTTAGATTTGCCATTTTCTTTTCTTCATCAGACCATAAGTTATAGTCTGCGGATGGAGATGTGTATGGATGCTCGACAATTTTCCATACAGCAAAGTCTATGGATTTGAGAAAGATAGCCATTCTGCACTTCCAATATCCATAGTTGGATCCATTGAAGAAGGGAGGACGAGATGCGTGTTGACCTTCAATATCACGAGCATAAGAGGTAGATGCCATTTGTGCTGGAAGACTTGTTACGTCGAAACCAGCAAACCTGCTCTGATACCAAATGAAATTCCACTAGAGGGGGGGTGAATAGTGAAATTTGATTATGATCGATAAAATAAAATAATTAAGCAATAAGGCACAACACATAAAACACAGAAGTTATACTGGTTCGGTCAATATCCAGACCTACATCCAGTCCCCAAGCGAACCACTTGAGATTCCACTATAACATCCGAGTTACCGGATAAATAGTACAACACCCTCTTCCCAAGAGGTCTTCTTCTCTCAACAGAGAAGGGGCACACCCTCTTCCCAAGAGGTCTTCTTCTCTCAACAGAGAAGGGCAACACCCTCTTTCACAAAGGTCTACTTCTTTAAACAAAGAAGGAATACAGTGAATAACAGAGTTACAATACTTCCTATAGAACCTTCAGAATGATATGAATGCACGAATGAAGGATTCTAAGAATGTTCTGTTTGTCACTCAGAGGATACTCTTTGTCAAAGAGCTGGACTTGACTTTTTCTCTTTTCTTCCTTTTTTTTTTTCTCTTTCTTTTTCAAGGCTCTCTTTTCAAATCACGAATAGAACCTTTTCTCTTTGTAAGCTCACACGTCTATTCCATTCCTCTTGTTTGAATAGTTTATGTGTGTGTGTTTATATAGCTTATAAAAAGTAGTCCTTACATTTTTGGAATTGTAACTTTTTGAAATGTGAAATGTTAGGTCATTTCAAAACCATCTTTTAGAGAAGTTCGAGAATGCCTTTTTCCAGAAGAGTAAAATAGAGTGTACACTAGTCGTTGTATTGTTTTTAAGTAATACATATTTTATGTAAAAAGTCTATTTCTTACAATAGTACATTGAACGTTGGGTTGTAGTTTTGTCTTTATTCTAATTAATGATTTGAGGTACATTAGTACTTCTTTGCTTTAAATGAGTGTAAGTACTATGAGTGTTTTGAGATATTTATTTGTACATAGTCATGTCAAGTGTTTTCTTTATGTTGTGTATTTCAAAGTCTCCAGAGAGAATGAGGACCAAAAGGAAGGTCGACATTTTTTGAGAAGGATATTTAACAAGGATTTGTTACAGAAGGCATTTAATGCTTTGTAAAGAGAATGATGACTTCAAGTAAGTCGACATTCTATGGTTATGAGAAAAAGTAACTAGAGTCCTTAAAAAAACACATTTTATTTGTTTTTCTTTTGTGTAGCCGATTTATGTTTTTGTCTTCTTCTTGTATTAAGAAACATTTCATTAAAGAAGATAACTAAAGTCTTTTCAAAAACATATTTTATTTGTTTTTCTTATGTAGTCGATTTTATGTTTTTGTCTTCTTCCTATAAAAAAAACATTTCATTAAAGAAGATAACTAAAGTCTTTTCAAAAACATATTTTATTTGTTTTTCTTATGTAGCCGATTTTATGTTGTCTTGTATATAGTGTAAGGTACAATGACAAAATGTCTTTTTCATAAAAGGTTGTAAGAAGGTGCAATTATTATATGACAAAATATTTTTTTCATAAAAGGTTGTAAGAAGGTACACTTGTTGGTTTTCAAAAAAGAACCTTTTTGAAACTATCGTATACTTTTATGATATAGTATGTATGAATGAGTATGTAATATGCAATATGCAAGTTCCTGAAGGTTCTGTTACATATAGTCTAAAGAAGAAAAAATCTTCATCTTTATGTAGCCGATTTCTTCATTTGAACTTTAGGAAAGCATGGCTCATCAAGCTTTTTCTTCAAGGAGTATGATTGCACCATAGTAGTACTTGAACAGGAAGTCTCCATCCTTATTGGGTGAGATATCCTTGCATCAAATACTCGTTAGATTTAAGGCAAAACATATTCAGTCATAATATAACATTATTTCAAGAGAACATATTATCATATCATACAAAATCAAATAAGACAGTGTATCATATTATGTGACATCAAAACTGAGTTTCTCAACACTAGGCGCACCACTTAGTGGTGCGCTGGCCCCTTTATGGGCCTGGTCTGGACCCACGGCTGGGTCAGACCAGGCGTAGCCTACCCCCAGCAACCTCTGTTGCTGGGGTAGTGGAGCTGGGTTTGGACCCCCTGTGGTCCAGACCATCGCCTTGGTGTGGCGCCACCTAATTCGGGTGGGCGCCCCACCACCTCTCCTTAGAGCCCCTTGTGGGCTGGCGTGCACCCACTGGGTGTTCTGGTCTGGACCCACCCGTGGGTCAGACCAGGGGTGCCTGTGGGACACCTCAACTGGTGCCCCTGCCCCTGGTTGTCGGCTGGTCTTCGACCAACAGGGTCCAGGCCTGAGCCATAGGCTTGAACCACCCAACTGGGTGGTTGGGTTAGCCGCTCCCCTCCGGGTGTGGGCTAAGGCCCAGCACCATGGTCCGAACCCATGACTGGGTTCAGGCCAGGGGTTCTTGGGACCCAGCTGGGTCTGGTCAGGGCTGGCAAGACCCCGCTTGGGGCCTTGTTTTGTTTTGGTGGGCCCCGGGCTAGGCCTAGCACCCTTAAGGGCGCTCTAGGCTTAGCCGGGTGCGGGCACACCCGGGTTGGCGCGTGCGGGCTGAGGCCAGTAAGGCTGTCAGCCCCACTTGGCCAGTGGCTGGGCGGGGACCAAGAGTGGTAGGGCCCTCGTGGCCTGGCCTCTTGTCCAGCCCCCTTCGGGTTTTTTTTTTTGGTTCCCCGCTGGCGCCACAGCGGCACCGGGGGCTAAGGCACCCGGTAACCTTGACCCCCCCCTCCTTGTTGGGTAGCCCCTTGGAGTGCTCTGACTCGGGGTTTGAACCCCCTTATGGGTAGCACCAAGGTTGGCGCGACCCCATGGAGTTCCACGGGAACTCACTAGTGACAACGGTCGCCTTTTCGTTCCGTTAGGTAATGTCGAGCCGTATAGGCGGTATGTGTCTTTGGCAAACAACCTATGTTGCGGTTGGAGGCTTCAGTTGCTCGTACCCCGCAACCTCGTAAGGGAGGCAGTGCAGACGGGGTTTAAGCGGTGTTGCGACACATACACGCATAGGGATGTCCGGTTCTATGGACCTTTAGGGTTTCGGTCACATTCGTGCCCAGACGTGCGGACCGCACTTTGGATATGCCAATGTTATTCCCATTAGCATGGGATTATATTGAATTCTATTTCTATCCCCTGACACTTGTGTGTGTGGGTCTCACGAGGATCTCTGGGGATGGCTCCGCTACACGAGATTCTATCGTGTTATGGTTATTGTACGCGTTTTTGGATGAATTTGCACTTATGCGAGTTGTCCTGTTTCGTGAGAGCAAGTTGGCACGTCCGGACACGTACATCACTAGCTCACTTTTCGAGCATTTTTCGTGTTTGGACCCCCTGTCGTATATCAATAGATATACACTGCACAAGAGGCGTGCTTTACACTCGACATGGCATGCACTTGGAAAGGTACGGGAATTATCGTAGGGTGTGACACTTTGACCTATTGAGGTCTTGAGACTCGGTTGGGGTCTACGGGCAATGGCCGGGTTGGTGAGAATGTGCTCACATGTTCGTGTCGCCCTAGGCATAAATAAAATGTTATATTATCGTCTTCACAGGCGATGTGCTCGTGGTGGCTGTGTGAGGCCGAGCATGTGGATGGGCAGGCCAAGTCCTCGTTTGCGTACCCCACGGGGACCACAAGGCGCGACTACCTCGAGAGGAGGTATGACTTAAAGTATGAGCCTAAATAAGATAAACCTTCCGCGCCCCATTCACAATTTGGTCACCCAGAGAGAGGGTGAATGGTACAACCCCGAGTGACGTGTCGTTACTACGACTTGTTCTTTAGAGGAGCCGATGTGCCCTCTGACCTCCAGTCACTCGGAGTTAGGGAGGTCAAGGTACCCTCTGCAGGGACCTTTACTACTGCAGTAGTACGGATTGCAATCCTTTACCCCTGTGAAAGGTTTCTCCTAGCTGCGTGTCGCCCACAGGTGGTTTTCTCGTTCTGTAGCATCCCCGGTTACCACATTAGAAAATTGAATAACAGACGTCGGGGGCATGTCTCACAGAACTCGAGGGTTTTCCTTCGCGTACCCGAAGGAAGTAAAAAGATGAACATAAGGACTAACCAATCAGACTGACTTACTATAGTTGCTACTTTAGAGCAGTACACACTTTTGTTCAGTTGCTACCCTCTGTTGGTTGGTTCCTACACTGTTGCTTTAGCTGCTACTTCTGCCTTCAGTTTCTGTTTTGTTACTTTAGTAGTTTCATTGTTACTTATTTGTAGTTTTACAGTCTTGTGGCACGTGCACCTACTTGACACGCACTGGTATTTTTATTCAAGTTCTTCTAACTGTTCCATCATGCTAGTTATAGTCTGGTACTTAGCACACTTGTAGCTTACCTTCTGTTTTTCCTTAAGAATGATAATGTATGGATGAGTTGTCTCACCAACTCGCAAGAGTACTGACCCCGTTTTATGGGGATACAGGTGACGAGTAGATGCAGCGCGATGCGACGACGCTGTTATCATCGCAAAATTTTACTTTTGCAAGTCAAACTGACCTTTGAAAAGATTTTGAAAATAACTCACCTCCGTTTTTAAAATGCGGGAAAATTCCGTAGAATGGGACTCGCCTGTCGGTACGAGGTTCAACCGTTCCTGCCACCTTTAACAGGGGTAATTGAACCAAGGATCAATCTTATGCTCTACTCTATTCAACTTGTCTAAATCATATTCTAATTTCTAAATGCACATAGAATCAGGCATGTGCTATGAATTTTCAGAAAATGCACATGATGTTTGCTTTGAATGATTGAAATATTTAGAAAATGTAAATCTTGGAAATGATATCACATGAAAAATCGTGAAATGGGATTTGAAATGTACTTCTGAGAGAATTAAAAATCAATTTCTGAAGAAATGTAAGGATTTTGTGAAAATCGATTTTGAGAGATATGAAATAACTTTGAAAAACTTGACTTCTTTGAATTCAAACTTTGAAATTGAAATTCTAACTTAGAAAATTTGAATTTGGAACTTGGGAAATACTTGAAATATTCTTTGAAATTCAATGCTTTTGGGAAAATCGATTTTGCTATAAGACTTAGGAGATTTTGAGGAATTCAATTTCCTTGACTTGGATTTTGAATTGGAGTGGGCAAATGCATGAAATGAATGAATATGAATTTGAGGATTTGAGAAATACTTTTTTGTATTTTGAGAAATGCAGTGCATTTTGAAGTTAGCCTAAGAGTGTAGGCTGAATGTGGCTAATGTGAAGATCATAAATCTGGGTATCATTCATATTCTGACTATGGCCATAAATACGAATTCCACCAAGTTTATAAACTTCATAAAAGCTAGTGTATGTGCCATTCGTGTAGACTATAGTGAGTTTGAATATGCATGAATCATCATCCATCACACATTAACATTATTTAAAAAAATTAACTATATGCAATGCAACCTAAGCTAAGCAGGAAATGTAAATTCTTATTCCAAAGTTTAATTACAAATTACATCACTATTGAAATTTAAATACATGAAAAATAAAGTCTTCAATGTACCTGCAAAACTAGAAAACTTGTTAGTGAATATATGTTGGCTTTTCTAGATTTATCCAGCAATATCAGGAAATTGTTGGATTTTGCTAGATATAAGCCTTTTTTTGCCATGATTCCCTTAAATCAAAATTGATAAAATATGAAATAAAATTGAATAAATATGAAAGAGAAGATATGAAATTTCGAAATTGGGGTCAAAATGACCAAAATACTCCTAATAACAAGACTATGGCCTTGAAATTAGGGTTTTTAGAAATATATTTGGTAAAATGCAAGTTTTGAAATTTGAATGGAATAAACTAAGCTAAATATGATGTGACATGCTTAAATATGTGAAAATTAGGGTTAGGGATTTCGAAATTGAGGTCAAATGACCAAATTGCCCCCGATAGCAAGACTATGGCCTTGAAATCAGGGTTTTCTGAAAATATTTTGGTAAAAACTTAGGTTTTATGCACTAAATGAAATCAAATGAGCATCAAATTAAACCTAAAGCATCATAATATGATTATGAACATGATTAAACCCTAAAAATATATGCTTATGCACGAAAATCCAAGAATATCACAAAAAATATGATTTTAACAGTGTTTTTGGGAATTCTTCGGGTACCCTGTTTTGCAATTTTATTAATTCAGACATCAAATGGATTCCAAAATTCATCAAATTCTGTACCTGCACTTGTTATAACCCTAATGTCGAATTGGAATTATAAAAATAAATTTTTGACATTAAATTAATCCGAAAATTGCATTAAACCCTAAAAATATGCTATTTTTGACCTAGTTCACCAACCAGTCTCAGTCCAAGACCCGAACCAGGGGTCTGTGAACACCCCAAATTTTTCAAAATCTTTTAAATATTCCCTTCTTTCCCCTAAATTCATTTTTTGAGCAAAATGATTCATTTTTAAATCTAAATTCTAGTCCATTTCTCAAGTTTTACTGAAATTAAATTCATTCTATATGTTTAAATTGATTTCGAATCTGGATCCATTGTCCAGATCCGAATCTGAGCCTCGTTGTCCAAATTTTAAATTAAAATTACAGAAAATATCAAAAATAGTTTGTAAATAGCTCGGACAATCCATCCTACAACCGTTTGGATCCATTGCGTTATATTCCTCGATTCAAGTTTTAAAACTCGAACATTTTCTCAAAACTTGGGTCCAAACCCACTTTCTAAAGAAATTTCTCTGAAATAGCCTGAAATTCTCGAAAAAACACTCTTTTTAAATATTTCTCAAAAAAATACAAAAATTTAGTGTTTAAATTTTGTTTTCATAAAATCTTAGTTTTCTATTACAAAAATACAAAAAAATGGAAAAAAACGATATAAAAATCAAAAAAATTGAGAAAAAGCAAATGGTTTAAAAACTTGAAAGAAATGAATTTTGCTAAAAACCTCATTTTAAAACCATTTTACAAAAATTTTCTTAAAAAGGACCCTTCTTTTGAAAAAGGGGAAATTTTGCAACGGATTGTTCCCGCGCATCCTCTCTCTCGATTCTCCATCGTTGATTTCAAAACAAACTCTGCCTTCTTCATCCTCCATCTTCAACCACCGAGCCTGGGATTTTCTTTAAAAGTGAGTCATCCAAGCCTCTTTAGGGGGGGGGGAGATCTCTTCTGAAGGAAGAAGGAACGCCAACAGCCTATCCTTAATCCATCGTATCCTTTCCACCTGATCTTCTTCTTCTTTTCCTTTTCCCCTTTCTTCTTATTTCCTTGGTGTTCTTCCACCCGACTGAAGGGAGGCGACCTGTCTGAAGCTCCAGCAGACCTTCGGTAAGTATCTCCTCCCTCCTTCATTTCACCTGGTTTCTCTCGATTTTCGTATTTTTTTGTCCTTTCTTCCTTGAGGCACCCATGATAACACCGATTTGTTCATCGCAAATCGATTTATCTATGTGCAACATTATTGGAATTTTTACATTCCGCCATTTTCACTTTATTTTCTGGAAGTTTGTTTTGATTTTCCTTCGATTTCTGTGAATCTGAATATATGTTTATGTCGTTTAAATTCATCGGAGCCCCGATCTGGTTCCTGTTTATATTCCTCATGATAGTGCTTATATCAGATTGTATCGAGTTTTATTATGAATCGATTCACATTCATAGTGAAATCTATTTCAAATCCCCTTTTCTTACCATCATTACACTTTTTTTTTTCTTTTTCTTTCTCTTCAGCATGATATGTCATTTCTTTCTCCTGTTCTATCCTAATTTTGGGTCGTTTTCCCATATATTTATCATTTGCCTGGATCGTTATCCTATTTCTAGTCTTTTAATTGATACATGTTCTTGAGGAGATTGTGGTTGCATCAAGTAAAACCTCTAAAAGGTGCTATGATAGACCTAAATAACGACAGATTCTCAGTACGTTTGTTGAGATGAGTATAGGATTCACCTACTGGTTGAATCAATTCTATGAAGGATAAACATGGAAGGCTCCCACATAGGATTTTGCTGAGGATTTTCCAGCCAATATTTGCCTGGCTCAATGGCAGTGGCAGCGTTGATGTACTGGGTCCTGAATATGGTGATGCAAAAGTTCTGGAGAATGACATTATTGGTAAAATAAATCTACAGGATTGAAAGAAATTGTTGGAAATTTCTATTCCAGATAATCGTCTCATGGTAAGGGGCGCATACCAGGTAAATCACTGACTTACTTCCCCTTTCCCCACTTGGCTTCTCATGTTTTGAGTTTAGCACAGCATCCATATCCCATAACATCCACCAACACCCCTTGCTTACAGCCATTGCACCCTCACCACTATGCACACTTCCTAATCCATGTCTTCTTTACCTACGTTTACAGCAATGCTCATCATTGCTGTAAAATATTCATTACAGCAAATATTAAGAGTTGCTGAAAGGTCTTTACTTGTAGTAATAACTTGTCTGACCTGCCCCTTATCACCTAGTTACCTCCTACACAGCCACTTCATCCTAACACTCCACCTCCTGCACTATTGGGTTCTTCATTAACCCCTTTACCAGTTAGCCATCACCCTTTACACCACTTCCACCTTCAGCACCTCTTACATCCACCACAACAATACACATTTCCACTTGCACTTCATATCCTCACTACCCGGCACCTATCATCCTTCATCAATACCTACAACCTCATCTCGCTGCACTCCACCCATTCATCTGCTGCCATTCACACTCACCTCTTTCTACACACAACTACCTATACGCATCCCAACTACCACCACACTAGCACCAGCAGCACCTAAATTTAATCCCCATACATATTCCATTTCCTCACAGTGCTCACCATCATCAGCCTTGTTAAACTACATTCTTGCATCCTCCCCCTGGTTACAGCTGCAGCATCCCCTACATCATCAGCATGTCATGTCCAGCCACCTTTATACTGCTACCTTAGTATTGACGTCACTACCACAGCCCACCCACACTTAGCATCTGTTGTCCCTTTACCTGTTGCACCTGTTTTCTGAAACAAATTTGCAGAAACCCATTAGCGAACCAAGTTGCCGCACTGCTCCACGGATCTATTATCATGTTGGCTGAAGATAAGTCATGGCTAGCTGGTTTACCACCAAAGGATCCATTAACCTGCTCCTGCTGGAAAAAGAGAAGTTCTCTGTCTTGTTTGGAATGATCCAGACATGCTGTAAAAGTAAGCTAAGTTATTTAACTATTGAACTCCCTATTGCAAGATTACAAGTGTGCTCCCAAAGTTCTGCTTCTTCCATTGCCTCTTTTCAGCAACCCCTCATATCCATAATAACTCACTAGCCTATGATCCACCACGGCACCCAACATCACCTTTTCACCTAGCTGCATTTGTTACATTCACATACAGTTCTTTTACTTCCTCCAGCACCATCCAATTTTAACATCCTTTAATACATTTTCATATCTTCATCATCATAGTATGTCATCAAGTCTCTTGCAACAGACCATCACCTTCCATCACCTATGGTGTCACTATATATACATCTGTCACTCTCCTACTTTATATCCATGTTATATATATATATATATATATATATATATATATATGTGTGTGTGTGTGTGTATATATATACATATATATATCTATATATATAACACACTCGGTTATCCTTCCATACCTTAGATCATCCATGTTGTTTCATTAGGAGTTAAGCACAAAGGTAGGTATATGAGTGTCTCATCACTTGCATCTCTGAAATCCATGTGATATATGTCATTTCTCTTCTATTTTTCCATACTAACCAAGTGTTTTGCAGAGAATATGTGGAAAATATCATTATTTGGAGTTGTAAATTCAACTTCATGTATTGTAATAGTTAGATCTTAATGAGAATTTACATTTTCCAGTTTTAGCTAGAATGAATGAGCATTGTAGATATCATGAATTACTTGTTTTTCATGCATCTTTACCTTTTTTTTCAAATTCTCACGTTGGTGAAACACGAATGGCACGTGCACCATTTCGTAAGAGTTAAATCAATCCTAAGTTGATGATCCACATCAATGGCCATAGTCAGGTTGTGGACAAAACTTAGGATTTTTATCTTTTACAAAATAACACCAGATCGACACTGGATACATTTTCAAAATTCATCATATTTTCCTTAAATATCTTCTTCTTTTATTAGAATTTAACTTAAAATTAATTCAAAATATATACCAATGGCCATAGTCAGGGTATATTGGGAGTTAATTTCATTTTAAATTCTATAAAAGCACCAAATGTATTTTATTCTTCACCTGAATTTAAATATAGATTATTATATAATACATTCAATGACCATAGTCAGGGATGTATTATATCTTCAATCTTATTTTAATTCATTTCAAAGAATAAGATAGCTTTTCAAAATCCAATTTCAAAAATTTAAATTCATCCATCATATAGGACAGAATTGCATCATATTTTCAAAATTCCTTTTCAGAAACTCCAAGTGATTAATATCTTCTTCAATCAATCTTCAATCTCTGTAAATCCAATTCATCCTTTCAATTTTTCAAATTCTATTTCATTTTTCAAATCTCAAAGTTCAATTTAAACTTTGAGATTTCAAAATTCATTTTATATTCAAAATCAGATTTCAAGGGTTCAATTTGACTTTGAAACTCCAACTCCAATCCAACTCAAAGTTCAATTTAACTTTGAGGTCCTTGATTCACCTTCTAAAAACCGAATTCAAGTCCCAAATTCAAAGTCCAATTTGACTTGGAAATTCATTTTATTCAAATTTGGAAACTCTTCATTCACCTTCTGCATTTAACTCCAAATCCACTTTTAGGATCCATGATTCAACACTCATATTGGATCTCAGACTTCAGATCCAATTCCTCTTTAGGACCCAGAGTCCAATTCCACTTTTGGATCTCAGACTTCAGATCCAATTCTCCTTTAGGATCCAGACTCCAATTTCACTTTGGATCTCAGAACACAGATCCAAATCCATGTTAGGATCCAGAACTCAACTTCCATCTTGGATCTCAAACTTCAGATCCAAATCCATTTTAGGATCCAGAATCCAATTCCACTTTGGATCTCAGTCTTCAGATCCAAAATCCATTTTAGGATCCAGAATCCAATTCCACTTCGGATTTCAGATTTCAGATCCAAATCCATTCTAGGATTCAGAACCCAATTCCACATCGGATCTCAAATTTCAGATCTTAAATCCATCTTAAATCCAATTCCATTCTCAATTCTAGATTTCAAATCCAATTTCCCTTTTCAAATCTCATCTGAATTTCCTAAGTCCACATCTATTTTTCTATTTTAAGATCCAATTCCATTTCATTTCCAGATTTCAAATCTAAATCCACTTACAGATCATATCTGGAATTCATTTCTACACCATTTAGATTTCTCAGATCCATTCTAAATTTAAGATTTCCAAAATCTAGATTCAATTCCATCTCAAGTATTCATTTCCTTTCCGAAATTCAGAGTTCAAATTCAAAGTCCATTTCTGATTTCGAAACTTCATTTCCTCTCATTTTAAAACTTCAAGTCATTTCTTCTCAATTATTCTTCCAAAACTCTGAAGACTCAGAACTTCTCTGATCTATCTCAAGTTCTAAAGTTAAGATTCAAACATTTCTTCATTCCATTGTCAAACTCATCTTAAAAATACTTCAAAATTTCTAAATCAATTTTCAAAAAGGGGCATACATTTTTTGCATTGCACAAGCATGATTCTTCGTGCATTTAGAGTTAGAATAAATTTTTAGATTATATTTAGGCAAAGCAAAAGGCGTAGATTCGATCCTTGGTTCGATTACCCCTGGTAAAGGCGCCAGGAACGGTCGAACCTCGTACCGACGAGCGAATCCCGTCTCTCTTTTTTCAGGCAAATTTTCAAAACGGAGGCGAGTTAAATTTCTAAATATTTTTCAAATAAAGGTCAAGTGAAAACCCGCAAAAGAGTTCCTCTTCTCTCTCTCTTTCTTTTCTCTTCTCTTCTCTCTTTCTTTTCTTTCTTTTATTCTTCTTCCATCAAAAGGGAGGAAAATAGAGGTTAGAAAAGGAAAAGAGAAGGAAGAGAGGGAAACCACAAGAGAGGAAAAATTTTGCGATGATCACAGTTTTGGCGACCGTGATGGGACCCGTCTTCGTCCGGTTGGATCTATGCCTTTGCTTTGCTTTTATATAATCTAAGTCTTTATTCTAACATATGTCAGCTATATTTCCATGCAAACCTTAGGAGCCTAGACTGTATCCTAAGCTGACAGCATTGCATATAGGATCTAAGTATGGTTTGGTAGGACCATATTGAGGAGATTATTCCATGTTCACATTAGACTTAGGTTTTAAATACAACTCTCCTCAATTTTTAGGGATTGAATGCAAAACAATGTATGCAAGTGTATACTTCTTTTTATTTAAATCTATCTCTTTAGGACTTGCATTAGAACCTTCTGGTTTTATCTGCATGTTAAACATGTTTTCATAAAACCTCCTTACCTATATTGTCCCGGTCTTCACGTTGCTGGGCTGTCTCACTGAACCATAGTTCGGGAGAGAGCCTCACAACTGGACCACTTATTTGGGTTCGCGCCCCCCTACCACGTACCTAAGGGCCATAGTTCGAGGTATATCGGTAGGTGCTCAAGGATGTTGGGAAGCCTTTACCTTAGAACCAGAGTAAATACTTTATATGCCACGTACTTCGAGCTTCGGCTTGAGTATATCGGCGTACCTTGATTGGAATCAGATGATATAAATCTTAGAGTTAGGATTAAGGTCCTATCAGCCATTTTAAATATTGCATATAGAGTCAGCTTTAGGGAGTGTTGTTTGTATATTCTTGCTTGTATATCTGTGATTGTGTGATATTTTATATCTTCCTTATATTTTCCAAAACCCTGGGTATATATTTCAAAATGTCCTCTTTATTTTTTAAAAACCCAGGTGTATTTTCCTTTATCCTTTTCTTCTTACTATCCTTCTAAAAATTTCTTCAAGAATTCTTCTGATCCTGCCTGCAAGTTCTTAAAATTTTAAATCCTCACCATTTATTCTCAAATTCCATTTTTTCTTTTATTTTCTGTTGTTTTTATGTTCTTGTTTATATTCTCATAAAAATCTCTTTCCGTCAAAGAGATATCCTTTTCGAAATGGTATTTTCTTTCATATTTTAGTTGGTTACTCTCCCTCGCAGAGTAAACAACGCAATTGTCCCAAATTTGGTGGCGACTCAATCCCTAGTAATGGGATACAATTAGATTTTTAACCTAAATCCTCCCTCTTTGTCAAAATTTCTCCAAAAAGTTTCTTTGGTCTGAAAACCTCCTCTTTCCTCTACAGAGAGATCACTGATATCCGAAAATGGTTACGACAAGAGCGGGAAAAGAAACAGATCCTCAACTCAGCGACAGTGAGGCGGAAGAGATAAGCTTTCCTAAATCAGTCAGGGGACAGGGTCAGAACAAGAAAGATGACATCGACCCCGCTATGTATGACATGTTCCAAAAGATGATGGCGAGGATGATGTCAGAACAAGCCGAGGCCAAGCTGAAAGAGGCAGTTCCTAAAAGCAAGTTGAAGAAGAAGCCTGTGAGAAAGCAAGACAGAATCATCAGGAAGAAGGTACAGCCAGACACTACTTCTGAGGAATCAGAGTCAGTCGAGGAAGAATCGGAAGAAGAAGAGCAGATTGTGTACAAGCAGAATCCTCCGAGACAGACTGTAAAGATAGCTGCAGAAGAGCCTGAATCCGTCAACAAGCCCAAGTCTGGGGCTCCAGCAGAGGACCTGATGAGCAAGCAGATGAAGGAGATGAATCGAGCTATTAAGGATATTCAAGCCAAGGGTAAAGGCAAGCAGACCTACACCGGCGAAGATTTTTATGATGGTCTAGATGGGGATGATAACATAGAGAATCTTCCCCGCAAGTTTCTCAAATTTGACAGGACTGGCAACCCTAAAGCCCACTTGGCCACATTTTATGCAGAGTGCAGCCGTTTCAGGAAAGATAACAGGGCACTGTTCATCTGTTTTCCCCGCAGTCTGGAGGGTGTAGCAGCCAGATGGTATGCTGATCATGTGAATCCTATCGAACTACGAGAGTTCGATAAGGTAGTAAATCTGTTCATCGAGCGCTTCTTATTCAACACTGAAGCCTCACCTACATTAAGTCATCTTTACAACCTGAAGCAAGAAGAGAATGAAAGAGCAGGTGATTTCATTCACAGGTGAAGAAGCACCTGTAATAAGATGAAGGTACCCATTCCTAAGGAACATGCATTGCAGGTGATCCTCAATAATTTCTCTCAGCCCATAAGAAGCCTTATCGCCACTTCCCAGGCGAAATCCTTCATCAAGTTGATTGAGCGAGCCGAATGGCTCGAAGCAGGAATAGAAAGTGGACTTTACGAGGGCACGCCTCTAGTCAAGAATATCCAAGACCAGAAAAAGAAGGCGCAGTTCGCTCATTTAGTTGAGGCCTCCTGCAATAGTCTTGGCAGTAGCAGCAAAGGAAACAAGAACAACAGTGACAGTGGTCCAAGAGTAGATCAGAACAAGGGGCAGAAGGAGAGAGCGTATAAGAACAATGACAAGCTGCTTCCAATTGGCATCCAACAGAAAGGGGATCTTCAATAGAAGCCCAAGTACATCAAGTGGGAGAAAGATCGAGTCTTCACTCCTTTAGATCAAACTATGGAAGTAATTCTGGATTACCTGTTAAAGCACGGGATGATCAAACTCCCTAAGATAGCGGATCCTCCCGTAATCTTGGAAAAATTCAAAGATCAATTCTGCAAGTTCCATAGAGCAACGAGGCATGACACAGAGCACTGCTTCGTCCTCAAGCACATGATACAAGACTGCATTGATAGAAGTATTCTGATAGAGGACGAGGAAGAAAAGCAGCCAGCAGTCCTGACAGAACCATTCCCGGACCACTCAAAGAATTGATAAAGCCAAAGTTTTTGTTTGCTTTTGTCTCTTTTTGTCAGTTGTTCTGTAGGGGCTAGTCAGCCCAGTCTTCTATGAGTCTTTTTCCTTTTCAAGTTCTTGTAAATATTTAGTTGTTATCAAGCCTTTGCTTATCAAATGAAATGTCGATTTCCTTTATATCTTTTATATCCAATGCTTCTGTTCCCTTTGCCATACTGGGGCATTTAAATTCTTGTTCTTTTCAGAATGCAGGACAATTCTGACGTCATTCATGAGAGAAATGATATTACTTATGAGTGCTTTTTCAAAAATCATGAAATTTTAAAAATCTTCATTATGACCAAGGAGTTCAAATATTCTTTGGTCTAACCTTTGACAAAAAATCAACCCTCGTGTTGATCATGTCTTCAAAAATAAGTTTTTCAAACCATTATATTGAAAGATCAACCCTGGTGTTGGTCTTATCTTCCAAAATGAATTTTAAACTTTTATATTAAAAAATCAATCCTTGTGTTGATCTTATCTTTCAAAATGGATTTTAAATCTTTATATTCAAAGATCAACCTTTGTGTTGGTCTTATCTTTCAAAATGGATTTCAAATCTTTATAGATCAACCCTTATCTTTCAAAGTGGATTTCAAAGCCTTTATATTCAAAGATCAATCCTTGTATTGATCTTATCTTCCAAAATGGATTTCAAATCTTTTTTTAAAAGATCAACCCTTGCGTTGGTCTTATCCTCCAAAGTTGATCTTAAAACTTTTCAAAGATCAACCCTGGCGTTGTTCCTATCTTTTAAAATGGGTTATAAATCATCATATTCAAAGATCAATCATTGCATTGGTCTTATCTTCCAAAAATGGGTTTTAAATAATTATATTCAAAGATCGACCCTGTGTTGGTCTTATCTTCCAAGATTGGTTTTTAAGCATTACCTTCAACGATCAACCCTTGTGTTGATCTTATTATCGATTTCGAACTGTTATTTTTAGAAATCAGATCTATTGTTGATCTTCTTCTTCAAAATTAGGTATTCAAAACCATTGCCTTCGAAAAATTAACCCTCATGATGATCTCTCATGTTTGATTTAAAGGATCAGATCTCGCGCTGATTATTTTTCTTGTGGTGGATTTTCTTCCCCCAAAATGATTTCTCACTTATCTTTTAAATAAACATTTTCCTTTCAAAGATCCCATATGCAGGCAGGATCAGAAAAACTCCTTTTTCTCAAATCTTATAAATTTTTCGGTTAGCTTTTTGGTATTTTTTTTATCTGTTTCATTCATTTTACTCATATTTTTATCAAGTTTACATCAATTTTATCAAGTTTTATCAAGTTTATCAATATTTCCTCAATTCTATTAAAAAATTTTCAGTTCTATTACCCTTTCAGGTTAAAGGATAAACCTGACCCTCGTTGTCCGAGGTTTTCCCATTCAGGATAAGGGATAATCCTGAGACCCCTCGTAGGAGCAATAACGCTACCTATGAGGATTCTTTTGTAAATACAAGTTTTGCCAATCTTTATTGATTTTCTAGATTTATATCAATCTCCCTTTATTAAATCTCTTTAAATTCTATTCTTTTTCCCATTCAGGATAAGGGAAAATCCTGAGACCCCTCGTAGGAGCAATAATGCTACCTACGAAAATTCTTTTGTAAATACAAGTTTCGTCAACCTTTATTTGATTTTCTAAATTTATATCAATTTCTCTTCACTTTCTTAAATTCTATTCTATTTCCCATTCAGGATAAGGGATAATCCTGAAACCCCTCGTAGGAGCAATAACGCTACCTATGAGGATTCTTTTGTAAATACAAGTTTTGTCAATCTTTGTTGATTTTCTAGATTTATATCAATTTCCCTACATTAAATCTCTTTAAATTCTATTCTTTTCCTCATTCAGGATAAGGGATAATCCTGAGATCACTCATAGGGGCAACCATGCTACCTGTGAGAATTCTTTTTACAAAAATAAAATCAAATTTTCCTCAAATGTTCTACATTTTTTTTTTTTCAAAGTTCTATATCCTTTTGTCTTCTCAAAGTTTATTCTTTTTATATTCCCCGTCACATACCTGGTCCATCTAAATCATAGATCATAAATTCTAAATCTTGCCATATCCTTTCTAAATTCAAGTTATTTCTTCACAAAATCTTCTATTTCCCCTTCAGGTTAAGGGATAAACCTAAATCATTCTTTTTCTAAATTCTCTTCAAAATGTCTATTCTGTTTTCTCCTTCAGGGTAAAGGATAATCCTGGAACCCTGGCCATTTTTTTTTTCTTGCTTCAATCTCTAAATATCTTAAATAGGCCGATCTCCTTCCCGACTCTCGGTTGGAAAAACCCGGTGCTCACACTGGTTGTTTTGCTAAAGTTTTTAAATCTAAAGATCAAGCTTCGTCCTCATACTGGTTGTCTTTCAAAAGTCTCAATCTTAAATCAGGTCGTTAAATGAAATGTCCCAGCTACTTCGCTGGTCGTTAAATGATTAAATAAAATGTCCCAGCTACTTCGCTGGTCGTTAAATGATTAAATGAAATGTCCCAGCTACTTCGTTGGTCGTTAAATGATTAAATAAAATGTCCCAGCTACTTCGTTGGTCGTTAAATGATTAAATGAAATGTCCCAGCTACTTCGCTGGTCGTTAAATGGTTAAATGATTAAATGAAATGTCTCAGCTACTTCGCTGGTCGTTAAATGATTAAATGAAATGTCCCAGCTACTTCGCTGGTCGTTAAATGAAATGTCCCAGCTACTTCGCTGGTCGCTAAATGAAATGTCCCAGCTACTTCGCTGGTCGCTAAATGAAATGTTCCAGCTACTTCACTGGTCGCTAAATGAAATGTTCTAACTCCTTCGTTGGTCGTTAAATGAAAGGTCCCAGATTTTTCTGGTCATTAAATGAAATGTCCCAGCTACTTCGCTGGTCATCAAATAAAATGTCCCAGCTACTTCGCTGGTCGTTAAATAAAAGGTTTCAGCTCCTTCACTGGTCGTTAAATGAAAGGTTCCAATTTTACTGATGAGAATGTCCAAAATCATAAATTGCAACTAAGGGTCGCATCAAAATCTATATTGAGTAAATATTTCACATAGAAGTCATGAAAACTTTGCCAATTTGCTAAAAATATTTGTTGATTCCCAAAAAATCTTACTGCACAAAAGAATTACCTCAGATTACCTCTAGTATTTTCTTCATAAAAGGTGAAACTCTTTGCGAAAAAGAGGTAAAATTCAAATCTTTTTCCTGTTGATCAACCAAAAGGATGAAAGAAATATCCTCGGTATGATTAGTGAAATAAATATTCGATGACATTGAAAAGCTGGAAGCGAATTGATATTGATCATAGCTATAACGCATGTTTAAAGATGATTTTCTGGCAGTTAGACAATGGAAATATCCTGAGCTATAAAAGAATCCATCTAATCCATATCTTCTCATTTCTAAAGCCACAATCAAATATCTGCAAAAGGGATCTCGCAATTGTCGTCAAGATGAAGGCGAATTAAGCGAGTAGACCCCCAGGGCCAAAGAAGATTTGGATCATCTACCAAGATGAAGGAGTTTGTGAAGGATCCTTCCAGGGAAAGTTCAGATCACCGTCGAGATGAAGGCGAGTGTGATGAGCCTACCGACAAACCCTAAATGATATTTGATTTCAGCTATCATCTAAAGACCTTTGAGCCTATACCATCATATATAATCCCTGAGATAAAAGAAGGATCGAAGCATCTCCAAGATGAAGGAGTTTGTGACGTACCCTTCCCTGAAAAAGAGAGAGAAGTCAGGACATCTCCAAAATGAAGGATGATGTAAAAAAGCCCGAAAAGCCCAATGACTCAAAAAGAGTGCAAAAAGATCATCACGGGAAAACACCCAGATATCAAACTGCCGAAATTGCCAGAAGTCATCTTTTCTCATGCAAAATTCTTTTATCAATGTCTTTTCACTACTCGCTTTTATGAAATTGAGAATACTTCTTCTCTTCTCATATCAAGGAAATGGATAGCTTCCTTGAAGAAAATCATCAGCGTTAAAATTTTGAATTTGACTCTTAAAAACCGAGAAGTTAACCTCGTTGGAGGAAATACTCTAGGTAAAAAGAGGGAATATCTTTTGCACACATATGCACATTTTCAAGCGTTGAAGTCAACTATAAATTTATCTTATTGGCAAAAATTTTCTAGATATTCTAAGAATGAAATAAATATTCAATATCCATTTTTATGCAACTTAGCATTGTTTATATCTTCCAGAAGAGTTACCCCACTTAGTTGAAGTATCTCTTATGTCCCATCACGGTTTCAAGATATCCGTATGGTTGTTCCCACTCAGATTAAGGGTCAAAACCTGTACTCCCTGCGAGAGGTCATTAAAATCAAAAGTTGATTTAGTCTCAGCAATGAGACGTCCAAGCTCATCCCTTTTTTTAAAAGCTTAAGGGAACCCCATTTCCTTCCTCCTTTCGCAAACCCCTTTCGGATTTGTTCATCCAAACTCCGAAGGTCCCATCATGGTCTCTTCACTCGAGGATTCTGTATGGTCGTCCCCTTTAGGTTAAGGGTTAAGCCTGAACCTCGTGCATCGAGGTATCTTCCTTTTTCAGGTTTGGGTTAAACCTGAGTCTCGTCCTAACGAGGTTTCTCGTTTTGACGAGGTGTTTCCTTCCCAGTCCCATCATGGTTCTTCCCATCGAGGAATCCATGCTTTGTATATCCATCCGGAATAAAGTCCTACTTGAACTTCATCTCATGAGGCGTTTTCTCAAAAATGTCCCATCAAGATCTTCTTCTATTCCTTTCCCCATTCAGGTTATCTTGAGATATCTTAGTCCCATCCAGGTTAAGGGCTAAACCTGAGTCATTCAAAAGGCTGATCTTGTCTCACCCATGAGGCTTGATCAAAATTCTTACCTTTCATCATTTCGGGATATTCACCCAAAGTCCCATCACGATTTCCTCATCTCTATTATTCAATCATATCACTTTCGAGGATTTCGTCTTCCCCAAGCCATTCAAGGATAAAGTTTTAAACCTGCAAAAAAACCATGTCTTTTAAATCAAATTCTTCCACACCCAGTTTCAGATCTGCTGACGGGGCATTATTTAAAATTTGGTGTGTTTTCTTTGCCACTAAGCTCGGCTTTCAACCGGCTTAGTAGCAAAGAGGGGCATCTGTGAACACCCCAAATTTTTTAAAATCTTTTAAATATTCTCTTCTTGCCCTTAAATTCATTTTTTGAGCAAAATGAGTCATTTTTAAATCTAAATTCTAGTCCATTTCTCAAGTTTTACTGAAATTAAATTCATTCTATATGTTTAAATTGATTTCGAATCTGGATCCATTGTCCAGATCCGAATCTGAGCCTCGTTGTCCAAATTTTAAATTAAAATTACAGAAAATATCAAAAATAGTTTGTAAATAGCTCGAACAATCCATCCTACATCCGTTTGGATCCATTGCGTTATATTCCTCGATTCAAGTTTTAAAACTCAAACATTTTCTCAAAACTTGGGTCCAAACCCACTTTCTGAAGAAATTTCTCTGAAATAGCCTGAAATTCTCGTAAAAACACTCTTTTTAAATAAATCTCAGAAAAATACAAAAATTTAGTGTTTAAACTTTGTTTTCATAAAATCTTAGTTTTCTATTACAAAAATACAAAAAAAATGAAAAAAAACGATATAAAAATCAAAAAAATTGAGAAAAAGCAAATGGTTTTAAAACTTGAAAGAAATGAATTTTGCTAAAAACCTCATTTTAAAACCATTTTACAAAAATTTTCTTAAAAAGGACCCTTCTTTTGAAAAAGGGGAAATTTTGCAACGGATCGTTCCCGCGCATCCTCTCTCTCGATTCTCCATCGTTGATTTCAAAACAAACTCTGCCTTCTTCATCCTCCATCTTCAACCACCGAGCCTGGGATTTTCTTTAAAAGTGAGTCATCCAAGCCTCTTGAGGGGGGGGAGATCTCTTCTGAAGGAAGAAGGAACGCCAACAGCCTATCCTTAATCCATCGCATCCTTTCCACCTGATCTTCTTCTTCTTTTCCTTTTCCCCTTTCTTCTAATTTCCTTGGTGTTCTTCCACCCGACTGAAGGGAGGCGACCTGTCTGAAGCTCCAGCAGACCTTCGGTAAGTATCTCCTCTATTATCGTCGCGAAATTTTTCCCCCGTCTTCCCTTCCTTGCGGAAGAGAAAGGAAAGAGGAAACGCTTTCGCGCTTCAAACTTAACCAGATTTTGGAAAATGTTTTGAAATACTCGCCTCCGTTTTTTAAAATTTCGGGAAAATCCATGGGATGGGGCTCGACCTGTCGGTACGAGGTTCGACCGTTCCTGCCGCCTTTAACAGGGGTAATCGAACCAAGGACCAAAATTGTACTTGACTTAGTTAAATCATCGAAGTTATGTTCTATCCTAAATGCACAGAGAATTCAGGCATGTGCTATGAAATTTTGGAAAATGCAGCTTGGGAAAAACATGATGTATGCTTGGAAAATATTTGGAATTGAAAAGAATCTCTCAGAAAAAAGCTGAAAGTCAATTTCTCAGGAAACTCAGAAGAAAAGGGGTTTTTGAAAACATGAGAACGCTCATAAAGTTGGGGGAAAATCATGAATAGTCGAAAATCTTGGGAAAATGGAAGTGATTCTTGAGAAAAGGTGAACATTTGAAAAAGGGAAACACTTCTTAGGAAAACTTGGACTTTTAGAGTTTTCTTAGGAAAATGATGGAAAATTTATAGGAAAACTCATTGGGGAAGGAAATTCGAAACTTGGGGAATCGAAATCCTGGGAATTTTACCTTGGAAATACTTGGAGATCAATTTTGGATTTTGGAGAAAGATTGGAAAACTCTTTTGAAAGTCTTAAGAAAATAACATTTTCCAGGAAAAACTGTGGAAAAACTTGACTTGGGAAAACCGATTTTGGAAAATCCATAGAGTTTCTTGAGAAATCGATTTCTTGAGAATGAAGTTTTCTTAAGAAAGTCATGGGAAAACCAATGATTTCATGATGCAAATGATATGAGTGAATGAAAGCATTTTGAAAGATTTTCCAAGAACTTTGTTGGAAAAATGTGTATTAAGTCAATGTAAATCCTTCACATATCCTGACTGTGGCCATGAATATATTCAGAGTTTAATTGATTTAATACACAAGATTTTGAAAAATTTAGAAATATGATGTGCATTTTCAAGATAGCCTAAGAGTGTAGGCTCAATGTGACTAGTAGAAAGATGATGGATCTGGGTCTCGTCCATATTCCGACTAGGGCCGTAAATATGGATTCCACCGAGTCCATCAACTCCCTAAGAGTTGGTGCACGTGCCATTCGTGAACATCTATAGTGCTTTTGAAATAACAATGCATGAATCATATAAGCAGGATATTGCATAAATTCAAACTATATGATATGCATCCTAGTCTAAGCAGGAAATTAACTCTCTTATTCCAAAATTTACATTATTACATCACTAAATAAATGAAATAAAAGAAATTTGCAGACTTCAGCTCCTTCTTTTGACTGCTCCTGCCAAACTTGAAAGAGGGTTAGTTCAAATATGTGGGTTTTTCCAAGATTTTCCAATAATATTATGAAATTATTGGATTTAATTGGATATAAACCCTATTCTCATGCTTCCTTGATATTTGAAATGATGTAAATGCAGAGAATTCAGTGGAAAACAGTTTGAAATTCGGAATTGGGGTCAAAATGACCAAAATACCCCTAAAATTAAAGCTACACCTTTAAAATCAGGGTTTTTTTTGAAGGAAAACTTGGTAAAATTGAGATTTCGAAATTCAAATTGAATCAAATGATGATGAAATGCAGTAAGAGACATGATGACATGCTGCTAAACACATTAAGACTGTAAAATCAGAATTTGACATTTCGCAATTTATCCAAAATAACGAATTTCGCTTGTTTTTCGCTTGGATCTGGGTCCTGCGGGACCCTGTTTTGGTATTATGGATAATCCGAACCTCAAATGGATTCCAAATTGCACCAAATTCGGTATAAAGTATCTACTTACTCTGATAAACAGCCTAGAATGCTAAAAATCACGAAATGATATGATTTAAATGCTAAAATTTAAAGAAAGTCTTAAAATGGTGGATTTTGCCTATGGATCCGAACCAAATGCAATGCTTGATATGACAATGCAAGATTTACACCATGAAAACTTCTGATATTTTTCAGACTGTTAAAGGACCCGAAATGGAACATTTTTGGTTTTTACAGTCTCAGGATTTGAGCCATGGTGAGTTCAATAACAGAGATTTAGTTCTGACAGAGGTAAAAATCACCCTAATCTGATGTAAAATGCTACAAAAATATAAAACAGCCATGGAAATTTATGTAATTAATCAGGGCTACTCACGACACCTACATAAACAACTGTCATGTTCATGACTTTGGCATTTGATCAACAGAAACATAGATAAAAATATAACTTTGTGTTCCTAAATTGACAGAACAGACCAATATGACCAAACAAAGAACTGACAAGAAAAATCTGAAACAGGTATCAACACTATTTTTAAAATCATAAGCTTTCAGATGCAAACATAGGACACCTCGGACATAACTTTAACTTTTTACAGTTTTGGATTTGGAGCAACACACAAAGAGAAACCATAGCCCTAAGTCGATCCAAGATCTCAGAGGCCCAAATCAGGCTCTGACACGTGTCCCGAACTCTCGGATTTTTGTCAGACATAAACAAAACTCAGAAAAATCTGATAAAATCATGTTAAACACTAGGCATTCTCCCGAGTTCATAACATCTTTCAGATCGAAAATCGGATATACCATGAGGGAGATCTCGATTTTACAAAGCGGCAAATGATTTTCAAAACGCCTCCTGGGTAACAACACCCGACTTGCCATTTTGAATGTTTACCGTAGTAAACAAATTCAAATGCTTCCGAATTTTTGGCACCATTTTAGGGACACCTAAAGGCGCATTCCGTGATTTTTTTGGTATTTTTAATAAAAAATAAATGCATGAAATGACGTGTGGACTGACTGACAAAAACAGATACCTACTGAAAATGAGCAGAATTGAAATAAATGCTAAATTAATCCTAATTAATTCATGAAATGTGCTAAATCAATGAAATAAAATGCAAATTAAACCTAGCTAAATGCATGAATGTTAAAAATCATCAAATAAGCATAATTGAGTATTTTTATATATGTCGTTTTATGAGAATAGCTCAATCCATCTCTCGGATGAGCTCTTTCATCAAACGACTCCCGAATCGAATTATGACATCAAATCAAGAGGGAAAAGAAGTGCACCTTGCTTCGTTACGCAGCGTAGGAGCTCTTGAAAGGGGTGGCTATCACAAGCTTCCTTCGTCCTTCGCTCCGGGCTTCAAATGGTTCACCAAAATCGACCCACTACACCTTCTTCACTGAGCCAAAGGGGCGTGAATTCCAAAGTGCAAAAATCGGATTTTAGGAAGGCTAGGTCAAATTTTTAAGTTCACAAAAAATGGTCCCCAAAGATGCTCTCCTCCTGGGCGTGGAGCCTTGTTTTTATAGATTTTCTGAAAAAATTTGAATTTCAAACAGGCTCAATCTGAGCCCTCCATGTGGCGCCATCTCAGGGGGTGCTATCTGGGGGTTTGAAATTCGAATTTTGCTTTTGCAGGGAGCCCTCAGGTGGCGCCACCTCATGAGGCTATTTTGATTTTTGAGAAAAATAAAAAAAATGGAAATTTTGTGGGTGAGACACCTCAGCAGGGGAATTTGGAATTTTTTCAAAAGCTTGCTTGATTCTCTCTGCAGGGAACTCCCAGATGGCGCCACCTCAGAGGGTGCTCTCTTGAAATTTGAAATTCAAACTCACCTTTTGTAGGGAGTCCTCAGGTCGCGCCACCTCATGGTGGGCTACTTTTATTAAAAATAAAATAAAAATCAAAATGGAGCCAAGTGGAGTCCTGGAATGGTGCCACCTCAAAAGGTGTTTGACACATGTCAGAAGAACAGAGCAGTGGGCTTAGAAGGCGCCACCTCAGAGGAGTTTGAATTCTACTTTTTCTGATGAAAGGAGATCTAGACATGTGGCAGTCCAGGATGGTTTCATACCTGACAAGTGTCAGCCTGCTGGAGGAGGTTCTTCAGATGGTGCCACCTCATGGGGGATTTGAATTTTAAATGGAGGTTGTCCGTGGAGGAATGGGGGGTGGACATGTGGCGCCACCTCAGGGTGGCTCCTACAATGCCTTGTGGCAGGAGGGAGGAAAAGGAGGGAAGGACATGTGGCACCACCTCAGGCCATCTGGAAAAATCAGAGCTCAGGATTTGCGCCACCTAGGCCCTGTTTGAATTTTTGAATGGTTTGCTTTTTCTGAAGAAAGCCAGGAGTGACATGTGTCTCCTACTTTTCTGAAAAAAGTAGGGAGAAGACATGTGTCCTCTACTTTTTCTGAAGGAGTGAGAAGGAGACATGTGTCACCTGCTTTTTCTGAAAGAAGCAGAAGATGACACGTGGCAGAGGGGAGAGAAGGAGGGCCAAGCCATGTGGCGCCATCTCAGACAACATGGAAAAGGGTAGAAGTTCAGGATTTGCGCCACCTATGAGGAGATTTGAATATTTGAATTCTAGCTTTTCTGAAGATAGCAGGAAATGACACATGGCAGTTGCTTTTTCTGAGGAAATGAGAGCTTGCCACGTGTCCTCTGCAGGAGACACACTCCAGATGGCGCCACCTCAAAGGAGACAAGCCTACCTTTTCTGTAGGAATTTAGGAGTGACATGTGTCTCCTACTTTTCTGAGAAAAGTAGGGAGGGACATGTGTCAGGCTACTTTTCTAGAAGGAAGAAGAGGTTGACACATGTCCCCTGCAGGAGACACACTCCAAGTGGCGCCACCTCAGAGGAGACAAGCTCCACTTTTTCTAAACAGGACAACCTATGACACTTGGCATCTCCTGGTAATCTTGGAATGACACCTGGTGCATGATAGGATACTGACACATGGCAGATATATGGGATGACATGTGGCGGCTTCTTACGGTAGCCCCACACTGACACTTGGCATGGAAATGGGAGGAGAGAGAACAGACAAGTGGCACCAATCCAGGGGACAAGGCTCCTATATTTTTGGGTTTTTTTCAAAATTCAAAATTTCAAAAGAAAAGCTTGTGTGACACCATCTCAGTGTGGGTCCCACATTGCTTCTTTATTGAAATAAGGATAAAACAACAACTTCTTTTTGAAATTTTCATAAAATCTGGACTAATGGGTAAAACAGGAATTTTTGGAAAGAATTGGCCCCTGTAGGGCAATTTTGTAAAAGGAAGATATTTGAAATTGTCAAAAAGGGTAAAATCTGAGGTGAAGTGACTGAAATCCACATTAAAAACTATCCAGATCGTCTTCCTGAGAAAATATTTTGACATTCAGAGCCCTGGGGGTAAAATGGGAAGAATTGATAATTTTGAAGACCCAGGGTTTTGGAGTCAATTTTGAAAAGAGTTAAAATTCTAATCTGGATTGAAAATTTTGAAATCAAGAGTTCTGGACCTCGGAATGACATGATGTGCAGTGCAGTGATTTGAAATGCTCATGCAATGATATGCAATGTCATGTCTTATGCAATATAATCTTGAGCCAAGACTCGGAGATGTCTATCTCCTGTCAGGAGTAAAATTTTGAACATCTGAGCTAAAAATAGAGAAATTTTGAGAGTTTCAGATGAAATTTAGACTTTTGCAAGGTTCGGGCTTAGAAAATGACCATTTTGCCCTCCGAGAAATAAGCATAATTGAGTATTTTTATATATGTCGTTTTATGAGAATAGCTCAATCCATCTCTCGGATGAGCTCTTTCTTCAAACGACTCCCGAATCGAATTATGACATCAAATCAAGGGGAAAAGAAGTGCACCTTGCTTCGTTACGCAGCGTAGGAGCTCTTGAAAGGGGTGGCTATCACAAGCTTCCTTCGTCCTTCGCTCCGGGCTTCAGATGGTTCACCAAAATCGACCCACTACACCTTCTTCACTGAGCCAAAGGGGCGTGAATTCCAAAGTGCAAAAATCGGATTTTAGGAAGGCTAGGTCAAATTTTTAAGTTCACAAAAAATGGTCCCCAAAGATGCTCTCCTCCTGGGCGTGGAGCCTTGTTTTTATAGATTTTCTGAAAAAATTTGAATTTCAAACAGGCTCAATCTGAGCCCTCCATGTGGCGCCATCTCAGGGGGTGCTATCTGGGGGTTTGAAATTCGAATTTTGCTTTTGCAGGGAGCCCTCAGGTGGCGCCACCTCATGAGGCTATTTTGATTTTTGAGAAAAATAAAAAAAATGGAAATTTTGTGGGTGAGACACCTCAGCAGGGGAATTTGGAATTTTTTCAAAAGCTTGCTTGATTCTCTCTGCAGGGAACTCCCAGATGGCGCCACCTCAGAGGGTGCTCTCTTGAAATTTGAAATTCAAACTCACCTTTTGTAGGGAGTCCTCAGGTCGCGCCACCTCATGGTGGGCTACTTTTATTAAAAATAAAATAAAAATCAAAATGGAGCCAAGTGGAGTCCTGGAATGGTGCCACCTCAAAAGGTGTTTGACACATGTCAGAAGAACAGAGCAGTGGGCTTAGAAGGCGCCACCTCAGAGGAGTTTGAATTCTACTTTTTCTGATGAAAGGAGATCTAGACATGTGGCAGTCCAGGATGGTTTCATACCTGACAAGTGTCAGCCTGCTGGAGGAGGTTCTTCAGATGGTGCCACCTCATGGGGGATTTGAATTTTAAATGGAGGTTGTCCGTGGAGGAATGGGGGGTGGACATGTGGCGCCACCTCAGGGTGGCTCCTACAATGCCTTGTGGCAGGAGGGAGGAAAAGGAGGGAAGGACATGTGGCACCACCTCAGGCCATCTGGAAAAATCAGAGCTCAGGATTTGCGCCACCTAGGCCCTGTTTGAATTTTTGAATGGTTTGCTTTTTCTGAAGAAAGCCAGGAGTGACATGTGTCTCCTACTTTTCTGAAAAAAGTAGGGAGAAGACATGTGTCCTCTACTTTTTCTGAAGGAGTGAGAAGGAGACATGTGTCACCTGCTTTTTCTGAAAGAAGCAGAAGATGACACGTGGCAGAGGGGAGAGAAGGAGGGCCAAGCCATGTGACGCCATCTCAGACAACATGGAAAAGGGTAGAAGTTCAGGATTTGCGCCACCTATGAGGAGATTTGAATATTTGAATTCTAGCTTTTCTGAAGATAGCAGGAAATGACACATGGCAGTTGCTTTTTCTGAGGAAATGAGAGCTTGCCACGTGTCCTCTGCAGGAGACACACTCCAGATGGCGCCACCTCAAAGGAGACAAGCCTACCTTTTCTGTAGGAATTTAGGAGTGACATGTGTCTCCTACTTTTCTGAGAAAAGTAGGGAGGGACATGTGTCAGGCTACTTTTCTAGAAGGAAGAAGAGGTTGACACATGTCCCCTGCAGGAGACACACTCCAAGTGGCGCCACCTCAGAGGAGACAAGCTCCACTTTTTCTAAACAGGACAACCTATGACACTTGGCATCTCCTGGTAATCTTGGAATGACACCTGGTGCATGATAGGATACTGACACATGGCAGATACATGGGATGACATGTGGCGGCTTCTTACGGTAGCCCCACACTGACACTTGGCATGGAAATGGGAGGAGAGAGAAAAGACAAGTGGCACCAATCCAGGGGACAAGGCTCCTATATTTTTGGGTTTTTTTCAAAATTCAAAATTTCAAAAGAAAAGCTTGTGTGACACCATCTCAGTGTGGGTCCCACATTGCTTCTTTATTGAAATAAGGATAAAACAACAACTTCTTTTTGAAATTTTCATAAAATCTGGACTAATGGGTAAAACAGGAATTTTTGGAAAGAATTGGCCCCTGTAGGGCAATTTTGTAAAAGGAAGATATTTGAAATTGTCAAAAAGGGTAAAATCTGAGGTGAAGTGACTGAAATCCACATTAAAAACTATCCAGATCGTCTTCCTGAGAAAATATTTTGACATTCAGAGCCCTGGGGGTAAAATGGGAAGAATTGATAATTTTGAAGACCCAGGGTTTTGGAGTCAATTTTGAAAAGAGTTAAAATTCTAATCTGGATTGAAAATTTTGAAATCAAGAGTTCTGGACCTCGGAATGACATGATGTGCAGTGCAGTGATTTGAAATGCTCATGCAATGATATGCAATGTCATGTCTTATGCAATATAATCTTGAGCCAAGACTCGGAGATGTCTATCTCCTGTCAGGAGTAAAATTTTGAACATCTGAGCTAAAAATAGAGAAATTTTGAGAGTTTCAGATGAAATTTAGACTTTTGCAAGGTTCGGGCTTAGAAAATGACCATTTTGCCCTCCGACGATTTCAGAGGTTGAATGATGATGTTTGGTGGAGATATAGGGGAGGTGAGTGAAAATTTGGGGTGTTTACATCCTCCCTCCTTCATTTCACATGGTTTCTCTCGATTTTCCTATTTTTTTGTCCTTTCTTCCTTGAGGCACCCATGATAACACCGATTTGTTCATCGCAAATCGATTTATCTATGTGCAACATTATTGGAATTTTTACATTCTGACATTTTCACTTTATTTTCTGGAAGTTTGTTTTGATTTTCCTTCGATTTCTGTGAATCTGAATATATGTTTATGTCGTTTAAATTCATCGGAGCCCCGATCTGGTTCCTGTTTATATTCCTCATGATAGTGCCTATATCAGATTGTATCGAGTTTTATTATGAATCGATTCACATTCATAGTGAAATCTCATTCAAATCCCCTTTTCTTACCATCGTTACTTATTTTTTTTTTTCTTTCTCTTCAGCATGATATGTCATTTCTTTCTCCTGTTCTATCCTAATTTTGGGTCGTTTTCCCATATATTTATCATTTGCCTGGATCGTTATCCTATTTCTAGTGTTTTAATTGATACATGTTCTTGAGGAGATGGTGGTTGCATCAAGTAAAACCTCTAAAAGGTGCTATGATAGACCTAAATAACGACGGATTCTCAGTACGTTTGTTGAGATGAGTGTAGGATTCACCTACTGGTTGAATCAATTCTACGAATGATAAACATGGAAGGCTCCCACGTAGGATTTTGCTGAGGATTTTCCAGCCAATATTTGCCTGGCTCAATGGTAGTGGCAGCGTTGATGTACTGGGTCCTGAATATGGTGATGCAAAAGTTCTGGAGAATGACATTATTGGTAAAATAAATCTACAGGATTGAAAGAAATTGTTGGAAAATTCTGTTCCAGATAATCGTCTCATGGTAAGGGGCGCATACCAGGTAAATCACTGACTTACTTCCCCTTTCCCCACTTGGCTTCTCATGTTTTGAGTTTAGCACAACATCCATATCCCATAACATCCACCAACACCCCTTGCTTACAGCCATTGCACCCTCACCACTATGCACACATCCTAATCCATGTCTTCTTTACCTACGTTTACAGCAATGCTCATCATTGCTGTAAAATATTCATTACAGCAAATATTAAGAGTTGCTGAAAGGTCTTTACTTGTAGTAATAACTTGTCTGACCTGCCCCTTATCACCTAGTTACCTCCTACACAGCCACTTCATCCTAACACTCCACCTCCTGCACTATTGGGTTCTTCATTAACCCCTTTACCAGTTAGCCATCACTCTTTACACCACTTCCACCTTCAGCACCTCTTACATCCACCACAACAATACACATTTCCACTTGCACTTCATATCCTCACTACCCGGCACCTATCATCCTTCATCAATACCTACAACCTCATCTCGCTGCACTCCACCCATTCATCTGCTGCCATTCACACTCACCTCTTTCTACACACAACTACCTATACGCATCCCAACTACCACCACACTAGCACCAGCAGCACCTAAATTTAATCCCCATACATATTCCATTTCCTCACAGTGCTCACCATCATCAGCCTTGTTACACTACATTCTTGCATCCTCCCCCTGGTTACAGCTGCAGCATCTCCTGCATCATCAGCATGTCATGTCCTGCCACCTTTATACTGCTACCTTAGTATTGACGTCACTACCACAGCCCACCCACACTTAGCATCTGTTGTCCCTTTACCTGTTGCACCTGTTTTCTGAAACAAATTTGCAGAAACCCATTAGCGAACCAAGTTGCCGCACTGCTCCACGGATCTATTATCATGTTGGCTGAAGATAAGTCATGGCTAGCTGGTTTACCACCAAAGGATCCATTAACTTGCTCCTGCTGGAAAAAGAGAAGTTCTCTGTCTTGTTTGGAATGATCCAGACATGCTGTAAAAGTAAGCTAAGTTATTTAAAGATTACAAGTGTGCTCCCAAAGTCCTGCTTCTTCCATTGCCTCTTTTCAGCAACCCCTCATATCCATAATAACTCACTAGCCTATGATCCACCACGGCACCCAACATCACCTTTTCACCTAGCTGCATTTGTTACATTCACACATAGTGCTTTTACTTCCTCCAACACCATCCAATTTTAACATCCTTTAATACATTTTCATATCTTCATCATCATAGTATGTCATCAAGTCTCTTGCAACAGACCATCACCTTCCATCACCTATGGTGTCACTATATATACATCTGTCACTCTCCTACTTTATATCCATGTTATATATATATATATATATATATATATATATATATATATATATATATATATACATATATACATATGTATATATACATATGTATATATGTGTATATATATACATATATATATCTATATATATATAACACACTCGGTTATCCTTCCATACCTTAGATCATCCATGTTGTTTCATTAGGAGTTAAGCACAAAGGTAGGTATATGAGTGTCTCATCACTTGCATCTCTGAAATCCATGTGATATATGCCATTTCTCTTCTATTTTTTCATACTAACCAAGTGTTTTGCAGGGAATATGTGGAAAATATCATTATTTGGAGTTGTAAATTCAACTTCATGTATTGTAATAGTTAGATCTTAATGAGAATTTACATTTTCCAGTTTTAGCTAGAATGAATGAGCATTGTAGATATCATGAATTACTTGTTTTTCATGCATCTTTACCTTTTTTTTCAAATTCTCACGTTGGTGAAACACGAATGGCACGTGCACCATTTCGTAAGAGGTAAATCAATCCTAAGTTGATGATCCACATCAATGGCCATAGTCAGGGTGTGGACAAAACTTAGGATTTTTATCTTTTACAAAATAACACCGGATCCATTTTCAAAATTCATCATATTTTCCTTAAATATCTTCTTCTTTTATTAGAATTTAACTTAAAATTAATTCAAAATATATACCAATGGCCATAGTCAGGGTATATTGAGAGTTAATTTCATTTTAAATTCTATAAAAGCACCAAATGTATTTTATTCTTCACCTGAATTTAAATATAGATTATTATATAATACATTCAATGACCATAGTCAGGGATGTATTATATCTTCAATCTTATTTTAATTCATTTCAAAGAATAAGATAGCTTTTCAAAATCCAATTTCAAAAATTTAAATTCATCCATCATATAGGACAGAATTGCATCATATTTTCAAAATTCCTTTTCAGAAACTCCAAGTGATTAATATCTTCTTCAATCAATCTTCAATCTCTGTAAATCCAATTCATCCTTTCAATTTTTCAAATTCTATTTCATTTTTCAAATCTCAAAGTTCAATTTAAACTTTGAGATTTCAAAATTCATTTTATATTCAAAATCAGATTTCAAGGGTTCAATTTGACTTTGAAACTCCAACTCCAATCCAACTCAAAGTTCAATTTAACTTTGAGGTCCTTGATTCACCTTCTAAAAAACGAATTCAAGTCCCAAATTCAAAGTCCAATTTGACTTGGAAATTCATTTTATTCAAATTTGGAAACTCTTCATTCACCTTCTGGATTTAACTCCAAATCCACTTTTAGGATCCATGATTCAACACTCATATTGGATCTCAGACTTCAGATCCAATCCCTCTTTAGGACCCAGAGTCCAATTCCACTTTTGGATCTCAGACTTCAGATCCAATTCTCCTTTAGGATCCAGACTCCAATTTCACTTTGGATCTCAGAACACAGATCCAAATCCATGTTAGGATCCAGAACTCAACTTCCATCTTGGATCTCAAACTTCAGATCCAAATCCATTTTAGGATCCAGAATCCAATTCCACTTTGGATCTCAGTCTTCAGATCCAAAATCCATTTTAGGATCCAGAATCCAATTCCACTTCGAATTTCAGATTTCAGATCCAAATTCATTCTAGGATCCAGAATCCAATTCCACTTCGGATCTCAGATTTCATATCTTAAATCCATCTTAAATCCAATTCCATTCTCAATTCTAGATTTCAAATCCAATTTCCCTTTTCAAATCTCATCTGAATTTCCTATGTCCACATCTATTTTTCCATTTTAAGATCCAATTCCATTTCATTTCCAGATTTCAAATCTAAATCCACTTACAGATCATATCTGGAATTCATTTCTACACCATTTAGATTTCTGAGATCCATTCTAAATTTAAGATTTCCAAAATCTAGATTCAATTCCATCTCAAGTATTCATTTCCTTTCCTAAATTCAGAGTTCAAATTCAAAGTCCATTTCTGATTTCGAAACTTCATTTCCTCTCATTTTAAAACTTCAAGTCATTTCTTCTCATTTATTCTTCCAAAACTCTGAAGACTCAGAAGTTCTCTTATCTATCTCAAGTTCTAAAGTTAAGATTCAAATATTTCTTCATTCCATTGTCAAACTCATCTCAGAAATACTTGGAAATTTCTAAATCAATTTTAAAAAAGGAGCAAACATTTTTTGCATTGCACAAGCATGATTCTTCGTGCATTTAGAGTTAGAATAAATTTTTAGATTATATTTAGGCAAAGCAAAAGGCGTAGATTCGATCCTTGGTTCGATTACCCCTGGTAAAGGCGCCAGGAACGGTCGAACCTCGTACCGACGAGCGAATCCCGTCTCTCTATTTCCCGCAAATTTTCAAAACGGAGGCGAGTTAAATTTCTAAATATTTTTCAAATAAAGGTCAAGTGAAAACCCGCAAAAGAGTTCCTCTTCTCTCTCTCTTTCTTTTCTCTTCTCTTCTCTCTTTCTTTTCTTTCTTTTATTCTTCTCCCTTCAAAAAAGAGGGAAATAGAGGTTAGAAAAGGGAAAGAGAAGGAAGAGAGAGAAACCACAAGAGAGGAAAAATTTTGCGATGATCACAGTTTTGGCGACCGTGATGGGACCCGTCTTCGTCCGGTTGGATCTATGCCTTTGCTTTGCTTTTATATAATCTAAGTCTTTATTCTAACATATGTCAGCTACATTTCCATGCAAACCTTAGGAGCCTAGACTCTATCCTAAGCTGACATCATTGCATATAGGATCTAAGTATGGTTTGGTAGGACCATATTGAGGAGATTATTCCATGTTCACATTAGACTTAGGTTTTAAATACAACTCTCCTCAATTTTTAGGGATTGAATGCAAAACAATGTATGCAAGTGTATACTTCTTTTTATTTAAATCTATCTCTTTAGGACTTGCATTAGAACCTTCTGGTTTTATCTGCATGTTGAACATGTTTTCAAAAAACCTCCTTACCTATATTGTCCCGGTCTTCACGTTGCTGGGCTGTCTCACTGAACCATAGTTCGGGAGAGAGCCTCACAACTGGACCACTTATTTGGGTTCGCGCCCCCCTACCACGTACCTAAGGGCCATAGTCCAAGGTATATCGGTAGGTGCTCAAGGATGTTGGGAAGCCTTTACCTTAGAACCGGAGTAAATACTTTATATGCCACGTACTTCGAGCTTCGACTTGAGTATATCGGCGTACCTTGATTGGAATCAGATGATATAAATCTTAGAGTTAGGATTACGGTCCTATCAGCCATTTTAAATATTGCATATAGAGTCAGCTTTAGGGAGTGTTGTTTGTATATCCTTGCTTGTATATCTGTGATTGTGTGATATTTTATATCTTCCTTATATTTAGCAAAACCCTAGGTATATATTTTAAAATGTCCTCTTTATTTTTTAAAATCCCAGGTGTATTTTCCTTTATCCTTTTCTTATTACTATCCTTCTAAAAATTTCTTCAAGAATTCTTCTGATCCTGCCTGCAAGTTCTTAAAATTTTAAATCCTCACCATTTATTCTCAAATTCCATTTTTTCTTTTATTTTCTGTTGTTTTTATGTTCTTGTTTATATTCTCATAAAAATCTCTTTCCGTCAAAGAGATATCCTTTTCGAAATGGTATTTTCTTTCATATTTTAGTTGGTTACTCTCCCTCGCAGAGTAAACAACGCAATTGTCACAAATTTGGTGGCGACTCAATCCCTAGTAATGGGATACAATTAGATTTTTAACCTAAATCCTCCCTCTTTGTCAAAATTTCTCCAAAAAGTTTCTTTGGTCTGGAAACCTCCTCTTTCCTCTACAGAGAGATCACTGATATCCGAAAATGGTTACGACAAGAGCGGGAAAAGAAACAGATCCTCAACTCAGCGACAGTGAGGCGGAAGAGATGAGCTATCCTAAATCAGTCAGGGGACAGGGTCAGAACAAGAAAGATGACATTGACCCCGCTATGTATGACATGTTCCAAAAGATGATGGCGAGGATGATGTCAGAACAAGCCGAGGCCAAGCTGAAAGAGGCAGTTCCTAAAAGCAAGTTGAAGAAGAAGCCTGTGAGAAAGCAAGTCAGAATCATCAGGAAGAAGGTACAGCCAGACACTACTTCTGAGGAATCAGAGTCAGTCGAGGAAGAATCGAAAGAAGAAGAGCAGATTGTGTACAAGCAGAATCCTCTGAGACAGACTATAAAGATAGCTGCAGAAGAGCCTGAATCCGTCAACAAGCCCAAGTCTGGGGCTTCAGCAGAGGACCTGATGAGCAAGCAGATGAAGGAGATGAATCGAGCTATTAAGGATATTCAAGCCAAGGGTAAAGGCAAGCAGACCTACACCGGCGAAGATTTTTATGATGGTCTAGATGGGGATGATAACCTGGAGAATCTTCCCCGCAAGTTTCTCAAATTTGACGGGACTGGCAACCCTAAAGCCCACTTGGCCACATTTTATGCAGAGTGCAGCCGTTTCAGAAAAGATAACAGGGCTCTATTCATCTGTTTTTCTCGCAGTCTGGAGGGTGTAGCAGCTAGATGGTATGCTGATCATGTGAATCCTATCGAACTACGAGAGTTCGATAAGGTAGTAAATCTGTTCATCGAGCGCTTCTTATTCAACACTGAAGCCTCACCTACATTAAATCATCTTTACAACCTGAAGCAAGAAGAGAATGAAAGAGCAGGCGATTTCATTCACAGGTGGAGAAGCACCTCTAATAAGATGAAGGTACCCATTCCTGAGGAACATGCATTGCAGGTGATCCTCAAAAATTTCTCTCAGCCCATAAGAAGCCTCATCGCCACTTCCTCGACGAAATCCTTCATCAAGTTGATTGAGCGAGCCGAATGGCTCGAAGTAGGAATAGAAAGCGGACTTTACGAGGGCACGCCTCTAGTCAAGAATATCCAAGACCAGAAAAAGAAGGCGCAGTTCGCTCATTCAGTTGAGGCCTCCTACAATAGTCTTGGCAGTAGCAGCAAAGGAAACAAGAACAACAGTGACAGTGGTCCAAGAGTAGATCAGAACAAGGGGCAGAAGGAGAGAGCGTATAAGAACAATGACAAGCCGCTTCCAATTGGCATCCAACAGAAAGGGGATCTTCAAGAGAAGCCCAAGTACATCAAGTGGGAGAAAGATCGAGTCTTCACTCCTTTAGATCAAACTATGGAAGTAATTCTGGATTACCTGTTAAAGCACGGGATGATCAAACTCCCTAAGATAGCGGATCCTCCCGTAATCTTGGAAAAATTCAAAGATCAATTCTGCAAGTTCCATAGAGCAACGGGGCATGACACAGAGCACTGCTTCGTCCTCAAGCACATGATACAAGACTGCATTGATAGAAGTATTCTGATAGAGGACGAGAAAGAAAAGCAGCCAGCAGTCCTGACAGAACCATTCCCGAACCACTCAAAGAATTGATAAAGCCAAAGTTTTTGTTTGCTTTCGTCTCTTTTTGTCAGTTGTTCTGTAGGGGCTAGTCAGCCCAGTCTTCTATGAGTCTTTTTCCTTTTCAAGTTCTTGTAAATATTCAGTTGTTATCAAGCCTTTGCTTATCAAATGAAATGTCGATTTCCTTTATATCTTTTATATCCAATGCTTCTGTTCCCTTTGCCATACTGGGGCATTTAAATTCTTGTTCTTTTCAGAATGCGGGACAATTCTGACGTCATTCATGAGAGAAATGATATTACCTATGAGGGCTTTTTCAAAAATCATGAAATTTTAAAAATCTTCATTATGACCAAGGAGTTCAAATATTCTTTGGTCTAACCTTTGACAAAAAATCAACCCTCGTGTTGATCATGTCTTCAAAAATAAGTTTTTCAAACCATTATATTGAAAGATCAACCCTGGTGTTGGTCTTATCTTCCAAAATGAATTTTAAACTTTTATATTAAAAAATCAATCCTTGTGTTGATCTTATCTTTCAAAATGGATTTTAAATCTTTATATTCAAAGATCAACCTTTGTGTTGGTCTTATCTTTCAAAATGGATTTCAAATCTTTATAGATCAACCCTTATCTTTCAAAGTGGATTTCAAAGCCTTTATATTCAAAGATCAATCCTTGTATTGATCTTATCTTCCAAAATGGATTTCAAATCTTTTTTTAAAAGATCAACCCTTGCATTGGTCTTATCCTCCAAAGTTGATCTTAAAACTTTTCAAAGATCAACCCTGGCGTTGTTCCTATCTTTTAAAATGGGTTATAAATCATCATATTCAAAGATCAATCATTGCATTGGTCTTAGCTTCCAAAAATGGGTTTTAAATAATTATAGTCAAAGATCGACCCTGTGTTGGTCTTATCTTCCAAGATTGGTTTTTAAGCATTACCTTCAACGATCAACCCTTGCGTTGATCTTATTATCGATTTCGAACTATTATTTTTAGAAATCAGATCTATTGTTGATCTTCTTCTTCAAAATTAGGTATTCAAAACCGTTACCTTCGAAAAATTAACCCTCATGATGATCTCTCATGTTTGATTTAAAGGATCAGATCTCGCGCTGATTATTTTTCTTGTGGTGGATTTTCTTCCCCCAAAATGATTTCTCACTTATCTTTTAAATAAACATTTTCCTTTCAAAGATCCCATATGCAGGCAGGAT
Organism: Nuphar pumila; assembly: GCF_984573655.1. Classification (NCBI taxonomy): domain Eukaryota; kingdom Viridiplantae; phylum Streptophyta; class Magnoliopsida; order Nymphaeales; family Nymphaeaceae; genus Nuphar; species Nuphar pumila. The sequence goes on from NC_143253.1 coordinate 81,293,590, forward strand.
CAGAAAAACTCATTTTTCTCAAATCTTATAAATTTTTCGGTTAGCTTTTTGGTATTTTTTTTATCTGTTTCATTCATTTTACTCATATTTTTATCAAGTTTACATCAATTTTATCAAGTTTTATCAAGTTTATCAATATTTCCTCAATTCTATTAAAATTTTATCAATTCTATTACCCTTTCAGGTTAAGGGATAAACCTGACCCTCTGGTGTGAGTTTTATGAAAACCCTTTTTAAAACAATATTTTTAATGAAAATCCAGTGAAAGCCAGACACCAAAAATATAAAAACCGGCTCGCACAAGTGGTGGAGTCCGGGTCGATCTCAGGGAACGGAAAATACTTCGTATTCAAACACGCAATCTAACTACTCTTTATTGCCAAAAATAAAAAGAATTAATTAAATAATTAACTACGAGAGTACGGCCCTACGCAGAGAACTTAAACAAAATAAATAAATGGTTTTATTACAACCCAATGAATTGAATAAAATAAAATAAAAGCCTAGTCTAAAGAGAAAAACAGGAGTCTTCAGTGCTTAAGGCTTTGGTGGTCCCTTCCTGTCCCTTCCAGGTTAAACACTTTGGTATGGTTTGATTCAGGGTCCTCTGAGGGCTCACTTGAGGGCACAAAAAATTGATCTCTTTGCACATCCAACGCTTCCCTGCAAAACAGAAAAACACAAAACAAAGCAGTACGAGAAAAACTAACAAGAATTTAATAGCTAATGACTAAAAATATTCAGCAAATACATGATTTGAATTATGTAACTAAACTAAACATAAACAAACTAATCTAACCTAACACTAAAAGACAAAATAGGAAAACAACTTAACTAATTTATAACCAACTAATGACAAATTAACTAAAGGACATATGAAGACACGTAAATATGGTCTAACTAATTAAACCTGAAATGCAATTAACTATCACTAATGAGCTAATGCTAAACTAATCACGTAGTGACTAAAAACAAAGGAACTGTATGAAGCTGCACCCTAATTATGATGAACTACTTAACTTCAAGTCACAAGTAAAACATTAAATCTAAACTAACTATTACTATTAAAGAAGATAGATCTAATATACTAACTACTAATTAATTGACCTCACATTAACCACTAAAACCTTGCAGCAACCTAATTACGAAACAGGAAATTAAAACTAATTGATGTTAACCCAACTCTCTGCAGTAATAATTGATAGACTCTACTCAATCCAACACAAAGTGCTGCCTAGCTGAAGCGTCATCATCGTTGATTACGTTGGTAGATGTGATTAACGATGATGACAAGACCCATGGCTCTAAAAAAATTTGAATACACTCAAAGAATCACAATCTGCTGAAATCCAACTCTACTTAATTTATTATCGTTAATTGCATCATGCTTGAAGATACAAATTCAGCAGATTGCTTAAGAGCCCAGATCAAAACACAAGATCGGTGCACACTAACCAGCACACGTAACCTGAGTCTCCCACTAATCGGTCCACAATAAACTGGTTCACCCAATTATAAAAATTTCACAGATCAACGTGCTCTAAGATTCACGCTGCTCTGCTTGATGAAATAGCTTAACATCAGAAATTAACATCATGGCAAACAATAACTAATGTAGCTAATTTAATAAATAAAACAACACAATGATAACTAAACTAAGCAACATGTTACAGAATATAAACTATAACAAAAAGGAAAAAAAATGTTGACCTAAATAATAAAAAGAAGTGTTGAACTTATTTAACAAAAACGACGATGAATCTAAAGACTAAGAAAAACGTGGTATGCAGGTATAGAAACTGTGCTAAAAAAATCACTAAGTAAGAACATTAACATGCAGTTTGCAAAAGAAAGACTTACTGTAAAAAAAACATAAAACAACACTGAAACATGGCTGCATAAAATTAACAAAAGACGCTACCATTAACTAAAACAAAACAGGAAACGACTACATGGCTATTCTATCAAAACGAAATCTATGTTTTTCTTATTTTTCAACACTAAATACAAACCAATCTAATCTTAATATGCAGAATATGATATGATTTATGAGATGTAAAAATCAAAACTATGATGCATGCAATGAATGATCCTAATCTACGATGAAAAAGAAGGAAAAAGATGGAGGACTTACCAAGGTCGGCTGGAGTGGTTGAGAAAAGAGGGGTCTCTCCCGTATCAGATCATCATGCTGCTCCCTTGTGCTGAAAGAAGACGAAGAAGAAGAACCCGCTGGCTAGAAAGAAGAAGAAGAAGAAGAAGAAGAAGAAGAAGAAGAAAAAGAAGAACCGTCTGAAGGTAGAGAGAGAGAGAGAGAGACGTCAATCCCCAAAGAGAGACCACCCTTTTTTTTTTGGATGTAGAAGATTACTTATAATACTAAATTAGGGTAAAAGAAAAAATTTCAAAACAAGTCCATGATTTTCCATATTTTTCAAAAGACCCATTTTAGTAAAACATGTTTTATTGTCTAAAAAGAAAACTTCCTAAACTAATTAAAAAGTTATAAATTAGCTAATACAAACCTAAGCTAGCTAATCTATGATTAAAACATTCTAACTATAATAGAAACACTAAATATATATATATATGTAGGGAAAGCTTTAAAAAAATACGATTTTCTGATAAAATTCAATTCAATGCAATTTCTCAGAACTAACAATAAAAATGGGTTTTTAGAGCGATTTTAACACGGATCATGCATAAATAATGATTAATAAAATGCAAATATTATGCATGATCAAATACCCCCATGCTTATCGTTTGCTAGTCCTCGAGCAAACTGAAGCAAAAACAAAAATACTAAACTAGACACACAATAAATACCTAACTCACTTTCGTAGGAATCACGGTTGCATTTAGCATATACAACAAGCCCTTTCAACCCCTGAGTTACCCCAGTGGACGAGTAAGGTCACGTGAGGGTTTGCAGTGATGCTACCCACAAACATCTGTGTCAAGTATGCATAAGAATTTTAAAACACAAAGCATTAGGCAGTTAAGGAGTTCGTTTCCACAAATATTTCATGCCATTGCATCATCAAAACAGGATTAGAGTCTTCTACTTGCCACCACAGAATAAAATATTTTCTTTCACTTTTCTAAATAGCATAATCATTTATGTTTCATCCTTAGAAATTCAAATACATACATATCATTATTTACTTATCCTCACTCATATGTGTTCTGCACAGGTTTTCTCAATATTTGCTTTTAAGCAATGAACTTTTCTCTTTTACGCTCTTTTCTCTTTCTTGATTTTCACTTTTCCACATTTTTCAATCAAAATTTTTTCTGAGCACTATACCCAATTTCCAGTTTTTGTGACCCGTGTAGCGAGCTTTGGGTCAGTGACTCCCAGGCCAGACGACCTTAGGGCACCAGATACAAAGTATCCCTCAGACTTAATTGCTCGAGTCACTAGACCTTCAATTTTCTATAGTTTACGTATAGTCTACTTCTCTGTCATGTGCAATGTCAATATCTATTAGGCTGTCTATAAAGTCCATGTAACGAGCTTTCAGGCCGATGACTCTGAAACCAGATGGCTTTAGGGCACCAGGTGTAAACACCCCTCAGGCTCTACTTGCTCGAACAAAATAGGCCACAGATATTAACGTAGACAAAGAATTGACTTTCTTTGTTATCCTTTTCAACATGGACTCAAACACTTCAACTTGTGTCTAAGCCCAGCTACTAGGGAGTACGAAGATATCAAACAACTAAACGTATGCTCGTTTCACTTTTTGAGCTCTTTTGCAACGTTGTTCATTTGCTTAGTTTTCAAAAAAAAAAACTGTGCATATTCATACTTGTGATTCAAAATAAACTCTAACATGCATCCATAATCATTTCTTTGAAATCCACATAAACAACCATGGTTTTCTAGATTCGTGTTAGAAAAAGTTTTTCGTGGGGCTTAAAAATTCTCTAAAAATATTAGATGTTGCAAAGCAGTCATATAAGTTCAAACTCGTTCCCTAAAAGCCTAATTTTAATGAGTTGACATAAAAAAATGCAAGTACAAAGACATGAAAAGTTTAGGTGTGCAAACTACACCCTCCCCCATGCTTGAATGACACTGTCCTCAGTGGCACTCCCCCATGCTTGTATGAAACTAAGAGGCTGCACTTGAGAACAAAATAATTCGGAGAAAAGAGCAAAAGTCACTTGAGATGACATATGAATGCATGTCCTACGATTACACAAGAATGCATACCTGATCTAACAAAACACTCATGAGATACAAGAAATCAAAGCAAAATAACGAAAACCATGTATGATATTTACTAGATCCTACTAAAAATACAACATACAAACCTGTGCTCCCCCTCATGCATCCACGAGGTTAATAGCCTCAATGTCTTGCTGCACCACCATATCAGAAATGTAGGGCTTCAGTCGCTGCCCATTAACTTTGAAAATGCTACCCGTTCGAGGGTCCAAAAGATCTACCGCTCCATGTGGAAAAACTCTATGGACTATGAATGGTCCATCCCATCTGGACTTCAGCTTCTCTGGAAAAAGATGGAGACGTGAATGATAAAGCCACACCTTTTGACCAGGCTCGAACTGCTTCCTCACAATATGTTGATCATGGAAATGCTTGGTTCGAGCCTTGTATATTTTGGCACTCTCGTAGGCTTCATTGCGCAACTCCTCAAGCTCACTCAACTGCAACTTCCTCTCAGCGCCAGCTTGGGCCATATCAAAATTGAACTTCTTGATAGCCCAATATGCCCTATGCTCCAATTCAACAGGAAGGTGGCATGGTTTCCCAAAAACCAATCGGTATGGGGACATGCCAATCGGAGTCTTGAAAGCAGTCCTATAGGCCCAAAGGGCATCATCAAGGCGCTGAGACCAGTCCTTGCGGTCTGGCCGGACTGTTTTTTCAAGAATCCGCTTGATCTCCCTATTGGAGACCTCAACTTGGCCACTGGTCTGTGGGTGGTACGGTGTGGCAATCCGATGATGTACCGAGTATTTCCTAAGTAAGGAAGCTACTTGTACATTACGAAAGTGCGTACCACCATCACTAATGATCGCTCTAGGGACTCTGAACCGACTAAAAATGTTGTGCTTGATAAATCGGAGCACCTCCTTATGATCATTGGTTCGAGTGGCCACAGCCTCGACCCATTTGGAGACATAATCAATCACCACTAGAATATAAATAAATTCGAACGAAGGCGGGAAAGGACCCATAAAATCAATGCCCCACACATCAAAAATCTCAATAATCAAAATAGGAAGGAGGGGCATCATATCATGCTTGGCGATGCGTCCCGTCTGCTGACAGCGCAAGCACCTCCTACAAAAATCGTGAGCATCTCTATGCAACGTCGGCCACCAAAATCCTGACTGGAGGACCTTTGCGGCTGTCTTTCGACTAGAAAAATGACCTCCACAAGCCAAGGAATGACAGAATGATAGAATGGAGTCATACTCCTCCTCAGGAACACACCTCTGAATCATCTAATCCGGGCATAATCGAAACAATTCTGGTTCCTCCCAAAAATAGTGCTTTACCTGCGAGAAAAATCGATCTCTCTCATTGCGGTTCCAGTGCGAAGGGTACTCTCCAGTCACCAAAAAGTTGATGATATGCGCGAACCAAGGCAGATGCTTGACATGAAAGAGCTGCTCATCCGGAAATGAATCATCAATCTGCCCCTGATCAGTGGATGTCTCCACTGTCAGTCTGGATAAATGATCTGCTACAAGATTCTCACATCCACTCTTATCTCGAATCTCGAGATCAAATTCTTGTAACAGAAGGATCCATCGAATGAGGCGCGGTTTGGCATCCTTTTTACTCATCAAATATCGCAATGCCGCATGATCTGAGTAAATGATGACCTTAGAGCCTAACAAATATGATCGAAACTTCTCAAGAGCAAAAACCACGGCTAGTAATTCCTTCTCTGTGGTGGTATAATGCAATTGCGCATCAGAGAGGGTCCTACTAGCATAATAAATAACATGAGATCGTCGCTCAATCTTCTGACCGAGAATCGCTCCAACCGCGTAATCTGACACGTCACACATAATCTCAAATGGCACGGACCACTCAGGAGATCGAAGAATAGGAGCAGTAGTCAGAGCCTCCTTCAGGGCCAAGAATGCCTTCAGACAGGCATCATCAAACACAAACGGTTGATCTTTTGTTAGCAGGTTGCACAATGGTCGAGAAATCTGGCTAAAATCCTTAATGAACCTTCTATAAAAACCTGCGTGCCCTAGAAATGATCGCACCTGCCGCACAGAGGTCGGTGGAGCTAATCTAGCAATGGTCTCCACTTTGGCCTTATCAACCTCGATTCCTTTCTCAGACACAATATGTCCAAGAACAATCCCCTGTCTCACCATGAAATGACTCTTTTCCCAACTAAGAATCAGATTTGTCTCCCTACAACGTTGAAGCACACGAGATAACTTTTGGAGACAATTGTCAAATGAAGAGCCATAGACCGAGAAATCGTCCATGAAAATCTCCAGGACATCGTCCATCATATGTGAGAAGATTGCCATCATGCACCGCTGAATTATAGCCGGGGCATTACAGAGCCCAAACGACATTCTCCTATAAGCAAAAGTGCCATATGGATAGGTGAACGTCGTTTTCTCCTGGTCCTCGGGATGAACGACCACCTGGTTGTATCCTGAATAACCATCCAAAAAACAAAAATACTGCTGACCCGCGAGTTTCTCCAAGATCTGGTCGATGAACGACAGAGGGAAGTGATCCTTCCTAGTTGCACTGTTCAACTTTCTATAATCTATGCATACTCGCCATCCCGTGGTAGTCCTCATGGGGACACTTTCCCCTTTTTCATTCGTTTCTACAGTGAGCCCAGACTTCTTGGGGACAACCTGGGTAGGGCTCACCCACTGACTGTCGGAGATGGGATAAATGATCCCCGCATCCAACCATTTGACTACCTCCTTCATATGGGGATTTAGTCTCCTTTGCGCCTCTCTTGAGGGTTTAGCCCCCTCATTCATGATAATCCGATGCATGCAGAAGGAGGGATCTATCCCCTTCAAATCTGCCACCGACCATCCGATCGCCTCTTTATGCTCGTGCAAGACCTGTAAAAGTTGACACTCCTGTGTGTCAGTCAGGTCTGCAGAAATAATGACGGGGAGGGTCTGGTCCTTGCCTAGGAAGGCATACTTGAGTGTGGCCGGTAAGGGCTTCAACTCAAGCTCAGGCGGACCCTCTATGGATGGTCGGGCCGACTTTTCTGCCAATTCAGGAAGTGGCTCGAAGTGCCAGGTCCAACTCAGCTCACCTGTCTGACTCTCTATTAACCCATGGAAATCTTCTTCGAGTGATTCATCAACCTCCTCCTGAGGTGGTTCACTCAATAACCAGGTATGCTCTGCTTCTACCAGGTCCTGAATGAAGTCGACCTCGAAAGAAGCCTCATCGCCGGCAGGTCCCATCGCCGCATGAAAAATGTTCAGCCTCATCTTCCTGTTGCCAAATGAGACATCCATCGCACCTGTGCGGCAATTAATGCACGCATTGGCAGTGGCCAGAAAGGGGCGTCCAAGAATAATGGGGGTCTGTCGCATATCATTAACTCCCTCCATATCTAAAATGATGAAGTCGACAGGGAAGTAGAAGTCCTCTACCTTGACTAAAACATCTTCCAAAATCCCTCGCGGGACCTTGATTGATCTATTTGCAAGCTGCAGGGTCATAGGTGTTGGCTTCATCTCCTTTAATCCAAATTTGTCATAAAAGAAACCCGGCAGGATATTGACACTTGCCCCAAGGTCGAGCAATGCACGCTCAACAGTGATGTCTCCTATGACACACGAAATAATTGGAGTCTCTGGGTCCTTAAGCTTTGGTGGGGTTTGGTGCTGCAACACCGCACTCACCTGCTCAGTCAAGTATATCTTCTTCGGCACTTGTGACCTCAACTTTCTTTTCTACGTACAAAGCTCCTTTAGGAACTTTGCATATGTAGGGACTTGCTGAATGGCATCAAGCAACGGGAGGTTTATCTGAACATGCTTGAATATCTCAAGCATCTCTTGCATATTCACTCCATGTTTGCCTAATGACTTCGGTTTCTCTAGCGCCTCAGGAAAGGGGGCTTTGGGAATATAGGACTTTGAAGACTCAGTTGGTAGAGCCCTCTCGCTTTCCTGAGGTGGGATGGTAGGGACAGGCTGCTTCTCACTCGTTCTCTCTCTTTCTTCTGCAGCCTCCCTCGCCTGGTATTGCTTCCCATTCCTAAGGGTTATTACCACTTGAGCCTGCTCTTGATGGGCATCTGTCATGTGCAAGCCATGCATCGGTTCCTTACCCCTAGGGTTCACCACTGGTTGGCTAGGTAAAGCCCCCTCACTCCGCCTGCTAAGCGCCTCGGCGAGTTGTCCCATCTGCGTCTCAAGCTTCGCAATAGAATGTGTATGGGAGCTCAGATTTGCCTTGATATCCGAGAAGGCTTGCAGCATCTTGTCCTCAAAGGACTGGCTGGATGAAGGCTCCTGAGACTGGGGTTGATTATAAGTAGGTTGAGCTGAAGGGTAGCTAGTTCTCTGAAATCCAGGTGCATAACCGCCTTGCCTGGGTAGGCTTTGGGAAGGGTTGAGAGGTTGGGCTTGTGGATTTCTCCATGAAAAATTAGGATGGTTCCGCCAGCCTGGGTTATATGTACTGGAATATGGATTGGGTGCGGGCCTAGCGAAACTCTGCGCCATCTGAGCTTGCTCCTGGACAAACTCAGGGTACTGTGGCGCAACGGGGCAATCAACAACATGGTGTGCAGGGCTAGCACACAACGCACACACCTGTAGGACTGGAGAAGGACCCGACAACAACTGATCTAATTTCTGAGACAGTTGGTCGACCTTGTTTTGCAACTCAAGGTGCGTCCCTATCTCGAATATACCAGCCTTCTTCGCGCCATCTTGCATAGGTGTGACCCTCTCAGATCGTGAAGCAGAAGCATGGTGCATGGAGTTCTCGCTTAAGGTCTCAAAAAGGGCCCATGCTTCATCTTCACTTTTGAGCATAAAAGTGCCCCCACAGGCAGCGTCAACCATTTGACGGTTCTTCTCAGTGAGACCATCATAAAAATATTGCACCAGTTGCCAGCGGGGCACCTGGTGGTGGGGACACTTGCGAAGAAGATCTTTCATCCTCTCCCACATTTCATGAAACATTTCTCCCTCGATCTGTGAAAAGCTAGTGATGGCTTTTCGATACTGGTTCGTCTTACCAATTGGGAAGTATTTCTTTAAAAACTCCCTTTGCATATGTTCCCAAGTGGTAATTTGAACTGTATCGAGGGCCTTCAGCCAATGCTTGGCTTTATCCTTATGGGAGAAGGGGAATAACGTCAACCTTAACGCGTCATCTCCAAAATTGTAGATTCGCACCGTAGAGTAGTTCTCGAGAAATTCGTCGAGATGACGGTATGGGTCTTCGTTGCTAAGGCCATAAAAGGAGGGTAACATCTGGATGACACTGACCTTGATTTCAAAATGGTTCGCTCCCACATCAGGTCTTGTGATGCAGGAGGCAGGAGTGTATGTGTTGGGCATAAAGTACTCCCTAAGACGACGGATCAACTGCTGATCTTCAGCCATGGGGCTGGATTGATGGGCTCTCCTAAAGAAAGATTCGGGATCCTCAACAAATTTGGCAAGCTCAGGTTCAAGCGAACGTCACCCGTGCATGTAGCGCAGGGTAGACCGGTGCAGCTACCATCCTAAATTGGGGTTTTCTACCTAACTAACGCGCTAGCGGCCAAACCACATAAACCACAAAGTGAGTAACAAAAACAATTACTAAAAACAAGAAATAAACAAGCACCACGCAGTTGCACTCAGTAGAGAATTTACGACAATGAAATCTATGTGCACGGTACCAATCGTACATAGTCACTTCTAAGGGGATCCTAATGGGTAAGCTGTGCAGAAAAGTAAGCTTGTCTCTACGGTATGCACACACGTGGTTCTAAGCCTAACTGCGAAAAGCAAACTAAACAATCCTAATTAAAGAACTGAATTAAACTAACAACCTATAAATACGAGAACAAACACAAGGCAATAAAGTGAATACTAGTATTTCGCCGCTCCCCGGCAACGGCGCCAAAATTTGGTGTGAGTTTTATGAAAACCCTTTTTAAAACAATATTTTTAATGAAAATCCAGTGAAAGCCAGACACCAAAAATATAAAAACCGGCTCGCACAAGTGGTGGAGTCCGGGTCGATCTCAGGGAACGGGAAATACTTCGTATTCAAACACACAATCTAACTACTCTTTATTGCCAAAAATAAAAAGAATTAATTAAATAATTAACTACGAGAGTACGGCCCTACGCAGAGGGCTTAAACAAAATAAATAAATGGTTTTATTACAACCCAATGAATTGAATAAAATAAAATAAAAGCCTAGTCTAAAGAGAAAAACAGGAGTCTTCAGTGCTTAAGGCTTTGGTGGTCCCTTCCTGTCCCTTCCAGGTTAAACACTTTGGTATGGTTTGATTCAGGGTCCTCTGAGGGCTCACTTGAGGGCACAAAAAATTGATCTCTTTGCACATCCAACGCTTCCCTGCAAAACAGAAAAACACAAAACAAAGCAGTACGAGAAAAACTAACAAGAATTTAATAGCTAATGACTAAAAATATTCAGCAAATACATGATTTGAATTATGTAACTAAACTAAACATAAACAAACTAATCTAACCTAACACTAAAAGACAAAATTGGAAAACAACTTAACTAATTTATAACCAACTAATGACAAATTAACTAAAGGACATATGAAGACACGTAAATATGGTCTAACTAATTAAACCTGAAATGCAATTAACTATCACTAATGAGCTAATGCTAAACTAATCACGTAGTGACTAAAAACAAAGGAACTGTATGAAGCTGCACCCTAATTATGATGAACTACTTAACTTCAAGTCACAAGTAAAACATTAAATCTAAACTAACTATTACTATTAAAGAAGATAGATCTAATATACTAACTACTAATTAATTGACCTCACATTAACCACTAAAACCTTGCAGCAACCTAATTACGAAACAGGAAATTAAAACTAATTGATGTTAACCCAACTCTCTACAGTAATAATTGATAGACTCTACTCAATCCAACACAAAGTGCTGCCTAGCTGAAGCGTCATCATCGTTGATTACATTGGTAGATGTGATTAACGATGATTACAAGACCCATGGCTCTAAAAAAATTTGAATACACTCAGAGAATCACAATCTGCTGAAATCCAACTCTACTTAATTTATTATCGTTAATTGCATCATGCTTGAAGATACAAATTCAGCAGATTGCTTAAGAGCCCAGATCAAAACACAAGATCGGTGCACACTAACCAGCACACGTAACCTGAGTCTCCCACTAATCGGTCCACAGTAAACTGGTTCACCCAATTATAAAAATTTCACAGATCAACGTGCTCTAAGATTCACGCTGCTCTGCTTGATGAAATAGCTTAACATCAGAGATTAACATCATGGCAAACAATAACTAATGTAGCTAATTTAATAAATAAAACAACACAATGATAACTAAACTAAGCAACATGTTACAGAATATAAACTATAACAAAAAGGAAAAAAAACGTTCAGGAGCCTGGAGCGCTTTTGCCCTCATGTCTATGTAACCGAGAAGGAACGATCAATGAAGTTTGCTCGTGGAATGAAGTTAGCCTTGCGCCTGAGAGTGTTCACGCGTGCTCCCTCGACGCTAGAGGAAGCCTTAGAGACGGCTACACTTCTGGAGCAAGAGTGGACAGAATCCCAGAAGACTCCGCAGACCAAGGGTCACCAGCAGCAGCAAGGCCAAAAGAGTTGGCCTAAGAAACGTTCATTCCAGCAGAATTCAGGCGGAAAGAAGTCCGCCCCGCCAGCAAAGAGGAATCACAACAACCGGCAGCGACAGAATCGCCAGCCCCAGCAGCAGAGACAGGTGGTGGCAACATCAGGTTGCCCAAAATGTCGGATGGATCATCCTGGCCGACCATGTTCACGGAACCTTGGAGGATGCATCTACTGTGGCAAGATGGGCCACTACATCAAGGATTGTCGGAAGAAGCAGTCCGACGATCTGAGGAGGAACATGCCAGGAACATCACAGCCAGCGCCTCAGCGACTTCCTCAGCAGCAGCAGCTGTAGCAGCAGCAGATGTACGCGCCGCAACAATCTTCCCAGCAGAAGACGGGTAACGAGAAGACGGTGGCAGGGCGTGCCTATGCAGCCACTATCGAGCAAGTGACCAAGGGAGAGTTGGTCCAAGGTACTATTCCAGTCGCTGGTCATGCAACTTTTACCTTTTTTGACTGTGGTGCTTCGCATTCTTTCATAGCTTCGAGATTTGCTAGTTCTTTGCCTATGTCTGCTGTATTGTTGAATTATCCTTTAGAAGTTCATACGCCGACTGGTGATCAGTCTTTATGTACTTCGTACATTCCGAGCGTAGATATGTCAGTGGCAAGTCAGGACTTGCCAGCTGACTTGATCCTGCTAGATATGACGGAGTTTTATGTCATTCTAGGCATGGATTGGTTATTTGAGTATCATGCTCAAGTTCTATGCAGAGAAGGCAAGGTGGTTTTGTACCCTCCTGACCGTCCAGTTTTGGAGATCAGCCTTGCTCGACCTATTCGAGACAGTCGTATGATTTCATCGATTAAGGTTCAGAAATATCTGCGGAATGGGGGTACTGCCTTCTTGGTCAGTATCACCCCAGTTGAATCGGTGTTAACCCCTATCGAGGATCTTGAGGTAGTTCGGGAGTTCCCCGATGTGTTTCCTGAGGAACTGCCTGGATTACCTCCGAAGCGCAAGATCGAGTTTTGTATTGAGTTATTACCTGGAACGACTCCGATCTCAAAGGCACCATATCATATGGCTCCGGCAGAACTCGAGGAACTGAAGCATCAGTTGGAAGAGTTTATGGAGCAAGGGTTTATCAGAAACAGTGCATCGTCGTGGGGTGCACCTGTTTTGTTCGTAAAGAAGAAAGACGGATCCCTGAGGTTGTGCATTAACTATAGAATGCTTAACCAAGCGACGATTAAGAATAAGTATCCGTTGCCGAGAATAGAAGATCTCTTTGATCAGTTACAGAGAGCGAAGATATTCTCGAAGATCGACCTCAGATCGGGTTATCATCAACTCCGGATCAGAGAAGAAGATGTCTCGAAGACGGCTTTTCGAACTAGGTACGGGTTGTAGGAGTTCGTTGTGATGCCTTTTGGGCTCACCAATGCACCAGCAGCATTCATGGATTTGATGAATCGTATCTTCCATCCGTTCGTGGATACATTTATGATCGTATTTATCGATGATATCTTGATCTACTCAGAGACCCCTGAGCAGCACCGAGAACATCTGCATATTGTATTAAGAGTACTTCGGGAGCACAAATTGTTCTCCAAGTTCTCTAAGTGCGAGTTTTGGCTTCGACGCATCATGTTTTTGGGTCATGTGATATCCAGTGATGGTGTGTCAGTTTATCCAGCAAAGGTCGAAGCAGTGTTAGACTGGAAGCAGCCTCAGTCTGTTACGGATATTCGCAGTTTTCTCGGGTTAGCTAGTTACTACCGGCGTTTCATACAGGACTTCTCCAGGATAGCGCTTCCTTTGACAAAGCTTCTGCGTAAGGGAGTCCAATTCGAATGGACTGACTCTTGCGAAGAGAGTTTCGAAATCCTGAAGACGAAGCTGACTACCTCTCCGGTGTTAGCTTTACCTTCTGGCAGAGGCGGTTTTGTGGTGTACACAGACGCCTCGAGTACAGGATTAGGATGCGTGCTCATGCAGCACGGTCGGGTTATTGCGTATGCTTCACGACAGCTAAAGATTCATGAGAGGAATTACCCGACTCATGATTTGGAGTTAGCAGCTGTGGTATTCGCCTTGAAGCCCTGGCGACACTATCTGTACGGAAATACGTTCGAGGTCTTTTCTGACAATAAGAGTCTCAAGTATTTATTTTCCCAGAAGGAGTTGAATATGAGACAGCGTCGTTGGCTAGAGTTTATCAAAGATTACGAGTTTACGTTGTCTTACCACCCTGGTAAGGCGAACGTCGTTACAAATGCGCTTAGTCGCAAATCGAGCAGTGTTCTGGCTAGGTTTGTGTGGAGCCAGAAATTGATCGAAGATTTTGTGGCTTGGAAGCCATTCGTGATCGGAGGCGGAACGATCAGATTGTCTGGGTTGGCCATTCGATCAGAATTCTTGCCTAAGGTTATTGAGGCACAGAAGCAGAATGCTCTATATCAGAAGTTTGTCGATCGAGCTCGTGAAGAGGGCTCAGTCTTTCGCGTGGACGATAGCGGTTGCATCCGCATGAAGGAATGACTTTCGGTGCCAAATGACCCTGAGTTGAGAAAGGAGATTCTTGATGAGGCACATCTGTCGAGGTACACCATCCATCCTGGTGGTACTAAGATGTTTAAGGACCTTCAACGAAGGTATTGGTGGAACGGGATGAAGCGTGAAGTCGCAGCGTATGTTTTAAGGTGTTTGACTTGTTAGCAAATCAAGATCGAGCACCAACGTCCCGGTGGCACCATGCAGAGGATTGAGATTCCTCAGTGTTAATGGGAGGATATCACGATGGATTTCGTGGTAGGTTTACCGCGAACCAGACGAAAGCATGATGCGATATGGGTGATTGTGGACAGACTCACCAAGTCTGCTCACTTCTTACCTATCCGGATCAGTCAGCCGCTTGAAAGCTTAGCAGACTTGTATATCCGAGAGATTGTACGGTTACATGGTGTACCTACGTCTATCATTTCGGACCGTGATCCCAGATTCACGTCACGATTAAAGGGACAGTTGCAGTCAGCTTTGGGAACGAAGTTGAAGTTCAGTACTGCCTTTCACCCTCAGACTGATGGCCAGTCAGAGAGAACGATTCAGACGCTTGAAGATATGTTGCGGGCTTGTATGCTCGACTGGAAAGGTGATTGAGATTCACACTTATGTTTGGTCGAGTTTGCCTACAACAATAGTTATCACGCTAGTATCGGTATGGCTCCGTACGAGGCTTTGTACGGGAGACTTTGCCGATCACCGTCATATTGGGACGATATCAGCGATCGATCCAGCGAATCGCCGATTGTTCTTCAGCACTACACTCAGCAAGTGCAGAAGATCCGAGAACGTCTGAAGGCAGCCCAGGACAGACAGAAGAGTTACGCCGATAAGAGGCGGCGAGAACTACAGTTTGATGTCGATGACATGGTTTTTATTAAAGTATCCCCGACGAAGAGCGTCTTTCGTTTCGGAAAGAAAGGAAAGTTGAGTCCTAGATACGTTGGGCCGTTCAGGATCCTCGAGAGGATCGGTGGAGCAGCCTATCGGGTTGAGCTACCACAGCAGTATGCTAAAATTCATAATGTTTTTCACGTGTCGATGCTGAGGAAATACATTCCGGACCCATCGCACGTTATCCGATACGAAGAAGTCGAAGTGCAAGAGGACTTAACTGTGGCTGAGAGACCGGTTGAGATTGTCGATCGTCGTGATCAAGTTCTGCGTACCAAGACCATTCCATTGGTTAAGGTGCGGTGGCAACACCATGGCATTGAGGAATGCACATGGGTGCCAGAGGCCAGTATAAGGGAGAAATACCCTGACCTTTTTGTGGCCTAGCGTTCGTGATTTCGCGGACGAAATCCCTTTTTAGGAGGGAAGGATGTAAGCCCCACTGTTTTTCTGAAGAATTTTAAATGAGATATACTTCATTATTAGAAATTCCTTGTTCCAGCATGAGCAATACACGTAAATTTAGCTATTATCGCTTTCTAAGGTTCTGACTCGCGTAGATTTGCTCCACGAGGCGATTCGGAGCAAACCGCGATGGATCTAACCTCAATCTTTGTAGATTATATGTATATTGTGTGCACATGAGTTCACTCCAGATTTGGGGTTTAAACGAGAGCAATATCTCGTTATTGCATGGATTTTGGTGAGATAAGGGTATATCGGTAATTATAAGTCATACCGAGGCCCAATTTCGCCGTAATTGAGGAATTAAATATACTTTATGAAAGCTTAAACCTTAATTTACAAAATATAATTTAAAATCTTGATTTTTAAATTGGTTTAGATTGGTTCTTTTTCTAAAATATTTGATGAGATTTTACAAAAGGAGAGAAATGAGGTATATTGCAAAATCCTCAAAACCTAGAAGAGGGTTTTTGAAAACATTTTTACAAGGGGTAGGTTTGTGAATTTAAAAGAGTTTGGCATGGGCTCCACCTCAGCCCATGTCTCCTTTTTAAGACTTATGAAAAGGTACATTTACAAAAAACCACTTTTCAAAATGGAGATTTTGAAAAGTTGGAAAATTTTCAAATGGAGGCCTTGAAAAGGTATTTTCATAAGTGGGTGGGCTCAGCCCACGTTTTGGGGAGTAGGCTGGGCGCCCCTTAGGGGGTAGCCCTTAACCTTTTTTCAAAAAAAAAAAAAAAAAGAGGGAATGGGAGGGGCGATTTTTTTGGGTTGACCTTGACCATGAGGGGTCAAGTGTAAGCCCCACTATTTTTCTGAAGAATTTTAAATGAAATATTTCTACTTGTTGAGAAAGTCTTGTTTAGGCACGGGCAATACTCGCAATTTTAGCAATTATCGCTTTCTGAGGTTTTGAATCGTGTGGTTTTGCTCTACGAAGCGATTCGGGGCAAGTGTATATTGTGTTCACATGAGTTCGCCCCGGATTTGGGGTTTAAACGAGAGCAATATCTCGTTATTCCATGGATTTTGGCGAGACGGGGGTATATCGGTAATTATGAGTCATACCGAGGCCCAATTTCGTCGTAATTGAGAAGTTAAATATACTTTATGAAAGCTTAAACCTTAATTTACAAAATATAATTTAAAATCTTGAGTTTTAAATTGGTTTAGAATGGTTCTTTTCTTAAATACTTTTTGAGATTTTACAAAAGGAAAGAAAAGAGGTAAATTGCAAAATCCTCAAAACCTAGTAGAGGGTTTTTGAAAAATATTTTACAAGGGGTAGGTTTGTGAATTTAGAGAAGTTGACATGAGCTCCACCTCATCCCATGTCTCCTTTTAAAGGCTTATAAAAAGGCATATTTACAAAAAACCACTTTTCAAAATGGAGATTTTTAAAAGTTGGAAAATCTTCAAATGAAAGCCTTAAAAAGGCATTTTTAAAAGTGGGTGGGCTCAGCCCACGTTTTTGGGAGTAGGCTGGGCGCCCCCTTAGGGGGTAGCCCCTACAAGGTTTTTCAAAAAAAATATATATATAAAAAAAAGGGGTGGGCGATTTTTGGTGGGAGGCTTTGACCTTGACCTTGAAAGGTCAAGGCCAACCACTCCCCTTTGATTAAGGGGAGTGGTTGGAAGGTACATGGTACCTTAGACCCCCCCCCCCCCCCCCCATAGGGTTTTAGAGTAGGGTGGGGCGTGGGAGGGGGAGACCACACATCTCCCCTCCTTCACTCCCCACCATCCATCTTCCCCCTCCCTCTTTTTAAACAAAGTAAGGGAAGAGGGGGAGGGTCGATGCTCCCTTCTTCCTCCCTTCTCCTACTTCTCTATTTCTCCTTCCACTCTTCTCCTTCTTCCTCATCTACACTCCCTCCATTCCTCTTGGAGCTGCTGTCCAGCTGCGCCAACCTAGCACAAGGTGAGCCCTCCTTCCCTTGTTTTCATTTTAGCTTTTGTCAAAAAAAAAGAAGGGTGTAAGCTTGCTCGTTTTTTTTTTTTTTTCTTGTTCATTGTGGTTGAACGCCCCTTGGGGGCTGGTGCTGGGCAAGGTCCATGGCTGGACCCTTGTACGCCCAGCCCAGGCCGTTTGGTGGCCTGGCTGAGCCCACAAGTGGTGGGCTGGGCCGTTGCAGGCCCTGGGATGAGTCTCGGACTGACCCCAAGTTGGTCAGTCTGGCTCCTCCTTTTGGATGGGCTGACTGCAGCTGGTGCTACAGCCAGCGGTTGGCTTGGGTGGTCTGGGCCACCCTGGACCCAGACCTACCCGGGGTGAACCCACCCAGGGGCGAGCCCACCCTGGGGCGAGCCCACCCTGGGGCGAGCCCACCCAGGGGCGAGCCCACCACGGGTGAGCCCAGCATGGGTGAACTCCCCCCCCCCCCCCCCCCCCCTTCTTTCCTTGGTTGGTGCACACGCACCACCCGGGTGCCTTAGCACCCGGGGGTCTTGGTTTGGGGTCTGACCTGCAGGGTCAAGGGCTATAGCCCTGGGTCGAGCCACCACTTGGCTCGAACCAGGGGTCTGTATGGGCCCCTTCTTTTTTTTTGGTATGCCCCTGGCTGATGCCTATTGGCAAACCGGTGGCCCGGTGCGCGTGGCACCCGGGCCACCTCTTTGGCACACCCACTTAGTGGGCGCACCAGGTAGGTGTGACCTGGCTCAGCCCCTGGCTGGGTTGAGCCAGATGCTACAGACCCAAGGTCTGTAGCAGGTGGCTGACCCCCCCCCCCCCCCCCCTTCTGGGTGTGGTTGGCTGCGGCGCAGCCTAGAGCCGGGTGCTTAGTGCACCCGGGGCATGTTGCTGGGCGCACCACTTAGTGGTGCGCTAGCCCATTGTGGGCCTGGTCTGGACCCTTGGCTGGGTCAGACCAAGCGTGGCCTGCCCCCAGCAACTTCGGTTGCTGGGGGTAGTCAGGCTGGGTCTCGACCTTCAGTGGTCCAGACCGCCACCCTGGGTTGACACCACTTACCCTGGGTGGGCGCCCCACCTTGGTCCCTCCTTGGTGCCCACGGGCTGGCGTGCACCCGTTGGGTGCTTTGGTCAGGACCCACCCTCGGGTCAGGCCAGGGGTGCCTGTGGGGCACCTTAGCTAGGGCCCCTGCCCCCTTTTTAGTTGGCCGGGCCTGGACCAATCGGGTCCAGGCCAGAGCCTTTGGCTTGGCTCACCCAACCGGGTGGCTGGGTTAGCCGCACCACTTTGGGTGTGGGCTAAGGCCCAACACCCTGGTCCGAACCCACAGCTGGGTTCAGACCAGGGGTTTTTCATGACCCAGCTAGGTCAGGTCATGAGCGGGCCGGACCTCACTTGAGGTCTCGGTTGGCCCGTAGGGCCCTAGGCTAAGCCTAGCACCCTTGTGGGCGCTTTAGGCTTAGCCTGGTGCTGGCACCACCGGGTTGGCGCGTGCGGGCTGAGGCCAGTATGGCTGTCAGTCCCACTGGGCCAGTTGCTGGGTGGGGATCAAGGGTGGCAGGGCCCCCGTGGCCTAGCCACTTGGACAGCCCCCCCCCCCCCCCCCATCGGGTTTTAGGTTCCCAAGTTGGCGCCACAGCGGCACCGGGTGCTAAGGCACCCGGTAACCGTGTCACCTTGTTGGGCAGTCCCTTGGAGTGCTCTGACCCGGGGTTTGAGCCCCCCCCCCCCCCCCCCCCCTTGGGTACCAACAAGGTTGGTGCAACCCTTTGGAGTTCCCTGGGAATCGTGGCGGCAGTTTCCCTTCCGTTCCGTAGGGCATGTCGAGCCTTAGGCGGAGTGCGGCTCTCGCTAGCAACATATGTCTCGGTTGGAGGCTTCTATTGCTCATACCCCGCGGCCCCGTAAGGGAGGTAGTGCGGATGGGTTGCAAGCGGTGTTGCGACTCACGCTCGCATAAGGTTGTCCGATTCTACGGACCTTTAGGGTTGCGGTCACTTTCGTGCCCCAGGCGTGCGGACCCCACTTTTGGTTATGCAAATGTTATTCCCATTAGCATGGGATAACATTGATTTCTCTTCCCCTAACACTTGTGAGTGTGGGACTCGCGAGGACACCTGGTGGATGGCCTTGCTACACAAGAGTTGTCGTGTTAAAATGGTACGCGTGTGGTTTGACGAACTTGCACCTATGTGGGTTGTCCCGTCTCGTGAGAGCAAGTTGGCACGTTCGGACACTTACATCACCAGCTCACTTGTCGAGCATCTTTGTGTTTGGACCCCTCTCGTATATCGATAGATATACACTGCACCAGAGGTGCGCTTTGCATGGCATACACTTGAAAAGGTACTCGAATTATCGTAGGGGTTGACACTTTTGCCCTGTTGAGGTTTTGAGACTCGGTTGGAGTCTGCGGGCAATAGCCCGGGTTCGTGAGAATGTGCTCACATGTTCGTGTCACCCTAGGCATGGAATAAAATGGTATATTATCGCCCTCACAGGCGGTGTGCTCGTGGTGGCCGTGTGAGGCTGAGCACGTGAATGGGCAGGCCAAGTCCTCGTTTGCGTACCCCGCGGGGACCACGAGGTATGACTACCTCGAGAGAAGGTATGACTTGAAGTATGAGCCTAAATAGGATATACCTGCCGCGCCCCATTCACAATTTGGTCACCCAGGGAGAGGGTGAATGGTACAGCCCCGAGTGACGTGTCATTACTACGACTTGTTCTTTAGAGGAGCCGATGTGCCCTCTAAAGTCCAGCCACTCAAAGTTAGGGAGGTCAAGGTACCCTCTGCAGGGACCTTTACTACTGCAGTAGTACGGATTGCAATCCTTTACCCCTGTGAAAGGTCTCTCCTGGCTGCGTGTCGCCCGCAGGTGGTTTTCTCGTTCTGTAGCATCCCCGGTTACCACATTAGAAATTGAATAACAGACGTCGGGTGCATGTCTCACAAAACTCGAGGGTTTTCCTTCGCGTACCCGAAGGAGGTAAAAAGATGAACATAAGGACTAACCAATCACACTGACTTACAGTAGTTGTTACTCCAGAGCCGTATGTACTTGTGTTCAGTGACTACTTTTTTTGTTGGTTAGTTCCTACTCGGTTACTTTAGCTGCTACTTCCTGTTGTTCAGTTCTGCTTTGTTACTTTAGTGACTGCACTGTTACTTATTTGTAGTTTTACAGTCTTGTGGCACGTGCACCTACTTGACACGCACTGGTACGTTTATTTCAAATGCTTCTAACTGTTCCATCATGATAGTTAAAGTCTAGTACTTAGCACACTTGTAGCTTGTTGCTTACTTTCTGTTTTTCCTTAAAAATGATAATATATGGATGGTTTGTCTCACCAACTCGCAAGAGTATTGACCTCGTTTTATGGGGATGCAGGTGACGAGTAGACGCAGCGCGATGCGACGGCGCACAGCAGGAGCCTTGAGACCCACACTTTGCAGCAGATTCTGGCTTCTACTGGTTTTGGGGTTTTGAGGGGTTGTACCTCTCCTTTTTGTGAGACTGTCCCTTTTTGTACCCAGTCTCATTTTTGTATCATTGTAACTATTGTGGAAATAAAGAATACTTTACTTGTCTACTGTGGTTTGGTTTTCTCACTGTGGCTCGCTCAGACTTGCGACCCTTGCCTTACCCATGTTTCCCTCCTTTACTTCCGCTAGTTGTTTTTCACTCTGTATATCCTTCAAAAAAAAAATTATCCTAAAAAACCAAAGGTTTTTACAAGGTCGGGGTTTGGGGCGTCACATCAAGGCCAACCACTCCCCTTGGATTAAGGGGAGTGGTTGGAAGGTACCAAGTACCTTACACCCCCCCCCCATGGGGCATAGGTGACTAGGGTGGGGCGTGGGAGGGGGAGACCACCCATCTCCCCTCCACTCCCCACCACTCATCTTTTCCCCCCCTTTTTAAGCAAGGGAAGGGAAGAGAGAGAGGGTCGACACCCTCTCTCTCCTTCCACTCTTCTACTTCTTCCTCTTCTACACGCCCTCCTCCACCCTTGGTGCTGCTGCCCAGCTGGGCCAACCTAGCAAGGTGAGTCCCTCCCTCTTGTCATTTTTAAGCTTTTTGTTTTCAAAAAAAAAAAAAAATCGTAAGTGTGTGTGTGCTTGTTTTCGTGGTGATGTTAGAACACCCCCCCCCCCCCTTGGGGGCTGGTGCTGGGCAGGGTCCATGGTTGGGCCTTTGCACGCCCAGCCCAGGCCGTTTGGTGGCCTGGCTGAGCCCACAAGTGGTGGGCTGGGCCGTTTCAGGCCTTGGGACGGGTCCCGGACTGACCCGAGTTGGTCAGTCCGGCTGTCCCTTTTGTGGACGGGTTGGCTGCAGCTGGTGCTGCAGCCCACTGTTGGCTTGAGTGGTCTGGGCCACACTGGACCCAGACCTACCCGAGGTGGACCCATCTAGGGGTGAGCCCACCACGGGTGAGCCACCAGGGGTGAACCCCCCCCTCCCTTCTTTTCTTTCCTTGGTTAGCCCAAGCGCACCACCCGGGTGCCTTAGCACCCGGGGGTCTGGGTTTGGGGTTTGACCGGCAGGGTCATGGGCTACAGCCCTGGCTCGAGCCACCACTTGGCTCAAACCAGGGGCCTGTATGGGCCCCTTTCTTTGTGGTTTGCCTGGGCCAAGGCCCTTTGGCAAGCTAGTGGCCTGGTGCGCATGGCACCCGGGCCATCTCCTTGGCGCAGCCACTAAGTGGGTGCGCCAGGTGGGTGCGGCCTGGCTCAGCCCATGGTTGGGCTGAGCCAGATGCTACAGACTTGGAGTCTGTAGCAGGCAGCCGATTTCCCCCCCCCCTGGGCCTGTTGGCTGCTAAGGAGCTGGGAGCCGGGTGCTTAGAGCACCCGGGGCTTGGTGCTAGGCGCACCACTTAGTGGTGCGCTGGCCCCTTTGTGGGCCTGGTCTGGACCCATGGCTGGGTCAGACCAGGCATAGCCTACCCCCAGCAACCTCTGTTGCTGGGGTAGTGGAGCTGGTTCTGGACCCCCTGTGGTCCAGACCATCGCCTTGGTGTGGCGCCACCTAATTCGGGTGGGCGCCCCACCACCTCTCCTTAGCGCCCCTTGTGGGCTGGCGTGCACCCACTGGGTGTTCTTGTCTGGACCCACCCGTGGGTCAGACCAGGGGTGCCTGTGGGACACCTCAACTGGTGCCCCTGCCCCTAGTTGTCGGCTGGGCTTGGACCAACAGGGTCCAGGCCTGAGCCATAGGCTTGAACCACCCAGCCGGGTGGTTGGGTTAGCCACTCCCCTCCGGGTGTGGGCTAAGGCCCAACACCATGGTCCGAACCCATGACTGGGTTCAGGCCAGGGGTTTTCGGGACCCAGCTAGGTCTGGTCAGGGCTGGCAAGACCCCGCTTGGGGCCTTGTTTTGTTTTGGTGGGCCCCAGGCTAGGCCTAGCACCCTTAAGGGCGCTCTAGGCTTAGCCAGGTGCGGGCACACCCGGGTTGGCGCGTGCGGGCTGAGGCTAGTAAGGCTGTCAGCCCCACTTGGCCAGTGGCTGGGCGGGGACCAAGAGTGGTAGGGCCCCCGTGGCCTGGCCTCTTGTCCAGCCCCCTTCGGGTTTTTTTTTTGGTTCCCCGATGGCGCCACAGCGGCACCGGGTGCTAAGGCACCCGGTAACCTTGACCCCCGCCCCCCTTGTTGGGCAGCCCCTTGGAGTGCTCTGACCCGGGGTTTGAACCCCCTTATGGGTAGCACCAAGGTTGGCGCGACCCCATGGAGTTCCACGGGAACTCACCAGTGACAACGGTCGCCTTTTTGTTCCGTTAGGGAATGTCGAGCCGTATAGGCGGTATGTGTCTTTGGCAAACAACCTATGTTGCGGTTGGAGGCTTCAGTTGCTCGTACCCCGCAACCTCGTAAGGGAGGCAGTGCGAACGGGGTTCAAGCGGTGTTGCGACACATACACGCATAGGGATGTCCGGTTCTATGGACCTTTAGGGTTTCGGTCACATTCGTGCCCAGACGGACCGCACTTTGGATATGCCAATGTTATTCCCATTAGCATGGGATTATATTGAATTCTATTTCTATCCCCTGACACTTGTGAGTGTGGGTCTCACGAGGATCCCTGGGGATGGCTCCGCTACACGAGATTCTATCGTGTTATGGTTATTGTACGCGTTTTTGGACGAATTTGCACTTATGCGAGTTGTCCTATTTCGTGAGAGCAAGTTGGCACGTCCGGACACGTACATCACTAGCTCACTTTTCGAGCATTTTTCGTTTTTGGACCCCCTGTCGTATATCAATGGATATACACTGCACAAGAAGCGTGCTTTACACTCGACATGGCGTGCACTTGGAAAGGTACGGGAATTATCGTAGGGTGTGACACTTTGACCTATTGAGGTCGTGAGACTCGGTTCGGGTCTACGCGCAATGGCCGGGTTGGTGAGAATGTGCTCACATGTTCGTGTCGCCCTAGGCATAAATAAAATGTTATATTATCGTCTTCACAGGCGATGTGCTCGTGGTGGCCATGTGAGGCCAAGCATGTGGATGGGCAGGCCAAGTCCTCGTTTGTGTACCCCACGGGGACCACGAGGCGCGACTACCTCGAGAGGAGGTATGACTTAAAGTATGAGCCTAAATAAGATAAACCTGCCGCGCCCCATTCACAATTTGGTCACCCAGGGAGAGGGTGAATGGTACAACCCCGAGTGACGTGTCGTTACTACGACTTGTTCTTTAGAGGAGCCGATGTGCCCTTTGACCTCCAGTCACTCGGAGTTAGGGAGGTCAAGGTACCCTCTGCAGGGACCTTTACTACTGCAGTAGTACGGATTGCAATCCTTTACCCCTGTGAAAGGTTTCTCCTGGCTGCGTGTCGCCCACAGGTGATTTTCTCGTTCTGTAGCATCCCCGATTACCACATTAGAAAATTAAATAACAGACTTCGGGGGAATGTCTCACAGAACTCGAGGGTTTTCCTTCGCGTACCCGAAGGAGGTAAAAAGATGAACATAAGGACTAACCAATCAGACTGACTTACTGTAGTTGCTACTTTAGAGCAGTACACACTTTTGTTCAGTTGCTACCCTCTGTTGGTTGGTTCCTACACTGTTGCTTTAGCTGCTACTTCTGCCTTCAGTTTCTGTTTTGTCACTTTAGTAGTTTCATTGTTACTTATTTGTAGTTTTACATTCTTGTGGCACGTGCACCTACTTGACACGCACTGGTATTTTTATTCAAGTTCTTCTAACTGTTCCAGCATGCTAGTTATAGTCTGGTACTTAGCACACTTGTAGCTTGTTGCTTACCTTCTGTTTTTCCTTAAGAATGATAATGTATGGATAGGTTGTCTCACCAACTCGCAATAGTACTAACCCCGTTTTATGGGGATACAGGTGACGAGTAGATGCAGCGCGATGCGACGACGCACAGCAGGAGCCTTGAGACCCACACTTTGCAGCAGATTCTGGCTTCTTCTGGTTTTGGGATTGAGGGGTTGTACCCCTCCTTTTTGTGGGACTGTCCCTTTTTTTTTTACCCAGTCTCGTTTTGTATCATTATAACTATTGTGGAAATGAAGAATACTTTACTTGTCTACTGTGGTGTGGTTTTCTCACTGTGGCTCGCTTAGACTTGCGACCCTTGCTTTACCCCTGTTTCCCTCATTTACTTCCGCTAGTTGTTTTTCACTCTGTATATCCTTCAAAAAAAAAATTTCCTCAAAAACCAAAGGTTTTTACAAGGTCGGAGTTTGGGGCGTCATAGAGTTTGGTATCAGAGCTACAGTTTATAAGTGTGGCCCAAGACTTCTGCGTGCAACGTTCATCGCACTGTAAGTATGTTCTGAATTATTACTTTCATTTGTTTCTTAATGATTTCTATTGTAATTAGCTTTGCATGCTTGACTTGTTGCATAACATGTTAGATGCCTGCTGATTCGAGAAATGAGCGAATGCTCGGAGCTCTTATCGACTTGATTCGAGGCACAGAGGCCCTCGATCAAGCGGTTCATCAAATTGTGCGGAGTGCCCTGATACTTGCACATCTGGCACCTCCTTGTGGGAGATGTGACGAGTATCACGCAGGACAGATTTGTCCTCGTGCTTTGAGCATATGCCCCCCTACTGTGGTTTTAGGGGGCATATTGAGATCGAGTGTCAGCGCAAGTTGGGCGACAAACTCATTATGGGTAACGCTGAGACCGAAGAGAACAAGGCTTCTGAGGGTGGTCAGGCATGGTCAGCAGTTGACCCAGTGGGAGATGCACCAGTCGCCCCGGTTGCACCAGGTTCTCCTGAGTACACGCCAGCTTCCTACTCACGCTATGTTTCTCCCGAGTACATGCCAGCTTCACCTCCACCGTCTCAAGCATTGAGTCCTCCTGAGTACACACCTGCTTCTCCTCCTCATCCGATGCAGAGATGATACGGAAATCGGAACACCTACCGCAACTACTACACCCGTAGGCAGCGATGATTGTGTTGTTCATATGTGAACATGTGTGGTTGGAACACTGAGTCAGTATTCATTTTGTAGACTTGCTTTGTTTTGCTTTTGCTGCGGAGGTTTATGTATGGTAACCCTGTTATAGAGGGTAATTTTGGCTTGTACTGAATATATGTATGCATTTGTTTTTTTAAGTAATGAAGTTATGCTTTGACTTGTCTCATCGCTTACATGTATCCTCTTTTTGCATAAGATGGCTTGGCGCGAGCGTTGCGATCGTATCATGGACACTGTGAGCAACCTAGCTGAGGTTGTGGGCAGGCAGGCTGAGGCCATGCGTGCTATGGGAGAGAACATGCGGACCTCTCAGGAGCGAGAGACCCCGGTTCCTACTCCCTCTCCAGTTCCAGCAACAGCCGTGCCCTATAAGCAGTTCATGGCTATGAACCCTCCCTCCTTCGACGGAAAGTCTACGCCTGAGGCGGCCGAGGACTGGATACGAGAGATCGAGCGGATCTTTCGAGTGTTGCAAGTCAGTGACGACCGGAAGGTGGATTTTGGCACGTATTGGCTCCGGAAGGATGCCGAGAGGTGGTGGGCGACCACCTTGGATATCAAGTTCGGAGGCAGAGTAGTTACATGGGAGCAGTTCGTAGAAGTCTTCTACGCGGCTTATTTTCCGACGCACGAGCGTAGCCGAAAGATGCAGGAGTTCCTCGATCTTCAGCAGGGGAACTCTACTTTGGCAGACTACATTACAAAGTTCAGGAGCCTGGAGCGCTTCTGCCCTCATGTCTATGTAACCGAGAAGGAACGAGCAATGAAGTTTGCTCGTGGATTGAAGTTAGCCTTGCGCCTGAGAGTGTTCACGCGTGCTCCCTCGACGCTAGAGGAAGCCTTAGAGACGGCTACACTTCTAGAGCAGGAGTGGACAGAATCCCATAAGACTCCGCAGACCAAGGGTCACCAGCAGCAGCAAGGCCAAAAGAGTTGGCCTAAGAAACGTTCATTCCAGCAGAATTCGGGCGGAAAGAAGTCCGCTTCGCCAGCAAAGCGGAATCACAACAACCGGCAGCGACAGAATCACCAGCCCCAGCAGCAGCAACAGCAAAGACAGGTGGTGGCAACATCAGGTTGCCCAAAATGTCGGATGGATCATCCTGGCCGACCATGTCCACGGGACCTTGGAGGATGCATCTACTATGGCAAGGTGGGCCACTACATCAAGGATTGTCGGAAGAAGCAGTCCGACGATCTGAGGAGGAACATGCCAGGAACATCACAGCCAGCGCCTCAACGACTTCCTCAGCAGCAGCAGATGTACCCGCCGCAGTAATCTTCCCAGCAGAAGACGGGTAACCAGAAGACGGTGGCAGGGCGTGCCTACGCAACCACTATCGAGCAAGTGACCAAGGGAGAGTTGGTCCAAGGTACTATTCCAGTCGCTGTTCATGCAGCTTTTACCTTGTTTGACTGTGGTGCTTCGCATTCTTTCATAGCTTCAAGATTTGCTAGTACTTTGCCTATGTCTGCTGTATTGTTGAATTATCCTTTGGAAGTTCATACGCCGACAGGTGATCAGTCTTTATGTACTTCGTACATTCCGAGCGTAGATGTGTCAGTGGCAAGTCAGGACTTGCCAGCTGACTTGATCCTGCTAGATATGACGAAGTTTGATGTCATTCTAGGCATGGATTGGTTATTTGAGTATCATGCACAAGTTCTATGCAGAGAAGGCAAGGTGGTTTTGTACCCTCTTGACCGTCCAGTTTTGGAGATCAGCCTTGCTCGACCTATTCGAGACAGTCATATGATTTCGTCGTTTAAGGTTCAGAAATATCTGCGAAATGGGGGTACTGCCTTCTTGGTCAGTATCACCCCAGTTGAATCGGTGTTAACCCCTATCGAGGATCTTGAGGTAGTTCGGGAGTTCCCCGATGTGTTTCCTGAGGAACAGCCTGGATTACCTCCGAAGCGCGAGATCGAGTTTTGTATTGAGTTGTTACCTGGAACGACTCCGATCTCAAAGGCACCATATCGTATGGCTCTGGCAGAACTCGAGGAACTGAAGCGTCAGTTGGAAGAGTTGATGGAGCAAGGGTTTATCAGAAATAGTGCATCGCCGTGGGGTGCACCTGTTTTGTTTGTAAAGAAGAAAGACGGATCCTTGAGGTTGTGCATTGACTATAGAATGCTTAACCAAGAGACGATTAAGAATAAGTATCCGCTGCCGAGAATAGAAGATCTCTTTGATCAGTTACAGAGAGCGAAGATATTCTCGAAGATCGACCTCAGATCGGGTTATCATCAACTCCAGATCAAAGAAGAAGATGTCTCGAAGACGACTTTTCGAACTAGGTACGGGTTGTAGGAGTTCGTTGTGATGCCTTTTGGGCTCACCAATGCACCAGCAGCATTCATGGATTTGATGAATCGTATCTTCCGTCCGTTCGTGGATACATTTGTGATCATATTTATCGATGATATCTTGATCTACTCAAAGACCCCTGAGCAGCACCGAGAACATCTGCATATTGTATTGGGAGTACTTCGGGAGCACAGATTGTTCGCCAAGTTCTCTAAGTGCGAGTTTTGGCTTCGACGCGTCTTGTTTTTGGGTCATGTGATATCCAGTGATGGTGTGTCAGTTGATCCAGCAAAGGTCGATGCAGTGTTAGACTAGAAGCAGCCTCAGTCTGTTATGGATATTCGCAGTTTTCTAGGGTTAGCTGGTTACTACCGGCGTTTCATACAGGACTTCTCCAGGATTGCGCTTCCTTTGACGAAGCTTTTGCGTAAGGGAGTCCAATTCGAATGGACTGACTCTTGCGAAGAGAGTTTCGAAATCCTGAAGACGAAGCTGACTACCTCTCCGGTGTTAGCTTTACCTTCTGGCAGAGGCAGTTTTGTGGTGTACACAGACGCCTCGGGTACATGATTAGGATGCGTGCTCATGCAGCACGGTCGGGTTATTGCGTATGCTTCACGACAGCTAAAGATTCACGAGAGGAATTACCCGACTCATGATTTGGAGTTAGCAGCTGTGGTGTTCGCCTTGAAGTCCTGGCGACACTATCTGTACGGAGATACGTTGGAGGTCTTTTCTGACCATAAGAGTCTCAAGTATTTATTTTCCTAGAAGGAGTTAAATATGAGACATCGTCGTTGGCTCGAGTTTATCAAAGATTACGAGTTTATGTTGTCTTACCACCCTGGTAAGGCGAACGTCGTTGCAGATGCGCTTAGTCGCAAATCGAGCAGTGTTCTGGCTAGTCTTGTGTGGAGCCAGAAATTGATCGAAGATTTTGTGGCTTGGAAGCCATTCGTGATCGGAGGCGGAACGATCAGATTGTCTGGGTTGGCCATTCGATCAGAATTCTTGCCTAAGGTTATTGAGGCACAGAAGCAGAACGCTCTATATCAGAAGTTTGTCGATCGAGCTCGTGAAGAGGGCTCAGTCTTTCGCGTGGACGATAGCGGTTGCATCCGCATGAAGGAACGACTTTGGGTGCCAAATGACCCTGAGTTGAGAAAGGAGATTCTTGATGAGGCACATTTGTCGAGGTACACCATCCATCCTGGTGGTACTAAGATGTTTAAGGACCTTCAACGAAGGTATTGGTGGAACGGGATGAAGCGTGAAGTCGCAGCGTATGTTTTGAGGTGTTTGACTTGTCAGCAAATCAAGATCGAGCACCAAAGTCCCGGTGGCACCATGCAGAGGATTGAGATTCTTCAGTGTTAATGGGAGGATATCACGAAGGATTTCATGGTAGGTTTACCGCGAACCAGACGAAAGCATGATGCGATATGGGTGATTGTGGACAGACTCACCAAGTCTGCTCACTTCTTACCTATCCGGATCAGTCAGCCGCTTGAAAGCTTAGCAGACTTGTATATCCGAGAGATTGTACGGTTACATGGTGTACCTACGTCTATCATTTCGGACTGTGATCCCAGATTCACGTCACGATTATGGGGACAGTTGCAGTCAGCTTTGGGAACGAAGTTGAAGTTCAGTACTGCCTTTCACCCTCAGACTGATGGTCAGTCAGAGAGAACGATTCAGACGCTTGAAGATATGTTGCGGGCTTGTATGCTCGACTGGAAAGGTGATTGAGATTCACACTTATGTTTGGTCGAGTTTGCCTACAACAATAGTTATCACGCTAGTATCGGTATGGCTCCGTACGAGGCTTTGTACGGGAGACTTTGCCGATCACCGTCATATTGGGACGATATCAGCGATCGATTTAGCGAATCGCCGATTGTTCTTCAGCACTACACTCAGCAAGTGCAGAAGATCCGAGAACGTCTGAAGGCAGCCCAGGACAGACAGAAGAGTTACGCCGATAAGAGGCGGCGAGAACTACAGTTTGATGTCGATGACATGGTTTTTGTGAAAGTATCCCCGACGAAGAGCGTCTTTCGTTTCGGAAAGAAAGGAAAGTTGAGTCCTAGATACGTTGGGCCGTTCAGGATCCTCGAGAGGATCGGTGGAGCAGCCTATCGGGTTGAGCTACCACAGCAGTATGCTCAAATTCATAATGTTTTTCACGTGTCGATGCTGAGGAAATACATTTGATCATGCATATATTTTAGGGATATTTCATATAAAAATATGCATGATTTCATGAGAAAATGAATTAAAAACCCAATTTTATGTTAGTTTTCGAGTAAATGTGCTAAAATGATTTAAAAATAGAAAATGCATGAAAAATAGTTTTATTTTACATTTTTATACATATTTTAGTTTTTGTTATATTCATAGTAGTCTAGTGTTAGTTTTCAATTAAAAATAAAATAAAAAATAGAGAAAATAATTTTTAAAATCATTTTAAATGTTTGTTTTTTTTAAAAGAAAAAATTAAATATAAATATAAATAGTTAGAATAGTTTTTTTTAGTTTCTTTATAAATAAGTTTTGATTTTAATTTTTGAAAACTTTATAGTTTTTGTTTTTTTGAAAAAAAAAAATTGACAAAAAAATATAGAATAACCAACCGGTTTACACGGTTTGGGTTTCTTGGAAAAAATTGAGAAAATCATAAACAAACCGGCTGAACCGGTTTGAATTTTTCAAAAAAAAACTGAACTGAAAAATTTTTCTGTTTCAAACCGGTTTACACGGTTTGGGGTTTTTAAAACCCAAAAACAAGAAAAAAAAAGGGCTTCCCCATTCACGGCTGGAGCTCTCTTCGTTCCCCCTCTTTTCCTTCTTCTTTCCTCCCTTCTCCACTATCGACGGATCCTTCTTACCTCTCTTTTCCTCTATCCTCTTCCCCTCTTCCTCTTTCCCTTTCTTTCAAGCCGGTGGTGGTGGACTCTTCAGTCTGGTGACAGCAGTGGTGGAGGAAGCCGCCCCACTTCTTCCCTCATTTCACGGTAAGTGACCGAAACCTCTACTTCTTCTTCATCTTCTTCTTCTTCCTCCTCTTCTTTTTCACTTCTTCTTCTTCATCCGATCAATTCTTCTTCTTCTTCCTCTTCTTCAGCTTCTTCTTCTTCTTATTCTTCCGATTGTCATATTCTTCTTCTACTTCTTCTTCTTCTTCTTTAGTTCTTCTTCTGGTTGTCGATAAGTCTGTAAAACGAAAATAAAAATATAAAAAAAAAACTGAAAATGAAAAGAAATGAAAAAAATCGATGTTGTAATGTTGTTATTTCTGAATAAAAACTAAAGAAAAGAAAAAATGAAAAAAATCGATGTGTTTTTTTTCATCTTTCGGTTTTTGCTCTGTCTTAATTCATCATATTTCATTTTTTACAGATTCTTTGTTTTTTTTAGTTTTTGTTCTATGCATTATCGCTGCATGTGCTTTCCCCTGTATTTCTTCATTCTACTGTCTCATATTAGCATTTCAGCTGTAGTTTTTGTTCTCTTTAGTTTGTCTATGTTAGATCGATTTTAATTT
Source organism: Nuphar pumila (assembly GCF_984573655.1). Taxonomy (NCBI): domain Eukaryota; kingdom Viridiplantae; phylum Streptophyta; class Magnoliopsida; order Nymphaeales; family Nymphaeaceae; genus Nuphar; species Nuphar pumila. The sequence continues at coordinate 81,325,586 of NC_143253.1, forward strand.
CTGTTCTGCAATTTATCTTTGTTCTTTTCTTTTATTCAATTTACATTTTCTTAGTTGCTTTCATTTCAGTTGCTATCGTTAAATGTTTCTTTCTCTTTTCTGTTTTCATTTCAGCAAATTCTTGTTTGATTTTTTAACTTTGAATTCCTTTTTTGTTAAATAGGTTTTAATCTCTTGTTTTAATTTTTGATTTTCCTATTTTCTTTTCTTCCATTCAAATTGCTGTTTGTTGAATTTTACTGTTCCTGTTTTTAGTTTAATTTTCCTGTTTTCTCATAATGTCATTTTCTGTTTTTTTTATAGTTAAGCATTCGGTTCATTAATTTTCTGTTTTGCTGTTTTGAATTTCTAGTTTTGCATTTTCTGATTTCATTAATGTTTCTTTTGTTTGTTTTATAGTATTGCATTTCCTGTCTTCATTTACATTCATTTCTTGTTCATCATTCAGTTTTTCATGTTTTTCCTCTCATATTTTGTTTTCTGAAATTTTTAAGTTTCTTTACCTTCATTCAGCAACTTCCTGTTTTACAAATCCTTGAATTCATGTTTTAGTCATTTAGTAATTTTCTATTTTCTGTTTTTTTTCTAATTTCTTGTTTTGTTTTTACATTCATCTTTTGTTAAGTAAGCATTAGTTATTAGTTAAGTAATTGTTAGTTAATTGTTTTCTAATTAGTTAATTGGTTAGTAGATTTAATTAGAATTAGTTTTTCAATTGTAATTAGTCATTTAGATGTCTTTTATCATTTATTTCATGTTCTAGCTCTGGTACTGCTCGTGTTCATTTGAACTGTGCAGGATAGCACAGACTGGAGCGGAAGCGATTACGTGACACGAAGTACGAAGAGTAGAAGCTTCTTTTTACTTTTCAGTTTAGAATTAGGAATTTGATTCTGGGTTTATAAATATTGCACTTTACGCCCTCTGCGAAGGGTATTCATTTGTTGTAATAGTTAGTTGTTTTTACCTTTTCTGAACATTTTTATATTTCAATAATTCGGCAATAAAGAATAGTTTAGATTTGTGTACTTGAATACGAAATATTCCCGTTCCCTGAGTTCGACCCGGTCTCATCCACTAGTGAGAACCGGTTTTTATTATTTGATGTCTGGTTTTCACATGTTTTTCATATAAAAATCTTTTCAAAATTACAACGATTTAAAAGAAGACATCAAATTTTTGGCGCCGTTGCCGGGGAACGGCGTAATATTAGTATTCACTTTATTGCCTAGTGTTTGTGTTGCATTTAGGTTTAGAACCACGTATGTGCATATTTTAGAGACAAGCTTACTTTTCTGCACAGCCCACCTATTAGGATCGCCTTAGAGGTGACTGTGTACGATTGGTACCGTACACATAGATTTCACATTTCTTTGCATAATCTGTGTTATGTGTAACTGTGTGGTGTTTGTTTAGTTTTTGTTATTTTTAGTTTACTCGCTTTGTTGTTTGCGTGGTTTGGCCGCTTAGTGCGTTAGTTAGGTAGAAAACCCAAAGTTAGGACGTGTGCTACACCGGTCTACTCTAAGGTGTACGCAATGGCTGACGATCATCAGTTGATCCGTCCTTTGAGGGAGTACTTCATGCCAAATACGTATACTCCCGCCTCCTGCATCACGATACCTGATGTAGGAGCGAGCCATTTTGAGATTAAGGCCAGTGTGATTCAAATGTTACCCTCGTTTTATGGCCTTAGCAATGAAGACCCATATCGTCATCTTGACGAATTCCTTGAGATTTGCTCGACTGTGCGAATCAATAACTTTGGAGATGATGCTATGCGGTTGACTTTGTTTCCGTTCTCTCTCAAAGATAAAGCCAAGCACTGGCTAAAATCTCTTGAGACGGTTCGTATTACTACTTGGGAAGGAATGCAAAGAGAATTTTTAAAAAAATATTTCCCAATTGGTAAGACGAACCAGTTTCGTAAAGCTATAACCAGTTTTTCTCAAATTGAGGGAGAACAGTTTCACGAGTCTTGGGAGAGATTGAAAGATCTTCTCCGCAAGTGTCCCCATCACCAAGTGCCTCGTTGGCAGTTGGTGCAGTATTTTTATGACGGGCTTACTGAGAAGCATCGTCAAATGGTTGATTGGTCTTGTGGGGGCACTTTTATGCTCAAAAGTGAGGACGAGGCGTGGTCTCTATTCGAGACCTTGAGTGAAAACACGATGCATCATACCTTGTCTTCACGGCTCGATAGGACTACATCTCTGTCTAGTGGTCCTAGGAAAGTTGGGATTTCCGAAGTTGGGTCCGAGTTAGAATTGCGTACCAAGGTTGACCAGTTGACTAGGAAGTTAGATCAATTCCTAGCCAATTCTTCGAGAAATCCAGTAGAAAGAGTGTGTGAGCTATGTGCTCGCCCTGCACACTGTGTTGCGGATTGTCCGGCAGCGCCATTATATCCTGAATTCGTTCAGGAGCAGGTGAATGTTGCCCAAGGTTTTGCTAGACCCATGCCTGATTCGTCTACATCATCATATAACCCAGGTTGGCGAAACCAGTTTATTTCCCCATCCCATCAGCCCTCCCAGACACAATATAGACCCATTAACCCTTCACAAGGTTACTCGCATACTATATTTCCACAGGTTCATCCCCAGTATTGTCTACCTTCTCCTCAAGAGCCCATTCTAAGTTCATCATTTCAAGAGAAGATGTTAGAAGCCTTTTCTGATATCAAGGCCACTCTTTGTTCCCATACGCAGTCAATAGCCAAGCTAGAAACTCAAATGGGATAGTTAGCTCAGACATTGAGTAGACAAAGTCAGGGGAACCTTCATAGTCAGTCTGTTGTCACATCCAAGGGAGAGGATTCCATGTTATTTGACTTGCAACCCACTACTTCACATCATGAGCAAGTCAAATCTGTTACATCCCTTCAGTATGGGAAGGCGTGTCACCCTACTCAGGAATCGACTCATGAATCCCATATCATTTCTACTGACGAGTCAATCTCCATGATACCTCAGCAGGAGGGGCCTTACTCACAGCATACATTTTCATCATATAAAGCCCCATTTTCTCAGCCTTCAGGATCACCAATTTTTAGTAAGCAAGAGGTACAGATGCAGAAGGTGCTTGATCAAGTCAAGCCGGATCATATTCACCACTTGTCTGAAGTTGCATTCATTGGTACTCGGTCGGTCCTAGACTCTCGATTCTTGACCAATCTCTCAGATGAGACTAATCTCCGTTCTTCATGTCAAGAGAGTCATGGTGCTACATTTGGAGGTAGAAGGGATGGAAACACAGTGCGTAGTGTCACAGATGACACTCTTTTCTTCATAGAGCCCGGTTGAGTCTGACTTCATGTCCATTGATCTCATGGACGATGAAGGATTTTTCTAGGGATCCGTCTGGCTGGGGACGTGAAACTTAGCGCTTTATGGGAGGCAACCCATATCTTGTATATTATTAGAATTGCTTAGAATTTATAGATTTTATTTTTACTTTTTCATGAGTTTTTCATGTTGTTTTTGTTTCATTCATGAGTTTTATGTTTTGTCATGTATACATTGCATTCATTACATTCATAGAACGTATATTTTTAATTCATGTTAGGTTAGTCTACTCTTTTCCCTCATTTATTTCTCTCATGTGCATTCACGTAGTTTCATTCAAGCGTGGGGGAGTGCCACTGGGACAGTGTCATTCAAGCATGGGGGAGGGTGTAGAGTGCACACCTTGATATTTCTGTTTAAGTTCTTGCACATGTTTATACATCTCTCATGAAAAGTAGATTTTTAAAGAAAGAGTTTGAACTTATATGAATGTTATTTCAAATCTGATGTTTTTAGAGGATTTTTTTAAGCCCCACGAAAAATTTTTATGACATAAATCTAAAAATTATGGTTGTTTATGCGGATTTCGAGGAAATGATGATAGATACATGTTAGAGTTTATTTTGAATCATAAATATGAATATGCACAGTTCTATTTTTGAAAAACTAAGCAAATGAACAAAAGCATAAAAATGAGCTCAAAAGAAAAAATAGCATGCGTTAGGTTGTTTGGATAATTCCACAATCCTTAGTAGATGGAACTTAGATGTAAGTTGGAACTTTTAATTCCATTTTCGAAAAGGAGAGTGGAAAACTTCATGATCCTAAGTAACTGAGAACAGATACAAGTTGAAATGTTTGACTCTCATGTTATAAGGGTGAATGAAGGAAGTCACTTTTATGTCTTAGTTGATATCTTTTGGTATGCATTAAAAAAGTATAAAAGATATTGACATTGCACAAGGCATAAAAGCAGACCACACGCAAGCTATAAGAGAAAAATAAGTGCGCAAAAAGAAAAAGAAAAAGGGTGAAAAAAAAAAGAGAGAAGAGAGAAAAGAGCTTAAAAAGAAAGAAAAGTTCAATGCTTAGAAGTGTAATTGAGAAAACCTGTGTAGAAAACATATGAGTGAGGATAAGTAAATAATAATATATTTTTATTGGATTTTCTAAGAATAAAACATAAATAATTGTGATATTTAGAAAAGTGAAAGAAATTCTTTTTCTATGGTGGTATATAAAAGACTAATTATGTTTTGATTTTGAAACAACAGGAAATATTTATGAAAATAAAGTCTTTGATTATCTACTGCTTGTGAGGATGTGTAATATTATGCATACATGACAAAGATGTTTGTGGGTAGCATCACTACAAACCCTCACGAGACCTTACTCGTCCACTAGGGTAAACCAGTGGTTGAAAGGGCTTGTGGCATGAGCTAAATGCAACCGTGATTCCTACGAAAGTGAGTTTGGTGATAGTTTGATTTCGTGCATTTTTCTAGTTTGCTCGAGGACTAGCAAAACATAAGCATGGGGGTATTTGATCATGCATATATTTTAGGGATATTTCATATAAAAATATGCATGATTTCATGAGAAAATGAATTAAAACCCCAGTTTTATGTTAGTTTTCGAGTAAATGTGCTAAAATGATTTAAAAATAGAAAATGCATGAAAAATAGTTTTATTTTACATTTTTATACATATTTTAGTTTTTGTTATATTCATAGTAGTCTAGTGTTAGTTTTCAATTAAAAATAAAATAAAAAATAGAGAAAATAGTTTTTAAAATCATTTTAAATGTTTGTTTTTTTTAGAAAAGAAAAAATTAAATATAAATAGTTAGAATAGTTTTTTTTAGTTTCTTTATAAATAAGTTTTGATTTTAATTTTTGAAAACTTTATAGTTTTTGTTTTTTTTTAAAAAAAAAATTGAAAAAAAAATATAAAATAACCAACCGGTTTACACGGTTTGGGTTTCTTGGAAAAAATTGAGAAAATCATAAACAAACCGGCTGAACCGGTTTGACTTTTAAAAAAAAAAACTGAACTGAAAAATTTTTCTGTTTCAAACCGGTTTACACGGTTTGGGGTTTTTAAAACCCAAAAACAAGAAAAAAAAAGGGCTTCCCCATTCACGGCTGGAGCTCTCTTCGTTCCCCCTCTTTTCCTTCTTCTTTCCTCCCTTCTCCACTACCGCCGGATCCTTCTTACCTCTCTTTTCCTCTATCCTCTTCCCCTCTTCCTCTTTCCCTTTCTTTCAAGCCGGTGGTGGTGGACTCTTCAGTCCGGTGACAGCAGTGGTGGAGGAAGCCGCCCCACTTCTTCCCTCATTTCACGGTAAGTGACCGAAACCTCTACTTCTTCTTCATCTTCTTCTTCTTCCTCCTCTTCTTTTTCACTTCTTCTTCTTCATCCGATCAATTCTTCTTCTTCTTCTTCCTCTTCTTCAGCTTCTTCTTCTTCTTATTCTTCCGATTGTCATATTCTTCTTCTACTTCTTCTTCTTCTTCTTCAGTTCTTCTTCTGGTTGTCGATAAGTCTGTAAAACGAAAATAAAAATATAAAAAAAAAACTGAAAATGAAAAGAAATGAAAAAAATCGATGTTGTAATGTTGTTATTTTTGAATAAAAACTAAAGAAAAGAAAAAATGAAAAAAATCGATGTGTTTTTTTTCATCTTTCGGTTTTTGCTCTGTCTTAATTCATCATATTTCATTTTTTACAGATTCTTTGTTTTTTTTAGTTTTTGTTCTATGCATTATCGCTGCATGTGCTTTCCCCTGTATTTCTTCATTCTACTGTCTCATATTAGCATTTCAGCTGTAGTTTTTGTTCTCTTTAGTTTGTCTATGTTAGATCGATTTTAATTTCTGTTCTGCAATTTATCTTTGTTCTTTTCTTTTATTCAATTTACATTTTCTTAGTTGCTTTCATTTCAGTTGCTATCGTTAAATGTTTCTTTCTCTTTTCTGTTTTCATTTCAGCAAATTCTTGTTTGATTTTTTAACTTTGAATTCCTGTTTTGTTAAATAGGTTTTAATCTCTTGTTTTAATTTTTTATTTTCCTATTTTCTTTTCTTCCATTCAAATTGCTGTTTGTTGAATTTTACTGTTCCTGTTTTTAGTTTAATTTTCCTGTTTTCTCATAATGTCATTTTCTGTTTTTTTTGTAGTTAAGCATTCGGTTCATTAATTTTCTGTTTTGCTGTTTTGAATTTCTAGTTTTGCATTTTCTGATTTCATTAATGTTTCTTTTGTTTGTTTTATAGTATTGCATTTCCTGTCTTCATTTACATTCATTTCTTGTTCATCATTCAGTTTTTCATGTTTTTCCTCTCATATTTTGTTTTCTGAAATTTTTAAGTTTCTTTACCTTCATTCAGCAACTTCCTGTTTTACAAATCCTTGAATTCATGTTTTAGTCATTTAGTAATTTTCTATTTTCTGTTTTTTTTCTAATTTCCTGTTTTGTTTTTACATTCATCTTTTGTTAAGTAAGCATTAGTTATTAGTTAAGTAATTGTTAGTTAATTGTTTTCTAATTAGTTAATTGGTTAGTAGATTTAATTAGAATTAGTTTTTCAATTGTAATTAGTCATTTAGATGTCTTTTATCATTTCTTTCATGTTCTAGCTCTGGTACTGCTCGTGTTCATTTGAACTGTGCAGGATAGCACAGACTGGAGCGGAAGCGATTACGTGACACGAAGTACGAAGAGTAGAAGCTTCTTTTTACTTTTCAGTTTAGAATTAGGAATTTGATTCTGGGTTTGTAAATATTGCACTTTACGCCCTCTGCGAAGGGTATTCATTTGTTGTAATAGTTAGTTGTTTTTACCTTTTCTGAACATTTTTATATTTCAATAATTCGGCAATAAAGAATAGTTTAGATTTGTGTACTTGAATACGAAATATTCCCGTTCCCTGAGTTCGACCCGGTCTCATCCACTAGTGAGAACCGGTTTTTATTATTTGATGTCTGGTTTTCACATGTTTTTCATATAAAAATCTTTTCAAAATTACAATGATTTAAAAGAAGACATCAACATTCCGGACCCTTCGCACGTTATCCGATACGAAGAAGTCGAAGTGCAAGAGGACTTAACTGTGGCTGAGAGACCAGTTGAGATTGTCGATCGTCGTGATCAAGTTCTGCGTACCAAGACCATTCCATTGGTTAAGGTGCGGTGGCAACACCATGGCATTGAGGAATGCACATGGGAGCCAGAGGCCAGTATGAGGGAGAAATACCCTGACCTTTTTGTGGCCTAGCGTTCGTGATTTCGTGGACGAAATCCCTTTTTAGGAGGGAAGGATGTAAGCCCCACTGTTTTTTTGAAGAATTTTAAATGAGATATACTTCATTATTAGAAATTCCTTGTTCCAGCATGAGCAATACACGTAAATTTAGCTATTATCGCTTTCTGAGGTTCTGACTCGCGTAGATTTGCTCCACGAGGCGATTCGGGGCAAACCGCGATGGTCCAAAGTAAAATACGTGTCACTCAAGGCTGTACCATCATTGTCATTCCACAGTGAGCATAATTCCTGAAGGGGTCTGCCAGTCTTACAATTACTTGGACAGAATCTGCAAGCCATTGAGGCAGCCCGTGCTTTAGCACTACGGGAGTATGTACCCGACCCCATTCAGTTCGCCCCAACACAGTCATTACTGACGGGGTACCCCTAACACGATTTTTCAACCGCGGGCATGTGCGACCTTAAGTCTTATTCATATGCATGCAGAACACCGCTTTTGGCACTTCGGCCACCATGAGCATCACACCTCTTTGGGTGGAAACAACACACTCTGGCTCTTCGGCCCTTACGAGTCTGGTTGCGTAACCGTTCTCAATGAACATGCATATGACTCGATCTAAATGGATCGGCTACTCGGCGTATTTTTATGCAACGAGTCCAAACCTACCCAAGGCGCAACCTCTACTCCGGCTTAGCGGCCCTTACGAGCAAGGTGCCCTCGTAGGCACAAAGATACGAGCCGCTCTGGCATCGTTCCATCAACGAACATTATTATGCCGTTTAACTGGTTTCGACAGCTCTTCTGCCAACCATGTCGTCAGCACCTTCCCTGCTCTACCGGCAGTGGTGCAACGAACCCTTCTACGTTTATAGAAGGAAATCCATGAACCGGGTAGCACTCTACTATATGTCAGAGTATCCTGCTACGTTCTTTCTGAGTTATTCTTAGCTTCTTTAGAAATTTCTGCAGCACTTTCTCTCTTTTACGGAGAAAGCGTGTGTTTCTTTTATCCATTTCAGTGGCATCTCCCCTCTTTGGTAGGAAATCGCCATGCTTAATTCGGGGAAATGGATGTGCACCGTTGTGCATACTTTGCATCCATCAAGGTTGCAGGAACCCTGGGCCATAGCCAGGCCATACGTAATTGACTTAGTCTTTACGTAAAGAGCATTTTGCCAAAAACCGAAGCCTTTCCAATAGGGGCTTCATTCGTCAAGCAGAATCTTGAATGAGGAGCGGTCAGGGAATCGCATTGGCGATTTGGAGTTGATCTCCATTTGAACGCTCATTTACGCGCTATATATGTAGTATAAGCAAAAGCCTATTGATGTCTTCTTTTAAATCATTGTAATTTTGAAAAGATTTTTATATGAAAACATGTGAAAACCAGACATCAAATAATAAAAACCGGTTCCCACTAGTGGATGAGACCGGGTCAAACTCAGGGAATGAGAATATTTTGTATTCAAACACACAATTCTAAACTATTCTTTATTGCCGTATTATTAAAATGTAAAATGTTCAATAAAGGTAAAAACAACTAACTATTACAACAAATGAATACCCTTCGCAGAGGGCGTAAAGTGCAATATTTACAAACCCAATTAAATGCCTAAATTCTAAAATAAAAGAAAAAATATCTTCTATTCTTGCACTTCTGTGTCACGTATGTGCTTTAGCTCCGCTCCTATGCTATCCTGCACAAATCACAAGAACACAAGCAGTACAAGATACTAATAGAGACTACACTGAGCAACATATACTAATTAAATGCTAAAATACTATGACTAAGCAATTCACTAAGCAATTTTAAGAACTAAATTTAAAATAATAAAAAAAAAACTAACAGACAACATTTTCTTAACTAAGTAAAACTAATTTCTAATTAACTAAGGTGCAACTACATGACTAACAATTACCCAACTAAATGACTAACAGTTACCGAATCACACTAATGCTAACAATTACTTAAACTAATTACAACACACTTATTTATGTAGCTAAACAACTAACAAATTAATTAACAACTAACCTAACAACAGCTAACACTTTATAACATTTCATTAAAAACTTAATAACATTTCAAATCATGCTAATTAGAATTCCAGACATTCAGCAAATTGAAATCTAAAGATCAACACTTAATCAACAGTAATTTCCACTTTCAGTTTAATCCAAGCTGTCAAGTAGCTCTTGATATTCAAAATGACCCTTGCCGGAAATTAGATAACAGTGACTATTGATTTTCACTGATTTTCAGTAATGAATTGTGGAATGCCAACGATTTTTTTTTTGCACCATTCAGTGAAGACACAATCCAGATCTCACTGGACCTCACTGTAGCACAGTAAACATACAGTGCTCACCGGACAAATCATCATTCGTCGGACACCAGATTTTCATTGGCGATCAATGAAAATATTTAGAAATTGATATCAGTTAACAAGAATTACTTATCAATTTTGAATCTAAAACTTGCTAGAATTTTCAATTCGTGATAGAAATCCTCCACCGAAAACAACAACCGGTCAAAAACTCTTCACGCTGATTGTGAAATTTCCGGCTGACATAGTGAATTCCGACCAGCTATCCACGACAGCTACAAAAGATTCATGATTCACGGCAATCTATGGCAGATTCAGTGAATTCAGGCAAAAGAACGTCGGCCTGATAACACTCCATACCTCTGATCAATGCTAGAGATCAATTTAATAAGCTTTGAAAACAATGATCGCCGAAAAAATTGAGAATCGATCCAGATGATCGATCAAGCTGTAAAAATTTCTAATCGATCCGGATTCAGACAATCTGGATGCTCTAGCGACAGATTTTAGATCAAGTTCCTGTAGAAATATTGAAATTCAACGATTGCACAAACAAATTTGATGATTTGAATCTAATGTTTTCTCAGAACTTCAGATCCAAGCAAACCGGAAATAGATTTCACGGCTACTTGAGTTTTCTCTGTACAAGCACAACGAAAATGTCTGTTTTTTTTTTTAACAAATTTGAAATACAGAAAACCGAATAGAAATGAAACAGAACTTATGTTTAAAATGAATCTATGAAACTATATAGCTATTGAAATAAAATTGAAGCACAATTTTAATTAAAAAGAAAGTATGCAAAAAAATTCAGATGCTAATGCTAATACGATGATTTCAAAATGCACAATGAAATTGAAATCAAACATTACATCTACTATTTACAAGAAATCAGATTAAAAAAAACAAAAAAAGAAGAAAGAAAATCAGAAGTAAAGGAGAAGAAGAAGAAGATAAGAAGAAGAAAGAAAGAAAAAAAAAACTCACCGGAGGGGTTAGAAGAGAGGTTTGAATCCTCTCTCTTGCTTCAGTCGTTGTAGGAATTCTCCACCGGAAAGAGGATGAGAAAAAGAGGGAAAAATAGGGAGAAGGAGAAGAAGAGGTAAGAAGAGGTGGAGAAGAAGGGGAAGAAGAGAGGGCTTGGGCAAAAGAGAGAAGACAAGCCTCTCTTCCCCTTACGTATGATATTTATAATTTTGAACTTTTCTCCATAAGTCCCTCTTCTTTGTAAAATTGCATTTCAAAAACCTCTCTTCAAAAAGTTATTTACAAAACAACTCAAAATGACTATGTTTTAGAAAATACAAAACTAAGTCTATTTTAACTCTAATTTTTTATGATTTTCAAAAACTAAACTACTACAATTATGTCAAATACTAAAATAGGCATTAAAATGTAAAATAAAACTATTTTTCATGCATTTTCTATTTTTAAATCATTTTAGCACATTTACTCGAAACTAACATAAAATTGGGTTTTTAAATCATTTTCTCATGAAATCATGCATATTTTTATATGAAAAATCCCTAAAATATATGCATGATCAAATACTCTCATGCTTATGTTTTGCTAGTCCTCGAGCAAACTAGAAAAATGCACGAAATCAAACTATCACCTAACTCACTTTCGTAGGAATCACGGTTGCATTTAGCTCATGCAACAAGCCCTTTCAACCCCTGGGTTACCCCAGTGGACGAGTAAGGTCTCGTGAGGGTTTGCAGTGATGCTACCCACAAACATCTCTGTCATGTATGCATACTATTACACATCCTCACAAGTAGTAGATAATCAAAGACTTTATTTTCACAAATATTTCCTGTTATTTCAAAATCATAATATAATTAAAGTTTTTTATATACCACCACAGAAAAGGAATTTCTTTCACTTTTCTAAATATCACAATTATTTATGTTTTATTCTTAGAAAATCCAATAAAAACATATTATTATTTACTTATCCTCACTCATATGTTTTCTGCACAGGTTTTCTCAATCACACTTCTAAGCACTGAACTTTTCTCTCTTTTTCAGCTCTTTTCTCGATTTTTTCATTTTTTCACGCTTTTTCTTTTTGTGCACTTATTTTTCTCTTATAGCTTGCATGTGGTCTGCTTTTATGCCTTGTGCAATGTTAATATCTTCTATACTTTTTCAATACATACCAAAAGATATCAACTAAGACATAAAAGTGACTTCCTTCATTCACCTTTATAACGTGAGAGTCAAATATTTCAACTTGTATCTGTTCTCAGTTACTTAGGTTCACGAAGTTTTCCACTCTCCTTTTCGAAATGGAATTAAAAGTTTCAACTTACATCTAAGTTCCATCTACTAAGGATTGTGGAATTATCCAAACAACCTAACACATGCTATATTTTTTTTCTTTTGAGCTCAATTTTATGCTTTTGTTCATTTGCTTAGTTTTTCAAAAATAGAACTGTGCATATTCATATTTATGATTCAAAATAAATTCTAACATGTATCTATCATCATTTCTTTGAAATCCACATAAACAACCATAATTTTTAGATCTATGTCAGAAAAAAAATTTCGTGGGGCTTAAAAATCCTCTAAAAACATCAGATTTGAAATAACATTCATATAAGTTTAAACTCTTTCTTTAAAAATCTACTTTTCATGAGAGATGTGTAAACATGTGCAAGAACGTAAATAGAAATATCAAGGTGTGCAAACTACACCCTCCCCCATGCTTGAATGACACTGTCCCAGTGGCACTCCCCCATGCTTATATGAAACTACGTGAATGCACATGAGAGGAAATAAATGAGGGAAAAGAGTAGAATGACCTGACATGAATTTAAAATACATGTTCTATGAATGTAATAATTGCAATGTATACATGACAAAACATGAAACTCATGAAAAAGATAGAAAACGAAAAATAAAACAAAATAAAATCTATAAATCCTAACAACAAATGTAATACTGTATAGAATATGGGTTGCCTCCCATAAAGCGCTAAGTTTCACATCCCCAGCCAGACGGATCCCTGGAAAAATCCTTCATCGTCCATGAGATCAATGGACATGAAGCCAGACTCAACCGGACTCTATAAAGAAAAGAGTGTCATCTATGACACTACGCACTGTGTTTCCATCCCTTCTACCTCCAAATGTAGGATCATAACTCTCTCGACGTGAAGAACAGAGATTAGTCTCATCTGAGAGACTGGTCAAGAATCGAGAGTCTAGGACCGACCGAGTATCAATTAATGCAACTTCAGACAAGTGGTGAATATGATCAGGCTTGACTTGGTCAAGCACCTTCTGCATCTGCACCTCTTGCTTACTAAAAACAATCGGTGATCCTACAGGCTGAAAAAATGGGGCTTTATATGATGATAATGCATTATGTGAGTAAGGCCCACTCTGTTGAGGTATCATGGAGATCGACTCTTTAGTAGAAATGATATGAGGTTCATGAGTCGATTCCTGAGTGGAGTGACACGCCTTCCCATACTGAAGGGATGTAACAGATTCGACTTGCTCATGATGTGAATCAGTGGGTTGCAAGTCAAATGACATGGAATTCTCTCCCTTTGAGACAACAGACTGACTATGAAGGTTCCCTTGGCTTTGCCTAGCGAAAGTCTCAACCAATTGTCCCATTTGAGTCTCTAGCTTGGCTATTGACTGCGTATGGGAGCTCAAAACTTGTAATATCCTATCTTGGAAGGATTGACTAAATGAAGGCTCATGAGGATGGGGTTGAGTATAAGCATGTTGGGCTGGGGGATGAACCTGTGGAAAAATGGGGTGCGAGTAACCTTGTGAAGGGTTACTGGGTCTATACTGTGTCTGGGAGGGCTGATGGGATAGGGGAATGGATTGATTTCGCCAACCTGGGGTATATGATGGTGTAACTGATTCAAGCATGGGTCTAGCGAAACCTTGGGCAGCATTCACCTGCTCCTGAACGAATTCATGATATAATGGCGCTGCCGGACAATCTGAAACACAGTGTGCAGGGCTAGCACATAGCTCGCACACTCTTTCTATTGGATTTCTCGAGGAATTGGCTAGGAATTGATCTAACTTCCTAGTCAACTGGTCAACCTTGGTACGCAAATCTAACTCAGACCCAACTTCGGAAATCCCAATTTTCCTAGGACCACTAGACAGAGATGTAGTCCTATCGAGCCGTGAAGACAAGGTATGATGCATCATGTTTTCACTCAAGGTCTCGAATAGAGACCATGCCTTGTCCTCACTCTTGAGCATAAAAGTGCCCCCACAAGACGAATCAACCATTTGACGATGCTTCTCAGTAAGCCCGTCATAAAAATACTGCACCAACTGCCATCGAGGCACTTGGTGATGAGGACACTTGCGGAGAAGATCTTTCAATCTCTCCCAAGACTCATGAAATTGTTCTCCCTCAATTTGAGAAAAACTGGTTATAGCTTTACGAAACTGGTTCGTCTTACCAATTGGGAAATATTTTTTTAAAAATTCTTTTTGCATTCCTTCCCAAGTAGTAATACGAACCGTCTCAAGAGATTTTAACCAGAGCTTGGCTTTATCTGTGAGAGAGAATGGAAACAAAGTTAACCTCATAGCATCATCTCCAAAATTATTGATTCGCACAGTCGAGCAAATCTCAAGGAATTCGTCGAGATGACAATATGGGTCCTCATTGCTAAGGCCATAAAACGAAGGTAACATTTGAATCACACTGGCCTTAATCTCAAAATGGCTCGCTCCTACATCAGGTCTTGTGATGCAGGAGACGGGAGTATACGTATTTGGCATGAAGTACTCCCTCAAAGGATGGATCAATTGATGATCGTCAGCCATTGCGTACACCTTAGAGTAGACCGGTGTAGCGCACGTCCTAACTTTGGGTTTTCTACCTAACTAATGCACTAAGCGGCCAAACCACGCAAACCACAAAGCGAGTAGACTAAAAACAACAAAAACTAAACAAACACCACGCAGTCACACATAACAGAGATTATGCAAAGAAATATGAAATCTATGTGTACGGTACCAATCGTACACAGTCACCTCTAAGGGGATCCTAATAGGTAGGCTGTGCAGAAAAGTAAGCTAGTCTCTACGCTATGCACATACGTTGTTCTAAACCTAAATGCAACACAAACACTAGGCAATAAAGTGAATACTAATATTACGCCGTTCCCTGGCAACGGCGCCAAAAATTTGATGTCTTCTTTTAAATCGTTGTAATTTTGAAAAGATTTTTATATGAAAACATGTGAAAACCAGACATCAAATAATAAAAACAGGTTCTCACTAGTGGATGAGACCGGGTCGAACTCAGGGAACGAGAATATTTTGTATTCAAACACACAATTCTAAACTATTCTTTATTGCCATATTATTAAAATGTAAAATGTTCAAGAAAGGTAAAAACAACTAACTATTACAACAAATGAATACCGAATAGAAATACAACTAACTAACAAATTTGAAATACAGAAAACCGAATAGAAATGAAACAGAACTTATGTTTAAAATGAATCTATGAAACTATATAGCTATTGAAATAAAATTGAAGCACAATTTTAATTAAAAAGAAAGTATGCAGAAAAATTCAGATGCTAATGCTAATACGATGAATTCAAAATGCACAATGGAATTGAAATCAAACATTACATCTACTATTTACAAGAAATCAGATTAAAAAAAACAGAAAAAGAAGAAAAAAAATCAGAAGTAAAGGAGAAGAAGAAGAAGATAAGAAGAAGAAAGAAAGAAAAAAAAAACTCACCGGAGGGGTTAGAAGAGAGGTTGGAATCCTCTCTCTTGCTTCAGCCGTTGTAGGAATTCTCCACCGGAAAGAGGATGAGAAAAAGAGGGAAAAAGAGGGAGAAGGAGAAGAAGAGGTAAGAAGAGGTGGAGAAGAAGGGGAAGAAGAGAGGGCTTGGGCAAAAGAAAGAAGACAAGCCTCTCTTCCCCCTACATATGATATTTATAATTTTGAACTTTTCTCCATAAGTCCCTCTTCTTTGTAAAATTGCATTTCAAAAACCTCTCTTCAAAAAGTTATTTACAAAACAACTCAAAATGACTATGTTTTAGAAAATACAAAACTAAGTCTATTTTAACTCTAATTTTTTATAATTTTCAAAAACTAAACTACTACAATTATGTCAAATACTAAAATAGGCATTAAAATGTAAAATAAAACTATTTTTCATGCATTTTCTATTTTTAAATCATTTTAGCACATTTACTCGAAACTAACATAAAATTTGGTTTTTAAATCATTTTCTCATGAAATCATGCATATTTTTATATGAAAAATCCCTAAAATATATGCATGATCACATGTGCTTTATACAGCGGCGGCGTAAAGGAAATGCATATACTATTGTTCAGGGTGTGTAACTGAACAAAATATTCTACATATATAACAAAACAGAAGCCTTGGCATCGTTCGACGCAACGACGTAATTAAATACATTGCAAAAAACAGGAGCCTTGGCATTGTTTGACGCGACGACGTAAGTAAATGCATAATTGAAAGTACAGTAATGGGAAGTGCAGAAAACAGGGAGCCTTGGCATCATACGACGCGACGGCAAAGGTAAATTACATAGCCTGTGCGATATAGGACGCGTCGGCCGAATCAGCAGATATACACCTAGATCCGTATCCAACAATAGTTACGAGGCGAGCGAGTGAATTGATCATGCTTATAATTCAGGGTTTATTAACATTAAAATATGCATGATTTTATAAAATAATGTTTCAAAAACCCAATTTTATGTTAGTTTTTGAGTAAATGTGCTAAAATGATTTAAAAATAGAAAATGCATGAAAAATAGTTTTATTTTACATTTTTATACATATTTTAGTTTTTTTGTTATATTCATAATAGGTTAGTGTTAGTTTTTATTAAAAGTATAAATAAAAAAATAAAAAAATTGGAGAAAAATAGTTTTTGTTTTTTTTTAGAAAAGAAGAAAAATTATTATTAGAATAGTTTTATTTTTAGTTTATTTTTTAAAAAAAATAAATAAAGAAAGAAAATTTTGTTTGTAACTTTTTGAAATTTTTTTTAATAAACCGGTTTACACGGTTTTTGACTTTGAACTGAAAAAAAAATTCTGTTTGAACCGGTTCCAGCCGGTTTGAAAGCTTTTAAAAACCCCCAAAATCACAAAAATCGGGCGCCTCCTCCCATTCACGCCTGAAGCCCTCTTTCCCCTCTTTCCCTCTATTCCCTCTCTTCTCTTCTTCCTCCACCATTGCCGGTGGCTATCCTTTTTCCCTAATTTCTCCTTCTTCCTCTTCCTCTATCTACACTCCAGCCGGCGGCAGTGGTGGAAGCTCCTCATTCCGGCGACAGGTGGTGGAGGCCGCCACCTCTTCTTCAGCTTCTTCTTCATCACGGTAAGTTCTGACTCTTCTCCTTCAGATCTTCTTCTTCTTCCTCTTCTTCTTTCAATCTCTTCTTCTTCTTCTTCTTCTTCTTCTTCTTCTCCTTCAGATCTTCTTCTTCTTCCTCTTCTTCTTTCAATCTCTTCTTCTTCTTCTTCTCCTTCATATCTTCTTCTTCTTCATCCGATCTCTTCTTCTTCTTCTTCTTCTTCAACTTGGTTTGTTATTTCATTGTAATTGATTCTCTGGTTGTGTTGATTGTGAAAAAAAAAACAGAATAAAATTTAAAAACGAAAAGAAAGAAAAAAATCGATGGATGTTGTTTCAGTTTATGTTTTTCATCATCCGATCTTCTCTTTTGTATTTCATTTGTAGTTAATTTTTTTTTGTTGATTCATTCATATCTTGTTCTTAATCTGTAATTCGTACATTAGTGTTAATTGATTCCTGCATTTGTAATTGTGTTTTTATTTGTAATTTGCAAAGATTTCATGTGTGATTTCATTCTTGTTTTGTTTTCAGTGTTATTCATTTTCAGTTTTAATTTCTGTTTGTTTAGTCGGATTGTCTTACTATGATTCTATTTTCTGTGTTAGATTTGTATTCATGCTGTTTTCAAACTTGTTTTACATTCATTAATTCTCTGTTTCTGCATTACGATAGATTTGTTGCATAGATTTCCAGATTTTTCATTAAGCTTGTTTTCCTGCTTAGCATTCTTAATCTCATGTTATCTTCAAGTAAAATTCCTGGTTATTTCATTTTTCAGTTTTTAGTTCATTTCTAGTTTTCTTTAAAATTTCTAATTCCATTTCCGATTTCTGTTTCAGTTTTTTTTTTTTATTCCTGTTTTTGATGCCGTGTCTTTCAATTAAGTTTCATTTCATTTCAATGTACGGTGTTCTTGTTTTTCAGTATTTCAAATAATGCATTTCTTTCCTGTTTTTCACATCATGTATTTCCTGTATTTCTTTTACATTCTGAGTTTCTTTTGTTTAACTTTCTGAATTTTATTTTCTGATTTCTTTTTGTTTTTCCTCATTCAGTCATTTCCTGTTTTCTTTAATTCTTGGAGTTAATGTTGTTTTTTTCGAATTCTTAAATTCTTGTTTCTTTATTACAATCAATTCATGTTTCCTTCATTGATTTCTTGTTTTGTTTTCATAAGTTAGTTTATTGTCTTGTTAGTTAATTGAGTTAGTTGTTAGTTAGTTTTGATTTTAAATTTAGTTCGTAAAAGTGCTTAGTCATAATATTTTTAGCATTTAAATAAGCTGTTTAGTACAATTTCTATTTTGATCTCTTGTACTGCTCGTGTTCCTTTGAATTGTGCAGGATAGCACAGAATGGAGCAGAAGCGATTACGTGACACGAAGTACGAAGAATAAAGCTTCTTTTTACGTTTTAGTTTAGAATTAGGAATTTAATTGGGTTTGTAAATATTGCACTTTACGCCCTCTGCGAAGGGTATTCATTTGTTGTAATAGTTAGTTGTTTTACTCTTTTGAAACATTTTACATTTCAATAATTTGGCAATAAAGATTTGTTTAGATTTGTGTGCTTGAATACGATATATTCCCGTTCCCTGAGTTCGACCCGGTCTCATCCACTAGTGAAAACCGTTTTTTATTATTTGATGTCTAGTTTTCACATGTTTTACACTTAAAAATCTTTTCAAAATTACAACGATTTAAAAGAAGACATCAAATTTTTGCCGCCGTTGCCGGGGAACGGCGTAATATTAGTATTCGCTTTATTGCCTAGTGTTTGTGTGCATTTAGGTTTGGAACCACGTATGTGCATATCTTAGAGACGAGCTTACTTTTCTGCATAGCCCACCTATTAGGATCCCCTTAGAGGTGACTGTGTACGATTGGTACCGTACACATAGATTTCATAATTCATTGCATAATCTCTGTTATGTGTAACTGCGTGGTATTTGTTTAGTTTTTGTTGTTTTTAGTTCACTCGCTTTGTGGTTTGCGTGGTTTGGCCGCTTAGTGCGTTAGTTAGGTAGAAAACCCAAAAGTCAGGACGTGTGCTACACCGGTCTACTCCAAGGTGTACGCAATGGCTGACGATCATCAATTGATCCGTCCTTTGAGGGAGTACTTCATGCCAAATACGTATACTCCCACCTCCTGCATCACGAGACCTGATGTAGGAGCGAGCCATTTTGAGATTAAGGCGAGTGTAATTCAAATGTTACCCTCGTTTTATGGCCTTAGCAATGAAGACCTATATCGTCATCTTGATGAATTCCTTGAGATTTGCTCGACTGTGCGAATCAATAACTTTGGAGATGATGCTATGCGGTTGACCTTGTTTCCTTTCTCTCTCAAAGATAAAGCCAAGCACTGGTTTAAATCTCTTGAGACGGTTCGTATTACTACTTGGGAAGGAATGCAAAGAGAATTTTTAAAAAAATATTTCCCAATTGGTAAAACGAATCAGTTTTGTAAAGCTATAACCAGTTTTTCTCAAATTGAGGGAGAACAATTTCACGAGTCTTGGGAGAGATTGAAAGATCTTCTCCGCAAGTGTCCCCATCACCAGGTGCCTCGTTGGCAGTTGGTGCAGTATTTTTATGACGGGCTTACTGAAAAGCATCGTCAAATGGTTGATTCGTCTTGTGGGGGTACTTTTATGCTCAAGAGTGAGGACGAGGCAAGGTCTCTATTCGAGACCTTGAGTGAAAACATGATGCATCATAACTTGTCTTCACGGCTCGATAGGACTACATCTCTGTCTAGTGGTCCTAGGAAAGTTGGGATTTACGAAGTTGGGTCCGAGTTAGAATTGCGTACCAAGGTTGACCAGTTGGCAAGGAAGTTAGATCAATTCCTAGCTAATTCTTCGAGAAATCAAGTAGAAAGAGTGTGTGAGCTATGTGCTAGCCCTGCACACTGTGTTGCGGATTGTCCGGCAGCGCCATTATATCCTGAATTCGTTCAGGAGCAGGTGAATGCTGCCCAAGGTTTTGCTAGACCCATGCCTGATTCATTTACATCATCATATAACCCAGGTTGGCGAAACCAGTCTATTTTTCCATCCCATCAGCCCTCCCAGACACAGTATAGACCTAGTAACCCTTCACAAGGTTACTCGCATCCTATATTTCCACAGGTTCATTCTCAGTATTGTCTACCTTTTCCTCAGAAGCTTATTCCAAGTTCATCATTTCAAGAGAAGATGTTAGAAGCCTTTTCTGATATCAAGGCCACTCTTTGTTCCCATACGCAGTCAATAGCCAAGCTAGAAACTCAAATGGGACAATTAGCTCAGACATTGAGTAGACAAAGTCAGGGGAACCTTCATAGTCAGTCTGTTGTCACATCAAAGGGAGAGGATTTCATGTCATTTGACTTGCAACCCACTGATTCACATCATGAGCAAGTCAAATCTGTTACATCCCTTTAGTATGGGAAGGCGTGTCACTCCACTCAGGAATTGACTCATAAACCTCATATCATTTCTGCTGACGAGTCGATCTCCATGATACCTCAACAGAAGGGGCCTTACTCACAGCATACATTTTCATCATATAAAGCCCCATTTTCTCAGCCTTTAGGATCACCAATTTTTAGTAAGCAAGAGGTACAGATGCAGAAGGTGCTTGACCAAGTCAAGCCAGATCATATTCACCACTTGTCTGAAGTTGCATTCATTGGTACTCGGTCGGTCCTAGACTCTCGATTCTTGACCAGTCTCTCAGATGAGACTAATCTCCGTTCTTCATGTCAAGAGAGTCATGATACTACATTTGGAGGTAGAAGGGATGGAAACACAGTGCGTAGTGTCACAGATGACACTCTTTTCTACATAGAACCTGGTTGAGTCTGACTTCATGTCCATTGATCTCATGGACGATGAAGGGTTTTCCAGGGATCCGTCTGGCTGGGGATGTGAAACTTAGCGCTTTATGGGAGGCAACCCATATCTTGTATATTATTAGAATTGCTTAGAATTTATAGATTTTATTTTTACTTTTTCATGAGTTTTTCATGTTGTTTTTGTTTCATTCACGAGTTTTATGTTTTGTCATGTATACATTGCATTTATTACATTCATAGAATGTGTATTTTTTTCATTCTACTCTTTCCCTCATTTATTTCCTCTCATGTGCATTCACTTAGTTTCATATAAGCATGGGGGAGTGCCACTGGGACAGTGTCATTCAAGCATGGGGGAGGGTGTAGTTTGCACACCTTGATATTTCTGTTTACGTTCTTGCACATGTTTACACATCTCTCATAAAAAGTAGATTTTTAAAGAAATAGTTTGAATTTATATGAATGTTATTTCAAATCTGATGTTTTTAGAGGATTTTTAAGCCCCACGAAATTTTTTTTTCTGACATAGATCTAAAAATTATGGTTGTTTATGTGGATTTCAAAGAAATGATGATAGATACATGTTAGAATTTATTTTGAATCATAAATATGAATATGCACAGTTCTATTTTTGAAAAAAACTAAGCAAATGAACAAAAGCTTAAAAATGAGCTCAAAAGAGAAAAAATAGCATGCGTTAGGTTGTTTGGATAATTCCAGAATCCTTAGTAGATGGAACTTAGATGTAAGTTGAAACTTTTAATTCCATTTTCGAAAAGAAGAGTGGAAAACTTCGTGATCCCAAGTAACTGAGAACAGATACAAGTTGAAATGTTTGACTCTCATGTTATAAAGGTGAATGAAGGAAGTCACTTTTATGTCTTAGTTGATATCTTTTGGTATGCATTGAAAAAGTATAGAAGGTATTGACATTGCACAAGGCATAAAAGCAGACCACACGCAAGCTATAAGAGAAAAATAAGTGCACAAAAAGAAAAAGCGTGAAAAAATGAAAAAATCGAGAAAAGAGCTGAAAAAGAGAGAAAAGTTCAGTGCTTAGAAGTGTGATTAAGAAAACCTATGCAGAAAACATATGAGTGAGGATAAGTAAATAATAATATGTTTTTTTTGGATTTTCTAAGAATAAAACATAAATAATTGTGATATTTAGAAAAGTGAAAGAAATTCCTTTTCTGTGGTGGTATATAAAAAACTTTAATTATATTATGATTTTGAAATAACAAGAAATATTTGTGAAAATAAAGTCTTTGATTATCTACTACTTGTGAGGATGTGTAATATTATGCATACATGACAGAGATGTTTGTGGGTAGCATCACTGCAAACCCTCACGAGACCTTACTCGTCCACTGGGGTAACCCAGGGGTTGAAAGGGCTTGTAGCATGAGCTAAATGCAACCGTGATTCCTACGAAAGTGAGTTAGGTGATAGTTTGATTTCTTGCATTTTTCTAAGTTTGCTCGAGGACTAGCAAAACATAAGCATGGGGGTATTTGATCATGCATATAATTCAGGGTTATTAACATTAAAATATGCATGATTTTATAAAATAATGTTTCAAAAACCTAATTTTATGTTAGTTTTCGAGTAAATGTGCTAAAATGATTTAAAAATAGAAAATGCATGAAAAATAGTTTTATTTTACATTTTTATACATATTTTAGTTTTTTTGTTATATTCATAGTAGGTTAGTGTTAGTTTTTATTAAAAGTAAAAAATAAAAAATAAAAAAATTGGAGAAAAATAGTTTTTGTTTTTTTTTTTTTTTAGAAAAGAAGAAAAATTATTATTAGAATAGTTTTATGTTTAGTTTATTTTTAAAAAAAAAATAAATAAAGAAAGAAAATTTTGTTTGTAACTTTTTGAAAAAATTTCTAATAAACCGGTTTACACGGTTTTTGACTTTGAACTGAAAAAAAAATTCTGTTTGAACCGGTTCCAGCCGGTTTGAAAGCTTTTAAAAACCCCCAAAATCACAAAAATCGGGCGCCTCCTCCCATTCACGCCTGAAGCCCTCTTTCCCCTCTTTCCCTCTATTCTCTCTCTTCTCTCCTTCCTCCACCATTGCCGGTGGCTATCCTTTTTCCCTAATTTCTCCTTCTTCTTCTTCCTCTATCTACACTCCAGCCGGCGGCAGTGGTGGAAGCTCCTCATTCCGGCGACTGGTGGTGGAGGCTGCCACCTCTTCTTCAGCTTCTTCTTCATCACGGTAAGTTCTGACTCTTCTCCTTCAGATCTTCTTCTTCTTCCTCTTCGTCTTTCAATCTCTTCTTCTTCTTCTTCTTCTCCTTCATATCTTCTTCTTCTTCATCCGATCTCTTCTTCTTCTTCTTCTTCTTCTTCAGCTTGGTTTGTTATTTCATTGTAATTGATTCTCTGGCTGTGTTGATTGTGAAAAAAAAAACAGAATAAAAATTAAAAACGAAAAGAAAGAAAAAATCGATGGATGTTGTTTCAGTTTATGTTTTTCATCATCCGATCTTCTCTTTTGTATTTCATTTGTAGTTAAATTTTTTTTGTTGATTCATTCATATCTTGTTCTTAATCTGTAATTCGTACATTAGTGTTAATCGATTCCTGCATTTGTAATTCAGTTTTTATTTGTAATTTGCAGAGATTTCATGTGTGATTTCATTCTTGTTTTGTTTTCAGTGTTATTCATTTTCAGTTTTAATTTCTGTTTGTTTAATCGGATTGTCTTACTATGATTTTATTTTCTGTGTTAGATTTGTATTCATGCTGTTTTCAAACTTGTTTTACATTCATTAATTCTCTGTTTCTGCATTACGATAGATTTGTTGCATAGATTTCCAGATTTTTCATTAAGCTTGTTTTCCTGCTTAGCATTCTTAATCTCATGTTATCTTCAAGTAAAATTCCTGGTTATTTCATTTTTCAGTTTTTAGTTCATTTCTAGTTTTCTTTAAAATTTCTAATTCCATTTCCGATTTCTGTTTCAGTTTTTTTTTTTTATTCCTGTTTTTGATGCCGTGTCTTTCAATTAAGTTTCATTTCATTTCAATGTACGGTGTTCTTGTTTTTAAGTATTTCAAATAATGCATTTCTTTCCTGTTTTTCACATCATGTATCTCCTGTATTTCTTTTACATTCTGAGTTTCTTTTGTTTAACTTTCTGAATTTTATTTTCTGATTTCTTTTTGTTTTTCCTCATTCAGTCATTTCCTGTTTTCTTTAATTCTTGGAGTTAATGTTGTTTTTTTCGAATTCTTAAATTCTTGTTTCTTTATTACAATCAATTCATGTTTCCTTCATTGATTTCTTGTTTTGTTTTCATAAGTTAGTTTATTGTCTTGTTAGTTAATTGAGTTAGTTGTTAGTTAGTATTGATTTTAAATTTAGTTCGTAAAAGTGCTTAGTCATAATATTTTTAGCATTTAAATAAGCTGTTTAGTACAATTTCTATTTCGATCTCTTGTACTGCTCGTGTTCCTTTGAATTGTGCAGGATAGCACAGACTGGAGCGGAAGCGATTACGTGACACGAAGTACGAAGAATAAAGCTTCTTTTTACGTTTTAGTTTAGAATTAGGAATTTAATTGGGTTTGTAAATATTGCACTTTACGCCCTCTGCGAAGGGTATTCATTTGTTGTAATAGTTAGTTGTTTTACTCTTTTGAAACATTTTACATTTCAATAATTTGGCAATAAAGATTAGTTTAGATTTGTGTGCTTGAATACGATATATTCCCGTTCCCTGAGTTCGACCCGGTCTCATCCACTAGTGAGAATCGATTTTTATTATTTGATGTTTGGTTTTCACATGTTTTACATTTAAAAATCTTTTCAATATTACAACGATTTAAAAGAAGACATCATGAACACCGAAGTGTTCTGAAGGGCTCAACCAAGAACTAAGGCGAGATACCATTTTTAAAATGCATATACTGTGTATTTGAACATAGATATATCCGACGATAGTTACGAGACGAGCGGGTGAACACCGAAGTGTCTAAAAAGGGCTCAATCAAGAACTAGAGCAGGATACTACTTCAGAAAGTATATGCTATATACAAACAATCAAATACTTTAGAGAAATGGATCAACGAAGCGAACTTACTTCAAATCGTGGAAGAAACGGCTCTGGGTTGCTTCTCTGGCTTCGAGCCTTCCTTCGAGAGGTCAGACTAAGTCAGATGAAGCTGACTTAGTTGAGAAAGAGGTAGAGTAGGTCAAGCTACTCAACCCAAGTGGTCTGAACCAAACAGGGTTCGGTCCAAGTCAACTGGGTTCAACAGGTTCGAACTCAGCTCAAGTAGGCTAAGTCTGGGTTCAGAAATCCAAACCGGAATCTGGACCAAAAAGGGCTTTGACTTTGACTTTAAACCAAACCAGGTTTAAGTCAAGTCAACTGGGTTTGAACTAGGTCAAGTAGGTTCAGACCTAGGTCAGGTGGGTTAGGACCAGGCTAGGCTGGTTAAGACCAGGTCAAGTGGGCTCAAGCCTACTGGGGGAGGTTTTAGAAAGTAGGAGAGAGAAAGAGGAGGCAAGAGGAGGGGGGGTCAATTTTTTTAAAGGGGGAGGGCCCCTATTTATAGCTTTTTAAAAGGCATATTCCATGGAGTATGCTTTTTAAAAAGGAATATGCTTTGGCATATTCTTTGGAATATGCTTGGAATATTCCTTGGAATATCCAATGGAATATCCTATGGAATATTCTGGGAATATTCCAGGAATATTCCAGATATTTTCTGAGAAAAGATTCTTGTGGGTCCCACTAAGATTCTCGTGGGTCCCGCAAAAATGTCGACTTTTCAGCATTTTTTTCTGAAAAATTCTGAGTATGCCATTCCCTTCGTATTGACGTAACTAAGAAAGTTGGCTCGCAGGAATCCTTTGATTTCGTTCAGGTAGGAAGTTATGGCTTCCAGAGTATTTGAGCATATATTCGCGAATCGACGAATATCCTAAGTATAACTAGCTCGCAGGAATTGATTCGTTTCGCATTTTGAAAAAAAATGCTATTTTTACCGGTAAATGCCTCATGAATTTTATTCAGATATTTTTCTGAAAAATTGCGGGTCTTACATCATTACCCCCTTAAAGGAATTTCGTCTGCGAAATTCAGTTAAGAGTACAAAGTGAAGAGTTCAGGATATCTATCTCGCATATCCGATTCAGGCTCCCAAGTGTAATCATCGATTCCATGATGCTGCCACCTCACTTTAACAAGTGGAATGACCTGCGTCCTTAACACTTGCTCCCGTCGGTCCATGATCTCTACTGGCCTTTCTTCCACCGTCATATCTTCTCGAATGTCAATATCTTCATGTTGAATGACGTGAGAAGGATCATGAACGTACTTTCTAAGCATTGACACGTGAAATACATCATGTATTTGCGCGTATTGCGGTGGCAATGCTACACGGTAGGCCGTCTCTCCGATTCGGTTCAAAATTTCAAAGGGACCAACGAATCTAGGGCTGAGCTTCCCCTTCTTTCTGAAACGAAACACAGTCTTGGTTGGAGAGACCTTGACAAAATCCTTATCTCCAACTGCAAAAGTGAGTTCCCTACACCGCTGATCGGCATAGCTCTTCTGTCGACTCTGAGCAGTCAGTAGCTTCTTTCTGATCATGTGGACTTGCTCAGTATAATGCTGCAACACAATGGGCGAGTCCAAGGTTCGCTCACCCACTTCACCCCAATGGATTGGTGATCGATAGGGTCGCCCGTACAAGGCTTCATACGGTGCCATCCCAATGCTAGCGTGGTGGCTATTATTATAAGCAAATTCAACCAACGCTAGGTGAGAATCCCAATCACCTTTCCATTCCAGCATACAGGCTCTTAGCATATCTTCAAGAGTCTATATGGTTCCTTCTGATTGCCCATCTGTTTGGGGATGGAATGTTGTACTAAACTTGAGTTTCGTCCCCAGGGCTCTCTGAAGATGCTCCCAAAAGTGAGAGGTGAACTTCGGGTCACGATCGGATATGATCGAAATCGGCACTCCGATTTCCCGAATGTAGATCTCTGCCAATCATTCGGTTGAGTATCGAGTGTTGATTGGCAGGAAGTGAGCAGAGTTGGTGAGTCTGTCCACGATCACCCATATCGAGTCATGTTGTCTCTTGGATCGAGGCAATCCAATAATGAAATCCATCGTAATGCCTTCCCATTTCCATTCTGGAATCTCGATCCGTTGCATCTTTCCACCAGGTCGCTGATGTTCGATCTTAACTTGCTGGCAGATCAAACACTTTGAGACAAATGTAGCCACATCACGTTTCATACCCCTCCACCAGTACTTTCTTTGCAAGTCCCGGAACATCTTTGTACCCCCAGGGTGGATAGTATACTTGCTACTATGGGCCTCTTGGAGTACTTCCTGTCTTAGCTCAGGGTTATTTAGAACCCAAATCCTTTCTTCCATCCATATTCCTCCATCTTCCTCCATCTTCCTCCAAATGGAAGAAAGTGTCATCTTTTTCAGCACGAGCTTTCAATTCCAAGTACTGGGGATCCTTGAACTGTTCGGCTACGATGCGATCGAGGAACTCAATGTGGATCGTCAAACGTGACAGTTGGATTCTGCCAGAATTAGCCAAAAATGGCTTCCAGTTGACGAAATCCTCCATCAACTTCCATTGTCCGGTTAGGCTGGCCAGAGTGCCAACAGTCTTGCGACTAAGGGCATCTGCTACAATATTCGCCTTGCCAGGGTGATAGGAAAGCGTGAATTCATAGTCTTTGAGGAATTTCAGCCATCGCCGTTGTCGCATATTGAGTTTTTTTTTAGAAAAAAGGTATTTTAGGCTTTTATGGTCTGACATGACCTCAAATTTCTCTCCATACAGGTAGTGTCGCCAGATTTTAAGCGCGAACACTACCGCGGCAAGCTGCAAGTCGTGGGTTGGATAGTTTTTCTCATGGACTCTCAACTGTCGTGATGCATAGGCGATTACTTTGCCATGCTGCATCAACACACAACCCAGACCTGTTCCTGAGGCATCGGTATAAGCCACGAAGCCTCCCTGACCAGAAGGTAAGGTAACGACAGGGGCAGTGGTAAGCCTCTGTTTGAGAACCTCAAAGCACTCCTTACACTGGTCAGTCCATTCAAACTTGACTCCCTTTTTTAGTAATTTCGTCATGGGTACGGCGATTCGGGGGAAGTCTTGTATGAACTTCCGATAGTATCCGGCAAGTCCAAGGAAGCTGCGGACCTCAGTGATATTTTGTGGCTGCTTCCAGTCCATCACAGCTTCCACCTTCGCAGGATCCACTGCGATTCCATCTTTTGAGATCATATGACCAAGGAACATCACTTTATCTAGCCAGAATTCACATTTTGAAAACTTAGCATAGAGTTGGTTATCTTGAAGGGTTTTCAAGACGATTCTCAAGTGCTCCATGTGTTGTTCCTTGTTCTCAGAATATACGAGAATGTCATCAATAAAGACGATGACAAAGCTATCCAAATATGGTCTGAATATCCGGTTCATTAGATCCATAAAGGCAGCAGGCGCATTAGTAAGTCCGAAGGGCATTACTACGAACTCATAATGGCCGTATCTCGTTCTAAAGGCAGTCTTAGGTATATCTTCTTCCTTAACTCTGAGCTGATGATACCCAGACCTGAGGTCGATCTTGGAGAACACTATCACTGTTCTAAGCTGATCGAACAAGTCCTCAATCCGAGGCAACGGGTACTTATTTTTAACAGTTTCCTGGTTAAGCATCTGATAATCGATGCATAACCGATAGGATCCATCCTTCTTCTTTACAAACAGCACCGGGGCTCCTCACGGTGACACACTAGGACGGATAAACCCTTGTTCCATCAGTTCTTCCAACTGACACTTCAACTCACTGAGTTCAACAGGCACCATTCGATACGGGGCTTTGGATATCGGTGCTGTTCCAGGTAAGGATTGAATTCCAAATTCAACCTCATGAAGTGGCGGAAGTCCTGGCAATTCCTCAGGAAACAGATCGGGAAACTCCCGCACCACTTCCAAACTCTCAAGGGGTTGGTCGTTAGATTTTTCCACTGAGAGACTCAACAGGAAGGCCACACAACCCTTCCTAAGGTATTTTTGTACCTTAAGTGCTGATATGAGCCTTTTCTTTGGAACTGGTTTGGATAACCGGTATTCCATCTTAGGCAATCTGGGTCGAGATAGAATTACTCTGCCCTCGCGGCACAGAATCTTGGCATTATTCTGAGCCAACCAATTCATTCCCAGAATGACATCGTACTGTATCATATCGATCAAGATGGCGTCAGTAGGCAAGTGTTGCCCTGCTATCTCAATATCCAAGTTTTTCACACACCGGATACATTTGGTGCGTGAACCCAATGGGTTATATACTTTGATCATTTTATCAATCGGTTGCACCGAGGCGTGGAGTTGTTCGGTGAAATCGTCGGAGATAAACGTATGAGTAGCACCACAATCAAACAAGACGTAAGCTGCATGTCCATTAACAGGTACAGTGCCTTCAATCAGGTCACCATTTTTGACTTGTTCAGTCGTTACAGCATATACATGACCTGCAGCAGGCCTTTGTTCTACTCTAGGTGGAGGTCGTTGAAACTGAGAACGTTGTGGTGCTGGTCGAGAGGGTCCGGCAGATCCGGCATTACTCCTCTGTTCATTTGCAGCCTTCTTGGCGCAATCCCTTATAAAGTGGCCCATCTTGCCACAATACAAGCACCCACCAATGTCACGAGGACATGGCTTTCCGGGGTGGTTCACACGACACCTTGGGCAGCTGACCATTCGGAGTTGTGTTCAGTCTTGGCCTCATGACTTGTTGAGTGTTGTTCCCTCCTTGGAACTTCTTCTTTTGAAAGGGTTGCCGTGAACCCTGGCCACTTGGGAACGTCCTTTTACGATTCTCACCATTCACTATGGGCTTCTTTGCTACGATCACTTTAGATCGCGCCCAATCCTCTTGGATTTTTGAAGCTACTGCAGCCTGAAAAGTCGAAGGCATGCTTTTTATCACTCAAGATCACAGCCCTTCGCGCATACCATTCACATATTTGTCGGCCCTTTCTTGGTCTGTTTCGAACAATCGAGAGCAGTAGCGCTCTAGATTATGAAATTTGGTGGTATAGTCCATTAGACTCATACCGCCCTGTTCCAACTCCAGAAACTCCATCTTTTTCTTGTTTCTGGAATGCAACGGGAAGTAGTTATCCATAAAAGTTCTCTGGAAGTCAGTCCAAGGAATGACTTCGACTTGTGAGAACTAGATAAGTTTAGTGGTATCCCACCACTTTCGTGCATTGTCTTTCAACCGATACATGCCAAAGTTGGTCTTTTTCTCTTCTGGTACTCCTAGTATCGAGAAGGCACGTTCTGTCTCTTAGATCCAACTTTCTGCGAGCTCTGGATCGGCTCTGTCAATGAAAACTGGCGGGTCAAGCTCGAGGAACTTCTCATAAGTCACTCCTCCCAGGTGCTCATTTCGTGGTGCGACTAGTTCTGGCCTCGTTTCACAGATGGCGGTAACCAGATTGTTGAGTGTTTCCAACAAGAATCCTTGCGTATGGGACTCCTCGCTTGGCATGGTTCTCCTCGTCATAGGAGCCATTTATCTATGCACACACAAGCACTTGTTTTTAGTTTCTCGATGTATATGAGGAAGTAAAAGCTTTATTTACTTAATATACATCACATTTACATAAGCATCACCTTAAACAAAACGTCATGCCGCACTGGCAGACTTTAGGCGTTGAGAAACTATATACATGAGTCTACTGACTCCAAAACATCACCAGTCTCTTTAAGACCTGGATTTCTTTGATGAAGACGAACTCAAAAAGGTCCATCTATTGCCACATGGCCTTGGTGCAGGCACTACTAGCTTTGGCTTGGGCGGCACTTCCGCACTCTGAAGCAAATATTGGGGATACATGAGGGAATCCAGTCCACTCTCCCAGTCGGCAAGATCAAGACTCTGGGAGTCTGAAATAATGATCGGCGAACAGAAGGAATCTCCTCTTTCGTTCCTGCCATTTAAGCTCGGCGTAAGTGATGCCGGATGGTAGCTTGGCGAGCGATAGACCTCCGCAGGGAAGTTCAAATCAAAATCCCTCAACCTTGGTAATTCATCAGAAGATGTTGGGGTATGGTTGCTCTCAACACTAGAGTGATGCGGTCCACTAACACGCGAAGTCTCATCCCTGAGACCCTTTGATGCCCGCCGACCCATATCGGCGGTATATTTCCTTTGGCATTCGTTGGCAGAATGCCCATCTTTGCCATACTATTGGCAGTCTTGGACTTCATACGGGCATATCCACTCATCGTGCATGACCTTGCAACGATAGCAGTATCCACGCGAGTCATGAGTTGCCATTTATACAAAGATGCATCCAGATCAGAACAAAGGTATAAAAACATATAGTTACAGTGCGATATCGGGACCATGACAGATCCTGAACCACGTTTCTCAGACACATGCTCTGATACCAATTCTGTAACGCCCCGGATTTCCAAAACAAAGCTAAGTTAAAATTTTTCATGAATTTTTTTTTTCTTTGCAGCGGAACTTAGAAAAGCTTTTAGCAGCGGAATAAGACGATAATGAGTTGTCGGTTTTAGAAAACTCCGAGCACGTTGCAAGTATGTGGCCAAGCAACTCATTGACCACCCAAGTGTTCTATTTTATCGAAAACCACATGTTTATTACAACACTACTGCTTTAGAAAAGCAGTGTAGGTTCAATAAAAGGAAGCAATACAACTCTGTCTAGAGAAACCCTGGAACTCGATGCCGCCTTGCTCCGCATATCGTCACGCAGGTCCAACACCTGAAATCCCCATTAAACAGGGTCAGAACCACTGAACGTCTGGTAAGCAAGCAAACATGCGTCCATTCAACTCAAGTACATACGATAACCACTCAGGGTCGCAGTTCGTAATAATGACGCTCAAGCCTCCATGACTTAGCGTATATCGCAAGAGCCTCCGCAGGGCTATTAGTTGAACATTCGCTCAAGTCTTCACGACTTAGCCTTGACCTCTTCCGGGTCTCAAAGTGATGTCTAGCTCAAGTCTTCATACTTGGCACATCTGTATCCCACGCATCTAAGGACAGCTCCTCGAGCTTCGCTTAGTCGTGCGGATACAACACAGGTCTTTGCTCAGTCGGTCCAGTAGTATACCGAACATGACACCTTCACAAAGGTTATGCAGGACTGACTCAGCACGTAATCCACTCATACATTCAAAGCATCGCTGTACCTAGAACTAATGCATTGTATTAATAATTAACCGCTCCCGCCTTTGGTACGCAGGTAGAGCTATTGTCCGGGCATCAACGCGATGTTCGCCCCAACACAGTCATTACGGAGGGGGTACCTACTATGAATAGGGTCAACAGGCCTCTGGTGTATCTAAAATACATAGAATAATCAACCCTCAGAACGTCGCATTGATGCCCGGACAATAGCTCTACCTGCGTACCAAAGGCGGGAGTGGTTAATTATCAAAATAATGCATTAGTTCTAGGTACGACGATGTTTTAAATGTATGAGTGAATGACGTGTTGAGTCAGTCCTGCATAACCTTTGTGAAGGTGTCATGTTCGGTATACTACTGGACCGACTAGGCAAAGACACGTGTTGTATCCGCACGACTAAGCGAAGCTCGAGGAGCTGTCCTTAGATGCGTGGGATACGGATGTGCCAAGTATGAAGACTTGAGCTAGACATCACTTTGAGACCCGGAAGAGGTCAAGGCTAAGTCGTGAAGACTTGAGCGAATGTTCAACTAATAGCCCTGCGGAGGCTCTTGCGATATACGCTAAGTCATGGAGGCTTGAGCGTCATTATTACGAACTGCGACCCTGAGTGGTTATCGTATGTACTTGAGTTGAATGGACCCATGTTTGCTTGCTTACCAGACGTTCAGTGGTTCTGACCCCGTTTAATGGGGATTTCAGGTGTTGGACCTGCGTGGCGATATGCGGAGCAAGGCGGCATCGAGTTCCAGGGTTTCTCTAGACAGAGTTGTACTGCTTCCTTTTATTGAACCAACACTGCTTTTCTAAAGCAGTACTGTTGTAATAAACATGTAGTTTTCGGTAAAATGGAACACTTTGGTGGTCAATGAGTTGCTTGGCCACATACATGCAACGTGCTCGGAGTTTTCTAAAACCGACGACTCATTATCGTCTTATTCCGCTGCTAAAAGCTTTTGTAAGTTCCGCTGCAAAGAAAAAAAAAACAAATTCATGTAAATTTTAACTTAAACTTGTTTTGGAAATCCGGGGCGTTACAGCCCCTTTGGGGCTGGTGCTTGGTAGGTCGCTGGGTTAGGCCTTTGCGTGGCTAGCCCAGGTCCTTTCGATAACCTTTGTGAGCCCACAGCAGGTGGGCTGGGCCATTGCAGGCCCTGCAATGAGCCCCCGGACTGACCCAAAGTTGGTCAGTCCAGCTTTTTATCTACCCGTTGGGCTGGCTGCAGCTCGTGCTGCAACCCACGGTTGGCGGGGTGGTCTGGGCCATCCAGGACCCAGACCCACCCGAGGTAAGACCCATCCATGGGTAAGCCCACCATGGGTGAGCCCACCATGGGTGAGCCCCCCACCCCCTTTTTTCCTTGGTTAGCCCAAACGCACCACCCGGGTGCCTTAGCACCCGGGGGTTTTGGTTTAGGGTTTGACCTGTTTGGTCAAGGGCTACAGCCCTGGTTCAAGCCACCATTTGGCTCGAACCAGGGGCCTGTATGGGCCCCTTTATTCTTGCTTTGCCTTGGCCGCTGCCTAAGGGCAGCGAGAGGCCTGGTGCCCGTGGCATCTGGGCCACCTCCTTGGCGCACCCACTTGCTAGGTGTGCCGGGTAGATGCGGCCTGGCTCAGCCCATGGCTGGGTTGAGCCAGATGCTACAGACCTAGGGTCTGTAGCAGGTAGCTAAACCCCGCCCCCCCTTGACTCGGTTGGCTGCGGTGCAGCCTGGGGCCGGGTGCTTAGAGCACCCGAGGCTTGGTCGTGGGCGCGCCACTTAGTGGTGCGCTGGCCCTTGTGGGCCTGGTCTGGACCCATGGCTGGGTCAGACTGGGCGTGGCCTGCCCCCAGCAACCTCAGTTGCTGTGGTAGTCAGGCTGGGGTTGGACCCTCGATGGTCCAGACCACCACCTTGGTATGGCGCCACCTAACCCGGGTTGGCGCCCCACCTTGGTCCCTCCTTTGGCGCCCCTTGTGGGTTGGCATGCACCCGCTGGGTGCCTTGGTCTGGACCCACTCTTGGGCCAGACCAGGGGTGCCTGTGGGGGATGCCCCCTTGTGCCCCTACCCCCTTGCAGTCAGCTGAGCCTGGGCCAATAGGGCCCAGGCCAGATCGGTGGGTCTAACCCACTTGGTGGTGTGGTTGGTTTAGCCGCACCCTCAAGGGTGTGGGCTAATGCCCAACACTCTGGCCCGAACCCACGGTTGGGTTCAGACCAGGGGTTTTCGTGACCCAGCTAGGTCTGGTCACGTGTGGACCAGACTTCGCTTGAGGTCTTGGTTGGCCGTTGGGCCCTGGGCTAAGCCTAGCACCCTTGAGGGCGCTCTAGGCTTAGCCGGGTGCTGGCTCACCCGGGATGGCCCGTACGGGCTGAGGCCAGTGTCGCTGTCAGCCCCACTTGGCCAGTTGCTAGGCGGGGACCAAGGGTGGCAGGGCCCCTGTGGCCTAGCCACTTGTTCAGCCCTCCGGGTTTTAGGTTCCCCGTTGGCGCCAAAACGGCACCGGGTGCTAAGGCTTACTGTAACCTTGTCACCTTTTGAGCAGCCCCTTGGAGTGCTCCGACATGGGGTCCGGACCCCTTGCGGGTAGCAATCAAGGTTGGCGCGACCCCATGGAGTTCCACAGGAACTCATCCGTGGCGACGGTTGCCCTTCCGTGCCGTTAGGCGAAGTTTTTAGCCTTGAAGCGCGGTTTAGTCGCTTGCAAGCAACATACGTTGCTGCTCCGAGCTTCGGTTGCTCATACTCCGCATCCCCGTAAGGGTGGCCGTGCGGTTGAGCTTGCAAGCGGTGTCATAACACATGCCCGCGTGGGTTGTCTGGTTCTACGGACCTTTCAGGTTGCGGTTTTGTTCGTGCCCCAATCGTGCAGCCGCGCATCTGGATATGCCAATGTTATTCCCATTAGCATGGGATTAGGTTCGATTCTATCCCTTGACACTCGTGAGTGTCGGACTCGCGAAGATCCCTGGCGGATGGCTTCGCTACACGAGATTTTGCCGCGTTATGATGATGGTACGCGTTTTTGGATGAACTTACACCTGTGTGAGTTGTCCGGGTTTCGTACGTGCAAGCCGACACGTTTTGACAAGTATGTCACTGACCCAGTTGTAGAGTGCTTCCTTGTTTGACTTCCGTTTGTATATCGATGAACGTGCACTGCACCAGAGGCGTGCTTTACACTCGATATGGCATACACTTGGAAAGGAACTGGAAATTGTAGGGTTTGACACTTTTGACCTATTGAGGTCTTGAGACTCGGTTGGAGTCTATGGGCAATGGCCCGGGTTAGTGAGAATGTGCTTACATGTTCGTGTCGCCCTAGGCATAAGATAAAATGGTAATTTATCGTCTTCATAGGCGATGTGCTCGTGGTGGCCGTGTGAGGCTGAGCACGTGAATGGGCAGGCCAAGTCCTCATTTGCGTACCCCGCGGGGACCACGAGGCATGACAACCTCGAGAGGAGGTACTACTAGAAGTTTGAGCCTAAACAAGATAAACTTGCCGCGCCCCATTCACAATTCGGTCACCCAGGGAGAGGGTGAATGGTACAGCCCCGAGTGACGTGTCGTTACTACAAATTGTTCTTTAGAGGAGCCGATGTGCCCTCTGACCTCCAGTCACTCGGAGTTAGGGAGATCAAGGTGCCCTCTGCAGGGACCTTTGCTACTGCAGTAGTACGGATTGCAATCCTTTACCCCTGCAAAAGGTTTCTCCTGGCTGCATGTCGCCTGCAGGTGGTTTTCTCGTTCTGTAGCATCCCCGGTTACCACATTAGAAAATGAATAACAGACGCCGGCATGACTCACAGAACTCGAGGGTTTTCCTTCGCGTACCTGAAGGAGGTAAAAAGAACATAAAGACTAACCAAACAGACTGACTTACTGTAGTTGTTACTCTAGAGCAGTACACACTTTGGTTCAGTTGCTACTCTCTGTTAGTTGGTTCCTACTCTGTTACTTTAGCTGCTACTTTCTGTTGTTCAGTTTCTGCTTTATTACTTTAGTGGCTGCACTGTTACTTACTTATAGTTTTACAGTCATGTGGCACGTGCACCTACCTGACACACACTTGTACTTTTATTTCAAATGTTTCTAACTGTTCCATCATGATAGTTATAGTCTGGTACTTAGCACACTTGTATCATGTTGTCTACTTTCTGTTTTTCCTTAAAAATGAAAATGTATGGATGGTTTGTCTCACCAGCTCGCAAGAGTACTGACTCCATTTTATGGGAATACAGGTGATGAGTAGACGCAGCGCGATGCGACAGTGCACAGCAGGAGCCTTGAGACCCACACTTTGCAGCAAATTTTGGGCTTCTTCTGGTTTTGGGGTTTGAGGGGTTGTACCTCTCCTTTTGTGAGACTGTCCCTTTTTGTACCCAGTCTCGTTTTTGTATCATTGTACTATTGTGGAAATGAAGAATATTTTACTTGTCTATTGTGGTTTGGTTTTCTCACTGTGGCTCGCTCAGACTTGCGGCCTTTGCTTTACCCCTGTTTCCCTCCTTTACTTCCGCTAGTTGTTTTTCACTCTGTATATCCTTCAAAAAAATATTTTTTTTGCTAAAAAACCAAGGTTTTTTACAAGGTCGGGGTTTGGGGCATCACAATGGTGTGCCGAGATCTACTATTTCCGATCGTGATTCCCGATTCACTTCGCGACTGTGGGGTCAATTGCAATCTGCTTTGGGGATGAAGTTGAAATTTAGTACAACCTTTCATCCTCAGACGGATGGACAGTCCGAGCGAACAATTCAAACGTTGAAAGATATGTTGTGAGCTTGTATGCTAAATTGAAAGGGTGAATGGGATTCACACCTATGCTTGGTAGAGTTCGCATATAACAATAGTTACCACGCTAGTATCGGGATGGCTCCGTATGAAGCGTTGTACGGTAGACCTTGTCGGTCGCCATCTTATTGGGACGTCATCGGCGATAGATCGAGAGAACTGCCGATTATTCTTCAGCACTATACGCAACAGGTGCAAAAGATTCGTGTGCGTTTAAAGGCAGCGCAAGATAGACAGAAGAGTTACGCTGATAAGAGACGTCGCGAATTGTCTTTTGATGTTGGAGACATGGTTTTTGTCAGAGTTTCGCCGACGAAGAGCGTGTTTCATTTTGGAAAGAAAGGGAAGTTCATTCCAAGGTATGTTGGACCGTTCGAGATCGTGGCGAGGATTGATGAAGTGACATATCGTGTCGAGTTACCTCCACAATATGCTCACATTCACAATGTATCTCACGTGTCGATGCTTAGGAAGTACGTTCCTGACCCATTGCATATCATTCAGTACGAAGATATGGACGTGTGATCATGCATATAATTCAAGGTTAATTAACATTAAAATATGCATGATTTTATAAAATAATGTTTCAAAAACCCAATTTTATGTTAGTTTTCGAGTAAATGTGCTAAAATGAGTTAGAAATAGAAAATGCATGAAAAATAGTTTTATTTTACATTTTTATGCATATTTTAGTTTTTGTTATAGTCATAGTAGTTTGGTTTTAGTTTTTATTAAAAATGAAAATAAAAAAATAAAAAAATGGAGAAAAATAGTTTTATATTCATTTTAAGTGTTTGTTTTTTAGAAAAGAAAAAAATTAAATATAAATATAAATAGTTAGAATAGTTTTTGAGTTTTGTCATAAATAAGTTTTGTTTTTAAATTTTTGAAAACTTTATAATAAACTGGTACATAGTTTTTGATTTTTGAAAATTGAAAAAAATAAACACAAACCAGTTTAACCGGTTTGCATTTCAAAATAAAAATGTTACAAACCGGTGAACCGGTTTGAATGGTTTTTAAAAACCCAAAAAACGAAAATTTCATTGGTCTCCACCCTGTACGCCAAGTCCTTCCTCTTACCCCTCTTTCCCGTCTCTTTCCCCCTTCTCCACCACCGGCCATTCTTCCCTCCTTCTTCCCCTTCTCCCTCTTTCTCTAATCCTCTCGCCGGTGGAGGCATTTCAGTCGGGCAACGGTGCACGGTGGAGGCCAATCCTCCTCTAACCCCTCTGGTTTGGTAAGTTTCGATTCTTCTACTTCTTCTTCATCTTCTTCTTCATCTTCTTCTTCTTCTTTTTCTCCTTCAGATCTTCTTCTTCTTCATTTTCTGATCTTCTTATTCTTCATCTTCTTCCGATTCTTCATCTTCTAAATCTTCTTCTTCTTCTTCTTCTTCTTCTTCTTCTTCTTTCAATCTGCATTCTTCTTCTTCTTCTTCTTCAGCTTCTTTAACCTTCTTCTTCTCCTTTTTAATCGATTCTTGTGTTGTGTTGTTTCTAAAAATCAAAAGAAAAATTCAAATCGAATGTTGTATTTGTTAATGCCCGATTTTTTTAGGATTCTTTGAGTTTTTCTATTTCTGATAGTTTGATTTTCCTATTGCTCATTCCGTTGAATTCCTGTACAATCACTCATTGTTTTCACTTTGTTTCATTCATCACACAGATTTGTTGTATATTCATTTGATGTTTTCATGTTTTGCAGTTTTTAAATTTCTGGTTTTTACCGTGTTTCATAATTTCTGTGTTCATTTTAATTCATCGTGATTTTCATTTTCTGTGTCATTATGATTTTCATTTTCTGTTTCAATATTTGAATTCCATTTCCTATATCAATATTTGATGCTGATTTTTGTTTGACGATTTCTGTTTGATGCCTCCATTTATTTTGATTTTCTGCTATATTTTTTTCCAATTTCTGTTTTGTTTCATTTAGTAGTTTCTTTGCTTCGAAAGTCTCTGTTTTTCTGCATGCTTTAATTTCCTAATTTTGCTTGTTCTGATTTCTCTCTTTTTCTGTTATATCTAGTTTTTCCTGTTTTTCCTAATTTCCTGTTTTTACGTATTGTAATTTTTTTTTTGTTTCTTCATCTCATTTTCCAGCTTTCAACATTCATTTCAACTCCTTGATTTCTTGTAATCCTGTGTTGCCTTACATTACGATTTCCATTTTTCTTTAGTTCACAAGTCATTTCCCTGCTTTTCAAATTCTTGTTTGTCAAATAATTTATGTTTCTAATTCAATCATTTCCGGATTTCCTGCTTTAGTACATATTTCATATTAATTGTAATGTTTGTTTCTTTTTAATTCCTGATTTTTTTATTAAATTAGATCTTAGTTACATTACAGTTAGTTCCTGTTTAACATTGATTCTCCAATTTTCTGTAATTTTTAATGTCTTAGTTTATATTTAGTTTTTCTCCATTTTCTATTCGGTAATTCCCTGTTTTTCAACTCTTGAATTCAATTTTTATTTTTTTGGCTAGGTTACCTGTCTTTCATTACATGTATTCCCTGCTTTTAATTGTTCCTTCATTTTCCTGTTTTTGTTAAGTAAACTGTTAGTTAAGGGCTTTGTAATTAGTCAGTTAGATTTCTTTCATATTTCTAGCATTTAATTGTATTTTTTTTAGTATATAGGTTATTTCTATCTCTGGTACTGCTCGTGTTCATTTGATTTGTGCAGGATAGCACATGACTGAAGTGAAATTGATTACGTGACACGAAGTACGAAGAATAAAGCTTCTTTTTACTTTTTAGTTTAGAATTAGAAATTTAATTGGGTTTGTAAATATTGCACTTTACGCCCTCTGCGAAGGGTATTCATTTGTTGTAATAGTTAGTTGTTTTACTTTTCTTAAACATTTTACATTTCAATAATTCAGGCAATAAAGATTAGTTTAGATTTGTGTACTTGAATACGATATATTCCCATTCCCTGAGTTCGACCCGGTCTCATCCACTAGTGAGAACCGGTTTTTATTATTTGATGTCTGGTTTTCACATGTTTTTCATATAAAAATCTTTTCAAAATTACAACGATTTAAAAGAAGACATCAATTTTTTGGCGCCGTTGCCGGGGAACGGCATAATATTAGTATTCACTTTATTGCCTAGTGTTTGTATTGCATTTAGGTTTAGAACCACGTATGTGCATATCTTAGAGACGAGCTTACTTTTCTGCACAGCCCACCTATTAGGATCCCCTTAGAGGTGACTGTGTACGATTGGTACCGTACACATAGATTTCATATTTCTTATGCATAATCTCTGTGTGATTCAAATGTTGGTGTTTGTTTAGTTTTTATTGTTTTTAGTTTACTCGCTTTGTGGTTTGAGTGGTTTGGCCGCTTAGTGCGTTAGTTAGGTAGAAAACCCAAAGTTAGGACATGTGCTACACCGGTCTACTCCAAGGTGTACGCAATGGCTGACGATCATCAATTGATCTGTCCTTTGAGGGAGTACTTCATGCCAAATACGTATACTCCCGCCTCCTGCATCACGAGACCTGATGTAGGAGCGAGCCATTTTGAGATTAAGGCCAGTGTGATTCAAATGTTACCCTCGTTTTATGACCTTAGTAATGAGGATCCATATCGTCATCTTGACAAATTCCTTGAGATTTGCTCGACTGTGCGAATCAATAATTTTGGAGACGACGCTATGAAGTTGACTTTGCTTCCGTTCTCTCTCAAAGATAAAGCCAAGCACCGGCTAAAATCTCTTGAGACGGTTCGTATTACTACTTGGGAAGGAATGCAAAGAGAATTTTTAAAAAAATATTTCCCAATTAGTAAGACGAACCAGTTTCGTAAAGCTATAACCAGTTTTTCTCAAATTGAGGGAGAACAATTTCATGAGTCTTGGGAGAGATTGAAAGATCTTCTCCGCAACTGTCCCCATCACCAAGTGCCTCGATGGCAGTTGGTGCAGTATTTTTATGACGGGCTTACTGAGAAGCATCGTCAAATGGTTGATTCGTCTTGTGGGGGCACTTTTATGCTCAAGAGTGAGGACGAGGCATGGTCTCTATTCGAGACCTTGAGTGAAAACACGATGCATCTTACCTTGTCTTCACGGCTCGATAGGACTACATCTTTGTCTAGTGGTCCTAGGAAAATAGGGATTTCCGAAGTTGGGTCCGAGTTAGAATTGTGTACCAAGGTTGACCAGTTGACTAGGAAGTTAGATCAATTCCTAGCCAATTCTTCGAGAAGTCAAGTAGAAAGAGTGTGCGAGCTATGTGCTAGCCCTGCACATTGTGTTTCAGAATGTTGTGAACACCCCAAATTTTTCAAAATGTTGTAAATATTCCCCTTTTTGCCCCTGACCCCACTTTCTGGGTAATTGAGTCAGTTTTAAATCTAAATTCCATTTTATTTCTCAAATCTTGCTGAAATTAAATTCATTTTATATACTTGACTCAATTTCGGACCCGGATCCATTATCAAAATCAAATCTGAGCTTCATTATCCAATCAAATTCTCAAAATTTCCAAAAATAACTTCTAGAAAAGCTCAAACAGTTCGTCCGGTATCCGTTTGGATCCATTGCATTGCATTTCTTGATTCGAGTTTCAAAACTCGAATATTTTCTCAAAACTTGGGTCAAAAAAACCCATTCTTCTGAAGAATTTTCCCCAAAATGGCCCGAAATTCTCGGAAAAACACTTTTGTAAATATTTCTTAGAAAATACAAAAAAAAATTAGTATTTAATCCTTGTTTTCATGTAAAAAACTTAGATTCTTGCTCAAAAAATACAAAAAATGGAAAAATCATGCAAAAAACCAAAAAATTAGGAAAACTACGAGGAAAATAAGTGGTTTTAAAAAAAAAGAAAAAAAGATTTTGCCGAAAAACTCACCTTGAACCACTTGACAAAAACCTTTAGAAAAGGAGCCCCCTTTTCGCAAATTTGTTTTTATGGTTTTTCTTATTTCTTTCTCTCTATAGACCTTTCGTGAAGGAGGACGCCTACCCCCCCCATCCGTAGCCTCTCTCTCTCTTTCACCGAAACCTTCTCCATGGCATCCATGAACCCTTCGATCGCTCGAGCTCCTCCTCCTTCATTCATCACCAACGAACTCGCATACAGCCATCTCTCGAGCTCCTCCTCCTTCACCAAGCTTCCACTGAACACCCTCATGTGCGATCTCCTCTTCATCACCCTCCGATCATCTCCCCTTCATCTCCACCCTCAAATCCCTAACCGTTTCTTCCACCCCCCCCTTTTTTTTTCTCTATAAGATAGGCGCAAGAAGGAAATGAAGGGGGATCCATGAACGCCTGCATCGATTCTTCATTTCTCACATCCATTTCCTCCTTTTTTGATACACCCCTCTCCTTGGAGTAGCCCGGCACTGACGATCCATCATTAGCATCACCCATTGTTCTCTTCCTTCTGCTCTGGAACGCCTCCCTCTCCCGAAGGAACGCTTCAGAGTTGCCTTCGTTCGTTCCTCTATAATCACTCAAAAGAAACCCGGTCCCTTGCTGAAATCAGTGGCCTGAAGGAGACCAATCCAGCAGCAGCCTTAGCCTGAGGTTCATCGTGAAGGCACAGGTACGACAACCACAGGATTAAGGGCAGAGGTG
The DNA here is from genome assembly GCF_984573655.1 of Nuphar pumila. Taxonomy (NCBI): domain Eukaryota; kingdom Viridiplantae; phylum Streptophyta; class Magnoliopsida; order Nymphaeales; family Nymphaeaceae; genus Nuphar; species Nuphar pumila. The sequence continues at coordinate 81,368,283 of NC_143253.1, forward strand.
AGTATCTCCACAAAATGTCTCCTTTTGTATACCCTCGTATGTGCAGAATTATACGTTATAAATATTGGTCATGCTAGACACTCGTGAGAAATGCTTCTAATATTATTCATCATTTTTTTTTTGATAGATGGTAATACTCGAAATGCCTATTTTGATAAGATCCATACTGGTGTTCTTCTGATGGATACTTTTAGCCTAATATAGCTTATGCTACATAAATGATGCAAACGTCATGCATATTGTTACCTCTGTGCAAATAAGATAGATAGAATAGGTTGAGCTTAAATGATCCTTTCTAGGATAAGCAAGAATGTGTGTCTGCAGCGTACCTAGAGTGTTTATGAATCAAGAAGCAGTAGGTCTAAATATTCCTAAATCAATGACTACGTTGCATCTTCTTGACATCTGTGTCATTCAACATGAGAGCAGAAGTAGCTCCAGTGGCAAGCTCGATCCCTTCCATAAGGTCAGAAGTAATATCGTTCATCCTAACATGGGTATACTCTAGCTGTAATGTCGAGCAAGGTGAGAAATGACCTCTACAAAGTCTTGGTCACCCGTCACATGGGTCAGCTCCAGATAATTGCCATTTTCGTTAGGAAAATTTCTCTACAGTGCGTTGTTATTCCTGTACAAATTGCTTGGGTGAAACAAACTTAACTACTTACATTATACTCTGTATATCTACTATGTCACAGAAGCATTCATTTAAGTAACATATTTTTCATATCTTCACCATCTGCTTCATTACTGCACGCCACTAGTTTACCTATAAACCACATTCACAGTTTGGTTGCCTCATATGCAAATGGAGCTCCATATAATCACTCGTTGGAAAGTCCTTTTTTTAGCCTTTCTGAGAGGCAATATCCCTAGAAAAGGTTGTTCAAGCCGCAGTCTTCTGGCTCTGCTTTACTGCTGTTAGGACAGTCGATGGCCATCACAGACTTTGGCTGCCAGGTTCCCCACTTCCATACATTTCCATAGGACTTCAGTCTTATAGTATTTTCATTGCCCATCACCATCCCTGATGATGGTATGTGCCATCATTTCATTACCATTTACCCTCACAGCTGCTAACTCCACTGTTGTACACTTGCATTACTTCTCACAAGAGCCCTGTTGCGTCCATTCCCAGCCCTTCTTCTTCATTCATCTTTCATAGTTTGTCATATAGAGCTCAAGGCACAGTCATCGGCACATCTGCATTTGCTTTATCTGGATTTCCTGCAAACATGTGTTCTTTCACAATTCCGGTGCACTTTGGAATGCCACATACCTTGAGGTTGGCTATGCTTCGGATTGCCATTTGAGTTCCATCCAACACAGCCTCTGTTTTTCTCTTAGCTAGCATCCCCTCAGTTGCTGCAAACACAACAGCTTCCACCATATGACACTATGCTGCCTCTCTTTCACTCTAACCTTTCCCTCAATACCTCCTGCTGTAAGTATCTCAACAGCACCCCACTGTTACCGATTCACCAGCAATGTATTTTCCATGCCTTCGCCTCTGAAAAATACCAGCTGAAAACTTTTTCAGTGATTCGCAGAGAAATGTTGTGGTTTCTCTTCCTCATGGCAGTTCACCAAAAGAACTGCCATAAACTGTGATTTCCCATAGTGGTTTATCACAAGCTGTTTGGCTATCATATTTCATAAATAGTTCATCTTGGACCATCTCGGTCCGTGCTTTCATCCAGCCTCATTACCTATAGTCCACTAGCTCATTTGTCATATATATATCTATATGTATACATGTATATATGTATATATATATATACAACATATGCATGTATACATACATATGTATCAGCATACATATCATTCTTCCACCATTCATGTCTTGGTATATGAACATTTTTAGATATCCATGTAATATATGCAATGCATTTCCATTTTTTTATTAATCAAGTGTTTTGCAGGGAATGTGAGGGGAGCATCATCATTTGAGATTTATATTTTCAAATATAAACTTTGTAATAATTTAGATCTTAATGAGAATTTACATTTCCTGCTTTAGGTAGAATGAATGAGCATTGTAAATATTATGAATAACTTGTTCTTCATGCATTTTTCTTTTATTTCTCAAAATCTCACATTGGTGAAACATGAATGGCACGTGCACCATTTTGTAAGAGGTAAATTAATCCTAAGTTGACGATCCATATCAATGGCCATAGTCAGGATGTGGACAAAACTTAGGATTTTTATCTTTTACGAAATAACACTGGATCCATACTGGATCTATTTTCGAAATTCATCATATTTTCCTTAAATATTTTCTTCTTTTATTAGAATTTAACTCAAAATTAACTCAAAATATATACCAATGGCCATAGTCAAGGTATATAGAGAGTTAATTTCATTTTAAATTCTATAAAAGCACCAAAATGTGTTTCATTCCTCATATGAATTTAAATATAGATTATTATATAATACATTCAATGACCATAGTCAAGGATGTATTATATCTTCAATCTTGTTTTAATTCATTTGAAGAATGAAATAGCTTTTCAAAATCCAATTTCAAAATTTAAATTCATTCATTATTTAGATAGAACTGCATCATATTTTTTAAAAAAATTCCTTTTTCAAAAACTCCAAGTGATGTAAATATCTTCATCAATCTATCTTGAATTCTTATAAAAACCTATTCATCCTTTTCATCTTCAAATTCAATTTTATTTTCAATCTCAAAGTTCAATTTAACTTTGAGATTCCAAAGTCATTTTTATTCAAATTCAAAACAGATTTCAAAGTCCAAATTGACTTTGAAATTCCAAATTCATTTTATATTCAAAACTTCAATCAAAGTTCAATTTAACTTTGAGATTCTTGATTCATCTTCTGAATCTAACTCCCAATCCATTTTTAGGATCCAGGATTCAACACTCATATTGGATCTCAGACTTCAGATCCAATTCCTCCTTAGAATCCAGACTCCAATTTCACTTTTGGATCTTAGACTTCAGATCCAATTTATTTATAGGATCTAGAATCTAATTTCACATTTGGATCTCAGACTTCATATCCAAATCCATCTTAGGATCCAGAGTCCAACTTTACATTGGATCTTAGATTTCAGATCTAAATCCATTCTAGGATCTAGAAATCAATTCTACATTTGGATCTCAGACTTCAGATCCAAATCCATCTTAGGATCCAGAACCCCCTTCTACATTTGGATCTCAGACCTCATATCCAAATCCATCTTAGGATCAGGAATCCAATTCTACATTTGGATCTTAGACTTCAAATCCAAACTCATTCCAGGATCCAGAACTCAAGTCCATCTTGGATTCCAAATCTTGGATCCCATTCCGTTTAGGATCCGGATTCCATTCCCAATTCTAGATTTCAAAATCCAAGTCCATTTTCAGGTCTCATTTGAACTTCCTAAATCCATTTCTATTCTTAAATACCATTTGGTTTTCTCAGATTCATTCTAAGATTCAAATTCAATATCACTTCAAAGAACTTCATCTTCTCCTCCCAAATCCATGATTAAATTCAAAGTCCATTTCTGACTTCAAAACTTCATCTCCTTTCATTTTTTTTAAGTCATTCTTTCTCATTTATTTTCCCAACTCTGTTTTACTACAAAAACTTAGAACTTCTCTGATCTATCTCAAGTTCTAAGTTAGATTCAATCATTTCTTCACTTCTTTACCAAGTTCATCTCAGAATACTTGGAAATTTTCAAAACATTCTTTTCAAAAGAAGCATACATCCATTGCATTGCACAAGCATGATTCATTGTGCATTTAGAGTTATGATAAATTCTTAGATAAAATTTAGGCAAAGCAAAAGGCACAAATTCGATCCTTGGTTCGATTACCCCTGGTAAAGGCGCCAGGAACAATCGAACCTCGTACCGACGAGCGAATCCTGTCTCTCCATTTTTCTCACAATATTTTCAAAACAGAGGCGAGTTATTTTCTAAATATTTTCAAATCAAGGTCAAGTGAAAAAATGTAAAAGAGTTCCTCTTCTCTCTCTCTTTCTTTCTTTTCTCTTTCTTTTCTGCCTTTTATTCTTCTCCCTTCAAAAAGTAGGAAACTAAGAGGTTAGAAAAGGAAAAGAGAAGGAAGAGAAAGAAACCAACAAGAGAGGAAAAATTTTGCGATGATCACAAATGTCCGACAGCGCCATTATATCCTGAATTCGTTCATGAGCAGGTGAATGCTACCCAAGGTTTCGCTAGACCCATGCCTGATTCATTTACACCATCATATAACCCAGGTTGGCGAAACTATTCCATTTCCCCATCCCATCAGCCCTCCCAGACACAGTATAGACCCAGTAACCCTTCACAAGGTTACTCGCATCCCATTTTTCCACAGGTTCATCCTCCAGCCCAACCTGCTTATACTCAACCCCATTCTCATGAGCCTTCATTTTGTCAATCCTTCCAAGATAGGATATTACAAGTTTTGAGCTCCCATACGCAGTCAATAGCCAAGCTAGAGACTCAAATGGGACACTTGGTTGAGACTTTCACTAGGCAAAGCCAGGGGAACCTTCATAGTCAGTCTGTTGTCTCAAAGGGAGAGGATTCCATGTCATTTGACTTGCAACCCACTGATTCACATCATGAGCAAGTCAAATCTGATACATCCCTTCAGAGCGAGAAGGTGTATCTCCCCACTCGGGAATCAACTCATGAGCCCCATATCATTTTCACTGACAAGTCTATTTCCATTTTACCTCAGCAGAAGGGGCAAGGCCCTCAGTTGTTACAGTCTTCATATAAAGCCCCATTTTCTCAGCCTTTAGGATCACCAAATGTTTTCAGTAAGCAAGAGGTACAGATGCATAAGGTGCTTGACCAAGTCAAGCCAGATCATATTCACCACTTGTCTGAAGTAGCATTCATTGATACTCGGTCGGTCCTAGACTCTCATTTCCTGACCAGTCTCTCAGATGAGACTAATCTTCGTTCTTCATGTCAAGAGAGTCATGATACTACATTTGGAGGTAGAAGGGATGGAAACATAGTGCGCAGTGTCACAGATGACACTCTTTTCTACATAGAGCCCGGTTGAGCATGACTTCATGTCCATTGATCTCATGGACGATGAAGGTTTTTTCAGGGATCCGTCTGGCTGGGGACGTGAAACTTAGCGCTTTATGGGAGGCAACCCATATCTTGTATATTATTAGATTTAATTAGAATTTATAGATTTTATGTTGTTTTTACTTTTTCATGAGTTTTTGATGTTCTTTTTATTTCATTCTATGAGTTTTATGTTTTGTCATGTATACATTGCATTCATTACATTCATAGAACGTGCATTTTTAATTCATGTCAACTCATTCTACTCTTTTCCCTCATTTATTTCTCTCATGTGCATTCACTTAGTTTCATATAAGCATGGGGGAGTGCCACTGGGACAGTGTCATTCAAGCATGGGGGAGGGTGTAGTTTGCACACCTTGATATTTCTGTTTACGTTCTTGCACATGTTTACACATATCTCATGAAAAGTAGAATTTTAAAGAAAGAGTTTGAACTTATATGAATGTTATTTCAAATCTGATGTTTTTAGAGGATTTTTAAGCCCCACGAAATTTTTTTCTGACATAGATTTAAAAATTATGGTTGTTTATGCGGATTTCGAAGAAATGATGATAGATACATGTTAGAATTTATTTTGAATCACAAATATGAATATGCACAGTTCTATTTTTGAAAAACTAAGCAAATGAACAAAAGCGTAAAAAATGAGCTCAAAAGAAAAAAAATATAGCATGCGTTAGGTTGTTTGGATAATTTCACAATCCTTAGTAGATGGAACTTAGATGTAAGTTGAAACTTTTAATTCCATTTTCGAAAAGGAGAGTGGAAAACTTCGTGATCCTAAGTAACTGAGAACAGATACAAGTTGAAATGTTTGACTCTCATGTTATAAGGGTGAAGGAAGGAAGTCACTTTTATGTCTTAGTTGATATATTTTGGTATGCATTGAAGAAGTATAGAAGATATTGACATTGCACAAGGCATAAAAGCAGACCACACGCAAGCTATAAGAGAAGAATAAGTGCGCAAAAAGAAAAAACGTGAAAAGAAAAAAAAAAAAGAGAGAAAAAAGAGCTTAAAAAGAAAGAAAAGTTCAGTGCTTAGAAGTGCGATTTAGAAAACCTGTGCAGAAAACATATGAGTGAGGATAAGTAAATAATAATGTTTTTATTTGATTTTCTAAAAATAAAACATAAATAATTGTGATATTTAGAAAAGTGAAAGAAATTCTTTTTCTGTGGTGGTATATAAAAGACTCTAATTATGTCTTGATTTTTTTTGTAACAGGAAATATTTGTGAAAACAAAGTCTTTAATTACCAACTGCTTATGAGGATGTGTAATATTATGCATACATGACAGAGATGTTTGTGGGTAGCATCACTGCAAACCCTCACGAGACCTTACTCGTCCACTGGGGTAACCCAAGGGTTGAAAGGGCTTGTTGCATGAGCTAAATGCAACCGTGATTCCTACGAAAGTGAGTTAGGTGATAGTTTGATTTCTTGCATTTTTCTAGTTTGCTCAAGGACTAGCAAAACATAAGCATGGGGGTATTTGATCATGCATATAATTCAGGGATAATTAACATTAAAATATACATGATTTTATAAAATAATGTTTCAAAACCCCAATTTTATGTTAGTTTTCGAGTAAATGTGCTAAAATGAGTTAGAAATAGAAAATGCATGAAAAATAGTTTTAGTTTACATTTTTATGCATATTTTAGTTTTTGTTATAGTCATAGTAGTTTGGTTTTAGTTTTTATTAAAAATACAAAAATAGAGAAAAATAGTTTTATATTCATTTTAAGTGTTTGTTTTTTAGAAAAGAAAAAAATTAAATATAAATATAAATAGTTAGAATAGTTTTTGAGTTTTTTCATAAATAAGTTTTGTTTTTAAATTTTTGAAAACTTTATAATAAACTGGTACATAGTTTTTGATTTTTGAAAATTGAAAAAAATAAGCACAAACCGGTTTAACCGGTTTGCATTTCAAAATAAAACTGTTACAAACCGGTGAACCGGTTTGAATGGTTTTTAAAAACCCAAAAAACAAAAATTTCATTGGTCTCCACCCTATACGCCAAGTCCTTCCTCTTACCCCTCTTTTCCCTCTCTTTCCCCCTTCTCCACCATCGGCCATTCTTCCCTCCTTCTTCCCCTTCTCCCACTTTCTCTAATCCTCTCGCCGGTGGAGGCATTTCAGTCGGGCAACGATGCACGGTGGAGGCCATTTCTCCTCTAACCCCTCTGGTTTGGTAAGTTCTGATTCTTCTACTTCTTCTTCATCTTCTTCTTCATCTTCTTCTTCTTCTTTTTCTCCTTCAGATCTTCTTCTTCTTCGTTTTCTGATCTTCTTATTCTTCATCTTCTTCCGATTCTCCATCTTCTAAATCTTCTTCTTCTTCTTCTTCTTCCAATCTGCATTCTTCTTCTTCTTCAGCTTCTTTAACCTTCTTCTTCTCCTTTTTAATCGATTCTTGTGCTGTGTTGTTTCTAAAAATGAAAAGAAAAATTCAAATCGAATGTTGTATTTGTTAATGCCCGATTTTTTTAGGATTCTTTGAGTTTTTCTATTTCTGATAGTTTGATTTTCCTATTGCTCATTCTGTTGATTTCCTGTACAATCACTCATTGTTTTCACTTTGTTTCATTCATCACACAGATTTGTTGTATATTCATTTGATGTTTTCATGTTTTGCAGTTTTTAAATTTCTGGTTTTTACCGTGTTTCATAATTTCTGTGTTCATTTTAATTCATCGTGATTTTCATTTTCTGTTTCAATATTTGAATTCCATTTCCTATATCAATATTTGATGCTGATTTTTGTTTGACGATTTCTGTTTGATGCCTCCATTTATTTTGATTTTCTGCTATATTTTTTTAAAATTTCTGTTTTGTTTCATTTAGTAGTTTCTTTGTTTCGAAAGTCTCCGTTTTTCTGCATGCTTTAATTTCCTAATTTTGCTTGTTCTGATTTCTCTCTTTTTCTGTTATATCTAGTTTTTCCTAATTTCCTGTTTTTACGTATTGTAATTTTTTTCCCTGTTTCTTCATCTCATTTTCCAGCTTTCAACATTCATTTCAACTCCTTGATTTCTTGTAATCCTGTGTTGCCTTACATTACGATTTCCATTTTTCTTTAGTTCACAAGTCATTTCCCTGCTTTTCAAATTCTTGTTTGTCAAATAATTTCTGTTTCTAATTCAATCATTTCCGGATTTCCTGCTTTAGTACATATTTCATATTAATTGTAATGTTTGTTTCTATTTAATTCTTGATTTTTTTACAGAATTAGATCTTAGTTACATTACAGTTAGTTCCTGTTTAACATTGATTCTCCAATTTTCTGTAATTTTTAATGTCTTAGTTTATATTCAGTTTTTCTCCATTTTCTATTCGGTAATTCTTTGTTTTTCAACTCTTGAATTCAATTTTTATTTTTTTGGCTAGGTTTCCTGTCTTTCATTACATGTATTCCCTGCTTTTAATTGTTCCTTCATTTTCCTGTTTTTGTTAAGTAAATTGTTAGTTAAGGGCTTTGTAATTAGTCAGTTAGATTTCTTTCATATTTCTAGCATTTAATTGTATTTTTTTTAGTATATAGGTTATTTCTATCTCTGGTACTGCTCGTGTTCATTTGATTTGTGCAGGATAGCACAGGACTGGAGTGGAATTGATTACGTGACACGAAGTACGAAGAATAAAGCTTCTTTTTACTTTTTAGTTTAGAATTAGGAATTTAATTGGGTTTGTAAATATTGCACTTTACGCCCTCTGCGAAGGGTATTCATTTGTTGTAATAGTTAGTTGTTTTACTTTTCTTAAACATTTTACATTTCAATAATTTAGGCAATAAAGATTAGTTTAGATTTGTGTACTTGAATACGATATATTCCCGTTCCCTGAGTTTGACCCGGTCTCATCCACTAGTGAGAACCGGTTTTTATTATTTGATGTCTGGTTTTCACATGTTTTTCATATAAAAATCTTTTCAAAATTACAACGATTTAAAAGAAGACATCAACGTGCAGGAAGATCTAACTTTGTCAGAAAGGCCTATCGAGATTGTTGACCGACGAGATCAAGTTTTGCGTACCAAGACTATTCCGTTAGTTAAGGTACGGTGGCAGCACCATGGCATTGAAGAATGCACATGGGAACCAAAAGCGAGCATGAGAGAGACTTATCTGGAACTTTTTGTAACCTCCTAAGGGTGATTTCGCAGACGAAATCCTTTTTTTGGAGAGGAGGATGTAAGATCCACGATTTTCATTTTCATGTATATTGTGTAATTATATGGAAATTGATGAATTTTTATGTTTTAGCAATTTCTGAAGATTTGCTTATTTTGAGGATTGGGTTAAATCACGTGATTTTATGTAAATAGAGCGATTTCGGGAAATCTAGAGCAGATCAACCTCCGAAACTTTTAGGGTAAGTTTGGAATAGAGTTGTAGTGATACACCCCAAATTTGAGATCCGAACGACGAAAGGACCTCGTCAGTGCATGTGAATTACGAGTCTTGACTTAGATTTTGGAAATGAATCTTAGAACGCTTAATTTTAACTAATGAGAGAATATTTTCTCAAGAGGCATCAACCATTCCATGTTAATTAAGGTTATAAATAGAATAATATAATTTGTTGGAATTAAATTGTTATTTTAATTCATTAAATAAGCGTTTTCTTATGACATACATGATATGCGGTTTTGGTTTTGGATCCGGAGCACCTAGTGGTTCCAAGACCCATGGACAACCCCTATAGTGGACGTCCATTTCCTTGGTTAACCAGCTGGTCAAGGCTGACTAGCTGGATGGCAATTTTGAAAAGGGTTTTGCATGGATTTAAAGCTTAGGCCTTTATTGGCCATATGTCTTTCCAACACCCTCATGATGAAGCCTAGGCTCCATCATGATGGGCGCCATTTTCAAAAGGGAGCCATGAGGCTGGCGCCCCATGGCAGGTTTGTAAAATTTTCAAAAGTTTTTGAATCCTTAAAAAAACCATTGGGCACGTTGGGTGGCAGCCAAGGGCGCCCCCTTGTTATTTGTTGAAGTTTTAAGGCTTTAAATGAATGGCATTTTTGAAATTCTGCAAAACCTTTTTAAAAAACCAACATGCATTGGTTGTTGGGGAGCGTTGAGCTCCCCAACCCTTCATTTTGGAGGGATTAAATCCCAGGCGTCCATCGCTCAGCCCACACATATAAAATCTTTACACAAAAATGGGTCCCCCTTGTTTTGGACGATTTTTCCTCTTTTCTCTCTCTCAAAACTTCCCCTCTTCTCTCTTGTCTCCTACCTCCAGCCGTGGGTTTCACCTTGGCATGGAATAGCTGCAGCACCTCCACACCTTCCATCTCCTTCTTCAAGTTTATCTAAGGTGAAGACTCACCTTGCTGGATATAGTGTCGGTATGAGAAAGGAAACCGTTGGAGCTTTGCACCTGGGCATGCAAATCCAAACAGTGGATTAGATTACATAGCAATTGTTAAATTATTAAATCACCATGGATTAGTATGAATTCTTGTTGCATGTATTTGAAATCTCTTTTCTCTTCGTTTTCTTCCAATATCATGCTGATTGAATCATTCTCTTGCATATTGTTGTTACCCTATTAGTGTATTGTTGTCTTGTTGTTTTCTTTTTTTGTTGTCGAATTTCTTGGCTATTGCCACACTTTCGGGTGTGTTGGACCGAGCTGGGATCGTCCATCTTAGACCGAGGCCAGATGACAGTCCCTTGTGATTGCTGAATGCTGGCTGGCACGTTCCAGCCATCAACACTTATTTTTTTTTATGTTGTTTTATCATTCTCTTTTTTTTTTGTTTGCGTTTTCCTCTTGTGGTGCTAGGCTTAACCCAGTCCCAAAACACTGGGATTGGGGTTGCATCCATGGTAGTAGGCACTGGTCACGACGTGACCAGTCCATTTTGGCCGTGGAAAGTTAGACCTCTGGTAGTAGTGCATCTTCCTCTTTTTTTTCTTTTTTCTTTTCTTTTTACGATTTTCGTTTCGGCTCATCGAACCTATGTGGTGGAGCAGGCTGGGTCGGCTCTGGGCATGCACCTAGCACTCCTTTTCGCAGTTGAATCGCGGCCTTGGTCTCTGGTTCACACGCAAAGGGTGGCTCTGTAAGACCCGCAATTTTTCAGAAAATATCTGAATAAATTCATGAGGCATTTACCGATAAAAATAGCATTTTTTCTCAGAATGCAAAACCAATCAATTCCTGCGAGTCAGTTATACTTAGGATATTCGTCGATTCGCGAATATATGCTCAAATACTCAGGAAGCCATAACTTCCTACCTGAATGAAATCAATTTTTACGAAGAATGATTACGTGACACGAAGTACGAAGAATAAAGCTTCTTTTTACTTTTTAGTTTAGAATTAGGAATTTAATTGGGTTTGTAAATATTGCACTTTACGCCCTCTGTGAAGGGTATTCATTTGTTGTAATAGTTAGTTGTTTTACTTTTCTTAAACATTTTACATTTCAATAATTTAGGCAATAAAGATTAGTTTAGATTTGTGTACTTGAATACGATATATTTCCGTTCCCTGAGTTCGACCCGGTCTCATCCACTAGTGAGAACCGGTTTTTATTATTTGATGTCTGGTTTTCACATGTTTTTCATATAAAAATCTTTTCAAAATTACAACGATTTAAAAAAAGACATCAAATTTTTGGCGCCGTTGCCGGGGAACGGCGTAATATTAGTATTCACTTTATTGCCTAGTGTTTGTATTGCATTTAGGTTTAGAACCACGTATGTGCATATCTTAGAGACGAGCTTACTTTTCTGCACAACCCACCTATTAAGATCCCCTTAGAGGTGACTGTGTACGATTGCTACCGTACACATAGATTTCATATTTCTTATGCATAATCTCTGTGTGATTCAAATGTTGGTGTTTGTTTAGTTTTTGTTGTTTTTAGTTTACTCGCTTTGTGGTTTGCGTGGTTTGGCCGCTTAGTGTGTTAGTTAGGTAGAAAACCCAAAGTTAGGACGTGTGCTACACTGGTCTACTCCAAGGTGTACGCAATGGCTGACGATCATCAATTGATCTGTCCTTTGAGGGAGTACTTCATGCCAAATACGTATACTCCCGCCTCCTGCATCACGAGACCTGATGTAGGAGCGAGCCATTTTGAGATTAAGGCCAGTGTGATTCAAATGTTACCCTCATTTTATGACCTTAGTAATGAGGATCCATATCGTCATCTTGACGAATTCCTTGAGATTTGCTCGACTATGCGAATCAATAATTTTGGAGACGACGCTATGAAGTTGACTTTGTTTCCGTTCTCTCTCAAAGATAAAAGCCAAGCACTGGCTAAAATCTCTTGAGACGGTTCGTATTACTACTTGAAAAGGAATGCAAAGAGAATTTTTAAAAAAATATTTCCCAATTAGTAAGATGAACCAGTTTCGTAAAGCTATAACCAGTTTTTCTCAAATTGAGGGAGAACAATTTCATGAGTCTTGGGAGAGATTGAAAGATCTTCTCCGCAACTGTCCCCATCACCAAGTGCCTCGATGGCAGTTGGTGCAGTATTTTTATGACGGGCTTACTGAGAAGCATCGTCAAATGGTTGATTCGTCTTGTGGGGGCACTTTTATGCTCAAGAGTGAGGACGAGGCGTGGTCTCTATTCAAGACCTTGAGTGAAAACACGATGCATCATACCTTGTCTTCACGGCTCGATAGGACTACATCTTTGTCTAGTGGTCCTAGGAAAATAGGGATTTCCGAAGTTGGGTCCGAGTTAGAATTGTGTACCAAGGTTGACCAGTTGACTAGGAAGTTAGATCAATTCCTAGCCAATTCTTCGAGAAGTCCAGTAGAAAGAGTGTGCGAGCTATGTGCTAGCCCTGCACATTGTGTTTCAGAATGTTGTGAACACCCCAAATTTTTCAAAATGTTGTAAATATTCCCCTTTTTGCCCCTGACCCCACTTTCTGGGTAATTGAGTCAGTTTTAAATCTAAATTCCATTTTATTTCTCAAATCTTGCTGAAATTAAATTCATTTTATATACTTGACTCAATTTCGGACCCGGATTCATTGTCAAAATCAAATCTGAGCTTCATTATCCAATCAAATTCTCAAAATTTCCAAAAATAACTTCTAGAAAAGCTCAAACAGTTCGTCCGGTATCCGTTTGGATCCATTGCATTGCATTTCTTGATTCGAGTTTCAAAACTCGAATATTTTCTCAAAACTTGGGTCAAAAAAACCCATTCTTCTGAAGAATTTTCCCCAAAATGGCCCGAAATTCTCGGAAAAACACTTTTGTAAATATTTCTCAGAAAATACAAAAAAAAAATAGTATTTAATCCTTGTTTTCATGTAAAAAACTTAGATTCTTGCTCAAAAAATACAAAAAATGGAAAAATCATGCAAAAAACCAAAAAATTAAGAAAACTACGAGGAAAATAAGTGGTTTTTTAAAAAAAAAAAAAAAAGATTTTGCCGAAAAACTCACCTTGAACCACTTTACAAAAACCTTTAGAAAAGGAGCCCCCTTTTCGCAAATTTGTTTTTAGGGTTTTTTTTCTTTCTTTCTCTCTGAAGACCTTTCGTGAAGGAGGACGCCTACCCCCCCCATCCGTAGCCTCTCTCTCTCTCTTTCACCGAAACCTTCTCCATGGCATCCATGAACCCTTCGATTGCTCGAGCTCCTCCTCCTTCATTCATCACCAACGAACTCGCATACAGCCATCTCTCGAGCTCCTCCTCCTTCACGAAGCTTCCACCGAACACCCTCATGTGCGATCTCCTCTTCATCGCCCTCCGATCATCTCCCCTTCATCTCCACCCTCAAATCCCTAACCGTTTCTTCCACCCCCCCCCCCCTTTTTTTTCTCTATAAGATAGGCGCAAGAAGGAAATGAAGGGGGATCCATGAACGCCTGCATCGATTCTTCATTTCTCACATCCATTTCCTCCTGTTTTGATACACCCCTCTCCTTGGAGTAGCCCGGCACTGACGATCCGTCATTAGCATCACCCATTGTTCTCTTCCTTCTGCTCTGGAACGCCTCCCTCTCCCGAAGGAACGCTTCAGAGTTGCCTTCGTTCGTTCCTCTATAATCACTCAAGAGAAACCCGGTCCCTTGCTGAAATCTGTGGCCTGAAGGAGACCAATCCAGCAGCAGCCGCAGCCTGAGGTTCATCGTGAAGGCACAGGTACGACAACCACAGGATTAAGGGCAGAGGTGAGTATCTCCACAAAATGTCTCCTTTTGTATACCCTCGTATGTGCAGAATTATACGTTATAAATATTGGTCATGCTAGACACTCGTGAGAAATGCTTCTAATATTATTCATCATTTTTCTTTTTGATAGATGGTAATACTCGAAATGCCTATTTTGATAAGATCCATACTGGTGTTCTTCTGATGGATACTTTTAGCCTAATATAGCTTATGCTACATAAATGATGCAAACGTCATGCATATTGTTACCTCTGTGCAAATGAGATAGATAGAATGGGTTGAGCTTAAATGATCCTTTCTAGGATAAGCAAGAATCTGTGTCTGCAGCGTACCTAGAGTGTTTACAAATCAAGAAGCAGTAGGTCTAAATATTCCTAAATCAATGACTACGACTGCATCTTCTTGACATCTGTGTCATTCAACATGAGAGCAGAAGTAGCTCCAGTGGCAAGCTCGATCCCTTCCATAAGGTCAGAAGTAATATCGTTCATCCTAACATGGGTATACTCTAGCTGTAATGTCGAGCAAGGTGAGAAATGACCTCTACAAAGTCTTGGTCACCCGTCACATGGGTCAGCTCCAGATAATTGCCATTTTCGTTAGGAAAATTTCTCTACAGTGCGTTGTTATTCCTGTACAAATTGCTTGGGTGAAACAAACTTAACTACTTACATTATACTCTGTATATCTACTATGTCACAGAAGCATTCATTTAAGTAACATATTTTTCATATCTTCACCATCTGCTTCATTACTGCACGCCACTAGTTTACCTATAAACCACATTCACAGTTTGGTTGCCTCATATGCAAATGGAGCTCCATATAATCACTCGTTGGAAAGTCCTTTTTTTAGCCTTTTTGAGAGGCAATATCCCTAGAAAAGGTTGTTCAAGCCGCAGTCTTCTGGCTCTGCTTTACTGCTGTTAGGACAGTCGATGGCCATCACAGACTTTGGCTGCCAGGTTCCCCACTCCATACATTTCCATAAGACTTCAGTCTTACAGTATTTTCATTGCCCATCACCATCCCTGATGATGGTATGTGCCTTCATTTCATTACCATTTACCCTCACAGCTGCTAACTCCACTGTTGTACACTTGCATTACTTCTCACAAGAGCCCTGTTGCGTCCATTCCCAGCCCTTCTTCTTCATTCATCTTTCATAGTTTGTCTTATAGAATCTCAAGGCACAGTCATCGGCACATCTGCATTTGCTTTATCTGGATTTCCTGCAAACATGTGTTCTTTCACAATTCTGGTGCACTTTGGAATGCCACATACCTTGAGGTTGGCTATGCTTCGGATTGCCATTTGAGTTCCATCCAACACAGCCTCTGTTTTTCTCTTAGCTAGCATCCCCTCAGTTGCTGCAAACACAACAGCTTCCACCATATGACACTATGCTGCCTCTCTTTCACTCTAACCTTTCCCTCAATACCTCCTGCTGTAAGTATCTCAACAGCACTTCACTGTTACCGATTCACCAGCACTGTATTTTCCATGCCTTCGCCTCTGTAAAATACCAGCTGAAAACTTTTTCAGTGATTCACAGAGAAATGCTGTGGTTTCTCTTCCTCATGGCAGTTCACCAAAAGAACTGCCATAAACTGTGATTTCCCATAGTGGTTTATCACAAGCTGTTTGGCTATCATATTTCATAAATAGTTCATCTTGGACCATCTCGGTCCGTGCTTTCATCCAGCCTCATTACCTATAGTCCACTAGCTCATTTGTCATATATATATATCTATATGTATACATGTATATATGTATATATATATATACAACATATGCATGTATACATACATATGTATCAGCATACATATCATCCTTCCACCATTCATGTCTTGGTATATGAACATTTTTAGATATCCATGTAATATATGCAATGCATTTCCATTTTTTTATTAATCAAGTGTTTTGCAGGGAATGTGAGGGGAGCATCATCATTTGAGATTTATATTTTCAAATATAAACTTTGTAATAATTTAGATCTTAATGAGAATTTACATTTCCTGCTTTAGGTAGAATGAATGAGCATTGTAAATATCATGAATAACTTGTTCTTCATGCATTTTTCTTTTATTTCTCAAAATCTCACATTGGTGAAACATGAATGGCCGTACACCATTTTGTAAGAGGTAAATTAATCCTAAGTTGACGATCCATATCAATGGCCATAGTCAGGATGTGGACAAAACTTAGGATTTTTATCTTTTACGAAATAACACTGGATCCATACTGGATCTATTTTCGAAATTCATCATATTTTCCTTAAATATTTTCTTCTTTTATCAGAATTTAACTCAAAATTAACTCAAAATATATACCAATGGCCATAGTCAGGGTATATTGAGAGTTAATTTCATTTTAAATTCTATAAAAGCACCAAAATGTGTTTCATTCCTCATATGAATTTAAATATAGATTATTATATAATACATTCAATGACCATAGTCAAGGATGTATTATATCTTCAATCTTGTTTTAATTCATTTGAAGAATGGAATAGCTTTTCAAAATCCAATTTCAAAATTTAAATTCATTCATCATTTAGATATAACTGCATCATATTTTTAAAAAAAATTCCTTTTTCAAAAACTCCAAGTGATGTAAATATCTTCCTCAATCTATCTTCAATTCTTATAAAAACCTATTCATCCTTTTCATCTTCAAATTCAATTTTATTTTCAATCTCAAAGTTCAATTTAACTTTGAGATTCCAAAGTCATTTTTATTCAAATTCAAAACAGATTTCAAAGTCCAAATTGACTTTGAAATTCTAAATTCATTTTATATTCAAAACTTCAATCAAAGTTCAATTTAACTTTGAGATTCTTGATTCATCTTCTGAATCTAACTCCCAATCCATTTTTAGGATCCAAGATTCAACACTCATATTGGATCTCAGACTTGAGATCCAATTCTTCCTTAGGATCCAGACTCCAATTTCACTTTTGGATCTTAGACTTCAGATCCAATTTATTTATAGGATCTAGAATCTAATTTCACATTTGGATCTCAGACTTCAGATCCAAATCCATCTTAGGATCCAGAGTCCAACTTTACATTGGATCTTAGATTTCAGATCTAAATCCATTCTAGGATCTAGAAATCAATTCTACATTTGGATCTCAGACTTCAGATCCAAATCCATCTTAGGATCCAGAACCCCCTTCTACATTTGGATCTCAGACCTCATATCCAAATCCATCTTAGGATCAGGAATCCAATTCTACATTTGGATCTTAGACTTTAGATCCAAACTCATTCCAGGATCCAGAACTCAAGTCCATCTTGGATTCCAAATCTTGGATCCCATTCCGTTTAGGATCCGGATTTCATTCCCAATTTTAGATTTCAAAATCCAAGTCCATTTCCAGGTCTCATTTGAACTTCCTAAATCCATTTCTATTCTTAAATACCATTTGGTTTTCTCAGATTCATTCTAAGATTCAAATTCAATATCACTTCAAAGAACTTTATCTTCTCCTCCCAAATCCATGATTAAATTCAAAGTCCATTTCTGACTTCAAAACTTCATCTCCTTTCATTTTTTTTGAGTCATTCTTTCTCATTTATTTTCCCAACTCTGTTTTACTACAAAAACTTAGAACTTCTCTGATCTATCTCAAGTTCTAAGTTAGATTCAATCATTTCTTCACTCCTTTACCAAGTTCATCTCAGAATACTTGGAAATTTTCAAAACATTCTTTTCAAAAGAAGCATACATCCTTTGCATTGCACAAGCATGATTCTTTGTGCATTTAGAGTTATGATAAATTCTTAGATAAAATTTAGGCAAAGCAAAAGGCACAGATTCGATCCTTGGTTCGATTACCCCTGGTCAAGGCGCCAGGAACGATCGAACCTCGTACCGACGAGCGAATCCCGTCTCTCCATTTTTCCCGCAATATTTTCAAAATGGAGGCGAGTTATTTTCTAAATATTTTCAAATCAAGGTCAAGTGAAAAAACGTAAAAGAGTTCCTCTTCTCTCTCGCTTTCTTTCTTTTCTCTTTCTTTTCTGCCTTTTATTCTTCTCCGTTCAAAAAGGAGGAAACTAAGAGGTTAGAAAAGGAAAAGAGAAGGAAGAGAAAGAAACCAACAAGAGAGAAAAAATTTTGCGATGATCACAAATGTCCGACAGCGCCATTATATCCTGAATTCGTTCAGGAGCAGATGAATGCTACCCAAGGTTTTGCTAGACCCATGCCTGATTCATTTACACCATCATATAACCCAGGTTGGCGAAACTATTCCATTTCCCCATCCCATCAGCCCTCCCAGACACAGTATAGACCCAGTAACCCTTCACAAGGTTACTCGCATCCCATTTTTCCACAGGTTCATCCTCCAGCCCAACCTGCTTATACTCAACCCCATTCTCATGAGCCTTCATTTAGTCAATCCTTCCAAGATAGGATATTACAAGTTTTGAGCTCCCATACGCAGTCAATAGCCAAGCTAGAGACTCAAATGGGACACTTGGTTGAGACTTTCACTAGGCAAAGCCAGGGGAACCTTCATAGTCAGTCTGTTGTCTCAAAGGGAGAGGATTTCATGTCATTTGACTTGCAATCCACTGATTCACATCATGAGCAAGTCAAATCTGATACATCCCTTCAGAGCGAGAAGGTGTATCTCCCCACTCGGGAATCGACTCATGAGCCCCATATCATTTTCACTGACAAGTCTATTTCCATTTTACCTCAGTTGTTACAGTCTTCACATAAAGCCCCATTTTCTCAGCCTTTAGGATCACCAAATGTTTTCAGTAAGCAAGAGGTATAGATGCAGAAGGTGCTTGACCAAGTCAAGCCAGATCATATTCACCACTTGTCTGAAGTAGCATTCATTGATACTCGGTCGGTCCTAGACTCTCATTTCCTGACCAGTCTCTCAGATGAGACTAATCTTCGTTCTTCATGTCAAGAGAGTCATGATACTACATTTGGAGGTAGAAGGGATGAAAACATAGTGCGCAGTGTCACAGATGACACTCTTTTCTACATAGAGCCCGGTTGAGCCTGACTTCATGTCCATTGATCTCATGGACGATGAAGGTTTTTTCAGGGATCCGTCTGGCAGGGGACGTGAAACTTAGCGCTTTATGGGAGGCAACCCATATCTTGTATATTATTAGATTTAATTAGAATTTATAGATTTTATGTTGTTTTTACTTTTTCATGAGTTTTTGATGTTCTTTTTATTTCATTCTATGAGTTTTATGTTTTGTCATGTATACATTGCATTCATTACATTCATAAAACGTGCATTTTTAATTCATGTCAACTCATTCTACTCTTTTCCCTCATTTATTTCTCTCATGTGCATTCACTTAGTTTCATATAAGCATGGGGGAGTGCCACTGGACAGTGTCATTCAAGCATGGGGGAGGGTGTAGTTTGCACACCTTGATATTTCTGTTTACGTTCTTGCACATGTTTACACATATCTCATGAAAAGTAGAATTTTAAAGAAAGAGTTTGAACTTATATGAATGTTATTTCAAATCTGATGTTTTTAGAGGATTTTTAAGCCCCACGAAATTTTTTTCTGACATAGATCTAAAAATTATGGTTGTTTATGCGGATTTCGAAGAAATGATGATAGATACATGTTAGAATTTATTTTGAATCATAAATATGAATATGCACAGTTCTATTTTTGAAAAACTAAGCAAATGAACAAAAGCGTAAAAAATGAGCTCAAAAGAAAAAAAATATAGCATGCGTTAGGTTGTTTGGATAATTCCACAATCCTTAGTAGATGGAACTTAGATGTAAGTTGAAACTTTTAATTCCATTTTCGAAAAGGAGAGTGGAAAACTTCGTGATCCTAAGTAACTGAGAACATATACAAGTTGAAATGTTTGACTCTCATGTTATAAGGGTGAATGAAGGAAGTCACTTTTATGTCTTAGTTGATATCTTTTGGTATGCATTGAAGAAGTATAGAAGATATTGACATTGCACAAGGCATAAAAGCAGATCACACGCAAGCTATAAGAGAAGAATAAGTGTGCAAAAAGAAAAAGCGTGAAAAGAAAAAAAAAAAAGAGAAAAAAGAGCTTAAAAAGAAAGAAAAGTTCAGTGCTTAGAAGTGCGATTGAGAAAACCTGTGCAGAAAACATATGAGTGAGGATAAGTAAATAATAATATGTTTTTATTGGATTTTCTAAAAATAAAACATAAATAATTGTGATATTTAGAAAAGTGAAAGAAATTCTTTTTCTGTGGTGGTATATAAAAGACTCTAATTATGTCTTGATTTTTTTTGTAACAGGAAATATTTGTGAAAACAAAGTCTTTAATTACCTACTGCTTATGAGGATGTGTAATATTATGCATACATGACAGAGATGTTTGTGGGTAGCATCATTGCAAACCCTCACGAGACCTTACTCGTCCACTGGGGTAACCCAGGGGTTGAAAGGGCTTGTTGCATGAGCTAAATGCAACCGTGATTCCTACGAAAGTGAGTTAGGTGATAGTTTGATTTCTTGCATTTTTCTAGTTTGCTCGATGACTAGCAAAACATAAGCATGGGGGTATTTGATCATGCATATAATTCAGGGATAATTAACATTAAAATATGCATGATTTTATAAAATAATGTTTCAAAACCCCAATTTTATGTTAGTTTTCGAGTAAATGTGCTAAAATGAGTTAGAAATAGAAAATGCATGAAAAATAGTTTTAGTTTACATTTTTATGCATATTTTAGTTTTTGTTATAGTCATAGTAGTTTGGTTTTAGTTTTTATTAAAAATAAAAAAATAGAGAAAAATAGTTTTATATTCATTTTAAGTGTTTGTTTTTTAGAAAAGAAAAAAATTAAATATAAATATAAATAGTTAGAATAGTTTTTGAGTTTTGTCATAAATAAGTTTTGTTTTTAAATTTTTGAAAACTTTATAATAAACTGGTACATAGTTTTTGATTTTTGACAATTGAAAAAAATAAGCACAAACCGGTTTGCATTTCAAAATAAAACTGTTATAAACCGGTGAACCGGTTTGAATGGTTTTTAAAAACCCAAAAAACGAAAATTTCATTGGTCTGCACCCTATACGCCAAGTCCTTCCTCTTACCCCTCTTTTCCCTCTCTTTCCCCCTTCTCCACCATCGGCCATTCTTCCCTCCTTCTTCCCCTTCTCCCTCTTTCTCTAATCCTTTCGCCGGTGGAGGCATTTCAGTCGGGCAACGATGCACGGTGGAGGCTATTTCTCCTCAAACCCCTCTGGTTTGGTAAGTTCCGATTCTTCTACGTCTTCTTCATCTTCTTCTTCATCTTCTTCTTCTTTTTTTTCTCCTTCAGATCTTCTTCTTCTTCGTTTTCTGATCTTCTTATTCTTCATCTTCTTCCGATTCTTCATCTTCTAAATCTTCTTCTTCTTCTTCTTCTTCTTCTTCCAATCTGCATTCTTCTTCTTCTTCTTCTTCTTCTTCTTCTTCAGCTTCTTTAACCTTCTTCTTCTCCTTTTTAATCGATTCTTGTGCTGTGTTGTTTCTAAAAATGAAAAGAAAAATTCAAATCAAATGTTGTATTTGTTAATGCCCGATTTTTTTAGGATTCTTTGAGTTTTTCTATTTCTGATAGTTTGATTTTCCTATTGCTCATTCCGTTGATTTCCTGTACAATCACTCATTGTTTTCACTTTGTTTCATTCATCACACAGATTTGTTGTATATCCATTTGATGTTTTCATGTTTTGCAGTTTTTAAATTTCTGGTTTTTACCGTGTTTCATAATTTCTGTGTTCATTTTAATTCATCGTGATTTTCATTTTCTGTGTCATTGTGATTTTCATTTTCTGTTTCAATATTTGAATTCCATTTCCTATATCAATATTTGATGCTGATTTTTGTTTGACGATTTTTGTTTGATGCCTCCATTTATTTTGATTTTCTGCTATATTTTTTTAAAATTTCTGTTTTGTTTCATTTAGTAGTTTCTTTGTTTTGAAAGTCTCTGTTTTTCTGCATGCTTTAATTTCCTAATTTTGCTTGTTCTGATTTCTCTCTTTTTCTGTTATATCTAGTTTTTCCTAATTTCCTGTTTTTACGTATTGTAATTTTTTTCCCTGTTTCTTCATCTCATTTTCCAGCTTTCAACATTCATTTCAACTCCTTGATTTCTTGTAATCCTGTGTTGCCTTACATTACGATTTCCATTTTTCTATAGTTCACAAGTCATTTCCCTGCTTTTCAAATTCTTGTTTGTCAAATAATTTCTGTTTCTAATTCAATCATTTCCGGATTTCTTGCTTTAGTACATATTTCATATTAATTGTAATGTTTGTTTCTTTTTAATTCCTGATTTTTTTACTGAATTAGATCTTAGTTACATTACAGTTAGTTCCTATTTAACATTGATTCTCCAATTTTCTGTAATTTTTAATGTCTTAGTTTATATTCAGTTTTTCTCCATTTTCTATTCGGTAATTCTTTGTTTTTCAACTCTTGAATTCAATTTTTATTTTTTTGGCTAGGTTTCCTGTCTTTCATTACATGTATTCCCTGCTTTTAATTGTTCCTTCATTTTCCTGTTTTTGTTAAGTAAATTGTTAGTTAAGGGCTTTGTAATTAGTCAGTTAGATTTCTTTCATATTTCTAGCATTTAATTGTATTTTTTTTAGTATATAGGTTATTTCTATCTCTGGTACTGCTCGTGTTCATTTGATTTGTGCAGGATAGCACAGGACTGGAGTGGAATTGATTACGTGACACGAAGTACGAAGAATAAAGCTTCTTTTTACTTTTTAGTTTAGAATTAGGAATTTAATTGGGTTTGTAAATATTGCACTTTACGCCCTCTGCGAAGGGTATTCATTTGTTGTAATAGTTAGTTGTTTTACTTTTCTTAAACATTTTACATTTCAATAATTTAGGCAATAAAGATTAGTTTAGATTTGTGTACTTGAATACGATATATTCCCGTTCCCTGAGTTCGACCCGGTCTCATCCACTAGTGAGAACCGGTTTTTATTATTTGATGTCTGGTTTTCACATGTTTTTCATATAAAAATCTTTTCAAAATTACAACAATTTAAAAGAAGACATCAACGTGCAGGAAGATCTAACTTTGTCAAAAAGGCCTATCGAGATTGTTGACCGACGATATCAAGTTTTGCGTACCAAGACTATTCCGTTAGTTAAGGTACGGTGGCAGCACCATGGCATTGAAGAATGCACATGGGAACCAAAAGCGAGCATGAGAGAGACTTATCTGGAACTTTTTGTAACCTCCTAAGGGTGATTTCGTAGACGAAATCCTTTTTTTGGAGAGGAGGATGTAAGATCCACGATTTTCATTTTCATGTATATTGTGTAATTATATGGAAATTGATGAATTTTTATGTTTTAGCAATTTCTGAAGATTTGCTTATTTTGAGGATTGGGTTAAATCACGTGATTTTATGTAAATAGAGCGATTTCGGGAAATCTAGAGCAGATCAACCTCCGAAACTTTTAGGGTAAGTTTGGAATAGAGTTGTAGTGATACACCCCAAATTTGAGATCCGAACGACGAAAGGACCTCGTCAGTGCATGTGAATTACGAGTCTTGACTTAGATTTTGGAGCCGAATCTTAGAACGCTTAATTTTAACTAATGAGAGAATATTTTCTCAAGAGGCATCAACCATTCTATGTTAATTAAGGTTATAAATAAAATAAAATAATTTGTTGGAATTAAATTGTTATTTTAATTCATTAAATAAGCGTTTTCTTATGACATACATGATATGCGGTTTTGGTTTTGGATCCGGAGCAACTAGTGGATCCAAGTCCCATGGACAACCCCTATAGTGGACGTCCATTTCCTTGGTTAACCAGCTGGTCAAGGCTGACCAGCTGGATGGCAATTTTGAAAAGGTTTTTGCATGGATTTAAAACTTCCCCTCTTCTCTCTTGTCTCCTACCTCCAGCCGTGGGTTTCACCTTGGCATGGAATAGCTGCAGCACCTCCACACCTTCCATCTCCTTCTTCAAGTTTATCTAAGGTGAAGACTCACCTTGCTGGATATAGTGTCGGTATGAGAAAGGAAACCGTTGGAGCTTTGCACCTGGGCATGCAAATCCAAACAGTGGATTAGATTACATAGCCATTGTTAAATTATTAAATCACCATGGATTAGTATGAATTCTTGTTGCATGTATTTGAAATCTCTTTTCTCTTTGTTTGCTTCCAATATCATGCTGATTGAATCATTCTCTTGCATATTGTTGTTACCCTATTAGTGTATTGTTGTCTTGTTGTTTTCTTTTTTTGTTGTCGAATTTCTTGGCTATTGCCACACTTTCGGGTGTGTTGGACCGAGCTGGGATCGTCCATCTTAGACCGAGGCCAGATGACAGTCCCTTGTGATTGCTGAATGCTGGCTGGCACGTTCCAGCCATCAACACTTATTTTTTTTTATGTTGTTTTATCATTCTCTTTTTTTTTGTTTGCGTTTTCCTCTTGTGGTGCTAGGCTTAACCCAGTCCCAAAACACTGGGATTGGGGTTGCATCCATGGTAGTAGGCACTGGTCACGACGTGACCAGTCCATTTTGGCCGTGGAAAGTTAGACCTCTGGTAGTAGTGCATCTTCCTCTTTTTTTTCTTTTTTCTTTTCTTTTTACGATTTTCGTTTCGGCTCATCGAACCTATGTGGTGGAGCAGGCTGGGTCGGCTCTGGGCGTGCACCTAGCACTCCTTTTCGCAGTTGAATCGCGGCCTTGGTCTCTGGTTCACACGCAAAGGGTGGCTCTGTAAGACCCGCAATTTTTCAGAAAATATCTGAATAAATTCATGAGGCATTTACCGATAAAAATAGCATTTTTTCTCAGAATGCAAAACGAATCAATTCCTGCAAGTCAGTTATACTTAGGATATTCGTCGATTCGCGAATATATGCTCAAATACTCAGGAAGCCATAACTTCCTACCTGAACGAAATCAAAGGATTCGTGCGAGCCAACTTTCTTAGTTACGTCAATACGAAGGGAATGGCATACTCAGAATTTTTCGGAAAAAAATGCCGAAAAGTCGACATTTTTGCAGGACCCACGAGAATCTTGGTGGGACCCACGAGAATCTTTTCTCAGAAAATATCTAGAATATTCCTGGAATATTCCCAGAATATTCCATAAGATATTCCAAGGAATATTCGAAGCATATTCCAAAGAATATGCCAAAGCATATTCCTTTTTAAAAAGCATATTCCATGGAATATGCCTTTTAAAAAGCTATAAATAGGGGCCCTCCCCCTTTAAAAAAATTGACCCCCCCTCCTCTTGCCTCCTCTTTCTCTCTCCTACTTTCTAAAACCTCCCCCAGTAGGCTTGAGCCCACTTGACCTAGACTAGCCCACTTGACCTGGTCTTAGCCAGCCTAGCCTGGTCCTAACCCACCTGACCTAGGTCTGAACCTACTTGACCTAGTTCAAACCCAGTTGACTTGACTTAAACCTGGTTTGGTTTAAAGTCAAAGTCAAAGTCCTTTTTGGTCTAGATTCTAGTTTGGATTTCTGAACCCAGACTTAGCCTACTTGAGCTGAGTTCGAACCTGCTGAACCCAGTTGACTTGGACCGAACCCTGTTTGGTTTAGACCACTTGGGTTGAGTAGCTTGACCTACTCTACCTCTTTCTCAACTAAGTCAGCTTCATCTGACTTAGTTTGACGTCTCGAACTTAGGCTCAAAGCCAGAGAAGCAACCCGGAGCCGTTTCTTCCACGATTTAAAGTAAGTTCGCTTCGTTGATCCATCTCTCTCAAGTATTTGATTGTTTGTATATAGCATATACTTTCTGAAGTAGTATCATGCTTTAGTTCTTGATTGAGCCCTTTTTGGACACTTCGATGTTCACCCGCTCGTCTCGTAACTATCGTCGGATCTATCTATGTTCAAATACGCAGTATATGCATTTTAAAAATGGTATCTCGCCTTAGTTCTTGGTTGAGCCCTTCAGAACACTTCGGTGTTCACCCGCTCGCCTCGTAACTATCGTTGGATGCGGATCTAGGTGTATATCTGTTGATTCTGCCGACGCTGTAAACACCCCAAATTTTCACCCTCATCCAGTGTTTATCCATTTCATAAGTCATTACAGATCATTGCATGTATTCTGCATAGCATTGCATGTCATTGCATCTCATTTTCGAGATCCAGCACTCCTATTTCAAAACATTCAATCCAGATTTGAATTTTAAAGCTTTATTTCAAAATCAAATTAAAAACCTGGGTTTTTATTCAATACTCTGTCATTTTCCAATTCCAAGACTTTATATTTTGAAATATTTTCTTAAGGAAACAATCTGGATTCATTTTAAATTCAAATTTTAATCGATTTCAATTCACATACGAGACCCATTGAGGTGGTGTCGCGTCTGAATTCCTCTATTCATCAAATTTCTCAAATTTTTGAAAGTTTCAGTCCGATCAGGACTCTGTCTCAGAGTCCTAATCCGGTCAGGTGTCTGGTTTTTAAGTCTGTTTTACTTCCATTTTCAGTCTTTTTCGATTATTTTCAAAATTTAGGTCATTTTACAGAGTCCAGTTAGTTCAGGACTCTATTTTAGAGTTCGGTCGAGTTAGGAGTCTAACCTTGACTGTGTTTTCTGAAGTATTTCATCGTTTCTTGATAAAATCTTTTGAAAATTCTTTCATTTGGCTTTTAAAATCTAAAATCTCAGAGTCCTAAGAGTTCAGGACTCTAACCTGGAGTTCCAGTTCGCTTGAGACCCTATTTTCAAAGATCTTGAATTTCAAATGTCGATTTTAACCCTTTTTCAAAGCCATTTCTAGTGTTTATTTCAAAATTTCCAAAACTCGATGTGGGCCCACTCAGTTGGCACCATATCCAGAGGAGTTCTGACTCAGTTAGAACCCTATGCCATTTCAAAACTTTGAATTTCAAGTTTGTCTTTGAAATTTCTTTTGAAAACTCCTTCAATTTCAAGTTTTAAAATCGCTTTTTGAAAAACTCAAGTAGGGCCCACTCGGGGTGGTGCCATATTCGAGTCAGTCAGGGCTAGACTAGGGTTAGTTGATGTCTTGGTTAGTGTTAGAGGTTTAGAAGAGTCAAAACAATTTTGAAAAATTCATTTTTGAAAGTTAGTTTTTAAAACTAGTGTTTTTAAAGGTTTTTAAAGGTGTTTTAAAAATCCAATGTGAGAAAACGCCAAGTGGCGCCACATTTGGGGGATTCTTAGATTTAGCTAGGGGTTAATTAGGGATTAATTAGGATAATTTAGGTCAAGGGCATATAGGTAACTCCACCCAAAAATCGCCCCCCCTTTAGAGTCCAAAATTTTCAAAATTGTCAATTTTTAAACCTAAAAATTTTTCTATAAATAGATGCCATAAGGGGGGTCGATTTTTCCATGTCTCTCCTATTGGATTCTTGGAGCTTCTCTCTCCTCTTCATCCCTTCCTCCATTGCAGCAACCTCAAGGTAATTATTTTCTTTAATTTTTATTTTTTATTTAATATTTTTCATTGTTTTAAGGATGATTTAGCCATTGGCACCATCACCTTCATGGATTAAACCATGGATTCAACCTCAAGAACCATCAAGAATTAGCAAGAACGATCAAATAAGGTGATCTAACCCTGTTTTGGATGATTTACAGAGATTTTAATCCATTAGAATTGATTTTAATATGATTCTTTACATTATTAACCAATAAAATATATGATTTACCCCTTTTAATGGGTTAAATCTATGTTTTAAAGGTGATATCAAATTCCAGTCATTGATTCTCTATTTTTATTTTATTTTCATGGTTTATTCATGTTTGTTTTACGTTCTATAGCATAGAAATAATTTTTATTTACTGTTTAATGGTTTATTTTATTTATTTACATTAGTTAATGCATGGTTTGTCAAGTTTCTTAAATTTCTGTGTGTTTTAGGTTTAGAACAGTAAAGATAATGTTATTTCGGATTGAAGTTCTCATTTTTTATTTCTGATTTTTTTATATGTGGTGCATGCATAAGTTATTGAGTTACTGTAGAAAAATCAGAGGTTTTGGATGTCGGGAACTCTGTCAAAAAAATCAGATATCAAATCGGGTTTTTAAAGCTTTAACATCGTGGTTAAAATCAAGAAGGTAACTTGTTGTTATGATATTTCTTTCATCTTATATCCAATTTTAGATCTGTAAATGGATATGGATTCACATTGAGTAGATCTGTCG
Organism: Nuphar pumila; assembly: GCF_984573655.1. NCBI lineage: Eukaryota > Viridiplantae > Streptophyta > Magnoliopsida > Nymphaeales > Nymphaeaceae > Nuphar > Nuphar pumila. Next base: position 81,396,727 of record NC_143253.1, read on the forward strand.
GATGTGAAATTTTCGGATTTTTTAATCACTGTTTAGTATTTTTCCCCTTTCAGAGAATCTGTTTTTAAATTTAAAACTCGTTAGGGTTTACCAAAACCCTAATCAAACTTGTGTTAGTCATAAATCCCAAACCACAGATCCGATTCATGATCTGTAAAAAGTGAGTATTATTATTTTTCTGTATACTGTTCACCACTAAAATTTTAGAGATTTTTGTTTAGGTTTGCTATTTATGTTTGTATTTTCAATCTGAAGTAGCCGTTTTAATCCCTGTTAAAAGTGATATATTTTAGCTCAGATTGCCGGAAGGGTTTCTCCCTAACCGGAGATGATTTTTCCGATCTGTAAATTGGGAAATCTTTATTTTTCTTCTTAGTTAGTCTCTGTAAAATTTCATAAATGTTCATGGAGATTTGACCCCTGGTTCAGGTCTTGGATTGAAATTGGTTGGTGAATTAGGTCAAAAATAGCATATTTTTAGGGTTTAATGCAATTTTCGGATTAATTTAATGTCAAAAAATTATTTTTATAATTCCAATTCTACATTAGGGTTATAACAAGTGCAGGTACCAATTTTTATGGAGTTTGGAATCCATTTGATGGCTGAATTAAGCAAATTGCAAAACTGGGTTCCTGAAAGATCCAAAAACACAGCTAAAATCACAGTTTTTGTGATATTATTGGATTTTCGTGCATAAGCATATATTTTTAGGGTTTAATCATGTTCATAATCATATTAGGATACTTTAGGTTTAATTTTGTGCTCATTTGATTTCATTTAGTGCATAAAACCTAAGTTTTTACCAAAATCTATTTCTAAAAACCCTGATTTAAAGGCCATAGTCTTGCTATCAGGGGCAATTTGATCTTTTGACCTAAATTTCGAAATTCCTAACCCTAATTTTCACATATTTAAGCATCTCACATCATATTTAGCTTAGTTTATTACATTCAAATTTCAAAACTTGCATTTTATCTAAATATATTTCTAAAAACCCTAGTTTCAAGGCCATAGTCTTGTTATTAGGGGTATTTTGGTCATTTTGACCCCAATTTCGAAATTTCATATCTTCTCTTCCTTATTTATTCCATTTTATTTCATACTTTATCAATTTTGATTTAAGGGAATCATGGCAAAAAGGCTTATATCTAGCAAAATCCCAACAATTTCCTGATATTGTTGGATAAATCTAGAAAAGCCAACATATTTTCATTAACCAAGTTTTCTAGTTTTGCAGGTACATTGAAGACTTTATTTTTCATGTATTTAAATTTCAATAGTGATGTAATTTGTAATTAAACTTTGGAATAAGAATTTATATTTCCTGCTTAGCTTAGGTTGCATTGCATATAGTTTATTTTTTTAAATAATGTTAATGTGTGATGGATGATGATTCATGTATATTCAAACTCACTATGGTCTACACGAATGGCACATGCACTAGCTTTTATGAAGTTTATAAACTTGGTGGAATTTGTATTTATGGCCATAGTGAGAATACGAATGATACTTAGATTTATGATCTTCACATTAGCCACATTCAGCCTACACTCTTAGGCTAACTTCAAAAATGACTGCATTCTCAAAAATACAAAAAGTATTTCTCAATTCCTCAAATCCATATTCATTCATTTCATGCATTTGCCAATTCCAATTCAAATCTCAATTCAAAGAAGTTCATTTTCTCAAAATCTCCTAAGTCTTATAGCAAAATCGATTTTCCCAAAAGCATTGAATTTCAAAGAATATGTCAAGTGTTTTTCTCAAGTTCATAAACTCAATTTTCCAAAGTTATGCAGTCAATTTCAAAGTTTGAAGTTAGAATTTTTCTAAGTCTTATTCAAAAGAATATGGATTTGCTAATGATATTTCAAATATTTCCCAAGTTCCAAATTCAAATTTTCTAAGTTAGAATTTCAATTTCAAAGTTTGAATTCAGAGAAACCAAGTCTCTCAGAATCAATCTTCACCAAATGTCAAGGATTCCTCAAAATCGATTTTATTTCTCTCAGAAGTATATTTCAAATCCCAATTCACGATTTTCCAAGATTTACATTTTCTAAATATTTCAATCATTCAAAGCAAACATCATGTTTTCAAAATGTGCATTTTCTGAAAATTCATAGCACATGCCTGATTCTATGTCCATTTAGAAATTAGAATTTGATTTAGACAAGTTGAATAGAGTAGAGCATAAGATTGATCCTTGGTTCAATTACCCCTGTTAAAGGTGGCAGGAACGGTTGAACCTCGTACCGACAGGCGAGTCCCATTCTACGGAATTTTCCCGCATTTTAAAACGGAGGTGAGTTATTTTCAAAATCTTTATCAAAGGTCAGTTTGATTTGCAAAAGTTAAAAATTTTGCGATGATAACAGGTTTGGCGACTGTGATGGGACCTGTCTTTTGCCTGATCAATCTGATGCTCTACTTAGTTCAAATTGTCAAAATCGATTTCCATGGAATGTCAGCTTTGCTTTATGATATCATGTGAACCTAGGAGCCTAGACTTGAACCCAGCTGACATGGAATTTATATAGACTAGGTATGGTTTGGTAGGACCATATTGAGGAGAGTTATTCATGCTCACATAGACTTAGGTCTAATACAACACTCCTCAATTTAGGAATTGTATGAAAACAATGTTTGCTTCTTCAAATATTTCAAAATCTCTATATCTTTAGGTTTTAGAGCCTTCTGATTTGGTTGCATGTGCTCATGTTTTCAAAAGCCACCCCACCTATATTGTCTCGGTCTTCACATTGCTGGGCTCTCTTCCAGAACCATAGTTCGGGACAGAGCCTCACAACTGGGCCACCTATTTGGGTGAAAACCCCCCTGCCACGTACCAAGGGCCATAGTCCAATGTATATCGGCAGGTGCTCAAGGATGTTGGAAAACTTGAACCTAGAACCGAAGAAATTGATTTTATGCCACGTACATTGAGCCATGGCTAGAGTATATAGGCATAACTGGATTGGATACAGATGATCTGAGCCTTAGAGTTAGGATTAAGGTCCCACAAGCCATTTCAAAATTTGTGCATCTAGAGTCAGCTTTTAGGGAATGTTGTTTATGCATACTTGTTTATGCAGAATTTGATTGAATATGTTATTTCCTTTTTATTTTCCATATTTTTTCCAATTTTCTAAAATACTGGACGATTTTCTCAAAATTCCCCAATCTATGTCTATGTACTGTCCATGTTTTAAACCTTGGACGATTTTCCAAATACTTCATTTTCCATTTATTTCTTCATATTTCATCAAACCCTGGACTATTTTCCAAATTTCCCTTAATTTCCTTCAAAACTCCAGGTGATTTCCCATCTTTCCTGTCTTCTGGATCTCGAATTTCCTGCTTTATTTTTATCCTGCCTGCATTTTCCTCAAAATTCCTGTATTTTCAAAGTCTTATTCAATTTTCCATGTTTTCCAGTCCGATGGCATCCAGTCAGCTTGATTCAGTCTTCCCTGAGGGTCACATCTCCTACGAGGTGCGACAAAGTCTTCCCGAACATCGAGTCCTCAGCACCGGATCCTTCTTTCCCCGGTGGTATTATTCATGGTTCAAGAACTTCTCTCGTATGTTTCCGGACCATCTGGACGAGTGTGGATTGGAACTGGCGTCCGCAGTGGGAAAGCAGACAGTCAACGGCAACTTGATCCATGCACTAGCAGAGCGGTGGAATCCGAACACTTCTACCTTCTGGTTTCCATGGGGCGAGATGACAATACTGATGGATGAATTTTCAGAGATTATGGGATTGCCCGAGCCAGCCGGTCAGCCTGGAGATCCATTGGAGAAACAGTTTCTGATTAATGTTAAGGGTCTGGACCCTAAGGATGCCTTAGCTCGCATGACAGGACGCAAGTCTTGGCCATTGATAGAGGAGGATGGAAACAAATATGTGGACCTGCTCGAAATCTACAGACAGTATGAAAAATTTGCAGAAGTCAGCTCATTGTTCAGGACAGCTCGAGAGAGAATTCAGCACGCGATGGTTCTATGCACGGTGAGATTAGCTTTCTTTCCCGATGGACGGAATTACATGGATATCAGAATAGTTCAGCTTCTAAGGAGATGGGGAAGTCGACAGACCAGCCGCCTCTCAATAGCCATGGCCGCACTCGCTTTTCTATACCGAGGGTTGACTCGTTTCGCACTCGGAGAGTCGATCCTAGTCGAAGGGTGCACCTATGCCTTGCAGTCTTGGTTCCTCTGACATGTGCCAGTCCGAGCCAGTTCCTTCAGATACAATGGTGAAAAGCTTCTTCCAGTTGCGCGATACCGGTTCCTGATCGACAACCTTCAGGAGGAAGAAGTCGTATGGGACTACTTTGATCGTCAGGAATCACCTCCCAGATATACTTATGCTTACGACAAGCGATTCAGACTACTTGGCCCGTTCTTCTGCGCATACTATCATCCCGAGCGGTGTGTCAGGCAGTTCTCTCAGAGGCAGAAGCACGTAGAGATTCGTCCACTAGCGGGGGTTCTGCCAGAATTCGATCTCGCATCAGATCAGTGGTCCGGAGCATACCATTCTGCCAGACATGGCTGGGATTCCTTTGTTACTCTCACTATTTTTCCTGGTCCTCGTGTGTATCTTCTGATTATCCGGAGTGGTGGAAAATTGTCTGTCCCCCTCCCCTCTGTCAAGTGTATTATTGATAAAATCATGTTTTTCCCCTCAATAAAATTCCTTTATTTTACATTTCACTTTGGTTTGACGACCTCGCCTAGGTAACAAGGCATATTTTCAGTTGTTTATCTTGTAAAGAATAGCAACACAATTGTCGTAATCCCAGCAATGACTCAATCCCTAGTAATGGGATATTATTTCAATTGTCTACCAAAATTCTCAACAAATATTTTCCTCCAAACCAAATTTCCTTCAGAAGCCTAACCATCAGTTCTGCCCTGCAGAGAGCATCAGCAACATCCAAGAGAACATTTGTGATACCCGATGGTTCATACAAGATCCAGAAAGAAAACCACATCAGTTGAAGGCGTCGCGTACTCAGTAGCTTCAGAAGAAGAGATGGACTCACCTCGATCCATCCAGAGTCAGGGTCAGCAGGCGGATGATGGCATCAATCCTCAAATGTACGTCATGTTCAAAAAAATGATGACCAAGATGCTGGCAGAGCAAGCTGAGGCCAGTACTAAGCAAATTCAGACCAGACAGAAAGATAAGGGTCATGCCGTCAAGAATGTGAAGATCAGCAAAAAGCAGAGTCGTCACGAGGAAATATCTGATGAGTCAGAATCAGCAGATGATACTGACAAAGAGTATGAAAACAAGCAAGAATTCAAAAGGTCGACTCAGGGGCAGGGGTCGGCCTACAAATCCAAGAATCAGTCTGTTGACGACCCTACGCAGTCACAACTGAAAGATGTGATGAAGATGGTTAAGGATCTTCAAGCCCATGACAAGGGCAAAAGAGTCTTTACAAGTGAAGACTTTTATGATGCACTGGATGGGGATGATGATCTCGATAACCTCCCCAAGAAATTCATTAAGTTTGATGGTTCGGGTGACCCAAAGTCACACCTCGCCCTTTTCTTTGCAGAGTGTTCCAAGTTCAGGAGGAATAACCGAGCCTTATTTCTTTGTTTCCCTCGCAGTCTGGAGGGTATTGCAGCAAAATGGTATTCAGAGCATATTAATCCCATAGAGCTGAAAGAGTTTGATAAAGTGGTCAATTTGTTTATTGAGCGCTTTTTATTCAATGTTGAAGCACTCCCGACTCTCAGTCATCTCTGCAGTCTGTGGCAGAAGGAAAACGAGAAGGCCAGGGATTTCATTCACAGATGGAGATCCGCTTGCAATAAGATGCGTGAGCCAATAGAAGGACACGCACTATCTTTGATCCTGAGCAACTTCTCGCAACCCCTGAGGGGACTGATTTCTACATCTCCATCGAAGAGCTTCATAGAACTGACAGAACGAGCTGAATGGATTGAGTTGAGTATGGAAAATGGATCTTATGAAGGTTCCATATTCACCAAAAGCAGCAGTCAGCAGGAATCTAACAAGAAAACCCATTTTACCTACTCTACCAACAACAACAAGAACCATTATAAGGGAAATGTGAAAGATCACAGCTCTGGCCCAGGGAGACCAAACCCCAACAAAAATGAGCAAAAAGGTGAGTCGATTCCCCAGTATGATAAGCAACCTCAGCGATCTTTTGAGCAAGGGTCGAGACCTCAAGAAAAGTCGAAGCACGACAACTGGAGTTTTAAACGTGACTTTACTCCCCTAGATCAACCGCGTGAAGAAATCCTTGAATATATGTTGGCCAAAGAGATGATTAAGCTCCCAAGAGTCGATGATCCTCCTATCACTAGGGGAAGATTTAAAGATCAATTCTGCAAGTTTCATCGGGCCATGGGGCATGATACCGAGTACTGTTTCGTTCTCAGGAATATTATTCAAGACTATATCGATAAAAATATCCTTATGGAAGGCAAAGAAGAAGATGAAGCAACCAGCTCATCAGCCCCTTAAGAGCGACAAGGCCATCACTCTTTCATTCTTGCATTTTGCTTTCGTCATTTTGTATGGATGGCATGGTCTCATCTCTTTCATCAATAAAATTATCAATCTTCCTCATAGTTTGGCATCATCTTTTGTATTTCTCCTTCTTTACAAAATGTCTTTTTACAAGGAGTAACCTCTTTCAGAGTGTCTCCCGAATTCATCAAGAAGCACATCGTCAATCTTTCCACTGTTATCTTCAGAGAACATTCCTCAAATATCAATTATTTATCCTTTCATCCAATATCTTACTCCCCCATTACACTGGGGCATTATTTTAAAAATTGTCTTCAAAACATCCTGTATGCAGGAAGGATCAAACAAATCTCTCATTTTGCACGCATGTGCACCCATTTACATTCATTTACATTTGCATGCATTCATTCACATTCATCTGCATCAATTTGCATTTGCATCGATTACCCATTCAGGATAAGGGATAAATCCTGAGGCCCCGACAGTCGCCCAAGTTGTCGTAAGGGTGAAGACTGAAAATTTTCCATCAAAATCTATTAGTAATTCTTCAGAATCCAGTGTTCGTGCTGGTAAACTTTCAAAATCCAGTATTCGTGCTGGTAAACTTTCAAAACCCAGTACTCGTACTGGTAATCATTTAAAACCCAGTGCTCGTACTGGTAACCATTTAAAATCCAGTGCTCGTACTGGTAATCTTTCAAAATTCAGTGCTCGTACTGGTACTTTTCCAAAATCTGATGCTCGTGCTAGTTGAACTAGTCCCAAATGTCATCTTTATACTTATCAACTTTTCTTTCCTTTAAATGTCTTGAATTGGTCTAGAAGAGTCGAGTTCCGATTCGAATCTTCTTCCAAATCCAATTCAGAATTGGTCTAGAAGATCCGAGTTTCGACTCGAGCCCTCCTTCAAAATCCAATTCATCTAGTTTTTCCTTAGAGACTTGAATTTCGATCTTTCCTCAAACCCAGTTTAGCACCTGGTCCATTCAAAGCTCACAAGTTGGAATCATTCCTTCTTAATCTATGATCCTTAAGTTGAATTCCTATGGAATTGATAGTTCGTAGGTCAAACCCCTGCGGGACCAATGCGGTTCTCAATCGAACCAATGTCGTTCTCAATTGAACCAATGTCGTTCTTAGGCTGAATCCCTATAGAACCCATGTCATTCTCAGTAAACCAATTCACAATTTCGACCTTCGGGTCAATCAATTTTCAATTTTCAATTTTCAATTATCAATTTCCAAATTTCCAATTTCCAATTTCCAATTATCAATTTCCAATTTCCAATTTCAAATATCAAATTTCAAAATTCCAATTTCCAAAATTTGACCCTTTTGGTCACCCAATACCCAATTTCAATTATTTTCTCTTGCGAGAGACCCTTTCTATAGGGAGAGTTCGAGGGAGCTCGCTCTTTTCGCATGCTATCCAATTCGTTCACTTAGCCCCTTTTCAGGGAGAGTTTGAAGGGACTCGTGTCTTTGTGAACCGTTTGCAAAACAAAATTCAAAATTTCACACAAGGAACCCTTTTTATAGGGAGAGACTCGACGGAGACTTGCTTTCCTTGTGGCTCCATAATTTCAGACTAGGCCATTTCATCATGAAGGACCCTCTTTTCAGGGAGAGTGTGATGAACTCGTTCCTTCATGACCAATTTACCAACCTCACCAATTCTGGCCCCCTTTCCATAAGAGAAGCCTAATGTTAGGAAGTTTTGACGAAAGCTTAATTTCTCTTCGAAAGTTCGTTTTGCAAACACCTCCTCTTTAGGGAAGAGAGGAGTAATTCCCAATTCTAATTTCTGAATCTTCTTCTTTGGGGAAAGGAGAAGAGAATTCTTGTCATAGATGTGTTGCGTTGTGCTTCGAATGCTCGCTTTCACAAAGGATTTCAAGAAAATTTTGCCAATTTGTCATTAAATATTTGTTGATTTCAAAAAATCTTTATTGCATAAAATTATTACTTCAGAATACCCCCAGTATTAATTCTGAAAGGACAAAGCTTTCTCAAAAAAGGATTCAAAATTCAAAATCTTTTTATTGGCCAACCAAAAGGATGAAGAATAAATCCACGATATGGCCAGCAAAGAGAATTCAATGTTGTTGCAAAGCCATGAGTGATTGATATTGATCGCAGTCAATGGCACATTTTTAAAGACCATTCTTGAAAAAAAAAGGAGTCGAAATATCCTGGGTGATACAGAAAAATTCACTCAATTTTCATATCTCCTCAATCACCTAAGCTGCAATTAAATATCTGCAAAAGGGATCTCTCAATTGCCGTCAAGATGAAGGCGAATTAAGCAAGTCGACCCCCGGGGCCAAAGAAGATTTGGATCATCTCCAAGATGACGGAGTTTGTGACAGATCCTTCTAGGGAAAGTTCAGATCACCGTCGAGATGAAGGCGAATGTGATGAGCCTACCCACAAACCCTAAAAGATAATTAATTCCAGCTATCATCAAGAGATTTCCTACCAAAGAGCCAATAATCATCATGATAATCCCTGAGAGAAAAGAAGGATCAGAACATCTCTGAGATGAAGGAGTTTGTGACGTACCCTTCCCAAGAAAAAAAGAGAGAAAAGTCAGGACATCTCCAAAATAAAGGATGATGTAATTCCCGAAAAATCCAAGAAAGCTCCAATTCTGTCAAAAAGAGTGCGGAAAGATCATCATGAGAAAAGAATCCCAGGATATCAGACTGCCAAATCTATAAAGAATCTTCTTTAATTTTGTGAAATTCTTTTATCAATATTCTTTCACCAATAGCTCTCGCAATATCAAGAATACTTTCTTTCCCGTCCATATCAAGGAAATTGATAGCTTCCTTGAAAGAAAGCCAATCACAAGCAATTTGAATTCGAATCTTGATTCTACGAAGTTAAGCCCAGTCGGAGGTAATACTTCAGGTAGAAAAGAGGGAATACTTTCAAAACAATGTGCATCATTTTCAATTATTTTGAATCAACAACAATTTTCAACATTCTGACAATATTTTCTAGTTATCCTGGCATGAAGCGAGAGCTTGAGGTTCATCTTTGGCGCATCCTGACACCATCCCTTTTTAGGACTTGATAACGGGAGTTTTCAAGATTCCTTCCCTTCTACGGTATAATCTGAGCGCTTGGGTTCTCAGATTCGCACACTTCCCTGTGTCCCCACTGTCCCACCATAGACAGTCCAATTTTGGCTTGAGGTTAAGCCACCAATTTCAGCAAAAGGCAATTTCAAAAGTTAATTAGTCTCAGCAATGAGACGCCCAAAATCAAACCCTTTTCAAACTTTAGGGACCCCAATTTCCATCCTTTTGCAAAACCCCTATCAGATTCATTGTGCGGAAATCCGAAGGTTCCATCACGGTCTCTTCTTTCGAGGATTCCGTCCATTTTCTGTCCGATCAGGATAAGGGTATAAACCTGAGCCTCCATTGACGAGGTATTCCATCTTCTGCCCAATCAGGTTAAGGGTACAAACCTGAGCCTCCTTTGATGAGGTATTTCATTTTCCACCCAATCAGGTTAAGGGTATAAACCTGAGCCTCCTTTGATGAGGTATTCCATTCTCTGCCCAATCAGGTCAAGGGTACAAACCTGAGCCTCACGTGGTGAGGTATTTCATCACCCAATCAGGTCAAGGGTATAAACCTGAGCCTCATTTGATGAGGTATTCCATTTTCTACCCGATCAGGATAAGGGTATAAACCTGAGCTTCATTTGATGAGGTATTCCATTTTCTACCCGATCAGGATAAGGGTATAAACCTGGGCCTCCTTTGATGAGGTATTCCATTTTCTACCCAATCAGGTCAAGGGTATAAACCTGAGCCTCCTTTGATGAGGTATTCCATTTTCTACCCGATCAGGATAAGGGTATAAACCTGAGCCTCCTTTGATGAGGTATTCCATTTTCATTTCCCAGTTAGGTTAAGGGTCAAGCCTGAGCTTCGTTCCATACGAGGTATTTCCTATCCCATCCAGGTTAAGGGCAAAACCTGAATCTCACTTCTTTTCGAAGTAAAATTTTCTCCGTATTCTTCATTTCATATATATCATCATCACTTGAACTAATTCTTTCATACCCAGTCAGATTCATCTAACTGGGGCATTTTTATGGTTCAAATTTGGTCTGTTTTCTTTGCCACTAAGCTCGGCTCACAAACGGCTTAGTAACAAAGAGGGGCATCTGTAAACACCCCAAATTTTCACCCTCATCCAGTGTTTGTCCATTTCATAAGTCATTACAGATCATTGCATGTATTCAGCATAGCATTGCATGTCATTGCATCTCATTTTTGAGATCCAGCACTCCTATTTCAAAACATTCAATCCAGATTTGAATTTTAAAGCTTTATTTCAAAATCAATTTAAAAACCTGGGTTTTTATTCAATACTCTGTCATTTTCCAACCCCAGGACTTTATATTTCGAAATATTTTCTCAAGGAAACAATCTGGATTCATTTCAAATTCAAATTTTAATCGATTTCAATTCACAGATGAGACCCATTGAGGTGGTGTCGCTTCTGAATTCCTTTATTCATTAAATTTCTCAAATTTTTGAAAGTTTCAGTGCGATCAGGACTCTGTCTCAGAGTCCTAATCCGGTCAGGAGTCTGGTTTTTAAGTCTGTTTTACTTCCATTTTCAGTCTTTTTTTATTATTTTCAAAATTTAGGTCATTTTACAGAATCCAGTTAGTTCAGGACTCTATTTTAGAGTTCGGTCGAGTTAGGAGTCTAACCCTGACTGTGTTTTCTGACGTATTTCATCATTTCTTGATAAAATCTTTTGAAAATTCTTTCATTTGGCTTTTAAAATCTAAAATCCCAGAGTCCTAAGAGTTCAGGACTCTAACTCGGAGTTCCAGTTCGCTTGAGACCCTATTTTCAAAGATCTTGAATTTCAAATGTCGATTTCAACCCTTTTTCAAAGCCATTTCCAGTGTTTATTTCAAAATTTCCAAAACTCGATGTGGGCCCACTCAGTTGGCGCCATATCCAGAGGAGTTTTGACTCAGTTAGAACCCTATGCCATTTCAAAACTTTGAATTTCAAGTTTGTCTTTGAAAATTCTTTTGAAAACTCCTTCAATTTCAAGTTTTAAAATCGCTTTGTGAAAAACTCAAGTAGGGCCCACTCGGGGTGGTGCCATATTCGAGTCAGTCAGGGCTAGACTAGGGTTAGTTGATGTCTTGGTTAGTGTTAGAGGTTTAGAAGAGTCAAAACCATTTTGAAAAACTCATTTTTGAAAGTTAGTTTTTAAAACTAGTGTTTTTAAAGGTTTTTAAAGGTGTTTTAAAAATCCAATGTGAGAAAACGCCAAGTGGCGCCACATTTGGGGGATTCTTAGATTTAGCTAGGGGTTAATTAGGGATTAATTATGATAATTTAGGTCAAGGGCATATAGGTAACTCCACCCAAAAATCGCCCCCCCTTTAGAGTCCAAAATTTTCAAAATTGTCAATTTTTAAACCTAAAAATTTTTCTATAAATAGATGTCATAAGGGGGGTCGATTTTTTCATCTCTCTCCTATTGGATTCTTGGAGCTTCTCTCTCCTCTTCAGCCCTTCCTCCATTGCAGCAACCTCAAGGTAATTATTTTCTTTAATTTTTAGTTTTTATTTAATATTTTTCATTGTTTTAAGCTTGATTTAGCCATTGGCACCATCACCTTCATGGATTAAACCATGGATTCAACCTCAAGAACCATCAAGAATCAGCAAGAACGATCCAAGAAGGTGATCTAACCCTGTTTTGGATGATTTATAGAGATTTTAATCCATTAGAATTGATTTTAATATGATTCTTTACATTATTAACCAATAAAATATATGATTTACCCCTTTTAATGGGTTAAATCTATGTTTTAAAGGTGATATCAAATTCCAGTCATTGATTCCCTGTTTTTATTTTATTTTCATGATTTATTCATGTTTTTTGTACGTTCTATAGCATAGAAATAATTTTTATTTACTGTTTTATGGTTTATTTTATTTATTTACATTAGTTAATGCATGGTTTGTCAAGTTTCTTAAATTTCTGTGTGTTTTAGGTTTAGAACAGTAACGATAATGTTATTTCGGATTGAAGTTCTCATTGTTTATTTCTGATTGTTTTATATGTGGTGCATTCATGAGTTATTGAGTTACTGTAGAAAAATCAGAGGTTTTGGATCTCGAGAACCCTGTCAAAAAAATCAGATATCAAATCGGGTTTTTAAAGCTTTAAAATCGTGGTTAAAATCAAGAAGGTAACTTGCTGTTATGATATTTCTTTCATCTTATATCCAATTTTAGATCTGTAAAGTGCTATGGATTCACATTGAGTAGATCTGTCTTCTGTGAAATTTTCGGATTTTTTGAGCACTGTTTAGTATTTTTCCTCTTTCAGAGAATCTGTTTTTAAATTTAAAACTCGTTAGGGTTTACCAAAACCTTAATCAGACTTGTGTTAGTCATAAATCCCAAACCACAGATCCGATTCATGATCTGTAAAAAGTGAGTATTATTATTTTTATGTCTAATGTTCACCACTAAAATTTCAGAGATTTTTGTTTAAGTTTGCTATTTATATTTGTATTTTCAATCTGAAGTAGCTGTTTTAATCCCTGTTAAAAGTGATATATTTTAGCTCAGATTGCCGGAAGGGTTTCTCCCTAACCGAACATGACTTTTCCGATCTGTAAATTGGGAAATCTCTGTTTTTCTTCTTAGTTAGTCTCTGTAAAATTTCATAAATGTTCATGGAGATTTGACCCCTGGTTCAGGTCTTGGATTGAAACTGGTTGGTGAATTAGGTCAAAAATAGCATATTTTTAGGGTTTAATGCAATTTTCGGATTAATTTAATGTCAAAAAATTATTTTTATAATTCCAATTCAACATTAGGGTTATAAAAAGTGCAGGTACCAATTTTATGGATTTTGGAATCCATTTGATGGCTGAATTAAGTAAAATGCAAAACCGGGTTCTTGAAAGATCCAAAAACACTGCTTAAATCACAGCTTTTGTGATATTATTGGATTTTCGTGCATAAGCATATATTTTTAGGGTTTAATCATGTTCATAATCATATTAGGATGCTTTAGGTTTAATTTTGTGCTCAGTTGATTTCATTTAGTGCATAAAACCTAAGTTTTTACCAAAATCTATTTCTAAAAACCCTGATTTAAAGGCCATAGTCTTGCTATCAGGGGAAATTTGGTCTTTTGACCTAAATTTCGAAATCCCTAACCCTAATTTTCACATATTTAAGCATGTCACATCATATTTAGCTTAGTTTATTACATTCAAATTTCAAAACTTGCATTTTATCAAAATATATTTCTAAAAACCCTAGTTTCAAGGCCATAGTCTTGTTATTAGGGGTATTTTGGTCATTTTGACCCCAATTTCAAAATTTCATATCTTCTCTTCCTTATTTATTCCATTTTATTTCATACTTTATCAATTTTGATTTAAGGGAATCATGGCAAAAATGCTTACATCTAGCAAAATCCCAACAATTTCCTGATATTGTTGGATAAATCTAGAAAAGCCAACATATTTTCTTTAACCAAGTTTTCTAGTTTTGCAGGTACATTGAAGTCTTTATTTTTCATGTATTTAAATTTCAATAGTGATGTAATTTGTAATTAAACTTTGGAATAAGAATTTATATTTCCTGCTTAGATTAGGTTGCATTGCATATAGTTTATTTTTTTAAATAATGTTAATGTGTGATGGATGATGATTCATGCATATTCAAACTCACTATGGTCTACACGAATGGCACATGCACTAGCTTTTATGAAGTTTATAAACTTGGTGGAATTTGTATTTATGGCCATAGTCAGAATACGAATGATACTTAGATTTATGATCTTCACATTAGCCACATTCAGCCTACACTCTTAGGCTAACTTCAAAAATGACTGCATTCTCAAAAATACAAAAAGTATTTCTCAATTCCTCAAATCCATATTCATTCATTTCATGCATTTGCCAATTCCAATTCAAATCTCAATTCAAAGAAGTTCATTTTCTCAAAATCTCCTAAGTCTTATAGCAAAATCGATTTTCCCAAAAGCATTGAATTTCAAAGAATATGTCAAGTGTTTTTCTCAAGTTCATAAACTCAATTTTCCAGAGTTATGCAGTCAATTTCAAAGTTTGAAGTTAGAATTTTTCTAAGTCTTATTCAAAAGAATATGGATTTGCTAATGATATTTCAAATATTTCCCAAGTTCCAAATTCAAATTTGCTAAGTTAGAATTTCAATTTCAAAGTTTGAATTAAGAGAAACCAAGTCTCTCAGAATCAATCTTCACCAAATGTCAAGGATTCCTCAAAATCGATTTTATTTCTCTCAGAAGTATATTTCAAATCCCAATTCACGATTTTCCAAGATTTACATTTTCTAAATATTTCAATCATTCAAAGCAAACATCATGTTTTCAAAATGTGCATTTTCTGAAAATTCATAGCACATGCCTGATTCTATGTGCATTTAGAAATTAGAATATGATTTAGACAAGTTGAATAGAGTAGAGCATAAGATTGATCCTTGGTTCAATTACCCCTGTTAAAGGTGGCAGGAACGGTTGAACCTCGTACCGACAGGCGAGTCCCATTCTACGGAATTTTCCCGCATTTTAAAACGGAGGCGAGTTATTTTCAAAATCGTTTTCAAAGGTCAGTTTGATTTGCAAAAGTTAAAAATTTTGCGATGATAATAGACGCGTCTTATATCACACAGGCTATATAATTTACCTTTGCCGTCGCGTTGTATGATGCCAAGGCTCCTTGCTTTCTGCACTTTCCGATTAATGCACTTCCGATTATGCATTTACTTACGCCGTCGCGTCGAACGATGCCAAGGCTCCTGCTTTCTGCAATGTATTTACTTACGCCGTCGCGTCGAACGATTCCAAGGCTCCTGTTTTGTTATATATGTAGAATATTTCGTTCTGTTACACACCCTGAACAATAGTATATGCATTTCCTTTACGCCGCCGCTATATAAAGCACAGGCTTCTGCATAAATGAGCGTTCAAATGGAGATCAAACTCCAAATCTCCCATGTGATTCCCTGACCGCTCCTCGTTCAAGATTCTGCTTGACGAATGAAGCCCCTATTGGAAAGGCTTCGATTTTTGGCAAAATGCTCTTTACGTAAAGACTAAGTCAATTACGTATGGCCTGGCTATGGCCCAGGGTTCCTGCAACCTTGATGGATGCAAAGTACGCAAAGTCCATCCATTTCCCGAATTAAGCGTAGCGATTTCCCGCCAAAGAGGGGAGATGCCGCTGAAATGGATAAAAGAAACACACGCTTTCTTTGAAAAAGAGAGGAAGTGCTGCCAAAATTTCTGAAGAAGCTATTGATAGCTCAAAAAGAACGTAGCAGGATACCCTGACATATAGCAGAGTGCTACCCAGTTCATGGTATGCCTTCTACAACATAGAAGGGTTCATCGCACCGCTGTCGATAGAGTAGGAGATGTGCTGACGAAATGGTTGGCAGAAGAGCTGCCGAAACCAATTGAACAACATAATGATGTCCGTTGATGGAACGATGCCAGATCGGCTCGTATCCTTATGCCTACGAGGGCACCTTGCTCGTAAAGGCCGCTGAGCCGGAGTAGAGGTTGCGCCTTGGCTAGGTTTGGACTCGTTGCGTAAAAATACGCCGAGTAGCCGATCTATTTAGATCGAGTCATATGCATGCTCATTGAGAACAGTTACGCAACCAGACTCGTAAGGGCCGAAGAGCCAGAGTGTGTTGTTTCCACCCAAAGAGGTGTGATGCTTATGGTGGCCGAAGTGCCAAGAGCGGTGTTCTGCATGCATATGAATAAGACTTAAGGTCGCACATACCCCGCAGTTGAAAATCGTGTTAGAGGTACCCCCTCAGTAATGAATGTGTTGGGGCGGACTGAATGGGGACGGGTACATACTTCCGTAGTGCTAAGGCACGGGCTACCTAAATGGCATGCAGATTCTGTCTAAGTAATTGTAAGACTGGCAGACCCCTTCAGGAATTATGCTCACTGTGGAATGACAATGATGGTACAACCTTGAGTGACACGTATTTTACTTTGGACCTGATAGAGTCCACGATGGCCTCAGTCACTCATGGGTTTTGGGGTCGTGGTTATCCTTAAGATCTAAGGATTGAACCCAACTACTGCAAGTAGAGGATGCATCCGAATATGGGCCTAGTAGGGTTCTTCCAGTTGAAACACACTGCCCTACTATGGATAGGGTCAACAGGCCTCTGGGGTATCTAAAATACACAGAATAATCAACCCACAGAACGTCGCGTTGATGCCCGGACAATAGCTCTTCCTGCGTACCAAAGGCGGGAGCGGTTAATTATCAAAACAATGCATTAGTTCTAGGTATAACGATGCTTTGAAAGTATGAGTGAATGACGTGTTGAGTCAGTCCTGCATAACCTTTGTGAAGGTGTCATGTTCGGTATACTACTGGACCGACTGGGCAAAGACCCGTGTTGTATCTGCATGACTAAGCGAAGCCCGAGGAACTGTCCTTAGATGCGTGGGATACGGATGTGCCAAGTATGAAGACTTGAGCTAGACATCACTTTGAGACCCGGAAGAGGTCATGGCTAAGTCGTGGAGACTTAAGCGGTTATTCAAATCACATCCCTGAAAAGGCTTGCTCTAAGTCATGAGGACTCGAGCGGATGTTCAACTCATAGCCCTGCGGAGGCTCTTGCGATATACACTAAGTCTTGGAGGCTTGAGCGTCGTTATTACGTATTGCGACCCTGAGTGGTCATCATATGTGCTTGAGTTAAATGGACGCATGTTTGCTTGCTTACCAGACCATCAATGGTTCTGACTCCGTTTAATGGGGATTTCAGGTGTTGGACCTACGTTGCGATATGCGGAGCAAGGCGGCATCGAGTTCCAGGGTTTCTCTAGACAGAGTTGTACTGCTTCCTTTTATTGAACCTACACTGATTTTCTAAGCAGTAGTGTTGTAATAAACATGTGGTTTTCGATAAAATGAAACACTTTGGTGGTCAATGAGTTGCTTGGCCACATACCTGCAACGTGCTCGGAGTTTTCTAAAATCGACGACTCATTATTGTCTTATTCTGCTGCTAAAAGCTTTTCTAAGTTCCACTGCAAAGAAAAAAAAAAGAAATTCATGAAAATTTTAACTTAGCTTTGTTTTGGAAATCTGGGGCGTTACAGAATTGGTATCAGAGCATGTGTCTGAGAAACCTGATTCAAGATCCGTCATGTCACGATATCGCACTGTAAGTATATTTTTATACTTTTGTTCTGATCTGGGTGCATCTTTGTATAGATGGCAACTCATGACTCGCGCAGATATTGCTATCATTGCAAGGTCATGCACGATGAGTGGATATGCCCGTATGAAGTCCAAGACTGCCAATACTGTAGCGAAGATGGGCATTCCGCCAACGAGTGCCAAAGGAAATATACCGCCGATATGGGTCGGCGGGCATCAAAGGGTCTCAAGGATGAGACTTCGCGTGTCAGTGGACCGCATCACTCTAGTGTTGGGAGCAACCATACCCCAACATCTTTTGATGAATTACCCAGGCTGAGGGATTTTGATTTGAACTTCCTTGCAGAGGTCTATCACTCGCCAAGCTACCATCCGGCATCACATACGCCGAGCTTAAATGGCAAGAACGAAAGAGGGGATTCCTTCTGTTCGCCGATTGATGATGCATAAATATCGTATTTTATTAACATGTTTTCACTGCATAAATGCATCATCTATAGGTTTAAAGCATACACTTAGGTGCATAATGATGTTAGGGAGCTCTGGTTCGAATTTCATCAAAATCGAAATTAATTTGAAGGAATTATGATATTTACAGTGAAACGGGTCAAATTTCAGATCCGATTTGAGAGATTTAGATCCAGACGCCCATTTGGACTTTGGATCTGGACCAAATTACATAGATTTAACCCAGCTCCAGCCCACTTAAGTTTTTTAAAAACATTTTCTAAAACCCTCTGCAGAAAGAGGCGCCCAACAAATATTCTGTTTTTAATCCTGTTTTTTATAAAATGACCAAAAGAAGCCAAATCGCCTAAAAGGAGAGGGGCGCCCATTCCAGCCCTGTCTTTGGCTTTGTTTGGACGCCCCTTGCAGTGATTCTAACTCCAGCAGCTCCTTTCCCTCCATCCTTCCACGTTTTGGCCATTGAAGACCGGTCTATGCTTGGTTTTCAAGCATATTTTTTATCTCCCTTGTGTTTCTTTTCATTTCTTTCTTTCTCCTTGCTGTATTTTCACCATTTTTCTGTACTTTTGCAGGTGTAGCAGAGGTGGAGACCATTAACCTTGTGTGGGAGTGCAAAACACACCAACAAGTTGAGCCGACCCTACCTCCATCCGGCTTTCTACACCCTCCGATCGAGAATCGGCTCATATTCCATCGTCGGTGGATCTCCAACGTGTAGCAGCTGCAAAGGTGTTGTTTTTTGGTGAAGTCCAGCATTCTCGAACTGTTTAGGACATCCAACTCCAGCCACGGTCCGCTCTTCTTCATCCCCCCGGTCGTCGGATCTTCCAAGAGGTAGGTCTTTTTCTTCCTTCTCTTCTAGCTAAAACCGAAATTGAGTGTTTGATTTTAATTTTTTATTTTCTGTGTGTTTCTTATTTTTCTTGTTGTTTCAACCTTAGATTAGATTTCGTGCATAGGCCAGCACGTTAGATTAGGTTTATTTGTTTAAGTGATTCATTGGAATCAAGTTTTGTTTGATTTTTTTTCCCAATCATGAAAATCGGCTAGATCTTCATCTAGCCGATTCTTCAAGTTGGTCATAGGTGTTCTTGGTGCTGTTTTACAGAAAAACTAATAAAAAAATTTCTCTTTTGATTCATCTTAGTTGTTTGGTTGTGTGTGGTGATTGTTATTTCAATTGAAAAGCAAACTACAAAAATCGGCTAGACTATTTCTAGCTGATTCTTGGTTTTACAAAAATATTTTTGTTTCGATTTTTTTCTTTTCTTATCCAGCGTGTGTGTCTATGTGATTTCAGCATAAAAAGCATTTAGAAAGTTTAGTTTGAGGTATTTTGGGGCGTTGGGTCTAAAACAAAGGACGTTTTTCATTAAAAATCAATAAATCGGCTAGATCCATTCTAGCCGATTTTGGTTCAATTTTAGCTTCAACCTTTGATCATTTTCTGCAGAGAAACATGTTTAGCAGTCCTCATTTACATTAATTACAAGTTGAGTTTGCTGAAATTTCATGTTGGTTTGAGTCTATTTTGTCGTGTGATTTGTTTTTCAAATCTTCTTTGAATTAGGATTTCTCTTTGTTAAGTGCATTTGTTTAGATCGATTAATTAGTGTGGTTTGCTGTATGTGTTGCAGTTTAACATCTGCATATAATTGTGTTAGTCAATCTTGTTAGCTTAGGGTCGTTTGAATATTGCTTTTACGTTTTTGTGTTGTAGGTGTTTTGTTGTTCGTAGGAAAAACATAAAAATTGAGTTTTTCTTGTGTTCTTGAGTTTTAGTATTAGCTTATTTGTTATTTTGGTAATTTGATTTTTGTATTTTAGTGGATCTTCTTCCCCAAGGAGGGGAGGAAGCCATTAGAGTTCCAATTGAGCTCTAGGTTATTTTAGGTAGGACTTAATTGCACTTAATTGCAATTAAGTAGAGTTATTAGGTTGTCTAGGTTCAATGTATTAGGAGTCATGCCCTTAGACGTTTTTAGGAGTTCAATGAGGTAGGTGAGATTTAATTAGAGTAGCTCATTCAATTAATTTAGGAAATCGTGTTTTTCAAATTAGATCCTCTAATTACTCTAGGTAGATTTTAAATTCTTTAGTTTAAATAGCCTCAATTAGTGTAGACGATTTTTTAGGAGGCAATTAATGCATTGAAATTTGGAAACTTTTTCTTGGAAAGAAAAGAATTTTCAAAAATCGTGTGGAGTAAAGAAAGAAAGCATTAGAGTCCGATTATTTATTAGAAGGGAGTTACGAAGTGAACTTTGGAAAGTGATTTGAAAATTTATTGAATTTCCCAAGTGAGAGGCTATGTTTTCAAGAAAGAAATAAGTGCTTTTAATTTTTTTTTGGAAAGCCAAATCCGTGGGGTTCTCTAGGCTAGCCGTTTCCACTTCCCAATTTGCATTTTAATGCCATTCCTAATGGGGTTAGACGGTTTTTGATATTCCAATTTTCTAAAAATCATTAATGCACCTTTCCTTCTTTTTATTTAAACTTCCATAGTGGATTAAATTAGAGTAGGGTCTAATTAATTTAGTCATAGTTGCCTTAGTTTAGTTTTTTCTAAAAAAATCATGTAGTTAAGTTAGGTTGGTAATTTAGTCAATAATTAGGTAGATATTCTTTATTAAGTAATTGATTTCTAGTTAGACGTGTATTAGATTTAAATCAAATATCTTTATTGATTGTCATTTTCTTTTATTTACTAATTAGCATTGAGTCAGTCTACTTAACCTAAGTCAAGACCTAGTCTAAACCTAATTCAAACCGACCTTACCCAAATCCAACCCGAACCTAGTTGACTAAGTCAACCCTAAACCGAACCCAATCCTCAGTCAACCGAACCCAACTAGTTAGGTCAAGCCTAGTCGGGTCAACCTTAGTCCAAATCGAGTCAACCTTAGGCCGAGCCTATCTTCCCCAACCTAACTCAAACCGAACTTAGTTGACTAAGTCAACCCTAAACCGAGTTCAACCTAGTCTTAATAAACCTAACCAAGACCTAAGCCTAGTCAAGTCTTAGTTCAACCCATGGTGAGTCAAGACCGAACCTAGTCCTAGTCAACCTTAGCCAAGTTAACCCACCCTTAGCTAAGTCAAAACCGATTCATCCTAAGTCAACCGACCCTACTCCTAGTCAACCCCGTGTCTTATTGTTCCCTATTAGTCTCATTTTTTTTTAAATTTAATTCATAGTGATTTTAGGTTAGCTAGTATAGTTATTTATTTAATTGTTTAGTTAAAATTTATATTTGTTAATTTGATGAGTGCGTGTTAGTTTGTCGTTTGTTGATAAGTTAGTTAGTATAGTGTAGTTAGTTTATATTTGGTACAGCATTTAGTCATATATTTAATTACATTATTTAGTGTTTTAATTGTCATTGCATTATTATTTCATTTAGCGCACAGTCATAAAGCGCATGTCGTACTTCATTTAGAGTTCATTTAGGTTCATCATAGTTAACATCTGCATATGATCAGTCATATAGGATTAATTAAGTTTGCATTGCATGTAGATTACATTCTTCGTGTGTAAAATAGGTTAATAGAGTGAATAGTGCATTGAAAGAAAAGGCTGATTTTTGCTGCATCGCACTGTCGTAATTTCATAGTCATCAATTTTGAGTTTTTAGCAAATTTTTGTTCTATTCACTTTATCAACGTGTTCTCTAACTGCAGACCAAATTTCAGCTCTTTCGGAGTTGATTTGGTCTGATTTTTAAGCGTTTTGCGAAAACCGCTTTTTCTGGATTTAAAATTACAGGACTTTCGATATCCTGATTTTTTCCAGATTTGAAACGCTTATATCTAGAGTTCCAGATACTGCTTTTCCATTCTGTAAAAACTGTCAGATTTTTTAATCTGTCAGTTGCAGAACAGAATAAATTTCGGGAAAATAGGACCTTCTTTGCCTTGTCAAACAGTGGTTTTCCGATAACCTGTCAGAAATCTATTTTACACTAGTTAGGGGCAGTTTCGTAATTTTCTTAGTTTCGGCATTTTAGACCTGTTTTCAGTAGTTTCTGCATTTTAGGAGCTGCATAATCATCATACAACATTAGTAGAATTAATTTAGTTAATTTTAGAGTTAGTTTAGCATTTTATTTATTTATTGTTTGATAAGTAGCATTTGTTTTATTATTTTCGTAAAATTAGAATTAGTTTTAGTTATTGTTTGCATTGTTAGAATAGAATACTAACTTTGTATTTTTCTGCATTTTTAGGTTGAAAAGCATATTTAGTGTCCAGGGTTATTGTCCAAGTATGAAGAGCGAATAATTGGCGAAAAGACAAAAATACCCTTGCTGTGGAGCAGAAGACTTAGTTGTTTTTTTTTCTTTTCATTTTAGTGATTAATTGTAGTTGTATTAACTTTATAATTGTAGATTGATATTTGTAATTAATAAATCAAATTTTCTAGAAATATCTTGATTAATTCCTGTTCCCTTAGGATTCGACCCGTACTTACCACTTTGTGGAAAGTCGGTTTTTATACTTTTGGTTGACGATTTTCCAAAGTTTTATTGCAAATACTTGTTTTAAAAAGATCATTTCAAAATATCAACCAAATTTTGGTGCCGTTGCCGGGGAACGGCGAATTAATTACTTTATTTCTTAGAGTTTGATTTATTAATTTGTTTTAGTTAGTTAATTATTTGTTTTTGTTTTTTTTAGTTAGTAGGATTAGTAAGTGAATATAGGATTAACATAGTTAGTAAATATAGGATTCACGTACTGTTCTTTCTAGGATTCACTCAATTTTCATCCTACAAGGAGCGATTAGACAGGTGGGTTTTAGAAAAACATAGTTTGTGATTTCCTGTATTTATTTGTTTTAGTATTTTAGAATAGTTTACTTTGTTATTTATTTATTTAGTTATAGAATTCTGACATAGATAGATAGCATATCTGTTTGTTTTTAGTTACTGTTATTTGTTTATTCACACTTTAGTACCTGTGTTAGTTTAGATTTAGATTTAGGTTGTCTGCTTACATCTGGTCTTAGTACCAGTGTATGCAGGGGCGACGAGGTTTAGGAACCCCATTACACCCATTTGTTGACAACCCAGAGAGAATTTTACATTCTCATCGAAGTTCGACAACAATGGCTGACATGGATCCTCCACCTCCACCCCCAGTTCATCCACGCCCTCTGCGGGAATACTTCATTCCCACAGACTATGTTCAGGCATCCTGCATTAGGAGACCCGATGTAGGAGCGCCTCATTAGGAGATTAAGGCCAACATTATTCAGATTCTTCCATCATTTTATGGCCTTAGTCATGAAGATCCCTACCGACATTTAGATGAATTCCTCGAAATCTGTTCTATTGTTAAGATACAAAATTTCGATGATGATGCTTTGAGGTTGACTCTATTTCCCTTTTCATTGAAGGACAAAGCCAAGTATTGGCTAAAGTCCTTAGATTCTGTAGAAATAGAGTCCTGGGATCAATTGCAACAGGAGTTTCTTCGGAAATATTTTCCCATTGGTCATACGAACCAATATCGTAGAGCCATCACTAGCTTTTCAGAGCTAGATGGTGAGCGCTTTCATGAGACTTGGAAGAGAATGAAGGATCTCCTCAGGAAATGTCCCCATCATCAGGTGCCGAAATGGCAACTGGTGCAGAGCTTCTATGATGGATTGTCTGACAAGAATCGTCAGATGATCGACTCTTCATGTGGAGGGACATTCATGCTGAAGAGCGAGGATGAAGCATGGAGGCTATTTGATACATTGGCCGAGAATTCACTCCACCATGCTTCGAGCTCTCATTCGGATAGAGCCACACCCAGTATTCAGAAGAAAGCTGGTGTTCTTGATATTGGTTCATCTACTGCACTACAGTGCAAGGTAGACATGATTGCTCAGAAGCTGGACCAGCTTCTCTCAAGACCATCCACTACACAGCAGGTGTGTACTCTTTGTGCCAGTGCGACACACGATATCACTGAGTGCCCTTCGGCATCTCAGTACCCTAACTTTGTTCAAGAACAAGTTCAGGCAGCTTAGGGTTACGTCAGACCGCCGAATAACCCATTTTCATCGACATATAATCCGGGTTGGCGTAACCATCCCAATTTTTCATGGAAGAATCCACAGTCTTCCATGCAGATGCCTACATCCTCTCAGCCAGTTCGGCAGCCATCTTTTACTCAGTCATTTCAAAGACCAAACTATTCTCAGTCTTCTTCTTTTTCAGTCACTCCCTCGATTCAGCAAGAGTCTGCCCCGCAGACATCTTTCGAGGAGAGACTTCTCCAGGCATTCCAAGAGGTGAAAACCTCTAATCAGAACGCCTTCGAGAAGTGTAGCCAGATATTGAGTTCACATACGCAGTCCATTGCGAAGTTAGAATCGCAAATGGGACAGTTAGCTGAGGCTATCAGTAGGAGACCTGAGGGTACATTACCGAGTCAGGCTGTCATGAACCCGAAGGGCAAGGACCAGATGACTGGAGGCCTGTTTCATACTAAGACACAGCAGCAGGTGATGATGCATGAAATACACATCATGTTAACAAGTTTTTCATGCATTTTGTATCAAGTTTAAGGTTTTAAACCCATGTTTAGATGTATTTTGATAGTAAGGGGTTATGGTTCGAATTTCAGAAAAATCAGAGTTAAAATGAGAAAGTTATGGCTATTTCAGTGTTTGGGCACGGATTTCGAGGTGGATCGGATCCATATCCGACCCAATTAGGTTAATTGGACCTGGGATCAACTCTTGGAAAGCCCAAACTCAACCCACACGCCTATCCATATCCATTTCAAAAAGTTTTTCTGAAAACCCCCCAGAAAGAGGCGCATAGATAATATTTTTTTTATAACAGTGTTTCTGAAAATTATCAAAAGTATAAATTAAATATTCCAGCAAACCCTAGGCGTCTTTGGCTGTGTTTGGACGCCCCCTACAGTGATTCTACTCCAGCAGCTCCTTCCTCTCCATCTCCCCCCACGTTTTGGCCATTGAAGACCGGTCTATGCTTGATTTTCAAGCATATTTTCGATCTCTCTTGTGTTCCTTTCCATTTCTTTCTTTCTCCTTGCTGTAGTTTCACCACTTTTTTGTATTTTTGCAGGTGTATCAGAGGTGGAGACCATTAACCTTGTGCGGGAGTGCGAAACACACCAACAAGGTGAGCCGGCCCTACCTCCATCCGGCTTTCTACACCCTCCGATCGAGAATCAGCTCACATTCCATCGTCGGTGGATCTCCAACGTGTAGCAGCTGCAAAGGTGCTGTTTTTTGGTGAAGTCCAGCATCCTCAAACTGTTTAGGACGTCCATCTCCAGCCACGGTCCGCTCTTCTTCATCCCCCCGGTTGTCAGATCTTCCAAGAGGTAGGTCTTCTTCTTCCTTCTCTTCTAGCTAAAACCAAATTGTGTGTTGGTTTTTTTTTATTTTCTGTGTGTTTCTTATTTTTCTTTTTGTTTCAACCTTAGATTAGATTTTGTGCATAGGCCAGCACGTTAGATTAGGTTTATTTGTTTGCTTGATTAATTGGAATCGATTTTTTTTAGATTTTTCATCCTTTTCATTAAAATCGGCTAGATCTTCATCTAGCCGATTCTTCAAATTTGTCATAGGTGTTCTTGGGTCTGTTGTAAGCCCCACTATTTTTCTGAAGAATTCTAAATGAAATATTTCTACTTGTTGAGAAATTCTTGTTTAGGCACGGGCAATACTCGCAATTTTTAGCAATTATCACTTTCTAAGATTTTGAATTGTGTGGATTTGCTCTACAAGGCGATTCGGGGCAAACCGCGACGGATCCAACCTCAATATTTATAGATTATGTGTATATTGTGTTCACATGAGTTCACCTCGGCGTTGGGGTTTAAACGAGAGAAATATCTCATTATTTCATGGATTTTGGCGAAAAAGGGTATATCGGTAATTTTGAGTCATACCGAGGCCCAATTTCGCCGTAACTGAGAAGTTAAATATACTTTATGAAAGCTTAAACCTTAATTTACGAAATGTAATTAAAAATCTTGATTTTTAAATTAGTATAGATTAGTTCTTTTTAACGTTTATTATATTGAAATTTTTCAAAAAGAAACGAGGAGGTAAATTGCAAAATCCTCAAAACCTAGTAGAGGGTTTTAGAAAAATGTTTTACAAGGGGTAGGTTTGTGAATTTAGGGAAGTTGACATGGGACCCACCTCAGCCCATGTCTCCTTTTAAAGGCTTATGAAAAGAAGTATTTACAGAAAACCACTTTTCAAAATGAGATTTTTGAAAAGTTGGAAAATTTTCTATTTGAGGCCTTAAAGAGGCATTTTCAAAAGTGGGTGGGCACAGCCCACGTTTTGGGGGAATAGGCTGGGTGCCCCTTAGGGGGTAGCCCTTGCCCCCTTTTTCAAAAAAAAAAAAAAAAAGGGAAGGGAGGGCGATTTTTATGGTGGGAGGCCTTGACCTTGACCTTGAGGGTCAAGGCCAACCACTCCCCTTTGATTAAGGGGAGTGGTTGGAAGGTACAAAGTAACTTAGACCCCCCCCCCCTTAGGGTGTTAGAGTAGGGTGGGGCGTGGGAGGGGGAGACCACACATCTCCCCTCCTTCACTCCCCACCACCCATCTTCCCCTTCCCCTTTTTAAGCAAAGCAAGGGAAGAGGGAGAGGGTCGATGCCCCCCCCCCCCTTCTTCCACTTTTCTCTCTCTCTCTCCTCCCACACTTCTCCTTCTTCCTCTTCTTCACTCCCTCCATTTTTCCCCTCTTGGAGCTGCTGTTCAGCTGGGCCAACCCAACACTAAGGTGAGGCCCTCCTTCCTTGTTTTTGTTTACATTTTTTTTTTTGTGTTTCAAAAAAAAATTTCTGTGTGTGTGTGTGTTCGGTTCATGGTGATGCTAGAGCCCCCCCCCCCCCTCCTTTTTTTTGGGCTGGAGCTGGGCTAGGTGCTGGGCTGAGCCCTTGCAAGGCCAGCCCAGGCCGGTTGGTGGCCTTGCCGAGCCCACTGCTGGTGGGCTGGGCAGATGCAGGCCCTGGGACGAGCCCCGGACTGACCCAAGTCGGTCAGTCCGGCCTTTCCCTTTTGCTGGGTTGGCAGCAGCTGATGCTGCAGCCTTTGCGTTAGCTTGGGTGGTCTGGGCAACACTGGACCCAGACCTACCCGAGGTAGGTCCACCCATGGGTGAGCCCACCACGGGTGAGCCCACCGTGGGTGCGCGCACACACCCACACTACCTTTTCCCCCTCTTTTCCCTTGGTGGGTGCAAACGCACCACCGGGTGCCTTAGCACCCAGGAGATTTTTTTTGGGGTTAAGGCCTGACCTGCCACACCGGGGCTGCAGGCCCTGGCTCGAGCCACTACTTGGCTCGAACCAGGGGCCTGCATGGGCCCCTTTCCTGGTGCTTTGACCGGGCCCAGGGCCCTTTTGGCAGGCGGGTGGCCTGGTGCACATGGCACCTGGGTCACCTCTTTGGCGCAGCCACTGAGTGGGTGCGCCAGGTGGGTGCGACCTTGCTCGGCCCATGGTTGGGCTGAGCCAGCTGCTACAGACTTGGAGTCTGTAGCAGGCAGCCTCCCCCTCCTCCTTGGCCTGGTGGCTGCAGTGCAGCCTAGAGCCGGGTGCTTAGTGCACCCGGGGCATGGTGCTGGGCGCACCACTTAGTGGTGCGCTGGCCCATTTTGGGCCTGGTCTGGACCCTTGGCCGGGTCAGACCAGGCGTGGCCTGCCCCCAGCAACTTTGGTTGCTGGGGTAGTCAGGCTAGGTCTGGACCTCCAGTGGTCCAGACCGCCACCCTGCCTTGGGCGCCCCACCTTGGCCACCTCCTTGGTGCCCACTGCGGGCTGGCGAGCACCCGCTGGGTGTTTTGGTCAGGACCTGATGTCTTTTTGCAATCGTTGTAATTTTGAAAAGATTTTTATATGAAAAGCATGTGAAAACCAGACATCAAATAATAAAAACCGGTTCTCACTAGTGAATGAAACCGGGTCGAACTCAGGGAACGGGAATATATCGTATTCAAGTACACAAATCTAAACTAATCTTTATTGCCGAATTATTTGAAATGTAAAATATTCAAGAAAAGTAAAGACAACTAACTATTACAACAAATGAATACCCTTCGCAGAGGGCGTAAAGTGCAATATTTACAAACCCAATTTAAATTCTAATTCTGAATTTAAAAGTAAAAATCTTCTAATCTTGCATCTCGTATGTCATGTAGTCACTTCTGCTCCTCTTCTGTGCGATCCTGCACAATTCAAAAAGGACACGAGCAGTACAAGAAAAAGAAGTAGAAAATCTACTAAACAGGACATCCAAATTAACTAATTGCTAATACTAAAAAAAACTAAAATATAGTATGAAAGAACTCTACACTACAAACCAAGATATGCTAATAAACTAACTAAGCTAATTACAAAACAATTACCAATGAACTCATTACATACTTTGTATTTCAACCATCCAAATCACATTGAAAATCAAACTTTCAAGCTGCAAACATCCATCCAATTTTCAAATGAATTTCAGACTATAGAATTTTACTATTCATAACCGGCTGGAATAAATCCAGTTCTTTAATCACTGCTGGAATTCAAACACAATTTACAGCTCAAATATTACAAATATCAACTACATTAACTTCAATGGATTCCAAACAATCGATCAACCAGAAAAAACACTCAGAAAAAAATATATCAGTCACTAAAAAATTCAGTAATCAACTAACTGAAAATCAGTTTCTTTCACACTCACATTGAAATCAAAACCCAATTTCTTTCACATTTACCAGAAACAATCCTCTTTCTTGATTTGAAATAACATTGGTGAAATGAAATTTAATTCCAGTTGAAGCAATGAATACCAATCGTGAAATACATTTCACGGTGGCTCAAGAAATAAACCACCGGATTCACCTCTTCACGGTAATCGTGAAGTTGTTCCAGTTAAATCAGGGGATTCGGGCAAGAGGATGTCATTCAAGCAAGAGAATCACCAGAAATGCAGCAACTAATAGATTTTCACCAGTAATGCAATATTCAAAAACATTCCAGATTGCCGAACAGATCCGGCAATCTATTACCGGTAACAGAGATGTTGAAAAACTTTAGAACATGATAATCAAAAATTGGACGACTCACTCAGCCTGAAATCAATTTAAGATCAAATAAAAACTGCAGACATTCAATCAATGTTTGATAAAATTCAGACATTCAACTACTAATCTTTAGATCTTCACTTATATTTCGAAACATCACTTGCCGGAAAACAATTACTTGCCGGACAAATCCATAAACGGCAGTCAATCACTGGAGAATGCAATGAACATCAGATAAATCTCAATACGGCTGGTGATTATTTTTTCTTTGATGTTAAAATCAGAAGAAAAAAATTAAAAATGATTCAGATAGCCGATTGCTTTGGAATCAAACATTCATCCGATCAACTATTATGATTTCATCACCGGAGACAGAATCCTTTGAATCAACTTTGATCGATCCAGATGATCGATTAACATTTTGTAAAAATTTATTAATGACTCTAGATCCAGATGATCTAAATGCTCCACCGGCTGAAGGGAAGATCTGGCGACTGAAGGTAATCTCCGGTGGCTGAAGGTAATCTCCGGCGGCTGAAGGTAATCTCCTCTTCTGATCGATCAATATTAGGTAATCTGCGGTGGCTGAAGGTAATCTGCGGTGGCTGAAGGGAAAATCTGGCGACTGAAGGTAATCTCCTCTTCTGATAGATCAATATTAGGTAATCGATCGATAGATTCAGATCGTTACATCAACAGAACTTGATTTATCAGAAGCAAAAACATTCATTCGCCAGAAATTTTATCAACAACACGGATCAGAGTCATTCCAGTTTTAATTTCCCCGATCAGTCTTCAGAATTCCATTTGATTGAATGTAATTACTCCAGGCATCCGATGATCGATCACAAATTGCTATTAATTACCGGATTGAGTGAATTGGAAAAATTAATGTTCAAATGATGCTAAAGCTTCATCGATTTTATTATCAATGCAGAAAAAAATTAATACTATGCACTACATATGAACTACAAATTACAGTGAAATCTAGAATTTTCTTTTTGAATCTACATTTTCAGAATGAATCATAAATGCTACAATTTTATTTTGTTTTGATTTTATTCCAGATAACTAATCTATTGAAACATAGAAGAAAGAATTAGAGAAGAGAAGAAGAGGAAGAAGAAGAAGAAGAAGAAGAAGATAGGAAGAAGAAAAACTCACCGTAAATGGAGGGGTTAGAAGAGAGGTTGGAATCCTCTTTCTTGCTTCAGCTGTTGTAGGAATTCTCCACCGGAAAGAAGATGAGAAAAAGAGGGGAAAATAGGGAGAAGAAGAAGAAGAGGTAAGAAGAGGTGGAGAGGAAGGGGAAGAAGAGAGGGCTTAGGCAAAAGAGAGAAGACAAGCCTCTCTTCCCCCTACGTATCATATTTAAAGATTTGAACTTTTCTCCATAAGTCCCTCTTCTTTGTCAAATTGCATTTCAAAAACTTCTCTTCAAAAAGTTATTTACAAAACAACTCAAAATGACTATGTTTTAGAAAATACAAAACTAAGTCTATTTTAACTCTAATTTTTTATGATTTTCAAAAACTAAACTACTACAATTATGTCAAACACTAAAATAGGCATTAAAATATAAAATAAAACTATTTTTCATGCATTTTCTATTTTTAAATCATTTTAGCACATTTACTCGAAACTAACATAAAATTGGGTTTTTAAATCATTTTCTCATGAAATCATGCATATTTTTATATGAAAAATCCCTAAAATATATGCATGATCAGGACCCACCCCCGGGTCAGACCAGGGGTGTCTGTGGGGCACCCCAGTTAGTGCCCTGCCCCCTTTTCGGTTGGCCGGGCCTGGACCAATCGGGTCCAGGCCAGAGCCTTTGGCCTGGCTCACCCAACCGGGTGGTTGGGTTAGCCGCACCCCTATGGGTGTGGGCTAAGGCTCGACACCCTGGTCCGAACCCACAGCTGGGTTCAGACCAGGGGTCTTTCATGACCCAGCTAAGTCTGGTCATGAGCGAGCCGGACCTCGCTTAAGGTCTTGGTTGGCCCGTAGGGCCCTGGGCTAAGCCTAGCCCTCTTGTGGGCACTTTAGGCTTAGCCGGGTGCTGGCACACCCGGGTTGGCGCATGCGGGCTGAGGCCAGTATGGCTGTCAGCCCCATGGGGCCAGTTCCAAGGGGGGAATAAGGATGACAGAGCCCCGTGGCCTAGCCACTTGGTCAGCCCCCCCCCCCCCCTTTCGGGTTTTGGGTTCCCAATGTTGGCGCCACAACGAACACCGGGTGCTAAGGCACCCGGTAACCCTGTCCCTTCGTTGGGCAGCCCCTTGTAGTGCTCGGACCTTTTAGGTTGCGGTCGATTTCGTACCCCTAGCGAATGACCTACCCCCACTTTTGGTTATGCAAATGTTATTCCCATTAGTATGGGATAATATTGTTTCCTCTTCCCCTGACACTTGCGAGTGTGGGATTTGCGAGGACCCCTGGCGGATGGCCTACCCCCACTTTTGGTCATGCCAATGTTATTCCCATTAGTATGGGATAATATTGATTTTCTCTTCCCCTGACACTTGTGAGTGTTGGATTTGCGAGAACCCCTGGCGGATGGCCTCGCTACACGAGAGTTGTCGTGTTAATATGGTACGCGTGTGGTTTGACGAACTTGCACCAATGCGGCTTGTTCCATCTCATGAGAGCAAGTTGGCACGTTTGGACACTCACATCACCAGTTCACTTGTTGAGTTTCTTCGGGTTTGGACCTCTCGCGTATATCGATAGATAAACACTGCACCAGAGGCGCGCTTTACATGGCATACACTTGAAGAGGTATTCAAATTATCATAGGGGTTGACACTTTTGCCCTGTTGAGGTTTTGAGACTCGGTTGGAGTCTACGGGTAATGGCCCGGGTCAGTGAGAATGTGCTCACATGTTCGTGTCATCCTAGGCATAAAATAAAATGGCATAATTATCGCCCTCACAGGCGGTGTGCTCGTGGAAGCCGTGTGAGGCTGAGCACGTGAAGGGGCAGACCAAGTCCTCGTTCGCGTACCCCACAGGGACCACGAGGCACGACTACCTCGAGAGGAGGTATGACCTAAAGTAAGAGCCTAAATAAGATAAACCTGCTGCGCCCCATTCACAATTTGGTCACCCAGGGAGAGGGTGAATGGTACAACCCCCAGTGTCGTGTCGTTACTACGACTTGTTCCTTTGAGGAGCCGGTGTGCCCTCTGACCTCCAGTCACTCGGAGTTAGGGAGGTCAAGGTACCCTCTGCAGGGACCTTTACTACTGCAGTAGTACGGATTGCAATCCTTTACCCCTGCGAAAGGTCTCTCCTGGCTGCGTGTCGCCCGCAGGTGGTTTTCTCGTTCTGTAGCATCCCCGGTTACCACATTAGAAATTGAATAACAGACGTCGGGTGTATGTCTCACAGAACTCGAGGGTTTTCCTTCGCGTACCAGAAGGAGGTAAAAAGATGAACATAAGGACTTACCAAACAGACTGACTTACTGTAGTTGCTACTTTAGAGCAGTACACACTTTTGTTCAGTTGCTACCCTCTGTTGGTTGGTTCCTACTCTGTTACTTTAGCTGCTACTTCTGTTGTTCAGTTTCTGTTTTGTTACTTTAGTAGTTGCACTGTTACTTACTTGTAGTTTTACAGTCTTGTGGCACGTGCACCTACCTGACATGCACTGGTACTTTTATTCAAGTGTTTCGAACTGTTCCATCATGCTAGTTATAGTCTTATACTTAGCACACTTGTAGCATGTTGCTTACCTTCTGCTTTTCCTTAAAAATGATAATGTATGGATGGTTTGTCTCACCAACTCGCAAGAGTATTGACCCCGTTTTATGGGGATACAGGTGACGAGTAGATGCCGCGCGATGCGACGGCGCACAGCAGGAGCCTTGAGACCCACACTTTGCAGCAGATTCTGGCTCCTTCTAGTTTTGGGGTTTGAGGGGTTGTACCTCTCCTTTTTGGGAGACTGTTCCTTTTTGTACCCAGTCTCGTTTTTGTATCATTATAACTATTCTGGAAATGAAGAATACTTTATTTGTCTACTGTGGTTTGGTTTTCTCACTGTGGCTCGCTCAGACTTGCGGTCTTTGCTTTACCTTTGTTTCCCTCCTTTACTTCTGCTAGTTGTTTTTCACTCTGTATATCCTTCAAAAAATAAATTTGCTCAAAAACTCAAGGTTTTTACAAGGTCGGGGTTTGGGGCGTCACAGACATTGATATCAGAGCTGCAGTTTATAAGTGTGGTCCAAGACTTCTGCGTGCAACGTTCATCGCACTGTAAGTATGTTCTGAATTATTATTTTCAATTGTTTCTTAATGATTTCTGTTGTACTTAGCTTTGCATGCTTAACTTGTTGCATAACCTGTTAGATGCCTGCTGACTCGAGAAATGAGTGAATGCTCGGAGCTCTTATCGACCTGATTCGAGGCACAGAGGCCCTCGATCAAGCGGTTCAGCAAATTGTGCGGAGTGCTCGAATACTTGCACATCCGGCACCTCCTTGTGGGAGATGTGACGAGTATCATGCAGGACAGATTTGTCCTCGTGCCTTGAGCATATGCCCCTACTGTGGCTTTAGGGGTCATATAGAGATCGAGTGTCAACGTAAGTTGGGCGACAAACTCATTATGGGTAACGCTGAGACCGAGGAGAATGAGGCCCCCGAGAGCGGTCCGGCACAGTCAGCAGTTGACCCTGTGGGAGATGCAATAGTTGCACCAGGTTCTCCCGAGTACACGCCAACGTCCTACTCACGCTCTGTTTCTCCCGAGTACACGCCAGCTTCGCCTCCGGGGTCTCAGGTAATGAGTCCTCCAGAGTATTCACCTGCTTCTCCTCCCCGTCCGATGCAGAGGCGATACGGAAATTGGAACACCTACCGCAACTACTACACTCGTAGGCAGCGGTGATTGTGTTCGTTCAGATGTGAACATGTGTGGTCGGAACACTGAGTCAGTGTTCCTTTTGTAGACTTGCTTGTTTTTGCATTGTGGCGGAGATTTATGTATTGTAACCCTGTTATAGAAAGGGTAATTTTGGCTTGTACTGATGATATGTATACATATGCTTTTTAAGTAATGAAGTTATGTTTTAACTTGTCTTATCGCTTACACGTGTCTTCCTTTTTGCACAAGATGGCTTGGCGCGAGCGTTGCGATCGTATCATGGACACTGTGAGCAACCTAGCTGAGGTTGTGGGCAGGCAGGCTGAGGCCATGCG
This sequence comes from Nuphar pumila, assembly GCF_984573655.1. Classification (NCBI taxonomy): domain Eukaryota; kingdom Viridiplantae; phylum Streptophyta; class Magnoliopsida; order Nymphaeales; family Nymphaeaceae; genus Nuphar; species Nuphar pumila. The sequence goes on from NC_143253.1 coordinate 81,431,256, forward strand.
TGCTATGGGAGAGAACATGCGGACCTCTCAGGAGCGAGAGACCCCGGTTCCTACTCCCTCTCCAGTTCCAGCGACAGTCGTGCCCTATAAGCAGTTCATGGCTATGAACCCTCCCTCCTTTGATGGAAAGTCTACACCCGAGGCAGCCGAGGATTGGATACGAGAGATCGAGCGGATCTTCCATGTGCTGCAGGTCAGTGACGACAGAAAGGTAGACTTTGGCACGTACCGGCTCCAGAAGGATGCCGAAAGGTGGTGGGCGACCACCTGGGATGTCAAGTTTGGAGGTGGACCAGTTACATGGGAGCAGTTCGTTACGCGGCCTATTTTCCGACCCACGAGCGCAGTCGTAAGATGCAGGAGTTCCTCGACCTTCAGCAGGGGAGCTCTACCTTGGCAGACTACATCACGAAGTTCAGAAGCCTGGAGCGCTTCTGTCCACATGTGTACGTGACTGAGAAGGAACGAGCGATGAAGTTTGCTCGTGGATTAAAGTTAGCCCTACGCCTGAGAGTGTTCACGCGTGCTCCCTCGACTCTTGAGGAAGCCCTGGAGACGGCTGTACTTCTGGAGCAGGAGTGGACCGACTCCCAGAAGACTCCACAGTCCAAGGGTAACCAGCAGCAGCAAGGCCAAAAGAGTTGGCCTAAGAAACGTTCATTTCAGCAGAATTCGGGTGGAAAGAAGTCTGCCCCGCCAGCAAAGAAAAATCACAACAACCGGCAGCGACAGAATCGCCAGCCCCAGCAGCAGCAACAACAGAGACAGATGGTGGCAACATCAGGTTGCCCAAAGTGTCGGATGGATCATCCTGGCCGACCGTGTCCACGGGACCTTGGAGGATGCATCTACTGTGGCAAGATGGGCCACTACATTAAGGATTGTCGGAAGAAGCAGTCTGACGATCTGAGGAGGAACACGCCAGGAACATCACAGCCAGCGCCTCAGTGACTTCCTCAGCAGCAGCCGCAGCAGCAGCAGACGTACCCGCCGCAGCAATCTTCCCAGCAGAAGACGGGTAACCAGAAGATGGTGGCAGGGCATGCCTACGCAGCCACTATCGAGCAAGTGACCAAGGGAGAGTTGGTCCAAGGTACTATTTCAGTCGCTGGTCATGCAGCTTTTACCTTGTTTGACTGTGGTGCTTCGCATTCTTTCATAGCTTCGAGATTTGCTAGTTCCTTGCCTATGTCTGTTGTATTGTTGAATTATCCGTTGGAAGTTCGTACGCCGACTGGTGATCAGTCTTTATGTACCTTGTATATTCCGAGCGTGGAGGTGTCAGTGGCAAGTCAGGACTTGCCAGCTGATTTGATCCTGCTAGACATGATGGAGTTTGATGTCATTCTAGGCATGGATTGGTTGTTTGAGTATCATGCTCAAGTTCTATGTAGAGAAGGCAAGGTGGTTTTATATCCTCCTGATCGTCCAGTTTTGGAGATCAGCCTTGCTCGACCTGTTTGAGGCAGTCGTATGATTTCGTCATTTAAGGTTCAGAAATATCTACGGAATGGGGGTACTGCTTTCTTGGTCAGTATCGCCCCAGTTGAATCAGTGCTAACCCCTATCGAGGATCTAGAGGTAGTTCGGGAGTTCCCCGATGTGTTTCCTGAGGAACTGCTTGGATTACCCCCGAAGCGCGAGATCGAGTTTTGTATTGAGTTGCTACCTGGAACGACTACGATCTCGAAGGCACCATATCGTATGGCTCCGGCAGAACTCGAAGAACTGAAGCGTCAGTTGGAAGAGTTGATGGAGCAAGGGTTTATCAGAAACAGTGCATCGTCGTGGGGTGCACCTGTTTTGTTCGTTAAGAAGAAAGACGGATCCCTGAGGTTGTGCATTGACTACAGAATGCTCAACCAAGCGACGATTAAGAACAAATATCCGTTGTCGAGAATAGAAGATCTCTTTGATCAGTTGCAGAGAGCAAAGATATTCTCGAAGATCGACCTCAGATCGGGTTATCATCAACTCCGGATCCGAGAAGAAGATGTCTCAAAGACGGCATTTCGAACTAGGTACGGGTTGTACGAGTTCATTGTGATGCCTTTTGGGCTCACGAATGCACCAGCAGCATTCATGGATTTGATGAATCGTATCTTCCGTCCGTTCGTGGATACTTTTGTGATCGTGTTTATCGACGATATCTTGATCTACTCAGAAACCCCTGAGCAGCACTGAGAACATCTGCGTATTGTGTTGGGAGTACTTTGGGAGCACAGATTGTTCGCCAAGTTCTCCAAGTGCGAGTTTTGGCTTCGACGCGTCATGTTTTTGGGTCATGTGATATCCAGTGATGGGGTGTCAGTTGATCCAGCAAAGGTCGAAGCAGTGTTGGACTGGAAGCAGCCTCAGTCTGTCACCGATATTCGCAGTTTTCTCGGGTTAGTTGGTTACTACCGACGTTTCATTCAGGATTTTTCCAGGATTGCGCTTCCTTTGACGAAACTTCTGCGTAAGGGAGTCAAGTTCGAGTGGACTGACTCTTGTGAAGAGAGTTTCCATATCCTGAAGACGAAGCTAACTACCTCTCCGGTGCTAGCTTTACCTTCTGGCAGAGGCAGTTTTGTGGTGTACACAGACGCCTCGGGTACCGGACTGGGATGCGTGCTCATGCAGCACGGTCGAGTTATTGCGTATGCTTCGCGACAGCTGAAGATTCACGAGATGAATTATCCGACTCATGACTTGGAGTTAGCAGCGGTGGTGTTCGCCTTGAAGTCCTGGTGACATTATCTGTACGGAGATACATTCGAGGTCTTCTCTAACCACAAGAGTCTCAAGTATTTATTTTCCCAGAAGGAATTGAATATGAGACAACGTCGCTGGCTCGAGTTTATCAAGGATTATGAGTTTACGTTGTCTTATCATCCTGGTAAGGCGAACGTTGTTGCAGATGCGCTTAGTCGCAAATCGAGCAGTGTTCTGGCTAGTCTAGTGTGGAGCCAGAGGTTGATCGAAGATTTCGTGGCTTGGAAGCCATTCGCGATCGGAGGCGGAACGATCAGATTGTCTGGGTTGGCCATTCGATCAGAATTCTTGCCTAAGGTTATTGAGGCGCAGAAGCGAAACGCTCAATATCAGAAGTTTGTTGACCGAGCTCGTGAAGAGGGCTCAGTCTTTCGCGTAGACGATAGCGGTGGCATCCGCATGAAGGATCGACTTTGGGCACCGAATGACCCTGAGTTGAGAAAGGAGATTCTTGATGAGGCACATCTGTCAAAGTACACCATCCATCCTGGTGGTACTAAGATGTTTAAGGACCTTCAGCGAAAGTATTGGTGGAACGGGATGAAGCGTGAAGTCGCAGCGTATGTCTCGAGGTGTTTGACTTGTCAGCAAATCAAGATCGAGCACCAACGTCCCGGTGGCACCATGCAGAGGATTGAGATTCCTTAGTGGAAATGGGAGGATATCACGATGGATTTCGTGGTAGGTTTACTGCGAACTAGGCGAAAGCACGATGCGATATAGGTGATTGTGGACAGACTCACCAAGTCTGCTCACTTCTTACCTATCCGGTTTAGTCAGCCGCTTGAGAGCTTAGCAGACTTGTATATCCGAGAGATTGTACAGTTACATGGTGTACCTACGTCTATCATTTCGGACCGTGATCCCAGATTCACGTCACGATTATGGGGACAGTTACAGTCAGCTTTGGGAACGAAGTTGAAGTTTAGTACTGCCTTTCACCCTCAGACTGACGGCCAGTCAGAGAGGACGATACAGACATTAGAAGATATGTTGCGAGCTTGTATGCTCGACTGAAAAGGTGATTGAGATTCGCACTTATGTTTGGTCGAGTTTGCCTACAACAATAGTTATCACGCTAGTATTGGTATGGCTCCGTACGAGGCCTTGTACGGGAGACCTTGCCGATCACCATCATATTGGGACGATATCAGCGATCGATCCAGTGAATCGCCGATTGTTCTCCAGCACTACACTCAGCAAGTGCAGAAGATCCGAGAACGTCTGAAGGCAGCCCAGGACAAACAGAAGAGTTACTCCGATAAGAGGCGGCGAGAGCTTCAGTTTGATGTCAATGACATGGTTTTTGTGAAAGTATCACCGACGAAGAGCGTCCTTCGTTTCAGGAAGAAAGGAAAGTTGAGTCCTAGATACGTTGGGCCGTTCAGGATCCTTGAAAGGATCGGTGGAGCAGCCTATCGGATTGAGCTACCGCAGCAGTATGCTCAAATTCATAACATTTTCCATGTGTCGATGTTAAGGAAGTACATTTCGGACCCGTCACACGTCATCCGATACGAAGATGTCGAAGTTCAAGAGGATTTAACGGTGGCCGAAAGACCTGTTGAGATCGTCGATCGTCGCGACCAAGTTCTGCGTACCAAGACCATTCCATTGGTTAAGGTACGGTGGCAACACCATGGCATTGAAGAATGCACATGGGAGCTAGAGGCCAGCATGAGGGAGAAATACCCTGATCTTTTTGTGGCCTAGCGTTCGTGATTTCGCGGACGAAATCCCTTTTTTGGAGGGAAGGATGTAAGCCCCACTATTTTTCTGAAGAATTCTAAATGAAATATTTCTACTTGTTGAGAAATTCTTGTTTAGGCACGGGCAATACTCGCAATTTTTAGCAATTATCACTTTCTGAGGTTTTGAATCGTGTGGATTTGCTCTACAAGGCGATTCGGGGCAAACCGCGATGGATCCAACCTCAATATTTATAGATTATGTGTATATTGTGTTCACATGAGTTCACCCCGGAGTTGGGGTTTAAACGAGAGAAATATCTCGTTATTTCACGGATTTTGGCAAAAAAGGGTATATCGGTAATTTTGAGTCATACCGAGGCCCAATTTCGCCGTAACTGAGAAGTTAAATATACTTTATGAAAGCTTAAACCTTAATTTACGAAATGTAATTAAAAATCTTGATTTTTAAATTAGTATAGATTAGTTCTTTTTAACGTTTATTATATTGAAATTTTTCAAAAAGAAACGAGGAGGTAAATTGCAAAATCCTCAAAACCTAGTAGAGGGTTTTAGAAAAATGTTTTACAAGGGGTAGGTTTGTGAATTTAGGTAAGTTGACATGGGACCCACCTCAGCCCATGTCTCCTTTTAAAGGCTGATGAAAAGAAGTATTTACAGAAAACCACTTTTCAAAATGAGATTTTTGAAAAGTTGGAAAATTTTCTATTTGAGGCCTTAAAGAGGCATTTTCAAAAGTGGGTGGGCACAGCCCACGTTTTGGGGGACTAGGCTGGGCGCCCCTTAGGGGGTAGCCCTTGCCCCCTTTTTCAAAAAAAAAAGGGAAGGGAGGGCGATTTTTATGGTGGTAGGCCTTGACCTTGACCTTGAGGGTCAAGGCCAACCACTCCCCTTTGATTAAGGGGAGTGGTTGGAAGGTACAAAGTACCTTAGACCCCCCCCCCCCTTAGGGTGTTAGAGTAGGGTGGGGCGTGGGAGGGGGAGACCACACATCTCCCCTCCTTCACTCCCCACCACCCATCTTCCCCTTCCCCTTTTTAAGCAAAGCAAGGGAAGAAGGAGAGGGTCGATGCCCCCCCCCCCCTTCTTCCACTTTTCTCTCTCTCTCTCCTCCCACACTTCTCCTTCTTCTTCACTCCCTCCATTTTTTCCCTCTTGGAGCTGTTGTTCAGCTGGGCCAACCCAGCACTAAGGTGAGGCCCTCCTTCCTTGTTTTTATTTACATTTTTTTTTTTGTGTTTCAAAAAAAACATTTCTGTGTGTGTGTGTGTTCGGTTCGTGGTGATGCTAGAGCGCCCCCCCCCCCCCTTTTTTTTTGGGCTGGAGCTGGGCTAGGTGCTGGGCTGAGCCCTTGCAAGGCCAGCCCAGGCCGGTTGGTGGCCTTGCCGAGCCCACTGCTGGTGGGCTGGGCAGATGCAGGCCCCGGAACGAGCCCCGGACTGACCCAAGTCGGTCAGTCCGGCCTTTCCCTTTTGCTGGGTTGGCTGCAGCTGATGCTGCAGCCTTTGCGTTAGCTTGGGTGGTCTGGGCCACACTGGACCCAGACCTACCCGAGGTAGGTCCACCCATGGGTGAGCACACCGTGGGTGCGCGCACACACCCACACTACCTTTTCCCCCTCTTTTCCCTTGGTGGGTGCACACGCACCACCCGGGTGCCTTAGCACCCGGGAGATTTTTTTTGGGGTTAAGGCCTGACCTGCCACACCGGGGCTGCAGGCCCTGGCTCGAGCCACTACTTGGCTCGAACCAGGGGCCTGCATGGGCCCCTTTGGCAGGCGGGTGGCCTGGTGCGCATGGCACCTGGGTCACCTCTTTGGCGCAGCCACTGAGTGGGTGCGACCTGGCTCGGCCCATGGTTGGGCTGAGCCAGCTGCTACAGACTAGTCTGTAGCAGGCAGCCTCCCCCTCCTCCTTGGCCTGGTGGCTGCAGTGCAGCCTAGAGCCAGATGCTTAGTGCACCCGGGGCGTGGTGCTGGGCGCACCACTTAGTGGTGCGCTGGCCCATTTTGGGCCTGGTCTGGACCCTTGGCCGGGTCAGACCAGGCGTGGCCTGCCCCCAGCAACTTTGGATGCTGGGGTAGTCAGGCTGGGTCTGGACCTCCAGTGGTCCAGACCGCCACCCTGCCTTGGGCGCCTCACCTTGGCCACCTCCTTGGTGCCCACTGCGGGCTGGCGAGCACCCGCTGGGTGTTTTGGTCAGGACCCACCCCCGGGTCAGACCAGGGGTGTCTGTGGGGCACCCCAGTTAGTGCCCTGCCCCCTTTTCGGTTGGCCGGGCCTGGACAAATCGGGTCCAGGCCAGATCCTTTGGCCTGGCTCACCCAACCGGGTGGTTGGGTTAGCCGCACCCCTATGGGTGTGGGCTAAGGCCCGACACCCTGGTCCGAACCCACAACTGGGTTCAGACCAGGGGTCTTTCATGACCCAGCTAAGTCTGGTCATGAGCGAGCCGGACCTCGCTTAAGGTCTCGGTTGGCCCGTAGGGCCCTGGGCTAAGCCTAGCCCTCTTGTGGGCACTTTAGGCTTAGCCGGGTGCAGGCACACCCGGGTTGGCGCATGCGGGTTGAGGCCAGTATGGCTGTCAGCCCCATGGAGCCAGTTCCAAGGGGGGAATAAGGATGACAGAGCCCCGTGGCCTAGCCACTTGGTCAGCCCCCCCCCCCCCCTTTCGGGTTTTGGGTTCCCAATGTTGGCGCCACAACGACACCGGGTGCTAAGGCACCCGGTAACCCTGTCCCTTCGTTGGGCAGCCCCTTGTAGTGCTCGGACCTTTAAGGTTGCGGTCGATTTCGTACCCCTAGCGGATGGCCTACCCCCACTTTTGGTTATGCCAATGTTATTCCCATTAGTATGGGATAATATTGTTTCCTCTTCCCCTGACACTTGCGAGTGTGGGATTTGCGAGGACCCCTGGCGGATGGCCTACCCCCACTTTTGGTCATGCCAATGTTATTCCCATTAGTATGGGATAATATTGATTTTCTCTTCCCCTGACACTTGTGAGTGTTGGATTTGCGAGAACCCCTGGCGGATGGCCTCGCTACACGAGAGTTGTCGTGTTAATATGGTACGCGTGTGGTTTGATGAACTTGCACCAATGCGGGTTGTTCCATCTCATGAGAGCAAGTTGGCACGTTTGGACACTCACATCACCAGTTCACTTGTTGAGTTTCTTCGGGTTTGGACCTCTCGCGTATATCGATAGATAAACACTGCACCTGAGGCGCGCTTTACATGGCATACACTTGAAGAGGTATTCAAATTATCATAGGGGTTGACACTTTTGCCCTGTTGAGGTTTTGAGACTCGGTTGGAGTCTACGGGTAATGGCTCGGGTCAGTGAGAATGTGCTCACATGTTCGTGTCATCCTAGGGATAAAATAAAATGGCATAATTATCGCCCTCACAGGCGGTGTGCTCGTGGAAGCCGTGTGAGGCTGAGCACGTGAAGGGGCAGGCCAAGTCCTCGTTCGCGTACCCCGCGGGGACCACGAGGCACGACTACCTCGAGAGGAGGTATGACCTAAAGTAAGAGCCTAAATAAGATAAACCTGCCGCGCCCCATTCACAATTTGGTCACCCAGGGAGAGGGTGAATGGTACAACCCCGAGTGACGTGTCGTTACTACGACTTGTTCCTTTGAGGAGCCGGTGTGCCCTCTGACCTCCAGTCACTCGGAGTTAGGGAGGTCAAGGTACCCTCTGCAGGGACCTTTACTACTGCAGTAGTACGGATTGCAATCCTTTACCCCTGCGAAAGGTCTCTCCTGGCTGCGTGTCGCCCGCAGGTGGTTTTCTCGTTCTGTAGCATCCCCGGTTACCACATTAGAAATTGAATAACAGACGCCGGGTGTATGTCTCACAGAACTCGAGGGTTTTCCTTCGCGTACCCGAAGGAGGTAAAAAGATGAACATAAGGACTAACCAAACAGACTGACTTACTGTAGTTGCTACTTTAGAGCAGTACACACTTTTTTTCAGTTGCTACCCTCTGTTGGTTGGTTCCTACTCTGTTACTTTAGCTGCTACTTCTGTTGTTCAGTTTCTGTTTTGTTACTTTAGTAGTTGCACTGTTACTTACTTGTAGTTTTACAGTCTTGTGGCACGTGCACCTACCTGACATGCACTGGTACTTTTATTCAAGTGTTTCAAACTGTTCCATCATGCTAGTTATAGTCTTGTACTTAGCACACTTGTAGCATGTTGCTTACCTTCTGCTTTTCCTTAAAAATGATAATGTATGGATGGTTTGTCTCACCAACTCGCAAGAGTACTGACCCCGTTTTATAGGGATACAGGTGACGAGTAGATGCAGCGCGATGCGACGACGCACAGCAGGAGCCTTGAGACCCACACTTTGCAGCAGATTCTGGCTCCTTCTGGTTTTGGGGTTTGAGGGGTTGTACCTCTTCTTTTTGGGAGACTGTTCCTTTTTGTACCCAGTCTCGTTTTTGTATCATTATAACTATTGTGGAAATGAAGAATACTTTATTTGTCTACTGTGGTTTGGTTTTCTCACTGTGGCTCGCTCAGACTTGCGGCCTTTGCTTTACCTCTGTTTCCCTCCTTTACTTCTGCTAGTTGTTTTTCACTCTGTATATCCTTCAAAAAAAAATTTTGCTCAAAAACTCAAGATTTTTACAAGGTCGGGGTTTGGGGCGTCACATCTGTTCTAATGAAATTCCACTTAGAAAAATTCCATTTTTATTCATCTTAGTCGTTGAGTGGTGAGTTGTGATTTTGATTTCAATTGAAAAGCAAAAATATAAAAATCGGCTAGACTATTTCTAGCCGATTCTTGGTTTTTACAAAAATATTTTTTTTTTGTTTCGATTTTTTTTTTATGTCCAGCATGTGTATTGAGTTGTTTTGCAGAAAATCCAATTATAAAAGTTCATTTTAATTCATTTTATTCGTGGGTTGTGCTTGTGTATTTTTTGTTTTCATTTTTGAAAAAGAAAAAAAATCGGCTAGACTTATTCTAGCCGATCTTTGCATTTTAGTTAAATTTGTGTTTTTAGGTTAGTAAGTCGTGTGATTTGTTGTATGTTTTGCATGTTAACAACAACATAAAATCGTGCTAAGTCATTTTATTATTTTAGGATTTCTCTAAATAATTGTTTCAAAGTCTTTGGTGTTTTTGTGTCTTGTGTCTATTGAAAAAAAAATACAAAAATCGATTTTTCTATTCTTTATATTTTTAATAAATTCCAGCATAGTGCTGTTCATGTTTGCATTTGTGTAATTAGGAGTTCTTTTGATGATAATTTCATTTAGTTTTATCAAAATAGTGATTATTTAGTTTAATCGATTTTTGTTAGTTTATATTTTATTTTTGTTGGTCTTCTTCTTCCCCAAGGTGGGGCGGCATCCATTAGAGCTCCCATTGAGCTCTAGGTCGTTTTTTTAGAAAGCATTTATTGCAATTAGGTAGGTAGGAAAGGTGTCTAGGTTCAATGTATTAGGGTTTTTCTTTCTTAGCCGTTTTTAGAATTGCATTTAGGTAGGTTTTGGGAATTAGGTTAGCATTAACTCCTAGGAAATCGATTTTCCATTTAAGTTCTTTTATTCCCTAGGTAGATTTAATTATATTAGTTTAGAAAGTAGCACCAATTGAAGTTGGCGATTTTTGAGAAGGAAGGTAATTAAAGTAATTGAAATTTGGAAAACTTTTGGAAAGAGGAGGTTCTTCAAAAATCGTGTGAGGCATTTAATGAAGATTTGAATTGTGCATGTGCATTAAAGAAGGAGTTACTCTTTAACTTTGGAAAGTGTTTTTGGAATTTAATTAAATCTCCAATCTAGGCTCCACGATTTCCATAAAAGAAATAAAAGCAATTTAAGTCCATCTTGAAAAGCAAAATTGTGGGTTTCTAGATTGGACTTTTTGTTTTCCAAAGAGGTCTTTAAAAGCAATTAAGGAAAGTAACTCCCTCATTAAGTGGGACGGTTTTTGAAGAATCCAAATCATTTCCAAGTTGGGCATTGATAATTCTTACTTTATTTTCCTACCTCCTTCATTAAAATCGGTAACTTTGAATTAATTGTAGGAATTAAGAGGTTACTACTTTAGTCTAAACCTAACCTAGTCAAACCGAGCCTAGGTCGAGTCAAACCCTAGTCTAAACCCACTTGAGTCTAGTCAAGTCAACCCTTAGTTTGAGTCAACCGACCCTACCTATTGAACCTAATCTAACCTAGTCAATTAGATTGACTTGGTTAGGTGAGTTGTTAATCTAGTCAAAACCTAGCCTAGTCTAAGTCAAAGCTTAGACCAAACCTAGGTCGACTCCAAGACTGTTATCATCGCAAAATTTTAACTTTTGCGAGTCAAACTGACCTTTGAAAAAGTTTTTGAAAATAACTCGCCTCCGTTTTTAAAATGCGGGAAAATTCCGTAGAATGGGACTCGCCTGTCGGTACGAGGTTCAACCGTTCCTGCCACCTTTAACAGGGGTAATTGAACGAAGGATCAATCTTATGCTCTACTCTATTCAACTTGTCTAAATCATATTCTAATTTCTAAATCCACATAGAATCAGACATGTGCTATGAATTTTCAGAAAATGCACATTTTGAAAACATGATGTTTGCTTTGAATGATTGAAATATTTAGAATAGGTATCACATGGAAAATCATGAATTGGGATTTGAAATGTACTTCTGAGAAAAATAAAATCGATTTTGAGGAATCCTTGACATTTGGTGAAAATCGATTCTGAGAGACTTGGTTTCTCTGAATTCAAACTTTGAACTTGAAAATATAACTTGAAATTTCGAATTTTGAACTTGAGAAATACTTGAAACATACTTTGAGATTTTCATATTCTGAGAAAATCGATTTCTCCATATGACTTAGAAAATTTTGAGAAAATGAAATTCTTTGAAATTCAATGCTTTGGGGAAAATCGATTTTGCTATAAGACTTAGGAGATTTTGAGGAATTCAGTTTCCTTGACTTAGAATTTGAATTGGAATTGGCAAATGCATGAAATGAATGAATATGGATTTTGAGGAATTGAGAAATACTTTTGTATTTTTGAGAAATGCAGTGCATTTTGAAGTTAGCCTAAGAGTGTAGGCTGAATGTGGCTAATGTGAAGATCATAAATCTAAGCATCATTCGTATTCTGACTATGGCCATAAATACGAATTCCACCAAGTTTATAAACTTCATAGAAGCTGGTGCATGTGCCATTCGTGTAGACCATGGTGAATTTGTAAAATTATGCATGAATCATCATCCATCACACATTAAAATTATAAAAATAAACTATATGCAATGCAACCTAAGCTAAGCAGGAAATGTAAATTCTTATTCCAAAGTTTAATTTAGTTTACATCACTATTTAAATTTAAATACATAAAAAAATAAAGTCTTCAATGTACCTGCAAAACTAGAAAACTTGGTTAATGAAAATATGTTGGCTTTTCTAGATTTATCCAACAATATCAGGAAATTGCTGGATTTTGCTAGATATAAGCCTTTTTGCCATGATTCCCTTAAATCAAAATGATAAAATATGAAATAAAATTAAATAAATATGAAGATAAGATATGGAATTTCGAAATTGGGGTCCAAATGACCAAAATACCCCTAATAACAAGACTATGGCCTTGAAATTAGGGCTTTTAGAAAGATATTTTGATAAAATGCAAGTTTTGAAATTTGAATGGAATAAACTCAAACCAAATATGCTATGACATGATTAAAAATATGAAATTAGGGTTAGGGATTTCGAAATTTATGTCAAATGACCAAATTGCCCCCGATAGCAAGACTATGGCCTTGAAATCAGGGTTTTTAGAAAGAGATTTTGGTAAAAACTTAGGTTTTATGCACTAAATGAAATCAAATGAGCACAAAATTAAACCTAAAGCATCCTAATATGATTATGAACATGATTAAACCCTAAAAATATATGCTTATGCACGAAAATCCATGAATATCACAAATTTTGTGATTTTTGCAGTGTTTTTGGATCTTTCAGGAACCCGGTTTTGCAATTTGCTTGATTCAGACATCAAATGGATTCCAAAATCCATAAAAATTGGTACCTGAACTTTTTATAACCCTAATATCGAATTGGAATTAAAAAATAATTTTTTGACATTAAATTAATCCGAAAATTTCATTAAACCCTAAAAATATGCTATTTTTGACCTAATTCACCAACCAGTCTCAGTACAAGACCTGAACCAGGGGTCAAATCTCCATGGAAATTTATGAAATTTTACAGAGACTAACTAAGAAGAAAAACAGAGATTTCCCAATTTACATATCGGAAAAATCATCTCCGGTTAGGGAGAAACCTTTCCGGCAATCTGAGCTAAAATATATTACTCTTAACAGGGATTAAAACAGCTATTCCAGATAGAAAATACAGACATAAATAGAAATCCTAAACAGAAATCTCTGACATTTTAGTGGTGAACAGTAGACATAAAAATAATAATACTCACTTTTTACAGATCATGAATCGGATCTGTGGTTTGGTATTTATAAAGAACACAAGTCTGATTAGGGTTTTGGTAAACCCTAACGAGTTTTAAATTTAAAAACAGATTCTCTAAAGAAGGAAAAATACTAAACTGTAATAAAAAATTCTGAAAATTTCACAGTAGACAGATCTATTCAATGTGAATCCATAGCACTTTACATATCTAAAATCGGATATAAGATGAGAGAAATATCATAACAGCAAGTTACCTTCTTGATTTTAACCACGATTTTAAAACTTTAAAAACCCGATTTGATGTCTGATTTTTTTGACAGGGTTCCCGAGATTCAAAAACTCTGATTTTTTTACAGTAGATCAATAACATATGCAAGCATCACATATAAAAAAATCAGAAATAAACATCAAGTATTTCAATCCGAAACAGCATGCTCTTTTCTGTTCTAAATTAAAAACACACAGAAATCTAAGAAACTTGAGAAAATATGCATTAATTAATGAAAAACAATAAAACAAACCATAAAACAGTAAATAAAAATTATTTATATGCTGGAAAACGTGTAATCAACATAAAAAAACACATGAATAAATAAAACTTAGGGAATCAATGGCTGGAATTTGATGTTACCTTTAAAAGCATGGATTTAACCCATTAAAAGGGTAAATCACATGTTTTATTGGTTAATAATGTAAAGACCCATGTTAAAATTGATTCTAGTGGATTAGAATCCCTGTAAACACCATGAAATATAGTTAGATCACTTTCTTGAACCTCTCTTGAGGTTCTTGGACTTGAATCCATGGTTTAATACATGAAGGGGATGACACCAATGGCTAAAATTGATTTAAAACATGAAAAAGTATTAAATAAAACTAAAAAAATATTAAAAATATTACCTTGGTGCTTGCAGCTGCAATGGAGGAAGGTGGAGGTGCTGGAGAGGAGACAGAGGCCACGAAAATTTGAGAGAAAAGCCCTCCTTTTGGCCCCCCTTAGGTCCCTTTTTATAGTTTTTCAAAAAGTCACTTAATTAGGGTTAATTAAGAGGTTTTTTCATTTTTTTAGGACTCTTTCTAATAAATCCACTAAAGGCAATGATTTTTTGTGGTTTTCTAACCTAGGTGGGACTCTAATTAATCCCTAATTAGCCCCTAACTAAACCTAGAAAACCCTCAAATGTGATGCCACTTGGCATCTTTCAGATTTGGGTTTTTAAAACACCTTTAAAAACATTTAAAAACACTAGTTTTAAAAACTAATTTTCAAAATGAGTTTTCAAAATGGTTTTGACTCTTCTAAACCTCTAACACTAACCAAGACATCAACTAACCTAGTCTAGCCCTGACTTACTCGAATATGGCGCCACCCCGAGTGGGCCCTACTTGAGTTTTTCAAAAAGTGATTTTAAAACTTGAAATTGAAGGAGTTTTCAAAAGATTTTCAAAAGATTTTCAAAAGTAAACTTAAAATTAGGATTTTTGAAATGGCATAAGGTCCTAACTGAGTTAGAATTCCTCTGGATATAGTGTCAACTGAGTGGGCCCACATCGAATTTTGAACATTTTTGAAATAAACACTGAAAATGGCTTTGAAAAGGGGTTAAAATCAGTATTTGAAATTCAAGATCTTTGAAAATAGGGTCTCAAGCGTACTGAAAATGTCTTAGTGAATGGACCTGGCCAGGCTAAAGCCACCCCTGTATGTAAAACACATCATGTGTCATGGTCTTGATCTGAGAATGTCTGCCTGTGTCGTATCAGCAGGGCTAAGAAGTGATAACTTAAATGGTGTGTGCATTAATTTGGCATCACATGCATCATCTAATTAAGAAAATATAACTAAAGATAAGAAAATATGCATGCATTGAAAGAGCTTCTGCATATAGTAAGTCATGCATTTTAATGGTTCATGCATTTTGTATCTTGAATGTATGAATTTATGTCTTTCTGTTAAATATGAAAATTCTAAACATGCATGATTTGTTGTATGATTGTTTAAGTTAAATTAAATGTTAAACCATGAAATTTCTATTGAAATCATTGTCTTGTTATTCTGTCTTACAAGTTTAGCATAATTACTCTACTTAGACATGTTGTCTCACCCTATATGGTTTAAAAATTTTCAGGTAATGAGTAGGTACTTACGTGCGAAGGCGGAAGGTTGCGACGGGGACTGAGCCTACCTTTCCTCTGCTTCATGAATTCTAAACTCTGATTTTAATTTAATTCAATTCAAGGACAAATGTGATTAATTTTAGATATTGTGAAACTTGAATTTTATTTGATGCATAGTTAATTAGTTGTTAAAGTTTAAATTCCATAAGTATATGTTTGCAAGCATTCATCTGAAGTAGCACGCCAAGTTTTATGCCCAATGTGTTTTTCCGCTGTTAACTGCTAAAAGATTTAAATGTATTTCAAAAAAAAAAAAAAAAATTTCCACCAATTTCGGGTTATAAAAATTGGGGTGTTACACTCAGATCAAAACAAGAAGAGAAGGATCTTGGACAACTCCCATCATCCGATCCTAAAAGGGATAACAACAACGCCTGGATACATCAAAATAAACATCAAGTTCTCACTTCATGTCAGGATAACTTAAAAAGATTGCCAATAAGATAAAAAATTATAGTTAATTCAAGAATGATAAGCACATATATATATGAAAAATATTCCCTCTTTTCTACCTAAAGTATTACCTTCGACTGGGCTTAACTCCGTAGAATCAAGATTCGAATTCAAATTACTTGCAATTGACTTTCCTTCAAGGAGGCTATCAATTTCATTGATATAAACGGAAAAGAATGTATTCTTGATATTGCGAGAGCTATTAGCGAAAGGATATTGATAAAAGAATTTCACAAAATTAAAGAAGATTCTTGATAGATTCGACAGTCTGATATCCTGGGATTCTCTTCTCATGATGATCTTTCTGCACTCTTTTTTTTTTTTTTTACAGAATTGGAGCTCTCTTGGATTTTTCGGGAATTACATCATCCTTCATTTTGGAGATGTCCTAGCTTTTTCTCTCTTTATTTTTTGGAAGGGTACGTCACAAACTTCTTCATCTCAGAGATGTTCCGATCCTTCTTTTCTCTCAGAGATTATCTTGATAGTTATTGGCTCATTGGTTGGGAATCTCTTGATGATAGCAGAAATTAAATATCTTTTAGGGTTTGTCGGTAGGCTCATCACACTCGCCTTCATCTTGACGGTGATCTGAACTTTCCCTGGAAGGATCCGTCACAAACTCCGTCATCTTGGAGATGATCCAAATCTTCTTTGGCCCCGGGGGTCGACTCGCTTAATTCGCCTTCATCTTGACGACAATTGAGAGATCCCTTTTGCAGATATTTAATTGCAGCTTGGGTGTTTGAGGAGATATGAGAATTGAGTGGATTTTTCTGTATCACCTAGGATATTTCGACTGCTTTATTTTTCAAGAATGGTCTTTAAAAATATGCCATTGACTGCGATCAATATCAATCACTCATGGCTTGGCAACAACATTGAATTCTCTTTACTGGCCATATCGCGGATTTATTCTTCATCCTTTTGGTTGGCCAATAGAAAGATTTTGAACTTTGAATCCTTTTTCGCGAAAGCATTGTCCTTTCAGAAGTAATACTGAGGGTATTCTAAGGTAATAATTTTGTGCAATAAAGATTTTGAGATCAACAACTATTTTTCATGACAAATTGGCAAAATATTCCTGAAATCCTTGGTGAAAGAAATCACTTGAGATCTAAATGACACATCCGTGGCTAGATTCTCCTCTTCTTTCCCCAAAGGAGAGACTCAGAAATTGGAAATAGGATATTGGATGACCTGGAGATCAAAATTGTGATTTGGTCTACTGGAAGCGACATGGGTTCTGTAGGGATTCATCCTAAGAATGACATTGGTTCAATTGAGAATGACATTGGTTCACTGGGAACAACATGAGTTCGATAGGTATTCAGCCTAAGAACGACATTGGTTCAATTGAGAACGACATTGGTTCACTGGGAACAACATGAGTTCGATAGGTATTCAGCCTAAGAACGACATTGGTTCAATTGAGAACGACATTGGTTCACTGGGAACGACATGGGTTCTGTAGGGATTCATCCTAAGAATGACATTGGTTCAATTGAGAATGACATTGGTTCACTGGGAACAACATGAGTTCGATAGGTATTCAGCCTAAGAACGACATTGGTTCACTGGGAACAACATGAGTTCGATAGGTATTCAGCCTAAGAACGACATTGGTTCAATTGAGAACGACATTGGTTCACTGGGAACGACATGGGTTCTGTAGGGATTCATCCTAAGAATGACATTGGTTCAATTGAGAATGACATTGGTTCACTGGGAACAACATGAGTTTGATAGGTATTCAGCCTAAGAACGACATTGGTTCAATTGAGAACGACATTGGTTCACTGGGAACGACATGGGTTCTGTAGGGATTCAGCCTACGAACGACATTGGTTCAATTTAGAACAGCATTGGTTTCGCAGGGGTTCGACCTACGAACTATCAATTCCATAGGAATTCAACTTAAGGATCATAGCTTAAGAAGGAATGATTCCAACTTGTGAGCTTTGAATGGACCAGGTGCTAAAGTGGGTTTTTGAGGGAAGATTCGAATCAGAATTCAACTCTTCAAGGAAAACTAGATGAATTGGATTTTGAAAGACAATTCGAGTCGGAACTCGGATCTTCTAGACGAACTTGCAAGATAGTTTGAGTAGAAGTTTAAACTTGTAAAGGAAAGCTAAGCGAATTGGATTTGAAAGAAAATTCGAGTCGGAACTCTGATTTTCTAGACCAATTTTGAATTGGATTTGGAAGAAGATTCGAATCAGAACTCGAGTCTTCTAGACCAATTCTAGAATCTAGAGGAAAGAAAATTATACGAATTGGATTTGTAAGAAAATTCAAGTCGGGACTTGGATTTTCTAGACCAATTCTGAATTGGATTTGGAAGAAGATTCGAATCGGAACTCGACTCTTCTAGACCAATTCTAGAATCTAGAGGAAAGAAAATTATACGAATTGGATTTGTAAGAAAATTCAAGTCGGGACTTGGATTTTCTAGACCAATTCTGAATTGGATTTGGAAGAAGATTCGAATCGGAACTCGACTCTTCTAGACCAATTCTAGAATCTAGAGGAAAGAAAATTATACGAATTGGATTTGTAAGAAAATTCAAGTCGGGACTTGGATTTTCTACACCAATTCTGAATTGGATTTGGAAGAAGATTCGAATTGGAACTCGACTCTTCTAGACCAATTCAAGACATTTAAAGGAAAGAAAAGTTGATAAGTATAAAGATGACATTTGGGACTAGTTCAACTAGTACGAGCATCAGATTTTGGAAGAGTACCAATATGAGCACTGGGTTTTAAAAGGTTACCAGTACGAGCACTGGGTTTTAAAAGGTTACCAGTACGAGCACTGGGTTTTAAAAGATTACCAGTACGAGCACTGGTATTTAAAAGATTACCAGTACGAGCACTGGGTTTTAAAAAGATTACCAGTACGAGCACTGGTATTTAAAAGATTACCAGTACGAGCACTAGGTTTTAAAAGATTACCAGTACGGGCACTGGGTTTTAAAAGGTTACCAGTACGAGCGTTGGATTTTAAAAGGATTACCAATACGAGCACTGGTATTTAAAAGATTACCAGTGCGAGCACTGGGTTTTAAAAGATTACCAGTACGAGCACTGGGTTTTAAAAGGTTACCAGTACGAGCGCTGGATTTTGGAAGGTTACCAGTACGAGCACTGGATTTTGAAAGATTACCAGTATGAGCACTGGATTTTTAAAGGATACCAGTTCGAGCACTGAACTTTAAAAGGCTACCAGTACGAGCACTGGATTTTGGAAGGATACCAGCATGAGCACTGGATTTTTTAAAAAAAAGTACCCGCACGAACGCTGGGCTTTGAAAAAGTCTGACCCGTGAATACTGAATTTAGAGGGTTCGACCAGTAAAAACCAGATTCAGGAAGTTCGACCAGTGAATACTGGATTCAGGAAGTTCGACCAGTAAAAACCGGATTTAGGAAGTTCGACCAGTAAAAACCGGATTTAGGAAGTTCGACCAGTAAAAACCGGATTTAGGAAGTTCGACCAGTGAAAACTGGATTCAGGAAGTTCGACCAGTGAAAACTGGATTCAAGAAGTTCGACCAGTAAAAACTGGATTCAAGAAGTTCGACCAGTAAAAACTGGATTCAAGAAGTTCGACCAGTAAAAACCGGATTTAGGAAGTTCAACCAGTAAAAACCGGATTTAGGAAGTTCGACCAGTAAAAACCGGATTTAGAAAGTTCGACCAGTAAAAACTGGATTCAAGAAGTTCGACCAGTAAAAACCGGATTTAGGAAGTTCGACCAGCGAAAACTGGATTTAGGAAGTTCGACCAGTGAAAACTGGATTTAGGAAGTTCGACCAGTAAAAACCGGATTTAGGAAGTTCGACCAGTAAAAACTGGATTTAAGAAGTTCGACCAGTGAAAACTGGATTTAGAAAGTTCGCTTCACCCGAAGGTTGACCGGTAAAAATGGTTTTGATAAAAACTCGACCCGCAGGACGAACTTGAAAAAGGTTGGTGTTTAGAAAGCGCTTGATGATTGTAATATGAGATTTTCAATCTTTTACCCTCACGCTGACCTAGACAAATGTCGGGGTCTCAGGATTTATCCCTTATCCTGAATGGGTAATCGATGCAAATGCAAATTGATGCAGATGAATGCGAATGAATGTATGCAAATGCACATGAATGTAAATGGGTGCACATGCGTGCACAAGTACGTGAAATGAGAGATTTGTTTATCCTGCCTGCATACAGAAAGTTTTGAAGATAAAATGGAAATTTTGAAAATGCCTCAGTGTAACTGGGAAAGAAGAATTTGAACAAAAGGATAAATGATTGATGTTTGAGGAGCGCTCTCTGAAGGTGACACGACAATTGGCTTTTGATTGATTCAGAAGAGACTCTGAAGAGGTCATTCCTCATAAGAGAACATTTTGCCGAGGAGAATAAAAAAATGGCACCGAGCTTGCGAGAAAAACTGACAACTTTATTGATGTATTGAAGGAAAGGTAACAAATAGAGGGAAGACAGACGAGATTACATCATCCCTTTGAAATAATAAAAGCAAGATGAGAAATTAGGAAAGTGCTAGTGTTATCAATTTTTTGAATGATTGGGGAGAAACATGATCAGGATGAATGGTCCTCCTTTTCATCTCCAACGAGAATATTCTTGTCAATGACGTCTTGGATAATATTTTTAAGGACAAAACAATGCTCGGTATCGTGACCCATTGCCCGATGAAATTTGCAGAACTGATCTTTAAACCTTCCCATGGTCACAGGAGGATTTGCTATCTTGGGGAGTCTAACCTTCCCTTTGGCTATCATGTATTCCAGAACTTGCTCCAGTGGCTGTTCTAAGGGAGTAAAATTGCGATCGTACCCCCAACCATCATGCTTTGGTTTTCTTTGGAATTTTAATTCGAATTGGACGCTTGAGGAAGACTTTCCATCTCACTTGTCCATTTTATCCTTCCGACTTGCGAGGTCATTTTTCTCTGAGTTTGGATTTCCTGAGCCTCCAGTATGATTTTTTCTACCTCCTCTTTTGTTTTGTCCATTGCTACTTCTGGTAGAATTGGTAGAAAATGTGGAGTGAGCCTTCAGAGACCCGACTGTATCTTTTGTGTGCATGTATTCCAAGAAACTCTCGAGTATTTGATCTAACGGGGCCATCTTGTGGTCCTGGTTTGGATCATCACGCTGCATCTCTTGTCGAGTACTTGATTTTTGCTGAGACTTGGATAAGACAGTTGACCAGTACTCTTTCTCATTTTCAATGAAGAGATTCTTGTCGATATGATCTTGGATGATATTCTTAAAGACAAAACAATGTTCAATATCGTGCCCCGTTGTTTGGTGGAATTTGCAGAAGCGGTCTTTCCATTTCCCTAGGGCAACCAGAGGATTAGCAATTCTTGGAAGCTTAACCATTCCTTTGCTCAGCATGTATTCAAGGACCTCTTCGAGGGGCTGATCTAGAGGAGTGAATTCGCGATCGTAACCCCAACCGTCATGCTTTTTCTTCTCTTTTTGTTGACTCAATTTTTTACTCTGCTTTAAAGATTTCTCTTTCTGACTTGTATGATTGCCCTTGTTATCCTTGCACCCCTCGCGGTGGGACTTAACAGAATTTGTCTTTTTTGAATCTTGATTATTCCTGACAGGAGTGATGCTCTTGTAGAAATCTTTGCTCCTGAAGACCTTCTTGCCCTTGTCGCGGGCTTGCAAATCTTTAATCTTCTTTGCTATTTCCTTCAGATGTATTTGGAACGGATCATCCATTGCTTGATTTTTCCCTTTATAGGTTGTCCCTTGCCTATGAGGGGATCTTTGAAGTGCTTGCCAGACTTCATACTCTTTATCAATGCCGCCTACTGATTCTGACTCATCAGATGTATCCTTGAGTTGGATATATTTCTTGGATAGTTTTAAAACTTTCTTGGCTGACCGGCCTTTTGCCCTCTGCTTGACCTGGATCTTTTCTGTACTAGCTTCAGCTTGTTCTGTCAACATTTTGGTCATCATCTCTTTGAACATAGCATATATCTGAGGATCAACATCATCCTCTGCTTGCTGACCTTGACTTCTGACTGATCGGGGTGAGTCCATTTCCTCTTCTGAAGTGACTGAGTATGCAACGCCTTCAACTGATGAGGTTTTCTTTTCGGACCTTGTCTGACCCATCGAGTATCACAAATGTTCTCCTGAATGTTACTGATGCTCTCTGCAAGGTAGAACTGATGATTAGGCTTTTGAAGGAAATTTGGTTGAAGGAAAATATTTGTTGAGAATTTTGGTAGACAATTGAAAGAGTATCCCATTACTAGGGATTGAGTCGTCGCTGGAATTACGACAATTGCGCTGCTATTCTTTGCAAAATAAACAACTGGAAATATGCCTTGTTACCTAGGCGAGGTCGTCAAACCAAGATGAGATATAAAATAAAGGAATTTTATTGAGGGGAAAAACATGATTTTATCAATAATACTCTTGACAGAGGGGAGGGGGACAAACAATTTTCCACCACCCTGGATAATCAGAGGACACTCGAGGACCAGGAAAAATAGTAAGATTGACAAAGGAATCCCAGCCATGTCTGGCAGAATGGTATGCTCCGGACCACTGATCTGATGCGAGGTTGAATTCTGGCAGAACCCCTGCTAGTGGACGAATCTCTACGCGCTTCTGCCTCTGAGAGAACTGCCTGACACACCGCTCTGGATGATAGTATGCGCAGAAGAAGGGGCCAAGTAGTCTGAATCGCTTGCCATGAGCATAAGTGTATCTAGGAGGTGATTCCTGACGATCAAAGTAATCCCATACGACCTCTTCCTCCTGAAGGTTGTCGATCAAGAACCGATATCGCGCAACTGGAAGAAGCTTTTCACCATTGTATCTGAAGGAACTGGCTCGGACTGGCACATGCCGGAGGAACCAAGACTGCAAGGCATAGGTGCACCCTTCGACTAGGATCGACTCTCCGAGTGTGAAACAGATCAACCCTCGGTATAGAAAGGCCAGTGCGGCCATGGCAATCGAGAGGCGGCTGGTCTGTCGACTTCCCCATCTCCTTAGAAGCTGAACTATCCTGATATCTATGTAATTTCGTCCGTCGGGAAAGAAAGCTAATCCCACCGTGCACAGAACCATCGCGTGCTGAATTCTTTCTCGAGCTGTCCTAGACAACGAGCTGACTTCTGCAAATGTTCCATACTGTCTATAGATTTCGAGCAGGTCCACATATTTGTTTCCATCCTCCTCTATCAATGGCCAAGACTTGCGTCCTGTCATGCGAGCTAAGGCATCCTTAGGGTCCAGACCCTTAATATTAATCAAAAACTATTTTTCCAATGGATCTCCAGGCTGACCGGCTGGCTCGGGCAATCCCATAATCTCTGAAAATTCATCCATCAGTACTGTCATCTCGCCCCACGAGAACCAGAAGGTAGAAGTGCTCGGATTCCACCGCTCTGCTAGTGCATGGATCAAGTTAACATTGACTGTCTACTTTCCCACTGCGGACGCCAGTTCCAATCCACACTCGTCCAGATGGTCCGGAAACATACGAGAGAAGTTCTTGAACCATGAATAATACCACCGGGGAAAGAAGGATCCGGTGCTGAGGACTCGATGTTCGGGAAGACGTTGTCGCACCTCGTAGGAGATGTGACCCTCAGGGAAGACTGAATCAAGCTGACTGGATGCCATCAGAATAGACTGGAAAACATGGAAAATTTGGAATAAGACTTGGAAAATACAGGAATTTTGAGGAAAATGCAGGCAGGATAAAAATAAAGCAGGAAATTCGAGATCCAGAAGACAGGAAAGATGGGAAATCACCCGGAGTTTTGAAGAAAATGGAGGAATTTTATGAAAATCGTCCAGGGTTTAATGAAATATAAGGAAGTATTTTATAAAATGAAGTGTTTTGAAAATCGTCCAGGATTTAAAACATAGACAGTACATGGACATGGACTGGGGAATTTTGAAAAATCGTCCAGTATTTTTAGAAAATATGACTATAACATATTCAATCACATTCTGCACAAATAAGTATGCACATACAGCATTCCCTAAAAGCTGACTCTAGATGCACAAATTTTGAAATAGCTGTAGGACCTTAATCCTAACTCTAAGGTTCAGATCAACTGTATCCAATCCAGTTATGCCTATATACTCAAGCCAAGGCTCGATGTACGTGGCATAAAATCAATTTCTCCGGTTCTAGGTTCAAGTTTTCCAACATCCTTGAGCACTTGCCGATATACGTTAGACTATGGCCCTTGGTACGTGGCAGGGGGGTTTTCACCCAAATAAGTGGCCCAGTTGTGAGGCTCTGTCCCAAACTATGGTTCTGGAAGAGAGCCCAGCAACGTGAAGACCGGGACAATATAGGTGGGGTGGTTTTTGAAAACATGAGCACATGCAATCAAATCAGAAGGCTCTAAAACCTAAAGAGATAGAGATTTTGAAAATTTTGAAGAAGCAAACATTGTTTTCATACAATTCCTAAATTGAGGAGTGTTGTATTAGACCTAAGTCTATGTGAGCATGAATAATTCTCCTCAATATGGTCCTACCAAACCATACCTAGTCTATATGCATTCCATGTCAGCTGGGTTCAAGTCTAGGCTCCTAGGTTCACATGATATCATAAAGCAAAGCTGACATTCCATGGAAATCGATTTTGACAATTTGAACTAAGTAGAGCATTAGATTGATCAGGCAAAGACAGGTCCCATCACGGTCGCCAAACCTGTTATCATCACAAAATTTTAACTTTTGCAAGTCAAACTGACCTTTGAAAAAGTTTTTGAAAATAACTCGCCTCCGTTTTTAAAATACGGGAAAATTCCGTAGAATGGGACTCGCCTGTCGGTACGAGGTTCAACCGTTCCTGCCACCTTTAACAGGGGTAATTGAACCAAGGATCAATCTTATGCTCTACTCTATTCAACTTGTCTAAATCATATTCTAATTTCTAAATGCACATAGAATCAGACATGTGCTATGAATTTTCAGAAAATGCACATTTTGAAAACATGATGTTTGCTTTGAATGATTGAAATATTTAGAATAGGTATCACATGGAAAATCGTGAATTGGGATTTGAAATGTACTTCTGAGAAAAATAAAATCGATTTTGAGGAATCCTTGACATTTGGTGAAAATCGATTCTGAGAGACTTGGTTTCTCTGAATTCAAACTTTGAACTTGAAAATATAACTTGAAATTTCGAATTTTGAACTTGAGAAATACTTGAAACATACATTGAGATTTTCATATTCTGAGAAAATCGATTTCTCCATATGACTTAGAAAATTTTGAGAAAATGAAATTCTTTGAAATTCAATGCTTTTAGGAAAATCGATTTTGCTATAAGACTTAGAAGATTTTGAGGAATTCAATTTTCTTGACTTAGAATTTGAATTGGAATTGGCAAATGCATGAAATGAATGAATATGGATTTTGAGGAATTGAGAAATACTTTTGTATTTTTGAGAAATGCAGTGCATTTTGAAGTTAGCCTAAGAGTGTAGGCTGAATGTGGCTAATGTGAAGATCATAAATCTAAGCATCATTCGTATTCTGACTATGGCCATAAATACGAATTCCACCAAGTTTATAAACTTCATAGAAGCTGGTGCATGTGCCATTCGTGTAGACCATGGTGGATTTGTAAAATTATGCATGAATCATCATCCATCACACATTAAAATTATAAAAATAAACTATATGCAATGCAACCTAAGCTAAGCAGGAAATGTAAATTCTTATTCCAAAGTTTAATTTAGTTTACATCACTATTGAAATTTAAATACATAAAAAAATAAAGTCTTCAATGTACCTGCAAAACTAGAAAACTTGGTTAATGAAAATATGTTGGCTTTTCTAGATTTATCCAACAATATCAGGAAATTGCTGGATTTTGCTAGATATAAGCCTTTTTGCCATGATTCCCTTAAATCAAAATGATAAAATATGAAATAAAATTGAATAAATATGAATATAAGATATGGAATTTCGAAATTGGGGTCCAAATGACCAAAATACCCCTAATAACAAGACTATGGCCTTGAAATTAAGGTTTTTAGAAAGATATTTTGATAAAATGCAAGTTTTGAAATTTGAATGGAATAAACTCAAACCAAATATGCTATGACATGATTAAAAATATGAAATTAGGGTTAGGGATTTCGAAATTTAGGTCAAATGACCAAATTGCCCCCGATAGCAAGACTATGGCCTTGAAATCAGGGTTTTTAGAAAGAGATTTTGGTAAAAACTTAGGTTTTATGCACTAAATGAAATCAAATGAGCACAAAATTAAATCTAAAGCATCCTAATATGATTATGAACATGATTAAACCCTAAAAATATATGCTTATGCACAAAAATCCATGAATATCACAAATTTTGTGATTTTTGCAGTGTTTTTGGATCTTTCAGGAACCCGGTTTTGCAATTTACTTGATTCAGCCATCAAATGGATTCCAAAATCCATAAAAATTGGTACCTGCACTTTTTATAACCCTAATATCGAATTGGAATTAAAAAATAATTTTTTGACATTAAATTAATCCGAAAATTGCATTAAACCCTAAAAATATGCTATTTTGACCTAATTCACCAACCAGTCTCAGTACAAGACCTGAACCAGGGGTCAAATCTCCATGGAAATTTATGAAATTTTACAGAGACTAACTAAGAAGAAAAACAGAGATTTCCCAATTTACAGATCGGAAAAATCATCTCCGGTTAGGGAGAAACCCTTCCGGCAATCTGAGCTAAAATATATTACTCTTAACAGGGATTAAAACAGCTATTCCAGATTGAAAATACAGACATAAATAGCAATCTTAAACAAAAATCTCTGAAATTTTAGTGGTGAACATTAGACATAAAAATAAGAATACTCACTTTTTACAGATCATGAATCGGATCTTTGGTTTGGGATTTATAAAGAACACAAGTCTGATTAGGGTTTTGGTAAACCCTAACGAGTTTTAAATTTAAAAACAGATTCTCTAAAAGAGGAAAAATACTAAACTGTAATAAAAAATTCTGAAAATTTCACAGTAGACAGATCTATTCAATGTGAATCCATAGCATTTTACATATCTAAAATCGGATATAAGATGAGAGAAATATCATAACAGCAAGTTACCTTCTTGATTTTAACCACGATTTTAAAACTTTAAAAACCCGATTTGATGTCTGATTTTTTTGACAGGGTTCCCGAGATTCAAAAACTCTGATTTTTTTACAGTATATCAATAACATATTCAAGCATCACATATAAAAAAATCAGAAATAAACATCAAGTATTTCAATCCGAAACAGCATGCTCTTTTCTGTTCTAAATTAAAAACACACAGAAATCTAAGAAACTTGAGAAAATATGCATTAATTAATGAAAAACAATAAAACAAACCATAAAACAGTAAATAAAAATTATTTATATGCTAGAAAATGTGTAATCAACATAAAAAAACACATGAATAAATAAAACTTAGGGAATCAATGGCTGGAATTTGATGTTACCTTTAAAAGCATGGATTTAACCCATTAAAAGGGTAAATCACATGTTTTATTGGTTAATAATGTAAAGACCCATGTTAAAATTGATTCTAGTGGATTAGAATCCCTGTAAACACCATGAAATATAGTTAGATCACTTTCTTGAACCTCTCTTGAGGTTCTTGGACTTGAATCCATGGTTTAATCCATGAAGGGGATGACACCAATGGCTAAAATTGATTTAAAACATGAAAAAGTATTAAATAAAACTAAAAAAATATTAAAAATATTACCTTGGTGCTTGCAGCTGCAATGGAGGAAGGTCGAGGTGCTGGATAGGAGAGAGAGGCCACGAAAATTTGAGAGAAAAGCCCTCCTTTTGGCCCCCCTTAGGTCCCTTTTTATAGTTTTTCAAAAAGTCACTTAATTAGGGTTAATTAAGAGGTTTTTTCATTTTTTTAGGACTCTTTCTAATAAATCCACTAAAGGCAACGATTTTTTGTGGTTTTCTAACCTAGTTGGGACTCTAATTAATCCCTAATTAGCCCCTAACTAAACCTAGAAAACCCCCAAATGTGATGCCACTTGGCATCTTTCACATTTGGGTTTTTAAAACACCTTTAAAAACATTTAAAAACACTAGTTTTAAAAACTAATTTTCAAAATGAGTTTTCAAAATGGTTTTGACTCTTCTAAATCTCTAACACTAACCAAAACATCAACTAACCCTAGTCTAGCCCTGACTTACTCGAATATGGCGCCACCCCGAGTGGGCCCTACTTGAGTTTTTCAAAAAGTGATTTTAAAACTTGAAATTGAAGGAGTTTTCAAAAGATTTTCAAAAGTAAACTTAAAATTAGGATTTTTGAAATGGAATAAGGTCCTAACTGAGTTAGAATTCCTCTGGATATGGTGCCAACTGAGTGGGCCCACATCGAATTTTGAACATTTTTGAAATAAACACTGAAAATGGCTTTGAAAAGGGGTTAAAATCAGTATTTGAAATTCAAGATCTTTGAAAATAGGGTCTCAAGCGAACTGGAACTCCGGGTTAGAGTCCTGAACTCTTAGGACTCTGAGATTTTAGATTTTAAAAGCCAAATAAAAGAATTTTCAAAAGATTTTATCAAGAAATGATGAAATAAGTCAGAAAACACAGTCAGGGTTAGACTCCTAACTCGTCCGAACTCTAAAATAGAGTCCTGAACTAACTGGACTCTATAAAATGACCTAAATTTTGAAAGCAAACGAAAAAGATTGAAAATGGAAGTAAAACAAACTTCAAAACAGACTCCTGACTGGATTAGGACTCTGAGACAGAGTCCTAATCGGACTGAAACTTTCAAAAATTTGAGAAATTTAATGAATAGAGGAATTCAGAAGCGACACCACCACAATGGGTCTCATCTGTGAATTGAAATCGATTAAAATTTGAATTTGAAATGAATCCAGATTGTTTCCTTGAGAAAATATTTTGAAATATAAAGTCCTGGGGTTGGAAAATGACAGAGTATTGAATAAAAACCCAGATTTTGAAATTAATTTTAAAATAAAGCTTTAAAATTCAAATCTGGATTGAATGTTTTGAAAACTGGAGTGTTGGATCTCGAAAATGAGATGCAATGCTATGTAATGACATGCAATGCTATGCAGAATACATGCAATGACATGCAATGATCTGTAGTGACTTATGAAATGGACAAACACTGGATGAGGGTGAAAATTTGGGGTGTTTACAAAGACCTAGACCTAACCCTAGCCAATCTTAAGTCAAGTCATAGACCAAACTGAACCTAACTAGTTAGGTCAAGCCTAATCGAGTCAACCTTAGCCAAGTGTTATCTTTCAATTTTTGAATTTTTAGAATAAAATCCTAAAATTTGTGAGAAAACAAAGATTGAAACTAATTTTTTGTGTTTTTGCAAAAATATTTACAAAAGGGATTTTTTCTGAGAATTTAAAAGCTATTTTGAGAAAATTTCTTCAGAAATGGGTTCGGATCCGGATTTTGAGGAAATACGGATTAAAAACACTGGATTCGGGCCCGAAATTGAATTCGAATATATCAATATGGAATTTAATTCAGAAAATCTAAAGAATGACTGAAATTTAGTTTTGAAAAAGATAATCTGAATGGGGAAAGGAATATGCGAGGACCTTGATGAGATATTTATGAGAGAATGTCTCGCGAGATGAAGCTCAAATGGGGATCCTGTCCTGGACGGATATACAAATCATGGATTCCTTGATGGGAAGAACCATGATGGGACCTTCGGAGTTTTGGACGAACAAATCCGAAGAGGGTTTGCGAAAGGAGGAAGGAAATGGGGTTCTCTAAAGCTTTGAAAAAGGGATGAACTTGGACGTCTCATTGCTGAGACTAAATCAGCTTTTGAATTTAATGACCTCTCGCAGGGAGTACAGGTTTTGACCCTTAACCTGAGTGGGAACAACCATACGGATTTCTCGAAACCGTGATGGGACAGGAGAGATACTTCAACTGAATGGGGTAGCTCTTCTGGAAAACAACGTTAGGTTGCACAAAAATGGATATTGAATATTTATTTCATTCTTAGAATATCTAGAAAATTTTGCCAATAAGATAAATTTATAGTTGACTTCAATGCTTGAAAGTGTGCACATGTGTGCAAAAGATATTTCATCTTTTTACCTAGAGTATTTCCTCCAACGAGGTTAACTTCTCGGTCTTAAGAGTCAAATTCAAAATTTTTAGCGCTGATGATTTTCTTCAAGGAAGTTATCCATTTCCCTGATATGAGAAGAGAAGAAATATTCTCAATTTCATAAAAGCAAATAAAGAAAAGATATTGATAACAAATATTTTGCATAAGAAAGTATGACTTCTGGCAATTTCGGCAGTTTGATATCTGGGTGTTTTTCCATGATGATCTTCTTGCACTCTTTTTGAGTCATTGGGCTTTTTGGCTTTTACATCATCCTTCGTTTGGATGTTCCTGACTTTTCTCTCTTTTTCAGGGGAAGTGTACGTCACAAACTCCTTCATCTTGGAGATGTTCCGATTCTTCTTATATCTCAGGGATTCTATTGATGATATTGGCTCAAAAGGTCTTTAGATGATAGCAGAAATCAAATATCATTTAGGGTTTGTCGGTAGGTCCATCACACTCGCCTTCATCTCAACGGTGATCTGAACTTTCCCTAGAAGGATCCTTCACAAACTTCTTCATCTTGGTAGATGATCAAAATCTTCTTTGGCCCCAGGGGTCTACTCGCTTAATTCGCCTTCATCTTGACGACAATTGAGAGATCCCTTTTGCAGATATTTGATTGCAGCTCAAAAATGGATAAGGAGATATGGATTGAGTGGATTCTTTTTTATCGCTCGGGATATTTCTACTGCCTGATTGTCAGATAGCCGTCTTTAAACATGCATCATGATCAATATCAATTCGCTTCTGGCTTTTCAACGTCATTGAATATTTATTTCGCTAATCATATCGAGTATATTTCTTTCATCCTTTTGGTTGATCAACAGGGAAAAGATTTGAATTTTACCTCTTTTCCACAAAAGGTTTCACCCTTTTGGAAAGAAATACTAGAGGTAATCAGAGGTGATTCTTTTGGTGTAGTCAGAATATTGAAATCAACACATATTTTTAGAAAATTGGCAAGGTTTTTGAGCATCCTTTGTGAAATAATCACTCAATATAAATTTTGACAAAACCTTGAGTTGAAACTTGAGAAGGAATATTTAGATTTTTTTTTTGATCGACCAGCTCAAAAGCAGGATTTTATTGCCCGACCAGCTCGAAAGCAGGATTTGATTTGACCGACCAGCTCAAAAGCAGGATTTTGATGGAAGTACCAGCTCGAAAGCAGGATTTGTTTGACCGACCAACTCGAAAGCAGGATTTTGATGGAAGTACCAGCTCGAAAGCAGGATTTGTGGAAGTACCAGCTCGAAAGCAGGATTTTGATTGACTAACCAGCTCAAAAGCAGGATTTTTTTGCCCGACCAGCTCAAAAGCAGGATTTGATTGCCCGACCAGCTCGAAAGCAGGATTTTTGGAAGTACCAGCTCGAAAGCAGGATTTTGATTGACCGACCAGCTCGAAAGCAGGATTTGTTTGCCCGACCAGCTCGAAAGCAGGATTTGATTTCCCGACCAGCTTGAAAGCAGGATTTTGTTTGCCCGACTAGCTCGAAAGCAGGATTTTTTGGAAGTACCAGCTCGAAAGCAGGATTTTTTGGAAGTACCAGCTCGAAAGCAGGATTTTTTGGAAGTACCAGCTCGAAAGCAGGATTTGATTGCGCGACCAGCTCGAAAGCAGGATTTGATTTGACCGACCAGCTTGAAAGCAGGATTTGATTGCCCGACCAGCTCGAAAGCAGGATTTTGTTTGCCCGACCAGCTCGAAAGTAGGATTTGTTTGACCGACCAGCTCGAAAGCAGGATTTGTTTAGTAAAATGATTGGTATTGATATAGTTGTGACCCAAAGGCTTGGAAATGATGGATATTTGATAAAATTGTAACCCGAAGGCTTTGGACTTGAAATACATTGATGAAATTGTAACCCGCAGGCTTTGGAAAGGATATACATCTGATGAAATTGTAACCCGAAGGCTTTGATAATAAAAGACATTTGATGAGATTGATAAACATTTAATGAGGTTGATAGACATTTAAATGAGGATTTAGGATATAATAGACAATGATTCAGGTTTTGTCCCTTAGCCTGAAAGGGAAAGAGATTTTTTAGGATATACTTGAGACTTGAATTTAAAAGAGATATGACAAGATTTAGGATTTAGGATTTAGGATTTAGATGGACCAACACATTTGGCTGTATGTGGTCCAATTTTCAGGATTAACCCCTTGTCCTGAACAGGAAAAAGAATAAAATTTAAACAGATGGAAGGAAAATAAAATTTGATGAAATATTGATAAACAATGGAGAAAATTTTGAGGGAATTTATTTACTTTATAAAAGAATTCTCACAAGTAGCATTTGTTGCCCCTATGAGCGATCTCAGGATTATCTCTTATCCTGAATGGGAACACCTCGGACAACGAGGGTCAGGTTTATCCTTTAACCTGAGGGGGAAGCACCCCGGACAACGAGGGTCAGGTTTATCCCTTAACCTGAGGGGGAATATTTAAAAGATTTTGAAAATTTTGGGGTGTTTACACCAAGTTAACTCAACCTTAGCTAAGTCAAAACCGATTCATTCTAAGTCAATCGAGTCTAGTCAACCGACCCTAGTCCTAGTCAAACCCGTGTCTTATTGTTCCATATTAGTTCCATATTTTTTAGATTTAACTCATAGTGATTTTAGATTAGCTAGTATAGTTATTTCTTTAATTGTTTAGTTAAAATTTATATTTGTTGATTTGATGTGTGTTTGTTAGTTTGTCGTTTGTTGATAAGTTAGTTAGTATAGTGTAGTTAGTTATATTAGGTACATCATTTAGTCATATATTTAACTACATTATTTAGTGTTTTGATAGTAATTGCATTATTATTTCATTTAGCGCATAGTCATAAAACGCATGTCATATTTCATGTAGAGTTCATTTAGCATCATCATAGTTAACATCTGCATATAATCAGTCATATAGGATTAATTCAGTTTGCATTGCATGTAGATTACATTCTTATTGAGTAAAAAAGGTTAATAGAGTGAATAATGCATTGAAAGAAAAGACTGATTTTTGAGGCATCGCACCGTCGTAATTTCGTATGCAAAAATTTAGTGTTTTCCAAAACGTTTTGTTCTATTCACTTTACTGACGTGTTATTTGACTTCAGACCAAATTTCAGCTCTTTCGGAGTTGATTTGGTCTGATTTTTAAGCGTTTTGCGAAAACTGCTTTTTCTGGATTTTAAATTACAGGACTTTCGATATCCTGATCTTTCCCAGACTTGAAACGCTTATATCTGGAGTTTCAGATATTTTTTTTCCATTCTGTAAAAACTGTCAGATTGTTTAATCTGTCAGTTGCAGAACAAAACAAATTTCGGGAAAATCGAACCTCGTTTTCCTTGTCAAACAGTGGTTTTCCGATAACCTGTCAGAAAGCTATTTTGCACTAGTTAGGGGCATTTTCGTAATTTCCTTAGATTCAGCATTTTAGGCTTGTTTTCAGTAGTTTCTGCATTTTAGGATCTGCATAACCACCATACAGCATTAGTAGAAGTAATTTGGTTAATTTTAGAATTAATTTAGTATTTTATTTAATTTTTGTTTGATAAGTAGCATTTGTTTTATTATTTTCGTAAAATTAGAATTAGTTTTAGTTATTGCTTGCATTGTTAGAATAGAATACAAACTTTGTATTTTTCTGCATTTTTAGGTTGAAAAGCATATTTATTTTCCAAGGTTATTTTCTAAGTGCGAAGAACGAATAGTTGACGAAAAGACGAAAATACCCTTGGTGTGGAGCAGAAGATTTAATTGCTTTTTTTTCATTTTCACTTTAGTGATTAATTGTAGTTGCATTAACTTTATAATTGTAGATTGATATTGTTAATTAATAAATCAATTTTTTTAGAAATATCTTGATTAATTCCTGTTCCCTGAGGATTCGACCCGAACTTACCACTTTGTGGAAAGTCGGTTTTTATATTTTTGGTTGACGATTTTCCAAAGTTTAAGTTTATTGCAAATACTTGTTAAAAAAAAAGATCATTCCAAAATATCAACCAAAATTTGGTGCCGTTGTCGAGGAACGACGAATTAATTATTTTATTTCTTAGAGTTTGATTTATTAATTGGTTTTAGTTAATTAATTGTTTTCTTTTTAGTTAGTAGGATTAGTAAGTGAATATAGGATTAACATAGTTAGTAAATATAGGATTCACGTACTGTTCTTTGTAGGATTCACTTAATTCTCATTCTCCAAGGAGCGATTAGACAGGTGGGTTTTAGAAAAACTTAGTTTGTGATTTCCTGTATTTATTTGTTTCAGAATTTTAGAATAAGTTACTTTGTTATTTATTTATTTAGTTATAGAATTCTGACATAGATAGATAGCATATCTGTTTCTTAGTACACTTATTTGTTTTATTTACATTTTAGTACTAGTGTTAGTTTAGATTTAGAGTTAGGTCGTTCGCTTACATCTGGTCTTAGTACCAGTGTATGCAGGGGCAACGAGGTTTAGGAACCCCATTACACCCATTTGTTGACAACCCAGAGAGAATTTTACATTCTCATCGAAGTTCGGCAACAATGGCTGACATGGATCCTCCACCTCCACCCCCAGTTCATTCACGTCCTCTGCGGGAATACTTCATTCCCACAGACTATGTTCAGGCATCCTGCATTCGGAGACCCGATGTAGGAGCGCCGCATTATGAGATTAAGGCCAACATTATTCAGATGCTTCCATCCTTTTATGGCCTTAGTCACAAGGATCCCTACCGACATTTAGATGAATTTCTCGAAATTTGTTCTACTGTCAAGATACAGAATTTCGATGATGATGCTTTGAGGTTGACTCTATTCCCCTTTTCATTGAAGGACAAAGCTAAGTATTGGCTAAAGTCCTTAGATTCTATAGAAATAGAGTCCTGGGATCAGTTGCAACAGGAGTTTCTTCGGAAATACTTTCCCATTGGTCGCACGAACCAATATCGTAGAGCCATCACTAGCTTTTCAGAGCTAGATGGTGAGCGCTTTCATGAGACCTGGGAGAGAATGAAGGATCTCCTCAGGAAATGTCCCCATCATCAGGTGCCGAAATGGCAACTGGTGCAGAGCTTCTATGATGGATTGTCTGACAAGAATCGTTAGATGATCGACTCTTCGTGTGGAGGGACATTCATGCTGAAAAGCGAGGACGAAGCATGGAGGTTATTTGATACATTGTCTGAGAATTCCCTCCACCATGCTTCGAGTTCTCATTCTGATAGAGCCACACCCAGCATTCAGAAGAAAGCTAGTGTTCTTGAAATTGGTCCATCTACTGCACTACAGTGCAAGGTAGACATGATTGCTCAGAAGCTGGACCAGCTTCTCTCAGGACCATCCACTACACAGCAGGTGTGTACTCTTTGTGTCAGTCCGGCACACGAGATCACTGAGTGCCCTTCGACAGCTCAGTACCCTAAATTTGTTCAAGAACAAGTTCAGGCAGCTCAGGGTTACGTCAGACCGCCGAATAACCCATTTTCATCGACATATAATCCGGGTTGGCGTAACCATCCCAATTTTTCATGGAAGAATCCACAGTCTTCCATGCAGATGCCTACATCCTCTCAGCCAGTTCGGCAGCCATCTTTTACTCAGCCATTCCAGAGACCGAGTTATTCTCAGTCTTCTTCCTCTTCAGTTCCTTCCCCGATTCAGCAGGTGTCTGCCCCGCAGATATCTTTTGAGGAGAGACTTCTCCAGGAATTCCAAGAGGTGAAAACCTCTAATCAGAACGCCTTCGAGAAGTGTAGCCAGATTTTGAGCTCGCATACGTAGTCCATTGCGAAGTTAGAATCGCAAATGGGACAGTTAGCTGAGGCTATTAGTAGGAGACCCGAGGGTACATTGCCGAGTCAGGCTGTCATGAACCCGAAGGGCAAGGACCAGATGACTGGTGGCCTGTTTCATACTAGGACACAGCAGCAGGCTAAATCTGTTATGGCCCTGAGGAGTGGACGTGAGTATCACGTCGAGAGCAGAGAGCAAGAGAGTAGAGAGAGGATAGAGGAGCCAGAAACCATTGTTTCACCTACTTCGGCTCAGCCATCATTATCATCCCCATCTCCATCATCATCTTCATTATCATCATTATCATCATTATCTTCATCCTCAGAGAAGAAGAAGGATAGGAGTGAGCCTTCTCACAAAGAGGAGGAGTCAGCAGAGTATATTCCCCCACCACCCTACCCTAAAGCATTAGAGTCTCCTCGATATAGAGGGAAGCAAGGTGCGAAGATCCAGGACATGCTTGACATCTTCAAGCATGTGCAGATCAACCTACCTTTGCTCGTTGCGATTCAGCAGGTGCCGGCTTATGCCAAATTCCTAAAGGAACTATGTACGCAGAAGCGGAAATCTAGAGAGAGAGTTCCTAACAGGGTCCATCTGACTGAGCAGGTGAGTTCAGTACTTCAGCATCAGACACCACCAAAGCTCAAGGACCCTGGAGCCCCTATCATTGCTTGTACTATAGGGAACATCCGGATAGAACGCGCGTTGCTCGATCTTGGAGCAAGCGTAAACATTCTGCCAGGGTATTTCTTTGATTCTTTCGGGCTAGGAGAGATGAGATCGACTCCGATTACACTGTAGCTGGCAGATCGTTCCGTCAAGGTACCGGGAGGTGTCTTGGAGGACATGCTAGTTAAGGTGGATGACTTTTATTTCCCAGTCGATTTCATTATTCTTGATATGGAAGGAGTAGACAACCAGCACCAGACTCCGATCATTTTAGGCAGACCATTCTTGGCGACTGCCAATGCATGCATCAATTGTAGAACCGGAGCCATGGATCTCTCATTTGGCAATCGGAAAGTCAAGCTGAATATTTTCAATGCCGCGATGGGACCAGCGGGAGACATGGACTGCTTTCATGTAGATATTGCGCAGGAATTATTAGAGGAGCATCCCGATTTGTATATTACTGAGGATTCTTTAGATTTGTACCATATAGAGAAGAATAGTGGTGTAGATGTGTCTAGAGTGTCGTCAGAGAGACCACCTTGAGGAGCCATCATTGAGACTCTCCCACCACTTGCTGAGACCCCTGCCAAATCCTCGATCGAGTCACCTTCGAAACTTGAGTTGAAACCCTTACCGAATTCACTCAAGTATGCTTATCTCGGAGACAATGAGACTCTGCCTGTGATCATCTCGTCCCGGCTCACTGAGGAGCAGGAGCAGAGATTGCTGACTATTCTTCGAGAGCACAAGGCAACGATTGGCTGGGGAGTTGCTGATATGAAGGGGATTGATCCTTCATTCTGCATGCATAGAATACATTGTGATGAGGAAGTCAAGCCATTTAGAGATATGCAGAGAAGGCTAAATCCCAACATGAAGGAAGTGGTGAAGAATGAGGTGGTGAAGTGGTTGGATGCCGGAATCATTTACCCTATTTCTGATAGCCAGTGGGTCAGTCCGATTCAGGTTGTACCGAAGAAGTCAGAACTCACTGTGGTTGAGAACGAGAAGGGTGAGAGAATTCCGATGAGGACCACTACAGGATGGCGAGTCTGTATTGATTATCGGAAGCTAAATGTGGCAACTAGGAAAGATCATTTCCCATTGCCATTCATTGATCAGATCTTAGAGAGACTCGCAGGGCAGAGCTACTACTGCTTTCTAGATGGATATTCAGGATACAATCAGGTAGCTGTCCATCCTGACGACCAGGAGAAGACTACGTTTACATGTCCTTATGGCACCTTCGCATTTAGACGTATGCCGTTTGGGCTCTGTAATGCCTCGGCTACTTTTCAGAGGTGCATGCTTGCTATCTTCTCGGACATGATTGATGATGTGATGGAAGTTTTCATGGACGACTTTTCAGTTTATGGCTCTTCTTTTGAAGATTGCCTCCAAAAACTTACTCGAGTACTGAGTAGGTGTGCGGAGACAAATCTCGTCCTGAGTTGGGAAAAGAGCCATTTTATGGTCCAGGAGGGGATTATGCTAGGACACATTGTGTCCAAGCGTGGCATTGAGGTTGACAGAGCGAAGGTGGTACCTTTGTGAGGCAGATTCGATCATTTTTAGGGCATGCGGGCTTTTATAGGCGGTTCATAAAAGATTTCAGTAAAATCTCTCGACCGCTATGTACTTTACTGGAGAAAGACCAGCCCTTTGTTTTGAGTGAGGATTATATGAAGGCCTTTGAGATTCTCAAAGAGGCCTTGATTACTGCGCCCATTTTGAGACCTCCGGATTGGACTCTCCCATTTGAGATTATGTGCGATGCGTCTGATTACGCTATGGGGGCCATTTTAGGACAACGCATTGATAGGAAGCCCTATGTGATCTACTATGCGAGTAGAACTCTGTCTGATGCTCAAATGAATTATACTATGACAGAGAAGGAGCTACTTGTGGTAGTTTTTGCATTGGATAAATTCAGGTCCTATTTACTCGGTTCGAAGGTGGTTGTCTATTCTGACCATGCTGCATTGAAAAGACACCAAACCGAGATTGATTCGTTGGGTTCTACTACTACAAGAGTTTGATCTCGAGATTCGAGATAAGAAGGGAAGCAAAAATGTAGTAGCAGACCATCTTTCCAGACTGATCGTGGAGACCACGTGTAAGAACCACGATATTTCTGAGATATTTTGTATTGGCATGTGCTTCATTATTTGTTACTCTTGCTTTGTCGCAAGAATTTCTCGTGATTGTGCTAATGTAGGTAGACGAAGTCTTAATCGCGTAAGATTCAATTTACGAAGCGATTAAGGACGACCATGGCGAACTAAGGTCCGATATCCAGAGACTAGATTTATAATACATCTAAGTAGGTTCATCCCGAATTTGAAACCTAAACTAGGAAAATATTTCTGGTAGTATGGCGAAACGGGTATATCGGTAAATACGAGTCACGACGAGAGTGAATTTTGTTAGAATGGAAAACCTAAATAAATAAGCTTAAAACTTAGGTTTTAATTCAAAAGGGTAAGGTTTGAAATGAAATTTCTTAAAAGATTGAAACCTAGCTTTTAAATGAAAAATTTACTAAGGTTTTATGAGGCATTAATATTGGATTTTTGTAAAGTTAAAAAAAAAGACTTTTTCAAAAATCTCCAAGACCTAATTTGGAATTTGGAAAAGGTAGTTAGCATGGGGCCCACGTGAGCATGAGCTCAGCCCATGCTACTTTTCAAAAAAATAATAATAATAATAATAAATGGTATTTAAATAGCATTTTTGAAAAGCATGAATTTTCAAAAGTTGGGGTTGGGTTTTGACATTACCACAAATGGTAGCCCAAAACCCAACGGCTGTTGGGCTGGAGGGGGCGCCCCTTAGGGGGGGTAGCTCCAGCCCATCATGTCAAAAAAAAAAAAAAGGGGTTGATTTGATTTTAAAAAGGGGTTTGACCTTAGGGGCAAAAGGTGGTCTATGGGGAGACCTACTCTCCCTAATTTAGGGAGAGTAGTTGTGGGCTAGGCTCAAGGGTTGTACACCCTTGAACTAGGCCCATCATGAAGGGGGTCAAATCCCCTTGGGCTAGCTCTAATAGCACCTAAAGGGAGGGGGGGGGCGTGTGGGAGGAGAGCCCTCCATCTCCTCCCCTCTCATCCCAGCCCTCCATCTCATGGAGTGGCTATTTAAGGGAGGGAGGAGAGAGAAATTCATTTCTCTCTTCCTCCTCCTCAACCGTCTCCCTCCATCCTTCCATTTTCCTATCCTCTCTCAAGAGTGAGAGTGAAGAGAGTGTAGAGAGTAAGGTGAGTGTGGCTGAGAGAGTGCAAGTGAGGGCACCAGCACCACCACACCGGAACCATCTCCGTCCCTACGCCGGAAAACCCCGAAAGTGAAGAGCTTCCACTTTACATTCCATTTTCTTTTGAAAAATGCATGAAAAAAATTGTTAAGGTTGGTCTGGGTTTTTCCTTTCCTTCTAAGCCATTGAACTTGTATGGGTGTGGGTGCATTTTAGAGGGATCGACACATCGCTGTGGTAAACACACACACACCGGACGTTCCACGCAATGTTACTGTCCTTAGGCGATTGCGGAGTTCTGGAGCTCCGGAGTCTCCTCTGCTCAAAAGACCGTATCTCACTCGATACTGGTCCGAATGGAGCGATCTTGGACTTTTCGGAAAGGGGAGATGACGTTATCCAACCTTCGTGTCTGCAGTTTTCACTGGTTTTGTAACGCCCCGGATTTCCAAAACAAAGCTAAGTTAAAATTTTCATGAATTTCTTTTTTTTTTTTTTTTTTCATTGCAGCGGAACTTAGAAAAGCTTTTAGCAGCGGAATAAGACGATAATGAGTCGTCAGTTTTAGAAAACTCCGAGCACGTTGCAGGTATGTGGCCAAGCAACTCATTGACCACCAAAGTGTTCCATTTTATCGAAAACATATGTTTATTACAACACTACTGCTTAGGAAAGCAGTGTAGGTTCAATAAAAAGGAAGCAGTACAACTCTGTCTAGAGAAACCCTGGAACTTGATGCCGCCTTGCTCCGCATATCGCCACGCAGGTTCAACACCTGAAATCCCCATTAAACGGGGTCAGAACCACTGATGGTCTGGTAAGTAGGCAAACACCTATCTATTCAACTCAAGTAAATGCATAGACCACTCAGGGTCGCAGTTCGTAATACGACGCTCAAGCCTCCATGACTTAGCGTATATCGCACAAGCCTCATCAGGGCTATGAGTTGAACATCCATGCAAGTCGTCATGACTTCACATAAGCCTCTTCAGGGCTGTGAGTTAGAATAACCTCTTAAGTCTCTGCGACTTAGCCTTGACTTCCTCAGAGTCACGAATGGATGTCTAGCTCAAGCCTTTATGCTTGGCACATCCGTATCCTACGAATCTAAGGACAGCTCTCCGAGCTTCACTTAGTCGTACGGATATCAATGGGGTTCTTTCCCAATCGGTCCAGTAGTATACCGACCATGACACCTTTACAAAGGTTATGCAGGACTGACTCAACAACGTCATCCACTCATACATTCAAAGTAGCGCTGTACCTAAGCTAATGCTTTGTTTCGATAATTGCACCTCCCCCTGGGCTTAGGGGACTCATATCTGGGCGACAACGCGACGATCTGGGGGTTGATTATTCTATGTATTTTAGATACCCCAGAGGCCTGTTGACCCCATCCCCCTAGTAGGACGGTACAGCATACCGGAAGAGATCCTTACTAGGTATCCGAATGCATTCTGCTACTGCAGTAGTTGGGTTCAATCCTTAGATATTTAAGGATAACCACGACCTCCATACCTCTGAGTGACGAAGGCCATCAATGAACTCTATCAGGTTCGGGTGAAATATATGTCACTCAAGGCTGCGCCATCACCGTCTTCCTCGGTGAGAAATTCTGAAAGGGGCCTGCCGGTCTTACAATTACTTGACGAACATTGCATGCCTATAGGGCAGCCTTTGAGAAGTATGTACCCGACCCCAATCAACCACACGGTTTTCACCGTGGAACAAAGGTTTTATTCATATGCATGCTTAACTCTGCTCTTAGCACTTCGGCCTTGACGAGCACTTCACCTCTTTCGGTGGAAACAACACACTCCGGCTCAGCGGCCCTTACGAGTCTGGTTGTCTGATAATTCTCAATGAGCATGCACATGACTCGATCTCTACGGATCGGCTACTCGGCGTATTTTTACGCAACGAGCTCAGGACCTCGTCAAGGCGCTACCACTACTTTGGCGCAACGGCTCTTACAAGTATGATGCCCTTGCAGGTGTCAGGGAGACGAGTCATTCTGACATCGTTCCAACAAAGGACATCATTGTGCCACTTAACTGGTTTTGGCAGCTCTTCTGCCAACCATTCTGTCAACACCTTCTCTGTTCTACCGGCAGTGGTGCGACGAACCTTTCTACATTGTAGAAGGCGTTTCATAACTGGGTAGCACTTCTGCTACGTTCTTTCTGAGCCATTCTTAGCTCCTTCAGGAATTTCAGCAGCACTTTCTCTCTTTTACGGAGAAAGCGTGCGTTTCTTTTATCCATTTCAGCGGCATCTCCCCTCTTTGGTGGGAAATCGCTACGCTTAACTCGGGAAATGGATGCGCACCGTTGTGCGTACTTTGCATCCATCAAGGTTGCAGGAACCTTGGGCCATAGCTAGGCCATACGTAATTGATTTAGTCTTTACGTAAAGAGCATTTTGCCAAAAGGCGAAGCCTTTCCAATAGGGGCTTCATTCGTCAAGCAGAATCTTGTACGAGGAGCGGTAAGGGAATCGCATGGGCGATTTTGGAGTTGATCTCCGTTTGAACGCTCACTTATGCGCCATATATGTAATATAAGCAGAAGCCTGTGCTTTATACAGCGGCGGCGTAAAGAAATGCATATACTATTGTTCAGGGTGTGTAACTGAACGAAATATTCTACATATATAACAAAGCAGAAGCCTTGGCATCGTTCGACGCGACGGCGTAAGTAAAGACATTGCAGAAAGCAGGAGCCTTGGCATCGTTCGACGCGACGGCGTAAGTAAATGCATAATCGGAAGTGCAGTAATCGGAAGTACAGAAAGCAGGGAGCCTTGGCATCATACGACGCGACGGCAAAGGTAAATTACATGGCCTGTGCGATATAAGACGCGTCGGCAGTATCAGCAGATATACACCTAGATCTGTATCCAACGATAGTTACGAGGCGAGCGAGTGAACACCGAAGTGTCCTAGAGGGCTCAACCAAGAACTAGGGTGAGATACTATTTTGAAGAACGCATATACTGCGTATTCGAACATATATATCCGACGATAGTTACGAGGCGAGCGCGTGAACACCGAAGTGTCCTAGAGGGCTCAACCAAGAACTAAAGCAAGATACTACTTCAGAAAGTATATTCTATATACAAACAGTCAAATACTTGAGAGAGATGGATCAACGAAGCGAACTTACTTCAAATCGTGGAAGAAACGGCTCCGGGTTGCTTCTTTGGCTTCGAGCCTTCCTTCGAGAGGTCAGACTAAGTCAGATGAAGCTGACTTAGTTGAGAAAGAGGTAGAGCAGGTCAAGCTACTCAACCTAAGTGGTTTGAACCTAACAGGGTTCAATCCAAGTCAACTGGGTTCAGCAGGTTCGAACTCAGCTCAAGTAGGCTAAGTCTGGGTTCAGAAATCCAAACCGGAATCTGGACCAAAAAGGACTTTGACTTTGACTTTAAACCCAACTAGGTTCAAGTCAAGTCAACTGGGTTTGGACCAGGTCAAGTGGGTTCAGACCCAGGTCAGGTGGGTTAGGACCAGGTCAGGCAGGCTCAGG
Organism: Nuphar pumila; assembly: GCF_984573655.1. Classification (NCBI taxonomy): domain Eukaryota; kingdom Viridiplantae; phylum Streptophyta; class Magnoliopsida; order Nymphaeales; family Nymphaeaceae; genus Nuphar; species Nuphar pumila. Next base: position 81,474,219 of record NC_143253.1, read on the forward strand.
CTAAGTCAGGCAGGCTCAGACCAGGTCAGGTGGGCTCAGGTGGGCTAGGCTAGGTAGGGGAGGTTTAGGAGAGAGAGAGAAGGCAAGAGAGAGAGGGGGTCGATTTTTATGAGAAGAGAGAGAGTGGGGAGGGCTATTTATAGCCCAAGCCCACCTCCTCTTGGGTTTTTCCATGCCCAAACTACCCCCTTGGCTTCTTTTTAATTCCAAGAGGTTCCTTGGTGTGGGGCCCACTTGGATATTCCATGGGATATTTTTGTGGGTCCCACCAGATATTTTCTGAGGAATATTTCTGTGGGTCCCACCAATATTTCCGTGGGTCCCGCAAGAATTTCGGGTTTCCGGCGATTTTTTTCCGAAAAATTCTGAGTACGCCATTTTCTTCGTATTGACGTAACTAAGAAAGTTGGTTCGTACGAATCTATTGATTTCGTTTAGTTAGGAAGTTATGGCTTCCAGAGTATTTGAGCATATATTCGCAATTCGACGAATACCCTAAGTATAACTGGCTCGCAGGAATTGATTCGTTTCGCATTCTGAGAAGAAATGCTATTTTTACCGGTAAATGCCTCATGAATTTTATTCAGATATTTTCTGAAAAATTGCGGGTCTTACATCATTACCCCCTTAAAGGAATTTCGTCCGCGAAATTCAGTTAAGATTACAAAGTGAAGAGTTCAGGATATTTATCCCGCATATCTGATTCGGGCTGCCAAGTGCAATCATCGACTCCGTGATGTTGCCATCTCACTTTAACAAGTGGGATGACCTTCGTTCTTAGCACTTGCTCCCGTCGGTCCATGATCTCCACTGGCCTTTCTTCTACCGTCATATCTTCTCGGATGTCAATGTCCTCATGTTGAATGACATGAGAAGGATCATGAACGTACTTTCGAAGCATTGATACGTGAAATACATCATGTATTTGCGCGTATTGTGGTGGCAATGCTACTTGGTAGGCAGTCTCTCTGATTCGGCTCAAAACTTCGAAGGGACCAACGAATCTAGGGCTGAGCTTCCCCTTCTTTCCAAAACGAAACACACTCTTGGTTGGAGAGACCTTGATAAAAACCTTATCTCCAACCGCAAAAGTGAGTTCCCTACGCCGCTGATCGGCGTAGCTCTTCTGTCGACTCTGAGCAGTCAGTAGCTTCTTTCTGATCATGTGGACCTGCTCAGTGTAATGCTGCAACACAATGGGCGAGTCCAAGGTTCGCTCACCCACTTCACCCCAATGGATTGGTGATCTACAGGGTCGCCCGTACAAGGCTTCATACGGTGCCATCCCAATGCTAGCGTGGTGGCTATTATTATAAGCAAATTCAGCCAACGCTAGGTGGGAATCCCAATCACCTTTCCATTCCAGCATACAGGCTCTGAGCATATCTTCAAGAGTCTGTATGGTTCGTTCTGATTGCCCATCTGTTTGGGGATGGAATGCTGTACTGAACTTGAGTTTCGTCCCCAGGGCTCTCTGAAGTTGCTCCCAAAAGTGAGAGGTGAACTTCGGGTCACGATCAGATATGATCGAAATCGGCACTCCATGGAGTCTAACGATTTCCCGAATGTAGATCTCTGCCAATCGTTCAGTTGAGTATCGAGTGTTGATTGGCAGAAAATGAGCAGACTTGGTGAGTCTGTCCACGATCACCCATATTGAGTCATGTTGTCTCTTGGATCGAGGCAATCCAATGATGAAATCCATCGTAATGCCTTCCCATTTCCATTCTGGAATCTCGATCCGTTGCATCTTTCCACCAGGGCGCTGATGTTCGATCTTAACTTGCTGGCAGATCAAACACTTCGAGACAAACGTAGCCACATCACGCTTCATACCCTTCCACCAGTACTTTCTCTGCAAATCTCGGAACATCTTCGTACCCCCAGGGTGGATAGTATATTTGCTACTATGGGCCTCCTGGAGTACTTCCTGTCTTAGCTCAGGGTTATTTGGAACCCAAATCCTTTCTTCCATCCATATTCCTCCATCTTCTTTCAAATGGAAGAAAGTATCATCTTTTTCAGCACGAGCTTTTAATTCCAAGTACTGGGGATCCTTGAACTGTTCGGCTACGATGCGATCGAGGAACTCAATGTGGATCGTCAAACATGACATTTGGATTCTACCTGAATCAGCCAAAAATGGCTTCCACTTGACGAAATCCTCCATCAACTTCCATTGTCCGGTTAGGCTGGCCAGAGTGCCAACAGTCTTGCGACTAAGGGCATCTGCTACAACATTCGCCTTTCCAGGGTGATAGGAAAGCGTGAATTCATAATCTTTGAGGAATTCCAGCCATCGCCGTTGCCGCATATTGAGTTCTTTTTGAGAAAAGAGGTATTTTAGGCTTTTATGGTCCGACATGACCTCAAATTTCTCTCCATACAGGTAGTGTCGCCAGATTTTAAGCGCGAACACTACCGCGGCAAGCTCCAAGTCGTGGGTTGGATAGTTTTTCTCATGGACCCTCAACTGTCGTGATGCATAGGCGATTACTTTGCCATGCTGCATCAACACACAACCCAGACCTGTTCCTGAGGCATCGGTATATGCCACGAAGCCTCCCTGACCAGAAGGTAAGGTAAGGACAGGGGCAGTGGTAAGCCTCTGTTTGAGAACCTCAAAGCATTCCTTACACTGGTCAGTCCATTCAAACTTGACTCCCTTTTTCAGTAATTTCGTCATTGGTACGGCGATTCGGGAGAAGTCCTGTATGAACTTCCGATAATATCCGGTAAGTCCAAGGAAGCTACGAACCTCAGTGATATTTTCTGGCTGCTTCCAGTCCATCACAGCTTCCACCTTCGCAGGATCCACTGCGATTCCATCTTTTGAGATCACATGACCAAGGAACATCACTTTGTCTAGCCAGAATTCACATTTTGAAAACTTGGCATATAACTGATTATCTTGAAGGGTTTTCAAGACGATTCTCAAGTGCTCCTTGTGTTGTTCCTCATTCTCTGAATACACGAGAATGTCATCAATGAAGACGATGACAAAAGTGTCTAAGTATGGTTTGAACACTCGGTTCATCAGGTCCATAAAGACAGCAGGCGCATTAGTGAGTCCGAAGGGCATTACTACGAACTCATAATGGCCGTATCTCGTTCTGAAGGCTGTCTTGGGTATATCCTCTTCCTTTACTCTGAGCTGATGGTATCCAGACCTGAGGTCGATCTTGGAGAACACTCTCGCTGTTCTGAGCTGATCGAATAAGTCCTCAATCCGAGGCAATGGGTACTTATTTTTAATGGTTGCCTGGTTAAGCATCCGATAATCGATGCATAACCGAAGGGATCCATCCTTCTTCTTTACAAATAGTACCGGGGCTCCCCATGGTGACATACTTGGTCGGATGAACCCTTGTTCCATCAGTTCTTCCAACTGACACTTCAACTCACTGAGTTCAGCTGGCGCCATTCGATACGGGGCTTTGGATATCGGCGCTGTTCCAGGTAAGGATTGAATTCCAAATTCAACCTCACGAAGTGGCGGAAGTCCTGGCAATTCCTCAGGAAACACATCGGGAAACTCCCGCACTACTTCCAAACTCTCAAGGGGTTGGTCGTTGGATTTTTCCACCGAGAGACTCAACAGGAAGGCCACACAACCCTTCCTAAGGTATTTTTGTACCTTAAGTGCTGATATGAGCCTTTTCTGTGGAACTGGTTTGGATAACCGGTATTCCATCTTAGGTAATCCGGGTCGAGATAGAATCACTCTGCCCTCGCGGCACAGAATCTTGGCATTATTCTGAGCCAACCAATTCATTCCCAGAATGACATCGTACTGTATCATATCGATCAGGATGGCATCAGTAGGCAAGTGTTGCCCTGCTATCTCAATATCCAAATTTTTCACACACCGGATACATTTGGTGCGTGAACCCAACGGGTTATATACTTCGATCATTTTATCAATCGGTTGCACCGAAGCGTGGAGTTGTTCGGTGAAATCGTCAGAGATAAACGTATGAGTAGCATCACAATCAAACAAGACGTAAGCTGCATGTCCATTAACAGGTACGGTGCCTTCAATGAGGTCACCGATTTCGACTTGTTCAGTCGTTACAGCGTATACACGACCTGCAGCAGGCCTTTGTTCTACCCTAGGTGGGGGTCGTTGGACTAGTGTTCGTTGTGGTACTTGTTGAGAGGGTCCGGCAGATCCGGCATTCCTCCTCTGCTCATCAATAAGCTTCTTCCTGCATTGTCTTGCAACGTGGCCCACTTTGCCACAGTAGAAGCATCCACCTGTGTCACGTGGACATGGTCCTCTTGCGTGATTAACATGGCATTTTGGGCAGTTTGGGTTGGACTGCAGGTTGTTTGGAGCCATGTTCTGCCTTGGCCTTACAACTTGTTGAGTGTTGTTCCCACCTTGGAACCTTTTCTTCTGAAAGGGTTGTCGTGAACCCTGGCCACTTGGAAACATTCTCTTCTTGTTCCCACCATCAACTATGGGCCTTTTTGCTATGATCACTTTTGATCGCTCCCAATCCACTTGTATTTTTGAAGCTGCTGCCACAGCCGTTTGAAACGTTTGGGGCATGCTGGTGATAACCCGTGACCTTAGCCCTTCTCGCAGTCCATTGATGTACTTGTCGGCCCTTTCTTGGTCGGTCTCAAATAACCGGGAGCAGTACCGTTCAAGATTTTGAAATTTGGTGGTATAGTCAATCAGATTCATGCCACCCTGCTCCAATTCCAGAAACTCCATCTTCTTCTTGTTTCTGGAGTGTAATGGAAAGTAATTATCCATGAAAGCTCTCCGGAAGTCAGTCCAAGGAATGACTTCAACTTCCGAGAACTGGATAATCTTAGTGGTATCCCACCACTTCCGTGCGTTGTCTTTCAGCCTGTACGTGCCAAAGTTGGTCTTCTTTTCTTCTGGTACTCCCAGCACCAGGAAGGCACGTTCGGTTTCTTCGACCCAACTTTCTGCGAGCTCAGGATCGGCTCTGCCAATGAAAACTGGCGGGTCAAGCTTGAGGAACTTCTCATAAGTCACTCCTCCCAGGTGCTCATTTCGTGGTGCGACTGGTTCTGGCCTCGTTTCACGGATGGCGGTAACCAGGTTGTTGAGTGTCTCCAACAGGAATCCTTGCGTATGGGACTCCTCGCTTGGTATGGTTCTCCTCGTCGTAGGAGCCATTTATCTATGCACACACAAGCACTTGTTTTTAGTTTCTCGATGTATATGAGGAAGTAAAAGCTTTATTTACTTAATATACATCACATTTACACAAGCATTGCCTTAAACAAAACGTCATGCCGCACTGGCAGACTTTAGGCAATGAGAAACTATATACATGAGTCTACTGACTCCAAAACATCACCAGTCTCCTTAAGACTTGGATTTCTTTGATGAAGACGAACTCCAAAAGGTCCATCTATTGCCACATGGCCTTGGTGCAGGCACTACTAGCTTCGGCTTGGGCGGCACTTCCGCACTAGCAAGCGAATACTGGGGATATATGAGAGACTCCAGTCCACTTTCCCAGTCAGCAAGATCAAGACTCTGGGAGTCTGGAATAATGATTGGCGAACAGAAAGAATCTCCTCTTTTGTTCCTGCCATTTAAGCTCGGCATATGTGATGCCGGATGGTAGCTTGGCGAGTGATAGACTTCTGCAGGGAAGTTCAAATCAAAATCCCTCAGCCTTGGTAATTCATCAAAAGATGTTGGGGTATGGTTGCTCCCAACACTAGAGTGATGCGGTCCACTGACACGCGAAGTCTCATCCCTGAGACCCTTTGAAGCCCGCCGACCCATATCGGCGGTATATTTCCTTTGGCATTCGTTGGCGGAATGCCCATCTTCGCCACAATATTGGCAGTCTTGGACTTCATACGGGCATATCCACTCATCGTGCATGACCTTGCAGCGATAGCAATATCCACGCGAGTCATGAGTTGCCATCTATACAAAGATGCACCCAGATCAGAACAAAAGTATAAAAACATATACTTACAGTGCGATATCGGTACCATGACGGATCTTGAACCAGGTTTCTCAAACTCACGCTCTGATACCAATTCTGTAACGCCCCGGATTTCCAAAACAAAGCTAAGTTAAAATTTTCATGAATTTCTTTTTTTTTTTTTTTTTTTCATTGCAGCGGAACTTAGAAAAGCTTTTAGCAGCGGAATAAGACGATAATGAGTCGTCAGTTTTAGAAAACTCCGAGCACGTTGCAGGTATGTGGCCAAGCAACTCATTGACCACCAAAGTGTTCCATTTTATCGAAAACATATGTTTATTACAACACTACTGCTTAGGAAAGCAGTGTAGGTTCAATAAAAAGGAAGCAGTACAACTCTGTCTAGAGAAACCCTGGAACTTGATGCCGCCTTGCTCCGCATATCGCCACGCAGGTTCAACACCTGAAATCCCCATTAAACGGGGTCAGAACCACTGATGGTCTGGTAAGTAGGCAAACACCTATCTATTCAACTCAAGTAAATGCATAGACCACTCAGGGTCGCAGTTCGTAATACGACGCTCAAGCCTCCATGACTTAGCGTATATCGCACAAGCCTCATCAGGGCTATGAGTTGAACATCCATGCAAGTCGTCATGACTTCACATAAGCCTCTTCAGGGCTGTGAGTTAGAATAACCTCTTAAGTCTCTGCGACTTAGCCTTGACTTCCTCAGAGTCACGAATGGATGTCTAGCTCAAGCCTTTATGCTTGGCACATCCGTATCCTACGAATCTAAGGACAGCTCTCCGAGCTTCACTTAGTCGTACGGATATCAATGGGGTTCTTTCCCAATCGGTCCAGTAGTATACCGACCATGACACCTTTACAAAGGTTATGCAGGACTGACTCAACAACGTCATCCACTCATACATTCAAAGTAGCGCTGTACCTAAGCTAATGCTTTGTTTCGATAATTGCACCTCCCCCTGGGCTTAGGGGACTCATATCTGGGCGACAACGCGACGATCTGGGGGTTGATTATTCTATGTATTTTAGATACCCCAGAGGCCTGTTGACCCCATCCCCCTAGTAGGACGGTACAGCATACCGGAAGAGATCCTTACTAGGTATCCGAATGCATTCTGCTACTGCAGTAGTTGGGTTCAATCCTTAGATATTTAAGGATAACCACGACCTCCATACCTCTGAGTGACGAAGGCCATCAATGAACTCTATCAGGTTCGGGTGAAATATATGTCACTCAAGGCTGCGCCATCACCGTCTTCCTCGGTGAGAAATTCTGAAAGGGGCCTGCCGGTCTTACAATTACTTGACGAACATTGCATGCCTATAGGGCAGCCTTTGAGAAGTATGTACCCGACCCCAATCAACCACACGGTTTTCACCGTGGAACAAAGGTTTTATTCATATGCATGCTTAACTCTGCTCTTAGCACTTCGGCCTTGACGAGCACTTCACCTCTTTCGGTGGAAACAACACACTCCGGCTCAGCGGCCCTTACGAGTCTGGTTGTCTGATAATTCTCAATGAGCATGCACATGACTCGATCTCTACGGATCGGCTACTCGGCGTATTTTTACGCAACGAGCTCAGGACCTCGTCAAGGCGCTACCACTACTTTGGCGCAACGGCTCTTACAAGTATGATGCCCTTGCAGGTGTCAGGGAGACGAGTCATTCTGACATCGTTCCAACAAAGGACATCATTGTGCCACTTAACTGGTTTTGGCAGCTCTTCTGCCAACCATTCTGTCAACACCTTCTCTGTTCTACCGGCAGTGGTGCGACGAACCTTTCTACATTGTAGAAGGCGTTTCATAACTGGGTAGCACTTCTGCTACGTTCTTTCTGAGCCATTCTTAGCTCCTTCAGGAATTTCAGCAGCACTTTCTCTCTTTTACGGAGAAAGCGTGCGTTTCTTTTATCCATTTCAGCGGCATCTCCCCTCTTTGGTGGGAAATCGCTACGCTTAACTCGGGAAATGGATGCGCACCGTTGTGCGTACTTTGCATCCATCAAGGTTGCAGGAACCTTGGGCCATAGCTAGGCCATACGTAATTGATTTAGTCTTTACGTAAAGAGCATTTTGCCAAAAGGCGAAGCCTTTCCAATAGGGGCTTCATTCGTCAAGCAGAATCTTGTACGAGGAGCGGTAAGGGAATCGCATGGGCGATTTTGGAGTTGATCTCCGTTTGAACGCTCACTTACGCGCCATATATGTAATATAAGCAGAAGCCTGTGCTTTATACAGCGGCGGCGTAAAGAAATGCATATACTATTGTTCAGGGTGTGTAACTGAACGAAATATTCTACATATATAACAAAGCAGAAGCCTTGGCATCGTTCGACGCGACGGCGTAAGTAAAGACATTGCAGAAAGCAGGAGCCTTGGCATCGTTCGACGCGACGGCGTAAGTAAATGCATAATCGGAAGTGCAGTAATCGGAAGTACAGAAAGCAGGGAGCCTTGGCATCATACGACGCGACGGCAAAGGTAAATTACATGGCCTGTGCGATATAAGACGCGTCGGCAGTATCAGCAGATATACACCTAGATCTGTATCCAACGATAGTTACGAGGCGAGCGAGTGAACACCGAAGTGTCCTAGAGGGCTCAACCAAGAACTAGGGTGAGATACTATTTTGAAGAACGCATATACTGCGTATTTGAACATATATATCCGACGATAGTTACGAGGCGAGCGCGTGAACACCGAAGTGTCCTAGAGGGCTCAACCAAGAACTAAAGCAAGATACTACTTCAGAAAGTATATTCTATATACAAACAGTCAAATACTTGAGAGAGATGGATCAACGAAGCGAACTTACTTCAAATCGTGGAAGAAACGGCTCCGGGTTGCTTCTTTGGCTTCGAGCCTTCCTTCGAGAGGTCAGACTAAGTCAGATGAAGCTGACTTAGTTGAGAAAGAGGTAGAGCAGGTCAAGCTACTCAACCTAAGTGGTTTGAACCTAACAGGGTTCAATCCAAGTCAACTGGGTTCAGCAGGTTCGAACTCAGCTCAAGTAGGCTAAGTCTGGGTTCAGAAATCCAAACCGGAATCTGGACCAAAAAGGACTTTGACTTTGACTTTAAACCCAACTAGGTTCAAGTCAAGTCAACTGGGTTTGGACCAGGTCAAGTGGGTTCAGACCCAGGTCAGGTGGGTTAGGACCAGGTCAGGCAGGCTCAGGCTAAGTCAGGCAGGCTCAGACCAGGTCAGGTGGGCTCAGGTGGGCTAGGCTAGGTAGGGGAGGTTTAGGAGAGAGAGAGAAGGCAAGAGAGAGAGGGGGTCGATTTTTATGAGAAGAGAGAGAGTGGGGAGGGCTATTTATAGCCCAAGCCCACCTCCTCTTGGGTTTTTCCATGCCCAAACTACCCCCTTGGCTTCTTTTTAATTCCAAGAGGTTCCTTGGTGTGGGGCCCACTTGGATATTCCATGGGATATTTTTGTGGGTCCCACCAGATATTTTCTGAGGAATATTTCTGTGGGTCCCACCAATATTTCCGTGGGTCCCGCAAGAATTTCGGGTTTCCGGCGATTTTTTTCCGAAAAATTCTGAGTACGCCATTTTCTTCGTATTGACGTAACTAAGAAAGTTGGTTCGTACGAATCTATTGATTTCGTTTAGTTAGGAAGTTATGGCTTCCAGAGTATTTGAGCATATATTCGCAATTCGACGAATACCCTAAGTATAACTGGCTCGCAGGAATTGATTCGTTTCGCATTCTGAGAAGAAATGCTATTTTTACCGGTAAATGCCTCATGAATTTTATTCAGATATTTTCTGAAAAATTGTGGGTCTTACAGGTTTGGTCTGAAATCATCACTAAAAAGCCTCGTTTTTAGCAGACGTTCAGAACTTCTGTCAGTGTACAGAAAGTCCTGAACATTGTCCGGTAATCCGGTGGTATTTCTTAAAATGTTTGCCGGAATTTTTCATGCTATAACTCGTTGGAAAGGTAGAACAATTATCTACGATTTCGATGTTTGTGATTTCTCCTGATTCGTTTTGTAAGCCCTTCAAAAAGTCAGGTTTTATCAGACTGACAGGGTGTTGACAGTAGTCTAGAAAGTTCCAGACACTGTCTGGTAACACAGCGCCATTGCCCAGACCGATGGTCGGATCAGAGTGATCTTAGTGTCTGTGCAAAGCTGAGACGCGGATCTACGAGTTCCGTGTTGGAAATTTTTGCTGTTTCGGTGCAGACGAACCCCAAATCGGGTCATCTTTTAGGCTATTTTTGGGCCATGTAAATAACTATATAACCATAAAAAAAAAAAGAGGTTGGTCGGGACTCGCCGTGTCCCGCTGCAACCTCTGCAGCGTTGGGTATGTCAGGGTAGTCTGACCCACTTCGGGGTTTGGACCCACCCGTTGGGTCTTCCCCAATCACATGGGGAAGGGGCGCCACATGGGACGCCCACGGTTTTGGGTAACCGGGTGTGCTTTACACCCGGAGCACCCCCCCCCCCCCCCTCTTGTTGGGACCCGCCCCAGCAGCTAGCAGGCTGCAGCCTTGCTGCTGGCTATCTCTTGGCCAAGGAGGTTTCCTCCTAGACCCGGCAGGGTCTGGTCCCACGTGGACCAGACCAGCTGGTCGCTGGCCAGTTTGCCCTCTAACAGCACCCTAGACGCACCCGATGGTGCAGGCTGCTCGTGGCCTTTGCGGGCTGCTGCCGTATTAGCAGCCCAGGTCTGACATATGGGTTAGACCAGGGACAAGGACAGGTCTAGTCCAGCAGACCAGACCGTCCAAAAGTCTCCGGTGGGAGCCCCGCAGTATTGTCGGGTGCTAAGTGCGCCCGGGGGACTTAGCCGACCGTCAAGGGGGTACGTGTCCGGCTGCAACCACTTTGTAGTCTCGTTGTAGAGCTTAGTGAAGCTCGTGTTGGTGGCTGTCATAGCCTTATGAGTTTGGTACGACATGCCTAGACTACCTACTTATGTGATTTCCACTTGCCGCCATTTCAAAAAGCATGAAAATGCGCACATGAAGGCAAAATCGATGGAGAGTCACTAATGGTATCTTTGCGGCACGTGTATGATGTCCAAACAGCCTGTTTAGTATACTTGGCACCGACGGTGCATGGTTCGGAACTGCTCATAGGGCCTGGTGGACTACGGTTAGCCTTTTTGGCATTTTGGCGCACGTTGTGCCATTTTACCCTTGCACGTCCCATCGGTGGTCCAGAATGACCACCTTAGCCTTCGCTGCCACATCGTGGTATGTATTGAAAGACGTATAGTGAGGCGAGCAGGTACGCTGCTCATGTACCTTATTACGATTCCTAAGTACAGGGTTCTCGACGTTTTTAGCAGAAAACTGCCGTTTTGGCCTCTTTGAGTTTTTCTAGTGCGGTGGCACATCTTGGATGTATTGACGTCCGTACACATGGGGTTACTTTAGGAATCTTTCTCGACACTCATAAGTGTTGACACTGCGATTTTCCTTGAGCGAATGATTTCGCTAAGTGTTGGAGCTGACGTAGGGCGGCGGAAATATGTATATTTGGGAAATTCGTGCTTAAAGCTTTGGACACATGTTGTCGTACGAACATGATGATATATATATATATATATGTTGAGCCTGTTATCGCTCAGAATTGTGCCTTTATGAATATGTGTTCCCAATCGTGATAATGTGTGATTTATGCACGTGGCACATCATGACACGTATGTCACCCGTTCGGATTTGTCGAGTACTTCTTGTTTTGGCTCACATTCGTACATCAATGGATAGATGACACACCAGAGGCGTGTGTTGTACTCGATGTGACATACACCTGGAAAGAACTGAAAGCACCGTAGGGTATGACACTTTCGACCTGTTGAGGTTTGGGACTCGGTTGGAGTCTTCGGGCAGTGGCCCGGGTTTGTGGGAGTGTACTCACACCTTGTGTCACCCTAGGTATAAAATGAAAATGTTAATATCGTCGTCACAGGCGATGTGCTCGTGTGGCCGTGAGAGGCTGAGCACATGGATGGGCAGGCCAAGTCCTCGTTTGCGTACCCCGTGGGGACCACGAGGCATAACTACCTTGAAGGGAGGTATAACCTGAAGAATGAGCCTAAATAAGATAATCCTGTCGCGCCCCATTCACAAATTTAGTCACCCAGGGAGAGGGTGAATGGTACAACCCTGAGTGACGTGTTGTTACTACGACCTGTTCTTTTGAGGAGCCGATGTGCCCTCTGACCTCCAGTCACTCGGAGTTAGGGAGGTCAAGGTTGCCCTCCATAGGGACCTTTGCTACTGCAGTAGTACGGATTGCAATCCTTTGCCCCTGCGAAAGGTTTCTCCTGGCTGCGTTTCGCCCGCAGGTGGTTTTTCTCGTTCTGTAGTATCCCCGGTTACTACACTAGAAATTTGATAACAGACGTCGGGTGCATGTCTCACAGAACTCGAGGGTCTTTCCTTCGCGTACCCGAAGGAGGCTATAAAGAATAACATAAAGACTAACCAAACAGACTGACGTACAGTAGTTGGTTACTTGCTTACTTTAGCACTGCTTGTACTTCCTTTAATTATTGTACCTTGCTGGTTAGCTCCTGCTCTGTTTTAGTTGTCATACTATTACTTATAGTTTTACAGTCTTTTAGCACGAGCACTTACCTGACACTTGCACATATATCTGTCACTTTACCTGTTGCATGATATGTGCTTTTTCTTAATAATATGGATATACAAGGTTGTTGTTCTTCACCAACTCGCAAGAGTTCTGACCCCATTTTATGGGGATACAGGTGATGAGTAGGCGCAGTGGCGATGCGACGGTGTACGGTTGGAGACTTGAGACCCACACTTAGCTGCAGATCTTGGTCCGTGTCTTGTTTTGGGGTTTGAGGGGAGTTTTCCTCTCTTTTTGGGAGAGACTTGTTGTATGGGTGTTTTCAGTCTCAGTTTGTAAAACTCTGATATTATATGTATTTGGAATGGACATGTGGTTTGTATCTTTTACTGTGGCCCGCTCAGACTTGCGGCCTTTGCTTTCCCCCTTTGTACTTCCGCTATTCGTTTTAAACTCTTAAAAAAAAAATTTGCTCAAAAACCAAAGGTTTTTACAAGGTCGGGGTTTTGAGGCGTCACAGAGATTGGTATCAGAGCAGCTTTAAGTGTGGTCCAAGACTTCTGCGTGCATCGTTCATCGCACTGTAAGTATGTTTGGCTCAATTAATTATGTTGATTATTGTTTTTTCTTGTGCTACTTAGTTTATATATGCATGCTTCGAATGTGGTTTGATAGATGTCGTCAGACCCAAGGTACGAAATGATCCTAGAAGCACTATGTGACCTAGGTCAAGGCGTAAGATCCCTAGATCATGCTGTGAAGCATTTGGCACGAGGTGTTCAGATGATGGCACCTCCGGCACCTCCATTTGAAAGATGTAAAGTCTATCATGAGGGGTAGATTTGCCCACGTGAATGGTGTCACTGCTCTTGTTGTGGCCTTAAAGGGCATATTGAGGCTGAGTGCCAGCGTAGATTGGAAGATCCGGCAACTGACCCAGTGGGAGGGGTGCCTACTTCGTCAGGTTTACCCAAGTGCACACCTTCTTCTACTCCTCGTCCGAAGCGAAGATGGTGCGAAAACGGGAACAACTACCGCGACCTCTACACTAGTAGAAAGTGAGAGCGGTCGCACGGATATAAATGTTTTATTCGGACACTGAGTCAGTGTCTGCGGTTGTTACAAAGGAGTATATCCTGTAACCCTGTTATAGAGGGTAATTTTGGCTTGTACTAAATATATGTATGCATCTTTGATCGTACAATGAAATCATGTTTTGGTATTTACTCCTTGCTTATACGAGTCTCCTTGTTGTTAAGATGGCTTGGCGTGAACGTTGCAACAACATCATGGACACCTTGAACAACCTGGCTGAGGTTGTAGGAAGGCAGGCAGAGGCCATGCGTGCCATGGGGGAGAACATGCAAGCCTCTCAGGGACGAGAGACTCCTGTTCCTACTCCTTCCCCGGTGTTAGTAGCGACAGCCGTACCCTACAAGCAGTTCATGGCTATGAACCCTCCGTCATTCGATGGGAAGTCTTCTATTGAGGCAGCCGAGGACTGGATACGAGAGATCGAGCGAATTTTTCATGTCCTGCAGGTCAGTGATGACCGAAAGGCACGTATCGGCTCCGGAAGGATGCCGAAAGGTGGTGGGCGACCACCTGGGATGTCAGGTTTGCAGGCGGAGCCGTTTCGTGGGAACAGTTTGTGGAGGTTTTCTACGCGGCCTACTTCTCGACCCACGAGCGCAGTCGGAAGATGCAGGAGTTCCTCGACCTTCAGTAGGGGAACTCTACTTTGGCGGACTACATTACGAAGTTCAGAAGCTTAGAGCGCTTCTGTCCGCATGTATACGTGACTGAGAAGGAACGAGCGATGAAGTTTGCTCACGGTTTGAAGTTAGCACTGCGCCTGAGAGTGATCACGCGTGCTCCCTCGACTCTTGAGGAAGCCCTGAAGACGGCTACACTCCTGGAGCAGGAATGGATAGAATCCCAGAAGACTCCACAGTCTAGAGTGAAACAACAGCAGATAGGCCAAAAGAGTTGGCCTAAGAAGAGATCCTATCAGCAGAACTCGGGTGGAAAGAAGTCTGCCCCACCAGCGAAAAGGAACCATCAGAACAACAACCGTCAGCGACAGAATCGTTAATTTCAGCAGCCGCAGTAGAGTCAGGTAGTGGCAACATCGGGATGCCCGAAGTGTCGTATGGATCATCTGGGCCGACCTTGTCCGCGTGACGTCGGAGGGTGTATCTATTGTGGCAAGATGGGCCACTACATCAAAGATTGTCGGAAGAAGCAGTCCGACGATCTGAGGAGGAACACGCCAGGAACATCGCAGCCAGCACCTCAGCGACTTCCTCAGCAGCAACAACCGCAACAGCAACAATCGTACCCGCCGCAGCAATCTTCTCAGCAGAAGATGGGTAACCAGAAGACAGTGGCAGGGCGTGCCTACGCAGCCACTATCGAGCAAGTGACCAAAGGAGAGTTGGTCCAAGGTACTATTCCAGTCGCTGGTCATGCAGCTTTTACTCTGTTCGACTGTGGTGCTTCGCATTCGTTTATAGCTTTTAGATTTGCTAGTTCCTTGCCTATGACTGCTGTGTTGTTGAATTGTCATTTGTAAGTTCGTACACCGACTGGTAATCAGTCCTTGTGTACTTGATACATTCCGAGCGTGGAGGTGTCAGTGGCAAGTCATAGCTTGCCAGCTGACTTAATCCTGCTAGATATGACGGAGTTTGATGTCATTCTAGGCATGGATTGGTTATTTGAGTATCATGCTCAAGTTTTGTGCAGAGAGAGCAAGGTGGTTTTGTACCCGCCTGATCGCCCAATTTTGGAGATCAGCCTTGCTCGACCTATTCGGGACAGTCGTATGATTTCGTCATTTAAAGCTCAGAAGTATTTGCGGAATGGGGGTACTGCTTTCTTGGTCAGTATCGCCCCAGTTGACTCAGTGTTAACCCCTATCGAGGATCTTGACGTAGTTCGGGAGTTCCCCGATGTGTTTCCTGAGGAACTGCCTGGATTACCTCCGAAGCGTGAGATCGAATTTTGTATTGAGTTGTTGCCTGGAACAACTCCGATCTCAAAGGCACCGTATCGTATGGCTCCAGCAAAACTCGAAGAACTGAAGCGTCAGTTGGGAGAGTTGATGGAGGAAGGATTTATCAGAAATAGTGCATCGCCGTGGGGTGCACCTGTGTTGTTCGTGAAGAAGAAAGACAGATCCCTGAGGTTGTGCATTGATTACAGAATGCTCAACCAAGCGACGATTAAGAATAAGTATCCGTTGCCGAGAATAGAAGATCTCTTTGATCAGTTGCAGAGAGCGAAGATATTCTCGAAGATCGACCTCGGATCGGGTTATCATCAACTCCGGATCAGAGAAGAAGATGTCTCGAAGACAGCTTTTCGAACTAGGTACGGGTTGTACGAGTTCGTTGTGATGCCTTTTGGGCTCACAAATGCACCAGCAACATTCATGGATCTGATGAATCGTATTTTCCATCCGTACGTGGATACGTTCGTGATCGTATTCATCGATGACATCTTGATCTACTCAGAGACCCCTGAGCAGCACCAAGAGCATCTGCGTATCATGTTGGGAGTACTTTGGGAGCACAGATTGTTCGCCAAGTTCTCCAAGTGCGAGTTTTGGCTTCGACGAGTTATGTTTTTGGGTCATGTGATATCCAGTGATGGTGTGTCAGTTGATCCAGCAAAGGTCAAAGTGGTGTTGGACTGGAAGCAGCCTCAGTCTGTTACTGATATCTGTAGTTTTCTCGGGTTAGCTGGTTACTACCGACGTTTCATTCAGGACTTCTCTAGGATCGTGCTTCCTTTGACGAAGCTTTTGCGTAAGGGAGTCAAGTTCGAGTGGACCGACTCTTGTGAAGAGAGTTTCCAGATCCTGAAGACGAAGCTGACTACCTATCCGGTGTTAGCTTTACCTTCTGGTAGAGGCGGTTTTGTGGTGTACACAGACGCTTCGGGTACAGGACTGGGATGCGTGCTCATGCAGCATGGTCGTGTTATTGCGTATGCTTCGCGACAGCTGAAGATTCACGAAAAGAACTATCTGACTCATGACCTGGAGTTAGCAGCAGTGGTGTTCGCCTTGAAGTCATGGCGACATTATCTGTACGGAGATACGTTCGAGGTCTTTTCTGACCATAAGAGTCTCAAGTATTTATTTTCCCAGAAGGAATTGAATATGAGACAACGTCGTTGGCTCGAGTTTATCAAGGATTATGTGTTCACGTTGTCTTACCACCCTGGTAAGGCGAACGTCGTGGCAGATGCGCTTAGCCGCAAATCGACCAGTGTTCTGGCTAGTCTTGTGTGGAGCCAGAAGTTGATCGAGGATTTCGTGGCTTGTAAGCCGTTTGCGATCGGAGGCAGAACGATAAGATTGTCTGGGTTGGCCATTCGGTCAGAGTTCTTGCCCAAAGTTATCCAGGCGCAGAAGCAGAACGCTCAGTATCAGAAGTTTGTCGACCGAGCTCGTGAAGAGGGCTCAGTCTTTCGTATTGATGACAGCGGTTGTATCCGCATGAAGGATCGACTTTGGGTGCCAAACGACTCTGAGTTGAGGAAGGAGATTCTTGATGAGGCACATCTGTCGAAGTACACCATCCATCCTGGTGGTACTAAGATGTTTAAGGACCTTCAACGAAGGTATTGGTGGAACGGGATGAAGCGTGAAGTCGCAGCGTATGTTTCGAGGTGTTTGACTTGTCAGCAAATCAAGATCGAGCACCAACGTCCCGGTGGTTCCATGCAGAGGATTGAGATTCCTCAGTGGAAATGGGAGGATATCACGATGGATTTCGTGGTAGGTTTACCGCTAACCCGGCGAAAGCACGATGCGATATGGGTGATTGTGGACAGACTCACCAAGTCTGCTCACTTCTTACCTATCCGGATCAGTCAGCCGCTTAACAGCTTAGCGGACTTGTTTATCCGAGAGATTGTACGGTTATATGGTGTACCTACGTCTATCATTTCGGATCGTGATCCCAGATTCACGTCGCGACTGTGGGGACAGTTGCAGTCAGCTTTGGGAACGAAGTTGAAGTTCAATACAGCCTTTCACCCTCAGACTGATAGTTAGAGAGGACGATTCAGACGCTAGAAGATATGTTGCGGGCGTGTATGCTCGACTGGAAAGGTGAATGGGATTCACACTTGTGTCTGGTCGAGTTTGCCTACAACAACAGTTATCATGCTAGTATCGGTATGGCTCTGTACGAGGCTTTGTATGGGAGACCTTGCCGATCACCGTCATATTGGGACGATATCAGCGATCGATCCAGTGAATCGTCGATTGTTCTTCAGCACTACACTCAGCAAGTGCAGAAGATCCGAGAACGTCTGAAGGCAGCTCAGGACAGACAGAAGAGTTACGCCGATAAGAGGTGGCGAGAGCTTCAGTTTGATGTGGACGACATGGTTTTTGTGAAAGTATCACCGACGAAGAGCGTCTTTCGTTTCGGGAAGAAGGGGAAGTTGAGTCCTAGATATGTTGGGCCGTTCAGGATCCTCGAGAGGATCGGTGGAGCAGCCTATCGTATTGAGCTATCGTAGCAGTATGCTCAAATTCATAATGTTTTTCACGTGTCGATGTTGAGGAAGTACATTCTGGATCCATCGCACGTCATCCGATACGAAGATGTCGAGGTACAAAAGGACTTAACTGTGGCCGAGAGGCCTGTTAAGATCATTGATCGTCGTGATCAGGTTCTGCGTACCAAGACCATTCCGTTGGTTAAGGTACGATGGCTACACCATGGCATTGAAGAATGCACATGTGAGCCGGAGGCCAGCATGAGGGAGAAATACCCTCATGTTTTTGTGGCCTAGCGTTCGTGATTTCGCGGACGAAATCCCTTTTTAGGAGGGGAGGATGTAAGAACCACAATATTTCTGAGATATTTTGTATTGGCATGTGCTTCATTATTTGTTACTCTTGCTTTGTCGCAAGAATTTCTCGTGATTGTGCTAATGTAGCTAGACGAAGTCTTAATCGCGTAAGATTCGATTTACAAAGCGATTAAGGATGACCTTGGCGAACTAAGGTCCGATATCCCTAGACTAGATTTATAATACATCTAAGTAGGTTCATCCCGAATTTGAAACCTAAACTAGGAAAATATTTCTGGTAGTATGGCGAAACGGGTATATCGGTAAATACGAGTCACGACGAGAGTGAATTTTGTCAGAATGAAAAACCTAAATAAATAAGCTTAAAACTTAGGTTTTAATTCAAAAGGGTAAGGTTTGAAATGAAATTTCTTAAAAGATTGAAACCTAGCTTTTAAATGAAAAAATTACTAAGGTTTTATGAGGTATTAATATTGGATTTTTGTAAAGTTAAAAAAAAGACTTTTTCAAAAGTCTCCAAGACCTAATTTGGAATTTGGAAAAGGTAGTTAGCATGGGGCCCACGTGAGCATGAGCTCAGCCCATGCTACTTTTCAAAAAAAAAATAATAATAAAACAATAATAATAAAAAAATGGTATTTAAATAGCATTTTTGAAAAGCATGATTTTTCAAAAGTTGGGGTTGGGTTTTGGCATTAGCACAAGTGGTAGCCCAAAACCCAACGACCGTTGGGCTGGAGGGGGCGCCCCTTAGGAGGGTTAGCTCCAGCCCATCATGTCAAAAAAACAAAAACAAAAAAAAGGGGTTGATTTGATTTTAAAAAGGGGTTTGACCTTAGGGTCAAAAGGTGGTCTATGGGGAGACCTACTCTCCCTAATTTAGGGAGAGTAGTTGTGGGCTAGGCTCAAGGGTTGTACACCCTTGATCTAGGCCCATCATGAAGGGGGTCAAATCCCCTTGGGCTAGCTCTAATAGCACCTAAAGGGAGGGGGGGGGCGTGTGGGAGGAGAGCCCTCCATCTCCTCCCCTCTCATCCCAGCCCTCCATCTCATGGAGTGGCTATTTAAGGGAGGGAGGAGAGAGAAATTCATTTCTCTCTTCCTCCTCCTCAACCGTCTCCCTCCATCCTTCCATTTTCCTCTCCTCTCTCAAGAGTGAGAGTGAAGAGAGTGTAGAGAGTGAGGTGAGTGTGGCTGAGATAGTGCAAGTGAGGGCACCAGCACCACCACACCGAAACCATCTCCGTCCCTACGCCGGAAAACCCCGAAGGTGAAGAGCTTCCACTTTACATTTCATTTTCTTTTGAAAAATGCATGAAAAAAATTGTTAAGGTTGGTCTGGGTTTTTCCTTTCCTTCTAAGCCATGGAACTTGTATGGGTGTGGGTGCGTTTTAGAGGGATCGACACATCGCTGTGGTAAACACACACACACACCGGACGTTCCACGCAATGTTACTGTCCTTAGGCGATTGCGGAGTTCTGGAGCTCCGGAGTCTCCTCTGCTCAAAAGACCGTATCTCACTCGATACTGGTCCGAATGGAGCGATCTTGGACTTTTCGGAAAGGGGAGATGACGTTATCCAACCTTTGTGTTTGCAGTTTTCACTGGTTCGGTCTGCAACCATCACTAAAAAGCCTCATTTTTAGCAGACGTTCAGAACTTTTGTCAGTGTACAGGAAGTCCTGAACATTGTCCGGTAATCCGGTGGTATTTCTTAAACTGTTTGCCAAAATTTTTTATGCTATAACTCGTTGGAAAGGTAGAACAATTATCTACGACTTCGATGTTTGTGATTTCCCCTGATTCGTTTTGTAAACCCTTCAAAAAGTCAGGTTTTAGCAGACTAACAGCGTGTTGACAGTAGTCTAGAAAGTTCCAGACACTGTCTGGTAACACAGCGCCATTGCCCAGACCGTGGTCGGATCAGAGTGATTTTGGTGTTTGTACGAAGCTGAGATGCGGATCTACGAGTTCTGTGTTGGAAATTTTCGCTGTTTCAGTGCAGACGGACCTCAAATCGGGTCATCTTTCAGGCTATTTTTGGGCCATGTAAATAACTATATAACTATAAAAAAAAAAAAGAGAGGTTGGTCGGGACTCGCCGTGTCCCGCTGCAACCTCTGCAGCGTTGGGTATGTCAGGGTGGTCTGACCCACTTCGGGGTTCGGACCCACCCGTTGGGTCTTCCCCAATCACATGGGGAAGGGGCGCCACACGGGACGCCCACGGTTTTGGGTAACCGGGTGTGCTTTACACCCGGAGCACCCCCCCCCCCCCCCCCCCTCTTGTTGGGACCCGCACCAGCAGCTAGCAGGCTGCAGCCTTGCTGCTGGCTGTCCCTTGGCCAAGGAGGTTTCCTCCTAGACCCGGCAGGGTCTGGTCCCACGTGGACCAGACCAGCTGGTTGCTGGCCAGTTTGCCCTCTAACAGCACCCTAGCCGCACCCGATGGTGCAGGCTGCTCGTGGCCTTTGCGGGCTGCTGCCGTATTAGCAGCCCAGGTCTGACATACGGGTCAGACCAGGGACAAGGCCAGGTCTAGTCCAGCAGACCAGACCGTTCAAAAGTCTCCGGTGGGAGCCCCGCAGTATTGTCGGGTGCTAAGTGCGCCCGGGGGACTTAGCCGACCGTCAAGGGGGTACGTGTCCGGCTGCAACCACTTTGTAGTCTCGTTGTAGAGCTTAGTGAAGCTCGTGTTGGTGGCTGTCATAGCCTTATGAGTTTGGTATGACATGCCTAGACTACCTACTTATGTGATTGCCACTTGCCGCCATTTCAAAAAGCACGAAAATGCGCGCATGAAGGCAAAATCGATGGAGAGTCACTAATGGTATCTTTGCGGCACGTGTATGATGTCCAAACAGCCCGTTTAGTATACTTGGCACCGACGGTGCATAGTTCGGAACTGCTCATAGGGCGTGGTGGACTACGGTTAGCCTTTTTGGCATTTTGGCGCACGTTGTGCCATTTTACCCTTGCACGTCCCGTCGGTGGTCCAGAATGACCACCTTAGCCTTCGCTGTCACATCGAGGTATGTATTGAAGGAGGTATAGTGAGGCGAGCAAGTACGCTGCTCACGTACCTTATTACGATTCCTAAGTACAGGGTTCTCGACGTTTTTAGCAGAAAACCGCCGTTTTGGCCTCTTTGAGTTTTTCTAGTGCGGTGGCACATCTTGGATGTATTGACGTAATCCCCGTACACATGGGGTTACTTTAGGAATCTTTCTCGACACTCATAAGTGTTGACACTGTAATTTTCCCTGAGCGAATGATTTCGCTAAGTGTTGGAGCCGACGTAGGGCGGCGGAAATATGTATATTTGGGAAATTCGTGCTTAAAGCTTTGGACACATGTTGTCGTACGAACATGATGATATATATATATATATATATATATGTTGAGCCTGTTATCACTAAGAATTGTGCCTTTATGAATATGTGTTCCCAATCGTGATAATGTGTGATTTATGCACGTGGCACATCATGACACGTATGTCACCCGTTCGGATTCGTCGAGTACTTCTTGTTTTAGTTCACATTCGTATATCAATGGATAGATGACACACCAGAGGCGTGTGTTGTACTCGATGTGACATACACCTGGAAAGAACTGAAAGCACCGTAGGGTATGACACTTTCGACCTGTTGAGGTTTGGGACTCGGTTGGAGTCTTCGGGCAGTGGCCCGGGTTTGTGGGAGTGTACTCACACCTTGTGTCACCCTAGGCATAAAATGAAAATGTTAATATCGTCTTCACAGGCGACGTGCTCATGTGGCCGTGAGAGGTTGAGCACGTGGATGGGCAGGCCAAGTCCTCGTTTGCGTACCCCACGGGGACCACGAGGCATAACTACCTCGAAGGGAGGTATGACCTGAAGAATGAGCCTAAATAAGATAATCCTGCCGCGCCCCATTCACAAATTTGGTCACCCAGAAAGAGGGTGAATGATACAACCCCGAGTGACGTGTCATTACTACGACCTGTTCTTTTGAGGAGCCGATGTGCCCTCTGACCTCCAGTCACTCGGAGTTAGGGAGGTCAAGGTTGCCCTCCACAGGGACCTTTGCTACTGCAGTAGTACGGATTGCAATCCTTTGCCCCTGCGAAAGGTTTCTCCTTGCTGCGTGTCGCCCGCAGGTGGTTTTTCTCGTTCTGTAGTATCCCCGGTTACCACACTAGAAATTTGATAACAGACGCCGGGTGCATGTCTCACAGAACTCGAGGGTCTTTCCTTCACGTACCCGAAGGAGGCTATAAAGAAGAACATAAAGACTAACCAAACAGACTGACGTACAGTAGTTGGTTACTTACTTATTTTAGCACTGCTTGTACTTCCTTTAATTATTATACCTTGCTGGTTAGCTCCTGCTCTGTTTTAGTTGTCATACTATTACTTGTAGTTTTACTGTCTTTTAGCACGAGCACTTACCTGACACTTGCACATATATCTGTCACTTTACCTGTTGCATGATATGTGCTTTTTCTTAATAATATGGATATACAAGGTTGTTGTTCTTCACCAACTCGCAAGAGTTCTGACCCCGTTTTATGGGGATACAGGTGATGAGTAGGCGCAGTGGCGATGCGCCAGTGTACGGTTGGAGACTTGAGACCCACACTTAGCTGCAGATCTTGGTCTGTGTCTTGTTTTGGGCTTTGAGGGGAGTTTTCCTCTCTTTTTGGGAGAGACTTGTTGTATGGGTGTTTTCAGTCTCAGTTTGTAAAACTCTGATATTATATGTATTTGGAATGGACATGTGGTTTGTATCTTTTACTGTGGCCCGCTCAGACTTGCGGCCTTTGCTTACCCCCTTTGTACTTCCGTTATTCGTTTTAAACTCTTAAAAAAAAAAATTGCTCAAAAACCAAAGGTTTTTACAAGGTCGGGGTTTTGGGGTGTCACACCACGCAGGATCAGAGGCCGATCAGTGATTCTTTCCCCGACGAGCAGATCATGTCAGTCAGTACATCACAGTTACCCTGGTTTGCAAATATTGTGAACTATCTGGTTTCGAGGCAGATACCTGAGCATTGGAACAAGAATGAGCGTGAGAGATTCCTATCTCAGGTGAGGCACTATTATTGGGATGAACCAGAGTTGTTCAAATACTGTGCAGACCAGATCATTAGGAGATGTGTTCCGGAGGAAGAGTACTAGTCCATTCTAAATTTTTCTCATTCATTAGCCTGTGGAGGGCATTTTAGCAGTAGGAAGATGGCTGCAAAGGTTTTGCAGTCAGGATTTTATTGGCCCACACTCCACAGGGATGCTCATGAGTTTTGTAGGCGATGCCTTCGATGTCAGCAGATTGGGAATATGTCCAAGAGGGACATGATGCCCTTACTTCCGATTTTGATAGTCGAGATTTTTGATGTTTGGGGCATTGATTTCATGGGACCATTTTCGCCTTCATTCGGAAATTTATACAATCTGGTGGCAGTTGATTATGTGTCCAAGTGGGTCGAGGCTGTGGCAACCAAGACCAATGATCACACAGTAGTGCTTAAGTTCATTAAGCACAACATTTTCAGTCGTTTTGGTGTGCCACGTGCGATGATTAGCGATGGTGGCAAGCATTTTAGGAATGTACAGATAGCTTCTCTGCTGAGAAGATATTCTGTCAATCATAGATTTACCACTCCATATCATCCGCAGACTAGTGGACAGGTGGAAGTGTCCAATAGGGAGATTAAGCGAATTTTAGAAAAGACAGTTCGTCCGGACCGCAAGGATTGGTCCCAGCGCTTAGATGATGCACTTTGGGCATATAGAACTGCATTTAAGACTCCCATTGGCATGTCCCCGTATCGCCTTGTATTCGGGAAAGCATGCCATCTTCCTGTCGAGCTAGAGCATAGAGCGTATTGGGCTATCAAGAAATTGAATTTTGACCTCACCCAGGCTGGCAAAGAGAGAGCACTGCAGCTCTCAGAATTAGAGGAACTCAGGAATGATGCGTATGAGAATGCCATATTATACAAAGCTCGCACGAAAGCATTTCATGATAAGCATATTGTCAGGAAAGTGTTTGAGCCAGAGCAGAAAGTGTGGTTATATAATTCTCGTTTGCATTTATTCCCAGGGAAGTTGAGATCAAGATGGACAGGTCCTTACATTGTGAAAGAAGTATTTCCCCATGGAGCAGTGACATTATTCGATCCTATGACCCAAGGTACATTCAAGGTAAATGGGCAAAGATTGAAGCCCTTCATTTCAGATGCCTTGCAGGATGGTGAGTGTGAGATAGTGCATCTCACGAAGGCATGAGGATTCGACCAGAGGGATGTATCATATGTACATTAATTTGTTTTTCATTTCAGTATTTCATTTCATATGTGCTAATTTGTGTTTTGATGTATGCAGGATGAATTTAACACTTACTGTATCAATTACCAGGTGCATGAAAGAGCTTTCAAAGAATTCAAAGATCAGATGAAAGTCAACTTCAGAAGCTCAGAGCAAATCAGGTTGTATCTATCCTTTCTCCCATATTTTTGTTAGTGTCTTTTAGTGTGCATTTGCATTACATTTTTATTCATTTTGTATACCACTAGGGACAGTGTCATTCAAGCATGGGGGGGTGGTTTAGATGCATGCACACAAAAATTTCAAATTTTTTTTTATGACTCGTAATCAAAGTAGGCATTTGAGAACAAGTTGTAGCATATATGATTGTTTTTGGCATAATCTAACAATTTATAATTTTTTAAGCCCCATAAATTTTTTTTTCTGAACTGATTCAAATAGAGTAGTTATTTATGAGAAAATTCAAAGAAAAGATAGTATTTGATTGTTAGAAAATTTTGAATCACTTTTGTATAAGTATGCACAGTATGTTTTGTGAAAGAAATAAGCAATGGAAAGATGTTTTAGAAAAATGAGTTTAAAAAGAATAGAGCTACATTTAGTTGTTGATGTCTTCGTGAATCCTAGTAGTGGAACTCAGACACGAGATGAAATGTTTGAGTCTCTTAACGAAAAGGATAACGAAGGAGATCATCTTCTTGTCTAAGTCGATATCTGTGGCCTTTGTAGTTCGAGTAAGTAGAATCTGAAGGGTGTTTTACACCTGGTGCCCCAAAGCCAGCTGGTTTGGGAGCCACCGGTTCGAAAGCTTGTTACATGGACTGCATAGAAAGCCCAAGAGATAGAGACATTGCACATGACGAGACGAAGACTATACGTAAACTATTAGAACAGAAGGTCTAGTGACTCGAGCAATTAAGTTCGAGGGATACTCCGTATCTAGTGCCCTAAGGCCGGCCGACTTGGGAGTCACTGACCCAAAGCTCGCTACACGGGTCACGAAAACTGTCTATTCGAAATAGTGCTCATATGAGAAGAATGCTCAAGAGATCAAAAGTTGAAAAAAGAGTGAAAATGAAAGAAAAAGAATGTGCTGAATGAGAAAATTTTCATTGCTTAGGCATATATGTGTATTACTGTGCATAAAATATACAAGTGAGAATAAATGAGTAAAACATGAGAATACTTGACTTTCGGAGAAAAATCATGAACTAGCTACAATATTAGAAAAGTGAAGGAAAAGAGTTTTTACTGTGGTGGCACGAGATTTTTAAACTTGTTTTGAGAATGTCAATTACATGAAATATTTGTTCCAACTGCATTCTTAAGAGCCTAATATTTTTGAAAAATCATCCTCGCATTTCATTGATGTTTGTGGGTAGCATCTCTGCAAACCCTCACGAGACCTTACTCGTCCAATAGTGTAAGTTAGGGGTTTAAAGGGCTTGTTGCATACGCTAAATGCAACCGTGATTCCTACGAAAGTGAGTTAGTATTATGCATTCATATTTAGCATTTCTTGTCTTCGTTGCATAGCATAATTAGGGTTTGTTAAGGGACTAACAAACATTCAAGCATGGGGGTATTTGATGATGCATGAAATGCACATCATGTTAACAAGTTTTTCATGCATTTTGTATCAAGTTTAAGGTTTTAAACCCATGTTTAGATGTATTTTGATAGTAAGGGGTTATGGTTCGAATTTCAGAAAAATCGGAGTTAAAATGAGAAAGTTATGGCTATTTCAGTGTTTGGGCACGAATTTCGAGGTGGATCGGATCCATATCCGACCCAATTAGGTTAATTGGACCTTGGATCAACTTTTGGAAAGCCCAAAACCCAACCCACACGCCTATCCATAGCCATTTCAAAAAGTTTTTCTGAAAACCCCCAGAAAGAGGCGCATAGAAAATATTTTTTTTATAACAGTGTTTCTGAAAATTATCAAAAGTATAAATTAAATATTCCAGCAAACCCTAGGCGTCTTTGGCTGTGTTTGGACGCCCCCTACAGTGATTCTACTCCAGCAGCTCCTTCCTCTCCATCTCCCCCCACGTTTTGGCCATTGAAGGACCGGTCTATGCTTGATTTTCAAGCATATTTTCGATCTCTCTTGTGTTCCTTTCCATTTCTTTCTTTCTCCTTGTTGTAGTTTCACCACTTTTCTGTATTTTTGCAGGTGTAGCAGAGGTGGAGACCATTAACCTTGTGCGGGAGTGCGAAACACACCAACAAGGTGAGCCGGCCCTACCTCCATCCGGCTTTCTACACCCTCCGATCGAGAATCGGCTCACATTCCATCGTCGGTGGATCTCCAACGTGTAGCAGCTGCAAAGGTGCTGTTTTTGGGTGAAGTCCAGCATCCTTGAACTGTTTAGGACATCCATCTCCAGCCACGGTCCGCTCTTCTTCATCCCCCCGGTCGTCGGATCTTCCAAGAGGTAGGTATTCTTCTTCCTTCTCTTCTAGCTAAAACCAAATTGTGTGTTGGTTTTTTTTTTTTTTTCTGTGTGTTTCTTATTTTTCTTTTTGTTTCAACCTTAGATTAGATTTCGTGCATAAACCAGCACATTAGATTAGGTTTATTTGTTTGCTTGATTCATTGGAATCGATTTTTTTTAGATTTTTCATCCTTTTCATTAAAATCGGCTAGATCTTCATCTAGCCGATTCTTTAAATTTGTCATAGGTGTTCTTGGGTCTGTTCTACTGAAATTCCACTTAGAAAAATTCTATTTTTATTCATCTTAGTCATTGAGTGGTGAGTTGTGATTTTGATTTCAATTGAAAAGCAAAAATATAAAAATCGGCTAGACTATTTCTAGCCGATTCTTGGTTTTTACAAAAATATTTTTTTTTTGTTTCGATTTTTTTTTTTATGTCCAGCATGTGTATTGAGTTGTTTTGCAGAAAATCCAATTATAAAAGTTCATTTTAATTCATTTTATTCGTGGGTTGTGCTTGTGTATTATTTGTTTTCATTTTTGAAAAAGAAAAAAAATCTGCTAGACTTATTCTAGCCGATCTTTGCATTTTAGTTAAATTTGTGTTTTTAGGTTAGTAAGTCGTGTGATTTGTTGTATGTTTTGCATGTTAACAGCAGCATAAAATCGTGCTAAGTCATTTTATTATTTTAGGATTTCTCTAAATAATTGTTTCAAAGTCTTTGGTGTTTTTGTGTCTTGTGTCTATTGAAAAAAAAAATACAAAAATCGATTTTTCTATTCTTTATGTTTTTAATAAATTTCAGC
This sequence comes from Nuphar pumila, assembly GCF_984573655.1. NCBI lineage: Eukaryota > Viridiplantae > Streptophyta > Magnoliopsida > Nymphaeales > Nymphaeaceae > Nuphar > Nuphar pumila. The sequence continues at coordinate 81,502,140 of NC_143253.1, forward strand.
ATAGTGCTGTTCATGTTTGCATTTGTGTAATTAGGAGTTCTTTTGATGATATTTTCATTTAGTTTTATAAAAATAGTGATTATTTAGTTTAATCGATTTTTGTTAGTTTATATTTTATTTTTGTTGGTCTTCTTCTTCCCCAAGGTGGGGTGGCAGCCATTAGAGCTCCCATTGAGCTCTAGGTCGTTTTTTTAGAAAGCATTTATTGCAATTAGGTAGGTAGGAAAGGTGTCTAGGTTCAATGTATTAGGGTTTTTCTTTCTTAGCCGTTTTTAGAATTGCATTTAGGTAGGTTTTGGGAATTAGGTTAGCATTAACTCATAGGAAATCGATTTTCCATTTAAGTTCTTTTATTCCCTAGGTAGATTTAATTATATTAGTTTAGAAAGTAGCACCAATTGAAGTTGGCGATTTTTGAGAAGGGAGGTAATTAAAGTAATTGAAATTTGGAAAACTTTTGGAAAGAGGAGGTTCTTCAAAAATCGTGTGAGGCATTTAAGGAAGATTTGAATTGTGCATGTGCATTAAAGAAGGACTTACTCTTTAACTTTGGAAAGTGTTTTTGGAATTTAATTAAATCTCCAATCTAGGCTCCATGATTTCCATAAAAGAAATAAAAGCAATTTAAGTCCATCTTGAAAAGCAAAATCGTGGGTTTCTAGATTGGACTTTTTGTTTTCCAAAGAGGTCTTTAAAAGCAATTAAGGAAAGTAACTCCCTCATTAAGTGGGACGGTTTTTGAAGAATCCAAATCATTTCCAAGTTGGGCATTGATAATTCTTACTTTATTTTCCTACCTCCTTCATTAAAATCGGTAACTTTGAATTAATTGTAGGAATTAAGAGGTTACTACTTTAGTCTAAACTTAACCTAGTCAAACTGAGCCTAGGTCAAGTCAAACCCTAGTCTAAACCCACTTGAGTCTAGTCAAGTCAACCCTTAGTTTGAGTCAACCGACCCTACCTATTGAACCTAATCTAACCTAGTCAATTAGATTGACTTGGTTAGGTGAGTCGTTAATCTAGTCAAAACCTAGCTTAGTCTAAGTCAAAGCTTAGACCAAACCTAGGTCGAGTCCAAGACCTAGACCTAACCCTAGCCAATCTTAAGTCAAGTCATAGACCAAACTGAACCCAACTAGTTAGGTCAAGCCTAATCGAGTCAACCTTAGCCAAGTTAACTCAACCTTAGCTAAGTCAAAACCGATTCATCCTAAGTCAACCGAGTCTAGTCAACCGACCCTAGTCCTAGTCAAACCCGTGTGTTATTGTTCCATATTAGTTCCATATTTTTTAGATTTAACTCATAGTGATTTTAGATTAGCTAGTATAGTTATTTCTTTAATTGTTTAGTTAAAATTTATATTTGTTGATTTGATGTGTGTTTGTTAGTTTGTCGTTTGTTGATAAGTTAGTTAGTATAGTGTAGTTAGTTATATTAGGTACAACATTTAGTCATATATTTAACTACATTACTTAGTGTTTTGATTGTAATTGCATTATTATTTCATTTAGCGCATAGTCATAAAACGCATGTCATATTTCATGTAGAGTTCATTTAGCGTCATCATAGTTAACATCTGCATATTATCAGTCATATAGGATTAATTCAGTTTGCATTGCATATAGATTACATTCTTATTGAGTAAAATAGGTTAATAGAGTGAATAGTGCATTGAAAGAAAAGACTGATTTTTGCGGCATCGCACCGTCATAATTTCGTATGCAAAAATTTAGTGTTTTCCAAAACTTTTTGTTCTATTCACTTTACTGACGTGTTATTTGACTGCAGACCAAATTTCAGCTCTTTCGAAGTTGATTTGGTCTGATTTTTAAGCGTTTTGCGAAAACTGCTTTTTCTGGATTTTAAATTACAGGACTTTCGATATCCTGATTTTTCCCAGATTTGAAACGCTTATATCTGGAGTTTCAGATATTGTTTTTCCATTCTGTAAAAACTGTCAGATTGTTTAATCTGTCAGTTGCAGAACAAAACAAATTTTGGGAAAATCAGACCTCGTTTGCCTTGTCAAACAGTGGTTTTCCAATAACCTGTCAGAAAGCTATTTTGCACTAGTTAGGGGCATTTTCGTAATTTCCTTAGATTCGGCATTTTAGGCTTGTTTTCAGTAGTTTCTGCATTTTAGGATCTGCATAACCACCATACAGCATTAGTAGAAGTAATTTGGTTAATTTTAGAATTAGTTTAGTATTTTATTTAATTTTTGTTTGATAAGTAGCATTTGTTTTATTATTTTCGTAAAATTAGAATTAGTTTTAGTTATTGCTTGCATTGTTAGAATAGAATACTAACTTTGTATTTTTTTGCATTTTTAGGTTGAAAAGCATATTTATTTTCCAAGGTTATTTTCCATGTGCGAAGAACAAATAGTTGACGAAAAGATGAAAATACCCTTGGTGTGGAGCAGAAGATTTAATTGCTTTTTTTTTCATTTTCTGTTTAGTGATTAATTGTAGTTGTATTAATTTTATAATTGTAGATTGATATTGTTAATTAATAAATCAAATTTTTTAGAAATATCTTGATTAATTCCTGTTCCCTGAGGATTCGACCCGAACTTACTACTTTGTGGAAAGTCGGTTTTTATATTTTTGGTTGACGATTTTCCAAAGTTTAAGTTTATTGCAAATACTTGTTAAAAAAAAAGATCATTCCAAAATATCAACCAGCAGGTCAAATCTGTTATGACCCTGAGGAGTGGACGTGAGTATCACGTTGAGAGCAGAGAAAGAGAGAGTAGAGAGAGGATAGATGAGCCAGAGACCATTGTTTCACCTACGTCGGCTCAGCCATCAGTATCTTCCCCATCTTCATCCTCAGAGCAGAAGAAGGATAAGAGTGAGCCTTCTCACAAAGAGGAGGAGCCAGCAGAGTATATTCCCCCACCACCCTATCCCAAAGCATTAGAATCTCCTGGATATAGAGGGAAGCAAGGTGCGAAGATCCAGGACATGCTTGACATCTTCAAGCATGTGCAGATCAACCTACCTTTGCTCGATGCGATTCAGCAGGTGCCGGCATATGCCAAATTCCTGAAGGAACTATGTATGTAGAAACATAAATCTAGAGAGAGAGTTCCTAACAGGGTCCATCTGACTAAGCAGGTGAGTTCAGTACTTCAGCATCAGACACCACCAAAGCTCAAGGACCCTGGAGCCCCTATCATTGCGTGTACTATAGGGAACATCCGGATAGAACGCGCATTGCTCGATCTTGGAGCAAGCGTGAACATTCTGCCCGGGTATTTCTTTGATTCTTTCGGGCTAGGAGAGATGAGATTGACTCCGATTACACTTCAACTGGTAGATCGTTCTGTCAAGGTACCGAGAGGTGTCTTGGAGGACGTGCTAGTTAAGGTGGATGACTTTTATTTTCCAGTTGATTTCATTATTCTTGATATGGAAGGAGTCGACAACCAACACTAGACTCCGATTATTTTAGGCAGACCATTCTTGGCGACTGCCAATGCGTGCATCAATTGTAGGACCGGAGCCATGGATCTCTCATTCGGCAATAAGAAGGTAAAGCTGAATATTTTTAATGCCGCGATGGGGCCAGCGGGAGACATGGACTGCTTTCATGTAGATATTGCACATGAGTTAGTGGAGGAGCAGCCTGAGTTGTACATTACTGAGGATTCTTTAGAGTTGTACCATATAGAGAAGAATAGTGGTGTAGATAGTGTAGATGTGTCTAGAGTGTCGTCGGAGAGACCACCTTGGGGAGCCACCATTGAGACTCTCTCACCAATTGCGGAGACCCCCGCCAAATCGTCGATCGAGTCACCTCTGAAACTTGAGCTGAAACCCTTACCAGATTCACTCAAGTATGCTTATCTCGAAGATGATGAGACTCTGCCTGTGATCATCTCGTCCCTGCTCACTGAGGAGCAGGAACAGAGATTGCTGACTATTCTTCGAGAGCACAAGGCAGCGATTGGCTGGGGAGTTGCTGATCTGAAGGGGATTGATCCTTCATTCTGCATACATAGAATCCATTGTGATGAGGAAGTCAAGCCATTTAGGGATATGCAGAGAAGGCTAAATCCCAACATGAAGGAAGTGGTGAAGAAAGAGGTGGTGAAGTGGTTGGATGCCGGAATCATTTACCCTATTTCTGATAGCCAGTGGGTCAGTCCGATTCAGGTTGTGCCCAAGAAGTCAGGACTCACTGTGGTTGAGAACAAGAAGGGTGAGAGAATTCCGATGAGAACCACCACAGGATGGCGAGTCTGCATCGATTATAGGAAGCTGAATGTGGCAACTAGGAAAGATCATTTCCCATTGCCATTCATTGATCAGATCTTAGAGAGACTCGCAGGGCAGAGCTACTACTGCTTTCTAGATGGATATTCAGGATACAATCAGGTAGCTGTCCATCCTGACGACCAGGAGAAGACTACGTTTACATGTCCTTATGGCACCTTCGCGTTCAGACGTATGTCGTTCGGGCTCTGTAATGCCCCGGCTACTTTTCAGAGGTGTATGCTTGCTATCTTCTCAGACATGATTGATGATGTGATGGAAGTTTTCATGGATGACTTTTCAGTTTATGGCTCTTCTTTTGAAGATTGCCTCCAAAAACTTACTCGAGTACTGAGTAGGTGTGCGGAGACAAATCTTGTCCTGAGTTGGGAAAAGAGCCATTTTATGGTCCAGGAGGGGATTGTGCTAGGACACATTATGTCCAAGCGTGGTATTGAGGTTGACAGAGCGAAGGTGGAATCCATTTTCCGTTTGACTCCACCCACCTTTGTGAGGCAGATTCGATCATTTTTAGGGCATGCGGGATTTTACAGGCGGTTCATAAAAGATTTCAGTAAAATCTCGCGACCGCTTTGCACTTTATTAGAGAAAGATCAGCCCTTTGTTTTCGGTGAGGATTGTATGAAGGCCTTTGAGATTCTCAAAGAAGCCTTGATTACTGCACCCATTTTGAGACCTCCGGATTGGACTCTCCCATTTGAGATTATGTGCGATGCATCTGATTATGCTATGGGGGCTATTTTAGAACAACGCATTGATAGGAAACCCTATGTGATCTACTATGCGAGTAGAACTCTGTCTGATGCTCAGATGAATTATACTACGACAGAGAAGGAACTACTTGCTGTAGTTTTCGCATTGGATAAGTTTAGATCCTATTTACTCGGTTCGAAGGTGGTTGTCTATTCTATCCATGCAGCATTGAAATATCTTTTGAATAAGAAAGACACCAAACCGAGATTGATTCGTTGGGTTCTACTACTACAGAAGTTTGATCTCGAGATTCGAGATAAGAAGGGAAGTGAGAATGTAGTAGCAGATCACCTGTCCAGACTGATCGTGGAGACCACGCAGGATCAGAGGCCGATCAATGATTCTTTCCCCGACGAGCAGATCATGTCAGTCAGTACACCGTAGTTACCCTGGTTTGCAGATATTGTGAACTATCTGGTTTCGAGGCAGATACCTGAGCATTGAAACAAGAATGAGTGTGAGAGATTCCTATCTCAGGTGAGGCACTATTATTGGGATGAACCAGAGTTGTTCAAATACTGTGCAGACCAGATCATTAGGAGATGTGTTCCGGAGGAGGAGTACCAGTCCATTCTGAATTTTTCCCATTCATTAGCCTGTGGAGGGCATTTTAGTAGTAGAAAGACGGCGGCAAAGGTTTTGCAGTCAGGATTTTATTGGCCCACACTCTACAGGGATGCTCATGAGTTCTGTAGGCGATGTCTTCGATGTCAGCAGATTGGGAACATGTCCAAGAGGGACATGATGCCCTTGCTTCCGATTTTGATAGTCGAGATTTTTGATGTTTGGGTCATTGATTTCATGGGACCATTTCCGCCTTCATTCGGAAATTTATACATTCTGGTTGCGGTTGATTATGTGTCCAAATGGGTCGAGGCTGTGGCAACCAAGACCAATGATCATAGAGTAGTGCTTAAGTTCATTAAGCACAACATTTTCAGTCGTTTTGGTGTGCCACGTGCGATGATTAGCGATGGTGGCAAGCATTTTAGGAATGTACAGATAGCTTCTCTGCTGAGAAGATATTCTGTCAATCATAGATTCACCACTCCATATCATCCGCAGACTAGTGGACAGGTTGAAGTGTCCAATAGGGAGATTAAGCGAATTTTAGAAAAGGCAGTTCGCCCGGATCGCAAGGATTGGTCCCAGCGCTTAGATGATGCACTTTGGGCATATAGAACTGCATTCAAGACTTCCATTGGCATGTCCCTGTATCGCCTTGTATTCGGGAAAGCATGCCATCTTCCTGTCGAGCTAGAGCATAGAGCGTACTGGGCTATCAAGAAATTGAATTTTGACCTCACCCAAGCTGGCAAAGAGAGAGCACTGCAGCTCTCAGAATTAGAGGAACTCAAGAATGATGCGTATGAGAATGCCATATTATACAAAGCTCGCACGAAAGCATTTCATGATAAGCATATTGTCAGGAAAGTGTTTGAGCCAGATCAGAAAGTGTGGCTATACAATTCTCGTTTGCATTTATTCCTAGGGAAGCTACGATCGAGATGGACAAGTCCTTACATTGTGAAAGAAGTATTTCCCCATGGAGCAGTGACATTATTCGATCCAATGACTCAAGGTACATTCAAGGTAAATGGGCAAAGACTGAAACCCTTCATTTCAGATGCCTTGCAGGATGGTGAGTGTGAGATAGTGCATCTCACGAAGGCATGAGGATTCGACCAGAGGGATGTATCATATGTACATTAGTTTGTTTTTCATTTCAGTATTTTTCTTTATTCAGTATTTCATTTCATATGTGCTAACATTTGTTTTGATGTATGCAGGATGAATCTAACACTTAGTGTATCAGTTACCAGGTGCATGGAAGAGCTTTCAAAGAATTCAAAGATCAGATGAAAGTCAACTTCAGAAGCTCAGAGCAAATCAGGTTGTATCTATCCTTTATCCCATATTTTTGTTAGTGTCTTTTAGTGTGCATTTGCATTACATTTTTATTCATTTTGTATGCCACTAGGGACAGTGTCATTCAAGCATGGGGGGGTGGTTTAGATGCATGCACACAAAAATTTAAAAAAAATTCAATTTTTTTTTTCTAACTGGTAATGAAAGTAGGCAATTGAGAACAAGTTGTAGCATATATGATTGTTTTTGACATAATCTAACAGTTTAAAATTTTTTTAAGCCCCATAAAAAATTTTTTCTCTGAACTAATTCGAATGGAGTAGTTATTTATGAGAAAACTCAAAGAAAAGATAGTATTTGATTGTTAGAAAATTTTGAATCACTTTAGTAAAAGTATGCACAATATGTTTTGTGAAAGAAATAAGCAATGGAAATATGTGTTTGAAAAATGAGTTTAAAAGAATAGAGCTACGTTTAGTTGTTGATGTCTTCGTGAATTCTATTAGTGAAACTCAGACACGAGATGAAATGTTTGAGTCTCTTAACGAAAAGGATAACGAAGGAGATCATCTTCTTGTCTAGTTGATATCTGTGGCCTTTGTAGTTCGAGTAAGTAGAATCTGAAGGGTGTTTTACACCTGGTGCCCCAAAGCCAGCTGGTTTGGGAGCCACCGATTTGAAAGCTTGTTACATGGACTGCATAGAAAGCCTAAGAGATAGAGACATTGCACATGACGAGAGGAAGACTATACGTAAACTATTAGAATAGAAGGTCTAGTGACTCGAGCAATTAAGTCTGAGGGATACTTTGTATCTAGTGCAATAAGGTTGGTCAGCCTGGGAGTCACTGACCCAAAGCTCGCTACACGGGTCACGAAAACTGACTATTCGAAATAGTGCTCATGTGAGAAGAATGCTCAAGAGAACAAATTTGAAAAAGGGTGAAAAAAAAATGAAAGAAAGAAAAAAAAAAAGATAATGTGAGAAATGAGAAAATTTTTATTGCTTAGGCATATATGTGTATTACTGTGCAGAAAATATACAAGTGAGAATAAATGAGTAAAACATGAGAATACTTGACTTTCTGAGAAAAATCATAAATGAGCTATAATATTAGAAAAGTGAAGGAAAAGAATTTTTACTCTGGTGGCATGAGATTTTTAAACTTGTTTTGAGAATGTCAATCACATGAAATATTTGTTCCAACTGCATTCTTAAGAGCCTAATATTTTTGAAAAAATCATCCTTGCATTTCATTGATGTTTGTGGGTAGCATCTCTGCAAACCCTCACGAGACCACACTCGTCTACTGGGGTAACCCAGGGGTTTAAAGGGCTTGTTGCATGTGCTAAATGCAACCGTGATTCCTACGAAAGTGAGTTAGTTTTTTATTTATTTAGTATATTTTTTTATAAGAGCTTTCATGTTAAATGGGTAGTCCTTATTTTCATTGCATGGTAGAGTGTATTGCTAGGGACTAGCAATTATTCTAGCATGGGGGTATTTGATGATGCATAAATATCGCATTTTATTAACATGTTTTCACTGCATAAATGCATCATCTATAAGTTTAAAGCATACACTTAGGTGCATAATGATGTAGGGAGCTCTGGTTCGAATTTCATCAAAATCGGAATTAATTTGAAGGAATTATGGCATTTACAGTGAAACGAGTCAAATTTCAGATCCGATTTGAGAGATTTGGATCCAGACGCCCATTTGGACTTTGGATCTGGACCAAATTACATGGATTTAACCCAGCTCCAGCCCACTTAAGTTTTGTAAAAACATTTTCTAAAAACCCCCTGCAGAAAGAGGCGCCCAAATATTATGTTTTTAATCCTGTTTTTTGTAAAATGACCAAAAGAAGCCAAATCGCCTAAAAGGAGGGGCGCCCATTCCAGCCCTGTCTTTGGCTTTGTTTGGACGCCCCTTGCAGTGATTCTAACTCCAGCAGCTCCTTCCCCTCCATCCTTCCACGTTTTGGCCATTGAAGACCGGTCTATGCTTGGTTTTCAAGCATATTTTTGATCTCCCTTGTGTTTCTTTTCATTTCTTTCTTTCTCCTTGCTGTATTTTCACCATTTTTTTGTACTTTTGCAGGTGTAGCAGAGGTGGAGACCATTAACCTTGTGTGGGAGTGCGAAACACACCAACAAGGTGAGCCGGCCCTACCTCCATCCGGCTTTCTACACCCTCCGATCGAGAATCGGCTCATATTCCATCGTCGGTGGATCTCCAACGTGTAGCAGCTGCAAAGGTGCTATTTTTTGGTGAAGTCCAGCATTCTTGAACTGTTTAGGATGTCCAACTCCAGCCACGGTCCGCTCTTCTTCATCCCCCCGGTCGTCGGATCTTCCAAGAGGTAGGTCTTCTTCTTCCTTCTCTTCTAGCTAAAACCGAAATTGGGTGTTTGATTTTAATTTTTATTTTCTGTGTGTTTCTTATTTTTCTTATTGTTTCAACCTTAGATTAGATTTCGTGCATAGGCCAGCACGTTAGATTAGGTTTATTTGTTTAAGTGATTCATTGGAATCAAGTTTTGTTTGATTTTTTTTCCCAATCATGAAAATCGGCTAGATCTTCATCTAGCCGATTCTTCAAGTTGGTCATAGGTGTTCTTGGTGCTGTTTTACAGAAAAACTAATAAAAAAATTTCTCTTTTGATTCATCTTAGTTTTTTGGTTGTGTTTGGTGATTGTTATTTCAATTGAAAAGCAAACTACAAAAACCGGCTAGACTATTTCTAGCCGATTCTTAGTTTTACAAAAATATTTTTGTTTCGATTTTTTTCTTTTCTTATCCAGCGTGTGTGTCTATGTGATTTCAGCATAAAAAGCATTTAGAAAGTTTAGTTTGAGGTATTTTGGGGCGTTGGGTCTAAATCAAAGGACATTTTTCATTAAAAATCAATAAATCGGCTAGATCCATTCTAGCCGATTTTGGTTCAATTTTAGCTTCAACCTTTGATCATTTTCTGCAGAGAAACATGTTTAGCAGTCCTCATTTACATTAATTACAAGTTGAGTTTGCTGAAATTTCATGTTGGTTTGAGTCTATTTTGTCGTGTGATTTGTTTTTCAAATCTTCTTTGAATTAGGATTTCTCTTTGTTAAGTGCGTTTGTTTAGATCGATTAATTAGTGTGGTTTGTTGTATGTGTTGCAGTTTAACATCTGCATATAATTGTGTTAGTCAATCTTGTTAGATTAGGGTCGTTTGAATATTGCTTTTACGTTTTTGTGTTGTAGGTGTTTTGTTGTTCGTATGAAAAACATAAAAATCGAGTTTTTCTTGTGTTCTTGAGTTTTAGTATTAGCTTATTTGTTATTTTGGTAATTTGATTTTTGTATTTTAGTGGATCTTCTTCCCCAAGGAGGGGCGACAGCCATTAGAGTTCCAATTGAGCTCTAGGTTATTTTAGATAGGACTTAATTGCACTTAATTGCAATTAAGTAGAGTTATTAGGTTGTCTAGGTTCAATGTATTAGGAGTCATGCCCTTAGACGTTTTTAGGAGTTCAATGAGGTAGGTGAGATTTAATTAGAGTAGCTCATTCAATTAATTTAGGAAATCGTGTTTTTCAAATTAGATCCTCTAATTACTCTAGGTAGATTTTAAATTCTTTAGTTTAAATAGCCTCAATTAGTGTAGACGATTTTTGAGAAGGAGGCAATTAATGCATTGAAATTTGGAAACTTTTTCTTGGAAAGAAAAGAATTTTCAAAAATCGTGTGGAGTAAAGAAAGAAAGCATTAAAGTCTGATTATTTATTAGAAGGGAGTTACGAAGTGAACTTTGGAAAGTGATTTGAAAATTTATTGAATTTCCCAAGTGAGAGACTATGTTTTCAAGAAAGAAATAAGTGCTTTTAAATTTTTTTTTGGAAAGCCAAATCCGTGGGGTTCTCTAGGCTAGCCATTTCCACTTCCCAATTTGCATTTTAATGCCATTCCTAATGGGGTTAGACGGTTTTTGATATTCCAATTTTCTAAAAATCATTAATGCACCTTTCCTTCTTTTTATTTAACCTTCCATAGTGGATTAAATTAGAGTAGGGTCTAATTAATTTAGTCATAGTTGCCTTAGTTTAGTTTTTTCTAAAAAAATCGTGTAGTTAAGTTAGGTTGGTAATTTAGTCAATAATTAGGTAGATATTCTTTATTAAGTAATTGATTTCTAGTTAGACGTGTATTAGATTTAAATCAAATATCTTTATTGATTGTCGTTTTCTTTTATTTACTAATTAGCATTGAGTCAGTCTACTTAACCTAAGTCAAGACCTAGTCTAAACCTAATTCAAACCGACCTTACCCAAATCCAACCCGAACCTAGTTGACTAAGTCAACCCTAAACCAAACCCAATCCTCAGTCAACCGAACCCAACTAGTTAGGTCAAGCCTAGTCGGGTCAACCTTAGTCCAAATCGAGTCAACCTTAGGCCGAGCCTATCTTCCCCAACCTAACTGAAACCGAGCTTAGTTGACTAAGTCAACCCTAAACCGAGTTCAACCTAGTATTAATAAACCTAACCAAGACCTAAGCCTAGTCAAGTCTTAGTTCAACCCATGGTGAGTCAAGACCGAACCTAGTCCTAGTCAACCTTAGCCAAGTTAACCCAACCTTAGCTAAGTCAAAACCGATTCATCCTAAGTCAACTGAGTCTAGTCAACCGACCCTAGTCCTAGTCAACCCCGTGTCTTATTATTCCCTATTAGTCTCATTTTTTTTTTAGATTTAATTCATAGTGATTTTAGGTTAGCTAGTATAGTTATTTATTTAATTGTTTAGTTAAAATTTATATTTGTTAATTTGATGAGTGCATGTTAGTTTGTCGTTTGTTGATAAGTTAGTATAGTGTAGTTAGTTTATATTTGGTACAACATTTAGTCATATATTTAATTACATTATTTAGTGTTTTAATTGTCATTGCATTATTATTTCATTTAGCGCATAGTCATAAAGCGCATGTCGTACTTCATTTAGAGTTCATTTAGCTTCATCATAGTTAACATCTACATATGATCAGTCATATAGGATTAATTAAGTTTGCATTGCATGTAGATTACATTCTTAGTGTGTAAAATAGGTTAATAGAGTGAATAGTGCATTGAAAGAAAAGGCTGATTTTTGCTGCATCGTACTATCGTAATTTCATAGTAAACAATTTTGCGTTTTTAGCAAATTTTTGTTCTATTCACTTTATCAACGTGTTCTCTAACTGCAGACCAAATTTCAGCTCTTTCGGAGTTGATTTGGTCTGATTTTTAAGCGTTTTGCGAAAACCGCTTTTTCTGGATTTAAAATTACAGGACTTTCGCTATCCTGATTTTTCCCAGATTTGAAACGCTTATATCTGGAGTTTCAGATACTGTTTTTCCATTCTGTAAAAACTGTCAGATTTTCTAATCTGTCAGTTGCAGAACAGAACAAATTTTGGGAAAATTGGACCTCGTTTGCCCTGTCAAACAGTAGTTTTCCGATAACCTATCAGAAATCTATTTTACACTAGTTAGGGGTAGTTTCGTAATTTTCTTAGTTTCGGCATTGTAGACCTGTTTTCAGTAGTTTCTGCATTTTAGGAGCTGCATAATCATCATACAGCATTAGTAGAATTAATTTAGTTAATTTTAGAATTAGTTTAGTATTTTATTTATTTATTGTTTGATAAGTAGCATTTGTTTTATTATTTTCGTAAAATTAGAATTAGTTTTAGTTATTGCTTGCATTGTTAGAATAGAATACTAACTTTGTATTTTTCTGCATTTTTAGGTTGAAAATCATATTAATTTTCCAAGGTTATTTTCCAAGTGCGAAGAACGAATAGTTGACGAAAAGACGAAAATACCCTTGGTGTGGAGCAGAAGATTTAATTGTTTTTTTTTTCATTTTCACTTTAGTGATTAATTGTAGTTGTATTAACTTTATAATTGTAGATTGATATTGTTAATTAATAAATCAAATTTTTTAGCAATATCTTGATTAATTCCTGTTCCCTGAGGATTCGACCCGAACTTACCACTTTGTGGAAAGTCGGTTTTTATATTTTTGGTTGACGATTTTTCAAAGTTTTATTGCAAATACTTGTTTTAAAAAGATCATTTCAAAATATCAACCACCGATCATTATTTCAGACTCCCAGAGTCTTGATCTTGCCGACTGGGAGAGTGGACTGGATTCCCTTATGTATCCCCAATATTCGCTTGAGAGTGCGGAAGTGCCGCCCAAGCCAAAGCTAGTAGTGCCTGCACCAAGGCCATGTGGCAAAAAATGGACTTTTTTGAGTTCGTCTTCATCAAAGAAATCCAAGTCTTAAAGAGACTGGTGATGTTTTGGAGTCAGTAGACTCATATATATAGTTTCTCAACGCCTAAAGTCTGCCAGTGCAGCATGACGTTTTGTTTAAGGCGATGCTTGTGTAAATGTGATGTATATTAAGTAAATAAAGCTTTTACTTCCTCATATACATCGAGAAACTAAAAACGAGTGCTTGTGTGTGATTAGATAAATGACTCCTATGACGAGGAGAACCATGCCGAGCGAGAAGTCCCATACGCAAGGATTCTTGTTGGAAACACTCAACAACCTGGTTACAGCCATCCGTGAAACGAGGCCAGAACCAGTCGCACCACGAAACGAGCACCTGGGATGAGTGACTTATGAGAAGTTCCTCAAGCTTTACCCACCAGTTTTCATTGGCAGAGCCGATCCGGAGCTCGCAGAGAGTTGGATCGAAGAGACAGAACGTGCCTTCTCGGTACTAGGATTAGCAGAAGAGAAAAAGACCAACTTTGGCACATATCGGATGAAAGACAATGCACGGAAGTGGTGGGATACCACTAAACTTATAGAGTTCTCACAAGTCGAAGTCATTCCTTGGACTGACTTTCGGAGGACTTTCATGGATAACTACTTCCCGTTGCATTCCAGAAACAAGAAAAAGATGGAGTTTCTGGAGTTAGAACAAGGCGGTATGAGTCTGATGGACTATACCACCAAATTTCAGAATCTAGAGCGCAGAATACCACCAAATTTCAGAATCTAGAGCGCTACTGCTCTCGATTGTTCGAAATAGACCAAGAAAGGGCCGACAAATATGTGAATGGTCTGCGCGAAGGGTTGAGATCGAGGGTGGTAACAAGCATGCCTTCGACTTTTCAGGCTGCAGTGGCAGCAGCTTCAAAAATCCAAGAGGATTGGGCGCGATCTAAAGTGATCGTAGCAAAGAAGCCCATAGTAAATGGTGGGAACCATAAAAGGACATTCCTAAATGGCCAGGGTTCACGACAACCCTTTCAAAAGAAGAAGTTCCAAGGAGGGAACAACACTCAACAAGTCGTGAGGCCAAGACAGAACACAACTCCAAATGGTCAGCAGTCCAACTTCAGCTGCCCAAGGTGTCGTGTGAACCACCCCGGAAAGCCATGTCCTCGTGACATTGGTGGGTGCTTGTATTGTGGCAAGATGGGTCACTTTATAAGGGATTGCGCCAAGAAGGCTGTAGATGAACAAAGGAGTAATGCCGGATCTGTCGGACCCTCTCGACCAGCACCACAACGTTCTCAGTTTCAACGACCTCCACCTAGAGTAGAACAAAGGCCTGCTGCAGGTCATGTATATGCTGTAACGACTGAACAAGTCGAAAATGGTGACCTGATTGATGTCTTTTTGCAATCGTTGTAAATTTTGAAAAGATTTTTATATGAAAAACATGTGAAAACCAGACATCAAATAATAAAAATCGGTTCTCACTAGTGGATGAGACCGGGTCGAACTCAGGGAACGGGAATATGTTGTATTCAAACACACAAGTCTAAACTATTCTTTATTGCCAAACAGAAAAGTACGAGGAAAATTAAGCTACTTAGCTATTACAATGAATGAATACCCTACGTAGAGGGCGTAAAAAGACTTTATTACAAACCAACAATTGAATTAAATTTCTAATTCTAGAAGAAAAGTAAAAGAGTCTTCTGCGCTCGTGCCTCGTGTCATGTGTCGGATGCGCACCACCATGTATCTCGCTCGCTTGCCTTCACTTCGCGCTTTCCTGCGAAACACAAGCACACAAGCAGCGAAAGACGACAAACTAACACTACGATAAAAAATGTAAGACACGTAAAAATATGCAAAATGAAAAGAGATGCCAAACGTAAAAATCAAAAATACCTAAAATGCCTAAAAATGCGATGCCAAAAATAATAAAAAAAAAATATCTAAAATGCAATGTGAAGTGTTGCCGTGAAATTCAAAATGAAGCAGCTGTGAAAATGTTTTTTTTTAAACAAACAGCCGTGAAAATCATTTTTCACGGTTGAACAACTGAAGCCCGACGACCTTCATAGAGGTTGTCGGAGTGTTGTGAAGTGGAGTTCAGATGCTGGATAATTGAAAAATCGTGTTCCAAGCTGCTGTAAAAAATGCTTTCACGGTTATTGCAGAATTTCAACTTTTTTGTGAACAACAATTTCAGACAAATACTTCATGGTAGATCGACCCTCCAATTCATTGAAAAATAGGCATTTACAGTTAAAATTCTGGCAGATCTGAAGATCATGGATGAGAGGAATAGGCAATCTTGACAGAATAGAGGATTACGACAGCTACACGTTAATTCTGGCATAGACAAAGCACAACCGACAAATCTGGAGTAGATTCCAGCAAAAGATGGTAATCCAGCAGAGAAAGAGAGCAAGTCCGGTGGAGCAAGATGCCGACAGAGTTGATTGGATTTAGATTTGATCTTCACATTCCGGCTAATCAAGTTTGCTGGACTGAGGTGCCGATATTGGGCTTGCCGGAATTCCCAGCAAATGCTACTCCTGACGGATGAAATCTGATTTTCACGGCTGTTGGAAAAACAGGGACTATATTCCGACAACAAACAGGAAATGTATTCTGGCAAAATTTGATTTCACGTTTCCACGTTGTGGTTCATGGCAAATACAAATCTGCTTCTAGGATTCACTGTTTACACTGGTCTCACAGTGAACCAAAAGCGGTTTTCACGATGAACCAAAGTTTCACCGTGAAAATCAACTCTGATCTACCAGATTTTTACTGTGAATTTTAATTCAACTCATCGACAGATGTAAATCAGCTTTTCATGACAGATCTAGTGAGATCTGCAGATGATTTCACTGTGAACATGCTATGATGATGCTGGATGTTGCTAAATGATGGATGAAGATTACTTTCACGGCAAATGCAAATGAGGTAATGCACAAATGTATGATGCAAAACAAAATGTTAATCAGGATAATGAAAAGCATATGCAATGGTAAAAAAAAACAATATGAATGTAAAATCAACACATTATTACACTACCTGAGATCAAAAGAGAGAAAGAATGAGAGACAAAGAAGAGGGAAGAAGGAGAGGAGAAGAGAGGACTTACAGTTTTGGTTGGGAAGAGAGGTTGGAATCCTCTATCTTGCTTCAGCCATTGCCGGAATTCTCCACCGGAAAGAGGATGAGAAAAAGAGGGGAAAATAGGGAGAAGAAGAAGAAGAGGTAAGAAGAGGTGGAGAGGAAGGGGAAGAAGAGAGGGCTTGGGCAAAAGAGAGAAGACAAGCCTCTCTTCCCCCTACGTATGATATTTATAATTTTGAACTTTTCTCCATAAGTCCCTCTTCTTTGTAAAATTGCATTTCAAAAACCTCTCTTCAAAAAGTTATTTACAAAACAACTCAAAATGACTATGTTTTAGAAAATACAAAACTAAGTCTATTTTAACTATAATTTTTTTATGATTTTCAAAAACTAAACTACTACAATTATGTCAAAGACTAAAATAGGCATTAAAATGTAAAATAAAACTATTTTTCATGCATTTTCTATTTTTAAATCATTTTAGCACATTTACTCGAAACTAACATAAAATTGGGTTTTTAATTCATTTTCTCATGAAATCATGCATATTTTTATATGAAAAATCCCTAAAATATATGCATGATCAAATACCCCCATGCTTATGTTTTGCTAGTCCTCGAGCAAACTAGAAAAATGCAAGAAATCAAACTATCACCTAACTCACTTTCGTAGGAATCACGGTTGCATTTAGCTCATGCAACAAGCCCTTTCAACCCCTGGGTTACCCCAGTGGACGAGTAAGGTCTTGTGAGGGTTTGCAGTGATGCTACCCACAAACATCTCTGTCATGTATGCATAATATTACACATCCTCACAATCAGTAGATAATTAAAGACTTTATTTTCACAAATATTTCCTGTTATTTCTAAATCATAATATAATTAGAATCTTTTATGTATCACCACAGAAAAAGAATTTCTTTCACTTTTCTAAAAATCACAATTATTTATGTTTTATTCTTAGAAAATCCAATAAAAACATATTATTATTTACTTATCCTCACTCATATGTTTTCTGCACAGGTTTTCTCAATCGCACTTCTAAGCACTGAACTTTTCTTTCTTTCTAAGCTCTTTTCTCTCTTTTTTCTTTTCACGCTTTTTCTTTTTGCGCACTTATTTTTCTCACATAGCTTGCGTGTAGTCTGCTTTTATGCCTTGTGCAATGTCAATATCTTCTATACTTTTTCAATACATCCCAAAAGATATCAACTAAGACATAAAAGTGACTTCCTTCATTTACCCTTATAACATGAGAATCAAACATTTCAACTTGTATCTGTTCTCAGTTACTTAGGATCACGAAGTTTTCCACTCTCCTTTTCGAAAATGGAATTAAAAGTTTCAACTTACATCTAAGTTCCATCTACTAAGGATTGTGGAATTATCCAAACAACCTAACGCATGCTTTTTCTTACTTTTTGAGCTCATTTTTTACGCTTTTGTTCATTTGCTTAGTTTTTCAAAAATAAAACTATGCATATTCATATTTATGATTCAAAATAAATTCTAACATGTATCTATCATCATTTCCTCGAAATCCGCATAAACAACCATAATTTTTAGATCTATGTCAGAAAAAAAATTTCGTGGGGCTTAAAAATCCTCTAAAAACATTAGATTTGAAATAACATTCATATAAGTTCAAACTCTTTCTTTAAAAATCTACTTTTTATGAGAAATGTGTAAACATGTGCAAGAACTTAAACAGAAATATCAAGGTGTGCAAACTACACCCTCCTCCATGCTTGAATGACACTGTCCCAGTGGCACTCCCCCATGCTTATATGAAACTACGTGAATGCACATGAGAGGAAATAAATGAGGGAAAAGAGTAGAATGACCTGACATGAATTAAAAATACACGTTCTATGAATGTAATAAATGCAATGTATACATGACAAAACATCAAACTCATGAATGAAACAAAAAGAACATGAAAAACTCATGAAGAAAACTAAAAAGTAAAAACAAAATAAAATCTATAAATTCTAAGCAAATCTAATAATATACAAGATATGGGTTGCCTCCCATAAAGCGCTAAGTTTTCACGTCCCCAGCCAGACGGATCCCTGGAAAAATCCTTCATCGTCCATGAGATCAATGGACATGAAGTCAGGCTCAACCGGGCTCTATGTAGAAAATAGTGTCATCTGTGACACTACGCACTGTGTTTCCATCCCGTCTACCTCTAACTGTAGGATCATAACTCTCTCGACGTGAAGAACAGAGATTAGTCTCATCTGAGAGACTGGTCAGGAAATGAGAGTCTAGGACCGACCGAGAATCAATGAATGCAACTTCAGACAAGTGATGAATATGATGAGGCTTGACTTGGTCAAGCACCTTCTGCATCTGCACCTCTTGCTTACTAAAAACAATCGGTGATCCTAAAGGCTGAGAAAATGGGGCTTTATATGATGACTGTAACAACTGAGGGCCTTGCCCCTTCTGCTGAGGTATAATGGAAATCGACTTGTCAGTAGAAATGATATGGGGCTCATGAGTCGATTCCCGAGTGGGGAGACATACCTTCTCGCTCTGAAGGGATGTAACAGATTCGACTTGCACAGGATATGAAGCAGTGGGTTGCAAGTCAAATGACATGGACTCCTCTCCCTTGGATGTGACAACAGACTCACTATGAAGGTTCCCCTGGCTTTGTCTACTCAACGTCTGAGCTAACTGTCCCATTTGAGTCTCTAGCTTGGCTATCGACTGCGTATGGGAGCAAAAAGTGGCCTTGATATCAGAAAAGGCCTCTAACATCTTCTCCTGAAATGATAAACTTGGAATAGGCTCCTGAAGAGAAGGTAGACTAGACTGGGGATGAACCTGTGGAAAAATGGGATGCGAGTAACCTTGTAAAGGGTTACTGGGTCTATACTGTGTTTGAGAGGGCTGATGGGATGGGGAAATGGAATAGTTTTGCCAACCTGGTTTATATGATGGTGTAAATGAATCAGGCATGGGTCTAGCGAAACCTTGGGCAGCATTCACCTGCTCCTGAACGAATTCAGGATATAATGGCGCTGCCGGACATTCAGAAACACAATGTGCAGGGCTAGCACATAGCTCGCACACTCTTCCTATTTGACTTCTCGAAGAATTTGCTAGGAATTGATCTAACTTCCTAGTCAACTGGTCAACCTTGTTATGCAAATCTAACTCAGACCCAACTTCGGAAATCTCAACTTTCCTAGGACCACTAGACAAAGATGTAGTCCTATCGAGCCGTGAAGACAAAGCATGATGCATCGTGTTTTCACTCAAGGTCTCGAATAGAGACCACGCCTCATCCTCACTCTTGAGCATAAAAGTGCCCCCACAAGACAAATCAACCATTTGACGGTGCTTTTCAGTAAGCCCGTCATAAAAATACTGCACCAACTGCCAACGAGGCACCTGGTGATGGGGACACTTGTGGAGAAGATCTTTCAATCTCTCCCAAGACTCGTGAAATTGTTCTCCCTTAATCTGCGAGAAACTGATTATGGTTTTACGAAACTGCTTCGTCTTACCAATTGGGAAGTATTTTTTAAGGAACTCGCGTTGCATTCCTTCCCAAGTGGTAATTTGAACCGTATCGAGAGCCTTTAGCCAATGTTTAGCTTTATCTTTGAGAGAGAACGGAAACAACGTCAACCTCAATGCGTCATCTCCAAAATTGTTGATCCGCACTGTCGAGCAGATCTTCAAAAAATCATTAATATGACTATATGGGTCTTCGTTGCTAAGGCCATGAAAGGATGGTAGCATTTGAATGATACTGGCCTTTATTTCAAATTGATTGGCTCCTACATCAGGTCTCGTGATGCAGGAGGTGGGAGTGTATATGGTGGGCATGAAGTAATCCTTAAGGGTACGGAACAACGACCGATTTTCGACCATGGTGATAGGATAAGGAGTTCTCCTAACAAGAAACTCGGGACTCAATTAGCTTGGGTCGAGTGATCGTTGCTTGTGCATACACCTTGAAGTAGACCGATGTAGCACCCGTCTTAATTTTGGGTTTTCTACCTAACTAACGCGCTAGCGGCCAAACCACAAAGCGAGTAAACTAAAAACAACAAAAACTAAACAAACACCATGCAGTTACACATAGCAGAGATTATGCATAAGAAATATCAAATCTATGTGTACGGTACCAATCGTACACAGTCACCTCTAAGGGGATCCTAGTAGGTGGGTTGTGCAGAAAAGTAAGCTCGTCTCTAAGATATGCACATACGTGGTTCTAAACCTAAATGCACCACAAAAACTAGGCAATAAAGCGAATACTAATATTACGCCGTTCCCCGGCAACGGCGCCAAAAATTTGATGTCTTTTTGCAATCGTTGTAAATTTTGAAAAGATTTTTATATGAAAAACATGTGAAAACCAGACATCAAATAATAAAAATCGGTTCTCACTAGTGGATGAGACCAGGTCGAACTCAGGGAACGGGAATATGTTGTATTCAAACACACAAGTCTAAACTATTCTTTATTGCCAAAATGAAAAGTACGAGGAAAATTAAGCTACTTAGCTATTACAATGAATGAATACCCTACGTAGAGGGCGTAAAAAGACTTTATTACAAACCAACAATTGAATTAAATTTCTAATTCTAGAAGAAAAGTAAAAGAGTCTTCTGCGCTCGTGCCTCGTGTCACGTGTCGGATGCGCACCACCATGTATCTCGCTCGCTTGCCTTCACTTCGCGCTTTCCTGCGAAACACAAGCACACAAGCAGCGAAAGACGACAAACTAACACTACGAAAAAAAATGTAAGACACGTAAAAATATGCAAAATGAAAAGAGATGCCAAACGTAAAAATCAAAAATACCTAAAATGCCTAAAAATGCGATGCCAAAAATAATAAAAAAAAATCTAAAATGCAATGTGAAGTGTTGCCGTGAAATTCAAAATGAAGCAGCTGTGAAAATGTTTTTTTTTAAAACAAACAGCCGTGAAAATCATTTTTCACGGTTGAACAATTGAAGCCCGACGACCTTCATAGAGGTTGTCGGAGTGTTGTGAAGTGGAGTTCAGATGCTGGATAATTCAAAAATCGTGTTCCAAGCTGCTGTAAAAAATGCTTTCACGGTTATTGCAGAATTTCAACTTTTTTGTGAACAACAATTTCAGACAAATACTTCATGGTAGATCGACCCTCCAATTCATTGAAAAATAGGCATTTACAGTTAAAATTCTGGCAGATCTGAAGATCATGGATGAGAGGAATAGGCAATCTTGACAGAATAGAGGATTACGACAGCTACACGTTAATTCTGGCATAGACAAAGCACAACCGACAAATCTGGAGTAGATTCCAGCAAAAGATGGTAATCCAGCAGAGAAAGAGAGCAAGTCCGGTGGAGCAAGATGCCGACAGAGTTGATTGGATTTAGATTTGATCTTCACATTCCGGCTAATCAAGTTTGCTGGACTGAGGTGCCGATATTGGGCTTGCTGGGATTCCCAGCAAATGCTACTCCTGACGGATGAAATCTGATTTTCACGGCTGTTGGAAAAACAGGGACTATATTCCGGCAACAAACAGGAAATGTATTCTGGCAAAATTTGATTTCACGTTTCCACGTTGTGGTTCATGGCAAATACAAATCTGCTTCTAGGATTCACTGTTTACACTGGTCTCACAGTGAACCAAAAGCGGTTTTCACGATGAACCAAAGTTTCACCGTGAAAATCAACTCTGATCTACCAGATTTTTACTGTGAATTTTAATTCAACTCATCGACAGATGTAAATCAGCTTTTCATGACAGATCTAGTGAGATCTGCAGATGATTTCACTGTGAACATGCTATGATGATGCTGGATGTTGCTAAATGATGGATGAAGATTACTTTCACGGCAAATGCAAATGAGGTAATGCACAAATGTATGATGCAAAACAAAATGTTAATCAGGATAATGAAAAGCATATGCAATGGTAAAAAAAAACAATATGAATGTAAAATCAACACATTATTACACTACCTGAGATCAAAAGAGAGAAAGAATGAGAGACAAAGAAGAGGGAAGAAGGAGAGGAGAAGAGAGGACTTACAGTTTTGGTTGGGAAGAGAGGTTGGAATCCTCTATCTTGCTTCAGCCATTGCCGGAATTCTCCACCGGAAAGAGGATGAGAAAAAGAGGGGAAAATAGGGAGAAGAAGAAGAAGAGGTAAGAAGAGGTGGAGAGGAAGGGGAAGAAGAGAGGGCTTGGGCAAAAGAGAGAAGACAAGCCTCTCTTCCCCCTACGTATGATATTTATAATTTTGAACTTTTCTCCATAAGTCCCTCTTCTTTGTAAAATTGCATTTCAAAAACCTCTCTTCAAAAAGTTATTTACAAAACAACTCAAAATGACTATGTTTTAGAAAATACAAAACTAAGTCTATTTTAACTATAATTTTTTTATGATTTTCAAAAACTAAACTACTACAATTATGTCAAACACTAAAATAGGCATTAAAATGTAAAATAAAACTATTTTTCATGCATTTTCTATTTTTAAATCATTTTAGCACATTTACTCAAAACTAACATAAAATTGGGTTTTTAATTCATTTTCTCATGAAATCATGCATATTTTTATATGAAAAATCCCTAAAATATATGCATGATCACACCACGAAACGAGCACCTGGGAGGAGTGACTTATGAGAAGTTCCTCAAGCTTGACCCACCAGTTTTCATTGGCAGAGTTGATCCGGAGCTCGCAGAGAGTTGGATCGAAGAGACAGAACGTGCCTTCTCGATACTAGGAGTACCAGAAGAAAAAAAGACCAACTTTGGCACATATCGGTTGAAAGACAATGCAAGGAAGTGGTGGGATACCACTAAACTTATAGAGTTCTCACAAGTCAAAGTCATTCTTTGGACTGACTTTCGGAGGACTTTCATGGATAACTACTTCCCGTTGCATTCCAGAAACAAGAAAAAGATGGAGTTTCTGGAGTTAGAACAAGGCGGTATGAGTCTGATGGACTATACCACCAAATTTCAGAATCTAGAGCGCTACTGCTCTCAATTGTTCGAAACAGACCAAGAAAGGGCCGACAAATATGTGAATGGTCTGCGCGAAGGGTTGAGATCGAGGTTGGTAACAAGCATGCCTTCGACTTTTCAGGCTGCAGTGGCAGCAGCTTCAAAAATCCAAGAGGATTGGGCGCGATCTAAAGTGATCGTAGCAAAGAAGCCCATAGTAAATGGTGGGAACCGTAAAAGGACATTCCTAAATGGCCAGGGTTCACGACAACCCTTTCAAAAGAATAAGTTCCAAGGAGGGAACAACACTCAACAAGTCGTGAGGCCAAGACAGAACACAACTCCAAATGGTCAGCAGTCCAACTTCAGCTGCCCAAGGTGTCGTGTGAACCACCCCGGAAAGCCATGTCCTCGTGACATTGGTGGGTGCTTGTATTGTGGCAAGATGGGCCACTTTATATGGGATTGCGCCAAGAAGGCTGCAGATGAAAAAAGGAGTAATGCCGGATCTGTCGGACCCTCTCGACCAGCACCACAACGTTCTCAGTTTCAACGACCTCCACCTAGAGTAGAACAAAGGCCTGTTGCAGGTCATGTATATGCTGTAACGACTGAACAAGTCGAAAATGGTGACCTGATTGAAGGCACCGTACCTGTTAATGAACATGCAGCTTACGTCTTGTTTGATTGTGGTGCTACTCATACGTTTATCTCCGACGATTTCACCGAACAACTCCACGCCTCGGTGCAACCAATTGATAAAATGATCGAAGTGTATAACCCGTTGGGTTCACGCATCAAATGTATCCAGTGTGTGAAAAATTTGAATATTGAGATAGCAGGGCAACACTTGCCTACTGACGCCATCCTGATCGATATAATAAAGTACGATGTCATTCTGGGAATGAATTGGTTGGCTCAGAATAATGCCAAGATTCTATGCCGCGAGGGCAGAGTGATTCTATCTCGACCCGGATTGCCTAAGATGGAATACCGGTTATCCAAACCAGTTCCACAGAAAAGGCTCATATCAGCACTTAAGGTACAAAAATACCTTAGGAAGGGTTGTGTTGCCTTCCTGTTCAGCCTCTCGGTAGAAAAATCTAACGACCAGCCCCTTGAGAGTTTGGAAGTGGTGCGAGAGTTTCCCGATGTGTTTCCTGAGGAATTGTCAGGACTTCCTCCACTTCGTGAGATTGAATTTGGAATTCAATCCTTACCTGGAACAACGCCGATATTCAAAGCCCCGTATCGAATGGCGCCAGCTGAACTCAGTGAGTGTTATCATCGCAAAATTTTACTTTTGCAAATCAAACTGACCTTTGAAAAAGATTTTGAAAATAACTTGCCTCCATTTTTAAAATGCGGGATAATTCCGAAGAATGGGACTCGCCTGTCGGTACGAGATTCAACCGTTCCTGCCACCTTTAACAGGGGTAATTGAACCAAGGATCAATCTTATGCTCTACTCTATGCAACTTGTCTAAATCATATTCTAATTTCTAAATGCACATAGAATCAGACATGTGCTATGAATTTTCAGAAAATGCACAATTTGAAACCATGATGTTTGCTTTGAATGATTGAAATATTTAGAATAGGTATCACATGGAAAATCGTGAATTGGGATTTGAAATATACTTCTGAGAGAAGTAAAAATCGATTTTGAGGAATCCTTGACATTTGGTGAAAATCGATTCTGAGAGACTTGGTTTCTCTGAATTCGAACTTTGAAATTGAAATTCTAACTCAGAAAATTTGAATTTGGAACTTGGGAAATATTTGAAATATCATTGGCAAATCCATATTCTTTTGAATAAGACTTAAAAAAACCTTGATTTTTCTAACTTCAAACTTTGAAATTGACTGCATAACTTGGAAAATTGAGTTTATGAACTTGAGAAATACCTGAAATATTCTTTGAAATTCAATGCCTTTGGGAAAATCGATTTTGCTATAAGACTTAGGGGATTTTTAAAAAAATGAACTTCTTTGAATTGAGATTGGAATTGGCAAATGCATGAAATGAATGGATATGGATTTAAGGAATTGAGAAATACTTTTTGTATTTTTGAGAAATGCAGTGCATTTTGAAGTTAGCCTAAGAGTGTAGGCTGAATGTGGCTAATGTGAAGATCATAAATCTAAGTATCATTCATATTCTGACTATGGCCATAAATACAAATTCCACCAAGTTTATAAACTTCATAGAAGCTAGTGCATGTGCCATTCGTGTAGACCATGGTGAATTTGTAAAAATATGCATGAATCATCATCCATCACACATTAAAATTATAAAAACAAGCTATATGCAATGCAACCTAAGCTAAGCAAGAAATGTAAATTCTTATTCCAAAGTTTAATTACAAATTACATCACTATTGAAATTTAAATACATGAAAAATAAAGTCTTCAATGTACCTGCAAAACTAGAAAACTTGGTTAATGAATATATGTTGGCTTTTCTAGATTTATCCAACAATATCAGGAAATTGTGGGATTTTGCTAGATATAAGCCTTTTTGCCATGATTCCCTTAAATCAAAATGATAAAATATGAAGAAATAATAAAGGTAAAATATGAAATTTCGAATTTGGGGTCAAAATGACAAAAATACCCCTAATAACAAGACTATGGCCTTGAAATTAGGGTTTTTAGAAAGATATTTTGATAAAATGCAAGTTTTGAAATTTGAATGGAATAAACTAAGCTAAATATGATGTGACATGCTTAAAAATATGAAATTAGGGTTAGGGATTTCGAAATTTAGGTCAAATGACCAAATTGCCCCCGATAGCAAGACTATGGCCTTGAAATCAGGGTTTTTTAAAAAGAGATTTTGTTAAAAACTTAGGTTTTATGCACTAAATAAAATCAAATGAATACAAAATTAAACATAAAGCATCCTAATATGATTATGAACATAATAAAACCCTAAAAATATATGCTTATGCACGAAAATCCAATAATATCACAAAAACTGTGATTTTAGCAGTGTTTTGGATCTTTTAGGAACCCGGTTTTGCAATTTGCTTAATTCAGCCATCAAATGGATTCCAAAATCCATAAAAATTGGTACCTGCACTTGTTATAACCCTAATGTCGAATTGAAATTATAAAAATAATTTTTTGACATTAAATTAATCCGAAAATTGCATTAAACCCTAAAAATATGCTATTTTTGACCTAATTCACCAACCAGTCTCAGTTCAAGACCTGAACCAGGGGTCAAATCTCCATGGAAATTTATGAAATTTTATAGAGACTAACTAGGAAAAAAAATAGAGATTTCCCAATTTACAGATTGGAAAAATCATCTTCGGTTAGGGAGAAACCCTTCCTGCAATCTGAGCTAAAATATATCACTCTTAACAGGGATTAAAACAGCTATTCCAGATTGAAAATACAGACATAAATAGCAATTCTAAACAAAAATCTCTGAAATTTTAGTGGTGAACAGTAGACAGGGAAATAACAATACTCACTTTTTACAGATCTAAAATCGGATCTGTGGTTTGGGATTTATGACTAACACAAGTCTGATTAGGGTTTTGGTAAACCCTAACGAGTTTTAAATTTAAAAACAGATTCTCTAAAAGGGGAAAAATACTAAACAGTGATCAAAAAATTCGAAAATTCACAGAAGACAGATCTATTTAATGTAAATCCATAGCACATTACAGATCTAAAATCGGATATAAGGTGAAAGAAATATCATCACAGCAATTTACCTTCTTGATTTTAACCACGATTTTAAAGCTTTAAAAACCCGATTTGATGTCTGATTTTTTTGACAAGGTTCCCGAGATCCAAAACTTCTGATTTTTCTACAATAACTCAATAACTCATGCATGCACCACATATAAAAAAATCAGAAATAAACAATGAGTGCTTCAATCCGAAATAACATTATCTTTACTGTTCTAAACCTAGAACACACAGAAATTTAAAAAAAACTTGAAAAACCATGCATTAACTAATGTAAATAAATAAAATAAACCATAAAACAGTAAATAAAACTTATTTCTATGCTTATAGAACGTAAAACAAACATGAATAAACCATGAAAATAAATTAAAAACAGGGAATCAATGGCTGGAATTTGATATCACCTTTAAAACATAGATTTAACCCATTAAAAAGGGTAAATCATATATTTTATTGGTTAATAATGCAAAGAATCATGTTTAAATCAATTCTAATCGATTAAAATCTCTGTAAATCATCCAAAACAGGGTTAGATCACCTTCTTGGATCATTCTTGTTGATTCTTGATGGTTCTTGAGGTGAAACCATGGTTGATCTTCCATAAGGAGGGGTGTCCAAGCCTAAATCTAGGTTTAAAGCATTAAAAAGCATTAAATAAAATAAGAAAAGTGAAGAAGTTCATACCTTGGAGTTGCAGCAATGGAGGAAGGGCTGGAGAGGAGAGAGAAGCTCCAAGAATCCAATAGGAGAGAGATGGGAAAATCGACCCCCCTTATGCCTCTATTTATAATAAAAAAATTAGGTTTAAAAATTGACAATTTTTAAAATTTTGGACTCTAAAAGGGGGGGCGATTTTGGGGTGGAGTTACCTAACTACCCCTAGTCTAAATTATCCTAAATAATGCCTAATTAACCCCTAGCTAAACCTAAGAATCCCCCAAATGTGGTGCCACTTGGCATTCTCTCACATTGGGTTTTTAAAACACTTTTAAAAACCTTTAAAAACACTAGTTTTAAAAACTAACTTTCAAAAATGAGTTTTTCAAAATGGTTTTGACTCTTCTAAACCTCTAACACTAACCAAGACATCAACTAACCCTAGTCTAGCCCTGACTTACTCGAATATGGCGCCACCCCGAGTGGGCCCTACTTGAGTTTTTCAAAAAGCGATTTAAAAACTTGAAATTGAAGGAGTTTTCAAAAGATTTTCAAAAGTAAACTTAAAATTAGGATTTTTGAAATGGCATAAGGTCCTAACTGAGTTAGAATTCCTCTGGATATGGTGCCAACTGAGTGGGCCCACATTGAATTTTGAACATTTTTGAAATAAACACTGAAAATGGCTTTGAAAAGGGGTTAAAATCAGTATTTGAAATTCAAGATCTTTGAAAATAGGGTCTCAAGCGAACTGGAACTCCGAGTTAGAGTTCTGAACTCTTAGGACTCTGAGATTTTAGATTTTAAAAGCCAAATGAAAGAATTTTCAAAAGATTTTTTCAAGAAATGATGAAATAAGTCAGAAAACACAGTCAGGGTTAGACTCCTAACTCGACCGAACTCTAAAATAGAGTCCTGAACTAACTGGACTCTGTGAAATGACCTAAATTTCGAAAACAAACGAAAAAGATTGAGAATAGAAGTAAAACAGACTTAAAAACCAAACTTCTGACCGGATTAGGACTCTGAGACAGAGTCCTGATCGGACTGAAACTTTCAAAAAATTGAGAAATTTGATGAATAGAGGCATTCAGAAGCGACACCATCTAAATGGGTCTCATCTGTGAATTGAAATCGATTAAAGTTTGAATTTGAAAGGAATCCAGATTGTTTTCTGAGAAAATATTTCGAAATACAAAGTCCTGGGGTTGGAAAATGATAGAGTATTGAATAAAAACCCAGGTTTTGAAATTGATTTTGAAATAAAGCTTTAAAATTCAAATCTGGATTGAATGTTTTGAAATAGGAGTGCTGGATCTCGAAAATGAGATGCAATGTCATACAATGCTATGCAGAATGCGTGCAATGACATGCAATGATTTGTGATGACTTATGAAATGGACAAACATTGGATGAAGGTAAAAATTTGGTGTGTTTACAGATGCCCCTCTTTGCTACTAAGCCGGTTGAAAGCCGAGCTTAGTGGCAAAGAAAACATACCAAATTTGGACTATAAAAATGCCCCAGTTAGATGAATCTGACTGGGTATGAAAGAATTAGTTCAAAGGATGATGATAGATATGAAATGAAGAATAAGGAGAAAATTTTACTTCGAAAAGAAGTGAGATTCAGGTTTTGCCCTTAACCTGGATGGGACAGGAAATACCTCATATGGAACGAGGCTCACGCTTAACCCTTAACCTGAAAGGGGACGATACCTCATGGAAAAACGAGGCTCAGGCTTAACCCTCAACCTGAAAGGGGACGATACCTCGTGGAAAAATGAGGCTCAGGCTTAACCCTTAACCTGAAAGGGGACGATACCTCGTAGAAAAACGAGGCTCAGGCTTAACCCTTAACCTGAAAGGGGACGATATACGGAATCCTCAAATGAAGAAACCATGATGGGACCTTCGAATTCTGCATAATAAATCTGAGAGGGGTTTGCAAAAGGAAGAAAGGGGGTTCCCTAAAGCTTGAAAATGGATTGATCTTGGACGTCTCATTGCTAAGACTGAATGGCTTTTAAGACAGATGACCTTTTATGGAAAATTCAGGTTTAACCCTTAACCTGAACGGGAACTGTCTATGGTGGGACAGTGGGGAGCACAGGGAAGTGTGCGAATCTGAGAGCCCAGGCACTCAGATCAAAACAAGAAGGGAAGGATCTTGGACAACTCCCATCATCCGATCCTAAAAGGGATAACAACAACGCCTGGATACATCAAAATAAACATCAAGTTCTCACTTCATGTCAGGATAACTTAAAAAGATTGCCAATAAGATAAAAAATTGTAGTTAATTCAAGAATGATAAGCACATATATATATGAAAAATATTCCCTCTTTTCTACCTGAAGTATTACCTCCGACTGGGCTTAACTCCGTAGAATCAAGATTCGAATTCAAATTACTTGCAATTGACTTTCCTTCAAGGAGGCTATCAATTTCATTGATATGGACGGAAAAGAATGTATTCTTGATATTGCGAGAGCTATTAGCGAAAGGATATTGATAAAATAATTTCACAAAATTAAAGAAGATTCTTGATAGATTCGGCAGTCTGATATCCTGGGATTCTTTTCTCATGATGATCTTTCTGCACTCTTTTTTGACAGAATTGGAGCTCTCTTGGATTTTTCGGGAATTACATCATCCTTCATTTTGGAGATGTCCTAGCTTTTTCTCTCTTTATTTTTTTGGAAGGGTACGTCACAAACTCCTTCATCTCAGAGATGTTCTGATCCTTCTTTTCTCTCAGGGATTATATTGACGGTTATTGGCTCATTGGTTAGGAATCTCTTGATGATAACAGAAATTAAATACCTTTTAG
This sequence comes from Nuphar pumila, assembly GCF_984573655.1. Taxonomy (NCBI): domain Eukaryota; kingdom Viridiplantae; phylum Streptophyta; class Magnoliopsida; order Nymphaeales; family Nymphaeaceae; genus Nuphar; species Nuphar pumila. The sequence continues at coordinate 81,532,593 of NC_143253.1, forward strand.
GGATTGTCGGGACGTCCATCACACTCGCCTTCATCTCGACGGTGATCTGGACTTTCCCTCGAAGGATCCGTCACAAACTCCGTCATCTTGGAGATGATTTAAATCTTCTTTGGCCCCGGGGGTCGACTCGTCTAATTCGCCTTCATCTTGACGACAGTTGAGAGATCCCTTTTGCAGATATTTAATTGCAGCTTAGGTGATTGAGGGGACATGGAGATTGAGTGGATTTTTCTGTATCACCCAGGATATTTCGACTGCTTATTTTCCAAGAAAGGTCTTTAAAAATATGCCATTGACTGCGATCAATATCAATCACTTCTGGCTTTGCAACAACATTGAATTTTCTTTGCTGGCCATATCGCGGATTTATTCTTCATCCTTTTGGTTGGCCAATATAAAGATTTTGAATTTTGAATCCTTTTTCACAAAAGCTTTGTCCTTTCGGAAGTAATACTGAAGGTATTCTGAGGTACAATTTTATGCGATAAAGATTTTGGAATCCACAACTATTTTTTTTTATGGCAAATTGGCAAAATATTCTTGGAATCCTTGGTGAAGGAAATCATTTGAGATCTATATGACACATCCGTGGCTAGATTCTCCTCTCCTTTCCCCAAAGGAGAGACTCAGGCTTGACCCTTACCTGAACGGGTAACAAAAGATACTCCTCTCTTCCCTGAAGAGGAGGTGTTTGCAAAACGAACTTTCGAAGAGAAATAGAGTTTTCGTCAAAACTCCCTATTTCTAGGCTTCTCTTATGAAAAGGGGGCCGCTAACAGAGATTGAAAGGATATCATAGAGGAACGAGTCCATCACACTCTCCCTGGAAAAAGAGTCCTCGACGACGGGGGTGGCCTAACAAAAGACATTTAGGGTTACAAGGAGGACGAGCTTCCGTCGAAACTCTCCCAATAAAGATTATTTTGCAAACTGTTCATGAATCACGAGTCCCTTCAAACTCTTCCTAGAAAAAGGGGTTCAACGAACGAACAATAAAGACATGCGAAAAGAAACGAGCTCCCTCGAACTCTCCCTGGAAAAAGAGTCTCTCGCAAGAGAGATACTTGGCGATTGATTTTGATAGCTTTTGATAACTCAAAGAACTGCTTGATAACACGAATGACTAGAGGTCTTGACAAAATCGGCAACCCGAATGTCAGATTAACAGAATGGAACGACCCAAGAGTCTGATACAGATTGTTTGGTTCGCAGGTCTAAAGATTGAGCCTGAACCTCAATGTGAGAGTTATGTTGCGACCAGTATGAAGACCGAACTTTTGCAAAGTACCAATATGAGCACTGTATTTTAAAAGATTATCAGTACGAGCACTGGATTTTTAAAAGATTACCAGTACGAGCACTGGATTTTTAAAAGATTACCAGTAGGAGCACTGGATTTTTAAAGGATACCAGTACGAGCACTGGACTTTAAAAGGCTACCAGTATGAGCACTGGATTTTAAAAAGTTATCAGTACGAGCACTGAATTTTAAAAGACTACCATTACGAGCACTGGATTTTTAAAGGATACCAGTACGAGCACTGGACTTTAAAAGGTTACCAGTACGAGCACTGGATTTTAAAAAGTTATCAGTACGAGCACTGAATTTTAAAAGATTATCGGTACGAGCACTGGGTTTTTAAAAGATTACCAGTACGAGCATTGGTTTTTAAAAGATTACCAGTACGAGCATTGGGTCATCAATTGACGATGACTTGGACGACTTGCCGGGGTCTCAGGATTTATCCCTTATCCTGAATGGGAAATCCAATGCAAATTGATGCAGATGAATGCGTGCAAATGCAAATGGATGCAACTGAGTGCACATGCGTGCAAAATGAGAGATTTATTAGATCCTGCCTGCACACAAATTGTTTTGGATAAAAGGCAACTTTACCAAGAATGCCCCAGTATATTCTGGGGAAGAGGGGTATTTTGACCAAAGAATAATTGATCATTTATTGAGGAGAAATTTTGAAGAATACAAAAGATAGAATAGAGATTTTCTAGGTATAGAATTTCTTCAGATGTCGAGCATTAATGGGGTTGAATAGTTCTACCCCGTCTGCATTAATCAGACGATATGAATTACGGGGCAACGCTTCTTTCACCACGTAGGGACCTTCCCAGTTTGGTGACCATTTGCCACGTGGACGATGCTTGAGATGAGTCGTTGATCTAAGGACCAAGTCATTAACTTGGAATCTCCTTTCGATGACTGACTTGGCATATTGCCTTGCTATCCTCTGACGATAAGACTGAGCGTGTTCTGCTGCTTTGAGTCTTTTTTCATCGAGTAAATCTAACTGTACCAATCTCTGTTGCTGATACTGATCGAGTGGTAGCTCTAAAAGAGATGCGAACTTAAGGGCGGTTTTCTGAACATGAAGAGGTAACACCACCTCAGTCCCATAAACAAGTTCTGAAGGAGTCGCATTGGTTGGGGTTCGAATGGTAGTTCGATATGCCCAAAGTACATCATGAATTTTCTCGTGCCAATCACGACCCGTCTCAACGGTTCTTTCCAAGATGCGAATCAAACTCTTGTTGGTTGCTTCTGCCTGACCATTTCCTTGTGGATAATAAGGAGCTGAAAAATGATGATGAATTCTGAATTTTGAACAAAAGATCTTCATTCTCTCATTTTTGAAATGAGTACCATTATCTGACACGATGTCGTGCGGTATACCGAAACGACAAAGAATGTTCTTATGAATGAACGAGACTACATGTCGACCCTCCACCGTACGCAGAGTGACGGCTTCAACCCATTTGGTGAAATACTCTGTTGCGGCAAGGAAATATTTATGACTATTAGAAGCTGAAGGAGAGATGGGTCCTACGACGTCAAAGGCCCACATAGAAAATGGCCATGGAGACACGACTGATTGCAAGTACGTGGCTGGCGCATGAATGGAAGGTGCGTGTATCTGACACTGAACGCACTTCTTCACAAAACGATAGCAGTCTTGCTGCATGGTTCTCCAATAGTATCCTGCCCGAATGATTTGTTTAACAAGGGTTTGGTAGCCGACATGACCACCGCAAATATCTTCATGCGCTTCTCGTATGATTTCTTTAGCTTCTTCTTCATCTAAGCACCTGGAATACTCAGAACTGAACCCACGACGATAAAGAACATTGGCAAGGATAAAATAGCGGGCGAACATATGTCGAATTGCTTTTTGCTCCTTCTTTGATAGTTCTGGTGGAAGCTCACCAGTTTCAATAAAGTTTTTGATATCTTGATACCAAGGCTTCTTTTTCTGTTCCGCCTGGTTGACTTGCATTACCGGAACGAAGGCAGGTTGGTCAAGTCTACCGATTTCAAAGGAGCGACAGAATTCTCCAGTTTTGAAAGACATAATGGAGCCCAGGCTGGCCAAACCATCAGCTATTTGATTAAACTCTCTTTTGATATGGAAAAGCTGAAATTCATCAAAATTGTTGATAAGGGATAAAACAATCTTTTGGTAAGGGAGCAGCTTCTAATCTTTTACCTGCCATTCAGCTTTGACTTGGCTGACGACGAGCAATGAATCGCCGAAAGCGTGTACCCTCTGAACATTGAAGTCTTGCAAAATTCTCATACCTTGTATTAAAGCTTCATACTCAGCCATATTATGGGTACATTGAAAATCCAGTTTCAGAGAAAAGGGGATCATCTCTTTCTCTGGTGTGATCAGCAAGATTTCGACTCCTATGCCGGCCATGTTCTTGGATCCTTTGAAAAACAGATTCCAAACTGGGGATTGTTGAACATTACAGATCCGCTCATCAGGAAAGCTATCCTCGATTCTAACATCTTCTGCTAAAGGAAAATCAGCCAATTGGTCTGCAATTGCTTGACCTTTGATAGATTGCTGAGAAACATACCCCAGATCATACTGCATTAACAGGACTTGCCACTTAGCAATCCGTCCACTAAGAAATGGTTGTTCGAGAATATACTTGAGAGGATTAAGTTTTGAGAGAATCTTGACTTCTGATGCTAACAAGTAATGTCTCAGCTTCTGACACATCCATACCAGTGCTAGGCATGTCTTCTCTATTTGAGAATATTTCTTCTCGTAGTCAATGAAAGTCTTGCTTACATAGTAAATGGCATGTTCAACCGAACTGCCTTCTTCATATTGTGCCAAGAATCCGCCACAAGCGGCTTGGTTAACTGAAACATATAGCAAGAGAGGCTTTCTCAATTCTGGTGGCTTTAGAACGGGCGGATTAAGAAGATATTTCTTGATACGCTCAAACGATTGCTGACACTCTGGTCCCCATTCAAATTTCACTCCTTTTCTGAGTAGATGATTGAAAGGTTCGCATCTCATGGCAAGGTTGGATATGAATCTCCGAATTGATTGCATACGTCTCTGAAGACTACGCAATTCCTTAAGAGTAGTTGGAGGTGGCATGTCAATGATGGCCTTTGCTTTAGCGGGATCCATTTCTATCCCCTTTTTGCTGACCAAGAAGCCTAGCAATTTTCCTGATTCAACTCCGAAGACACACTTCTGAGGGTTGAGTCTTAGCTTATAAAGAATAAGCCGCTTGAAGACTTGACTTAAGGCGTCGATATGGTCTCCTTCCTCCTTGGATTTGACCAAGATGTCATCAACGTATGCATCCATGGTCTTGTGCATCTGATCATGGAAAATGGCAGCCATTGCACGCTGATAAGTTGCCCCAGCATTTTTGAGCCCAAATGGCATGACGGTATAACAGAAAGTGCCCCATGGCGTAGTGAAGGATGTTTTGGATTGGTCACGAGCGGCTAACTTGATCTGATTATATCCGGAGTATCCGTCCATGAAGGAAAACATGGCATGCCCAGCCGTGCTATCAACTAGGAGGTCAATATTTGGGAGGGGATAGTCATCCTTCGGAGTAGCTTTATTGAGATCGCGAAAGTCGATACAAATTCGCACTTTGCCATTTTTCTTGGGAACTGCAACGATATTCGCCAACCAGTCTGGATAATCTATTGCTCGAATGAATCCTGCTTTAAGCAAGTCCTCAAGTCCTTCCTTGACCTGTTGCTCGATTCGAGGATCCATTTTCCTTAACTTTTGTTTAACAGGTTTTGCATCAGGCTTCAGAATGAGTCGATGTTCCACCAATTTAGGATCTAAACCGAGCATATCTTCATAAGTCCATGCGAATACTTCTTGGTGCTGTTTGAGAAAGTCAATGAGCCTTTCCTTCTCATCTGTACTTAGGCTGGTGCCGATCTTGAGAATTTTCGGACTATCTTCTGAACCAATATTGTGAAATTCCACTAGAGGGGGGGTGAATAGTGAAATATGATTATGATCGATAAAATAAAATAATTAAGCAATAAGGCACAACACATAAAACACAGAAGTTATACTGGTTCGGTCAATATCCAGACCTACATCCAGTCCCCAAGCAAACCACTTGAGATTCCACTATAACATCCGAGTTACCGGATAAATAGTACAACACCCTCTTCCCAAGAGGTCTTCTTCTCTCAACAGAGAAGGGGCACACCCTCTTCCCAAGAGGTCTTCTTCTCCCAACAGAGAAGGGCAACACCCTCTTTCACAGAGGTCTACTTCTTTAAACAAAGAAGGAATACAGTGAATAACAGAGTTACAATACTTCCTATAGAACCTTCAGAATGATATGAATGCACGAATGAAGGATTCTAAGAATGTTCTGTTTTGTCACTCAGAGGATACTCTTTGTCAAAGAGCTGGACTTGACTTTTTCTCTTTTCTTTCTTTTTCTTTTTCTTTTTCTCTTTCTTTTTCAAGGCTCTCTTTTTCAAATCACGAATAGAATATTTTTCTCTTTGTAAGCTCACACGTCTATTTCATTCCTCTTGTTTGAATAGTTTATGTGTGTGTGTTTATATAGCTCATAAAAAGTAGTCGTTACATTTTGGAATTGTAACTTTTTGAAATATGAAATGTTATGTCTTTTTTAAAAATATCTTTTAGAGAAGATCGAGAATGCCTTTTTCTAGAAGAGTAAGATAGAGGGTACACTAGTCGTTGTAGTGTTTTAGGTAATACATATTTTATGTAAGAAAGTCTATTTCTTACAATAGTACATTTGAACGTTGGGTTGTAGTTTTGTTTTTATTCTAATTAATGATTTGAGGTACATTAGTACTTTTTTACTTTAAATGAGTGTAAGTACTATGAGTGCTTTGAGATATTTATTTGTACATAGTCATGTCAAGTATGTTCTTTATGTAGTGTATTTTTAAAGTCTCCAGAGAGAATGAGGATCCAAAAAGAAGGTCGACATTCTTTGGGAAGGATATTTAGAAGGGATTTGTTACAGAAGGTATTTAATGCTTTGTAAAGAGAATGATGACTTCAAGTAAGTCGACATTCTATAGTTATGAGAAAAAGTAACTAGAGTCCTTTAAAAACATATTTTATTTGTTTTTCTTTTGTGTAGCCGATTTATGTTTTTGTCTTCTTCTTGTATTAAGAAATATTTTAAAGAAGATATCTTAAGTCTTTTCAAAAACATATTTTATTTCTTTTGTGTAGCCGATTTATGTTTTTGTCTTCTTCTTGTATTAAAAAATATTTTAAAGAAGATATCTTAAGTCTTTTCAAAAACATATTTTATTTGTTCTTCTTATGTAGCCGATTTTGTGTTGTCTTGTATATAGTGTAAGGTATAATGACAAAATGTCTTTTTCATAAAAGGTTGTAAGAAGGTACAATTATTATATGACAAAATATCTTTTTCATAAAAGGTTGTAAGAAGGTGCAATTATTATATGACAAAATATCTTTTTCATAAAAAGGTTGTAAGAAGGTACACTTGTTGGTTTTCAAAAAAGAACCTTTTTGAAACTATCGTATACTTTTATGATATAGTATGTATGAATGAGTATGTAATATGCAATATGCAAGTTCCTGAAGGTTCTGTTACATATGACTCTAAAGAAGAAAAAATCTTCAACTTGAGGTAGCCGATTTCTTCATTTGAACTTTAGGAAAGCATGGCTCATCAAGCTTTTTCTTCAAGGAGTATGATTGCACCATAGTTGTACTTGAACAGGAAGTCTCCATCCTTATTGGGTGAGATATCCTTGCATCAAATACTCGTTAGATTTAAGGCAAAACATATTTAGTCATAATATAACATTATTTCAAGAGAACATGTTATCATATCATACAAAATCAAATAAGACAGTGTATCATATTATGTGACATCAAAACCGAGTTTCTCAACATTCTCCCCCTTTTTGATGATGACAAAATATGCTCCCCCTGTCAAAAAGACATTATGCATAGAAATAATAATATGATAAAAAAGGTGAAATAATGTTTAAAGAGACAGGTTTTCTCCCCCTTTGTCATGGACAAAAAGGAGGGATCAGAGTAATAAAAAATTATTACAGACCAAATATAATAAAAAAATGAGTCTATCTCGAGGGTGGAGAAGGTGAAGTTGTCCGGTTGGTACGATTCCGCTTGCGAGTCTGCTGCAACAGGGCTTGATTACGAAGGATTCGATCTTGAGTTTGCTCGATATCCATCATAGCAGAAAAGTAATTGAAGGAGGACAGTGGATCTGCTTCATCAGAGCCGGGCATGTGCAGGGACCTTAGATTGAAGGTGGTAGCATCGAGGACGTGAGAGGGTCGGAGGATGACTTCGTTGTGAAGTGGTACTTGGAAGTATTTGAGAATGGGAGTTATAAAACACTCAAAAAGAAGAGGCTCAAATTTCTGATAACGAATAAAAAGGTCGAAAATAATGGATGACCAATTTATCGAAAGAGAAGAAAGGATTGCGTAGATAAGAAGAGAGATTTTTCGAGGAACTAATCCCTGGCGGGGATGCTTGGGATAGAGGTTGTGGAGAAGAATCTGGGCAAGTAGCTGAGCTTGAGGTTGGAGATTCCTCATGTGCCACGGAAGTTGGTAGCAGTTGGTGCAAAGAAGTATTTTTCGAAGTACCGATCGGTCGATTGGTACTATGGCGTTAAGGTCGGTACCGGTGGAAGGTAGATTTAGAATTCTACCTAGGTCGGAAGCATTGAAAATCATCAGCTGTCCTCGGACTTTGCTGGTGATTGAGGTTTGTTCATGATCAGAAGAGAAGTTGGTATAAAACAGTCGAACTAGTTCAGGATAATAGGCGGCTGGGGATGAAGATCCTATGAGAGGTTTGAGTTCGGGGAGATAGGTGTCTAAGTCGAAGAACATGAAGTCGTCAAAGTTGATCAATTTTCCTTCATGAATGGGGCGAGAGCAGAGTGAGGTGTAGGTGTGAAACAAATCAGGATACCTTAGATCGGCGGAGGTGATCACATTGGTAGAAGAGGAAGTCATTTTCGAGTATCTTGAAAATAAAGGACTAGGAGAGAAAGGAGCTAGAATCGAGAGAAAATTTGTATGAGGATAGAAAAGATCGAATGGAATGGTAAGAGATGAACCAATTGATTAAATAGAAGGAAAAATAATTGTTGATATGAAATGAGGAAATGCGTGAGTTGTAAAATAAGAGACTCGTGAATGACAAATCAAATCAATTTTGGAAGAAAGTGTATTATATTAGCATAGATATTAAGAAGGACATAGTTTCGAAATAATTTTTCTATATATATGTAACAAATTTACTATGGGCAATCCTGTTGGATAGTGAGAAGAGTCATGAATTGAGTATGGAGTGTCATATTAAACGTAAGAGAAAGAATGATTCAAGAGTTTTTAAAGTGTTTCGTGAAGATCATGAGGAATAGAGAGTGAATAATGGCCTAATAAGAACAAACAACTTTTTCAAGAATTTACTTTATGTGAAAGCTTTCCAAAATTGTGAAGAGGGAGTTTGGAATAGGACAAACATGAGAGTATGAGGAAATGCAATAATTTCTTATTTAAGAAGTGTATATTTTGATATACGTGAAAGGAGTGTGAATAGATATAAAGGAGGGTGATACGGATATGTAAAAGAAATGAGAGTGGTCATAAAGGACACCAATCACTTGAAGTTGGATAGAAATTGTATGACAAAAAGGTGGAGTGAAGGACAAGGTTTTAATGAATCTCGATTTGAGAGAGATATAAAATATATGAGAGAGTCATGGTCACGGATGAAAAGGAACTTCGTATAATGTAGAGAGAGAGATAAAATGGTGATACAAAACGTACAAGTTTTTGAAAAGAGAATTTTACAGTACTTTTTCGTAAAAGATGTAAACCATGAAGAGATGATAATAGATTGTTCTTAGGCTATGATATAATAGATGATATAGTAAAAATTTATGTGAAATATAATAACTTAAAAGGTGGTACGAGAGGATAATCATTTGAATTTTTCATGAAGGGCATTAATGTCTTAGTGAAGTGTTGATAAGAGGAAAAGAAGACATGATAAAAATAGAGTGTACATACTATATGATATAACAAATGATATAGTAACATTTATACGTAAAAAAAAACATAGCAACTAGATCTTTAGAAGAAGAAGGTAAAAAGAACCAAAAAAAAAAAAAAAAAAACATCATTCGATTTTGACTAAAAATTGAAAAGTAAGATTTCTCATAAAATAATATGTTATCATGTTGAAGGTGAATCAACTTATCGTAAGAGAAGTTTTCACAAAAGGACAACAAATAATAAAGGAGATATGAGATGAGTGATGTGAACAATGTCATGATAGCTTTGAATATAATTAGTTCTTATGGATATGAGTGAAAGGAGATAGGACAAGGAATCATTATGGATGTGTACTTGAAAGATGACAAGTTGAAAGACATAAAGAATGTGTCTTATAAGAGTTTAGAGTATACGTGAATATGGAAACCTAGTTTGACTAACAAAAATCGATAAGAAGAAAAAGACTTTTAAAATAAGATTTTAACAAAACTTATAAGAAGTATTATATTAAGTGTGATTAATTTATAAGTCACTTAGTTTACATATTCCTAGTTCTCTTCTAATTCGTGTGAAGTCTTCATGCCTTAATGGTTTAGTGAATATGTCTGCTAACTGTTGATTAGTGGGTATGAATTCTAGTTTAATTATGTTGTTTAAGACTTGTTCTCTTAAGAAGTGGTGTCTTATTTGAATGTGCTTAGTTCGTGAGTGTAAAATAGGATTCTTAGATAGGTTTATAGCACTTGTATTATCACAAAAAATAGTTGTGTTTTCAAAATTTAAATCAAAATCTTTTAATGTTTGTTTCATCCAGATAACTTGAGTACAAGCTAGGCTAGCAGCAATGTATTCGGCTTCAGTAGTTGATAATGATACACAATTCTGTTTCTTACTGAACCATGATACCAGTGAGTGCCCTAGCATGTGACATGTTCCACTTGTGCTTTTTCTGTCAGATTTACTTCCAGCAAAGTCAGCATCACTGTATGAGATTAGATCAAATGTAGAGGATTTTGAATAGAATAATCCAAAATCAACTGTGTCTTTTAAATATCTCATTATTCTTTTTACAGCTTTAAGATGTGATTCTTTTGGGTTTGACTGGAATCTAGCACACAAGCAAACACTAAACATTATATCTGGACGGCTAGCAGTTAAATAAAGAAGTGATCCTATCATACCTCGGTATACCTTTGTATCAACAGTCTTACCATCTTCATCTTTGTCCAACACAGTAGTAGTGCTCATAGGAGTGGATTTTGAAACAGTTGAGTTCATGTTGAACCTCTTCAGAAGTTCATGAGCATACTTAGATTGGTTGATGAAAACTCCATCCTTGGTTTGCTTAATATGCAGTCCAAGAAAGTAGGTGAGTTCTCCCATCATACTCATTTCGAATTCCTTCTGCATGGACTTAGAAAAATCTTCACAGAGAGTGCTGTTAGAAGATCCAAAGATGATGTCGTCGACATAGATTTGAACAATTAGGGTATGATTATCCACTACTTTGACAAATAGTGTAGAATCTGCTTTGCCAACAGAAAAACCAGTTTTTAATAAAAAGGTTTTAAGTCTTTCGTACCAAGCACGAGGTGCTTGTTTCAAACCATACAAAGCACGTTTGAGTTTAAAAACATGATCTGGGTATTGTTCATTTTCAAATCCTGGAGGTTGTTTTACATAGACTTCTTCATTTATAAAACCATTTAAGAAAGCACTTTTAACATCCATTTGAAATAATTTGAAATCCATATAGCTTGCATATGCTAAGAGCATTCTAATAGATTCAAGTCTAGCAACAGGAGCAAATGATTCATCAAAGTCAATACCTTCCTCCTGGTTGTATCCTTGAGCTACTAGTCTGGCCTTGTTTCTTATAACATTACCTGTTTCGTCTAGCTTGTTTCTGAAGATCCATCTTGTCCCAATGATTGGATGATCCTTTGGTCTCGGCACAAGATCCCAAACGTCATTTCTTTGGAATTGATTCAGTTCTTCAGTCATGGCTAGCATCCAGAACTCATCAATGATGGCTTCATCAATCTTCTTTGGTTCAAGTTGAGAAATGAATGCCATGTTTGCAATCCGTTCTAGCTGAGCTCTAGTTTGAACCCCCTTTGTTAGTTCTCCCAAAATCTGCTTTTGAGGATGATCTTTGATATCGACAAAGGTTCTTTGGTGATCATCTTCATTAGACTTAGCTGTGTTATCTAAAAATAAATCTGTACTTTCAACATCATCATTAGTTTGTATATGAACAGATTGATCAATAGATTCACAAAAACTAACATGCATAGATTCTTCAATAGTATTATGACACTTATTGAAAACTCTGTATGCTTTACTATGACTTGAATATCCTAAGAATATGCCTTCAACAAATTTAGCATCAAACTTATCCAGGCTATCTTTTGTGTTTAGGATAAAGCATTTACATCCAAAGACTTTGAAGTAGTCTATTCTTGGAGTTCTGTCATAGAATAGTTCATAGGGAGTTTTATTTAATAAGGGTCTAATGAGAACTCTATTTGTTATATAGCATGCAGTATTAACAGCTTCTGCCCAAAAAGATTTTACAAGATTATTTTGTTGGAGCATAGTCCTGGCAGATTCCTGAAGGGTTCTATTCTTTCTTTCTACTACACCATTTTGAGGTGCAGCTCTAGGGAAGGCAAAGTTATGAGAAATACCATGCAAGTTACAAAAATTTTCAAAGAGTTCATTTTCAAATTCTCCTCCATGGTCACTACGGATTTTAACAATAGAACATGATTTTTCGTTTTGTAATTTTTTACATAAGATTTCAAACTTACAAAACGTGTCACTTTTGTTTTTCAAAAATATTACCCAAGTAAATCTTGAGTAATCATCTACAATGACAAAAACATATCTATTATGATTAAGGCTAGCTACCCTAGAAGGACCAAAAAGGTCCAGGTGGAGAAGCTCTAAAGGTCTTTTACTTGAGATGACATTTTTTGATTTGAAAGGAGATTTTGACAATTTTCCTAATTGACATGCATCACAAAAATAATCCTTTTTAAAAGATATGTTGGGTAACCCACGTACTAATTTATTTTTAGCTAGTTTGGACATGTATTTTGAATTGACATGGCCCATTCTCATGTGCCATAGATGTTGAGTGTCATTATTAGCTATAAGACAATGTTCTGTGATGTTTTCTAGGTATAGTTCGTATATATTATTCTTTCTTATACCTTTTAAGATGATGTTTTCATTTGTGTCAGCTATGAGGCATGCATCATGATTAAAGCTAACATTATAACCTGTGTCACACATTTGACTGATACTTAGTAGGTTATGTTTTAAGCCTTTAACAAGGAGAACATCTTTGATAAGAGGTTTGTCTATGTTACCAATATTTCCAATACCAATTATCAAACCTTTGTTGTTATCTCCAAAGGTGACGGTTCCTCCTTCTTTATGATGAAGAACAGCAAAAAGGTCTGGATGTCCTGTCATGTGCTTTGAACATCCACTATCTAGTATCCATCTGTTCTTCTTTGGAGCCTGCAAAACATTAAGTAAATCTTCTTTTTGGTACCCAATCGGGTCCTTTTTTGTTAGACTTTGGAACCCATATCCATTTGGATTTGGGTTTGTCTATCTCTTTAGAGGAGTTAAAAAGATTATCAATATAATACTCCTTATTTGGTTCAGATGAACTTTTCACAAATGTGGTCTTTTGATTTATACAAGAAGGTTTTTTGAAATGAGAATAGCTAATCCCATTCTTGTAAAAGGAGACCTTCTGAGAGGTTAAGAGTTTATCCAAGTTCTCTTTACCTTTAGTAAACTTGAAAACCGTTTTCATGAGGTTCTCAGTTTTACTTTTTAGCTCTGAAATTTCTACTTGCATATCTTTAGTTTTGGAGCTAGTAGAAGAAATTTCAGATATAAGCAAAAGATTTTTCTTTTTCAACTCAGAATTTTCACTGCTGAGCTTTTCATTCTTGTGAGAAAGCTCTAAATTTTCAGATTTTAAAGCTTTATTTTTGAAACTCAATTTTCTAGATTCTTCAAATAGTTCTTGAAAAGCATCTAGAAGTTCTTCAAAGGAAAAATCAGAGATTTCACTTACCGAACTTTCGTTTGCCATGAAGCACATATTTGCAGTTTCGGCTTCATCATCACTTGACTCTTCACTAGTGGATGGTTCTGAATCATCCCATTGAGCATGCAGAGCCTTTTTCTTGAAGAACCTCTTCTTTGGTTCCTCAGTCTTGGACTTTCTTTTGAGAAGGGGACAGTCACGTTTTAAGTGCCCTGGCTTATTACACTGAAAGCACATGGGATCTTCTTTAAGATCTTTTCTTTCCTTGTGCCTATTTGGAAGTCGGTTCCTTCTCATGAAGCGCTGGAATTTTCTGGTAAGCAGTGCAATTTCTGATTCTTTATCTGAGTCTTCATTCTCAGATAGGGCTGGGAAAGCTAGAGTTTTCTTTACTGGTTGCTCTTCTTCCCTTCTTTCTTTCATGTGGACTTCATAGGCCATAAGATTGCCTATTAAGTCGTCCAATGTAAGCTTAGATAAATCTTGAGCTTCTTCAATAGCAGTGGTCTTTCTCTCCCAATCAGTTGTGAGAGATCTCAAGATTTTCTTCACCTTTTCAGTCTGGGAATATGTTACACCCAGAGATTTGAGATCGTTGGTGATGTTGGTGAATCTGGTAAACATCTCTGTGATGAGTTCATCTTTGTTCATTTTGAACAACTCATATTTTCTAACAAGAGATGATATTTTGGCTTCTTTAACTTTGTTGGTTCCTTCATGAATCACCTCCAAAGAATGCCAAATGTCATATGCAGATTCACATATAGATATTCTGTTGAATTCATTTTGATCAATGGCACAATATAAGGCATTCATAGCCTTTGCATTTAAGTTTGCCATTTTCTTTTCTTCATCAGACCATAAGTTATAGTCTGCGGATGGAGATGTGTATGGATGCTCAACAATTTTCCATACAGCAAAGTCTATGGATTTGAGAAAGATAGCCATTCTGCACTTTCAATATCCATAGTTGGAGCCATTGAAGAAGGGAGGACGAGATGCGTGTTGACCTTCAATATCACGAGCATAAGAGGTAGATGCCATTTGTGCTGGGAGACTTGTTACGTCGAAACCAGCAAACCTGCTCTGATACCAAATGAAATTCCACTAGAGGGGGGGTGAATAGTGAAATATGATTATGATCGATAAAATAAAATAATTAAGCAATAAGGCACAACACATAAAACACAGAAGTTATACTGGTTCGGTCAATATCCAGACCTACATCCAGTCCCCAAGCAAACCACTTGAGATTCCACTATAACATCCGAGTTACCGGATAAATAGTACAACACCCTCTTCCCAAGAGGTCTTCTTCTCTCAACAGAGAAGGGGCACACCCTCTTCCCAAGAGGTCTTCTTCTCCCAACAGAGAAGGGCAACACCCTCTTTCACAGAGGTCTACTTCTTTAAACAAAGAAGGAATACAGTGAATAACAGAGTTACAATACTTCCTATAGAACCTTCAGAATGATATGAATGCACGAATGAAGGATTCTAAGAATGTTCTGTTTTGTCACTCAGAGGATACTCTTTGTCAAAGAGCTGGACTTGACTTTTTCTCTTTTCTTTCTTTTTCTTTTTCTTTTTCTCTTTCTTTTTCAAGGCTCTCTTTTTCAAATCACGAATAGAATATTTTTCTCTTTGTAAGCTCACACGTCTATTTCATTCCTCTTGTTTGAATAGTTTATGTGTGTGTGTTTATATAGCTCATAAAAAGTAGTCGTTACATTTTGGAATTGTAACTTTTTGAAATATGAAATGTTATGTCTTTTTTAAAAATATCTTTTAGAGAAGATCGAGAATGCCTTTTTCTAGAAGAGTAAGATAGAGGGTACACTAGTCGTTGTAGTGTTTTAGGTAATACATATTTTATGTAAGAAAGTCTATTTCTTACAATAGTACATTTGAACGTTGGGTTGTAGTTTTGTTTTTATTCTAATTAATGATTTGAGGTACATTAGTACTTTTTTACTTTAAATGAGTGTAAGTACTATGAGTGCTTTGAGATATTTATTTGTACATAGTCATGTCAAGTATGTTCTTTATGTAGTGTATTTTTAAAGTCTCCAGAGAGAATGAGGATCCAAAAAGAAGGTCGACATTCTTTGGGAAGGATATTTAGAAGGGATTTGTTACAGAAGGTATTTAATGCTTTGTAAAGAGAATGATGACTTCAAGTAAGTCGACATTCTATAGTTATGAGAAAAAGTAACTAGAGTCCTTTAAAAACATATTTTATTTGTTTTTCTTTTGTGTAGCCGATTTATGTTTTTGTCTTCTTCTTGTATTAAGAAATATTTTAAAGAAGATATCTTAAGTCTTTTCAAAAACATATTTTATTTCTTTTGTGTAGCCGATTTATGTTTTTGTCTTCTTCTTGTATTAAAAAATATTTTAAAGAAGATATCTTAAGTCTTTTCAAAAACATATTTTATTTGTTCTTCTTATGTAGCCGATTTTGTGTTGTCTTGTATATAGTGTAAGGTATAATGACAAAATGTCTTTTTCATAAAAGGTTGTAAGAAGGTACAATTATTATATGACAAAATATCTTTTTCATAAAAGGTTGTAAGAAGGTGCAATTATTATATGACAAAATATCTTTTTCATAAAAAGGTTGTAAGAAGGTACACTTGTTGGTTTTCAAAAAAGAACCTTTTTGAAACTATCGTATACTTTTATGATATAGTATGTATGAATGAGTATGTAATATGCAATATGCAAGTTCCTGAAGGTTCTGTTACATATGACTCTAAAGAAGAAAAAATCTTCAACTTGAGGTAGCCGATTTCTTCATTTGAACTTTAGGAAAGCATGGCTCATCAAGCTTTTTCTTCAAGGAGTATGATTGCACCATAGTTGTACTTGAACAGGAAGTCTCCATCCTTATTGGGTGAGATATCCTTGCATCAAATACTCGTTAGATTTAAGGCAAAACATATTTAGTCATAATATAACATTATTTCAAGAGAACATGTTATCATATCATACAAAATCAAATAAGACAGTGTATCATATTATGTGACATCAAAACCGAGTTTCTCAACATATTGATGTCCTCAGTCGGATCCTGGACTAGGGTCGATGGTTCATCTTGTTTCTGAATCGCTGCAAATTCTGACAACTCTGGAAGCGACGAGTCGAATTCTGCCATTTCTTCTGACTGCTTTGTGACCTTACTGTCCCCTGTTCTTGCTCGGACCCGATATATCTTTGCCGGTTTCGATAGGATTGAAGGATTAATGACTAACCTTTTTATCGGTTGAGAAGACATTCTGAAATTTTGAAAAGGAATAGCTTTTAGAGAAAACTCCTTTACTATGACATAAATTGCATGGGAATAAAAATAAGAACAAATGAATTTTGAAGACAAATTGCAGAGGAATAAGAGAAAGATGACATCCAGATAGACGAGAAACTTGATAACTCTATTGAAGACTTGAAATGAAATAAGGACATTTAAAATGAACTGAAATGGGACATTGTCCCTACAAACTGCAAAAATCAAATGAATGAAATAGAAAAGACAGATGGTAGAAAATTTTTAATGGATCCCTTTAATGAAGACAGTATTTTTGTGGGATCTTTTGCCCATGAATCCTAGTCCTGCCCTGCGCGGATGATGATCAGGGATCACTGGCTCTAGCCGGCCATCTCCGTTCTTGCCCAATCTTTTGAAAGGCTGATAACCATGCTTCAGTAATAGGTCAAATCCTTTCTTGGTCCTAACAAACTGCGGGAAAAGAGGATGGTCCTTGAAAGTACTGTAATCGAGACGACCCCCAATCTTAAAGAAATGTGGTCCTTGCCATTGGACCATCGCTGCTGTGTGATTTGTCTCTGATGTTGCTCCTAACTTTAGCATTTCAAGGCTTTCACTGAGAACAATTTATTCACTTTCCCTAATGCTAGGGATATCAACAGTATAAGTTGGCCTAGGGATCATAGGTTGAGGTAGCCTCTCTTCAGGATCTTCCCCCAAAACAGTAGTTATCATGCCACCTTTAGACCACTTGATGCACTGATGCAGAGTGGATGGCACGGCGTTGGCATTATGAATCCATGTTCTTCCCAGTAGAAGATTATACGTTGGTGGCACGTTAACGACATGGAAAAGCACTGTATGAACAGAGTAGTTGATAAATATTTCCAAGAAGATCTTTCCCTTTGCTGTCTGTCCATGATTATCAAACCCATAAATGGTGATCGGATCCGGTGTATACTCTTCTTCTTTTATACCCAGAGCCTTGGCAGTTATTTCAGGACAAATGTTGAGGCTACTGCCTCCATCTACAAGCACGTGGGGTACAGTCATTCCCCGGGTTCGCACCACAATGTACAAGGCATTATTATGAAATGCGTGAGGTTTTGGCAGATCCTCATCTGAGAAGGTTATGGGAGCATTGGTCATGGCCTGATTAACGATCTGAGCCATGTCTTCAGGTGTGGTATCTGGCTTGACTTTGATCTTTCGCAGTAAATCGTCCAGAACTTGCTGATGCTTAGGAGAGGCACGTGCCAACTCAAGGATAGGGATATTAGAGAGGGCAGTGATTGGTCTTTGCACCGTGTCGACCTTTTCTTCTGGTTTTCTCCCTTTTTCCGAAGTAGATTTGACAAGGTTCTTGGGTAACCATGGCATTCTTTTGGCTACCTCTGGAGATATTCTAGCGGGTTCTCTCGAAACTTTCAGCTTACTGAATGCTGAAACGAGGTCCATCTTTTGAGAACTGGACTGGGCCTTATACAACACTAATACCTGATGCTGCACCTTGATATCACTGCTAGGGCATGGTCGGATATGATCTTGTGGCTGAAAGGGATGATCAGATATCATTGCTGTTGAGTGCTGCAAGAAAGGCTGTTTTAGAATCTCCATTTTCTCATCTTCAGCCCCTTCTACTAACAGATTTTTGTCAATATAATCTTGTATGATGTTTTTGAGAATGAAACAATTCTCGGTATCATGTCCCACAGTTCGGTGGAACTTGCAGAATCTGTCCTTCATTTTTCCCATAACCACTGGCGGGTGTAAACACCCCAAATTTTCCTCACTCATTCTCAAACAATCCTCCTTGTTCAGTGCCAACCCTGTTAGGTCAGTGTAGGAGTCAAACCCCGAGTCAGTTTCAAAAAATCACCATTATACCCATTTTCATTAGGAAAATTACCATTTTACCCCTAGGTCATCCCAGACCCCAGTCAGTAGGAGTCAACCAAGCTCATTGGTCAGTTCAAGACAGTTAGAATATCAGTCATCTCAAGCTCATCTGATCTCATAAGGAATAAACCATTTTCATTTCTGACCATTCCTGCCAAAATGGGATCATTTCTTCAGAAATGAGTTTACTTCTCACTCAAATCCAGGCCAATTGTCTCTAAGTCAGTCATTCATAGTCAGTCATACTCCCCAGAGTCTAACTTGAGCTCACCACGAGTTCAAGCGCTCAAATTTCAGTTCAAAAGCCTTTCCAAGTGTCTAGGAGCCCATTTTAGTCCATTTCAGCTCTTTCAGCTGAAATTGAGCTGAGTTCAGCCAATTGAGCTAGTGTTCGAGCTTCGATTTTAGTTCATGTCAGTATTATTGACCTTTTTTTTAGGCTCAAAGTCAGCTCAAGTTCGTAATTTACTTCACTCCAGTGACCATTCCGTACCATTTCTCTAAAAATGACAGCTTTTCTTGAAAATTCAGTCGGAAAGGTCAGTTGAGTCAGTGCCTGGTCAGTTCATTTGAGTTCTGAAACTCTAAAACTCAGCTCAATCCAGCTCATTTCAGTTCAATCCAGCTCGAACCTCAATTTTTAGTGTCACTCTGATCCAGTAGAGTCCCGAAAACCATTTCTTGAGCTATTTTGCAAATTTTATCAATTTTAATGCTTTTTAAACTGGTACAGCTGCCAATCGGGGTCTAACATCTAAAATTCTCCATTCAGGGTCTGCATTTCGCATGTCATTTCTCATCATTTCATATCATTTCTTAGCATTTCATAACATTTCATCACATTTCATTTCATTTTCGAAGTCCAGAACTCCAGTTTTATAAATTTCAATCCAGATTGAGTTTTAAAAGTTTTCAGAAATCAATTTCAAACCTCGGGTTTCCAAAATTGACATTTTCACCCCGGGAGTCTAAATTTGGAAATATTTTCTCAAGAAAAACAATTTGGATTTCTTTCAAAATCAAATTTTCAAGTTTTACACTGGATTTGCTTCGCAATGAGCTATTGAACTTCAAAATCCGAGCTCGTTTTCAAAACTGCCAAAAATAGCTTGTTTCGTCTAGAAACTTTCTAAAAAGACTATTTTACCCCTCTAATCATCAAAATGAATTTCAAATGTGGAATTTGGACCCGCTCTGAGATGGCCCATTCATTTACTTTTCTATTTTATATAAAAAAAATGCTTCTTTTTATTTGTTTATTTTTGTTTTTATTGATTTTTATTTTTTTATTTTTTTAGAGAGGAGGTGGGACCCACAAGGTGGTCACCCAAGCCTCCAGCCCCACTTTCCATTTTCTCATTTTTTTCTTTCCCTTTTCCTTTTTCCCTCCTTTTCTTTCTTTCCTTTCTTTTTCCCTTTTCTTTCTTTTTCTTCTTCTTCCCTTTCTTTTCTTCTTCCCTTCCCTTCCTTCCTTTCCCTTCTCCAGCCCATTCACGTACACTCTTTCCCTCTCTTTTCATTAACCCCTAAAAACCCTAAGTTGAGGCTGATTAAAGACCTAAGTTGGGGTTGGTTAAAAAAAGAAAGAAAAAAAGAAGAAGCCACTTACGGCTCTTCTCCCATCTCACGCCTCTCTCTCTCTCCCCCTTTAGCTCTCTCCTTCCCTTCTCTTGGCTGCTGCAGCCACAACAGCCACAGCTTACACTTCCAACCAGCACCTCCGGTCATCTCCAGCTGCAGCCTCCACGCCTAGCCGGTTCAAGCCACCATCTGCTTCAACAAACAGCTGCAGCCTCCACCTTGCTTCAGCCGGTCTCCACTTGGAAGCATCACCTTCAAGCTCCCAGCCAACAGCCACACCTCCATCCTTGGCAGCACCACAGGGACACCTCCCTCACGCCTGGCAGCAGCTGCTCCACATCCAAGCCATCCCCATCTTCCAGCCCTCTCTCAAGGTAAAGTGTTGCTTTACCCTTTGGCTTTCATTTTTTTTTTTTTTAAGATATTTATCACATGGTTTATTTAAACACAACGTGAGATCAGACCAAAGCTGGTTTCATATTGTTGAAAACTCTCATTTAATCTCTCTCTCTCTCTATATATATATACATATATATATATATATATAGATAAATACAAAACTTGTGCTTTATGTGTAGGCTAAAAAATGAAAAGATCCGTCCACTCAATGGATCGAATCTCTCATTTTGGAGAGCCAATATTAAATTGATCATATCCTCCTCGATTTAGGTTTTAGTTTTATGATTCATGTCATCTTATGTTTGCATGCACTTAGATTAATTCGTTTTGCTAGTTATTTCGTTTTATATATGAACCATGCTTTACTTAGTTTAAAATTTATAAAATTTTAGTTTTTAGACAAAGTCCATACAGCAATTTATGTGATTTTATGCATTTAAAAATTTTGTAAATTTTAGAGTAGTTAGGTTTACATGTCTTTGTTGTACTGTCGAAAATTTGATTCATTTTGTGTTTCGGAATCCATCTAAACCAATCAAATCCCAAATTGGGATTCTGTATTTCTGGAACTTTCAGTTTCTTTCTTAGCAGACTAAAACCTCCGGCACCACCATCGTGGGAGATTCGGATCATTCTCCAAAAATCACAGTCGATTCATGATTGAATCTTCTAATGATCTGGAAATTTTGAGATTTTTCCAATTAGTTTTGACCTCTGTAAAAAATCGGATTTCTCAGACCCCTGGGAAAATATCGATTTTCTTTCGTCAGGGTATAGACAGACCTTAATGCACCAAGTCCATCCAATCTATAACTCTTATGCAAAAACTTCCAACATGAAAGTTGTTCATAACATAATTTCCTGTCATTTCCCAAAATTTGGGATTTTTTAGATCTGTTCCAGTATTTTTTCCGGATTTTCTATTTCTGTCTAACAGATTCCAATGTCCAGAAATCTCAGAGATTTAGGTCTCTGATAACAGTATGACCTTTTCCAAACCGTAACCCAAATCCCAATTCTGTAAAAGTATCAAATATTCCTCTATTTGTCAGGGACATTTTCCCACAATTTCAGCCATTTTCCCATCTGTCTGCCATTTTTACCACATTTTCTACCGAAACCTGTCTGTTTCCTTCATTTACTAGAGTCGCCGGATTCCGATCCGACTTGCCGGAGTGGTACAGCTCCGACCATAGGTCAAAACCAGAAAGTGTAAAATAAAAAAATCTTTGCCTTACTGTCATCTGTCATCCCATAAAATTTGGGAAATTTTTATGGAAGTTTGATATCCTAAATCCTCTTTAGAATCAATATTTTAAGCAAAAATCATGAAATTTAGGGTTTTTATTTGAATTTCCATATTTAAAAATACAAAAAAAAATAGATTTTCGAGCTTCATTCTGTTTTTAGGGTTATTTTAGGTGTCCATGCCAAATTTGGTTTAATTCCAAGTTCATTTGCTCTATGTGTTAGTTTATCTTTAAATTCAGAAGCGAAAATCAGGCGAAAATCAGGCTAAATTTGATATTTTGGGATATTTTCATCATTTTAAGGTTTTTACCATGTACATAAGCATGTAGAATCATATTAGGGTTAATTTTAATCTCATTTGCATTTCATATTTTTCCATTTTGCAAAATTTATTTCAGAAAACCCTGGTTTCAAGGCCATAGTCTTGTTATCGGGGGTATTTTGGTCATTTTGACCATAATTTCGAAATTTCAATTTCTAATTTCATAAATTTTCATGCATATCATCATGTTTTATCATATTATGTTTGATTGATTTCATTTGATTTTCAAAATTCCAAAATTTTTTCAGAAAACCCTGATTTCAAGGTCATCAGGGGTATTTTGGTCATTTTGACCCCAATTTCGAATTTTCAAGTTTATTTTCAAAATTTATTCATTATTTATCATGTTTATATCAAATGGGGTATGATTTGGGGTTTATATCTGAATAATATCCGATAATTTCCCATATTTTCGGATAAATTCAGAAAAACCTACATTTTTGTGCTAACCTTGTTTCTAGTTTTGCAGGAACATTCAAGAAGAAGACTTAGATTTTATTTTTCTTTTTATTTCAATTCAATGTAACATCAAATGTAATAATTTGGAATAAGAGTTACATTTCTGCTTAGAATAGGGTTGCATTGCATATAGTTAAATTTCTGCAAAATTTTAATATGTGATGTATGATTCATGCACATTATTTCAAATTCACTATGGTTTACACGAATGGCACGTGCACAAGCTCTTATGGAGTTTATAAACTCGGTGGGATTTGTATTTATGGCCATAGTCAGAATACGAAGAAAACCAAGATTTATGATCTTCATATTAGCCACATTCAGCCTACACACTTAGGCTAACTTCAAAATGCACTGCATTTTTCAAAGTTTTAAAAGGATTTTCCAATTCCTCAATTGAAATTCCCTTTTCAAATTCATATTCATTCATTCATATCATTCAAATTGCATTATTTTCAAATTCATTTTTCTAATTTCAATTTTAGATAAATCAGTTTTCCCAAAAATTTCCAAGTTTCTCAGGATTGGATTTTCTCAGAATTCCAAACTTTCAAATGAGATTTCAAAGCATTTCCCAATTTCAAATCAAGATTTTCCTATGTTTTCGAATTCTCAAATTTCAAAATCCCAAGTTTTCAGAAATTCATTTTCTCATATTTTCCAGTTTTCTTGAGAATTCATTTTCCATTTCAAAAGTCATTTTCCAATAAATTTCTTAGATTTTCTCAAGATTCTCAAATCCATTTTCTCAGAAAAGCAATTCCAAATTTCAAAATCGATTTTCCAAAGTTCAAGTTTTCCTGAGAAATCACTTTCCAATGCAAATTTCTGATTTCCAATGAAATTCAATGATTTTCCCAAGGATTCAATTTCAAGTACTTTTTTAATCATTTTTCCAGCATATTTCAATTTTCCAAAGCAAACATCATATTTTTTTTTAAACTTGCATTATTTTCAAAATTCCATAGCACAAGCCTGATTCTTTGTGCATTCTAGGAAAAATAGAGCATAATTTAGCTATTTGAGTCGAGTTAAAGCACATAATTGATCCTTGGTTCAATTACCCCTGGTAAAGGCGCCAGGAACGGTTGAACCTCGTATCGACAGGCGGATCCCATTCCACGGAATTTTCCCGCAAATTTTCAAAACGGAGGCGAGTAATTTTCAAAACCATTTTCAAAACTTTGGTCGAGTTTGACTCGCGAAATTCATTTCTCTCTCGCAAGGGAGGGGAAAAATTTTGCGATGATAACAGGTTTGGCGACCGTGATGGGACCTGTCCTCGCCTGATCAATTATGTGCTTTAACTTAGCCCAATTGTCAAAATTATGTTCTATGAAATGTCAGCTTTAATTTCTGATATCATGTGAACCTAGGAGCCTAGACTTGAACCCAGCTGACATGGATTGCATATAGACTAGGCATGGTTTGGTAGGACCATATTGAGGAGAATTATGCATGCTCACATAGACTTAGGTCTGAAATACAACACTCCTCAATCTAGGACTTGTATGAAAACAATGTTTGCTTCTTCAAAAGTTTTCAAAATTCTATCTCTTTAGGACTTAGAGCCCTCTGTTTGCCTGCATGTGATCATATTTCAAAAACCACCCCACCTATGTCTACCCGGTCTTCACGTTGCTGGGCTCTCTTCCAGAACCATAGTTCGGGACAGAGCCTCACAACTGGGCCACTTATTTGGGCTAACGCCCCCCTGCCACGTACCAAGGGCCATAGTCCAACGTATATCGGCAGGCGCTCAAGGATGTTGGGAAAACACAAGCCTAGACCCGGAGATGAGTTTTATGCCACGTACATCGAGCCTCGGCTCGACTATATCGGCATAGCATGATTGGACACAGTTGATCTAAGCCTAGAGTCAGGATTAGGGTCCTAAAGCTCTTTCAAAATCAATGCATTTAGAGTTGGCTTCCTAGGGATTGCTGTATGTGCATAATTGTTTGTAATTGTATATATGATATTCATTTTCGCCTTATTTTCTCATATTTTTCCCAAGTTTTCCAAAATACCTCATTTTTCATTTTTTATGAAATATCTCCTTTTTCTCAAAAACCCTGGACGATTTTTCTAAATTATCCACCTTTTCCTTCAAAACTCCAGGAAATCTTCCATTCTTTCGTTCCACTGGACTTCGAATTTCCAGCTTTCATTTTATCCTGCCTGCAATTTTCAAATTTCTTATATTTTTCCAAAGTCTAATTCCAGTCTTCTTGTCTTTCAGTCCAATGGCATCCAGTCAGCTCGATTCTGTTTTTCCTAAGGGTCACATCTCCTATGAGGTGCGACAAAGTCTTCCTGAGCATCGATCTCTTAGCACCGGACCCTTCTTCCCCCGGTGGTACTATGTCTGGTTCAAAAATTTCTCTCGTATGTTTTCGGACCACTTGAGTGATTGTGGGTTGGAATTGGCATCTGCAGTGGGAAAGTTGACAGTCAACGGCAATCTGATTCATGCACTGGCGGAGCGGTGGAATCCGCACACTTGCACATTCTGGTTCCCGTGGGGCGAGATGACAATACTGATGGATGAATTCTCAGAGATTATGGGACTGCCTGAGCCAGCCAGTCAGCCTGGAGATCCGTTAGAGCAGCAGTTTCTGATCAATGTCAAGGGTCTGGACCCCAAAGATGCCGTAGCTCGCATGACAGGGCGCAAGTCTTGGCCACTGATTGAAGAAAATGGGAATGAATACGTGAGTCTGATCGAGATCTACCGACAGTATGGAGAATTCGCAGAAGTCAGCTTGTTGTCCAGGACAGCTCGAGAGAGAATTCAGCATGCGATGGTTTTGTGTACTGTGGGACTTGCTTTCTTTCCAGATGGACAAAATTATGTGGATGTCAGAATAGTTCAACTTTTGAGAAGATGGGGAAGTCGACAGACCAGCCGTCTCTCGATAGCCATGGCCGCGCTTGCTTTTCTATACAGAGGACTGACCCGCTTCACACTTGGAGAGTCCATCTTAGTCGAGGGATGTACTTATGCTCTTCAATCTTGGTTCCTTCAGCATGTACCAACCAGAGCTAGTTCATTCAGATACAACGGTAAGGAGCTCCTTCCAGTTGCGCGGTACCGATTCCTGATCGACTATCTGCAGGAAGAAGAAGTGGTGTGGGACTATTTTGATCGAGAATTATCGCCTCCCAGATACACCTATGCATATGGCAAGAGATTCAAGTTGCTTGGTCCATTCTTCTGTGCTTACTATCATCCGGAGCGGTGTGTTCGACAGTTTTCTCAGAGACAGAAGCACATAGAGATGCGGCTGCTATCAGGAGTCTTGCCAGAGTTCGACCTTACATCAGCACAGTGGTCCGGAGCATACCATTCTGCCAGATATGGCTGGGACTCTTTTGTTACTCTTCCGCTTTTTCCCGGTCCTTGTGTCTCTGCTAGTTATAAAGAGTGGTGGCAAATTGTCTGTCCGCCCCCTCTTTCTCAAGTTTATTATTGATGCAATCATGTTTTCTTTCAATAAATAAAAATCTTGCAAATTCTTCAATTTTTGGTTTGACGACCTCGCCTAGGTAACAAGGCTTAATTTTCAGTTGTTTATTTTCTTTGCAAAGGAATGACAACGCAATTGTCGTAATCCCAGCGACGACTCAATCCCTAGTAATGGGATATTCTTTCAAATTGTCTACCAAAATTCTCAGCGAATATTTTCTTCCAATCAAAATCTCTCTCAAAAGCCTAACCATTGATTTTGCTCTGCAGAGAGCCTTCGTGACAGTCAATGGTTCAAACAAGGTCAGGGAAGAAGACTGCACCAGTCGAGGGAATCGCATATTCGACAGCTTCAGACGAAGAAATGGATTCCCTGCGCTCAGGCAAAAATCAGGGGCAACAGGTTGAGGATGACATTGATCCTCAAATGTATGCCATGTTTAAGAAGATGATGACTAAGATGCTGGCAGAACAAGCTGAAGCCAGTACAGAGAAAGCACAGGTGAAGCAAAAGACAAAAGGCCGGGCAGTCAAGAAAGCCTTGAAGATATCCAAGAAGCCTGCTCAGCATGTTGATGCAACTGATGAAGAGGAATCAGTGGAAGATTCAGATGAAGAGTTTGAGACCCATCAGGCATTCCGCAAGTCTACCCAGGGGCAGGGGTCAGCCCACAAATTCAAAGAGCAATCTCTCAATGACTCTAACCAGCCGCAGTTCAAAGATGTGGTCAGAATGCTTCGAGACCTGCAGGCCCGTGACAAGGGAAAGAAAGTCTTCACCAGCGAAGACTTCTATGATGGTTTGGATGGGGACGACAATCTCGAGAATCTCCCCAGAAAGTTTATCAAATTCGATGGTTCTGGCGATCCTAAAGCTCATCTCGCCATGTTCTTCGCTGAATGCTCCAGATTCAAACGAGACAATCGTGCACTTTTCCTATGTTTCCCTCGCAGTCTGGAGGGAACCGCAGCTAAATGGTACTCGGAGCATGTGAATCCAATTGAGTTGAAGGAATTTGACAAAGTGGTAAACATGTTCATTGAGCGATTTCTCTTCAATGCTGAGGCACTTCCCACCCTCAGCCATATTTGCGGCCTTAAACAGAGAGAAAATGAGAAGGCCAGAGATTTTATCCACCGATGGAGGTCAGCTTGCAACAAGATGAGGGACCCCATATCAGAGGGACATGCTTTGTCCTTAATTCTGAGTAACTTCTCACAGCCTCTAAGAGGTCTCATCTCTACTGCACCATCAAGGACATTCATTGAACTGACAGAACGAGCTGAATGGCTCGAGTTGAGCATGGAAAATGGTTTCTACGAAGGCTTCACTTTCACCAAGAACAACGGCCAGAATGAGCAGAAGAATAAAACTCACTTCACTCATTCTGTCAGAAATAATAATTGGAACCACTATAAGGGGCAGAACAAAGATTTCTGTTATGGGGCAGGAAGTTCCAACAAGAATGATCAGAAAGGCAAATCAGTGCCTCAATACAATAAGCCACTTCAATTAGAACAGGGACCGAAGCCCCGAGAAAAAGTAAAGCATGAAGGGTGGAGTTATGACAGGAAATTCACTCCACTAGACCAATCCCTCGAGACTGTGCTCGAGTATATGTTGACCAAGGAGATGGTCAAACTGCCTAGGTTGGTTGATCCCCCTATTCCCATGGGGAAATTCAAAGATCAATTTTGTAAATTTCACAGAACAGTGGGGCACAATACTGAGAACTGCTTCGTTCTCAAAAATATTGTTCAGGATCTCATCGACAAGAATCTTCTGGTAGAGGGTGCCAAAGATGAAAATATGGATATTCTAAAGAAACCCTTTCCCCATCATTCTACGGCGGTCGTCTCTGAACAGCCTTTTCAGCCGCAGGAGCATATTAGGCCATGCTCTAAAAGTGATATGCAAATCCAACATCAGGTCCTTGTACTGCAGCAAACTGAGTCCAAAGCTCAGAAAATAGATCTCATTGCAGCTTTTGGTAAAATGAAAGTATCTGATAAACCCGCTGGGGTATCTCCTGAGGTGGCTAAAAGAATGCCATGGCTCCCCAAGCACTTTATTAAGCCCGCTCCGGAGAAAGGTGAGACATCGACACCAAAGCCGATTACTGCATTATCCAATGTCTCAATCTTGGATTTAGCCCAAGCTTCCGCCAAGCACCAGCAAGTGTTGAATGATCTGTTGCGGAAAATCAAAGTGAGACCGAGCATAACTCCTGAAGACATGGCCCAGATAGTCAATCAGGCCATGACAAATGCTCCAATCACTTTCTCGGATGAAGATCTTTCTAAGCCGCATGTGTTTCACAACAACGCTTTGTATGTTGTGATTCGAGCCAGAGGAATGACTGTTCCTCATGTGCTGATAGATGGAGGCAGCAGCCTCAATATATGCCCAGAAATGACAGCCAAAGCTTTAGGCATTAGATAAGAGGAATATATCCCAGACCCGATCACTATCTACGGGTTTGATAATCATGGCCAGACAGCTAAAGGGAAAATCTTCTTGGAAATTTTCATTGACTACTCGGTCCACTCTGTCCTTTTTCATGTGGTCAACGTACCCCCAACGTATAATCTGTTGTTGGGACGACCGTGGATTCACAACACGAACGCGGTGCCGTCTACTTTGCATCAGTGTGTCAAGTGGTCAAAAGGTGGAATGATCACAACAGTCTTGGGCGAGGATCCGGAGAAGAGGCTTGCACAACCCATGGTTCCTAGGCCAACTTTCACTACTGATATCCCTAGCATTAGGGGCATTGATGAGGTCAGCTTTGAAGAAAATTCGGGAATACTGCAGACGGCTGAACAGCCAGCACATACAGTGGCCATGACTCGATGGAGAGGCCCACAGTTTTTCAAGATTGGAGGACGAATTGACTATAGTACATTCAAAGATCATCCACTATTCTCCCAATTTATGAAGGCCAAAAAGGGATTTGATCTGTTAGTAAAGCATGGTTATCAGCCTTTTCAAGGCCTGGGAAAAAATGGGAATGGTCGTCTCGAGCCAGTAATTCCTCAGCACTATCCTCAGAGGGCCGGATTGGGCTTTAGTGGCAGAAGATCTCAGAAGGGCACTATCTTTATCAAAGGGACGCACTAAGGGCATCTGCTTGTCTTTCATTTCTATTCTTTTGTTTTCACATTTAGGATGATATCCCGTTTCATTTCAATCATTGTCCTCAATTCAATCTTTCAATAAAGTTGCAAATTTCCTTTGTCTATCTGGATGCCATTTGTCTCTTTACTTCTCGTTATCAAATCTTTGAAAATTTGCCATTATTCTTCTCTTTTATCTTTCAAATTATTTTCTTAACAAAAGTAATTTGTTTTATGATAGGAGATTTTCCTGAATCGATTTATTCTCCAATTTTCAGAATGTCTTCCCGATCTATCAAGAAGCTCGTTCTTAATCCAGAGGCCTTTTCAAAGCCAACAGTGATTCATCAGGTTAAAATAAGAGCAGAATGCAGTCAGATTACAAAGCAGTCAGAAGAACCTGCAGAATTTGATTCAGCTCTTCAAGAATTACCAGAATTTGCAGCAATTCAGAAACAAGATGAACCATCATCCTTAGTTCAGGATCCGACTGAGGATATCAATATTGGATCAGAAGACGATCCTAAAATTCTCAAGATTGGCAGCAGTTTGAGCCCGGAAGAGAAAGAAAGGCTCACCCGTTTTCTCAAGCAACATGAAGAAGTGTTCGCGTGGACGTATGAGGACATGCCAGGTCTAGATACCAAATTGGTTGAGCATCATCTCATCCTAAAACCAAATGTCAAGCCGGTTAAGCAGAAACTGAGAAAGATGGATCCTCGAGTGGAACAACAAGTTAAGGAAGGTCTAGAAGACCTACTCAAAGCAGGGTTCATTCGAACCATTGACTATCCAGATTGGCTAGCAAATATTGTTGCTGTTCCCAAGAAAAATGGTAAAGTTCGAATTTGCATCGACTTCAGAGATCTCAATAAAGCGACTCCTAAGGATGATTATCCACTTCCTAATATTGATCTTTTGATTGATAGCACAGCAGGTCACGCTATGTTCTCTTTTATGGATGGATATTCCGGATATAATCAGATCAAGTTGGCCGCTCGTGATCAGTCCAAGACATCTTTCACTACTCCTTGGGGCACTTTTTGTTATACAGTCATGCCATTTGGGCTTAAGAATGCTGGAGCCACTTATCAGCGTGCTATGGCCGTCATTTTCCATGATCAGATGCACAAAATCATGGATGCCTATGTCGATGATATTCTGGTAAAATCCAAAGAAGAAGAAGATCACATCGAAACTCTCAATCAAGTTTTCAAGCGGCTCATTCTTTACAAGCTAAGACTCAATACACAAAAATGTGTTTTTGGAGTCGAATCTGGCAAATTGTTAGGCTTTCTAGTCAGCAAAAAGGGGATAGAAGTTGATCCCGCTAAGGCCAAAGCTATCATTGACATGTCTCCCCCACTAATCTGAAAGAATTGCATAGCCTTCAGGGACGCATGCAATCAATTCGGCGATTCATATCCAATTTGGCCATGAGATGTGAGCCTTTCAATCATTTGCTCAGGAAAGGAGTGAAATTCGAATGGGGACTAGAGTGTCAGCAATCGTTCGAACGCATCAAGAAATATTTGCTCAATCCTCCTGTGTTAAAGCCGCCAGAATTAGGGAAACCCCTACTGCTATACATTTCAGTTAATCAAGTGGCTTGTGGCGGATTTTTGGCGCAATACGAAGAAGGCAGTCTGGTAGAGCATGCCATTTACTATGTGAGCAAAACCTTCATTGATTATGAGAAGAAATACTCTCAGATAGAGAAGACATGTCTAGCTCTAGTTTGGATGTGTCAGAAATTGAGACACTATCTGTTGACATCTGAAATCAAGATCCTATCCAAATTAAATCCTCTCAAGTATATTCTAGAGCAACCCTTCCTCAGTGGACGGATTGCCAAATGACAGGTTTTATTGATGCAATACGATTTGGAATATGTCTCTCAGCAATCTATCAAGGGCCAAGCAATTGCAGATCAATTAGCAAATTTTCCTTTAGCAGAAGATGTTAAAGTCGAGGATGATTTCCCCGATGAGCGGATTTGCAATATTCAACAATCCCCAATTTGGAATTTATTCTTTGACGGTTCCAAGAATATGGCAGGCATAGGAATCGGGATTCTGTTGATCACACCTGAGAAGGAGATGATCCCCTTTTCTCTCAAATTAGATTTTCAGTGCACTCATAATATGGCCGAGTATGAAGCTTTGATATAAGGTCTGAAAATTCTACGAGACTTCAATGTCAAAAGAGTGCATGCTTATGGCGACTCTTTGCTCGTCGTCAATCAAGTCTTAGCTGAATGGCAAGTGAAGGATCAGAAGTTACTTCCTTATCAGAAGATCGTCTCAGCTCTTGTTAGCAATTTCGAAGAATTCCAACTTTTCCATGTCAAGAGAGACTTCAATCAAATTGCAGACAGTTTAGCCAATCTGGGATCCATCATGTCTTTCGGGAACGAAGAATCTTGTCGCTCCTTTGAAATTGGCAGACTTGATCAACCTGCTTTCGTCCCAGTAGAGCAGGTAAACCAGGCGGAGCAAACGAAGAAGCCCTGGTATCATGACATCAAGAATTTCATTGAAACTGGCGAATTTCCTCCAGAACTCTCAAAGAAAGAGCGGCGAGCAATTCAGCGCATGTCTGCGCGATATTTTATTCTTGCCGACGTCCTTTATCGTCGTGGATTCAGCTCTGAATATTCCAGATGTTTGGACGAAGAAGAAGCCAAAGAAGTTGTGGAAGAAGCACATGAAGGTATCTGCGGTGGTCATGTTGGCTACCAAACTCTTGTCAAACAAATCATCCGAGCAGGCTATTACTGGAGAACTATGCAACAAGATTGTTATCATTTTGTGAAGAAGTGCGTTCAATGCCAGATGCATGCACCTTCCATTCATGCGCCAGCGACATATTTGCAATCTGTCGTCTCGCCATGGCCATTTTCTATGTGGGCTTTTGATGTTGTTGGTCCCATTACTCCTTCTGCTTCAAATGGCCATAAATATTTTCTTGCTGCAACAGAATATTTTACTAAATGGGTAGAAGCAGTCACTCTACGCACAGTAGAAGGTCGACATGTGGTCTCATTCATCCATAGGAATATCCTATGTCGTTTCGGCATACCACATGATATTGTGTCAGATAATGGCAGTCATTTCAAGAATAAGAGAATGAGGATTTTTTGTTTGAAGTTCAAAATTCATCATCATTTCTCCGCTCCTTATTATCCTCAAGGAAATGGCCAAGCAGAGGCCACCAATAAGATTTTGATTCGAATCCTGGAGCGAACTTTGGAAACAGGCCGTGACTGGCATGAGAAGATTCATGATGCATTGTGGGCGTATCGAACCACCATTCGAACTCCAACTAATGCTACTCCGTTAGAACTTGTCTACGGAACCGAAGTAGTATTGCCTCTACATGTTCAGAAACCTGCTCTGAAATTTGCATCACTTCTCGAATTACCTCTTGATCAGTATCAGCAACAGCGGCTAGTACAGCTTGATTTGCTAGATGAAAGAAGACTCAGAGCAGCAGAGCACGCTCAATCATATCGTCAGAGGATAGCCAGACAATATGCAAAATCAGTCATTGAAAGAAAATTTCGAGTCAATGATCTAGTGCTCAGATCAACGTCTTATCTCAAGCACCGCCCAGGTGGCAAGTGGTCACCAAATTGGGAAGGTCCCTATGTTGTCAAAGAGGCATTACCTCGTAATTCATATCGGCTCATAAATGCTGACGGAGTGGAATTACCAGATCCCATCAATGCTCGGCATTTGAAAAAATTCTATACTTAAACCATGTCTTATTCTTTGTAATTCCTCCAAATTTTGTTCAATAATGGTTAAATTCTCCTTTCCCAGTTATACTGGGGCATTTTTTTAAAAATTTTGTTTTTATCTACAAATATCCTGTATGCAGGCAGGATAAACAAATCTCTCATTTTGCACGCATGTGCATTCATTTATATCATTTTCATATTTGCATACATCTGCATTCATTGGCATGCATTTGCATCAAGTTCGTTACCCATTCAGGATAAGGGATAATCCTGAGACCCCGACAATCATTCTCGTTACAATTCCCAAATACTTTAAGAGCATAGGTCTCTTTTAAAAATTCAAATTTCAAATTAAAAACAAGGTATATTTTCAAAACTCAGTGCTTGAACTGGTACAATTTTGAAATCCAGTGCTCAAACTGGTACACTTCCAAAATTTAGTGCTCGAACTGATATATTTTTAAAATCCAATGTCTATGTTGACATATTTTCAAAACCCGGTATTCATGCTGGTGTTCTTTCAAGATTGAGCACTTGTGTTAGTGTCTCACTGGTGGGTCGTATCAGTCAACCTCTCGGGTTCAGTCTTTGTGCTGATCATTCATCAAAGTTCAAATTTCAATTACCAATTCGGCCCTCGAGCCACCCAATTTCCAAATTTCCAATTTCGACCTCTGGGTCAACCAATTTTCAAATTCGATCTTCGGGTCACTCAATTTCCAATTTCGACCTTCGGGCCAATCAATTTCCAAAATTTCCAATTTCGACCCATCGGGTCAATCAATTTCCCAATTTCCAATTTCCAATTTTTGAATTCCAAATTTCCGATTTAGACATTTGGGTCAACCAATTTTGACCTTCGAGTCAATCAATTTCCAGTTTCCAAATATCAATTTCCAAATTTCCAAATTTCCAATTTCAAATTCCAAATTCCAAATTTCAAAATTTTAAATTTTCCGAATTCCAATTTCATACCAATTCCAATCATTTCCTGTTGCGAGAGACCCTTTGTACAGGGAGAGTTCAAGGGAGCTCATTCTTTTCGCATGCTATCCTTTGTTCACCTAGCCCCTTTTCAGGGAGAGTTTGAAGGGACTCATGTCTATGTGAACCGTTTGCAAAACAAATTTCCAATTTCATACAAGAAACCCTTAATTCAGGGAGAGCTTCGACGGAAGCTCGCTTTCCTTGTGACCGCAATTTCAAACTAGGCCATTTCATCATGAAGGACCCTCTTTTCAGGGAGAGTGTGATGGACTCGTTCCTTCATGACCAATTCACCGACCTCATCATTACCGGCCCCCTTTCCATAAGAGAAGCCTAATGTTAGGAAGTTTTGACGAAAGCTTAATTTCTCTTCGAAAGTTCGTTTTGCAAACACCTCCTCTTCAGGGAAGAGAGGAGTAATTTCTATTTCCAATGTCTGAATCTTCTCCTTTGGGGAAAGGAGAAGAAAATTTTTGTCATGGATGTGTTACGTTGTGCTTCAAATACTCGCTTCCACAAAGGATTTCAAGAAAATCTTGTCAATTTGTCATTAAATATTTGTTGATTTCAAAATTTTTATTGCACAAAAACATTACCTCAGAATACCTTCAGTATTATCTCTGAAAGGTCAAAGCTTTCGTGAAAAAGGATTCAAAATTCAAATTCTTTCTATTAGCCGACCAAAAGGATGAAGAATAAATCCCCAATATGGCCAGCAAAGGAAATTCAATATTGTCGCAAAGCCATAAGTGATCGGTATTGATCGCAGTCAATGGCACATTTTTAAAGATCATTCTTGGAAAATAAAGCAGTTGAAATATCCTGGGTGATACAGAAAAATCCATTCAATCCCTACATCTCCTCAATCACCTAAAGCTGCAATTAAATATCTGCAAAAGGGATCTCTCAACTGTCGTCAAGATGAAGGCGAATTAGGCGAGTAGACCCCCGGGGCCAAAGAAGATTCAAATCATCTCCAAGATGACGGAGTTTGTGACGGATCCTTCCAGGGAAAGTTC
This sequence comes from Nuphar pumila, assembly GCF_984573655.1. Taxonomy (NCBI): domain Eukaryota; kingdom Viridiplantae; phylum Streptophyta; class Magnoliopsida; order Nymphaeales; family Nymphaeaceae; genus Nuphar; species Nuphar pumila. The sequence continues at coordinate 81,567,548 of NC_143253.1, forward strand.
AGAGCACCGTCAAGATGAAGGCGATTGCGATGGGCCTCCCGACAAACCCTAAAAGATATTTAATTTCTGCTATCATCAACAGATTTCCAACCAAAGAGCCAATAACCGTCAATATAATCCCTGAGAGAAAAGAAGGATCGAAGCATCTCTGAGATGAAGGAGTTTGTGACGTACCCTTCTAAAAAAAAGAAGAGAGAGAGAAAAGTCAAGACATCTCCAAAATGAAGGATGATGTAATCTCCAAAAACCCAAGAGAGCTCTAATTCTGCCAAAAAAAATAGTAGGCAGAAAGATCGTCATGAGAAAGAATTCCAGGATATCAGACTGCCAAATCTGCCAAAGAATCCTCTTTAAATTTTGTGAAATTCTATTATCAATATTCTTTCACAAATTGCTTTCACAATATCAAGAATACTCTCTTTTCTGCTCATATCAGGGAAATTGATAGCTTCCTTGAAAGAAAGTCAATTGCAAGCAATTTGAATTCGAATCTTGATTTTACGAAGTTAAGCCCAATCAGAGATAATACTTCAGGTAGAAAAGAGGGAATATTTTCAAAGCAATGTGCATCACTTTCAATTATTTCGAATCAACAATAATTTTCAACATTTTGATAATATTTTTTAGCTATCCTGGCGTGAAGCGAGAGCTTGAGGTTCATCTTTGGCGCATCCTGACATAAGTTGTTATCCCTTTTAAGGACTTGATAATGGGAGTTTTCAAGATTCCTTCCCTTCTGTTGGTATAATCTGAGCGCATGGGCTCTCAGATTCGCACACTTCCCTGTGTCCCCACTGTCCCACCATAGACAGTCCAATTTCGGCTTGAGGTTAAGCCACCAATCATTTTCTCGCAAAAGGTCACCAATTTCAAAAGTTATTTAGTCTCAGTAATGAGGCGCCCAAAATCAAACCCCTTTTCAAGCTTTAGGGACCCCAATTTCATCCTTTTGCAAAACCCCTATCGGACTCATTGTGCGGAGATCCGAAGGTTCCATCATGGTTTCTTCCTTCGAGGATTCCATTCATTTTCCGCCCAATCAGGATAAGGGTATAAACCTGAGCCTCCTTTGATGAGGTATTTCATTTTCTACCCAATCAGGATAAGGGTACAAACCTGAGCCTCCTTTGATGAGGTATTTCATTTTTCTACCCAATCAGGATAAGGGTACAAACCTGAGCCTCCTTTGATGAGGTATTTCATTTTCTACCCAATCAGGATAAGGGTACAAACCTGAGCCTCCTTTGATGAGGTATTTCATTTTCTACCCAATCAGGATAAGGGTACAAACCTGAGCCTCCTTTGATGAGGTATTTCATTTTTCTACCCAATCAGGATAAGGGTACAAACCTGAGCCTCCTTTGATGAGGTATTTCATTTTCTACCCAATCAGGATAAGGGTACAAACCTGAGCCTCCTTTGATGAGGTATTTCATTTTCTGCCCAATCAGGATAAGGGTACAAACCTGAGCCTCCTTTGATGAGGTATTTCATTTTCCGCCCAATCAGGATAAGGGTACAAACCTGAGCCTCCTTTGATGAGGTATTTCATTTTCTACCCAATCAGGATAAGGGTACAAACCTGAGCCTCCTTTGATGAGGTATTTCATTTTCTACCCAATCAGGATAAGGGTACAAACCTGAGCCTCCTTTGATAAGGTATTTCGTTTTCTACCCAATCAGGATAAGGGTACAAACCTGAGCCTCCTTTGATGAGGTATTTCATTTTCTGCCCAATCAGGATAAGGGTACAAACCTGAGCCTCCTTTGATGAGGTATTTCATTTCCCGGTCAGGTTAAGGGTCAAACCTGAGCTTCGTTTCTACACGAGGTATTTCCTGTCCCATCCAGATTAAGGGCAAAACCTGAATATCACTTCTTTTGAAGTAAATTCTTTCCTCTTCATTCTCCATTTCATATCTACCATTTTCATCAGGGCTAAATCTCTTCATATCCAGTCAGATCCTTCTAACTGGGGCATTTTTATAGCCCAAATTTGGTGTGTTTTTCTTTGCCACTAAGCTCGTCTTCAAGCCGGCTTAGTAGCAAAGAGGGGCATCTGTAAACACCCCAAATTTTCCTCACTCATTCTCAAACAATCCTCCTTGTTCAGTGCCAACCCTGTTAGGTCAGTGTAGGAGTCAAACCCCGAGTCAGTTTCAGAAAATCACCATTATACCCATTTTCATTAGGAAAATTACCATTTTACCCCTAGGTCATCCCAGACCCCAGTCAGTAGGAGTCAACCAAGCTCATTGGTCAGTTCAAGACAGTTAGAATATCAGTCATCTCAAGCTCATCTGATCTCATAAGGAATAAACCATTTTCATTTCTGACCATTCCTGCCAAAATGGGATCATTTCTTCAGAAATGAGCTTACTTCTCACTCAAATCCAGGCCAATTGTCTCTGAGTCAGTCATTCATAGTCAGTCATACTCCCCAGAGTCTAACTTGAGCTCACCACGAGTTCAAGCGCTCCAATTTCAGTTCAAAAGCCTTTCCAAGTGTCTAGGAGCCCATTTTAGTCCATTTCAGCTCTTTCAGCTGAAATTGAGCTGAGTTCAGCCAATTGAGCTAGTGTTCGAGCTTCGATTTTAGTTCATGTCAGTATTATTGACCTTTTTTTTAGGCTCAAAGTCAGCTCAAGTTCGTAATTTACTTCACTCCAGTGACCATTCCGTACCATTTCTCTAAAAATGACAGCTTTTCTTGAAAATTCAGTCGGAAAGGTCAGTTGAGTCAGTGCCTGGTCAGTTCATTTGAGTTCTGAAACTCTAAAACTCAGCTCAATCCAGCTCATTTCAGTTCAATCCAGCTCGAACCTCAATTTTCAGTGTCACTCTGATCCAGTAGAGTCCCGAAAACCATTTCTTGAGCTATTTTGCAAATTTTATCAATTTTAATGCTTTTTAAACTGGTACAGCTGCCAATCGGGGTCTAACATCTAAAATTCTCCATTCAGGGTCTGCATTTTGCATGTCATTTCTCATCATTTCAAATCATTTCTTAGCATTTCATAACATTTCATTTCATTTTCGAAGTCCAGAACTCCAGTTTTATAAATTTCAATCCAGATTGAGTTTTAAAAGTTTTCAGAAATCAATTTCAAACCTCTGGTTTCCAAAATTGACATTTTCACCCCGGGAGTCTAAATTTGGAAATATTTTCTCAAGAAAAACAATTTGGATTTCTTTCAAAATCAAATTTTCAAGTTTTACACTGGATTTGCTTCGCAATGAGCTATTGAACTTCAAAATCCGAGCTCGTTTTTAAAACTGCCAAAAATAGCTCGTTTCGTCTAGAAACTTTCTAAAAAGACTATTTTACCCCTCTAATCATCAAAATGAATTTCAAATGTGGAATTTGGACCCGCTCTGAGATGGCCCATTCATTTACTTTTCTATTTTATATAAAAAAAATGCTTCTTTTTATTTGTTTATTTTTGTTTTTATTGATTTTTATTCTTTTATTTTTTTAGAGAGGAGGTGGGACCCACAAGGTGGTCACCCAAGCCTCCAGCCCCACTTTCCATTTTCTCATTTTTTTTCTTTCCCTTTTCCTTTTTCCCTCCTTTTCTTTCTTTCCTTTCTTTTTCCCTTTTCTTTCTTTTTCTTCTTCTTCCCTTTCTTTTCTTCTTCCCTTCCCTTCCTTCCTTTCCCTTCTCCAGCCCATTCACGTACACTCTTTCCCTCTCTTTTCATTAACCCCTAAAAACCCTAAGTTGAGGCTGATTAAAGACCTAAGTTGGGGTTGGTTAAAAAAAGAAAGAAAAAAAGAAGAAGCCACTTACGGCTCTTCTCCCATCTCACGCCTCTCTCTCTCTCCCCCTTTAGCTCTCTCCTTCCCTTCTCTTGGCTGCTGCAGCCACAACAGCCACAGCTTACACTTCCAACCAGCACCTCCGGTCATCTCCAGCTGCAGCCTCCACGCCTAGCCGGTTCAAGCCACCATCTGCTTCAACAAACAGCTGCAGCCTCCACCTTGCTTCAGCCGGTCTCCACTTGGAAGCATCACCTTCAAGCTCCCAGCCAACAGCCACACCTCCATCCTTGGCAGCACCACAGGGACACCTCCCTCACGCCTAGCAGCAGCTGCTCCACATCCAAGCCATCCCCATCTTCCAGCCCTCTCTCAAGGTAAAGTGTTGCTTTACCCTTTGGCTTTCATTTTTTTTTTTTTTAAGATATTTATCACATGGTTTATTTAAACACAACGTGAGATCAGACCAAAGCTGGTTTCATATTGTTGAAAACTCTCATTTAATCTCTCTCTCTCTCTCTATATATATATACATATATATATATATATATAGATAAATACAAAACTTGTGCTTTATGTGTAGGCTAAAAAATGAAAAGATCCGTCCACTCAATGGATCGAATCTCTCATTTTGGAGAGCCAATATTAAATTGATCATATCCTCCTCGATTTAGGTTTTAGTTTTATGATTCATGTCATCTTATGTTTGCATGCACTTAGATTAATTCGTTTTGCTAGTTATTTCGTTTTATATATGAACCATGCTTTACTTAGTTTAAAATTTGTAAAATTTTAGTTTTTAGACAAAGTCCATACAGCAATTTATGTGATTTTATGCATTTAAAAATTTTGTAAATTTTAGAGTAGTTAGGTTTACATGTCTTTGTTGTACTGTCGAAAATTTGATTCATTTTGTGTTTCGGAATCCATCTAAACCAATCAAATCCCAAATTGGGATTCTGTATTTCTGGAACTTTCAGTTTCTTCCTTAGCAGACTAAAACCTCCGGCACCACCATCGTGGGAGATTCGGATCATTCTCCAAAAATCACAGTAGATTCATGATTGAATCTACTAATGATCTGGAAATTTTGAGATTTTTCCAATTAGTTTTGACCTCTGTAAAAAATCGGATTTCTCAGACCCCTGGGAAAATATCGATTTTCTTTCGTCAGGGTATAGACAGACCTTAATGCACCAAGTCCATCCAATCTATAACCCTTCTGCAAAACCTTTCAACACAAAAGTTGTTCATAACATAATTTCCTGTCATTTTCCAAAATTTGGGAATTTTTAGATCTGTTCCAGTATTTTTCCCGGATTTTCTATTTCTGTCTAACAGATTCCAATGTCCAGAAATCTCAGAGATTTAGGTCTCTGATAACAGTATGACCTTTTCCAAACCGTAACCCGAATCCCAATTCTGTAAAAAGATCAAATATTCCTATATTTGTCAGGGACATTTTCCCACAATTTCAGCCATTTTCCCATCTGTCTGCCATTTTTACCACATTTTCTACCGAAACCTGTCTGTTTCCTTCATTTACTAGAGTCGCCGGATTCCGATCCGACTTGCCGGAGTGGTACAGCTCCGACCATAGGTCAAAACCAGAAAGTGTAAAATAAAAAAATCTTTGCCTTACTGTCATCTGTCATCCCATAAAATTTGGGAAATTTTTATGGAAGTTTGATATCCTAAATCCCCTTTAGAATCAATATTTTAAGCAAAAATCATGAAATTTAGGGTTTTTATTTGAATTTCCATATTTAAAAATACAAAAAAAATTAGATTTTCGAGCTTCATTCTGTTTTTAGGGTTATTTTAGGTGTCCATGCCAAATTTGGTTTAATTCCAAGTTCATTTGCTCTATGTGTTAGTTTATCTTTAAATTTAGAAGCGAAAATCAGGCGAAAATCAGGCTAAATTTGATATTTTGGGATATTTTCATCATTTTAAGGTTTTTACCATGTACATAAGCATGTAGAATCATATTAGGGTTAATTTTATTCAAATTTGCATTTCATATTTTTCCATTTTGCAAAATTTATTTCAGAAAACCCTGGTTTCAAGGCCATAGTCTTGTTATCGGGGGTATTTTGGTCATTTTGACCATAATTTCGAAATTTCAATTTCTAATTTCATAAATTTTCATGCATATCATCATGTTTTATCATATTATGTTTGATTTATTTCATTTGATTTTCAAAATTCCAAAATTTTTTCAGAAAACCCTGATTTCAAGGTCATCAGGGGTATTTTGGTCATTTTGACCCCAATTTCGAATTTTCAAGTTTATTTTCAAAATTTATTCATTATTTATCATGTTTATATCAAATGGGGTATGATTTGGGGTTTATATCTGAATAATATCTGATAATTTCCCATATTTTCGGATAAATTCAGAAAAACCTACATTTTTGTGCTAACCTTGTTTCTAGTTTTGCAGGAACATTCAAGAAGAAGACTTAGATTTTATTTTTCTTTTTATTTCAATTCAATGTAACATCAAATGTAATAATTTGGAATAAGAGTTACATTTCTGCTTAGAATAGGGTTGCATTGCATATAGTTAAATTTCTGCAAAATTTTAATATGTGATGTATGATTCATGCACATTATTTCAAATTCACTATGGTTTACACGAATGGCACGTGCACAAGCTCTTATGGAGTTTATAAACTCGGTGGGATTTGTATTTATGGCCATAGTCAGAATACGAAGAAAACCAAGATTTATGATCTTCATATTAGCCACATTCAGCCTACACACTTAGGCTAACTTCAAAATGCACTGCATTTTTCAAAGTTTTAAAAGGATTTTCCAATTCCTCAATTGAAATTCCCTTTTCAAATTCATATTCATTCATTCATATCATTCAAATTGCATTATTTTCAAATTCATTTTTCTAATTTCAATTTTAGATAAATCAGTTTTCCCAAAAATTTCCAAGTTTCTCAGGATTGGATTTTCTCAGAATTCTAAACTTTCAAATGAGATTTCAAAGCATTTCCCAATTTCAAATCAAGATTTTCCTATGTTTTCGAATTCTCAAATTTCAAAATCCCAAGTTTTCAGAAATTCATTTTCTCATATTTTCCAGTTTTCTTGAGAATTCATTTTCCATTTCAAAAGTCATTTTCCAATAAATTTCTTAGATTTTCTCAAGATTCTCAAATCCATTTTCTCAGAAAAGCAATTCCAAATTTCAAAATCGATTTTCCAAAGTTCAAGTTTTCCTGAGAAATCACTTTCCAATGCAAATTTCTGATTTCCAATGAAATTCAATGATTTTCCCAAGGATTCAATTTCAAGTACTTTTTTAATCATTTTTCCAGCATATTTCAATTTTCCAAAGCAAACATCATATTTTTTTTTAAACTTGCATTATTTTCAAAATTCCATAGCACAAGCCTGATTCTTTGTGCATTATAGGAAAAATAGAGCATAATTTAGCTATTTGAGTCGAGTTAAAGCACATAATTGATCCTTGGTTCAATTACCCCTGGTAAAGGCGCCAGGAACGGTTGAACCTCGTATCGACAGGCGGATCCCATTCCACGGAATTTTCCCGCAAATTTTCAAAACGGAGGCGAGTAATTTTCAAAACCATTTTCAAAACTTTGGTCGAGTTTGACTCGCGAAATTCATTTCTCTCTCGCAAGGGAGGGGAAAAATTTTGCGATGATAACAGCGGGTCAGCTACCCTTGGAAGCTTAATCATATCACTGCCGAGCATATATTCTAATACTGTCTCGAGGGACTGGTCTAGAGGAGTAAACTTGCGGTTATAACTCCATCCTTCCCGCTTCGGCTTTTCTTGTGGTCTTGATCTTTGTTCGAGGGTTTGCTGTGGCTGCTTATCATATTGAATAATCGACTTGCCTTTCTGATCACTTTTATTGGGATTTGACCCTCCTGAAGCATAACTATGATTTATTCCATTTCCTTTGTTCTGATTCTTGCTGTTACTGGCAGAGTAGGTAAAATGGGCTTTCTTCTTTGATTCTTGTTGACTGTTATTGTAAGACCCGCAATTTTTCAGAAAATATCTGAATAAAATTCATGAGGCATTTACCGGTAAAAATAGCATTTCTTCTCAGAATGCGAAACGAATCAATTCCTGCGAGCTAGTTATACTTAGGATATTCGTCGAATTGCGAATATATGCTCAAACCCTCTGGAAGCCATAACTTCCTACCTAAACGAAATCAATAGATTCGTACGAGCCAACTTTCTTAGTTACGTCAATACGAAGGGGATGGCGTACTCAGAATTTTTTCGGAAAAAATCGCCGGAAACCCGAAATTCTTGCGGGACCCACAGAAATATTGGTGGGACCCACAGAAATATTCCTCAGAAAATATCTTGTGGGACCCACAAAATATCCTATGGAAATATCTTGTGGGCCCCACCTCAAAAGGAACCTCTTGGAATTAAAAAGAAGCCAAGGGGGTAAAAGGGGCATGGAAAAACCCAAGAGGAGGTGGGCTTGGGCTATAAATAGCCCTCCCCACTCTCTCTCTTCTCATAAAAATCGACCCCCTCTCTCTCTTGCCTTCTCTCTCTCTCCTAAACCTCCCCTACCTAGCCTAGCCCACCTGAGCCCACCTGACCTGGTCTGAGCCTGCCTGACTTAGCCTGAGCCTGCCTGACCTGGTCCTAACCCACCTGACCTGGGTCTGAACCCACTTGACCTGGTCCAAACCCAGTTGACTTGACTTGAACCTAGTTGGGTTTAAAGTCAAAGTCAAAGTCCTTTTTGGTCCAAATTCCGGTTTGGATTTCTGAACCCAGACTTAGCCTACTTGAGCTGAGTTCGAACCTGCTGAACCCAGTTGACTTGGATCGAACCCTGTTTGGTTCAAACCACTTAGGTTGAGTAGCTTGACCTACTCTACCTCTTTCTCAACTAAGTCAGCTTCATCTGACTTAGTCTGACCTCTCGAAGGAAGGCTCGAAGCCAAAGAAGCAACCCGGAGCCGTTTCTTCCACGATTTGAAGTAAGTTCGCTTCGTTGATCCATCTCTCTCAAGTATTTGATTGATTGTATATAGAATATACTTTCCGAAGTAGTATCTTGCTTTAGTTCTTGGTTGAGTCCTCTAGGACGCTTCGGTGTTCACGCGCTCGCCTCGTAACTATCGTCGGATATATATGTTCGAATGCGCAGTATATGCGTTTTTCAAAAATAGTATCTCACCCTAGTTCTTGGTTGAGCCCTCTAGGACACTTTGGTGTTCACTCGCTCGCCTCGTAACTATCGTTGGATACAGATCTAGGTGTATATCTGCTGATTCTGCCGACGCGTCTTATATCGCACAGGCTATGTAATTTACCTTTGCCGTCGCGTCGTATGATGCCAAGGCTCCCTGTTTTCTGCATTTCCGATTACTGCACTTCCGATTATGCATTTACTTACGCCGTCGCGTCGAACGATGTCAAGGCTCCTGCTTTCTGCAATGTATTTACTTCACCGTCGCGTCGAACGATGCCAAGGCTTCTGCTTTGTTATATATGTAGAATATTTCGTTCAGTTACACACCCTGAACAATAGTATATGCATTTCTTTACGCCGCCGCTGTATAAAGCACATGCTTCTGCTTATACTACATATATAGCGCATAAATGAGCGTTCAAATGGAGATCAACTCCAAATCGCCCATGCGATTCCTTGACCGCTCCTCGTTCAAGATTCTGCTTGACGAATGAAGCCCCTATTGGAAAGGCTTCGCTTTTTGGCAAAATGCTCTTTACGTAAAGACTAAGTTAATTACGTATGGCCTGGCTATGGCCAAGGGTTCCTGCAACCTTGATGGATGCAAAGTACGCACAACGGTGCGCATCCATTTCCCCGAATTAAGCGTGGCGATTTCCTACCAAAGAGGGGAGATGCCGCTGAAATGGATAAAAGAAACGCATGCTTTCTCCGTAAAAGAGAGGAAGTGCTGCTGAAATTTCTGAAGAAGCTAAGAATAGCTCAGAAAGAACGTAGCAGGATACTCTGACATATAGTAGAGTGCTACTCAGTTCATGGTTTGCCCTCTACAACGTAGAAGGGTTTGTCGCACCACTGCCAGTAGAGCAGGGGAGGTGCTGACGAAATGGTCGGCAGAAGAGCTGCCAGAACCAATGGAACGGCATAATGATGTCCGTTGATGGAACGATGCCAGATCGGCTCGTATCCTTGTGCCTGCAAGGGCACCTTGCTCGTAAGGGTCGCTGAGCCGGAGTAGAGGTTGCGCCTTGGCTAGGTTTGGACTCGTTGCGTAAAAATACGCCGAGTAGCCGATCTATTTAGATCGAGTCATATGCATGCTCATTGAGAACGGTTACACAACCAGACTCATAAGGGCCGAAGAGCCAGAGTGTGTTGTTTCCACCCAAAGAGGTGTGATGCTCGTGGTGGCCGAAGTGCCAAAGAGCGGTGTTCTGCATGCATATGAATAAGACTTAAGGTCGCACATACCCCGCGGTTGAAAATCGTGTTAGGGGTACCCCCTCAGTAATGACTGTGTTGGGGCAGACTGAATGGGGTCGGGTATATACTCCCGTAGTGCTGAAAGCACGGGCTGCCTAAATGGCATGCAGATTCTGTCCAAGTAATTGTAAGACTGGCAGACCCCTTAAGGAATTATGCTCACTGTGGAATGACAGTGATGGTACAGCCTTGAGTGACATGTATTTTACTTTGGACCTGATAGAGTCCACGATGGCCTCAGTCACTCATGGGTTTTGGGGTCGTGGTTATCCTTAAGATCTAAGGATTGAACCCAACTACTGCAAGTAAAGGATGCATCCGAATATGGGCCTAGTAGGATTCTCCCAGTTGAAACACACTGCCCTACTATGGATAGGGTCAACAGGCCTCTGAGGTATCTAAAATACATAGAATAATCAACCCCCAGAACGTCGCGTTGATGCCCGGACAATAGCTCTACCTGCGTACCAAAGGCGGGAGCGGTTAATTATCAAACAATGCATTAGTTCTAGGTACAGCGATGTTTTGAATGTATGAGTGGATGACGTGTTGAGTCAGTCCTGCATAACCTTTGTGAAGGTGTCATGTTCGGTATACTACTGGACCGACTGGGCAAAGACCCGTGTTGTATCCGCACGACTAAGCGAAGCTCGAGGAGTTGTCCTTAGATGCGTGGGATACGGATGTGCCAAGTATGAAGACTTGAGCTAGACATCACTTTGAGACCCGGAAGAGGTCATGGCTAAGTCGTGGAGACTTAAGCGGCTATTCAAATCACAGCCCTGAAAAGGCTTGCTCTAAGTCATGAAGACTTGAGCGGATGTTCAACTCATAGCCCTGAGGAGGCTCCTGCGATATACGCTAAGTCTTGGAGGCTTGAGCGTCGTTATTGCGCATTGCGACCCTGAGTGGTCATTATTGTATTTGAGTTGAATGGATGTATGACTGCATGCTTACCAGACCATCAGTGGTTCTGACCCCGTTTCATGGGGATTTTAGGTGTTGTACCTGCGTGGCGATATGCGGAGCAAGGCGGCATCGAGTTCCAGGGTTTCTCTAGACAGAGTTGTACTGCTTCCTTTTATTGAACCTACACTGCTTTTCTAAGCAGTAGTGTTGTAATAAACATGAGTTTTCGATAAAATGGAACACCTTGGTGGTCAATGAATTGCTTGGCCACATACCTGCAACGTGCTCGGAGTTTTCTAAAACCGACGACTCATTATCGTCTTATTCCGCTGCTAAAAGCTTTTCTAAGTTCCGCTGCAAAGAAAAAAAAAAAGAAATTCATGAAAATTTTAACTTAGCTTTGTTTTGGAAATCCGGGGCGTTACAGTTATTCTTTGTAAACATAAAACCTTCATAAGACCCGTTCTCCATACTCAACTCGAGCCATTTGGCTTGTTCTGTTAGTTCTATGAAGTTCTTCGATGGAGATGTAGAAATTAGTCCCCTCAGGGGTTGCGAGAAGTTGCTCAGGATCAAAGATAGTGCGTGTCTTTCTGCTATTGGCTCGCACATCTTATTGCAAGTGGATCTCCATCTATGAATAAAATCCCTGGCCTTCTCGTTTTCCTTCTGCCTCAGACTGCAGAGATGACTGAGAGTCGGGAGTGCTTCAGCGTTGAATAGAAAGCGCTCAATAAATAAATTGACCACTTTGTCGAATTCTTTCAGTTCTATCGGATTAATGTGCTTTGAGTACCACTTTGCTGCGACACCTTCCAAACTGCGAGGGAAGCAGAGAAATAAGGCACGATTGTTCCTCTTGAACCTGGAACATTCTGCGAAGAATAGGGCGAGATGTGCTTTTGGGTCACCCGAACCATCAAACTTGATAAATTTCTTGGGGAGATTATCAAGATCATCATCCCCATCCAGTCCATCATAGAAGTCTTCACTTGTAAAGACTCTTTTACCCTTGTCACGCGCTTGAAGATCCTTAACCATCTTCACCACATCTTTCAGTTGTGACTGCGTAGGGTCGTCAACAGACTGATTCTTGGATTTGTAGGCCGACCCCTGCCCCTGAGTCGACCTTTTGAATTCTTGCTTGTTTTCATACTCTTTGTCAGTATCATCTGCTGATTCTGACTCATCAGACATTTCCTCATGACGATTCTGCTTTTTACTGATCTTCACATTCTTGACGGCATGACCCTTATCTTTCTGCTTAGTCTGAATTTGCTCAGTACTGGCCTCAGCTTGTTCTGCCAGCATCTTGGTCATCATCTTTTTGAACATGACGTACATTTGGGGGTCGATGCCATCATCCGCCTGCTGACCATGACTCTGGATTGATCGAGGTGAGTCCATCTCTTCTTCTGAAGCTACTGAGTACGCGATGCCTTCAACTGATGCGGCTTTCTTTCTGGATCTTGTATCAACCATCGGGTATCGCAAATGTTCTCTTTGGATATTACTGATGCTCTCTACAGGGCAGAACTGATGGTTAGGCTTCTGAAGGAAATTTGGTTTGGAGGAAAATATTTGTTGAGAATTTTGGTAGACAATTGAAATAATATCCCATTACTAGGGATTGAGTCGTCACTGGGATTACGACAATTGCGTTGCTATTCTTTGCAAGATAAGCAACTGAAAATATGCCTTGTTACCTAGGCGAGGTCGTCAAACCAATGTAAAATAAAGGAATTTTTATTGAGAGGAAAAACATGATTTTATCAATAATACACTTGACAGAGGGGAGGGGGACAGACAATTTTCCACCACTCCAGATAATCAGAAGATACACGAGGACGAGGAAAAATAGTAAGACTGACAAAAGAATCCCAGCCATGTCTGGCAGAATGGTATGCTCCGGACCACTGATCTGATGTGAGATCGAATTCTGGCAGAACCCCGGCTAGTGGACAAATCTCTACGCGCTTCTGCCTCTGAGAGAACTGCCTGACACACCGCTCTGGATGATAGTATGCGTAGAAAAATGGGCCCAGTAGCCTGAATCGCTTGTCGTATGCATAAGTATATCTGGGAGGTGATTCCTGGCGATCAAAGTAGTCCCATACGACCTCTTCCTCCTGTAGGTTGTCGATCAAGATCCGGTATCGCGCAACTGGAAGAAGCTTCTCTCCATTGTATCTGAATGAACTGGCTCGGACTGGCACATGCCAGAGGAACCAAGACTGCAAGGCATAGGTGCACCCTTCGACTAGAATCGATTCTCCGAGTGCAAAATGAGTCAACCCTCGGTATAGAAAGGCGAGTGCAGCCATGGCTATTGAGAGGCGGCTGGTCTGTCGACTTCCCCATCTCCTTAGAAGCTGAACTATTCTGATATCTATGTAATTTCGTCCGTCGGGAAAGAAAGCCAATCCCACCGTGCACAGAACCATCGCATGCTGAATTCTCTCTCGAGCTGTCCTAGACAACGAACTGACTTCCACAAATGTCCCATGCTGTCGGTAGATTTCGAGCAGATCCCCATATTCATTTCCATCCTCCTCTATCAATGGCCAAGACTTGCATCCTGTCATGCGAGTTAAGGCATCCTTAGGGTCCAGATCCTTGACATTAATCAAAAACTGCTTCTCCAATGGATCTCCAGGCTGACCGGCTGGCTCGGGCAATCCCATGATCTCTGAAAATTCTTCCATCAGCACTGTCATCTCGCCCCACGGGAACCAGAAGGTAGAAGTGCTCGGATTCCACCGCTCTGCTAGTGCATGGATCAAGTTGCCGTTGACTGTCTGCTTTCCCACTACGGACGCTAGTTCCAATCCACACTCGTCCAGATGGTCCGGAAACATACGAGAGAAGTTTTTGAACCATGAATAATACCACCGGGGAAAGAAGGATCCGGTGCTGAGGACTCGATGTTCGGGAAGACGTTGTCGCACCTCGTAGGAGATGTGACCCTCAGGGAAGACTGAATCAAGCTGACTGGATGCCATCAGAATAGACTGGAAAACATGGAAAATTTGGAATAAGACTTGGAAAATACAGGAATTTTGAGGAAAATGCAGGCAGAATAAAAATAAAGCAGGAAATTCGAGATCCAGAAGACAGGAAAGATGGGAAATCACCTGGAGTTTTGAAGAAAATGGAGGAACTTTATGAAAATCGTCCAGGGTTTAATGAAATATGAAGAAATAAATGGAAAATGAAGTATTTTGGAAAATCGTCCAAGATTTAAAACATGGACAGTACATGGACATAGATTGGGGAATTTCGAGAAAATCGTCCAGTATTTTAGAAAATTGAGGAAAATATGGAAAATAAAAGGAAATGACTATAACATATTCAATCACATTCTGCACAAACAAGTATGCACATACAACATTCCCTAAAAGCTGACTCTAGATGCACAAATTTTGAAATAGCTGTAGGACCTTAATCCTAACTCTAAGGTTCAGATCAACTGTATCCAATCCAGTTATGCCTATATACTCAAGCCAAGGCTCGATGTACGTGGCATAAAATCAATTCCTCCGGTTCTAGGTTCAAGTTTTCCAACATCCTTGAGCACCTGCCGATATACGTTGGACTATGGCCCGGTACGTGGCAGGGGGGTTTTCACCCAAATAGGTGGCCTAGTTGTGAGGCTCTGTCCCGAACTATGGTTCTGGAAGAGAGCCCAGCAACGTGAAGACCGGGACAATATAGGTGGGGGTGGTTTTTGAAAACATGAGCACATGCAAGCAAATAGAAGGCTCTAAGTCCTAAAGAGATAGATTTTTGAAATATTTGAAGAAGCAAACATTGTTTTCATACAATTCCTAAATTGAAGAGTGTTGTATTAGACCTAAGTCTATGTGAGCATGAACAATTCTCCTCAATATGGTCCTACCAAACCATACGTAGTCTATATGCATTCCATGTCAGCTGGGTTCAAGTCTAGGCACCTAGGTTCACATGATAGCATAAATCAAAAGCTGACATTCCATGGAAATCGATTTTGACAATTTGAACTAAGTAGAGCATTAGATTGATCAGGCAAAGACAGGTCCCATCACGGTCGCCAAACCTGTTATCATCGCAAAATTTTACTTTTGCAAATCAAACTGACCTTTGAAAAAGATTTTGAAAATAACTCACCTCCGTTTTTAAAATGCATGATAATTCCGAAGAATGGGACTCGCCTGTCGGTACGAGATTCAACCATTCCTGCCACCTTTAACAGGGGTAATTGAACCAAGGATCAATCTTATGCTCTACTCTATTCAACTTGTCTAAATCATATTCTAATTTCTAAATGCACATAGAATCAGGCATGTGCTATGAATTTTCAGAAAATGCACATTTTGAAACCATGATGTTTGCTTTGAATGATTGAAATATTTAGAATAGGTATCATATGGAAAATCGTGAATTGGGATTTGAAATATATTTCTGAGAGAAGTAAAAATCGATTTTGAGGAATCCTTGACATTTGGTGAAAATCGATTCTGAGAGACTTGGTTTCTCTGAATTCGAACTTTGAAATTGAAATTCTAACTCAGAAAATTTGAATTTGGAACTTGGGAAATATTTGAAATATCATTGGCAAATCCATATTCTTTTGAATAAGACTTAAAAAAACTTTGATTTTTCTAACTTCAAACTTTGAAATTGACTGCATAACTTGGAAAATTGAGTTTATGAACTTGAGAAATACCTGAAATATTCTTTGAAATTCAATGCCTTTGGGAAAATCGATTTTGCTATAAGACTTAGGGGATTTTTAAAAAAATGAACTTCTTTGAATTGAGATTGGAATTGGCAAATGCATGAAATGAATGGATATGGATTTAAGGAATTGAGAAATACTTTTTGTATTTTTGAGAAATGCAGTGCATTTTGAAGTTAGCCTAAGAGTGTAGGTTGAATGTGGCTAATGTGAAGATCATAAATCTAAGTATCATTCATATTCTGACTATGGCCATAAATACAAATTCCACCAAGTTTATAAACTTCATAGAAGCTAGTGCATGTGCCATTCGTGTAGACCATGGTGAATTTGTAAAAATATGCATGAATCATCATCCATCACACATTAAAATTATAAAAACAAGCTATATGCAATGCAACCTAAGCTAAGCAGGAAATGTAAATTCTTATTCCAAAGTTTAATTACAAATTACATCACTATTGAAATTTAAGTACATGAAAAATAAAGTCTTCAATGTACCTGCAAAATTAGAAAACTTGGTTAATGAATATATGTTGGCTTTTCTAGATTTATCCAACAATATCAGGAAATTGTGGGATTTTGCTAGATATAAGCCTTTTTGCCATGATTCCCTTAAATCAAAATGATAAAATATGAAGAAATAATAAAGATAAAATATGAAATTTCGAATTTGGGGTCAAAATGACCAAAATACCCCTAATAACAAGACTATGGCCTTGAAATTAGGGTTTTTAGAAAGATATTTTGATAAAATACAAGTTTTGAAATTTGAATGGAATAAACTAAGCTAAATATGATGTGACATGCTTAAAAATATGAAATTAGGGTTAGGGATTTCGAAATTTAGGTCAAATGACCAAATTGCCCCCGATAGCAAGACTATGGCCTTGAAATCAGGGTTTTTTAAAAAGAGATTTTGGTAAAAACTTAGGTTTTATGCACTAAATAAAATCAAATGAATACAAAATTAAACCTAAAGCATCCTAATATGATTATGAACATAATAAAACCCTAAAAATATATGCTTATGCACGAAAATCCAATAATATCACAAAAACTGTGATTTTAGCAGTGTTTTGGATCTTTTAGGAACCCGGTTTTGCAATTTGCTTAATTCAGCCATCAAATGGATTCTAAAATCCATAAAAATTGGTACCTGCACTTGTTATAACCCTAATGTCGAATTGGAATTATAAAAATAATTTTTTGACATTAAATTAATCCGAAAATTGCATTAAACCCTAAAAATATGCTATTTTTGACCTAATTCACCAACCAGTCTCAGTTCAAGACCTGAACCAGGGGTCAAATCTCCATGGAAATTTATGAAATTTTACAGAGATTAACTAGGAAGAAAAACAGAGATTTCTCAATTTACAGATCGGAAAAATCATCTCCGGTTAGGGAGAAACCCTTCCGGCAATCTGAGCTAAAATATATCACTCTTAACAGGGATTAAAACAGCTATTCCAGATTGAAAATACAGACATAAATAGCAATTCTAAACAAAAATCTCTGAAATTTTAGTGGTGAACAGTAGACAGAGAAATAACAATACTCACTTTTTACAGATCTAAAATCGGATCTGTGGTTTGGGATTTATGACTAACACAAGTCTGATTAGGGTTTTGGTAAACCCTAACGAGTTTTAAATTTAAAAATAGATTCTCTAAAAGGCGAAAAATACTAAACAGTGATCAAAAAATCCGAAAATTTCATAGAAGACAGATCTATTCAATGTGAATCCATAGCACATTACAGATCTAAAATCGAATATAAGGTGAGAGAAATATCATCACAGCAAGTTACCTTCTTGATTTTAACCACGATTTTAAAGCTTTAAAAACCCGATTTGATGTCTGATTTTTTTGACAGGGTTCCCGAGATCCAAAACCTCTGATTTTTCTACAGTAACTCAATAATTCATGCATACACCACATATAAAAAAATCAGAAATAAACAATGAGTGCTTCAATCCGAAATAACATTATCTTTACTGTTCTAAACCTAGAACACACAGAAATTTAAAAAAAACTTGAAAAACCATGCATTAACTAATGTAAATAAATAAAATAAACCATAAAACAGTAAATAAAACTTATTTCTATGCTTATAGAACGTAAAAAAAACATGAATAAACCATGAAAATAAATTAAAAACAGGGAATCAATGGCTGGAATTTGATATCACCTTTAAAACATAGATTTAACCCATTAAAAAGGGTAAATCATATATTTTATTGGTTAATAATGCAAAGAATCATGTTTAAATCAATTCTAATGGATTAAAATCTCTGTAAATCATCCAAAACAGGGTTAGATCACCTTCTTGGATCATTCTTGTTGATTCTTGATGGTTCTTGAGGTGAAACCATGGTTGATCTTCCATAAGGAGGGGTGTCCAAGCCTAAATCTAGGTTTAAAGCATTAAAAAGCATTAAATAAAATAAGAAAAGTGAAGAAGTTCATACCTTGGAGTTGCAGCAATGGAGGAAGGGCTGGAGAGGAGAGAGAAGCTCCAAGAATCCAATAGGAGAGAGATGGGAAAATCGACCCCCCTTATGCCTCTATTTATAATAAAAAAATTAGGTTTAAAAATTGACAATTTTGAAAATTTTGGACTCTAAAAGGGGGGGCGATTTTGGGGTGGAGTTACCTAACTACCCCTAGTCTAAATTATCCTAAATAATGCCTAATTAACTCCTAGCTAAACCTAAGAATCCCCCAAATGTGATGCCACTTTGCATTCTCTCACATTGGGTTTTTAAAACACTTTTAAAAACCTTTAAAAACACTAGTTTTAAAAACTAACTTTCAAAAATGAGTTTTTCAAAATGGTTTTGACTCTTCTAAACCTCTAACACTAACCAAGACATCAACTAACCCTAGTCTAGCCCTGACTTACTCGAATATGGCGCCACCCCGAGTGGGCCCTACTTGAGTTTTTCAAAAAGCGATTTTAAAACTTGAAATTGAAGGAGTTTTCAAAAGATTTTCAAAAGTAAACTTAAAATTAGGATTTTTGAAATGGCATAATGTCCTAACTGAGTTAGAATTCCTCTGAATATGGTGCCAACTGAGTGGGCCCACATTGAATTTTGAACATTTTTGAAATAAACACTGAAAATGGCTTTGAAAAGGGGTTAAAATCAGTATTTGAAATTCAAGATCTTTGAAAATAGGGTCTCAAGCGAACTGGAACTCCGGGTTAGAGTCCTGAACTCTGAGATTTTAGATTTTAAAAGCCAAATGAAAGAATTTTCAAAAGATTTTATCAAGAAATGATGAAATAAGTCAGAAAACACAGTCAGGGTTAGACTCCTAACTCGACCAAACTCTAAAATAGAATCCTGAACTAACTGGACTCTGTGAAATGATCTAAATTTCGAAAACAAACGAAGAAGATTGAGAATGGAAGTAAAACAGACTTAAAAACCAAATATTTAAATACCTGTCCACAGTTGTCTTCATCTAACCTCCATGGATTCTTCAGTTACCCCCGATACTTCTATCGAGTTGTCAATGTTGCACTTGATCCCTAGACGTTAATAGTATTAGATTGCATACAGTTTTCCCTTTTTATAATTTGTAGTTATATTTTTTTAATTTCATTCTCATTAGTCGATATGTTGTCTCAGAGGTGGGCACTAGCAACGACTTATGTCTCCCCCCTCAGAATGCAATTGTTATTTCTTTATTGGAAGTCATTTTTGGATGCAGTCCTTACTGTTGAAGGCTTTAAGGAACGTATAATAAGCTATGGGTGAGAATATTTACTTCTGTCTCTATGTAGGCTATTGAGGACATCAGTGGATGTCTTCCAGAGTGTTAATAAGAATCAAATGACCTGGTTGGGCTAAGACGATGTTTTTGATTTGCTGTAGAGTACACCATTTGAACTTGATTGACTATAAATTCTTCTTGCACCCACTGTAAATCATCATTTCTTGCTGTCAATACCTGTTGTAATTTGCTCTGATCTCTTATACCATCTTCCATAAAAAAATCTTATTTGCTGTAAATATCTGCTGACCCTTACTGTGAAAATTATCCTTTGTCTTGATGATAAAAGGAGATTCTAGCATAACATAAGAGCAAATGTGATTTGCCTTATCAACAGATCAGACTTGCTGTGAGAACAAATGTGAGTAACCGATGTGATCTTCCTTGACTTCGGTCCCCTACATTGCCTTCACATCTCCCTCTTTCCGAATCGGGACCGAGTCTGGTAAAAACTCCATCATTATTATTTGTGAACCTAGTTGCCAGGGCATGTGCCGCTAAATTATGAACGCTCTTGAAAAGATGCTAAAATCCATCAAGATTGCCAAATATGAACAAACAAGAGCAGGAGGTATTGTTTCCCATGTTGAGGCTGAACCTGGAGCTTGCTGGATATGAAGGGAGTCATTTGATGACATAGCTTCTGCTAGGGAGATAAATGCTTGGGAATCAGGTACGTCTTCCCTTATATTGCCAAATGGTGCTTCATCTTCGTTCCATGGAGTCAAGAAACCTGTTGAAAGGTAAGCAGTGGTTTGAATCTATTGGTCAATACTCCATAAGTGATGTATTGTCATCCATGTAGTTCCTTGGGGCGTGAATTTGAGGAGGTAAACCCCTGGCATTCCTGGTCATCAAACATGTCGTATGGTGTGGTAAAAAAGAGAGATACAGTTCATTCTTTTTTTCTTCTTTCTCTCAACTTTCTTGGGGGTGTTAATGATTTTACTATTGAGGAAACATGGCCTCATGTCAGCAAAAGAGGTGCAAGTGTAGGTCTTAGTATTGTTCATGAATGTTCGCCACTTATTGCACCTCGAACAAAAAGTCCACCAATTGGATCTAAGGGGTGACTTATCTTCACAACAGTTGCAGAAGCAACAGTTTGATGTAATAGAATGACTTGCGTCAGCCAAATTTGTCTTTTGAAGGAGTGAATACAGAGTTCCCAGGTTTGGTTGTTGGTCATGAGCTTGATTATTCCCAAAGATCTAATGATCACTCTTTATCCAATGTGAAATGTCTATTTGAACTTTAGCTTCAACAAACAACATTTGCTAGAGCTCTAACAACCACAAGCACCTGTATGCACATAGTGAATAGAATCTTTTCATTACCCACACTTTATTTTCTTCCCACAAGGCATACACGACTTCCTATGTCAAAACCTCCAGTTCTCTATTACACTTGCTATGCACTAAACCACATTTACCTATGTCTCCTTCACTTCCACATTACACATACCTTGTGCACAGTATTATGCCACAGCCCACAGCATCTCATCACTGTTCTAGTTGTTCCTTCACAGCAGCCAACACCTCTTGCTGCCCACCACTTACCATCTACTAAACAACTTCCCCTGTGCTTCCTGTGCATACAGGAGCACGATAGTCTAATGGTTGCTCTAATTTACGGCACCCCCATCACACCCTCTGTATGCTCACAACAGTGGTAAACAGTGTTGTGGTTCCCTGTACACCACCAATGCCCAACACATGTCCCTTAGCCCACACCTTGTACTTGCTGTTAAAAGTTTTTCCTGCAATGTGTATTGTTATATAGCACACCCCCATTTTGCACCTATGCTTTTCATAAATGGTATATGTCATGATAATTATATTTTGTAAATTTAATATATCTATCGTTGCTTACCACATGTTATACTGCCAACAACACACTGCCTTCATGCTCACAACCCATCTGTCATCTTCCCACTGATCACACAAGCATTTGCTTCACTACTCACCATAATACACCATGTGCCAGAACTCTTTTCACGGCAAACCAATGAGTTGTCGTGATTTCTGGAAGTATATGACAGTTCAAAGAATTATTGTGTTTTGTATTTTCACAGCAACTCCAAAGGTTGTTGTGTCATTTTAGATTGCACAATAGTGCAAAGAATTACTGCAACTTGCACCTCCTTCGCAACAACTTAAATGAGTCGTTGTGGTTTCCTTGCTGTATATTAACTCCTACAGATCACACCTCCTCCATCTTACCTTCTTTTCATTTACTGCAAATTCCACTATTCATTTGCTGCAAAATTTGCCATAGCATCACAACCACTTTATTTCTTCACTTAACATCCCCTTTTCATCTCCACATTTCCCAAAATGTCCCGCCTACTTCCAGCTTCACACTCCCTACATGGCACCAACATCTTCTTTATCATTTGCAGTGTGTATAGCCACAACCCTCTTCACTAAACCACACTGGTTTGACTTTTGGAATGCTATTTTTAAAAGATATTTTTCAATAAAAACAAGGGAAAATCGTCAACCAAAGATATAAAAATCGACTTTCCACAGAAGTGGTGAGTACGGGTCGAATCCACAGGGAACGGGATACATTCTGAATTAAATCTAAAATAACACTTTATTAATATAACAAAGTTTACAACTATGTCAATATTAAAATTTAAATTAAATAACAATCTAAACTATGAAAATAAACTAAAGAAGGAAGCTAAGTCTTCTACAGATCTCCAGGGGAAAAATTGTCTTTTCTCCACATATGCAGTTGCACTTCATCTTTGAAATACACCTGTAAACCTGTTCTAACTTATCAACCTACACAATGAAAACAAAAAGTCAGTAAACTAATAAAAATTAATTTTTATATTACATCTCCACTTATTGTTAAACTAATTCTATAATTAAACTATAGTTAAATAAACATAGAAAACTAAAATTACACTGTCTAACTAAACTAACTAAAAAAATGCATGCTAACTACTCTAACTACTGTTAATTCACTAACTACAATACTAGAAAACACTAAAACTACACTAAATCAAACAATTAACTAAATGACTGTTTTGTTCCTAAAGAATGCAAAAGTAGCCTCTGACAACTTTTCACAAATCAAAGATTTGAGGGGTCAAACAAATTCCAAAATTCCTGAAATCACTTCTATTCTGTAACTGACAGATTCAAGAATCTGACACATTATACAGATTTGAAAAATACGTTCTGGATCTCCAGATATAAGCGTTTCAAAATCAGGATAATCTCAGAAATTGCAGGACCCGAAATTTAAAATCCCGAAAAAGCTATTTTCACAAAACACTTAAAATGCAGACCAAATCAACTTGGATCGAGCTGAATTTTGGTCTGCAGACAGTAAACACATGGTTGTGGATAATAGAAAAATAATTTTTAGAAAACTCCAGAAAAATCTACATAAAATAATGAATGCACGCTAGGGTAAAAATCAGATTTGAAATTCAGTGCACTATTCATTTATTTAAATCCATTAATGACATTAAAACATTAAATCACACATTAAAATAGTCTTATACTAATCTGCACTACTGCTAAACTACAGCAAGGATAATGTTATCATCGCAAAATTTTACTTTTGCAAATCAAACTGACCTTTGAAAAAGATTTTTTGAAAATAACTCGCCTCCGTTTTTAAAATGCGAGAAAATTCCGTAGAATGGGACTCGCCTGTCGGTACGAGATTCAACTGTTCCTGCCACCTTTAACAGGGGTAATTGAACCAAGGATCAATCTTATGCTCTACTCTATTCAACTTGTCTAAATCATATTCTAATTTCTAAATGCACATAGAATCAGGCATGTGCTATGAATTTTCAGAAAATGCACATTTTGAAAACATGATGTTTGCTTTGAATGATTGAAATATTTAGAATAGGTATCACATGGAAAATCGTGAATTGGGATTTGAAATATACTTCTGAGAGAAATAAAAATCGATTTTGAGAAATCCTTGACATTTGGTGAAATCGACTCTGAGAGACTTGATTTCTCTGAATTCAAACTTTGAAATTGAATGCATAACTTGGAAAATTGAGTTTATGAACTTGAAAAACACTTGAAATATTCTTTGAAATTCAATGCTTTTGGGAAAATCAATTTTACTATAAGACTTAGGGGATTTTGAAAAAATGAACTTCTTTGAATTGAGATTGGAATTGGCAAATGCATGAAATGAATGGATTTGAGGAATTGAGAAATACTTTTTGTATTTTTGAGAAATGCAGTGCATTTTAAAGTTAGCCTAAGAGTGTAGACTGAATGTGGCTAATGTGAAGATCATAAATCTAAGTATCATTCGTATTCTGACTATGGCCATAAATACAAATTCCACCAAGTTTATAAACTTCATAGAAGCTAGTGCATGTGCCATTCGTGTAGACCATGGTGAATTTGTAAAAATATGCATGAATCATCATCCATCACACATTAAAATTATAAACTATATGCAATGCAACCTAAGCTAAGCAGGAAATGTAAATTCTTATTCCAAAGTTTAATTACAAATTACATCACTATTGAAATTTAAATACATGAAAAATAAAGTCTTCAATGTACCTGCAAAACTAGAAAACTTGGTTAGTGAAAATATGTTGGCTTTTCTAGATTTATCCAACAATATCAGGAAATTGTTGGATTTTGCTAGATATAAGCCTTTTTGCCATGATTCCCTTAAATCAAAATGATAAAATATGAAGAAATAATAAAGGTAAAATATGAAATTTCGAATTTGGGGTCAAAATAACCAAAATACCCCAAATAACAAGACTATGGCCTTGAAATTAGGGTTTTTAGAAAGATATTTTGATAAAATGCAAGTTTTGAAATTTGAATGGAATAAACTCAAACCAAATATGCTATGACATGATTAAAAATATGAAATTAGGGTTAGGGATTTCGAAATTTAGGTCAAATGACCAAATTGCCCCCGATAGCAAGACTATGGCCTTGAAATCAGGGTTTTTAGAAATAGATTTTTGGTAAAACTTAGGTTTTGTGCACTAAATGAAATCAAATGAGCACAAAATTAAACCTAAAGCATCCTAATATGATTATGAACATAATAAAACCCTAAAAATATATGCTTATACACGAAAATTCAAGAATATCACAAAAAACTATGATTTTAGCATTGTTTTTGGATCTTTCAGGAACCCGGTTTTGCAATTTGCTTAATTCAGCCATCAAATGGATTTCAAAATCCATAAAAATTGGTACCTGCACTTGTTATAACCCTAATGTCAAATTGAAATTATAAAAATAATTTTTTGACATTAAATCAATCCGAAAATTGCATTAAACCCTTAAAATATGCTACTTTTGACCTAATTCACCAACTAGTTTCAATCCAAGATCTGAATCAGGAGTCAAATCTCCATGGAAATTTATGAAATTTTACAGAGACTAACTAGAAAGAAAAATAGAGATTTCCCAATTTACAGATTGGAAAAATAATCTCCGGTTAGGGAGAAACCCTATCCGGCAATCTGAGCTAAAATATATCACTCTTAACAGGGATTAAAACAGCTATTCCAGATTGAAAATACAGACATAAATAGCAAACCTAAACAAAAATCTCTGAAATTTTAATGGTAAATAGTAGACAGAAAAATAACAATACTCACTTTTTACAGATCTAAAATCGGATCTGTGGTTTGGGATTTATGACTAACACAAGTCTGATTAGGGTTTTGGTAAACCCTAACGAGTTTTAAATTTAAAAACAGATTCTCTGAAGAGGGAAAAATATTAAACCGTGATCAAAAAATCCGAAAATTTCACAGCAGACAGATCTGATCAATGTGAATCCATAACATTTTACAGATCTAAAATCGGATATAAGATGAGAGAAATATCATCACAGCAAGTTACCTTCTTGATTTTAACCACGATTTTAAAGCTTTAAAAACCCAATTTGATGTCTGATTTTTTTGACAGGGTTCCCGAGATCCAAAACCTCTGATTTTTCTACAGTAACTCAATAACTCATGCATGCACCACATATAAAAAAAATCAGAAATAAACAATAAGTGCTTCAATCCGAAATAACATCATCTTTACTGTTCTAAACCTAGAACACACAGAAATTTAAGAAACTTGAAAAACCATGCATTAACTAATGTAAATAAATAAAATAAACCATACAACAGTAAATAAAAATTATTTTTATGCTGTAGAACGTAAAAAAAACATGAATAAAGCATGAAAATAAATTAAAAACAGGGAATCAATGGCTGAAATTTGATATCACCTTTAAAACATAGATTTAACCCATTAAAAAGGGTAAATCATATATTTTATCGGTTAATAATGCAAAGAATCATGTTAAAATCAATTCTAATGGATTAAAATCTCTGTAAATTATCCAAAACAGGGTTAGATCACCTTCTTGGATTGTTCTTGCTGGTTCTTGAGGTGAAACCATGGTTGATCTTCCATAAGGAGGGGTGTCCAAGCCTAAATCTAGGTTTAAAGCATTAAAAAGCATTAAATAAAATAAGAAAAGTGAAGAAGTTCATACCTTGGAGTTGCAGCAATGGAGGAAGGGCTGGAGAGGAGAGAGAAGCTCCAAGAATCCAATAGGAGAGAGATGGGAAAATCGACCCCCCTTATGCCTCTATTTATAATAAAAAAATTAGGTTTAAAAATTGACAATTTTGAAAATTTTGGACTCTAAAGGGGGGGCGAATTTTGGGTGGAGTTACCTATATGCCCTTAGTCTAAATTATCCTAAATAGTTCCTAATTAACCCCTAGCTAAACCTAAGAATCCCCCAAATGTGGTGCCACTTGGCATTCTCTCACATTGGGTTTTTAAAACACTTTTAAAAACCTTTAAAAACACTAGTTTTAAAAACTAACTTTCAAAAATGAGTTTTTTAAAATGGTTTTGACTCTTCTAAACCTCTAACACTAACCAAGACATTAACTAACCCTAGTCTAGCCCTGACTTACTCAAATATGGCGCCACCCCGAGTGGGCCCTACTTGAGTTTTTCAAAAAAGGCGATTTTAAAACTTGAAATTGAAGGAGTTTTCAAAAGATTTTCAAAAGTAAACTTAAAATTAGGATTTTTGAAATGGCATAAGGTCCTAACTGAGTTAGAATTCCTCTGGATATGGTGCCAACTGAGTGGGCCCGCATCGAATATTGAACATTTTTGAAATAAACACTGAAAATGGCTTTGAAAAGGGGTTAAAATCAGTATTTGAAATTCAAGATCTTTGAAAATAGGGTCTCAAGCGAACTGGAACTCCGGGTTAGAGTCCTAAACTCTTAGGACTCTGAGATTTTAGATTTTAAAAGCCAAATGAAAGAATTTTCAAAAGATTTTATCAAGAAATGATGAAATAAGTCAGAAAACACAGTCAGGGTTAGACTCCCAACTCGACCGAACTCTAAAATAGAGTCCTGAACTAACTGGACTCTGTGAAATGACCTAAATTTCGAAAACAAACGAAAAAGATTGAGAATGGAAGTAAAACAGACTTAAAAACCAGACTTCTGACCGGATTAGGACTCTGAGACAGAGTCCTGATCGAACTGAAACTTTCAAAAATTTGAGAAATTTGATGAATAGAGGCATCCAGAAGCGACACCATCTAAATGGGTCTCATCTGTGAATTGAAATCGATTAAAGTTTGAATTTGAAAGGAATCCAGATTGTTTTCTGAGAAAATATTTCGAAATACAAAGTCCTGGGGTTGGAAAATGACAGAGTATTGAATAAAAACCCAGGTTTTGAAATTGATTTTGAAATAAAGCTTTAAAATTCAAATCTGGATTGAATGTTTTGAAATAGGAGTGCTGGATCTCGAAAATGAGATGCAATGTCATACAATGCTATGCAATATGCGTGCAATGACATGCAATGATCTGTGATGACTTATGAAATGGACAAACACTGGATGAAGGTAAAAATTTGGTGTGTTTACAGATGCCCCTCTTTGCTACTAAGCCGGTTGAAAGCCGAGCTTAGTGGCAAAGAAAACATACCAAATTTAGACTATAAAAATGCCCCAGTTAGATAAATCTGACTGGGTATGAAAGAATTAGTTCAAAGGATGATGATAGATATGAAATGACGAATAAGGAGAAAATTTTACTTCGAAAAGAAGTGAGATTCAGGTTTTGCCCTTAACCTGGATGGGACAATAAATACCTCATATGGAACGCAGCTCAGGCTTAACCCTCAACCTGAAAGGGGACGATACCTCGTGGAAAAATGAGGCTCAGGCTTAACCCTTAACCTGAAAGGGGACGATACCTCGTGGAAAAACGAGGCTCAGGCTTAACCCTTAACCTGAAAAGGGACGATACCTCGTGGAAAAACGAGGCTCAGGCTTAACCCTTAACCTGAAAGGGGACGATACCTCGTGGAAAAACGAGGCTCAAGCTTAACCCTTAACCTGAAAGGGGACGATACCTCATGGAAAAACGAGGCTCAGGCTTAACCCTTAACCTGAAAGGGGACGATACCTCATGGAAAAACGAGGCTCAGGCTTAACCCTTAACCTGAAAGGGGACGATACCTCGTGGAAAAACGAGGCTCAAGCTTAACCCTTAACCTGAAAGGGGACGATACCTCTTGGAAAAATGAGGCTCAGGCTTAACCCTCAACCTGATAGGGGACGATAAATGAAATACCTCATCAAAATGAGGCTCAGGTTTAACCCCTTGACCTGAAAGGGGACGATACCTCGTGGAAAAACGAGGCTCAGGCTTAACCCTTAACCTAAAAGGGGACGATAAATGAAATACCTCATCAAAATGAGGCTCAGATTTAACCCCTTGACCTGAAAGGGGACGATACCTCGTGGAAAAACGAGGCTCAGGCTTAACCCTTAACCTGAAAGGGGACGATACCTCGTGAAAAAATGAGGCTCAGGCTTAACCCTTAACCTGAAAGGGGACGATACCTCGTGGAAAAACGAGGCTCAGGCTTAACCCTTAACCTGAAAGGGGACGATACCTCATGGAAAAATGAGGCTCAGGCTTAACCCTTAACCTGAAAGGGGACGATATACGGAATCCTCAAATGAAGAAACCATGATGGGACCTTCGAATTCTGCACAATAAATCAGAGAGGGGTTTGCAAAAGGAAGAAAGGGGGTTTCCTAAAGCTTGAAAAGGGATTGATCTTGGATGTCTCATTGCTAAGACTGAATGGCTTTTAAGACAGATGACCTTTTGCGGAAAATTCAGGTTTAACCCTTAACCTGAACGGGAACTGTCTATGGTGGGACAGTGGGGAGCACAGGGAAGTGTGCGAATCTGAGAGCCCAGGCACTCAGATCAAAACAAGAAGGGAAGGATCTTGGACAACTCCCATCATCCGATCCTAAAAGGGATAACAACAACGCCTGGATACATCAAAATAAACATCAAGTTCTCACTTCATGTCAGGATAACTTAAAAAGATTGCCAATAAGATAAAAAATTGTAGTTAATTCAAGAATGATAAGCACATATATATATGAAAAATATTCCCTCTTTTCTACCTGAAGTATTACCTCCGACTGGGCTTAACTCCGTAGAATCAAGATTCGAATTCAAATTACTTTCAATTGACTTTCCTTCAAGGAGGCTATCAATTTCATTGATATGGACGGAAAAGAATGTATTCTTGATATTGCGAGAGCTATTAGCGAAAGGATATTGATAAAAGAATTTCACAAAATTAAAGAAGATTCTTGATAGATTTGGCAGTCTGATATCCTGGGATTCTCTTCTCATGATGATCTTTTTGCACTCTCTTTTTGACAGAATTGGAGCTCTCTTGGATTTTTTTGGGAATTACATCATCCTTCATTTTGGAGATGTCCTGGCTTTTCTCTCTTTATTTTTTTTTTGGGAAGGGTACGTCACAAACTCCTTCATCTCAGAGATGTTCTGATCCTTCTTCTCTCTCAGGGATTATATTGACGGTTATTGGCTCATTGGTTGGGAATCTCTTGATGATAGCGGAAATTAAATACCTTTTAGGGATTGTCGAGAGGCTCATCACACTCGCCTTCATCTCGACGGTGATCTGAACTTTCTCTGGAAGGATTCGTCACAAACTCCGTCATCTTGGAGATGATCCAAATCTTCTTTGGCCCCGGGGGTCGACTCGTCTAATTCACCTTCATCTTGACGACAGTTGAGAGATCCCTTTTGCAGATATTTAATTGCAGCTTAGGTGATTGAGGAGACATGGAGATTGAGTGGATTTTTCTGTATCACTCAGGATATTTCGACTGCTTTTATTTTCCAAGAATGATCTTAAAAAGTGTGTCATTGACTGCGATCAATATCAATCACTCATGGCTTTGCAACAACATTGAATTTTCTTTGCTGGCCATATCGCGGATTTATTCTTCATCCTTTTGGTTGGCCAATAGAAAGATTTTGAATTTTGAATCCTTTTTCGCAAAAGCTTTGTCACTTCGAAGGTAATACTGAAGGTTATTCTGAGGTAATAATTTTGTGCGATAAGGATTTTGAAATCAACAACTATTTTTTATGGCAAATTGGCAAAATATTCTTGGAATCCTTGGTGAAGGAAATCATTTGAGATCTATATGACACATCCGTGGCTAGATTCTCCTCTCATTTCCCCAAAGGAGAGACTCAGGCTTGACCCTTACCTGAACGGGTAACAAAAGATACTCCTCTCTTCCCTGAAGAGGAGGTGTTTGCAAAACGAACTTTCGAAGAGAAATAGAGTTTTCGTCAAAACTCCCTATTTTTAGGCTTCTCTTATGGAAAGGGGGCCGCTAACAGAGATTGAAAGGATATCATAGAGGAACGAGTCCATCATACTCTCCCTGGAAAAAGGGTCCTCGACGACGGAGGTGGCCTAACAAAAGACATTTAAGGCTACAAGGAGGACGAGCTTCTGTCGAAACTCTCCCTAGAAAAAGGGTTCCTTGTGTTACAACAAAGATTATTTTGCAAACTGTTCATGAATCACGAGTCCCTTCAAACTCTCCCTAGAAAAAGGGGTTCAACGAACGAACAATAAAGACATGCGAAAAGAAACGAGCTCCCTCGAACTCTCCCTAGAAAAAGGGTCCCTCGCAAGAGAGATACTTGGCGATTGATTTTGATAGCTTTTGATAACTCAAAGAACTGCTTGATAACACGAATGACTAGAGGTCTTGACAAAATCGGCAACCCGAATGTTAGACTAACATAATGGAACGACCCAAGAGTCTAATACAGATTGTTTGGTTTGCAGATCTAAAGATTGAGCCTGAACCTCAATGTGAGAGTTATGTTGCAACTAGTAGAAAGACCGAACTTTGACAAAGTACCAATACGAGCACTGTATTTTAAAAGATTACCAGTACGAGCACTGGATTTTTAAAGGATACCAGTACGAGCACTGGACTTTAAAAGGCTACCAGTACGAGCACTGGATTTTAAAAGATTACCAGTACGAGCACTGGATTTTGAAAGGATACCAGTACGAGCACTGGACTTTAAAAGGCTACCAGTACGAGCACTGTATTTTAAAAGGTTATTAGTATGAGCACTGAATTTTAAAAGATTACCAGTACGAGCACTGGGTTTTCAAAAGATTACCAGTACGAGCACTGGTTTTCAAAAGATTACCAGTACGAGCACTGGGTTTTCAAAAGATTACCAGTACGAGCACTGGTTTTTAAAAGATTACCAGTACGAGCACTGGGTTTTCAAAAGATTACCAGTACGAGCACTGGTTTTTAAAAGATTACCAGTACGAGCACTGGGTTTTCAAAAGATTACCAGTACGAGCACTGGTTTCTAAAAGATTACCAGTACGAGCACTGGGTTTTGAAGGGTCATCAATTGGCGATGACTTGGACGACTTGCCGGGGTCTCAGGATTTATCCCTTATCCTGAATGGGAAATTCAATGCAAATTGATGCAGATGAATGCGTGCAAATGCAAATGGATGCAACAGAGTGCACATGCGTGCAAAATGAGAGATTTATTAGATCCTGTCTGCACATAAATTGTTTTGGATAAAAGGCAACTTTAACAAGAATGCCCCAGTATATTCTGGGGAAGAGGGGTATTTTGACCAAAGAATAATTGATCATTTATTGAGGAGAATTTTTAAAGAATACAAAAGATAGGATAGAGATTTTCTAGGTATAGAATTTCTTCAGATGTCGAGCATTAATGGGGTCGGATAGTTCTACCCAGTCTGCATTAATCAGACGATATGAATTACGGGGCAACGCTTCTTTCACCACGTAGGGACCTTCCCAGTTTGGTGACCATTTGCCACGTGGACGATGCTTGAGATGAGCCGTTGATCTAAGGACCAAGTCATTAACTTGGAATCTCCTTTCGATGACTGACTTGGCATATTGCCTTGCTATCCTCTGACGATAAGACTGAGCGTGTTCTGCTGCTTTGAGTCTTTTTTCATCGAGTAAATCTAACTGTACCAATCTTTGTTGCTGATACTGATCGAGTGGTAGCTCTAAAAGAGATGCGAACTTAAGGGCGGGTTTCTGAACATGAAGAGGTAACACCACCTCAGTCCCATAAACAAGTTCTGAAGGAGTCGCATTGGTTGGGGTTCGAATGGTAGTTCGATATGCCCAAAGTGCATCATGAATTTTCTCGTTCCAATCACGACCCGTCTCAACGGTTCTTTCCAAGATGCGAATCAAACTCTTGTTGGTTGCTTCTGCCTGACCATTTCCTTGTGGATAATAAGGAGCTGAAAAATGATGATGAATTCTGAATTTTGAACAAAAGATCTTCATTCTCTCATTCTTGAAATGAGTACCATTATCTGACACGATGTCGTGTGGTATACCGAAATGACAAAGAATGTTCTTATGGATGAACGAGACTACATGTCGACCTTCCACTGTACGCAGAGTGATGGCTTCAACCCATTTGGTGAAATACTCTGTTGCGGCAAGGAAATATTTATGACCATTAGAAGCTGAAGGAGAGATGTGTTCTACGACGTTGAAGGCCCACATAGAAAATGTCCATGGAGACACGACTGATTGCAAGTACGTGGCTGGCGCATGAATGGAAGGTGCGTGTATCTGACACTGAACGCACTTCTTCACAAAACGATAGCAGTCTTGCTGCATGGTTCTCCAATAGTATCCTGCCCAAATGATTTGTTTAACAAGGGTTTGGTAGTCGACATGACCACCTGTTATCATCGCAAAATTTTTAACTTTTGCGAGTCAAACTGACCTTTTGAAAAAGTTTTTGAAAATAACTCGCCTCCGTTTTAAAATGCGGGAAAATTCCGTAGAATGGGACTCGCCTGTCGGTACGAGGTTCAACCGTTCCTGTCACCTTTAACAGGGGTAATTGAACCAAGGATCAATCTTATGCTCTACTCTATTCAACTTCTCTAAATCATATTCTAATTTCTAAATGCACAAAGAATCAGGCATGTGCTATGAATTTTCAGAAAATGCACATTTGAAAACATGATGTTTGCTTTGAATGATTGAAATATTTAGAAGATGTAAATCTTGGAAATGATATCACATGAGAAATCGTGAAATGGGATTTGAAATATACTTCTGAGAGAAATAAAAATCGATTTTGAGAAATCCTTGACATTTAGTGAAAATCGATTCTGAGAGACTTGGTTTCTTTGAATTTAAACTTTGAAATTGAAATTCTAACTTAGAAAATTTGAATTTGGAACTTGGGAAATACTTGAAATATCCTTTGAAATTCAATGTCTTTGGGAAAATCGATTTTGCTATAAGACTTAGGAGATTTTGAGAAAATGAACTTCTTTGAATTGAAATTTGAATTGGAATTGGCAAATGCATGAAATGAATGAATATGATTTTGAGGAATTGAGAAATACTTTTTGTATTTTTGAAAAATGCAGTGCATTTTTGTAGTTAGCCTAAGAGTGTAGGCTGAATGTGGCTAATGTGAAGATCATAAATCTAAGTATCATTCGTATTCTGACTATGGCCATAAATACAAATTCCACCAAGTTTATAAACTTCATAAAAGCTAGTGCATGTGCCATTTGTGTAGACCATGGTGAATTTGTAAAAATATGCATGAATCATCATCCATCACACATTAACATTATTAAAAAAATATAAGCTATATGCAATGCAACCTAAGCTAAGCAGGAAATGTAAATTCTTATTCCAAAGTTTAATTACAAATTACATCACTATTGAAATTTAAATACATGAAAAATAAAGTCTTCAATGTACCTGCAAAACTAGAAAACTTGGTTAATGAAAATATGTTGGGTTTTCTAGATTTATCCAGTAATATCTAGAAATTACTGGATTTTGCTAGATATAAGCCTTTTCCTTGATTCCCTTAAATAAAAATGATAAAATATGAAATAAAATTGAATAAATATGAAAGAGAAGATATGGAATTTCGAAATTGGGGTCAAAATGACCAGAATACCCCTAATAACAAGACTATGGCTTTGAAATTAGGGTTTTTAGAAAGATATTTTGATAAAATGCAAGTTTTGAAATTTGAATGGAATAAACTCAAACCAAATATGCTATGACATGATTAAAAATATGAAATTAGGGTTAGGGATTTCGAAATTTAGGTCAAATGACCAAATTGCCCCCGATAGCAAGACTATGGCCTTAAAATCAGGGTTTTCTGAAATAGATTTTGGTAAAAACTTATGTTTTATGCACTAAATGAAATCAAATGAGCACAAAATTAAACCTAAAGCATCCTAATATGATTATGAACATGATTAAACCCTAAAAATATATGTTTATGCACGAAAATCCAACAATATCACAAAAACTGTGATTTTAGCAGTGTTTTTGGATCTTTCAGGAACCCGGTTTTGCAATTTGCTTAATTCAGCTATCAAATGGATTTCAAAATCCATAAAAATTGGTACCTGCACTTGTTATAACCCTAATGTCGAATTGAAATTATAAAAATAATTTTTTGACATTAAATCAATCC
The DNA here is from genome assembly GCF_984573655.1 of Nuphar pumila. Classification (NCBI taxonomy): domain Eukaryota; kingdom Viridiplantae; phylum Streptophyta; class Magnoliopsida; order Nymphaeales; family Nymphaeaceae; genus Nuphar; species Nuphar pumila. Next base: position 81,602,135 of record NC_143253.1, read on the forward strand.
GAAAATTGCATTAAACCCTTAAAATATGCTATTTTTGACCTAATTCACCAACTAGTTTCAATCCATAATCTGAATCAGGGGTCAAATCTCCATGGAAATTTATGAAATTTTACAGAGACTAACTAGAAAGAAAAATAGAGATTTCCCAATTTACAGATTGGAAAAATAATCTCCGGTTAGGGAGAAACCCTATCCGGCAATCTGAGCTAAAATATATCACTCTTAACAGGGATTAAAACAGCTATTCCAGATTGAAAATACAGACATAAATAGCAAACCTAAACAAAAATCTCTAAAATTTTAATGGTAAACAGTAGACAGAAAAATAACAATACTCACTTTTTACAGATCTAAAATCGGATCTGTGGTTTGGGATTTATGACTAACACAAGTCTGATTAGGGTTTTGGTAAACCATAACGTGCTTTAAATTTAAAAATTGATTATCTAAAAGGAGAAAAATACTAAACAATGATCAAAAAATCCGAAAATTTTACAGAAGACATATCTACTCAATGTGAATCCATAGCATTTCACAGATCTAAAATCGGATATAAGACGAGAGCAATATCATCACAGCAAGTTACCTTCTTGATTTTAACCACGATTTTAAAGCTTTAAAAACTCGATTTGATGTCTGATTTTTTTGATAGGGTTCCCGAAATCCAAAACCTCTGATTTTTCTATAGTAACTCAATAACTCATGTATGCACCACATATAAAAAAATCAGAAATAAACAATGTGTGCTTCCATCCGAAATAACATCATCTTTACTGTTCTAAACCTAGAACACACGGAAATTTAAGAAACTTGAAAAACCATGCATTAACTAATGTAAATAAATAAAATAAACCATAAAACAGTAAATAAAAATTATTTTTATGCTGTAGAACGTAAAACAAACATGAATAAACCATGAAAATAAATTAAAAACAGGGAATCAATGGCTGGAATTTGATATCACCTTTAAAACATAGATTTAACCCATTAAAAGGGGTAAATCATATATTTTATTGATTAATAATGTAAAGAATCATATTAAAATCAATTCTAATGGATTAAAATCTCTGTAAATCATCCAAAACAGGGTTAGATCACCTTCTTGGATTGTTCTTGCTGATTCTTGATGGTTCTTGAGGTTGAATCCATGGTTTAATCCATGAAGGGGATGACACCAATGGCTAAAATTGATTTAAAACATGAAAAAGTATTAAATAAAACTAAAAAATATTAAAAATATTACCTTGGTGCTTGCAGCTGCAATGGAGGAAGGTGGAGGTGCTGGAGAGGAGAGAGAGGCCACGAAAATTTGAGAGAAAAGAGCCCTCCTTTTGGCCCCCCTTAGGTCCCTTTTTATAGTTTTTCAAAAAGTCACTTAATTAGGGTTAATTAAGAGGTTTTTTCATTTTTTTAGGACTCTTTCTAATAAATCCACTAAAGGCAACGATTTTTTGTGGTTTTCTAACCTAGGTGGGACTCTAATTAATCCCTAATTAGCCCCTAACTAAACCTAGAAAACCCCCAAATGTGATGCCACTTGGCATCTTTCACATTTGGGTTTTTAAAACACCTTTAAAAACATTTAAAAACACTAGTTTTAAAAACTAATTTTCAAAATGAGTTTTCAAAATGGTTTTGACTCTTCTAAACCTATAACACTAACCAAGACATCAACTAACCCTAGTCTAGCCCTGACTTACTCGAATATGGCGCCACCCCGAGTGGGCCCTACTTGAGTTTTTCAAAAAGTGATTTTAAAACTTGAAATTGAAGGAGTTTTCAAAAGATTTTCAAAAGTAAACTTAAAATTAGGATTTTTGAAATGGCATAAGGTCCTAACTGAGTTAGAATTCCTCTGGATATGGTGCCAACTGAGTGGGCCCACATCGAATTTTGAACGTTTTTGAAATAAACACTGAAAATGGCTTTAAAAAAGGGTTAAAATTGACATTTGAAATTCAAGATTTTTAGAAAATAGGGTCTCATGCGAACTAGAACTCCGGGTTAGAGTCCTGAACCCTTAGGACTCTGAGTTTTTAGATTTTAAAAGCTAAATGAAAGAATTTTCAAAAGATTTTATCAAGAAATGATGAAATAAGTCAGAAAACACAGTCAGAGTTAGACTCCTAACTCGACCGAACTCTAAAATAGAGTCCTGAACTAACCGAACTCTGTAAAATGACCTAAATTTTGAAAACAAACGAAAAAGATTAAAAATGGAAGTAAAACAGACTTCAAAACAGACTCCTGACTGGATTAGGACTCTGAGACAGAGTCCTAATCGGACTGAAACTTTCAAAAATTTGAGAAATTTAATGAATAGAGGAATTCAGAAGCGACACCACCACAATGGGTCTCATCTGTGAATTGAAATCGATTAAAATTTGAATTTGAAATGAATCCAGATTGTTTCCTTGAGAAAATATTTCGAAATATAAAGTCCTGGGGTTGGAAAATGACAGAGTATTGAATAAAAACCCAGATTTTGAAATTGATTTTGAAATAAAGCTTTAAAATTCAAATCTGGATTGAATGTTTTGAAAACAGGAGTGTTGGATCTCGAAAATGAGATGCAATGACATGCAATGACATGCAATGCTATGCACAATACATGCAATGACATGCAATGATCTGTAGTGACTTATGAAATGGACAAACACTGGATGAGGGTGAAAATTTGGGGTGTTTACAGATGCCCCTCTTTGCTGCTAAGCCGGTTGAAAGCCGAGCTTAGTGGCAAAGAAAACACACCAAATTTGGACTATAAAAATGCCCCAGTTAGATGAATCTGACTGGGTATGAAAGAATTAGTTCAAATGATGATGATAGATATGAAATGAAGAATAAGGAGAAAATTTTATTTCAAAAAGAAGTGAGATTCAGGTTTTGCCCTTAACCTGGATGGGACAGGAAATACCTCGTATGCAACGAAGCTCAGAATTAACCCTTAACCTGAAAGGGGACGATACCTCGTGGAAAAACGAGGCTCAGGCTTAACCCTCAACCTGAAAGGGGACGATACCTCGTGGAAAAATGAGGCTCAGGCTTAAGCCTTAACCTGAAAGGGGACGATACCTCGTGGAAAAACGAGGCTCAGGCTTAACCCTTAACTTGAAAGGGGATGATATACGGAGTCCTCGAATGAAGAAACCATGATGGGACCTTTGAATTCTGCACAATAAATCCGAGAGGGGTTTGCAAAAGGAAGAAAGGGGGTTCCCTAAAGCTTGAAAAGGGATTGATCTTGGACGTCTCATTGCTAAGACTGAATGGCTTTTAAGATAGATGACCTTTTGCGGAAAATTCAGGTTTAACCCTTAACCTGAACGGGAACTGTCTATGGTGGGACAGTGGGGAGCACAGGGAAGTGTGCGAATATGAGAGCTCAGGCACTCAGATCAAAACAAGAAGGGAAGGATCTTGGACAACTCCCATCATCCGATCCTAAAAGGGATAACAACAACGCCTGGATACATCAAAATAAACATCAAGTTCTCACTTCATGTCAGGATAACTTAAAAAGATTGCCAATAAGATAAAAAATTGTAGTTAATTCAAGAATGATAAGCACATATATATATGAAAAATATTCCCTCTTTTCTACCTGAAGTATTACCTCCGACTGGGCTTAACTCCGTAGAATCAAGATTCGAATTCAAATTACTTGCAATTGACTTTCCTTCAAGGAGGCTATCAATTTCATTGATATGGACGGAAAAGAATGTATTCTTGATATTGCGAGAGCTATTAGCGAAAGGATATTGATAAAAGAATTTCACAAAATTAAAGAAGATTCTTGATAGATTTGGCAGTCTGATATCCTGGGATTCTCTTCTCATGATGATCTTTTTGCACTCTCTTTTTGACAGAATTGGAGCTCTCTTGGATTTTTTTGGGAATTACATCATCCTTTATTTTGGAGATGTCCTGGCTTTTCTCTCTTTATTTTTTTTTTGGGAAGGGTACGTCACAAACTCCTTCATCTCAGAGATGTTCTGATCCTTCTTCTCTCTCAGGGATTATATTGACGGTTATTGGCTCATTGGTTGGGAATCTCTTGATGATAGCGGAAATTAAATACCTTTTAGGGATTGTCGAGAGGCTCATCACACTCGCCTTCATCTCGACGGTGATCTGAACTTTCCCTGGAAGGATTCGTCACAAACTCCGTCATCTTGGAGATGATCCAAATCTTCTTTGGCCCCGGGGGTCGACTCGTCTAATTCACCTTCATCTTGACGACAGTTGAGAGATCCCTTTTGCAGATATTTAATTGCAGCTTAGGTGATTGAGGAGACATGGAGATTGAGTGGATTTTTCTGTATCACTCAGGATATTTCGACTGCTTTTATTTTCCAAGAATGATCTTAAAAAGTGTGTCATTGACTGCGATCAATATCAATCACTCATGGCTTTGCAACAACATTGAATTTTCTTTGCTGGCCATATCGCGGATTTATTCTTCATCCTTTTGGTTGGCCAATAGAAAGATTTTGAATTTTGAATCTTTTTTTCACAAAAGCTTTGTCCTTTTGGAAGTAATACTAAAGGTATTCTGAGGTACAATTTTATGCAGTAAAGATTTTGAGATCAACAACTATTTTTCATGAAAAATTGGCAAAATATTCCTGAAATCCTTGGTGAAAGAAATCACTTGAGATCTAAATGACACATCCGTGGCTAGATTCTCCTCTCCTTTCCCCAAATGGAAAACTCAGAAATTGGAAATAGGATATTGGATGACCTGGAGATCAAAATTGTGATTTGGTCTACTGGAAGCGACATGGGTTCTGTAGGGATTCATCCTAAGAATGACATTGGTTCAATTGAGAATGACATTGGTTCACTGGGAACAACATGAGTTCGATAGGTATTCAGCCTAAGAACGACATTGGTTCAATTGAGAACGACATTGGTTCACTGGGAACGACATGGGTTCAATAGGGATTCAGCCTAAGAACGACATTGGTTCAATTGAGAACGGTATTGGTTCACTGGGAACGACATAGGTTCAATAGGGATTCAGCCTAAGAACGACATTGGTTCAATTGAGAATGGCATTGGTTCACTGGGAACAACATGAGTTCGATAGGTATTCAGCCTAAGAACGACATTGGTTCAATTGAGAACGACATTGGTTCACTGGGAACGACATGGGTTCTGTAGGGATTCAGCCTAAGAACGACATTGGTTCAATTGAGAACGACATTGGTTCACTGGGAACGACATGGGTTCTGTAGGAATTCAGTCTAAAAACGACATTGGTTCAATTGAGAACGACATTAGTTCACTGGGAACGACATGGGTTCAATAGGGATTCAGCCTAAGAACGACATTGGTTCAATTGAGAACGGCATTGGTTCACTGGGAACGACATGGGTTCAATAGGGATTCAGCCTAAGAACGACATTGGTTCAATTGAGAACGGCATTGGTTCACTGTGAACGACATGGGTTCCATAGGAATTCAGCCTAAGAACGACATTGGTTCAATTGAGAACGACATTGGTTCACTGGGAACGACATGGGTTCAATAGGGATTCAGCCTAAGAACGACATTGGTTCAATTGAGAACGACATTGGTTCACTGGGAACGACATGGGTTCAATAGGGATTTAGCCTAAGAACGACATTGGTTCAATTGAGAACGGCATTGGTTCACTGGGAACGACATGGGTTCAATAGGGATTCAGCCTAAGAACGACATTGGTTCAATTGAGAACGACATTGGTTCACTGGGAACGACATGGGTTCAATAGGGATTTAGCCTAAGAACGACATTGGTTCAATTGAGAACGGCATTGGTTCACTGGGAACGACATGGGTTCAATAGGGATTCAGCCTAAGAACGACATTGGTTCAATTGAGAACGACATTGGTTCACTGAGAACGACATGGGTTCAATAGGGATTCAGCCTAAGAACGACATTGGTTCAATTAAGAACAACATTGGTTCACTGGGAACGACATGGGTTCAATAGGGATTCGACCTACGAACTATCTATTCCATAGGGATTTAACCTAAGGATCATAGTTTAAGAAGGAATGATTCCAACTTGTGAGCTTGGAATGGACCAGGTGCTAAACTGGGTTTTTGAGGGAAGATTCGAATCGGAATTCAACTCTTCAAGGAAAACTAGATGAATTGGATTTTAAAAGAAAAATCGGGTAGGAACTCGGATCTTCTAGACCAATTGCCAAATTTGCAGGAAAGTTTAAGTAGAAGTTCGAACTTTTAAAGGAAAACCAAGCGAATTGGATTTGAAAGAAAATTCAAGTCGGAACTTTGATTTTCTAGACCAATTCTGAATTGGATTTGGAAGAAGATTCGAATCGGAACTCGACTCTTCTAGACCAATTCTAGAATCTAGAGGAAAGAAAATTATACGAATTGGATTTGTAAGAAAATTCAAGTCGGGACTTGGATTTTCTAGACCAATTCTGAATTGGATTTGGAAGAAGATTCGAATCGGAACTCGACTCTTCTAGACCAATTCTAGAATCTAGAGGAAAGAAAATTATACGAATTGGATTTGTAAGAAAATTCAAGTAAGGACTTGGATTTTCTAGACCAATTCTGAATTGGATTTGGAAGAAGATTCGAATCGGAACTCGACTCTTCTAGACCAATTCTGAACATTTAAAGGAAAAAAAAAAAGTTGATAAGTATAAAGATGACATTTGGGAGTAGTTCAACTAGTACGAGCATCAGATTTTGGAAGAGTACCAATACGAGCACTGGGTTTTAAAAGGTTACCAGTATGAGCACTGGGTTTTAAAAGGTTACCAGTACGAGCACTGGGTTTTAAAAGATTACCAGTACGAGCACTGGGTTTTAAAAGATTACCAGTACGGGCACTGGGTTTTAAAAGGTTACCAGTACGAGCGTTGGATTTTGAAAGGTTACCAGTACGAGCACTGGATTTAAAAAAAAGTACCCGCACGAACGTTGGGCTTTGAAAAAGTCTGACCAGTGAATACTGAATTTAGAAAGTTCGGCCAGTAAAAATAGATTCAGGAAGTTCGACCAGTGAAAACTGGATTCAGGAAGTTCGACCAGTGAAAATTGGATTTAAGAAGTTCGACAAACGAAAACTGGATTCAAGAAGTTCGACCAGTAAAAACCGGATTTAGGAAGTTCGACCAATGAATACTGGATTCAGGAAGTTCGACCAGTGAATACTGGATTCAGGAAGTTCGACCAGTGAAAACTGGATTTAGGAAGTTCGACCAGTAAAAACTGGATTCAAGAAGTTCGACCAGTAAAAACCGGATTTAGGAACTTTGACCAGTAAAAACCAGATTTAGAAAGTTCGACCAGTAAAAACTGGATTCAAGAAGTTCGACCAGTAAAAACCGGATTTAGGAAGTTCGACCAGTGAAAACTGGATTTAGGAAGTCCGACCAGTAAAAACCGGATTTAGGAAGTTCGACCAGTAAAAACTGGATTCAAGAAGTTCGACCAGTAAAAACCGGATTTAGGAAGTTCGACCAGTAAAAACCGGATTTAGGAAGTTCGACCAGTAAAAACCGGATTTAGGAAGTTCGACCAGTAAAAACCGGATTTAGGAAGTTTGACCAGCGAAAACTGGATTTAGGAAGTTCGACCAGTGAAAACTGGATTTAGGAAGTTCGACCAGTAAAAACCGGATTTAGGAAGTTCGACCAGTAAAAACCGGATTTAAGAAGTTCGACCAGTGAAAACTGGATTTAGAAAGTTTGCTTCACCCAAAGGTTGACCGGTAAAAATGGTTTTGATAAAAACTCGGCCCGCAGGATGAACTTGAAAAAGGTTGGTGTTTAGAAAGCGCTTGATGATTGTAATGTGAGATTTTCAATCTTTTACCCTCACGCTGACCTAGACAAATGTCGGGGTCTCAGGATTTATCCCTTATCCTGAATGGGTAATCGATGCAAATGCAAATTGATGCAGATGAATGCGAATGAATGTATGCAAATGCACATGAATGTAAATGGGTGCACATGCGTGCACAAGTGCGTGAAATGAGAGATTTGTTTATCCTGCCTGCATACAGAAAGTTTTGAAGATAAAATGAAAATTTTAAAAATGCCTCAGTGTAACTGGGAAAGAAGAATTTGAACAAAAGGATAAATGATTGATGTTTGAGGAGCGCTCTCTGAAGGTGACACGACAATTGGCTTTTGATTGATTCAGAAGAGACTCTGAAGAGGTCATTTCTCATAAAAGAACATTTTGCCAAGGAGAATAAAAAAATGGCATCGAGCTTGCGAGAAAAACTGACAACTTTATTGATGTATTAAAGGAAAGGTAACAAATAGAGGAAAGACAGACGAGATTACATCATCCCTTTGAAATAATAAAAGCAAGATGAGAAATTAGGAAAGTGCTAGTGTTATCAATTTTTTGAATGATTGGGGAGAAACATGATCAGGATGAATGGTCCTCCTTTTCATCTCCAACGAGAATATTCTTGTCAATGACGTCTTGGATAATATTTTTAAGGACAAAACAATGCTCGGTATCGTGACCCATTGCCCGATGAAATTTGCAGAACTGATCTTTAAACCTTCCCATGGTCACAGGAGGATTTGCTATCTTGGGGAGTCTAACCTTCCCTTTGGCTATCATGTATTCCAGAACTTGCTCCAGTGGTTGTTCTAAGGGAGTAAAATTGCGATCATACCCCCAACCATCATGCTTTGGTTTTCCTTGGAATTTTAATTCGAATTGGGCACTTGAGGAAGACTTGTCATCTCGCTTGTCCATTTTATCCTTCCGACTTGCGAGATCATTTTTCTCTGAGTTTGGATTTCCTGAGCCTCCAGTATGATTTTTTCTACGTCCTCTTTTGTTTGGTCCATTGCTACTTCTGGTGGAATTGGTAGAAAATGTGGAGTGAGCATTCAGAGACCTGACTGTATCTTTTGTGTGCATGTATTCCAAGAAACTCTCGAGTATTTGATCTAATGGGGCCATCTTGTGGTCCTGATTTGGATCATCATGCTGCATCTCTTGTCGAGTACTTGATTTTTGCTGAGACTTGGATAAGACAGTTGACCAGTACTCTTTCTCATTTTCAATGAAGAGATTCTTGTCAATATGATCTTGAACGATATTTTTAAAGACGAAACAATGTTCAATATCGTGCCCCGTTGTTTGGTGGAATTTGCAGAAGCGGTCTTTCCATTTCCCTAGGGCGACCAGAGGATTAGCAATTCTTGGAAGCTTAACCATTCCTTTGCTCAGTATGTATTCAAGGACCTCTTCGAGGGGCTGATCTAGAGGAGTGAATTCGCGATCGTAACCCCAACCGTCATGCTTTTTCTTCTCTTTCTGTTGACTCAATTTTTCACTCTGCTTTAAAGATTTCTCTTTCTGACTTGTATGATTGCCCTTGTTATCCTTGCACCCCTCGCGGTGGGCCTTAACATAATTTGTCTTTTTTGAATCTTGATTATTCCTGACGGGAGTGATGCTCTTGTAGAAATCTTTGCTCCTGAAGACCTTCTTGCCCTTGTCGCGGGCTTGCAAATCTTTAATCTTCTTTGCCATTTCCTTCAGCTGTATTTGGAACGGATCATCCATTGCTTGATTTTTCCCTTTATAGGTTGTCCCTTGACTATGAGGGGATCTTTGAAGTGCTTGCCAGACTTCATACTCTTTATCAGTGCCGCCTACTGATTCTGACTCATCAGATGTATCCTTGTGTTGGATATATTTCTTGGATAGTTTTAAAACTTTCTTGGCTGACCGGCCTTTTGCCCTCTGCTTGACCTGGATCTTTTCTGTACTAGCTTTAGCTTGTTCTGTCAACATTTTGGTCATCATCTCTTTGAACATAGCATATATCTGAGGATCAACATCATCCTCTGCTTGCTGACCTTGACTTCTGACTGATCGGGGTGAGTCCATTTCCTCTTCTGAAGTGACTGAGTATGCAACGCCTTTAACTGATGAGGTTTTCTTTCTGGATCTTGTATCAACCATCGAGTATCGGAAATGTTCTCTTGGATATTACTGATGCTCTCTGCAAGGTAGAACTGATGATTAGGTTTTTTCATTTTTTTAGGACTCTTTCTAATAAATTCACTAAAGGCAACGATTTTTTGTGGTTTTCTAACCTAGGTGGGACTCTAATTAATCCCTAATTAGCCCCTAACTAAACCTAGAAAACCCCCAAATGTGATGCCACTTGGCATCTTTCACATTTGGGTTTTTAAAACACCTTTAAAAACATTTAAAAACACTAGTTTTAAAAACTAATTTTCAAAATGAGTTTGACTCTTCTAAACCTATAACACTAACCAGGACATCAACTAACCCTAGTCTAGCCCTAACTTACTCGAATATGGCGCCACCCCGAGTGGGCCCTACTTGAGTTTTT